>NC_064563.1:55078783-57578783 GCF_937001465.1 Orcinus orca | reverse complement strand
TTTTGGCTGGATGAACTCATCCTTGACTGCAAAGATGCAGGCCATTGGCATGAGTTCCATCACCCACTCTTCTCTGTAACCTGGGGAATCTGTCATTATACTCACTCTTATTCTTCCTTATAGAAAGAAAGCTGCCCTCCGGCTCTTTAAAGTGGTTCTAATGATCAAAGTCCTCGTCTTCATCAGACACACTCCTTCTATTTTGGCACCTTCATCCCCTCCCTCACTGACAGTGTTTCCTCATTTGCGAAAACTGGAAATTATACTTAACTCACAGAACTGCTGTGATGCAATTGCCTCCTTTGTTCACTTTTCTTTCTCCAACTCCCCAACAACAGTCATTTCCCAGGGTACAACTATTGAACTTCTACTATTTTAAGCTCCTTAGATTTTATAATTTTGTCTCCTCCTTTGACCTCATTCCTGATCATTTTCGAATTGTTTCTTCCTCATGTCTCACCTTAATTCCAGGCTTGAATCACCAAGTCCAAGCTACTCGACTATTCCATCATTTGACATATTTCACCCTTCTTATATAGAAACCACCCCCCCTCACAGTGCATTTCCCCCAAAATTCTGTCATCTGTATCTTCTCTCTCACCCATGACCCCATCTCACTTTCTTTCATTTCTACTCAGATTTAGACGTCAGTGTTTTCTAGACTCTACCATCAGTGTTCTCTTCTTACTTTAACTCCCATCTCTGTACAATCTCATCTATCCAAAATGTCATCTATGACTTAAGGTTTAATAACTTCCAACTCCTTAATTCCATCCTAGTTCTCTTTCTCAAGGTCTAGTCTCGTTTTAATAGTTTAAGTCCTGGACATTTTCAACAATTAAACTTATAGCTTAAAATCATTTTTGTCTAAAGAAGTCTCATATTTCTCTCCCCTAAACTATTCCCCATCCTACACTCCCTAAATCAGTTAACAATACTACTCTCTCTGTCACCTAAGCCAGAAACCCAGTTTTTACAATCTCTTCCTCCTTCAGCATTTAATACAAGCAAACACCAATTTAACCTCAAGTATATGTCACATTTATTTTTTGTCAAATCCCATCATTATCACATGAACTCAGCTCTCCATCACTATGAGATGATGACAGTGATGAAGATGAATTAGAAATAAAGCAGAAGGAAAATATAAGGAAAATATAGTCACATAATTATTTATATTTGTATTTATTGAGCATATGCTCCTCATTAAATGGTTATGAATATTCAATAAAATAATAAATGTTGAACACTTGAAACAGTCCCTGGCACAGAGTATACACTTAAGTGTTTTCTTCCATCAGCACCATCATCATCATAGTTTCATACTCGGACTCTTTGAGAGCTCATGAAGTTAACCCCAACCAAAGTCACTGTAACACAGAACCAGAGGAAATGAAAATGAACAAGACTCTGCTCCCCATATCTTAGAATAGAAACTCTATGTCAACTATCATTCTGGACAAAGATCTTTTCCAATTTTAATACTTTTTTATTTGTCAATTTTTAATTAAGTCTTCTTGTTTCATTCTGCTTTGTCTTTACCATGTTAAGTGACTGCTACTTTATGCTCAACTAATTTTCATGTTACAACAAATGTAAATTGGCTAGACACAAATATTTTGCATTTTATGTTTGTTTTTTCTGAGCATATTAAACTTATACTTGTTGAAAAATAAAGGACGTGTTAGCTATGGTTCTAGGCTAGAAATACAGCCAGCCATGGTCTTTTATCTCAGGGAGAGAACATTTTATTGCAGGGAAATAGGCAATAAACAAATATACCCTCCCCCCCAAAAAAACAGGGCTCATGGTAAGATATTTAAAATCAGGCATTAAGACAGAGATGGGCTGCTTTAGTTTGAGAGGCTAGAGAAAGAATCACTGGGATGATATTTAATCTGATGATTGAATGACAAGAAGGAACAAACCATAGGAAGTTCAGCAGACATTACCAGTAGGCAGAGGTTTTAGTGGGGAATCGCCTTAGTGTATTTGTTGGAGGGGAAGAGAAAAGGCCAAGATTGTTGTGAGATTCAAATAAGCTTAGTAAATTTCCACTTAAATTTAGTACCCAATGAATACTGTTTTTTTTTCTTTTTATTTATGTAATTATGAAAACAAATTATTTACTAATCAACCTATGAAAATTTCATGTGATGACTACCTTTCTAGAACATTCTATTAACCAATGTCATTAGGAATTATGTTGTTATGTAAAAGTATTTTGATAAATATAACTTAGCAATTACTAATTTCTAAAAATGTAAGCAATATTACTAGTTTTGTAATTTAGAAAAAAGATGATGCCTAAAGGAAATCCATAGAGATCAAATGATAAACTTAAAATAATATAAAATATGAACCTAAAACTGATGAAAACTCAGACTCAAGAATGAAAAAACAGGGGGAGGAGGTTCAAGATGGCATAAGAGTAAGACGTGGAGATCACCTTCCTCCCCACAAATACATCAGAAATACATCTACCTGTAGAACAACTCCTACAGAACACCTACTGAACGCTGGCAGAAGACCTCAGACCTCCCAAAAGGCAAGAAAGTCCCCCACGTACCTGGGTAGGGCAAAAGAAAAAAGAATAAACAGAGACAAAAGAATAGGGACGGGACCTGCACAAGTGGGAGGGAGCTGTGAAGGAGGAAAGGTTTTTCCACACACTAGAAGCCCCTTCGTGGGCGGAGACTGCAGGTGGCGGAGCGGGGAAGCTTCGGAGCCGCGGAGGAGAGCACAGCAACAGGGGTGCTGATGAGAAAGCGGAGAGATTCCCGCACAGAGGATCGGTGCCGACCAGCACTCACCAGCCCGAGAGGCTTGTCTGCTCATCCGCCCGGGCGGGTGGGGTCTGGGAACTGAGGATCTGGCTTCGGAGGTCGGATCCCAGGAAGAGGACTGGGGTTGGCTGCATGTACACAGCCTGAAGGGGACTACTGCACCACAGCTAGCCGGGAGGGAGTTCGGGAAAAAGTTTGAACCTGCCTAAGAGGCAAGAGACCATTGTTTCAGGGTGCAAGAGGAGAGGGGATTCAGAGCACCACTGAAACGGGCTCCAGGGACGGGCGCGAGCCGTGGCTATCAGCGTGGACCCCAGAGACGGGCACGAGACGCTAAGGATGCTGCTAAAGCCAGCAAGAAGCCTGTGTGCGAGCATAGGTCACTATCCACACCCCCTTCCGGGGAGCCTGTGCAGCCCGCCACTGCCAGGGTCCCAGGATGCAGGGACAACTTCCCCGGGAGAACGCACGGCCGCCTCAGGCTGGCGCAACATCATGCTGGCCTCTGGCGTCGCCAGGCCTGAGTGATCCAGAGCTCCCAAATCAGCTGCTCCTTTAACCCCACCCTGTCTGAGGGAAGAACAGATGCCCTCAGGCAACCTACATGCAAAAGGCGGGTCCAAATCCAAAGCTGAACCCCAGGAGCTGTGGGAACAAAGAAGAGAAAGGGAAATTTCTCCCAGCAGCCTCAGGAGCAGCGGATAAAATCTCCACAATCAACTTGACATACCCTGCATCTGTGGAATATCTGAATAGACAAGGAATCATCCCAAATTGAGGAGGTGGACTTTCGAAGCAACAATATATATATTTTGTTCACTTTTTCTCTTTTTGTGAGTGTGTATGATTCTGTGTGTGAATTTGTCTGTACAGCTTTGCTTTTACCATTTGTCCTAGGGTTCTGGCTGCCCATGGTTATTTTTTTTATTATTTATTTATTTTAAGTATAGTTTTTAGCACTTGTTATCATTGGTGGATTTGTTTTTTGGTTTGGTTGCTCTCTTCTTTCATCCTTTCTTTTTTTATTATTTAAAAAAATCTTTTTAAGAATTATTTTTTATTTTAATAACTTTATTTTATTATACTATACTTTATTTTATACTATCTTCTTGTTTCTTTCTTTCTTTCTTTTTTTTCCCCCTTTTATTCTGAGCCGTGTGGATGACAGGTTCCTGGTGCTCCAGCCAGGCATCAGGGCTGTGCCTCTGAGGTGGGAGAGCCAAGTTCAGGATACTGGTCCACAAGAGACTTCCCAGCTCCACGTAATATCAAACAGTGAAAATCTGCCAGAGATCTCCATCTCAACGCCAAGACCCAGCTCGAACTCAATGACCAGCAAGCTACAGTGCTGGACAACCTTTGCCAAACAACTAGCAAGACAGGAACACAACCCCATCCATTAGCAGAGAGGCTGCCTAAAATCATAAGGCCACAGAAAGCCCAAAACACACCACCAGACGTGGACCAGCCCACCAGAAAGACAAGATCCAGTCTCATCCACCAGAACACAGGCACTAGTCCCCTCCACCAGGAAGACTACACAACCATCTGAAACAACCTTAGCCACTGGAGACAGGCACCAAAAAAATGGGAACTACGAACCAGCAGCCTGCGAAAAGGAGACCCCAAACACAGTAAGTTAAGCAAAATAAGAAGACAGAGAAACACACAGCAGATGAAACAGCAAGGCAAAAACCAACCAGACGTAACAAATGAAGAGGAAAGAGTCTATCTGAAAAATAATTCAGAATAATGATAGTAAAGATGATCCAAAATCTTGGAAATAGAATGGAGAAAATACAAGAAACGTTTAACAAGGACCTAGAAGAACTAAACGGCAAACAAACAGTGATGAACAACACATTAAATGAAATTAAAAATTCTCTAGAAGGGATCAATAGCAGAATAATTGAGGCAGAAGAACAGATAAGTGACCAGGAAGATAAAATAGTGGAAAAAACTAATGCAGAGCAGAATAAACAAACAAACAAAAAAACCCAGAAGAATTGAGGAGAGTGTCGGAGACCTCTGGGACAACATTAAAGGCACCAACATTCAAATTATAGGGGTCCCAGAAGAAGAGAAAAAGAAAGGGACTGAGAAAATATTTGAAGAGATTATAGTTGAAAAATTCCTTAATATGGGAAAGGAAATAGTTAGTCAACTCCAGGAAACACAGAGGGTCCCATACAGGAAATATCCAAGGAGAAACATGCCAAGACACATATTAATCAAACTATTAAAAATTGAATACAAAGAAAAAATATTAAAAGCAGCAAGGGAAAAATAACACAAAAGGGAACCCCCATAAGGTTAACAGCTGATCTTTCAGCAGAAACTCTGCAAGCCAGAAGGGAGTGGCAGGACATATTTAAAGTGATAAAGGAGAAAAACCTACAACCAAGATTACTCTACCAAGCAAGGATTTCATTCAGATTTGACAGAGAAATTAAAACCTTTACAGAGAAGCAAAAGCTAAGAGAATTCAGCACCACCAAACCAGCTTTACAACAAATGCTAAAGGAACTTCTCTAGGCAGGAAACACAAGAGAAGGAAAAGACCTAAACACTCACATTTACCATTGCAACAAAAAGAATAAAATATCTAGGAATAAACCTACCTAAGGAGACAAAAGACCTGTATGCAGAAAATTATAAGACACTGATGAAAGAAATTAAAGATGATACAAATAGATGGAGAGATATACCATGTTTTTGGATTGGAAGAATCAACATTGTGAAAATGACTGTACTACCCAAAGCAATATACAGATTCAATGCAATCCCTGTCAAACTACCACTGGCATTTTTCACAGAACTAGAACAAAAAATTTCACAATTTGTGTGGAAATGCAAAAGAGCCCGAATAGCCAAAGCAATCTTGAGAAAGAAAAACGGAGATGGAGGAATCAGGCTCCTTGACTTCTGACTATACTACAAAGCTACAGTAATCAAGACAGTATGGTACTGGCACAAAAACAGAAATATAGATCAATGGAACAGGATAGAAAGCCCAGAGATAAACCCACACACATATGGTCACCTTATCTTTGTTAAAGGAAGCAAGAATATACAGTGGAGAAAAGAGAGCCTCTTCAATAAGTGGTGCTGGGAAAACTGGACAGCTACATGGAAAAGAATGAAATTAGAACACTCCCTAACACCGTACACAAAAATAAGCTCAAAATGGATTAAAGACCTAAATGTAAGGCCAGACACTCTAAAACTCTTAGAGGAAAACATTGGTAGAAAATCACAGTAAGATCCTTTTTGACCCACCTCCTAGAGAAATGGAAATAAAAACAAAAATAAACAAATGGGACCTAATGAAACTTCAAAGCTTTTGCAAAGCAAAGGAAACCATAAGCAAGACCAAAAGACAACCCTCAGAATGGGAGAAAATATTTGCAAATGAAGCAACTGACAAAGGATTAATCTCAAAATTTACAAGCAGCTCATGCAGCTCAGTATCAAAGAAACAAACAACCCAATCCAAAAATGGGGAGAAGACCTAAATAAACATTTCTCCAAAGAAGATATACAGACTGCCAACAAACACATGAAAGAATGCTCAACATCATTAATCATTAGAGAAATGCAAATCAAAACTACAATGAGATATCATCTCACACCAGTCAGAATGGCCATCATCAAAATATCTACAAACAATAAATGCTGGAGAGGGTGTGGAGAAAAGGCACCCTCTTGCACTGTTGGTGGGAATGTAAATTGATACAGCCACTATGGAGAACAGTATGGAGGTTCCTTAAAAAACTAAAAATAGAACTACCATACGACCCAGCAATCCCACTACTGGGCATACCTGAGAAAACCATAATTCAAAAAGAGTCATGTACCACAATGTTCATTGCAGCTCTATTTACAATAGCCAGGACATGGAAGCAACCTAAGTGTCCAATGACAGATGAATGGATAAAGAAGATGTGGCATAGATATACAATGGAATATTACTCAGCCATAAAAGGAAACGAAATTGAGTTATTTGTAGTGAGGTGGATGGACCTAAAGTCTGTCATAAAGAGTGAAGTAAGTCAGAAAAACAAATACCATATGCTAACACATATATATATGGTATCTAAAAAGAAAAACAATGGTCATGAAGAGCCCGGGGCAAGACGGGAATAAAGACACAGACCTACTAGAGAATGGACTTGAGGATATGGGTAGGGGGAAGGGTAAGTTGGGACAAAGTGAGAGGTAAGTTGGGACAAAGTGAGAGAGTGGCATGGACATATATACACTACCAAACGTAAAATAGATAGCTAGTGGGAAGCAGCCACCTAGCATAGGGAGATCAGCTCTGTGCTTTGTGACCACCTAGAGGGGTGGGATAGGGACGGTGGGAGGGATGGAGACGCAAGATCAAGAAATATGTGGACATATGTATATGTATAACTGATTCAGTTTGTTATAAAGCAGCAACTAACACACCATTGTAAAGCAATTATACTACAATAAAGATGTTTAAAAACAACAAAAAAAGAAAGAATGAAAAACCATTACTATTTTCTCATTAAATTTTTTCCCCAAAATTACTGTTTAAATGTATGGAAAATAAAAACTTAAGGCAACATTATTACCTCATTGTACCTGAAGTTTACAGATTAAAGTCTTTAAAGTAGATTTACAATGCAACATGAATATTATCAATACCAATGTGTTCTTCTTTATTTTTACTCTCTATCCCTGACCCACCTACTACCCATGGCCCCACCACCAAACCTGTCACAGTGACTGTACTAAACCCTTCATTAACCAACATGAACACACAACACCCACATAAAATCCACTCCAGGAGAGATACTTGCATAATACCATATGCTTATAAAATATATATAGCAGCCTAACTTTCAAAATGACCTATTTTTTATATTCTGAAATTTTAAGTGTGAATGTTTAAATCATGTAAACTTAGTTTTTATAAAGTCTATATTTCTTCAATATTCTTTTGTTTTCTTTTTATGTCTTTTTATTTTCAGACTTATTATACGTTTGAAATTTTTTCTGCATAATTTTTTTTTTTCTGACAAACATCTGATAGGACAGTGCAGCAGCTTAAGGGGCTCAAAGAAAATCATCCATGTGAAGATTCTGAGATGAGTTAAATAATACTATTTTCTTTATCTCTATAATTCTTTTACCTTTATGTCTCATTGCTGCCTAATAAAAACCTTTCTTCTAATTAGGCCTGTCTCCTGTCATCTATAGAAATAATTTTGACTTCTATCACCATGTCTAATCAAGAAATCTATGCCTCTCCTGAATAACTGCCACATTTTTATATGGTTTGCACACCATTAATCTTAAAACCAATATCTTACTTTCTTTTGGCTGCTAGGAAGCTTGAAAGCAAATTTGTGACTTGTTTGGTAGCTGTTTAGAATGTTTTGGCATACATTTTACATATAAATTTTAACTTATATTATTTTAACCTTATTTTTTTATTAGGTTTATTTATTTGTAGCCTATTTCAAAGTACAGTGACCCTTGAACAACTCAGAGGTTAGGAGCATCAACTCCCCCACCCCCCATAAAGTTGAAAATCCACAGACAACTTTACAGTGGGCCCTACAGCCCTCCAGATTGTGGTTCCAAACCGAGTTCCAATTTCAGATTGTGTAGTACTGTAGTATGTATTAAGTGAAAAAAGTCCACATATGAGTATACCTGTGCAGTTCAAACCCATGTTGTTCAAGGCTCTACTATAGTAATTTTTGGAAAATCCTTTGTTTTCAATAAGAGTAGAAAATAAAGCAAGTAAATGCATGGACAGATACAATTTCTATGCCTTTTGTCTCTGCTGTTCATTTTGCCAGGAAAGACTTTCTTCTTTCTGCCACTTATTTTGTCCAGAGTCAGTTCACATCATATCTCCTCTATGAAACTGTCTATAAATTCCTAGATTTCTCTATAAATTCCTGGATATGTGTCTGTGGTTATAACAATACCTGCTTTATAACAATACCTGTTTGCCTGCTGCAAGCGTTCTTTGCCTTGTACTTGGGAAAAGTCCCCAATCCATCTTCTCATGCTCTTTTCCCTACACCCTTCGGTCAGACTCACTTGGGATTTCATGCCTTGACATTCTCTGCAATTTTACTTGCTCCGATTATGCTTGATTTTGTCCTTAGATTATAAGACCTCTCCAGCAGAGCTTCTGGAAATTTCAACTCCAAAATGCCCTGTTACCTCAATATCTAAATTTCATTTCTAAAGTGCCTCAGGTTTTCAAGTATACCAGCCTCTCACTCAGAGCTGGTGAAAGCTTCCTCCTAGAAAACAAATAGGTTACACAAGACCTCTGTGCACTTCTCTTAATTGAAAATGCTATTAAAGTTCTATTGGGTGGGAAGGAAGATTCACAAACTGGTGAGTTCTCTTTGGGATTTTAGAAAGCTTTCAAAGCACTCACAGGCATGGTTTATGATGATGAACGCAGAGATATTTTTCCCATCATAGAAAGTAAACATGCACACCAAGCCAGTATAACTGGTTGGGGTATGCAGTACTGCTGCCCTTGGGTTGCAACTGAGAAGCACAGACACTAAGGTACGTTCCCACCTGGATTTTTTTTTTTCTTACACTAGCCAAACAGAATAAGTATAATTTCTTTTAAAAAATGGCTGTATCATGAGAAACATCTGTTGCCTGTGCCTATGGAATTTCAAGCCAATTCCTCCTTGTTGTGATGAAAGATAAGTAAATGTCTCAAAAGCCAAAGTAACTTCTTTGGAGTCAAGAGAGAACCCAAGCCTGGATGGAGCAGTCCTATAAAAGCCAGACTGAATACTGGACAACGATTTCCAGGTGATGACTGTAGAAACTAAATATGTCAATATGGAAAGCATTTACAAGCCTGATTTCCCTTCTTGAAATAGGAAAGTAAATACCCCTAGAAAATAATGTGCCAAATTCCTCCATCAAATTATAGGCTTTAGGCAGCTAGGGTGGAGATCTGGGTTCTGGCAACTGCTTCTGAGAAACCAAGGGAAATTTTTGTACCTTCAAAGGATCTCTGTTCGCTTCTCTACAAAGTAAAAATTTTGGACTTGAGGCCCTCTAAGCTCCTCTCTACCTTGAAAATGTTAACATTCTACAGATTTCTTTTCCCTAGCTTTGACAGCCAAATTCTCCCTCAGTGGGTTGGTGAAGAGTTCTCCTCTCTGCTGACGGCTACCTAGAACTGGCCTTGCATTTGAAACGGTCTAGCCAACCTTCTGTACTTGGAAACATCTTTTCCACTTGAGTTCTAGTCTTTCGTAGCCTTTAGAATAGGGGTTTCCTAAATCTAGAGAACTAAGAAGAACTAAGGTAAGAAGAAGGGCTTTAACTAGAAGGTGCTGGAAAACATCCGAGCAGCAGAGAGGTAGGCAGCCTGAGTGATGAGGTTGTGTTGAGTAGCCCAGGGGAGACCCCACTCAAAGAAACCTCCTCTCACAAGGTTGTTCTGGCACAGAACTCAGATTCCTGTTATTCAAATAATTCTGAGGATAAATTAGTATCTCATATTCTTTACAAAGAGGCATGTGGCCTTGGACATGTTTTGACCAAGGAAGAGGAGGAGAGAAAGAAGAGCTCAAGAGTTCCTGAGGTAGGAGGGACTCAGTGGACGAGCAACACAGCTGGGTAGTGAGAGAGTCTTTCCCTTATTATTTATTTATTTTAGTTCTGATTAGGGTCTGCCCTGCCTGTTAATGAGAACCCTGGGAGAAGCAGAAAATGCCTGTCCTTCCTGAGAAACAATAGGTAAGGGTCCCTTACGTGCCCAAGGGTAGCCTTTTGAGAGCCTTAGCCTAAGGCATTTTCCAGATAACTCCCGGTCAAGAAGGGAGTTTCCACCCTCCTGTCATCCCAGCCATGGCCTTTCGCTACTGTCACAAACTGACAACATGCCGCTCAGTGGTACATGTGTTTATAGATATTATGTAAGGAAATTCTGCTTTCTTTCCTCAGCAAATAACAGTGCTCAGAAAGCACTTACCCCTATTCCTGATGCCATATGATTTGTCCATTTTATTTGTATTTTCAAAAATTAGAAAAAATTTTTTCTAGTATTCTCTCCTCCCCAAGATAATTCTATTTTATGAATCCAGAGAATATTATGAACCTTCATGTGAGAAATTTTTACATAAATGTCTGTGGAGTTACTGTATCATTGAGACTGAAAGGGAGAGTTTGCTTCTTATACTTGAAAAGATAATTGAGATCTGTTCACATTAAGCTGAAGATAACCTTGGAAAGATTTCACTCTCATTCAGGAAAAGATATGTTCCCAATACCATTGGAAACATTAACTGTTGATAGCTTAAGGGCTCCACTAACCAGGGCACAATCAACCAGCTCCCTGGGTATAATAATGGGTCAGAGACCTAAAGGATGTGGTGCTAAAATGAATAATTTCTGAACGTCTATGGCTAGCGCTCCAAGTTGTAATTAGAGATGGTTCAATGAATCTAGACAATCTAGATACATGGCCTTAGAAAACCATTATTCAAGGCACAAGATGGAATTCTAATGAAAATCCTCTGTTTATTATCTACTTATCATCTTCATAGCCAAAACTCTTAAACCTATCACCCATAGGTTGAATGTACAAGACATTTGAATATAGTCATTTCTATTAGAGAACACTCATTTGTAAGCAGAGCTGACAATAATTAGTATTATTTTAGAGAACTTCAGAATCTTTTATAAATGCTGTTAAGTCAAAGGCAAGATTAAACAACATTTCAAAATGTCTTTTTCATTTACTTTGGTAATTTTTAAACTCAAGCTCAGATATAGGACAGGGTATCGCATAGAAAACAGAATACTGTTAGAGCAACCCATAAATAAAGACTCCAGGATATATCCTGATTTTTCTTATAAGATATTAAACAAACATCAAAAATCTCTTACCTTCACACATACAAGTAAAGGTACAAGTTATCTCCACACCGCTTTCCTTTATATATATAAAAAAAAATCCAAAAATAATTTCAAACCAAGGTGAAGCACCTTTGTTTCTCATTAATTCTCACTGATTAATAGGTTCACTTAATAATCTTAGGGCAAATATGTCTGGAATGGAAGCATTTCAACACTCCAAGAAGATAGATCTGAACTATTTGTAGACCTACCAAGGATGCATTTCAACTCAGATAAGATCAGAAGAGTACACATTCCTACTGAAAAGTTTTCACAGAGTGCACAAAGGAAAATACCCCAGGATAGAACTGATTTCACAAGTATTCCCCAACTATGAACCAAGGCACATTGTTTTCTAACTCAAACCATGACATTCAAATTATTTATCATAGCTCTTGTTTTAAATTTTATGCATGTTTTTCTGATATATGCTAATTATTAATTCTGTAAATAATTGGAAAAGTCAGTAGATAGGAGGAAGGGAAAGTTACCCTTCCACAGTGGAACATATTACCAGAATCATAACGTACATAAAGGGGCCAGAAGAAAAGAAAAGAAAAAAACCCAAAACAACAGAAGATCTATACACAATCTAGGACTCTAAAATAAGAAGCAAATATTACCTCTGATCCTGACACAAAGAGGGATGATAAGGGGAGAGGGGAGAGGCCAGGTTACTCCTCAGTTTATTTCAATCCCAAACACAGACTCAGGGGATGAACCCACAAGGCCTAGGATGAGCTATTCAGGGGGCTGCCAAATAGTCATATACATCTGATACAAAATCATTATTATACGAGCAACTTTAACAACCTAGATGCCTCCCATATACTTTTCCACAGAAAAATACTGCAGAGACAGTTAAGGTATATGTTATAATCACGTACATAATATCATTTTGTCCATAAAACACATACAAATAAATTATTTCATAGAGTTATACTGAATGAGCCTTTTACCTTGTTTTTCTTCAATAGAATGCACTAAATAACTTTTAAAATTAATCTTTAAGTTAAAAATGATTTTAATAGCATTTTATGCAATATTTCAAAAAAATTTTTTTAGGAAACCTGCAAAAATAGAAATAAAATTCTGGGATTCTTAAGCAAGATAGGTAGAGAAAGAATTAAAGAAAATAAAGAAAAAAACAGGTATTCTGGAAGATTATTTAACTCTATAAAAATGGGTGATATACTTTTATGACCAGGCATGTCTATGATCATCTTATTGTTATTCTCAGGTGTGCTGTATTTCACAGATGTACTTACATGTTTGGTTATGTGTACTTAATGGAAAACTGAGTAGTTTGGGGATTTTCTTGTTGGTAGCTTCACAAGAACATAATTAAACAAATAAAAATATCATTATCAAGTAGATTTTTAAAAAATACCTTGTTCAAAATGTCACTTGTAAAGGTGGTAAATAATTCATAAGAGAAAAGACTACTAGAAATCATGGCAACAAATACGCATTCAGCCCATTTTCTATTTCTTTTTTTAAAAGGAACTTTCTTCATTCAAAAAAGTGGAAAGTGTTAAGAGAACTTGTATTTGTGTCTATCAACAAGCCTAACCATATAAGCTTAGTCAAGCCAATGTCAACAAAGCCAGTCCCTTCAAAGGACAAAGGTATCTGATGAAGTAAAACCTGTAAAACCAACTGCTCTCCCTAACGATACGCTGCCCTCTGAGACTTGTTTTCTACCTTTAAAAAAAAATGGTTATATTAATTACAAGGACACTTAGCTGGTAAACCCCAGAGATGGTAAAATCTGATTACAAATTAAAATCCCACAGAGACAAAAATCGATATTCTTCCAATGCTAGCAAAAGTTTAACATGAAAATGCACTGGAAGTAGGTTGCACCATTTCTCCAGCACTACAGTGGGGAGTAAGGATAAGGCTTTCCCTACTCCACCAAAGTGGTGTTTCTGTGTAGGTTGAGTAGTTGAGCAAAACCGACACAGCTGCTTCTTCAGAAACAACAATCCCCACCTCTTTTCCCACCTTCAAAGCACACCTCGAAACTCAGCGGGGTGGAGGGGGGGGGCGCGCGCAAGCACATACACACACTTTGTAATCGACACCACTTACACGTCTGATTGCTACCATTTCAGAAGCTGTTGGCACTTACCTTGCAAAGCTGTGTTAGGTAAATTTGCTTCATTCTCTCCCATTTTATTATTTCTTTTTAAAGGGGGCCAAGCAGTTTCAGTTGTGTCAGTTACCCTGTAAGCTTTGTGACCTTCTGACTTTCTCCTGTAGTAATGTAACAGTATACTACCTGCTTTCTTCTGTGAATAATTACCATTCTGCTTCCTGAGTTACCTGGGCTTGCAGGACCTGTTTTACTGTGAAGTGAGATCACATCCTTTGATCGAATGGACTGCTATTAGTGTGCACTTCACAAAATGTGGCTTTGTTTCAATTTTGATGTTAACTTTTAATTCCCAACTTTCACTTTAGTCCAGAAACGTTTCTACACTTCCCCCCTCCAAATAGTGTTCAACACACCATGGTGCAGAGCCAGAGTTTTGTTTGTTTGTTACTGTTCCCAATCTGCTTCTCTTATAGAAATAAAATAAAATTTAAAGTGACGTTTGCAGTGTCCATTAAAAAAAATACAGGGAAATAAGTGACAGCATGGGAATCAGTTTTGTGCAGTGGTAGAAAGACAGGCTTTGGAGTAGCTCTAGTACTAGCCGTGTAACTATGAACGAGGAATATAACTTATTTGAGACTCAGTTTCCTCAACTGTATATTGGGGAAAAAAATGTAAAATACCAATTTCAGAAGATTGTTATAAAGATTCAAAGCAATAATGTATGACTGTGCTAAACATTGTGAATAATAAACACAAGCAACATTCTTCCTCCTCTCTCCACCCCTCCTCTTCTTCCTTTTCCTCCTACACCCTCTTCCTTCTCTTCTTACTCCCTCCTCTTGTTCCTCTCCTTCTGAGGGATGGAAAGAATGTGGAACCAGAGCACTGATGTCACTATGTTCTGACATCAGCTGTTACTTATTAACTGAGAGACCTTAAAGAAATGATTTTATCCAATCTTAGAGCCCCTCAAGGTCCTCACTGGTTAAAGAAGGATACTGATATTTACATTGCCTTTTAAATAGAAACATAGTGATATTAAGTTAAACTGTTCTGCCTCAAACAAAAAAAAAATTCCTAGCAAAGATGAGCAACACTTAGAAATTTATTCATTTACAAGAGAGGAAGTAGATGACAAAAATAAGTCAATTTATTTAAGCTCTCCCATAAGACATTTGAATACAAAACAATCTCTACTTCCTTCCTCTAGAATTCCTTAACTTTTAGTTTTGGTCACACTAGTTAAAAAAAAAAAATCTGAGGTTCAAACATCTCCTACTTTAATAGTTCTTTAATTTTCAACTTAAAAGTAATCTATACACTATGTCTGCTAGATTATTAATGAAAAAATGATTATATAAGTTGTGTAAACAAAAGAAATGGCAAACAAGTAGAATAGTGATTCTCAAAAGTATCAGAATAAAAACAAACATCACACACACAAATCCTCATCACAGTTAATTTACAGTTCTTTCTTTCATTAACCTCTCTAGGTCTCAGTTTCTTCATCTATAAAATGAGCTGACCATTTATTAATTAAGGCCCATTTTATCTTCATAATGTCATAAACCTCTGATTTAAAATCCAGGTTATGGTTTGTTCCGGATTAAAGCAGTCTTTGCCTAGCACAATTGCATAATGTAATATATATAGCCAGCTCGTTCTTTACCGAAAGTAAACTGAAATTGAATGTTTGCCAGTAAAACACTATAATCATCACATTCTGACTTCCCCATAAAAGGAGAAACACACATATCAATTCTCACTCACAAACTTGGAAATGCATTTACATATCTGCCCCAGGCACCTAAAATTAGTCAATAACGGGTATAAATCACCGATTATCTACCAGCTGAATTATGGCATGTGGGAAGTTATTACGAAAGTAGAATAGAGAAGTCCTATTTTTGAGCAGAGGTAAAACATAAACAGAAACCTCCAAAGTTTTTGTAGCTGCACAGAAAGTAACATAAATATACATAGTGAAACAGTTTCAATACTAATAAAGGGCCCTGAACACACACTTTCTTGCTCTCACTCTCGCGCTCGCTCTCGATCTCTCGCTCTCCCTCTCTCCCGGGCCATGGCTCCCTGGAAAACTTCTGCCTTCAACATGTCCCCTTTGCCTGACTACTTGACATGCAGGAATTCTTCAATCCAATCTTGGTTGAAGTCTCTTCTATGTGCTTCCAGAGGTCTCTTAACAACTCAGAACTTTTCATTCAGCCACAGCTCTTATCACCTTGTACTATATGTACAGCTTAATTATTTCTGTCCTTAAAAGGTGTATGTCAGAGAGCCTTTTTGTGTCCATCACTACATCCCTAGCACCTTAGCACAGTCTCAACCACATACTATGCCTTCAACAAATATTGTAAAGATGAATAAATTACCATCATCAAAAAGGGTGAATTAAAGGATCTCAAAGAAAAGAACATTGCTTAGCAAAGAATATGATGGAAGATATTCGAGGAGGGAAAAACAACAAATTAAATTTCAAAAATGAAAAGAGATGGGAGGGGGAAGTAGGTAAGTTATAACTAGGGACTTCCCTGGTGGCGCATTGGTTAAGAATCCACCTGCCAGTGCAGGGGACATGGGTTCGAGCCCTGGTCCAGGAAGATCCCACATGCTGCGGAGCAACTAAGCCAGTGTGCCACAACTACTGAGCCTGTGCTCTAGAGCCTGCAAGCCACAACTACTGAGCCCCTGCGTGCCACAACTACTGAAGCCCGTGTGCCTAGAGCCCGTGCTCCACAACAAAGACAAGCCACTGCTGAGAAGCCCATGTACCACAAGGAAGAGTAGCCCCTGCTCGCCACAACTAGAGAAAGCCCGTGTGCAGCAACGAAGACCCAACGCAGGCAAACATAAATAAATAAATAAATAATACTTAAAAAAAGAAAGAGCAAATAACTAAGAGCTAGAAGGACATGTCTCATGAGGACACTCATGAGAATTTCCAAAAAGAAAAAAAAAAATCAAAGTTAAAAGAAGTAGATGAAAGAGAAAAAAAAAATGTATGCATTAGTTTAGCACACACACAGGCACCAAAAACAAAAGGCACGAGTGGCATTAGGCAGAATAGCTTCACTGAATGGTGAAGAAGAAACTAATATAATTATTAAGAAAAAAATTCAAAATCTTTGAAAGAACGCCTCTAAGAGTGAATGTGTCCTTTATACGCATTCTGAGACTTTGCTATAAAAACTACTGTGCACATTTTTTAAACAACTTAGGTGACATAACAAAAAACAAGACTTCCAGCCACATCACCTATTTGTATTTCCAACATTGTATTTCTAAAGCACTCCAAGGAGAGAGTGGGCAAAAGAGAGTGTTATAAATGCTATCCTTTATCACTCATTTTAAGGGTTCTACCTAGAACTACAAACAAAGAAGAAACCAATGTTACAGTTTAAATTTGTTGTGGGTAGTTAGTTATTGATTATTTAGTTCTGATTTTCAAGGGAAGATATATGTGAAGATTTGAAAAAAAATATGAAGTAATTACTCAAAGTTATAAATGTTGGCATCGTATGCTATGGAACATGGGACACTGGGTATGTAAAATGTCACAATACATGCAATAATTACAGAAACATGGTACTCATTTTCACAGTAAAATGTATAACACAAGTAGAACAACAACTTGATCAAAAGCATAGATATCCATGGAGAGAAAAGGCTAGAGAGAAAAGGATTAGAACCTCTCAAAACTGCAATCCTGCAAATCATCATTGGAAGGAAATTCCAGGCTCAGCAACCAGGATGGATCTTTGAGATTACAGTTCCAAGAATTAGGTAGATGTGCTCGCAGGGTATAAGAATATTTTGAGCTAAAAGCAATTGAGAATGAGCAGACTCAGGAAAAGCTCTTTACTTCCCCTTACTATCTACAAACAGAGTATCCTAAATTTATACAGGAAATTTTTGTTTGGAAAAGTGTCTCCCTACCAGGAAGAGAACTGCTCCTGGAGACAACTCTTACCACCTGAGAAACTCATCTGCGTAAAATACAGCCCTTATTCATCACACATTGTTGGTTGGTTGCAGCCAAGAATTCCTAGGGTGATTCCCGCTCCTCATAACTGCTAAATACTTTTGAGTCCTAGAAAACAGAGAGCTAGGTAAGCAGGGGTGGGGTGGAGGAAAGAGCACGTACTATACAAGAACAATGGGTAAAAATAAAGATTTTCTCATGCTTGGGAGTGCTGGTCCAACACATTTTACCCCCTCTCTTCCGGATCTGGGTATTACTATCCACCCAGTTGCCCTGGACAGAAACTTAGGATTTATCCTTGCTTGTAACCTCCCCCATTCCCCAAATAGTCACTAAGTCTGCTCCATGCCATTGAAATCCACCTCTTTAACTTTCCATTTCCTGCAGGTGAGGCCATTATCATGTCTTGCCAAGACAGTAACTCCCTAAAAATGAATTCTTCCTTTCCTCTAATCCATCCTTTCTATATCTGCCAGAGTGATTTTTCTAAAACACAGTCATGCTATTTCCATGTTCACAGCAGCCCAATCAATAATGTCACTCCTTTATCACCACAATTTTTCATCCTTCTGACTCCTAACCCTCCATTAACAACCAGTTCATTTAACTCAGGCTTCTCTGACATCCCCAAGCACACTTGATACTAAATTCTAAACAGCTGAACACATAATATGCACATATTTACTTCCCTATACATGTGAATATAAAAGAAAAAGTTGGTCAAGAAAATTAAGGCCTACTCAGTGCTCTGTATTAGGATTGACTGGTGGGCAAAAGTATCCTTTAAATACTACTATAACTAAACATTTAATTCTCTATAATTTTATTTCATAAGATTGCATACAGAATCTTAAGAGAATTAATATTGATGGAGAACCAAGAAAGTACTTATTTCCTCCAGTAGTAAGAAGCATCCGTTAACAAGGAAACAAGATAAGTTGTAATTAATAGCAAGGAGAGTATTGTCATTTTAATGATCTTTCCACTATAGTTTTATGAAACAAAGAAACCAAGGAACTATATAAATTTTATGCTAACACACATATGTACACACAACAGAGTTGCTTAACAGTTACTGATGGTTTGTAGGTTGCTTCACATTATTAAGACACTCACATAAAAAAAAACAGACATACGAAGGTGCCAGGTGGAAAGTAAGGTAGGACTGATATTACAAATCATTCTAATTTACTGCTGGGAACAGCGTTGTTTCAGATTGTGGAAGAGCTGTGTAACACAACACTAAATACAAGCTTGTAATCAGAGTGTATTGATGTAATGATTTATGCACTTTTTATGAGGATCCCGTGAAATCTTGGCTTCAAATGCCGGGGTTTTAAAGTGATATACTCTTGTTAGCAATCTCAGCCTCATCCACGTGCGTCTACTTATAGTAAGAAGACTAGCTGTGATAGCCATCTAAGTACCATCTGAAAAAGGGAAAATAGTTTAAGAAAAGTTTAACTGTATATTTAATACTATTATCATGGAACTACAAAATGAAGGGTATACACACACGTGTGCACGTGCACACACACACACACACACACACACACACACACACTTGCCTAATCTAATCTAATAATCAATTGTTCCACAAACTGTGGCAAAACTCCCTCAAGAGGAGCCCAAAGAAGAGCATTAAAGCAAAGGAATATGCATGCTAACTGCCTGATATAGCACAGAATGGTGAACTTATCAATTTGAGAATTTTAGGGCATGTTAAAAATCTACAATAAAGCTAGAAAAAAACATCTATAGCTAAAACCCCAGAACACTAAGGTTTAATAGGAACACCAAGGTGACAAAATGATTTATCTCTGTCATCTTTTAAAAATGCAGTGAAAATGCTTAAATGGTATCATTAGCTTGGAGATAATTTTATTTCCTCAAAACACCCTGAAATGACCAATCCCGAAAACAGAAGTTTCATCTCCATGACAAAGACTGATCTAAAACAGCTCTGATAATATGAAAAAGTAGAGCACATTCATGCTGAGAGGTAAAATAGCTTCCAGTCTTTAGCCTCTTCACTATAGCCTCAAAAAAAAAAGAAAAAAAAAGACAGCAATTAATGCCAACTGTGCTACAGGAATTTGGCAAATACCAACTAAATGAAAAAAACATGTAGCAGCTGTTCAGGGGGTAACAGCTTCCTCTTCTAGGGTGAAGCTGAGGTAAAAGGTCAGGTTTCTTAAGTCTTTACAAACATTCCACTCCTTTCACTTAATATCTTAAAATATCAATAATAGATGAACATGTCCAAAATAAACACAGTAACTATAACACTTATTAAAATTAACACTATGCTATGGTTTGAATTCATGAAGTATCAACAAAAGTAGTAGTCAACAATAACAAATTAATTATGGGGGATCAAAGAAAAATTAGTTTATCTCTTTTCTTTTTTCCTATTCTTTCTTCTTTTTATTTATTTATTTATTTATTATTATTATTTTTTAATAAAGTCAAGTGGCATAACAAGCTTTCCTAGAAAAATGATTCCAGGAGAACTACTTTTGTTCAACATCATAATGGGCCACTACTTTCTACAGAGAATGTTTTCTTTCTGAAAGCTTCTCTTCTACTTTCCCGCTGACTACCTACCAGCTAGCATTGTTAGAGAAAAGGAGGAGATGAAGGATTAAAGTCTCTAACCTTCCCCCAGCAGCTAGTACTTAAAATAGACTCTCTCTAAAGTGAATGGTTGCTGTCTTTCCTATGGTGACCAGATTTACAAAATGAGAAAAAAAAAAAAAAAAAAGAGAACAAATGAAGAGGGATAAACATAGATTCTCTAGACAGATTTTTTTTTCAGAATAATAGGCTGAGTGGGAAAAAATCTATACAGGAAAAAAGAGTCCCAGGATGACACTGGAAAATGTGGTATCTGATCACCCTGGGCAACGAGGGACTCACAACATGTGAGCAATTTTAAGCATGAATAAACATAAACATAAAGATAGGCCCGCCATGGCTAAAGTTAGATTTAAATACTTATTTCATCATGGCCCTCACACCTCTTCTAAAACCTTTAGTCTTCCTTTACCCTATCAATTAATTTTTATTTCCTTAGTATCTTTAAAACTATGCAGGGCAAACATGGCCTTGTCTTCCAACTCTCAAGGCACACATTTAGAGCATTTTTTTAGTTGCTATTTTTAGACCTGCCAGATTTATAAGCATTTAGTAAACACTTAATGATTGGTTAATTGAAAACATAACACAATTATATTTCATCTTCCTCCAAAAACTTTAAAATAGAATTAATAAAGAGCATAAGGGAGATGATTAATTCACAATGTTTCTAGTACTCCTGCTTCCCTCTGAAGAGGCCAGAACATGCCACTCCCAAATATGCCACTTTGGCATACTGATTGTTTTGAGCTGAAGGCAATCAGGTCTCTGCCTTCCCCCCTTTCTGTTTAAAAGCGGGACATAAGTGTCCATTTGTAACGGTGTCTCCCTCTCCCTTGCCAGGAAGAGAACTACTCTGGAGACAGCTCTTAGCACCAGAGCAGACTCTTATCTGCATGATAAACCTGCTAAATAACCATTATTTTACAATACAATTCCTCCCCTCATCTTCCTATAACTTACCTCCCTCCCCCAGTTGTTTTAAATCCTTTCTCCTTTGCCTAGCCTAAGATGATATATGATTCAAATTCTGACTCCTAGAATCACATGCCTGTGCAAGCTCCCTGTACAAACGTGTGTACATATGCATGTAATTATTTTTTTCTCTCTTGTTATTTTGTCAGTTTAATTTGCAGGGCCCTCAGCCACTGAACCTAGGGGAGTAAAGAAAAAAAGTTTTCTCCTCCTCCCCTACACCTCTTTCATAAAGTGTCCTGTACATTACCAGATTTCCACTTTGAGAGAGCTATTAATTTCTTTAGTTTTCCTAAAACCTAAGAAACTCATTAGTTACTTGAGATTGATGACAAATCAAAACTTATAATATTTAAAAATTCACAATGTTTTGAAAAAATGAACTTGAGATGGAATTCCTCCTATTAGTGAGACAGGAGGGAAGGGCACCACCTTTAAAAGAATGACATAGCCATTGAGGATATGACAATAAGCTGGTTAGAACCAATGAGGCCCAAGATGGCAGAAGATTCAAACTCCCAGTAGACCCTGAGCCTCATTATGAGCTCACTGTAACACATTAGCATATGCTAAGTGACACGCTCACAGGCACCACGACAGTTCTGAGGCTGACCATAAAAGGCCAAAAAGTGGGCTGTGGCCCTATTCCTGGAAATCCCCACCCCTTCCCCCAAAAAGTTGGAATAATCCTCCTACTCATTAGCCTATGAAATTACCCAGCCCATAAAAACTAACCACCTCCACAGCACGGGGCCACTCTCACCTTCTGAGATGGACTGCATTCTGCCTATGGAATTTGTATCTCTCTCGATAAACCTGCTGTCACCTTACTATGGCTCGCTCTTGAATTCTTTCCTGCACGAAGCCAAGAAATCTTACTTGGTGGCCCGTCCCAGGAACTCGCCCAAGACCTGTGACATGACCATCCTTTCACACCCCATTTTCCTGCAACATTAGCACCTAATAAAAGTTAAATGGTGAAAACAAAGATGAAAATGTAAAATATATCAAGAAACTTGGAAGGTAACTTATATTGAAGCTAAATTTAAAGAGAACATTCTACTTTCTAATTTAAAGGTTATTTTATGGCATCACAAATTCTGAACTTATCTGTCCTCAGAAAATTTTGTTTGTCTGGTGACTTGTTTCTTAAAAAATAGTATCTGAATGATTTTAGGTGAGTTATTCACTTTCCAATGGGTCCAGTTCTCTCTGTACAGTCCTGTTTGTTTTATGTTACTTGCCTACCCATTTGCCTATGTAACCACTGGCTTTTTAATAACCAAGTCATTTGAGCTTTCTTCCCATTTTCAGTTTCCAAATATTACAATGTAAATATATAAAATTATATAAATATGATACTTCATCCTGACCACCAAATTAGCATATTAGACACGCTTTATTTGAATTTCAAATTGTTAATGCACTAAAGATGATTCCAGGACTTCCCTGGTGGTCCAGTGGTAAAGAATCCACATTCCAGTGCAGGGGACGTGGGTTGGATCCCTGGTCAGGGAACTAAGATCCCACATGCCGCGGGGCAACTAAGCCCACACACCACAACTACTGAGCTTGCGTGTCTCAACAAGAGAGTCGGCATGCCACAAACTACAGAGCCCACGCGTCCTGGAGCCCACACGCCACAGCTAGAGAGAAGCCAGCACACCACAACAAACAGCCCGCACCTCAAAGAAAAAAAAACTGATTCCATTAAGTGGTGAACCTCAACAGTAAATTCAGAAATCTTCTGATATAAAGAGAAACTTGCCTTTAGTAATGTAACAAAAACATTTTTTTAATGTTTACCGTACATTCTTTCACTGTTGATGGCAATAAATATTGGTATAATTTTGTTACTCTATTGAGGTAAAATTTACATGCAACAAAATGCATCCCCTTTAAGTGCATTGTTAGATAAATTGTGATAAAGGTATTGAAGGGTACCAGAATATGCCACCCCAAAATATTCCTCTTTAGCATATGGATTATTTTTAGCTGAGGCCATTGAGAATCAGCAGAGTAAAAGCTCTAAAAACAGGGCACAAGTTTTCCTTTTGTAAAGGAAATTTACATTTATAAGGAAATTTTCCATTTGCAAAATGTGTGTCCCTCTCCCATACAGAGGAAGAGGAGAATTCTTAGCAATCTTACTAAAGGAGAAGGCAGGAATTTAAATCTGCATAACAAACATCATGAGACAACGCTTGCTTAACATACTTTTCCTTGTTACCTTCCCATAAGCTTCTTTCCCCACCCAGAAGCCCAAACCTCTTTTCCTTTGTGTAGCCTAAGGTGGTATACAAGCCCAAGTTCTAACCACCCCTTTGGGTTACTCATCACTGGGTCTTTCCATGCATATATGTGTGATGTACATGTTAATAAATTTTTTGTTTGTTTTTCTCCTATTCACCTATCTTTTGCCAGTCTAATTTATAAGGCCCCAGACAGAGAACCTAATATGTGTAGAGGAAAAATATTTTTTTCCTCCCCAACCAAATTCACCCTTGCAACTACCACAACATTTAATATACAGAACATTTTCATCATCCTAAGAAGTTCTTTTATATCCTTTTATACTTAATTCCTCTCTCCACCCCACCTCTGGCTCTAGTCAATGGGTATTAAATTTTGGCAAATGATTTTTCCTTGTCTATTGAGATGATCGGATGGCTTTTTATCATTTATTCTCTAAATATATAAAGTACATTGATTTTCAAATGTTAAAACAAACTTACATTTGTGGAATAATGCCTATTTGTCAGGATGTATTATTTTTTTATGTATTACTAGATACAATTTGGTATATTGCTAAGGATATTTGTGTCTACGTTTATTTTTTTCTCTTCTCGTAAATCATTTTATTTGCCTCACTTTAGTATTAGTGTAACCAAGGAGGACCTTACAGGGCTTTCCCAGGACAGACTCCTCCCCCATATCCTCTGCTTTAGCTCCTCTCCGGAGTACCTAGATAACAGTATCTGATGCACATTTTCCGAGTTGTTTTATAGTTGCTAAAACCCTCACCAAATGGAAGATGCTAACTACTTGATGACCATGAGCATGTAGCCCCAGGCCTACTGGAGCCTGAGGATTGATAATGTTAAGCCATGTGACACCACCCTGTTACCTCATCATCAACTAATCAGAGAATTGTGAATAAGCAGATCACATACCCTGTGACTCCTCTCTCTCAACTGGTCCTTAAAAGTGCTTTCCTGAAACCCATAGGAGAGTTTGAGTGTTTTGAGCACTAGCTGCCCAGGACTCCTTGCTTGGCGCCCTTGCAATAAATGTTACTTCACCACAACCCAATATCAGTACATTGGCTTTACTGCTCATGAGAGAGTGGACCCAAGTTTGGTTTGGTAACATTAAGGTAAAAATGGCCTCATAATATTGGTGGGCATGTTTTCCCTCTTCCCTTATTTTTTGAGAAGACTTAGTTAGGACTGGTATTATTTTTCTTAAATGTTTGATAAAATTTGCCAGTGAAGCAAGCTGGGCCTGGAATTTCCTTTGTGGAATGGTTTTAAACTATAAATTAATTTTCCTTAACTGTAATAGGGCTATTAAGATTTTCTTTCTCTTCTTGAGTCATTTTTTATAATAAGTGTCCTTCAAAGAATTTGCCCATTTCATCTAAGTTGTTGAATGAATTGACATAAAGTTGTTCATAATATTCACTTATCTTTTTAATGTCTATAGGATCTGTAGTGATATCCCCTTATTCATTTCTGATAATAGCAATTTGTACCTTCCTTTTTGTGTTGATCAGACTAGTTATAGCTTTATCAATTTTTTTTAAATAGTTATTTTTACATTGTTTTTCTCTATTGTTTGACAGTTTTCTATTCTGTTGAATTCTATTCATATCTTTATTATTTACTCCTTGTAGTTACTTTGGATTTTAGAAGTCTACAACATTGATTTTAGCTGCCTTTTATTTTTTTCTAATAAAGCATTAAAGCCATAAATTCCTTCTAACCTCTGATTTACCTGCATCTCACAAATTATGACAAGTTTGTATGTTCAATATAGTTTAGTTTAAGATATTTTCTAATTTCACTTGTAATTTATTCTTTGATCCAGGCTTATTTAGAAGTATACTAAGTTCCAAAAAGTTGGAGATTTTCCAAATATCTTTCTGTTATTGATTTCTGTTTAATTCTGTTGATGTCAAAGAATATACTCTGCAATTTCAATTTTTAAACTTTATTGAGACCTGTTTTATGGTCCTGCACAAGGTCTGTATTGGTAAATATTCTATGTGCATTGAAAAAGAATATGTAATTTGATGCTTGATTGCAGTGTTGTAAATATTTTGTCTATTTTTAGTATCAGTTACTGAGAGAGAGATCTTAGTATCTTCAAATATAATTGTGGATTATTTTTCTCTTTTTAGTTCTACAAGTTTTACTTTATGTATTTTGAAGCTTTATTATTAGTTGAAAACACATTTAGGATTTTTATGCCCTTTGTTATTATAAAATGGCCCTCTTTTTACTTTGAAAATTTCTTGTTCTAAATTCTACTTTATCTGATATTTAGTGTTTTCATAATATCTTTTTCCGTTTTTTTTACTTAATATGTTTTTGTCTTTAAAGTGAATCTCTCTCAAATAGGATAAAATGGTACTGCTTTCTTTTTCTTTCAATCCAGATTAATAGTCTTTTCCTTCTAATTGTAGTATTAGGCTACATGAATGTAATTATCAACATAGTTGGAGTTAATTCTACCATTTTGTTATTTGTTTTCAATTTGTTGCATTTGTCTTTTTTTCTTCTTTTTCTTCCTGATTTTTGATTGAGTCTGTATGTCTTAGTATTCAAATTCAGCTGTACTATTTGCTTATTAGCCATTTTTTTCTGTCTCTCGGTTTCTTGATTTTGCTCTCTCCTCTCTGATTCTCTTGTGGCTTAAGGTTTTACAATATTCAACTTAAAATTATCACAAGCTACCCTCAAATAATATATAATTTCACATATAAGAAACTGATACCAGCATACTACCATTTCCCCCTCCTGTCCTTTGTGATATGATATGATACATTTATCACTACATGTTATAACCCCCTGCCAAACAATGTTATTATCTTTGCTTTAAATAGTCAATTATTTTTTGTCACTTTTAAATATATTAAAAGTGAGAAAAACATTTTCTTATATTTACCTACATATTTACCATTTTTGTGCTCTTTGTGTAGATCCAAGTTTCATTTTCTTACCACCCGAAAAGTGCCCTTGAACATTTCTTATAATTCCTGTATGCTGGCAATGAGTTTACACAGTTTTTGTTTATCTGAAAAAATCTTTACTTAGCTTTCATTCTCAAAAGATATTTTTCCTATATATTGGATTTCTAGGTTGATATGTTTATTTTTCTTTCAGCATCTTAAATGTTTTTCCCTTGCTATCTGGCTTAGATAGTTTGTGACAAGAAATCTATGGTTTTTCTTATCCTTTCTCTTCTGTATACCATGTGTCTTTTGTGTCTTGCTGGTTTTATTTATTTTCTTTGTCACTCACTTTTTTCTTTGTTTTATTTAATTTTTATGTGACTTGGTGTGATTTTTCTTTGTGTCTATCATGCTTGGAGTTTCTTGAGTTTTTCAGTTTATAATATTCTCCAAATTCTAAACAAATTCTGCCATTAATTGCTCTCTTCAAATATTTGTCTCTCCTTTCTTCATTCTTCTTTCATCTGGTACTCTATACATATGTTATAAATAAACACATAGATTAGATATAGATACAGATATACAGGTATAGATATAGATATTCAGCAAGTCATTGAAGCTCTGTTAATTTTTTCAGTACTTTTTCTTTTGTATTTATTTTTAAATAATTTCTCTTGCTATAACGTTCAGTTAACTAATGGTTTCTTCTGCAGAGTCTATTCTGTTGTAAATCCTGTACAGTGAAATTTTCATTTATAATATTTTGTTTTTTATTTCTAGAAGTTCTATTTGGAACTTCTAACATTTTTAACATTCTAACATTTTTATATCTTCCATTTTTTCCTCATTAGGTTCATGTCTGTCTTTACATCATTGTGCATATATAAATATATAATAGTAACTTTAAAGTTATCTCCTAATTTTATCATTTTGGGTCTATTTCTATTCATTAATTTTCTCTTGATTATGAGTCTCAATTTTCTGTTTCTTTGCATGTCTATTAATTTTTGATTGGATGTAGAAGATTTTGACTCTGTGACTTGTACATTGTTGTACTCCTTTAAAGATGTTGGACTTTTGGTGGGCTGTTATTTGTATATCAGCCTGATAATTTTGAGAACGTTCTGTAGTTTTTGAAGGCAGCCCTAGAGAAACCTTTACTCTAAAACTACTTTAGCCACACCACTAAGGTATGTGATACTTTTGTAGCTCAGCTGGTTGTGCAGTCAATGGGTCTCTCCACTCTTGTTGGTGGGAACATGAGTGATTCCTAGCCCTGTGTGAACTCCGGAAATTGTTCAATTTAGAGCTCTCTGGTAATTGTACTTTCCCAACAGCTGTTCTGTGCACAACATCATGGAATTTCGTCCTTTGCACTGATTGTTATTCTGTTAAAGACTTCAAAGTATTCCTTTGCAGATGTCTGGAGTTCTTTCTTTGTTTAGCTCTCTTATCTCCAATATTGTTTCAACATATACTGGTGGCTCATTTTTTCCAAAGTTTAATCTCTATCTTTTCAATTCAGGATACATTTGGGCCCTTCCTCCTTTCATCATATTCTGGAAATTGCTTCTGGGTAGAAATCCAAGGCAGTTATAAGGCTCACCTTACTTGATTCCTTTTTCTCAGGGATCACAATCCTGAGCTCCCTATTGTCCAATATCTGAAAACAACTGTTTTATATATTTCATCCAATTGACTCGTTTTATGTCAGAAGGCAAGTCAAATAGAATTTCCTTCATAGGCAGAGCAGAAATGGTGCAAGCTTTCTGAACAGCAAATGGCAAAATATATCTAAAGTATTAAATAAAAATCATACAATTTGAAATTTCATTCCTAGGAAATTTTCCAAGACGATAATCAGAAAAGTGTGCAAATTAGTTTACATAACAATATTTATCAGTATTGCTTATAATATAAAAATATAAGCAATCAAATGCTAACAATAGGAGATTTTTTAAAATAAAATAAGTTGTAAAATAGTAAAGTAGAATAATCTGCAACTGTTAATGCAGAACTATTCATTGACTTACAAAATGTTTAACACATTGTTGTGGTATATTTTTATCAAGATATATCATGCATGCTAAACATATTAAAATAACTATTGCTACATTACAGAATTATTGGTTATCATCTAATTTCTTCTTTGCATCCTTCTTGACTTTTGATATTTTAAAACAAATTATGTATTACTTAAATAATCAAAGAAAGAAAGCATTTATTTACTATTTTAAGAGAAAAAAGCCTTATTTATAATTCTTGACTGTTCTTTATATTAAATTAGAAAGATAAAATACAAGAGATTCTAAACTGTGCTTTCAAAAACTGCCAAAGAGATCCATAGAGTTTATCTATAATTTATGTCTCTGATTTTTCTAAATGGAATCTGAGCTTGTTAGTGTTGGCAAATAGCTAACTTAAACATATTTATATGTGCATAAATAGGTATTTAATAAGTATTTGATAAATTTAATTAATAAGAAGGAAATTTTTGTAAACTTTAATAAGAATTCCTAAAAGGGACCTAGGACGAAAAACTGTCATATAAGTTAAAAGCTATAAAACTTGGATGTTCTGTTGGGCAGGAGGGTGGCTATAAATGTCATGCAACAGATATTTCACAGCTTGTTTCTTATAAACCCATACTTTTACAAAGAATAATGCAAGTGTCTTAGCCACCACATTGATTTGGGGGATTTTAGTTAGAAAAGGGAAACAGCAGGACAATTCTGGTTGAGCTATGGAAGAAAGCAGACAACAAGAAGCCACCTAAGGAAAAACTGTCACTCTCTAGAGACCTAGCAAAATTTTTTAAAATGAGCTTAACATTTCCTGTTCTTTAGAAAACAAATAAAGAATATCTTCTTAGGGCTTCCCTGGTGGCGCAGTGGTTGAGAGTCCACCTGCCGATGCAGGGGACACGGGTTCGTGCCCTTGTCCGGGAAGATCCCACGTGCCGTGGAGCGGCTGGGCCCGTGAGCCATGGCTGCTGAGCCTGCGTGTCTGGAGCCTGTGCTCTGCAACGGGAGAGGCCACAACAGTGAGAGGCCCGCGTACCAAAAAAAAAAAAAAAAAAAAAACTTCTTATAATCATTAACAATATATCATCATTAACAAAAATATAGACAGAAAAAATAGAATTTTTAAAAAATTAATTAATTAATTTATTTTTGGTTGTGTTGTGTCTTCGTTTCTGTGCGAGGGCTTTCTCTAGCTGCAGCGAACGGGGGCCACTCTTCATTGCGGTGCATGGGCCTCTCACCATCGTGGCCTCTCTTGTTCTGGAGCACACGCTCCAGACGCTCAGGCTCAGTAGTTGTGGCTCACGGGCCCAGTTGCTCCGCGGCATGTGGGATCTTCCCAGAACAGGGCTTGAACCCGTGTTCCCTGCATTGGCAGGCAGATTCTCAACAACTGCACCACCAGGGAAGCCCCCAAAATAGAATTTAAATAACAAATGATTCTGTTCTCAGAAGTATACTGTATTCACTTTTAAATGTATATGTTAGAGAGAAAGAGAGGGAAGGGACAGTTAAATGGGTAGATATGATATAGATGTATAGAGAGACAGAGATACACATACAGTCACTGGTGTAGGCAGGAATAGAGATATAGATTCTAGTAATGCATAAAACATTTTGAAATATGTTTTTTTTTGGTTAAAATTATACAGTGGATATCATTCTATTGACATCTTTTAGATGGAATACATCTTTTTAGTCAGAAAAATGTGGATTTAGGTCCCAGCCACTACTTATTCCCCATGTGACCCTGAGCAAATTAATCTACTTCTCTGCACCTTAGTATTTTCTTCATTAAAATGGAGAAAACAACTGAACCTCCACATGGGGCTGAGGTGATAGTTCCATGTTATAATGCAGGGCCTTGGTCTTAAAAGGCTCTGAACAAACTTTGACTGTAATAATGATTATTGGTTTTGTTTTATTGTTATTATAAGATTTACAGACTACTGTGATACAGTTTTTGGAAGGTTTTCCCAAGACAAAATGATCCTCTCTTATCTATTCCCCAAATCTACAGGAGTGGAGCATTTTGTTCTGTATAATACAGCTCACTCCACAGGTTACAGTTGATTGGACCAGTATGTATGTAAAGCTCCAGCTAGGGAGAGCAGAGATTTTGCCTCCTGGAAATTTGAAAGAGAATTAAGGTAATTCTTGTAATATGTAAAACCAGGTGCTATATACACAGCCATTTCAGCCATGAGGCCAAGGACCATAGAACAGTTATTCCCAGAAGGGAGAATAATGAAGCTGATTTGTAGGAAGAAAGAGAGATAAAAGATAAAGAGAGAAATTAGTTTGGATTACTCATGGCCTTTTGTAGTTTCAGTCTTTCAGAAGACCTAGCCTTTAGATTCCATGATACAGTGACTTAAACTTATGTACCAGGCTATTTGGATTCTTCTTTAATTCACAAAGAAATTGTTCAAGAGCCTGTTCTGTAAACTCTCAGATCCTTTAGCCTGACCAGTGATAGTGATATTAATTAGAGAGAGTGTAAGAGAACGTTGGGTGAAGGAATTGATGAACGGCTTTCTTTGTAGAGAGCAATTGCTGTGTTGTGACACTAATCCATCTTTTGGGGGAAAGATTGGGAGAATGGTAACTCTGAATCACGAGTCTGAGTAGAGGGACTTGAGTGGGACCATGTGGAAAGTTTTAGAATGTACAATGCATTTGCTACCACTGGAAGGTAAAAATGGAAACATCCTGGCTCATACCTTATAAGGCTTAATGTACAGAAAATCCCAAGCTAGAAGCCTGGATTACTTTAATATTAGACAGGCCAGATATGGTAGGCAGTATAATGGCCCCCAAAGATATCCAAGTTCTAATCACTTGAACTTTTGTGTACTTATTATGTTACGTGACAAAAGGGAATTAAGGTTGTACATGCAATTAAAGTTACTAATCAGGTGACCCTGAGATGGAGAGATTACCCTGAATTATCTTGATGGGCCCAATCTAATAACATGAGTCCTTAAAAGCAGAAGAGGAACAGACAGAAAAGAGGGTCATAGGGATGCGATGTGAAAAAGACTTGATCTGCTATTGTTTATGTTTCAGATGGAGGAAGCGGACACAAGCCAATGAATGCAAGTGGCCTCTAGAAGTTGGAAAAGGTAGATTCTTCCTCAGGCTTCCAGAAAGGAACACAATCCTGTAGACACCTCAGTCTTAACCCAGGGAGGTCCACGTTGGACTTCTGATCTATAGAACTGTAAGACAATGAATTTGTTTTAAGCCATCAAGTTCTTGTTAATTTGCTATAGCAACAATAGAAAGCAAATACTCCAGTGTATTCTAATTACTAAATTGAAATTATGTTTGTGATTTAAGATGACTATAGGGACTCTTCTATCCTGTGGGAGTGAAAAGAAAAGCTAGGATTTTCATCCAAGAAAGGAAAAGACCAAATTCATAAAGTTTAAAGGTGCAATGAAGAACAACAGTAAATTTAGGTTGTGAACATACCATGAATAATTATTGTTCAATCTGCTAGTTATAATATATGTGCTTTCATTAATTCCTTAATTCATTTAGGCTAAAGTTAGTTTGAGTTTGGTTTTGTTACTTATAACCAAACAGTTTTAATGACTAAAAACTGTTAAGGATAATTATCTTAACAACAGGTACAAATGGCCTCAGGCAAGGCTGTTGAACACCACAGTCCTAGAATAGGAACAGTACTAGGGCTTCTTTTTTTTTTTAACGAGAAGAAATCATAAAACGTGCTATAAAAAAACACCTCCTTTCATCCTTAACAAAAGTGTCAAGAAAGTCAACACTATTTTATACACTGAGAAACTGAGGTTCAAAAAAGTTAAGTAACTTTGTCAAGGTCCTAAGTGATAGAACTGACATTCAAATCCCAGTCTTTCTGATATTAGAGCTCTATTATAGCATTCATTCACTCAGCAAATGTTTACTGATTAATTACTTTGTACCCGACACTGTGATATCTAGCTTGCTCACATTTAATAAGGCCTCGTTTTGTACCAAGTAATTTACATATATTAATTCATGTAATCTTTGTTCTATTATTCTAATTGTTCTAATTATGGTGTCCATTTTACAGATGATACCCAGAAAGGATAAGAAGCTTGCCTAAGATTTTGCAAATGACTGAGCTAGGATTCAAACCAGCCAGTGTGGTTCTTTGTGACTCAGCCATTTATCTCTGCTGCTACCTGTCCTAGGTGCTGAATATCTAGATAAAGTCTACTCTCACAAAGGAAACAAACAAACAAACAAATATTCATTGTAATAGGGTAACGTAAGACAAGGGCAGCATGTGATGTGAAAGAATAACAAGATGTCAAAAGATTTTTAGGGAAATAACATTTAAAACAGAGAGATAAAATGTGAGGAGCCAGCCATAGGAATGTTTGAAGGGTAGTGTGGGGAGCATACTGGGCAGTATGAGAGACAGCCTAGAGATAGAAAAGAACTCGGCCCTTCCTTTTAATTGAAGGAAGGCCACTCTGCCTGAAGCAAAGGCTTCGTTAAACAGGATTAAACAATGAGAACTGCAGCGAGAAATGGATAGATTTAATATTGGTTTTATGGTTCTTCATTACTTGAAATAAAATTTCCCCACAAAATTAATAGTAAGAATTATTAATCAAAAAACCTTATTTTCAAAATGAATTATGCATGTCTAATAAAAGAAATCAACTGTCTTCCATTTATTTTTGTTGGAGGAAAACGATTGTTATTTGGTCCCATAAGTGACCAAAGCACAGACATTACTGAGTGGTTCCTATTCCTGTTGCAGATCCAAAGGCCTCTATTGCATAAATAATAACGGTAGCTCACAAAGTCAATTCACTCTTAATTTACTGATTATCTGGTCAGTTTTAGCTCATGGTAAATAAACTAAATTAACCTTATCATTTTCGTTTTTGGTTATAAATTAATTATGTTGATGCATGATATATAGGCTATTGCAAATATCTACAGGTGGACAATACAATTCAGAAAGAAATCAGTCATATCCTCTCATACATTTGGAATGTGATATATTGCATATTTCAAAAGCTTGCTTTATTTAATTATATTTAGACATACTACTTAAATTCATAGCCAAAATCAGAATTTTACCCAGAAATTTTGTGGAAAGGAATGAATTATCATAATATTCTTTTGTTTTTAAGGGTATACACTTAGAGTGCCTACTTCACATGAATTCATTAAAAATAAAACCAAATAGTAATCCCTTATAATAACTAATATTTAATAAATTAAAATATTGAGTTCCCTACACAAACTTTTTCCAGTTATAATTTTAATGTAATTGATATTGCAAATAAATGATGTATCACAAAACAAAATTATATGCAATTACAATCATAAAAAAGAGTAAGAAATAATTAGTTTATGAAACTCAATCTGACTAATAATTCACTTAAATTAGTACGTGATGACTCCTCTCTATCTCTGATCCCCAAGAATAATAGGTGTGAAACATGGAAAAATGAATCCACCTGGCTTATACAGCATGCTAAGAATCAGTAAATTTTTAAATTATATTAACTAAATTTAAAGTTTATTTTACAGAAATCACCAAATATGTACTGGCCTCCTCAAAGATTAAAAAAAAAATTTCAAAAAAGGCAGATTCTACCCTGATACCAAAACCAGACAAGGATGTCACAAAGAAAGAAAACTACAGGCCAATATCACTGATGAACATAGATGCAAAGATCCTCAACAAAATACTAGCAAACAGAATCCAACAGCACATTAAACAGATCATACACCATGATCAAGTGGGAATGCAAGGATTCTTCAATATACGCAAATCAATCAACGTGATACACCATATTAACAAATTGAAGGAGAAAAACCATATGATCATCTCAATAGATGCAGAGAAAGCTTTTGACAAAATTCAACACCCATTTATGATAAAAACCCTGCAGAAAGTAGGCATAGAGGGAACTTTCCTCAACATAATAAAGGCCATATATGACAAACCCACAGCCAACATCATCCTCAATGGTGAAAAACTGAAAGCATTTCCTCTAAGATCAGGAACAAGACAAGGTTGCCCACTCTCACCACTCTTATTCAACATAGTTTTGGAAGTTTTAGCCACAGCAATCAGAGAAGAAAAGGAAATAAAAGGAATCCAAATCGGAAAAGAAGAAGTAAAGCTGTCACTGTTTGCAGATGACATGATACTATACATAGAGAATCCTAAAGAAGCTACCAGAAAACTACTAGAGCTAATCAATGAATTTGGTAAAGTGGCAGGATACAAAATTAATGCACAGAAATCTCTGGCATTCCTATACACTAAGGATGAAAAATCTGAAAGTGAAATCAAGAAAACACTCCCATTTACCATTGCAACAAAAAGAATAAAATACCTAGGAATAAACCTACCTAAGGAGACAAAAGACCTGTATGCAGAAAATTATAAGACACTGATGAAAGAAATTAAAAATGATACAAATAGATGGAGAGATATACCATGTTCTTGGATTGGAAGAATCAACATTGTGAAAATGACTCTACTACCCAAAGCAATCTACAGATTCAATGCAATCCCTATGAAACTACCACTGGCATTTTTCACAGAACTAGAACAAAAAATCTCACAATTTGTATGGAAACACAAAAGACCCCGAATAGCCAAAGCAATCTTGAGAACGAAAAATGGAGCTGGAGGAATCAGGCTTCCTGACTTCAGACTATACTACAAAGCTACAGTAATCAAGACAGTATGGTACTGGCACAAAAACAGAAATATAGATCAATGGAACAGGATAGAAAGCCCAGAGATAAACCCACGCACATATGGTCACCTTATCTTTGACAAAGGAGGCAGAAATGTACAGTGGAGAAAGGACAGCCTATTCAATAAGTGGTGCTGGGAAAACTGGACAGCTACATGTAAAAGTATGAGATTAGATCACTCCCTAACACCATACACAAAAATAAGCTCAAAATGGATTAAAGACCTAAATGTAAGGCCAGAAACTATCAAACTCTTAGAGGAAAACATAGGCAGAACACTCTATGACATAAATCACAGCAAGATCCTTTTTGACCCACCTCCTAGAGAAATGGAAATAAAAACAAAAGTAAACAAATGGGACCTAATGAAACTTAAAAGCTTTTGCGCAGCAAAGGAAACCATAAAGAAGACCAAAAGACAACCCTCAGAATGGGAGAAAATATTTGCAAATGAAGCAACTGACAAAGGATTAATCTCCAAAATTTATAAGCAGCTCATGCAGCTTAATAACAAAAGAACAAACAACCCAATCCAAAAATGGGCAGAAGACCTAAATAGACATTTCTCCAAAGAAGATATACAGAGTGCCAACAAACACATGAAAGAATGCTCAACATCACTAATCATTAGAGAAATGCAAATCAAAACTACAATGAGATATCATCTCACACCAGTCAGAATGGCCATCATCAAAAAATCTAGAAACAATAAATGCTGGAGAGGGTGTGGAGAAAAGGGAACCCTCTTACACTGTTGGTGGGAATGTAAATTGATACAGCCACTGTGGAGAACAGTATGGAGGTTCCTTAAAAAGCTACAAATAGAACTACCATATGACCCAGCAATCCCACTACTGGGCATATACCCTGAGAAAACCATAATTCAAAAAGAGTCATGTACCAAAATGTTCATTGCAGCTCTATTTACAATAGCCCAGAGATGGAAACAACCTAAGTGTCCATCATCGGATGAATGGATAAAGAAGATGTGGCACATATATACAATGGAATATTACTCAGCCATAAAAAGAGATGAAATTGAGCTATTTGTAATGAGGTGGATAGACCTAGAGTCTGTCATACAGAGTGAAGTAAGTCAGAAAGAGAGAGACAAATACCGTATGCTAACACATATATATGGAATTTAAGAAAAAAAAATGTCATGAAAAACCTAGGGGTGAAACAGGAATAAAGACACAGACTTACTAGAGAATGGACTTGAGGCTATGGGGAGGGGGAAGGGTAAACGGAGACAAAGCAATAAAGAGGCATGGACATGTATACACTACCAAACGTAAGGTAGATAGCTAGTGGGAAGCAGCCGCATAGCACAGGGAGATCAGCTCGGTGCTTTGTGACCGCCTGGAGGGGTGGGATAGGGAGGGTGGGAGGGAGGGTGACGCAAGCAGGAAGAGATATGGGAACATATGTATATATATAACTGATTCATTTTGTTGTGAAGCTGAAACTAACATACCATTGTAAAGCAATTATGCTCCAATAAAGATGTTTAAAAAAAAAATAAATAAATAAAACCTGAGAAAAGTAAAAGAGATTAAATAAATATTCATGAAAATGCCCTCTTTAGGAAATAGGGTCATTTGAACAGTCTATTCCATTAAAATTAGCTTTATTTCACTTAAATTGGTTACCTTGCAGGGAAGGAAGACATAAGAATACTGAGGGATTGATTCTGAAATCTGACCCTACGAAATTATTTTGAAATCTCTCCATTGCATTAGCCAGATGGAATTTAACACAGAAAATCTAGAACTGCTCAGTTGTTTTAACCTATATATATTCAGAGGAATACCAAGGATCCATTTAAGTGCTATGTCAAAATTCTATGAAATATTAATATTTTTATTATAATATAAATACTGATAAACTACAAATTAATTTGGACTTTTATAGCATTTGGGGTGATCTAAAACTAGCATTTGCCTAAATGTGATTTGCTAACAATCACTTATAATGATCATTAAAATTAATTCATAATCAAAATAACACAGAATAGACTGTGAAATCATTAGTGTAATTTGATTTTTATTAATGAAAATGACTAGAAATTAAACCAAATAATCAAAAAAAAAAAAAAGGCAGATTCTAAAATGATATTGCAAAAAGAATAATTTGGGTTACAGAGAAAATTTTATCAATTTTCTTTCCTGATGATAAAGAAGAACAGAGGCATGTGAGAATGGGATTGTTCTTATATTTACTAGATGGACATACTATTGGTTAAAGATGATGTTCATGTATCATTTCATTTTTCCAAAGTAATACGTATAAAATCTGTTCACTAATACATTCCTAGGTGTTAAACATTTCTGAAACAATCTATGTTTTAAAATATTGGAATAATATATGTTGCTGTATATTTGGGTTCGATGGTCTTTTGTAAATTTGCCCTCTAGGAATACTGCAGCCTTATATTCCAGCAAGGAATATAAAGAATTTGCTTAACAAGAATTTGGGTTGCCAGAGAATCCTTCGAATGAAACATTTTAATTAGGGTCTCTCAATAATAAAAACTGTAAGGAATTTTTTTTTTTTTAAGGAAAAGGAGTTGTATTTTCTCTGTTTTTACACACACACACAAAAGAGAGAAAACCAAGACACTTGAGAGGAAGAGCAAAGCTAGTTTTAAATTACATCTACTTTCATGGCAGGAAATTCTTCCAAAAGTATGCATTTATAAAGATACAAACTACTTTAATCTTTTACATCCCCTTAACAGCTTTAGCAGAAATTACTTTCATAAAGTACACCTATTTGTTATAATTAAGTGAAAAGACAGGGACACAGGAATTCTGTGTGTTTTTCGCTTTCTTTTTTTATCCTATTATTTGGAAAAAATTCTGTCTTTCCACTGTAAATAGATCAAGAAAAAAAATACTAAATACTTTTGATAAAGAAACAGGGACTAAAATTAAATTGCCAGAAAAACAAAATAAAAGAGTCCACATTGTACATTCTTCAACCATGCAGACCATCAATTCTCTCCCCATATCCTCAAAGTGCCCACAGTGATACCCTTGGTTGAGCATCTGAGAACAAAATGCAACATCCACACCTCCCTGCCTTTGCACCTATATTTCTCTGCACCGAAGATACACCTACATCTGCCACAGATAAATATATCCACAGACACATGATACACCACATATCAGGTCACTCCTCTGAGCCGCTTTTCTCTGGCATCCTCCCTCATCCCTGACCCCAGCGCCTGTCTGGGGCTGTACGTTCCTCTCACGGTGATGCAGTTCAGCTGTGGCCAGAAGTTACAAATGTCTATGCAGGAGCCAGAGCAGCCCTGGCAAACTTTATATTTGGCCCAGAAGGTGTTGTTTTCATTTTAAAGTGGTCCAATATTTTTATTACGTGATCTACCATAAAATTCCAGATTTCCAACTTTGCTGGAGAAAAAAATGATCTGCCACATTTTCACACTCAGAAATACTTTGGATCAGAGCAGCTCCCGTGCAATAGGCAGGACCTGTCAGGTTCACCACCCTCTCCATCTCCCCTGGGTCTATCAGCTTTCACATAGTGTTATATCTACAGTGTGTGTGTGTGTGTGTGTGTGTGTGTGTGTGTGTGTGTGTGTGTGTGTGTGTGTGTGCGCGCGCACGCGCGCACGCGCATGCACCCATTTTTACCATGGAGAACTATTTCTCTGTACCTAGTCCACTCATCTTATTTTTGTCAACATAGCCTGTATATTATTTGACATTGATACCCACCCCCCACACCCCCAGGCTGTGGGAACATGAACATCACAGAAACTTTAAATACATACATCATGTATTACTACCATTACCTTCATTATTGCAACCAGTTTTAACCATGACTTCTTCATTACTTCACTTCATTTTCAGTGCAACCAAAAATACCTATTTAGGGGTTTCCCTGGTGGCGCAGTGGTTGAGAGTCTGCCTGCCGATGCAGGGGACGCGAGTTCGTGCCCCAGTCCGGGAAGATCCCACATGCCGCGGAGCGGCTGGGTCCGTGAGCCATGGCTGCTGAGCCTGCGCGTCCAGAGCCTGTGCTCCGCAACGGGAGAGGTCACAACAGTGAGAGGCCCGCGTACCGCAAAAAAAAAGCAAAAAACAAAAAACTATTTATCCCCTTCCCAGCTGTTCTTCTTCTGTTTAATGTGTTAAACATGTGATGACCAAAATAGAGGCTGTCAGAACGTAAAGCTATTGATAATTCTCAATCTTAATAAATCCATTTATAAAGAAATTAGTAAATAGTATCCCACGTTCTTACCTTCCTTCCAGATAATTTGCTCCCCGCCCAGGATTGAACACAGAAGGCGCAGAGAAGCACCAGAAGCTCTAGCATAAGCTTCTGGAGGCAGCTGACAACCACAGGGTCCTCTGGAAAGTTAGAATTTGGTATAATTGCCTGAAACTCCTCCAGGCCTAACTAGGCTTGATTTCAGTGACTAGTGGGTTCATTTGCTCAATCTGTCTGATAGCTCACCAGGGGAAAACAGGCTTTTCATCACTTGTTAAATGAGAAATGTTACATTTTTAAAAAATGTAATCAAACTTTCTCCAGTCTCTGTGAAAGGTACAGAAGAGAGCATGCATTTCTGTTTCAACACTAATGAAAAGAAGAGCAAATGCTACCTGATCATCTACTATATGCCAAGCACTGAACTAGGTGATACACATTTTTTGTATTTTATTGCTCCACCTTGAGCTAGGTATTATTGTTCATATTTCTATAGATAAGGGAGTTGAATCTTCAAGTAAAGGTGAAACAGTGCCTAGTATAATAGGATTAGTAACTTGAAAGCCTGGGATGCAAACCCACATAGGTTCAATGCGAAGTATGTTCTGATTTTACCAAGCTATGCTGTGCCTTCTCCCAAGCATTAAAGCCTTCTCATCCCCAGTCTCCTTAGGGGCCTTAGTTAATGAGCAAATGGGCCATAAATCAGTAGCTGATGAGAAACCTGGAAAGCAGAATCATACTGGAAAGCACCTGAGGATGTTTACCTGGGGAAGAGAAGAAAAAAGACCTAACTGCTGTTTATGAATATTTGAGGGATGAATCAATTGTTTGGGGGCTTAAAGTTCATGCAATTTGGAAAGAGGGGCTTTCTATGAAAATTAATACAAAATTACGAATGCAAAATTAGTTGTTAAAGAGAATATTTAGAATGACAAAAATTTTCAAATTTAAAAAATGTGAACATGTACCACATTTATTTAAAAATCCAGAAAAATAATATAATACTATTTTTTATTCATTAACTGTATGGCACACCTTTATAGCACTCTTTTCCCTGTATTTTTTGCTCTGTGTTCATGATTGCCTCTTTAATCACTTTATGGCAAAGATTTTGTAATATCTTCTACAGAGAGAATAGAGAGAAAATTAGCTTTTTTGGCATGGTTGATTGAAATTTTTCTTTTATTAATGATATTTTAGAAAGGTTTCTATCAGTCTCACAAGTCACTATTGAAAATCCTATATAAATGGTTAGGTTTGTTAGCAAATTAGGGAAAATCTCTGTCAAGTTTCTTTCATTTATGAGCTGTCACAGATGAACTCAGTGTTTATATATAGTACTGCTACAATTTTATACACTACAATTACAAGAATTCTGAAGAATTATAGTCTGTGCAATTCCCATAGAAAACAATATATGGTGTTTATAATTGTATATGCCCCATTATAGAGTATATTCCTGAGAACAGAAAATGTAGCTAGAGAAGCTTCCATTGAACAATTTTACACACCTGATGATTAGACAAATCTTGATCAGCTAGCTTCTGACTCCATACATTCAAGCATCCACAACCCACATACTTCTGGCATGAGACATCTTAGGATGTACTCATATTATGAATGGTATGACCTCTGAGTCACCTCAGAGTTATGAGCTCTGGCCATACATCTTTGTGTTCTAACAGAGTGAGCAGTAGCAATTTTCTAGAAACCATTCCTATGTATTGGAGTGGTTATTGATAACTTAGATACACATGAGAATTACTGCAAGCCCCATAAACATCTCCCCCTAAGCCCAAACTAAGTGTATTCCCAACTGAAGCTCCCCGTAATCAGTTCCAAAACTGCCCCAGCTCCTCTGACATCACGTGACATGAGAGGAAATGTAATGGAGAAGTTGGAGTGGGAATAGAGTTGTCCTAATTGACTGTGCTTAAAATATCCTAGTTTTGCTAATCTGAAATACATATGGCCTTCAGAACTATTTCTGGGGCCACTCCCAGGGTTTTGGAAGTGGCTCATGCACATGCGGGGCTTGAATCTTAAGCTTTATTGATTTCACAGTAAATCTGCCTCTGTTCAAGGGTTACTGTGTGGATGAGGGACACCTGTGTTTTGTGCTTTTCTGTAGCACATGGGACTATATAGTTTGGGACAAAAATTATAGGCAAGAGGTTTCTGGTTCCATTTTAGAAATAAATTACTAACAAAAAGAGGTGTCCAACAATATAAAGGGCTGCATCAAAAAGCTGTGAACTCCTGTTACTGAAACTAGTTCAACTGAAAAGCGCTATAATATCTGGAAGGGACGTTCCGAATGAGAGGTCAGGTCTGGAATCCATGCATGATCCTTACAATAAGTCACTGTGATATTTAGCTTTGACACATTAGCTCCTTTTTGCTTATTGTTTATAAGAATTTGGTTGAAAAAAAGAAAGCCAGTACCAAGAACAAATATCTAATAGAGTCAAGAAATACAGTTATTCAAAGAAATTCAAAATCTTATGTTGAATTGCATTCTTTCTTCTCCTTAATTCAGTGGCTCTTTTAAGAAACAAAGAAAAAATAGAAAAAGAAGATTTTTTGCAAAATAAAATCTTAAAAGAAAAGCAGATGGGAATGGAGCTGCTTAGTTCGAAGCAAGGAGTAGAAAACAAAGAAGTTATCTTCGCTCCCTTCTCTTCCCTGTCACCCTTCAGTGACCCTCTTGGACTCCAGCAGAATTTATAATTTAGGGTTTCATGAAAGTCAATGTTCTATCCCATAGACCAAGGGCCTCCTCATGAATCTGTACTATCCATGTGAATTTCTCTATCTGAAACATGTTTATAGCAAAACTTAAAGCAAAGGGACTTTTGTGAAACATCTCACCAGGGTTTCTTAAGCTGGAACACGCATGTTCCAGGGGTCACAGGTAAAGGAAAGAAATAATAGGACCTGCAAGATAAAAGTGGCACGGTTTCCGGGTATATCTGTTTTACTTGATGTTAAGTATATGCAATGGTATTTTTATGTTCAAATAAATACAACAACAAACACAATGTAATATTTACAGAATTTTTGAAGATAAAATACATAACTTCAAAGAAAATTCCAGCTGGCCACAGGCAACTGCTGTTAGGACACGAGGGCCTGCACAGAGAGGTATGTGTTTCATTCATGTCTGCAGTTAGGAGTATTTCAGGGAGAAGCCCTGCATTAAGCTACTAGTTCAGATTGGGCAGGAAAGCTGGAGACATGGCTCCTAATCTCTGCTCCAGAGTGTCTGACTGTCTTAAAGTCAGAGGAAATGGCACCTGTCTCCCGTACTTGGCTGCAAAGATAAAAATCAATCCAAGTGATTTTTATGAAACAACTTCAGAGTCCTTAGCATTTCAAGGGACACTATGGGGTAAAGATGTATAATGGAGCACACAGTCTGTGTCCTTTAAGAGCCTGCAACCTGGTACTGACAACAGAGACCAATCGATGACTAATCCGAAATGGTTATCAGATGAAGGAAGCCCAGGGAGCTTCATTTTGAAGAGCCAATTGCAATCATGAACTTTCTGGGGAATAAAGTTACTATAGAAATATATGGAGCTGTTTTTATTACTGATAGTGAACATGTAGCTATCTGCAATCTGAAGAAAACAAGCTTCCTGATAAGACTATTTTAAAAAGATAAAAATGCATGAGAGCTAGGAAGTAATTCTAAAATGCTGATGGACAATGGAGGTAAACTGGGGAGTTGTAAGAAGCTAAAAGCTATGCTCGTAAAATTAAAATCCTAAACGCATTACTCTAAGGAAGGTGATAAAACATTTCTAATCCTCTTTAGAAAGTATTTGTTTTTAATTTTGTTACTATGTACTCATATTGACTTCTACTTTCAAGAGCTTTTGATAAGAATTGCATTATCATATTTTCATATAAGGTGTTTTCAGGAATATTTTGCTGAGTACCCTATAATAAAATAACCAACTAAGTAATTCTAAGATTTATTAAGATTGTAGGTGATTTTGTCATTTTATTTGATTCCTGTGGATTATCCAGTCAGTCAATTTGTTTCCCTTTTTCTGGATGTCTGTTTGCTATCTCTAACACTTCTACTAAGGGAAATCAAAAAAAGAAAAAAAAAGCTGAAGTCAAATTTATCAGCTTTAAGTTGGTGCTTTTGTAAAATGTCCACTGACTAAATGCATGGACTAAAATAATATTACCACATTTTGCATTATCCATGATGGTTTTCTCCTCAAATATATGAAGAGCCTTGGGATGTTCCAAGGTATGGTTTGCTACTAGGTCACTTAATACCCTGATGCACTGCTAATCACTGACCTGGTTTCAGAAATTCCAGTGCTGGCTTGCAGCAACAAATACTATAAAATGTAAGTACAGAACTGTTAGGGCTAGGAGAAAAGCAGCTTGAATAAGACAAAATCAGGAAGGTCCTAATAAATAGTGGTTAAAAGCAAGTTTGGGAATCTAACGTAAGTGGATTAGAAATCAAATTCTGCTGCTTGGGATACCATAGGGTGACCTTGGGCAACTTACTTACGAGTCTCAGTGTCCTCCTTGGTAATACCATATCTCAGATTATTAAAGGAATGATTGAGTGTGTAGGTGTATTCCATTTACACACATATATATGTGTGTAAATGGAATAATAATCTTCAGGATAATATTATATATAAGTATTTTCACATGTGTGTATGTATCTACAGGAAAATACTTTGGAAGTGAAATTTCTGGATAAAAAATATATGCATTTGTATTTTTTATAATGCCCTCCATTGAGGTTATAACAATTTATATTCCTACCATCAATGTATGAGTGCTTATTTCCCCAAACGCTTACCAACACAAATATCATAAACTTTAAAATACTTGTCAATATTATAGGTGAAAAAGGTGACTTTCTGAGGTTTAATTTGTACTTTTCTTATTATAATTGAAGTTGGTCACCTTTTAATATGATCAACATATATATGTACATATATATACATATATGGAGAGAGAGAGATTTTATCTATCTACCATCTATCTATATTACTGAGGTGCACATACTATTCTATACAGTAAAGGCATATATTATCTACTATCTATGGGCATATATTTTACTATGAATAGGATAATTAATAGGCCCAATGTTTGTTTTAATAATTTAAGGGTCTAAATATCTGTTTGGGTTGAATGATAAAATCATATGTTGAAGTCCTAACCCTCAGTACCTCAGAATATGACCACATTTGGAGATAGGGTCTTTACAGAGGTAATTAAGTTAAAATGAGGTTATTAATGTGGGCCCTAATCCAATACGACTAATGTCCTTGTAAAAAGAATAAGTTTGGACACAGACTTCCCTTTCTAGATGAAGAACTGAAGCTCAAATTATGTAAATACTGTGACCAGGGCAAATTCAGTGGTTAGTGACTGAGCCAGGACTAAAAACAGCCCAATTATTCTCCCCTCAGCTCTAGTGCTGACTTTAATGAAATTATTGAGTTTAAAAAACACTGTTAGAGAACTTAGGGAGTTTTTCTTACTATAGTATTTTAAAGGTAGTAGAAAATGTTCTGGAAAGTCTTTCTCATTATTTAGAAATATTCTAAAAAGACAGAAAAACATAACTGTAACACAACCTTTTTTTTTTTTTTTTTTTGGTACGCGGGCCTCTCATTGTTGTGGCCTCTCCCGTTGCGGAGCACAGGCTCCGGACACGCAGGCTCAGCGGCCATGGCTAACGGCCCAGCCGCTCCGCGGCATGTGGGATCTTCCCGGACCGGGGCACGAACCCGTGTCCCCTGCATCGTCAGGCAGACTCTCAACCACTGCGCCACCAGGGAAGCCCACACAACCTTTTTATACAAGTGACGGTATGGGCTGAATTGTGTCCCCCAAAATTATGTTGAAGATTTAACCACCAGAATCTCAGAATGTGACCTTATTTGGAGATAGGGTCTTTCCTTTCAGAAGTATTTAGTTTAAAATGGGGTTATTAGGGTGAGACCTAATCCAATATCAATGGTATTCTTATAAAAAGAGGATATTTGAACACAGACACAGATAGAGGCAAGGCTATGTAAAGACACAGGGAGAAGACAGCCGTCTGCAAGCCAAGGACAGAGACCTGGAACAGAACTTTCCCTTATGGTCCTCAGAAGGAACCAACCCTGCTGACCATCTTGATCTGAGACTTCTAGCCTCCAGAACTTGAGAAAATAATTTTCTGCTGTTTAAGCCACACAGTCTGTGGTACTTTGTTACGGCAGCCCTAGCAAACTAATACATTGTCTAAACTGACATCCTTGCTAAATGGATGGCCACTTACTTCTGTAAAGGGGTGAGCCCAAGGATGTTGTAAAACTAGGGTCAAGACTCTTAAAATAGTTTGGTTCCCTTCCTGCATAAGCCAAAGAAAACTCAGTTTTGTATTTTCGATCTACTAATGACAAATTATATAAAATATACCCAATGTGTGGTAGAAACACATGTTATGTCATAGGGCATGTCTGACATTGTTTTGCCCTGTATAATCATTGAAGCTGGAGTTACCAGACATTTATCTAAGGCACAAAATATTTTGAATAATGTACCCATAGGCCATCTCTTTGTGAGAAACATAGCTTTGCAGTTCAAGTTCCAGGATGAATTAATTGCAAAATATACTCTAAGTAATGGAAAGAGCTGATTGGCCATATGGTATAGTTATATATAAGCCAATTACATTTTGGAAGATATCTGCCAAAAACTACTTTTGTTTCAGAATAGCTGATATTAAAGAATTATTTCTGACAGTAGTAGTTAAACTGGACATAATTATTAGAGCAATCCCTAGACACACACACACGCACAAACACACACACACCCCAAAGCATAGGAGGACACATATCTCTTGCATATTTATGGTAGATGAAAACACTCTTAATAAGGTTTATTTTGAGCTCCCGAATGAACTTGCTGGAATTGTCGTCCAAATGAAATAAAAACCCCCAAAAGAACACAAGATTCAAGTTCTAACTGAAGTGTTGGTAATGCTCCCCTCAGGGAACTTTAAATGAACTTGTGCTGTTTTGGGAGTATGGGAATCAATAGAAAAGCCTAGCATCTTTTGATCTCACTTCACAAAATGGCTTTTAATTGTTCCAGTAAGATGGGCTAAAAAAGAAAAAATTATACGATTCCATATATAAAAATTATGCACAAAATACATGCTTAAAGTTTTCCCAGTCCTCAAATATTTACCTAGGCTGATAGTTTTCAGCCTTCTGTATCCACAACATTCACATTTTGATTAAACTTCCATAAGAAATAGTTCTTATTACAATGCAGTATATTGGGGTGGGGATGGTGAGGAGGGGCATATGCTATGCTTTCACATGTTAGACACTAACTATCTGTTGAAGAAATATTTAATACTATATACTTATGGTAAAAGTCTGAGAGCTTAAACATATATTATTTTCTACTTTACTTTTTGAAAACAATGGGGGTACTAACTATGGGGATAGGTAAGTTATTTTGGCCAGTAATAATATCCAGAGAGAGAGACTCAGAAAAATAAATAATTTTATAAAATTAGTAGAGAGTTTCAAGAAATATCAACTAACTTATACACTACTTAAGTATTACCTATCTACTCTTATGTAGTCTTTATTGTGATACAAAATGTCAGTCTATTTCCCAATGATTCTTTTGTAAGTTATGTATGTCACTTCCTTGAATATGATGCTGTGAAAATATTTTGTATAAACTGACTCATTGCAAAGGATTCACTGAAAATTCTTGGCACTTTATAAGCATTTGGTCACTGTAGAAAGGCCGATGCTCATCAAAGCTTTTATTGTGTTATTGTAAAGTGAAATTGGTGGAATATGAACATATTAATAATTTAAGGAAGATAGATCCCTAGGTTCTTGCCATATTATTTTAAGCTGCATCCTAGTATGCTGGACAGAAATTTCATTGATTATACATATAAATTGTGTTGCTTTCACACAACATGGTTCTTTTTAATAGAAGCTGCTGCTACTATATTCTAACAATCAAAAAGAATACTACAGTCCAGGACACTTTCAGCGCAAATGGAGACTATATATATCCCTAGTACCATTTCCATATCTGACTACATGCCATATTGCCTATTTTGATTTCCTACTTGCTTCAGGTTTACAATACAGATTTTAATAGGGTTTTAAAAATTATTTCCAAGCAAAATATTTATTTATTTACTTATTTAATACTCATTCAACTTTTCAAAATCACTGGGGACTCATTAGGTAGTTGCAACAAAACAAAATAGGATACATAATTGGTCAATATACATGAGAGAAGGTTTACAGAAAGCTGTAGTTGTATAAATTATACTTTTAAATGTGATTTTAAAAGTGATTTCATAACACACAAGCTAAAGGTCTCAAAATTTGGATGGACTACATAAACATAGATAAATACATACAAACACACATACACAGATAAACACACAGTCACTCCTACATCACTGCCACCACACACACAACAATTTTTTACTTTTTTAAATGAATATAATTTTGGAAACTAGATTATTAAAGCTTTCTCTAAAGCAAATCCTGGTTTTCCACCATATTCCATTAAATAAGCAGAGATGCTTCTTCACAGGAGAAAATAATATACCAAGTAGAAATGTGTAACGATAAAGGTACCAGAAGTGATGGCCAGGATCCTGGAAGGCTAGGAGTTTCAGCAAAGCTCAACAAATTTATCATGCCTGTTAAATAAGAGTAGTTGTTCTATTAACTTTCATTTGCAGCATTTTCTCAATTCTATGACACAATATATATTAAATACACTAGCTCACATATTTTCATAAATGGGAATGTTCTAAAATTCTTTAAAGTCTACTAAAAAGTAGACTGCCAGTTTTGCCTTCTTTTTCTCTTTTGCTTCATATGACCATTTGTGTCTCTGCGTATTATATTAGCAGAACTGAATAGCCATAGAACACCATGAGAGAAGTGTTGAGTCAGATACAGTGAGGCCTTGTTTAGTGATTTTTTTGACACTTAACTTTCATATTGTGGAGAATTAATTCACAGTCTATTTTGTTATTTCATAAGTGTTAACTCCTCTAATGAATTTATGTTAAGGGGTACCTATGCACAGGAATTTTAATTTGTATGGTTTTTATTAATACTTAGAAGATTCAAACATCAAATTATTCATTTGTCACTAATAATGTTTCCACAATCCTAAAAAAACACTGCAAATTTCAAGTAAATCTTACTTCTTTTTAAGGGTTATGCACCAATATAAAAATTCAAAAGCCCGATAATTTTAGTGGACAAAATATAAAATTCCATGCCTTAGATGAAACCACATAGTAACTTAGTTTGGCTTCATATTAGTGGTAAATTCCACTGCTGCCACTGTGTGTGTGTGTGTGTGTGTGTGTGTGTGTGTGTGTGTGTGTATAAAACAATGAAAATAAAAGAGATAAGCAAAGTATTATTTTGAACTTTAAGGCTATATAGAAATTTAACTCGCCTTTCTTTTCAGATTTATTTTAATTGAGGGTATCTTTATGAGAATGTTTCAAATATCACTAATTACGTAGAGTCTAGCTAAAAAGGAAACATAAAGTAAGGCCCAATATTAAAAATAATATGCAAAAGAGAATGAGGAAAAGAAAGAAATAAAGTTTTTTATTGTTAAAATCTGTTCTGGGGTTTCCCTGGTGGCACAGTGGTTGAGAATCTGCCTGCCAATGCAGGGGACACGGGTTCGAGCCCTGGTCTGGGAAGATCCCACATGCCGTGGAGCAACTAGGCCCGTGAGCCACAACTGCTGAGCCTGCGCGTCTGGAGCCTGCACTCCGCAACAAGAGAGGCCGCGACAGTGAGAGGCCCGCGCACCGCAATGAAGAGTGGCCCCCGCTTGCTGCAACTAGAGAAAGCCCTCACACAGAAACGAAGACCTAACACAGCAAAAAAAAAAAAAAAAAAAAAAAAAAAAAAAATCTGTTCATGTCTACTTCTAGTATTTGGACTATTTATATATACTTTCAAGCTAGAAATTCATGGCAAAAGACTTCCTGAAGCTATCATCATGGTCACATGTCAAACAAGCAAATTATAAAGAAAAAATACATACAGGGAAAAAACAAAAGAAGAATATTTTAGCACAAATTAAATTCTGCATCCAGTGGATGCTGTATCTGATAAAATTGGGTGGCTGTTATCCTTACACTTCAACTCAGACACAGTTGAGTGTGTTGTATGGAGCCTGTGCTCCGCAGCGGGAGAGGCCATAGCGGTGAGAGGCCCGCGTACCGCCAAAAAAAAAAAAAAAAAAAAAATGCTGATGTAAGAGATAGGTTCATATTCAATTCAAGTGGCACTTCTTAAAGACCTAGTATGTGAACTAACATTTCAAATCCTCTAAAGGCTGAAACACTAAAACACACAAGCACATTCCTAATAAATGACTTCTTAATGAAGTGTACTGTATCCGTACTCTGGACTTAGAACACTCAAGCTCAATTTCAAGTTTTCTCATTTATCTTGTGACTGAGTAAAATCACCTTATTACTTTTTTGTCTGTTCCCTAGTCTACAATTGGAAATAATGATGCTTATCCTGTGTTGTTTACCAAATGGCTGTGAGAACACATAACCTTACCTGCTCATATTATGTCTGAGAAAATGTACTATAAACTGTAATGCAGAATAAAAGGACTATGTAAATTAGCTATAGTCAAATCAGTAGGAAGATATTTGGATATATATTGGGCTTGAAAAAAAAAGACTGGTATGTTTCTGAAAATTCTATCACCACACAAAAACCTGAGCAAGCAATGAAGTACAGTGGAAAGTATAGGGCTATGGAATCAGACAATCCTAGTTTTGAATCCCGTTTTCAGGCAACCATTGTCTATGCAACTAGAAAAATCTCAGTTTTGCTCTCCGTAAAATGGGGATAATAGTATTTTCCATGCAGAATTTGCTGGGTTGTTAAATCTGTGATCCATCATCAAGGAAAGACTTGTTTGATTCTTTTGGAATCAGAAAAGATTCTAATTCTTGGTGTCAAAAAAAAATCATATTGGACTCATTTCTCATACCATATTCAAAAATAAACTCAAAATGGATAAAATATTTAGATGTAAGACCTGAAACCATAAAACTTCTTGAAGAAAACATAAGCAGTATGCATTTGACACTGGTTTTAGCAATATTTTTGGGATGTATCTCCTCAGGCAATGGAAACAAAAGCAAAAATAAACAAACGGGACTAAATCAAACTAAAAAGTTTATACACAGTGAAGGAAACTATCAGAAACCAAAAAGGCCACCTACTGAATGGGAGAAGATATTCACAAATGATATATCTTATAAGGGATTAATATCCAAAATATACAAAGAACTCATAGAAACTCAACAAAATAATCAATTAAAAAATGGGCAGAGGTCCTGAATAGATATTTTTCCAAAGAAAACATACAGATGGGCAACAGACACATGAAAATATACTCAACATCACTAATCGTCAGGGAAATGAAAATCAAACCCACAATGAGATATCACTTCACAACTATTAGAATAGCTATTACCAAAAAGACAACAACTAACAAGTGTTGGCAAAGATGTGGAGAAATGAGAAGCCTTGTTTGTTATTGATGGGAATGTAAATTGGTGTAGCCAGTATGGAAAACAGTATGAAGGTTCCTCAAAAAATTAAAAATAGAACTATCATACAATCTAGCAATTCCACTCCCGGGTATTTATCTGAAGAAAATAAAAACTCTAATTCAAAAAGGTATATGTACCCCAATGTCACTGCAGCATTATTTACAATAGCCAAGACATGGATACAATTTAAGTGCCCTTTGATAGATGAATGGATAAAGATGTGGTATATACACAGATACACACACACACAATGGAATGTTAGTCGTGATCAAGAATTAAATATTGCCATTTTTTGACAACATGGATGAACCTATAGGATATTATGTTAAGGGAAATAAGTCAGACAGAGAAAGATAAATGCCATATGATTTCATTTATATGTGGAATCTAGAAAACAAGACAAATGAACAAACATAACAAAACAAAAACAGATTCATAGATACAGAGAACAAAAAGGTGGTTGCCAGAAAGGAGTGGCATGTGGGAACAAGAAAAGTAGGTGAAGAAGATGAGGAGGTACAAACTTCCAGTTACAAAATAAATGAGTCATAAGTATAAAATGTACAGTGTGGGGTAACAAGACTTACTGTGGTGATCATTTTGTAATGTGTAGCAATATTGAATCACTATGTTGTGTATCAGGAACTAACATAGTATTGTAGCTCAGTTATACTTCAAAAAACAAATAAATTTATAGAAAAAGAGATCAGATTTGTAGTTACCAGAAGCAGAGGTGGAGGGAAGGGAACTGGAAGAATGTGGTTAAAAGGTATAAACTGCTAGTTATAAGTAAGTATGAGGGATGTAATGTACAACATGATTAATATAATTTACAGTGCTGTGTGTTATACATGAAAGTTGTTGAGAGAGTAAGCCCTACAAGTCCTCATCGCAAGGAAAAAATTTGGTTTTCTTTTTCGTTTATTTTCTATCTACATGAGATGATGGATAGTCATTAAACTTACTGTGCTAACGATTTCATGATGCATGTAAGTCAAATCATTATCCTGTATACCTTAAACTTATACAGTGCTGGAAGAAAAAAATTAAAATATTTAGATTAAAAAAAAAAAAGAAAGGAGTTGTGGTCTCCACTCCTGAGAGTGCTGTTGGGAAACAGCTTTCAGCTATCAGTCCCTTCAAAGGTCAGACTTAGAGGCAGAGACTCACCTGGCCCACAGTGATATCCTGGGTGTCCCACATCAAATGACTGACTTACATGGAAAAAAAAGTTCTGCCCCTCTAAGCCCAACTCAGGAAAACTCTCATGGGTCAATCTAGCTCCAGATCTTCATGTGGTGCTGGCAAAGACGGTCATTGGGACTATGGAGTAGTTTAACTCTGGCCCAATCCTGCTTCCTTTCCTCCCTTCCACAGGTATTGGTCCCAGGGCACACCATTCCAAACGTCCTGTACCCTAAACTCTGTGTTAGAGTTAGCTTTGGGTGGAGGCCAACCTGTGACATAGGATTAGTGGTGATATATAGAAAGGCCCTGATAAACCATTCATCATCAGATAAGTAAAGGCTGCTGTGGTTATCCTCAAACAAGTAAACAATAAATTACACAGTGGTTAATAACTACTGCTGCTATGAAGGCAGGGAAGATACTGGTATATAATCAAAAACAAAGTTAGTTCAATCACTTTGATAATTAATAGGATAATTCAGGCCCAATATAGGTTATAGAGAACTAGGGTCATCACATGGATAATTTAGGTCGAAATATACTTTTACATAAAATGCCTACACAACTGAAGCAGAATTTTTTTCTTGGATAGTTATGAATTATCTCATATTTTTATTTGTTTTCAAAATGTAAATATAGTCTAAGATGACAAACTTTGACGAAATAATTCACTGGGTTCTCCAGTGGTATCTAAACAGTGGTCTTTATTTCTCACTGAGTTGATTATGCTTTTGTAACAAAATGCTTAAGGAAAATTAGTGAATAAAAAATGCCACAATAGGCCTTCCCTGGTGGCGCAGTGGTTGAGAGTCCACCTGCCGATGCAGGGGACACGGGTTCGTGCCCTGGTCCGGGAAGATCCCACATGCCGTGCAGCGGCTGGGCCCGTGAGCCATGGCCGCTGAGCCTGCGCATCCGGAGCCTGTGCTCCACAATGGGAGAGGCCACAGCAGTGAGAGGCCCACGTACCGCAAAAAAAAAAAAAAAGACACAATGGAAACTTGACAGAATAGAGTCAAACTGATACATAATAATTCCTGATATGTTAATATGAAATCTTATTACTGAAATAAGAAAAGACTTGATAGGCATCATCAGTTAATAAGATAACATAAATATTGCTAAAAGTTTATGTTTTTATTCCAAGCTGTTCCAGGCAATGCTGGACAGTAATCAACAAGTCATGTTTAGATGTGCTACACTGAAGCAAACTCACGAAAACCAGTTCATCACCATAATATTAGAGCAACTAAGTAATCCTTTGAGATATATCCTTTTTCTTACCATTATCTAAGATAGTAAAAACAGGAGAATTGTATATATATGAAATACATGACATTCTTCAAATCTAATTTTGTCTAATCCTAGAATCATTAATGGGGTAGGAGGCAACTACTCTTGGTTTTACCTCTTCTAAATTTTCCCATTTTGACAGACAAAAAGATCCCACAAATTAATTACTAATAGATGTAGCTAACATTTATTGAGTCCTAATATGTGCCAGATGCTATGCTAAAATACTTTTTTGGATAATTTCATTTTAACCCTAACAAATACACTATTAGGTAGGAGCTCTGATTATTGCCTTCTTTACAAATTGAAAAAAAAAAAGAAAAATAGAAAGATTAACTAATTGCCCAAATGGCATAGGCAGAAGTTGAACCTCTCATATATATAATTGGAAAATTTAAAACCTAAACCAAATTAAATGAGCATAGCATCTTGTTTAATCTTTATAATATGTAAATCTATTAAATATATTAATATGAATTAGTCTTATTATCAAATGAAAAAAGATTTATCAAATAAATCCTTCTGGAAAGCAGGAATAGTTTCGAATTACCCATTCATACTCTTTCTATCCTATGAATTGTAGAGTTACTTTTTTTAAACAGTCCTGACAACCACATATAAGTTTTCCATTTTATTCCTTTCTTTAGTCTAATTCAGAGTCCACACCATAAAATTTGTGTACAGCATTATATACAGAAGTTATATCAAAATTTACCCACTGAGAAATTTTCAAGGGTAATCATGGATGATAAGCAATTTTCCCTCCCTCTCCCATATTCAGTAACATTTAATTACACTGTTTCCTATCTTGTATTTTATTTACAGCACTTATCACAATAAGTAATTATACATTTAGTTTCGGGTCATTTGTTTAATGTTTGTTTCCACACAATACTGTAAACTTCATAAAAGAACAAACCCTGCTGGTTTTGTTTACATTTTATCCCCAACACTTGGCATGGGCTTGTACCAAGTAGAGGAACAATAATTATTGTTGAATGTAGGAATGAAAGTTAGAAAGGAAGGAGGTGTTCACATTGTAACTTAGTTAAAATCAGTTCCTGAGAGATTGAGAATTCACTTTGCACATGATAAAGATCAATACATACATTATGATGTATTTTAAAAGAATATATTATACCTAATAAATGTGGTTATAGACTTTGATGCTGAAAACTTACAGGAGAAAATTTTGAAAAGGTATGATCCCATCTTTGAAAAGGGCAATTGAAATATTTTAAAATGTGGATAAAAATATTCTCAGATTAAATTATTAGCTGGTGGCAAAGATATGAGTTTACAAAACTAATTTCAGCACTAATTTCTGAAATACCAATCACAATCCATTAACCAAGTTAGAGATGCTACAGTGTAGGTACAACTTTTTTGGTGGCCCCTTAAACCATCTTGATAAGGAACTCATTAAAAACATACTTTAAAATTATATTAATTCCAAAAGTTAATTAATGTAATATATCATATTAATAGAAAAAAACCAAAATTATATAATCATGTCAATAGACAAACAAAAAGTATTTGATAAAATTCAATACACTTTCATGATAAAAATTCTCAAAACACTATGAATGAATACAAAGGAATTTTCTCAACCTGATAAAAGGCATTTACAAATAAAACACAGCTAATATCATACTTAATGGTATGGTAAAAAAACCTAAATGATTTCCTTCTAATATCAGGAACAAGACAGAAATGTCCACTCTTTACTTTTATTCAGCATTGTACTGGAGGTTCTCAGGACTTCCCTGGTGGCGCAGTGGTTAAGAATCTGCCTGCCAATGCAGGAGACACCGGTTCAATCCCTGGTCTGGGAAGATCCCACGTGCCACAGAGCAACTATGCCTGTGTGCCACAACTACTGAGCCTGAGCTCTAGAGCCCACAAGCCACAATTACTGAGCCCATGTACCACAACTACTGAAGCCCACGGGCCTAGAGCCTGGGCTCCACAACAAGAGAAGCCACCACAATGAGAAGCCTGCGCACCACAACAAAGAGTAACCCCCGCTTGCTGCAACTAGAGAAAGCCCATGCACAGCAATGAAGACCCAACGATGAAGACCCAACACAGCCATAAATAAATAAATAAATAAATTAATTAATTAATTAATTAAAAAAATTGTACTGGAGGTTCTAGACACAGCAATTACACAAGAACAAAAAAATGTCGACCTAGAAAAGAAAGAAGTAAAACTAGTTTTATTTGCAGGTGACATTATGTTGCATAGAGAATATCCTAAGGAATCAACCAGAAAAACTATTAGGACTAATAAACTCAGCAAGATGGCAGGATACAAGATCAAATGTATAAAATCAATTATATTTCTACATATTAACAATCAACTTTGTGAAAATGATATTAAGGAAACCATTGTATTTAAAATAGCATCAAAAAGAATAAAATACTTAGAAATAAACTTAACAAAAGAAGTGAAAATCTTATACACTGAAAACTACAAAACATTGTTGAAAAAAACTTAAAAAGTTATAAATAAATGGAAATACATCCCACGTTCATTGATCATGTCTTAATATTGTTAAGATGGCAATGCTGCCCTTGACTGAAAGATTCAGAACAATCCTTATCAAATTTCTGCTGCCTTTTTTGCAGAGTAAAACAAGCTGATCCTAAAATTCATATAGAAATTCAACAGACCTAGAATAGCCAAAATAATCATGAAAAGAAGGAGCAAGTTTGTAGGATTCATACTTCCCAATTTAAAAACTCACTGTGGTACTGGCATATGGATAGATGTGTAAATAAATGGAATGGAATTGAGAGTCCAGAAATAATCCCATACAAATATGGTCAGTTGATTTTTGATGAAGGTGCCAAGACAGTTCAATAGAGGAAACACAGTCTTTTCTTTTCAACAACTTGGGCTGGGATAACTGGATATTCACATGCCAAAGAATAAAGGTGGACCTCTACCTTACACAACACACACAAATTAGCTCAATTTGGATTATAGACCTAACTGTAAGAATGAAAACTATAAAACGCTTAAAACAAAATATATAAATAAATCTTAATGATCTTGGATTAGGCAATGGTTTCTTAGATACAACACCAAAAGCACAAGTAACAACAAAAACAAAAAAGACAAAATTTGACTATTTCAAAATTAAAAACTTTTTGTCTTACAAAGAATACCGTGAAGAAAGTGAAAAGACAATCTGTGAAGTGGGGGAAACAAATTTGCAAATTATTATATCTGATAGGGGATATATTAGTCTGCTAGGGCTGCTCTAACAAAATACCACAGATTAGGTAGTTTAAACAATAGAATTTATTTCTCACTGTTCTGGAAGCTAAAAGCCCAAGATCATAGCGCCAGCACTTGTTTTTTCCTGAGGTCTCTCTATTTGGTTTGCCCACCTTCTCACTGTACCCTCACATGGCCTTTCCTTGGTACATGTGAGTGGAAAGACAGAGAGAGAAAGGAAGCAGGCATCCTTGGTGACTCTCCATCTTCTTATAAGGACACTAGTCCTAAGTCCACCCATGTGACCTTATTTAACCTTAATTACCTCTTTGCATTTCTCCAAAGAATATATACAAAAGACAAAGAAACACATTTTAAAAATGTTTGAGACCATTAGTTATTGGGAAAATGAAAGTCAAAAATCACTATGAAATATCACTTCATACTTTCATACTCACTAGTATAGCTATAATAAATAAGACATACAGTAACAAGTGTTGGTGAGGATGTGGAAAAATTGGATTCCTCATACATGTAAAATAATACGATCACTTTTGAAAACAGTTTGGCAGCTCCTTAGAACATTAAACATAGAATTATTATATGACTCAACAATTCCAATCTTAGGTATATCTAAGAGAAATGAAAAAATATATCCACCAAAAATGTGTACACAAGTGTTCATAAATCCACACAAAAATTTGTCCATGAATGTTAACAATAGATCAAAAGTGAAAATAGGGCTTCCCTGGTGGCACAGTTGTTGAGAGTCCACCTGCCGATGCAGGGGACATGGGTTCGTGCCCCGGTCCGGGAAGATCCCACATGCTGTGGAGCGGCTGGGCCTGTGAGCCATGGCCGCTAAGCCTGCGCATCCGGAGCCTGTGCTCCGCAACGGGAGAGGCCACAACAGTGAGAGGCCCACGTACCGCAAAAAAAAAAAAAAAAAAAAGTGAAAATATTCCAATTATCCGTTTACTAGCGAATGGATAAATAAAATATGGTATTCCATATAATGGAATATTTTTCATTAATAAATAATGAAGTACTGATATATGCTACAACATGAATAAACTTTGAAAATATTACACTAAATTATAGAAACCAGTCACAAAAAAATCACTTATTGTATAATTATATATATATATGAAATGTCCAGAATTGGCATGTCTATAGAGAGAAAATAGATTAGTGGTTGCCTAGGGCTAGGTCTAGGTAGGGGAGATGAATTGTGGGGAAGAGTGGGAGCAATTACTAATGGCTGTGGGATTTCCTTTTGAGAGGATAAATATGTTCTAAATTAGATTGTGGTGATGGTTGCACAACCCTGTGAACTTACTAAAAACCATTTTAAATTGTACACTTAACCTGGTGAAATGTATGATATGTGAACTATATCTCAATAAAGATGGAAGATATAATTTCATTTCTATTAAATCATTTTCTACATCATTTAGGTGGCTTTCAATAATAATTACTAGTCTACTTATGAAGAAAGTATCAACTATTAAAAGACATGTGGAAAAGCAATGAAGAAAAAAATAACATTTCTTCAGCTATGGATATCTAGTTGCTTTTCAAATGTTAAGTGAATATCTCCTACTTAATGCTATGTCTAAGCTATTTACAATTTGTTTGAAGGCTTAATCACTCAATATCTCTTTCAATTATCATGTTTGTCAGTTCACTGTCATGTTGACTTTATAGAATTTTTACAGAGCTATTTGTTCTTATTTTGTTCTCAAATTTTAACTTAAAAGACCCTCCTGTTTCCTTAAGCAAATTCTATCCCTTGGGTTCTGTTAAGTAATACATATGATACCAATAGCAAAAAAAAATACAGTACGCTTTGGTCTTCTTTCTGCCAATGATTTTAGTTCAAAGATACTTCACAAAGTCTCAAAATTGGATGGATCTCTACAAGTCATTACCTGCTTCCCCAATTGAGCACACAGGATTTAATTAATAGAATAATTGCTTAAAGAAATGGGTCTAGGCAAGAATCTAGATCTGGAAATGCCAACTTCTACACAGCTGTCCAACACGTACACTTAATCCCACATTTCAAACCATCCTACCACTTCCATCGTGAGACAACCCCCCAAAAATGTAAAAAAGAGAAAATGACAGAGAGAGAATAATGAAATCATCTCATGGATATTCCATGCATAGCGATCTTTTTCTCTATTAGATGGAGAAATGCCAATCTTTTGGCATTAGACTATTCTAGGGATATAAAAATATTTCAGGAAATAATACACATATACTCAAACAACTAGCACACACTATTACAGCACATTTAAATAATCATATTAAAAATGCTGAGCTAGTAATTTCAACTTTTAAATTAAATAAGAGATAGCTCTATTTTTATAAAAATCTATTGTTTATTTTTTGGTAAATACATTGTTTAACTTTTCCAAGTTGCAAATTTTCTCATGAGAACAGTGATTTTCTATAGATCATAATTTTGATTTTCTAGTAAGTAATAAAAACACAAATCAAGAGAGAAAAAATATTAAAGAATCAGCAATATCTTAATAATATTAAGGCTATCAGATATTCACAGTACCTTATTTCTCCACAACTCAAATATCATTAAATTGTTGTGTTAATAAAAATAATGAAAAACGAAAACCTTTTAAAAATCTAAATTTGATAGTAAATGCCACATGGGAAGAGCCATAGTATCTATCATTTGATAGCCTCTCTGCAGAGCATATTTTTCTGTGATGGTAAAACTTAAGTACAGAAAAAGATACCCTCAGTTGGCAACCAACCAATGACTGAAAAAGAACTACTACCAGGCACGAGCAACTGAATATCCATAACTGTAGAAAACTACTCATCTTTAGAAATTTCATTCTTATATTTTCTCTATTCTCTCCCAGTCCTCTTCCTATATTAATAGGGCTAGAATATAAAGAATAAATATGACAAAGGATTATAATAATATATTGGCTTGGCCTTATATAATCAATAATTCTAATTTATAAAACCATAAGTTTTGTCTAGTACCTCTAAAACTAAAGAAAAAGTAAAATTATTAATGTCATTTGACATGGTTTATTGAGCAAATACTAGAGCAATTACATTGGGTAGAAGGTTGTCACTCTCTGAATATAACCTACTTGTCATTAAACATTAAATATATTGTAAAGTTTCATAAAATCAAGTTTTTCCATATACTTTACTCTGAAAAGGAAGAAAATGAATCCACAACTACTAAAAACTGGGCTTCTTGCTACTCTGGAGCTTGGACTTCTCACATTCTCTCCAGTTGCTCAGCAACTGTAATTGTATTAGAATCATTATATTAACATTAGATACTACCAAGCTTTATTTTTCTTTCTTACAAAAGGAGAGCTATTGTTAAACCAAATAATTTATTTGAGGATAAAGGTAGCAGCATTTTGAATCTGAATGGGCTCAAGTGTATCTTTCAACCTGCACAATTCAAATCACTCCTATGCAGATATAAAACATCCAGTTGGATTATGTACTTTTATGTCTTGTGTGATAAGACCTGAAAAAACTCAGGACTAATATAAATCCTTTTTCAAAAAAGAGTCTTAGTTGATATAATTAATTATGCTTTCTTTTGAAAAAGCTGACCATAGAAATAAATTCATTATAAATCAACAAATTTTCAAAAATACTTAAGATTGGATTTATTTTTTATTGTTTTATTTTATAACTGGAAGAAAGGACTATCCACACTTATTGGTAGAATGTTCTACAAAAAAGCCAATGCTTCTGGATGATTTTCAGAAGCATCATATAACTTACTACTACTCAGAACTACCAATAAACAAATGATTTGACCATAACTTTGGTGGTGATTTGTGCCTTATTTACAGAGTTTACCAAGAACCTATCATGATGACCACCCTACATTATTAGCCAGTAAGTGTTTTCTGAATCAAAATGAATAAAATAATCAATAGAATATACTCTAAAAAACCTATTGTTAAATAACCTGAATTAACCCAATTCTGGCTAGAGGTTATTTACCATGACTAGCCTCTAATGGGCTTGTGCTGTTAAAAAAGAAAGCCATTTCAACACAGTTTTTATATCTGAAAACCAATAGAGAGAATTTAATGAAAAAGAAACACAAATTACCAGATAATTCATATGAATACTATGATAAATCATCTTCTATCAATACAGATAAATTATTCTGTCTCATAAGAGAAAAGAATATGGCAAGACAAAATAAATTAGGATACTGTTTATTTCTCTAAAAACCTGTATCCATCACGATACACTAAGTACTTATGCACTTAAGGACATTGTTATCCTTGTAAACACCTTATAAGTGCAGTGGTTCCAATGACTCGAAATGAACCTTCATATTTCAATGCTTATGACACATTTTATCATATAAAGATAAAGTGACTATTTTTATCTTACATAAATCAATCCAAATCTCTGCTAAGTTCAAAAAAATGCATTGGCAAACGCTTTAAACTGGCAATTTAAACTGAAAGGTATTTATACTGTAGACAGAGAGGGCTTATTTTAGCAAGACCAACTCAAAATGAATATTCTAGCTATGCTTGCTATTATCCCTTACTCCCTTAGAGCAGATAATATCTTTACTCTTAACTGTCAGATTTTGTTTTTAACTTTGAAATTTTAACTGTTTTTTTTCCAAGAAGAGTCAATCACACATAAAGATAACTCATTTGAGGCATCAAATAAGGCTATAATATAATACAATACCAACATTATGAAAGATCCGAAAATTGGGGGGAAACTTAAAATTGTACAAGGGATGGAGCTAGCTTTCTTTTTTAAGAATGATAAGAAGGGACAAAAAACATTATGGGAGAGTGGTGATAGTCAAACCAAATATAGGTCATTTGCTATGTTAGATAGCTTACCTTTGGGTATGTGTTTCAAAATGGGGCCAGAAGACAGAGTTGAGTGGGGCTATACTGTCTCCACCACACCCGTATGGATAAAAAGGGATCGAACAAATGTCAAGAGAATTGGCACACAAGATAGGTCAGTCACCACCCATCTAAGCAACAGAAAAAATGGGAAAAACAGAATTCTTAGCCCTAAGCTTTGATTTGGTCTTGGAACACTATGTTAATACAACATTAACATAGTGTTATGTGATACAACATTCTCCTCATCTGGGGAGAATATTTTTAAATGTTACAGAAGAGCAGCTTTTGGAAGAAGTGGCTCTAACACTGCCTATGGGCTTAAGTGTTTTTTAAATGCATGCAGGAAAGTTATGTGGTCTCTGAAGATGCTCTCTTAATGGTTTCTGTCCAAGACTTCTCAATGTCGAAATCTTGTGAAAGGGCCCATTCTCTCATTTTCCAAATGGAGCAAGAGCTGAGAGGACAATCTGAGCCCTGAGCTTCTCTTCAACACTGCTATTTATCTTTGTGTCATGCAGAGTTCTGGCAGACAGCACACACGAAGGAGTCAATTGACAATGTAATTAACAGATAATCTACAGAAGTATGGACAGGGCTATGGGAACCAACAGGGGATGGTGAAGCATCCAGGACCTAGCAACAGTAGGAAGCTGTTACCACCCCTAAGTCTAATAGGACAAGAAGATCAAGCAACATTATTAGATTTCAGTGAGAACTAGAACCTGAGCAGTATAAGTAGAAAGACTATGTAGTGAACTGAGGGGTAAAAATAGAGACTTCCTAGATCAATCAGGTTTATAAAAGTGAAAGAGAAGCAATAATTACAATAGGAAAAGTATCTTTTAAATCAATCCTCGATTTGTCAAACTGTTTATTTGATGTGTCAGTATGGTCAATAACAATTTCTTCAGATGTTTGCTTACTTGTAGAAAAATCTTTCCCTAGTTCCATCAGTGTTTCATTTGTATGTGTATCAAAAGTTTGTATTATTGCAAGACTTTTTTTAAAAAGTATGGACATATTGATATCCTCCTGTGTATAATACATATTCTTCATGGGATTTTGGAAAATATAACATTAAATATGGATCTTTTAGGAAACAATTGAACAGTAAGCTTGGTTTTAAAGCCACTTATGCATGCTCTACGGAGGGCAACAATCTTTGTTCTGCTCATTGAAATATCTTGTGTCTAGTTCAGTAGCTGACATGTATGAGGTACTCAGTAAATACTTGTTGAATGAAATATAAATGATGACTATTTTGCTGTCTATATTTTTGTGGTAGCCCATAATACTTCTGTTATTTTCTTTTTACTTCAGATGCTGCTTTCAAGCCAGATAAGTCTTCACAGTTTGCTGTCTACTACCCAGGTTTCTCATGGTCATTCTCTGTCTAATTTCAACCCCAATTTAAAATGAAAGAATTCTCTACCCATGTTTATTTTATCTCCTACATACAATGTATTGGTGAATCATCATTTCCTATTCTATAACATGATTCTTATGTGCTCTTCTCATCTTCCCCCAACCCCAAAGAAGTCTTTATCACCAGCCTCAGTTAATTGCTTTTTAGACAATGGAAACTATCTTTATGTTGATACTCAGTTTCTAATCCATCCCTAAGTTACTTTTTATAACTTTCAAAATCATTTTACATTTCCTTCATTTTGATTCTGTGTTGCAATAACTTACGTCATCATAAATTCCTAAGTATTACCTACAAAGTATTTGAGTAGCCACTTATAAAGATATACCACACTAAACACATGAACATGCTGATTAGATTAGTCCTGGGTAAACAGAATATTTTTAAGAGTAAATAAAAACAAATGAAAAGAATATAAACTTTATTTTTATTTTTACAAAGCCTAATAAATTAGAGAGAGGCTACATGAAAACAATAGAACGGCATTACTTATGGTTTGACAGGAGGTTTTTGTTTGTTTGTTTGTTTTGGTTTGTTTGCTTTTAGTTTTCTTCCTAGAATTGATTAATAATGAGTTTATACAATATCCTAATTCTTCAATGGATGAAGTTATTGACAATTGACAAGTAAATATCATACTCATATGGAACATAAGTATTCTAATAAAGATGCCATTTGAAAAATAAACTCATTTACTTTAAAGAATTAGCTCATGCAATCTTAAGTCACTTTCATTAAATTATAAACATGTTAATGTTACTTATATCCAAAAATAACTGACAGCTTCTTCTGTCGTTGTTGAAGTGTAAGTATTTCGGCCCAGTTCTAACATTTGCAAGTCCGGAGCAAGAGTACAAACAGAGGACCCAACCCTCAGCCTCACCCCATTCTCTTCCTAAACCAGGCTCCATCAGGAAAATCAGAAGCCTGGTGCGTGTGTGGAGACCACCAGCTGCATCTGAGCCCTACTGGCTCCTCCCTGCCCCTGGCTCCATCCGCCAAGACAGATTCAGAAAGAGACCTGTGCAAGGCCAGGAAGCAGGTTAGGGGTATATTTGGGGCAGAGAATTTCTGGCTCCCTGGTACCAACATTATGGGATTGGGATGTGGGGGATACAGGGAGTAACATGGGCTCCAGTTGGGCATGTCCCTTTGGGAGAGATGTGGTGGGAGGAGGGTCAGCCAAGGATCTGGAAAGAATGCAGCCCAAGGCAGGGTCCTGGTTGTCCAGGTCTAAGTGAAGGGCAGAAGAGTACCAACTGCATTTCATGAGAATTTTTTATGGAAAGGGTCCAAAACATTACAAAAACTAAAAACACTCAGAAAACTTGTGAAATTTTTTACCCTATATAGGAAATTTTCTGAGATGTAGTAGATGTTCACAACTCTTATTTCAACACAATGTTCTTTTGAAACTGCACTTTCCTACAGTAAGCACTCCAAAGCTAATAAACCCTAAAGCAAACTCTAAAACTCAAAACATGAACTAAAGTATACTTTATATTTTCCTATATTATATTTTTTGTTTCTATGTACACTATATCTCACCGATGTCTACCAGGACACATGTTAAGTGGATATAAAACTGAAGTAAATAATAATAAAACTGACAACATGTCCTTGATTCTAAATAAATTATCAGCATTCTTTAGAGTATCCACTGGGTACACATTGTTGCATGGGGATATTAATGATTTACAAATTATTATTTTTCTGCATGTTGTTACATTTTATAGAGAAATATTTCAACAAGATACAAAACAACTATTCTTTACTTATGCACATTTTTGACAGATTATTGTTTTTAATGAACCACATAATGGAGAAGAGGAAAAGAAATTAGGTCAGATGAAGCATGCCATATTGATCAATTTTATAATAAGCTAGAGTATCAATATTAGGAACCGAACAAATGGGGAGATTTCTAGGATCTTGACCCTTTACAAGGCTACAACGCTCTACCAGGAAACTGGGGCCCAAGTGTCCACAATTGTCAGGAAATCCCACTTGGCTCCTATAGGAATGTGTAAAATTGTCATACAGCCTCCTCCCTTGAATAGAGTAAAAGAGAGCAGTCCCTAGTTTTTAGGGATGTCAAAGACCCCGTTTTTCCTCAAGGGCCACTCCAGTTGTGAAGGAAATATGTCAGAGGTTTCACTTAGCATGACAAGGTCCCATTGGCAGGTACACTCCATCTAATGCTTCTGGAATCAGACCTGGTGGCCAGCATTTTCCAGCAGGGCCTTTGTGACGGCTGATCTCAAAATTTGTACCTCTAACTTTGCTCGGCTTCCACATGGTCTCTAAGTGGCAGCTTTCAGCAACGGCGTCCATGGTTGACTTCTCTCAGCAGCTGTTGCTAAGTCAGCTATTCCATGTGGTTGCTGTTCTAACACTGGCTGCTGGTAGAAAGCAGTGTCCTGAAGCCATCTCTGTGGCTTTTCATCTACCTTTTGCATTTCAGATCCTTCTCACCTCCTTAAATACTGGTCTAAAAACATCTTCTAGGTTTTGTTTCTTTAAATCAATTAATGAGTTCCCTGTTAACCCCCAGCACCATCTCTAGAAGGCATTTCACACCAGGGTTCCTGGTGAGAGCTATAGACATAGTTAGGATACTTTAGTTTTCTCAAATAATTGCATTTTAAAAGAATTTACTTAAAATCTTTCTTAAGTCACAATTGGGCAACAAGACTCAGTAATATTTTGTAGGGTCTGTTGACTCTCCCTTTCCTCCCTACCCAATCCCAACCCCAGCTGCTGACTTAACTTTCTTTGGTGGCAGCAAAGTGCAAAGAAAGTAAATGAAACACGACAAACTGCCACAATAGATAGCAACTCCAGCCAGTCCTAGAAGCCACCACACCAATATTGTAAGCTGTTTTCTATTCTAGTCCTGGTGTTCTGTCCATGTATTATTGGCCACCAGACAGAACAAATGAGGTCATATGGGTTAATGAAAACAGTTTTCTTACAATGACAATAATCTCAGCAGCAGAAGATACTATAAGTCTCCATTACTCAAGAAGATTCCAATCTCACAGGCTCATTACGATCTCTCTACTTAAGACCTAGTTCATCCTTTTGTGATCATTTGTTTTCTACAACACAAACCTCTCAAACATTTGTATTACAATATCCTGAGCATGAGAAGGGAGCCCTGTAATCTAGGTAATCAGTAGTGCTGCCTGTGCAAGTTGGTCTGGGTTGGACCCTCTGTTCCACTTGGTTCCCAAGACAGATCTCTGTATTTGGCTCACCTCAATTTGAGGTAATATTGAGAATGTATGCACTTTATAACAGCATTTTTCTTACTCTCATCTCTTTGTCCTTTCATTAGTAAAATAGATTTGGGTGAAAAATACCTCCCAATAATGTCATAATCCATGGTGCTTCGTTGCTATATTTTGCTGCGCCTAAGATGCCAAGTTCTGTTGAGACTCCCCTGGTTAAAATCAAACTCCCAGGATCTCTCATTGTTTATTCTCCCTCAGGAAGTTAAAGGAAGAACTTGTCAGCCTTTCAAAAGAGAACCTGAACTCATATTCAAAGAACTTAGCAAAAGGCTCTAACATTTCTTTTTTAGTCTACTTTAGAGAGCAACAAGGGTATTTATTCATATATACATATCATCTACCCTCTATTTATCTATTATCTAACCTTCATATCACAAACACTCTAAAAGTGATTGTGAACTACTGATTTGGTTATTAATCAAGTTAATCTGTCTTTTCTTTTCCAGTATAGGTAGGGACAAATACTTAAGTACAAGGTATAAAAGTTATCAGAAAGCACATGAAGTTTCAGCTTAAGTATAAGAAACTGACTACAAGTTGATCACCGATTTATAAAAACCCAGAAGATGTATTCCCTTCTTGATATGTCCCTAGGACATATCTCTGTCCTAGCTAGGTTTAAAAAATACATTTAAGCCCTATTCCAGAGATAAAATGGATATTAACAACTATGGTTTTCCAACAATTCTCAGACTGCAATTTTGTTCAGGGAGCTACTTCTGAATTATTTGAGTTAAGAAAGGGCAAACATTTTAAATTATTTAGTCTGTGCTGATTTTCTAATACAGTTTATCCATTCATTTATAGGATCATCTTTTTAAGCACAGTATAAGTTTGCTTCTAATGCCACACACCAGTTGCCATAGCAATAATTTTCTTCCATTCATGTGTACACTGACTTCCTTTCTGTTTTTTAGGCTACCTTTCCAGAAACTTTTGCTCATGGAAATCTATGAAAAGTCATTTTTCTTCATGGTGTTGTCTAAAGCAAATGTTTAATGAGTTTTAAATCTACAAATGCAATATGCCTCTGCTGTGCTGTGTTCTTCATTTATCACCAAATAATACACATTTCTCTTAACTTAACAGATGAAGGAAATCAGATTGATCACAGATAAACCTAGATAAGCTGAGTTCCTTAATATACTAATATATTCCAAGGCTTTGAAAACTTTAGGTACTTAAAATACAATGTGCTTTGATAAGGTCCTGCCGAATACTGAGCTAGCCCCTCCCCTCTCCCATCAATAACCACCAACTCACAGTTCCTTCCACAGGTTCCCTTCATGCTTCCAACTGTTTATTTTTTTTTAGGGGTCAACTCTTACATGCTATGTCCTTTCTCATAATTATACAACAGTAACTTTTAATGAATATTATACAGTCCTAACCTATTTTATAGTACTGATTCTTCTGGAATTCATCGAAATACTATCAAACCTGCAATATTTTTGACACTTAATGAATTCAGAACATACAATCATGGACAGATAGCCACACCACACCACGCACACACACACACACACACACACAAACAACTTGTTCCCTGCCTCAACAATTTACTTGTGGATATGTTCTACATGGGGCCATAAACAATGGAAGAGCTAAATAACTATACAAGGGAACACCCATGAAACACTGCAAGGCATCATTAATTGCTTGAACAAGGGGTATAGAACATAAGGTTCATGGCAAACAAGAGACTAATCATTTTGCAATTCAGAGTTAAAGGATTATTCCCCCAGCTAAATACAGAAACTTCTGCCTGGGCATAAAAAATGTACCACATTTGGTCCAGTTAATAAAGAGAACTCAGTGAAACCTGCGATGAGAACTTCAGTACCCTGAACCCTTCAACATTTGCTAAAATTGCTCAGTGACTTCAATTTTGATGCTTTTTTCCCCTCATGACAAACTTTCAATATGCCTTCTAAATTGACTATTATGTCTTTAACCCATTTATTCAACAAAAGATTTCATTCCATCCAGCACTGTGCTAGCTATTGTAGTACATGATCTATGTTAATCAAATCATGGGGCAACTCTATTTCAGTAAATATGGTTTGCGACACAAAGAGTAAAAGCAGCTTCCCTGGTGGTGCAGTGGTTGGGAGTCCGCCTGCCGATGCAGGGGACAAGGGTTCGTGCCCCAGTCCGGGAAGATGCCACATGCTGCGGAGCGGCTGGGCCCGTGAGCCATGGCCGCTGAGCCTGCGCGTCCCGAGCCTGTGCTCCGCAACGGGAGTAGGCCACAACACTGAGAGGCCCGCGTACCGCAAAAAAAAAAAAAAAAAAAAAAAAAGGTTGGCTTCCTTCTAAGATGAAAGAGCAACGGAAGCTCCGCCCTTCTCGCCAGAGGGCAAGGGAGCTCTCCGTGCGATTGGTTGGGAACGGAATTCACACGACTGCTACCGCTTTATTTTCAAGGAAATTCCACACCCTTTCGGTCAGAAATTCCATAGCCTGATCGAGAGGATAAGAAGATGGTTGCTTCCGTGAGGCCGTGACAGATGGAGGGAAAGAGGACGCCTCGCCCTTTTGAAAACAAAATCTCGACTCGGGACCTATTGCGGTAGGGGCGGAGCGACAATTCTCGCGCTCGGACCAGCTGCAGCTGCGCAGTCACATTTCCGTCCCCGCCCCCGATAAACTGCAGAACGATCTGTCATGGTGGCCGGGATGTTAGGTTTGTGCGGCCGCCGCCTTTTGGCGGTGGCGGCGAGGCGAGGGCTCCCGGCTGCCCGTGTTCGCTGGGAATCCAGCTCCTCCAGGGCTGTGATCGCCCCGTCCGCTGTGGCGGGAAAGCGGCCGCCGGAACCGACTTTACGCTGGCAGGAGGACCCAGATCCCGAGGACGAAAACCTCTACGAGAAGAACCCAGACTCCCACGGTTATGACAGGGACCCTGCTGTGGACCTCTGGAACATGCGAGTCGTCTTCTTCTTTGGCTTCTCCATCATCTTGGTCCTTGGCAGCACCTTTGTGGCTTATCTGCCTGACTACAGGGTGCAGGAGTGGGCCCGCCGGGAAGCTGAGAGGCTTGTAAAATACCGAGAGGCCAATGGCCTCCCCATCATGGACTCCAACTGCTTCGACCCCAGCAAGATCCAGCTGCCAGAGGATGAGGACTGACCGGTTACTGAAAGGGGCTTAAGAAGCACCACCTTCTCCACCCCTTGTCTGCCATTCTGCCCTCTCTTCAGAGCACCTAATTAAAGGGACTGAAACTGTGAAAAAAAAAAAAAAAAAAAAGAGTAAAAGCAGACATAGGGTCTTCAACCAAAAGCTGGGTTATACTTCAAATACTCATCTTCACATAGTGTGATTGGAGTTTTTTAGGCACATACATCTCTGACAGCATCATCAAAGTTGTATATTGTTATGTACACATATTTTCTATCTTACATTTTTAAAAAAGTCAATAGCAAGTCAAGGCAGAGTACCTTTCATTATGGAAGAGGGTGATATTATTTTACTGAATATAAATAAGTTCATAACACCCCAACTAGCCAAGCAAACAACTGTACATGCCATAGAACAAGACAATAGTTATACAACAATTTATCTATTTGTAAAAATGTAAAGATTTATCTAAGGGTATATAGTGATACATTTCCATCTTCTGTTAAACTATTTTAAAAGTTAAAGATAACAAATTAATCTTTAATCAGTCTTGAGGTCAAGAGAGCAAAGCACATTCCTGGCAAACCCTGTGTTGAATGAAGCCTATTTCTAACCCAGTAGTCTTTGTAGTTCCGGCTCTAGCTAAAAGCACCTTACAAGAAGTATTAAGTTACTTTTCAGCATGACTCTGTCAAAACAATGAAGAAATCCAATAATTTAGCTTTGCAAAATCTAGAAATGTAAATAAACGAGATGCATTTAGGCAGTTTTGCGCATTGTGTTTTCATTACACTTGCAATGTTTTCCTTAACTTGTGAAATATTTTGTCAGTTTGGAGGGAGGAAAAGAAAACCTAAAAATTTCATCATCTCTAAGAATTCAAATCCAACTCTAACCCCCAAAGATGTCATCTCATCTCTTCATGGGTCCTTACAAGAATATAAACCAAATATATTATATTAACCCATTAGTTAACCAGTTAGTGAACTTTATTTTCTGCTGATTTACAGAACTATGTTTTATACATCATGTAATAATCACAATGATGAGATTAGCCAGATGTTCTAACTTCGTATCAGAATATCTATATTTATTTGATAAGGCACTAGAGAAGAAGCAAATTTAATTTTTGTATATTGAGGGTAGAAGGAGGGAAGCTGAGTGATGTTCCCTTAATCTTTATTACTATAGAAGGGCATAACCTTAACTAAACTTTCAGACAAACCTTGTGTTTCTTCGATACACCATGAACCTACGCCTTTTATATAACTTTACAATTCAGTTTTATACCTGATCTTTCCACATCAAGTTGTATTATCTTTCCCTAAATTTCTTCTCCATTATTAGCAAATGGTTTCCTATTTGTTAATAGGAAAACCCAAATGGAACCTAAACGGAAAACCCAAAAAATCTCAGGGCTCCTTGTCATAGAGGAAGGGACAACTGGGGGTCTGGGAGGGAAATACAAAACAGATTAATCATCCTCTCTGCACAAGAATAACAAGCATAATTTTACTTTTTTCTGTAAAGCTTTTTGCCAAGGAAGGGATCATGCAAAAATAATCAGATGGCAGCTTGATGCTTATTTAACTAGAGCTCCTGGCTGTGCCCTGGCCTTTTGGTACCAGTTAACTAACTAGATATTGGTATAAAGATACCACAGCTAATCATGTAATCCCTGTGCCTTTACACAGTCACTGGCTGTGGAAGATGCACTAAATTAGGACAAAAGGGTCAATATCAACTGAGAAGAGCCTGCTGTAATCTACTGAAAACACAGCGATAAGGAGGTAATGAAGAGGCAAATTTGAATAGGGAAGTAGAGTACATTGACAAAGTTTAGAGCCAAAATTCACATTTGGAACCCATTAAAAAAATCATGAACGTTTAGTTTCAATTTCAAAGACTTCAAAGAGCATAAAACAAAATAAATAAATATGGCAGGAAAGCAACATAACTATAGTCTGTGTCTCATTCTCTCAGAGCCTACATCTTAATAACCACTCAATCGAAAGGCAGCAATCTGAAGTCAAGTGTCATACTCATGGTAAAGAACCAAAACTGTAGCATCACACCCACATCTGCCTAGATAAAGAAATGTCAAATTCAATAGCTTTACATAAAATCATATTCAAAGGACAAAATAAAGCATACCATGTTGACAAAGAAAAAATAAAACAGGACTAAGATAACCTGTATGTTTTTCAGAATAAGCTACGTTTGAAAAGAAGAAATAATATGTTATGCATTGAGCAGTTACTTCCACTTTGAAAAAACAAAGGGCTATAGGGTCTGCTCAAGTACAGAAGAAGTGAAAAGGGTATTAGGACCTGGTACGTGATTCAGGAGAACAAGTGTAAAAACTGCAATTTATCTGAACATTCAAGATAAATAAGTAAATAACTCTAAACTGCAAACATAATTTGCCTCTTTACCTTTGAAATGCACTTTAAATAGCAAAGAAAATGTATTTTTCCCCACATTCTGGCTGCTTTATAAACATTAATTAATTAATCTCAATAATACCCTTGTGACTGTGAATAGGTATTTTCTCTCTGTGTTCTACAAATGAGAAAACTATAATACTAATTATGTACATTCATAGAACTCTTTTTGCCTTAGGGGTTCAGGGTGCCTTATTATTTTGAAATGACTAAACAGACATTAATTATCACGATACCTTTGTGAGGTATGTAAAACTACAATTAAATGAGTATGATTGAAAGATTAAAAATAAAGAATAAATTTTATCCTGCATTTGTTCCTTCTTAAAAGCACCCCTATATAACAAGATGATCCTGGTTGGGTGATTGTAACTACAGCAATACTGAGATACTATTTTGGAAATATAAAAATGTTGTACAGTGTTTTTTCTTCAAAGATACTAAAAAAATTGACCTCAAATAAGTCTTAGAATTTTCTAATCAAAAGGAAAGGAAACAGAGAAGATGCAATAGGAAGTCAAGAAGAATGATAAATGAGCAGACATTTATTAATTTAACAAATATCTACTCAGTTCTGATAATGGAGCAGCCATGATTCTAGGTCCATGGAATATCGAAATGAACAAAACAAAGACCTGTCCTCATGGAGCTTACATTCCAAAACAGGAGCAAGACAACAAAAAAATGAACAAATAAAATAATTTCAGTTGAAAAATAAATTCTTATGAAGCAAATACACCAGGGTAAAGAGGTAGAGTGAGGGCCTTAGTATATGCAAAGAGTAAGAGAGGGACATGACATAGAGATCAAGGTCAGGAAACTGAGAAGATGAGAACCAGAAAATGTTCCATTAGTGTGGAGACTGGATAGCATAACATACATGACATGCTTAGCACGTAGTAATCACTCAATACAGGTTTTGTGGTTTTGTTTGTTTATTTATTGAGAGTTTGGGGTTTTTTTTCCTTTGAGAACTAGAGCAACAGTCTAAGCTTTGAGTTAGTGTATATTTTCTAGTTAGTGAATCTAATGAGGCAAATGGTTCCTCTTATCACAATGGTTCTCAACCCTGCCTGAACTATAGCATAGCCAGGGAGTACTTTTTAAACGATGGATACCCTGAAAGCCCTCTGAAATTTCTGATATAAGAATTTTGTAGGTAGGATTTATAACCTGTTGTTGCCGCAGCCTTCTCCAACACACCCTCTAGCACTGCAGGAGACTCAAGCACTCAGGATTTCAGGGCCAAACAGATAATGTTGATGTACCCAGATAGGGCAGCTTAAGAAACAAACATGAGAATTGTAGCACTCAGCACCCACTGAGGTATTAAAAAAATATATGAAAACTCTGTGGGCTGAATTTGGCTTAGAGATTGGCAGTTTGCCAGGGCTACAAAATTCACACTATCTGACTGCACAAAATATAAAGAATTCTGATCCCAGTGATGAAGTTCTGCAAAGGCTCAGGACTGGCTAAGATTTAGCCATAATTCTGCAGTTACAGAGTGCAATACCCCTCAACTCTGGGACAGCATCCATTGGGCTCTTCATGCCAAGATGTAATTCTCACTGTCATCAGGTAAACACTTGTAACAGAAATTCACAGAAGACTGAAGGGGACAAGCCAAGAAAGGAAACAAAGGCTATAGTCATTCGATAAGCTCTAGTAAATAATTCCACCCAGCTGAGATCCTCAAGTGAGAAGTCACAAAAACTATATTTTCCATTCTACAGTTAAACATGGCAGTTTCAAAAGGCATAAATGTTTAAAATGATGCAAATTATTTTTTAAAATGTATGGAAGACAATGTTGACTCCATTAGATGGCATTACAGAAGTTTTTGGACATCTGTATGTTCAGCTCATCTTTACATGAAAACACATGGACGTAATTAAGAAATAGAGGAAAACCAGCCAAGAGACATCAAGCACCTTCACGTTAAATATGGTAGAATGCATTCATTTCATTGCCTAATTTAGTCATTATTGCTCAACTGGGTGAGTAGTTCACACAAATTACAACACATGCATTTAACACATATATAAATATACATAAGCACAGAGATTTCTGTAAAATGTTTCATCCTCTTGTGTCATTTGTGTCAATGCAAATATTGGAATTATTTTTGCACATTAGGCAACTGTGTCAAAGCCAGTGTAATAGTAAAAGTTCCACTGAAAAGTAAGAGAACTAGTCTATTAAACCCACATACACACATACACACACTACTTTTGAATTCGTTTCTTCTCTATCCTCCAAATATTTGAACTGTTTCTCACTTGGAGAAGACCCTTGACTGAAGTGTAACCCTGTAGTCAGTGAGAAGCAATGTCATTCTCTGGATCATCTATTTGTTACTTAAACTCTGTGATCTAGTACTTTAACAGCTTGAATAAGAGTAAACTGTTATCTCAGTAGTGAACCAACAGCAGCAGCTGACAGTCAAAAGCAATAGATATCTATTCTCACACTTCCCTACAAGGAGAAAAGACTCAAGTATATCTAAAGTCTTAATAAAGTCTTAATTTCGTTTAGTAAAAGGAAATAGTGACCCTGACCTGTCTCCTGGGGCACAAAAGTTTCGTATTAAGTAACCAATGTACACATGGGGTATTTTGCCCTTCTGTCCATAAAGGAGAGGAGAAGCATTCCCTCTCTGCCTATTTCTCTAGCCTAAGTCCCTGTTATTCCTCCATAAAAATCATGATTATGGCCACGATGCTTAACACTATCCCTCCTGAGCACATCAAGCACTTGTCTCTTCAACTCTTCACCCATTTTGTTCCCCCTTCCTAGACCCTATATTTCCTCTTACACTAAGTCTTATCAATCCTTAAAGGTTCCCTTCAAATCTCCTTTTTTATCACTATACAGCCTTCTAATATTATTTTTATATTACTTCTAATATTATTTTTTCTCCACTAAATGCTGTAGAACTTTTTTTACTTTTTTTTTTTTTTTTTTTTTTTGCGGTACGCAGGCCTCTCACTGCTGTGGCTTCTCCCGCTGTGGAGCACAGGATCCTGACGTGCAGGCCCAGCGGCCATGGCTCACGGGCCCAGCTGCTCCGCAGCATGTGGGATCCTCCCGGACTGGGCCACGAACCCGCGTCCCCTGCATCGGCAGGACTCCCAACCACTGCGCCACAAGGGAAGCCCCTAGAACTTATTTTTATACCTCTCTTACAGCACTTACCACATACTGTCTTTCTAACTACTGCCCATATAATATGGTGTCACTGAAACTCAGCCCTATGAGGGAATACAGGGGATATCTGGTCCAATTGCCTAAACAGTGCAGGAAGCCATTCTCCACACCTCCAGCAAATGCTTATCTTGCTTTGCTTGGCTTGTCAACCTCCTTCAGCTTCCAAGAATGGGAAGTGCACACTTTCTTTATTAAATATACGTATACAGAAGAGGTGCACAGTAGCGCCAGTAAATACCTGTTGAATGAATAAAAATACTTTATATTAAAGTTGAACTGCTGTAACGTTGAACTAGTTCTTCCTCATACTTAGTTCAAATGTGGCTCTCTGTCATTTTAACTCATAATAATTACTCTAGGGTTCTGCCTGCTTCTATACACATAGAAGACATGCTTTAATACAGATCATATGAACTGGACAGCTACATGTAAAAGCATGAAACTAGAACACTCCCTAACACCATACACAAAAATAAACTCAAAATGGATTAAACACCTAAATGTAGGGTCAGACAATATAAAACTCTTAGAGGAAAATAGAGGTAGAACACACTATGACATACATCACAGCAAGATCCTTTTTGACCCACCTCCTAGAGAAATGGAAATAAGAACAAAAATAAACAAATGGGACCTAATGAAACTTAAAAGCTTTTGCACAGCAAAGGAAACCATAAACAAGATGAAAAGACAACCTTCAAAATGGGAGAAAATATTTGCAAATGAAGCAACTGACAAAGGATTAATCCCCAAAATATACAAGCAGCTCATGCAGCTCAATATCAAAAAAACAAACAACCCAATCCAAAAATGGGCAAAAGACCTAAATAGACATTTCTCCAAAGAAGATATACAGATTGTCAACAAACACATGAAAGGATGCTCAATATCACTAATCATTAGAGAAATGCAAATCAGAACTACAATGAGGTATCACCTTACACCAGTCAGAATGGCCATCATCAAAAAATCTAGAAACAATAAATGCTGGACAGGGTGTGGAGAAAAGGGAACCCTCTTGCACTGTTGGTGGGAATGTAAATTGATACAGCCACTATGGAGAACAGTATGGAGGTTCCTTAAAAAACTACAAATAGAATAGAATTACCATATGACCCAGCAATCCCACTACTGGGCATATACCCTGAGAAAACCAGAATTCAAAAAGAGTCATGTACCACAGTGTTCATTGCAGGTCTATTTACAATAGCCAGGACATGGAAGCAACCTAAGTGTCCGTCGACAGATAAATGGATAAAGAAGATGTGGCACATATATACAATGGAATATTACTCAGCCATAAAAAGAAACGAAACTGAGTTATTTGTAGTGAGGTGGATGGACCTAGAGTCTGTCATACAGAGGGAAGTAAGTCAGAAAGAGAAAAACAAATACTGTATGCTAACACATATATATGGAATCTTTAAAAAAAATGGTTCTGAAGAACCTAGGGGCAGGACAGGAATAAAGATGCAGACGTAGAGAATGGACTTAAGGACACGGGGAGGGGGAAGGGTAAGCTGGGATGAAGTGAGAGAGTGGCATGGACATATATACACTACCAAATGTAAAATAGATAGCTAGTGGGAAGCAGCCACATAGCACAGGGAGATCAGCTCGGTTCTTTGTGTCCACCTAGAGGGTTGGGGTAGGGAGGGTGGGAGGGAGACGCAAGAGGGAGGATATATGGGGATATATGTTTATGTATAGCTGATTCACTTTGTTATACAGCAGAAACTAACACACCATTGTAAAGTAATTATACTCCATTGGAATAATTATACTCCAATAAATAAAAAACTCCAGTTTTTTTTAAAAAAAAAACTAAAAACAGCAAAAATGACAGATCATATGATGAAGAGTTTTATCTTGACCATGCCGAATATCCCCTTTAATCATCAAAGATAATTTCCAGACCCCCCCTTGGAAAACTTAACACTTAGACCATGGCATTGAGAACAGGGTTCAATTTTCCTCTGAACACCTAGATTATGGAATGTCTCTCTACTTGGCAAACAGTATTAATGCCCAGAACAGTACCAATATGCAGATAGTAAATATTCACTCAATACAGGTTGAAAATCTGTGTGATTGGCATAACCCTGGAATACCAGTACCATACCATCTCTAGAAGAAACGTATATTCATTCCTAATAATACTGAAGTCTATGTGCATTTTTTTAGACCATTTTCTGGCATTCAAAAGACCACCTTGATTTTCCTTAAAGTCCGCTTGTCAACTTTTCACAAGAGAACTGAAGATGAAGCCTGTTGAAGCATGAAGGGAAGACAGAGAATAGTGTGCCTATGCAGACATATGTGGAAGGGAGAGGGTCAAATTGTAGAAACAGCAGATGGACCAAGCTCCACATTAAACAGAACAGGTTAAGAGTAGAGATATCCTTTGCTGTATTTTTTCATTCCTTTAACTTTCAATCCTTCAGGAAATCAAATCTCTCATCAACACAGAAAGAATAGTGCAATTTATCAGCCATGTTATTGTTTTCTCACAGTAGACATAGTGTTCTCAGGCCTACATTGGATAGTATTAGGTGCATTTGACTTTCATCATCTTCAAAAAATGTACTGTTGCTTTTCTATGTCTAACAGTTAACAATCTTTTAAGTGTAAATGTATTTTTTTAATATTTTCAAACTCTTTAATCACTTGAGTTGTTTGAGTTCCAGTTTTATTTATTAATTTCCACCATGTCCTTGTGTTAGAACAGAGAAAGGAGAACACTTGGTGGCAAAGGGTTGTATCATAATTTTTTAATCCTACTAAAATAAACAATGAAATACATGTATGTTTTGGTCAAAATATTCTGCTAATTTAATCTATATTTCATAGAGAGAGGTTCTTTACAAGGAGGTGGGACAGTAGTTTCCGGACAGGTGTCCAAGTTAACAAGGAGGAGACTGCAGTATTCTGTCCCTTGAAAAGATTATGACAATTGACAAATTACATAATCACTTTACTCATTAGTACTGTGATTGAAATTAAAGTGTATGAAGCAATAAACTTTAGTTAATTAATTCCTGATGTTGTATGGCTTTCTATTATTTTCCAAAGCTGTTCTATTGTTTTTTGCCCCAAAGGAATTTAAGGAAAAATTTTTAAAAAGCTTTTCTCTATGATCACATAATGTGCTGTGCACTCTGAAATGAATTATGTTCTTAAATATGTATATTATGTGTAAACAGTGATGCAGTTTTTATCACCCATGGTGAGCAATGAAGTCCTTCATAACTGAATCAATGAAATGTCTTAATTTTATCACACTGCCACCATGATTCATAAGAAGTACATAGAGATCCATCATTGAAATGAGAGAAATCTCTTCCATCTTCAATAACGAAAACCAAAAGCAATATGTGCCTAGAGATTAGATCATCTTTCAGTTACAATGTATCATTGCAGGTTTTCAAATTACAAATATGTAGTTTTCTGAGTGGCAAATTTCATGGCTGAGGGAGTACAGATTAGTTTTCCAGTTCACAACAAGGTATGTGGAATTCAGGAAGGTTTTGGGCACTTGGGGACTGGATGGAGCACACGGTTCAATGTTATTCATAAGAAGATTTCAATAAGAAGTAGTTCTGGAGCTATGGAGCTGCAGTGTTAACAAAGGTGTGAGTCTTTAAAGCCTATAACCTAAACATGAGCATTCACTGCCAATGAGATCTGTCAGTGTGCTGGGAGCAGTAAGCATGGTATAGAATCATGGTTTCTATTGCCCGTATCATTACCCTAGCTGCACACCCTTTGGGAGGCTACCCAACAGTCTCAGAACAATTTTCACATGCACTTTGTAAACTGTAGAACATCTTGGTGTAGAGTGACAAGAGTTATGGGGCTCTTTTATTGTGTGCCAAAAAGAAGATTTTAGGTCCAAGTAAGAAATATTTGTCTTGCTTGTCCAGGTCTGTCAATCAATGGCATTTATTGAGCTCCCACTGTCTGCAAAGATTCTTACTTGAAGAAAGTTGACTCAGAAAGGAAGAAGATGATGGAGGAGAGAGGGATAAATTAGGAGCTTGAGATTAACATATATACACTACTATGTATAAAATAGGTAAACAAAAAGGACCTACTGTATAGCACAGGCAATTGTATCTAATATCTTATAATAACCTGTAATGGAAAAGAATCTGAAAAAGAATGTATACACATATGTATATATGAATCACTTTGCTGTACGCTTGAAACTAACACGACATTGTAAATTAACTATACTTCAATTTAAAGAATTTGGTCACTTGAAAACAAGGAAGAAAGTGAGAGCCTCTACTTTCCAACTGCTAAGGAAGAAAAGACAACAAATGAATATGCAGTGGAGGCTTATTTTTAATCCAGCATTCCCAGAGAGCACATTCAGATAACTGAGGCTGTTTTGTTTTGTTTTGTTTTTAATGGATGCTTATTTTAGCCATGTTAGTCATAAAGATGTGACACCAGACTGCTCTTTAAGAAAGGACTTGCTGCCCACCAGCAAGGAGTATGGTTTGTCTCAGCTTCCAGCTTCTTCTCAGGACAGCCCCTGGCCAATCACCAAGCAAGGCAGTAGTACCAGAGCCTAGCATTTCCTCCCAGAGGAAGACTCCTCCAATGAGCAAGCTTTGCTCTGGGGGATCCTGGCGAGAGAAGTGCACTGCGATCTGATGGCCTCCCTATACAACCCTGCTTCTGCTCTTTTCCTTTCACAGATGTTACTCACCAGTAAATCTTTTGCATGCCTAATTGCATCTCTAAGCTCCTTTGTGGAGAACCCAACTTGCAACAGAGAGTCTTTACAATTTATTTATAATTTTTTTCTGTAATAAAAAATGAATGAGATACTGATACATGCTACAACATGCATGAACCTTGAAAACAATATGCTAAGTGAAACAAGCCACAAAAGATGGCACATTGTATGATTCTATTTTTATGAAATGTCCAGAATACATGAATCCACAGAGGCAGAAAGTAGATTAGTGGTTGCCAGGGCCTGGGAAGATGACGAGATGGAAGGTGATTGCTAATCGGCATAGGATTATTTTTGGGGGTGAGAAAAGTGTTCTAAAATTCCAATTTTAGTATATGTGCTGCCAAAGTGAGCACAAAAGTGTTCCAAAATTGATTGTGGTAATGGTTGCACATTATAACTCTGAATATAATAAAAGCTACTGAACTGTATATTTTAAATAGGTAGATTTGAGATATATGAATTATCTCAATAAAGGCATTAAAAATTTATTTTTTATACACTATCCTATTTTCTGAAACACACTATACTCATAACACTGACACTACGGGACTGCAGGAGGACATGTGCCCAATCCTTTAGACAGTTGTCATTTCTCAGTATATAAGCATACAGCAGCCTAGCTCTTCTATTTGGGAGATCTGAAGTGAAAACCAAACAACCAAATTTGTAACATCATTAAACTAAATTTGTATATAATTCTAAGGTTTTAACCTTCCTCTTTTGGACAACATAAAAGCCATGGCTCTCTGAGAAAGTGTTGTCTCATTGTTTAGAAGCTTACTTTTCTATTACTTTTGTGATTAGGATAACTAAGGTGTCCAGAATTCATTTTGTGTGTAGGTGTGTATATTAGGATGTATCTGCAACAGGATGTTATGTGAGATTTTTCCTTTTGATGCAGAATTGTAAAAGGTGCTAAGCAATCCATGCTTAAAAGGGAATGGTCTATGAGCTACCTAAAGTGGGGATGAGACATGAGCTTACTAAAAGGAGGCAAAACTGGCCTTGCTACCACTAGCCATCACTTCATCTCCTCTGTAGAATCTGTAAAAGAACAGGGTTGTCATTAAATTCTCTGCTTTGTGAGGAATCAATGTTCACGACGAGAGGCTACAGTCTCTCCCTAAAGCCAAGAGTAGGATGTGAAGATATTACTGAGAGATTATATGGGGTGCCTAAGAAAGGGATTCATGTATTTCATTTCCTGGCTAGATGTCTGTTTGGGCAGCTAACCAGAAGATCTGTCTCAGAAGAGTACTGGAGAGAGATAGTATATCTAAGCTAGGACATACCAGTGGGTCAACCTATATTTCCACCATTTGGCATGGCACGGATATATGAGTTTCTGGCAGACCACATGGATGCCACAGAAGGTAGTTAGAGGTGTACCAATTTATTGTATTCCATGTAAGACAGCTACTTGCAGAGCACAGGGATTCTAACAGTAAGAAGCTGTGGGTTAGATGAATAGTATTAGGAGCAGGGGAGGTGGGATAATGAAAAGGGTGGGGTGGGCAGATGACAGAGGGGCAGAATGCAGAATTTAAGTCACATAATTTAATGAGTTAATCTTTGTAAAAGTACACCCAGTGTTAGGTCAGAGTTTTCATGTATTAAGTATTGCAATTATTACCACCATTTAATTCTGGTTTCCCAGAATGAAGCCTGCAGTTAAATAATCAAAACTGCTTATTTTACTCAATCAATAGTTTCTACTACTTGGATCAGTGTGATTAACAACACTACACTTTTCAAACCACATTTCCTTAAATTCATTCTTTAAGGAAAACACCAATTCGTTTCCTATTACAGACAACTAAAAAAATCTGCATGCTAATCAACATCCTCTCTATTCAATTTCAATCTACAAATATTCAAAAGCAAACCACAATAAACATCTGGGGGGTAATACTTTTCTATTTCTCTCTAATGCAGTAATATGCTATTCTTGAGAAGTCCTGCACACATATTTTCAACCTCTAAGTCATTTAGGAAGAAAAAGAGAGTAGCATACCAGCACAGTGACATCAAAATATTGAAGACAAAAGATTGAAGATTTCAAGAAAGCAAGCTGACTTAACCCATTGATTAATTTCTATATTTTAGGAAAGCTTAGTCTTATCCTATACATCAGGAAAGCATGAATCAATTAACATCATGATCATCAAAACTAAAATCTCACTGGGAGAAACACCAAGCGATGAGTTTTACAAGGGCAAATATTGGGTCCAAACTATCTCTGTGTCCCCCATATCTAAGCCAAAGTCTATCCATGTGGGTTTAATAAGAGTGTAGATAAAAGTTTGAGGGTATGCATGGAGAGAATAATCTTTTCCTATTTCTCCATCACTTTCTAAACCTAGTCAGTCATGACATGTTGCCAGTTTTATCCTAGAAATGTCTCTGGAATTTCCTACTTCTCTTAAAACTTCCTCCAAAATTCTACTAGAGCTTTGACCTCTCTTACACTCTTAACACAACAATCTCTCCAACAGTTTCTTCTCTTGTAGCATCTCTAAATAACAGATCAGATATATCACTCTCCTACTGCCAAATTTCTACTGATCCTGGTTTGTGTATAGGATACAATCTGACCATATTAGTGAAAAAAATACAAAACCCTTGTAATCAGGCTCCATGCTACTTCTTTATGTTCATTTCTGGCCATTCCCTCACCAAATCTCATGGACCTATATATTAGCAACACCCAATACATACACCATCAACAAACCATGTTCCTGTATACTTTTCTATGCCAGCATACTACCTTCCCCATTCTTTATTCACTCAGTAACAACCATGTTCCTAGTAAGTACTGCACTGGGTGTTAGATAGAACCTTATACTGAACTCAATAGAAATTTTTTATTTTATATCAATACACATCTCTGATGTTACCTCTGTCTTAAAGCCTTATCCAACTTCCTCAGAGAGAGGTAAGGGTATTCTTATTATAACTTGGTTTTACTCTGATATTTTTATCTTTCAATTATTTGTATATGTTTGTATCTTTTCCACTAAACGTCAGGGGCTTTACCTCTCACCTATATCCCTGACAGGCAACAGAGTGCTGGATTTGAAAAATAAATTTAATTTTAAAAGCATAATGAATGAATGATCAAAGTGACAAAAACAGACACTCAGATATTTGAACAACAAAAGAAATTCAAGAATTCAGACTCTATAAGTTCTAAACTAATGATGCCTCAGACAAGGCCCAGACAGAAATTTATGAAGTTTATCATCTTTTAATGAAAGAATTTGATTATAAAATGTACCTTAGAAAAAGGTGGAAAAAAAGGATATTAAAAGTACTTGAGTTAATTATTTTGAGTATGTAAAAAAAATTAAGATAAAAAATACTTACTTCCCCAGGGCCCTGAACCAAGATGGCAAAGTAGAAGGATGTGCTCTCACTCCCTCTTGCAAGAACACCAGAATCACAACTAACTGCTTAACAATCATCAACAGAAAGACACTGGAACTCACCACAAAAGATACCCCACATCCAAAGACAAAGGAGAAGCCGCAATGAGACGGTAGGGGCGGCGCAATCACAATAAAATCAAATCCCATAACTGCTGGGTGGGTGACTCACAAACTAGAGAACACTTATACCACAGAAGTCCACCCACTGGAATGAAGGTTCTGAGCCCCATGTCAGGCTTCTAAACCTGGGGGTCTGGCAATGGGAGGAGGAATTCCTAGACAATCAGATTTTGAAGGCTAGTGGGATTTGATTGCAGGACTCTGACAGGACTGGAGGAAACAGAGACTCCACTCTTGGAGGGCACACACAAAGTAGTGTGCACATCGGCACCCAGGGGAAGGAGCAGTGACCCCAAGGGAGACTGAAACAGACCTACCTGCTAGTGTTAGAGGGTCTACTGCAGAGGTGGTGGGTGGCTGTGGCTCACTCTGAGGACAAGGACACTGGCAGAAGAAGTTCTGGGAAGTACTCCTTAGCGTGAGCCCTCCCAGAGTTCGCCATTAGCCCCACCAAAGAGCCCAGGTAGGCTCCAGTGTTGGGTGCCTCAGGCCAAACAACCAACAGGGAGGGAGCCCAGCCCTACCCATCAAGAGTCAAGTGGATTAAAGTTTTACTGAGCTCTGCCCACCAGAGAAACAGTCAGCTCTACCCACCATGAGTCCCTCCAATCAGGAAACCTACACAAGCCTCTAAGAGAGCCTCATCCACCAGAGGGCAGGCAGAAGAAGCAAGAAGAACTACAATCCTGCAGCCTGTGGAACAAAAACAATATTCACAGAAAGACAGACAAGATGAAAAGGCAGAAGGCTAGGTACCAGATGAAGGAACAAGATAAAACCCTATAAAAACAACTAAATGAAGTGGAGATAGGCAAGTTTCCAGAAAAAGAATTTAGAATAATGATAGTGAAGATGATCCAGGACCTTGGAAAAAGAATGGAGGAAAAGATCAAGAAGACGCAAGAAATGTTTAACAAAGACCTAAAAGAATTAAATAACAAACAAACAGAGATGAATAATACAATAACTGAAATGAAAACTACATTAGAAGGAATCAATGGCAGAATAACTGAGGCAGAAGAACGGATAAGTGACCTGGAAGACAGAATGGTGGAATTCACTGATGCGGAACAGAATAAAGAAAAAAGAATGAATAGAAATGAAGACAGCCTAAGAGACAACTGGGACAACATTAAACGCAACAACATTTGCATAATGGGGGTCCCAGAAGGAGAAGAGAGACAGAAAGGACCCAAGAAAATATTTGAAGAGATTATAGTCGAAAACTTCCCTAACATGGGAAAGGAACTGGCCACCCAAGTCCAGGAAGCACAGAGAGTCCCAAACAGGATAAACCAAAGGAGAAACACACTGAGACACATAGTATTCAAACTGACAAAAATTAAAGACAAAGAAAAATTATTGAAAGCAGCAAGGGAAAAATGACAAATAACATACAAGGGAACTGCCATAAGGTTAACAGTTGATTTCTCAGCAGAAACTAAACAATCCAGAAGGGAGCGGCATGATATACTTAAAGTGATGAAAGGGAAGAACCTATAACCAAGATTAATCTACCTGGCAAGGATCTCATTCAGAGATCTCATTCAGATTTGATGGAGAAATCAAAAGCTTTACAGACAAGCAAAAGCTAAGAGAATTCAGCACCACCAAACCAGCTCTGCAACAAATGCTTCTCTAAGTGGGAAGCACAAGAGAAGAAAAGGACCTACAAAACCAAACACACAACAATTAAGAATATGGTCATAGGAACATTCATATCAATAAGTACCTTAAACGTGAATGGATCAAAAACTACAACCAAAAGACACAGGCTTTCTGAATGGATACAAAAACAAGACCCATATATATCATGTCTGCAAGAGAACCACATCAGACCTAGGGACACATACAGACTGAAACTGAGGGGATGGAAAAAGATATTCCATGCAAATGCAAATCAAAAGAAAGCTGGAGTAGCAATACTCATATCAGATAAAATAGACTTTAAAATAAAGAATGAATGAAGAGACAAGGAAGGACACTACATAATCATCAAGGGATCAATCCAAGAAGAAGATATAACAATTATAAATATATATGCACCCAACATAGGAGCACCTCAATACATAAGGCAACTGCTAACAGCTATAAAAGAGGAAATCGAGAGTAACACAATAATACTTGGGGACGTTAACACCTCACGTACACCATGGACAGATCATCCAAAGTGAAAATAAATAAGGAAACAGAAGCTTTAAATGACACAACAGACCAGATAGATTCAATTGATATTTATAGGACATTCCATCCAAAAACAGCAGATTACACTTTCTTCTCAACTGTGCACAGAACATTCTCCAGGATAGATCCCACCTTGGGTCACAAATCAAGCCTCAGTAAATTTAAGAAAATTGAAATCATATCAAGCATCTTTTCTGACCACAACTCTATGAGATTAGGAATGAATTACAGGGAGAAAAACATAAACACATGGAGGCTAAACAATACATTACTAAATAACCAAGAGATCACTGAAGAAATCGAAGAGGAAATAAAAAAATACCTAGAGACAAATGACAATGAAAACATAACGATCCAAAACCTACAGGATGCAGCAAAAGCAGTTTTAAGAGGGAAGTTTATAGCTATACAAGCCTACCTCAAGAAACAAGAAAAATCTCAAATAAACAATCTAACCTTCCACCTAAAGGAACCAGAGAAAGAAGAACAAACAAAACTCAAAGTTAGCAGAAGGAAAGAAATCATAAAGATCAGAGCAGAAATAAATGAAATAGAAACAAAGAAAACAATAGCAAAGATCAATAAAACTAAAAGCTGGTTCCTTGAGAAGATAAACAAAATTGATAGCCCATTAGCCAGACTCCTCAAGAAAAAGAGGGAGAGGACTCAAATCAATAAAATTAGAAATGAAAAAGGATAAGTTACAACAGACACCGCAGAAATACAAAGCATCCTAAGAGACTACTACAAGGAAATCTATGCCAATAAAATGGACACCTGGAAGAATTGGACAAATTCTTAGAAAGGTATAACCTTCCAAGACTTAACCAGGAAAAATACAAAATATGAACAGACCAATCACAAGTAATGAAATTGAAACTGTGATTAAAAATCTTCCAACAAACAGAAGTCCAGGACCAGATGGCTTCACAGGTAAATTCTATCAAACATTTAGAGAAGAGTTAACACCCATCCTTCCTCAACTCTTCCAAAAAATTGCAGAGGAAGGAACACTCCCAAACTCATTCTATGAGGCCATTCTATGAGGCCATCACCCTGGAGAAAGATACTACAAAAAAAGAAAATTACAGACCAATATCACTGATAAATATAGATGTAAAAATCCTCAACAAAATACTAGCAAACAGAATCCAACAACACATTAAAAGGATCATATACCATGATCAAGTGGGATTTATCCCTGGGATGCAAGTGTTCTTCAATATACGCAAATCAATCAATGTGATACACCATACTAACAAACTGAAGAAGAAAAACCATATCATCATCATATAGATGCAGAAAACGCTTTTGACAAAACTCAACACCCATTTACGATAAAAACTCTCCAGAAAGTGGGCATAGAGGGAACCTACCTCAACATAATGAGGGCCATATATGACAAACCCGCAGCAAACATCATTCTCAATGGTGAAAAACTGAAAGCATTTCCTCTAAGATCAGGAACAAGAAAAGGATGTACACTCTCACCACTATTATTCAACATCGTTTTGGAAGTCCTAGCCATGGCAATCAGAGAAGAAAAAGAAAAAAAAGGAATACAAATTAGAAAAGAAGAAGTAAAACTGTCACTGTTTGCAGATGACATGATACTATACATACAGAATCCTAAAGATGCCACCAGAAAACTACTAGAACTAATCAATGAATTTGGTAAAGTTGCAGGGTACAAAGTTAATGCACAGAAATCTCTGGCATTCCTATACATTAATGATGAAAAATCTGACAGAGAAATTAAGGAAACACTCCCATTTACCACTGCAACAAAAAGAATAAAATATCTAGGAATAAACCTACTGGGGAGACAAAAGACTTGCATGCAGAAAACTATAAGACACTGATGAAAGAAATTAAAGGTGATACCAACAGATGGAGAGATATACCATGTTCTTGGATTGGAAGAATCAATATTGTGAAAATGACTATACTACCCAAAGCAATCTACAGAATCAATGCAATCCCTATCAAATTACCAATGGCATTTTTTATGGAACTAGAACAAATCATCTTAAAATTTGTATGGAGACGCAAAAGACCCCGAATAGCCAAAACAGTCTTGAGGGAAAAAAGCGGAGGTGGAGGAATCACATTCTCTGACTTCATACTATACTACAAAGCTACAGTAATCAAGACAGTACGGTACTGGCACAAAAACAGAAATATAGATCAATGGAACAAGAAAGAAAGCCGAGAGATAAACCCACGCACCTATGGTCAACTAATCTATGACAAAGGAGGCAAAGATATAAAGTGGAGAAAAGACAGTCTCTTCAATAAGTGGTGCTGGGAAGACTGGACAGCTACATGTAAAACAATGAAATTAGAACACTCCCAAACACCATACACAAAAATAAACTCAAAATGGATTAGAGACCTAAACGTAAGACCAGACAGTATAAAGCTTTTAGAGGAAAACATAGGAAGAACACCCTTTGACATAAATCACAGCAATATCTTTTCTGATTCACCTCCTAGAGTAATGGAAATAAAAACAAAAATAAACAAATTGGACCTAATGAAATTTCAAAGCTTTTGCACAGCAATGGAAACCATAAGCAAGACAAAAAGACAACCCTCAGTATGGGAGAAAATATTTGCAAATGAAGCAACTGACAAAGGATCAATCTACAAAATTTACAAGCAGCTCATGCAGCTCAATATCAAAAAACAAACAACCCAATCCAAAAATGGGCAGAAGACCTAAACAGACATTTCTCCATAGAAGACATACAGATGGCCAAGAAGCACATGAGAAGCTGCTCAACATCACTAATTATTAGAGAAATGCAAATCAAAACTACAATGAGGTATCATCTCACACCAGTTAGAATGGGCATCATCAGAAAATCTACAAACAATAAATGCTGGAGAGGGTGTGGAGAAAAGGGAACCCTCTTGCACTGTTGGTGGGAATGTAAATTGATACAGCCACTATGGAGAACAGTATGAAGGTTCCTTGAAAAACAAAAACTAGAATTACCATATGACCCAGCTATCGCACTACTGGGCATATACCAAGAGATAACCACAATTCAAAAAGACACATGCACCCCAGGGTTCATTGCAGCACTATTTACAATAGCCAGGTCATGGAAGCAACCTAAACACCCATCGACAGATGAATGAATAAAGAAGATGTGGTACATACATACAATGGAATATTACTCAGCCATAAAAAGCAATGATATTGGGTCATTTGTTGAGATGTGGATGGATCTAGAGACTGTCATACAAAGTAAAGTAAATCAGAAAGAGAAAAACAAATATCATATAATAATGTGTCTATGTGGAACGTAGAAAAATGGTACAGATGAACCAGTTTGCAGGGCAGAAGTTGAGACACAGATGTAAGAACAAATGTATGGACACCAAGGGGGGAAAGCAGTGGGGCGGGGTGGGGGTGGTAGTGTGATGAATTGGGCAATTGGGATTGACATGTACACAGTGATGTGTATAAAGTTGATGACTAATAAGAACCTGTTGTATAAAAAATTAAATAAAATACAATTCAAATATTCAAAAAATATTCAGTTTCTAATATCATTTATGCATTCCTTAATATAAATAACCTAGTAAATTATTAACTCTTATTTTGAATTGCTTTTTCACTGATACATGAAATCCATTAATCTGTAATATTTCTAACCCTACTAATCACAGATGAGAAGTAACAGAATCACCCATGTTCCCATAGAATTTGTTTTCCGGCCTGAGACCTCTAATGCAGTGCTGTTCCCTGCCCCAACTTAATATTTTAATATTTGTTGATTCTGATCAAACAGTGATTATACATCACTCTTTTGTCACACAGTGGATCATATTCCAAATTGGCAGGCACTGTGAGCATACATAAAATCTAATATCAAGTTTCTATTTACTTGTTTGAACTCACAGTGATAACAGTCCTCAGAGGCAAGCTATTATTTGTAATTTGTGTATTATTTGCACAGTTCAGTTCATACACACACGTGTGTGTGTGTTTTTATGTATAAATTGTGATTTTGCTTAATGAGTGTGCAGATAGATATGACAGCATAGATTACTTCCTGTTCTAAATATGAATTCACAGAAAATGTTATCATTGATATACAGTTTCTAAAGATGGGCATCTAATATTTTTTATTGTAGCATTTATAGAAAAGTATGGGAAAAAATGTGGAGGCCTCTATATCTCTAAATTTGGTCACTGGAAAAGCGAAAGATGTTTTATTTCAATAGTAAGAGACAATAGACAATAATTTTAAATAATTTTTCAAGGAGAGAAAATAAAATTTTAAAAATATAAAAAAGCAGAGGAAAATTACACTTGTTTTCAAAACAGTAAAATGATGGTTCCCACAGCAGGAAAAAAATATGTTGGTACAGAAAAATGAGGATATAGGAAAGTCCAAACTGCATTTTCTGTGCTTTACTTTGCTGTGTCTTCATGGCCCAGTATGAATCATATTACAAAATGTAAAATGAAAGGTATAATAGCATGATAAAATACTTTGAAATATTCTAATATGCCACCTTTGGTCCCACTTTTAAATATTAGATATATTAAAGAAAATAGATTAATAGATATACCAATAATATACTTAAATACATAGTTTGTTACTATATATATATATATATATATATATATATATATATATATATAGCTTACATATGTAGTTGGACTCATGGTCTGTGATTCTTAATTTTATGTGTCAATGTGCCTGGGCTAAGAGATTCCCAGATAGCTGATAAAACATTATTATCATACAAATTGTTGAAAACCCAAATAGAACAAAAAGGTGGAGTAAAAATGAATTCTCTCTCTGCTTAAGCTGGAACACTGATCTTCTGACCTTGTTCATCAATGTCCTGGTTCTTTGGTCTTCGGACTTGAACCAGGACTTAGGCCATTGGCCCCTTGGTTTTAGGGCCATCAGACTCAGACTAGGACTTACATCATTGGCTCCTCTGGTTCTTAAGACATCAGGTTGGGACTGGAACTACAGCACCCACTTTACCAGGCCTCCAGCTTATAGATGTTAGATTGTGGGACTTCTCAGTCTTCATAATTGTATGAGTGAATTCCTCATAATAAATCTCTTTCTGTATATCTTTCTATATATCATATTGGTTCTGTTTCTCTGGAGAACCCTGATTAATACATGACTTCGTTCAAACAATGAAGAGAGGAAATTCTTTCACAAATATGTTAAAACACTTCTAAGGTTTAGCCTTTATCACACCAAGTAGATGAAAAAAAAATATGAACAATATTATGGCTACATTTTGTGAAAGCAGTATAATACAAATACAATTTAATAATACATTTAAATAAATATTAATGATAATAAATCCATGGAAACAAAGGCTGATACAAAAATAATATAAAATATTTAGAAAAAAATGGAAATTAAAACACTATCATTTAATAACTTGTTTAAGGAGCCAAATAGTGGTTAGATCTTATCTCATACCTTTGCTTGCTTTTATTTAAAAGTAAACATAAAAATAAATCAATTTTAATTATTCAACCCCAAATTTTTTTAAAACATCCATAGGGATAGATTAATGAAATTAAAGGTATACTATACTAATTTATTAAAATATGGTAGCATTAAATTGCAAATATAAAGATTTTTCACAAAAATATATCAGCAAAATTAAAAATGAAAATGAGGGTGTAAAAACTAAAGAATTTTAAAAGTATAATAATTTTAAAGTGTAATAATAAAGCAAAAATCTTCAATCAAATGAATGATTTTTGACATAGGCATAATGCAATAACTGACAAAACTATTTTTTTTTTTTTTTTTTTTTGCGGTACGCAGGCCTCTCACTGTTGTGGCCTCTCCCGTTGCGGAGCACAGGCTCCGGACGCTCAGGCTCAGTGGCCATGGCTCACGGGCCCAGCCGCTCCGCGGCATGTGGGATCTTCCCGGACCGGGGCACGAACCCGTGTCCCCTGCATCAGCAGGCGGACTCTCAACCACTGCTCCATCAGGGAACCATATTCTATAATCTACTCATGTTATAGACAAAAAAATGTACTAATCTTCCTAATTTTTTCTATGAGGAAAAATAGGATTATTTATTTTAAAACCTACTAACTATATTTCCAAATAATTAAATAATGGTAATATCAACAATTGATTAAGTACTGCATTTTGAGTCAAGCACAGGAGAATGTACCTTACATTATCTGACTTATTCCACATAACAACATCCCTATGTTAGGTGTTATAATCTCCACTTTATACATGAAGCAACTGAGCTCAGAGTTAATGTTACATGCCCAAGGTCATCATCAGTAACTCTCAGAGCTAAAACATAAACCTAGTTCTATCTCACTCAAAAGTTTATTTTCTTAACCACTAAGTCATACTACCTCCCAACTAAAGTCATTATTATATACCTATCATATTATCTAATTATGCTTACTTACAGAAGAATTCATGATTTCCTCACTAAAGGTACTGCCATAAAAAACACTGCCTCTCGAAACCAGTTTATCATCTGCTGACTCAAAGAAAGCAAAATGAAATTGCTAAAACTAAAGTAAATAAATAGGAACTTGCCAGAAAGGTTTTCTGTGTACTCTGAGACTTCTCTTTTCTTCACATCCACCAACTTGTTGAAGTGACTTGCTTTTCCCAGGACTGTTACATAACCTATATCAAAATATCCCAGACTGAAATTAAGGTGATTGTTTGTAACCGGTCTCTTTACTTCTACATTTCTGTTCTATTGGCAGCAACTTTATTTGCTGGCCCAGATGGCAACCACAAACTTTTCAATTTGATCAGAGCCAAAAGCTTTGCACTTCTCTGCCAGTGCATTCCTTGTTTATTCACTCAGCTCTACATCAGGAACTTCACAGGAAAACAAAAATATAAAAGGGAATAATTCCAACTGAGCTTAGATATTCCTGATAATCTATTTTTGGAGGATTGTATAAATAGAAAATAAAAGTCCAAAGAGAAAGTCAACCCCTGGACACTGATGTAAACATGTCCCAATGTCAGGAACTATCACTTGGCAGGGTAAGACTGGGGCAAGGCAGCCAGGCTCAGCCCTTCTGGCATGTGTAAGCCAGGGCAGGGCCTCCCACTAAGCATCGTAACAGTGGTGGGCAGTGACTGGGCAGGAGGCCATCATAAACATTTGGGGCAAGATAGCATATGATGGTGCTTGATGGGCAATGAGAAAACCTACTCCGAACTTGAGTGTTAGATCCTGGTGAAGTGGTCTGTAAAAGGCAGTTTTTGGAATTTAAGGTAATTATGCTGAAGTTTAAAGAGACACGTTTGGTGGAAAAAGAAGTTGGTAACTAGAAGAGGGTAACTAGAAAGATCTCACACTAGATAGAAAAATTAGCCTTGACAACAACTTGACCATGTATCTCACCAGGGTTCAGGGAGATTTGAAGTTTGATGTCTTCTGATATCATTTGCTATTAAATCAATTCGTTCTGTTGAACTGCAGTGAATTCTAACTTCTGTAAGTTGTACCCATTGAAATGCTCATTTGTGTTTATTTTCATCAAGCCTGAAACCCACTCCTGCAGAAAATTCAGGTCTATCCACTCTCAAGAGACCATGTGGGACTGGACAAAAAGCTGTTGCGTGTACCTGCACCTGGCCGAGCACTAGGGCTGCCACCCCAGGATGCAGAATTTGTGCACTGCACAATTCCAGGGAGCACTGCTCACATGACAATTAAGTAAGTAGCACTCCCAGGAGTTATGTAGTACACAAAATGCACAGTTGTATGTTCAGGCTCTGTCTAAAGCCCACAGATAGTAGGGTAATTTCAGCCTGCTCTGTAGTACTTCATGTCCTTCATATAGTACTTCATGTTCTCTAATCCATGACAGAAGGTAAGCTCCCAGAGGGCAGATGTTTTGTCCATTTTGTTCCCTTATCTATACCAAGTAGTTAGAACAGTGCCTGTTCCAAAGTAGACACTCAATAAGCATTTGTTAAATAAAAGGAGTGCTCTAAATCTAGAATAGATAAGAAGATTCAGCTAGTGTTTAAATAATGAGGCTGCTAGAAAGAAATCATAATAATGTAAGAAGCCATGATGGTGGCCTAACTGGCATAGGCACTTGTTAAGGCTTTTGTGAGGAGGCTGCCCTTTGATGTCATCTGAAAGAAAGAAACAAGTTCATAGCTTTGTTTACTGACATATAATGTGCACACCAGACACAGTCAACCATCCGTTACCTTTATTTCATTTCTAACTCTCACCTCAGAAGAGCCTCAGAGATAAACTGAAGAAAGCAATGGCCCTCAAGAATTTCAGTGAAAATCAACAATACCAGGGGCTGTGAGCACACATTAAAATAATAGCTTCAAAATGGCCACCTCAAAATTCCAAGCCTCATGGGCCAAAAGCCATATCTAAGGAATGGATAGTGACCAAATTCTAGAAAGCAAAACTGACCCAAGAAGTTAATGTGATATCAAAACTGAACGTAAACATTGCATAATGACAACCAAATAGGACAAGAAAGAAGAGGGTGTATAAAGAGGCATTACCCAGGCAAAGCAGAAGTCTCTTTCCTTACAAGCTGCCTCTGACATAACACCGATAGTACAATAATTTGAGAACAAAATGTCCAAACATTTAAAACTGTTGTGCGGGGTATTTATCTGAAATGATACTGTAGTAGACCCAGCAGGGGAAGTGATGTTGCTTTTCCCAAGGGTCTTGTGTATGAGTATCATTCAAACCGGCAGCTATAATGGGCTCATAGAGTTTGGTGCACAGTAGCAGCGGGGGGGCTCTCTTTCTACTCTGATTACTTCTTTCACTGACACACTGTTAGGTGAGGATATCATATTCATTTTGGCAGGCAGGTATTGTATGGTGTGAAAACTTAAGTCATAGAAAATAATACAAGCAATTTCTCATGTTATCATTTTGCCAACAAATGGCATTTTACTAAATTATATTAAAATCTATGTCATCTGCAAAACTGCCTTAAATCCTGCTTTCAAAAATAAATAAGGATTCACCCTTCAAGATCTTGACCTGAACAACACTGTTGTCATTTAACCTTAAAAAAGCACAAATATTACTTGCATTCACTCCTATCCCCTCCCCCCTGCCCACCCCAGCTCCTATAATGAAAATGACAAGTTTCTGAAAATTTCAAAACTACAGGCTGCCCACCTTTCAATATAAGGCCAAGTGCAGGGAAGTGAAAACACTGAGGGAGGTGGAATGTAATAGGAAGAAAAACTTCCTCCTTCCCCTGCTTCCTCCCTCCTCTCCCTCCCTCTCTTCCTTCCTACCTTCCTTCCTTCCTTTCTCCTTTCCTCCCTTCCTTCCTTCCTCCCATCCTTCCTTCCTTCCCTCCCTCCCACTCTTCCTCCCTCTCTCTCTCTCTTTTCCTTCCTTCATTCTTTCCTTTCTTCTTCCTTGCTTCCTTGCTTCCTTCCTTCCTTTCTCTCTCTCTCTCTCTCTCTCTCTCTCTCTCTCTCTCTCTCTCTCTCGGTCTCCATGCTGGTCATGAAACTTGTTCTTTAGATGACAGTATAAGTTCAAATATTTCACAAAAATTCCAACACTAAATTTGTCCATAGCCAAGCTCTGTGTGTGTGTGTGTGTGTGTGTGTGTGTGTGTGTTATTCAGTCCAAATTCAATCACTTGGTTGGCCTTTATTTTTCTGGCCACTTAATGCCTCTTTGTATTATTTTCATGCTGTTACAGAAATAGAAAAGAAACAAAGACAGGTAGAAAATAATTTGTACATGTATAATTTCCAAGTCCTCCATAACAAATTTCTGTCCCATTTGCTTCAGATTATCTTTCAACACTCAAATAAGTTTCCTCTGATTGTTCCTATATTATAAAACTCACACCATAAGAAAACTACCACTTCTACTTCTATCTGTTTAATCATTCATCTCATCTCTCCCCTCCTCTCCACCCCCACCCCCACTACTGCCAGAGTACATGTCCTTACCCTCATCTAACCCCAAGTTACTGGTGACTAATTTTATTAATGATCAAAATTTCTATAAATTAATTCTTAAGAACTGTCAACCTTGACCTTCTAACAGCAGTGTGATATATGTTTTGTTTGCTTTTAATTTCTAAGTCTCAGGAAAGGAAATTGCATATATGGTACATAAAAGTTGCCTAGATTAAAACTGTGGATTGAAACAAAAGATCATGAACTATGGCATATATGATCACAAAAATCACCATTTGTAATTCTACTTAGGATCCAGCAGGTGAGTGAATAATGATGTTTAACCTTAACTTTCATAAAAATAGTAGATAGTAGAAAGAAGGTGGCCAGTGGAAAGAACTGGCTCTGGTAGTAATTATCCCTGTGTTCCTGGGAAATTTTTCAATTTCTCTGAATCACAAAAAGAAGGTTGGATTAGGCAGTTTCCAAGGTCTCTTCTCCTTTAATACTCTATTATTCTATTTTCTCTTTCTTAGCTTCAGTTTCCTAATTTAAAATCAGTAGACGGGGAAGTTGATCAGTTAACTTTATTCCCCAAAATATCTAAAATGTTATGAATCTAAAATGGTTTTAATTTTTTGAGTTTCCAACGAGAAGGGAAAACAAAAAAAACTGATATATGGACCTTAAAGAAACCCAATTTCAAATTATTTTCACCCTACAATTTTTAGCAACTTGAACATATCCATAGGTATTTTTCGTTTTCTACACCATTAACACTAGATACATTGCAAACCCACTGAACTGTCTCTACTACAGTCAAAGAGTGAGTCTGTGATAAATGCTACTTCAACATTTTTCTCTTTTAATAATCTGCTTTAGTGCATAAAATACGAAGATTTCATTATATTATTATATTCATATATTCCACTGAACAGAATTGGAAATTTAAATTCATAGAATATTTTCTAGATACCATCAAATCTATAGATCAATGTAGAATATTTAATATAATAAAATGAGGTCAGTCCAATGTTTCAGCGAATGTTTCATAGTAGGATCAAACACAGTACCTTAAAAATTAGAAACACATTTAGGGTCAAAGTAACTTTATTGCTTAATTTCCCCTGAAACTGTGGTTATGTCTCTTTATTCACAGTCATTATTTGGAACCTCCCTCTTACACCAAGAAGCTTCAAATATTGGGTTGGCCAAAGGTTCATTTTTTTTTTCTGTAAGATGGCTCTAGCAGCACTTAGTGGTCTTTAAGTTCATTCAAAACAATTTTCTTAGATTGTATGTGACAGCTGTCATATCAGCGTGCATTTAAAAAAAGACTTATCAAAATTGGTGAATTTTTTTTTTTTCATTTTTGGTTTTGCGGTACGCGGGCCTCTCCCTGCTGTGGCCTCTCCCGTTGCGGAGCACAGGCTCCAGACGCGCAGGCTCAGCGGCCATGGCTTACGGGCCCAGCCGCTCCCGGCATTGGGGATCCTCCCGGACCGGGGCACAAACCCGCGTCCCCTGCATCGGCAGGCAGACTCTCAACCACTGCGCCACCAGGGAAGCCCAAAATTGGTGAAGTTTTGTGTAGCCATTTTAATATTGAAGATGGAAGGATAAAAGCAACATTTTCAGCATATGATGCTTTACTATTTCGAAAGATAAAAACGCAACTGAAACGCAAAAAAAGATCTGTGCTGTGTATGGGGAAGGTGCTGTGACGGATTGAATGTGTCAAAAGTGGTTTGCAAAGTGCTGGAGACTTCTCTCTGGACGATGCTCCACTGTCAGGTAGACCAGTTGAAGTTGATAGCCATCAAATCGAGACATTAATTGGGAACGATCAACTTTCTACCATGTGCGAGATAGCTGACATCGTCAAAATATCCAAATCAAGCTTTGGAAAATCATTTGCACCAGCTTGGCTATGTGAATCACTTTGATGTTTGGGTTCCACATAAGTTAAGCGAAAAAAACCTCACTGACCATATTTCTGCATGTGACTCTCTACTTAAATGTAATGAAAATGTTCCATTTTTAAAACAAATTGTGACGGGCAATGAAAAGTGGATACTGTACAATAATGTGGGATGGAAGAGAGTGTGGGGCAAGCTAAATGAACCATCATCAAGCACACCAAAGGCTGGTCTTCATCCAAAGAAGGTGATGTTGTGTATATGGTGGGATTGGAAGGGAGTCCTCTATTATGAGCTCCTTCTGGAAAACCAAACAATTAACCCCAACAAGTACTGCTCCCAATTAGACCAACTGAAAGCAGCACTCAATGAAAAGCGTCCAGAATTAGTCAACAGAAAATATATAATCTTCCATCAGGATACCACAAGACCACAAGTTTCTTTAATGACCAGGCAAAAACTGTTACAGCTTGGTTGGGAAATTCATCTGCCATATTCACCAGACATCGCACATTTGGATTTCCATTTATTTTGGTCTTTACAAAATTCTCTTAATGGAAAAAATTTCAATTCCCTGGGAGACTACTGTAAAAGGCACCTGGAACAGTTCTTTGCTCAAAAAGATTAAAAGTTTGGGGAGGATGGAATTATGAAGTTTCCTGAAAAATGGCAGAAGGTAGTGGAACAAAAGGGTGAATACATTGTTGTTTACAATAAAGTTCTTGGTGAAAATGAAAAATGTGTCTTTTATTTTTATTTAAAAACCAAAGGCACTTTTTGGCCAACCCAACATTACATTGTAAATGGTATGTATTTATTATAAATTATACATTATAATGATATAGCTCACTTCCTATGTTCTTTAAAAATTATTAATGGTTTTCTTTTTAAATCTATGGCTTTAAGTTAATATTTTTCTATTAATGACACTGTTGTTGCAAATATTAAAATTATGACTTGGTATCTAATGAACAGCACATAGCAATCTGATTTTCTAAATAAGTTTTTAGTGGGTTAGGGACTGAGCCTGAAAAATTGCCTTAGGATGACTCTGGGGCAATGTTTTAACACCCTGAAGTATGTCTAGCCATCATGGAGCCCCAATTCTGACTTAGAACACTCTGAAATTTTAAAATTTTTCAATAAGTTTCTTTGTACTTGTTTATTTCCCTTAACAGCTGGGATTGACCTAATCCTAGTCCAAGGGAAGAAGAAAAGAGCTAACTTAACAAAGTCAGCAGTTCAGTGTTAAGTTCTGATTTTAGATGGTAACACAGTAAAGGGTATCTGTTAAGGATGCTGAGCTCAGGAGTTGGATGAACTTAAGTTAGCATCTGACTTCTACCACTATATGATCTTGGGCAAATTAGATAAACTGTATGCTTCCATATCCTAATTTGTAAAATTGGAACAAAGCAGTGTATTTTCAAAGGGTTCTAGAGAGAATGAAAATGAGATAACACAATTTAATTACTTAGTGGAGTACCTAGTACTCAGTAGGCAGTTCAGTAAATGACAGTAATAAATTCAATTACTATATACTTTATTTTACTTGTTACTTTTTAACAATTACCTTGTGAGCCTTCATTGTACAGATAAGGAACCAAGTTTATAAGATTTTTTAAAACTTAAAATGCAGAATAAAACTGCAGTGGGGTCACAGGGACTTGCCAGAACTCATAGTTCCATCTCTTCCATACTTCATAGCTGGAAACTGGCTATAAGCTACTGAGAACTACCAAAGCAAAGTGTACCAGTTCTGGTCCAAGATGACAACATAGAAGACTCCTGAACTCACCTCCTCTCATGGACACAGCTAATCTACAACTATACATGGAACAATTCCATCTGAAAGAAATCCAGAAACAAGTGACTGACTCCTACACATCAGTAGAACATGAAAATACCCACATCAAAATGAGTCTTGGCACACACTCAACTACTGCAGACCAGAAGAGAGCAGCATGATATATTCAAAACGCTGAAAGAAAAAGCTGCAAAACAAGTATACTCTACCCAGCAAAGTTGTCCTTCAGAACTGAAGGAAAGATAAAGCATTTTCCAGACAAGTAGAAGTTGAAAGAGCTCATCACCATTAAGCCAACCTTACAAGAAATGTTAAAGGGAATTCTTCAAGCTAAAATAAAAGGACACTAATTAGTAACAGAAAAACATATAACAGCCTAAATCTCACTAGTAAAGGTAAATGTACAATTAAGTTCAGAATACTTTAACACTGTAATGTTAGTGGGTAAATCACTTATAAATCTAGTATGAAGGTTAAAACACAAAAGTATTAAAATAACTATAATTACAACAATTTATTAATGGATGCACAAGGTAAAAAGGTGTAAATTGTGACATCAAAAACATAAAACATGGGGGTGGGAAGAATAAAATGTAGAGATTTAGTATGCATTTGAAGTTAAATTATCAGCTTAAAATACACTTATGAATATAAGATGTTTTATGTAAGCCTCAAGGAAACCTATGATAGACACACAAAAGATAAAGAGAAAGGACTCTGAGCATACCACTACAGAAAATGATCAGATCACAAAGGAAGAGAACACAAGAAGAAAAAAAAAATTATAAAACAGCCAAAAACAATTAATAAAATTCAATAGTAAGTCAATAGCTAGCAATAATTACTTTGTAAATGGATAATATTCTCCCATCAAAAGACATAGAATGGCTGAAAAAAAAATCCAACTATATTCTGCCTTCAACAGACTCACTTCACAAGCAAGGCTACACAGAGACTGAAAGTGTATGGACGAGAAAAGATATTCCATGCAAATGGAAACCAAAAAACAGCTAGGGTAGCTATACTCATATCAGACAAAATAGACTTTAAGCCAAAGACTGTAATAAGAAAAAAATGTTCTTATATAATGATAAAGGGATCAATCCAACAAAACTATATATCATTTGTAAATATTTATGCATCCAACATAGGAGCACCTAAATATATAAAGCAGAATTTAACAGACTTGAAGGGAGAAATAGACAGCAATACAATACTAGTAGGGGACTTCAAAACCCCACTTTCAACAATGGATAGATCATCCAGACAGAAAATCAATAAGAAAACTTTGGACGCAAATGACACATTAGACCAGATGGATTCAGGAGACGTTTACAGAACATTCCAAAAGCAGTAGGATACATATTTCTCTCAAGGGTATGGAACATTCTCCAGGATAGATCATAAGTTAGGCCATAAAACAGGTCTTAGTAAATTTAAGAAGACTGAAATAATATCAAGCATCTTTTTTAACTACAATGGCATGAAACTGGAAATCAACTACAAGAAGAAAACTGGAAAATTCACAAATATGTGAAATAAACAGCATTCTACTGAACAACTAATGGGTCAAGGAGGAAATCAAAAGAAAAATAAATTATCTTGAGACAAGTGAAAATGAAAATACAAAATCTTAGGGTATGCAGGAAAAGCAGCTCTAAGAGGGAAGTTCATAGCAATAAACACCTACATTAAGAATAAAGAAAGATCTCAATAAACAACCTAACTTCACACCTCAAGGAACTAGAGAAAGAAGAACAAATGAAGGCCACAGTTAGTAGAAGAAAGGATGTAATAAAAATCAGAGGAGTAATAAATTAGAGACTAAAAAGACGACAGAAAAGATTAATGAAACAAAGAGCTGGTTTTTTTCCTGAAAAGATCAGAAAATTAGACAAAGCTTTGGCTAGATATAAACTGGGTATAAAGGGAATGCAGTTCAACATAATAAAGCTCATATATGCTAAGTCCACAACTAACATCATACTCAATGTTAAATAGCTGAAAGCTTTGCCTCTAAGATCAGGAACAACACAAGGATTCCCACTCTCACCACTCTTATTCAATATAGTAATGGAACTCCTATTCAGAGCAATTGGGCAAAATAGAAATAAAAGGCATCCAAATAAAAAAGGAAGAAGTAAAACTGTCTCTATCTGAAGATGACATATTACACAGAGAAACCCTAAAGACTTCACAAAAAATCTATTAGAACTAATAAATTCAGTAAAGTTATAGGATACAAAATCAATATAGCAAAATCAGTTATGCTTAAATACACTAATAATAAACTTTCAGAAAGATAAATTAAGAAAATAATTTCATTTATAATTGCGTGAAAAAGAATAAAATACCTAGGAATAAATTTAACTAGAAGGTGAAAGTTCTGTACACTGAAAACTATAAGACACAGATGAAAGAAATCAAAGAAGACACAAATAAATGGAAAGATATCCTGTGCTTATGATTGGAAGAACTAATATTATTAAAATGTCCATACTACCTAAAACCATCTATAACTTAAATTAATCTTTTCAAAATTCCAATTGCATTTTTTCACAGAAATAGAAAAAAATCCTAAATTTTGAATGAAACCACAGAAGACCCTGAATAGCCAAGGCATTCTTGAGAGAGATGAAGAAAGCTGGAGGCATCATGCTTCTTGATTTTAAATTATATTATAAAACTATAGTAATCAAAATATAGTATGGTATTGGCATAAAAACAGACACATGGATCAAAGGAAAAGAATAGAGAGTCCAGAAATAAATTAATCATATACAGTCAATTAATTTACAACATAGGAGTCACAAATATTCAATGGAGAAAGAACAGGCTCTTCAATAAATGGTGTTGGGAAAACTGGACAGCCACATACAAAAGAATGAAACTGGACCACAGTTTTACTCCATACACAAAAATTAACTCAAAATAGATAAAAATTTGAATGTAAGCCTTGAAACCATACAACTCTAAATGAAAACATAAGGGGTAAGCTCTTTGACATTACCCTTGGCAATGATTTCTTTTGGATTCGACCCCAAAAGCCAAGGGCAACAAAACAAAAATGAACAATGGGACTATATCAAACTAAAAAGCTTCTGCATGGAAAAGAAAACCATCAGCAAAATGAAAAGACAACCTATGGAATGAGAGAAAACAGTTGTGTTTCATATATTTGATAAGGGGTTAATATTCAAAATATATAAAGAACTCATATAACTCATAGCAAAAAACCAAGCGATCTATTTAAAAAATGGACACAGGAACTGAATAGACCCTTTTCCAAGAAGACATTCAAATGGCCAATGGGGTATATGAAAAGGTGCTCAACATCACTAATTATCAGGGACCTGCAAATCAAAATCACAGTGATATATCACCTCTCACCTGTCAGAATGTCTATCACCAAAAAGACAAGAGATAACTAGTGTTGGCGAAAATGTGGAGAAAAGGGAACCCTTGTACACTGTTGACAGGAATGTAAATTGGTACAGCCATTATGGAAAACAGTATGGAAGTTCCTCAAAAAATTAAAAATAGAACTAACATTTGATACAATAATCCCACTTCTGGGTATATATTCAAAGGAAATGAAAACAGGACATTGAACAGTTATCTGCACTCCATATTTACTGCAGCATTATTTACAATAGCCAAGATATGGACACACCTAAATGTCCTTCTATAAGTGAATGGATAAAGAAGATGTGATATATATACAATGGAATACTATTCCACCACTTAAAAAAAAATGAAACATTTGTGACAACATGGATGGACCTCAAGGCTATTATGCTAAGTGAACTAAGTCAGAGAAAGATAAATTCTGCATGGCATCACTTATATGTGGAATCTAAAACAAAACAAAGCAAGTCAAACTCATAGAAACAGAGAGTATAAAAGTGGTTGCCAGGGGCTGGGGAGTGGGAAAAACAGGGTGAGGTTGGTACAAGGGTACAAACTTTCAGCTATAATGTAAAAAAGGTCTGAGGATCTACTGTAAAACATGGTGACTATAATTGATAACACTGTATTGTATAATTGAAATTTGCTAAGAGAGCAGAACTTAAATGTTGTCACACATATCACAAAGAAAATTCATCTAATGATGGATGTGTTCATTAACTAGAGAGTGGGCTGGGGGAATCCTTTCACAATGTATATCAAATCATCATAAGGTACACTTTAAATATCTTATAACTTTATATGTAATTATAACTCAAGACAGCTAAAATAATAAACAAACACAAACAAACAAAATAAATTGGGGGATAAAAGAGTCAGCATAAAAATGACCCACATTTCCTAAAAGCATTAATTCCTTCCAAGATCTGAGCCAGGAATACCAACTATGTGAAACCAGAACAAATGATCATATTTTTTATATACTACCCTCAATACCTAAAATTGTGCTCAAACTCTTATATTTGCTTGAGATTGAGGATTCCTTATCCTAAGTGAAACTAACCACTAAGCTAGATTTTAGGCTGTCCTCATTTTGAACTGACATATATTTTCTTTACCCCAAATTAGCTGTACATCCAGCTAATTGAATCAATAAGTGACTAATTGGTAGGTAGCTATGTGAGTAATTACCTGATTTGCACAGGTAAGTGATGTTTATTTCAAGTGTACTTCTCATGCCAAGTTTTAGAAATTTGGCTCAAAATTTCAGAAAGACAAACTGAATCAAAGCCATATCATGCCTTGTTTTTAACCATAAACAATAGAGCACAAATAAATTATTGATTGTGATATGCTATCTGAAGTAATCTAAAGATCTCAAAATGTCTTCAGATTGTACTTTCCAGGTATTTATAAAAAAGAAAAACAAAAGCCAAATGTCGGGGCTTCCCTGGTGGCGCAGTGGTTGAGAATCCACCTGCCAATGCAGGGGACACGGGTTCCATCACTAGTCCAGGAAGATCCCACATGCCACGGAGCAACTAAGCCCATGCGCGACAACTACTGAGCCTGCGTGACGCAACTACTGAAGCCCGCATGCCTAGAGCCCGTGCTCCACAATGAGAAGCCCACGCACCTCAACGAAGAGTATCCCCTGCTCGCCGCAACTAGAGAAAGCCCGTGCGCAGCAGCGAACACCAAACACAGCCAAAAAATAAAATAAATAAATTTATTTTTTTAAAAAAAAGCCAAATGTCATGTTTTTCTAAATACCAAAAGCTTAGGAAGTACTTTATCAGGTCATTTAACCAACAAAGACAAGTGGCAATAATCTCTCCATGAAATTACAGAAGCCTGAATAATCATTTGAAGATTTGAATGAAAGAAAAATAACCTTCTATCCTGGCAATATTACTGCATTCACACAACAGTGATCTCCCCCAGCATCTAAATACTGGGCAAATTTTAAAAATGGAGATTTGACTTAACTCTTAATCTTTTTTAGCAGGGCATTTTATTTCAAATGGTTGCAATGGTGAATTTCAGAAGTGTTTCAATTATGTGACTCATCCTCTTTCTTCCCAATTTACTACCCTCCCCTTTATTTATCATTTCCCACAAAATAGAAAAAAAAAAGCACAAAGCTGTGTTTTCACAATATACTTAATTACAAATTCTTCTCTTTCAAAAATACATCCCAGTAGTTTCTCTTTCACAATATCATTACTGAAGATTTATTTCCAATTACTACATGTTAAATGTCGGACATTTAAGTGAAAAATGCTTTCCATGTAATAAGGGACCTTGAAGTCATTTTAAAATTTTCAATATGTGTATATGAGCAGGTCCCTAATAAATTAGAAGATATGTATATAGAAAGATTCTTTACTATAGATGCATTGTTTTCTTTCATGAAAAAAAATTAGAAAAATTCAATAGGGCTTAAAAATACATAATATATGTGACTATAAATTTGGAAGGTATAATATTGAACATAGGGCCACAGAGATGTGAAACTTTCTAAACTATGCAACATAATATCTACCTGCAATGAACAACACAGAACAGAGAATTCAAATATAACAGCATCCTTTATATTCTCTCTGTTAGATAAATCATAATAAATATGAGCATTTACACATAATTCAAAGCATATGCTCCTAAAATTTGTTTCTAGAATATTGTAAAAAATGCATTTTACATGTCATGTAGTAAGCTTTAATTTGTTATTTTTCTACTATAAGATATTAAAAATATCTTTTATTCCACTTTTTGGGCTCTTTTAGAAGAGAAACTTAGTGGCTTCTAGTTACTCTAAAAACTTGCAGGTGTGTTAGGTTTTCCAACTCCTATCAATGTAAAAAATATCAAGTGGCTTTAATAATATAATTCATAAACAGGGGCTCCATGAAATTTTTCAAATCAGAATAATCAAATTCAATTATCATTATAAGGTAGATACTGCTAACCACTTGAAAATGGATTCTGGTATAGCACCAGTCACTTGGAACAATTATTTTCTTTAGAAATAGAAGGGATATAAGACAATATGACATGTGAGATTAGGTGACAGCCTGCAGTGTGCACTGCTGTGGAAAGGATTTAGGATCTGCGATCGGAAAGGGAAAATTATATTCAAAGGGCCCATGGAGAACCTTTGGATACTATATCAGCTATATGGGGATCATTAGGAATTAAGAGATCACACACTGGTTTTGTCAAAAAAAGAAATCATTTCTTTTCTCTTTGCCCTGTTTACTAGATTTAGATAATCACAGAAAGCAAAAATTGGAAGTAGATCAAGAATTAAAAAAAAAAAAACAACTAAGACAATTGAATAGAATTCAAAACAAGTGTATATAATTTAGCTAGCCATGACAAGGGAAAATTTCTTCTCAAAGACGAATGAATGCCCATGTTCATAATATTGCCAACCCCGGGTCTAGCCAAAAATCCATCACAAATGGCTGTATTATAAACCTACACACCTAGGAAGCAGCAACAAGGATGGCAAGAGCCCAGCAGAGGCTACCCAGTGCCTGTCCACATGCAGCTGCCCTTCTGACAAAGCCCTGTGACCTGTTCTCAGTGCTGTTATAAATAGATGAGTAATTAAATTCTCCACCACAAATAAATCTGAAAATGAATCAAGGATCACACTAAATCTGGGGCTCACTTATCTGTATTGCCCATAGTCCGTAATTATAGTCCCCATTGAAAGAATGAATGATTTCTCTATGTGAGTGAATCCAGACAATGTCTTTGATATTGGCTGACCTTGGAAATTTACCATTAGGTTAGAAAGTTTAACTGTCTTTTTATACTTCACTGCAGAATCACTATCGCAGCTTCTAGGGAGGAAGGCTTTTTTTGCAAACAAGAAGAAAAATGACTGGCAGTGTGGGGTCATGCACAGGCTTCACTGACATGGAGATGTAGGGGAGACATCAGAAAGAGAAGGCCTATGGGTACCGAATGCAGCTCTTCCATTGTTTTCTGCAGCTTCACCCTTGAGAGAATCTGTTTCCTTGAGTATAAAATGGGAAGAAAATTATTGCCTGCTCTATCTACTTTACAGGGAACTGGAAGTTTAAATAAGATGCTCTTGAAATGTTTTGTAGACCATAAAACGTTAGTCAAATAAAAGTTATTATTACTGTATTACACAGCATAAGAAATACAGTACTAGATTTGGTCTGACCCTAATTCGAAAATTCTATTTAGAATTTATTATGACAGATCTATTTATAGATGATTAAAAATTTACTTGAAAACTAATTTTTAACGAACCTCTACGCCATCAAAATGTGTAATACACACAATTCCTGCTCCCAACTTTTGTATGCTCCTCTTTCCAAGAGTTAACAAAAAACTTTAAGGAGGTTACATAAGCATCTTTATAACTGCATGTTTACCAATTAATAAGGCAGCACACAATGTTCAAATCAATCTGGGTGGGAAATGAGAATTTCATCTCTTACAAATCATGAGAAGAATTTGAACAGGCAAATTAATTTGCATCTGGATCTTTCATGTAAATTGTAAAAAGGATACATGATCTTTTTTTCTCCTATCTGAAAACAAGTACACTTAAAACATCTGAATCATTATAGATAAACTGACTGAGTGCAAATTGACAACACAGCATTGAGTGCAGCCATTATAAAATAATGCAAATAGTAGACTAATCCCAGCTGCCAAATACACAAGTAATTTTGGTAGCATAAATGCAAAACAGATTTTCTAGTTAATCCTAAATTTCTTGAGAAACAAATCTTACATTTTCTACTATCAAAAGAAAAAAATAGGGCTTCCCTGGTGGCGCAGTGGTTGAGAGTCCGCCTGCCGATGCAGGAGATATGGGTTCGTGCCCCGGTCTGGGAAGATCCCACATGCCGCGGAGCGGCTGGGCCCGTGAGCCATGGCCGCTGAACCTGCATGTCCGGAGCCTGTGCTCCGCAACGGGAGAGGCCACAACAGTGAGACGCTCGTGTACCGCAAAAAAAAAAAAAGAAAAAAATATGTGGATGAAAGTACTTCCATTATAACTAGATAAAATGTTTGCTGGGGGCTTCCCTGGTGGCGCAGTGGTTGAGAGTCCGCCTGCCGAAGCAGGAGACGCGGGTTCGTGTCACTGTCTGGGAAGATCCCACATGCCGCGGAGTGGCTGGGCCCGTGAGCCATGGCCGCTGAGCCTGTGCGTCCTGAGCCTGTGCTCCGCAGCGAGAGAGGCCACAACAGGGAGAGGCCCGCGTACCGAAAAAAAAAAATGTTTGCTGGCATAATTATTTGCACACACATATTTTTCTAAAATCTGTTATAAATTATAGACACAGGCATTGTTATAGATAAAGAACATAGTCTGGATAATGCCCAGTAGAGAACAGCAATTAATCTCACTGTAAAATGTTGTTTGAATTCCTTTCTTTAAACTAAGTGAGGCAGCAGTATGAAAAAAGTATCTGCTTTTTCATGATCCAAATGAAAATAAGTGTTAAACCCATCCTAGACAGACCAAATATTCATCCACATTACAAGACCATTAAGCCATTCAACAATATGAAAATGTCTCTGTCTTAGTCCATTCAGGCTGCTATAACAAAATGCCATAGACTGGGGGGCTTAGAAACAACAGAAATTTCTCACAGTTCTGGAGGCTAGGAATTTCAAGATCAGATTCAGCGTCTGGTAAGGACCTGTTTTGTAGTTCATAGACAGCATCTTCTCTTTGTATCTTCACATGGTGGAAGAGACGAGCTAGATCTCTAGGGTCTTTTTCATAAGAGCCCTGATCCCAAGCATCAGGGCTCTACCCTCATGACCTAGTCACCACCCAAAGGTCCCACCTCCTAATACCATTACCTTGGGGGTTAGGATTTCAATGTACGAATTTTAGGGGACACACATGCAGTCTATAGCAATCTATAGTTTAAGCAGGGACTGGACGAGCATGAAGCTGTTGCTCCTGGACAGGCTTCCTATGCTAAGCAGCTGATGAAAGCATGGCAAAAGGTCACCCCAAAGGCAAGCCTAAGGCAGCAATGGGCAAGGGGGAATTGTCTTCTGAGCCTGAGGCTCCTCATTTTTCAGGTACTCATCCTGTGCCCGGATGCTACCCTCAAGTGTTCCTGCTGCATGTACTTCATTCACTCTATCGAAATTGACCCTTGGCATATCTGATGACTTCTTATGCCAAGGGTACAGCCAACAGATAAGGGAGGAAAGGGAAAGGTCATTGAGTATCTACTATATCCCTAGCTCTTTACCAGTTTTAGATGTTATTATTCCATCAATTAACCTGAAGGTAATTAATGAAGGTGAGAAGGTGCTGGTACAAGGATCTAAACAGATTTCCTCCACCATGCTGCCTCCTTGAAAAAAATAAAATACATTACACCCCGGGGAGATTTGTGTTTCATCAAGAGGGTAAGAAAAGATTCTAAAATGTGAAACTGGGTCTCTGAGGTTGTCTCTTTTTGAGGACTGAAAGGAGCCAGGACAGGGATGCTGGCTGGTCCCTGTTGTGAGTTGTTGAGGTCTTGAGGCAAGTGAAGGTGCCTGCTCACAGACCTTGCTTCCTGCAGCTGCAAGGGACAACGGTAGTAACTTTTCAGGTCAGTATGTGCATTTTCCCCTCCTTTGCTAATTTTAAAGAAGTTTGAATTTCTGAAAAAAAAGTTAAAATCAATTACTCTACTGGCTCCTCCTGCATTTTGCTAAGAATTCACCATTCATTCCTCTGCTCATCGATTCATTGAGTACCATCACGTACCAGGTATTCTGCCAGTTCTGAAGTTTTCACTGGAAACTAGAGGTCTGTCTATCCCTAGACATGTTATCTCTGCTTTCACCTCAGGCTAACCTTGAGGAAAAAAATAGCATCTCTTTTTGTTTCCTCAAACTATGTTCTAGCAGCAAAAATCAATGGTGAACAATGGAGACTATTTTGTAGAAAAGTCAGAGGAGAAGGTGAGCCATAGGCTCCCACTTCCAAAATGCTCCTAAGTCATGTCTATTTGCCAAAGTCTCTCTGGCTAAGCATCTAACCAGACTACCCTGCAGCATGACCACCCCTCAGTGATACCCAAGCCTTGTTCACTGGCTGCCTAGGCCATGGAATCCCTGCCTTTGGTCTCTCTGCCATCACCTGCCCAAAATCTTTTAGCTATTCTTATGCAGAACAAAGGTGCTTTGCTTAACTTCTCTGGACTTGAGTACTTCTATCCAAACACTTTGCAAGCAAAGTGATCTCCAAGTATTGGAACTTCCCCTCCTTAACAAAGGCAGTTGATCAGAAGTGACAACAATAACTACACAATTCTGTTGCCTTCAAGAAGTTTAGAGACTAATGTACGAAGACAGATATATAGAGATAATTATTTTGTGAAAAATGCTAAAACAGAAATAGATTGGCCATACTATAGGGACACAGAGAAGAGAACTCTTTTTTTCTGCCTAAGGGTATCAGGAAATACAAAAGAAAGTCAGGAATCTTGAAAAATGGGAGATAGGAGTTTTCCAAGTAAGCAAGGTCAAGAAGTGGGCTCTAAGAAGAAAGAAGAACACTGACAAAGGCAAGGAGACACGAGAGGTCAGGGCATGACTGAGAACAAATAGCTCTCTGTGGCTGGCTGTGAAATCAGGAATCAGAGCAAGTTGAACACTGCAGTACCACTGTATTTCAAAATTCACCTACTTCTCTGCTCTCATGCACTGGCTTCTCCCTCAGTGCAAAGCAGTGCTCTATCTTTCCATGACAGAAGACAGTGTTGGCTGCATATATTTGAGTGCAAAAGAAAAGGATTAATTTAATAGTTTCATCTTAATTCTGCTCTGAGGTTTCTCAATTTAACTAAATAACTTTAATGTTCTTTGGCACCAGGCTTCTGACAAAATTCCTTAAAAAGCCATTATAAAAATAGTGATTTTGCTAGAGTGTACATAGTAAAAATCATTATTCCAGTAGATGGAGCAGAGGTGACATCAGAATAGCTGAACGTTGCCTGGCCCAGAATACATAGCAGAAGTCCAGACACTCAGCAGAGCCACGAAATGGAAAAAGCACATTTGAGAGCAAAGACTGAACATTACTGACTACTGCTTGGCTAACCACCTAATCTGGACTTAGAAAATTTCACATCCTATTCAAACTGAAGGAGAAAACAACCTTAGGCAAATACCAAAATGATTCTTTAAAGAAACATTCATATTTTAGAACAAGAAAGCTGTAATTTTGATTTGTCTAAAAGTCTCACTGCGGTGCTTCACAATCATTCTACATAACACAGACCAGGCTAAAATCCTTAGTATAGCCTCTAAATGCACAACTACTTCAATCTCCTGCTGATGGAAATGTGTGTGTTTCTTCCCTCCTAGACAGTTTGTGAATCGTGTGATTGCCTGATATGAAATTATTAAGAAATAGATCAATAAACACAGCAAGCTACAGGATTAAAACCTCAGCCTACACAATGGACCTATGAACAAAGTTACTGCTTAGAAATTGCAACAGCAGAATGATGGTCGTGCAGACTCGTATTTGGGACCATACTGGCAAGTGGAATTACAGACATTAAAAGATATTTTGATTAGAACTATTCTAACTATTATATATCAGGCAAATGTCTTAAATCGGATGAGGATTATTAAAGTCAAGGATAAACTATTCGCTTTGTCATTTTATAAAATAAGTGTTGTAAGAAAATAATTTCTAATAGTCATTGGAAACAGGAAATATGTCCTGTTTCTCTCAAGACTTACCATGTGCCTTGCTCTCTCTGTTAAATTATCTGCCAGTATGCAGAACTGGACTATTCAAAGGCACACTATATATGTATTTAGGACACAAGTAAAGCAGAGGCAGCTCAAAATTTGTTTTAAAGAAGGTATCTGGCATTTCACAAAAATGTAACAAAGATGTGTAACAAACTAAGAAAAACAAAAGTGTATTGAATCTTAACTTGACCAGATTTTTGACCAAATGGAGAAGCTCATTAGCCACATACTCAAAAAATCTTCATTCAATGGTTAAGGGTATAAATTAATTTAAATGTTAGCTCTGCCACAGTGTAGCTCTGCCACAGTGTAGCTCTGCCACAGTTATATAAATTTGGAAGAGGCACCTACCCTTTCTTACTCTCAGTTTCCTTGTTGCAAAATAAGGATAATAAAACTTCTCACAAAAGATGGTAGTGAGGACTAAGTGATGTAAAACATGAAAAGCATCCTTAGCTGCCATTATTAATGAGAGTGTCATATCCCTTGAGTGGAACAGGATTGAAAAATTTTAAACCACAGTTATAGGTATTAATCACAAGGCAAACTCTTCTAATGATACTCATATTCTAACCCAACCCACATTGAACCACTGTTAAGCAAGCAATTCAAAATCCCCAATGTTAAAAATACAGTTCTGTAATGTTGCATATGTGAAAATATGCTGTCCTTCATACTTTGCCAATCTTCATTCACACAGGAATCATGATTTTCCAAGAATTTAAGCCTATTAAGTAATTTCTGAATTGGAAATTTAATAAAATATTTTCATTTTACAAACTCACATTTTTTTACTATACCTCTGCATATCCTTCTTGATATGCCTTTTAAAAATAGTTAGCTAGTGGGAAGCAGCAGCATAGCACAGGGAGATCAGCTCGGTGCTTTGCGATGACCTAGAGGGGTGGGATAGGGAGGATGGGAGGGAGGCTTCAGAGGGAGGGGATATGGGGACATGTGTATGCATATGGCTGATTCACTTTAGTGTACAACAGAAACTAACACAGTATTGTGAAGCAATTATACTCCAATAAAGATCTATTTTTAAAAAGATATGTATCTTTAAAGAAAAACAATCCCATTTTCCAAATATATCCAACCTCCCATATTAATCACTACCATGGTAAAAATGATTATCTTTTTACTACTTTGAAAAAGACACAATAGCTAGCAGAGGCTTCTATAAATGAAGTGGCATGTCATTGTCTTAGTCGTCTCACACTGCCATACAAAATGCCACAAACTGGGTGGCTTTAACAACAGAAATTGATTCCTCACAGTTTTGGAGACTAGAAGTCTAAGAACAAGGTGCCAGCAGGGTCTGTGCCTGGTGAGCCTGCTTTCCTTGGGTTGCAGACAACCACATTCTTGCTGTGTCCTCACATGGCCTTCCTTTGATTTGTGGTGCATGCAGGTGGAGAGAGGAAGAAGGAGAAAGAAAGAAAGCTCTCTGGTGTCTCTTTTAAGTCACTAATCCCATCATGAGGGTCCCACCCTCACTGTTTCATCTAAACCTAATGATCTTCCAAAGACCCCCTCTCCAAACTCCAAATACCATCACATTGGGAGTTAAGGCTTCAACTTACAATTTGGGGGTCGGGGGGGACACAATTCAATACATAGCAGTCACTTTGCTAGAACAGACAAAGGATGACCAATGGCTAGAAGAGGGGAAATGTAAACAACTCTAAACTTTCATACACACAAACACATACACCTTTCAAGCTTGCCTTCTTAGCACTCCTAATGACCAGAGGTTACATAGCTATTTAGTCCTTCAGAGTACTCCTACTTAATATAAAAAGCATGAATTTAGGATACAATACTTGTCTCTTGCCCCATAAATCAAAAGAATTAAAGTATAAATCTAAAAGTTCAAAACTAATTTAAAGATGATAAACGGGAAGGAAATTTTAAAAAATCGCACTGTAATTTAAACTTCCCCACTAATTTTAGAATAAAATCCTAAGGGAAAAAAGGAGATCAACAACATAGTAAATTTGTTAGAAAATTATTAGAAATACATACAAACACAAAAACACACATACAGATAGATACATAAATGTTAATTACACATCACAAGTCTTATATGCATGGAAAAGCTAACATCAGAGTACACACAAATAAATCTGCAAAAAGGCTTTCCATAATCTGGCTCAGTTTAATCTACAGTAGTATCCCATTCAAATTTTTTGCTCTAGCAAAACATGCCATACTGTTTTATGCCTCTACATGTATTTACATTTTTTTATGGAGCTACATACATATGGACTACATAACTCCTACTTCTGCAAAATGTAGTTTTTAAAAGATAAACACATTGCTTAGGGGGTAATTATTATTCTTAAGTATTTTATCCATAAGAAAATCACTAATAATGTATTGAAAATTGATTTTGAGTTAGAAATGTCAAATTATATTGAAGCAAAACAGAGCAAGTTAACAAAGGAAAAAGCAATAAATAAGAAAGCTAAAAGCATAGTAGAATTAATAAATAAATTCAAAAGCTTACTATTTGAAAAGAAGAAAATCACCAGTGAGCCAAATTTTTTATGAAAAAGTAATAAGGTAGAAATATACAAAATAAATAAAAGATAACCACAGTCAGAATAAACTTAAAACAATCATAATGCTGCTAAACACCATGCAAGTAAACTTGAAAATCTAACTAAAATGGATAATTTTCTAAGACAACATAATTTGCCAAAATTGACCTCAGAAGAGACAGAAAATCTAAAGACTGATTTACATAGAAGAAATCTGTCAATAGATAAATCCAAAAGCAGCAGTCTTCGATAGTTTCACAGGGAAATTTTTAAAATCTTTAAGATCAAAAATTTCAAGGCTTCTAAAATCTCTCCAGAATATAGGGTAATGAAGAAAACATCCTGATCCAACAAAGATTGCATGTACACACACAGGAACCAAGTCAATGTCACTTATGAATATCAAAGGAAAATCCTAAATTCAATATTATTAGCAAATAAAATCTAGGTGTACACAAAAATAACATTACATCATGACCAAGTGAGGTTTATTCCAAGAATTTAAGAATTTTCAATATTAGGAAGTCTATTAATAACTTTTTATAGCAAATTAATAGATTGCAGAAAAACATTTTATTCTCTTTGTATAAAAGACTGAAAAGCCATTTGTCAAAATTCAAATAACCATTTTGGATTAAAGTATTCGATAAAATAAAACTGATGATAATTTACTTTATATGATACAATATATCTAGCTTAGCCCAAAAGCCACTGTCATGTTTAGTAGGACAACACTAGAAGCATTACCAACAAAATCAAAAACAAGGAAAAGCTCTCAGTCATTAGTATTACGTAACACTGTACTGGAAATATAAGCCAAAAAATTAAATTAAAAAAAATTATAAATAAATATTTTGGAAAGGAAGAGGTAAAACTATTACTAACTGCAGACAACATAAAAATATAATTGCATACATAGAATATCCAAGAGAGTCAACTGGCTTCTGGCATACACAGTTGACGGCAATCAAACATACTTGGGGGGAAAAAAGGTTTTGAGAGAGTTGCATCTGCAAGAGACTGTGACTAGATGAGACATGTAAAAGACCACTAAGCTTCCAACTTCCTGTTGGGGGAAGCAGGCTAAGAAAGCTGCTCAGTCACCGATAAGTGAATACTTTCCAACACCTTCTTTATGTAACAAAGGAGGATAATGAAAATGAACGTCCTTCCAGAAAGTAAAGCCAAAACTTCAAAATCCATGGAGCACAAAAACTGGGGAGTTATACCCAAAGGGCAGAACCAGGACTTAACTTCAAGGTACTTTTCTTAATCTTCTAGGTAGTAGGTTGGCAAATATTTACCCAGGTGCATTTTAGAATTGCTAAGAACCTCTGACTGCTATATGATGCCCATTCTTTTCGTTTTCAAATGACAGTGATTTTTACCAAGGAAGACAGAATAAAAAACGGTATCTGTCTTTGCATGTATATTCATACAGATGCATACGAAACTGATCACAGTAATGACTGCTTTAGCCTGGGTGGAAACTGGAAAGACTGAGAACAAGGTGGAAAGGAGACAAATTTTTCTCTGTACATCTTTTAATATATATAATTTTTGGAACTGTGGGAAGGCATCGATATTCATAAAATAAAATGAAACATACTTTAAAATATGTCTTAGGACTTAGCGAATTACTGAAAAGGGGATTAAGAGATGTAATGCAATGATTCCTATGCTTCTGGTTTGATCAATTTAGTGCAATACACCAAGAGAGAAAATATATTGTCATCATATCTACGGGAAAGCAGACTAATTTTTAGATATGTTGAATACCAATCACAACCAAAGCTATTCACTGGTCTTAGAGTGACCAATGATTCAGGTTTGCCTGACACTATTTAGGTTTCAGCATTAAAATTCCCACATCCTGGGAAACCCCTCCTCAGGGTGCAAAATATCCTGATTTTCAGAAATGGGTACAGAAGGTTAGAGGGAAAGTACAAAATACGTACAGCAGCCAAAACATTTGAGCCTAAAAGTAGTACTCTATTTAACTTCAAATGGATATGGCATAGATGATTCACTTTCAGTAGTTACTGTCACTATTTTTTTTCTGACCACTGACGTTGTCAACTCTGATTTGTAGTTCATAATAATGAAATATCCATTGTTGCATGACTATGAGTGATGTTACTTACGTTTGCAAACTAAATGTATTGTAATTGTGAGCATTAACAGTCAACTTTCACTTTGCCTGTGGATTAACTATGTACTTTGTATTAAGGTAAAGCTAGTTTAATTTTAACATTGTGCATATTGTGACCACATTTTCCAAGACTTCAGATAATGAAATGCGAATTATTATAATGCCAGTGTCAGCATAATCCAGACAACTGTATTATTTTATTAACGGATAGAAAGACACATACAACTGGATTAGGGAGGAAAGTAAGACAGAGCATTCTATACAAAAGGCAGAAAGGAATTGGGGATTGGGCATAGTGGAAAAGGAGATGTGAAAGCACATAGGAGTCTAAATTTTGCAGATTCTAGATTAAGCAAGCAAGTACTTCTAAATCAATTAAACTTTTTTTTATCTCCCCCCAAAATACCAATGCTCAGTCAAAAACAGCTACTGTATTTTTCTGTGGGCACACCACAAGAATAAACACACATCCTACATCCACTTGATTATTCTGTCAACATGAATAAAGATACATTTCCTGATTCAGAGGTTGCAACCATGTAGGCAAACAAAAGGAGAAATTTTGACAATTGATGTGTTGGCCTGTTGCAGCACAGACCTGATTTAGTCAGGCCTTATTAACAATCATGCTTTTTACAGTACTGTATATCAAGTGATGCACTGAATCATGTCAACAATGAAAAAAATTTTCCTCTAGCTCTTAGGTGATTTGATTTGGAAAAATGGAGTTTTAAATCATCTTCTTGAGGTTTATAAGAATATCATAAAACCACAGAGAAGATAAAGAATGGTAATACCTTGTCCAAATAAAATCTAGACTTTGCCCACTGTATTAGTTTTCTATTGCTGTCATAACAAATTACCACAAGCTTAATGGCATAAAACAACACAAATTTACTATCTTAAAGTTCTGGAGGTCAGGATTCTGAAATGACTCTCACTGGGTTAAAATCAAGGCATCAGGTCTAAAAATCAAGGTATTTCCATGGTTTTACCTTTCTAAACGCTTTAGGGGAGAATCTGTTTTCTTGATTTTTCCTGCTTCTAGAGGCCACCTCCATTCTTTGTCTGGTGGTTCCCTCATATCTTCAAAGCAACCAATGGCTGGTTGAATCTGTACATCACACCACTCTGACACCGATCCTTCTGCCTCCCTCTTCCACATTTAAAGGCCCTGTGATTACACTGGGCCCACCTGGATATTCAAGGATGGTCTTCCTAACTTAAAGATAGTTGATTAGCAAACTTAATTCTATCTGCTACCTTAATCTGATTTTCTTTTGTAACATAACATATTCAACAGATTTCAGGGATTAGGACGTGAACATGTTAATGAGGCCATGATTCTGCCTACCACACTCAGCTATCTACATTATTTGGCAGACAGTGTGAATGTAAATCTTGACAAATCCCAATCAGCCTATAAACTTCTGACCAAAGAAAACGCAAAGATATTACCAGCTAAGTATCTTGCATACCTTATACACATACACTACTGCTAAAAGGGGGTGTGTTTTACCTACCTGTGAAATTGAGGTTTTCATAATGAAAGCTTTTTTGATCATTTTTCAGTTTCCTCAATGTGCAGAAGTAGTTAATGAGATTTTGGACTTTACAGAAATGGAGAAATGTATCCTCCTTAGACATGAGCCTACAAATGGCTATCATTGTCACTGGCCACACACAAAGTGTTAAAATGTTATCCTGCCATAAATTCATTTCCAAAGTATGGGACAAGAATAATGATCTTCTCTAATTTGGAAATATATTGAAGATGAGAATGAAGAGAGGGAAAAATAAATAATAAAACAAAAGAGACATTTATGGACTGTTTCTTTAAATCTGTCTGATGAACTCTGAGTGGCCATAAGGAATCTAGAGAAAAATGAACTGACTGCATCTAAGTTGTTTGATATTCAGGCTGAGACAAACACTCACAGACTACTTCAAAACTCCAAAAAATATCAACAGAAAAGGAAAGCCAAGTTTAACGAGGACTTTTTCATTTTTTAACTAAAACTGTAATTTATTTGGAATCCATTTTTGTAAGTTCAAATTATCTCTGTACTTTAAAACCATTATCCCTGAGAAAGAGAGGTTTAACTTATGGTGCCATACAAAGTGCTCTAAAGTTTTTTGAAATGATGGCTATTTTCCACAGGGTTAGACTACACGGTAAATTTATAGAAGCAAAAGACCTGGTTGACAAACAGCTTGTCCACCAGAACAAGCCTGTAGATACAGAGTGGATACATAGATCTGGAATCTATTTCTAGCACATTTAAACACTTGCTGCTGCAAGGAGTTAAAATCTTAAGTAATTAAATGATTCTGTTGAGAGGATATTTAGCTTGGTGCTATCACAATGGCCTGATACCAGGATTAGTACAAAGAGGGCTTGACAAGAGCAGAGCTTCAAATCAAAACCAGATTTACATGTGACTATATTCAGTTTTACCAATACTACTTACAAGAAGAATGATGACCTAAAGCCTGCAGGCAGTTCAGAGAAGCATTATTAGAAAAGGAAAGAGAAAGAGTAAAAATCTCCTACTGTATTATGAGACAGAAAGAAACATGCCATTGTTATTTTGTATTAAATGTAGGTAATTTGTGCTTACTTAGTCGGTTTGCTTTTAAATTCTCCTGTTATAATCTCAAATTTATTTATCTTAAAGATTCACAGTAATATAGCTTATAAAATTTAAATATCCAGTAAAAGTTCAAAAAATAAAATAAACTGCTATATCACAGGATAGAATGAAACATTATAAAAATATTGTTTTTATACATACTATTTGTTTAATTAGTCCTGTTTATTACTGCTAATTGCCATTTTAACTATTCTGCAATTTTGTTTACTAGGAATTATGTAAGAGAAAAGTAAATAATAAGTAATATATAATTTCAAATAAATGCCTTTTTTCATATATTAAAGTAATAACATGTATGCATATAATTACATTATGTGATGTTACATTATGTGATGTTATATTTGTTTTTTTGGACTGGCATGGTATGACAAGATGGCTCTCTAAAAATCCAATCACTCTAATATTTGAATCTGAAGCCAAAGAGATTGATCTGGGCTGGAAATAAGTATTTGGGAGTTAAAAAATATCACTCCCACCCTGTGCTACTTTTTACATGCTCACAGTACAATATCACACTACATTGTAATTATTTGTATCCCCACAAAACATCAAACATTGTGAGGGAAAGTAGTATAGCATAATTACCCTTGTTCCTCTAGTGCCCAATAAAGTATCTGGCATATAAAAGGTTCAGCATAAATATTTGTATGAAATTGTCTTTGAAAAGTTTTTTGGTTTTGGGGGGTTTTTTTGTTTGTTTTTTTTTGCAGCACACGGGCCTCTCACTGCTGTGGCCTCTCCCATTGCGGAGCACAGGCTCCGGACACGTAGGCTCAGCGGCCATGGCTCACGGGCCCAGCCGCTCCGCGGCATGTGGGATCTTCCTGGACCGGGGCACGAACCCGTGTCCCCTGCATCGGCAGGCGGACTCTCAACCACTGCGCCACCAGGGAAGCCCCTCTTTGAAAAGTTTTAAAGAATATTTTTTAAAATATTAACATGTTACCTCTGGAGAAAATATTTTATATTTTATATGTAAAATATTTTATATGTAAAAGAGCAAAAGAAATAAGAGAATGAGTTCTGCAGTAGTACTAACAACTTTTTACTTAAAAGGTGAACATTCAGCTTGAAAAAATCAATTTTAGAAATAGTTCTCTTGGAAAGACAAATATAAAAAGATGTTTCAAGGACAAGAAAGCACTTCATATATACACAGGTATGAAATTCATACCATGTAAGTTAACGAGACACTTGTCAAATTTTCAAGGAAATGTTACAGATGTATTTCAGTTATATAAGGAAATGAAGCTACTTGTGTGAAGATAATTTTCAGTATCAAGTAGTAAATGAATTGCTGCCGAACTGATTAATATGGTTAAAAGTTGGTATCTTTGGGCTTCACTGGTGGCACAGTGGTTGAGAGTCAGCCTGCCGATGCAGGGGACGCGGATTCATGCCCCGGTCTGGGGAAGATCCCACATGCCGCAGAGCGGCTGGGCCCGTGACCCATGGCCGCTGAGCCTGCGCGTCTGGAGCCTGTGCTCTGCAATGGGAGAGGCCAAGGCAGTGAGAGGCCCACGTACCGCAAAAAAAAAAAAAAAAAAAAAAGTTGGTATCTTTGGAATTTATATGAAAAAGTATATGTAAAAAGCTTCAGAAAACTTATGAGATCAGGCAAGAGATATATAACAATTGATTTATCTGTATAAAGCTAAAGTTAATGAGTTGGGGCTCTTCCTCTTTAAAAAATATCACTTAGCTCTTAATGACTGACCTTTCATTCCCTATATGAATGCTGTTCTTTCATTTCTTTAGAATAGAAAGGAAATTATTTCAAAATTGTCTTCTGAGAGAAATACAACATTCTTAAAGAAAAAGTTTAAAAATTAATATCATTTTAGCTTTCAAGGACAAATTCTAAAAATACAAAAATTACCATTTCTACTGTAAATGGTACAATGAAATTCAAATATTTATTATGGTTAAATTACTTTATGCATTTTATATTAGGTAAGTGTATGATATAGCTCAAAACAAAAAAATATTTCAATGAATTTATTAAAATGTACTTTAAAGGCAATAGACTATAAGTCTTCTCCTAACAAAGCTAATCTCATGCTGAGTAGATTAACTAAAAGAAACATTGTTTAGATGAAATTACATTGGGGATGTGGGAATACTTATGGACAGATTATAAAAAGTTCCTCAAGACTTTTGCCACCGGTGTTCTTCCTTATCTATCCCTTGCATGGAACTTAGAATATCAGGCAAGGGTCTATTTCAATCAATTGGGTTAGAAATGCAGAGCCCCTGAGTGTTATAAGCTATTTATGATACTAGGCTTTATTTTTCCATTGAAATGCTGCTATTAGATCATTTAACTGCCCTATTTTTTTTATTAGTCTTGTACCCTAAGGAAAGGCTGCCTCTTAAAGAAAATAAAATAGTCAATTCCAGAACAAATCACATTTATTAAACAGTTTAGTGAGAACCTCAAGAAAAATAAAAATTGGGATAATTGCATCTGCTTCAGTTTAAAGAGACCCAGGAAGGGGTGGTAAACCTCAGGCAGCATAAAATGGCTTTAACTGACTCCAGCATCCAGCCACTCACTAATACGTGATTTCTAATTACTTCTGTAGTTTGTCACTGTTCAGCACAATCAAATCTAATTGACCAGAAAATTTTAGTTAGATTGTACTCAACTATGGCTAAATTTTTACTGTTATTATTCTGGTTTCTTTGTGAACATCTCAACTTTACTGCATCATTAAACCTTAAATTAGATTTTGATAATAAGAATATTTCATAAAATTTTTCAAACAACTGCAATATTCACACAGGAGCTACGGTACTCTTAAATCCACTGTCATGTTTTTTTAAAACATTTAATTTAATTCATACCCATTCTTTCTGGGTTATTAAAAACAACGGCACTTCGATTTTAATTAAACAATTTGAAGGCCACGACTAACAAATGTCAAATGCTAAAGGTGAACTCGTGTCTTAACATGAGTGCATGTCAGAGCACCTTTCATAGCATGAAGGGAATTCTAGTCTGAGGGTTCTTAGTTTCAGAATCACGGATGAGGTGTACATACAAGAAAGGTAGCAATTAACTACCTCAATTTAGAAGCTTGCATTACTTTATTTTCATGTTGAGAATCAGTGATCTAGCAATAGATTAGACATTTCTGTCATCAATTCTCTAAAATCTAGAAAAATAATATAGAAATGATTGAGTTTGTTGTCTAAATGTCTACTTTGTCCATAGACTCTGTGTGTAACTAAAGCATTGAAGATAAACATATATGAATTTATTCCTTGAATAGTATAAAGAGAATGCTTGCTCACACTGGTAATTTTTTTTTAAATGCCTCTATAAAACAAGACAATAAGATAACATCATTAGAAGCCTCCCTGTATAGTTTACCTTATATTATATCTGCTGACATTTTCACGTATATGCTTATTTTATTTTCCACAATATGTGCAGCCTTCAGAAGAAATCAAGTATGTTTGAAAAAAGAGCTGATACTTTTCGTTAATGTCAGATGTAATGGGTCAGTGAAGGAACAGATCTAACCAGTTCTGATCAGTTTGAGCATTAACATCCAAGTACTTCAGTTTTGACTTGCTTATCAAAGAAACGTACAGAAAATACATTACATGACAACATGGCTGGACTATAACATCTAATGTGAAAGTGTAACCTAGCAGGACCCTATGGGGCCTTCTGGGGACAGACTCCTCTCCCATATCCTCTGCTATAGCTCCTCTCTGAAGTAACCAGATGATGGTATCTCATGCATATTTCCTGAGTTTTTCAGATAACCACCACCAAATGGAAGGAATTAACTACTTGATGATTAAGAAAACATAGCTCCCAGATCTTCTGGCGCCTAAGGTTTGATCATCATCAACCAATCAGGGAATTGTGCAAGAGCTGATCATATACTCTGTGACCCACTCCCACCCCCACCTGGTCTTTAAAAATGCTTTGATGAAACCCTTCCAGGAGTTTGGGGGTTTTTTTAAACATCAACCGCCCATTCTCCTTTCATGGCCCTGCAATAAACCTTTCTTTGCCTCAAATTCCAATGTTTCAGTTTGTTTGGCCTCACTGTGCATCAGGCACAGGAACTTGCATTGGGTATCAAAAGCCTCTTAAAACATTATTTCAAAGTTATATATCTTAGGGCAGTAACAGTTTCTATTAACACGTGAAAAAATTATCTGAAAGCTCTAGCATACCTCACACAATACAGCCATTCTCAAATTGATCATATGTGAAGTAACTTGCATACTTCTACAAATACTCATGGTCATGAAATTAAAAACTATACAAGTAACAAAGAAAGAAGACGCTGTTGAGAGGGCTCAACTAAAGGCATAAGAATCCCAGCTCCTTCTAATTCTCCCTTTATCACTGGGATAACACACATGGCTCCCCACAGTCATGAGTTCAATTTTCTTGTAGACATAAATTCTGATTTGAATTGTGCCAAAAAGAATAGATAAGACTCCCAGAGTATCTTGACTTGTCCCACTTCCCATCTTCTACTAGGCTTGTAACCTAATTACCATTTGCATCTGATAAAATATACTTATTTTCTCAACTAAAATACGGGTTTAAAAGGCAGTAAAATGTGATAAAAAGAAATAAATACATGTCATGGCTGTAAAAAGGAAAAAATTTTTTTAAAAAGCAAAACTGATGGAGCTAGAAAATTATGTTAGAAAATATACTTATTTCAACTACAACTATCATTTTTCCGTATAAACTATTTGTTTTAAAATATTAATTAAAGTATTAATCAAAAGACACTAGAACTTTTAAGTACTTCTTTAAAAATCATAAAACTAGTTCCAAACAGGTGGTATGACTCTCCTTTACTTGTTCACATGATTTTTTTAGTGCGAATACTCATTAAGAAAGAAGATGCTAACTGGTAATTTATAGAATAGGTTTTATTCTTTGATTATGGTACTAGATGCAAAGTTCTAACTCTAGGTCACTTAAAGAAAAAAAAAACCTTCAGAGTAAAATATTAAACTGATGAATTATTTAAGTACTTTATGGTAAAAAAATCACCTTTCCCTCCAATTCTAATGTACAGTTCAAAGGGAGATTCAAACCAAAAACTATTTAATTTTATTTTACTTATTTATTTTTAATTACTTAAAAAGGAACACACACAGAGCTCAACAGATGCTAGGCAATATTGTGTTTTGCATAGTAAAAATATTTTACAAACATATATTGAGTTGGAAATGACCTCAGAATTTATTTGATCCAATAGCCAAGTCTAATCCTCCTCCTGCTTCCCCCTTCCTCACCCCACACAATTTACTTCTTTGTCCAGCTTTAAAATACTTGAACCTGAATGGCTTTAGCCTTGGGGCACAGCCTCTTTCCCCACAGGCTCACTATTCCCTATTGTCTCACACCCAGCCACTCCATACACTTCATATATTATGTGTCTGACCTTCAAAGCTCAAGAATTTGCCACCCTTTCCTTGTTTAATCTAGCCCCTTCATTTCAAAACTGAGGGAAAACTCAGATGTGATTAAGTGATTCATCCAAGTTCCTAAAGTATGCTGGTGGTCATGCTGGGTCTGCTCACATTTCCTAGCACTTGGTTCTGTGCTGTCTTGTAGCCTTTGCATCATCCGTGCCATGTAAAGTTTTATACATAGTAAGCCTGAACCAGCATTTAAACATTGATTGCAGCTAGTGCTTTATAGAAAAAAGTATTTCAATCATATACTGGCATCATCTACTCAAAATAGGAGTGTTTCCAGGAAGAACTATGAACTATCTTTAAAACATGTCTTTTAATTCTAATGCCTACATGGAAGTTCACAGTCTATGTGTGGCCATATATAGACAGATGTTCCAAAAGGTCATTGGACCTGTATAAACTTGGAATAAATAAGAAAAGCAAAGCCTTGCTGTATCATGGCACAAACTGCATTGTCGTTATCATTTTAAAATAAAATAGTGGGTCAACTTAAACTTAAAAAAAAAATAAAGAGAGAAAGAGCGACTAATTTGATTACTTACAATAAAATTACAATTGTATAAAAAGCAATTGATACCACAAAGGCAACGAAACTGTACCAATTTCAACAGTCACACAGAAATTAAATTTAGGTAATGCTTTCCAAAAAAAAACTGGGCTCAATTCCATGAAATAAAAGATGAACAGAAATTGGAATAATACGATTTTGCCACAGAATGATACTCACATTCTTCTCTTTTTTCAAAATTAACAGTTATTGGCACATTATAGAGGTATGCCAAATCACCTTATTAAAAGTTGATTCAACAGTAAAAGTCTTACATTCTAATTAAAGCAATTAGATCTTACTTCATTCGAATGATCCTAGTGCAACCAGAGGGTCTTTGCAGGTTACAGGACTCTGACAAGCTGAATCCAGGGCTCTTCATCCAGGTGCCTAACAGTCAAAGCTCATTTCCTGTTCATAAATCAAAAAACAGAGGTGATCAATTTAAATTGGGAGAGTTGTATTAGATAATTTATCAGTTGGCTCCTGAATTTTATTCTTTAGTTAATGCTTTTTAGAAGTTACATTATCATTTCTTTTTAGTGTAAGCAGCTTAAAATTCTTCATCCTTTTTTGGAAGTCAAGAATGTATAAAATGTAGACATTTTTTTAAAGCACAGTATTTTATTTCAAGGACAAATATATATACAAACACACTAATACTTTCCTCTCTTGATCTCATTTTCATGTGTGTACACCTTAATTTAGCTAGCCTAAGTGGGACACTTACCTTGTGCCATGCGCTACTAAACACTGTAAAAGATAAAGCAGAAGACACATAACTGGACACAGTGACTTGTGCTTTTTGGAAGAAAGGATTAACCAAAGGAAGAAATATATAGTAGAAAGAACACATCTAGGACTGAAAGCCTTGTTCTTCTGTTGAATATCTGTGTGACCTGGGTAATTTCTGTTATTCTTTAAATATCAATTTAAATGTAGGATGAAAATAGGTAACTTGAACTATTGTGAGAATTAGAGACATTGTATATAATAACGTGCTTAGCATATTTCCTAACATGTACTAGTTCCTCAATAATTGATATTATGTAGTATTTTAGGACATTGGCAGTCCTTCCCTATTATTTTATATCTTCTAATGCCAAAATTGGTTATTCTACATTTTATATTTATGGACAGCGATATTAAGTAATAATGCCAAAATTATAGAACCACTTATTTTTTTACTTCCCCTCTTTAATTTTATATTTTTACCGTAACATTGAGATATCTGAAAGTTACACTATGTTTTTATCTTCTTTTTAAAATTATTCACCCCCAGTAAGCTATTATTTTCTTCAATCAAGGTCAACTTGCAGCACTGCATAAGCTTGTGACTAGGGAAAAAAATCTTGCCCCTCCATTAGGTTAGTTTATTTTCTCTTTGCTCTCCTAATTATTTCCACCTCATTTGAAAATTTCAAATCTCCCTGAAGCTGTATATAACAGGAAATAATGTGTCATAAAGTACTCAACTACCAAAATACAGAGTAAAATAATATTTCTGCATTTTTTCTTAAATTCCTTCTGCTTTCAGAGAAAAATTACTTAAGGTATATCCCACAGATTCATACAATGTGGAAGCCCCATCCAACTCCCCTTTCTTTTCTCATAAATTTCAGAGCTTCTTGATAAGATAATATAAATCATTTAATGCAAAAATGATAAGCTTTCTGGACCCATCTATTATCAAATAAAGTCCTTGGTGCAAGATTAGTGACATACATCATCAGTACATACACATATACACACATACTCACACATACAGGTCAGAACATTTTAGAATATCTCATTTGTGGGGAATAAAAGGGTTGTCAAATGTGGAAGACTGAAGGTCACTACTCAATTCTCAACTTTTATTTAAAGGGACCTCATGGGCAAGGGTGTGCAAGAAATCAATCACTGTCTTAGGACCAATGTGGGCTTTGGCTATCCCTCGACATTGAAAAAGAAGAAGAAGCCATAATAAAAATGGTAGAGGCATGCTCACAAAAAGTCAAGCTACAAATCAAAGGAAATCCAAGTCACATGGAACTTTCCTTCTAACCCTCTGTCAGCATCTAACTAGATAAAATGGCATACTGCCATCTGCATCCTTGCATTTAATTAAAAATTAAACTGTATAGAATGGGTTAGATAGCTGAAAAGTCATGTGTCATCCTGCCTAAAATAATGCCTTCAGTCAATCCCCCTTGCTTTTTCTAGCCCCAAATTCAGTATTATGTTTACTATGAAATGAACTCTAGTTTCATCTACTGAAATGCATTATTCAAGATGTAATTTTCTCACATTCTTAGGGAAACTTGCCTGAATTAGTTCCTTGTGGACCTTTCAAATTTTACTTAAAGTCAGAATACTGGAATGAGAAGGAAGCTTGAAGATCCCCTCACTCAAGTACTCACACAAACACCTACCATCAGCTCCCACTAGACATTTTATTTGATAATAGACTCCATCCTGACCCTATATCCAATGTTTTGGGAATAAAATCTCAGAAATAAAAAGCCCCACTTATATATGGAGAATTTTTCTCTATATAGAATCCTTTTTTTAATGGTATACATTTGTATCAGAAAGACAAAATGGTACAACTCTTTGGAAATTGTCTTTAGTTCTGAAGATGGCTTGATGAAAACATATTAATACACTAATTTTGGCATATAAACTATATGTTTTTGACTATATAAAACAATATAAAAACAAATTAAAACAAATTAAAAACAAACAAAAGAGCCACCCAACACACACTATTTTCCAATCTAGCAAAGTTTCTGTGGAATTAATATAATATCCTTAACAACCATTCTTTTATATGGTTATCATTTTACTAGTTTATGGAGGATGGCTTTTCCTAAAACAGCTTTCTTCAAGCTACTCTACTGATCAAGAACTAACAAAAATTCCCTGGCGTCAGTCACATTAATTTCACTTTCAGTTTAACATCCATTGAAAGCTCACCATGAGCCAAGCATATACTCTTCAAATACTGTATATGAATTTGGGATTTTTAAATATCTTGAGCCACATCTGAGATTCTTGAAGGCAAGGACTATGCCTTGGTTAGCTGTGCCCCCAGGACCTATCATTTTGCCAACATATAGAGTGTGCACAATAAGTGTTACTTAAATGGCATCTGTGACTCTCAACATTTCTAATCCTTTCCACATCACAGATCTCCTCACAGCCCGTTGAAAGAATACACTGAGTATTCACTCCACATCTTTTCTCATGCTGACCTTCCTTTCTAAGACATTTATTTTGCTCTCTTTTGCCTAGTTTCTACTATTCTCCAAGATTCACCTATATCATGAAATCTATTCTAGTCTAGGCATTTAATGTCTCTCTAATATTTTTCAAGATTATACCACACTGAAATCTAATATTTTGAAGAAGAGTAGGAAAATCAGATTTATACTTTTTATATATCCCCCACAGCTCCTAGCTCAAAGTTTGGCACATAGTTGCTAACTAGTACAGAGGATACAGATGATTTGTGAGCTGGGAAAGATACAAGTCCCTTGTTAATGAATTAGATCAGGGATTGGCAAACTGTAGGCCAGGAGCCAAATACATCCTGCTATCTGTTTTTATAAATAAAATTTTATTGGAACACAGCCACATGCATTCATCTATGCATTGTCTATGGCTGCTTTCCTGCTATAACAGCAGAACAGAGCAGTTGTGACAGAGACTGTCTGGCCCATAAGCCTATAATATTTATTATCTGGTCTGTCACAGAATAAGTGTGCCAATCAGTGTATTAGCTCAGTAGTTCTCCAGTGTGGGCCCAAGATCTGGGCCATTCACAGCCTTAAGTACTGTGGTTATACAACACTCTATAAGCCAGTTCTTAAAGGGTGGTCCCTGAACTGGCAGTACTGGCATCATCAGGGAACTTTCTAGAAGTGCAAAATCTCAGACCCCATCCCAGACTACAGATCAGAAACTCTGGAGATGGGGGCCAGTAATCTGTGTTTTTACTACCCCTTCAAGTGATTCGAATGCACACTAAAATTTGAGGACTACTAGATTAGATAAAGAAAGGAGCATTTATTAACACCTGGCCATAATGACGTGACCTGGCTATGGCAGATCCTGTTTCTCCAGCTGCTACTAGTGTATACAGAGATTTTAAGTGATTAAAAGACATCAATTAGGTTTCATCTGCCCTGAAATGAAACACTTTGGGTTTACTCTGAAAGAACACTAGGGAACAGGATTACCTTGATGTGGGAATTGCTACAGCACTTTCAGTAAATGCTAATACAGCCACCAGCTGTATATCCAAAGGAAAGACAATATACCAAGTGCCAAAGTATAAAATCTATCCCAAAATAGATTGAAATATCAAAGCAATATAGCAGATAAGCTCCAGGTTTTATAGGTCTGCCAGTCAAGACAAACCTTTGCACAGTGATTCTCAGCAGGGATACAGGAGAAGCGGACTACAGCTCAGTTTGAAACTCTGCTAATCAAGGATTTGTTCCAACATGCATATCCCCAGTGCTAAATCTCAAATGTGGCCAGATAGCACTTTCCATGATAGTGTGTGGTTAGAAATAAGAAATGATCACTACCAAGCCTTGTGGAAGGTAGTAACTAGCTAGCATTCCCTCTGGAAAAAATATATATATAATTGTATTATATAATATATACAATTTTCATGAACTAATATTTGTTTAAATTTACAGTAAATCCCCCTTCTTCATCGTTTCTCTCTAAAATACAGATTAGCACCAGCAGCTATGGCTATGATATGACAGGGTTATAATCTATAAAAAATAATGGCAAAATATTGATGAGATAAGCATGATAAAGTTACTTTTTTCTGAAAAGACCTTGCCTCGGTGTATTATATTTAATGCTGAAAGCCCAGCAGCTATATCAGGAAACAAAAATAAAATTATTTAACCTATTGAAGAGTCTACATAGAGGTTAAAAGAAACATATGTCAATCAATAAAAATAAACTATTGATTGACAGCCTCTAGAAAGTTCACATTATTTCCTAGTCATAAAAAATCATTATGTTTCCATGCAACAGTATAACAATTATTCCTCTTTTGAAAAATGGCACATAGATGCTAAATGCCTAAAATCTGTGTAAACATTTTGTTCAATATCCATTTAAGAGTGTTTTTATTTTGACACATATCTATGGAAAATAGGAAAAGCATTCCAATCTTCTGTGTAATAGAAAATTGGGAAATATGAGCCTGGATTTCACACCTATGAATTTAGTAAATGATTGATGACAGTTCTGATGATCCGTTAGAATTCTGATTCAAAGACTTAAATTCACATTTAAATCAAGGATTAACAAATACATGATTTGGTACTCTTATGTTTAACTCAGCCCAAATTCAGAAAAGAAGAATATACAATTTATCCCTCTATATAGGAACTACCAGCCCATGTAAAGACTAAAACTATGCGTCATTCAGAAAGAATTCACAGTGGGGAGACATAATACCTACCTAGAAGGACAGTGACTGGCAACCAGCATGAAACAAGGCAGTGGCAGAGTAGGTCACAGGAAGTAATTAGGAGTAATGCTCTAAAATTTTAAGGAGTGAAAAATTAGGCTAAATGTTAGAAACCTTTCACAGAAAGTCCGTTAGCCTCTAGAATCAACCTCCAGCTGAAGCTTCTTCAATTGCGTCATTTAAAATTAGACAAGAGCCCGTTTTGCCAAAATACCATAGGGAATTATTCATAGGGAATGACGAGTAAGATGTATTAAATGAACTATTTTTTTTCTTTTACTCTTAAGTTAGATCTTTTGCATATCTAACTGTCATGATTCCACACACATTAAAAAAGTAGTGAGAAGATGAAAATCCTCTGAAGGTTATTCTTACTATTATACCACATCAATTCATATTGTTGCTTTTTTTTTTCCAAAACAAGAGGAAGATGGGATAAAAGAAATAATTAAGAGATAAAAACTACTCTTGAATAGTTCACTCAAAATACTAAATTCAAGGAAAAGGTCTCTTAAAAGATAGTACATTCATTCAAAAAATTTGCATAGTTAAAACCATATTTAATTACCAGCAAGATATAACACAGAGTTGGTAATCAATAAATACTAAATGAATAAGCGAACACCTCCCCCCTGGAGATTGTTTTTACTAGGGTTTATGTCTTTAAGATGTACGCTTATTAAAAATCAGTCAGTTCCTTTATAAGATTAATTAAGGAAATAAATGGTTATTTTCCCCCAAGTTAAAAGAAACCTGACCCTTCCTTTCCAGACCACTTGTCAGTAAATGGATGGTTTCTTAGCCTTAGGTCTCCAGGCTTTGTGCTGTATGTCAAGTTCTTGATCCAAGCAAGGTAGCCCAAAAAGTTATCAGTAAAACACTAGGCTACTTTGTCTTTCTGCATTTCATACTTACAATGCCACCATTCCTGCCAGCTATTCATAAATATAAATTCGTATCTGTGGCTTCAGAGATATTGTTGTGTGGTCAGTTAACCCAAAAAGATTACAGATGTAAGTTACAAGTCAATCTCTGTGTTTCAATTCCAGCTAAACCATGAACTCTGTGACCCTGGGCAAGTTACTTAACTTTTAGGTTTATTTCCCCACCTGTAAAGTGAGAAAATTATATTAGTGATATCATTTCATAAGGTTATATTAAGGATTAAAAATCAGATAATTCATGAAAAATGATTTCAAGTGCCCTGGAGAGAGACTATCTGGGTTCAAATCCTAGCCCTGATATTTATTAGCTGTTTGTACTGGTGCACCTTGCTTAGCCTCACTGTGCTTTGTAAGTGCATAGAAAAAGACCAGCTATTGTTATTTAAGTAGCTTTGATCTCCAGGATGCAGCAGTGAGTGGTGGCGAGAAGTGAGATCTTAATTCCCTTCCCAGAAATTAAACCTGGGTAGCCTGGATGAAAACCAGGAATCCTGGCCACCACACCCTCTGGCTCTTGCCACCAGTGAAAAATGCATTTCTCACGGAGGCAAAACTGTAAAAACAGGTACAAAATTTATTATTAGAGGCACAGTACAACAAGTGGGAGAGCACACAGAGAAACAGTTTGTTTAGTTAAGATAGAAGCAAGGCAGAGATACACACCCGAGAGTGAAAGGGTGTGGGTGTCCTCCCTAATGAGGAGTGCAGTAAAGAGACGATTAAGTCATTTATATAGGGCAGATCTTCCGGGTCTTTGTTTACCTTGGGCCAATTATCTGGTTTCTTTTTCCACAACTGACCAGCCCTAGGACCCTCACCAACATGCATGCACAACTTTTTCCAAGATGGATTTCAGCCCAGAGGCCTATGGGATGGCCTTAGCATCACATATTATGGGGTGGTGCCCCCTCCATCCGTTTTGACCCCCAAGGAGACTTTCTGCACATGTGCAATGTTTCCCTTGCCCCAAGGATGGGAAGTGTGTGATCTATTGATCCTTTTATGGCACTCTGTCCCTACCATAAAAATGCCCAATGTCCAGTTATTTACCCTATTCCTGCTGCTGGTTTTTATATCAAGGTGCAGATCTCGAAATATAGACAGGAGTCTGGTCATAAATATGTAGTCTAGAGACCATTTGTCTCTTGCCTCAGGAAATGTAAACAGGGGGCTGGTAATGAATGTCCGGCCTGGAGCCCATCTTCTTCTCATCCCAGGAAGTGTGAACAGGAGGCCAGTTGTAAACGTCTAGCCTGGAACCCATTAATCTCCTGCCTCAGCTTTATTGGGATATAATTTATACATCTAATGTGTGTAATTCAGTGATTTTTAGTAAATTTATACAATAAGTTAACCATCACCATAACCCAGTTTTAGAATACTTGTTTACCCCCCACCAAAATTTTCCTTATGCCCATTTGTACTTAATCTCCACTTCCAATCCCAGCCTCAGGCAACCACTGATTGGCTTTTTGTCTCTATGGATTGTGATATTGTAATCATACAACATGTGGCCTTTGTTTTCTGGGTGTCTTTTACTTAACATAATAGTTTTAAGGTTCATCATAGTATGTGTCAGTACTCTATTCCTTTTTATTGCCAAAAAATATTCCACTGTATAGATGTACCTGCTATTACAGATAGATAGATGATAGATGATAGATAGATAGATAGATAGATAGATAGCTATAGATACAGACAGATATAGATATCTCATCATCATCCTGTAATAATGAAAGATCTAAAGATTATTTCCTCTTTCCCTGCCAGGCTGGTCTCTAAGATTATGTTTGATTTTAGGACAATCTTTCACTGTTAGACAAATAGGAGTCTTTGGGGTTTCATCTGTTTCCCTGTCAATTAAGATTATGACTAGACTAGTGAAAATAAACTGAGTACATTTCCAGACTGTCAATATATTTCATGATGTATATCTTTTTTTTTTTTTGCCATTCCTTCCAACTATCACTGCCATTTCAAATGTGTGACTAACCATTCCCTTTAAAGGCCTGTGACAAGTCATTATTCTCTGTTGTTTCTCGTGGCTCCTTGGAACCAATAAATATGTGAATAATAATGAAAGCAAGTATTCTGGGAAGAGGGGGATAGCAGGGATTCTAGGACCTGAAAAACAGTGAGTATGGATGATCATCTATGCTGCGTATGTAGAGAGTAAAGAGCCAATGATGGGATTCTAAGGAACTTCAAATTTTAAAAGATGAGAAGAGGAAGATCCATGAGGGAGGCATGTAAAAAAAATGGGAATAATATCAGAAGAAACTAGGGTTACAGGTGCAAAGGAATGAAGAGTCTCAACAATATGCAAAGGTTTAGACAACACAGAAGTCAAGTAAGATCAGCACTTGGATCACCTCCAACTATCTCCAAGGCAGGAGTATGCTTGAGACCATCTGAGGCAGGTGATGTAAATGAATGAAGTATCTGGACATAAAGCATTAAAGAGTTACAAGGATTGTGGGGTGGTGGGGAGCAGCAACATTTACTCAGCTCCCACAGATTGTTGCCATGTGAGGTAATAAACCCAGGAATGTCAGGTATTCTTCAAGTATGCCCAAAATAAATGTGGGGAATGTCTCAATTTTTAAATGTTTTTCACAAACAAATTTTTAAAAACATACTGTGTATAAAAATAATCATACAACATGACCAAGTGGAAGTTATTTCAGATACACAAGGCTGGTTCAACATTTAAAAACCAGTCAATGCAATCCATCACATCAACAGTCTAGGAAGAAAAATTACATGATCATATCAATAGATACAGAAAAAGTGTTCAACAAAATTCAACACTTATTCATGATAAATCTCTCAGCAAACTAAAAATAGATGGGAACCTCTTTAATTTGATAAAGAACATCTAAAAAATCCTACAGCTAACATTATACTTAATGGTGAGAAACTAGATGCTTTCCTGCTATGATTAAGATCAAGACAAGGGGCTTCCCTGGTGACACAGTGGCTGAGAGTCCACCTGCTGATGCAGGGGACACGGGTTCGTGCCCCGGTCCGGGAAGATCCCACATGCAGCGGAGCGGCTGGGCCCGTGAGACATGACCGCTGAACCTGCACGTCCGGAGCCTGTGCTCCACAATGGGAGAGGCCACAACAGTGAGAGGCCCGCATACCACAAAAAGAAAAAAAAAAAAAAAGAACAAGACAAGGATGTCCCCTCTTACTACTCCTTTTCAACATCATACTGGAAGTCCTAGATAATACAATGAGAAAGGAAAAGAACAGGTATAACAAGTATAACACAGATGATATGATTGTCTATATAGAAAATCTGAAAAAAATCAACCAAAAACTCCTGGAACTAATAAGCAACTACAGAAAATTTGATATACAAGGTGAACATAGAAAAGTCAATTGCTTTCCTATATACCAGCAATGAACATGAGGAATTTGGAATTAACACAATACTATTTACATTAGTACCCCCCCAAAATTAAAGATTTATGTATAAATTTAACAAAACATATACAAGATCTATATTAGGACAACTATAATACTCCGATGAGCAAAATCAAAGAACTAAATAAATAGAGATATTCCATGTTCATGGATAGGAGATTTAATATTGTCAAAATGTCAGTTCTTTCCAACTTGATCTATAGATTTAGTGCAATCCTAATCAAAATCCCAGCAAGTTATTGTATGGATGTAGACAAATTGATTCTAAAGTTCATATGGAAAGGCAAAAGATAGAGAAAAGCCAACATAATATTAAAGAAGAACAAAGTCTGAGGACTGATGCTACCTGACTTCAAGACTTACAATAAAACTATAGTAATTAAGACAGTGTGTTTTTGGTGAAAGAACAGACAAATAGATAAATAGAACAAAATAAAGAGCCCAGAAATAGATTCACACAAACATAGTCAACTGATCTTTGACAAAGTAGCAGAGGCAATTCAATTGAGAAATGATAGTCTTTTTGAAAATAGTGTTGGGACAATCAGTCACATGAAAAAAAAAGAATCTAGATACAAAATTTACAACCTTCACAAAAATTAACTCAAACAAATCATAGACCTAAATATAAAATGCAAAACTATAAAACTCCTAGAACATAACACAGGAGAAAATCTAGATGACCTTGGGTTTGGCAGTGACTTTTAGATACAACACTAAAAGCATGGTCCATGAAAGAAGATTCAATAAGTTGGACTTCATTGAATTAAAAATCTTCTACTTTGCAAAAGTCACTGTCAAGAGAATGAAAAGACAGCCACATAAAGGACTGTTATCCAAAATATACAAAGAATCCTTAAAACTCCATAATAAGAAAATGAATGGCCCAACTAAAAAACTGGGCAAAAGATCTGAACAGACACCCCCCCCCCCATAGAAGTTTTACAAGTGGTAATAAGCATAGGAAAAGATGTGCAACATCATATGTCATTAGGGGATTGCAAATTAAAACAACAATGAGATACCACTACACACCTATTAGAATGACTAAAATCTAAAACACCAACAATACTAATGAAGATGTGGAGCAACGGGAATTTTCATTAATTGTTGGTTGGAATGCAAAATGGTACAGCCACTTTGGAAGAAGTTTGGCAGTTTCTTACAAAACTAAACACACTCTTACCATATGACCCAACAATTGTGCTCTTTGCTATTTACTCAAATGAGTTGAAAACTTATGTTCACACAAAGACCTGCACACAGATATTCATAGCAGCTTTATTCATAAGTGTCAAAATTTGGAAGCAACTAAGATGTCCTTCAATAGATGAATAGACAAATAAACAGTGGTATATCCAGACAATAGGATATCATTAAGTACTGAAAAGAAATGGAGTATAAAGACACAACAATATATGATAAATTATGCGTACTACCAAGTAAAAGAAGACAATCTGAAAGCTACATATTGTATGATTCCAACTATATGACATTCTGCAAAATGCAAAACCATGGAAAAAGTAAAAAGATCAATGATTGTCAGGGATTTAGGGGGAAGTAAGGATGAACAGCTGGAACTCAGGATTTTTGAGCAGGGAAACTATTTTGTAAGATATATAATTGTGGATACATGACTTCATATCTTTGTCAAATCCACAGAACAACACAAAAGTGTGAAGCCTAATGCAAACTGTTGATAGTGATGTATCAATGTTGGTTCATCAATTGTAACAAATGTACTATATTGGTACTTGTGGGATGTTGATGTTGGGAGGGGATGTGCATCATCCCTGTGGTGAAAGGACACAAGGGAACTCTCTGTACTTTCTGTTCACATTTGCTGTGAACCTAAAACTGCTATAAAAATAAAGTTTATTAATTTTAAAAATAACTGAATAAAATTAAAACAAACACACACATAGTGTGAGCCAAACATGTCACTAGACTGGATTACAATTTGTTTAAGGACTGTAGTAGCACATATGATCCAAGACTTGGGATACAATTAATAATATGTATAAAACATATTCATACAGAAATAATGAGTAAAGAATAAGGGTAAGGTAATTATTACATCATCCTCTATTTCTGGGACTTGAAAGAAATCCTAAGTGCTAACAAGTCAATGGGTAATGATTTCCACATTCTTAATGAAAAGTGATTCTTTTAGAAAGCAGAATCTAGGCTTCTACCACTTCATACATAACTGAAAAGTAAAAATATTCAAAAAATTTTATAATCAAAGTATGAGAAAAGGAGGAAAGAACCTTCTTTCTACTCAAATCCACCATGCAAGCATATATTTAGATAAAAGTTAAATATAACACCTAGAATGAGGCCATAACAATATTCAAATAAAATTAAGATAAGTTTCTGAAGAGTATGGACTTTCTTTCATTTACTGATTTATCCCTAGAATCTAAAACAGTACCTAGGACAGGAAAAAAATACTAAATAAATATTCAGTTAATAAACATATGAATTATATATTCACTTTAGAAAAAAATCATTCTGCCTGTATTGAGGACCAGAAAGGGGCCAGCATGGAGATTAGAGGAACTTGTTAGCAGCCTACTGCAACTGTTCAGCCATAAAATAATGAGGGTGTGGCAAAAAGCAATAGCAGTGGAAATGACTGAATGCAACCAGAAAGAGCATAAACAAAGCCACACTTATAACAGTGAGAATCAGCCACTGAGAGCACCAAAAACTGAAGGGCTGGAAGAGAAGAAGAGCCCAGGAAAGATACTGAGAGAGAATATCTTGTGATGAAGGAAAGGAATCACAAGACAACAATGTCACAGAAGCTCAGAGAGAACATATTTAAGAGACAGAAAAATACTATCAGGTTCACGAAGAGGCCCAGTACTATGGGCAGGTCTGGAATTAGGGGTGAGGTGAGTGAAGCACTCACTGTGGGCAAAAAAGTTTAAGGGGCATCAAAAAACTCCGTGATGAAGATAAATAATATTTAAATGCATTACTTTAAAATTAAAAATTAATGCAAAAGAATCCACGGTGAGCAAAATATTAAAATTTTGAAAAAAGACAGGTCATTGTTCGTTTGTGTTATTACCCTGCGTTACTGTACATGCTGACAGTCTGTAGTTCTTGGACCTGCAAAGCCTTTGCTTTCCCACTGGGTAGGTTTATGGGGTTGACAATGGTCTGCCAATAGATTAGGCAGGATGGAGTGTTATATATAGGAGTGTTTTTTGATTGTAGAGCTATTATTAACTTTTTCCACTTGGTTCAAAACCTGGGAGGGTATTTTAATAAGGGGATTTAGGGACACGCCTTTTTCCTTTACCAAAATGACTTAGCACAGCACTGACTGAGACTTGGAAAACTTCCTTTGGGTTTAGCAATTAAAAGTCATTGGTGACTTTGTGGGAGTAGTTTCAGTGTGGTAGGGAACAGAAAGGCCAGATTGTGGTTGATTAAAGAGAGAATAGGCTGAGGGCAAAGGGCTAGAGACAGAGATGTTTGAAGATAAAGGGTAAATAATCCATGAGGCAATACAACGACTACACTGTTCTTTTCTTCAAACAGATCCACTCAAATCTGTTTGCAGGGAGGCAAAAATGCAGTTTTTAAAAAAAAGGAAAACACTAGTCATTCCTAGTGTACTGCTTTAGAAACAACGATCTTCATTGATGCATTACATTGATTATTTATGCCTGAGGCTCTGTGCTAACCAACCAGTATCACCATGGTTTCAATCAGAACATTTCTGAAATGTTCCCAACAACACGTATGTTGACATATCTTTCTACTACACATACCATATACTAGGAATCATCTCTACAAAGAATGGTTCTCTTGAAAACTGGATGATTGTTACTAAGCAACAACCAAAAAATGCAATTTTGCAATATCATTTAGATTTAGTTTGAAACACAGTACATCTCCACTTGTTAACCTTTTAGATTCACAGATATCTCATAGGAGAAGTTCCAAATTGGATTATAAATGTAATCTCAGGTACAAAATGATCCTTAAAACTTAATTATGTCTTTACCGTTAGAATTTTCCCATATGAGTATGCAAATGCAGGCATATTCATGATGCCCCACTGAAAACCATCTCAATGTCAATGAAGGTAAAGGAGTACTAAGTAAATAAAAGGGGAAGGTTTCTAATTAAAACAGAATTAAACACTTCAAGCAGAAAACCATGTTTTTAATTGTTTTGTGGGACTAATCTCAAAAGGCTAAAGTCTGATGAATTAGGTTATAGTTTTGTCAAGCCCAAAGCTTCCTTCTAAGACATACTTTTACTGGTGGTTAAATGAGAAAAGTAGAGAAGATACTTCCTACTATGAGAAGTGAAACTGGAAGAGTACTTAGAAGGGACATGTCTAAACAGATAAAATTGAAAAAATGTGTTCCTCAGGAGAAAAAAAATAAGTTAGTAAATGTGTTTCTCTTCAAATATTGGAGAGTAGTGCTTCTCAACATATATTAAAATTACTTCCAAGAATCAACTCTAAGTTTTGTGAAAAGTCAGATTCTGGGCCTGTCAGAATGAGAATCAGAACAGGTGGGCCCCAGAATCTGCATTTTTAATAAACTTCCCCAAGTGATTCTCAAGGGTGACAAATTTTAAGAAGCACTGAAGATGATATAGTATGTATGCTATCATTTATAGAATATGCTCTACCATTTCTATATAATGAATTTCTAGTGGAAATTTAGTGCAAAATAGGTCTACCATTCCATCAATAACATCACATAAATGTTGTGGAAACTAATTATAACAAAGTTAGCACATTAGATCCATGAAGATGACAAATGAAATCTCATCAACAGGTATTTGTGGAATGTTTACAATAAATGCAACAAATAAACCCAATTTATAAAAAAATACTCCCTATCCCTAGGAAGCTTGCATTATCTGCATTAAATATGATTTTTTTCTCAGTCTCTTTCTAATAGTTCTGAACGCAAATGTTTTCACCTTTCATTTGCATATTCCTAAAATAGTAATATTCTCCTAAAAAAGTACAACAGATTTAAATATGAACATGGAATTACCATATTAGTATTTCAATATTTGTTTACTGAAATATTCAAAAGGGCTTACAGAGACTGTAGAGATTATCTCAGAATTACGTAATTGCTTATCATATGGTCTATTTCGAAATATAAATCACATAAGCTACAGTCACCATATAGCATATCTTTAAAAATGCACTCACCTATGACCACACTGTGACAAATACAACCTTGCCCTGCAGCTAGGAGGGAAGTGAATTTCCAAAAGGTTAATTCTTAATTAATAGTTCTTAATTAAAACTTTACATCTCATTTCTTTTATTTGAGCAAGACTTTCATATTTTAGTTTAATATGTGATATGTCATACTCCCTAAGAATCAGCCTTAGAATCACAAGGTACACAGCCAGTTTCAGAGAAGCAAAAGGGCCTGGGAAAAGAAATCGTCATGGGGAAATCATCTTCAAATAGGATTTCCATTGTTTTAAAGGAATTTCTTCTAACACTCAAAAAACTTATGAACAAACATGTAAAAATTTGCTTAAAGACCTCATCAAAGGATTGCACCTTTAAGCAATGGGCGTGCACACCAACAGCTGCCAGATTGACTCTGATAAAAACAAATATTTTTCCAACTGTTCATTTACCATCAATCCTAAAAATTTCCGTTATAGTTTGTTATGCATCACCAGAATGTTCCTCTTCTCTTTAGTATTTTCTGATTTGTTGGGCCACAGAAACATCTATTGTGTTCAGGGCCTTATTTTCAAAGGATAAAATAGTAACATCGATAATAACAGTGACCATTTATTAAATACCAAGTAGGAGTTAGGTGTTAGGAACTTGACACAAACCACAACTAATCCTCAAATATTCTTTATGCCAATCCATGCAGTATTGTTCATCATCCCAGTTTTATAGATTAGGAAAGAGGCTCAGAAATATAAATTCACTTAATCAAAGTTGCCCAATTATTAGGAAGCAAAATTTCAAATATGATGCTCATTCAACCTCCCTCAGTCTACAAGATAAAATTAGAAGAGTAAGTCAGTCTCTCTTCCTCTTTCTCCAGCTGACTCTTTTTCTGGCTATCATATGGAATTGACTTTCCATCTTCTTTTCCATGCAAAGAGTATTAAATGTATGTATATGTTGAGTAAAGAAAAAATTCTTCTTATTTAGAAAGACTTTTCAACAAGGCATGGGTTTTTCACAGAACACACATATAAATTAATGAGGTTAAAAGAAGATATCTATTAGCCAGCTAACCCAGTCAACTTTGTAGAGTGTCACAGATGACCCCAGGCCAAGGACCCTTCCACTTGATTTACTGAATTAGTATTTGTTGCTCTTTGACTTTTTTAAAGCAAATTAATTATATGCCTTTTAAAAAATTAAAGCCAAAAGTAACCACTTTTAACTACCTTTAGTTGCATTATATTTACACATGCCAACTGATTCTATTAATAACATCTGTTAGAATGTAACTAAACTGTTAGAAAAGACATTTGTCAATAAATAAAAATTTCTATTTCCACTTTATCTTGTTAATCACTCTTTAAGCAAAATCTAGAAGAGTTTAAGTTTGAGAATATTTTTGAAAAATGAGAGTTCCTTGGAACGAAGGGGACGGAAATGATACAATGAATATTAGCAATATACTGGGCCCATCAGGAAATGTTAAGGATTCCTCAAACTAAGCCATATCATCATGACCCCAAAGAGAAAGAGCACAAATGTGAGTTAGGGTCCATGGCTTTCCTGGGACAACATGGGATTCAGCATTTTTGTCTTTCTGGAGGATGTGACTGGAATGAGGTTTGGAGCAGATATTTTTATAGGTGGAAAATGGGAGGGAGCTCTAGATAATAAAAGAAGGAGAAAAGTATAGGGAAGCTGTCCACCATAGGCCTCTTGTGCTCCTACTGTCTTGCTAAGCTAATGGCCTTGGCTGTTCTTATACTCAGGCCACATTTCAGGATTGATTATGAAACTGGAATTCTGAGAAGTGAGGTAAGATCACAGGAAGCATCAGATAGTTCTGAGATGCACCTGGTCTCTCTGTGGTCAGTCTTGCTTACTGATTGCTATAAAAACAGTTGGTCCCCCCAAGCTCAGGTTTCTTCGTTGGTAGTGTTCTCACTACTCAGGACAGCTCCAGCTGGCATTCTACATGATCCTGTGCTATTCTGAGAGCTAGCACAATTACATATACTTCTGCTTCTCCTGTGAGTAAACCCAGGAGTCTTGTGTCCTCTGTCAGCATACATGGAACTGTAGTAGGCCCTTTAGTTGTTTCAGTGGAAATTCTGTGGTTTTTATCTCTCCTCCACCCCATCAACCTTATTTTATCCAGACACAAAGGTTATTCTATTAAGGAAAGAGAAATGCCAACAAGGAGCCTTATCTTCCTTTTAGGCCAGTTTCCACGCAAAATTATAGAATTTAGTGTCTCTGCCCCCCATGCTCTTACCTCGCTGCCTCACAATTTTCATCTCACTGGCAATAAACACTGAATTTTCAAGAGGAGCCCTGTTCATTAACAGAGATTTTAAGTATTCTCTCTCATCTGTTTATTTGATAAAGGAAAACATTTAGTAGAATAATGCCATATTCCAAATGCTTTGGCTTAAAAAAAAAGTGTATTTTTATCACCTCCTAAAAACCCTTTGACAGAATATTCCACAGAGTTCTTCTTATTAACTATACTAACTATACTTTATTACAATTCAGATCTGAAGTTACAGCCTGTTTTACATAAATATTATTGGATTCATAATTATTAGCATAGTATGTTAATATAGGGCACACCTCTTTATTATTTAAAAAACTATCAAGAAATTAAAAGAAAACTTGACTTTAAAATGATATACTACCCCTTCCCCCGCCACCCCACATCTCCCTCTCTCTCTCTCCATCTCCCCCGCACTCTCACTCTCTCTTTCTCATTCTGGTTAAATATTTAATAATCATTTAAATTCAACAACAGTCTGCTTAAGTTGAAAATATTGAAGTTAGTCATGTAAAAAATCATTTTAAAGTCAAGCACCAGAAACACACATTTTGTGCACTTCATTTCATTTTACAGTCTCTAAGAACTATTATAATTTTTAATAAACTTGTATCTGGGATTTGAAGCCAAATACTTACATTCAAAAGGCAAGAATTTATTAACCAAAAGACACCCAAAGTGGTACTAAAATGTATTCCCCAGTGATACGTTTTAAATGGGTTATAAAAACTGAATTTTATTAATCTAGTCACAATTAAAGAACAACAGCTGTCCCATCTGTATTCCTAACGCCCACTTTTGTACTGATGATGATTTTTTTCATTTACAACATTGCTGATAAACAAACATGGTTGAGTTCTAAAACCTTAGTTCCATTTACTTTAATTGCAAAATGTTTTATTTTGTCTGAAGCTTTAAAATATAGGGTGTTACATGAGTTTAAATTAACAATATTCTACATTAAAGCAAAATACTTTGTCATCTATTTGTATCTTTATCCTTATTTAGATCCACATCTGTATATCTACATGTATATGTACACGTAGTATTTCTACTTACATCTACATATGTAACTTTCATATATAATGTATATGACTCATTTATCTTGGATTACTTCTCATTATGCAAAATAAATTAGTTCTAACTTTTGTCGCTAAGAAATGTTTTATTAATAGCCATGTCAGTGTCTTCCTTTTAAAATTCATAAATATATTTAAATCTACTTTTTAAAAAAGATAAATACAATTTCTTTAAAAAAACATAAATTACATTTTAAATGGTACTTTAATGAAAGTTTACATTAAAAATGGATCCTCTGGAATCTTTTATTTAAACTAAAATGAAAAGTGCTTTGTCTTTCATAAAGCAAATTATTTCTGGATATTTTTAATAAGATTACTGTCGAAAAAAAGGGGAAGATGGCGGAAGAGTAAGACGCGGAGATCACCTTCCTCCCCACAGATACACCAGAAATACATCTACACGTGGAACAACTCCTACAGAACACCTACTGAAGGCTGGCAGAAGACCTCAGACCTCCCAAAAGGCAAGAAACTCCCCACGTACCTGGGTAGGGCAAAAGAAAAAAAGAAAAAACAGAGACAAAAGAATAGAGACGGCACCTGCACCAGTGGGAGGGAGCTGTGAAGGAGGAAAAGTTTCCACACACTAGGAAGCCCCTTTGCGGGCGGAGACTGCGGGAGGCGGAGCGGGGAGCTTCGAAGCCGCGGAGGAGTGCACAGCAACGGGTGCGGAGGGCAAAGCGGAAAGATTCCCGCACAGAGGATCGGTGCCGACCGGCACTCACCAGCCCGAGAGGCTTGTCTGCTCACCCGCCGGGGTGGGCGGGGCTGCGAGCTGAGGCTCTGAGGCTCGGGTTTCGGTTTCGGACGGAGCGCTGGGAGAGGACTGGGGTTGGCGGCTTGAACATAGCCTGAAGGGGTTAGTGCACCACAGCTAGCCGGGAGGGAGTCCGGGGAAAAGTCTGCACCTGCCGAAGAGGCAGGAGACTTTTCCTTCCCTCTTTGTTTCCTGGGGCGTGAGGAGAGGGGTTTAAGAACGCTGCTTAAAGGAACTCCAGAGACGGGCGCGAGCCGCGGCTAAAAGCGCGAACCCCAGAGACGGGCGCGAGCCGCGGCTGAAAGCGCGGACCCCAGAGACGGGCGCGAGCCGCGGCTGAAAGCGCGGACCCCAGAGGCGGGCGGGAGACGTTAAGGCTGCTGCTGCTGCCACCAAGGGGCCTGTGCAGCCCGCCACTGCCAGGTTCCCGGGATCCAGGGACAACTTCCCCGGGAGAACGCACAGCGCGCCTCAGGCTGGTGCAAAGTCACGCCGGCCTTTGCCACCGCAGGCCCGCCCCGCACTCCGTGCCCCTCCCTCCCCACCGGCCTGGGTGTGCCAGAGTCCCCGAATCAGCGGCTCTTTTAACCCCATCCTGTCTGAGCAAAAAACAGACGCCCTCCAGCGACCTACACGCAGTGGCAGGGCCAAATCCAAAGCTGAGCCCTGGGAGCTGTGAGAACAAAGAAGAGAAAGGGAAATCTCTCCCAGCAGCCTCAGAAGCAGCGGATTAAAGCTCCACAATCAACTTGATATACCCTGCATCTGTGGAATACCTGAATAGACAACCAATCATCCCAAATTAAGGAAGTGGACTTTAGGAGCAAGATCTATGATTTTTTCCCTTTTCCTCTTTTTGTGAATGTGTATGTGTATGCTTCTGTGTGAGATCTTGTCTGTATAGTCTTGCTTCCACCATTTGTCCTAGGGTTCTATCCGTCCATGTTCTTTTTAAAAATTTTTTTTCTTAATAATTAATTTTAATAACGTTATTATACTTTACCTTCGTTCCTTCTTTCTTTCTTTCTTTCTTTCTTTCCTTCCTTCCTTCCCTCCTTTAGACAACGAATCATCCCAAATTGAGGAGGTGGTCTCTGACAGCAAGATTTATGATTTTTCCCCATTTACCTCTTTTAGTGAGGGTGTATGTGTATGCTTCTGTGTAAGATTTTGTCAGTATAGCTTTGCTTCCAACATTTGTCCTAAGGTTCTATCCGTCCCTTTTTCTTTTTTTCTAAATAAGAATTTTTTAATTCAATCACTTTATTATACTTTATTTTATTTTTACTGTATCTTCTTTCTTTCTGTCTTTTTTCCCTCTTTCCCTCCTTCCTTCCTTCCTCCCTCCCTCCCTCCCTCCTTTCTTTCCTTCTTGCCTTCTTTCCTTCTTTGCTTCTTTCTTTCTTTCTTCCTTCCTACCCTCCTTTCCCTCTTTCTTTCCTCATACTTCTACTAATTCCCTCTACTTTTTCTCCCTTTTATCCTGAGCCGTGTGGATGAAAAGCTCTTGGTGCTCCAGCCAGGAGGCAGGGCTCTGCCTCTGAGGTAGGAGAGCCAACTTCAGGACACTGGTCAACAAGAGACCTCCCAGCTCCACATAATATCAAACGGCGAAAATCTCCCAGAGACCTCCATCTTAACACCAGCACCCAGCTTCACTCAACGACCAGCAAGCCACAGTGCTGGAAAACCTATGCCAAACAAATAGCAAAACAGGAACACAACCCAACCCATTAGCAGAGAGGCTGCCTAAAATCATAATAAGGCCAGAGACACCCCAAAACACACCACCAGACGTGAACCTGCCCACTAGAGAGACAAGATCCGGCCTCATCCACCACAACACAGGCACTAGTCCCCTCCACCAGGAAGGCTACACAACGCACTGAACCAACCTTAGCCACTGGAGACAGACATCAAAAACAGGAGGAACTACAAACCTGCAGCCTGCAAAAAGGAGACCCCAAACACAGTAAGATAAGCAAAATGAGAAGACAGAAAAACACACAGCAGATGAAGGAGCAAGATAAAAACCCACCAGACCTAACAAATGAAGAGGAAATAGGCAGTCTACCTAAAAAGAATTCAGAATAATGATAGTAAAGATGATCCAAAATCTTGGAAATAGAATAGACAAAATGCAAGAAACATTTAACAAGGACCTAGAAGAACTAAAGATGAAACAAGCAATGATGAACAACACAATAAATGAAATTAAAAGTACTCTAGATGGGATCAATAGCAGAATAACTGAAGCAGAAGAACAGATAAGTGACCTGGAAGATAAAATAGTGGAAATAACTACTGCAGAGCACAATAAAGAAAAAAGAATGAAAAGAACTGAGGACAGTCTCAGAGACCTCTGGGACAACATTAAATGCACCAACATTCGAATTATAGGCATTCCAGAAGAAGAAGAGAAAAAGAAAGGGACTGAGAAAATATTTGAAGAGATTATAGTTGAAAACTTCCCTAATATGGGAAAGGAAATAGTTAATCAAGTCCAGGAAGCACAGAGAGTCCCATACATGATAAATCCAAGGAGAAATATGCCAAGACACATATTAATCAAATTGTCAAAAATTAAATAAAGAGAAAACATATTAAAAGCAGCAAGGGAAAAACAACAAATAACACACAAGGGAATCCCCATAAGGTTAACAGCTGATCTTTCAGCAGAAACTCTGCAAGACAGAAGGGACTGGCAGGACATATTTAAAGTGATGAAGGAGAAAACCCTGCAACCAAGATTACTCTACCCAGCAAGGATCTCATTCAGATTTGATGGAGAAATTAAAACCTTTACAGACAAGCAAAAGCTGAGAGAGTCCAGCACCACCAAACCAGCTTTACAACAAATGCTAAAGGAACTTCTCTAGGCAAGAAACACAAGAGAAGGAAAAGACCTACAATAATGAACCCAAAACAATTAAGAAAATGAGAATAGGAACATACATATCGATAATTACCTTAAATGTAAATGGACTAAATGCTCCCACCAAAAGACACAGAATGGCTGAATGGATACAAAAACAAGACCCATATATTTGCTGTCTACAAGAGACCCACTTCAGACCTAGAGACACATACAAACTGAAAGTAAGGGGATGGAAAAAGATATTCCATGCAAATTGAAACCAAAAGAAAGCTGAAGTAGCAATTCTCTTATCAGACAAAATAGACTTTAAAATAAAGACTATTACAAGATACAAAGAAGGACACTACATAATGATCAAGGGATCAATCCAAGAAGAAGATATAACAATTGTAAATATTTATGCACCCAACATTGGAGTACCTCAATACATAAGGCAAATACTAACAGCCATAAAAGGGGAAATCGACAGTAACACAATCATAGTAGGGGACTTTAGCACCCCACTTTCACCAATGGACAGATCATCCAAAATGAAAATAAATAAGGAAACACAAGCTTTAAATGATACATTAAACAAGATGGACTTAATTGATATTTATAGGACACTCCATCCAAAAACAACAGAATACACATTTTTCTCAAGTGCTCATGGAACATTCTCCAGGATAGATCATATCTTAGGTCACAAATCAAGCCTTGGCAAATTTAAGAAAATTGAAATTGTATCAAGTATCTTTTCTGACCACAACGCCATGAGACTAGATATCAATTACAGGAAAAGATCTGTAAAACATACAAACACATGGAGGCTAAACAATACACTACTTAATAATGAAGTGATCACTGAAGAAATCAAAGAGGAAATCAAAAAATACCTAGAAACAAATGACAATGGAGACACAACGACCCAAAACCTGTGGGATGCAGCAAAAGCAGTTCTAAGGGGGAAGTTTATAGCAATACAAGCCCACCTTAAGAAGCAGGAAACATCTCGAATAAACAACCTAACCTTGCACCTCAAGCAATTAGAGAAAGAAGAACAAAAAAACCCCAAAGCTAGCAGAAGGAAAGAAATCATAAAAATCAGATCAGAAATAAATGAAAAAGAAATGAAGGAAACAATAGCAAAGATCAATAAAACTAAAAGCTGGTTCTTTGAGAAGATAAACAAAATAGATAAACCACTAGCCAGACTCATCAAGAAAAAAAGGGAGAAGACTCAAATCAATAGAATTAGAAATGAAAAAGGAGAGGTAACAACTGACACTGCAGAAATAAAAGAGATCATGAGAGATTACTACAAGCAACTCTATGCCAATAAATTGGACAATCTGGAAGAATTGGACAAATTCTTAGAAATGCACAACCTGCCAAGACTGAATCAGGAAGAAATAGAAAATATGAACAGACCAATCACAAGCACTGAAATTGAAACTGTGATTAAAAATCTTCCAACAAAGAAAAGCCCAGGACCAGATGGCTTCACAGGCGAATTCTATCAAACATTTAGAGAAGAGCTAACACCTGTCCTTCTCAAACTCTTCTAAAATATAGCAGAGGGAGGAACAGTCCCAAACTCCTTCTACGAGGCCACCATCACCTTGATACCAAAACCAGACAAGGATGTCACAAAGAAAGAAAACTACAGGCCAATATCACTGATGAACATAGATGCAAAAATCCTCAACAAAATACTAGCAAACAGAATCCAACAGCACATTAAAAGGATCATACACCATGATCAAGTGGGGTTTATTCCAGGAATGCAAGGATTCTTCAATATACGCAAATCTATCAATGTGATAAACCATATTAACAAATTGAAGGAGAAAAACCATATGATCATCTCAATAGATGCAGAGAAAGCTTTTGACAAAATTCAACACCCATTTATGATAAAAACCCTGCAGAAAGTAGGCATAGAGGGAACTTTCCTCAACATAATAAAGGCCATATATGACAAGCCCAAAGCAAACATCATCCTCAATGGTGAAAAACTGAAAGCATTTCCACTAAGATCAGGAACAAGACAAGGTTGCCCACTCTCACCACTCTTATTCAACATAGTTTTGGAAGTTTTAGCCACAGCAATCAGAGAAGAAAAGGAAATAAAAGGAATCCAAATCGGAAAAGAAGAAGTAAAGCTGTCACTGTTTGCAGATGACATGATCCTATACATAGAGAACCCTAAAGATGCTACCAGAAAACTACTAGAGCTAATCAATGAATTTGGTAAAGTGGCAGGATACAAAATGAATGCACAGAAATCTCTGGCATTCCTATATACTAATGATGAAAAATCTGAAAGTGAAATCAAGAAAACACTCCCTTTACCATTGCAACAAAAAGAATAAAATATCTAGGAATAAACCTACCTAAGGAGAAAAAAGACCTGTATGAAGAAAATTATAAGACACTGATGAAAGAAATTAAAGATGATACAAATAGATGGAGAGATATACCATGTTCTTGGATTGGAAGAATCAACATTGTGAAAATGACTCTACTACCCAAAGCAATCTATAGATTCAATGCAATCCCTATCAAACTACCACTGGCATTTTTCACAGAACTAGAACAAAACATTTCACAATTTGTATGGAAACACAAAAGACCCCGAATAGCCAAAGCAATCTTGAGAACGAAAGAAGGAACGGGAGGAATCAGGCTCCCTGACTTCAGACTATACTACAAAGCTACAGTTATCAAGACGGTATGGTACTGGCACAAAAACAGAAAGATAGATCAATGGAACAGGATAGAAAGCCCAGAAATAAACCCACGCACATATGGACACCTTATCTTTGATAAAGGTGGCAGTAATGTACAGTGGAGAAAGGACAGCCTCTTCAATAAGTGGTGCTGGGAAAACTGGACAGGTATATGTGAAAGTATGAGATTAGATCACTCCCTAACACCATACACAAAAATAAGCTCAAAATGGATTAAAGACCTAAATGTAAGGCCAGAAACTATCAAACTCTTAGAGGAAAACATAGGCAGAACACTCTATGACATAAATCACAGCAAGATCCTTTCTGACCCACCTCCTAGAGTAATGGAAATAAAAACAAAAATAAACAAATGGGACCTAATGAAACTTCAAAGCTTTTGCACAGCAAAGGAAACCATAAACAAGACCAAAAGACAACCCTCAGAATGGGAGAAAATATTTGCAAATGAAGCAACCGACAAAGGATTAATCTCCAAAATTTACAAGCAGCTCATGCAGCTCAATAACAAGAAAACAAACAACCCAATCCAAAAATGGGCAGAAGACCTAAATAGACATTTCTCCAAAGAAGATATACAGACTGCCAACAAACACATGAAAGAATGCTCAACATCATTAATCATTAGAGAAATGCAAATCAAAACTACAATGAGATATCATCTCACACCAGTCAGAATGGCCATCATCAAAAAATCTAGAAACAATAAATGCTGGAGAGGGTGTGGAGAAAAGGGAACACTCTTGCACTGCTGGTGGGAATGTGAATTGGTTCAGCCACTATGGAGAACAGTATGGAGGTTCCTTAAAAAACTACAAATAGAACTACCATATGACCCAGCAATCCCACTACTGGGCATATACCCTGAGAAAACCAAAATTCAAAAAGAGTCATGTACCAAAATGTTCATTGCAGCTCTATTTACAATAGCCCGGAGATGGAAACAACCTAAGTGCCCATCATCGGATGAATGGATAAAGAAGATGTGGCACATATATACAATGGAATATTACTCAGCCATAAAAAGAAATGAAATTGAGCTATTTGTAATGAGGTGGATAGACCTAGAGTCTGTCATACAGAGTGAAGTAAGTCAGAAAGAAAAATACAAATACCGTATGCTAACACATATATATGGTATTTAAGAAAAAAAAATGTCATGAAGAACCTAGGGGTAAAGCAGGAATAAAGACGCAGACCTCCTAGAGAACGGACTTGAGGTTATGGGGAGGGGGAAGGGTGAGCTGTGACAGGGCGAGAGAGAGTCATGGGCATATACACACTAACAAACGTAGTAAGGTAGATAGCTAGTGGGAAGCAGCCGCATGGCACAGGGGTATTGGCTCGGTGCTTTGTGACAGCCTGGAGGGGTGGGATAGGGAGGGTGGGAGGGAGGGAGATGCAAGAGGGAAGACATATGGGAACATATGTTTATGTATGACTGATTCACTTTGTTATAAAGCAGAAACTAACACACCATTGTAAAGCAATTATACCCCAATAAAGATGTTAAAAAAAAAATAAGATTACTGTCAAATTCAGTCAGCTTTCCTGACAGAATGTATTAGCACACCATGTCACTGTGTATATGTAATATTGCTTCAAACATCTCAAATTCAGGAGGATATTGTCGCTTTTCTCTCATTTTCTCTCTCAACTAAATTTAGGGTTAAAATTAAAAGTGAAAAAATAATCAAAAGATTTAAGAAGCAGTCAAGATATATAATGATAACAGCTTCAAGCTAATATTACTAGAGAGACCCGGGTTATATCTTGTTGAGAAGGTTTTTGTTTGTCTCTTCACCTCCTTGGTTGCTAATTGTTTCATTTATAAAATATAGGAAACATAAGGACTCATGAATATGTAGCACATAGGCATTAAAGTTATATACATTTTTGGAAATCAAGAAAATCAACCACTTTTAAAATCACAATGTTAATAAACTCATTGCTTAAAGAAAAAGAAAACTCGCATAGGATCATTTGTAAACAGAATATATGCATTTTGACCTTTGTATTTCTAATATAAAAAGTATAAAAAGAAAGAGGATTTTTCAAGAGAAAATTGATGCATGCCATAGCCTATTAATATTACTTAGTGTCACTGGTATGAGAAGTAGTAGAAGTGTTAATTTCTAAAATAACCTATTTTTAAATATGTGTTTTAACATTTTTATAGAGCTGTTTTTAAAAATGAATTGCATTCTGTTACATTAAATGGAGTATGCTGAATATAAGTTACCTTTATGATTCAAGTAATATTCTCGTGGGACACTCTGTATAGTTATAACGTCAGAGACTTCTCAGGTATACATGTTTTTTTTTAATACACATAATGGCTTCAAGAACAACTACAAGGAGAGATTTTTTTTTTTAAGGGAAGGAAGAAAAAAAGAAAGGAAAGAAGGAAAGGAGGGAGGGAGGGAGGAAAGAAAGAAGAAAACATTTTTTCTTTTTCTTCCTGTCACTTCTTCCTGCTCTGCTCTTACTGGATCTTACTGCTATAATCTGCTGACTTATTTAAATACAATAGCCTAAATGAACATCACTTAGTTTCTTCTGCTCTATTTGTGTTGACTGCAGGATCTTGCAAGTCCTGTGACTGAAAGACAACTGCTTTTCCATGGGCTTTGGGAAGAGACAGCCTGGATTTAGACAGGGCATCTGATCTGAATTCTGAAATTCACCATCCTGGGAACCTTAGTTAGGTTGCTTAACCTCTCTGGACCTCAGTTTCTTTATCTTGTTAAGCAGGGATTATAATATCAGTCTCCCAGGGCAAAAACTGAACATTCAATAAAGTCAGGTCCTTTTTCTCTATTTTTCAGAAGATGGTTTCTTATCCTAGGTCTGCTTTTAAGTAGTCTGTTAGCATTATTTCACCTCTCTGATTCTCAGATTCTAGGTCAATAAAATAATAAGGGTATGGACTCTTTGGATCTAACTTTCTATGATTTTATTTTGAATTGCACAAAGCAGGGCCTTATAACTTCTTATTTTGGTTACTAAATAATCTCAAAGAAATTAATGGCAGAATAATCTTGAATCAGGATTAATAATATAAACCACTAAAATTAAACAATTTTAAACATTTAAACAGTATGTGATCTTAAACCCAGATAAGCGATGGGATTGATAACACCCCCACAGCAGAACTCTTCACTGCAAAATTTTTCAATGACATATAGCTAAAGGAGATTTCTTGTAAAAAAGTATTTTTTAAATTGAATTGTATGCATATCAGTGGACCTGGAGAAAAAAAGTACTCTAAAATTTCTAAATTTCTAAAGAAATGCTTTAAAGCATCATTTCTTATTATACTTTTAATACTCCATAAGGAAGTCATGAGCATTTGGAACCAGCTGGAAGTAGCAGTTCCTAATGACACATGAAATATAGATCCTGAAAATGTAATTACTGTATTCAGAATATATTTCAGAATTGTAGAAAAAAAATCTCAGTCACCTTTTATCATGGGTCTCTGGAAAGGACACATTTGTCCTACTAAACAGAAAGATTAAATGGTTGATCTTTTTCCAGCCTTCTCCTAATTAAGATAGGTTTTCTTACAAAGGGACAGCATTTTAAAATTGTGTATATTGTTAGTTGTGTATGAAAAGACTGGTGCGTCATTTCTCCCTGCTTCTAGCTTGCAGTTCACAGCATTATTTTCACACTCCAGCAGACTAACCGAAAGTCTCTGGTGCATCAAAACCAATATCAACCTTCGTGAATTAATTACTTCCTTCAATCTCAGCTTTATAATGAGTCTCTCTGGGAACTGGCACAATTAAAAAAAAAATTGAGTCACCAGTAAGATGGGGGAAGATGTTGCTCTAAGGCCTGTTCTCTTTCCTCCCTCTTCTACCATTAAACTTTTCAGATTAGTACTCAGAAAGTAAAATTTCACTTCTAAGGATGATCTCTATTTTAAACAGTCTAGGTTCTCAGACCACTGAGGAAGAAAAGTCATTTTCAACTCCCATATTACAAAACCGAATGTACCATGCTCTTCTCTGTTTTTACATGAAACAAGGTCTTTAAAAAAAAAAATTCTAAAATCTCACACTCATTTTCTTTATTTGTAGTTTGGAATAGTAATATGTCACAAATATATATAAAGCTACCAGCATTTCTTCTTCAATAATTCAGAGACAGAGCTGTCTTCTGGAGCTAGGTTTTCAATAACATTTTTATTCTGTTCTTCAATAATACATTATTAACACAGTGATTCTCAAATCTAGCTGCACATTAGAATAATCCCTGGAGATTTCATATATATATATATATATATATATATATATATATATATATATATATACACACAAAATAGAATAAATATCTTATATTTAACATAAATAAGATGTAAGATATATATCTATCTTCAGGCTATGTTCTTAGAGATTTTGATTACGTAGACCTGGGCCAGGAATTTATTTTTCTTATTAGATGAACACCGGCCTGGTGTCGGTTTTTTTTTTTCTTCATCACCAAGGTGGAGAATCACTATATTAACATAATACCCATTATTAAGATGCAATGAAAAATATTTGCACCTATATTGTGGTTTAGTTTCTATATGTTAATATTATATTTTCTAGAAATATCACACAAATGTGGAGTTCTCTTTTACTGATACAGTCTGTTTTAACATAGCAACACCAGCCTTGCTGTATCATCATATTTGGAACTCTGTTTAAAAGATTTATTACTTAAAAGATGTGAGACTAGCCCCTATTGGGGGAAAAAAAATAATAAGGAAACAAACAAATTCAATGAACAATATCTGTGATAGTAGTCTGCCTTAGACATCTGTCCAGTCGTTCACCACCAGGGTTGATCTGGCTAACTAAATAGGTATTCCTATCTAGCTCATGTGTCTATAGATCATTTTCCTAGAGGTGTGCTTACCATCAGAGAGGTTGACCTTTTCAAATAGAAAAAGACCATTTATTCATTAAGGATATCCTATATGATGAGACCAATTTAAAAAGAATGAGGAAATGAGATCAAAAGGAGAATAAATAGAAAAAGTCAAATGCTAGGAGTAAGACTGGTAAGCAAAATATTTGGGGTAAGACACATGTCAGCGAAAGGAAAACAAAAATTGGACTTAGTATTTTAGCAATCAAAGGAAAGAAATAAACATAATAAATTATGCCATTCATATTGTCCAAAAAAATAAAACAAACCAGTTGCTTAGGAAAATCTCAGATCTTCCTGGAACTGAAACAGGAGAAATACCTTCAGTGGACACTGGCATGTGGTAAGCCTTATGTGTAACATTCCATTCTCTCTCCTCAACCCCAGACCCTAAGTAAGTATAGTAACATGTTTTATTAGTCTCTTTGTTATAACACCTATTAACAAGGCCATCAGAAAAGAAATGAGGAGGAGCTAAAACAATACAATGCAAGAATGTTTTCAGTAACTGTACAGCTTAACCTGAATTATACACAACATTTCTTGGAACTAGGCTTTTGCTGATTATTGGGTGTAAATGATAGACAGGTTTAATATGTTCCACTGTCAGCCAGACTAAAACTAGGAAACCCATTCCCTAATGAAATTTGAGAACCCCTACCCATACTTAAATATCAAGCTTCTCAATTTCAGTACAAGGATAAGTTATGAAAACATGGGAGAACAAAACTAACATTTTCTTAAAGAATGACTCCTGGGCTTGTTCCATAAATGGAGAAGTAATACTAATAATTTTAGCCTGGCTGGAAAACATTTAAAGCACATATAATTAGTAAATATATAAAATAGTGTCAACATTGCAGTCATATAACTTCTAATTTTGAGCAACATAACTTCTCATGAATTCTTTAAACTGGTTGCAAAATATACGCCTCAGTGTCTAGAAGAATTGACTTGCACAAATACTTCATAGTTTTAGTTCAGTGAAATATTGAAGAACAGTTTCCAAAACTGATACGGATTTGGGATAGGTTTATCTTAAATCATTCTTCCTGGACATTAATCAGATAGCAGAGTTAATTGACTAATAAGAGTCATTTTCTGCTTTTGACCTTTCTCTGTTGTCAACATTGTAAAGGCAAATGCTTATCTTTCTCTTTTATGTGTAATGTTCCTGGGTTGGAGATAGCAGTGAAACTATTAATAGGGAACATATGGGTAGAACTCATTTGAAAGTATCATTGTAACATTACGATACATTAAGAAGACAGACAAGATATACCCTTGTTTATCCCATTAGGAATTATTAAACAATTCATCAGGAGATCATTCTGAGTCAAGTTCTCAAAGCAGTTTTAAGGTTATATTGAGAATCAATAACTCATACAACATAGCTAATAATGAATTTATGTCTGGGGACAAGGGTAAGAAAAAAGTCAATCAGACAGGTACAAAATTCTCATGTTTTTGCTGAAATTTTCTACACTCTGTGAAAGAATAGAGTGATATAGCAACTTCATGCAGAATATTGGCTTGAAGAGCCCACACTTCTGATTTACCAAGAAAGAAACAAATATATAGTCTGGGGAGAAAATCTAGTAAGCTAAACAGTCTATAATCTGGGGGGGAATAAATGTTTGTCATTGAAAAAGGGAATGGATTACAGGCTACTTAATCATAAATAAGCATACTTTGGAAGTTTATGCTTAGTGCGTAAATAAATGGGAAATACCAGAGCCAAGTATTAGAAATAAACTTGCACTTTCTCGGAAGTAGAAAAACTGGGTATTTCACTTAATTAGCTATAGTATATGAGAAAGTATAATGGAAAGCATAATTCTACAGTTATGGACTTAGTACAGAAATTCAGCTCCTCTCGTAAGAACTACATTTACCTGCATGGATGAGGTAGAAAAATGAGAAATTCTGTATATAATTTGACATAAACTCATTCAAGTGGCCATTTTGAAATATGGCTTCCAAGTTTGCCTCACTAAGCCAGTGCCAGGTTTGCCACTGATTGGACCAACCTGAATCATCAAGGTGGTTTGGGGAATGCTGTGTGCTGAAGCATTTCAAGAAAGTGTCTCTTTGCTTCTGGAAGGTGCAGTGTATGGATCTGAAAGTGGAACTATTGCAGCCAGTTTTCCCCTAGTAGGAAAACATGGGAACAGAGCCATGAGAACTTCAGGTTCATGGAGCCAGAACTCTTATAAATCACATCTGAAGATCACCCTACTCGAACAGTGGGATTTTCAGGGATGTAGCTGTATTGGTTTTCTATTGCTCTAAAACAAATTACCACAAATAGAAGCTTAAGACAACACTCATTTATTAGCCCACAGTTCTGCATTTCAGAAGTTTAGCACAGATATGCTCAGGATATAATAAGGCTGAAATCAATGCTCTGGCCAGACTGAGTCATTCCCTGAAAATTCTATGAAAAACATCCACTTCTTTAACAACAAACTCATTCTTGTTGTTGGCATGACTCAGATCCTTGTGGTTGTAGGACTAAGATCCCTAGTTTCCTTGCTGACTGTCAACCATGAAGTTCTCTCAGGTCTTAGAGGCTGCCTGAATTCTTTGCCACATGACTCCCTCTTTTTTCAAGTAGGCAATGGTTCTTCAAGTCTGTCCTGTGTCTCCAATCTCTGATTTCCTCAACCAGCCAGAAGAAATTTCTACTTTTAAAGGTCTTATCTGACTAGTTCAGAATCATCCAGATAATCTCTCTATCATAAGATCAACTGATTTGACACTTTAGTTATATTCACAAAACCCCTTCACAGCAGTATCTAGATACATTTTTGACTGAATAACTGGGAGAGAGTATATGCCAGGGACTGGAAATCTTGGGATATCTTCATAGAATTCTGCCTACTACATAATCCAGTACACTCACTTTGATATTTATACCAGTTTGAACCACGTTTTTCATTATTTATAATCAAAAAACATTATAACTGATATACTCCTTGAAAAAAGGAAACTCATAGTGAGGTTAATCATATTCAATTTGTAAGAATACTGATTCATCATGAAAAGGAATAAACTACTCATACAAGCCTCATGAGTTTGACAAACAACAGTGGCCAGTCCATCTTAACATCTCCCAATTTCACATTTTTCTTCCACAGTTAGCTACTGAAAAGTTCCAGGAGGTAAATATGGCTGCTAATATCTAGGACCCTTTGCAAACAAATAATAAAGCTTACTAGAATAGTCAACATACCAAGATTATTACCTATAGTGTCTTATCTGGCTCCAGTCTAGAAAAGGAGTCTTAATCTCTCTTGAAAATTTAGGTTTATGACAGATGATTTGTAGAAATTATAGTCTAGCCACTCTTCCATATATTCCACATTTGTTCCTTAGATCAAGCCAAACGACCAGAAGACTACAAATTTGGATTATATTGCCATTAGAAACCGAGAATCACCTTTCTGGAGTTATGTTTCAGTGTTAGTCCCTCTTTAATCAAAGAAGTTTGTCACTACAAAAAATCCATTATCATACCATTTGTCATTTCCTATATAAAATTCTCCCTGAGAAATTTCTTTGAGAATTAAGTGACAGAAATAGATATACTTTTAAAATTATACCAGTGAATTTGATGGAAACAGTTCAGGTCTCCTTCATTAATTTGGCTGCCAGAAAGTTTACAGCCAAATTCAACTATCAGCTCTAATGAGTATGTATGATCTTGGGATGGCAAGTTTGTATTTTTCTTTTATCTTATCTTTATTTTTTGCTCTACGAATATTCCTTGTTCTTGATGCTCTGTCCAAGGCATCTCAAATCTTGTGGCAAATGAGGTTGAATTCAAATAAATTTCATACATCAAGCACAAATAACCTTTTATTTGTATTGCAAATGCCTGAATTTTGTTTAGAGAACATTTTGGGTTGAGAAGTTCAGATTAAGGAATAGATAGTTCTTTCCTACTACAATAAAAAAATTATCCAAAAAGATTGGATTCAAATAATGCAGTTTTTTTTTTTTTTTTTTTTTTTTTTTTTTGCGGCACGTGGGCCCCTCACTGTTGTGCCCTCTCCCATTGCGGAGCACAGGCTCCGGAAGCGCAGGCTCAGCAGCCATGGCTCACGGGCCGAGCCGCTCCACGTCATGTGGGATCTTCCCTGCCCGGGGCACGAACCCGTGTCCCAAGCATTGGCAGGCGGACTCTCAACCACTGCGCCACCAGGGAAGCCCCTGCGGTTCTTTTTTAAAGAAAATAAAATCATTCCCATGCAAAACAAAACAAACCCTGTTAGATTTGAAATATAAAAATAATGGAAAATTCCTTTTCCGCTTCAGTATTTCTAAGATGCCTCCTTTAAAGTTCAAATTTTGAATACTTTAAATTAATAGTCCTAAACACAATAAAACTGTATACATGTTATTAATTCAGGCAAACCTGAAAAGGTCATTTTAAAAAAGGATTCATATATGAGGTAAGTCAAATCCTGTTTCTCTCGAGCAACACAGCTAGATATATTTGAAGAACAAACCCACAAACAGAAAATGTCCTTTCAGCATTTGATTCAAAGTTTATACACTTAAGTTTTATCATTTATGAAATGATAAATTATAATTACATATTATTTACAATTTACAATTACAAATTATAAACATCATGACCATTAAGTGACTGTGGCCCCACAACTTGTGGGATCTTAGCTCCCCAACCAGGGATCAAACCATGCCCCCTGCAGTAGAAGCACAGAGTCCTAACCACTGGATTGTCAAAATTCCCTAGAACTTGAATTTTTTTTTTTAATACTTTTTTGGCCTTACCTCACAGCATGTGGGATTTTAGTTCCCCAACCAGAGATCGAACCCATGCCCCTTGCGTTGGAAGCACAGAGTCTTAACCACTGAACTGCCAGGGAATTCCCTAGAACTGGAATATTAAAAGGAATTCTTTCATGGGAAATTTGTCCTGAAATATATTAGAATTCCATAAAAATCAGTTAGTGTCTTAGTTCATTCAGGCTGCTATAACAAAATATCGTAGAACTGGGTGGCTTATAAATAACAGAAATTTATTTCTCACAGTAGTGAAGGATGGAAAGTCCAAGTTCAAAGTGCTAGCAGATTCGGTGCCTGGTAAGGGCCTATTTCCTGGTTCATAGATAGCCATGTTTTTACTGTTCCCCTGCAGGACAGAAGTGGATGAGTGAGTTCTCTGGGGCCTCTTTTATGAGGGCACTAATTTCATTCATGAGGGTTCTGCCTCCATGACCTAATCACCTCTCAAAGGCCCCAACTCCAAATACCATCACATTAGGAATTAGTTGTACCATTTGAATCTGGTGGGATACAACATCCAATCTATAGCATATATGTAGACTCAGATATGTCACAGAAAAATTATTTTCTTCAGGAGACAACTACTATGAAGTGAATGAGTCTGATACTACCTAGTTAATCCATAGGGCATGAATTGATGATTTTTCACCCATATTTGGAAGTTTTGCTCTGTTTTCATCATGGTGTATGTGCATTTGTTTGTGTGTATGTGCATGTGTGTGCTTTAACTTTGTCTCATTTATCTTCCTGCATTGTTGTTTTTGGCATTATGAACAAATCTACTTGCATGAATTTATAATTCAAAATATGTCAAGGTTAAATTTTAAAAATTTAAATAATAAAAAATATTAAAAATATATCACGGCTTCCCTGGTGGTGCAGTGGTTGAGAGTCTGCCTGCCGATGCAGAGGACACGGGTTCGTGCCCCGGTCCGGGAGGATCCCACATGCCGCGGAGCGGCTGGGCCCGTGAGCCATGGCCGCTGAGCCTGCGCGTCCGGAGCCTGTGCTCCGCAACGGGAGAGGCTGCAACAGTGAGAGGCCCGTGTACCACAAAAAAAAAAAAAAAAAATATATATATATATATATATATATATATCATTTCTAATAAACATTCTTCTTTCACTTCAAGTGAATATTCTTCATTCTATTATAATAGAATCCCCTTGTCATATTATTATACTGTAGAGTACTCTCTAATTATAATCATTTTTTTAAGTCTATATTTGAAATTACAGAAAACAGGAAGCCATAAAAGGCAATTATTTATTTCTGTAGTTTTTTCCTTCCAAGATCTCACTTTTGTAGTAAGTAGATAGCACTAGGATACTTTATCATATCACAAACACACAAAAAAGAGGAAAAGTGAAAAAAAAAAAGCTATATATTAGTGAGTGAATGACCTTCAGCCTGAAGCTTCCATATGTCCCAGTTCATTTCATTAGAATAAGTATTATCAGTATCTCTAGCACATATCCTCTTCCTGAACTGATAGATAAATAAAGTAGACTCTCCTTTGCCAGAGAGTTTCTAATTAAAAGCCTTGAGTGTTCAATCCAGCATAGAGCATGCACAGACTTAAAAAAATTCTCCTACCATAGGAGGCCAGAGATCACACTTCCCCAAGATTTCAGAATGTTGTTTTAGCTGTTCCAGGATGAAGCAAATTGAAAAGTAAAACTTCCACAGCAGAGTGGAATATGTCTATAAAGTTAAAAATGTCTTTAAAGATATCTATAAGGTTAAAAATAAATAAAATTTATAGTGGTTTATTCAGTCCTCTGTCTTCTTTACTTTCTGCACTGAGCACTATAGCCTTAACTGAAGTTATAAAATCTACAAGATAATCTCGTATAACTAAAAATCCCATTAAACTACCAAAAAATTTTCCAAACCCTGCATTTACAGGTGATGATGATTTCCAAGAATATTAAACTCTTTTATTATAAATGTCATTAATAAGTCTTTCATAGGCATTCATGTTCTAAAATGAGAAGCTGTTCACATATTATCAAATGCCTGTGGTCAGGATAATACTGAATCCTGAACTCACGACTTCCAGGAAACTAGTCAGCCCAATTGGCCCAGCATATTCTCTGCTCTTTAAAAACTTAATATTGCTACTTCTTACCTCACTAATCTCATCTCTTCATATTATTCACTTATTGAAATTTTCTTATAAATTACTAAAAGTTAAAAGTCCAACTTTCTCTAGGAAACCCTCTCTGAATATTTACAAGGACATTTCTTTTGAGTACTTTTTATTTGAAATTTAGTTTCTGCTACCATATTTTCAGTCCTCTATCTGCTTTCCCAAGGGTAATGTGAGCTCTTTGAAAACTGAAGCAGAACCTGATGTATCTTAATATCATACTTATCTCTTAACCTTATGGAAAGCATCCACATAAGTGAATCATAAACTGCAGAGTTATAAACAAGGGGAATACATTATAATTACACTGGATTTTAGTTGACAATTTTTGTACATGCTGATTGAGCAGATACAGAATCCCATGCTTCATTATATCCCCAGAGCTTGGAAGCTGGTAGATATTTAACTCATGTTGACTGAATGGTTGAATTAATAAATAAATGACTAAAAGAGGAAGAGAAAAAATAAAAATATTCTTTTCCTGTAACATCTACTACTAGGACAACATTGCATATTGATTAAAGCAACAATAAGAAATTACTTGAACAGATATTTAACCAGAGAAGGTATATGGACAGCAAATAAGCACATGAAAAGATGATCAGCATCATTAGTCAATAAAGAAATAAAAATTAAAATGACAAAGAGATACCATTACATAACTACTAGATTGGCCATAATTAAAAAGACTGACCAGGGCTTCCCTGGTGGCACAGTGGTTGAGAGTCTGCCTGCCGATGCAGGGGACACGGGTTCATGCCCCAGTCCAGGAGGATCCCACATGCTGCCGCGGAGCGGCTGGGCCCATGAGCCATGGCCGCTGAGCCTGCGCGTCCGGAGCCTGTGCTCTGCGGCGGGAGAGGCCACAGCAGTAAGAGGCCCGCGTACCGCAAAAAAAAAAAAAAAAAGACTGACCATACTAAATGTTGAAAATGTGGAGAAATTGGAATTCTCATATACTATTGGTCAGAATGAAAAATGGTACAACTACTGTGGAAAACAGTTTGGCAGTTTTTTACAGTTATGTTCCAGTGAGTCCACATCTAAGTATTTATGTGAGAGAAATGAACACACATGTTCACACAGACTTGTATACAAATGTTAAAAGTACCTGTATTTGTAATAGCCAAAATCTGAAAATAATCCAAATGTCTATTAACAGGTGAATAAACAAATTGTGTTATATCCATCCAATGGAACAGTCTTCAGCAATGAAAAGAAATAATCCATTGGTATTTGCTACAACATGGATACTTCTGAAAATAATTATTCTAAGTAAAAGAAATCAAACAAAAGGTACATACTGAGTGATTCAACTTACATAAAGTTCTAATACATAGTGATGTAATTAACTAGTAGTGAAAGTAAGCAGATCAGGAGTTGCCTGGGATTGGGGAGGGGAGTGGTAATGAGGGATTAAAAAGGGTCATGAGGAAACTTCTGTGGGTAATGGATATCTTATCATCTTGATTGTGATGATGGATCCACAGGTGTAAAGGTATGTCAAAACTTCTCAAATTGTACACTTTAAATATGTGTAGTTTGTTGTATGTCAATTTTACAACATTATAGCTGTTCAAAAAGAAAGGCTAAAAGATTCTTGGAATAAAATATCCCATATGTAATCTGATGAAGATGATCAATAAAGAGATGTTATTTCAGGTGTCTGACTAGCTTACAACCTCCCTTACTTCTCTGGCAACAGTTTAACAATTTTTAGAGGTGGCTCTTAAGTACATGTAAGATATAATTTAATATAATATTTGTTAAAATATTCATGAAAATGATTATAATTGTATATAATATTAAAACAATATAATTATTATAAATTTATTGAGATTTTAATATATATTTATAATTATGAATTATAAATATATAATTATATAAATAATCATTCAACTAGTTGAAACTAAAGTCTTCTCAATGCACTTAAAATATAATCCAAACACATCTCCATGGTGTGAAATCTCCCTTCTCATTTACCTTTTTAATGTCCTAACACTCTTAAGAATAGATCACTATGCTAAAATCATACGTTCTTTTCGTTCCTGTCCATTAGGAACATGCCAACCTCCATTTCCCTCAGGGCACTGCACTTGCTGAAGCATTTGTTAAACACTTTCCACAGGTCATCACCTCAACTCCTACCTCCTCAGGGAAGTCATCACCATAATACAATTCAAATAATCCACTGCACCCTTCTCAGTCACTTTTGATCACACCACCCTGCTTTATTTTCTTAATTGCATTACTTTCTGATTTGTCCTATTTATTTATTTACTGGCTATTGTCTATCTGTCTCTCATCACTAGAATGTAAGAACAATGGCCACACACTTTGTTTTGTTCATCTCTGTAACCCCAGAGCTTAAAACATGCCTGGAACATAGATAGGTATTCAATAAATATTTTTTTAATGAGTAAAAGGTCATATACATAGCATGATTTCAGTGTGGGAAGAAAGCCTGTTGCCAGTAGGTGTGTGCTTCCTCATGGTTGTCCCACAGAGACCAATAAACTGATTTTAAGTGGTTAGCTTTGGATGCATATTTTGATGATAGTTTTGGCCATTTAAATAGATTGAATCTAGAATTACAATGACTAGATGTCAACAAGTTCTAAGTGGAATATAAAGTTGAATAAACTGAATTTTAGTCAAGTTATTTTCAAAATGATGTTATTTTTTAAAAATGAAGACTTTACTAATTTACTTCTACAGTCTTACAGTTATTTGCTAAAAATAGAAATTTTGTATCAAAAATGCTATAACCTTGGAAACTTCCACTTTCAGCCATTTACTGGACTAGATAAGCCTGTGACATTTCCACAGCAGAACAACTAGATGCTGCACCAAGTGTAATTTTGGTCACATTGTTGGCTGCAGAAGAAATAAGAGAAACCTTCAAATAGCCAAATAAACAACAACTAAGTAAACAAATACAGTGAGCAATCTGGAGGATAAGAGGGAGAATTGAAATGGACATTCTCAGCAACATCTATGCAAGGGAAATAATTAAACTTGACACTCCCAGATTCTGCTTGGAACCCTAAAGGGGGACTAAGTTTTCCGAAAGTCAATAATTCCCTCAAATTCTCAGCAAAAGCAAATACAATTCTTTCCAAAGAAATGCATCTTCAAGACCTCAAGTTTCCACAGAGCAAAATCAGTCACATATGAGTTCATAAATAGAGCTCATAAACACACCATAAACAAGACTTCATGCGTGTTATTTGGCAGAAACAACAAAAAGATTTATATCCAAAAGGAGATTATAAATTAGAGTTAATAGCTAGACACAATAGAATAACTATTTATGGTATAATGAAAAAGAAACAGCAACATTTTATTTTCAAAAAGTATCAGGAAAAGTTGAAACAAATCAAATTATACTTTAGAAATAAAATATAATTGTTTTAATTAGAAATGTGTAGCTAAATGTCTGCCGATACTCAACTGAATAAGGAGTATAAGAAGTGGATGATAAAGGTAAAGAAATTACTCATAAGTCACCAAAAAGAGAAAAGATGATAAAAATTTTAAGGAGTTTAAAATATTTTTAGGGTCAAATGTAAAGGCTAATATTCATCCAAACGGGGTCAAGGAGGAAGAGAAGGAAGGAAAGGCAATATTTAAAGAGCTATTCAACTTGGAATTTTCTAAAACTGATAAAAAAGAATGAATTTATATAAACAGGGAGCATTTATCCTAAACAGGATGAAAAATAAGTAAAAGTTGAGAGGCACAATAAGGAAACTGAAGAATCTCAAAAACAAAATATTTTCAAACCATCAAAGAGAAAAGACAGTCTGATAATCAGACAGCAGACTTATCAATGGCAACTATGAAAGCCAGAAGACAGTAGAATAATTCAAAACCTTGGGAGGAAATAATTATCTATCTAGATTTATAAAGCTTTTAAAATTATCTTTTAAGAATAAGGGTAAAAACAGTATCATATAAAATTTATGAGAACTTACTACCAATGTGTGATTATAAACAAAGCTGTTTGAGATAAAGAATGTAGAAATGAATTTAATAAAGAATCTTACCTGAGACTATTTGTCTAGTACTAAATTCAACATTAATGATTTCTTTTCAGTAAAATAACATTATACATTACATTAAATAATTTAATTTTAATGTTTTTGGTTTTATATTTATTGGGATTTCTGATTGTTTCTATTATGATTATATAAAAGCTATAAGCTTAGGAAATGCACATGTAGTTTCAAATTTATACATATTTATGTTATGTTTAATGAGAATAATGTAAGTAAAACACAAGTTCATGATACATAGTTTCTATTTAAAAGAGTCCCTGAAATTATTTAAATATGATAAATACTGAACTAGATAACCCTTAATATCTTCTGCAGCTCTAAAATTATTTAATTTCCTTTCTGCATGAATCATATAATATGTCATTACCTCATCACCTTCAACTTAGTCTTGGATCTTGCTGCCATTAATCTGTTTAATGGGCATGAAAAAGGAAGCAGACTTCAACCTTTCAAGAATTTGAGCTAATGAGACTTATTGGAAGCTTTCAAATTCATCTCTATTAGGTCTTCTAATGGATACTACACTTCTGCAAACACATTTTACTTGCTTACACAATTCAATGCACAGGAAAATGTAAGTGATTGCACTTTTATGTCGTACACAAGGTTGAAATCTCTATATCAAAATACAAAATCTCTATGTAAGTGCTTGCTAACCATCTTTGTAAGAATATATCATATTCTGAATTTTCTCTGTCCTATTGGCTTCCCACAAGATAAAACAATTGCTCTGTAAGGATCAAATTTTAAGTATATAGTAAAATAGTGTCTGTTATCATCTAGGAGCTTTATGTTTCTATGTGCATTTTTTACTGCAAAGTCAAGATCATGCAAAATATTTTAAATTTTTATTTAATTATGCATTTGGTAGATGATTGACAAATGATTGACAGATATACATTTACACATATAATTTACATTTATATTATAAAATATAAAGTATTTTATAATTTTTCATTTTTAAGAGTCTACTTGATTAGAAAATTTGCCTTGTCTTTTCTTCTGCTTAAAACCAGCGGCTTTGAATTCTATTGCACCTGCTGAAGGAGAATTTAGTAAGACTTGCTCACAAAGGCTATTTTTATTACCCTCATAAATCACAAGATAAACCATGTAGAATGGTTAAATTTTAAAGCACATTCAGAATATTGTTTTTTAATGTCATGGTATGTTTATTATTTTTCATCAGGTATGTCTAGAGTTCAAATGCAACTAAGTACATAATTCTTTTTCAAGAAAAAGGGAGAAAAAAATCCCACACATCATAGTTTGATAACCCTATAATAGTAATGTAGGAAAAGGTATTTGTATTTCATCCTGCCGTTAAATAACTAGGTAACTTTTTCAGGTAACTATACATGCCTGATCCCTAGTTTTTTTCAAAAAGGAAAGAAATTAAGGTGGGGAAGAGTTAATGTGTTTACTAAGCTCTATCAACCAAGAGTGTTTTCAACTGTAGGTATCAAAAACTCCAGCTATAATGGCTTAAACAACCAAGGGATTTTTTTCCCCCCACATAAAAAGAAGTCGAGCCCTCACAGTACAAGAAATATTAGTTATGCTGGTCAAAAGACACCCAGGTGCTACCATATATCTACTCTCCCAAATTTGGCCAATGCCTTTTGGTTTTCCTTGTTGCAAGTCATAGTGCCATATATTACATATCCTTCAGTAAATAACAAGTCATATTGGTCTATTTTATAATACCGGAAAGAAATGCTATATTTTTCCTGAACATTTCCCATCATACTCACCTGCTTGGGTACTCCCTCTTCCATTTCACTATCCTGAACTGGGTCACATATTTACTAAATAAAAAGTAAGGAAGAGACCTTCAAGATGGCGGAGGAGTAAGACATGGACATCACATTCCTCCCCACAAATACACCAGAAATACATCTACATGTGGAACAACTCCTACAGGACATGAACTGAATGCTGGGAGAAGACCTCAGACTTCCCAAAAGGCAAGAAACTCCCCACGTACCTGGGTAGGGCAAAAGAAAAAAGAGAGACAAAAGAATAGGGACAGGACCTGCATCTCTGGGAGGGAGCTGTGAAGGAGGAAATGTTTCCACACACTAGGAAGCTCCTTCACTGGCAGAGACAGGGGGTGGCAGGGGGGAAGCTTCAGAGCCACAGAGGAGAGCACAGCAACAGGGGGGCAGAGGGCAAAGCAGAGACATTCTCACACAGAGGATGGGTGCCAAGCAGCACTCACCAGCCTGAGAGGCCTGTTTGCCCACCTGCCAGTGCAGGTGGGGGCTGGGAGCTGAGGCTTTGTCTTCAGAGGTCAGATCCCAGGGAGAGGAGTGGGGTTGGCTGTGTGAACACAGCCTGAAGGGGACTAGTGAGCCACAGCTAGCTGGGAGGGAGTCTGGGAAAAGGTCTGGAACTGCCTAAGAGGCAAGAGACCATTGTTTCACGGTGTGCAAGGAGAGGGGATTCAGAGCACTGCCTAAACGAGCTCCAGAAACGGGCACGAGCCACAGCTTTAACAGCAGACACCAGAGACGGGCGTGAAATGCTAAGGCTGCTACTGCAGCCACCAAGAAGCCTGTGTGCAAGCACAGGTCACTATCCACACCTCCCCTCCTGAGAGCCTGTGCAGCTCACCACTGCCACAGTCCCGTGATCCAGGGACAAGTTCCCTGGGAGAACACACGACACACCTCAGGCTATTGAAACATCACACTGGCCTCTGCCGCTACAGGCTCGCCCTGCATTTCATACCCCTCCCTCCGCCTGGCCTAAGTGAGCCAGAGCCCCCTAATAAACTGCTACTTTAACCCCATCCAGTCTGAGCAAAGAACAGATGCCCTCAGACAACCTACATGCAGAGGCGGGGCCAAATCCAAAGCTGAACCCCAGGAGCTGTGTGAACAAAGAAGAGAAAGGGAAATTTCTCCCAGCAGCCTCAGGAGGAGAGGATTAACTCTCCACAATCAACTTGATGTACTCTGCATCCCTGGAATACCTGAATAGATAAGAAATCATCCCAAAATTGAGGCGGTGGACTTTGGGAGCAACTGTAGACTTGGTTTGCTTTCTGCATCTACTTTGTTTCCGGCCTTGTCTTAGTTTAGTATTTAGAGTTTATTATCACTGGTAGATATGTTTATAGATTTTGTTGCTCTCTTCCTTTTTTTATATATATATAGATATATATATATATTTTACTTTTTCCCTTTTTGTGAGTGTGTATGTGTATGCTTCTTTGTGTGATTTTGTCTATATATCTTTGCTTTTACCATTTGTCCTAGGGTTCAGTCTGTCCCTTTTTTCCTTTTTTTGTAGTTTTTAGTGCTTGTTATCATTGGTGGATTTGTTTTTTGGTTTGGTTGCTCTCTTCTTTCTTTCTTTCTTTTATTTATTACTTTTTAATTTTTTATTATAAATAACTTTTTAATATTTTATTTTGTTCTATTCTAATTCTTTCTTTCTTTTGTTCTTTCTTTCTTGCTTGCTTGCTTTCCTTTTTCTCACTTTTCTTCTGAGCCATGTGGCTAACAGGGTCTTGGTGCTCCAGTGGGTGTCAGCCCTCTGCCTCTGAGGTGGGAGAGCCAAGATCATGATATTGGAACACCAGAGACCTCCCAATTCCACGTAATATCAAATGGCAAAAGCTCTCCCAGAGATCTCCATCTCAACGATAAGACCCAGCTCCACTCAACAACAAGCAAGCTACAGTGCTGGACAACCTATGCCAAACAACTAGCAAGACAGGAATACAACCACACCCATTAGCAGAGAGGCTACCTAAAATCATAGCAAGGTCACAGACACCCCAAAATACACCACTGGACACGGTCCTGCCCACAAGAAAGACAAGATCCATCCCCATACAAAATAACAGGCACCAGTCCCTTCCAACAGGAAGTCTACACAACCCACTGAACCAACCTTACCAACTGGGGGCAGACACCAAAAACAACGGGAACTACGAACCGGCAGCCTGCAAAAAGGAGACCCCAAACCCAGTAAGTTAAACAAAATGAGAAGACAGAGAAACACACAGCAGATGAAGGAGCAAGGTAAAAACCACCAGACCGAACAAATGAAGAGGAAATAGGCAGTCTACCTGAAAAAGAATTCAGAGTAATGAGAGCAAAGATGATCCAAAATCTTGGAAATAGAATGGATAAAATACAAGAAACGTTTAACAGGGAACTAAAAGACCTAAAAAGCAAACAAAAAATGATGAACAACACAATAAATGAAATTAAAAATTCTCTAGAAGTAAATAATGGCAGAATAACTGAGGCAGAAGAACGGATAAGTGACCTGGAAGATAAAATAGTAGAAATGACTACCACAGAGCAGAATAAAGAAAAAATAATGAAAAGAATTGAGCACAGTTTCAGAGACTTCTGGAACAACATTAAACCCATTAACATTCGAATTAAAGGGGTCCCAGAAGAGGAACAGAAAAAGAAAGGGACTGAGAAAATATTTGAAGAGATTATAGTTTGAAAACTTCCCTAATATGGGAAAGGACATAGTCAGTCAAGTCCAAGAAGTACAGAGAGTCCCATACAGGATAAATCCATGAAAAACATGCCAAGAAACATACTAATCAAATTATCAAAAATTAAGGACAAAGAAAAAATATTAAGAGCAGCAAGGGAAAAACAACAAATAACATACAAGGGAATCACATAAGGTAAACATCTGATCTTTCAGCAGAAACTCTGCAAACCAGAAGGGAGTGGCAGAACATATCTAAATTGATGAAAGGGAAAAACCTACAACAAAAATAACTCTACCCAGCAAGGATCCCACTCAGATTGGACACTGAAATTAAAACCTTTACAAACAAGCAAAAGCTAAAAGAATTCAGCACCACCAAACCAGCTTTACAACAAATGCTAAAGGAACTTCTCTAAGTGGGAAACACGAGGAAGGGAAAGACCTACAATAAGAAACACAAACAATTAAGAAAATGGTAATAGGAGCATACATATTGATAACTAACTTAAATGTAAATGGATTAAATGCTCCAACCAAAAGACAGAGACTGGCTGAATAGATACAAAAACAAGACCCTTATATATGCTGTCTACAAGAGACCCACTTCAGACCTAGGGACACATAATGACTAAAAGTGAGGGGATGGAAAAAGATATTCCATGCAAATGGAAATCAAAAGAAAGCTGTAGTAGCAATACTCATATCAGATAAAATAGACTTTAAAATAAAGACTCTTACAAGAGACAAACAAGGACAGTAAATAATGATGAAGGAATCAATCTAAGAAGAAGATATAACAATTGTAAATATTTATGCACCCAACATAGGAGCACCTCAACACATAAGGCAAATGCTAACAGCCATGAAAGGGAAAATTGACAGTAACACAATCATAGTAGGGGATTTTAACACCCCACTTTCACCAATGGACAGATCATCCAATATGAAACTAAATAAGGAAACACAAGCCTTAAATCATACATTAAAAAAGATGGACTTAATTGATATTTATAGGACATTCCATCCAAAAACAACAGTATACACTTTCATCTCAAGTGCCCAAGGAACATTCTCCAGGATAGATCATATCTTGGGGAACAAATTAAGCCTTGGTAAATTTAAGAATATTGAAATGGTATCAAGTATCTTTTCCAACCACAACGCTATGAGACTAGATATCAATTAGAGGAAAAATATCTGTAAATAATAAAAACACATGGAGGCTAAAAAATACACTACTAAATAACCAAGAGATCACTGCAGAAATCAAAGAGGAAAGCAAAAAATACCTAGAAACAAATGACAATGAAAACACGACGACCCAAAACCTATGCAATGCAGCAAAAGCAGCTCTAGCAGGGAAGTTTACAGCAATACAATCCTACCTGAAGAAACAAGAAAACACTCAAATAAACATCCTAACCTTACACCTAAAGCAATTAGAGAAAGAAGAACAAAAAACCTGAAAGTTAACAGAAGGAAAGAAATCATAAAGACCAGATCACAAATAAATGGAAAAGAAGTGAAGGGAAAGATTGCAAAGATAAATAAGACTAAAAGCAGGTTCTTTGAGAAGATAAACAAAATTGATAAACCATTAGCCAGACTCATCAAGAAAAAAAGGGAGAAGACTCAAATCGGTTGAATTACAGATGAAAAAGGAGAAGTAACAACTGAAACTGCAGAAATACAAAGGATCATGAGAGATTACTACAAGCAACTATATGCCAATAAAATGGACAACCTGGAAGAATGAACAAATTCTTAGAAAAGCACAACCTTCTGTGACTGAACCAGGAAGAAATAGAAAATATAAACAGGTGAATAACAAGCACTGAAATTGAGACTGTGATTAAAAATCTTCAAATGAGCTAAAGCACAGGACCAGATGGCTTCACAGGTGAATTCTATCAAACATTTAGAGAAAAGTTAACACCTATCCTACTCAAACTCTTCCAAAATATTGCAGAGGGAGGCACACTCCCAAAATCATTCTATGAGGCCACCATCACCCTGATACCAAAACCAGACAAAGATGTCACAAAGAAAGAAAACTACAGGCCAATATCACTGATCAACATAGATGCAAAAATCGTCAACAAAATACTAGCAAACAGAATCCAATAGCACATTAAACGGATCATACACCATGATCAAGTGGGGTTTATCCCAGGAATGCAAGGATTCTTCAATATATGCAAATCAAACAATGTGATAAAACACATGAAAAAATTGGAGAAAAACCGTATGATCATTTCAATATATGGAGAAAAAGTTTTTGACAAAATTCAACACCCATTTATGATAAAAACTCTGCAGAAAGTAGGCATAGAGGGAACTTACCTCAACAAAATAAAGGCCATATATGACAAACCCAGAGCCAACATCATTCTCAATGGTGAAAAACTGAAACCATTTCCTCTAAGATCAGGAACAAGACACGGTTGTACACTCTCACCACTCTTATTCAACATAGTTTTGGAAATTTTAGCCATAGAAATCAGAGAAGAAAAAGAAATAAAAGGAATCTAAAATGGAAAAGAAGAAGTAAAGCTGTCACTGTTTGCAGATGACATGATACTATACATAGAGAATCCTAAAGATATTACCAGAAAACTACTAGAGCTAATCAATGAATTTGGTAAAGTAGCAGGATAAAAATTAATGCACAGAAATCACTTGCATTCCTATACACTAATGATGAAAAATCTGTAAGAGAAATTAAGGAAACACTCTCATTTACCATTGCAACAAAAAGGATTAAAAACCTAGTAATAAACCTACCTAGGGAGACAAAAGACCTGTATGCAGAAAACTATAAGACACTGATGAAAGAAATGAAAGTTGATACAAACAGATGGAGAGATACACCATGTTCTTGGAATGGAAGAATCAACATTGTGAAAATGAGCATACTACCAAAGCAGTCTACAGATTCACTGCAATCCCTATCAAACTACAATGGCATTTTTCAGAGACAAGAACAAAAACTTTCACAATTTGTATGGAAACACAAAGACCCCGAATACCCAAAACAATCTTGAGAAAGAAAATCTCAGCTCAAGGAATCAGGTACCTGACTTCTGACTATACTACACAGCTACAGTAATGAAGACAGTATTGTAAAGGCACAAAAACACAAAAATAGATCAATGGAACAGGATAGAAAGCCCAGAGATAAACCCACACACATATAGTCACCTTATCTTTGATAAAGAAGGCAAGAATATACAATGGAGGAAAGACAGCCTCTTCAATAAGTGGTGCCGGGAAAACTGGACAGCTACATGTAAAAGAATGAAATTAGAACACTCCCTAACACCAGACACAATAATAAACTCAAAATGGATTAAAGACCTAAATGTAAGGCCAGACACTATAAAACTCTTAGAGGAAAAGATAGGCAGAACACTCTATGACATAAATCAAAGCAGGATTCTTTTTGACCCACCTCCTAGAGAAATGGAAATAAAAACAAAAATAAACAAATGGGACCTAATGAAACTTCAAAGCTTTTGCACAGCAAAGGAAACCATAAATAAGACGAAAAGACAACTCTCAGAATGGGAGAAAATATTTGCAAATGAAGCAACTGACAAAGGATTAATCTCCAAAATTTACAAGCAGCTCAATATCAAAAAACAAACAACCCATTCCAAAAATGGGCAGAAGACCTAAATAGACATTTCTCCCAAGAAGATATACAGATTGCCAACAAACACATGAAAGGATGCTCAACATCACTAATCATTAGAGAAATGCAAATCAAAACTACAATGAGGTATCACTTCACACTGGTCAGAATGGCCATCATCAAAAAATCTACAAACAATAAATGCTGGAGAGGGTGTGGAGAAAAGGGAACCTTCTTGCACTGTTGTTGGGAATGTAAGTTGATACAGCCACTATGGAGAACAGTATGGAGATTCCTTAAAAAGCTAAAAATTGAACTACCGTATAACCCAGAAATCCCACTACTGGGCATATAACCTGAGAAAACCATAATTCAAAAAGAGTCCTGTACCACAATGTTCATTGCAGCTCTATTTACAATAGCCAGGACATGGAAGCAACCTAAGTGCCCATCGACAGATGAATGGATAAAGAAGATGTGGCACATATATACAATGGAATATTATTCAGCCATAAAAAGGTGAAACTGAGTTATTTGTAGTGACGTAGATGGATCTAGAGTCTGTCATACAGAGTGAAGTATGTCAGAAAGAGAAAAACAAATACCGTACGCTAACACATACATATGGAATCTAAAAAAATAAAATAAAAGTTTCTGAAGAACCTCATGGCAGGACAGGAATAAAGACACGAACATAGAGAATATACTTGAGGACACAGGGAGGGAGAAGTGTAAGCTGGGATGAAGTGAGAGAGTGGCATGGACATATATACAATGCCAAATGTAAAATAGATAGCTAGTGGGAAACAGTCACATAGCACAGGGAGATCAGCTCTGTGCTTTGTGACCACCTAGAGGGGTGGGATAGGGAGGGTGGGAGGGAGATGCAAGAGGGAGGGGATATGGGGATATACGTATAGCTGATTACTTTGTTATAAAGCAGAAACAACACATCATTGTAAAGCAATTATGCTCCAGTAAAGATGTTAAAAAAAAAAAGTAAGCTGGACAAAGAGGGTAATATGATTAGCAGAACTGGGTTAAACCAGGGTTTCTTGCTGGGGAAACTGGTAGTACTTGAAGCTGGAAAATTCTTTGTTATGCAGGACAATTCTGTACATTCCAGGACATGTAGCATCTACAACCCAAAGGGACTGAATGTCAATATTATCTCTTAGCCCTTTTGACACTCTAAAACATGCTCAAACGTTTCTAAATGCCTCTTAGAGGTATGGTACTTCCATTAGCTGAAGTTGGATACATTTCCACCCTGAATAAGACTGGAATTCTCTTGCAAATTCAGATATGATGAATGGATACTTGGTAGGCAATCATAATGCCTACAATGAATTCTAAGTTCCCTTTTAGTTCTAATGTCTACAGTTCTATGAAGATACATTAGTCTTAGACAACATATTTGAGTATAAAAAAATATTTTGCTATTCCAACAGTGCATTCTCACAACTAAATAGTTCTATAACATTTTTCAATATAAGCAGAAATATTTATTTCTTTTCATTTCAGCACAACATTGTTACACTAACCTAGTGATGTCAATTGTAACATTTTCAGTTATTTTGCATTTTTTTTGGGAAATCCATGTTTCAATTCATATTGGAGAAAAGGAGAGAAATCAAAAGGTCCAAGCAGAAACAACAAGAGCCAATGGTTATACCAACAACGGTCTTAAGTCCATGTTTCAGGAGAAAGGTGATAGTGGAAGAATATGAACTTCTGAACTTATTCTGAGTACTGAAATGTTTGCTAGTTCCTTTCCACTGATAGTTCTAAGTAAGGTATCTATATTGCATTAAGTGTAATGAAATTAAAATGTTCTTATTTCACATAGTTCTAGTGTAGACTCTGGACACATGATAACAGAGGTCCTGTCTTGTTCATATTTTACTGTCAAGCATAGAGTGTAGCAAATAATGCTCATTAAAAGTTTATTGAACAAATGAGTTTCTATCTTTGAATTGTACACCTAAGAAACTTACAGCAATGGAAAAAATATACAATAAAACCCTTTTCTATGTCTTCACAAAATCTTTTGTATCATAATTTTGTGTACTTAAAATTATAAATGTACTCAAACACTGAGCAAATAATAATAAAATTTCCTTGCTTCTTACCTAAAAGCAATGGTCTCTGAAGCCCTTGGGTTCTGTAGAGGTTCCTCTAGTTTAGGGGTGGGCCTGTTGGAGGATGAACAGAACAAAGAAGATTAATAGGTAGAGCTTGACCTTTTACACCTGCTTTAACTATGCATTCGATTTTTATATATTTTATTTATTTGTATTCTAGGTAAATTTTTAGCATAAATTCAACTACTAAAAATAGTTTCAGAACACTGGTCTACAAAATGGACAGGTGTTATGTCATTGTTCCTTCATTCCCAGGTATGGAAAATATCTTCAAAGTCTGCTCAACAAAGTTCACTTTCCAAAAAAGGTTAATCATTGTTGAAGGCAAGTTACCTTGATGATACCCATCAAAAAAGTAGGGACTGGAATCTTTTCTTCATTTGTGTCAATAGCACTGCCCCTTAAAGACAGAAATGCAAATTGCCCTTGAAGTGAAGATTATTTCGTTCAATGTTCATATTAAAACTGTGCAAGGTGATGGGGAAAGGAATTAATAGGACATGATCTTTTCACTCAATGAATTTAGTAGATAGCACATAATAGATATGTAAATATGTCTTTTCTTTTCTTAGACAACCAGTTCAACCTACAACCCTCATAAGAACAGCCCAACATAATGCAGATTTCATCCTTTCAGCCATAGTAATTAGACCAAAAGCAGACAACTTATACACATTCAGCCAATTATATTCTCTCTACCTGAAATTTGAAATTAGGTCAGTCATTCTGAGTCAGTGATCTAAGAAGAGATGGGGAAGTGTGCAGCAAAAAAGGGTCAATGCTGGCCACATATGGACTGAAGTTATGAAGGAGCAGAGACTGAGGGGCTTACAAAAATAACCAGTTTGCATAATTAAATGAAAGAAATGTGTGAAGAAAGAAACAAGGAGAAAAGAATAAATGTCCCCAAAGACAGAGAGAAGAAACTATCTTTCCAGTCCACATGAAGCCCAATGATATTGCTGACAAATGAATTCTGTGCTATTTCCCAGGATCTTTATAATGCACCCCTTTTGATGTAATTAGTTTGAGTGGGTGTGGCTTCCTCTTTCTTCAGCTAAATGCTTCCTACTAGAAGTAGGAGACTGGCAGGCAAACTATATACACAACACTCTGTAAACCCCACAAATGTTATTATCATTATCTATGCTATACTGACTTTTGAATTTCCTCTTTCATTCTTTATCTTATTCTTTGCATCCTTTGCTTCCTATACCTCTCTCCCTCATTTTACTAATATTCGGCTTTATTTCCTTTCTTAGTTTTTCAATTTTACCCCCCAATTCTGAATAGTGCCTAAGTATTATTACAGTGCTTACAGGCAATTCAAAGACATCATGTCACGTCAACCTTTCCAACATAACCCCAGTTGTATTGCCAGTAAGAAACAAAATAAAAGTTATATTAGCTTTTGGGTCATAGATTCTGAATACTAGACTTAGAAAATTTCTTGCTAGTGAAATAAGAAATAAAACACGACAATTCATATTCTAAACAATATTTAAGAAAATATTTTTGGAGCTTATAGATAAAATGTGTTTTAAGAAAGACTCAGGGCTCTGTAATTTACTTCTTCTAAGTAAAAACATTTGAAAGTTTGACATGAATTAAGAAAATGAAATGCAATGAGCTCTCCATGTCATAAAACAGCAGGTTTTCATACATTCAAGCTGCTTGGGCTTTGGCATTCTAAATGGACCCAAATTAGGCAATAATGATCAAGGCTAAGAAAATCCTGGTGAGTAATTACCAGATGTGAAGACCTGATGGTCAAGGGCATGTTGGACAATCATTGTCTATTGGGTTTTAATCTCCAAGAAATATCATTTACTGAGGCTTCTACTTTGATCACAGACTTAAAGGGAAGCAGAAGCATTGATTTTCATTTATTCTTTTACTGGTTTCTACTTATATCTACATGTTGAATTTCACAAAATGCAGGAATTCACCTATGTCTCTACAAACAGGACACCCAATATCAGTTACTCTATCATCAGATTGAATTAAGAAACAAAATGGAGCAGAGTATGAAAAATATTTAAAGCTATAATAGGGCTTCCCTTGTGGTGCAGTGGTTGAGAGTCCGCCTGCCGATGCAGGGGACACGGGTTTGTGCCCCAGTCCAGGAAGATCCCACATGCCGCGGAGCGGCTGGGCCCGTGAGCCATGGCCGCTGAGCCTGCGCAACCGGAGCCTGTGCTCCGCAACAGGAGAGGCCACAGCAGTGAGAGGCCCGCATACCGCAAAAAAAAAAAAAAAAAAAAAAAAAGCTATAATAATATTTACAGCATTTTACATAACATTTTACATATAGTATATACATTACCCTCATAAAAACATATGAGATAAAAATAGTCAAGTTTATTTTGGTGCCTTATGTGTCAGGAGCACTCAGAGTTGTATTTCATTTACTCCTAAAAACATTATTGAGGTGTACATCATTATCTTTATTTTAATGATGTAAAGTTTGAGATGGGGATAGGTTTAGTAACTTGTCTTTAAAGACTCCCAAACTTTCTCTGTTCATGGTATGCTTAGTGTCTCAGTAATTATTCCATGGTGCCGGAGGCTAAAAGACAAAGGCAACAGACAAAATCCAGGATGGCAACATTAGGAGCTCTCAGACCCCCTCTCCAATGAGACAATCATAACAGGTAAAAGTTACAGCTTTAAAAGTTACAGAAATATTTGTTCAAGAAAATCTACTAAATCTCAGTACAAACAGGAAGAGTCTGTCGCTTGAGCCACAACCTGCTTCCTCCCTTTGCTCTCCAGCTTAGTGTGATTCAAACTACACTCCAAGTGGATGGGGTCAAGAATGCAAGACTCCCTCTCTCTCCAGCTCTCAGACACAGACTGTGATATCTCTACAGAAGAGCCTGGCCACAAGCATTTCTCATCATCTTCCTGCTCTGTGTTGCAGAGACTAAATTCCAGGCAAGTGTGACCAAGAAGGCAGGGATTCACCTTCTCCAACCAGTCCCACTCATAACACAGAGCTTTTATGACAAGCATGACAGGTGAAGAATATTGGAACTCAACATCCATTGATCCAGCTTATTTGTAGGGTAAAATTCCATGCTAGCAAAGACAAGGCGAGAAGATCAAAGGCTACTGTCCTACATAGCATTCTGCTTTTACATCAGGGATGATACCGCAAGAGGAGCAGGCCATATTACCTGTTCCCAGTTCTTGAGTCATTATTCAGAGATTGTGCCTAGGGAAAGAGCAGATTATAAGATCAAAGATATCTGAAGCTCTCCCAAGGGAACTAACTTTATTTTGAACATAGTGTGGGGAAGTTCAAGCCTAAGGTTACTCTAAAAAGCAATGGATATTTAGTGGCAAGGAAGTAAGAAAAGTCTGGGAGCTTCAAGAGAGCAATAAACTAAACCATAAGCCAACTAGTTTATTAGAGAGAACCAGGGAAAATGACAGTTAATAAGAGCCTTATCAATATTAGAACCACAGAGACTGGCCTCAAAAACTGTGCTTGCAATTACTGGAGCCTAACAGCTGGTTGTGGTACGAACAGAGGCACACAGATTAACAGAGAGATTGGTGAAAAAGAAAGTCAAAGATAGCCCTGCTAAAACCATGGTCATCCTAGGGAAATCATACCGGATGGCAACCTGAATCCACAGGCACAAATAATAAGAACAAGATATGTTAAATAAGAAGGTTAATATAACAAACATTATAAATAAATACTTGCTCTCCTTTCTTCTTCCTGCTTTTGTAAAAGCCACCAAATTATATAAAGTAATAATTATAACAATACATTGTTGGATTTGTAAAATACATAGATGTAATATACATACATAAAAATAATAGCATAAAACACAAGAAAGGAAATACAGCTATAAAGGAGTAAGTGTCCTATATCTCACAGAATTAAGCATAAATCTGAAGTAGATTATAATAAATTGAGATAAATATGGTTAAATTCTAGAGAAACCACTAAGAAAATAACTCAAAAAATATAATAAAAAACTCATTCCAGGAATTAAAATGTTACATCAGAAATTACTTGCTTAATGCAAAAATATGAAGTAAGGGAGGAACAGAGGAATAAAAAACCCATGAGAGTTATATAAAATCAAAAGTAAAGGGCAGATATAGATCCAACTATATCAAAAACTATATAAAAAACATTAAATGTGAATGGATTTGAAACTGAAATCAAAAGACAGAGATTGTCAGACTGGATAAAACAAGATCCAACTATATGCTGTCTACAAAAGCCATTTACATTTAAAAATACAAATTATTTGAGAAAAAAGGATGGAAATTATGTATGTATCATGCAAACAACAACCATAAGAAAGCTGGAGTGGCTATATTAATATTAGGCAGCATAGATTTTAAAACAAAAAAAATGTTACTAGAGACAAAGAAGGACATTTTATTTTAATAAAAGGGTCAAACTATCAAGAAAATACAATATAAAAAGTATATATGTACCTTAAAACAGAGTCCCCAAAAATACAAAGTAAAATCTGACAGGATAAAGAAAGAAATAGACAATAATACTTGGAGACTTCACATTCTATAATGCACAGAACAACCAGCAGTTCAATAAGGAAATAGTAGACTGAATGACAAACTAGACCTAATACATCTATAGGATAATTCACCAAACAACAGCAGAACACACATTCTTCTTAAGAATATTTTCTAGAATTGACCATATACTAGAGCATTAAACAAGCCTCAATAAATTTAAATGATTAAAACCATACAAAGTATGTTCTCCAGCTACAATGGAATGAAACTAGAAATCAGTAACAGAAAAAAATTCAGAAAATTCACAAATGTGTGGAAATTGAACAATACCCTCCTAACTAAACAATATTTAAAGATGAAATCACAAGAAAAATAGAAAATAGCTTGAGATAAATGAAAATTAAAATGAAGATGTAATATACCAAAACTTATGGGATGTTGCTAATGCAGTGCTTAAGTAGAAATTTATAACCTTAAACACCTATATTAGCAAAGAAGAAAGATTACAAATAAATAACCTAAACTTCCACTCCAAGAACTTAGAAAAAGAAGCACAAACTAAATATACCTGATTGCTACTTGTGTGTCTTCTTTGGAGAAATGTCTATTCAAGTTTTTTGCTCACTTTTTAGTCAGGTTTTAGAGTTGTTGCTATTGAGTTAAAGGAGTTCCTTATATATTTTGGATATTAACCCACAATTAGATATATAGTTTGCAAATTTTTTCTCCCATTCTAGAGGTTGCCTTTTCACTGTTAATTATATTATTTGCTATGCAGAAGTTTTTTAGTTTGACATAGTCCCACTTTTCTGTTTTTCCTTATTTGTCTGTGCTTTTGACATCATATTCAAGAAGTCATTACCAAGACCATTTTCATGAAGCATTTCCCCTATGTTTTCCTCAAAGAGTTTTATATGTCCATGTCTTACAGTTAAGTATTTAATCCATTTGGGGTTGATTTTTGTGTATGGTGTAAAGTAAGGATCCGAATTCATTCTTTTGCATGTGTATATTCAGTTTTCCCCAACACCATTTGTTGAAGAGACTATCCTTTCCCCATTGTTTATTCTTGGCACCATTGTTGAAGATCAGTTGACCATATAATTCAGGAGTTTTTTTAGAGGCTTTCTATTCTGTCACATTGGTGTATGTGTCTGTCTTTATGTCAGTACCTAGTTGTTTTAGTTACTATAGCTTTGTAATATATTTTGAAATCAGGAAGCGTGATGCCTCCACTTTGTTCTTTCTCAAGATTGGTCTGGTTATTTGAGGTCCTTTGTGGTTTCATATATATTTTAGGATTGCTTTTCTATTTCTGTCTTAAAACATGCCACCGGGATTTTGATAGGAATTGCATTGATTGCTCAATATCACTAATCATCAGGGAAATGCAAATCAAAACCACAATGAGATATCATCTCACACCTTAGGATAGCTATTACTAAAAAACAATAATAAATAACAAGTGTTGGTGAAGATGTGAAGAAAACAAAAGCCTTGTATACTCTTGATGGGAATGTAGAATGATGAAGCCATTATGGAAAACAATATGGAGCCTCCTCAAAAAATTAAAAACAGAAATGCCATGTGATTCAGCAATCCCACTTTAGGATATTTATCCAAAAGAATTGAAATTAATATCTCAAAGAGCTATTTTCATTCCCATGTGAATTGCAGCATTATTCACAATAGTCAAGATAATGAAAAACAACTAAATGTCCATCAGTGAAGGAATGGACAAAGAAAAGGTGTATATACACACAATGGAATATTATTCAGCCTTAAGAAAAGCTGGAAATCATGCTATATGCAACAATATAGATGAACCTTGAAGCCATTATGCCAAGTGAAATAAGCCAGTCACTGAAGGAAACATATTGCATGATTCCACTTACATGAGGTATATAAAAAAGTCAAACACATAGAAGCAAAGTGTAGAATTGTGGTTTCCAGGCACTGGGGTAAGGAGGAAATGGTGAGCTGTTATTCAATAGGTATAAGTTTCAGTTATACAAGATTATTAAGTTCTGGATATCTACAACATACCATTGGGCCTGTAGTTAACAATACCGTCTTGTACCATCAAAAATATCTTAAGAGAGTAGATCTCATGTTAAGTGTTCTTACCACTACAAAAAATATACATAAGAAGTAATAAATGAGTTCAAAAATGAAGCATATAAGATCAATATTAAAAATCAATAATATTCCTATACATTAGCAGTGAACAATCCAAAAATGGAACTAAGAAATAATTACATTTACAATATAACATAACTAATAAAATACTTAGAAATAAATTTAACAAAAATAGTACAAACTTTTTCTGTGAAAACTACAAAAATTTATTGAAAGAAATTAAAGATCTAAATAAATGGGAAGACATCCCATATTCATGAGTTGAAACTCTTAATATTATCGAGCCATGATGCCTCAGATTGATTTACAGATTCAATGTAATTCCTATCAAAATTGCAGCTGACTTCTTTGCTCAAATGGCCAAGCTGATCCTAAATTCATATGAAAATTTAAGGGACCCAGAATAAACAAAACAATCTTGAAAAAGATGAACAAAGATGGAGGATTCACACTTCCTGAGTTCAGAACTTACTACAAAGCTACAGACTTTGTCTATAAAGCAAGCCTGCATGGTACTGGCATAAGGATAAATATGGAGGTCAATGGAATAGAATTGGAAATACAGAAATAAACCCTCACAGTTTTAGTCAATTGATTTTAACAAGGGAGCCAAGACAATTCAATAAGGAAAGAAAATTCATTTCAGCAAATGGTGTTGGTGAAACAGGACATTCATATGCAAGAAAATAAATCTGAATCCCTTCCTCATACCATACTCAACTCAAAGTTGTATCATAGACTTAAATGTAAGAGTTTAAACAATGAAACACTTAGAAAATATAGGAGAAATTTCCCATGACCTCAGGATTAGGGAAAGCATTCTTAAATATGATACTAAAAGACAAACTACATAAACTTGACTTCATTAAATTAAAAAAAAATTGGGTTTCAATACATACCATCAAGAAAATGAAAATAGACCAGACAACATAGGAGAAAATATTTGCAAATCATACATCTAATAAGGAACTTGTGTTCAGATTATATATAAGTATCCAAACCCTTACAATTCAATAATAATAAGACAATCCAATTAAGAAATGGCTAAAGGATCTGAATATATATTTCTCTAAATACATACAAATTGCCAATAAGCACATTAAGAGATCATTAACCATTAGAGACATGCGAATTAAAGCCAAGATGAGATACCACTTTATACCTACTAGGGTGGCTCTAACCAAAGAAATATATAATAATGAGTGTTGGTGAGGATGTGGAGAAATTGGAACACTGATACACTGCTGGTGAGAATACAAAATGATGCAATATTTTGGAAAACAACCTGGCAGTTTCTCAAATAAGTAAATATAGAGTCATGACTCATTAATTTCACCCTATATACTCAAGAAAAATGAAAATATATGTTCACACAAAAATTGGTACACAAATGTTCATAGCAGCTTTATTCCATGGAATAAAATGGAAATAATCCAAATGCCCATCAGATGATGAATGGATAAATTAAATGTACCTAACAACAATAGAATATAATTCAGGAACAAAATATAATGAAATAGTGATACACACTACAACATGAATGAACCTAGAAAACATTATGTTAAGTGAAAGAAACTAGTCACAAAAGACAACATATTAAAAGATTCCATTTAGATGGAAAATCCGGAATAGGCAAATCTATAGAGACATAAAGTAGATTAGTAATTGCTGGAAGCTGGGGAGAAATGAAGAATGACTGACAGTGGGTATGGCATTTCTTCAAGGGATGATGAGAATCGTCTAAAATCAATTTTGGTGATGACTGCACAAATCTGTGAATATAGTAAAAACTAATAATTGTATACTTTAAATGAGAAAATTATATGGCATGTGAATTATATTTCATTATATATAATGAAATATGTAACAGTTCCATATTTCAAGTAATTAGATCCAAACTACTTAATAAGTATTTATATCCTAATAATCTTAGTAGCTGATTGGAAAAAAATATACACAATTTAAAGAAGAAGGTATATTTTTTTTAAATTTCATTCTTAAATAACCACAATTTTCTACTAATGGAATTTGTGTTCTTTTTTGGGCCACACTTCTCAAACATTGCAATCGTACTGGACATCACCACTCTCATTTCCCACTGTACATTGTTATTCATATGGTAGTTGCTTTTAACAAGTAAACTTAAAGTACAGCTTTGTAAATATATAATAGCATCAAAAGTGATGCAGTACAATCTAATGTTAAAACAATGAACTTCTCTGAGCTAGTAGTTTGCATAGTATTCAATAGATGTCCGACAGATGTCAAGAACCTTTATGTTTTCCTTGAAAAATTAAAATATCCTGTGATGCTCCTCTGTGACCCTTCTATGAGTTTTACTTTGGCACCTCACTGCTTACAAATACTTGCCCTAGTAGATACACTTGGTAAGTGGCAGAACATGGATCCACATGAATAATTTTGTAATTACTAACTCTCCACTTATTTAATGAAGCCAAAGTGCTGAGTGCCTTAATCAAAAGGCTTTAAACTCTAAAATATGTTGTAATATCAAAATTCAGATTATTATAACGTTTATCATATTCAAATTAAAGTCAAAAGGTTATATCAGCCTGGGTTAGCAAAATAAACTTAAATTTAGAAGGAGAATCATTTCAGAAAGAACTTGAGTTTTGACAAAGAATTGAGTAAGTTATTAGCATTGCTTTCTGAGGACCATTTAGTTAGACAATTACTTGGTCTCACCTAAGCACAGGTCTATAGGTAAAAAGCACAGTTGTATTTCCTATATTTCACAGAACGTTTTGAACATTTACATAATTTTGGATTTCAAAGCAAATCTCTCAAATTTAAACCACACTCTAGTAACACAAAAATTAAAGCCCCAGTTTCATGTCAGAAACAATGCAAGAGAAAAATGGTAACAGGTGTGCATGTTACTCTGTCATTGTGGTTTCTAGCACAGCATTAAGAATCAAGTATTTTTCTTGAGTCTCTAGAGCCTATTGGTTAAGAATATTAAATTGGCTTTAGGCTACAAGGGAATCAAATCCCAAATGTTCCATTCATTTACTAGTTGTCTCTTAAAGTCCCTGAGCTTGAGTCTTTATAATCTATACAATGAGAATATGCTCACAAAATTGTTATAGCATCAAATAAGAAAAGCCTGAAATATTTAGTATAGTTCCTGGCATAAACTAAGAACTCATAAATTGTGGTAGTAATAATAGTTGTTATTTCTAAGAGAATTATTAATCCCTTTACATTGCCCTTAACATCCAAACCCTAAATTCAGAGTATCTATTCTTAAAAGAAAATGAAAGTGAAGTCAGTTTCAATCATCCATATTAATGAAAAAGGGCAGTGATGAAAAACATAATTCCCAAAGCCCTTCTACTTATGGTTGTCATGCCATACAGACAGACAGACAGACAGACACACACACACACACACACACACACACACATTCATTGCCCTTTTAGAGAATCAATTACGACCTAGGTTTGTTATTTTAAACAATTATTTTAAGTAAAATTGAGTCTTTAAAAATTCTACTTTAAAAATCTATTTCATATCCAAAATGGTAGGAGTGGAGTGCTCCTACTCTCCCTTTAGTAACAAATTAGGGAACACACAAAATTAAATAAAAGGCTCACAGGCATCATTCATGTCTTTGTCACTTGTGTTTCATAAAAATGCCAGTTCCATTAAAATGGCATTACATAAAAAAAGGGATTTTAGCTGGGGGTAGTTTTCAGCAGATTAGCCGTCCTAATTACATTTTGCTTGGGCTAATGTTAAAATTAGTTTCTGTTCCCTAAGCACATATCAGCTGATAGTGAGAGAAGCACACTTGCAACTTTCTAGGCAATGGAAGAAACCACCTACAATTACAGATGTGCTTAATTTAACCCACAGCAATTAGTGAATACAGACAGGTAAATGTGACTTAATGGTACTCATAACCCTTTTAAATTTTTAATGGAATTCTACACAGAAAAATACTGTAAATTAAGTATGTAAAAGGAAAATATCACAAATGCTTTAAAATCATACACTGGAAAAGAAAATATCTTACAGTATAAAATCATCTTTAATTATAAATGAAAGAAAATATCTTACAGTATAAAATCATCTTTAATTATAAATGAGAAAATGTTGCTTATGGTATTATTCACCATTTTATGGACAATCAAGATAAATGATGAATTGATCTGTTTAAATAATTTAATGAAATCACATCTTGATATTTACCAGTCATTTTTGGAGGTCCAGTGCCTTAAAGTACTGTCATGACTCCTAATAGCATATATTAAATATTTACAAGGATGACAAAGCAACCATATTTTGATTCAGTTATCTAAATGAACTTTTTGAAGGTGAAGGTTAGACTGAAGATCTTTTTTTTATAAGATCAAGGATCCATACTAATATTTTATGCATGAAAAAGTACAGTAGTAGTTGATGACCAAGAAATATTGATTAGTTGACATGAGTGGCATCAATAATGAATATCTTTCTTCCTGCTCTGACTTTAGAACATCCTTTCCTAACATTTGAGTTTTCCTAAACTGGATTTTTCTGACTTCAAAATAATAAAAGTAAAATTCAGTTCAACACAACACCGATTTACAGAACACCTATTATGTGCAGAGCACTGGATGATGTAGAGCCTTGTGGAGGGAACTGAGACAAGACAGCGAAGCTGTCCATTCACCATGCCCCACCCCCCACCCCCCCTCCCCCACCTCCAAGGGGTTTACAATGAATTAGGGCAGTGCTTCTCAAATTGTCATATGCATGGGAATCACCCAGGATCTTGGCCTAAGGCATAGCCCTGGAATTCTGCGTTTCTAACAAGTTCCCTGGTGATGTCCATACTGCTGATTAACAGACTACACTGGAGAAGCAAGGGATTTCAAGGCAAAATGAGATAGTAATTAATAAAAAACAGTGGGAGAAACTCCATGATGGACAGAAGAGGAAGAGATTGCTCCAACTAGAAAAGAAAGCAGGAGTGGGGAATTTAAAGACTAGTTCATGGGATAATTGGTATTCGTATGGATCTTGACAGCTGAGGACTATTTTAATGAACAGAGATAGAAAAAGGGCAATCCAGCATAGGGAAAAAACTAACAAAAATGTCAAGGCAGAGTGGGCAGAAAATGCAGCATGTTTAGAAGGAATACTAAATAATATGGGCAAGCAGAATGTGTAGTGCATGAGGGGAAATAAAACAAGTTCATAATTAGCAAAAAATAAATAATATGGTTTGTGTTTTCATTATTTCTGTTAATAATTATACCAAGTCTATTATTGCCCTGCCACTTATAAAGTGCTTTCATATGTCACCCTCGGCATGTTCTTGTAACAACTCTGTGACATAGATTTCTGTTGTTGATGCTGTAACCCATTTATAGATGATGATTCTGAAAACACGTTAATTGTCTTCAAACAAGTTTAAGTAGTTAGTGCTGGATTCAAACTCCAAAATTAATTTTTTGCCCCACAAAGAACTGTCTCCAGGAATTATTTATAGAGTAAGAAGAAAACAACATACTTTAACTAAGAATAGCAATCCGGAAGCAAAGTACTCTTTTTTTCTAAGATCTACTTTATCACAGTGGCCAGGTGACAAGAAAACCCTTGTCTTTTTTTTCTGATTAATATTAGTATCCCCATTAGAATGTAAGATATACGAGGCCACCCTTGAATAAGTGAGTTCTATGTCTGTTTTTCCTCATGTTTTTCCTTACTAGTACACACAGCATCTAGTCTTGTCTTTTTTTTTTTTTTTTTTTTTTTTTTTGCGGTACGCGGGCCTCTCACTGTTGTGGCCTCTCTCGTTGCGGAGCACAGGCTCCGGACACGCAGGCTCAGCGGCCATGGCTCACGGGCGCAGCCGCTCTACGGCATGTGGGATCTTCCCGGACCGGGGCACGAACCCGTGTCCCCTGCATCGGCAGGTGGACTCTCAACCACTGCACCACCAGGGAAACCCTAGTCTTGTCATTTTAAAAACATTTCAACAGTGAATGAAAAATTTATTTGCACAGTTTATCACATTCTTTTTTTTAAAATCTCATGACCAAAATTCAGGTAATATCATCATACTATTTTCTAAGTAGCATGTTATTGTATGCACTTTAAGTCTTTAGGGTAGCAATTTTGAACATGGTACAAAATATCCAAAAGCAGACATTACCAGTTGAGCTTAGACTTCCAAATTTAAAATAAAATAAGGAAAATAAAATAAGCTATAATAATGATACATTTCTTCATAAAATGGTGGTCAAGTAAATTGTAAAACTGTAATATTTGGGTGAAATCAGGAGTCCTTTCTTGAATATCTGTTTTCAGACAACTGTCAAAACACACAAAGAAACAAAACAATACAAATGAAAAAACAAATACACTAAAGTAGTGCCCTTCTGAATAGAAGTGAGTGCCATTTTGAAAAAAGACACTGGAACATGCCTGGGAAAAGAAACAAGGGAAGACACAGGGCAAAAGATCCTCAAATGATAGCTACCACACATTCCACATCCATGGGTTTACCTAACATCTGGCAGCTTGAATTAAAAAAGGAAACATATTCCCTTTCAAATGTTGAGGTGCTTTCAAATGGGAAATTAACTGTAAGGCTAAATATCTATCGCAGATGATGCAACTCAAAGTGCATTTAAATCTACTGAAAGGAAACAAAACACGTTTCAATAACACTTTGAAATATTGTAAAAGGAACTGCTATGAAGTAATTTTTAATTATGAACTGAAATTATCCCTCAGTAGGAAATATGTGGTTATCTTCTTTAGTGTGCTTCAAGAATGAGATATTTTGAAAATGAACAAAAACATACTATCTAAATATGAAGTCAAATGATATATATGCCAGTGGTCAGTCATGCTCTGAAGATTGAGTACTTTCAATCTCCATGCATTTCAAAGATGAGAATCACTATCCCCAGTGCATATTTCATCAAGACATTTTGGACAACCAGGAAGCACTAAGAGACTGCATCTTTCCCCCAAATAAATTTCTAGTCATATGCCAGGAATATAATGCATTTTAGATAAGTTAACAAAAAACAGGTACCCATGTAACTCAAGATATAGCAACATTTCAACTCTGACAGATTGACTGGTTTAACAATTATTTTATAATTGGTCACAGATGTAAATATGTCAGGCTGGCTATAATAAAAATTTATGAAGATTAACTAAATAACAGCTTGGTCATCACCTATTTTTTAAAACATTATTATTTATGCAGTATTGTGTCAATCCTACATTCAAACTTACTAAATTCAGTGCTCCATGCCTTTAAGACCCGAAACAGTCCTTTCCCCTACACGGTAGCTTCCTGGGGGAAACTTAAATAGACATAAGCAGATGGGGCAAGGAGCACTATTAGAATAAGGCCCCTTTTATCCAAGACAGAATGATTTGCACTTACTAAGAGTGTACACTCTGTCAAATTATTTCTGTTCTTGAATTTTCATACAGTTCATTTAATCCTCACATCAACCACATGAAGGGAATAATCATTATCATCCCCACTTTAAAGATACAGAAATCGAGGATTAGACAGGTGAAGTGGCTTTTTCAATCTAACTAGTAAATAAAGAATAAGCACAGATAAGTATAGAGTCTATCTGTATCCAAGTCCACACATACTTACAAAAAATTCCTACTACATTTTGACAAAAGTAAAAAGCTTATTGAAACAACTCAATACAGAGATGTATAAAGCATAGTTAGCATTCCGTACCACTTCCTGTCCCACCACCTTTAAGTAACCAATGTAAACAGTCCACTGTACGCTCCCATGCCTTCTTTATTAACATTTTGATTGAAGTATAGTTGATTCACAATGTAATATTAGATTTAGGTGTACAACATAGTGATTTGATATTTTTATAAATTATATTCCATTTAAAGTTATTATAAAATATTGGCTAGTTTCCCTGTGCTGTACATTACATCCTTGTATCTTATTTATTTTATACCTAGTAGTTTGTATCTCTTAATTACCTTCCCCTATCTTTTCCCTCCCTCCACCCTTCTCCAAACTGGTAACCAGCAGTTTGTTCTCTGTATCAATGAATCTGTTTCCGGTTTGTTATATTCGTTCGTTTTATTTTTTAGGTTCCACATATAAGTGAAAACATACAGTATTTGTCTTCCTCTGTCTGACTTAACTTCACTAAGCATAATACTCTCCAGGTACACCCATGTTGTTGCAAATGGCAAAATTTCATTCTTTTTTATGGCCGAGTAATATTTTCATTTATATATATATGTATATAAAACCACAGCTTATTTATCCATTCATTTGTTCATGCACACTTAGACTGCTTCTGTATTTTGGCTAGTGTAAATAATGCTGCTATGAACATTGGGGTGTATATATCTTTTATAATTAGTGTTTTCAGTTTCTTCAAATATATACTCAAGAGGAGAATTTATAGATCATATAGTAGTTCTATTTTTAATTTTTTGAGGAACCTCCATAGTGTTTTCCATAATTGCTGTACTGATTTAAATTCCCACCAACAGTGCATGAGGGTCCCCTTTTCTCCACATTTTGCCAACATTTATTATTTATTGCCTTTTTAACATTCTAAGAGATGTGAGGTGATATCTCACTGTGGTTTTGATTTGCATTTCATTGATGTGTAGTGATGTTAAGCATCTTTTAGTGTGTCTGTTGGCCATTTGTATGTCTTCTTTGAAAAAATGTCTACTTAGGTCTGCCAAGTTTTTAATAAGTTGTTTGTTTTTCTTATATTGAATTGCACGAGCTGTTTATATATTTTAGATATTAACCCTTTATCAGATAAATCATTTGCAAATATATTCTCCCATTCAGTAGCTTGTCTTTTCATTTTTTTGATGGTTTCCTTTGCTATGCAAAATCTTTTAAGGTTAATTAGGTCCCATCTGTTTATTTTTGCTTTTGTTTCCCCTGCCTGAGGTGAGAGATCCAAAAAAGGAATTGCTAAGACTTATGTAAAAGAGTGTATCGCTTATGTTTTCTTCTAGAAATTTTATGGTTTCCAGTTTCACATTTGGTCTTTAATCCACTTTGAGTTTATTTTTGTATATGGTGTGAGAAAAATGTTCTAATTTCTTTCTTTTACATGTTACTGTCCAGTTTTCCCAACACTACATATTGAAGAGACTGTCTTTTCCTCATTTTTTATTTTTTCCTCCTTTGTCATACATTAATTGACCATATTTGCATAGGTTTATTTCTGGGCTCTCTAAACTGTTCCATTGTTCTATGCATCATTTTTATTCCAGAATCCTTACTGTTTTGATTATTATAGCTTTGTAGTATAGCTTGAAGTCAAGGAGCATAATACCTTTAGCTTTATTCTTTTTTCTCAAGATCACTTTGGCTATTCAGGGTCTTCTGTGGTTTGATACAAATTTTAGGATTATTTATTCTACTTCTGAGAAATTCATGGTATTTTGATAGGGATTGTATTAATTGCTTTGGGTAGTATGGACATCTTAACAAGATTAATTCTTCCAATCCATGAACATGGAATATCTTTCATTTATTTGTATTATCTTTGATTTCCTTCATCAATGTCTTATAAATTTTCAGAACAAAGATCTTTCACCTCCTTGGTTAAGTTTATTTCTAGGTATTTTATTCTTTTTGATGTGATTGTAAATGGGATTGTTTCTTGCTTCCTTTTTCTGACATGTCATTATTAGTGTACAGAAAAGCAACAGATTTCTGTATATCAGTCTTGTATCCTAAAACTTTACTGAATTCATTTATTAATTCTAATAGATTTTTGTTGGGGACTTTAGGTTTTTTTCAATACATAGTATCATTCATCTTCAAATAATGACAGTTTTATTCTTCCCATCCAATTTGGATGCTTTTTATTTCTTTTTCTTGTCTGATTGTTGTGGCTAGAACTTCCAACACTATGTTAAATAGAAATGGCAATAGTATGCATTCTGTCTTGTTCCAGATTTTAGAGGAAAAACTTTAAGTCTTTCACCATTGAGTATGATGTTAACATTGGGTTCATCATAAATGACCTTTGTTATGAGATATATGCCCTCTGTATCAACTTTGTTGAGAGTTTATCATGAATGGGTGTTGAATTTTCTCAAATGCTTTTCTGCATCTATTTAAATGATCATGTGAGTTTTATCCTTCATTTTGTCAAGATGGTGTACCATATTGATTAATTTGCAGATATTGAACCATCTTTGCACTCCTGGAATAAATCTCTCTTGATCGTGGCATATGACCCTTTTTATACACTGGTTGAATTTGATTTGCTAATATTTTGTTGAGAATTTTTGCATCTAAATTCTTCAGGGATACTGGCCTGTAATTTTTTTTTTTTTTTTTTTTTTTGGTAGTATCTTTTTCTGGTTTGGTAGCAAGGTAATGATGGACTTGTAGAATGAATTTGGGAGTATTCCCTCCTCTTTGATTTTTTGTAATACCTTTATAGGTATTAACTCTTCTTTATATGTTTGGCAGAATTGCCCTGTGAAGGTGTTCAGTCCTGGACTCTTTTTGTGGAGAATTTTTGATTATAAATTCAACTTTAATACTAGCAATTGGTCTGTTTAGATTATCTGTTTCTTCCTGATTCAGTCTGGAAAGATTATATGTTTCTAGAAATTTATCCATTTCTTCTAGGTTGTCCAATTCGTTGGCATATACCTGTTCATAGCATTCACTTGTGATTGTTTGTATTTCTATGATATCAGTTGTAATTTATCCTCTTTCGTTTTTTATTTTGTTTGTGTCCTCTCCCTTTTTTCTTAATGAGCCTTACTAAAGGCTTATCAATTTTGTTTATCTTTTCAAAAAAACAGCTTTTATTTTTTCAGCAACATGGATGGACCTAGAGATTACCATATTAAGTAAGTCAGACAAAGACAAATATCATGATATCACTTATATGTGGAATCTAAAAAATGATAGAAAAAATTATTTACAAAACAGAAACACACTCACAGAAAACAAACTTATGGTTACCAAAGGAGATAGCGGGATTGTGGAGGGGAGATAAAGTAGGAGTTTGGGATTAACATATACCCACTACTATATATAAAATAAGTAAATGACAAGGACCTACTTTATAGCACAGAAAACTATACTCAATAGCTTGTAATAACCTATAATGGAAAATATCTGAAAAAGAATATATATATGTATATATAGATATATAACTGAATTATTTTTCTGTACACTTGAAACTAACATACCATTGTAAAGTCACTATACGACAATTGAAAATAAATTTTAAAAAGCAGTGAAAGCAAAAATTAAAAAAGAAGACAACAGCTCTTGGTTTCACTGATCCTTTCTATTGTTTATTGGTCTCTATTTTATTTATTTCATCTCTGATCTTCATATTTCCTTCCTTCTGCTGACTTTGGGCTTTGTTTATTCTTTTCCTAATTCCTTTAGATGTTAGGTTATATTGTTTATCTGAGGTTTGTCTTGGTTGTTAAGGATCGCTATAACTTTCCTTTTTAGATCTGCTTGTTACATCCCATAGATTTTGGAAAGTTGTGGGTTTCATTTGTCTCAAGGTATTTTCTAATTTCCTCTTTAATTTCTTGATTGACCCATTGGTTTTTTTAGTAGCATGGTATTTAGTCTCCACATTTTGTGTTTTTCCCATTTTTCTTCCTGTAATTGATTTCTAGTTTCATACTGTTGTGGTCGGAAAAGATGCTTGATATAATTTCTATCCTCTTGAATTTGTTGAGACCTATTTTGTGTCCCAGCATGTGCTTCATCCTAGAGAACATTCCACATATACTTGAAAAGAATGTATATTCTGTTTTGGGATGGTATGTCCTGTAGATATGTCAGTCCAACTTGTCTAATGTGTCACTTAAGGCCACTGTTTCTTATTGGTTTTCTGTCTGGATGACCTTCCCATTGATGTAAGTGGGGTGTTAAAGTCTCTTACTATTATTGTACTATTGTCAATTTATCCCTTTATGTCTGTTAATATTTGCTTTCTATACTAAGGTGCTCCTGTATTAGGTGCATATATGTTAATGAGTGTTATATCTTATTCTTGTATTGATCCCTTTATCATTATATAATCTTTTTCTTTGTCTTTTATTATAGATTTTGTTTCAAAGTCCATTTTGTCTTATTTGAGTATTGCTACTCCAGCATTTGTAATTTCCATTTGCATGGAATATCTTTTACATCCCCCCTCTTTCTACCCCTTTTCTTCCTTTTTCTCATTCTGTTACCCTATAAATGTAAATGTTAGTATGCTTGATGTTGTACTGAGATCCCTTAATCCATTCTCATTTTTTTAATATTTGTTTTTCTTTTGCTGTTCCCATTGGGTGATTTCTAGTATTCTATCTTCCAGATTGTTTATGTATTCTTCTGTGTCTCTTAATCTATTATCATTAATTCCCTCTAGTGTATTTTTCATTTCAGTTATTGTATTCTTCATCTCTCACTGGTTCTTTTTTATATTTTCTACTTGTTTGTTAAAATTCTCACTGAATTCATTTATTCTTTTCCCCAGTTCAGTTAGCATTCTTATTACTATTGCTTTCAACTCTTTATCAGGTGAATTATTTATCTCTGTTTCACTGGGGTTTTTCTCTTGTTCTTTTGTTTCAAACATATTCCTCTGTCTTCTCATTTTGTTTACCTTTTTTTATCTGTAGGAAGTAAAGTAAAACAGACACCTAATTTCCCGGTCTTGAAGGCATGTCCTTGTATGGTAGCTTCCCTATGCAATCTGCTCGTGCCCAGTGGTTTTGGTGGGACAGCTGGATCTGAATTAGCATGAGCTGTGTCTTTCCTGGGTGGTGCTGACAGCCACCACCTTGGTGGGAGGTAGTGCTGGAGTCGGAGGAGCTAGCATCAAACCAGGTGTAAACTGGGCCCTCTCCTATGCCCGATGACCATTATCACCTTAATGGGGGTGGGGTTAGGGCCCAAGAGGCTGGACCAGGAGCACTGAACAGGTTGGGTTTCTCCTGGGTGTAATGGTAGTCTCTGCCTTGGCTGGAGTTGTGCCCAGGGACTGAGGGGCTTGAGGCTGCATGTCTGTGCTGATTTTACTTTTTCCCTGGTGTGTGTGTCTTGCTTAGAGGCTGGGTCAGGGCCAGAGGGGTTGGTGCCACACCACTGAGCTGGCCCCACTCTTCCCAGTTTTATACTGGTACGTGCACTCCAGCTAATGGTAGTCTCCACCCTGGAGCTAACTACACTTCCTTCCGTGTGTGGGTAGGGACTGATGTTCCTATTATGGTGGTCTCCATCCTGGAGCTAGCCTCACTCCATTCTGAGTGTGTGCACCAAAGCAAGTGCTGGTAATGGCTGCCTCAGCCCTGGTCAGAGGCAGAGCTAAGTCCATTCCCTCCAAGTGTGCAAACTGTCATTGGCAATAGCAGCCTTCATCTTAATGGGGAGCGGCACCGGAGCAAGAGATGCTGGAGCAGTAATCTGGTGCAGGCTGTGGGGCACACTAGGGTGGTCCTGGCAAGCCAACCAGAGCCCCAGGAAGTTTTCAATCTGCTTCCTCAGAACCATATACATACACTTCAAAAGTAAAGTCTGGGTTTCTTACAGTCCTGTGATAATTCCTACTGGTTTTCAAAACAGCTAAGGGGGGGCTCATCTTCCCTATGTTGAACCCCAGAGATGGGGTTCTAATATCTGGCTCAAACCCATCGCTCTTCACGAAGGATCCCCAAGCTTGTGATATCCCTCTCCTCTTCTTTGTCCTCCACTAGGTCTGTGGGTCCCAACCAGACCGCTTCCCCTCCCTTCCAATCAGACTCCCTGTGGATCTTTCTTTATAGGCTTGGTTGTAGAAGATCTCTTCTGCCGGTCTGCAGGTTGATCTCAGTGAGAGTCACTTTATACATAGCTGTAGTTTTGATGTGTTAATGAAGGGAAGTGAGCCCAGTGTCCTCCTATTCTGTCATTTTGATCTCTCCTCCTCCCAAGCCTTTCTTAAGCCTCAAAAGGGGATATGTCACCTTAATAATTTGGGACCAATTTTAATTTGTGTTAAATCACTCCATATAGAAATACAGCATGTCTTCATAGCAATTAAGCATCTATAAATATTCACATAATTTTCTATTCTTTAACAATATCATAAAGTAAACTTTGTGATTCTGGACAATTTGTGTAAAATGCTTTTAACTGTTTTATAACTCTTTTTATTATTATGAATAAGATTTTTTTCCATTTCAATTTTTAAAGGCTCATGATGGTAAAAAAAAAAAAATAGGTATGGATATTTGGACACTTTTCTCGGAATCTATTTACTTTACTTGTTTATTTGTTCTACAAATTTTTAGTTTTCCAGGCCTGTGATTGAATCATCTGCAAATAATTATTCTTTCTCTTCTCTTCCATTGTTAATATGACATATTTTGTGTGTATGTGTGGTGATTGCATTAGCCACAACCTAAAAAAATTTTTGAATAAAAATTTTGATAGTTTAACTTCATGTCTTGGTCTTCCCCATTATAATGGTAAATACTTTAATATTTAGCTTAGCAATTTAGCACAGTTTTTGAACTGGCAATTTCAGGAAGGCATATTCCTTAGAGAGTTGTTATATTTGTTTACTAAGAAATAGCTATGAAAAGTGTGTCCCATGAACTGGCATTATTACCATCACCCCAAACTAGTTAGAAATCCAAAATCTCAGGTCCCACTCCAGACCTACTAAATCAAAATCTAAGGGGGTGGGCTCAGGAATCTGACGTTTACCAAGCTAGTGTCTGAGAGAAACACTTCAGTAAAAGACATATGATTATTCATGAATTTTGTGTTTTCTAAATAGAATAGAATTTTCTATTCTCTAAAATTCATTTGTATCCTGCTGTGCTTTTGTTGTCATTCAAAGATAAATGCATGCACAGAGTGGCAAAAATTTACACCATCCTATGCACACATCCTATCCTATTCCCAGCTGAGCTTGAATAAAGAGTCCCTCTGCATCTTGTTTCAGCTCTCATACTATAAACAAGCATCCTTTCTGTGGTCTATTTAGTGCCACACACTTTGCATTTTTGCGCTTCTTGTTTGTATGTGATTTTGCTCTCTATAATGGCCCCCAAGTGTAGCGCTAAAGTGCTGTCTGGTGTTTCTAAGTGCAAGAAGCTGTAATATGTCTTACAGAGAAAATACACGTGTTAGATAAGCTTCAGTAAGTCATGAGTTATAGTGCTGTTGGACATGAGTTCAATGTTAATGAATCAACAATATATATCACATAATGTGTCTTTAAACAGAAACACACATAAAATGAGGTTATATACTGATTGATTAGGAAAATGTGGCCAAAGGCTCCCAGGAACCTAACCCTATATTTCTTTTAGGGGCAATGATTTAGTATTGGCTAATTCAGTGTTCTAGTCAACTTTATAAAACATAACAACCATGAATAATAAGAACTGACTGCATATAAGCACTATCTATATTAGAAATACAAAAGAAAAGAAACCAAAAAATATATATAGATATAAAAGATAAGAAACCAAATGTCATCAACAGAAGAAAAGCTAAATCAATAAGGATACATTCACGTGATGAAAAATAATTCAGGTGTGAAAATTAATTAATAACATGAGCATGTATAACGTAATGTATATTATGTATAACTACATTAGTTACGACTATGATATGAATGACAAAGTAATATAATGTTGAATTTTAGAAGTTCCAAGAGCGAAAATTCAACATTGGATCATAAAGCTCAAAAGCCTTCAAAACTAAACAATATATTGTTTAAGGACACAAACATATGTGTCAAATCATGAGGGCTGAAAGAGAAGAAATGACAAATGCCCATTTCAGGACAGGGTTACTGCAGAACTAGGGGAAGACAGAGAGATATAATAAAGGAGAAGCATTTACATAGAAAAAAGTTGAAGAGTGGGTACAAAGGTATTATAAAAACATAGGAAAGAAAGAATGGATGGATAGATAGCTAGCATAAAAGACATACATGACAAATGATGACTACATCACAAATCAAGAATTTTGATGACCCACAGCCAACATCATCCTCAATAGTGAAAAACTGAAAGCATTTCCACTAAGATCAGGAACAAGACAAGGTTGCCCACTCTCACCACTCTTATTCAACATAGATTTGGAAGTTTTAACCACAGCAATCAGAGAAGAAAAGGAAATAAAAGGAATCCAAATCGGAAAAGAAAAAGTAAAGCTGTCACTGTTTGCAGATGATATGATATTATACATGGAGAATCCTAAAGATGGTACCAGAAAACTACTAGAGTTAATCAATGAATTTGGTAAAGTTGCAAGATACAAAATTAATGCACAGAAATCTCTGGCATTCCTGTACACTAACGATGAAAAATCTGAAAGTGAAATCAAGAAAACACTCCCATTCACCATTGCAACAAAAAGAATAAAATATCTAGGAATAAACCTACCTAAGGAGACAAAAGACCTGTATGCAGAAAATTATAAGACACTGATGAAAGAAATTAAAGATGATACAAATAGATGGAGAGAGATACCATGTTCTTGGATTGGAAGAATCAACATTGTGAAAATGACTCTACTACCCAAAGCAATCTACAGATTCAATGCAATCTCTATCAAATTACCACTGGCATTTTTCACAGAACTAGAACAAAACATTTCACAATTTGTATGGAAACACAAAAGACCCTGAATAGCCAAAGCAATCTTGAGAACGAAAAATGGAGCTGGAGGAATCAGGCTCCCTGACTTCAGACTATACTACAAAGCTACAGTAATCAAGAGAGTATGGTACTGGCACAAAAACAGAAAGATAGATCAATGGAACAGGATAGAAAGCCCAGAGATAAACCCACGCACATATGGTCACCTTATCTTTGATAAAGGAGGCAGGAATGTACAGTGGAGAAAGGACAGCCTCTTCAATAAGTGGTGCTGGGAAAACTGGACAGGTACATGTAAAAGTATGAGATTAGATCACTCCCTAACACCATACACAAAAATAAGCTCAAAATGGATTAAAGACCTAAATGTAAGGCCAGACACTATCAAACTCTTAGAGGAAAACATAGGCAGAACACTCTATGACATAAATCACAGCAAGATCCTTTTTGACCCACCTCCTAGAGAAATGGAAATAAAAACAAAAATAAACAAATGGGACCTAATGAAACTTCAAAGCTTTTGCACAGCAAAGGAAACCATAAACAAGACCAAAAGACATCCCTCAGAATGGGGGAAAATATTTGCAAATGAAGCAACTGACAAAGGATTATTTTCCAAATTTTACAAGCAGCTCATGCAGCTGAATAACAAACAAACAACCCAATCCAAAAATGAGCAGAAGACCTAAATAGATATTTCTCCAAAGAAGATATACAGAGTGCCAACAAACACATGAAAGAATGCTCAACATCATTAATCACTAGAGAAATGCAAATCAAAACTACAATATCATCTCACACCAGTCAGAATGGCCATCATCAAAAAATCTAGAAACAATAAATGCTGGAGAGGGTGTGGAGAAAAGGGAACACTCTTGCACTGCTGATGGGAATGTGAATTGGTACAGCCACTATGGAGAACAGTATGGAGGTTCCTTAAAAAATGACAAATAGAACTACCATATGACCCAGCAATCCCACTACTGGGCATATACCCTGAGAAAACCATAATTCAAAGAGTCATGTACCAAAATGTTCATTGCAGCTCTATTTACAATAGCCCGGAGATGGAAACAACCTAAGTGCCCATCATCAGATGAATGGATAAAGAAGATGTGGCACATATATACAATGGAATATTACTCAGCCATAAAAATAAATGAAATTGAGCTATTTGTAATGAGGTGGATAGACCTAGAGTCTGTCATACAGAGTGAAGTAAGTCAGAAAGAGAAAGACAAATACTGTATGCTAACACATATATATGGAATTTAAATTTTAAGAAAAAAAAAAGTCATGAAGAACCTAGGGGTAAGACAGCAATAAAGACACAGACCTACTAGAGAACAGACTTGAGGATATGGGGAGGGGGAAGGGTGAGCTGTGACAAAACAAGAGAGAGGCATGGACATATATACACTACCAAATGTAAGGTAGATAGCTAGTGGGAAGCAGTCGCATAGCACAGCGAGATCAGCTCGGTGCTTTGTGACCGCCTGGAGGGGTGGGATAGGGAAGGTGGGAGGGAGGGAGACGCAAGAGGGAAGAGATATGGGAACATATGTATATGTATAACTGATTCACTTTGTTATAAAGCAGAAACTAACACACCATTGTAAAGCAATTATACCCCAATAAAGGTGTTTAAAAAAAAGAATTTTTATGCATATAATTATATATACCAGAGTTTTAAAAAAATAATGGCAGTGTTATACTTATTAAATATGATTGTTAGTTTTTACAAATATTTTTCTATAATGACTTAATACTTGATAACAAATTTAAAACTGAAATATAAAAAATTCAAAACATTTTGCTTAGAACGCAAATATAAGAATTATTAACTTGAGGTGAAATGCTGACTTGTAAATACTGAAAGATAATAACATAAATATAGATTAACATCATTAAAGAATAATAATATATTTATCTTGTGATTTAAAGTTTATAAGGCTCTTCTCCATATATTGTCTCATTTAATCTACTTTCAGACATTGTTATTTACAGACAAAGAAAAGATCTTTAAGAAGTTACAAAAACCAATGTACAAAAATCTAGGACTTCAGATTTCAAATCTAGTAGTCTTTCAATTATATAACTGCAGTTATTATAATCTTTAGTATCTGCATATGTGTCTGTATGTTTTACAAAACACTTTGGGGTTTACTTTTTAAAAACTGATTTTATATGACCTAATAATGTAAAGCTCACATAAGGTGAATACTGACTATGACAAAACAAAAATAATATATGCAAATTTTTCATATAAAATGGTTGAACTAATTCCCAAGATCACCCTTTTCCCCATCAAATAACTAGAGTCTTATCACAATGAAGCCACCACTGTTCCCACTCATACTTTCTCTTTTTAAATATTTTTAAATCATCAAAGATTTCATTAGCCATGGAACTTCAATCCAGTGAAGAGCACTTTGAGTGATCTTCACAATTAGTCAATTACTGACAGTGACCTTTCAACTCTAAGTGTTTTATATGTGGCATAAATCTAAGATCAGCTTTAAAAACCAAAGCGGCTATCAATTCGATCAAATAATTAGTGCACAATTCTCTAGTCCATCATGAATCAGAATGCAAATACATTGCTTTGAAGACATTCAGCATGACCAGACCACTGCACTTGAATTACATTAAAGGAAATTTTAATTTCTCCGTGAATTAAAATCAGCAAAATACAAAGTAAAGAAGCATACAATATTTTTCATTCCTTCTTTTTCTGGGAGGCTGTCTTTGGATACTGGAATTCACTGTGCTAAATAATATTGTTCTAAGTAAAAGCCTCAGTAAATTGCTGAAAACATTGGAATGTAAAGTGAAACTCAGTATATTTACTGAAAATATTTTTTTTCCTTCACTTAACATGGTTATACAATGTGTCAATTATCTAGTCACTTAGAATTTTCAGGAAGAAGGAAACAACTTTCTCTCTATAGAGAATCAGTTGGCTTTCATAATACTCAGAGAATATTTGCATAATAACACCGCTACAGCTGCAAGGTTAAATCCATTAATTTATTGGGAACAGAACAGGCTGTTCTGGTTGGCTGTTGCAAAAATTGCTTTTTGCACTTGTCTTTTCCACCATCAAGCATTTGCTGTGAGCACACAATTACTGGAGCAAAGCCTATGTTGCCAAGCGAGGAACCTTATTTAACATGGAAAGTGGCGAACACTTCACTTTCTGAAAATGAAAAAAGTAATCTTGAAAAGCTTCCTAATCAACATTTTCTCCTTCACCAGTTGTTTCATAGGATAGAGGAAGGCAATTCGGATGAAGGTAAACTAGATGAACCCATTTCTGCAGTAGCTCTCAAGGGCAAATATCATCACTTAACAGTCTCTCTTCATAACTAGAGATAATCTTAAAGCTTCCTTAGGTATTTTTCCTCTAAACAGTAAATTTAAAAATAGAACACTTGTTTCAAAAAGTCACTAAATGAACAAACCACCTCTTGAAGTCCACATTATATACTCAAGAGCTGCTGTGTAATAAAGGTAGGGCAAATTCACAGCATTTTTATGAATTACTAGCAAAAATCATTAAAACAAGAAAGGAGTAAACCAAAACTTAAATCACATCTTGAAAATGAACTTCATTCAGCCAAGTATCAAAAACACATATAACCTATAATATAACTAAGTTGAAAATTTTTTTCCTGCCCAGGCCTACTAAATCACAAGAAACAAAATTAATGAGAATACTCACAATTTTTTTTTAATTTGAGAATTTAAAGAATGTTTACTTTGTTAAAAAGGAATGAAGTCATTTATAAACATAAATAAGAACATATATTTATGTGTTACATTGGGATCATGGAACAAATTCTGGGGTGAGAAGAGAAAGTCAGACAAAATAGCATAGACAAAGAAAGTGAGTGAAAGGAGAGAGGAAGTAAAAAGGCAGAGAAAGATGAAGTGTGAAAAATGAATCCTTGTTCTTCATCAAGCCAAATATTTGCCTCTTCCTATACCTCCTAGGTCCCAGTAGAAAGGCAAAGAGGTTACTTAAAGGAAAGTCTTTGAGTTTTTCCACAAAAAGCAAATATTCAACACATATTCTCAGTAGCATTTTGGAAATCCTTTAAAAGTACAAAGACCACATAAATATATTGGGGAGGGAGGAAGGGTGGTTGGGTAAAAGTGAGACATTTTCCCTTGAAACAAAGACATTCATGATTACAGTATTTGTACATTTTTAGTACCTACAGTGCAAGGCATTTTTGTGCCTTGGTTTGGAATGCCATTGCTCTACCTTTTTAACTTGCCAATTTTCTATTATTCGTTCAAGAACCAAGTCAAACATATTCCCATCTATGAAGCTAACCCAGATCACCACAATCTAAATTAAATGTTTCTTCTTCCAAATTCCCATAATACTTATTTTTACTTCTATTATCAAAGTGAATTTGTATTACAGTTAAATTATGAGTTTCTTGAAGGAAGATGATGTCATTTACCTAGTAGTCCCAACACCTTGATCAATTCCTTACATAAAGTGGGCGTGTAAAACATATTTGGTCATCTATGTTGAAATTCCTCCAGTGGAAAGTATTTTATTGGACTAATTCTCATATGTCAAAATGTTTCCTTTTCCTTCATTAAAAAAATAATAATCCACACATCAGTAATTTAGACTGACCATCTTTTAAGGTGGCTCTGGTCAATACAGCAGCCAGAGGGATTTTGCAAAAGCATACGGCAGAGAGTGTCACTACTGTGCTCACAAGCCCACAGTGGTTTCCCATTTCTCTCAGAGTACAAGTTAGAGCATTTGAAATGATATACAAGTCCCATGACCTCCCTGACTTGATTTGTTTCCACTCTCATCCTTTTCCACTCTCTTCCCACCCTCCTTTTGAATCACAGTGACCTCCTCACTAGGCTTTGCTTACCACAGGGCCCTTGCACTTGCTGCTTTCACTTGCTGGAATGCTCTTCTCTTAGATCACCACAAGGTTCACTCCTTGGCCTCCTTTAGATCTTTACCCAAGTTAAACATTTCTAAGCTATCTTACATAAAATTATGCCCCCGATACTTCTTATTCTTTCTCCTTACTGTATTTTTCTCATTAGTATTTCCCAGTGTCATATAATACACAAACAGGCATATCATCATCATCGCCATCATCATCACCATGATATATACTTACTTATCTTACTGAAACATAAGCTCCAGAAGGGCAGATTTTTTATTTCCTGATTTACTTATTGTTCTATTCCCATAGAGTCTAACCCATAGTAGGCTTTCAATAAACATGTACTGAATGTTGATTGGATCAGTAAAGGTTTCTGCACATCTTTTGACAAGTTAAGTGCCAGGGTAATACACAGATTTTTGTTTTTGCATTTGTAGCCCCATTACACTTTTAAACTTTTTATGGAAATTGCTATATTCCAAGGTTTTAAATTAGTGAAGCAAAGTTTAGCTATTCTTCAATGTGGGAGAGAGTAGAAGTATACATTGAAATGCATTGTGTTGAGGCAGCAGAGTCCCACAAGGACAGAGAACATCCGAATCACAGTTGTGTCTTGGCTTATTTTAATCAATAAGAAAGTTTAGAACATGCTTAGATTAAAATTTAGGTAATGTATATGCACATATCAGATAATTCACAGAGATATTTGCACATCCATGTTCAGAGAAGCACTATTCACAACAGTCAAGAGATAGAAGCAATCCAAATGCCCATCAGAATGGATAAAGAAAATGTAATATGTACACACAATGGAATATTAAGCCTTTATAAAAGAGGGAAGCCCTGTCACATGCTGCAGCATGAATGCACCTTGAGGACTTTATGATAAGTGACATAGGCCAGTCACAAAATGACAAATACCATATAGTGCCACTTATATGAAGTATCTAGAGTAGTAAAACTCAGAAACATAAAGTACAATGGTGGTTGCCAAGAGGGAGAAATGGGAAGTTTTTCAATGGATATAAAGTTTCAGTTTTGCAAGATGAAAAAAATCGAGAGATCTGATGAACAACAATGTGAATACATTTAACACTATTTTTTTTTTTTTGTTTGCGGTATGCAGGCCTCTCACTGTTGTGGCTTCTCCCATTGTGGAGCACAGGCTCTGGACGCGCAAGCTCAGCGGCCATGGCTCACGGGCCCAGCTGCTCCGCGGCATGTGCGATCCTCCCAGACCGGGGCACGAACCCGTGTCCCCTGCATCAGCAGGTGGACTCTCAACCACTGCGTCACCAGGGAAGCCCTGAGGAATCAAATTTTTATCGACATATGCATATTTGTGTTTTCGAAGGCTTTTTTCATGCTGGTTTATTTAAAGAAAGCAGATATAACACCCAAATAAAATCAATTTAATGACAATTGGAAACCATGAATTTTAAGCCACTCTTCAAGGGCAATTATCTATAGAGAAATGGATTTTCTTAAAAATGATAACGAATTTCATGTTAAAATATAGTTATGTTTAAATTAGGAAATACGTTGTAGTTGTTTCCGAGATAATAATTCAATAATTGTTAAGTACTTAATATTTAGGATTAACTTTTGGTGCTTGCAAATAACTGAGAAACAATTTGGGTCCATGCTCTTATCATTGGTAACTGCAGTATATTTATGATGACTTCATAGACACAGGTTAATTAGAATGTTAATTATCAAAATCTATTTTTGACTTAATAAAAACATCTGGTGCATATAAGCTGTCTTGCTGTTCCAGGTTATCTGTATCTAAATACAAATGAGTATATGAGCATTATACATTTTCCTCTATCTAGACATGTTGTAGATTGAATTGTTTCCACCCAAAAGATATGTTGAAGTCCTTACCCGCAATACCTGTGAACATGAACTCATTGGGAAACAGGGTCTTTATAGATGTAGTAAAGAAAAATTGAAGTCATACTGGATAAGGGTGGACCCTAAATTCAACGACTGGTGACCTTATAGAAGAGAGAAATTTAGACACAGAGAGAATGCCATGTGCAGACAGAGACAGAGTTTACAGTGATGCATCTACAAGCCAGAACCTATGCCAAGGATTGTCAGAACCACCAGAGGGTAGGAGAGAGGCATGGGACAGATTCTCTCTCAGGGCCTCCAGTAGGGATCAACTCTGCCATCACCCTGTTTTTGGAATTCTTTCCTCCAGACTGTGAGAGAATAAATTTCTGTTTTAAGCCATCCTGCTGTGATATTTGTTATGGCATCTCTAGGAAACTAACACAACACACAAATATGCATTTGCAATGGAGCAAAATTTGCCTGAAGGAGCATGGGCATTGGTGGTACACAAACTTTACACAAATTTAATAATTTTTGCTCCATGGATTACTTTCAGTGTGACTCTGAGTAAGTTACTTATCCTCTCTTCCATCAATTTTCTCTGGTAAAATGGCAATAATTGCATTGTGAAGATTAAATGAAATAGAATGTAATGACCAGAGCCTGTCACATGATGAGTTCAACAAACAATAAAAGTAATAACAACTGACATAAGAGCTTGACTGCACACACTACACTCAAAAGTGCCAATAATTTTACTTAACTTTGTTTCCCTTCATGTTATATATATTAAAATGAGTTCCAAGGAAAAGTAGTATAAAGTAAGGTCAGATACCTAAACTCCATATCCTACATATTTTTAAGACTACAAATTGTCTAATGCAAAAATGAATATGACTGTAAACACCAATACTTGTGTTTTCAATGACTAGTTTTATTCAATACCCACTTAAATGTTGTATTATTTATGAAAAAAATGGACTCTGTCCTTGGATCTTTATTAAATCATAACTTACATGTCTACAGAATATTTTTCCTGTGATAGCAGAGCTGCTGGCTATTAACTAGTAACCAAGTGTTCCACTATGGCACAAGTTGCTTGCTATGCTATAAAATTTTCCATCTTAAGCTCTTAAAGACAGAATGAAGACCTGGGGGACTTTGTTGGTTCCAGTGATCTATCAAGTAACTTCAGGAGCTGAAAAATTTGCATCATTTGGCACCCATAATGCCAGATACATTCAACCCAGTGAGATAGTAAATCAATATTCCCTTAAATTATGAGACAGAGCATCAAGTACAGGAGCAAAGCACCTGCCAGAGATAAGAGCACCAAACAGAATGATCATCCAACCCAAATATAAGAAACTGAACATTTAGACCTTTAAACTGCCTAGCGTGACACACTGAATGGATAACATGCAAACCATATGTGGTATACACATTTGAAAACACACAGTATTTAACTGATGACACCAAAAAAAGACACTCTATTTTAACACAATGTGTAAGAATAAAATATTTATGATCACAGCAATTGAAACTACTCACTTAAAAAATTATTAATTGCTTATCGGTATGAGACTCTATGCATCTAAAAACCCCATAAAAAGATTCTTATATTCCATGACTTATGTATTGATTAAGTGTTAGAATCAAAGTGAGACTATTTGCTTAAAGGTAATCTGCCTATATTATGTGCAAAATGTCAGGTGGCTATAGGAACAAGTAATGAAAAACTATGAATTTTCTTGAGAATAAAATATTTTAGAGTTATGAAGAGGAAATGCCATTTTACTAATCACTTAAACTTGTATTTTATGTATATTTTAAAATTTAATTACAACTTCTATTTTTGATTTTATAATATTTTCTAAGCAGTGTCTTGCTTGTCACATGTCAGAGGAGTTGGCCAAATTGCCGTTGGCCAAGAGGTACAGTGAATAAGGCAAGCAAAAGTCTATGTTTTCAGTGTTATTTTCACAACTGGATGAATATTGTCTTCCAAACACACATATTCATAATTATTTAAATCCATTACATCTAATTCATTCTTCACTCACTGTTAAAAAGGAGTTGAGACAACTTCAGTGGGAAAACATGGTTTTCTCCAATGATGCACTACTCTATTTAGAAAGACATTTCATTTTTGCTTTTTCAAAGTAAATGTATGTTAGCTCTTTTTTAAGGGCACTGGAATGTGTTGTTAAACAATAGTACTTTACATAAAAAAATGATACTTTGTAAGCAATTATTATAATATTGTCTAATACTGAAATTCGCTATAGAAAAGGGCTATATAAGAGCAATATGGCTTTACATCAAAATTTCTCTTGCAGTGCCATATGAGTGTAATCTATGTAAAACACATGGATGTCACTACATAATAAATACAGAGCCACTTATAGATCATGAATATTGTGCTGTGAACAATATCAAGGGGTACCACTTACTTCCTGGCTTCTATGAATGGCCCAACTGTAGTAGTACAGACCATACTCAACATGGTCTTATGCAGTGGCCCTAGATAAGCACCATAGCACATATTTCAAATGTAATAAGAATGATATAGCCAAGCTAAATTTTCTAGGAAGGGAATTTATGCACATTTATCATAAAATTAGTATTTTCTGATTGTTTTCCTACAGACCAGCTAATCATATTAAAATTTTTCATTTATCTATTCCCAACTTTTCTCTCAACAGGATTGCTTTTATTAAGTCCAGTCAAGTTATCTTATCTCTCTGTTAGGGCAAATATTCCTTTGCAACACAACAGGCCTCAGGTCATAATTGCATTTCTGCAAAATAATTGATACTGATAATAACCATGAGTCACCTAGAAAACGTTAAATTATGTTTTAAGCTTTCTGATTAATAAGAAAAGCAAGTTTATTGTAAAGTTGTTCCAAGTTTTTCCTATGAGTCCTCATAAAGAAGAAACTATAATTTTGATGATATCCTTAATAATTTATTTATTTATTTATTTATTTAATTTATTTTTGGCTGTGTTGGGTCTTCATTGCTGCACTTGGGCTTCCTCTAGCTGCATCAAGTGGGGGCCACTCTTCGCTGAGGTGCACAGGCTTCTCATTGTGGTGGCTTCTCTTGCTGAGAAGCACAGGCTCTAGGCTAAAAGGCTTCAGTAGTTGTGGCACATGGGCTCACTAGTTGTAGCTCACAGGCTCTGGAGCACAGGCTCAGTAGTTGTGGCACACAGGCTTTGTTGCTCCACAGCATGTGGGATCTTCCCAGACCTGGGAATGAACCTGTGTTCCCTGCAATGGCAGGTGTATTCTTAACCACTGTGCCACCAGGGAAGCCTCTAACATTTTCATAATAAATATAGAAGCAAATTTTATACTCCTATACTATTCATTTCAAGCTGAGATAATAAGCCCAAGGAGTTCAGTAAAAGTATTATCTAAAAGAACACAGATTTAACTGAGCTAAAATTTAAAATAATATTAACTATAAAATAATAATCACAATTGAGAGCACATATTGAGTGTTTACCATATATAATGTACTATGCAAGAATCTTTAGATAAATTAACTTCTTTAATCTTCAAAATAACTCTGCAATTTTCTTTTATTTTTATCCCCACAGTAGAGATGAGGACACTGAGGTCTCCTCTGAGATTGAGAATAGCCTATGTCATACTAATCACTATGCCTTCATTACTTGTCAACTTGGGGGAGAAGAAACACAGACATCACCAAGTGGCAGCAGGGGTACTTGCAGGAAATTCACATGCCCCCAACATTTATATATATCCTGTCTAGGTGGGGTTCCTCCTGGTTCTAAGTCACTACAATAAAGAGCTACTAATTGGAAAATGTTCTGTCCCTCAGGTGTGTCAGTTAAGGAAAAAAGTTTAAGTCATTTTTCAAAAGAAGACATACAGATGGCCAACAGGCACATGCAAAGATGCTCAAAATCACTAATCATTAGCAAAATTCAAATCAAAACCACAATGAGATATAAACTCACACCTGTCAAAATGGCTATTGTCAAAAAGACAAGAAATAACAAATGTTGGCAAGGCTATGGAGAAAAGGGAACCCCCATGCACTGCTGGTGGGAAAGTAAATTGGTGCAGCCATGATGAAAAACAGTATGGCGATACCTCAAAAAATTAAAAATAGAACTAACAAATCCTCCAGTAATTCTAATCCTGGGTATTTATCCAAAGAAACAAAAATACTAATTCAAAAAGACATCTGAACCTCTACGTTCATTGCAGCATTATTTACAATAGTCAAGCTATGGAAGCAACCCAAGTGTGCATCAATATATAAATGGATGAAGAAGATGTGGTATACGTTTACAGTAATATTACTCAGCCATAAAAATAATGAAATCTTGCCATTTATGACAAAATGGATGAACCTAGAGGTTATTATGCTAAGTGAAATAAGTCAGAGAAAGATGAATACTGTATGACTGCACTTATATGTGGAATCTAAAAAACAAAACAAATGAACAAATAAGAAAACAGGAACAGAGTCAGAGATACAGAGAACAAGCAGGTAGTTGCCAGATGGGAAGGAGATGGAGGAGGAGAGAAATAGGTGAGGGAGGGTAAGAGGTACAAACTTCCAGTGGCAAAGTAAGTCACTGGTATGAAATGCAGAATGTGGAGAATATGGTCAATAATTATATGATATCTTTGGTGACAGATGGTAACTAGACTTATTATGGTGGTCATTTTGAAATATAGAAATATTGAATCAGATAGCTGGACCAAGATAGCGGAGTAGAAGGACGTCCTTTCACTCCCTCTTGTGAGAACACCAGAATCACAAACAGCTGCTGGACAATCATCGACATGAAGACACTGGAACTCACCAAAAAAGATACCCCACATCCAAAGAAAAGTAGAAGACACAATGAGATGGTAGGAAGGGTGAAATCACATTAAAATCAAATCCCATAATTCTTGGGTGGGTGACTCACAAACTGGAGTACACTGATACCACAGAAGTCCACCCACTGGAGTGAAGGTTCTGAGCCCCAAGTCAGGCTTCCCAACATGAGGGTCCGGCAATGGGAGAAGGAATTCCTAGAGAATCAGAATTTGAAGGCTAGTGGGATTTGATTGCAGGACTTTGACAGGACTGAGGGAAACAGAGACTCAACACTTGGAGGGCACACACAAAGTAGTGTGTGCATCGGGATCCAGTGGAAGCAGCAGTGACCCCAGGGGAGACTGAACCAGACCTACCTACTAGTGTTGGAGGGTCTACTGCAGAGCTGGGGGGTGGCTGTGGCTCACCATGGGGACAAGGACACTGGCAGCAGAAGTTCTAGGAAGTACTACTTGGTGTGAGCCCTCCCAGAATCTGCCATTAGCCCCAGCAAAGAGCCCAGGTAGGCTCCAGTGTTGGGTTGCCTCAGGCCAAACAACCAACAAGGAGGGAAACCAGCCGCAACCATCAACAGTCAGGAGGATTAAAGTTTTACTGAGCTTAGCCCTCCAGAGCAAAACCCAGTTCTACCCACCACCAGTCCCTCCCATCAGGAAACCTGCACAAGCCTCTTAGATAGACTCATCCACCAGAGGACAGACAGCAGAAGCAAGAAGAACTAAAATCCTGCAGCCTGTGGAACAAAAACAACATTCACAGAAAGACAGACAAGATGAAAAGGCAGAAGGCTAGGTACCAGATGAAGGAACAAGATAAAACCACAGAAAAACACCTAAATGAAGTGGAGATAGGCAACCTTCCAGAAAAATAATTCAGAATAATGATAGTGAAGATGATCCAGGACCTCAGAAAAAGAATGGAGGCAAAGACCAAGAAGATGCCAGAAATGTTTAACAGAGACCTAGAAGAATTAAAGAACAAACAAACAGAGATGAACAATACAATAACTGAAATGAAAACTATACTAGAAGGAAACAATAGCAGAATAACTGAGACAGAAGAACAGATAAATGACCTGGAAGACAGAATGGTGGAATTCACTGCTGCACAACAGAATGAAGAAAAAAGAATAAAAAGAAATGAAGACAGACTAAGAGACCTCTGGGGCAACATTAAGCGCAACAACATTCACATTATGGGGGTCCCAGAAGGAGAAGAGAGAGGGAAAGGACCAAGAAAATATTTGAAGAGATTATAGTTGAAAACTTCCCTAACATGGGAAAGGAAATAGCCACCCAATTCCCGGAAGCACAGCAAGTCCCATACAGGATAAACCCAAGGAGAAACACGTCAAGACACATAGTAAACAAACTGACAAAAATTAAAACAAAGAAAAATTATTGAAAGCAGCAAGGGAAAAATGACAAATAACATACAAGGGAACTCCCATATGGTTAACAGCTGATTTCTCAGCAGAAACTCTACAAGCCAGAAGGGAGTGGCATGATATACATAAAGTGATGAAAGGGAAGAACCTACAACCAAGATTACTCTACCCAGAAAGGATCTCATTCAGATTCGATGGAGAAATCAAAAGCTTTACAGACAAGCAAAAGCTAAGAGAATTCAGCACCACCAAACCAGCTCTACAACAAACGCTAAAGGAACTTCTATAACAAATGCTAAAAGAAACACAAGAGAAGAAAAGGACCTACAAAAACAAACCCAAAACATTTAAGAAAATGGTCATAGCAACATTCATATTGATAATTACCTTCAACGTGAATGGATTAAATGCTCCAATCAAAAGACACAGGCTTGCTGAATGCATACAAAAACAAGACCCGTATAAATGTTGCCTACAAGAGACCCACTTCAGACCTAGGGACACATACAGACTGAAAGTGAGGGGATGGAAAAAGATATTCCATGCAAATGGAAATCAAAAGAAAGCTACAGTAGCAATACTCATATCAGATAAAATAGACTTTAAAATAAAGGATGTTACAAGAGACAAGGAAAGACACTGCATAATGATCAAGGGATCAATCCAAGAAAAAGATACAACAATTATAAATATATATACCCCCAACATAGGAGCACTTCAATATATAGAGCAACTGCTAATAGCTGTAAATGAGGAAATCAACAGTAACAGAATAATAGTGGGGAACTTTAACACCTCACATACACAAATGGACAGACCATCCAAAATGAAACCAAATAAGGAAACAGAAGCTTTAAATGACACAATAGATCAGATAGATCTAATTGATACTTATAGGACACTCCATTCAAAAACAGCAGATTACACTTTCTTCTCAAGTGTGCACAGAACATTCCCAGGATAGATCACATCTTGGGTCACAAATCAAGCCTCAGTAAATTTAAGAAAATTGAAATCATATCACACACCTTTTCTGACAAAAATTCTATGAGATTAGAAATGAATTACATGGGAAAAAACGTAAAAAACACAAACACATGGAGGACAAACACTACATTACTAAATAACTAAGAGATCACTGAAGAAATCAAAGAGGAAATCAAAAAATACCTAGAGACAAATGACAATGAAAACACGACAATCCAAAATCCATGGGATGCAGCAAAAGCAGTTCTAAGAGGTAAGTTTATAGCTATACAAGCCTATCTCAAGAAACAAGAAAAATCTCAAATAAATAATCTAACCTTACACCTAAAGGAACTAGAGGAAGAAGAACAAAGAAAACCCAAAGTTATCAGAAGGAAACAAATAATAATGATTGAGCAGAAATAAATGAAATAGAAACAAAGAAAACAATAGCAAAGATCAGTAAAACTAAAAGCTGGTTCTCTGAGAATATAAACAAAACTGATAAACCATTAGCCAGACTCATCAGGAAAAAGAGAGAAAGGACTCAAGTCAATAAAATTAGAAATGAAAAAGGAGAAATCACAACTGACACTGTAGAAATAAAAAGGATTATAAGATATTATGACAAACAACTCTAGGCCAATGAAATGGACAACCTGGAAGAAATGGACAAATTCATAGAAAGGTGTAACCTTCCAAGACTGAACCAGGAAGAAATAGAAAATATGAACAGACCAATCACAAGTAATGAAATTGATAATGTGATTAAATATCTTCCAACAAACAAAATTCCAGGACCAGATGGCTTCACAGGTGAATTCTATCAAACATTTAGAAAAGAGCTTACACCCATCCTTCTCAAACTTTTCCAAAAAATTGCAAGGAAGGAACACTCCCAAACTGATTCTATGAGGCCACCATCACCCTGATACCAAAACCAGACAAAGACACGACAAAAAAAGAAAATTACAGACCAATATCACTGATGTATATAGATGCAAAAATCCTCAACAAAATACTAGCAAACAGAATCCAACAACACATAAAAAGGATCATACACCATGCTCAAGTGGGATTTATCCCAAGGATGCAAGGATTCTTCAATATATGCAAATCAATCAATGTGGTATACCATATTAACAAATTGAAGAATAAAAACCATATGATCATCTCAATAAATGCAGAAAATGCTTTTGAGAAAATTCAGCACTGATTTATGATAAAAACTGTCCAGAAAGTGGGCATAGAGGGAACCTACCTCAACATAATAAAGGCCATATATGACAAACCCACAGCAAACATCCCTGTCAATGGTGAAAAACTGAAAGCATTTCCTCTAAGATCAGGAACAAGACAAGGACGTCCACTCTCACCATTATTATTCAACATAGTTTTGGAAGTCCTAGCCTCGGCAGTCAGAGAAGAAAAAGAAATAAAAGGAATACAAATTGGAAAAGAAGAAGTAAAACTGTCACTGTTTGCAGATGACATACTATACATAGAGAATCCTAAAGATGCCACCAGAAAACTACTAGAGCTAATCAATGAATTTGGTAAAGTTGCAAGATACAAAATTAATGCACAGAAATCTCTTGCATTCCTATACACTAATGATGAAATATCTGAAAGCGAAATTAAGGAAACACTCCCATTTACCATTGCAACAAAAAGAATAAAATACCTAGGAATAAACCTACCTAGGGAGACAAAAGACCTGTATGCAGAAAATTATAAGACACTGATGAAAGAAATTAAAGATAATATCAACAGATGGAGAGATATACCATGTGCTTGGATTGGAAGAATCAATATTGTGAAAATGAGTATAGTACCCAAAGCAATTTACAGATTCAATGCAATTCCGATCAAACTACCACTGGCATTTTTTATGGAACTAGAACAAAATATCTTAAAATTTGTATGGAGACACAAAAGACTCTGAATGGCTGAAGCAGTCTTGAGGGAGAAAAATGGAGCTGGAGGAATCAGACTCCCTGACTTCAGACTATACTACAAAGCTACAGTAATCAAGACAATATGGTACTGGCACAAAAACAGAAATATAGGTCTATGCAACAGGATAGAAAGCCCAGAGATAAACCCACACACCTATGGTCAACTAATCTATGACAAAGGAGGCAAGGATATACAATGGAGAAAAGACAGTCTCTTCAATAAGTGGTGCTGGGAAAACTGGACAGCTACATGTAAAAGAATGAAATTAGAACACTCCCTAACACCTACACACAAAAATAAACACAAAATGGATTAGAGACCTAAATGTAAGACTGGGCACTATAAAACTCGTAGAAGGAAACATAGGAAGAACACTCCTTGTCATAAATCACAGATAGTTTTTGATCCACCTCCCAGAGTAATGAAAATAAAAACAAAAATAAACAAATGGGACCTAATGAAAGTTCAAAGCTTTTGCACAGCAAAGGAAACCATAAACAAGATTAAAAGACAACCCTCAGAATGGGAGAAAATATTTGCAAACAAATTAATGGAGAAAGGATTAATCTCCAAAATATATAAAGAGCTCATGCAGCTTGATATTAAAAAAAACAAACAACCCAATCCAAAAATGGGCAGAAGACCTAAATAGACATTTCTCCAAAGAAGACATACAGATGGCCAAGAAGCACATGAAAAGCTGCTCAACATCACTAATTATTAGAGAAATGCAAATCAAAACTACAATGAGTTATCACCTCACACCAGTTAGAATGGGCATCATCAGAAAATGTAGAAACAACAAATGCTGGAGAGGGTGTGGAGAAAAGGGAACCCTCTTGCGCTGTTGGTGGGAATGTAAACTGATGCAGCCACTATGGAGAACAGTATGGAGGTTCCTTAGAAAACTAAAAATAGACTTACCATATGATCCAGCAATCCCACTATTGGGCATATACCCAGAGAAAACCACAATTCAAAAAGATACATGTAACCCAATGTTCATTGCAGCACTATTTACAATAGCCAGGTCATGGAAGCAACCTAAATGTCCATCGACAGACAAATGGATAAAGAACAAGTGGTACATATATACAATGGAATATTACTCAGCCATATAAAGGAACGAAATTGGGTCATTTGTTGAGACATGGATGGATCTAGAGACTGTCATACAGAGTGAAGTAAGTCAAAAAGAGAAAAACAAATATCGTATATTAATGCATATATGTGGAACCTAGAAAAATGGTACAGATGAACCGCTTTTCAGGGCAGAAATTGAGACACAGACGTAGAGAACAAACGTATGGACATCAAGGGGGGAAAGCTGCAGGGGGATGGGGGTGGTGGTGTGATGAATTTGGTGATTGGGATTTACATGTATACACTGATGTGTATAAAATGGATGACTAATAAGAACCTGCTGTATTAAAAATAAATAAATAAAAAATAAACCTATATAAAGGTTTAAAACAAACAAAGGAAATATTGAATCATTATGCTGTATACTAGGAACAAGCAAACAAAGAACCTCATAGAAAAAGAGATCACATTTGTGGTTACCAGAAGTTGGGATGGGGGCGGGGAAAATGGATGAAGGTGGTCAAAAGGTACAAACTTCCAGTTATAAGGTAAAAAGTACTAGCGATGTAATGTACAACATGATAAATAAAATAACACTGCTGAATGTACATATAAAAGTTGTTAAGAGAGTAAATCTTGAGCATTCTCACAACAAGGAGAAACATTTTTTTTCTATTTCTTCAAATCTGCACCTATAGGAGATGATGGATGTTCACTAAACTTATTGTGGTAATCATTTCGTAATGTATGTAAGTCAAATTATTATGCTGTGCACCTTAAACTTATACAGTGCTGTATGTCAATTATATCTCATTAAAGTTGGAAAAAATTTAAAGTGCTTTGTGATTTTATTAACGTAGACTAAACTATTAAGCAAACAATAAACACTAAAGAAAGGAAAAATTTAAATCAGCACCAATAATCCAGAAGAATTGATAAACTGCATATCCTTTAAATAGTTGTCCTTTAATATTAATTATAAAAAAAAAACTTCACAAAAGCTAGCCAATTATGAGTTCAGTTATAATATTTTCCAATAACGGAATATAATATTCTACATTATTGATAAAAAAATCAAGTAAGTGGACTTTGGGGTTGACATTAAAGATTTTGAATCTATACCCATCCTGAATAGATGCCATCTGAGGAAATAACTGTGGACAAGATGAAGACTTTCCCTAGAAAATAATTATAGGTATGTTTTAACTAAAAACAAATGAGCAATTTAGGTGCCAAATATCTTAATGAAGCTTAATCTTTTCATTTAAGCATGCTTAATTGAGACTAAGACCCCTATTCATGTAAAGGCTATACTTTTCCTCATCAAATAACCATCAATATTGATACACCAATTTTACCCAGTACATAAGTGTTTACCCGGTACATAATGTTGATTTTCCTGACAATTCTAAATAACGTTCTCCTATTAATAACTCAAAAGAAATTGCAGGCTCAAACATAATATTTCTTTTAAGATAAATTAATTTTATTTTCAAAAAGGTCTCTCAGCCAATGGCTTTTTATTTAGCACAGAATATTATTGCCCTTGCCCCCAAAATAAATATACTTGCTTAGCCTTAATTATAAGGCAAAAAATTATGTTTCTCTTGTTTATTAAAAAAAGTACCATGTGTTTTCTTCTTAATAGAACTGTGTAGAGGGAAATGACTGTTCACGTCAGATGAATTTCTCATGATGAAGGCAGAAAGAATAAAAAAATGTCCAATAATTAACTTTTAAAATTATATATGACATTTTTGATCATTCTTTCACATCCTCAGAGATGCAGCATATTGTTAACATAGGAATAAAGATTCTTCCAAACTAATATTCAGAACCAATCTACAAATTTTTAATAAATATTATGATTTTGAACAAATCATTTTGTATTTGGTGACAACTTTCTGTATCTAATGACTATAAATAATAACTTTCCAATGTAAAAAATTACCAATCATAAAGTATCTTAAAATTCTGTAAGAAAATAAAAATTTAATGCATATATTAACACTGAATAAGTTAACCTTATTCAGTGAAAATTGTTTTTTGTCAGTCAAAAAGGATAGTGAAAAACATTGAGGAATTTCAGGCATCTGACTAATAGGTTAACTAAATTCACAAATGCAATCATTTAAATAAACTTTCTATTAATCTTTTTGAAAATAATAAAAACACATTTTTCTATTATAAATATCTATTCGAATATAAAATTAGAAATATTCTAGAAAAGTAGCTACATATTACATTTCTAATGGCCCACAACATATGGCAGGCATTCTTCTATCAATTTTAAAATGAAAATGTTTATTATATTCTGTATATTCAGATTCTTAACATTCATTTCAAAATCCTGTCCCAAAAAATATAAACTGAATACAAACTGTTACAAGCAGAATCCCAGAAGTATACAGAGGACACATTAAAGAGAGATGAGGGCAAGTTAAGGAAATCCATAGTGAAGCACACAAGGACTGATGAGATGACAATAGGAAGTCCCTGGGTGCTTTGTTTTTAATATATAAAGTAACTTTATTTTTTTAATTGAAGTATCAATATAATTGATTTACAATGTTGTGTTAGTTTCAGGTGTACAGCAAAGTGATTCAGTTATACATATATATCAATATATATCTGCTCTTTTTCAGATTCCTTTCCCTTATAGGCTTTTACAAAATATTGAATATAGTTCCCTGTGCTATACAGTAGGTCCTTGTTTGTTATCTATTTTATATATAGTAGTGTGTATATGTTACACAACAAGTGTATACACACACACACACACACACACACACAGGTGGTTGATTGGAGTATAAACTAGTCCAGTTTTACATGTATACAACAAGTAGTGTGTATATGTTACGCAACAAGAGAAGCCACTGCAATGAGACGCCTGCGTACCGCAACGAAGAGTAGCCCCCACTTGCCGCAGCTAGAGAAAGCCCATGCACAGCAACGAAAACCCAATGCACCCATAAATAAATAAATAAATGTGTTTTTTTTCTTTTTTTTTAAAGCCTTACAGTAATTACCTTTTTAAAAGGTAGGCTAAACACAATAAATTATTTTTATATGGAACTACTTTCATATGGCAGCATAAAATAATCAGCCAATGGCTATATCTGAAAAGGAAAACATAACTTCATTTACGCTTGGTATGTTAAGGCATTTCTGCTTATGTCTTCCCAAATTTGGCATTGTTAATTTCCTCTATAAATAACCAAGACTCTCTCCCCATATGTCCTATAACATGAATTCTTACTTCAGCAATAGTTGGCTGCTACAACCATGACTACCCATTTGTGGTTATAATCTTACTGAAAAGGAAAACAAGTTTTCCACACCTTCAAAGCTGATTTTTGCTCTTTAAAGAGTCTTTATTATGCTTACACAAGCCATGAATTTCCAAGAGACAAACAGGTATACGTTTTGTACACTTATTTGATCACCTTTTTCACGGAACACCTTAAAGAATATTGTTTAAGAAACAATACTGTAGCCATTCAAAATCCCTCACAGCAATTTCAGACAAAGATACATACAAAAAACAGGTCCTTACCAGTAGAAGGTACCTTTGCATTAATGTTATATTTCCCCCCCACCAATCCCTGGACCATATTCCACCCCCATCAGAAGGTTCAGTTCATTGCACTGGATGAAGAAAAAAAGTTTTAAAATGCTTGGTATCATAGCTATTATTATTGACTGGCTGCTTACATTGAAACGATCAGCGTACAGGATTTATAAATTTTTATCATACAGGATTTATAAATCGTACAGGATTTATCGTACAGGATTTATAAATTTCCTACATCTATGTGCTTTATAATGTGTCTCTAATTCTCAGAAAATATGCAAGAAATACTTTTTGTATATAAGATTGAGAGGAATAAAAAGTTGCTAATATTCAATTTAAAACAATGTCCTATTTATACCAAAAAATATATAAGAAATAGGCGCCCTAGGTCTCATCTTCAGCTCTCACATGAATTTATTCTGTCACTTGAGAAAAACTGGACTAGTTTATACTCCAATCAACCACCTGTGTGTGTGTGTGTGTGTGTGTGTGTGTGTGTGTGTGCGTGCGTGTGTGTGTGTTTGTTTCTCAAGGTGTTTGGGGATGGTGTATTTCTTTCTCTCTGCTATGCTTTTCCTCTGTCCCTCTAGCCTATTTCCACTAAGAACACAATGTACCCAAAACAACAGATATATACGATTTCTCAGGGTATTAAAAATAACACAATCAGAGCACTCAGAAGCTATAAATCAGAAACTATACGCATGTATGGTATGCATATGCATGCAACTGAAAGGCATATTAAAGGTTATATACGTATACCTTTATATACAAAGATGCACACACAAATATATACATATATATATTTTGCTATGTATAGAAAATAAGGACTAAAGAAAAGAAAAGTACAAGTACACCAACATAGTTACTAAGACCATAAATCAAATTAGGCTCTGAACTCTGACAGAAGGGCAACAGAGAAATACAATCACAGATTTTCATTACTGGACTCAGTGCAATTCATCAAATGATGTAAAACACTTTCTCCTTCCCTTCCTCCCTCCTTCTCTCTCTCTCTCAGTCTCAATCTATACACACACGTGTGCATGTGTGCGTGTGTGTGTGTGTGTGTGTGATCTCTACAGATATAAACATGCAAGAGTTAAATACACACAATTTTGACTTTTAATCTATCACATATTTCATAGTTTAATATTTTCAAACAGCAAATATATCTTTGTATAAATTATATGTGTGAAAGCCTACTGTGGGATTAAAAAATGAAAAAAATACTAAAAGTATGGCTAGAAAATACATAGATTCTGAAAATCCAGGTTGTTTTTAAGTACAAATGTTCCACCTAATAGTGTTTTATCTGCCTAGGAACAAGTAGTACTATACTAGAAACCAATTTTTTTAAATAAGGTAACATTTTTACTTTAAGGGGCCTATATGAGGAAGAGTTGTAGGAACCATGAAATACATGTAAAATTTTTAGTTACTCACACATGTGAATCTACACACCCACATAGCACCCTTTAACCACTGTGTAAAATGATCTATGATTTTACATGGTAAACATTTGCAACTGTTACCTTCACTGAGTAGCTTTCTTTCCAACACCTGTTTATAGAAGTATACTGATGACTAGAATGTTTTGAACTGAGACTTGAGGGAAAATACTACGTAATAGTCTTCTTTGTGTTACAGTGCCAGGTACATGGTTGGCATGCAACACATTTGGATCGAGCAAATGAAAGAGTAAACAGTTTATCAAGGAAATCAAGTGACAAAGATCATCACTAAATTACCTTCTTTAGTTACAAATGCTGGATCAATCCTAGAGTATGGGATTTAGGGTGATATTCTACCACCTTACACTTAGAGCCATAAGAATAATCAGGTTCCCCACGTACACTCATTCCACTTAAAAACGAAGGAGACACCCACCACAAGTTGTAAATTAACAGCAACATCAGCCCTTGGATTTGTCTCACTTTGGCCGTTTTTTTTCAACTTTCGAGTTAGTTGCCAACAAAGGCATTTCACATAAAATGTGGATTTTGAGCTCCTCTTAATAAATCAAATGTCTGGCAACCCTGTACCCAGAGTTGCTCAAGACAACACAAAGTTACACCCAAATGCTGTTGCTCCCTCTAGACAGGGCATGTGCTTTCCAGTAACCACATCACTCACTCCCCAGTATCTGGTACTCCGTTGGCTTCACCCATTTATGTTCACTCTGGGGCCACTGCAAGCATCTGATTTTGTAAGCTCTGCTATGCACAATCCATTTTTAATAATGAATCCAAATCTCAATTTTGGTAATTACTAGCAGTGCAACCTTGAGCAAGTAATTTATTCTCATAGAGTCTCAATTTCATCACCTATAAAACTGTGAAAGTAATCCCTTGTCACATCACAGGGTGACTGTGGAAGGAAATGAGATTATATATGAAAAGGCTTTGTGAACTTGAAAGGCCATATGTATATACAGTATTATTTTTATTTTATTATTAAAGTCCTAATAAGTAAAATTGTGATCATCTTTAAACTATGATATATTCCTAAACAAAATTTAAATTCCTTAGATTAATAGGTAGAAAAAGAAACTACAAATGTTAACAGTGACTTAGATGTACAATTAAAAACTGGTGAATATTAGAATGCAAGCAGAGACTATATCAACAGATGGCGTTATTTTTGTTCAATCCACTTGGTCTAAAATAATTTAATCAAATGTAATGTTATTTAAGAAAAGTTAAGGTCAAATTACTTTATTAAAATAAAAGACATAGAGCAGGCAGGATATATAATATTTTCATTAATTATTTCCAAATTATCTATAAATAAATATTTGTTTTCTGCATGAAGTATTAATAACTTAAACACATTTAATGTTAAAGTGTCTTAAAGAAAAGCAACTATGCTTAAAGTAATTCTATAACAAAGAATTATAGAATTAAAATCTAAATATCACTCTTACCTAAAGTTTTACAGTAAAGTCTTAATTTTAAATGTATTTTTATATCTTTATTGCTATCGTTTTTATTTCAAGTTCTCCCTTTAATATGAGTGTGTATGTATATTTAATTTTTAAAATTGGAACCTTCTATTTCTGAATAAATTTTCAAAAAATCATTTCTATTCACAGCATATAGGCACAAATTCCAATTGTGTGTTTTCTTCCTTCACAGTTCCACATCTCTTATTCACTGACTTTGTTTCTCTTGCCTAATAATGTTGATGGTTACCCAATTTTGAATCCTTAGTAATTTGTGCTAAAGGTGTTTGATATTGTATGCATACTATCATAAACATTATGCAAAAAATACTATGCTGCCATATATAATTATATTTCTATACAAAAAATATATTTCCCTTTGGCCAATTTTTTCATTACTGAATACATAAACGTCACTGGGGTACCCCATTTACTTAATGGACTTTATTAACTTGATCAAAATCCATCGCTAGAGTGAATCCTTTAGTTTCATATAACAAACCTCCTGCACTTTTTTCTCTGGATCCTGACTGAGTTTTGGCAAGCATGATCATACCTTCAATGATATGTGACTTTCAGATATAAAAAAAGGTGCTTTTCATATTCTCCATAGTTTACTATGATATATTCCTATTAGATGTACCATTAAAAACTGGTGAATATTAGCATGCAAGCAGCTTATTGTTGTGTTTATCTTTAGTAGCCATAATAATTACCATGTATTGAATGCCTATCTTGAGCAGGGCCTTAAATATTAAGCCACTAAATCCTTGTCATAACCCTCTACATATTGTAACATCAGTTTACAATTTAGGAAAATGAAGCTAAAGAAAGGTTAAGTAACTTGATCCCTGCCTCACAGCCCATAAGCAAACGGCAGAGACAGAATTACAACACAAGTCTTTTCAGATCCCAAAGCCCCAAATGCTTTCTAAGCAATAGCTTTTCAAGCTATTTTCATTGTGCTCAGGGATGAATAAACTCCCTAAAACTCATAACAGTCAGAGATCATTATATAAATAGTGGATGCTGAAAAAATCTCTAAAGATTTATGAGTCCATTGTGAAGGCAGTATAAATTATGTGAGTTGAAATAAAACCCATAAAGATGACAGGATTCAATGATTGATATGTGCTTCATTATCATTATTTACAAGTAAGATATACTACAACCTAATGTTTAAATTTCCCTCAATTCATTTATTTAATCAAAAATAGGAAGGAGTAATTTTTTAATAAAGAGAATCATTTTTTATGATTTAAATTAAATCCTATTTAATTTTTTTCTCTGCCTAGTAAATTCTTATGGTGACAATTTGAATCTCATTTTGTAAAATAAATCCAAAAATTATATTGATTTTACTATATTTGGTCTTCAATGCATTTTGTATATCATTTTATTTATTCATGAATTAAGAAAGATTAATGCTTAACTCAAGCACCTAACACTTTTTTAGCCTTAAATATAATTTTTTAAAGAAATATACAAGTGTTTACACAAAAGTGTAAACTAGTAAAATTTTTCAGGATTAAACATTGTGTAAGAACACAAATTCTGAAATTCAAACCCTAAAGACTCACATGTGAGGTTGGTCCTGAAGTCTTGTTTCTCCTTTTAAGCCTATACATTCCAATTTAATCCAAAGTTGGTAACCAAGAGGAAGTATAGATTTTAGAAATAAATATCTATATGATTCAATTTATTTCTATTCATTCATTATATCATTGATCCATTCATTTATTATATAGGGATATATATGTGTATGTGTATATATATATATATATATATACACACACACACACACACACACACACATATATACTCTACTTGCCACCAAAAAATGATTTGTGATTCCAGATTCCTCAGTTCCTCATATTAATAGGCATGCAGGCAATCAGATTGCTAAAATTAAAAGTAGTTACTGAGATTGAATATTAAACTCGTCTCTGAGACTCCTTGTAGCCAGTAACAGAAAAAAAGACAATGATGCTGACTTCTTTGCAGCTATAACTATCTCTTCAGCTTGTCAGAAAAATCGAAAATATTTTCAGATTTCTGTCACTGTTTGAAAACTACAACATTTTTTCAAGGTTACTGATGATTTCATACAAAACATGCATTCAGACAATATTTAATGATATATAGGTATATATAAGTTATCAGGAGAAGTAGTCAACATTAACACCAAAATGCTGCCACAAATGTGTTGCTTCGGAAATGTTCTAATTTAACAGTGATGGGTTAAATTCACTTCTATTTGTTTCAGAATCATATTTGACTCCAGTCAGTGCCCCAGACTAAATTATTATACTTTGTTGTTTACAACCACATAAATATCCTGCATCTGAGAGAAAATAAGCCAACAATAACTAACTGCTTATTAGTTTTTAGCCTTTGTGATGTGTTTAGTGTGAAGTAAACACCATACCAGGGTGTTTTAATAGGAAAAAATACAAGAGAATCAAGACAGTTTCTGCCAAAGGTTGATAAGCTACTGGAGAGGTAAGAATACTTGGTTCACCTTGTGCATTGCTAGTAGGAGTATAAAATGGTATAGATGATGTGGAAAACAGTATGGCAGTTCCTCCAAAAAGTAAATACACAATTACCATATGGTCCAGCAATTCTACTTCAAAAGAACTGAAAGCAGGGATCCAACAGACATTTGTATGCCAATCTCATAGGAACATTATTCACAATAGCCAAAAGCTAGAAACAACCCAAATGACCCATCACTGGATAAGTAAAATGTGGTATATATAGATACAATGGAATATTATTCAGCCTTAAAAAGTAATGAAGTTCTGAAACATGTTATAACAATGTGGATGAAATTTGAAGGCAATATGCTAAGTAAAATAAGCCAGACACAAAAGGACAAATAGTGTATGATTATACTTACATGAGGGGCCTAGAGTAAATTTACAGACACAGAAAATAGGATGGTGGTTGCCAGGAGATGGGGGGGAAAGAAATTGTAAAGTATTGCTTAAAAATTTCAGTCTTGGAAGACGAAAAAATTCTGGAGATGGATGGTAGTGGTGGTTGCACAGCAATGTGAATGTACTTAATGTCACAAACTGCACACCCAAAAATAGTTAAAATGGCAAATTTTATGTCATGTATATTTTTCCACAATTTAAAAATAAATTAAAAAAGAATACTTGGCTTACTCTTCTAAGGTTTTTTTTTTTTTTGCTTATATTAATTTTCATTCATCATTCACTAGCTTTGAAAGTACCACTTATGTGAACACTTAATGTGTTCCTCTGGCCAGACCAGAAAGCAAAATGTAAGGAGAAATTCCTATGTTCTATTTTCTATTGCATTTCTATTTCTATTGTATGCTACCCCATGACATAATATTGCAGTGGTTCTCAAACAGGACCTTAGTTAAAAAGAACAGAGCCCAAGGCCACATAAGAATTACAGAATCAGAATATTTGAAGAGTCCTACCCAAGAATTTTTTTTAACTCCCCAGTAATTCTGATCATAAACCTTTTTGGGAATGACTTTGCTTTTTTACTCGGTGTGTGGTCTTAGCTGAATACTGACAGAAACTGATTTTTCAGAGCCGTGGAAACACCATAATCTAACACTCTCATTAAGATATAAACACATTTAGGAATTGGAAACATTTCCAAGATTCCTTCCAAAACTGAATAACATAACATGAAAGCTTTCACTGTCTTTCATCCACTATCTAGGCTCTTGTGGTTAGCAAAAAGCAATAATATATTCATTCTATACCTAAGGCCTTTATAAGAACAGCATGATCCCAGAAAGTCTAATAATCTCCATTGATCCATAAAATTTGATGGCAATATCATTATGAATCCATCCTAAACTAATTCCCTTTAATATAAGCATGAATTATATATTCCAGTCATAGTATATGAAGTCTAAACTCACTTAGGCTGATATTGGAAAATACACTTATTTAACACATGATGGCCTTACCAGAAAATATGTTTAAGTTGACCCAAGATCTTCTAATATATATGTTAAAAAAATCTTATAAAAAACAAATTAGCTTCAAAAGTTCTAGAGTACATTAGAAAACTGTCTTTCTAAGGGGAAAATATTACCAATTACATGGGCATAAACTCTGAAGTTTCTTCTCCTCTGAACCCATTTTTCACATAAGCATCAAATAAATTTTCTTCACACACAACTCTGAGCAAGTCATTCTTGTAACTTAAGCAATGGGAACAAAAAGTGCCAATTCTTCAGGCCTTTTGCCTGTTAATGCAAAGCCCAAACTCCCTAGTGCAGCATTAAGGTCAATAGGCTATGACCCCAAATATTTTAGGGACTGCATTAGCCACACTGTTTCAGTTGTTTATCACCACAGAGTCAAAATTACAAGACACAAAAGACTGAAATGGGTTCTACTCTCCATGTATTCCTTCCTTGGTGTGGCACTCAGTTAAGCCCAGATTGCCCCTGCACCCTTCCTAACCTGCTGCCTGACGTCGGGGTTCTTTATCTGTGTGAACTTGGCCCTAGAGCTGGCGCTGCTCCCTTTTCAATCAGGGAATGACCAAGGGCTGCTCCTGCTTGATAATCCAGCCTCTGTGAGTGTGGCAGGGTACAAAAGAAGGCATTCCCATCCTTCCATCACCTTTCCTGATGGCAAAGAAAGTGGTCCCATCAGGACATCCAGTCACAACTCTTATCTCAGGTCTCCTGCCATCTCTTTTCGAAATGTAATCTATGAACATAATTTTTCAAGCAAGCATAAATTTTAAACCAAGAAGTACTTCAAGAGAGAATTTACGGGTGCCATTTGTTCCATTGTTTTTTTGCAGAGGTGCAGCTTATATTTGAGAATAAGCACAAATATCTCAGCCAATCTTGCTTAAAAACAACAGATAATAGTCATAGTTTTAAAAATTCTAGCTGCATCCCATAAGACAGAAAAATCATTATATACAGGATCCACTTGGGGGATATTCCTGAGGTCTCCTATAGTATCAACTAACCTTCCCCAAAATCATTCGTACTATTTTTCTTGAGCTGCAGTCATTGTGGACTCGTTTATGTTTCTTCTTACACAGACTTATACCTTCCCAACTGCATACCTACATTCACCCTGTATTTTCTACCTGGACATCGTTACATCCTTCATTGCTTTTTCTACCTAGTAACGTGAACTTCCTTCGAAGGATGTCCTCACTCTCTCCCCCGTTGTGGTGCTTTCCATGGCCCTTCCAACTGGAACTGAGCTCCTCATCTTTAAATTCTCACTGCATTTTATTTATGCCCCTTTTGAGCCACTTAAGCACATTCTTCCATCCACCAAAGAAGTCTGAATATAGATTGAATATCCTTTGCCCGATTTTATCAGTATGATTTGAGTGAGCTTATACTCACTGAAAGCAGAAATCTTGTATCATTTATCTTTGCATTCATACCAATATCTTATCAGTAATTTTTAGTCAATTAATGAATGATATTAGAAAATTATTCACTATCTAAGAAGTCACTCTTATTAAGATCATTTTAAGTGGATCTCTTTGGTTAAAAATAGAACAAATTTGAAATAGAACAAAATAGAACTGTATCATGAATTAATATGGTGGTAACCATAAATTTAATACATTTTCATAAACAGAGCTAAAGGAAGTCTCTGCTGTCTGTTACAGAATAAAAGAAATACAGCATCTTTCCAACCCTGTTCCTGTCTTCTCTCCATGTATTCTTTATTATATATTCCACTTGCTTTAACTGCTGTTAGGTTCAAGGTCTACAATCATTAGGCCTCATGTGAGGCCTAATGATTGTATCTAAATAGCACTGTTGTATCGCTTGTATCTAAACAGCAATATGATATTGCAACCTTTAGATACGAGGCACTTGGAATTGCCTTTTTATTTTGATTATGCATGCTCCATAACAGTATCTCCAAAAGCAGTCTACAGCAAGGAAACAACATCATTAAATAACAAATTTCTAATATTCCAAGGTCAACACTGTGGTTATTCTCTCTTTTCCCTTCTTGAAATTATGTCAGTTTCTATGATTATCTTAATTACCTATTTGCTTACTTGTGTACTGTTCTTCTTTAACAATATCTACACAGCTATCCCACTGACACTAGAATATAATTTCTATGAAAGCAGAAACTCTACCCCGTGGACTGAAAACAGTGTCTGGCATTACAAGAATCACTGCATAAATACTGAATGAGTGAACAGCATCATCAATTAACACTTTCCCTTCTGAAAACTATATTTTCAAGACAATGAAATGATAGGGTTATTCTGGAGTCACACAATATAAATGTCTTTTATTGAAACAAGCCTAGATTGCTTGTTTCAAGCAATCTGAAAATGGTTCTTAACCCAGGGAAGAGGAGGAGGAAACACAAGGAGCTTGTAGTACACACAGCAGCTGATCCTGACTTAGGGAGTCTAGATTATGGGCTGGATGTGGTATGCATCAGCATGCATTTTTTCAATAGCTCCTCCTTAGGTGATTTTTTCAGAATTCAAACTCAGAGCCCAAGTTCTCAACAGCTGAATGTCTTCCTCTATACACTGAATTACCTCAGGTCGTTAGTCTCCCTCTAGCAGCGCTGTGCCAGGCCCTCCTATGCCTCAGGGCCATATGCAAAGTCCAGCACATACAATCCCAGAGGCCTGGCTCTGGCATCAGGAAAACTAAAGGCAAGAGTTATACCAAAGGCCAGAAACCCTGGCTAGGTTGACTCTTTCCAGGCCTTTCTTGGGAACTTGGTACTAAATGGAGCCCTGGGACCACTACTGGCTTGGCTTGGCTGGCTGGTCCCCACTGACAAGGCTAAGTGGGGAGGGGAGATGAGAAGTCCGTCCTACAAGGCTCCTCTGGGTGGGTGTACTGATCAGGGCTTTATAAAAATAATCTTAGGGGCTTTGCCTATTAAGAGATATCATAGACAGCAGGTAATAAGGCCCTCAGACGTTCTACCAGGACTCCCTGGGACTATATAGCCTTTGAGGATTGGAGGCCCCGTGAACCCCTCCTCTGAAGCAGTGCTAAAGAGGAACCAATTCTCCCTTTTCTGACTGGGTACCATGCAGGGCACATTTGTCTACATGAGAGGTGGATAAGCACAGGGACTAAAAATGGGGTTTGGAAGCCAAGGTGTTGCTCAGGCAATCCTGATGGGGACCCATGATTGAGAAGTGCTCCAGGGCCTTTGACATTTTGACATTTGACATTTCTAGGCTAAATCATGATTATGATTAATCATAATCATCATTGTATACCAATCTCTCCTCCCACTGACACATTTTTAGTTACAAGTAACAAGCCAACCTTGCGAAGAGGCTACAAAAGGACAGTCTAAGAGGTACAGAGGGAAATTAAGTACATGTACTTCAGGACTTCTAAACACCAGTTTAAGATGAAAAATAAATAATGTGAATTTTCTAATTAATAAAAAACTTGCTCAATTATTTTCATATAGATGATGGTAAGTGTCCAATTATTATGAATTTAGATCCCACTGGATACAATTAATGACAATAGTAATAAGAAATTACATCCTTTGCACCAGTAAAATTTATAATGGAAAGTTGAGATATGAATTTTAAAATATACAAGAAGGTATATAATTTTTCAAAATTCTTTTAGGGGAAACATGTACACCCCTGGATCCTAGTTTAATTTCCCTTTTTACTGTATGCTATGGAAAGTTCCATAATATGAAAGAACCCAATAATATATAAATTTATTATACAATGCATGTGAACAAAGTTTAAAAATTAAGACTATAGAATTAGTGTATACTATGTTGCCCCATAACCTTAATTAAGCAAATCAGAAAATAAATGACAAAAATTTTTAAGTAGCCAAAGGAGCTTTCAAAAATTCCACAGTTGGGCTTCCCTGGTGGCGCAGTGGTTGAGAGTCCGCCTGCCGATGCAGGGGACGTGGGTTCGTGCCCCGGTGTGGGAAGATCCCACATGCCGCGGAGCGGCTGGGCCCGTGAGCCATGGCCACTGAGCCTGCACCTCTGGAGCCTGTGCTCCGCAACGGGAGAGGCCACAACAGTGAGAGGCCCGCGTACCGCAAAAAAAAAAAAAAAAAAAAAAAAAATTCCACAGCTGATTAAGTCAAAGTGTTAGGTGATTGAAGAAATATTGGAAATAGGTACAGGGCTCCTTATCAGGAGGGAGACAAGAAAAAGAAAAAAGAGCAATCCTAAGAACTGCAAAACTTAGAGCAATCTGAAGCCATTAAAGAAAGGATAAATACTGCCATGTATCTAAATATTACAGGAAAACATATGACTGTATTACTGCAGAGGGCAAAAACAGATATTTGATAGTTATACCAACCTCCAAAAGAAGCAAAATGGACAAAGGAGGAAAAATCATATTTGTTTAATGAAGAAAAAATACTGAAATATATTTTTATCAAGAATGAATAAATTAACTTGTCCCTCCCTAAACATTCATTAGAAAATTCATTCTTGTGGAACAAATTCTTTCACCAATATTTCTGAATATGTGTTAATGTGCAAAAGCATATATATATATATATATATATATTTTTAAAGAAGATGTTGGGGGTAGGAGTTTATTAATTAATTTATTTTATTTCTGCTGTGTTGGGTCTTCGTTTCTGTGCGAGGGCTATCTCTAGTTGTGGCAAGCAGGGGCCACTCTTCATCGCGGTGCGCGGGGCTCTCATTATCGCGGCCTCCCTTGTTGCGGAGCACAGGCTCCAGACGCGCAGGCTCAGCAGTTGTGGCTCACGGGCCTAGTTGCTCCGCGGCATGTGGGATCCTCCCAGACTAGGGCTCGAACCCGTGTCCCCTGCATTAGCAGGCAGATTCTCAACCACTGCGCCACCAGGGAAGCCCAAAAGCATATTTTTATAGTTACCTTTATTATGTCTATAATTTGATATTCTCACACAGTCCCCTTAATTGATTATGCTCATACTGTTAACATAATATTATCAGCTTTTTTAAAAGACTGATCTTCCTTCTGTAATTTCTCCCAGTGCCATGGTTACATTTCGGTTCATGTTGTTTTCTGTGCAGAAATGCCCTTTACCTTCTTCTTTCATCTTTGATTCCTATTTCCATCCTCGATGGAGATGCACCACTCTTTTCAGCCTTCCTTGACAACCCCACCCAGAGTTAGGGTCCTTTGTCCCATAGCTCCTTATATGTACTTCTAATATATTAATAATGAAGCACTATATTATAAAATTGTTCTTTACTAAATTCTTTCTTAACAAAAAAAAACCATTTCTTATTCTTTTTATTATCTCCATGGCCTATCAAAGAGTGTGATATAAACTGGACATTCCATAACTACCTACTGAATGAAGGGCATGCAGAAAGGTCCTAAAATCTTGCCATTGTGACCGAAATCATGAAATAAGCTTAGATTGTATATTTTAATAAGCAAAGCCAGAGAAAACATTTTTATTTAGATTTCATGTTCATGGCAATAAAAGGCAGCCTGTTGGAAGGTGTGAAATTCAATTATCATGCTGTTACTATGATATCATTTGAAAACACAACTTAGTACATTAATATATACTTCATTGGTACTTATTTCTTTATCTTAAATAAAGAAATAAAACTACCCATTTTGATTGTTTCTGACACACTACTCATAAGAGAATCACCAAGATGAAACATTTACATGTTCAAAAGATTACTGATATTTGGAAATGTATATAATTTACAACAAGTCCATATTATTTGCAAACATGATCTGAAAAAATAAAAATAGCATTAGCAGAGGAAATCAAACAATGCTCAACTTTATTAAGTCCTGAAATAAACACATGTACATGTATATACATATGTACATGCATATATTTCTATAAATCAAAACTGAGATCAAAGTGAGTGTATAGTTTTGTATTTTTAACAAAGCATTAAATTGGGAACATTTCCTCTGTCATAAACTAATCTCATAAAATATTCTTCAAAATTGTTTAAGGTTCATATGTGGATATGCTGTAAATTATTTAACTATTCTCTAACCTTGGGAACCTTTACAAATATATTCTTCAATGAATATTATATTTGTGTACCTTTCTGATTATTTAGGCTAAGAGAAACTAATTTTCTTACTGTTTTCTTTTTTCCTACCATTTGGGTATTTCTTTCAGATAATTTTTTTTCATAAAAACAAAATGCCTTCAACATGAAAAAAAATAACATTTGCATTTCAATATTATGCTGGTTGTTTTTTAGTCCTGGTATTTATATTACGGACAGTAAAAAGGAATGATCTGAAATTTGGGCTATTAAATCACAGAAATTTATGGCAATAGAATTCTGAGGATATTATTTAGATCATTGTGTCTTTGAATATCCACTCTTTCAGATCTCATATGAAAAAGTCTTCCTAAAGGGATGGCAAAGTATAATGTCCCTTGGTAAATAGTAACGTGAACATTAAAATGTAACAGTGTTTCAAATAAACTGCCTAATTTCAAATAACCTACTTAATTTAAATAACTCTACTTAATGGCTAATAACTTATAAAAATAAGTAAGTAGATAGTGCTAAAGATGTTTGAATAACTACTAACGAGGCACTTTCAAAGCTACAGAAAAGAAGCAAATATTATCTTGCATTTTAGAAGTTGCAATCCAGGTAATTATTAATTATTCCAAAATTAACTGTTTAGGTTTGCGATATAGGATCACTGCAGTCTAATCTCCACGTGATGTCAATGATTTTACACTTGGTCTTCAAAGTGAAAAAAAACATGCACTGGACTTAGAAGACCATTATACACAAAAGAATTAATATAGAAATTTTCAAATATTTACATGTTCAAAAGATTAATGATTCTTGAGAAATGTGTACGATAAAACAATATGCAACAAGGTCATATTCTTGTCAATATTGTTTAAAATATCAAAATAGTGCTAACAGAGGAAATAAGATACAGTTTAATTTTATAAAATTCTAATAATTAAAAACTTGAAAAGTGATTAAAATCCCAAATAAATATAGAAAATAACATTGTGTGATCCTGTAACAATTTGAAACACTATTATAAATACTGTCAAATATATGTTCACATCATATCAAGAAAAATGGTAAAATTATTTTAATAAGGAGTAAAAAGTAGAAAAAGCAAGATTCAATTACCTATTAAAACTATATCTATCCATAATAAAGAAATTAAAAAGTGAAAATACAACTAATTTCATTTTCTATTTATTGTTCCAACTTGGCTTATTATTTTATAGATCAAAGTAATAAGCACCTTGAAAAAGAGAGTTCTGCAGTTACGATGGGGAAACCATCATGACTACCATCCGAAAGCAAGTAAATCATGAAAAATGTTACAAATAAGTACATATGAAAGTAGAACATATTCAATAATGGACTTTTCATACATCAAAGTATAATTATTCAACTGAGTAGAAGCTGTATTTTAAAAAACTGGCTCTCAGGCACAAACTCCATCAACCAACACTATTACTGCACATAATAGTACACAACTCTGCAACTCTGCTCTTATGTTCATCAGATGGTATTTTAAAACTGGACAGAATTCTGACACACAAGATTTGTGTAGGTGAAGGCTTAATATATAACCTTCAAGTAGAACATGATCTTCTGGGACCATAAACTATTTATGATTTAAAAAATTCAAAGGGAGAGAGGGAACAGGAAAGAGCACTAATATTTCCTGGGTGCCTTCTACAATACATATAGAAATTGCAACACCTATTATTAAAACTCAACAGCTAAACACCTATATATTTATCATGTAACTTAAGAGATCTTTAAATCATCTGTAAGTAGTAAATATTTGCTTGTTGACACCAAAATGTAAGGTCCAGATCATTACACACATCATTTAACTTAATCCTCTCAGTAACTCAATTAAGTTAGTATGACTACGTGCATTTTCCAGGCAGGGAAACTGAATCCCAGGACATTGGGTAATTTACCCAGAATCATACTAGTAGGTAGTAGAGTCAAACACAGATTATTCTAGATCCAACCCTCTGCTTTCATAATGCATCCCACTGCCTACCATACAGAAAAGCATGCACTTGGCAAAACTCTTCATTTAATGATGAATGATGACCACGGTCTCAAAGGAAATACTATTCTGCTGTATATAACATTAGGATTCAGTAGCCGATCACCTCACATCAAACTTCCATCTCTAGTCTTTCACTGAGGAAACTCTGGCTTTTGAGGGAAAGGCAGCTGATCCCAAAGTAATTTGCCTCTAAAAGGAAGTAGTCTATTACCATGCCTTAAATAATGCAGCATTCAGTTATTACTTCCTGTCAGAGTGACAGTTTAGGCACAAGGCATTAAAAAACTGTTTTCTCCTGTTCTAGCTGTCTGTTATTTATTGCCTCATACACTACTTGTCTGGAAGTGATGGATAAATATTTGAAGGGAAAGATCCATCATTCTGGGTGCTCCATGAAATTCAAGATGGATAAAAGTCAATGTTTCAGGCTCATCTACTTTTAGCTTTCTTTCTATAATAAGCTAAAAACAAGCTTTAAGTGTTTTAAAAGACTCTTCTAGTAAAAAACAAACAGACAAACAAATGAAAAACAGCTTTATCAGTTTCTGCATCAATTTCTAAAGAATGGTTTCTATTCCAATATGTTAAGGATTTTTTTTTCAATTTTGGGAAAAAACAAATGTATCTGAAACAATTAAATTGTCTTTCTGACAATACGGTTTTGAGACTATGACATATTCTCTGGATTATGTTTTAACATAACAAAAAGAGAAGCAAGCAAATACTGGCACTATCAACACAGTCACATGCTATTTCTATGATCAGAGTGAAACTCCAAACTGCACATCAAAAATCTTTACTTAAAATCAAGATCAATTTATTTATAACAATAATACTTGCAAATACTCATTAAACACTACTGTACTTTGAGCCAGCAACCGTGCTAAGACTTTTTACATAAATTATCACATTTAATGTGATAGTTCTTCCCCTGATAACTAGTGGCTCTCCCCCACCTCCTTAAGTATTTGCTTAAAATTATCTCAATGAAGCTTTCCCTTACCACCTTCCTTAAAATTGCAATCCTTCCTTTCCCTGTACTCTCTGTTGTCTTTCCTTCCTTTATTTTATTTTTTCCCATAGCATTTGTCACTAACAGATATAGTATATATTCTACAAATGTATTTATTTATTGCCTACCTCTCCAAACGTGAATGTAATCACCACAAGGGCACAGATATTGTAATTATTTGTTTATGATTTCTTCATACCTGTTTTCTTCAGTGTTGTAGCCCCAATGTCTATGATAGTGGCTGGCCCATCGTTGGTACCAAAAATATTAATTTAATGAAGGTGTTTAGTCTTTATGAACAACCCTTTGAGATATTAACATATTCTATTGAAAAATCTAAGACTGAAAAAATATATAAAAGTAACTTACTGAAGTCATAAAGCAAGTAACTACTCAGGCAGGTTTACGGACTCTCAAATTCAATCCTCTCTATTCACTATACTGCTTCTAGAAAACAGAACATCCCAACCAAAGTCTGTCTATTTGTTCTACGGACTTACAGATCTTTGAATAAATGATGAACAGGTCAAGAAATTATAGCAAGGAAATATACCTTTTAAATACCCTTCATGACTGGTCCTCATTTTTTTTTTTTTTTTTGACTGGTCCTCCTTGAGAAGGTCATTTACGTGGATGAGCAGGTAGTTTTGGAAGGGACACAAATGGGGTTTGAGGGAGAACAGGATCAGCTCAGACCATCTGTATCAACCCTGGAAATCAATGTGTTGACAGATGTCACAGCCTGTTTTCCCTCATAACCAGTAACCTGAATGTCATGAAATATTTGCTGAGACAAGAAAATGAATTATACACAAAATTTAAGCTTATGTAAGGACTTTACTTGAAAAGAAAAAATAGTGAAAAACTATAGATATTTGAAATCTTTATACCCCATATGATACGTATTTAATAGTGCACACATTCTTACTGCAATATATATTTAAGTCTTGTTTACTATATTTTTTCATCTATCTTTCTCTAACCCATTTTGAAAATAAAATCAAGTAATTCAATTTCCCGTTACACACACCACATATATTCACTTGTATTCTTTCTTTTCCCCCATGCTCTCAAACAACAATCAGAGCCACAAGCAAAGATTGGTCTACATTTGAGGAACTTGATGAAAAGAATATATTTTGCTATTGCCAGAATAGAGGGAGATGATTAACTTAGGAAGGTAACTACTTTAAAGAAAATATTTTAGCCATAAAGAATGGATGAAAGAATGTTTCCCATGGCAATAGAAATAAAAACAAAAATAAACAAATGGTATCTAATCAAACTTACAAGTTTTTGTACAGCAAAGGAAACCATAAAAAAAAAAATGAAAAGACAGTTTATGGAATGGGAGAAAGCATTTGCAAATGATGTGACAGATAAGAGCTTAATCTCCAAAATATACAAACAGCTCATACAACTCAACAACAAAAAAATAAACAACCCAATCGAAAAATGGGCAGAAGACCTTAACAGACATTTCTCCAAAGAAGATACCAATGGCCAACAGGCACATGAAAAGATGCTCAACATCACTAATTATTACAGAAATGCAAATCAATACTACAATGAGGTACCACCACACACCGGTCAGAATGGCCATCATTAAAAAGTCTATAAACAACAAATGCTGGAGAGGGTGTGGAGAAAAGGAAACCCTCCTACACTGTTGGTAGGAATGTAAAATGGTGCAGCCACTATGGAGAACAGTATGGAGGTTCCTCAGAACACTAAAAATAGAATTACCGTATGAGCCAGCAATTCCACTCCTGGGAATATACCTGAACAAAACTATGATTCAAAAAGAAACATGCATCCCTATGTTCACAGCAGCACTATAAACAATAGCCAAAACATGGAAGCAACCTAAATGTCCACTGACAGATGAATGGGTAAAGAAGATATGGTACATATATACAATGGAATACTACTCAGCCATAAAAAGAACAAAATAATGCCATTTGCAGAAACATGGATGCAACTAGAGATTATCATACTAAGTGAAGTAAGTCAGAAAGAGAATGACAAACACCATATGATATCACTTATGTGTGGAATCTAAAATATGGCACAAATGAACCTAACTACAAAACAGAAACAGACATATAGACATAGAGAACAGACTTGTGGTTGCCAAGGGGGAGGGAGCGAGGGAGGGGGATGGACTGGGAGTTTTGGGTTGGTAGATACAAACTATTACATTTAGAATGGATAAACAACAAGGTCCTAATGTATAGCACAGGGAACTATACTCAATATCCTGTGATAAACCATAATGGAAAAGAATATAAAAAAAGAATGTGTATATGTGTACAACTGAGTCACTTTGCTGTACAGCAGAGATTGGCACAGCATTGTAAACCAACTATACTTTAATAAAAGAAAACTTGAAAAAAACAGAATCAATATCCAGCTGCTCCTACTTTTCCTACTGACCGTTTTCTTCTCACCACTCCCCTGGACTAGAGTGACATTTATGGTAGGAATTGTAAGACTGGAATTTTAAACTTTAACAGAGTTAAGTAACTTTTTAGAAAGAGTTTGCCTGAACCATTTTGTTTATTCTTTTGTCTATAAATACTACTAATATAGTAAAGAATATGTAACCAAAAGAAACAGAAAGAATCTGACCCAAAAATGATGTTAAGAATATGTGGGGAATGAATCTATGGGAAGTGAGAATAGTTACTTCCTAGAAATTATTAGTCACACAGAAGAATACCATGCCATTGTGAGCTCTTCTGGAGTGGTGAGTGTAAAGCAGAACCAAAAATAAACCCAACCCTTCTGAAAGTGAAAGAAAGCAAAATGAATCAATTCTTTACCCAGGGAAACTGAAATTTATGTAACTGGACCCAAAAAAGTTCTATTAGGAAGAATCATTTAGTTTTATGAGCTGGCAGATCCCACCTGAAATCCAAGGGATCTGATTATCAAACATGTAAGAACATCCTAAAGATAAGCTATAACCTCCAATAGTTTCTGTTTAACAAATTCTTTAGTAAACACAGGGCTACTGTAGTCACTAATAATTTCTGTCCAACCCCCACTCCTCCAACTGACTTGTTTCTTTAACATTAACTTTGAAATAAGTCAAAATCTTGTTAATGGCAGTGGCTGAGAATATCAGAGGGATACAGGCTGAAAAAGGAACAGTGAATCATAATCCAAATGCTTGAATATTTTCTTCCATTCCTATCCTTTTGAAAATGGAAAATATCAGGAAAAGTGAGGATACATTTTTTAAGCATAAATGTTTCACAAGCTTATGCAGAAATTATATTAGCTTTTAAATGAATTAGAAATTTAAGACACTTAAATTTTTCTAAAATTTATTTTAGGATGATATGAGTGATGGTAAAAATATATGGCTCAGGTTTTCTCCAAAAAAAAAAAGAGAACCAAAGAGCTCTTGTGTACTCCAGTTAAAGAGCAATCCTTTGTAACCTTAAAAAACAAAAAACACCTACTAAGTATCTAAGTAATGACATCAGAGCAACTTGCTAAGTGATTAATAATGAAAGTCATACTTTAATGGTGTTTTAAATGATGTTTTATTTTAGCCAACAAAATGAAAAATTACAATAACATTTGTGTTTCAGAAATATGTAGTTTTGTTTTTAAATGAGTAAGCATTACATATATAATACATTACCTTTCATTTACACTACAGGAAAAGCTAATTAAAAAAACAACCACTCTACCATAATATATTTAAAAGCTGCCTCAAATGGCATATTATATTGAAAGCTTTAGAGTCACATCCACCACATTCCTTATGCATAACATTATGCTAATAACTATCCTTTCAACTTCAGAATTCCTGAGTTAATCAGTCACTTTGTGGTCCAGGTTAAAATTGTCCATTTTCTTGCTCACTTAACATGAACTACATGCTTATTTGAAGACTGGCTTTGCATGCATAGGACTCACAAAGTCTCTGTAACATATGCATATATAAATGGGTAAGACACCTCAATGTTAATTGCAGCACTATTTACAATAGCCAGGTCAAGGAAGCAATCTAAATGCCCACCGACAGATGAATGAATAAAGAAGATGTGGTACATATATACAGTGGAATATTACTCAGCCATAAAAAGCAATGAAATTGGGTGATTTGTAGAGACGTGGATGGACACAGAGACTGTCATACAGAGTGAAGTAAGTCAGAAAGAGAAAAACAAATATCGTATATTAACACATATATGTGGAATCTAGAAAAATGGTACAGATGAACCGCTTTGCAAGGCAGATATAGAGACACAGATGTAGAGAACAAACGTATGGACACCAAGGGGGGCAAGGGAGGGTGGTAGTGGTGGGATGAATTGGGAGATTAGGATTGACATATATACACTAATATGTATAAAATAGATAACTAAAAAGAACCTGTTGTACAAAAAATAAATAAATAGGGCTTCCCTGGTGGCACAGTGGTTAAGAATCTGCCTGCCAATGCAGTGGACACGCATTTGAGCCCTGGTCCAGGAAGATCCCACATGCTGCGGAGCAACTAAGCCTGTGCACCACAACTACTGAGCCTGCGCTCTAGAGCCCACGAGCCACAACTGAAGCCCGCGCACCTAGAGCTCATGCTCCATGACGAGAGAAGACACCTCAATAAGAAGCCCACGCACCGCAACGAAGAGTAGCCCCCACTACCTGCAACTAGAGAAAGCTTACGAGCAGCAATGAAGATCCAACGCAGCCAAAAATAATACGCAAATAAATAATAAATAAATAAAAGGTTTTTTTTTAATGGGTAAGAAGGGAGCACTAAGCCCATCAACACAAGCCCACAGTAGAGATGAGGGACAGTCCCTACAGAAGAGAGCTGCCCTGTTGAATACAAAAAGATATGGTGTCAGATTTAGGACCTGAGAGAATAGGCCTTCCTGAAAGATGAGTGGTTTTAATATGTATCCTTTATTAAAAGTATATTATAAATATACTACCGTATAAAATTATAAGTTCAAAAGTATTATGATGATAAAATTCACTTTTACACTCTTCACATATTGTGTGCAAATTAAAAGAGTGCTTCTGATAATGCCCCTAAAGAATTACTGAGGAGAATTAAATAGAATAAGCCCAAAAACCAAAGAAAATGCTTAAGCCAATGATCAAGCTATTTATTTTTCTCTATTCTGAAACACTGTTGCTGTCTTGCAAAGATAAACTGCTCTTAGTATTTGTTCCGTCCTCATCTTAAGGGCATGGTAACTAAAGGTCATACTCCACTAATTAATCAATTGCAGACTCATTTAGGACCTCCAAAATAACTCTCCTAGGTTTCCAATCTTTCTTTCCACAGCAAAGAAGGCCAACTTTTAAATATGAACATAACTGTCTCTAAGTAATATTATTGCCTCATCTGTATGTTCATTTATTTCTGTGATAAGAATAATGGTGTGCAGTGCATCAGCTATTAGTGATTGACTAAAGATGTTTGCTTTTTGAGGTTTTTTTTAAAAAAATTTTTAGAAGGATTTAACACAGTTTAAAAACAATAGTTTTGTAATCCTGTCTTTGTGTCTTTTTCTTCATCACAACCATGCAGATATTTTAAGATCAACTATCAGAAATCTTACAAATGCACATAGAAAGAGAAGAACACATGAGTCATCTCTCCCTACACATATCCCTAAAAAAGTTCTAAGACCATGGCACGTAGAAGGCAGAAGAATCAATCAAACAGTGAAGAGAACCAGTAGGCCTAAAGAGAATATCATTGAATGAGAACGGAGGGCAATGGGCACCAAGAGTTCTATATGATGCACAATAAAACATGGTTAACTTTCAGACATAATGTAGTAGTGCTACAAAATGTTAGAAGAGGAAACAATAGTTCTATCACCATGAATCTTTTTTTCATACTGTGGGAATATCTTGATAAAGCAAAATGCAAGGACCATTTGGGAATCTAGATTTTAAATCAGCCTCTGCAAGTAACTCAAAATATGATCTTGATTAGCCATTTAATTTCTTTGGGTCAGTTTTCCTAAATATATAATAAGGGACTGGACATAGATAATCTTTCAGATCATTTTCAATTCTAATACTCTATGACCTGTATGTTCAAATACTTGAGGAATGAAGTTTTTATTGCAATATTCTATCACAATACACATATCTATCTGATATATTCATACTAGTTATTTTGCACATAAGTAAACATGGCCTCAAGTTTGAGATCTCTGAGGTTAGAGACGAACCACGAACCATGAGCATCTAGTACTGAGCAGGCTTTTAATAAATTGACATTGCATGAATAAAAGAGTGAGAGTAAAAGAAGATGGACATCAATAGTTCTGGGAATGAATGAATCATCTTTGTTAACTGTTCACATTTTAACAATGTGGATTTATCTTAATTATCAAGTAGATAGGGAAATTATACATGATAAAATTTGTGCTTCAGATCACCTAGGATATGACCATTATTCAAAAATTAGTATTAAGAAATCTGAATGTCCACTGGAAAATAAAAAAGTATCACTTTTTCTTTCTTTCTCTACTCATTTCAGCAAAATACATTCCAGAAAGATCAAAAAATTCATTACAATCATTAAAACTTTAAATACTAGAATAAGTTAGTAAATACTTTGTGTACTCTTTGGTGATAAAGACCCCTCTAAACCTGTTCCACAACCATGAAAATATTTAAGTACCATGATATATTTAACCACGATATATTTAACTATTTCAAAAAATGGTAATGATGTATAGAGAAAGGTTACTATAAATAAGGTTTTAAAATGAAAAGTGGTTGACATAAATTACAGCAATAGCTTTTTGGATCCCTCTCCTAGAGTAATGGAAATAAAAATAAACAAATCTGACCTAAGTAAACTTAAAAGCTTTTGCACAGCTAAGGGAACCATAAAAAAAAAAACTGAAAAGACAACCTACGGAATGGCAGAAAATATTTGCAAATGATGTGACAGACAAGGGCTTAATATCCAAAATATACAAACAGCTCATACAACTCAACAGCTAAAAAACAAACAACCTAATCAAAAAATAGGCAGAAGACCTAAATAGACATTTCTCCAAAGAATACATACAGATGGCCAAGAGGCACATGAAAAAACACTCAACATCACTAATCATTAGAGAAATGCAAGTCAAAACTACAATGAGGTATCACCTCACACTGGTCAGAATGGCCATCAAAAATTCTACAAACAACCAATGCTAGAGAGGGTGTGGAGAAAAGGGAACCCTCCTACACTGTTGGTGGGAATGTAAATTGGTATAGCAACTATGGAGAACAGTATGGAGGTTCCCTAAAAAACTACAAATAGAACTACCATATGACCCAGCAATCCCACTCCTAGGCACATACCCAGAGAAAACCATAATTCGAAAAGATACATGCACCCCAGTGTTCACTGCAGCACTATTTACAATAGCCAGGACATGGAAGCAACCTAAATGTCCATCGACAGAGGAATGGATAAAGGAGATACACACAAACACACACACACACACACACACACACACACACACACACACACACACACACACACACACACGTATAAAATGGAATATTATTCAGCCATAAAAAAGAATGAAATAATGCCATTTGCAGCAACGTGGATGGACCTGGAGACTATCACACTAAGTAAAGTAAGCCAGACAGAGAAAGATAAATATAATATGATATCACTTATATGTGGAATCTAAAAAAAGAGATACAAATGAACTTACTTCTAAAGCAGAATCTCACAGACATAGAAAACAAACTTATGGTTACCAAAGGGGAAAGTGGGTGGGGAGGGATAAATCAGGAGGCTGGGATTAACATAAACATAGTACTATATGTAAAATAGATAACCAACAAGGACCTACTGTATAGTACAGGGAACTATACTCAATATTTTATAATAACCTATAAGGGAAGAGAATCTAACAATATTAATAATACTGAATATATATATATACACACATATGTATACACAACTGAATCACTGTGCTGTACACCTGAAACTAACACAATATTGTAAAGCATCTATACTTCAATAAAAAATAAATATTTTTAAAAAATTAAAAGTGGAAAATAAGTAGAGGAAAAATCTTGACAGAAGCGTCTAATGCACAAAGAACTCTTGTAAATCAATAGGTTAAAACCCAACATACTAATAGAAAATTAGGCAAAGACACAACTAATTATAAAAATTCTTGTCAATTAATTAAAGTATAATCTCATTACCGTACCCAAAGAGTGGAACGAAAATAGGATTTATTGCTCCCACATCAGGCAGATAAAGATGAAACCCTCTATAAAATTCAGAATTATTAAATGTATGGAATAATCATACACAGTTGGTAGAATTATGTGGAAGACTCTGTAGTATATTCAAACATAAACTTGATATTAGCCTTTGACTCAAAATCCCATTACTGAATCTTTTCTTAAGAAAGTAGTCTCATAAGTGAAATACCCATCAAAGGGAACTGGATAGAAAATTATAGAAATATCCAAAGTATTATATGATCCCCATTTGTTCAGACTACAAAAATATATTCTATAGTTGTATATATGTTTCGGGGCATCTAGTAGTACTCAGTAAATATTTTTTAATTAACCACATTAAACATTTTTTATTCTGTCATGTTATAGTTAAGTGCATTTTAATTATTGAAACTTTGAAAAGTATGTAAAAGCACAAATGATAAAATGACCTAACCTTCATTCCACTGATAAAGATACTAACTCTGTGGGGGATAGTCTTCCAGTCTATTTCAAATAAAGTGTGTGTGGTTGTGTGTGTGTGTGTGTGTGTGTGTGTGTGTGTGTATTTCTGTAAACCACAATTACAATTAGCTGTATGTATAGTTCTGTGCCATTTTCCAACACAACATGCTTTACAAGTATAAATACATTTCAGTGAACAATATGTAAGCATCCTTGTGTACATTTCTGATTATTTATTTAGGATAAAAACTGGTTTCCAAAGTTTAAAATTTTTTTTTCAAATTTTACTAAATTTTTCTTACCAGTTGAAATTTTTTCAGATTAGTTTTGTTTTATAAAAGCAAAATGCCTTCAAAATGAAAAAATAACACCAATTTTTCAATATTTTATGGGTTTTTGGTTTTGGTTATTGTATAAATATTATGGACATTAAAAAGGAATGATTTGAATTTTCAACTTACAGCCACTAAATCAAAAAACTTATAAAAATAGAATTCTGAGGATATTATCTAGATCGTTCTATCTATAAATATTCACTACCTCAGAATCTATATGAAAATGTTATCAACAGAATAGGACTTTCTGAAGAGGATGCAGAATATAGTGTCCCTAGGTAAACAATAGCAATGTGAACACAAAGATGTAACAGTATTTCAAATAAACTACTTAATTTTAAATAATTCCACTTAAAGGCTAGTAGCTGGAAAAAACAAATACAGTACTCAAAAATGTTTGAGTAAATATATATAGGCACTCTCAAAGTTACATATGACAATATAATTCTACCTTTTAGAGATTGCAATCCAGGAAACGATTAATTATTCTGAAATTGACATGGTAGGTTTATGACATAGAATCAGTGCAGTCCAATCTCCACATGATGCCAATGAGGATATACCTGATGTTCAAAATGGAGATCATTGTCATAGAATGAAAGGTACACTGAACTTAGAAGAATAGAATTTATATAATAATTCTAAAATGATCTGTGGCTCTTTGAGCAGTTCTTATTTCTCCCCCAACTTTTAAAAAAATTTATAAACTTACATAATTAGTATTATTTTTATGAGGAAATGAGATATGTATATGCATAAATGTATCATCAGTTGTAAAACCTTTAACAAATATTTCAAAAGATCTTGAAATAGATAGCTGTTTCCTGAAATTTTAAACTGTGCTAAGTAAAATGTTAGCAAACTTTATTCTAATTTTTATTATGTGTTAAACACAATGCTAATCTAAATTTACTACTAAATGGATCATCCTATTTTCCAAGCAAATTTGGATGAATTGCATTTTATAAAGTTTTATATAAAGTAATTTGGTTCTTATTTACATTGTAGAAGGAAAGTTTGAATCACTTGTTATATAAATTCATTAAGATCCCAGAAATAATCATAAAATTGATATAAGAATGTTAAAAATTAAAATATTGTTAGTTTCTGATAACAGAAGCATCAAAAATATTCAAGAAGTTCACTAGAAATCTGGAAATGAGAGCAATTTAAACACATTAAATAGATGCTAAATAATACCTTAGAATTGAAACATTAATGTTTTTATATTTATACAACAAATGATGACTGTAACTTTGGCACATACAATTTCATGTGATCCTCTGATCAATCCAAGAAAGCAGATATTATTATACTCAGTTTAGTAGTGAAGAAATAAAGGCTTATGTTATATAAGTAATATTTACAGCTTATGTGAGAAAACATGAGTTGCCCATCCTCCTCTTCAGTCCAAGAGAACTTTTTAAGAGGACCTTGTGTAATTCCAGAAATGCGTGTATCCAGCTAAGAGGCAACATTTTCCAGACTAGTTGGGCCATGTCACTAAATTACAGCTAAAGAACTGTAATGAGTAGTTGGAAAGTATCTTCAGGAAACCTCATCTAAAGGGGCATAGATAGCTATCACATCCCTTTTTCTTTTTTCCTTTTTCCGTTCCTTCCTGCTTTCTGCTTCCAATCTGACTATGACGGCCAGAGCTTCAATACCATCTTGAATCAGGATCAGATCTTGAGAGTCTCATGCCATGGATAATGAAGCAGAAAGCTGAATGCTAATGAAATTATGAAGCTACCTTACCAGATGAGGACAGTAACTTTCCAGACATTTTTATAACAGGAAAAAAGTCAACTTCTGTTTTGTATATCTTATTAGTGACTTTTTTACTAGCAGTTAAATGTGAGAGATCAAACTCATTACATACAAACTTCCCTCTGCCCTAAGTCTTTTACCCATATTGTCTCATTTACTCCTTCCTACAATGTTCTTTTACAGCTGTAAAAGAAAACTGAGGCTTAACAAGGTTAAGTAACAAGCTTAAGATCATATTTATAATTAAAGGGCATAAATAAGAGTTGAGTCCAGACCTTCTCTTAATCAAAAATGACCTTTTCTATAATGCCACCCTACCGTTTATACACACATATAGAGACCTTACATGTAATCATGTATTCCATGAATATTGTTTTTTCCTACATATGTTCTCCCTGTTGGATCATTCATGTTCTCTCATCCTTCACCCCCTCACTTGGTGATACGAAAAACATAGTTAAGCCTTAGCTCTGAGATAATGGGAGCAAGTCCCAGTGGTAATCTCTCTAATCTTCCAGAAAATGATTCAACTGCTATTTTCCATTGACTCTTCTTTTTTTTTTTTCCCTTGAAAGCAGACTTATTCAATAAAAATTTTCCCTCTTGTCAACAAATCCTCTTAGCATCACATAATCATCTTTTCATGAAAAAGTAGCTAGGGGAACACTGCTAGCAATTTCTACATGCTCCAGGACTCAAATTACTAGCAAAGCTTGTGGCAATTCTGAACTAGAGGAAACTAAAAGTGTGTAGACATTGGACTGTCAAATACATCTCTGCCTCAGATTTAGTTTTTTTTCTATGAGATGTCTGCCTATCCACTGACACGTTATAGTCATGCATTCTTAAGGTGACAGCATAATATGCTCTTCCTATTCAGTGCATTCAGTTTGCCTAAGTTTAAAGGCAATAGCATAAAGCATCAAAAATCGCCATCTCCAAATTAATAAGATTGATAGCCCATTATGTTTTTATTATTTACACATAAGCCAAAATATATAATTAGCTCACTAAAACAAAAGCAATTTTACCTATTTCCTAAAAATCTTTTATAATTTGAATTCAAATTAACCATTATTCTGAAACCACTCAAATTCCTTTAAATGAGATTTATTTAAATAACCTTGTGAGAAAAATATGGAAGTATTTCTGCATCCCCAACTGGGTATTACTTTCATAATCAATTTCACAGTCTCATTTTGTTGTCCTGAATCCTGAGTTCCTATAAGAGTTCCCTAGTTCAGGGACTTCCTTGGTGGCGCAGTGGTTAAGAATCCGCCTGACAATGCAGGGGACACAGGTTCGATCCTTGGTCTAGGAAGATCCCACATGCCACTGAGCAACTAAGACCGTGCACCACAACTACTGAGCCTGCGCTGTAGAGCATGTGAACCACAACTACTGAGCCCACGTGCCACAACTACTGAAGCCTGCGCGCCTAGAGCCCATGCTCTGCAACAAGAGAAGCCACCCCAGAGAGAAGCCCCCACAGCACAACGAAGAGTAGCCCCTGCTCACTGCAACTAGAGAAAGCCCGCGAGCAGCAACGAAGACCCAACGCAGCCAAACATAAATAAAAGTAAATAAATCTATTTAAAAAATTATTAAAAAAAAGAGTTCCCTAGCTCAGCTTTGTTTGGTTCATTCTTTAAATTGCTCTGATGAAAATATGAAACTCCCTTCCTTAGGCCAGAGATTCCTAAATTTGTTCTGTTCATAATGTTCTTAATAATTTTTTTCATACTCTTCTAGGCCAAAAGAAATACTGATGAGTTTTATTTATTAAGTGGTTGGGTCTAAAAACCTGAAGAAGTATTCATGTCATATTAATTTAATAGTCATTTGAAAAAAATACACACAAATCCAAAGTAGTTCATGCAACATCCAATGGACGGTGCTGTGTTTTAAATATTTTGCAGCACCCCTGCACATTGGCTATAGCACCTGGGGTGACTTGCCCACATTTTGGTATCCGTAGTTTTAGGCACTGTTAATATTGTATTTAGTTTGTCTGTAAGAATTGCAAGGGCAGGGACTGGACTCAATGTTTTCATTCCCAGAGGCTTACACAATGTCTGGCACATATAGGGCCTCAATTAATATTTGTCAAATGAAAGCGGATGAATTTGGATGAATGACCAAGGGGATTAATGTTGACTTAATTTAAATGATTTTCTGTGGATGGAATACTTTGTAATACAGTGCGGTGATACAGCACGGTGATGGAGAATACAGGCTCTATCACTTTTTCGCTATATGATTGTGTTTCTCTCATTTATAAAATGGGGATAATAATAATATCTACTTCATAGAATTCATAAGAGAATTAACTTAGAAATACACATAATTCACCAAGTCTAGTACCCAGTACACACTAAGTATTTAGTAAATATTGTTGTTATTATTTTGCTAGTTTATGTTTTATAGCATAGATGGGAAGACAACTCTGGAAATAGTGGGAATAAATAAGAGAATAACATCTGAAAACATTAAGAAGACAATCAGGGTAATAATTATTTTTAAAAAGTGTTACAAACAGAATAAGAAAGCACAGTTACCATTTGCTTAGAAAACACATTCAAAGAACAGGCTCTGCGTGGCCAGACTCAGAAAGCTGCAGTATGACTGAAATTTGCCGACTGCCAAAAGCAAGACAACTCAAATCCCTTCATTTCATAGCTTGAAATTGAAGACCAAAAGCATCTCTTATTTCTAATCAGATTCCTAATTACAGCAACACAGGCTAGCACCCCTGTTGTATAAAGGGCTGCCAGTATTTCCATTATCAGTTCCCATTTTCAGGGCTTATTACAAAAGCACACGCTCCAGGGAGATTGTTGGCATAGAGGATCTCAGCATGGAAGAGAACATATTTTACAAAATTTGGCATCAACTTTTCAACTGTAAATATAGAAAGATAGAAAGGCAACAGTGAAAAGTCAAGGACACCCAGGATGTTGGGATTGGAAAGTGTGTTCAAGCTAATTTCAAATATAATGTATAAATGAAAATCCGGCTCAGACCGTTTAAAGAGAAAATACATATTTGAATTTAAACAATATCACCAAACATCTGTAACAAGACAGTAGAAGCAATATGATCTACCCATCTGAGTCCCATTAGTAAATACTGGCATAAATCTAACTTCAATATCTATGAGGGATTGCTTCTGCTTCACTCTTGGCAGGAGTGTTAAAAAAGGTAACATTTGTTTTTGTTTTGAACCATCTCTGCATTAATTTTTTTTTTAAGAATTAGACTCAACCACCATTATTTATTTGTAAGCTTTCTGTCATATGCACTGGATGGTTAATGTACCTATTTTACTTTCTTAAATATCCTTTTCTTTGACATTGGTTTTACTAACAGCTCTTAGCTTTTAAAACTGTTGTTAGTACTAGAAGCTGTTACAGTTACCTAAGCCAATGTGTACTTTTCTTTTAACAGTTGTTCTTATAACTAAAATAATCCTTATAAGAATTAAGTCTTAATGTAGATGGGACCAGATAAGAAATTTTTTGACAAATTATATTGAAGACATTCAAGGTGATTTTGAGCTTATTTTGTTGTGATCACCAGATAAAGTAGAAGCTATAAAGAACAGTTCAAAAGTTTTGCTTCAGAAAAAGGAAGACATCACTCTTCTTTAGCCTATAACACTACAGAACCTTTCATGTGTTTCTTGATTCTTTACAGTAGATCAACCCAAGGTTGAGTCCTGAGCTGTGTAGATTCATGTAGTCCTTAGGGCAGGAAATAACTGCTTTAATGCAAAGACCTTCCTTCTAGGTACTGCTGTGTTACAGTAAACAAAAACCTTATTTATGACTGGGATACCTAATTAAGCAGAATAAATAAAAAAATTTTAAAGCCCCAGTGGATGGAGATCATGGAGTGTTGAGAGAATTTAATAATTTGATACTTACCTCATACTTTTTTGCCACAAGTACAGCGTCACTGAATTTGAGAATCTTTATTCAACCTTCTAGCTAAGAAATGCAGCAATTTACTAAAAGTGGACAAGCAATTTATGGAACAAATTTTAAAATGGATACTGAAAGCACAGAATTATGGAGCAGTACTGACCTCAGGAAATCATTTTGTATATACCTATTCATGTTGAGTTACTGTCTAGTACATTCTTAAAAGTCATCCAGAAAGAAACAGTTAAAACCTCTTAGATAGCCAGTTCTGGATTCAATGCTATTAAGAATTTCTTCTTTGTGTCTAAACCAGTTTCTTTCTTCTACATGTAATATTTTTCTCTTCTCTTAACCTCAGTGAAGATGGAGTATAGCTAGTTATGATCCTTTTTAGAGGACAAGTTCATGTATCATATATTCCCCTTTTAGAGACTGTATAAACTAGATACAGACTAAAAAGTATATAAGCAGAGTTATACTAACTGATTTTTTCAATTGTGTCAAAAAGAAGATAGGTCAACTCCCCACCCAGTTTATAAATTATCCTTTGGCAAATCAGCCCTGATTCTTGCACCTGCTAAACTAGTAGTTTTTTATGTAGAACTAAAAATGCCTGTTTCATTTAACCCTTCGAGGAAGGGTTATCTGTGATAGATACTAGTATCTCTAATAGAAGAAAGAGCTACTCTGTAGATGTAGGTCTAATTAATAATGTCAGGATGATCTCTTTTGGATGCTGATCAATTCCATTACTTACATACAGTTTGTTTTTATTATTACCCGAAATTGGATTGACAGGTCAAATAGATGCTGTGCTACGTAAAGATCCTTTCCAGTAAAGAAGCATTTTTACTATCATACACTGTCTTACATTAAATTAAACAGGTTATCTATAAATGTCCAGGTTTTTCTATCTCCATATAAAACTATAATTAAAAAGAGAACCGTAATGAGAATCCAATGATTAAATTTATGATTTACTTTTTCTTTAGTGTTCTTCTTAAGGTACACAAATAGCACAGAGCTTGGCCCCAAGACATATTTTTAAAATGCTAAGTGAATTATTTCTGTAAGTATGCAAAAATATTCTGAGTTAGATAAGAAAATGTGGACTGCATTTTGTCAATCAAATTCACTCTCTCAATAAGCTAAAATAATAATTGACTAAAAGCCTTTCCCACTAGATTTACTGATTTAAGGCAGAACCTATCTTATTCATTTTTGTATTACTGGGTCTTTGCAGAGTACCTGGTACCCCCCAAAAGTTGAATGACTACATTAAATTAAAAATTTCAAATTTTATCAGTTTAATCACTTACTTAACCTTGACATGCATGCTTACTATTTTTCACACTGAGTATTAATATTGAATGAGTACTAAAACTACATCATCGGTGTATATAAATTAAACATACAAAAATCCAAATGTGTGTATATTGAAATGTTGTTTCTATACAAGTAATCAAAAATACAAAGACACCAAAAATAGAAATCAGCTATTCTTCTATTATGGAGAACATCTAACTGTTGCTGAGATCCACTTTTCCATCCTAGGAGCAGCTGGCACACACTGCAGAGGCTTTGTTACTGGGAGGCTTACTAGTATCACTTTTTTGGCAGTCCCCAGAACTGTAGGTATATGGTGGATAAGAAACTCACGTAATTTTGCCATCAGATTTAACCCCCAACCAGTGTGTCCTCTGGATACTAACACAGAGAGGACATAGTTTTCTATTTCATTGGAAGTATATACATACCTTTTGGTACCACAAATTGCAATTTCCAACTTAAATTCAGAATGACTCTCAATGAATGGTCCCAGAACACCAGAGAGATACTCTGAGATGATGTATTATCAGTCAGCCATCATTCAGGGCCTCTTCAAAAAATGCACCTTGCTATTTCCAATTAAATAACAATAAGGTACAACGTTATAAAAGTCTTTGCCCTACTTCCAACTTCACTTTAAAGCACCCTATATTTATATGTTCTGTTGCTTTCTTAAGTGTAATCTGAAGTACTTGGGTAAATTCCTTGCAGTGTTAAAATTAATGATCATTTTATATTTCCCACCTGATTTATTATACCTTTGATAAAACATACACTTACAACATCGAGTACTGTGTTATATACCCTACGGGCACTCCATAAATACCCTGAGATTCACAACTGGGTACAGGAGGTCAAATTAGGTCCTCTTTGTGTGGGAACTAGTTCTTTTGTATTCATATGTAATTTATAGGATGTTATTACACAATTGATTTAAGTACCATATAAATGGTTGAGATTTACTTCTGTGCTCTGGGGTTAAATTTCCACAGAACACTTTCAAAGTATTGTGCAAAATTTTAGTTTCATTGTTCTAGATCCCTTTGATAAGGTTCAGAGCTATAATTCGACTTAATAAAATAAAAATTATGGATCTGTTTTCACAGTTATTTAGCAAATTTTAAGTGTCTCATACATATTAGGTATTTCTCTCAGTTTAAAATGTACATTTAAGATCCTAGCAGAGATCCCAAATGTTGTTAACAGTAGGAGAGAGATGAAGATAGAGATTGAGATGGAGGACAAGAGGCAATAGGCATAGAGGGAGGGAGAGAAACATCATACACAAAAGTCAGTTATACTAAGCACAAGCTTTGCTAATAAAATCAGTGATATAGGTCTCTAAGAAAAGCAAACATGATTCTCCTGCAATTTTTTCTTGGGCTTATAAGAAGATTAAAAATCTTCCTTAATTCCCCAAAAGACATTTCTTGAATCCTTTCAGTTGTGATCTACTTCTTTGGGACTGTTTCCTGCTTTCCCTGACTCTTTCAATCTATTTTTATTAACAGAAGTAGTGGAGGGAGAAAAATCATCTCTATCCATATCTGGCACAACTAACATTTCAAAGTGAACCACAGGCAGAAAAGCTGGGGGCAGAAAGATTTGTGGGATGCTGTCTAAACCATCACTAGAAGATGTCTTTCTAATAACTGATAGAAGGGCAGGTCAGACCCAGTTCCCAATCTCTCTTAAAAGGAAGGGTACACATTTTATTCGTCAAAGTCACCTAATAGCTCCTTCCCAACTAATGTACAGCTGGACATGTGGGCAAGCCTCTTCTGGGTCTACTTTCTGATTCATCAAAACTTTTTGCTCCTACAAAAATAAAGTAATTTTCCTTGCCTTAGGGAAACCTTGCCTGAAGAATGGCCTACAGCAGGAAATAGTCACCTGTCTGAGGTAAATGCACTATTATAGAGCACTAAGTCATTTGTAAGATTACTGCTTTTAAATCTCTAATTGTTAGCTATGTAGTTTGAAGAGTTAATGAATTCCATACTGGAGAACAGTCTATTAGACCATAAAATGTCCCCAATCCAGTTGAATAAAATTCTTCCTCATCTTTAGAACATTAATGCAAAGGGTTTATATACTCTAGGACAAAGATAACAATGCATTAAGGATTCTTCATATATAACTGAAAATGTACTTCATCCTAAGCTAGAGATCTAAAAGCTTTGGGGACAGGAGCAAAATTTAATTTCCAAAACTATATACTCACTAATATCTGCAAAAAAAAAAAAAATGTGTTCAGAAACCATACCAAAATTTTCGTATTTCACTGAAGTGCTGTAAGGCATAGTATATCCAATGATGCATTATAAGAGGTTGTTATATAACATTATATATTATAAGGGCTTAGATTAACTTTCGTGAAAAAAGGGAATACTACAAAGAATATGGATATGTCATTCCTACATGCAGCTTCTTTTAAGAATTCAATTAGTTAAGAATTCAGTGCCTAAACTTCTATCAAAATTAATGTTCAACCTTCTAAATACATCTGTCCTTATTTGTCCTCTTCAAAGACTTACTCCATCATGATAATGCCCAGGGATGACAGGTAGAATGCAAAAGCTGTCTTACAAATAGAGCACCAAGGCTTTCATTGGCTTTTCAAATCAAGTTCAAAGATATATGTTGACAAAAGTGGTCTTTGTAGCACCTACAGAAGGATTATCACACTTATACCTTCCTGTGGAGGAGAAACTAAAGAAACACAAGAGTTTAATAAAATGCATAAATGTAATAAGAAATAGCTTAAAGAAATTACCATTCATTTAAAGGAGAAAACAATCCAAAGTTATATCTTCCCCGTATATTGAAAACAATCAGGTATCGGTATCTCCAATGACATGATTTTGCTTAAGAAACTGAAGACTACTTATCTATTTTCTTTTAAATTTACTTAAACATATTAAGGAATGTGAAGCTTTCATTAATGCACATGTTCTTCAATGTAGACATAATTAGAGACATACCCTTCTCATGTTTATGTCTTTTGTATCAAGAGCCTATGAATAATGTGTTGTGAAAAAACCATCAATCACTTCACCATCTAGAAAGTCAGTTTTTTATCCTATTTAGGGACATATTTGCAGCCTAATTTAGAGTAAATAACTGCTAAAAAAAAAAAAACTGTTAGGAAACAAATGATGTCTTGCCACTTGTAGCCACTCTACTAAAACTATGAGATCTACTACCTGCCGATGAGTGAAAGCACTCTGTCAAGCAATCCACAACTGGAGAGGATTAGCTTACAACTGTTGCCACTATCAGCAAAACAGCAAGAAGCAGACAGTTCATTTTATAGAAACTTAATGGAGTATATGGCTCTAGCTGTTTAATACAAGCACTGTCAACGCATCTAAGCAAAAAGTCTCAGCTGTCACTACTGACAAGCTGAATAGAATTATTTGTCACAGTAGACTAGATAAAGTGCCATTAGAATGGAGCATGGTGCTGCTACCATACATCTCCATATTGTAGCCAGAGACAACATGCTTTTGATTGCCACAGACACATGACAATAGCATGTTCTCAAAAGACTTCCATCACACAACAGATATGAGAGTTTAACATTCCACCCTCAGCATTTCAAAAGTGAGAGCAGCCCATGAAGGCTTGATAATATCTTCATAAGTATATACATTTGCTTAACAATCTATATATTTATTTTATATTTATATGGAGAAATTACCAACTCATAAATGCACACACACATATAACCTAGCAATATCTGTGAGTCAAATTCTCTTTGGTTAACTTCTTCTATGCAAATCTAAGAGCTTTTGATTTTACTATTAAGAACATACATACAGGTTACTAGTGAAAAGCCTGATAAACACAAAAAATTATTTACCATGAACAAATTATATATTCTCACCATTGTCTTTATCAGGACACTGAGAGTATATATATTTGCCTAACTGACAAGAAAAATCAAAGTATCACTTGAGAGTACTAATTAATCTCAATTTCTGATGCCAAGATAAATTGTAGTTTCTTTGGCTATGCAGAAATCCAATACTTTCACTTAAAAATTAAGACTGGCATATATAATTTAGCACAGCCCTAATTAAGCAAAAATTTTCACAGAAATGTAGTTTCAGAGGGAGAAAATGAAAATAAAAACCTCTAATTACTTAAAAATTGATTCAGAGAATGAAAACAAATAATGCACTTAAATCTAGTTTCACTAAATCAAAGTACAAGACTAGGTATTTTAAAAATAGGGAATTGTAATTAATTTCTTCTTAAATATCCTTCTATGTTTCTTTTAATTTTTAAATATTTTTAACCTGAATAATATTAAAAAATGGCTACTTATAAAAATAGACAAGTAACTTTTTCAGGATAAAACACAAACCATTATTTTCACTTTTAGTCATTTATTCACTTATTCAACATACTTATTGAAAGCTAAGTGATAAATATTTAGCTATTGGGGATTAATTTGAGGAATAAAGAGAGTGAGACATGAATCATTTTCTCGAAGACCTTATAATATAGAGATGAGATATGCACACAAATAACAATAATCTAGGAGAGAGAGTGCCACGAGAGGAAAACTTAAATTGTTAAGACAGCTCAAAGCCAGGAGACATCAATTCTGTCCAGAAAATGAGCAGTAGTGGAAAAGGCGATTCCCCACCATGGCATTCAATGGGAAACTCTTACAAGTCCTAAAGTTAAAATAAATGAGTGAATATCTCACATTACAAAACCAGAACACATTAATTGCAATAACAATGATGATCCCAAAGACTTCTCCTAGTCAGTCCCTTTTATCTCATTTATTGAGAACTAGAAAAGATACAAAGAATACTAAGCCAAGGAAGGATAAGATCAGATTTGCATTTTAAATGTCTCACTCTGCTGCTGGGTGGAGACGGCAATGAGAGAGTAAAAGATACTATAGAGAAAGACTCATCAGAAGGTACAGAGAAAAGAATTAACATAACAGCTGGAGACTGCAATCCTTACAAAGTTCTACACAAGGTTGGCCCTTGGGAAGCTGGCATCTGGGAACATCAATTTCAGGAGGGTTCCCAGCATTCCCTGATAAGAATATGTAACTGTGTCTAAACTGTTTGTGCAAACAATAAAAGTTCATGCTGAACACCTGATTTCCTTCTGGGTGACTAGAATCTTGGTATGTGTCAGGCAGGGAGTGTGTATGTAGTCAATCTCCGATAAAACCCTGGACACGGTTTTCCAATGAGCTTCCCTAGTAGATAACATGTCACCCATGTTGTCACAAATCACTGCTGGAGGACATATACATGTCTTATGTGACTCCACTGGGAGAGGATCCTTGGAATCTTGTGCTTGGTTTCCTCCAGGCTCTACCCAATGTGCCTCTTGCCTTTATTGATTTAGTTTGATATCCTTTCACTGTAATAAATCATGGCCATGAATACAACTACTTGCTGAGGCCTGCAAATCCTCCTAGAGAAACATCAAACTTGGTGATGGTCTTGGGGACCATGACACAGAAGTCTTCATCGTCTCAAAGATGAAGGAGGTCTGAACTAGTGCAATCATAAAAGGGATGAGAGGCCAATAAAAGTAAGTGGTTAAAAGTAGGGGCATCTGGTTCAAACAGACTTAGATGCAAGTTTCAGCTGATTAACCATGAGCAAGTCATGTTCTTATGGGACATTTAATAGATGTCTAGCACACAGTTGGATATCTTAATTTGAAGATAGTCATGAGATCTACAAGAGAAAAGCATCTTTGCGGTCAGACAACATAAGCATTAAAACCATGACAAGAGATAAGTTCACCTAGACACAATGTCATTAGTGAGAAGAAGAATGGGTCCAGGTGTAAATCACAAGCCAAATTAATATTTAGGGGCAGGAAGTAAAAGAGGAGCCCAATGTGGAGTTAAAGCAATGATTCTTGAAGTGTGGGTCCTGGACCAGCAGGATCAGCATCACCTGGAAATTTGTTAGAAATACAAATTTTCATTCTCTACCCATGACCTAAAGAAGACAAGAATCGGGGTCCAGTAATCTGTGTTTTAACGAATACTCCAGGTGATTCTAATGCATGCTAAAGTTTCAAAACCACTGAAATAGTGGGTAAAAATCTAGTGAGTAAGTCAGAGTCTAGATATATGATCATTAGGCTGCAAAGAACCAGGCCAATAATGTGCACAGAAGTGAGTGAGAGAAGACTGTCAAGAAGGGATAGATTGGCAATGTCGGTGGCTACAGAGAAGTCCAGCAAGATAAGGGCTTCGATGTGCCCATTGCATTTGTCGACATAGCTTTACCAAAAACAGTTTCACTAAAGTGTAGGGCAGAAGTCTAATGGCAAAAGTGAGGACCAAAGAATGTAAGGGGAAGAAATAAAGACACAGAGAGCTTACTACTGTTTCAAGAATTTTAAGTATAAAGGACCAGGAGTCATGTCAGTTTTTTCGTTATTTGATATTGTTTTTGTCATTTTTTAAGGTGGGAGAGACTTGACTAAGGTAACAAAGAGAAAGAAGTTGACAATGCGTAGAGGAAAGAAAGGGGACAACCAGTAGAGCAAAGTAAAGGACAAAAAGAGAGAGAGAGAATATGCAGGAAAATGAGGTGGAGAGAAGGATTAATAGGAAGTGCTTGGGAGTTCAGTTGAAAGTGTAAACCACTCATTTGCAGTATAATCATTTTTTCCCAAGTGGCATGATTTTCCTTCCATCTTGTTCATCTGGACAGATATGAAGCATAGAGATTGAACTGTAATAATCTTCTATGCATTTTTGGTACCTAATACAGGAGATATACAATAAATGTTTTGTAAATGAAAAATTTGTTAAGAGGGCAGATTTCATGTTGTGTCCTTTAAAGTAAAATATATGAAGTAATGATGTAACAATTCCACTTTCAGAGAGCAAGAGAAGAAAGGGGGGCAAGAAGAGGAGAGGGAAATGCAGGAGAGAAAAACAACTGTTGGATGTAAGGTTTGTGCTGGAACAGCTCTTTCCAGCTCACAGAAGCTGAATGTGCACATCTCTTCTCCACTCTGCACTAAATGATGCAATTGTGGTAGCTTGAGATCAGCCGATGTGGGTGTATTTACACTGCAGAAATAGGCAAACATAGGGCCTGCTTTTCTGGAGAGCTGGTTGTTAAATATTAACAGCACACCACTGGAAAATGTTAAGAGGTGGCAGAACAATGAAGCAAGGAGCTGGGCATTTAATGTTTACTTATTCTGGACTCCATCAGCAAAGCTATGAGAAACATACCTGACATCCGTACTAGGCACCTATAAGCTAGGTCTTGGAAAGTTAAATGATATCATAGCTCATAAGTGGCAAAGGGATTTAAACTCAGATCTATCAACTCTAAAACTTATTCTTATGTTTTCCATGCTTGCCTTGTCTGGATCTCTAGTTAAAACACATATACTACTGTGTCCCACTTCAGGCCTACTAAATAAGAATCTCTAAGGAAAGAACTTGGAAATCTATATGACCTATGTGACTGTTATTAGCAGGCAAATCTGGAAAGCAGTGCACTATATCACATTGTCTCTGCAGTCCCTTCTTTTGTTTACAAGTTTGGGTTACTAGTGTAAGAGCAGTCAGAGCCACAGTCCAATCCAGGAATAAAAACTGGGCACTAGATACTACTGTATGTTGTAGTCCTCAGTAACATGAAATATGTAAAGAATAAGAAGGAAGAATAGTCTGTAGCGGTCAGAGAGAAGGTGCCTAGACTTGGGATCATTCTCAGTGTGACCCTCTGATCAGAGATGATTAGGCTTTGTGAATCCTCTGAACAATGTCCATGAAATGATTTCCATTTTGCCGTGGAGAAAAAGTAGGTTCAGGGGAGGTAAGAAACCTACTTGGAATTGCATTAAAGGTAAGTAGTAAGGACAGAATTTAAACAACTGGATGGTCCCATGTTCCAACCACTTCATCGGGTGGCCTTTACATCCTTTGATGGATTAAAGCTTTAGGAAACAGATTGCAGCACTGGCAATGATTATGTCAAAGCATCATCTTTGGCACAGATAGTCAAACTGATAAGGTCTTTTTTCTCCCCTTAAATTACACTTTCAAGTAGCTGACTAAATAAAGAAAAATCCTCAGTCAGTCTCATTAGTTATTTGCAATCAAAAGTAAATGAACCAGTAAATTTAGACATCCATAGTCATGTAAATATCACAGAAAAATCAAGAAATCTATAAACTACTTCAGAAACTACAACAGCAATGTGCATGTAACATAATAGACCTCCCAGAACTCTGCCAGCATCTGGCAGTAATTTTCATAAAGCATCAGTATTAGTCTCAATTACTCCTCACCCATCACAACTCTTCAGGGTGCTGACATGTTGCACATGATGGGCATCTTAACTGGAGCTCTGTCCTCCATCATATGCCAGAAAGCTGAGGAGCAAGCATAAAAGTCCATGAACAAGAAAATGAATGGCTCCAAGATAAGCCTACACCAAAGATTTCTGATTCATGAGTTTCAGTGGATAAACCACAGCCTGAGGCTAAAGTCTTTAACTTACTTTTCTAAATAAAAATCCAGCATTTCTTTCTACATAAAAATCAGCTTTCCCCTTTTTTCGGGAAAGCAACTGGTTAAGAGTGTTGGCTCTAGAGTCAGACTGTGTGGGTCTGAATTCCAGGTCTGTCACTTAATAGCTGTGTAACCTTAAGCAAGTATATAAAATCTCTTAAAGCCTCAATTTCCCCATCTGCAAAATAAGGGTATTAATAGCATTACCTTCCTCAGAAGTAAAGATTGGAATAGGTAAAAAGTCACAAAACATTTAGAATAGTGTCTGACATGTACTAACCCCAAAGAAAAACTTTCCTGGTAATTATTCTATTAATCTTTCAGACCAATTGTCCCTGAGCCTAACTATGCCATATATGAATTAGAGAGATTATGCTCATAGTAAGATAACTTACTTAGCAATTAAAATAATTCATTAGGAAGGTTAATGGGAAGTAGGTCTCTGGCATATACTAAGTTATCTTACAAGATCTAAGAAAGCTATATGACTATTCATATTGCCCTACATAAGAATTTGAAAACCTGTATTACAGTAAGTCTGAGTTATCTTGCTAGCCTGCCCACTAATTTTCTCACTTGGTTAGTGGAGGAAGCGGAACTGATAGCTGGGAAAGCTGAAAAAATCCACCACCACCACCCATTCTCTAGGTCTCTCTCTCTCACACACACACACAAGTAACACACACAGCAAGTAGAGTCACACTCAAGCACATGAAATTCAAATATTTTGCTAAACAAATTTATCCTTACAAGAAAAATAAAACAGTCATAATAGATCCTACCAGGAGAATTTAAACTCAACTTTCAGGGTTTATAAAAACTGTTTTAAGGGCATTGTTATCTAGAAAAATAATGGAAGCAAGATAATTTACCAGAGGCAAAGATATCTGTTAGGGAGGAGCCAAGTTAGAAAACTTTGCAGCTCTACAATGATTTCTTCATATGTTGCACTTTCAAACATTCTCTCTAGATGAGATCAAGTAAGTGTATTCACTTTAAATATCTGATTAATCACCAAAAGATGAGAAAGGCTCTAAGAGATGCTCCCTTGATATCAGAATTATGTAGATCATTCCTGAGCACTGATCCCAATCCTTGCCCAACTACTGATTCTAATTACTTTCTCAGGTATTGCTTCCCCAGGATGGCCTAAAAATATAGCCTACTACCCCACTTTTAAAAAAGAAATACTCCATTCCAAAATGAAAACTCCATTAGTCTGTAAGACATCTTATAAATCTCCAAGCTAGATTTCTTAATAATAAATTGCTGAATAACATCTCTTAATCAGGCAATTTTCATAATGAAGATTTGGACATGACTCACTATTATACAAATTTTATACTGAAAACTCATTTTTTAAAAAACAAACTCACACAGGTATCTCTCTTTTCTTAAGAGTATTATTAGAGCAGCAGTAAAATGTTTACAATGATTTCAGCCAAGAGAATAAAAATTTTTAATGTTGAAAAGTACACAGACTTAACTCTGATCAGGTATTTTGGCCAAGAGAAACAAAACAGAAACAAAAACAGCAAAAAACAAAAATGCAAAGTATCAAAACTCATAAACCAGCTAACCAGCTAAAGAAACAAAAAACTAAAAAAGTAATCTTTGGGGAGATTGGTTCAACATGGTGGACTAGAAGGACATGCTCTCACTCCCTCTTGCGAGACCACCGGAATCACAACTGACTACTGAACAGTCATCAAGAGGAAGACACTGGAACTCACCAAAAAAGATACCCCACATCCAAAGACAAAGGAGAAGTCACAATGAGATAGTAGGAGGGGCGCAATCCCAATAAACTCAAATCTCATAACTGCTGGGTGGGTGACTCACAAACTGGAGAACACTTGTACCACAGAAGTCCAGCCACTGGAGTGAACGTTCTGAGCCCCAAGTCAGGCTTCCCAACCTGGGGGTCCAGCAATGGGAGGAGGAATTCCTAGAGAGTCAGACTTTGAAGGCTAGCGGGATTTGATTGCAGGACTTTGGCAGGACTGGGGCAAACAGAGACTCCACTCTTGGAGGGCACACACAAAGTAGTGTGTGCATTGGGACCCAGGGGAAGGAGCAGTGACCCCCGGGCAGACTGAACCAGACCTACCTGCTAGTGTTGGAGGGTCTCCTGAAGAGGCAGGGGGTGGCTGTGTCTCACTGTGAGGACAAGGACACTGGCAGCAGAAGCTTTGGGAAGTGTTCCGTGGCATGAGTCCTTCCAGAGTCCACCATTAGCCCCACCAAAGAGCCCGGGTAGGCTCCAGTTTTGGGTCACCTCAGGCCAAACAACCAACCGGAAGGGAAACCAGCCCCACCCATCAGCAGACAAACAGATTGAAGTTTTACTGAGCTCTGCCTACCTGAGCAAAATCCAGCTCTACCCACTACCAGTCCCTCCCATCAGGAAACTTGCACAAGCCTCTTAGACAGCCTAATCCACCAGATGGCAGACAGCAGAAGAAAGAAGAATTACAATCCTGCAGCCTGTGGAATAAAAATGACATTCACAGAAAAGTAGGAAACATGAAATAGCAGAGGGCTATGTAACAGATGAAGGAACAATATAAAACCCCCAAAAAACAACCAAATGAAATGGAGATAGGCAACCTTCTAGAAAAGGATTCAGAATCATGGTAGTGAAGATGATACAGGACCTCGGAAAAAGAATGGAGACAAAGATCGAGAAGATGCAAGAAATGTTTAACAAAGAACTAGAAGAATTAAGGAACAAAAAAATCACAGATGAACAATAAAATAACTGAAATGAAAAATACACTAGAAGGAATCAAAAGAGAATAACTGAGGCAGAAGAATGGATAAGTGACCTGGAAGACAGATTGGTGAAATTCACTGCTGCGGAAAAGAAAAAGCATACAAAGAAATGAAGACAGCCTAAGAGACCTCTGGACAACACTAAACACAACATTCCCATTATAGGGGTCCCAGACAGAGAAGAGAGAGACAAGGTACCTGGGAAAATATTTGAAGAGATTAGTCAAACACTTCCCTAACGTGGGAAAGGAAATAGCCACCCAAGTCCAGGAAGCGGAGAGAGACCCATACAGGATAAACACAAGGAGAAACATGCCTAGACAAATAGTAATCAAGTTGGCAAAATTTAAAGGCAAAGAAAACATATTGAAAGCAGCAAGGGAAAAATGACAAATAACATACAAGGGATCTCCCATAAGGTTAACAGCTGATTTCTCAGCAGAGACTCTACAAGCCAGAAGGGAGTGGAATGACACATATAAATTGATGAAAGGGAAAAACCTACAATGAAGATTACTCTACCTCGCAAGGATCTCATTCAGATTCGATGGAGAAATCAAAAGCTTTACAGACAAGTAAAAGCTAAGAGAATTCAGCACCACCAGACCATATCTACAACAAATGCTAAAGGAACCTCACTAAGTGGGAAACACAAGAGAAGAAAAAGACCTACAAAAACAAACCCAAAACAATTAAGAAAATGGTCACAGGAACATACATATCAATAATTACCTTAAATATGAATGGATTAATGCTCCAACCAAAAGACACAGGCTTCCTGAATATACACAAAAACAAGACCCATATATATGCTGCCTACAAGAGACCCACTTCAGACCTAGGGACACATACAGACTGAAAGTGAGGGGATGGAAAAAAATATTCCATGCAACTGGAAATCAAAAGAAATCTGGAGTAGCAATAATCGTATCAGATAAAATAGACTTTAAAATAAAGAATGTTAAAAGAGACAAGCAAGGAAACCACACAATGATCAAGGAATAAATCCAAGAAGAAGATATAACACTTATAAATATATATGTACCCAACAAAGGAGCACCTCAATACATAAGGCAACTGCTAACAGCTATAAAAGAGGAAATCGAGAGTAACACAATAATACTGGGGGACAGTATCAGTTAACATCTCACTTACACCAATGGACAGATAATCCAAACAGAAATTGAATAAGGAAACACAAGATTTAAATAACACAATAGACCAGATAGATTTAATTGATATTTATAGGACACTCCACTCAAAAACAGCAGATTACACTTTCTTCTCAAGTGTGCCCGGAACATTCTCCAGGATAGATCACATCTTGGGTCACAAATCAAGCCTCAGGTAATTTAAGAAAATTGAAATCATATCAAGCATCTTTTCTGACCCCAACGTAATGAGATTGGAATCAATTATAGGGAAAAAAATGTAAAAAACACAAACACATGGAGGCTAAACAATACGTTACTAAATAACTAAGAGATCACTGAAGAAATCAAAGAGGAATTCAAAAATTACCTACAGACAAATGACAATGAAAACACGACAATCCAAAACCTATGGAATGCAGCAAAAGCAGTTCTAAGAGGGAAGTTTATAGCAATACAAGCCTACCTCAAGAAACAAGAAAAATCCCAAATAAACAATCTAACCTTACACCTAAAGGAAGTAGAGAAAGAAGAACAAACAAACCGAAAGGTAGCATAAGGAAAGAAATCATAAACATCAGAGCAGAAATAAATGAAACTGAAACAAAGAAAACAATAGCAAAGATCAATAAAACTAAAAGCTGGTTCTTTGAGAAGATAAACAAAATTGATAAACCATTAGCCAGACTCATCAAGAAAATGAGGGGGAGGACTCAAATCAATAAAATTAGAAATGAAATGGAGAAGTTACAACAGACACCACAGAAATACAAAGCATCCTAAGAGACTACTACAAGCAACTCTATGCCAATAAAATGGACAACCTGGAAGAAATGGACAAATTCTTAGAAAGGTATAACCTTCCAAGACTGAAAGAGGAAGAAATAGAAAATATGAACAGACAAATCACAAGTAATGAAATTGAAACTGTGATTAAAAATCTGCCAACAAACAAAAGTCCAAGACCAGATGGCTTCACAGGTGAATTCTATTAAACATTTAGAGAAGAGCTAACATCCATCCTTCTCAAACTCTTCCAAAAAATTGCAGAGGAAGGAACACTCCCAAACTCATTCTATGAGACCACCATCACCCTGATACCAAAACCAGACACAGATACTACAAAAAAAGAAAATTACAGACCAATATCACTGATGAATATAGATGTAAAAATCCTCAACAAAATACTAACAAACAGAATTGAACAACACATTAAAAGGATCATACACCATGATCAAGTGGGATTTATCCCAGGGATGCAAGGATTCTTCAATATATGCAAATCAATCAATGTGATACAACATATTAACAAATTGCAGAAGAAAAACCATATGATCATCTCAATAGATGCAGAAAACCTTTTGACAAATTCAACACCCATTTATGACAAAAACTGTCCAGAAAGGGGGCATAGAGGGAACCTACCTCAACATAATAAAGGCCATATATGACAAACCCACAGCAAACATCATTGTCAATGGCGAAAAACTGAAAGCATTTCCTCTAAGATCAGGAACAAGACAATGATGTCCACTCTCACCACTATTATTCAACATTGTTTTGGAAGTCCTACAATGGCAATCAGAGAAGAAAAAGAAATAAAAGGAATACAAATTGGAAAAGAAGAAATAAAACTGTCACTGTTTGTAGATGACATGATACTATACATAGAGAATCTTAAAGATGCCACAAGAAAACTACTAGAGCTAATCAATGAATCTGGTAAAGTTGCAGGATACAAAATTAATGCACAGAAATCTCTTGCATTCCTATACACTAATGGTGAAATATCTGAAAGAGAAATTAAGGAAACACTCCCATTTACCATTGCAACAAAAAGAATAAAATATCTAAGAATAAACCTACCCAGGGAGACAAAAGACCTGTATGCAGAAAACTATAAGACACTGATGAAAGAAATTAAAGATAATACAAACAGATGGAGAGACATACCATGTTCTTGGGCTGGAACAATCAATATTGTGAAAATGACTATACTACCCAAAGCAATCTACAGATTCAATGCAATCCCTATCAAATTACCAATGTCAGTTTTACAGAACTAGAACAAAAAATCTTAAAATCTGTATGGATATACAAAAGACTCCTAACAGCCAAAGCAGTCTCGAGGGGAAATAACGGAGCTGGAGGAATCAGACTCCCTGACCTCAGACTACACTGCAAAGCTACAGTAATCAAGACAATATGGTACTGGCACAAAAACAGAAATATAGGTCTATGCAACAGGATAGAAAGCCCAGAGATAAACCCACACACCTATGGTCAAATAATCTACGACAAAGGAGGCAATGGAGAAAAGACAGTCTCTTCAATAAGTGGTGCTGGGAAAACTGGACAGCTACATGTAAAAGAATGAAATTAGAACACTCCCTAACACCATACACAAATATAAACTCAAAATGGATTTGAGACCTAAATGTAAGACCGGACACTATAAAACTCTTAGAGGAAAACATAGGAAGAACACTCTCCGACATAAATCACAGCAAGATATTTTTTGATCCACCTCCTAGAGTAATGGCAATAAAAACAAAAATAAACAAATGGGACTTAATGAAACTTAAAAGCTTTTGCACAGTGAAAGAAACCATAAACAAGATGAAAAGATAACCCTCAGAATGGGAGACAATATTTGCAAACGAATCAACGGACAAAGGATTACTCTGCAAAATATATAAACAGCTCATGCAGCTCCATATTAAAAAAACAAACAACCCAATCCAAAAATGGGCAGAAGCCCTAAATGGACATTTCTCCAAAGAAGACATACACATGGCCAAGAAGCACATGAAAATCTGCTCAACATCACTAATTATTAGAGAAATGCAAATCAAAACTACAATGAGGTATCAGCTCACACTAGTTAGAATGGGCATCATCAGAAAATCTAGAAACAACAAATGCTGGAGAAGGTGTGGAGAAAAGGGAACCCTCTTGCACTGTTGGTGGGAATGTAAATTGATAAAGCCACTATGGAGAACAGTATGGAGGTTCCTTAAAAAACTAAAAATAGAATTACCATATGACCCAGCAATCCCACTATTGGGCATATACCCAGAGAAAACCATAATTCAAAAACACACATGCACCCCAGTGTTTATTGCAGCACTATTTACAATAGCCAGGACATGGAAGCAACCTAAATGCCCATTGACAGACGAATGGATAAAGAAGATGTGGTATATATATACAATGGAATATTACTCAGTCCTAAAAAGGAATGAAATTGGGTCATTTGTAGAGACGTGGATGAATCTAGAGACTGTCATACAGAGTGAAGTAAGTCAGAAAGAGAAAAACAAACATCATATATTAACGCATTTATGTGGAACCTAGAAAAATGGTACAGATGAACCAGTTTGCAGGGCTGTAATTGAGACGCAGATGTAGAAAACAAACGTATGGACACCAAGGGGGGAAAGCGGTGGGTGGGGATGGTGGTGGTGTGATGAATTGGGAGATTGGGATTGACCTATATACACTAATATGTATAAAATGGATAACTAATAAGTACCTGCTTTATAAAAATAGAAATAAAAGAAAAGAAAAGTAATCTTTGAAGATGTTTGTATATCCTGTGCTAACATTTCATTCTTACATGAGAAGTTGAAACTCATGATTATTAAAAGACTGAACTTTCTGAAAGAGAAGGAAAAAAGTATAAAATGTGTCATATTACAGCAAATTCTGTGATAGTAACCAAAATTCTCCAAAGGTCTATAGGTATGCAAGGTGAACTTTGCACTCTGTCTTGTTCCATTTAACTGGTGCCTTGTCATAAACATGATGGGAAATTTCCATTTCCATGCTCCATCCATCTGGTATGCCACCAACTTCAAGTGAGAAGTTGTCCTTCACCTGAGACCATCGAGATGTCTTCTGAACTCACTATGCTTTAGCAGACAGTTATACTGAATGCTCAAACTAACACTACTATAGAAACATGAGTTGAGAAATATTTTGCAGTTTGTTGTGATTTTATCTGTCATGGGTTATGCTTTTCTATTTGTCCAGCTAATCCAAACACAATGCCCAATTCACCCTTCTCCCTCTTAGTGACCAGAAATACACACAAAGAGCCAGGTTGAAAAAGAATATAGTTTGTGGTCCTATTCTCAGAAGACCACTGGAAGGCTCAAAGAGACTTGCCTATCTCAAGATTAACGAGAACAATTATTATTGGGTATCTTTCACTTTGTCTATCCCCAGAGGATGAGCCAAGGTTTTTAGTCTATCAATATCCTTCAGAGCCTTCAGAAAATGAATAATGTCTGTTGAATCAGAGGGTCCCCTCTTGGAGAGATGTTAGTTCTCTTTTCTCCTCAGTCACAGCTGCTGTTGCTGTTGCTGTGGCTGTATTACTAGGAAGGGGAAATCTGTTCACCTCTCTGGATTCCGTACCAGCAACTGTGGAGAAAGGAAACGTGATACTAATGGAAACCTGTTTTTAAATGTTTTCCTTGATTTTCACTGAAATAGCTATAGCTAGCACTTATTGAATACCTATTTCCTATCAAACAGTGCTAAATGTTTCCATGCATTATCTCAATTCATCTTCATCACACCACCACCACCACCACCAAACGAAAGAACTATGAGATGAGTACTGTTACTGTGCCCATTTTACTGATGATGGCATTAAGGTTTAGAGAGGTTATATAGCTTGTCCAAGGAAATAGTGGTATTGGAATTAGAATCCAGAAGATTAAATACACAACTTTGTAACTTAATAATTATGTTATTCTACTGAAAGGAATTTAGTTACTCCTCTGTTCACTTATGTAACTGTGGGTTTTGTTTTATTGGCATTCAATAAGCCTCAACTCCTTTTTTGTATACCTAATACCGATGAGATGGATACAATGAATAAAATATAAACTTAATTTTCTTTTCAAAATTACTTTTAAAACGTTTGGATAATTTATTTTTACACCCAATTTGTAATTTAGTTCCAATTTTTAAAAATCCAAGCAAGAAAAGTCTTATACAATATCTTTTAAAATCTTATCTATCGAATAGATGCTAAATACTGTTATTTTCAATACCAAATTTAAAGGTGGAGTTGTAACTACAACTTGAAGTAAACAGTGAATTAACTGCATTGTCTTTTCATATGCAACATAAGATAAGAAGGATCAAGTAGGGTTGATTTTCAAGACAGCTGTTTAAAATATTTGCATATATCCACGGGGCAAAAACAAAACTATGGTTTGGGTTAATCAATTGAGAAGGACCACAAAGGGAGAGGCAGATAGGATCACTCTTGTAGACAGTAGGGAGATTTAGAAAATAAGCCTGGTTTCCAAGAAAATAACTTTGCTTTACCTCCTTTATGTTTTTTTAAACGCTACTCTCTTGGGCATAGTGGGAATATCTATCAACAACCCAAAACAACAAGATGTTTTGACCCCTTGACGCAAATAACGCCATGACCTCTAAGTGAAAGAAATAACAGGATTTTTCATTTGTGGCATTTTCAAGTATGTAGATGAATGCTTATCAAAAAAAAGACCCTAACAGGCAGTACCAAGGAGGGTTAAAAAAAAAACAAAACATCTTGGGCCCTCATATTTAATAACCTGGTATTCTAGTTGTTGCAAGTTTACCAAAATGATTAATTCAGTAACGATACTTTTCAAAAGTGTTTTGATTTGTTGTCTGCTTTTCATTGGCTCTTTCTACCTCTCTAATGCCACATCTTGGTTTTGAAAAGCCCAAGTTATCCTTCTGAGACTACCTATGGCTCAGTCAACTACATTTGCTCAAGACTTTTGCCTTCAATTCTCAATTATTATGGTGTGGCCATAAATGGCACAATCCCCCTGAATGGTAATTTGTCAGTAAATAACAAAAGCCTTTGAAATCTGCATATCCTTTGACCCAGATATTTCCAGAAAGGCATCATGTAAGTGTGTACATAATTAGCTACTAGGACTATGGTCTTATTTATAATATTTTTAAAAATTGAAAAAATGTCTAATGTCTACTGCTAGGGAGTTGATTAAATAAAATGCAGTGCAATCTATACGATAGAATACTATTAAAGAAGTTAATTTAGATGTATAGTGCATGGCACATAGGTGGTGCTAAATAAATCATTGCTTAATCTAGAGATGAATAAATATTCACTGAAATCTGCAATCATTTTTAAAATGGCTAAAAGTGGCTTTATCCAATCTTTGTTAATCATATACTTTTTACATATACAATAATATAGTTAACACCTACAGAGAGCTTGCTACCTGCAAGGCACTCTACTGAGTACCTTACATATACTAATACAGAAGAATAAGGAAAGTAAGTAACTTGCCAAAAGTCAAAGCTAGTAAATGACAAGGCAAGGATTTGAAGATAGTCAATCAGACTCCAGAGTCTGTGCTTGTAACCAGAAAATATACTTGCCTCATACCATATTCTACTGCCTATAGAGAAAAGTCTGAAAGGCTATTCAACATGAGAATAATATGAAAGTTGTTATTTCTGGTTGCCAGATTATTATTATCAATAATATCTTTTTTGTACAATAAATGTGAATTATTGTGTTATTATTTTTTAAGTGAAAAACAAAATATCTTTTGATTGCAGAATGAAGTAGAGACAAGAACACTAGGAGGTCTTATGACCGAGAACTACTAAAACAGATCTAAGGTACAGATTCTGATAGCCATGGCACTACATCTCTAGATGTCTCTAAATTGACACCAAACCTGGTCAATGATCCTTCTGAACCTTGACATCTCACAGGATAGAAGAACAATATTGTTCTAATCCATCAACATTTTTCTCTTGCTCTCACCCATTTGAGGTCATGTTACTGATGTCTGTTTTCCTTTTTAAGGCTAGTGCAAAGTTTTTATGCTTCTGCCCCATGCCTTTCCCTAGCAGAAGACTGGAATCAATATTTTAGGAGATTTCTATGATATAGGGAGCTCAGCAGGTACTCCTACAATATAGCCTAATGCAGTGGTTCTCAACCCAAGCTACTGTATTTTTTTTTTAACTCCACAAGTGATTCTGATGCACAGGTTGGGTTGAGAGTTTCTGCATTATATGTATTACAGAATAGTTTGTCAATATACTTGTGATACTTCAGTTATCAGTATCACAACATTAGAAAATGAAACTAACAGCCAATTTCAGAATATGCAAGACGCAGATCTGCAATTAAAGTTAGGCTAGGGCACTTGACTATCATTTGTTAAACCACTAAAGATAAAAACAAATTCTAAGTACCAACAACAAAATTAAAAAATAATTTTGCCAGTAGATTTGTAGGAAGTTGAAGCACATACAAATCTTTAAAACACACACTACCTCTGCTGCTCTTATTTGTTCTTCACCCTATTCCCAGTGATCTAGTGTGTGTGTATGTGTGTGTGTGTGTGTCTGCTCATTTACTTTGTTTCACTTACACATAATTTTCTGGTTAAAGTAAAATTGTGCCGATTGCTTCCTTCTTGAACGTTTCCTTCTTTCATACCTGTAATCTCACACAACTGATTCTCCAACCACTTTACCAGCTGCTCTTTCTCAGGTTTCTCTCCTCTGAGATTACGAAGGTGAAAGGCTTATCAATTTATAAACTCTTTGGGGAATGACCTTATTCAATCCCATGGTTTTAAATATCATTTATATGCAGAGGATATCTAAGTCTTATGTCGCCAGTCCTGGTCTCTCCCAGAGAATACTGGCTCACATGTATAACTACGTTCATGGCATCTGGATTTGTACATCTAATAGCTTTCTCAACTTAGAAGACATGATTCCCTTCCCCCACAACCAAAAGTATTCCTCCACAAGTTGTGTTCCCAGCAAGTGGAATCCAGTTATTCCAAACAAGAATTTAACGCTACACTTAATTCGTCGTTTTCCCTCACCTCCCAAATTTACTCTAATCCAGAATCCATCTACTTTTCTACCTCTCCACTCTTATCACTCTTTTCCAAACCACTACACTGCTAAACTAGATTTCTGCAATGGTCTCGTGTCTTAACACTCCCCCCGCCCAACAATATATTCTGGAAATAGCAACTAGGGAGATCTTCTAAAAATTTAAATCAGAACATATCACTTGCCTATTTGAAACCCTCCTGTGACTCCCAGTTTCACTTAAAATAAAAATCCAAATTCACAAGTCTGGCCTACAAAGCTTTACATGGTCTTGCTGCTGCCAAACTTTCCAACCTCATCTGGTTTTATTCTGTCCGTGTGCACTATGGTCTTCTCCTAGTGACCTTCCTTCCATTTCAAGAACATCCCAAAGTCATTTCCCAGTTTGTGTCACTACACCCTTCTCAGAGATATTCGTGTAATGTTGGAAGCAGGCAAGACTGCTTTTTTCCTCATTCCTGTTTCTTTACAGGTGAAGTGATCTCCACTGCTATGATGTTTTTTTGTCTCTCTCTAGCCTTTTTCTGTTTTCAGATTGTTAAATTTCAGAAAAATAGCTGGACATTCTCTGCTTTACTCTGCCTTTCTTCCCCTGGACAGTGATCCTGTCCACTTGTACATGGACTCTCTCTGTATGTATATGGAAGACCTTTCTACCCAAAGAAACTGTCAGAGGTTAGGACTGTGAGTCTGACACACTTTGACTCTAACACTAAGCTGTATCCTCCAAGCTGGCCTCCATGAGAAAAAGGTGCTCTTTCCATATTGGATCCTATTTTACTTTTCAATTTGCTCAGAAACCAGCATAAAAGAGGTTTCTTTGTCCATTTGGGCTGCTAACTAACTAAAACAATTTTAATAACTAACACAAATTTATTTCTCACTGTTCTGGAAGCTAGAAGTCCAAGATTAAGGTGACTGGATAGTAAAGTGAGGGCCCTCTCCCAGGATGCAGATTTCGTATTGTATCTTGCCTGGCAAAAGGGGTAGGGAGCTCTGTGGGATCTCTTTTATAAAAGCATTTGTTCCATTCATAAGGGCTCCACATCATGACCTAATCATCTCCCAATGGCCCCACCTCCTAACACCATCATATTGGGTTTTAGAATTCCAGCATGTGAATCTGGGGAGAACACAAACGTTCAGATCATAGCAAGGGGGTATTTTTTATTGGGAACACCCTCAGAGACTTTAAAATACAGCTTGATCCTTCATGTAAATATTATATAAGCATAAGTGTCACCTCTTCAGAGGGGCTTTTCGTGATGACTTAATTTACAGAATCTACCTAGTTGCTGATTATCATATCACTCCCATTTTAATGTCCTGGCATCACTTATCATTATCTGTTACTTCTCTTTTTTGTTGTTTTTGTGGTTTACTATCTCCCATTTCCCATGATCCTTGATCTGATTTTATCCATTTTTTTAAGGCTCCTCTTTCTCTCCTTTCTTAAGGAACTGTTGCCATGGCACTTTTCTACCTTTTCATTCCTGTGTACAGTAGCATAAAATTGCAGTGATTGAGCATAACCCACTTGTTTGTATAAATTATTGAAATCCATTGCACCCTGTAAGAATGGACTTAAAAGTACTGCTGAGCATGTGTGCTGAAAGTACATTGATTGCTCAAATATAAGGAAATGGCCCAATGAACATGGTTGTGGCGGGGGTGAAAGAGGAAACAGCTAGTCAGATGTGAATTGTATCTGCTGTAATAAACATGTTAAAACATACAAAAATTGTTATTTTTCTTTACCTTCGGTCAATGCATATTAGAATTTGAACTACCTGGGGATTCTTTGTCAGAACTATTCTTGTGGAACATTTATACTTAATTGAAATAATTCCTTAAGGGAGGTTTTGTTTAAAGCAATTAACAGGAAATTGTGTATAAGAATATTTAATGAAATATGAAATTCAACAAGAATGATTAAGTCACTTCCCAAGTGGTTGTCATTTGTTAAACCCTGATTTATCAGGCTGCACTTTTCACCACAATTTTTCCAGTTGTAGCTGAATGTTTCAGTCATTTTCTTATTCATAAAGACGAAGAGGGTCAAGCACCAGCGTGTAAGTGTGAACTTCATTTTGGGTTTTTGAAAACAGTCTTCTAAGATATTTTGTCTGTATTCACCAGCCATCCCCATGCAGTCAGATGAGCCATGAGCACGGGGCTGCTACTTTTAAACCGAAAAAAGGCTCTGAGGTTAACAGGATCTGATTAAAGATTCATGAAAGTATGGACCTTGCTCTCTTTCCTGTTTATTATGGTTACCTGGTACCTGGAACAGAGACTAGAACATAGGAGACACTCAAATATTTGATGAATTAGTGAATGAATAAATTCTCACTTCCAAGTTTTATTGACTGTTATGTTTTTAAAGTGAAACCCAGAATATCTGAAGAGATGCAGAACTGGCCATGGCTACTAGTTCCCTCATCTCCACTCAACTGTCTCTCTCAGTCTGGGTCTGCCAATTCTCATAAATAATCCCAGATAATATAATTTATGCTTTATAGATATTTACATGGTTTAAAAATCGAACAATACAAAGAGGTGTAGAAAAATGTCTGCTACCACCAACTATAATAAAAATATTACTGATATCTAATAAAGACTTTGATCAACTTTGTTTTTAATTATATATTACTGGCTTTATCATGCTTTTTCTTAAAACATGAGTCTAATCCACTAAATATTTAAGAAATCCTAAATACTCAATTTAAGAAAAAACATTTTTTAAAAAAATCAACTGATTAGAATACTTAATTTAAGGAAAACTTTTTAAAAAATATATCAACAGATAAAATTCTGATGCTGTTTTTCTGAAACTAGAGTGATCCAACGTACTTTCTGAAAAAAATGTAACTGATATCCCTTTTGAGCATATCTTTAAACTTTAAATGTTCCAGCCATTTAAAAAAAAGGTAACTAAAAATACGGGTCAAATACTTTTGTCCAATTACTCTTTTAAAATGCAAACTAGTTAACAAATAAACAAATAAATGCAAATTAGAAACCCATAATATATCTACTGGCTTAGACTGATACTAGAAATTCACAATTTAAAAAAAAAGGAATCATAATATCCTTTTGGATGAGCAGGGAAATTTGTAAGAGTTAGGCAAGACTGTGCATTTTCCAAATGTCTAAGCAAAGAAAATAATATTCACATTTCTCTTGCTGTAACTTCGGTAAATAAAAGATTTAACACAGCTACATGTGTGACTATCTAGCAATACCAAATTCTTAAGAATTGTATTTTTTATCTTAGACTGTAAGCATCCTGCTGACAATAATTATGCCTATTAACTTATATGATAAAAGATAATACCTTATTAAATTATGCTTTTTAAAATAATGGTAATAAATCAATGAACAAAATAGTGTGACAGAATAACTGAGTTTAAGCTTACCTATGGGAAATATAAAACATTTTGCCATTCAATAATTTTGAAGGTGGGACTCAGAAAAAATAGATGTGGTCTTTTTGATAAAGATGAGTCCCTTGTGTCTGAATATCTAAAACATATGGAAAATTATTCCCCTTTCTGTAATATGCCATTATTTTGTTCTTAGATTCTGTTCATTTCAACCTTTGAAATCAAGTTCCAAATATTCAAATAAGGAAGGATATAAATCCTTGCTTTTCCAAGTACTGTGTGGATTACAGACAAAAGCTTTAAAAGAGAGGAAAAGGAAAAACATAATAGCATCTAAACTCTTTGTGTGCCCAAGAGGCTGCAACATTATCATAATGCTTCTATTATGGCAATTGCTGAAATTAAATGCCTGCAGATTTGACCCTAAGGAGTATAGTGCAGTATTTGCTGTAATAAAACACTTACTATAAATGCTTAACCTTGAATAGAGTCGATGTTAATACAATTCCACAATAGCTATTTTGACAACTGGCACTCTGTATTTAATAAATAAGCCATATTGAACCATCCCATGTTACGTTTTGGTTATCTGAAATATCTTTCTTCCTCCTTGCAAGGGTGTATTGCTTTCCAGAGTCTTTATGGATCAAGATTCCACATATACTATAAAAATAGAATGGTGTGGTACTTCAGTGATTATTCAAGATTTAAAGAACTTAATAGAAAAAAAATTATTCATGGAGCAGCATGTTTAAAAGTGCACACAGGTACAGTTTGATAGGTTATATATGATTCAGAATAAAAATCATATAATTGCCATCACTTATCATATTATGGATTTATGCTGGTCTTTGCCATCACTTTGCATTGGTGTTATCTCAGCTGCTTGCTATTTAATAACCTTGTATTAAGTCTTTATGTTTCCTTTGCAGGTGACAATCTGTAAAAAAGATGTAAATATGGCTTTCCTTGCCTTACAGAACAACTGCAATGGACAATGTGTCTATCTTGCAGTTTGAATTACAGTTGCATTGTTAGCTGACTGGAACCTAGATGTTGTCTGTTTCATTTCTTAAAATATTAAATTTAACAAACTAGAAATGTTTTGAAAAGCAATCAAAAACTGAAGTCTTAGAAATAAATGGTGAATTTCTTCATATAAATGCCATAAAAACTAAAGATAGATTTGTAGAGGAAAGCAGAAATTGCTGTAGTTCTTATTAGCCAATGAGAATCCTTCATTTCCCAAAGTTATTTGTGCACCCTATTAAGTATAGCCATAGTTTTTTGTTGTTGTTGTATTATAATACATTAATTTCACTCTCTGGTAATATAGCTTGTAAAATTTTCTTACAATAGGAGCAAATACATTTATATTTTGCAGGTTCAGATATTCAAAGTCAGCTAGTCTATTTTTCATGCTATTGATTTCAACACTAGTTGTCTCCACTTCTTTATCCCCATTTACTGTATAGTCCATCGACATTCTTTCCTTCCTCATCATACCCCACATGACTGTCTTGAAGATCACAAATGGCAACCTAACTACTAAATCCAATGGATAATCTTTTATACAACTCATTAGCCTAGATTTCTCTTTCTTCTTCTTTCCTGGTACTTTTAGTAAATTACAATATCCTATTGATTCTACCTTTTTATCATTTTTAACATCCATCTCTTTCAGTCATAACAGACTTAATTATGATACAGAATTATGATACAGAAACAAACAACTTCCAAATCACCATAGCTTAATGCAATGGAGATTTGTGGCTTGTACCATATGTCCATTGTGGGTCAGGAGGAGGCTCTGCTCATAGTAGTAACTCAGGGAACCAAGCAATGGGGTACCCACAGTACTGTGTCAGAGGCAACATAGAGTTCTAGAGAATTTTGCCTCAGTGTTTCAGGCTCAAGTACAGAGGTGAAACACATTACAGTTCATTGGCCAGTACTCGTCACGTGGCTCCACCCAACCAGGAAGGCGCGGCAATTGCAATACTATCATGTGCTTGGAAGGAGAGTTATATCTGTAAATATTTGTTAGATAGTACTTATTGTAACACACCATGGCTCAGAATTTTTCAAGACTTCTTACTGATGACAAAATCAAATCTACTGTCCTAAATGTCAATTCTCCTCTCACTCTGATCCCTTTCTCTTCCAATTATCTTCACGCCCACTACAAAGAATTTGGGTTCTAGTCATGCAGTGTTTTAGAAAATGACATGTTGCATGCATGCATGATTTTTTTTTTTTACCTATTATCCCATATGCTTCTCTGGTACTAGAAAACTGTTTGTCTTTCCAGTTTTATCTCAAAATATATCTTCCCTCTGAAATATTCCCTGACCCCATGAGATTTTGTTTCACACTTTGTATATAATTTCCCTTTGTTAAAATAAATATGTTATTGAACCATTTGCACTTCTCTCCCCACTGGACTGTAAACAATGAGGTCACAGAATACATCATTTCAAATTTAGGTCCCTGACATCTGAGATAAAAGATATACTCAAAATATGTGTAATGATCAAGTCCTACCTGACTTCTCTCTCATTTAACCTATTTGAAGACTGCTTTTTTAAATTATTTGGATTTTTGGCTTCCATGACAGCATTCTATTTAAATCTTCTTCCCATCTCCCTCACAGTCAGCTTCCTGAGAAAGTTTGCTGCTTCTTTTCAAGAGCTGAAATAATTCATCCATTGAATGTGGGTGTGGTAGTGGTAGAGATACAGGGGTCTAACCTCATGTTCCTGGACAGTCTGGTCAATACCAATTACTTCAAATATCATCTATATATATGGATGACTACCAAATCTAAAGCTGCAGTCCAGTTCCCTCTTGAGCTACACAAAAATGTATGCAACAAACTACTTACCATTCCCATTTCATCACCCCACAAGTCAAATTCATCATCTTATTCTCAAATCCAGTTCTCTGTCTTCCCTTTGTAAGTTGATTGGCATAATGGTCCACATAGTAACTCAAACCAAAACCTGGGAGTACTTCTATGTTCCACCTTCTCTCTTTCACCCATGCATTAAATCACTGAAGAAATCATGCTGACTTACCTGTCAAGTATCCCTTGTTTTCCAGGTCTGCTATCACTTCTTACTTCCAAGTCTCCATCATTTCTTGGCTTAACTCTTCACATCCTTACAGATCTCTCATTTCTAGTTTTGCCATTTTACCCAGGTTCCAATACTCTATGATCTACCTAGTCCAAATGATGTTTGAGTCAATAAGGCTGTAACTCTTCAATCCTCTGTGCCTTTCACATGCAATATCTTCCACACTTCTCTATGCCTGGAAAATCCTCACTTATTCAAAACTCAGCTCAAAACTTTCTTGTTCAGTCAACCTTCTTTGAAGGACTCAGTTTATATACCTCTCTATCCCTAGACAATAAACTCCTCCAGGGAGAGAGACTGTGACTCCCCAATGCCTACCTAGCACAATGTCTGTCTCATAGAAAATGCTCAATACTTAAGTACATTTCAGAAAGAGGAGGAAAGCAGTGTTAAGAAGATATAGAGAGAGGAGCTTCAAGATGGCAGAAGAGTAAGACGTGGAGATCACCTTCCTCCCCACAAATACATCAGAAATACATCTACACGTGGAACAACTCCTATAGAATACCTACTGAACACTGGCAGAAGACCTCAGACCTCCCAAAAGGCAAGAAACTCCCCACGTATCTGGGTAGGGCAAAAGAAAAAACAGAGACAAAAGAATAGGGACGGAACCTGTACCAATGGGAGGGAGCTGGGAAGGAGGAAAGGTTTCCACACACTAGGAAGCCCCCTTCGTGGCCAGAGACTGCGGGTGGCAGAGGGGGGAAGCTTCAGAGCCACGGAGGAGAGCACAGCAACACGGGTGTGGAAGGCAAAGCGGAGAGATTCCCGCACAGAGGACCAGTGCATACCAGCACTCACCAGCCCCAGAGGCTTGTCTGCTCACCCGCCGGGATGGGTGGGGGCTGGGACCTGACGCTCGGCTTCCGAGGTCGGATCCCAGGGAGAGGACAGGGGTTGGCTGCGGGAACACAGGCTGAAGGGACCAGTGCACCACAGCTAGCCGGGAGGGAGTCCAGGAAAAAGTCTGGAGCTGCCGAAGAGGCAAGAGACTTTTTCTTGCCTCTGTGTTTCATGGAGCACGAGGAGAGGGGATTAAGAGCGCAGCTTAAAGGAGCTCCAGAGACAGGCGCGAGCTGTGGCTATCAGTGCTGACCCCAGAGACGGTCATGAGATGCTAAGGCTGCTGCTGCCGCCACCAAGAAGCCTGTGTGCAAGCACAGGTCACTATCCACACCTCCCCTCCTGGGAGACTGTGCAGCGCGCCACTGCCAGGGTCCCGTGACCCAGGGAAAACTTCCCCGGAAGAACACATGGCACGCCTCAGGCTGGTGCAATGTCACACCGGCCTCTGCCACCGCAGGCTCGCCCCGCATCCGTACCCCTCCCTCCCCTGAGTAAGCCAGAGCCCCCAAATCAGCTGCTCCTTTAATCCTGTCCTGTCTGAGTGAAGAACAGATGCCCTCAGGCAACGTACATGCAGAGGCAGGTCCAAATCCAAAGCTGAACTCCGGGAGCTGTGCGAACAAAGAAGAGAAAGGGAAATCTCTCCCAGCAGCCTCAGGAGCAGCGGATTAAATCTCCACACTCAACTTGATATACTCTGCATCTGTGGAATACCTGAATAAACAAAGAATCATCCCAAATTGAGGAGGTGGACTTTGGGTTTAACAATATATAATTTTTTTCCCTTCTTTTCTTTTTGTGACTGTGTATGTGTATGATTCTGTGTGCAATTCTCAATGTATAGCTTTGCTTTTACCATTTGTCCTAGGGTTGTGTCTGCCCATTTATTTATTTATTTATTTAATTTTAGTATAATTTTTAGAACCTGTTATATTGGTGGATTTGTTTTTTGTTTTGGTTGCTCTCTTCGTTCTTTCTTTTTTTTATTACTTTTAAAAAATTAATAATTATTTTTTATTTTAATAACTTTATTTAATTTTATTTTACTATTTTATTTTATTTTATCTTCTTCTTTCTTTCCTTCTTTTTTTTTCTCCCTTTTATTCTGAGTCATGTAGAGGACAGGCTCTTGGTGCTCCAGCCAGGCATCAGGGCTATGCCTCTGAGGTGGGAGAGCCAACGTCAGGACACAGGTCCAAAAGAGACCTCACAGTTCCACAAAATATCAAATGGCAAAAATCTCCCAGAGATCTCCATCTAAATGCCAAGACCCAGTTCCACTCAATGACCAGTAGGCTACAGTGCTGGATACCCTATGCCAAACAACTAGCAAGACAGGAACACAACCCCATCCATTAGCAGAGAGGCTGCCGAAAATAATAAGGCCACAGACACCCCAAAACACACCACCAGACATGGACCTGCCCACCAGAAAGACAAGGTCCAGCCTCATTCACCAGAACATAGGCACCAGTCCCCTCCACCAGGAAGCCTCACAACCCACTGAACCAACCTTAGCCACTGGGGACAGATACCAAAAACAACAGGAACTATTAACCTGCAGCATGAAAAAAGGAGACCACAAACACAGTAAATTAAGCAAAATGAGAAGAGAGAGAAACAAACAGCAGGTGAAAGAGCAAGATAAAAACCCACCAGACCTCACAAATGAAGAGGAAATAGGCAGTCTACCTGAAAAAGAATTCAGAATAATGATAGTAAAGATGATGCCAAATCTTGGAACTAGAATGGAGAAATAACAAGAAACGTTTAACAACGACCTAAAAGAACTAAAGAGCAAACAAACAGTGATGAACAACACAATAAATGAAACTAAAAATTCTCTAGAAAGGATCAATAGCAGAATAACTGAGGCAAAAGAACGGATAAGTGACCTGGAAGATAAAATACTGGAAAGAACTACTGCAGAGCAGAATAAAGAAAAAAGAATGAAAAAAAATGAGGACAGTCTCAGAGACCTCTGGGACAACATTAAATTCACAAACATTCGAATTACAGGGGTCCCAGAAGAAGAAGAGAAAAAGATAGGGACTGAGAAAGTATTTGAAGATATTATAGGTGAAAACTTCCCTAATATGGTAAAGGAAATAGTTAATCAAGTCCAGGAAGCACAGAGAGTCCCATACAGGATAAATCCAAGGAGAAACATAACAAGACACATATTAATCAAAACATCAAAAATTAAATACAAAGAAAAAATATTAAAAGCAGCAAGGGAAAAACAACAAATAACACACAAGGGAATCCCCATAAGGTTAACAGCTGACCTTTCAGCAGAAACTCTGCAAGCCAGAACGGAGTGGCAGGACATATTTCAAGTGATGAAAGAGAAAAACCTACAACCAAGATTACTCTATCCAGCAAGGATCTCATTCAGATTTGATGGAGAAATTAAAACCTTTACAGACAAGTAAAAGCTAAGAGAATTAAGCATTGCCAAAGTGGCTTTACAACAAATGCTAAAGGAACTTCTACAGGCAGGAAACACAACGGAAGGAAAAGACCTACAATAACAAACCAAAGCAATTAAGAAAATGATAATAGGAACATACATATCGATAATTACCTTAAATGTAAATGGATTAAATGCTCCAACCAAAAGACATAGACTGGCTGAAAGGATACAAAAACAAGACCCATACATATGCTGTCTACAAGAGACCCACTTCAGACATAGGGACACATCAGACTGAAAGTGAGGGGATGTAGGAAGATATTCAATGCAAATGGAAATCAAAAGAAAGCTGGAGTAGCAATTCTCATACTGTACAAAATAGACTGTAAAACAAAGACTATTACTAGAGACAAAGAAGCACACTACATAATGATCAAGAGATCAATCCAAGAAGAAAATATGACAATTGTAAATATTTATGCACCCAACATAGGAGAACCTCAATACATAAGGCAAATACTAACAGCCATAAAATGGGAAATCAACAGTAACACAATATAGTAGGGTACTTTAACACCCCACTTTCACCAATGGACAGATCATCCAAAATGAAAATAACTAAGGAAACACAAGCTTTAAATGACACATTAAACAAGATGGATTTAATTGATATTTATAGGACATTCCATCCAAAAACAACAGAATACACATTGCTCTCAAGTGCTCATGGAACATTCTCCAGGAAAGACCATATCTTGGATAACAATTCAAGCCTTGGTAAACTTAAGAAAATTCAAATCGTATCAAGTATCTTTTCCGACCACAACACTATGAGACTAGATATCAATTACAGGAAAAACTCTGTAACAAATACAAACACATGGCGGCTAAAGAATACACTACTTAATAACCAAGAGATCACTGAAAAAATCAAAGACGAAATCAAAAAATACCCAAAAAACAAATGACAATGAAAACACGACGATCCAAAACCTATAGGATGCAGCCAAAGCAGTTCTAAAGGGAAGTTTAGAGCAGTACAATCCTACCTTAAGAAACAAGAAACACCTCAAATACAAAACCTAACCTTACACCTAAAGCAAGTAGAGAAAGAACAAAAAAAATGCAAACTTAGCAGAAGGAAAGAAATAAAAAAAATCAGATAAGAAATAAATGAAAAAGAAATGATAGCAAAGATCAATAAAACTAAAACATGGTTCTTTGAGAAGATAAACAAAATTGATAAAGCATTAGCCAGACTCATCAAGAAAAAAAGGGAGAAGACTCAAATCAATAGAATTAGAAATGAAAAAGGAGAAGTAACAACTGACACAGCAGAAATGCAAAGGATCATGAGAGAGTACTACAAGCAACTCTATGCCAATGAAATGGACAACCTGGAAGAAATGGACAAATTCTTAGAAATGCACAACCTTCTGAGACTGAACAAGGAAGAAATAGAAAATATGAACAGACCTATCACAAGCACCGAAATTGAAACTGTGATTAAAAATCTTCCAACAAACAAAAGCCCAGGACTAGATGTCGTCACAGGCAAATTCTATCAAACATTTAGTGAAGAGCTAACACCTATCCTTCTCAAACTGCTCCAAAATATAGCAGAGGGAGGAACACTCCCAAACTCATTGTACAAGGCCACCATCACCCTGATACCAAAACCAGACAAAGATGTCACAAAGAAAGAAAACTACAGGCCAATATCACTGATGAACATAGATGCAAAAATCCTCAACAAAATACTAGCAAACAGAATCCAACAGCTCATTAAAAGGATCATACACCATGATCAAGTCAGGTTTATCCCAGGAATGGAAGGCTTCTTCAATATACGGAAATCAATCAATGTGATACACCATATTAACAAACTGAAGGAGAAAAACCATATGATCTTCTCAATAGATGCAGAGAAAGCGTTCAACAAAATTCGACACCAATTTATGATAAAAACTCTCCAGAAAGTAGGCATAGAGGGAATTTTCCTCAACATAATAAAGTCCATATTTGACAAACACAGAGCCAACATCACCCTCAATGGTGAAAAACTGAAAGCATTTCCACTAAGATCAGGAACAAGACAAGGTTGCCCACTCTCACCACTATTATTCAACATAGTTTTGGAGGTTTTAGCCACAGCAATCAGAGAAGAAAAATAAATAAAAGGAATCCAAATCGGAAAAGAAGTAAAATTCTCACTGTCCAAAGATGACATGACACTATACATAGAGAATCCTAAAGATGCTACCAGAAAACTACTAGAGCTAATCAATGCATTTGGTAAAGTAGCAGGATACAAAATTAATGCACAGAAATCTCTTGAATTCTTATACACTAATGACGAAAAATCTGAAAGTGAAATCAAGGAAACACTCCCATTTACCACTGCAACAAAAAGAGTAAAATATCTAAAAATAAACCTACATTACTAGATAAAAGATCTGTATGCATAAAATTATAAGACACTGATGAAAGAAATTAAAGATGATACAAGAGATGGAGAGATATACCATGTTCTTGGAGTGGAAGAATCAACACTGTGAAAATGACTATACTACCCAAAGCAATCTACAGATTCAATGCAATCCCTATCAAACTACCACTGACATTTTTCATTGAACCAGCACAAAAAATTTCACGATTTGTATGGTAACACTAAAGACGCTGAATAGTCAAAGCAATCTTGAGAATGGAAAACGGAGCTGGGGGAATCAAGCTCCCTGACTTCAGACTATACTACAAAGCTACAGTAATCAAGACAGTATGGTACTAGCACAAAAACAGAAGTATAGATCAATGGAACAGGATAGAAAGCCCAGAGATAAACCTACGCACATATGGTCACCTTATCTTTGATAAAGGAGGAAAGAATATACAGTGGAGAAAAGACAGCCTCTTCAATAAGTGGTTCTGGGATAACTGGACAGCTATATGTAAAAGAATGAAATTAGAACACTCCTTAACAGCATACACAAAAATAAACTCAAAATGGATTAAAGACTTAAGTGTAAGGTGAGACACTATCATACTCTTAGAGGAAAACATAGGCAGAACACTCTATGACATAAATCACAGCAAGATCCTTTTGACCCACCTCCTACAGAAATGGAAATAAAAACAAAAGTAAACAAATGGGACCTAATGAAACTTCAAAGCTTTTGCACAGCAAAGGAAACCATAAGCAAGACCAAAAGACAACCCTCAGAATGGGAGAAAATGTTTGCAAATGAACTAACTGACAAAAGATTAATCTTTAAAATTTATAAGCAGCTCATGCAGCTCAATATGAATTAAAAAAAACCCACCTGAACCCAAAAATGGGCAGAAGACCTAAATAGACATTTCTCCAAAGAAGATATACAGATTTCCAACAAACACATGAAAGAATGCTGAACATCATTAATCATTAGAGAAATGCAAATCAAAACTACAATGAGATATCCTCTCACACCAGTCAGAATGGCCATCATCAAAAAATCTAGAAACAATAAATGCTGAAGAGGGTGTGGAGAAAAGGGAACCCTTTTGCACTGTTGGTGGGAATGTAAATACTCTTCTCCACTATGGAGAACGGTAAGGAGGTTCCTTAAAAAACTAAAAATAGAACTACAATACGACCCAGCAATCCTACTACTGGGCATATACCCTGAGAAAGCCATAATTCAAAAAGAGTCATGTATCAAAATGTTCAATGCAGCACTATTTACAATAGCTAGGACATGGAAGCAACCTAAGTGTCCATCGACAGATGAATGGATAAAGATGTGGCACATATATACAATGGAATATTACTCAGCCACAAAAAGAAATGAAATTGAGTTATTTTTAGTGAGGTGGATGGACCTATAATCTCTCACACAAAGTGAAGTAAGTCAGAGAGAGAAAAACAAATACCGTATGCTAATACATATATATGGAATCTAAAAAAAAAAAAAAAAAAAAAAGTGGTCATGAAGAACCTACAGGCAAGACGGGAATAAGGATGCAGATCTACTAGAGAATGGACTTGAGGATATGGGGAGGGGGAAGGGTAAGCTGGGATAAAGTGAGAGAGTGGCATGGACATATATACTACTATATACGTAAGATAGATAGCTAGTGGGAAGCAGCCGCATAGCACAGGGAGATTAACTTGGTGCTTTGTGACCACCTAGAGAGGTGGGATAGGGAGGGTGGGAGGGAGGGAGACGCAAGAGGGAAGAGATATGGGGACATATGTGTATGTATAACTGATCCACTTTTTTTTAAAGCAGCAACTAACACACCATTGTAAAGCAATTATACTCCAATAAAGATGTTAAAAATTTTTTTAAAAATTAAAGATGCCAGGAATCAGACATACTTCCCTCAAAAGAAAAAAAAAGGTGATATAGATATAAGAAAGTAATTATCCTACTGTATAATTAGGAAAGTACTGAAACAGATAAAAATAGCCTATATAAAATGCATGATCTCTCAACCAGAAAAAAAAAAAAAAAGGAGATAGAACAGACATTGTTTCAGATGCCATTTTCTTGATTTTGTTTAATTAACCCCAGGACAGTTAGGTGAGCAGAACAGACTAGGAGGAAGATGAGAAGATCAACAGATCTTGGTAATTCATGTGGAAGTCAAGCCATACCACTTTATTTTACTGTATGGTGTTAGGCAAAAAAACAAAAAAATCCCCAAAAAAACAGCAACAACAGAACAAAGCAAAAACACCTAATATACCTTAAATCTAAAAGACTGCAAAATATTATGTCTGCATATAAAAGTGTTGGTGGCTATAGGCAGCAATAGTGAAGAGTTCCCTTTCCTGTCAATACCTTAGATTTAAAGAAAGCAAATTTGTCCTCTCAGCGTTAAAACCGGTAAAATCCAGACATAATGATGAGATTAGCCATGAGAAATTTTGAAATAAATAAAAATCAATCAAGACATTTGGGTATAATAATCTGATTTTAATTTAGAAAGCAGAAATTTTCTTTTGTCCCTGTTTGGAGAAAACTAAATGTGAACATGAAGATGTGCGGTCAACTGCCCTACAGCATAAAAGTGACTAGTCCAAACACCCAAAAGGCAGAACATATATCAAAAATTGTCCCCTTAAAATAAAAATGAGTCCTTAGGAAAGATATTTATGTTACTGGAGATGTCTGTTCAATCGTAGGAAGGAAAAATTCTTCTGGCCTCATTCAACCTGTATGAAATACCCACGAAACTACCTACCAAGTTATATAAAGGAAAATAAGTGTCTCTAAAATATATGAAAAGGTAACATATGTAGAGCTGTACAACCTCCCTTAGAGAAATGCAGTTGGAGTCCACACTAATATGTTGTTTTCATATCCACTGATTGACAAAAATATCAAATTTGACAATACACTTTAATGGTTTGGCTATGGGAAGACAGAAAATCGTATGCATTGCTTTGAATAGTATAAATTGGCACAAGCACAGAGAGGCAGTTTGGCAATAACCTTCAAAACTGCAATATACTTGGACCCAACAATCCCCTCTCTGGGAATTTATGTTACTGATATAGTTGACATGTGCTAAATGATATATGAACAAAATTTTTTGTCACAGCAAAAGACTGGAAACAACCCAAATACCCAGCAATAGACACTGATGAGATTAACCTACAGTGGACTATTATACTGCTCTAAAAAATAATGACACTATCTACTTAATAATACAAAAATATCTTCAAGATTTGTTGTTAAAAGACAAATACACGGAATGAAATGCAGTCTTTAGGTATGCTACCTTCTGTACATAATAGGGTGAGTAAAAACATATATTTCTATTTGCTTATATTTGCATTACAAGGGAAAAAATCTAATAAAAATGCTACCATGGCAGTGACAGAGGGACTGGATGGATGAGTGACTGGTGGAAGCAGACATTTTACTCTACACCTCTTTGTAGTATTTGATTCCTAAGCCATGTAAATATTTTACTTATTCTAAAAGTAGAACAAAAAGCAATTAAATTAAGACAAAAAAACTTGCACACTTTTGCCCAAACTCTTTAATTCCCAAGCAGTCTTCTTCTGAGCACTTATTGGGCTTTCTGGATAAATTAATACCAAGAAAGAAGCTTCCCAGAAAAAAGATTATAGCCTCCATCTTTACACAATAAACAAATTGGAAGTTTGCTTCATATAATTTTTTTTGCTAGACATGTAACCGGCATGAATCTGAGTATCTAATACTAGTCAACGTGAGGATACTGACATGACTATAGGCCAGAGCTATAGGATGGTGCATTCATCAAGATAAATCGTATGCGTTTATAAGCCTTTTGAGTAAGTAGCCGTTTAGACTTAGCTTATTATCACTCAGAACACATATGGTTGTATTTCTATGTACAAGTAAGTGCATAATAATTGTTAAGTTGAATTACATGGAAACATTTTTACATTTTAAATACTGACACATTTGCAATGCAGAAGACTGAACAGTAAACTCAAACGGATTATGCACTTAAAACTGTTTACTTTCACTTCAGTTTAGAGGACACTGATGGAAAGCACAAATATAAGTCTTTACTTACTAAAATTTAACCAAGTCTGACTTATTTATTTTAAACTATCACTTTGTTCTGGTCTGCACAACCTTCTTCCCTCTTCCCATTGCCCTTTATATGTAGTCTAAACTTCATTTTCATTATTTATTGAGGTCTATTTTTCCTTCACCCTCATTTAGAATAAGTTACAGAAATTTGTCTTCTTGCTTGTGTATGTGTAGAATATGGAAAAATATATAAACTTTGTAAATTTATGTGTAACAGACTACATACAAAGCATTCATGTAATTGCAAATACTTCTTAATTTTTATATATTACATTATAACTGGTATGCTTAATCATTACACAGCTCAGTTGTATGTTAATAACCTCAAATTTATGGCAACTCAAAACGCTTACAATTACAAAACTTGAATAAATCTTATTAATATATTGTCACCTTTTAAGTTATAAAATATCTTTTCTGTATCTTTATAAAATGGGTTTTGGGATACATGAAAAAGAGATGCTTTTTTCTGAGGCTAAACAATCTCTTTAAGATATTTGGGGGGCAAGAGCCCATATACCCATGACTATACCAAACAAAACTGGCCCAGGCAAAAAACAAAAACTTTATCAGCACTGCACGCCATCTCACCCTCAGCACTTGTCTTCAAAACTTAGTTATGCATTAGAGTCTCCAAGTCAGTTCTGTCCAACCTGAGATTTAAGATGAAAGACTTCTGGAAAGTCTCTCATGGAATGTGTCTGAAGGCCAGGTATTAACCTTACTGCCCATCACTGCCACCGTGACTTCCCAGATCATGAACAAAATCTGATGGGGACTGGTGCTCTCCTGTTAATGACCTGCTTGGGTATTAATTCCATCTCTGGGAAGCTCTGCCTGGAATAATGCCACATTTGTGAGTAGTCTTGACTTTTTTTTTTTTAAATATCTTTATTAGAGAATAATTGCTTTACAATGTTGTGTTAGTTTCTGCTGTGTAACAAAGTGAATCCGCTCTATGTATACACACATCCCCATATCCCCTCCCTCTTGTGTCTCCCTCCCACCCTCACTATCCCACCTCTCTAGGTGATCACAAAGCACCTAGCTGATCTCCCTGTGCTATGTAGCTGCTTCTCACTAGCTGTCTGTTTTACATTTGGTAGTCAATGCTACCCTCTCACTTCATCCCAGCTTACCCTTCCCCCTCCCGGTGTCCTCAAGTCCATTCTCTACGTCTGCACACCATACATAAAAATAAACTCAAAATGGATTAAAGACCTAAATGTAAAGCCAGACACTAAAAAACTCTTAGAAGAAAACAAAGGAAGAACATTCTTTGTCATAAATCACAGCAAGATCCTTTCTGACCCATCTCCTAGAAAAATGGAAATAAAAACAAAAATAAATAAATGGGACAATGAAACTTAAAAGACAGAAAAGGAAACCATCAACAAGACGAAAAGACAACCCTCAGAATGGGAGAAAATATTTGCAAATGAAGAAACTGACAAAGGATTACTCTCCAAAATATACAAGCAGCTCATGCATCTCAATATCAAAAGAACAAACAACCCAATCCAAAAATGGGCAGAAGATCTAAATAGACATTTCTCCAAAGAAGACATACAGATAGTCTTGACGTCTGACAGACAAGTTTTTTGAATAAGATAGTGCTGCTTCTCAGACTCAGGGAAAATCAAATTCATTTAATGCACAGCTGTGATGTAGATGATATCAAAAACTGCACACAAGAAATGATGCCTAGAAAGCATTCCATCTGAATTTTAAAGGCTGAGTGACAAGTCAGGGAGTGGGCAAATTATGCTAACAGAAACAGAAGGAAATGTAAGAATCAATGAAAGAAAAAATATGTTTTCTTTCATATTCTTTAAAAGTCATTGCTAGACCCTTTTAAATATGAAAGTTAGACTCACTAAGTAACTGATTACTTTGAAATTCAGCAAAATCACACTCAATTTCATGTAAAGAATCAAAAGGGAAGATGGTGAAAACTGTTGCATAATTGTACTCAAAATCTTTCTTACAGTATCAGTTAGCATATATATTTTAAAAGATATAACTTTACTATATGCAGATGTTAAATGCATGATAAGTGAAGTAAAATGAGAGAAGGCAAATAGATTGGTCAATTCAAATCTCTTGATATGTGTGTGACTGGGGAAGGAGACAGAAACTGTAATTAACTGGATCATTATTGGACAGACAGTTCAATTTAGCATTGGTAGATTACCTCATTTATATATCATGTCATCTTGCATGGTCCCTAGCACATAACTTAACAAATGTTCTTATTAACATGCTTAATAAATGTGTCTTGTCATAGGCATAGAGAAGTGTTTAATTTTTTTATTCGTTTGTGTTAGGGGTGGTGTTTCTTTACTCTGCAGATGCCTTGACTCCATAACACTTTAAAATGGACTCCAATTCCAAGTCTGTAAGTGCTATAAACTATTGTGTGAAAAATTTAAAGTGGGGGTTAATGTATTAGATTAGCTTTGAAAACTACTAAGTATTAGTTAATGGAATAGAAAGCCCAGGAAAAAAATGACCCATAATACTTAGTAAGCTACAGGAATCAAGATGGCGGAGTAGAAGCACGTGCTCTCACTCCCTCTTGCAAGAATATCAGAATCACAACTAACTACTGAACAACCATCAACAGGAAGACACTGGAACTCACCAAAAATGATACCCCACATCCAAAGACAAAGGACAAGCCACAATGAGAAGGTAGGAGGGGCGCCATCACAGTAAAATCAAATCCCATAACTGGTGGGTGGGTGACTCACAGACTGAAGAACACTTGTACTACAGAAGTCCACCCACTGGAGTGAAGGTTCTGAGCCCCACATCAGGCTACCCAAACTGGGGGTCTGGCAATGGGAGGAGGAATTCCTAGAGAATCAGATTTTGAAGCCTAGTGGGAATTGACTGCAGGACTTTGACAGGACTGGGGGAAACAGAGACTCCACTCTTGGAGGGCATACACAAAGTAGTGTGTGCATCGGGACCCAGGGGAAGGAGTAGTGACCCCAGGGCAGACTGAACCAGACCTACCTGCTAGTGTTGGAGGGTCTCCTGCAGAGGTGGGGGGTGGCTGTGGCTCACCATGGGGACAAGGACACTGGCAGTAGAAGTCCTGGGAAGTACTCCTTGGTGTGAGCCCTCCCAGAGTCTGTCATTAGCCCCAGCAAAGAGCCCAGATAGGCTCCAGTGTTGGATTGCCTCAGGCCAAAACACCAACAGGGAGAGAACCCAGACTCACCCATCAGCAGTCAAGTGGATTAAAGTTTTACTGAGCTCTGCCCAAGACAGCAACAGTCAGCTCTACCCACCACCAATCCCTCCCATCAAGCCTCTTAGATAGCCTCATCCACCAGAGGGCAGACAGCAGAAGCAATAACTACAATCCTGAAGCCTGTGGAAAAAAAACCACATTCACAGAAAGATAGACAAGATGAAAAGGCAGAGGGCTATGTACCAGATGGAGGAACAAGATAACACCACAGAAAAACAACTAAATGAAGTGGAGATAGGCAACCTCCCTGAAAACAAATTCAGAATCATGACAGTGAAGATGATCCAGTACCACGGAAAAAGAATGGAGGCAAAGATCGAGAAGATGCAAGAAATGTTTCACAAAGACCTAGAAGAATTAAAGAACAAACAAGCAGAGGTGAACAATACAATAACTGAAATGAAAACTACACTAGAAGGAATCAATAGCAGAATAACTGAGGCAAAACAACGGGTAAGTGACCTGGAAGACAGAATGGTGGAATTCACTGCTGCAGAACAGAATAAAGAAAAAAGAATGAAGAGAAATGAAGACACTCAAAGAGACCTCTGGGACAACATTAAATGCAACAACATTCACATTATGGGGATCCCAAAGGAGAATGGAGGGAGAAAAGACCAAGAAAATATTTGAAGAGATTATAGTTGAAATCTTCCCTACCATGGGAAAGGAAATAGCCACCCAAGTCCAGGAAGCGCAGAGAGTCCCATACAGGATAAACCCAAGGAAAAACATGCCAAGACACATAGTAATCTAATTGGCAAAAATTAAAGACAAAGAAAAATTATTAAAAGCAGCAAGGAAAAAACAAAAAATAACATGCAAGGGAACTCCCATAAGGATAACAGCTGATTTCTCAGCAGAAACTTTACAAGCCAAAAGGGAGTGGCATGATATACTTAAAGTGATGAAAGGGAAGAACCTACAACCAAGATTACTCTCCCCATCAAGGATCTCATTCAGATTCGATAGAAAAATCAAAAGTTTTACAGACAATAAAAAGCTAAGAGAATTCAACACCACCAAACTGGCTCTACAAAAAATGCTAAAGGAACTTCTCTAAGTGGGAAACACAAGAGAAAAAAGGACCTACAAAAACAAACCCAAAACAATTAAGAAAATGGTCACAGGAACATACATATCGATAATTACCTTAAACGTGAATGGATTAAATGCTCCAACCAGAAGACATAGACTAGCTGAATGGATACAAAAACAAGACCCGTATATATGCTGTCTACAAGAGATCCACTTCAGACCTAGTGACGCATACAGACTGAAAGTGAGGGGATGGAAAAAAATATTCCATGCAAATGGAAATCAAAAAAAAGATGGAGTAGCTATACTCATATTAGACAAAATAGACTTTAGAATAAAGAATGTTACAAGAGACAAGAAAGGACACTACACAATGATCAAGGGATCAATCCAAGAAGAAGATATAACAATTATAAATATATATGCACCCAACATAGGAGCACCTCAATACATAAGGCAACTGCTAACAGCTATAAAAGAGGAAATCGACAGTAACACAATAATAGTGGGGGACGTTAACACCTCACTCACAACAATGGACAGATAATCCAAAATAAAAATAAATAAGGAAAAAAGAAGCTTTAATAACACAACAGACTAGATAGATTTAATTGATATTTATAGGACATCCCATCCAAAAACAGCAGATTATACTTTCTTCTCAAGTGCGAAAGGAACATTCTCCAGGATAGATCACATCTTGGGTCACAAATCAAGCCTCAGTAAATTTAAGAAAATTGAAATCATATCAAGCATCTTTTCTGACCACAATGATATGAGATTAGAAATGAATTATGGGGAAAAAACATAAAAAACACAAAAACATGGAGGTTAAACAATACATTACTAAATAACCAAGAGATCACTGAAGAAATCAAAGAGGAAATCAAAAATACCTAGAGACAAATCACAATGAAAACAGGACAATCCAAAACCAATGGGATGCAGCAAATGCAGTTCTAAGGGGAATTTTATAGCTATACAAGTCTACCTCAAGAAACAAGAATAATCTCAAGTATACAATCTAACCTTACACCTAAAGGAACTAGAGAAACAAGAAAAAACAAAACCCAAAGTTAGCAGAAGGAAAGAAATCATAAAGACCAGAGCAGAAATAAATGAAATAGAAACAAAGAAAACAATAGCAAAGATCAATAAAACTAAAAGCTGGTTCTTTGAGAAGATAAACAAAATTGATAAACCATTAGCCAGACTCATCAAGAAAATGAGGGGGAGGACTCAAATCAATAAAATTAGAAATAAAATGGAGAAGTTACAACAGACACCACAGAAATACAAAGCATCCTAAGAGACTACTACAAGCTACTCTATGCCAATAAAATGGACAACCTGGAAGAAATGGACAAATTCTTAGAAAAATATAACCTTCCAAGACTGCACCACAAAGAAACAGAAAATATGAACAAACCAATTACAAGTAATGAAATTGAAACTGTGATTAAAAATCTTCCAACAAACGAAAGTCCAGGACCAGATGGATTCACAGCTGACTTCTTTCAAACATTTAGAGAAGAGCTAACACCCATCCTTCTCAAACTCTTCCAAAAAATTGCAGAGGAAGGAACACTCCCAAACTCATTCTATGAGGCCACAAACACCCTGATACCAAAACCAGACATAGATACTCCAAAAAAAAAAATTACAGACCAATATAACTGATGAATATAGATGCAAAAATCCTCAACAAAATACTAGCAAACAGGGCTTCCCTGATGGCACAGTGGTTGAGAATCTGCCTGCCAATGCAGGGCACACGGGTTCGAGCCCTGGTCTGGGAGGATCCCACATGCCGCGGAGCAACTAGGCCTGTGAGCCACAAGTACTGAGCCTGCGCATCTGGAGCCTGTGTTCCGCAACAAGAGAGTCCGCGATAGTGAGAGGCCCACCCACCACGATGAAGAGTGGCCCCCGCTTGCCACAACTAGAGTAAGCCCTCACACAGAAACGAAGACCCAACACAGCAAAAATAAATAAATTAATTAATAAACTCCTACCCCCAACATCTTATTAAAAAAAAAAATACTAGCAAACAGAATCGAACAACACATTAAAAGGATCATACACCATGATCAAGTGGGATTTATCCCAGGGATGCAAGGATTCTTCAGTATATGCAAATCAATCAAAGTGATATACCATATGAACAAACTGAAGAATAAAAACCATATGATCGTCTCAACAGATGCAGAAAAACCTTTTGACAAAATTCAACACCGATTTATGAAAAAAACTCTCCAGAAAGTGAGCATAGAGGGAACCTACCTCAGCAAAATAAATGCCATATACAACAAACCCACAGCAAACATCATTCTCAATGGTGAAAAACTGAAAGCATTTCCTCTAAGATCAGGAACAAGACAATGATATCCACTCTCACCACTGTTATTCAACATAGTGTTGGAAGTCCTAGCAATGGCAATCAGAGAAAAAAAAGAAATAAAAGGAATACAAATTGGAAAAGAAGAAGTAAAACTGTCACTGTTTGCAGATGACATGATACTATACATAGATAATCCTAAAAATGCACCAGAAAACTAGTATAGCTAATCAATGAATTTGGTTAAAGTTGCAGGATAGAAAATTAATGTACAGAAATCTCTTGCATTCCTATACACTAATGATGAAAAATCTGAACGAGAAATTAAAGAAACACTCCCATTTACCATTGCAACAAAAAGAATAAAATACCTAGGAATAAAGCTACCTAGGGAGCCCAAATATCTGTATGCAGAAAACTATAAGGCACTGATAAAAGAAATTAAAGATGATACCAACAGATGGAGAGATATACTATGTTCTTGGATCGGAAGACTCAATATTGTGAAATGACTATACTACCCAAAGCAATCTACAGATTCAATGCAGTCCCTATCAAATTACCAATGGTATTTTTTACGGAACTAGAACAAATCATCTTAAAATTTGTATGGAGACACAAAAGACCTCGAATAGCCAAAACAGTCTTGAAGGAAAAAAATGGAGCTGGAGGAATCAGACTCCCTGACTTCAGACTATACTATACAAAGCTACAGTAATCAAGACAATATGGTACTGGCACAAAAACAAAAACATAGATCAATGGAACAAGATAGAAAGCCCGGAGATAAACCACGGACCTATGGTCAACTAATCTATGACAAAGGAAGCAAAGATATACAGTGGAGAAAAGACAGCCTCTTCAATAAGTGGTGCTGGGAAAACTGGACAGCTACATGTAAAAGGATGAAATTAGAACACACCATAACACCATACACAAAAATAAACTCAAAATGGATTTGAGACCTAAATGTAAGACCAGACACTATAAAACTCTTAGAGGAAAACATAGGAAGAACACTCTTTGACATAAATCACAGCTAGATCTTTTTTGAGTCACCTCCTAGAGTAATAGAAATAAAAACAAAAATAAACAAATGGGACCTAATGAAACTTTAAAGCTTTTGCACAGCAAAGGAAACCATAAACAAGATGAAAAGACATCCCTAAGAATGGGAGAAAATATTTGCAAACGAATCAACGGACAAAGGATTAATCTCCAAAATATATAAACAGCTCGTGTAGCTCAATATTAAAGAAACAAACAACCCAACCAAAAAATAGGCAGAAGACCTAAATAGACATTTCTCCAAAGAAGATGCACAGATGGCCAAGAAGCACATGAAAAGCTGCTCAACATCACTAATTATTAGAGAAATGCAAATCAAAACTACAATGAGTTATCACCTCACACCAGTTAGAATGGGCATCATCAGAAAATGTAGAAACAACAAATGCTGGAGAGGGTGTGGAGAAAAGGGAACCCTCTTGCACTGTTGGTGGGAATCTAAATTGATGCAGCCACTATGGAGAACAGTATGGAGGTTCCTTAAAAAACTAAAAATAGAATTACCATATGATCCAGCGATCCCACTACTGGGCATATACCCAGAGAAAACCATAATTCAAAAAGACACATGCACCCCAGTGTTCATTGCAGCACTATTTACAATAGCCGGGTCATGGAAGCAACCTAAATGCCCATTGACAGACAAATGGATAAAGAACAAGTGGTACATATATACAATGGAATATTACTCAGCCATAAAAAGGAACGAAATTGGGTCATTTGTTGAGACGTGGATGGATCTAGAGACTGTCATACAGAGTGAATTAAGTCAGAAAGAGAAAAACAAATATCGTATATTAATGCATGTATGTGGAACCTAGAAAAATGGTACAGATGAACTGGTTTGCAGGAAAGAAGTTGAGACACAGAGGTAGAGAACAAACGTATGGACACCAACGGGGGAAACCACAGTGGGGTGGGGATGATGGGGTGCTGAATTGGGTGATTGAGACTGACATGTATACACTGATGCGTATAAAATTGATGACTAATAAGCACCTGCAGTATAAAAAAACAATCAAAAACACAAACAACTAATACTAAACTTTCTTTGGGTTATTTGTATGGAAATATGTTAATATAAATGTTTCAGACATTAGATGAAATTTCTAAAAATCTTATATATTCTGGTATATTGTTGTATGTCATAATTCTAGTTATTACTTTAAAATGTATATCTCAGAAATAACTACATTTCCTTGTCAATGGCATTCTTATGAACTTTCATCAAATCTTTAACCGTGGTCATTTTTAATTCTTTTTTCATTTACAGACAGTTCTGGGTGTACTCTGATGCTTTTGCAAAAATGTTATTATAAAAGGGTTTCCTCTTCAAGGAATTCATGGAAAAGACTCTGACAAGTACAGGTTTCTGGTAACTGACTATACTGCTGAACTGAATGAATAAGCATTTTCAGAACTCTAATGGAAAACTGATGAATTCATAAAAGTTCTAACAAAAGATCAAGATGAAAATAAAAATTAATTACATGGGACTGAGTGAACTGATGAGGATGATTATAATTTTTGTGACTTTCTGTTTGAATAAAAAAAAATCAAAAAAATACTTAGTAAGGAAAGGCTTGACTTCTGGCACATAAGATGTTTGAAAAAGAGAATGGAGAACAAAGATGCAGTTCATAAGAATCCCTCCTCTCTCATCTCTCGGCTTTGAATTCCTTGAGGACATGCGCATAGTCTACTGATGTGCACAAGGAACAGAAAGCTGCTCAGACCCATTCTGTGTCCCACAGTGGAGGTTCTTTCCTTTGACATAAACATGGCACGAGTCAGGGGAAAGGCTGATCTCTTCTCCTTACCTGAGCAATCAACTGAATGCACTGCCGTCTCCATATATAATTCAAAATAAAATTTAAAAATTTGACCATGGAAAGTCCAAGTAAGTTCTGCTTTTTCCTAATATGATTAATTCTTTTATCCTTAAAAAAAGAAATCTTTGCTGGTTTTTGTTTGTTTTCTTTTTTAGGTGCTCCATATATACCTAGTCCATCTAATGATAAAATTCAGAATTATTTCTCTCTCTCTCTCTTTCTCTCTGTCTCTCTCTCTCCCCCAAGCCCCCAAATCTAAGAGAACAGAGATGTAAAGAAAAAAACCCAACAATAAACATGGTTTTTAAAAGCCTCAGCTTCCACCTGAGTCTGCATTCCTTCTAAAAAGCAATGGGGTAAAAGTGAGGAAAGCTAAGAAAATTAATTAGGGTTTTGGAATTCTAATACAAAATGGAGTTAAATAAAAATGATGAAAAAATTACAGTTATATCACTTCAAAAACTCACTTTTCATTTTTTTAGTGTATTTTTCACTTTTATTTATTCACCTTTTAAATTTTTTATACAATTTTTAAAGGTTACTTTCCATTGACAGTTATTACAAAATATTGGCTATATTCCCCATGTGGTACAATAGTTTGTACCCCCCATTCCCTCACCCCTATATCACCTCTCCCCCCTCCCCACTGGTAACCACTAGTTTGTTCTCTATATCTGAGTCTGCTTCTTTTCTGTTATACTTACTAATTTGTTGTATTCTTTAGATTTCACACATAAGTGACATCATACAGTATTTGTCTTTCTCTGTCTGACTTATTTCATTTAGCATAATGCCTTCCAAGTCCATCCACGTTGCTTGCTGCAAGTGGCAAAATTTCATTCTTTTTTTAGGAAATAAACTCAAAATGGATTAAAGATGTAAAACCTGATAGATGTAAGACCTGATACTATAAAACTCCTAGAGGAAAACATAGGCAGAACACTTTTTGACATAAATCACTTTTCAGTTTAGTAAATTTCACTTATGCCATTACAATTGTCAAATTAATAGGGGGTCAAAATAATTGTTTAGTATTTTTAACTGGAAGGAGAAGTGATATAAATTTTCAACGTCTCAAGTAGAAAAATTAACTTTTTCAACCAAAGCCCACATACAATGATGTATTTATCACACTTTCTACACAGTTAAACTGAAACAAACATGTCCCCTTAAGATCTGACCCTAAGCTCTATTTGCATATTTTTACTCTAACTCCTTCACTGCTAAAGTAGAATCTGACCTAGCTCATTTACCCACCTATGCTGAACGCTAGAGGATAAAGGTTGTAGAATTCAGTTTTTATCTTACTTACATCGAATACCCAAGGCACTAAGACTTATATTTACAATTACCAAAATTCCCACAAAAAATGTCTTAACTGTAGATTTTCCAAAGAAAATTAGCAATTACCACCAAAAAATTAATCTCATAAATAATTTGAAAACTAAAAGTATTCTCACACATAATAAAGTTAAGCCTTTTCTGGTTATACCAAATTCAAGTTGGTTATAGTTTTATTTATATTTTGTTATCTATTATATCTTTGTCTACATTATTCTGTTATGCCATTACTCATTTCCTAAATTCCCAAGTATCTATTCAGTGATGTTAAAAGAACTATGATATAAAGGTGGAGCTAATGACAATCTATTATTTGGTGACTGTAGTAAGCACTATTCCAAAATCCCTTCCAGCTATGAATACCCTTTCCTTCAGATCTCTAAAATGGAAGAGAAAACAGTCAACAAATATACAAATAAAAAATAAAGATAGAAATTAGGGATAATTAGAAGCATTCTAATGTGTTGTACTTTTTAATATGTAGTTCTTACCTATTATACCTCTAACCAAGCAATTCTACCAATATCGATACATATTTTAAGATTTTAATTCTTGATTTTTTATTAAAATATTTCCAACCTAAATAAGATTAGCTTTTATGAACCTTGCAAAAGTCCTTTATTTTCTTACTGGAAAGAAAATTTATTGCGAATTGAAAACACATATTCTACAGGTGAAAGCAATCCCATTTTCCTTCTAAAATATAAGGTTCAAATTTTTTGGAAACAATAAAGATATAAACAGCATCTGCAATCATATTTTAAAATTTGATAATATTTTTAAATTCTTTGAACATATTGCACAAAAGCAGTTAAAACATGCTGCAAGGAGGAAAGAGCAAATTTTTAGGGGAAAAAATGAAGAAAATAAGCTCAATATCTTCAAAAATTATGGAATGATCTTATGCACCAGAACAAAAGTAAACTACATTTTAATTTATTTATATCATACTAAGATGCAACACTAAGTGACCTATTTTCTCAAATTGTGAGAAAAACACAAATAACTATAGAAAAAGATAAATATTAGTAGACATAATTAGGTCAAAATCTCAGCTATTTGCAGCATGTGGTTTCACCAGAAAAATTTAAAAAAACAGCATATTTTGACCTAGCAGGTAAGATAACAATTTGAATTTTACTTAATGGTCATACTTAAATGTGAACAAACATAAAACCTCAAGAGTTTGCTCAGGAGAGCCAGACCTTATCTCAGACATTATTTTAGACCATATTTCTATTTTAAGTTAGAAGCTGAAATAGCACCAGGAATAAATAACCTTTAACATAAGTATACTGCAACAGTTTTCTAAACACTACAACCTCTGTCACCTCATTTAATCCTCAGAACAACCTTATGATGTTCAACCAATTTGACCCATTTGAAAATTGAGTAAACAAATTGACATATGCCCCAAATGATGAAATAAGTAAGAATCATGGTGTGAACTTAAGAACTAGAACCTCAAGCTTTAGTCTCAAATTACATTATCTACTGCATTCTCACTTCACATATCTTTAAGGCTATTCCCAGACTGTTTCTGAATGATACTCTATTTCTTAGCAAATCTGATCCATTAGAATTTATGGTTGTAAGTTTATGAAGAAATACTTTTTTATAGTGTCTTAGTCCATTAGGGCTGCTATAACAAAATACTACAGACTGGGTGGCTTAAACAACAGAAATTTCTCACGGTTCTGGAGGCTAGAAGTCATTGTCAGGGCGCCAGTCTGATTAGGTTTGGGGAAGGCCCTCCTCCAGATATCAGACTGCCAACTTCTATGTCCTCATGTGGTAGAGGAGGCAAGGGAGCTCTCTGGGACCTCTTTCATAAGACCGTTAATGTCATTCATGAGGGCTCTACTTTCATGACCTAATCACCTCCCAAAGCCTCCATTTCCTAATACCATAGACATTGGGCATTAAGATTTCAATATATGAATTTTAAGAAGACACAAACATTCAGACCACAGTTTACCTGTAAATCTTCTTAGCAGGGACTTTCAGACTACTCTCAGAAGAAGACCCTCTGGAAACTATCTGATGTCAGTTTTACTATCCTTTATGGAAATTCAGGGGTGTGTAGATAATCAATCAGTACCTCTCAAACCTTTTGGTTTCATGACCACTTTGTACTCTTAATAAGTACTGAAGACTCCAAACAGCTTTTGTTTATATGAGTTAAACCTATGGCTATTTACTGTATTGGAAATTAAAAAATAAAACATTTAAAAATATTTTAACTCATTTAAAAATAACAATAAGACTCATTACATATTAAGATAGTATATTTTTATGAAAATGGTTAGTAAGAAGAGTGGCATTGATTTACAATTTTGCAAATATTTTTAATGCCTGCTTAATAGATGACAACAAAATTCTCATAACTTATTCTGAATTCAAACTGTTTCATTACATTAAAATATGTATTATAACTGTATTCTATGTGTTTAAAAGTTAAGGAGACATGGGAGATAAACAAAAACGACCTAAATCAAATGTCTAAAGATGAAAACTACAATGTGTGAGGTGAAAACACAGAACCATTGAAATTAATGGTAGATTAGACTCTGCAGAAGAAAATGTTAGTAACCTGAAGGCATAGCCATAGAAAAACTCCAAAATTAAACACAAAGTAAGTTTTTCTTTTAAAGTAATGAAGAGAAGAACGTCAGCAATCCGTGGGACAACTACAAGTGGTCTAATACACATGAAATTGGATTCCTCAAAGGAAAGGAGATAAAATAGAAAAAATATTTGAAGAAATAATGGCCAAAATTTCTCCATTTTTAAATGAAACCTATAAACACACACATCTAAGAAGCTCAAGAAATCCAAGCACAAGAAACATGAAAAGAGAAAAAGGAAAAAAGAAATGAATTAAAAAGGGCAATGTCGACAGCAGGAGAGGCTGTGCTTGGGGCAAAAGGATAGAAGACAATTTTGTACATTCTGCTCAATTTTGCTATGAAACTGTTGGGGGTCCAGAGCAGGCCACACCAAATTATGCCTCAATGGTATATTGATTATTTTAATTACAGTTACTTCAGAAATGGCCAGTTCAGGAGGGAAACTTTGACCCTCCTCTCTGTCTCCCTGAAAGCAGAAAATAAATCTCCCATGTGACAGGTACCCTCTCTCTATGGGGGGTGGGGTCAGGGGTGAGGTGGTGGTAGAAAGATAAACCTTATTACCAGAGAGATCAGGAATTCAGGGCCAAGAAGCCTATATAAGCACACCTTGTTATGTCTTTACTAATTTACTACCCAAACCCAAACTTTGCTTATATTTCTACTAATTAATCACTCAAACCTTAATTTCTTTGTCCTGTCAATTCCTCTCAAATTGTTTCTTTGTCTAAAAAGTATAAAAGCTGCCTGTTTTGGCAACTTATTAGATCCTATTTCTGAGACCTCTGAGACCTCTGTGTGCACAAATTAAACTTGTTTCTTTTTTTCCTGTTAATCTGTCTTGTGTCAATTTCCAGCCACAAGAACTCAAGAAGCGTAGAAGGGGAAACTTCCTCCTCCCTAACAAACCTAAAAGTGGTCTAAAAGATAGCTTTAAAGAAAAAAAAAATGAGAACTAATAAGTATTTTAGCATGGCTGCAGGATATAAGATTAATATAAAAATGCATTTCTATATACTAACAACAATCAAAATTGAAATAAAATACCATTTAAAATAGCATTAAATATATGAAATAGGGATAAATCTGACAGAAAATGCAGATTAGTACACTGAAAATTACAAAATAGTACAAAAAGTAAAGACATAAATAAATAGACACACTGTACTCATGGTTTAGAAGATTCAACACTGTTAAAAAGCAGTTTTCCTCAAATTGATACATAGATTTGGTATAATCCCAGTAAAAATCTCAGGAGATGCTTTGTAAATATTGACAAACTGATTCTAAATGACCTACAAGAGCCAAAATAACTGGAAAAAAATCATTTGGAGGACTAACATTCCATGATTTCAAGACTTGTTATAAGCTACAGTAATCAAGATTCTGTGTATTAGCATTGAAAAACAGAAAAGTGGAAGAAAATACAGCCAGAAGTTGACCCACAAATATATGAACAAATTATTTTTGACCAAAGGGTAAAGGCAAGTCAGTGGAGAAATGGGTCTTTTATCATATGAATATACAATTATATCTCCACATGCAAAAAAATGAACTTTGATCAATAACTTATACCATACACAAAAATTAATTCAAAGTGGATCCTAGACCTCATCAAGATGAAAGACTTGTGGTCTTTGAAAGACACTTTAAGAAAATGATAAAGACAAGCCATAGACCAGGATAAAATACTTATAAAGCATGTAGCTGATAAAGTATTTGCATCCAGAATATAAGAATCCTCAAAGGTCAATAATAAGAAAACAAAAAAATTTTAAATGGGCAAAATTATTTACACACTGTACCAAAGAAAATATGCATATGGCAAATAAGGACATGAAAAGGTGCTCAACAACATCCCCATCAGGGAAATGCAAATTAAAGCTACAAAAAGATACCACTGCCACTATCAGAAAAGACAAAATGAAAAATACTGAGGTGAAGATGCGAAGAAAATGGAACTCTGTCATACATAGCTGGTGGGAATTGGCAGTTTTTTAAATAGTCAAAATACACCTACCACATAATACAACTATTCCATTCTTAAGTATTTCCCCAAGAGAAATGAAAGTGTATGATCACATATGATCATACAAAACTTGTACCCAAATGTTAATAGCCCAAATCTGAAAACCCAAATACCTTTCAATAGCTGAATAGATAAACAAATTGCAGAATATATACACAACGTAACACTAGTCAGGAATAGGAAGGAATGAAGTATTGAAATACACTACAACATGGATGAACCTCAGAATAATTATTCGGGATAAAAGAAGCAATACTGAGAGAGAGAGAGCAGAGGTGGGGAGGGAATGGTGGAGAGAATATATGAATGAGAATACTATAAACACACAAAGCAGATCAGTGGTTGCCTGGGGACAAAAGGGTAGAACAGGGAATGATGGGAGAGAAGGATTAAAAGAAGTGATGGGCATGTTTATTACCTCCACTGTAGGGATGATTTCACACATGTATACATGAGCCAAAACTTCACAAATTATCACTTTTTGTGTAAGTTATTATATGACAAATATTCCTCCACAGATCTGTTTTTAAAAAGTTAAGTGGATTTCCTAATGCAAACCATTAAAATAAGCCACAAATTTGTTCCTCATCTTGGAAATATTTTTGACATAATTTTGAAAGGAAAATAGCAATTATTAAGAATTAAAATCCCTTCCACATGAAAACCCTTACAAATGTTTAAAATAGTGTAACTTTTTGTTACCATGACTACTCAGTAGCTCCAAAAAATGCTGTTGGTTAATGTTTCTTTTCCATTATACATTTCTGCAAGATTTGATACTTTTGTTTATATCCTTACACACTTTTTGCAGAAAAAAATGTTAAAGATCCATCAATGATTTAAAACAATTTTTTAAGTCCAATGATATAAAGTTCTCGTTATCCACTTGATGAATTCAGTACTAACTGTATAATTATCTCAGTAAAAATAAAGAAATCTGTGCAGAAATTAGATTTAATATCTAAAATTTAACATTTTGATTCTCTGGATTTTATTTGCCTAAAGAGGAAATATATATTGGTTAGCTACCTCAGAATCACCCACAAAGGTTAAATATCTTTTAAAGCAGCAGTCCCCAATGTTTTTGGCATCAGGGACTGGTTTCGTGGAAGACAATCTTTCTACGTGGCAGGGGCAGGTAATGGTTCAGGCAGTAATGCGAGCGATGGCTCAGGTGGGTAATGCAAGTGACGGGGAATGATGGGGAGCAGCAGATGAAGCTTCACTCGCTCACCTGCTGCTCGCCTCCTGTTCTGTAGCCTGGTTCCTAACAGGTCACGGACCAGTACCAGTTTGCAGCCCCGGGGGTTGGGAACCCCTGTTTTAAAGGTAATATACCTTACAACTAAGAATAAACGTATTAATTACTTTTATTTTATCAAAAATAGACAAAGGGCATCACCACTATGGCAGAAACAAAGTTAAACTGAATTAGAGTTCAGCATTATCCTTAAAAAAGAGTAAAAATGTGCTTAAAAATTGACATTTTAATGTTTAAAATTTTATAGATGCAGTTGTAAAATCTGAGTTAAGAGCAAATGTGTGGCATACATCTGGAAAGAATGAAAACCAATATGGAGAAGAACTGGTGCTACACAATCAATTCTTTTTTATTTTGTGTTTGTTTTTTTTGTTTAATTCTCAAACATGAATCTGGTCTTAAATTAGTATAACAGTAACATTGAAAATTGATTAATTCAGGTGCCAGTTCTGAAGTAGATTGACATTTGCAAGTTGACTTCCACACAGTTTAGCTCCTTACACAACCAGGACAAATCCATGTGGGAATCAGACAAAACTTACAAATGACATCTCATTCAGTGCTCCACCCTCTCAGTCCTCAAGCCCACTGCTGTCACTGAGATACAAAGCTGACCCATCTCACTGCTATCTCTTAAGTTAAGTGGGCCGAGGAACAACTAATTTACAGCTTGGTAGATAAGTATGTATGTTTTCAGACAAAATGGCTTTAAGATATCTGGGACTGTAAATCATCTTTAAGAGAAAAAAAGAATTTATTTTTTCTTCTCAGTGGACATATTACCACAAAACCGAGTAGACAACATGAGTTTTCTAGCCTCCACACAAAGCATACCTTATGTCTACATAAAAAGAGGTCATGCAGCCATCTAAAGACCTGAGCTGTGACTGCCATACAATAGACAACTGAGGTAAAAAATGTTCATACATATATACCCAATCACTGCAAAGATTTTTTTGTAGTAATCAATTTTGCAAAACTGTATCTAGAAAACCACTCAACATTCTTTTTGTTTTTTATTGTTTTGTATTGCTTTTTATTGCTCTGATTGGAATACTCATTTCCCTGATAATTGCTTGTATTTATTTTATATGTGCATATGTGCATATTTTTCTCTGTGAAGTGTATGTTCAAATCTTTTGCTTATTTTTTTAATTATCTTTTCTCAGTTGGATGACAAATCCTTTGTCAAATATATATTTTGTGAATATTTTTGCCCAGCATATGGCTCAAATATTCACTTTTTAAATGGGGTTTTTTCATTACCAGAAGTTTTAGTTTCGATGAAATTTTATTTATACAGTTTATTTTTATGGCTTTGGTAAAGTGACTGAGCTCAAATCATAAAGAATGTCTCTTATGTTTTAAGATGATTGTTAACTAAATAGAGAAAAGTAAATATGTTTTTTAATATTTACTTGTATAGGTACCATTTCTGTTCTTCTCCTTTTTTTCTATATATCAATTTACCATCTGATATTGTTCTCAGCCTGAAGAAATTACTTTAACATTAATTAGAGTGCAGATATGCTCTTGAAATCCATTCAATTTTTTAATGAGAAAATATCTTTGTTTCATCTTCAAATTGAAAAACATTTTCACTGGATATAGAATTGAGGTTGATAGATTTTGATAGATGTTTTCTTTCTGTGCTTTAAAGATGTTGTTCTAGAGTCTGCTGTCCTCCTTTGTTTCTGATGAAAAATCATCCGTCACATTTTCCCTGTATACAATGTGCTGCTTTTTCTCTAGCTACTTTCAACATCTTCTTTTTAACATTTGCTTTCAGGAGTTAGCCAATGATGTGCCTAGGTGTGGTATAACTGTATGTATGCTGTTAGGGTCCCTGAACTTCTTGGATCTGAAAATCAATTATGTTCACAAAATTAGAGACTTTTGGTGCCAGTATATCTTCAAATAATTTTATGCCCCATTATTTCTTTCCTCTTTTTCTGAGATCGCAAATCCACATACATTGGACCATTAATATTGTTCCACATTTCACTGAGAATCTTTTTTTAATCTTTTATCCCCTTTGACCTTCAGATCACATAATTGCTATTGATTTATCTTTACATTTATTGTCCATTTCTTCTGCATTCGTCAGCTGCTCTTGGCCCCACCCAATAACTTTTTCATGTTGTATATCTACTTTCTAGCTCTAAATTTTCCATTTTAAAAATATAGTTTCTATTTCTCTACTATGATTATGACTTCACTCACTAGGACCATATCCTCCTTTAAACTCTTCTGTATATTCATAAATCCTGCTTTAAAAATCTTTTCAGCTGCTTTCAACTCCAGGTTTATCTCAGAGTGAATTTCTCTTCAGTTCTTTTTTAATATCTTTATTGAAGTATAATTGCTTTAAAATGGTGTGTTAGTTTCTGCTATGTAACAAACTGAATCAGCTATACGTACACATATATCTCCATATCTCCTCCCTCTTGCATCACCCTCCCACCCTCCTTAACTCACCCCTCTGGGTGGTCACAAAGCACTGAGCTGATCTCCCTGTGCTATGTGGCTGCTTCCCACTAGTTATCTATTTTTCATTTTGTAGTGTATATATATCCATGCCACTCTCTCACTTCGTGCCAGCTTACCCTTCCCCCTCCCTGTGTCCTCAAGTCCAGTCTCTATGTCTGCAGCTTTATTCTTGCCCTGCCCCTAGGTTCTTCAGAACCTTTTTTTTTTTTTTAGATTCCATATATATTTGTTAGCATACGATATTTGTATTTTTCTTTCTGACTTACCTCACTTTGTATGACAGTCTCTAGGTCTATCCACCTCACTACAAAAAACAATTCGTTTCTTTTTATGGCTAAGCAATATTCCATTGTATACATGTGCCATATCTTCTTTATCCATTCATCTGTCAATGGACACTTAGGTTGCTTCCAAGTCTTGGCTATTGTAAACAGAGCTGCAATGAACAGTGTGGTACATGACTCTTCTTGAATTATGGTGTTCTCAGGGTATATGCCCAGTAGTGGCATTGCTGGGTCCTATGGTAGTTCTATTTTTAGTTTTTTAAGGAACCTCCATACTGTTCTCCATAATGACTGTATCAATTTACATTCCCACCAACAGTGCAAGAGGGCTCCTTTTTCTACAAACCCTCTACAGCATTTACTGTTTATAGATTTTTTTTTTTCGGTATGCGGGCCTCTCACTGTTGTGGCGTCTCCCATTGCGTAGCAGAGGCTCCGGACGTGCAGGCTCAGCAGCCATGGCTCACGGGCCCAGCTGCTCCGCGGCATGTGGAATCTTCCCAGACCGGGGCACGAACCCGTGTCCCCTGCATCGGCAGGCGGACTCTCAACCACTGCGCCACCACTGGTGTTCGGTGATACCTCATTGTACTTTTCATACGCATTTCTCTACTTAGTGATGTTGAGTATCCTTTCATGTGTTTGTTGGCAGTCTGTATATCTTCTTTGGAGAAATACCTATTTAGGTCTTCTGCCCATTTTTGGTTTGGGTTGTTTGTTTTTTGATATTGAGCTGCATGAGCTGCTTGTAAATTTTGGAGATTAATCCTTTGTCAGTTGCTTCATTTGCAAATATTTTCTCCCATTCTGAGGGTTGTCTTTTTGTCTGTTTATAGTTTTCTTTGCTGTGCAAAAGCTTTTAAGTTTCATTAGGTCCCATTTGTTTATTTTTATTTCTATTACTCTAGGAGGTGAGTCAAAAAGGATCTTGCTGTGATTTATGTCATAGAGTGCTCTGCCTATGTTTTCCTCTAAGAGTTTTATAGTGTCTGGCCTTACATTTAAGTCTTTAATCCACTTTGAGGTTTTTTTTGTGTATGGTGTTAGGGAGCGTTCTAATTTCATTCTTTTACATGTAGCTGTCCACTTTTCCCACTTACTGAAGAGGCTGTCTTTTCTCCATTGTATATCCTTGCCTCCTTTATCAAAAATAAGGTGACCATATGTATGTGGGTTTATCTCCAGGCTTACTATCCTGTTCCATTGATCTATATTTCTGTTTTGGTGCCAGTACCATATTGCCTTGATTACTGTAGCTTTGTAGTATAGTCTGAAGTCAGGGAGCCTGATTCCTCCAGCTCTGTTTTTCATTCACATGATTGCTTCAGTTATTTGGGGTCTTTTGTGTTTCCAGACAAATTGTGAATTTTTTTGTTCTAGTTCTGTGAAAAATGCCATTGGTAGTTTGATAGGGATTGCATTGAATCTGTAGATTGCTTTGGATAGTATGGTCATTTTCACAATATTGATTGTTCCAATCCCAAGAACGTGATATATTTCTGCATCTGTTTGGAGATTGCATTGAATCTGTAGATTGCTTTGGATAGTATAGTCATTTTCAAAATATTGATTGTTCTAATCCCAAGAACATCATATATTTCTCCATCTGTTTGTATCATCTTTAATTTCTTTCATCAGTGTCTTATAGTTTTTGGCATACAGTTCTTTTGTCTCCTTAGGTAAATTAATTCCTAGGTATTTTATTCTTTTTGTTGCAATGGTAAATGGAGTGTTTGCTTAATTTCTCTTTCAGATTTTTCATCATCAGTGTATAGGAATGCAAGAGATTTCTGTGAATTTGTTTTGTATCCTGCTACTTTACCAATTCATTGATTAGCTCTAGTAGCTTTCTGGTAGCATATTTAGGTTTCTCTATGTATAGTATGTCATCTGCAAACAGTGACAGTTTTACTTCTTGTTTTCCAATTTGGATTCCTTTTATTTCTTTTACCTCTCTGATTGCTATGGCTAAAACTTCCAAAACTATGTTGAATAACAGTGGTGTGAATGGGCAACCTTGTCTTGATCCTGATCTTAGTGGAAATAGTCTCAATTTTTCACCATTGAAAACGATGTCAGCTGTGGGTTTGTCATATAGGACCTTTTTTAGGTTGAGGTAAGTTCCCTCTATGCCTACTTTCTGGAGGGTTTTTATCAAAAACCTGTGTTGAATTTTGTCAAAAGCTTTTTCTCTATCAATTGAGATCATCATATGGTTTTTCTCCTTCAAGTTGTTAATATGTTTTATCATATTGATTGATTTGCATATATTGAGGAATCCTTGCATTCTTGGGATAAACCCCACTTGATCATGATGTATGATCCTTTTAATGTGCTGCTGGATTCTGGTTGCTAGTATTTTGTTGAGGATTTTTGCATCTACGTTCATCAGTGACACTGGCCTGTAGTTTTCTTTTTTTGTGACTACTTTCTCTGTTTTTGGTATCAGGGTGATGGCAGCTTCATAGAATGAGTTTGGGAGGGTTCCTCTCACTGCAATACTTTGGAAGAGTTTGAGAAGGATAGGTGTTAGCTCTTCTCTAAATGTTTTATAGAATTCGTCTGTGAAGCCATCTGGTCATGGGCTTTTGTTTGTTGGAAGATTTTTAACCTCAATTTCAGTGCTTGTGATTGGTCTGTTCATATTTTCTATTTCTTCCTGGTTCAGTCTCAGAAAGTTGTGCATTTCTAAGAATTTGCCCATTTCTTCCAGGTTGTCTATTTTATTGGAATATAGTTGCTTGTAGTAATCTCTCATGATCCTTTGTATTTCTGCAGTGACAGTTGTTACTTCTCCTTTTTCATTTCTAATTCTATTAATTTGAGTCTTCTCCCTTTTTTTCTTGATGAGTCTGGCTAATGGTTTATCAGTTCTCTTTATCTTCTCAAAGAACCAGGTTTTAGTTTTATTGTTCTTTGCTATTGTTTCCTTCATTTCTTTCTCATTTATTTCTGATCTGCTCTTTATTTCTTTCCTTCTGCTAACTTTCGTTTTTTTTGTTCTTCACCCTCTAATTGCTTCAGGTGTAAGGTTAGGTTGTTTACTTGAGATGTTTCTTGCTTCTTGAGGTAGAACTGTATTGCTATAAACTTCCCTCTTAAAACTGCTTTTAATTCATCCCATAGGTTTTGGGCCATCGTATTTTCATTGTCATTTGTTACTAGGTATTTTGAGATTTTCACTTCGATTTCTTCAGTGACCTCTTGGTTATTTAGTAATGTACTGTTTAGCCTCCGCATGTTTGTATTTTTTACAGATCTTTTTCCCGTACTTGATATCTAGTCATAGCATTGTGGTCGGAAAAGATACTTGATACAATTTCAATTTTGTTAAATTTACCAAGGCTTTATTTGTGACCCAAGATATGATCTATCCTAGAGAATTTCCATGAGCACTTGAGAAGAAAGTGTATTCTGTTGTTTTTGGATGGAATGTCCCATAAAGATCAATTAAGTCCATCCTGTTTAATGTATCATCTAAAGCTTGTGTTTCCTTATTTATTTTCATTTTGGATGATCTGTCCATTGGTGAAAGTGGAGTGTTAAAATCCCCTACTATGACTGTTTTACTGTCAATTTCCCCTTGTATGGCTGTTAGCATTTGGCTTATGTATAGAGGTGCTTCTATGGTGGGTGCATAAATATTTACAATTGTCATATCTTCTTCTTGGATTGATCCTTTGATCATTATGTAGTGTCCTTCTTTGTCTCCTGTAATTGTCTTTATTTTAAAGTCTATATTGTCTGATATGACAACTACTACTCCAGCTTTCTTTTGCTTTCCACTTACATGGAATATCTTTTTCCATCCCCTCACTTTGAGTCTGTATGTGTCACTAGGTCTGAAGTGGATCTCTTGTAGACAGCATATATATGGGTCTTGTTTTTGTATCCATTCAGCCAGTCTATGTCTTTTGGTTAGAGCATTTAATCTATTTTCATTTAAGGTAATTATTGATATGTAAGGTCTTATTACTATTTCCTTAATTGTTTTGGTATGTTATTGTATGTCTTTTCCTTCTATTGTGTTTCCTGCCTAGAGAAGTTGCTTTAGCATTTCTTGTAAAGCTGGTTTGGTGGTGTGAATTCTCTTAGCTTTTGCTTGTCTCTAAAGGTTTTAATTTCTCCATCGAATCTGAATGAGATCCTTGCTGGATAGAGTAATCTTGGTTGTAGGTTTTTCCCTTTCATCATTATAAATATGTCCTGCCACTCCCTTCTGCCTTGCAGAGTTTCTGCTGAAATATCAGTTGTTAACCTTATGGGGATGCCCTTGTATGTTATTTGTTGCTTTTCCCTTGCTGTTTTTAATATTTTTTCTTTGTATTTAATTTTTGATGTTTTGATTAATATGTGTCTTGGCATGTTTCTCCTTGGATTTATCCTGTATGGGACTCTCTGTGCTTCCTGGATTTGATTGACTGTTTCCATTCCCATCTTAGGCAAGTTTTCAACTATAATCGCTTCAAATATTTTGTCAGTCCCTATCTTTTTCTCTTCTTCTTCTGGGAGCCCTATAATTCGAATGTTGGTGAATTTTATATTGTCTCTGAGGTCTCTGAGACTGTCCTTAATTGTTTTCATTCTTTTTTCTTTATTCTGCTCTGTGGTAGTTGTTTGCTCTATTTTATCTTCCAGGTCACTTATCTGTTCTTCTGCCTCAGTTATTCTGCTATTGATTCCTTCTAGAGAATTTTCAGTTTCATTTATTTTGTTGTTCTTCATTGTTTGTTTGCTCTTTTGTTCTTCTAGGTCCTTGTTAAATGTTTCTTGTATTTTCTCCATTCTATTTCCAAGATTTTGGATCATCTTTACTATCATTACTCTGAATTCTTTTTCAGGTAGACTGCCTATTTCCTCTTCATTTGTCTGGTCTGGTTGGCATTTACCTTCCTGCTTCATCTGCTGTGTATTTCTCTGTCTTCTCACTTTGCTGTACTTACTGTGTTTGGAGTCTCCTTTTCGCTGGCTGCAGGTTCAAAATTCCCTTTGTTTTTAGTGTCTGCCCCCAGTGGTTAAGGTTGGTACAGTGGGTTGTGTAGGCTTCCTGGTGGAGGGGACTGGTGCCTGTTTTCTGGTGGATGAGGTTGGATCTTGTCTTTTTGGTGGGTGGGACCATATCTGGCAGTGTGTTTGGGGTGTCTGTGAACTTAATATGATTTTAGGAAGCCTCTCCGCTAATGGCTGGGGTTGTGTTCCTGTCTTGCTTGTTGTTTGGCATGGGGTGTCCAGTACTGGAGCTTGCTAGTTATTGAGTGGAGCTGGGCCTTAGCATTGAGACAGAGATTCCTGGGAAAGCTCTCACCCATTGATATTACGTGGGGCCAGGATGTCTCCAATGATCCTATGTCTTGAACTCAGCTCTCCCACCTCAGAGGCTCAGGCCTGACACGCAGCCGGAGCACCAAGACTTTGTCAGCCACACAGCCCAGAAGAAAATAAAAAGAAAGGAAGAAATAAATAAAATAAAATAAAGTTATTTAAAAATATATTATTAAAAATTAAGAAGTAATGAAAGAGAGAGGGAAAGAAAGAAAGAAAGAAGAAAGAAAGAAAGAAAGAGAGAAAGAAGCGAGCAACCAAACCAGAAAAACAAATCCACCAGGGATAACAAGTGCTAAAGCTATAATAAAAAACAAAACAAACAAACAAACAAAAAAACCAGACAGACAGAACCCCAGGACAAATGGTAAAAGCAAAGCTATACAGACAAAATCACACAAAGTAGTATACACATATACATTCACAAATAGAGCAAAAGAAAAAATATACATATACTTAAAAAAAAAGGAAGAGAGCAACCAAATCAATAAACAAATCTACCAGTGATAATAAGCTGTAAATACTAAACAAAGATAAACATAAAACCAGAAGCAAATTAGACGCAGAATGCAAACCCCAAGTTTACAGTTGCTCCCAAAGTGCACCACCTCAATTTTGGTATGATTCATTGTCTATTCAGGTGTTCCAGAGATGCAGGGTACATCAAGTTAATTGTCAGGATTTAATCTGCTGCTCCTGAGGCTGCTGGGAGAAATTTCCCTTTCTCTTTGTTCGCACAGCTCCTGGGTTTCAGCTTTGGATTTGGCCCTGCCTCTGCATGTAGGTCGCCTGAGGGCATCTGTTCTTTGCTCAGACAGGACGGAGTTAAAGTAGAAGCTGATCAGGGGGCTCTGGCTCACTCAGGCCAGGGGAAGGGAGGAGTAGGGAATGCGGGGTGAGCCAGCGGTAGCAGAGGCCAGAGTGACACTGCAACAGCCTGAGGCGCGCCGTGTGTTCTCCCAGGGAAGTTGTCCCTGGATCATGGGACCCTGAGAGTGGCAGGCTGCACAGGCTCCAGGGAGGGGAGGTGTGGATAGCGACCTGTGCTTGCACACAGGATTCTTCGTGGCTGCAGCAGCAGCCTTAGCGTTTCATGCCTGTCACTGGTGCCCACACTGATAGCCGCTTGCGCCCATCTCTGGAGTTCGTTTAGGTAGTGCTCTGAATCACTTTTCCTCACGCACCCCGAAACAATGGTCTCTTACGCAGGTCCAAACTTTTTCCCAGACTCTGTCCTGGCTAGCTGTGGCGCACAGGCCCCCTTGAGGCCCTGTGCACACAGCCAACCCCAGTCCTCTCCCTGGGATCTGACCTCTGAAGCCCGAACCTCAGCTCCCAGCCCCCACCCGTCCCATGCTGGTGGGTGAGCAGACAAGCCTCTCGGGCTGGTGAGTGCTGGTCGGCACCGAACTTCTGTGTAGGAATCTCTCTGCTTTGCCTTCTGCACCCCTGTTGCTGCACTCTCCTCCATGGCTCCAAAGCTTCCCTTCTGCCCACACCCCATCTCCACCAGTGAAGGGGCTTCCTAGTGTGTGGAAACTTTTCCTCCTTCACAGCTCCCTCCCCAAGGTGCAGGCCCCACCCCTCCTCTTTTGTCTCTGTTTTTTCGTTTTTCTTTTGCCCTACCCAGGTACGTGGGGAGTTTCTTGCCTTTTGGGAAGTCTGAGGTCTTCTGCCAGTGCTCAGTAGGTGTTCTGTAGGAGTTGTTCCACATGTAGATGTATTTCTGATGTATTTGTGGGGAGGAAGGTGATCTCCACGTCTTACTCCTCTGCCATCTTGAAGGTCCCCCCTATTCAGTTTTTCTCCGGATTTTGGCTCATATTCTTCTGTTTCTTCACTTGCCTAGCAAATTTTTATTGTGTAGTATATATTGTGAAAGACACATTTTAGTTTTTGAATTCTATTACTATCTTTGAAAGAGGCTGATTTATGTTCTAGGGTATATTTAACTTTGCTAGATTAAAACTCTTATCTTTCTTACCTTGGACAGTATCTGAAATCTCTGAAAAGTCCTCTTAATCTTTCAGCTGTTGCTTTCTACAAGATCTTCTGGAGCATAGCATACTATGTATAGTCCAGAGGTCAATCAAGGATTTAGCAGAATTTACAAACAAACTTCTTAGGTTCCAGCCATCCTGCCTTACACAAACTGACAAATATTCTTGGCTGACAAACCATGTAAATGCAAATATACCTTCTGGTTTCTGCCTACTTTTCATCCAGTCTTTTTAATACTTGCTTTTATTTATATTTGACATCTGCTGGCAGATTAATAAATACAATTTTTACATCATTATCAGTAAAGCTAACATCTTTTATAACTTTTTAATATTTCTCAACTATTTTTCAAATTGTTATTAAATCAGATGTTAGCTTTAAAAAATAAGAGCAAAGGATAAGTTTTTTAAATGTCCCATTATTCAGATTTTTCTAGTCAAATGTGTTACACTATATATACTTAAGCATCTAAACACTTGTTTGTTTGTTTGTTTTTTTACCCAGACAACTGATTATCTGATCATAAGCTAACTTATGCAGGAGTCACCAAGAAAAAACTTAAGCATTTACCCTCAAGCTCTTTGTAGTGTTTAACATCTACTCAAATGTTTTTATAATTTCTTTATGACAAGCATTTCAGATATCTCCAGTTGGAAAAAATAAACCTGTTTCTCCAGATTAAGATCACTGTATTTTATTCTATTTACACTGCACAATGCTTTTGACTGTCACTGTAAAGGCAATGGTGTACCAATAAAATGAGAACATAATTACTTGTACTTTTCTTAGGATCTGGAAGAAGGTATCATTTAAACCTTATAACAGATGTATTACGTTTAACAAGTTCTATTGAGAGTATTAGCCATAAAGCTATTAATCTATCAACCAAAATACATAAGGGCAATACTTCCTGAGGGTTTAAGTTTAAAATTAGGTAAGAATAGTAAAGAAGTATAACGCAATTAAGTAAAGAAAGAATCCTCAGACCGTTATGTATTCAATAGTAAATATATATGACCACAAAATTATTTGTAATTATGTGTGTCTAGTTAAACATCTAAACAGAAATATTTACATAGTACTTCCATGTCACATGTGTATATTTTAATTTTTATGCAACTCAAAACATTCTATCATTTAGAAGAGCACAAACTTTATACACACGTGAAGGATGTATCTCCACATTCTCCTCACAGTGTTCAAACCCAAAAGTAAACATATACCATACAAATCAAAAGTATTATCTCTACCCACAGTACTCTCATATTTCTCACATAATTTTTCCTCAGAGCACTTATTTCAAGCTTTTATGATATTTTTATTTGCATGTCTGCTTCTTTAATTTCCGTCTATTCTCCTAGACAATGAGCTCCTAGAGTTCAGTGATGGGATCTATTTTATTCAATACTGTATACCCACTGCCTGGCTCAGTGTTTGGCAAATGATAGGCATCTGACAAATACATATTACATGAACGAGTTAATGAATACCTGTCTGAGATGCATATCTACCTTTCTCTTGCATATCCTTCCTCCAAAAAAACTTACTACATAACTTTGATCATAGAAAGTATATGTAAGTTCAATGATTGTCACTAAACTTGCAAATTTCACAGTATGGAATTTTCCTTAAGATACTTAACCAGATTTTCCCCTGTAATATCTGGCCATTGTTGCAAAAAATTACCAATTAACACATCTCTTTACAATATTCATGAAAGCTAACAATTTCAAAATCAGACCAAAAAAAAATCATGTTTCTAATAATTATAATCATTGATGAAATAAGAATTATTAGACAAGTTCATCCCTAACTATGAAAACCTTGGGCTTTAAACCTAATATTCACATTGCCAAGGAGTAAAAAACTGACCACAAAGTCTCAACCCTACTGACGAACTAAGGAGAAAGTCAGTCATATATATTTTAGGTAGAAATCTATAAGCATTTACAACTTTAATAATTTTGCCAATGATATGATTTTGTTGTCCTTTTAAATCACATCTAATTAGTAAATTATCCACAAAATACTACTTGATTCTTATTTATTTGTTATGTTTTAAAATTTGGTGTTTCACTGAGAAAACTGTGAGTACTTCAAATACTAAGTTACTTAAGTCATTTTTTAAAAAATTAACTAAAATTATACAACCACTTTGGAAAACTATTTGTCAGGTTATTTTAAAGCTGAATATGCAACTACCCTATGACGCAGCAATTTACATTCCTAATTAATTATCCAAAAGAAATGGAAATATATGTCCATAGAAAGCCCTGTTTAAAAATGTTTATACAGCTTCATTCCTAATAGCCCAAAACCAGAAATAACCTATGATATTTATTAAGAGGTGAATGAATAAATAAACTTGTTTTGCTTTTATAAACGTTATTAGGAAGTAAAATGAAACAATCTACTGATACAGCAACATCACAGATGGATCTCAAAAAAGTTATGCTGAGTGAAACTAGTCAAACAATACACACTGTGTGATTTCATTTATTTGAAATTCTAGAACAAGCCAAAATAACTTGTGATAGATATTTGCTTCTGTGGGGAAGATTGACTGAAAAGGGACACAAGGAAAATTAATGAAGTGATGGAAGTGTTCATATTTTGATATGCATTCATCAAATCTGATTGATGAGTATACATAATATCTGAATATTGCACTGTATATAAATTATACTGAAATTAAAAAACATTATCCAGATAACTGTATAACAGAACACCATTATTTTGTGATCAGATTTTTTAATCATGACATCCCATTCTAAAATATGCTTAAAAATAATACTCATAACATTTTTTCTACATTATATGTAGAAAAGAAAAAGCACTCATTACTGCTCACTCTGCCATAAAGAAAACGAACAATCTAATCATCATTTTTAAGAAAGGACAGCTGAAGCAATGTTAAAATACTCATTATAAGACAGGCTCAAAAATATACTGTGTATGAAAAATATTGTATAAAAATTTCAGGTAACATTATGGATGTAATAAAAATTTTATCAAATTCATATAAAATTATTCAAAAATTCCCTTCTCTTGGATTTTCTTTTAAAAAGCTTTTAGGGCTTCCCTGGTGGTGCGGTGGTCGAGAGTCTGCCTGCCGATGCAGGGGACATGGGTTCGTGCCCCAGTCTGGGAGAATCCCACATGCCGCAGAGCGGCTGGGCCTGTGAGCCATGGCCGCTGAGCCTGCGCGTCCGGAGCCCGTGCTCTGCAACGGGAGAGGCCACGACAGTGAGAGGCCCACGTACCGCAAAAAATAAAAAAATTAAAAAATAAAAAGCTTTTTAGAAGGTATCTAGTGCAACTCAGAAAACTATCAATTGACCCAACTTAATTTGAAGATGAATAGAAATTATGTAAAAGAAACTGTCTAAGCAAACATGGAAAACTATTCAAGATTTAAAATTCATGGGTGACTATACATACTTAAAGTAGGACACTATATTTCAAAAAGAAATTAACTGTCATATATTCTAAGCTTAGTGGTACACAAGAACTGATGGTGTGCATTTTCCTCAACCCTATGTTCAATAATGTCACATTGGTAGATTGAAATTAGCCATGGGGGGAATATTTATGCCATGGAAATAAGCAAATGTTATAAAATTGCTTTCCAGACTATAGCACAGAAGAATGAAAATGAAGCAAGCAAGAAGTCTCACAAAATTGAAGAAACAAATTAGTGTTTGAGGAAACTGGGGAAGTTAAATTTTCAGGGAAGAGTACTACAGTTGATGGGGCTACATAGAGAAAAAGCTCTAAGAAGCTGCACAGGGGTCTCTGAGTTGTTTGCTCAATTATAAGTGGTGCATGTAGAGGGTGAAACTCCACGAGGCTGAGCAAAGAACAAGGAAGGGGAGTTGTAAGCTCAACAATTCCCAAAGCTCAAACTAGCCAGAATGTAGAGACACCCTTGAACACCTAAGGCATTCATTTGAGAACCCAAAAGTGTAATACCATAGTAATAGAAGTTAACCAGCCTAGGGTAAACTATATTTTAAACCTGTCTAACACAGCTTATCATAATTTAACTGGCTGCCAAAACAAATGTCAACAAGCTTTAAAACAATAAAACTCATATTTAGCAGTGTAACACTCGTAATCACCTAATCAAAATCATTAGATATGCAAAGAAGCAGGAGAGTGACACCCATCAGGAGAAAAATCAGATAATAGAAACAGATCCTGAAATGACAGAGGTGATGGCATTGGTAGACAAAGACTTTAAAACAACCACTGTAAACATACAGTTACATAGTTACAAGGGTACACATATTTACAAGGGTATGCATATTTGTCAAAATTCATTGAACTGCACACTTAGAATGGATGCTTTTTTATATGTACATTATTCATCAAATAAGTTGATTTTTTTTAATGTGATGTTCAATATTTTTAATTTCTACACTAACAACATAATTAATTTTACATATTTAATGAGTTCTGCTTGGATCAATACTTGTTGATTTTTTTTAATGTGATGTTGAAGTTGATTTTTTTTAATGTTGATTTTTTTAATGTGATGTTGATCACATTAAAAAAAATAAGTTCATTTTTTTAAATGTGATGTTGAATATTTTTAATTTCTACACTAACAATATAATTAATTTTACATATTTAATGAGTTCTGCTTGGATCAATACTTGTTCCTTATTAAAAGAAGTATTTCTTATAGAAAATGATATACAAATGAAATTACTCTTCACAAGTATAATATACATGTGATATGCTCCCTTCTGCAATTTTTTTGTTAGCAAATCTTATAATCTTTCCATTTTTAAATATAGTTCATAACATTCATGAAAACTATAATACGATCTATCAATGGTGGCATATTTTTTGATGGCTGAAATTGTGAAAAATTCATCATTAGGCAAAAGAGATTTGATATAATCCCATACATAATTGAGAAGATGTAGCATGCAGTAGTTGACTTATTTTTTGTATGGCCAAGATGTTGAAAACATTTCAGTACAGATTTAATTCTAGTATAATTTAAAGAGAATCCTGTATTAAGACTAATATAGTTATATTTTAGAATATGTTCTTATTTTTAAAAAGGAATAATTATAATGATGTTTAAATCCAAAAGCACTTTCAGCAATCATGCCTGATGTCATGTTTCATGGTGATACAGAAAAATAAAAATAATAGTTCCTACCTACATGAGTTTACAGTCTAATTGGGGAGACAAGACATATCCCAGAACAGACATATCCCAGAGATATAGACATATGACACTGCTAATAAAATCACAAAACAAATTATAGTTTCCTTCTCTGAATTGCTAAAGCATGATTTTCTTCATGGTTCATTTGCCAATTAATCATTCATTGCCTTGTTAAATATATAAGTCTTATCCACTTATCACCCTTTGTTTTGAACTGTTACCACATCAGTTATTACAATTGAACTTTTCATATATGTATGAAACTTCAGCTCAGAGACGACATTTTACAGCAAGCAATATGATATGGTGAAAAATTCTATGTAACTGATTTAGAAAAACTGAGTTCTAATCGTTGCTATTCCACTATCAAAACCTCCTTGCACCTTCAAAAATTACATCTTATAATAATTCATAAGATCTGGATTGGTGATTTTTCCATGGTATGTATTCAATCAATATGTATATGATTAATTAAGTTATTAATTTGTTGTGTCAATAAATAGAAATTAGTAGTGATAGAGGACAAAAAACAGAGATTAGTGTTTGTAAACACTATGTTAAATAAATCTCTTTGTTTTACAAAAGAGGAAACAGTAGCTCTTAAATGACATTAATACTTAAAATGCAGTAATAGATAGATCCTACCTACCTCATAATTCCAATATTATATAAATTCATACCTGAAAATGGCTATAAACATTTCTAACAAATAGAAATAATATTGAAAAACATAGCAAGGATAATTTTTATTTTATGTTTCACATTGTTTAGTAGAGTTAATGTAACCTTCTAAGAAAAATACTCAAAGGATGCAAAATTCTTGCAAGTATCTACTCATTAAACATAATGATAATAAAAATGATCACAAGTTTCATTTCTTGGGAAAATATTGGGTACCAGGCACTATGTAAGTTTTTATTTTCATTTAATATTTATAGCAACACTATTAGCCTAATCTTGTAAGTGACAAAATTGATATTCAAAAAAACTAAACAACTGTCATATGCTCATATAGGTTTATTTTTAAAGCAGAAGTATAATTTTAAACTAGGCCTGTGTCATTTAACTGTATCAGATTGCCTCTTGAGATTATTGTCAAATTTGAGTAACTCATTTAGTATTATTGAATCATATATTTAAAATTCTAAAGATAAATATAGGTAAGGTAATACTTGGAATGTATCAGAAATAAAACATGTAGTAAAATTTGCAATTCAATTAAGCATAAATAAGATCTATTAGGGAAAATGCTCTAACCAAATGTTCAGTACCCAATGTCTTAGTATAATTGAAAAATTAATATAGTATACTCTATAAGTAATAAGTATATATCTATTTTTAATTGATAGCAATAAATTTAAAAATTAAACATGTCATGAAGAGAAATCCCATACTGATTTTAAAGTTAATAAACTATTCATTAAACTTACTTAACTGTTTGCTTAAAATATACATAACCTAGATCTTTTATGGTTTATATTTTTAATTTTATCAAAAGCAAAATATAATAAAAATCTTAATAACATATAAATTGTCATAGCTCATGTCAAACCAGAATAGTATCAAATTATTTGCGTCACAACCTGTCTTCAAGAACATATATTTCTGCTACACGAATCTTACATTCTGCTATGAGAGCCAAAGGAATTATTGTTTTGTACTTATATGACATGCTCAGTTCTCAAAGCACTGGAAAATCAGATGGTTACTAGAAGTGGCCATAGCAGTGTAAGCATCTTGGTATGTACCTGTCAGAGTGGATTTAGGGGTGAGCAAAATCTATCCTCTATAAAACATGCCCTTTGGTTGTTTTGTTTTGTTTAAAATTAATTACAGAGTAGAAATACTTAAATACTACAAGAGATTCCCAAAATATCAGCAGATTTGAAAAGAAACCAAACAGAATATTCAGAAATAAAATAAAATATTAGAAAATAAAACAAAAGGGAAATGTTAACAACAAATTAGACAGAACCAAAGAAATAATCAGTGAAGAGGAAGACAGAGTTGAAGAAATCACACAGTTGGAACACAAAGAGCAAACAAGATAGAAAAAGATGGGGAAAATTTTTAAAGTTATAGAAGATAGAATGAGAAGATGTAAGATAATATTAAAGAGGAGAGCCAGAGGAGAATGTAAGGAAAAGTTTAAAGAGTTTGTATTTGAAGAGATAATGACTAAAAATGCTCAAATGGTAAAAGCAACTAAAAGAACACACACCCAAGCACATTATGCTGAAACTGCAGGTGAAAAGGCAAAAGAGGAGGTGAAGCAGGTCAAATCTAAAAATGAACACCAGCCATTCTGGTAGCAGACTCCTCTACAACAGTAATGAAAGCCAGAACACTATTTTAAAAATATCTTCAAAGTGCTGAAAGGAAATAATCACCAAAATATAATTGTGTTTGAATAAGCTGTGTTTCTGGAATGAATAAAAAATAAATCTACACAAATATTATCTGTATATGATAATAATAATGTCAAAATTGCAGTCATTTAAAAAATTTAATTAAAAAAATGAAAACAGGTAAATCAGAAAAAAAATGAAAACAAGTAAATCAGAAAGATGATCATATCAAAGTGTTCTAAGATCCCAGTCTTAAATTACCATTCAACTTTACACTTTAAGTATACATGGTAAACATCAAGAATAACCACAAAAACAATAGTTCCAAACCAGAGAAGTGAGAAGATGGGATATAACACACACACACACACACACACACACACACACACGCGCACACACACACACACACACACACACACACACACACGCACACAACCCAAATGCCCCAATCCAACATGAAGCAATAAGGAAACAAAAATGGTTCATTGAAAAAGTAGGACATAGACAAAAAAGACACAGTAAGTTAAATAACAATAATCAAAATAAATATAAATGTAATAATTCATCAGTTATACAAAAGAAAATGTCTGATTGGATATTTTTACGACTCCATCTACACTAAAATCTGAAACACTGACACCACCAAATGCTGGCAAGGATGTGAAGAAGTAACAGGAGTTCTCACTCATTGCTAATGGAAATTCAAAATGGCACAGTCATCTCAGAAGACACTTTGGCAATTTTTTACAAAATTCAACAAACTGTTAAAAAATGATCTAGCACTCACACTCTTTGGTATTCACCTGATGGTTTGGAAACTCAAGTTCACACAAAAACCTATTCACAAATAATTACAGCAACTTTAATCATAATTATCAAGACTTGGAATCAAGTAAGAAGTCCCTCAGTAGGTGAGTGAATAAACAAACTGCTTTTTTTAAGCACCTATAAAATGGAATATTATTTAGCAATAAATAGAGATGAACTATCAAACCACAGAAAAACATGGAGGAATCTTAAATGCATAATTCTAAATGAAAAAAGCCAATCTGAAAAGGTAACATACTATATGTGTCTAACTATATGACATTTTGTAAAAGGCAAAACTATGGAGACAGTAAAAAAAGATCAGTGGTTGCCAATGGTTCAGGAAAAGGGAAGAGAGATAAAAAGGTAGAGCACAGGAGATATTTTAGGTCAGTGAAACTATTCTGTATGATACTATAGTGGTGAATACATGTCATTATACATTTATCAAAACCCATAGAATGAACAACATAGAGTGAACCCTAATGTAAACTATAGACTTTAGTTAGTAATAACATATCTATTAATATTGGCTCTTCAGTTGGAACAAATGCACCACAGTAATGTGAGATTAGTGGAGGAAATTGGAGATGGAGGAAATAAGTAGATATATGGAACCTCTCTGTACTTTACACTTAATTTTTTGGTAAACCTACAACTGTTAAGCAAAAGTCTATTAATTTTTTTTAAATAGAGAAAAAGAAATAAAGATATCATTATTATACCATAAAACACAGCTATAGGGACACAAGACAAATGTAAAACATACAGATTTTGAAACTCTGGGTGGAAACAGATGGAAAAGAAATGCAAAGCAAACATGAACCAAAGGAAATATGGAATGGCCAAGTACATTTCAGATAAAATAAAACTACACTGTTACTAGAGTTAGGATGGCAATTTCATTATAATAAAACATTCACTTCACTAGGAGTATGTAACATATATAATTCTAAATTATATGTGCATAATTTAAAAGCCCCCAAATATATAAAACAGAAGTTGAGAAAAATAAAAGGAGAAATGTACAAATCAATAGTATTGAGAGAGACTGACACACCTCTTTCAGGTACTGAAATAGGTTAATTAGATAAAATTAATAGTTATAGAAATTTATAAAAATAGCAAATTTAATTTAATGACTTTCATTAGAATCTGCAGTCACCAAAGAAGAGTACACTCTTCTTAAGCACACACAGAATATTAACAAATATTTACCTTATTCTAGGAAAAAATATGTTTCAAGAAATTTAAAACATAGATCACCTTCACTGATCAGAATGCAATTAAATTACAAGTTTGTAAAAACAAAAAAACAAACAAAAACATACATTTTAAAAACACAGAGTTGAATAACTCTTTGGTCAGAAAATAAATAAATCATAATGGAAATTTTAAATTACTTAGAACTGAGTAAAAATAAAAACAATACTATAAATAATAACTTGTAGAATATAGTAAACTTAGTATCTAAAAGGACATTTATAACCTTAAATGCTTATATTAGTCTTAAGTAAGTTTTAGCTAGGTGCTGTTGCATAAATTAATCCAAATAAATCTTTCTAATCTTCACAAGAAACCTTCCCAAATTATTTGGGAATTTAATTTATATTAAATTTTATAAAATAATATTAGTATGTCTTAATTTTTCTCTATCATGAAATTTCAAAGAGTACATGCTAAACTTCATTACTGAAATTTTTCTTTTAAAATATTTGTGATATTGCCAAAAAGTATATTTCATATACTTATAAATAACTGGGAAAGAGATAATAGGCCTTCTAAACATATGCTTAATAGTACCAGAAAAAAAATGTTGTAACTTAAGCATTTATAAACAAGAAATTAATGTTTAAATAGATAAAATAAAAAGACTCAATATACAGATGCCTTTTCATGTGGAAAATTCAGTGGAAAACCAAGTAAATTAACAGAATCATTTCAGCCAAAACAACATATTAGCTTTAAATGTCTAGTTAAATCTGCTTTGAAAACTGCTACGTCATCATAAAAATTAAATTGTTGTTATATCTTAAAGTATTTATTACTGAGTTATCCAGAACTGTGACTTTGTTTGTGTGTGAAATTTGGCTAGGTCTGAAAATAGAGTACTTTTAGACACTTTAGAATTCCCAGCTAGATTCAGAAGAGTCAAATGGTGAATCTTTGTAGTGAATACTCTGAAACAATTTCTATATCACTACTGACATATTTATTATTTTCAAATATATCAAATTTTACAGAAGGTCTACTTCTATCCTTGATACTTGGTCACCAGATGCCAAACAAAATGGCATGTTCCTAAGATCATTGCTTCTCCTGGCATAGCTACAATAGGCATTATTTACATAGACTACAATTAAAATAGGGCACCTAGTGGGGGGGCAATATTGTGGCCCAACTAGTAAACAACTATGCAAAAGCATTGCAAATATATTATTGATTCAAAATTATAAATTAATTTGAAGCACACAGATCTTAAACAAGATTTAAAATTATAGTTCCAAAAAAAAAAAAAAAAATTATAGTTCCACCAAAGTCTAAATATCTTACATCCTACTCTGTCATTTCTATTGCTCCACTGGAAAACAGTTTTTATATTTCACATATTATTGTTCTCAATGCCTTTTGTTTTAAATTAACATTTCAAAATCTCTTAGAATCTACTATTTCAAGTGAAACAAACATAGCATCATTTCAATATTACAACTCTAGGGCTACTGGTATTTTAAATTACAAACTAATTGACATTTTCTTTCACAATCTCAAAGCATCAAATTTATATGAATAGATTTAATCATAATACTTCAATTACTGGTACTTAAAAATGTCTCCTTCATATAATGCCTAAGAGTTGAATTAAGTAGAGAACTATAAATGTAATTTGTTAAATATGGTACTGAAATTACAAAGATACAATTCCAAAAGATAGAGTCTAGCTGTCAACATACAATATTTTCAGTATGGAATCATTTTTCAATATTCAATTAAATGCATCTTTAAAATAATTTAGTAGGTATCTTTTAATACCAAAAATTTAGTTACAGTGCTTATTTTCCATGTAGCTCTAGAAAAATATTTTCAAAATAGAATTATTAAAGAAGAATTTTCCAAAAGTACCAAAGAACTTTTGAACAAAATATACTTCCCAAAATACACTTGAAGAGTTATATTTACGTCCAACTAACTAAAAAGAAAAATGTCAGTACAGGATATATAAAGTATTGTAAAAAATAATATAGTAGCACTATAATTCTCTTTCATTTACAAGAATGACTGAACACATTTTCCACCAGAATGGCCATGATCTTCACTGAAAATGGCAAATTGCTTTATTTTATTCTGTCAAAGGGTTTTCTTTGAAATGGTGCTGTTTGGGAGCTTCTATCTCAATGACAGCTTGAGCAGGGACAAATATTTCTTTGTTCTAGACCAGAATGGTACATGAAAGCAGACAAGGAGACCAAAAAAAAAAAAATTACGATTTACCAAGTAGCCTCCAGTACCCTGAGACAGAGACAGAGAGACACAGCAAGAGCAGGGGAAGAAACTGCTAGAGTAAGGCAGAAACTAATGTTCTAAAGAGGAGGGATAAAATCCCCTACAGCAAAAGTCAGGTCCCAGGTGAACTGAAAACACCAAAGGTAATTACAAAACCATCAATCAAAACATTAAAAGGAAGAACGTTTTTGATAGCTATGTTCTAAAGGTTTGTCCCATGAGAGAATGAGTCAATTGCTCCAAGTTTGTATAACTATTATCTGTCTAACATTTATTGAGCCACTCCTATTTACTGAGCCACACTTTCCTACTGCAAAATGTCAGTATCTGCCCTCAAAGAACATCCTGTTGAGTAGCTAGAAGAACTATTTGTTTAGGCTCTTTGATGTGTTAGCTGTACAGACATTTACAAATTAACTATTCTCTCTGACTTATTGTGCCCCCCTCAGCTAAATGGGGATTGACTACTTGCCTTGTCACAGTTCATATCTATTTCATTAAGGCCATGCAGTCTATAACTTAACTTCTTCCTTTGGATTTTTACCATACAAGACACAACTTTATGTTTGGACATGGAAATTATAAAAGTAGGAAAAATTCAAACAGAAATAACCTAAGTGTAATAGAAACCTCTGAGCCTCATCTATAATAAATCACATTGGGGGCTAGAGGAAGAAGTAATTTAAAAGAATCCCATTGGTCTACATAGATTAAGAAACAAATCTATATAAAACTCAGATTCTAAGAATTAGAGATTACTTCTAATATTATCTAGCATATCTTGCCATTTAAGAGAGAAGAAAACTGAGATTTGGAATGGTAAAAGTGATTTTCTCAGAGACATAATGTGTTAGTGGTAGAGATGGAACTTGGATTCAGGAGGGTACCCACCATTCCCAGCACTGATACAAGGCTCGCTATGCCTAAACAGTTTATATAAATAATATAGATTATGCTGAATTCCTGCTTTTCTTCTGGGAGTCTGTCATTTTGGTACATGCCAGACAGAAGGTGCCTACATGACCATCCCCACTGAAAACGCTGGTTGCTGAGCTTCTAAGAAGTTTCATTGGTTGGCAACATTTTACATTTGTCACACTCATCGCTGGAGGAATCACTGCTTCCTGTGTGACTACGCTGAGAGAGAACCCTGGAAGTTTGTACCTGATTTCTCTCAGACATTGCCCCATGTGCCTTTTCCTTAGGCTGTAATAAACCATAGCCCTTCTCCTGACTACATCCTGAGTCTTCTGAGTCCACCTAGCGAATCATCAAACTTAGCAGTGATATTGAGGTCCTCCTGACAAAGAGATATTTTTAAAAGAAATACAAAAATGCTTTACTTTTTTATGTACTAGCTCCCCCACCCACCAGTGGTACAGACTCCTTCAGACTCCTACCCCATGATGTTAGAAACCAGCTAGTGAATGGATGTAAATATTTCTCCATAAGCACATATGATAAATGAGAAAAAAATCCATGACATATTTACTAAAAACCTAATGAAGAGGTACCTCTTAAAGGATTCTACTACAGTAAAGATGTTTTTAAAAATCAAGAAAGTGATCCTCAGAGTTTAAAAAGATATTTCACATTTTAACACAGAAATCTTTCTTATAATGTTAATCAAAAACAAAAATAACATTAATAGAACCTTGAGATATTTAAAAAACTTCATGAGATATTACATGAGATGAAACCCCTGAAAGAAATAGTTAAATTTCCCATATTCACAATGGGAATATTTACAGTAGTCTAAAAATAAGTTTGCATTTTTTAAAAGTCAATACACAACGTTTATGTTGCTTGTAGGTCTATGATTCCACGTAGGTCAATGATTAAGAAAATTGAGTCTCTATCGGGATAAAAAGGCCAAAACAAAATGTAATTTGTAACATGTTTTGAACATCATTATTAATATCTTAACAAATATAAAAATATATGGCTTCAAATGTTGTTTTTATAATGTAATTACAGATTGTTATAGAATCAAAATATATTTCTGTAAAACTGCACTATAAATTTTATAATCCATGAAAATTATTCAATTTATGGATCTTCACGTTTTGAAAACACATACTCCAAAAAAGGAAGCTTCACACAGCATGCAGGATCTTAGTTCCCTGACCAGGGACTGAACCCATGTTCCTGCAGTGGAACCATGGAGTCTTAACTACTGGACCACCAGGGAAGTCCCTTTCTTTTATTTCTTGAGAAAAAAATTATACAATTCTACAGTGATTTCTTATAAATTAAGAAAGACAGCTTTCAGATATGAAAGCCACATCAATATTTTCTAAAATTGCTGCTGCTTTTTTTTTTAACCAAGGGAATGCATTCTTTTTTACTTAAGAGACAAGACAATATATATTTTTTTATTATTATTTTTTTTTTTTGCGGTACGCGGGCCTCTCACTGCTGTGGCCTCTCCCATCATGGAGCACAGGCTCCGGACGCGCAGGCCCAGCGGCCACGGCCCACGGGCCCAGCCGCTCCGCGGCACGCGGGATCCTCCCGGACCGGGGCACGAACCCGTGTCCCCTGCATCGGCAGGCGGACTCCCAACCACTGCGCCACCAGGGAAGCCCCAGGACAATATTTTTTATAATGAAAAGGAGCAAGCAAAAAAAAAAAGAATGTTATCTATTTTTCTAATGATATTAAATATTCAAATAGGAAATGTTAATACTAAACTGTAAGTAAGAAGAACACAGTTGTGATACATACTTGCCCACAATGTTAGAAAATTCAGCAACAGTCTCCTAAAATATTCAGAATCTTTTTTCGTAAAAGGATAAAACATAACAGCAGTGAGAAAACTCACGCAGGTGGTGAATCATTCCACTTTGTTCTGTGGGACCTTTAACCTCAATTGCAAAAGAGATTCCTTTTCCTGACGTCTGAACTGAAATTGTAATTCCACACAGAATGCAAGCACCTATCACCTTAAATTTGTATTATATTAAGAGGAAAACTTATTTAACTACAATTGCCTGATGACAGAGAAGTTACACTATCCAAAATGAAAGTGTGATATAAAAAAGACAGAGAAAAAAGTTATGTAGAGTCTAGGAACCCGCAGGAACTCTCTCTGATTCCTTTTATGACTCTTGAGCTTCTTCATCAATCATCAAAGGCAATCCCTCCTTCAGGAAATCTCCTATTCAACAATACTAATTATTGTATTCAATCACAGTGTAGCTCTTCTTTTTAAAGAAAGGCAGTATGCTTACTGATTAAGATAACAAGCTTTGAAGCCACAGATACTTAGCTTTAAATCTTGTTTTTAAGTCTCAGTTTCTTTATCTGTAAAACAGGATAATCGTTGTAGTTTCTATAACATAGGTCAGGGGTCCCCAACCCCCAGGCCGCAGACCAGTAGTGGTCCGTGGCCTGCTAGAAGCTAGACGGCACAGCAGGAGGTGAGCGGCAGGTGAGCAATCAAAGCTTCATGGGCCACTCCCCATTGCTCCCCATCACTCACATTACTACTGCCTGAACCACCCCCCAACCTGGCCCCATCCATAGAAAAATTGTCTTCCACGAAACTGTTCCCTGGTGCCAAAAAGTTTGGGGATTGCTGTCATAGGTGATGTTTAAATAGATAATGCTTATAAAACACTTAGCTGGACCATAGTAAACCCTGTGCCTGTAGTTAGCTGATAACATTCTCAGGACAGCAACTGTTAGAGTATTAAAGAGTAGCCCAGAATAAATTCTATTTGGACCAAAGGGTCTTATACCTCTATATCTACATCTATATCTATATCCATACCTATATATTTATGTATAGATATATGAAATAAACCATTACAGTATTGAAAGGAATATATATACAAATATTATATATTTACACACACTTTGGGAAGATGAGGCTTCTCTAAGCATGATATCAAAAGCAAATAACATAAAGGAAAATATCGATAGTTATGACTACACAAAACCAAATTTTTAATTACAAAAATCACCATGAATATAGGAGTATACATTGGTACAACGTTTTTGGAGAAAATGCAACAATACTTTAATTACCCTTAAAAATGTACATATACTTTAATTTCTCAATACTGCTTCTAGAAGTTTTTCTACCTGAACAGTAAAAAATGTGCTCACAGATCTGCTGAAAAGGAGTTTAGTAGTGTTTTAATTAAAAGGTAGAATGAGAGAGAAAGAAGGAAGGAAGGAAGGGAGGGAGGGAGGGAGGAGGGAAGGAATGCTTCAGTGCTCAACAACAGATTAAATAAGTAATTGTGATACAGCTTATTCTACAGTATATGTATCAGATTACAGCCATTAAATTATATTATAGAAGAATATTTAATAATATTGAAAGATATTCAAAATATATTAACTAAAAGAGAAAACCATGAAAGATATGATAACTTTTTATTTGTGGATAGAGAGGCTAAATAAGCATAATGAGTGGCAAAGATTGGGTGATTTCTCTTTATTTTTCTGTTTTCTGGAGAAAATAGAAATATTTTAAAGATATTTATAAAATATGTAAAATATAATGTGGTAGTTATAATTGTAAAATTTCACGAACTATGTCAGTTTAGATTATTTTAAGGCACAGAGATTTTTACTTTGCATGTAAAATATAGCATGGAGAACATGATTAGCTAAATTAAGATGAACAAATTTAGCAGCTTTCATTGCACTTAAGGACAGAGAATTGCCTAACATTCACCTGAGGACAACACCTTCAAATGTAAAACAAAAAATCACCCATTACTAAAAAGAACGTACCTGGAAAGCCCAGAATGCTTGTTTCCTGAATTAATCATGAGAAATGGAAAATGACTAATTCCAAACTACATACACTCAAATTTTTCAGGAATAGATGAAAGAAAAGGAAGAATTTATCTTTATCTTAATGTGCTACTTAAAGCAGTATGGACCTAAGTGTTCTAGATGAAGCTAAATACATCAAATTCAAGGATATTATTAAAACTCATTAAACCTAATTCCCACCTAAACATAAGTAGAATGAATTAAGACACAGAACTAAGTTTTCCATGTTCTAAACTTAATGAATACATAAGTATTTCCATTAAGCATCAATAGGCAGTTATATTATCTTGCTTAATTATTTTTTCTTATCATAAATTTTGGCACATTTTAGAGTGCACTCATTACAGTCCATCATCTCTTGAAGAAAAAAATGCAGTTCTTCATAGTTTTAGAATTTAAAAAAAGTATAGTCACTTCCAGTTTTCTTCCACATAAACTATTACACCTTTTGGGAGTTTCTCTGACCAAAGATATAATCTACATTCGTTTTATTTTGTTTTCTTCTGCATCACACTCGACTTGGGTTTCCAATTCTTATAACATACATCACCTTCCATTGTGATCACTGACATATGGCACCTTCCATTGTGATCATTTAAACGCATTTTTGTCTCTCCACACAAACACACACACGTTTTAACCTCTATAAAGGCAAGAAACTTGCCTTGTTTGTTTTTGTACTTCTAACATCTACTCTAGACATAATACTTATTCACTAAGTGCTAAATAAAATAGAATTTGGGAAATTCATGTAAAACCTGTACTTGGAGACACAACATTCTTCTATTTATTAAAAGCAAAACACAACTTCTCAGGACATCAGGCACATCATCTGTAACATATGGATGGTAGCTACCCAGTCAGTGCCCACATGTGTCTCAGTAAATTAAAGCTTGTGAAGACTCTAGGGGATTGCAAATCACTGTGTAATATATCCAGTGCTAACAGCTCCTTACATTATTGATGTTTAGTAAAAACTAATACCTGATTCCACTAGAAAATTTTTCACCTATCTACTTATCTATCTATCTAAAACTTTTAAGCCAAATAAATGTTTGTCATCCAGAATGTGAAGTTACTAATTATTAATAAGAAATTGATATCCTATAGTACAAAGAGCAGAGACTTGGAAGTTACAAGATTAGGCTCACATTTTTACTTCATCATTTATTAGCCACATCAGTTAACCTCATACGTAAGCTACATATGGGACATGCTAAGAATAAGAATAAGATGCCTCACCAGAGCTTTAGGAAAGATTAAATATGTTGTATATGAAAGTGCTCCACCAACCAGAAGGCATTATACAAAATTTGGCAATTATTATTAACTTTTACATAGTAAATTACTGCAAATGATCACTAATCCTAATAGCCTTCACTAATATACTGACTACTGTGTGCAAGGCATTGAAATGTTTTATTTATATTTTTGTTAACCTTCAAAACAACTGTAAAAGATGAATATTACTGTTCTCATTTTAATAGGAGAAAACTAAGGCTCAAAACCCTTAAGGAACTTATCCAAGTACATCTAATGTAGCAGTGGCAGAATCTGAACCAAGGACCATGGATGTCAAAGCCTATGTTTCTTTCCACCACGTCAGACTTTCAAAATAGAGTTCAGGTATCTCTCCCATTGAATGTCAGTATTACAGCTCCTAAAAATCACACATAAAAAGTTAACCTTTTTTCCTGTTGCACTGAATGGGAAATATTAGTATTTGTTATACATTAACCCCAATACAATAAGTTTCATAAAACACATTAAAACTCTAAGTGGGGACTTCTGGTGGTGCAGTGGTTAAGAATCCGCCTGCCAATGCAGGGCACATGGGTTTGATCCCTGGTCCGGGAAGATCCCACATGCTGCGGAGCAACTAAGCCCGTGTGCCAAAACTACTTAGCCTGCGATCTAGAGCCCGCGCTCTAGAGCTTGCAAGCCACAACTACTGAAGCCCGCGTGCCTAGAGCCCTTGCTCCGCAAAAAGAGAAGCTACTGCAATGAGAAGCCCGTGCACCGCAATGAAGAGTAGCTCCCGCTCGCCGCAACCAGAGAAAGCCCGCACGCAGCAATGAAGAACAAACACAGCTAAAAATAAACAAATAAAATAAATAAATTCATAAAAATAAAATAAAACTCTAAGTGGCAAACTATTATATTAGGATATAAACTGCTGAAGACATTGCTTCATGATCATCAAGCGATTAATACAGTAGTTAGCAGATGGCTGATTTCGATGCAGCAGCGTGGCTTCCAGCATCAGCCATACTCAAGTGCATCACCAATGCTATATGCAACGTTTTCTGCAGAGGCTACACCTGATCCTGACACTCTAACAACTATATCTAGTCTCTACTCAAACATTATTTTTATTAAAAAAAATCATACATTGAATTTAGATAAATCAATATATTTTTTTCCTATATAAACATCGGCTGAAAAACATATTTGAGGACTATGTAAAAGTCCACAACATCTGGGAACACATGAGCCACACACTAACCATACATTAACCTGGGAAGATGTTTTATAAGGAGCTCCTTATATGTCAGACATCAGTACAAAAAGTTGGTGTCATTAAATAATGCACCAAAAGAAAACTGAATGAACTTATTTCTGTTTAAAGTCAAGGACAGACCGAAAACATTTAAGACTGACTTTTTGTCGATAATGAAGAACACAGTGTATGTAATGTGTAAAACACACATATGCTACAGAATCCTTTATTATTCAAGTCATGGTTCTTATAGGCAATCCAAAGCTAATGGATAAAAATATGGAGAACTAAACAACATTTATTTTATCACATACATTTTATGATTTTTTAAATTCCTGTAAAATATGTATTCGATTATCTGCTTATTTAAGGGGAAAAAAGTGAATGTCTGTCCCAGAAAGAGGAATAAAACAGCAAAATTTCCTTTTTGAACAAAATATTCAATTGAATACACTGTAAGCATACTGTAAATACTTCTTATACCTCACAATTAAAGACTTAGTTGAATCTCTGCCTTTATCCCAGGTAACAGAGATAAATGGTCCAAAAGATAAAGACTTTTAGTGTTTCAACTGTCTTTTAACATAAACTAAATTTTGTTTAAATTATCCTTTTTCCTTCTATAACCAAAAAAAGAAAAAGAAAAACTGTCTACTTAATAAAGGGGAAAAGTATTTTAGCCAACAGAAAACACATCAGTGGCTATCATTTAATCCTTTAACTATGTTGCAGGATGAGACCGTTAGAAAACTATTTTTTTTTCATTGATAATATAAACACACTAAACCTCGGGGGCAGGATCAGAACTTTGAGAAGAACACCAAGTGGGAAAATAAAGTCACATCTAGGATTTGGGGACAGGAGGAACCAAAGTGTGTGACAATTCTGAGGCAGATGGGAAGCTGTAACTAAGAAAGCCATCCCCCCAGGTAGTGAGGCCACTGACTCCATCAGCCTCATTTCAGTGGATGGAAATGTAAAGTTGTCTAAGTCAAACCTAAAATAGTGAAGTTAAAAGCAACCTTCCAAAATTGTAAATTAACAAACAAGATAATTATGAACTAAGACCAAACATAAATTCTTTAACCTATTAGGGGAAAAATTAAAAAGTCATTTAATTTGCCATATTTCATAAATGAAGCTGTGCTGAAGATGTTCCTTGCCTCTGACTTTAAGCACTATTTTTACATTGCTGCTTAATAGTAGCAATCTGCCCAAATTTCATTCTATTCATATATAATACCAGCCCATATGTTTTATAATTCCATTTTTAATAGAGTGAGCAAAGCTTTAGCTCTTGGATGTGTAATGAATACTTGCACAGTGATTATAGAAAAAAAATACGCACTGCAATCTCTCTTGAAAATTCAAGAACACATTATCTACTGCCCGCCCTTACGAATTAATTATTTAATTTGGCCAAATTATCTGTGCTTTGAAATTTTAAAAAACATATGTTTTAAAATATTCATTTTAAAAAGTTCTGTTATTAAAATTGTATCCACAAAACTGATAATGCTGCTTACATAATTTCTATTCTAGAATTCAGTATACCTGAAATTCATAAAAGTGTAAGTACAGTCAGCCCTCTGTGTCTGTGGGATGCCCATGAATAGGGAAAGCTAAGGTAGTATGCCATTTTATATAAAGGACTTGAGCATCTGTGGATTTTGGTACCCACAAGGGGTCCTGGATCCCGAGGATACCGAGTGACAACTGTAATATCTAGATCTTACCCATTTCACTCCACTTCAACATCATACGTGTGTTAATTCTTATTACCTAAAGATTTTTATAGATAGTGCAAAGGGAGCCCAGGTGTTTAAAATCACTGCAGTTAGTAAATAAATTATATGAAATGACTGTTTACCTAGAAAAATGTCTAAAAGATAGGCTAGTATTAATTATAGGTAATCAGGATGATTTTTTCCCCTTACATTTTATTCATTTAATCCAGTTACACACCTTTAACTTTCTTCATATGTGACTTTTGTCACTAGGAAAGCTTTTATAGATTTTTACAAAATATTTCAGAAACAAGTTCCAATTTGTGTATGAATCATATATAGAGTTGCACTGTAAATAAAAATGCACAATAAATTTAAAATGTACATTAGTGACTTAAATAAATCACATTTATGACAATCCAATGATGAGTGTTTAAGGTATAAAATATGAGAGGGCTTCCCTGGTGGCGCAGTGGTTGAGAGTCCACCTGCCGATGCAGGGGACACGGGTTCGTGCCCCGATCCGGGAAGATCCCACATGCTGTGGAGCGGCTGGGCCCGTGAGCCATGGACGCTGAGCCTGCGCGTCCGGAGCCTGTGCTCCGCAACAGGAGAGGCCACAACAGTGAGAGGCCCACGTACAGCAAAATAAATAAATAAATAAATAAATAAATAATAAAAATATGAGAGAATGGAGTTAGGGAAAAGAAGAAAATGGGCAATAAAGATAACAGGAATCAGCACATTTTCCTAAGATAGAAAATTCTTAATAACAATCCAGTGCAGTAAAGAGTCCAATTCTGTCCCATTAGTACTATCCCCAGGTGGTTACATGAAGGCAGGGAAGAGCCAAAGGACACTTAGCCTCACTTATTCTCAATAGCAAAGAGACTAGAGAGAGATTTTCTGTTCTCCTTCGAGTGTTTTTAAGGCTACATACTTTTTTTATTATTAACGTAATATGTAGTTATTTTAGGAAATTTGGAAATTACAGAATAGCATCAGTGAGAAAATTTAAATTGCCTGTAATTCCAGAAGCTAGAGACAAATACTATTGCAGCTTGGTATATTTTCCTCCAGTCATTTTTCTATGCAAATGTACATGAATTTTAACCTACTTTGCACCGCACAGTGAGTACAGTTTGGCATTCTGCTTTTTCACTTAACACACCAGACATTTCTGTATTTTAAATACTCTTTAAAAACACCATGTTTCAGAACTACATAATACTCCATCATATGGCTTTACCGTAATTTATTTAAAAGTCCTGCCATTGTACGAATTTTGTTTTTTTCTAATTTTAAGTTGGCATATTTAATAATGAACATCATAATTTTGTATATTTATCTGTAGTTTTATCTACACCTCTGCTTTCCTTCTGTGAGATTTCTAAAATTAGATGTCTAGGTCAGAGGTATCAATTTTTTAAAGGCTATTAATGTATATTACCAAATTCTTTTCTCAAAAGATTGTACATATTTTTATTCAATTCTGCAGTGTATGAAGGTGGTTCCTTTCCCACTTCTGGCTTTATGCTTTAAGAATGTGGTAATATCAGCAAAGTACAAACTGGTGAAGCATTTCAATTCCTTTATAATTTACTAGTCCAACATTCAGTTTAAATGCTATGAACTGAAAGCCTTCAAGAGGGCATTTCAAAATGTATTTACACTTACGTGAAACTGCCTTTATTCTGCAGTTTAAAGAGCTGTGATTATCTTCACAAAATTTTACCATAATGCCTCTTGACTCAGAGGTGTAGCTCCAGAAGAGAAAAAATAAAATTAGACAATGATGTCTTAGAAAGAGCACAAGATTTTGATTCACATAGACCTAATGAGATATTTAACTTTAAAAAACTATTTAACCCCATTTGACTCTGTTTCTTCAACACTAAAATGCGAGAAATATCTACTTTTCTGGGTTATAAAATTTGATGATATATATATATATATATCAGTTATTGAAAATGAAAAGGCTTGCTCATCACCCTTCCATAGTGAAGCTCACCAGAAACCAAATCCCACCTAAGCATATATTTATCACCTTTTAGTGTTTAATTCTTAAAATAGATGTTTAAGGATTATTAAATATGTAAAGAATGCTTCCCATGCAAAAACAAACAGCAAAAAAAGATAACCAGGAGGAAACAGACTATGCAGAGTGAGAAATACTTCAACAAAATAAAATTAATATAGTGTACCATAAAACTAGAACAGGATATCATAAATTAGGAACAATCACAGAATAAAGAGTTCCTAAAAATTAGGAATATAATAATAAAAGACAAAGTCAAGGAAACCACAAGAGACAAAAAGAAATGGAAAGTTAACAGGGGTAAAGTCAGAGAATTAATCCAGGAAAGCCAGCATTTTTTTTCAATAGGAGTTGCCAAAATAAAGGGGAAAGAAAATCACAATAATGTAACAATACCAATAAGAAAATTACCAAGCTGAAAATTCAGTTTGAAAAGGCACACAGATGCTCACTAAAGAGATCAAAAATTTCCTAAGAAAAGAAGCACCTACCATTAGAATGGCCTCTGACTTCTCAATAGAAAGACTATAAGAAAGTAGAGGCTTCAGACTTCTGAGAGGAAGCAGCCTGTGATCACCCAAACTATCAATCAAGCAGGAGGGCAGAATAAAGACACATCTAGCTTGTAAGGAAACAGAAGACTTTCCCAGGCACCCTTTCTCAGAAAGCCATTGGAGGCAGAAATAAGATGTAGGTACCAAAGGGTCCTAATACAAAAAGTGGGAAAGAAACATTCCAGAATGACAGTTGTACTAGGCCTAGAAACAATAGCCACAACTGATGCAGGAGGATGAAGGGGTACAACAGGAATATCTCCAGGCCAAAACCAGAAAAAGTTTAATGTAGCCAATCGCTTATGAGTTTCATCTGAATCTGTTCCCTTCTTTATTCTTATCCTTCTCTCTCTCATCAAGCTCAAGAGGAGTTTATTTTGTTGGTATTTCAGAACACTCTCTCGTTTCTTTTAGATTCTTTGGTTTTTCTTGTATACTAAGCTGAGGACTAAATTCTTTCTCAGGGCCTCTATTTGCTTTAATAATGAAGCCATTCAAGGCCACACTTTTCTGAGAACAACAACAATAAAAAATCATTTTAAAATGTTACTGATGGCCATTTAATCAGTCTTTTATAGAATATTTGGGAACAAATAGTAACAGATATACAGAAAACTAAGTAAACAAAAAAGGAAAGTGTTAATGCTTAAAAATGTATGAGAAAGGAAAAAAAATCATAATCTAAGTCTTGGCTCAGAAGTAAGCGATATTCGATTTTTCACAGAACTAGAACAAAAATTTTCACAATTTGTATGGAAACACAAAAGACCCTGAATAGCCAAAGCAATCTTGTGAACGAAAAACGGAGCTGGAGGAATCAGGCTCCCTGACTTCAGACTATACTACAAACCTACAGTAATCAAGATAGTATGGTACTGGCACAAAAACAGAAAGATTGATCAATGGAACAGGATAGAAAGCCCAGAGATAAACCCATGCACATATGGTCACCTTATCTTTGATAAAGGAGGCAGGAATGTACAGTGGAGAAAGGACAGCCTCTTCAATAAGTGGTGCTGGGAAAACTGGACAGGTACATGTAAAAGTATGCGATTAGATCACTCCCTAACACCATACACAAAAATAAGCTCAAAATGGATGAAAGACCTAAATGTAAGGCCAGAAACTATCGAACTCTTAGAGGAAAACATAGGCAGAACACTCTATGACATAAATCACAGCAAGATCCTTTTTGACCCACCTCCTAGAGAAATGGAAATAAAAACAAAAATAAACAAATGGGACCTAATGAAACTTCAAAGCTTTTGCACAGTAAAGGAAACCATAAACAAGACCAAAAGACAACCCTCAGAATGGGAGAAAATATTTGCAAATGAAGCAACTGACAAAGGATTAATTTCCAAAATTTATAAGCAGCTCATGCAGCTCAATAACAAAAAAACAAACAACCCAATCCCAAAATGGGCAGAAGACCTAAATAGACATTTCTCCAAAGAAGATATACAGACTGCCAACAAACACATGAAAGAATGCTCAACATCATTAATCGTTAGAGAAATGCAAATCAAAACTACAATGAGATATCATCTCACACCAGTCAGAATGGCCATCATCAAAAAATCTAGAAACAATAAATGCTGGAGAGGGTGTGGAGAAAAGGGAACATTCCTGCACTGCTGGTGGGAATGTGAATTGGTACAGCCACTATGGAGAACAGTATGGAGGTTCCTTAAAAAACTACAAATAGAACTACCATATGACCCAGCAATCCCACTACTGGGCATATACCTTGAGAAAACCATAATTCAAAAAGAGTCATGTACCAAAATGTTCATTGCAGCTCTATTTACAATAGCCCGGAGATGGAGACAATCTAAGTGCCCATCATCGGATGAATGGATAAAGAAGATGTGGCACATATGTACAATGGAATATTACTCAGCCATAAAAAGAAACGAAATTGAGCTATTTGTAATGAGGTGGATAGACATAGAGTCTGTCATAAAAAGTGAAGTAAGTCAGAAAGAGAAAGACAAATACCATATGCTAACACATATATATGGAATTTAAGGAAAAAAAAATGTCATGAAGAACCTAGGGGTAAGGAATAAAGACACAGACCTACTGAAGAACGGACTTGAGGATATGGGGAGGGGGAAGGGTGAGCTGTGACAAAGCGAGAGAGTGGCATGGACATATATACACTACCAAACGTAAGGTAGATAGCTAGTGGGAAGCAGCCACATAGCACAGGGATATCAGCTCCGTGCTTTGTGACCGCCTGGAGGGGTGGGATAGGGAGGGTGGGAGGGAGGGAGATGCAAGAGGGAAGAGATATGGGAACATATGTATATGTATAACTGATTCACTTTGTTATAAAGCAGAAACTAACACACCATTGTAAAGCAATTATACCCCAATAAAGATGTTAAAAAAAAGAATAAGAAGTGATATTCACTTATTATTACAAACGTGAAAACAATTTAATGAGCAATTGTGATATAACCGTAATTTTTTTTAAAAGGGAGGATATTTTGGATGGCTGGGTATGAGATCTTAGAAAAACTAATTCTCAACCAACAAAACAAGAAGTCAATAGATAGTATCAAGTATCTATAAATCAAGAAATAACTACTTAAGCATAGAGCTATCAGAAGAAAAAAATAGAAGAGTTGAAAATCATTGTCTCAGGAGCCGCCTGGAAAGAAATATTAGCAAGGTGCTACTTTTAAATTTTAAGCCTATATGAGGTTTAAACTATTATACTTATATAAAATGATGATTAATTTATTTATATAACTTAATAAAAAGCACCCTAAATTTTTGTTCTTTTAGAACGGAAAGTGAGAGAGGACAGAGAAAAAGGGTGAGAGAGGTAGAAGGAGAAGAATGAAAGATCAGTAAAAGAGAAACTATAGAGAGAAAGCAGACTATAAAACATCTTAGAAAGTAGCTTTCTTCAAATGTTTTTCATTAAATGTAAAAGAGGTAATCAAAGTAATTTAACCTGATTACTAACTCCGGAATGTGTTAATTGTTGTACCACATTTGTAAATAAGAAATAAGTATCAGTAAAATATGGCTTAATTACTTACACTGTATTTCTTCATTCACTCCCCCATCAGCACCCTAATTCAGCCTACTCCTCTTGTGCCTAGATGTCCACAGCTCCCTCCCACCAACCATCCTGCTCTAGTCCCAGCTCAGGATCATTTCACAGAAGACCCTATCTTCATAATGGCACTCCCAGCTCAAGAACTTATTGCAGTCCACTGCCTTGGTGTAAAGCATGCTGCCTGGCTTTGAAGGCCCTGCCTCTACCTCTCCTCACATCCAGTAAGTTCCCAGGACACATCCTCTGTGCCAGTCACTAATGCCTACTTCTCCAACTGCCATTCTCCCTTTATGGGTTATGCTGCTTTGTCACCCCCCCTCCCCCCAGACAAAAAGTGTGTATTTACCTCTAAACCACTGCCTTTATGGGTCATGCTGCTTGGTCACCCCCCTCACCCCAAACAAAAAGTGTCTATTTACCTCTAAACCACTGCCTTTATGGGTCATGCTGCTTGGTCACCCCCCTCCCCCCAAACAAAAAGTGTCTATTTACCTCTCTCATCTACCCAAATTCTCGTGTCACAGTCCACCTCAAACCATAGTGCCTCTAAATTGCCTTCTCTGAGATGTCCCCAGCACACAGATTTAGGCCTTTTCTAATGACTCTTACAAATACTGCCTTCATCTCATAATTAGCACCTATTTAAATATGTTCCTATTCTCTATTTCTGTATTATATTTTCATTGCCTATTTTGTTTTCCTATAATTGTAAACAGTTCTGTATCAGGAAACATACCGAACTCCTCTATACTCTATAATAATTAAAATCATAAATGGAGCCCAGTAATGCTTTTGAATTGTTTAAAAATATGTATTTTACAGCACCCAGTGCATTTTCACACACATGCCACATACTTAGGATATGTTGAATGGTTGATTGATTAACCCACTTTAAATGCACTAAATAAACACATTGTATTTTTAAAGCTGTCAAATCCTTTGACTATTAACCTTTGTTATTTAACCATCGCCTTTCATCTTTCTGGGCTGAATCTGTGCTTTAGCTGTATCATCACACATTTCAATTTTCTAATTTAGAAAAAAAATAAAGCAGTATGTAAAAATTTCACAAAAGATGATTCAGATACATGGTTATCAAAAATAATCTGTTACCGGAATTCATCTCTAAATTGTCTTTATAATAGGTATCTTATTTCATTCCCAATTAAAATTAAATGGCTTTAAAATTAAATGGAATGTGGAATGTGGCATGATAGGCATTGAGATGAAAGAGCTTCTGAAAAGTTTTCTTTGAAATTCATGTTACCCAAATGTCAATATTTTAGGAATAAACATCCAGTAAGAGTTTGGAGGTAAAGAAGAGTGATACGGTAAGAGAAAGAAATGTGAGAAAAGCTTTGGTTCTCCTGTGTGCAAAATCTTACTCCTAGTAAAAGGACTATGTGTCCCACCCAAAACTGTATTATTCCAGTTTTGAGGGATGTTTTGATTCTCCCCCTCCATCTTCATGAGGCAAAAAGTACATAAATGGGCTACAGCTACAAAGAGAAAAAATTCTATCAAATTTTTTTATAGAAAATTTCAAAATACCTATCATTTATAAAACCCATGTGTAAAGTTCCCTAGTCTCCAGACAACAGGTTGGCATAAGCCACACTATATTGCTGGGAAAAGGCTATGTCCTAATATAAAAGAACTGTTTTTGTCTTAATTCCTGGAAATTTGCAGAAGTATGTTAAAGAAAAAGAGAAGCCAGATTGGGCACGTTAGCATGAACAGACATCCAATAAACAGCAACAGAATGGAGGAAATTTACACCCCTTTGCTCAGACAATTAAAAACAATTAACGTTTTTCTCATCAACAAGCCAGCTTCAAATGTTGTGTGCAAAATTCACAAGCAGTCGTCCTGCCAGTAGCATACTTGACTCCTTAGTCTTTATAGAAAACTGTTTTTTGTCTCACTTGCTCTGAAAGTATTTTAACAATTGCCTTTGGTAACTTAAGGAGAGAATTTGGCACAGAGAATTTGTTAAAATGTACATGAAAGCTGCCCGCCAAGGTAATGGTACAGAACAGGTGCTATCCAAGTCAGAAGGTGGACGCAAAAGAAGGAAACCAACAGACGGAATAAGCACAGGAAGTGACCCCGAAACAAGGCAGCCGGCGCCTCGTACTGTTCCCACCACCTGGCCCAGCCAGAGCCAGCCCTCTGCCAATTGTCCGGCCAGCAGTTGTTTACACATCCCACTGACAGGCCTGGCCACATCGTCTGCCTTTCTTTCTTTTTTAAAAAAATTTCTTTCTCTTACTAGACGAAAGCCTGTTTTGTGAACTTTTGATTCACTTCTTTACTCTAAATATATAAAGGAGTTAGTAATGTTTCTGATTTGTTTGAGCTCTTGTTACAATAAAGAAAATAATCATTTTTGTCTTATTTGTTAGAAATCCCCTTTTGCCGTTAAAGGTGTTATTGAAGGATTTGGGGCTGATTTCTTTGGGCACTTTCTTACTTTAAAGGAAGTAATTAGGTTTTCATTTTACTTATTAGAAATTGATACTTGCTGTTAAAGACAGAGGGTCATGTTTTTGCTAAAGTCATTTAGCAGTATGAGGACATTTAGAATGCCTCTATGGTTCAACTTTAATCTCTTCATTAGTATTATTTCACCTGGACCAGCTGTAACCTAGAGGCAGGGCTGTTAAACTGAGATCAGATACCAAGAGTTAGTTTAGATCAAGTGTTGACTTTGATGTGGGGAAGCAAGTTCCTACACTAAATGTTCCTAAAGTGAAGTCCTTAGTACTCAGTATGACTGTGTGGTATAGAACCCTAAGTAGTCAATTAGTAGGGGAGGAAACAAATATTTTTTTCTTCTACTCATTTTAGGTTCATTGGCTAGGTCCCTGTAAATTAGACTGACAAAAGACAGATTAACAAAAGAAAAACAAATTCATTTACATGTGCATTGAGCATACATAAGAGAGAACTCAGAGATGAATACCTCAAAGGGATGGCTGGAATTTGGGGTCTATAGACTTAATTCACTAGGGGAAGGGGAAGGGAAGAAAGGCCACATACAGAAAAACAAAGGACATTTTGGAAAGATAAAAGGGACCTTAGAAGAACCAAGGGGGGTTATGTCAGTTTTGTGACAAAGTCTGTTTGGGTGTGATGAGAAGATTACAGTAGCTTTGCAGAAGCAGATTTAGTGACTTTTTTTTTTTTTTTTGCGGTATGCGGGCCTCTCACTGTTGTGGCCTCTCCCGTTGCGGAGCACAGGCTCCGGACGCGCAGGCTCAGCGGCCATGGCTCAGGGGCCCTGCCGCTCCGCGGCATGTGGGATCTTCCTGGACCGGGGTACGAACCTGTGTCCCCTGCATTGGCAGGTGGACTCTCAACCACTGCGCCACCAGGGTAGCCTGATTCAGTGACTTTTGAGATCTTTGGGGAGGCTCTGCTTTTAGGCAGATACAGGATTTCAGAAACTAAATACATTCAGCTCAAAATCATTTTGATGCCCAATCCCAAAGTATTGACATATACACACTACTATATATAAAATAGATAACTAATAAGAACCTGCTGTATAGCACAGGGAACTCTACTCAATACTCTGTAATGGCCTATATGGGAAACAAATCTAAAAAAAAAAAAGTGGATATATGTATAACTGATTCACTTTGCTGTACACCTGAAACTAACACAACAATGTAAATCAACTATACTCCAATCAAAATTTTTAAAAAATAAAAAATGAAAACTAGGGACAAAATCATTTTGATGACAAAGAAGCATATTTTGGGGTGGCATATCCTGATCCTTCACAACATTTCCAGTTCTACTGCTCTCATTTCTGCCTCTTTTCTACTTTCATTAGACTTTCTTTAATTTGGCTATTCTTAACCTGTATTTTGAGTGATAGCAAGCCAGAGAAATGTCCATTTTTCCAAAACATTAGGCAGCATTTCTTTGAGAACTGCCTCTTCTTCACTTTGCAAAATGTTAACATTACCCTATGAACAACAGGTGACTCTAAGGTTGAGAGATTCTGTGCGCAACTTGGTATCCTTGTTCATATTTTCTTTATTGCTATATATATATATAGTTTAGGTTTGATATATATATATATATATTTTTTTTTTTTTTTTTTTTGCTGTACGCGGGCCTCTCACTGTTGTGGCCTTTCCCGTTGCGGAGCACAGCCTCCGGACGCGCAGGCTCAGCGGCCATGGCTCATGGGCCCAGCCACTCTGCAGCATGTGGGATCTTCCCGGACCGGGGCGTGAACCTGTGTCCCCTGCATCGGCAGGCGGACTCTCAACCACTGCGCCACCAGGGAAGCCCAGGTTTTATATTTTTAAAAGTTATTTTCATTTTGGAAAAAAATATTTTAAATGTCCTAAAATTATCGAGTTTATTGAAACTTCCAGTTTGTGTCTATCCTTAGGTCACTAAAATATCACATGAGAGCTGATATCCTACTCTGTGTAGCCTTGGGTGGGTGTCTTAGTCCTTCCAGAATTTTATGTGGCCATACCAAAAAAAAAAAAAATCACAGAAATGCTCCACAGGTTTCAAGCCCAATCTGGCAGCAAGGTGACCATAAGACAGCATATTTTAAAGGAATAACTCCAGAAAAGATGGTCATAGCAAAGTCTCTAGATTGGAGAACTTTACAATGGTAAGTTTTTTTATAACTGAACCCAAAGTGTCCACACTATACAATAATATACACCAGTAATTTTGTGATTTGTAAATCACCATATTTTTTAAAGACTCCTCATTAGTTTTTCTTACAAAACAAGTACACTTTATCTTCTTGATACATTATTTTATATGATTAATTTAATGATAGTTATCATCTCTTTCTCATTGCAAAAGAAAGCTTTTATAATGTATATTGACTATACAATTTTCTAGAGTTAAAATAAATAAAACTTGGATATATTGGCTATTTCTTCTTTTGCTAAAAATAATTTTCTTCACTTATTCTTAGCTTTCTTCAAATATTTTTTATGTCTTTAAAGAGAATTTACTGACATACATTTTTTCACTTATAAGTTGATACATTATTGTTTATTTTAAAAATTGCATTTCATATTGATTTTGATGGAGTCCCCTTACTATGAATCTAAAAGTCAAGAGGAGATGCAGAAAGCAGTTTTGCCATTTGTGACAACTGATCAGGGAAAGAGGAGTATATGGCTTTAAGTAGTCAGTCTTTGTGGGGACCCTCAGTTGGGTCAATCTATCCATTCCCCAGAATTTACATTTGATCCTGTCATCCCACACCAGAAACACCAAGAGCCTGCTATGTGCAAAATACTGCAACAGATCCTGGGAAAACAAGGTGCATCAGCCCAGGTCCTTGCTAACAAAGACCTTATATTCTAGGAAATATATTCTACTTATGTAGGTGTGAAGGAGGAAGAATGGCCTGCCTTCCTGGCTATTAGATATAGGAAGCTGGCCCTGTGAGAATTTCATCGGCCTAGTTTGAAGAAAATATTCAGTATCAGATGAAGTCTTTCCAGTTTAACTGCTACTGTTCACAATTATACCTGAATTCCTTGATATAGTTCAGAAGGACATTCATGATGTGCCCCTTCCTGAATTCTTTAGGCACACCTCCCTATCTTAAACACTACACTTCAGACACCATAACTACTTTGTAACCAAAATTTAATATTTTTCCATCCTCTGCCACATCCCTCCTTGAGCATTTATCTCTAGTCTGGCTTAGATGCCCACCTCATTTCTCACTTTGTATCCCATGCTTATCCCTACTGTTTTCACTCATCACATGACGGTGTACTTGCCTGTTCTTGACCGTTTGTCACTAGACTGTAAGCCCCTGAGAAATAGATACATATTCTTCACCATCATGTCCTCAGTGTAAAATAGCTCCCACTTAATAGGTGCTCAATAAATATCTATTGCATGAATGAGTGAATTGCTTCAACTTCTATTTTTCAAGAGAAACAGAATATTCCTAATTGGTCCATTCCATTATCTTTCAAGTAGAAAGATAAATAATCCCAAATGATCCATAATCTATAACTAATTATACTGATTAAAATTTCTTAAAGTATAATTATATGAAGATTTACTTTAATATCCATGGTAAAAGTAACAACTGTTAGTAATTTCTAATTAGTTGCTTTTCTTTCAAATCCATATTAACTTTGGATTCAAATACCACAGTGATATATTCACATAAGCTGATTCATATAGCTAATTCATATAGCATATGGCTCAGAGTAAGTGCTCACTAATGCCAGCATGATGGCGTAGTGCTGGTGGACTGGTTTACGGTGATGGCAATAATGAATGTGTATCAGTAATGTTATATATAAATCATATGAAAGACATATATCCAAGATAATATTATAAAGAAAGAGTGATAAAAATTTGGACACCTATTTCAAAATACAGGAAGAGCATTACATTTGAATTACAATTCAAGTAATTGTTATTAGAATTATTATTAGATTAAGTATTATAATAACAAACCATCATGTTAGGGAAGAGGATGTGAATTATAATTGTATAATTTTACGATGCTCTGTAGGGCACGGAATTATTCTCTCTAATGTCCAAAAATGCAAGTAAATGATATTGACATTGAAATGCTTTTTGACAAAAACAGCAGTTACAGAGAGAAAGAGGGAAAAATGTTTTTATACACTCTAACTGCTCAAACCGTTTTACAAATATTTATAAAAGGTCACCAATAGAGGGCTTACCTGGGGTCAAGTGAAAGAGGCCCTAAACCATCAAAAGCTATTTCCAATGTCCAGCTGGGATATCTAAAACAGAGAATAACAAAGACAGTTTGTGACAAAGCTGACACACAGTATCCTGGAAGGAGTGAAATCAATTGTGACATTTTTCATTTATTTGTAAATGCCTCTTTGGCAGTACACTCACTCAAAATGACAGTTGCTTCTTACAGAATAGGGGAGGTGATTGTAAAATAGAGGAATCCTGACAGTTGCTTTAATGAGATTCTGCATTAGGGCTATTCTAACACTTTCCCCCAACAAGGAGCCTGCCCTTCATTTTCAATATCATAACTCAGTAATTTGGAAAATGTTATCTCTGTGAAAACTAAACCAGTGAGTCCTTAATAGCCATCGCTCAGTTTATTTTCCTCTTATCTTTCAATTAGAAGAACACATTCTAAAGCAAGTATCTGAATAAATGTCAACCATACAGACCAATTATGTCTCTTATTAAAAGAGTACTGTTTTTATTAAAAAACAGTAATATGGAGTGTGACTGAATAACTCAAGACACACTCTCCAGTAACTCAGTATTTGTTTGGAAATATCAGGGAGTACAACATAAGCTACATATTTAAAAGCTTTACTTTCTATATTTTAATAAGTTCCTCTGGAAAAGGAAAGTATTGCCAAAGTAGTTTCACTAGTCTTTAAAATTTGAGCAACTCCAAATTAAGCAGTCTTAATGAAGATTCCACGTCATTTCTTCATTTAATTATTCTTTGATCATATGTTAAGTGCTTGGTGCAAAGCAACTGGCCTAAACCCATTTCTAAAAAAAAATGTAAATTATACTGTGCAAGGAAAATGCAATCCAACTCAGGCCTAGTCCAGCACCTGTTAGTCAACCAATAGGTAGTTGCTGAACCGGTAAGCTGCACAAAATCAAATCTCTGTGCATAGCAAAATGCATTTTGGCATTTCACTGCATTATGGGTTCAAAGTCTAGATCCCAGAGAAATGAGCTAATTATGAGACCTCGGAGAAGTAACAAACTCTCTTGGTTCCAATATCCTTTTCTATGAAGTAGAGTTAGTACTATTTACTGCATGTGATTTCTGTAGTGATTAAACAAATGTTGGGACAGTAATAAAGCACCTAGCACAGTTCGTGGCTCAAAATATGCTGTTAATAAAGGGTACCTGTTATAGTTATGAAGCTTTACTTTAACCAAAACAAATGACATCTGTCTCAAATAAAACAAGAACAATAGCATACAATAAATAAGCAACAATAAATAAGTAAAAAGAGGAAACCGTGGCTGCAGGATACTAAGATAAGACCTTCAGTTCTCTCTCTCTTCCAGTAACAGCCTCTTTGCAACTCAGTTCTCTCATCACAAAAATGGGACTAACGTTCCTACCTTTACATAAAACCCCATCTCGGCTTGGCTATGAAGGCTGTCTGGGTATTTAAGTACCCCAAAATCATACGTTCTTGGAAAATGTGCAATGACTATGGCAGTGAGCATCATTTCACGTTGGCAAATTAACTGTGGTCTCAGATTTTGTGTTGGTAACCTTACCCTGCTGGCTGCTGATTAATTTTTAGGTACTGCTCAGTAGAGATGGAAAACTGCTTGAGCAGCTAAATGTGTGCAGATTCATGGAGGGTTTTGTTTCCTTATTCTATCCTCAGTTTACCTAGAGCAGTGGTTCTCAAACTTAGCTATACATTAAAATCACCAGGATTTTTATAAAATGCTATTGATAATATCTATGTGCAACCCAGCACAATTAAATAAACATATTTTTAAAAGCTCTCCAGGTAATTCTAATTATTCTATTTGCAGCTAGGGTTTAGAACCACTAGCTTAAAGTCTGATGCTTTGTTTCTCCAATAGACACTATTGGCTTCCTATACAAACCACCGTTTCCTCTTTTTTGCTAGGCAGAGCCCTGATTCATCTTAGGTGTCTTTTCCCCAAGCAGCTCTGGGAAGGATGACTTATGCCCAGGTTCAGCCAACCCGATTAGACTCAGCCAATCGTAGTGAACCCATTTCCTTTGCCAGGAATTGATTTAAGCGTATATATGTTATCCATATCTAGCCAACAATATGCAAGGAAACATATTCTGGGGGCTTCTAGCAAAGTTTTCCACCCTCCTAACAAAATGCTTTTTCTTCTGCTGTTGTATATGGATATGAGGCCTAGAACTGCTTTAGTCATCTTGACAGCATGGAGTAAGTTAATCTGAGGATATAGCTAACATCTTGAGAATGGCAGAGCAGAAGGGTAGAAATAGATTCTGTGACAATGTCATTCAGCTGCTGAATTAACTTGTCCCACTTCTGGAATTATGTAAAATAAATTCAAACAGCATCAGAGCACTTTGATTTACATAGCATCCCAAAAAAATATTAAACAAGAAAAAAGCTATATCCCAAGCCTAAGTTTAGCTCAAAAATATCTTTCATTGTTGATATTTTGAAATCCTTATGAACTAAACCAATTGGTGAAAAATGTCAATTTTTCTTAAAAACTAAATAGTGTCAGTTTTACTTACGTGGCTTTATAGCACTTATTTTTACTAAGAAATAGTGTTTTGTAGCAAACATAAGAAATTTAATAGCAGATCCTATCATTCAAATATTTTTCAGAAGTACTAAGTTGTTCTAATATTTACATACACACATAATGTACAATATTAAATATATTTTTTATACCGTATGTACAAATACGTGCATGTATTTGCTTTTTTAAGTTATTGCCAACCACATCGTGCTTAAAGTAGAGAAAATGAGTTTTTTAACATCTAACCATAATAATCCCATCATTTCCTAATAACTGTGTTTTTCCTTTTAATTGATTCTATGTATAACTTGCATTCCTTGCAAGTAGTACGTCTTACTGTCAAAATCCATATTATAATTTTGCTTCCAAAATGTCCTTTTACTAGAGCAGTAATTTCCTGACTCAAAGAATACAAGGGATATTTTGGAATGATGCTTTACTGTCAACCACACAGTTGGAATGCGATTAAAAGGAATTTGTTCCAAGATCTACCATGGAGTTTTAAAGTGGCACACACTGTAATCACCATGCTCCAACTTGCCACTTTAAAATCTGGTTACTTCCAAACTCTCTAAGTTCTTTTGTGTTGCTTTCTCTCTCTATTCCATCTGCAATTTCTGTATTATTTATTCAACAATAAAAAAATCACCAGCACTTTTGTGGGAAGGGAGGAAACTAGACTACCCTTGGCAGGTGGTATTTGCTAGATAAAGAAGACAGCAACATGTATTAGGGGTCTTAGCTTTTGGGAGCCAGCAGAGATGACCCCACCAAATCTTCAACTAATTTACAAACTTACAACTGTCATGGTATGCTTAATGTGATGGATTTCTTGTGAAAGCCAATAGAGGATATAGTTTTGGTGCAGGACCAAGTGAGTTTAAAAAGCTAAAACTAAGTGGGTTCCATGAAGAAGGAGGAAGAGTGCTGGGGGGAAAAAGGGGCAGAAATTCTGAGAACATTCCTTTCCCCAGAATAGATCAGGATGTGAAACGGGCACTTGAACCAGTTTTCCCTCAGTAGTTTGGGAAACGTCAATGTATCTTTTATCTCCCTCATTATTCTACAAGCCCCTGAGACCAATGCTGCCTTTTACTCTTTGAATCACAACAGAACACAATAAATGAATTTGATTCAGGTGGGAGAGCTCCTCCAGAAAGGGTCTTTGTCCCTGCTACTCCCAAATTTAGGCAAGCTCTGTACGCAACTTTCCTTTTCTACTCAAAATATTAATAAGACTGACTTCTCGATAGCACTAAGAACTTGGCAGAGCTGAAAATCTCATGGGTGACTTTAGTTCAGGCTCAAATCTGTATCTCTGGATCACTTATTGCTTTGTAGAGGACACAGGATTGCTTCCACCCATCAAGCCCTGCTCTTAACACAGTTCCTGACAGCTACCACTACTTAATAAGAGTAAGAAAGAGTCTCAAAAGTGCAGTATGTTTTCCTGAACTTCATCTGGAGCTCCAAGTTCCATTTCTGGTATCTTTTCCTCTCTACAAAAGATGGGAGTTTCTAAAGTCATAGTAATGGATCTGCACGCTCTAAAGTATTATAGGTGCTCATGTCTGTCTTCAATCCTCCTCCTCCAAAGATAAGTACCTGACATCATCTCTGCAGGGACTTTCACAAAGTAGAGACATAATAAATGTCTGGTGCATTGAACTGAATTATAAATGAAGTACCTATTGTTTGCTCTCTTTTTATTTATGCTATAACTATCCTTAGATAATGAATTTATCTTTTGGAGCACTAAAATACAACCATTAGGATCAGATATTTTATTTCACAAGTACAAAAATCAACATTGATCTTAAAAAGTTCTACAAATTTTTAAGAGGAATTTAATATTTTGAAGTTTATTTCTGGAGGCAAGCCCTTACTTCTTGTGAATTTCATTTCACTGATAGAAATATATGAGGTGTGTTAAGAACCATTGGTATTTCAATTGTAAATATTAAGGAAAATTGTATTACAATGCAGACAGGTAATCCTGAGCCCCAGGAGAGCAATAATGATTAACAACACGCTCTAGAGGGAGTATAAATTTTAATACTATCAGTCATAAAATCCATGTTTCAAAGGTTACAAAACAGAATCAAGTTTACCAAAAAGCAAATAAATCATTTTGCTTAGGGGTTTCTTGTTTCATCTCTGATTTTTAAATAATCAGCATCATCTCCCCAGAGCAGGAAAACTATACCTACCTGCAAATGAACTATATGAAGTTCTAAAATCCTTACAGAGAATTCTCTCACTGGATTCTGCTCCTCATAAATTCTATTACCAGTATTTATTCAAATTTACTTTTAAAAAGATAAGTGAGACTTCAGGGAGGTGGCCTTTACATGGATTTTATTTGCTGATGATAATGATGACAGAACATGCCTCTTTATAAGATGGGTTAGAGATTAATCCCACACTAATCACAGTACTTTTTGAGAGCGGATCTCAATTCTGGACTCTAAGAGAAAACTAAAATAATCCAAAAAATATGCCAGAAAGTCATGGAAATGACTAAAAAGGCTAGAACTCCATGAGTAAAAGTGCAAGAGAATGTGATGAAAATCAGGGAAGAATATTGAGAAACACAACATGCATACAAACAAAACCAGATAAACTCAAACATCAATAGATTTTTAATGACACTATTTCATGATAGCTTGTTTGCTTTAATGCTCCTTAATACCCATAATCTTACATCTTTTTTTTCAAGTCACATGAACTATATAAGTCAATGTGTTTAACTTCAATTTCTTCAACAAATTAGTTAGCAGTTTCACAAAATAAGGTGATCATACGAGATGAATCAGTTGTCCCATTCAATATTTTAACAGTCACATTTCCTATTTTCTATGTTTGTGATATTTTGTAATTTATAAAAGGCTATCCCTATAATTCTAAACATGCTATGGGAGCTTATAATCTAAAGGAAAGGAAAAGACTAACACATGAAACAGTAGCCATATTTAATCAACACTATTGATGCTCTTAGGAAAACCTAGTGAGGAGAGTTAATCTTTCCTGCAGAGAAAGTAAGAAACATCAAGTTGGAATAAACTCTCATGTGTGTATTTAGCTCTGTCTACTTCAGGGATTGGCAAACTTTTTTCTGTAAAGGTCCATATCATAAATATTTTTGGCTTTGCTGAACATATGGTCTCTGTTGCAACTATTCAGTTTTGCTGTTCCAATGTGAAAAAGCCATAGACAGTATGTAAACAAATTTGCATGGTTGTGTATGTTCAAATAAAACTTTATTTCTGAAAACAGCTGGGGGGCATAACTTGACAATTCCCAGTCAAGTTCATCATTGAGAAGTTATGCATCCCATTTTCAATATGGAATAGAAAGCAAGAAAGGGACAGGCCAGGTAGAATTTTTTGTAGATACACCCTGGAATCCAGAACACCAAAAACACTTATATTTGAATGTAATTTCAATAAAATATGATGGATGATTTTATTGATCATTGTTCCACATTTTCCATGCAAATTCCTCCCTCCATTAGGACAGATTCTTTAGAACCTGTCAACTAGATAAAGCTCTTCCTAAGCTTCCTGTCATTGAATTTCCTTGGCAACTGAGATATCTTTAAGATGACAGTCTACATATCAAATTTTGACAATTAAAAGCTTAATTACACTTTAAAATAAAAATAAAAGACTTTTTTCTATCACTTAGATGTGCCCCAATTTTCTACGTTTTTCCTAGAAACCAGTATTCACTACATCAGAAGGTAGAACAAAATTATTAAATAAGTACAAGTACCCTGAATCATCATAGCAACTTCCTCCTTTCACTCCATCCTCCATCATGAAATGTATCATAACACATTCAAAATTCTGAACAGAAATGTTGTAATATGGCTCTCAATTATTTCAGTGATAAAACACTAATACAAAATTTCAGTGTTACAAAATGCAATTGCTAAACACGAGCTAGCCATTTAAAAATTCGACTAAAATTTCCTTTTCCTCTAATATTGTTTCCTTTAGAAAAGTTATGAAAGGTGACCATGATGTAATCACAAATAATAATAGCTAATATTATTATATGCCAGGCAATATGTCAAGTGTTATACATTTATTAAATCATTTAATACTCAAACAACCCTATATAAAAATTCATGTACTATTATTACTCTCATTATACAATGATGAAGAAACAGTGCTTGTCCAAAATCACAGGGCCACTAAGAAGCAGAGCTAGGATTTGAAAGCAGGTGTTCTAGGCTCCCAATGCTATTGAGGTCAAGGCCTTGATTCAGTGTCTGCACAGGAATCCTAGTCTCCTGGCACAGCCAGTCTGCCCTACACTCTGTCTGGGAAACGTCACCACTGACAAAGAGGATGATGAAATAAGAGATGGAGGTGAATGCATAGAAGTACAAGCCAAAAGTGGTAGAAAGTGCGAGGGGGGGTCCAAACGTCATTTATTCAACAAATGCTACAGGTCAGTAATCCTCCTTACAGACATGGCAACCACATTTATTTCAGGCTTTGGAATCTGATCAGCCTGTTTAAAACCTTGCTCCACGACTTTTTTGATTACTTGATTAAAATTTAGGAGACTCAGAATCCTCTTACATAAAATGAGGATACAAATCAGGATTGTTTTTCAGAGATGTTATGAGGATTAAATGATCTCACGAGGGCCTGATACATAGTGGGTGCCCCCAAAATGGTAGCTGCTACTATCATTCAGGGTTTTATTCATTTTAAATATGGAAATGTCAAATAGTATGTTAAAAGATAACAGACATCTGGATAAAAAGTTAAAAATGTATCCAATCATTTGAATGGCCTGTCTATATAACTTTGGGTTTCTCAAAATTTACTGATTATCTACCATGTACTAAACTTTATTAGAAAAAAAAAAAAACCCCAGCTGTGGTTAGTCATAAAGACAAACTCTCTAGAAGATTGACTGAATTTTTCACTTTCATCTGAAAAAATTACATGTATACAACGGTTAAGACATTACTTCAATTCACAGAGCTTCCTACCTTGTCGATGGCTACAGTATGTTTTGACAAATCCTTCAGTCTTCAGCAAGGCTTACAAGGCCAGACAGGCTGAACACCCCCTCCTACGAACATATGCTTATTTCCAGTTTAAAGCCACTTCATCCAATTTTCCCAATGCACCATAAAAATATCATTTTATCACTCTCTATGTGTCCCTTGATACACCAAAGATAGAATTGTGTTGGATGCCATCTGATGTCATCATTAAATGAGGTAGTGACAATCGTATTTTAATGTAGTTAAATCATACTCCAGTAAAATTTTTAACATACGATGCTATTAATTATGTAACATTGCAAACAAACATAAAGAAACAGATCATGTTTCAAGGAGCTTTTGTTAACTCAAAGGAGGGAAAAAAGAGAAAGACAAAAAAGGAAGAAATAAAGAGACAAACTATATTCAAAGAAAAAAAATTCTTTTGTAATTTTCTCTTAAGAGAATTGTCTGAATATACATTTTCCAAAGAAGACATACAAATGGCCAAAGGCACATGAAAAGATGCTCAGCATCACTAATCGTCAAGAAAATGCAAAGCAAAATTACAACGAGCTATCACTTCACACCTGTTAAGAGTGGCAATAATCAAAAAGACAAGAAATGACAAGTGTTGGTGAGGATGTAGAGAAAGGGGAACAAACACTTGTGCTCTGTTGGTAGGAATATAAATTGGTGCAGCCACTATGGCAAACAGAATGGAAGTAACACAAAAATTTTAAAAAAGAACTTCCACATGACCCAGCAATTCCACTTTTGGGCATTTATGCCAAGAAAACAAAAACACTAATGCCAAAAGATATATGTACCCTCATGTTCACTCCAGTACTGTTTACGATAGCCAAGACCGGGAAACAACTTGTGGCCAGCAAGAGATGAATAGTTGTTAAAAATGTGCCCCCCAGACAGACACACACTAGAATATTTTTCAGCCAAAGAAAAGAAAGAAATCTTGCCATTTGCAACAACATGGATGGACCTTAAGCGTATTATGCTAAGTGAAATACGTCAGAAAGAGAAAGACAAGTACCACGTGATCTCACTTATATGTAGAATCTAAAAAAAAACAACCTAAAAAAACCCTGAGCACATGGATATAGAGAACAGGCTGGTTGTTACCTGAGGGCGGGGGCAGGGGGGTGGAGGGAGATAGATAACAGGGTTAAAAGGTACAAATTTCCAATTATGAAATGAATAAGTCATAGGGAATATATGCACATCATGGTGACTATGGTAAATAATACCGTGTTGCATATTTGAAAGTAGCTGGGAGAGTGGACCTTGAAAGTTCTCACAAGAAAAAAAACATTTCCCACAAGAAAAGAAAATGTTTGCAACTATGTACGGTGAACGGATGTTAACTGGTCTTATTGTGGTGATCACTTTGTAATACATACAAATATCAAATCATTAAATTGTACACCTGAAACTATTATAATGTTATATCAATTGTTGTCACTTATACCTCAAAAAGAGAATGAAGTACCTATTGGACTTGTGCTACTCTGTTCACAAACTGAATTTCAAAAGGAGGAAAAGGAAAATAATGTTACAGAACCATATGATTATGATTACTAAAATAATAACACACATAATTAGGTTATATTTAAGCACAAGTTGGCAATGACCTGGCAATATATGAAAAGCAAAGTCATAAATGAGGGAAAAGACATTTTCCCACAGATGAGATAAACAGTGTGAAGCCTCAGGTGGGTTAGAATTAATGTGATTAGCTCCAGCAGGCAGCAAATCCCACGAGGTAGAATTTATCTTTCATCTGTTCTCAATTCATCCAGCTGGTACAGAGAAGTTTTTTTTCCTGTCACTCCACTGTTGTCATCCTGTCTTAGGTTGTTTTCAAACTTAAACCACCTATTACATCTTTGTTACAGGAAAGCTTAAACAAAGTGCATTTGTATAAGACATGCAGACAAAAATGTCAGAATACTCCATTAGATGACTATCCTTGATCTTTGCTTTTACAGAAAATTTATGTGAATTAAGCCAAAATTATACTGAAATGACAGAATATGAGTTATGACTATAAGAATTTGTATTAAGTATAACCAGATATAAACGATGTGCTTTCCTCACGGGAGATTCTACATCTATTCCAATGATACTGCCATTGTTTAAATATTTTTAATAAAACAAATGAGAGTTTGTTAAACACCAGTTTCATCATATAACAAGGTTACATTACCGAATCAGGTCCGTTTGCCTGACGAGCAGCAAGCCACACACTGAGATGCCCAGGTTTGCAGCAGAGAAAAGTTTTATTCACAAAGCAGCCAAGTGAGGAGATGAGAGAACAAATCTCAAATCCGTGTGCCTGAAGGCAAGGGGCCTGGGCTATTTATGGGGTAGAGCTGAGGCTGGGGAGTGTGAGGAAAAGTGATTAGAGGCAAGAAAAAGGTGAGGTAATTATTGTTAGGGTGGAGTTTTCAGCCCTCTGATGTCAAAAGGTCACCAACGGGACATTGGCGCATGCCCAGTCGGAGGACTGGCGATCCCAACCAGTCTTAACCAGCTTTAGCTCAAACTAGACACAGCTGACTCCAAGTTTCTGGAAAGCAACTCGGGCAGAACATCTTGTTTAGGCTCTGTGAAGCTTGGAAGACCTGCAAGTCTTTTGTAGCAGCAATTAAAGCAAGCTTGATCAGTGAAGGCAGATGACAGGTGTAATGGATTTAACTGATGATTACCCTCATTTTAGTTAGTCATCTCTAAGCTCCTGGTTAGTGTTATATGACTACCAAAATAGTCCATTCAACCACTAGCTCTACTAATACTGGGACAAAGTAGAGGACGCATAAGATCATTATCATATGTGGCACACAGAGGATGCCACTGTACGTGGAATTTCTCTGAAAGGTATTGATACATTGAAAACAAGAGGGTAAGAGAAGGGCAATGAAAGAAAAACAGGAAGCACAAAAACACACACACAAACAGGCAAAAAAACCCACCAAAACCCACTACTCTTCACTCATTCATTCACTCTTTTAAACAACTATGCCAAGGACTAACCTTGACCTTAATGGTGAAGCTTTTGAATAATCTTATGTTGCAAAGACTTATGAAAAAAATATCATTTGAAAATGTTATCTCCATGTTTAAGAATATAAAATCTGTGTACTGAGCATACTCTCCGAATGTTGGTTTGAGTCAGGATTATTGATTCTAATAAAACTCTCGTTAATACTTTTTGTCTGATATGCCTGTCTTATAGGTGCAGTGTGTGAATGTGTGTGTGAGAAAGAGATGGAGACAGAGAGATAAACACAAATAGACAGGGAGAGAGATAACTTGCTGACTCAAATAATTTTACGACATACCTTTGTAATGTCAGAGCTTTTCATACTCTGGATAACTCAAATCACTGAGCCTTTATCTTGAAAAAACCCAGAATACAAAGAGACTTATCATGTAAGAGCTGCTACTTCTGCTTTCTTAAAAAGTTGACCAGGTCTTTGAAAAGGCAACTGGGACTACCATGTGCTCAGTGCAATTAGAATAGATCTGAACTTTCTTATGCTTTACCTACATCCTCTTCTTCACACATCAATTTGCTGCAGAATGGGTAAGGGGAAGAGGCCTAGGATGGAGGACCACATTTACAAAGACCCATAAACAAGAAAAAATATAAATGTTGAAGGAATTCAACCTGACTACAGCATAAAATATGAAGAGGAATGGCATGAGGTAAAGTTAGACCTGTAACCAAAGACCAGATAATAAAAGGCCTTGTGGGTCATGTTAAGATGATTAGATTTTATTCTCAGGTTAATGGAGAATCCTTGAAAGATCTGAAGTAGGGCTGTGATTTACTTTATAGTTAGGTCATTCCTCTGTCTCAGTGTGAGGAATGGATTCGGAAAGATTAAAACAGGAGAGACTAGTTAGGAAACAGTGTCATTAATCAGACGAAAGATGATGGTGGACTCAACTAAGTAGTTGAGGTGGATATGAAGATAGATGTCAACTAGTGGAGATGAATGTCAAGTGAATAGAAATGAAAGCTATTAAGGAGGTAGAATTAACTGGGCTTGTGAATTAACTGGTCTGGTGGAATAAGGACAGTACAGCACACCAGGTGGAAACACAAGAAAGGAGAGGGCTCAGAGATGTTGAAGGGAGAGAGAGAGATGGTCTCTAAACAGTCTTTGTCATCCAAACTGTCAACCTTGGGTCTGGTTTATTTTTAGATAGGTTTAAAAAGTTGGGAATCAAAAATGTTTTTTAAAATCATCTTGCATAAAGATGGTCCATACAAGGTGTTGGTCCATACAATGTTTTTTAAAAGTTATTTGCCAAACTTCAAAGATCAGGAAATTAAACACACACATCCAGATTTTTAGCTTCTCCATACAACTGGAAGATTTGGCAACCCTGGGCCATCATACCCACATAGTAAAAACTGGGTGAAGTTGGTTAGTGACTACTGTCCTTAAATAGAGCACATACTCTCCAGGTTTCTTGAGTCCCCACACTCCCTACTTTCTCACCAGCATAAAGGCCTTTTGTTAGTTACCAGAGATCATCTTTACACTTCATTCATCTATTTTACTTACATGGGCTCTAAGGCATTTGAGTTTGAGTAATTTTTTTAATAACATTCTGGTTTCAGGAGGAAATCAGTGAGTGACAGAAACATACTACAAAATACTGAAAGAAACATATAGAAGGACATGAGAAAGTTAATAGAATAATAATCCATTGTACCATCAATCAAGGAGTAAACGCAAGGTATTTATTTAGCTTGGTGCCATATCACTTGGTACCAATTTGGTCTTATAACTAAAACAAACGTCTTCTCTTCAAGAAAGAAAAACAACTTTTCAAAGTTCAACTTGAATTTAAAACTTCTTAAAACTAATCAAAAACAAAATCAGCTACTCATTAGCTAAATACCTCATCTAGATTTTCTTCAAGTATAACTTTTTTTTTTTTGTGGTATGCGGGCCTCTCACTGTTGTGGCCTCTCCCGTTGCGGAGTACAGGCTCTGGACGCGCAGGCTCAGTGGCCGTGGCTCACGAGCCCAGCCGCTCCGCAGCATGTGGGATCTTCCCGGACCGGGGCATGAACCCGTGTCCCCTGCATCGGCAGGCGGACTCTCAACCACTGCGCCACCAGGGAAGCCAAAGTATAATTTTTTTAAAGTCTATTTTGGTTTTCTTTGGGGGGGTATAATTTTTTTTAACTGATTAAGAAAGAAAAGAATATAATATCCATGGTAAAGCAGAAATACTTGCCATGTTATATTACCATACCAGAAAAACATCCTAATATATGTATCAACACTATTTTCAATTAACTCTAATAAGCAAATATAATTCTAAGATTATGAAAAGGAACTGCTAGGATAATTGTTCTAGAAGTACTGCAATTAAAGATGAAAGTACATAATGCTTTCTTCTGGCAAAAGAACATTTCACTGGCACAGACAAGCAGTCTCTCATGTAACATTTAATAATCAGTAGATGATACATAAATAGTAACAATCCCTCCCCCCAAAAAAACTCAATAAATCCAAGTCTTAATCAGAATATGAAAGTTTGTTCATTTTCTCTAATAATAATATAGAAAATAAAATTAAAACTAACCTGTCGGTTGAAAGAAAAACTTAACATCACAATATACATTGAAATCATATGTATTTTACTACAGGAAAATCACACCCATTTAAAAATTAATTTTAGAAGTAACTATAGCAAAGGAACTTTCAAAATTAATTCATTTATTTTTAGTTTTTTCAATTAAAGTATAGCTGATTTACAATGTTGTGTTAGTTTCTGGTGTGTAGCAAAGTGATTCAGTTTTATATTGTTTTCTTTTTCATATTCTTTTACATTATCGTTTATTACAGGAGATTGAATATAGTTCCCTGTGGTATACAGCAGGAACTTGTTTATGTACGATAGTTTGTATCTGCGGTCCCAAACTCCTAATTTAGCCCTCCCCCCGACCCTGCTTTCCACTCTGGTAACCATAAGTGTGTTTTCTATGTCTATGAGTCTGTCTTTGTTTTATAAATAAGTTCATTTGTGTCATATTTTAGATTCCACACATAAGTGATATCATATGATATATGTTTTTCTCTGACAACTTCACTCAGTATGATAATCTCTAGGTCCACCCATGTTGCTGCAAAAGGCATTATTTCATTCTTTTTAATGGCTGAGTAGTATTCCATTGTATATATCCATTCATCTGTTGATGGACATTTAGGTTGCTTTCATGTCTTGGCTATTGTAAATAGTGCTGCTATGAACACAGGGCTACATGTATCTTTTCAAATTATAGTTTTGTCCAGATATATGCCCAGGAGTAGGATTGCTGGATCATATGGCAAGTCTATTTTAAGGTTTTTAAGGAACCTCCATACTGTTTTCCATAGTGCTGCACCTATTTACATTCCCACCAACAGAGTAAGAGAGTTCCCTTTTCTCCACACCCTCTGCAGCGTTTGTTATTTGTAGACTTTTTAGTGATGGCCATTCTGACCTGTGTAAGGTGGTACCTCATTGTAGCTTCAATTTACATTTATTTTTTAATAACTTAAGGAACAATTTAAATGTTGTAATAATATTGTTAAATATTAGGCTTTCAAATTTATTCATTTCTTGATATTTTTCTCAAATTTCATAAAGAAATTGCTGTTCTTTGGATGAATAACAACATTATAGACATGACTTAAGAGGTTGACTTAACCTATATCAAAGAGGTTGTTCCAAATTATATATACCTCTGGTTTTAAGCAAAGATAATATAAAAAATAAACCACTTTTATTAGATAGCAGTATACAGATAAGTTTTTATCATCTTTGTTCAATCAATAATTTCATAGGAAGCCCTTCAAACTAATCCAAAGGAAAAACAACTTTTGCTTAATAAAGTAGGATTAGCAGGTAGAACTGAAGTGTCTGCAAACAGAAGGTGAGCTACTGTGTGTCTCTGGGTAGGTAGTATTCCCTTTCATGTATATAGTGGTGGGTCAAATGGGTAGATGTATAACTGATATCTGAATATAGCCTATATTTAAAATATAATTACTAAATGCCATTAAATAAACAAAAATAAGATTGCTATCAGAATACTGACAAGAAGCAATGTCAATATTTTAGAGGCACTTGCTCCTGGACTGTAACATTTACAACTCTAGTAAGAGAAAAGAGATGGAGACAGTATAGAAAGCATGACGACTAAAATGTTTTTGGTTGCCAATGTTGTAGATTAGTATGAAAATCAATAATAAATGTTCTATGGAATATTCTAGTAGCAAACAGGTAATTGGATCAACCTACCAGTTTATCTCTATTCACATTTTAAGCTACTTCTTTTGCTCTTTTCTCCTACTCTACAATTTCTTTCTTCTCATCTCTTTTCTCTTTTGCCCATGCTCAATGTCTATTGTTATCTGAGACTATTTTTGGAACTTAACTAAAAAGCGTTCTTTCTTCTTTCTAGGTATCGTATTGAGACAGTTTCACACTAGTCTCAGACAACTTTAAACCACTACTGCCAATTTGGTTCCCCAAACATAATATCATCACTAAATGCTATTCTATCCAATTTAAACTCTACTCTACAGCCTTTAAGGTTTTCTTCCAGTTGTCATTCCTTTGATTCCCATCAGTTACTTACCCAAAAGGTTTCTCTAATTTGGCAAAACACTTATTTGTCCAGTAAAAATTGGCCACACACCTATAATATTTATCAATAAAGTACCTGATATAAAAGCTGCCCCTGCAAAGAACTGTAACCTACCAGGGTGATAAATGAGCATTGTAAAATGTGCTAAATACTGATCTTAATGGAAACACATACTAAGAGCTGTAATGTAATTAACTTAGTGTTACTATTTGTAAAACATTTTAGAATGTTATTTTTATTTTGATGTTCTAAATTTAAACCAATGTGTTCTGTGTTACATACATCCTGGGTAATTTCATTGCCTCTATCTTCCAATTTAATAATTATCTCCTCAGCTGTGTTTAATCAGCTGTTTAACTCATATATTACCATTTTAATTTTAATAATTATATTTTTAAATTTCTAATACACACTGGTTATTTTTAATCTATCTTTTAATAAAATAACATTTTCCTATTTTATGTTTTTACATGCTTTTAAAATATTTTTAAATTTTTTAAAATTTTTCACCCCCTCTGGGAAATATACTTATTACAGGAGCTGTTTTTTCAGTAATCTATTTCAGATATATTAGTGTATATATGTCATATCCCAATCACCCAATTCATTCCATCACCATTCCCCCCCAACCTCCGCTTTCCATGATTGGTGTCCATATGGTTGTTCTCTACATATGTGTCTCTATTTCTGCCTTGCAAACTGGTTCATCTGTACCATGTTTCTAGATTTCACATATATGCATTAATATACGATATTTGTTTTCCTCTTTCTGACTTACTTCACTCTGTATGACAGTCTCTAGGTCCATCCACCTCTCTACAAATGACCCAATTTTGTTCTTTTTTATGACTGAGTAATATTCCATTGTATATATGTACCACATCTTCCTTATCCATTCGTCTGTTGATGGACATTTAGGTTGCTTCCATAACCTGGCTATTGTAAATAGTGCTGCAGTGAACATTGTGGCACATATATTTTTTAAATTATGCTTTTCTCAGGGTATATGCCCAGTAGTGGGATTGCTGGGTCATATGGTAGTTCTATTTTTAGTTTAAGGAACCTCCATACTGTTCTCCATAGTGGATGTATCAATTTACATTCCCACCAACAGTGTAAGAGGGTTCCCTTTTCTCCACACCCTCTCCACCATTTGTTGTTTGTAGATTTTCTGATGATGCCCATTCTAACTGGTGGGAGGTGATACCTCATTGTAGCTTTGATTTGCATTTCACTGATAATTAGTGATGTGGAGCAAGCAGTTTTTCATGTGCCTCTTGGCCATATGTATGTCTTCTTTGGAGAAATGTCTACTTACTTCTTCTGCCCATTTTATGATTCAATTGTTTGGTTTTTTTTGATATTGAGCTGCATGAGCTGTTTATATATTTTGGAGATTAATCTTTTGTCCGTTGATTCGTTTGCAAATATTTTCTCCCATTCTGAGGGTTGTCTTTTCATCTTATTTATAGTTTCCTTTGCTGTATAAAAGCTTTTAAGTTTCATTAGGTGTCATTTGTTTATATTTGGTTTTATTTCCATTACTCTAGGAGGTGAGTCAAAAAAGATCTTGCTGTGATTTATGTCAAAGAATGTTCTTCCTATGTTTTCCTATAAGAGTTTTATAGTGTCTAGTCTTACATTTAAGTCTTTAATCCATGTTGAGTTTATTTTTGTGTATAGTGCTAGGAAGTGTTCTAATTTCATTCTTTTACATGTGGCTGTCCAGTTTTCCCAGCACCACTTATTGAAGAGACTGTATTTTCTCCATTGTATATCTTTGCTTCCTTCATCATAGATTAGTTGACCATAGGTGCGTAGGTTTACCTCTAGGCTTTCTATCCTGTTCCATTGATCTATATTACTGTTTTTGTGCCAGTACCATATTGTCTTGATTACTGTAGCTTTGTAGTATAGTCTGATGTCCGGGAGTGTGATTCATCCAGCTCTGTTTTTTTCCCTCAAGATTGCTTTGGCTATTCAGGGTCTTTTGTGTATCCATACAAATTTTAAGATTTTTTGTTCTGGTTTTGTAAAAAATGCCACTGGTAATTTGGTAGGGATTGCATTGAATCTGTAGATTGCTTTGGGTAGCATAATCATTTTCACAATATTGATTCTTCCAATCCAAAAACATGGTATATCTCTCCATCTGTTTGTGTCATCTTTGATTGATTTCATCAGTGTCTTATAGTTTTCTGAGTACAGGTCTTTTACCTCCTTATGTAGGTTTATTCCTAGGCATTCTATTCCTTTTGTTGCAATGGTGAAAGGGAATGTTTCCCTAATTTCTCGTTCTGATATTTCATTGTTAGTGTATAGAAATGTAAGAGATTTCTGTGCATTAATTTTGTATCCTGCTACTTTATCAGATTCATTGATTAGTCCTAGTATTTTTCTGGTGGCATCTTTAGGATTCTCTATGTATAGTCATGTCATCTGCAAACAATGACAGTTTTACTTTTTCTTTTCCAATTTGTATTCCTTTTATTTCTTTTTCTTCTCTGACTGCTGTGGCTAGGACTTCCAAAACTATGTGGAATAATACTGACTAGAGTGGACATCCTTGTTTTGTTCCTGATCTTAGAAGAAATGCTTTCATTCCTTCACCATTTAGAATGCTGTTTGCTGTGGGTTTGTCATATATATGGCCTTTATTATGTTGAGGTAGATTTGGTCTACGTCCACTTTCTGGAGAGTTTTTATCATAAATGGGTGTTGAATTTTGTCAAAAGCTTTTCCTGCATCTATTGAGATGCTCATGTGGTTTTTATTCTTCAGTTTGATAATATGGTGTACCACATTGATTGATTTGCATATATCGAAGAATCCTTGCATTCCTGGGATAAATCCCAATTGATCGTAGTGTATGATCCTTTTTTTTTTTTTTTTCCAGAACGCGGGCCTCTCACTGCTGTGGCCTCTCCCACTGCAGAGCACAGGCTCCGGATGGGCAGGGTCAGCAGCCATGGATCACAGGCCCAGCCACGGCTCACAGGCCCAGCCACTCCACAGCATGTGGGATCTTTCCAGACCAGGGCACAAACCCGTGTTCCCTGCATCAGCAGGTGGAATCTCAACCACTGCGTCACCAGGGAAGCCTGGTATGATCCTTTTAATGTGTTGTTTCATTCTGTTTGCTAGTATTTTGTTGAGGATTTTTGCATCTATATTTATCAGTAATATTAGTCTTTTCCTTTTTTTGTAGTATCCTTGTCTGGTTTTGGTATCTGGGTGATGGTGGCCTCATAGAATGAATTTGGGAGTGTTCCTTCCTCTGCAATTTTTTTGGAAGAGTTTGAGAAAGATGGGTGTTAGCTCTTCTCTAAATGACAGAATTCACCTGTGAAGCCATCTGGTCTTGGAGTTTTGTTTTTTGGAAGATTTTTAATCACAGTTTCAATTTTTTTACTTCTGATTGGTCTGTTCATATTTTCTATTTCTTCCTGGTTTGGTTATGGTTATACATTTCTAAGAATTTGTCCATTTCTTCCATGTTATCCATTTTATTGGCATAGAGTTGCTTGTAGTAGTCTCTTAGGATGCTTTGTATTGCTGCAGTGTCTGTTATAACTTCTTCTTTTTCATTTCTAATTTTATTAGTTTGAGTCCTCTCCCTCTTTTTCTTCATGAGTCTGGCTAAAGGTTTATCAATTTTGTTTATCTTCTCAAAGAACCAGATTTTAGTTTAATTGATCTTTGCTATTGTTTTCTTTGTTTCTATATCATTTATTTCTGCTCTGATCTTTATGATTTCTTTCCTTCTACTAACTTTTGGTTTGGTTTGTTCTTCTTTCTCTAGTACCTTTAGGTGTAAGGTTAGCTTGTATATTTGAGATTTTACTTGTTTCTTGAGGTAGGCTTGTATTGCTATAAACTTCCCTCTTAGAACTGCTTTTGCTGCATCCCATAGGTTTTGGATCGTCATGTTTTGGTTGTCATTTGACTCTAGGTTTTCTTTGATTTCCTCTTTGATTTCTTCAGTGATATCTTGGTTATTTTAACGTATTGTTTAGCCTCCATGTGTTTGTGTTTTTTATGTTTTTTTTCCTGTAATCGATTTCTAATCTCATAGCACTGTGGTTGGAAAAGATGTGTGATATGATTTCAATTTTCTTTATTTTACTGAGTCTTGATTTGTGACCCAAGATGTGATCTATCCTGGAGAATGTTCTGTGTGCACTTGAGAAGAAAGTGTAATCTGCTGTTTTCGGATGGAATATCTGATAAATATCAATTAAATCTATCTGGTCTATTGTGTCATTTAAAGTTTGTGTTTCCTTATTAATTTTATGTCTCAATGACCTGTCCATTGGTGTAAGTGAGATGTTAACGTTCCCCACAATTATTATTATTTTTTTATTATTATTATTTTGGCTGCATTTGATCTTCTTTGCTGCGTGCAGGTTTTTCTCTAGTTGTGGCGAGTGGGGGCTACTCTTTGTTGCAGTGTGCGGGCTTCTCATTGCAGTGGCTTCTCTTTTTGTGGAGCACAGGCTCTAGGCATGCAGGCTTCAGTAGTTGTGGCACGCAGGCTCAGTAGCTGTGTCACATGGGCTTAGTTGCTCTGCGCCATGAGGAGTCTTCCCGGACCAGTGCTCGCACCCGTGTCTCTTGCATTGGCAGGAAGATTCTTAACCACTGAGCCACCAGGGAAGTTCCCCCAACTATTATTGTTTTAATGTCGATTTCCTCTTTTATAGCTGTTAGAATCTGCCTTACGTATTGAGGTGCTCCTATGTTCAGTGCATATATAATTGTTATATCTTCTTCTTCGATTGATCCCTTGAACATTATGTAGTGTCCTTCCTTGTCTCTTGTAACATTCTCTATTTTAAAGTCTATTTTATCCGATATGAGTATTGTTACTCTAGCTTTCTTCTGATTTCCATTTGCATGGAATATCTTTTTCCATTCCCTCACTTTCAGTCTGCATGAGTCCCTAGGTCTGAAGTGAGTCTCTTGTAGACAGCATATATATGGGTCTTGTTTTTGTATCCATTCAGCGAGCCTGTGTCTTTTGGTTGGAGCATTTAATCCATTCACGTTTAAGGTAATTATAAATATGTATGTTCCTATTACCATTTTCTTAATTGTTTTGGGTTGTTTTTGTAGGTCCTTTTCTTCTCTTGTGTTTCCTGCTTAGAGAAGTTTCTTTAGCATTTGTTGTAGAGCTGGTTTGGTGGTGCTGAATTTTCTAAGCTTTTGCTTGTCTGTAAAGCTTTTGATTTCTCCATCGAATGTGAATGAGATCCTTGCTGGGTAGAGTAATCTTGGTGGTAGTTTCTTCTCTTTCATCACTTTAAATATGTCCTGCCACTCCCTTCTGGCTTGTAGAGTTTCTGCTGAGAAATCAGCTGTTAACCTTATGGGAGTTCCCTTGTATGTTATTTGTCAATTTTCCCTTGTTGCTTTTAATAATTTTTCTTTGTCTTTAATTTTTGTCAATTTGATTACTATGTGTCTCAGTGTGTTTCTCATTAGGTTTGTCCTGTCTGGGACTCTCTGCACTTCCTGGACTTCAGTGGCTATTTCCTCTCCCATGTTAGGGAAATTTTCGACTATGAACTCTTCAAATGTTTTTTCAGGTCCTTTCCCTCTCTCTTCTCCTTCTTGGACCCCTATAATGAGAATGTTGTTGCATTTAATGTTGTTCCAGAGGTCTCTTAGGCTGTCTTCATTTCTTTTCATTCTTTTTTCTTTATTCTGTTCCGTGGCAGTGAATTCCACCATTCTGTCTTCCAGGTCACTTATCCGTTCTTCTGCCTCAGTTATTCTGCTATTGATTCCTTCTACTGTAGTTTTCATTTCAGTTATTTTTGTTCATCTTTTTTTGTTTGTTCTTTAATTCTTGTAGGTCTTTGTTAAACTTTTCTTGCATCTTCTAGATCCTTGCCTCCATTCTTTTTCCAAGTTCCTGAAGTATCTTCACTATCATTATTCTGAATTCTTTTTCTGGAAAGTTGCCTATCTCCACTTCAGTTAATTGTTTTTCTGGTGTTTTATCTTGTTCCTTCATCTGGTACATAGTCCTCTACCTTTTCATTTTGTCTATCTTTTTGTGAATGTGGTTTCCTTCCACAGGCTGCAGTATTGTAGTTCTTTCTTGCTTCTGCTGTCTGCCCTCTGGTAGATGAGGCTATCTCTGTGTAAAACATTTTTGATGCAACATTTTATTTTTTCCTTAAGGTAGGTTAATTTTGTCCCCACTTTAAAAATGAGAAAAATGAAGCTTGCTTAAGAACACATAACCAGTATATGGTGGTTCAGAATTTGAAGCAATATTTGACTCCAAACCTACATTTTTAACAGTTACAAGTTATAAAAAAATAATGGGCATGAGCCCAACAGTAAAGGGCTATCCTTTGCTTTTACTGTGTTCATATCATCTTTATGCCTTAGAGCATTACTTTCTTCCCCACCTGATATACGTTTTCTGAAATGCTGTTTTCCTTCTATTTAGGACTTATTCCAAACTCACCTCATGATGCCTTCCTGACTTATAGTGCTTCATTCTCATTGCTCCCTTAGAGTCATTGCTTTATATCTGAAATCTATCAATATTTTGAATATTAAATATGAACTAACTGTAAACATTCTTTACAATTAATGTCACAGGTGAATACTCTATGGCGTTAACTAGTTATTAATACCCTTGGAAGCACTAGCTTCCAAGTACTTGGTACACTAGCTTCATGGTACCTAGTGTAGTAACTTACAAATGATGACATACAATTCTTTTGGGAGCAGAAATCAATAAAAGAGTAATGTTACTGAGTAAAAGCCAGTATTGTTATTATTTTCCAAGTTGACTTTATTTTTTCCAGAAGTTGATAATAAAACATATATATGATCAAAAACCAATATAAGAACATTTATACAATTTTGAAGAAACAATAACATGGAAGCAAACATACTGTTTTTTGAAAGAAAGAGTATCAAATTTGAAACAGGACCAATAACATATAGATAATTTGATCTCTTCATGTGTACAACTCATTTTTATTTCCCTAAAAATATTATTTAATAAGTACCTAGTAACTAATAAATTCTATTAATAGTCCAACAAGTAAGAATGTAGATAATCTTCAATTAAATCCATGGGTATAAATGAATAGATGCATTTCATGTTAGATATCTTGAATTGGAAACTTTATATTACAGTTGATTATATATTGCAGATATTTTTCATCTGACTATTCACATGACTGTCTTTCTCTTATGAAACTTATATACTGGTAATTATCATTATATTGCTCAAGACTATGATTAAGATAGTAGCATCTGGAGTGCCTCCACAGCCATCAAATCTCCTGGAATAATATACATCTTCAATTTTGAAAATTAAAATAGAAATACAAAATTCAAAAATATAGAGCATTATTTCATAAATGTAGTGGGATGAAAAATTCATTATCTTAACAGTAGGCAGCAGAATTTAGTAAAAAAAAAAAAATGATGTTTCAGTTGGGGTGAAAGTAGGACCAGAAGGTCTAGTAGAATAAGTTCCAATACAGGTAAAGAGATAGCTAAATTTCTTTGCACTAGAAATAATCAAAATCTCAAAGGTGAGTGGGTAGAGAGAAGAGAGCTAAGAAGTAAAGGAGTTAGATAAAGAAAAGACATCAGCAAGACTCAGGTAGGCACAGGGCTGAAGAAAGTGGTAAAATAAAAATCTGATGTTGGGGTAACAAAAGGACTTTTAAAAACAGGGATATCTCATGTTTTATGTGAAATTGTTTGTATTAGTACATCTCAGTGCTGTCCCTCCAAACCCAGATATTTAATAAAATATAATTTCATATGCTTTTTGTGAATGGATTTCATAAACAGAGCTGAGTTTTACATCTGGGTCAACACTGTAGAGTGTAAACTTAGGAAGCACAAGATGACAAGAGGATAACTAAACTGAATTTTATTCAATAAAAACAAGAGCTTACAGAAAACAATATTGACAATGTGAAACACTTCTTTTACCCACCCCTGCAAATGATCTTATCAATATTAAAACAAATCCCCTATGGAATATTAAAATTTACATGAAATTGAAAACATGTCAATTATATAATTTTAAAACCAACTACAATTAAAAAATATGTTTTTTAAAAATGAATAAAATAATTAAATTGTTGTGGCATTGGTGACCCATAAGTAAGTAAGTAAATAAATAAATAAATAAGCAGGTAGATACTTGTAACAGAATGAATAATCTAGAAAGAGATGGAGGTATATAAGATATCAGCCTAGGGCTTCCCTGGTGGTGCAGTGGTTGAGAGTCTGCCTGCCAATGCAGGGGACATGGGTTCATGCCCCAATCTGGGAAGATCCCACATGCCGCGGAGCAGCTGGGCCTGTGAGCCATGGCCACTGAGCCTGCACGTCTGGAGCCTATGCTCCGCAACGGGAGAGGCCACAGCAGTGACAGGCCTGCACACCACAAAAACAAACAAACAAACAAAAGATATCAGCCTATCATTGGAATTCAAACTTATATTCTGACACTGGTAATCTTTGTTCAAAGAAATTGTATGCTTCCACTTCAATAAAGATGAAGTAGCAGAAACAAGACATATTCTTACCTTAAACAACAAGAAAACCAGAATAAATATATGAAAACACTGTTTTCAGACATTGAAAAACAAGTAACACTGTGTCTTCTGAGAGAAAGGAAACAATAAAGATGAACCTTATGATTGCCCCAGTTTGTGCTTGGAGGCAGTTTCCAAGAGGTAGCCTGGAAGAAAGAAGCTAAAGAGACCATGGATGTCTCACTGAGTTGGGGAGATAGAGATCGGAGTTTGGAAAGACCAAGGCAGCTTGAATCAATGGGAGAGAATACCAAGGATACCACTACTGCACAGATAAAGAAAGCTTTAAATATCTGCATGAAGTCCATTCCAGGAGTTAGGTGGCTACTGATCTGCCCTATGTGAGTAGAAATCACTTGAGGCCAGAGAAAGAAGCACTGGAAAACAGTAGAATAAACATTTCTCAGAGCTCACAGTATTTGAGAGAAAGATTTCTACCACATTGAATGGAAAGACAATCAAAGAATACCTGGACATTCAGAGGAGACTCCAGTGGGTCATGCCTTAGTGAAAGCAGACAGAGGAAAGAAAGGCTTATTCTCTACAAAAGAACAAAGATGAGACTTACAGCCAACTTATCATCCAAAACTGAAAGACAGAAGACAACTGTAGACACTTTAAAGCACTGAAATAAAACAACAAGAAAAAAGGATTCTTTGCCAGCACATAAGAAACATGAAAGGACATTTCTGAGGTAGAGATAAAGTGATATAAATGGGAATTTGCACAGAAGATGAAGAGTTATGAAAATGGTAAATACATGGTAACTATAGGGTATAAAATGTTTCTCATTTTAATCATTTTAAAAGATAACTGTTTAAGGCAAAAATAATAGTGCATTATTGTAAAGTTTATAACATACGGAGAGGTAAAATAATAAATGCAAGAAAACAAGGAAGGGAGGGGAAAATGGAGGTATGTTGTTAAAAGGTTCTTACATGTTTACATGAAGTGGCATAATATTATCTGATGGTGAACTGATAAGTTAAAATCATGTTGTAGACTTTGGAGTAACCACTAAGCAAATAAAACAAAAAGGCACAGATGGGAAAAATAGTGAAGATAAAATGGAATCATAAAATATATTCACTTTATCTAAAAAAGAAAAAGGGGGAAAGTAACAAAAAACAAATATAGGGAAAAGAAAATCAATATCAAGACAGTTGACTTAAACCCAAACACAGGAATAAGAATATAGAATATAAATGGCCTGAACAATCTAATGAAATGGTAGAGACTAAATAAAACACTATATACTATCTAACAAAATTACTTTAAATATGAAGGCATATAGATTAAAAGTAAAAAGATAGGAAAAGAAATGACATGAAAACACTAATAAAAAAGAAAGCTGAAATAGCTACATTAACATCAGAAAAGCAGATCTGAGAGCAATGTATAATATCAGGATAAAAAGTATATTTACATAATGATAAAGGGGTCAGTTCATCAACATAACACTCCTAAAGGTTTATGCATTTAAAAACATGAAATAAAAACTGATAGAATTTAAAAAGAACTAGAAAAATATACATTCACAGTGAGAGATTTCAAAATACCTTTCTCAGTAATTGACAGAACAAGTACAGAAAAATGTCAATAAGTATGTAGAAGACTTGAATGATACAATCAATTGACTTAACCCAATTAACATTTGGAGAACATTCCACATTTTTTTCAAGTTCATGTGGAATAATCACCAAGATGGACAATATTCTGGGTCATAAAACAAATCTCAACAAATTTAAAAGACTGAATCATACAAAGTATGTTTTCTCAACACAATGGAATTAAACAAGAAATCAGTAACACATATATATATGGAAAATCCCACATATTAGAAACCAACATTTTTCTAAATAACACATGGGTCAAAGGAAAAAAAGTCATGATGGATTAAGAAATATTGGGTTGGCCAAAAGGTTCCTTTGGTTTTTAAGTAAAAATAAAAGACACATTTTTCATTTTCACCAAGAACTTTATTAGACAACGCATTCACCATTTTGTTCCACTACCTTCTGTTATTTTTCAGGCAACTTCATAATTCCATCCTCCCAAAACATTTTATCTTTTTGAGCAAAGAACTGTTTCAGGCACCTTTTACAGTCTCTCAGGGAATTGAAATGTTTTCCATTAAGAGAATTTTGTAAAGATCAAAATAAATGGAATCTGAAGGTGCAACATCTGGTGAATATGGTGGATGAATCAGAACTTCCCAGCCTAGCTGTAATAGTTTTTGTATGGTCATCAAAGAAACATGCAGTCTTACATTACCCTGATGGAAGATTATACGTTTTCGGTTGACTAATTTCAGACGGTTTTTGTTGAGTGCTACCTTCAGTTGATCTAATTGGGAGCAGTACTTGCTGGAATTAATCGTTTCGTTTTTTGGAAGGAGCTCATAGTAGAGGACTCCCTTCCAATCCCACCATATACACAACATTACCTTCTTTGGAGGAAGACTGGCCTTTGGTGTGGTTGGTGGTGGTTCATTTCCCTTATCCCACAATCTCTTCCATTCCACATATTGTACAGTATCCATTTTTCATCACCTGTCACAATTTGTTTTAAAAATGGAATGTTTTTTATTACATTTAAGTAGAGAATCACATGCATAAATATGGTCAAGAAGGTTTTTTTCACTTAACTTATATGGAACCCAAATATCAAAGCAAGAAACAACTGAGTTGGTGCAAATGATTTTTAACACTTGATATGGATATTTTGAGTATGTTGGTTATCTCCCGCATGGTATAATGTTGATTGTTCTCAATTAATGTCTCAATTTGATTGCTATCAACTTCAACTGGTCTACCCGACTGTGGAGCATTATCCAGCAAGAAATCTCCAGCACGAAACTTTGCAAACCACTTTTGACATGTTCGATCAGTCACAGCACCTTCTCGATACACTGCACAAATCTTTTTTTGCATTTCAGTTGCATTTTTACCTTTCTTGAAATAATAAAGCATAATATGCCACAAATGTTGCATTTTTTCTTCCATCTTCAATATTAAAATGGCTACACCAATTTCGATTTTTTTTAAATGCATGCTGACATGACAGCTGTCACAAAACAATCTAACATAATTGTTCCAATGAAGTTAAAGACAACCAAGCACTGCTACTAGAGCAATCTTATGGAAAAAAACAAATGAACTTGTTGGCCAACCCAATATTGTAATTGAAGGAAATGAAAACACCCTATATCACAATATGTGAATGCAACTAAAACAGTGCTTAAAAAGAAAATTAGAGCATTAAATGTTTGTATTAGAAAAGAAGGAAACTCTTACATCATCTTCCTTAAGCTTTCACCTTAAAGAACTAAAAAGATTTAAAAAAAGAGGACCGTAAATCAAAATAAACGGAAAGAAGGTGTATAAAGATAAAAGAGAACTTCCCTGGTGGCCCAGTGGTAAAGAATCCACCTTCCAATGCCAGAGACACAGGTTCAATCCCTGGTCAAGAAACTAAGATCCCACATGCTATGGGGCAACTAAGCCTGTGCACTAAAATTACCGAGCCTGCGTGCCTCAACTAGAGAGCCCACGCACCACAAACTACAGATCCCATGCCCTCTGAAGCCTGTGCACCACAACTAGAGAGAGAAAGCCCACATGCAAGAACTAAAGAGAAACCCTTGTGCTGCACCAAAGAGCCTGTGCGCTGCAACGAAAGATCCCAGGTGCCACAGTGAAGATCCCATGTGCCGCAACTAAGACCCAACTCAGCCATAAATAAATAAATAAGTAAATAAGTAAATTAATTAATTAATTAAATAATTCTGTCCCTTGATTTAAAAAAAATAAAGGTAAAAGTACACACCTATAAAATAGAAGATGCACAAAATATAGAGAAAAATCAATGAAACCAAAAGCTGTTTTTTTAAAAGAAAAAAACTGATAAACCTCCAGACAGATTTATCAAGGAAAATGGGAAATGACACAAAATACCAATATCAGGAATGACAGAAAGGACATCACTCAGACTTTACACAAAGTAAAAGCATAAGGAAGGAATATGAGGAATAACTTATGCCAATAAATTCAGTAACTTAGATGAAACAAAAAATTCCTTGAAATATGTGACTCAACATGGAATAAATAGCCCAAATAGCCCTTAACAAAGATAGAAATTAAACTCAAGTTTAAAACCTTTCCAAAAGAAATTTTCAAGCCAAGACAGCATCTCTGGGAATTCTATCAAACATTTAAGTAAAAAATAATATTGATTCTATATAAATTCTTTCATAAAATAGAAGATGAGGGAAAATTTCCCAACTTGCATAAGGTAAACATCATCTTGATCCAAAACCAAGCAAAGACATTGCAAGAAAGGAAAATTACAGATCAATATCTCTTATAACTTCTTAGACATGAAAATAAGTCCCTAACAAACTTTTAACAAATTGTATTCCCCAATATATAAAATATATAAATTATACTTATATGAATATAATAAACAAATACTTAAAGTGCTATACATGAAAGCCATATAAAACATGCAAGTAAATGAAAGATGGGTTTAACATTCCAAAAATGAATTATGTTTCCCCATATTAATATACTATAAAAAAAAAGAAAAAAACATATGATCATCTCAACAGATGCCAAAAAACATTTCACAAAATTTAACGGCTATTTAAAATAAATATTTAAGCTACCTGGAAATATAAAGAAACTTCTCAATCTGATATAGAACATCTGTTATGGTCTGAATTTTGTCCCCCCAAAATTCATATGGAGTTGAAGCCCTAACTCCTCATATGACTATATTGGAGATAGAGCCTTTAAGGAGATGATTCAGATTAAATTAAGTCATAGGAGTGAAGCCCTAACCCAACAGGACTAGTTTCTTTATAAAAAAGGAAGAGACACCAGAAAGTTCTCCCTCCCTCCTTCCCTCTCTCTGTCTCTCTCTCCCTCCTTCCCTCCCTCCCTCTGTCTCTGTCTCTGTCTCTCTGTCCTCTCTCACAGAGAAGAAGCCATCTGAGGACACAATAAGAAGGCAGTCATCTGTAAGTCAGGAAGAGAGCCCTCACCAGACACCAACCCTGACAGTACCCTAATTTTGGACTCCTAGCCTAAGGAACTATGAGAAAATACATTTCTGTTGTTTAAGCCACCCAGTCCGTGGTATTCTGTTGTTGCAGCCCAAGCAGACTAACACAGCATCTCTGAAAAACCTACAGCTAACATCATTCTTATATAGTGAAATACTGAAAACACTGAATACTTTCCCTCTAATATCAGAAACAAAAAAGGATATCTGCTTTTATCACATATATATTCAATATTGTACTGGACATCTACACTAGTAAAATAAGGCAAAAACAAGCAATAAATGATATACAGTTTGGAAAGAAAGGAAAACTTTTTTTCAGAAAAAATATTCATACAGAAAATCCTGAGGAAACCACATAAAGCCATGAGAACTAATAAATGAGTTTACCAAGTACACAGGATAAAATCAATATATATAAATCAATTGTATTTTATATACTAGCAACAAAAATTAAAAATTTTAAGACTGCCACTTCATAACATCAAAATATGAAATACTTAGGGATAATTTTTTAATTTTGTAAAACACGTACCCTGTCAATTATCAAACTTTGCTGAAACAAGTTAAAGAATATTTAAATAAATAAAAATACATACCATGTTCATCAATACTGTTACAATGTCATTGTCCCCAAACTGTTGCCTCCAAATTTATTCAACAAAATCAATATTAAAATATCAGCAGGTTTTTTTGTAGAAGTTGGGAAACTGCTTCTATAATTTATATTGAAATGCAAAGGACATTAGCCATTAAGAAAATTCAGTTAAAACCACAATAAGATACCACTACTTACACACTAGAATGGCTAAAATTAAAGAGACTGTCCATACTAAGTGTTGACAAACGTGTAAAACAACTCGAATTCTCATACATTGCTGGTGGGAATGCAAAATAATACAGATATTTAAGAAAACCGCTTGGCAATTTCTTATGAAGTTTCTTATAAAATTATATGTGCACTTACCATTCAACCCAGTAATCCCACTCTTAGGTATTTAGCCTAAAGAAATAAAAACATATATCCACATATGGACCCATATAAGAATGTTCACAATAACTATATTCATGATAGGCAAAACCTCAGCCATATTCATGATGCCTAGATATCCACATGTGACTGGATAAACAAACTGTGTTATATCCAGATAACTGAATACTACTCCGCTGGATAAAAGAACAAACTATTTGAACATGAACAACATGGATAATCTCACAAGTATTATGCTAAGTGGAAAAAAAAAAGCCAGACATAAAAGACTACCTGCTGGTATTATTTCATTTATATGAACTTCTAGAAAAACCTAAACTATAATGTATAAAGCAGATCAACAGTTTCCAGAGGCCAACAGTAGAGTAAGAAGATCAACTACAAAGGCACAATGGAGGTTTATTGTAGTAATGGAAATGTTCTCTAACTTGAATGTAGTACTGGTTATACAACTTTATTGATGTGTATGTTATACAATATCTGTATTTAGTGTACTTCAGTAAAACTGATTTTTAGAAATTAAGAAGAAACTGCATATTTGTAACTATGTATGCTGATGGATGCTAACTAGACTTATTGTGGTAATCATTTTGTAATATATATAAATATCAAATTGTTATGTTGTCCATCTGAAACTAATATGTCAATTATGCCTCTAAAAAATGTAACTTTTAAAATATGTAAAAAATGAATTAGAAAAAAATCACAGATATTTCAATGGAGATATAAGGATGGTAAGAAGAAAATCCCAGTTACCAAGTTTCCAGCTCTTCAAGGATATCCCAAGAGCACACCACAGAATGTCTAAAATACCTCAGAACATAGTTTGAAAACTATTATGATAACTGAGGCATGTCAAATTAGTGAGGAAGGTTGGGCTACTCATTAAGCGATACTTTGTTAACAGCCAAGCCATTTGGAAATAAAATAAGTTAGACTCTTTTCTCAAATCATACCTGAGAATAAACTGCTTACGGATTAAACATTAAACATAAAAAGGTCACAGAAAAAAAATTAAAATAATTAATCATAAAACTTTGTGTAGGGTAAGCTTTTGTAAGCATGGCTTCACAGCCAAACCATTAAAAAAATTTTTTTAAATATTGGGGAAAATATAAATAAATAAAAATTCACAAAATGGAAAAGAATAAAACATACGTGAAGACAAAAAATATAAAGAATTATTATTAAATAACAATAAGAGGACTATACAAATCAAAAAAAATGGGCATGACATAAACAAGAAATTCAAAAAAGAGTGCAATAGCTACTAAGGATTTGAAAAGACAGTTGACCATTGCAAGACACAGGTATTAGGGGTGCCAACCCTACCTGCAGTCGAAAATTCACGTATAACTTTACAGTCTTCCATAGCTACAGCTCCACATCTGCGGTTCAACCAACCACAGATGGTGAAGTACTAAAGCACACATTTACTGAAAAAAATCCATGTATAAGTGGACCTGGACAGTTCAAACCCATGTTATTCAATGGTCAACTGTATATTCTAAATCACTAATTAAAAAAACAATGCTGAGATATCAGTTCGCTCATCTAATTAAAGAAGACCCTTGTAAGAATGTGGTGCTAGGAGAAGTATATACTTACATCTTTCTAGAGAGCATTTTGTAGTAAGTATCAAATGTTTAAATTTCCATCAGTTTTAGTTTTAAAATTTATTTTATAACATAATCTGATGAATGTAGAAAGTTGTCTTTATTTCAGAATTATTTAACTGCTGAAAAACTGTAATTCTCAATGTTCAGAAATACCAGATGTTACCAACAACAATATGAAGCCATTAAAAATGAAAATGTAAACCAATAACTATTGACATAGAAAGATGTCCACTCATCCACCAGAGGGCAGACAGCAGAAGCAAAAAGAACTACAATCCTGCAGCCTGCAGGATGAAAACCACAATCACAGAAAGACAGACGAAACGAAAAGGCAGAAGATATATCCCAGATGAAGGAACAAGATAAAACACCAGAAAAACAACTAAATGAGGTGGAGATAGGCAACATTCCAGAAAAAGAATTCAGAATAATGATAGTTAAGATGATTCAGCAACTCGGAAAAAGAATGGAGGCAAAGGTCTAGAAGATGCAAGAAATGTTTAACAAAGACCTACAAGAATTAAAGAACAAACAAACAGAGATGAACAAATAACTGAAATGAACAATATACTAGAAGGAATCAATAGCAGAATAACTGAGGCAGAAGAACGGATAAGTGACCTGGAAGACAGAATGGTGGAATTCACTGCCATGGAACACAATAAAGAAAAAAGAATGAAAAAAAATGAAGACAGCCTAAGAGACCTCTGGGACAACATTAAACACAACAACATTCTCATTATAGGGGTCCCAGAAGGAGAAGAGAGAGAGAAAGAACCCAAGAAAATATTTGAACACATTAGAGTCGAAAATTTCCCTAATATGGGAAAGGAAACAGCCACCCAAGTCCAGGAAGCACAGAGAGACCCAGGCATGAAAAACCTAATGAGAAACACGCCAAGACACATAATAATCAAACTGACAAAAATTAAACACAAAGAAAAATTATTAAAAGCAACAAGGGAAAAATGGCAAATAACATACAAGGGAACTCCCATAAGGTTAACAGCTGATTTCTCAGCAGAAACTCTGCAAGCCAGAAAGGAGTGGCACAATATATTTAAAGTGATAAAGGGGAAGAAGCTACAAACAAGAATACTCTACCCAGCAAGGATCTCGTTCAGATTCAAGGGAGAAATCAAAAGCTTTACACACAAGCAAAAGATAAGAAAATTCAGCACCACCAAAACCAGCTCTACAACAAATGCCCAAGGAACTTATCCAAGCAGGAAACACAAGAGAAGAAAAGGACCTACAAAAACAAACCCAAAACAATTAAGATAATGGTAATATGAACATACATATCAATAATTACCATAAATGTGAATGGATTAAGTGCTCCAACCAAAAGACACAGACTGACTGAATGAATACAAAAACGAGACCCATATATATGATGTCTACAAGAGACCAACTTCTGACCTAGGGACACATGCAGATTGAAAGTAAGAGAATGGAAAAAGATATTCCATGCAAATGGAAATCAAAAGAAAGCTGGAGTAGCAATACTCATATCTGATAAAATAGACTTTAAAATAAAGAATGTTATAAGAGAAAACGAAGGACACTACATAATGATCAAGAGATCAATCAAATATATACGTACCCAACATAGGAGCACCTCAATACATAAGGTAAATGCTAACAGCTATAAAAAAGGAAATTGACAGTAACACAATAATAGTGGGGAAGTTAACACCTCACTTACACCAATGGACAGATTATCCAAACAGAAAATGAATAAGGAAACACAAGTTTTAAATGACACAATAGACCAGATAGATTCAATTGATATTTATAGGACATTCCATCCAAAAACAGCAGATTACACTTTCTTCTTAAATGCACATGGAACATTCTCGAGGATTGATCACATTTTGGGTCACAAATTAAGCCTCAGTAAATTTAAGAAAATTGCAATCATATCAAGCATCTTTTCTTGCCACAATGCTATGAGATTAGAAATAAATTACAGGGGAAAAAAAGTAAAAAATACAAACACATGGAGGCTAAACAACACATTACTAAATAACCAATAGATCACTGAAGAAATCAAAGAGGAAATCAAAAAATACCTAGAGTCAAATGACAATGAAAAGACAACAATCCAATACCTATGGGATGCAGCAAAAGCAATTCTAAGAGGGAAGTTTATAGCAATACAATCCTACCTGAAGAAACAAGAAAAATCTCCAATAAACAATCTAACCTTACACCTAAAGGAATTAGAGGAAGAAGAACAAACAAAACCCAAAGTTAGTAGAAGGAAAGAAATCATAAAGATCAGATGAAAAATAAATGCAATAGAAACAAAGAAAACATTAGCAAAGATCAATAAAACTAAAAGCTGGTTCTTTGAGAAGATAAACAAAATTGATAAACCTTTAGCCAGACTCATGAAGAAAAAGAGGGATAGGACTCAAACCAATAATATTAGAAATAAAAAAGGAGAAGTTACAATGGACACCACAGAAATACAAAGCATAATAAGAGATTACTACAAGCAACTCTATGCCAATGAAATGGACAACCTGGAAGAAAAGGACAAATTCTTAGAAAGGTATAACCTTCCAAGATTGAACCAGGAAGAAATACAACATATGAACAGACCAATCAGAAGTAATAAAATTGAAACTGTGACTAAAAATCTCCCAACAAACAAAGGTCCAAGACCAGATGGCTGCACAGGTGAATTCTATTAAACATTTAGAGAGGAGTTAACACCCATCCTTCTCAAGCTCTTCCAAATTATTGCAGAGTAGGGAACACTCCCAAACTCATTCTACAAGGCCACCACCACCCTGATACCAAAACCAGACAAAGATACTACAAAAAAAGAAAATTACAGACCAATATCACTGATAAATATAGATGCAAAATCCTCAACAAAATACTAGCAAACAGAATCGAACAACACATTAAAAGGATCATACACCATGATCAAGTGGGATTTATCCCAGGGATGGAAGGATTCTTCAATATACACAAGTCAATCAATGTGATAAACCATAGTAACAAATTGAAGAATAAAAACCATATGATCATCTCAATAGATGCAGAAAAAGCTTTGACAAAATTCAACACCCATTTATGATAAAAAAGAAAACTCTCCAGAAAATGGGCATTGGGGGAACAAAGGGCATATATGACAAACCCACAACAAACATCATTCTCAATAGTGAAAAACTGAAAGCATTTCCTCTAAGATCAGGAACAAGACAAGGATGTCCACTCTAGTCAGTATTATTCCACATAGTTTTGGAAGTCCTAGCCACAGCAGTCAGAGAAGAAAAAGGAATACAAATTGGAAAAGAAGTAAAACTGTCACTGTTTGCAGACGACATGATACTATACATAGAGAATCCTAAAGATGCCACCAGAAAAATACTAGGACTAGTCAATGAATTTGGTAAAGTTGTAGGATATGAAATGAATGCACAGAAATCTCTTGCATTCCTATACACTAACAACCTAAGATCAGAAAGAGAAATTAAGGAGACAGTCCCATTCACCAATGCAACAAAAAGAATAGAACACCTAGGAATAAACCTACCTAAGGAGGTAAAAGACCTGTACTCCGAAAACTATAAGACACTGATGAAAGCAATCAAAGATGACACAAACAGATGGAGAGATATACCATGTTCTTGGATTAGAAGAATCAATATTGTGAAATTGATTATACTACCCAAAGCAATCTACAGATTCATTGCAATCCCTATCAAATTACCAATGGCATTTTTTACAAAACCAGAACAAAAACTCTTAAAATTTGTGAGGAGACACAAAAGACCCTAAATGGCCAAAACAATCTTGAGAAAAAGAAACTGAGCTGGAGGAATCAGACTCCCTGACTTCAGACTATACTACAAAGCTACAGTAATCAAGACAATATGGTACTGGCACAAAAACAGCAATATAGATCAATGGAACAGGATAGAAAGCCCAGAGATAAACCCACACTCCTATGGTGAAATAATTTATGACAAAGGAGGCAAGGATATACAATGGAGAAAGACAGTCTCTTCAATAAGTGGTGCTGGGAAAACTGGACAGCCACATGTAAAAGAATGAAATTAGAAAACTCCCTAACACCATACACAAAAATAAACTCAAAGTGGATTAAAGACCTAAATGTTAAGACCAGACACTATAAAACTCTTAGAGGTAAACATAAACATAGGAAGAACACTCTTTGACATAAATCACAGCAAGATCTGTTTTGACCCAACTCCTAGAGTAATTGAAATAAAAACAAAAATAAACAAATGGGACCTAATGAAACTTAAAAGCTTTTGCACAGCAAAAGAAACTATAAATAAGATGAAAAGACCACCCTCACAATGGGAGAAAATATTTGCAAACGAATCAACAGACAAAGGATTAATCTCCAAAATATATAAACAGCTCATGCAGCTCAATATCAAAAAAACAAACAACCAAATCCAAAAATGGGCAGAAGATGTAAATAGATATTTCTCCAAAGAAGACATACAGATGGCCAAGAGGGACATGAAAAGCTGCTCAACATCACTAATTATTAGAGAAATGCAAATCAAATCTACAATGAGGTATCACCTCCCACCAGTTAGAATGGCCATCATCAGAAAATCTACAAACAACAAATACTGAAGAGGGTGTGGAGAAAAGGAAACCCTCTTGCACTGTTGGTGGGAATATAAATTGATACAGCCACTGTGGAGAACAGTATGGAGGTTCCTTAAAAAACTGAAAATAGAACTACCATATGACGCAGCAGTCCCACTACTGGGCATATACCCAGAGAAAACCATAACTCAAAAAGGCACATGCACCCCAATATTCATTGCAGCACTATGTACAATAGCTAGGTCATGGAAGCAACCTAAATGTCCATCGGCAGACAAATGGATAAAGAAGATGTGGTACATATATACAATGGAATATACTCACCCATAAAAAGGAATGAAATTGGGTCATTTTTAGAGATGTGGATGCACCCAGAGACTGTCATACAGAGTAAAGTATGTCAGAAAGAGAAAAACAAATATCATATATTAGTGCATATATATGGAATCTAGAAAAATGGTACAGATGAACCAGTTTGCAAGGCAGAGATAGAGACACAGATGTAGAGAACAAACGTATGGACACCAAGAGGGGAAAGCGGGTTGGGGGTGGGATGAATTGGGAGATTGGGATTGACATATATATACTAATATGTATAAAATAAATAATAAGAACCTGCTGTATAGCACATGGAAATCCAGTTCGCTATACAGTGGAAACTAACACAACATTGTAAAACAACTATACCCCAATTAAAAAATAAAAATAATGCACTATTTCTAATTTCAAAATTAAGAACTTAACTAGTAAAAAAAATTAAAAAGCAAGAAAGATGTCCATGGCAAGTTGCTAGATAAAATGTGAGTATATCTTCTGTGAGGTCATTTTTAAAAATCTGTCCTCTACTCATCACTCTCTCTTCTCTACCCACATATACACAGATGCACACACACTGATGCACACACGGATCTGAAAAGTATACACTAAAAGATCAAGAAAAGTTACCTGTGATTGGTAAAATTATGGACAAGCTTCATTTTCTTTTTTGTATTTGTCTATATTTGAATTAGTTATGTATACAAATAAAATTATTTTAAAGAACTATTTATAATATAATTTCAAACTGGGCAAGAGAAAGTAAATTTGGAAGTTTTCTAGAAGTTTAAAAATGAACTATAGGTGGTCATAAGAATCAATGTCTATATAAAATTCAATGAACAATTTTTTTTTTAAGCATCAGACTAAAATTCTAGGAAAATATCCCAAGGATTTCTTTCCCAAATGAATGCTACTTAAGGACCTAGTAAACATTGTCCCTCTATTATCCTTACCTCTGGTGTTTTATGTTGCAACATTATATGTCTAGTAGAAGATAAGACAGGCTTTCATTTTCCTTTCTTTAAAAATTATTTTCTGCCAGGTATTAAGAAAATAAAGTGGAATTATTATTGGCATCTTATTTGAGAAAGATAGATAACCTTGTCTTAAACCTTCTCTGGCATTTTCTTGATCTTCACTAACGATGACCGAGGTAGCATAGTCTCATCTGCAAATTACTAATAATAATCAGCTTTGAGAAATGACCTTGGATGAAGCAATGTTAAATTGGCCAGGAAATTTTTTTGAGGCATCACTGTTATTAGCTCACAATTTTTTCATTTCACTCTGCCACTGATGCTTGGCAGGTTATAATTTTTCATTTTTGCACTTGGATGATACTCAGTGAAGTAGAGATTATGGAGATAGTAGTGCAGAATTTTTACAAAGGTATTTCACCCATTGCTCCATAATATTAGGTTACAAAATGAAGCTCTATTTGGGACAAATTATCAGCTGACGATACATAATAAGACTTTAATATAACAGTAATGATCTACACCATATTTTAAGTTTTTTTTTAAAGTGCTCCCTTTTGTATACAGAGTTGATGTTATGACCTATATATATATATATATATATATATATATATATATATACTTGGAAATATTTTCATTAGTGGAGATGGTTTGGGCTGATTTTCCTTTTGACAACTTCGTGCCTTCATGAGATGGTTGGATGGGGTTAAAGACAATGTCTGTGAAAACGGAAAAAACTTCTTTCTCTATTGAATGAAAAATTCATTAAACTCCATAGTGCTTCACAATTTTTAAGTTTCACACATTTCATATAATCCCATAATAACTCTTTTCCCCCTTACCCCTATATTGCTCCCCACTTACTTGTCCCCACTGGTAACCACTACTTTGTTCTCTATATCTAGAAAACACTTATTTATATAGAGATATCCAATGACACAGATTGGAAGTAGACTTGTACTACTATTCATGAATGGACAGTCTCAGGTAGGTGGCAACTATTTTTGTTGCATCCTTCCTCCTTCTTTATCTCCATAAGACCAGCCCCAATGCCAGTAGTATAGTGATGATCACTTATATCCATATCCTTTCAGAATCTGCTTTCAGCATGCTACTTACTACCTAGCTTATAATAAGCACAAAATTAGTGTAAGTTGTCACTACCTTTAGTAAAGGAGGAAAACTCATTTTAAAAATAAAAAAAAATTATATTATACGATACAACAAATCAAGAACAAATTTGAGTTTGGAAATATTCCCAGAACAGGAGACAGTGTTTAAATAGGTAGTTAGAATGGAGAATTAGAGACCAGTCTCCTCTAGATTGAAAAAACTAAGAATTGCCACTTGAGACACCAAGTGACTTACCTTATCTTGATTTGACCATTAGCACCCAATTGCACCTAGGGTAATATCAAGTTGGAATACCAAACTAGGGACAACTACTTGCTAAGCAAACCATTAAGTTTTGTAACTTCTCTAAGTTTTCTAAGTATGTCATCCCCAGTGTATCACCCCCATATTATTTGAAAGGAAAATTAAATTGCTGCTCTCCCCCAGAACATCTGAATTTGGGGCTTGGATCTAATTGTGGAATAAAATATCTTGTCCTCTACATAAAACTAAACTACATACTGTTTCACCATAGGACATTATGATTACCTCACAATAGAACTTTGATACAAATGGGGATTTAATTGATCTTTCTTTTGTCCAACCACTGGCAAGATATGTAAATTGACAGAATAGCTGCATAGTAAAGAGCTTCTTTTGAGTGACTACAGTACCCTAGATTTGCACAGATTGGATACTTTTGCAGCAAAAAACTAAGAGAAAGCAACATTTTGCTTTAATTGATGTTCCAGAATAATATGCAGAAATGAAATTAACCATTACATTGAGGCAAAGAGGGGCCTTCTAATCTAAACTTTTTAAAAAAGAGGATCAGCAAAAATTATAATATCACATAGCATCTTCTTTATTAATCTGTACCATATACAGCACATGCTGGAGTTTTAAGAAATACGATTAAGATAAAGTTATTTTAATACAAATAATAAAAGCAAAACAACAAAGATGATAAAAACATTTTTTAATATAGTACCTAAATGAATTTTTTGTCAATATAATGTTTTTCTATTATAGATACTAATTAATAGCAAATAGACTGTTAAGCCAACATAGTCGATATTTGTTTTTTCTATCAGCCACTGGCTGATGGGGGGGGAAGAATAGTGGGGGGAAAAAAAGGAAGAGGAGGAGGGCAAAGAGGAGGGAATTTCTCTTTTCTTTATTTCTCTAATGCTCTAAAGACATAAAGACAGTGATCCATAGATTAGAATGAGCTCTACTCTTGTCCTACCAATCAAGTCCCATTTCAACCAAAAAGTGGAGTAGTTTGGTTTGCTCCTCTATAAAAGCCGGTAGTACAGAAAAGGAAAGTTAGCTCAGATTTGCTATGCATTAAGGTAGCAGCATTTGGTGCAGAAGCTACAGAGAAACTTACCATTAAAATTTCCTACTTTTGAGAAATACTGTCAAGGTTCATTATTTATATTTCAAAAATTATTGATTTGACTCTTCCAGAGAAAATATTGAAAATTAAAAGATGGTACACAATGACTTATCTTAGCATTAACTCCTAGGAAACATGGATTGATAAATATTTTATTAGAAGATCTATTGCAAGAGGGCTTCATTATATTCTAATAAAAAGGGAAATTCTTAGTCAAAACTTCTAAACCTTTTTATTCTTGCAAAATTACTAAATTTTTAAAGGAAATTCATTTGCTGTTCTTATACTATAAGACAATCCAATAAAATGTTTACCACTTCCAAACACTTTCATTTGTTCAAAACTGCATTATTTTTAAAATAGCATTTCTAGTATAAGTGAAATAAGTACAAACCTCAGCCAGTCATTTTAGTTTTAAATAGTCAAATTATTAAATTAACATTCAAAAAAGGCATTTTGAAAGACAATAAATATCATCAGGAAAAACAGAGGTTGGACAATTATATTTTTTAATCAGTAAGGTAAATGAACCAAATCACCAAAAATAAATACTGTCTATCCCTTAAGATAAATGTTGATTTTGATATCTTCTTTTTTTGTCTTTTTTTTGGTCTTTTTTTGTTTTTATCATTGACTAAGATAATAAAATAGAAAATATAAGTAGGTAATTTATGGTTAGGTTTGCTTTAAAAAAAAAGATATCAAGAACTACATGTAGCATCTGAAAAATCTTTATGTAAATGCAGAAATTTTGGGTACTATTATAGTACTGAGTCATGCTACTTGGGGGTAGGAGACATTAGCCTTATGTCCTATATGTCCTCACTGCTCTACAACTTATATCTTCAACTTTTGAAAATCTGACTGACTAAGCAGAATCAAATAGCTCCTTCCTATTTCCCTTGCTTCGGAATTGACCACCCCACCTTTCTTGCACTGTCAACATTTTCTGAACATATGAAAAATACCAATACTATTTTTTATTCATATCAAGCCTGTTATGTTTGCCTCAGAAACACACTTTAAAAAGTATAACATATCATTGAGAAGTTGGAAAAATTATTATTCTCTCCAATTAACAGGCTCCCCCATTCAAAATTGTAAAACATAATATATATACCTGCCAATAACTAATATTAGGAATAAAAATGATTGACTAATGAAAACTATAAGAAAAAACATTTGAGATAATTTAATGACCACAAATAATGTGTATCAAAAATGCTGTATCAGTTTTTAATAGGTTATCACAATATATTTATTAAATGAATATGATGCTGTTCAAGAAGTAGAAGTAGTTCAGGCAGTTAGAATACCAGGAAAAATTTTGAGCAGTTAAAAATATCTTAAAAGAATTATAAGAATGTAAATTTAACATCAATTAAAACTATTATATATTATAACGAAAATAATAAATATTAATTTAGACCAATGCTCTTAAAGCATGGTAAACTTGAAATTTAGAGCATGTATACTTTGCAAATCAGACAATGCATTTCATTAACAGCAGCTTTCAGGTTGGCATTGGAAAGGGATGGAAGGGAAATGCACTTAGCTTAAGCATGCATTAAAGTCTTCTACTCTGCTCCAGAGGAGAAATGAGTAACTTCCCCTTAAGCTTCTCTAATTTTCTTCTTAACCTACAAAATATAAAACTAAACAAAGAAAAAAAACCTGAATATGATCACAGATATCTATCATATGAGTAATCTTTAGTTAAAAAATGTAATAACTCCTTTAAAAACAAAAAAGAAAATTAAAACTAAAGTAAAAGAAATGAAAGAATAAATAATATACTTGAAATCAGAGAAACAGAAAATAGAAGAATTCAATGAAATAAAAAAACTGATTATTTGAAATAATCAGAAAAAAATAAACTTCTAGCCAGACTGACTGAGGAAAAAAAGAGAGAAGATACAAATTACCAAAATATTGACCCATAGAATCTAACAATATATAATGATTAAGTGAGATTTATCCCAAAATGCAAGGTTGGCTTAACATTCAAACAGTAATTAACAAAATTCACCATATTAGCAGACTAAAAAAGAAAACAATTCAATGGATGCAGAAAAATCATTTGACAAAATCCCTTATCCATTCATGATAAAAATTCTTAGCACACTAGGAATAGAAGGGAACATCCTACCCTAATATTACCAAAAACCCTCCATTTAACATCTTATTAATGGTGAAAGAATTAATGTTTTCCACCTAAGATCAGGAACAACATAAAGATTTCTGGTCTCACAATTTACATACAACATAATTCTGGAGGTTCCTGCCACAGTAGTTGTGTGTGTGGTTGTGTTTGTGTGTGTGTGTGTGTGTGTGTGTGTGTGTGTGTGTATGTGTTGGGGGAAAGGGAATTTAAAATAATAACAGGCATTCAGATTGGGAAGGAAGAACTAAAACTGCCTTAGTAAATTATAGTATATGATCACCTATATAGATAATCCAATGGAATCTACAAAGAAGCTACTAGAAATAAATGAGTTTACAAGGTTGTAAGATCCAACATTGACATACAATCCATAAAAATTAATTGTATTTCTGCATACTAGCAATGAATTATCAAAAAATTCAAATTTAGGGAAAAAAATACCATTTAAAAACAGATAAAAACACGAAATATTTAGGAGTAAATCTGACAAAACCTGCACAAGACTTGTGAAGCGAAAACAACAAAACACTGCTAAGAGAAATTAAAGAAGATATATGTAAACAGAGAGACATAACTTGTTCATAGGTCAGAGGATGCAATTGCGTTAAGATGTCAATTCTCTCAAAATTGATACATAGATCCAACACATCCCAAACAAAATCCCAGCAGGATTTTTGTAGAAATTTGAAAACTAATTCTAAAATTCAAGCAGAAATGCAAAGGATTCAGAATAATCAAAACAACTTGTGTTGTTTCTAGGGCTAACTCTACCTGATTGAAAGACTTATTATACAGTCAGTAATCAAGGAAGAATAGTGGTGGATCAGAGACAAACAGATCAATGGAATTAAATAGGCATTCCAAAAAGAGACACAGATGGACAACTGATTTTTTTTTACAAAGGAAAGAAGACAATTGGGTGGGAAAAGGACAGTCTTTTCAACAACTGATGCTGCAACAATTGAAAATCAATATGCAAACAAACAAAAGAAAAAGAAAGTTGATCCATGCCTTAAGCCATATGTAAAATTACTCATAATGGATCACAGATCTAAATTTTTAAAACTTAAAACTTTTAGAATAATACATAAAAGAAAACCTTTGTGTGCTTGGCGTAGACAAAGATTTCTTAGTATGATATTGAAAAAGCATAATCCATAAAAGAGCAAAATGACAAATTGGATTTCATCAAATTAAAAACTTCTACTATTCAAAAGACACTGTTAAAGAGAATGAAAAGACAGGCCACAGATTAGGAAAATGTATTTGCAAATCACGTATTTGATAAAGAATTCGTATCTAAAAAGCATAAAGAGCCCTTGAATCTCAATAATATAAAGAACTCTGAAGACTCAACAAAACAATTAAAAATTTGGCAAAAGATTTGAATACATCATCAAATAATATATATGCATGGCAATAAGCAAATAAAAAGATAATCAACATCATTAGTCATTAGAGAAATGCACATTAAAACCACAAAGATATACCACTATACCCTTATTAGAATGGCTAAAATTTAAAAGCCTGACCAAAGGTTAGCAAGAATGCTGTGGACCTGGAAATCTCATTGCACTGCTGATTGGAATGCAAATGATACTACCACTTTGGAAAACAGTTTGGCAGTTTCTTAAAATGTTAAACATGTACCTACCATACAACCCAGCCATTCTATTTCTAGATATCCACAGGTCCATATACAGTCTTGTATAAGAATGTTCATAACCATTTTATTTGTAAGAGTCAAAACCTGGAAAACGTCAACTGTTTCTCAATAGGGGACAAGACAAAGAAATTGTAGCATATCCATACAATGGAATGTCACTCAACTAGAAAGAAAATAAACGATTAATACAACATGATAAATCTCAAAAGTATGCTTAAAGAAGCAAAAAAGAAGTACATGTTATATGATCCATTTACATAAATCTATAGAAAATGAAAACTAAATATATAATGACAAAGCAGATCAGTGTTTGCCTGGGGTCAGGGCCTGGACAGGAGGGAGGGCTTATAAAGAGGCAGAAGGAAATTTGGGGACCTAATGGGTATGTTCATTATATTGTGGTGATGGTTTCATCAGTGTATACATGTGTCAAAACTTCACAGACTGTTAAATATAGGCACTTTATTGTATGTCAATTATATCTCAATAAAGTTGTGAAGAATAAAAAAGAAAAGAGATACGCTTCCAAAATGTTAGGATTCACTGATTTACTCTTGAAGCATTTAACACGTTTAGTTTGAAAACGTTTGTTTATTTTCATTCCAAAAATACTCTTTGTCAGGTTCATCTTTCAGTTTTTGATATTAAAGACTCTAACATTGAAAACTGTTAGAATTAAATATATTGTCACATATTTAGTCAAAGTCCTCTAATTTTCAACATTATCACAAGCAATCAACAGGAAATGGAATTATTTATTCATTTAAAAAATATTTATTGAGTGTTGCAGTCTGTGCCAGGTAATAAGGAAAAAAGTTAAATAAGATCAAGTCCCCACCATAAAGGAGGTCATGGTCTAGTGGGGAAGACAGACATTTATGAAGCTAATGTTCAAAAGATGTGGCAAGTACAATAATAGAGGTATACAGAGATGTGTTCAAGGCATAACGTGACCAAGGAGGAAGCATACCGGAGTTGGGGGTAAGAAACACAGTGTAGGCTAAGGGAGGGAAAGCTTTCTAAAGGAAGACTCTTCTAAGCTAAGTGTAAAGTAAATGGTAACATTGAATTAACATGACGATTCAGTTAACAAAGAAAAATCTCTTCCTTTCAGGCCCTACTGACACAAGTTGCAGGACTGGAAAAACTTTAACATAAATATAAGATGAATATATGGGAATGATACCCATTTAAAACTAAAGTAATGATTTTGAAAAATGTTATCTGTTTGCACATCATCTATATAGTAATCCCCTCTTATCCATGAGGGATAAGTTCCAAGACCCCCAGTGGAGGCCTGAGACCTCAGATAATACTGAACCCTATTTGTACTATGCTTTTTCTTTTACTATACATACATAACTATGATAAATTTATAAATTAGGCACAGCAAGAGATTAACATTAACTAATAATAAAATAGAATAATTATAATAATATACTATAATAAAAGTTATATAAATATGGTCTCTTTCTCTCAATCTCTCTCTCTCAAAATATATTATTGTTGAGGAGGATATGGAGAAAAGGGAACCCTCGTGCACTGCTGGTGGGAATATAAACTGGTGCAGCCACTACAGAAAACAGTATGGAGGTTCTGTTGAATTGAAAATTGAAAATAGAACTACCATATGATGCAGCAATTCTACTCCTGAGTATTTCCCCGAAGAAAACAAAAACACTAATTAAAAAAGATATATGCACCCTAAGGTTCACTGCAGCATTATTTACAATAGCCAAGATATGGAAGCAACCTAAGTGCCCATCAATAGATGAATGGATAAAGAAGATGTGACATATATATATGTGTGTGTATATATATACATATACCAATCACTTAGTAGTGATACACATGAAATATTACTCAGCCATAAAAAAAGAATGAAATCTTGCCATTTGTGACCACATGGATGGACCTAAAAGGTATGTTTTCATACTGTATATTTATACTTCCATGTGGAATCTAAAAACAAAACAAACGAACAAATATAACAAAATAGAAACAGACCCAGAGATATAGAGAACAAACTAGTGGTTGCCAGAAGGAAGGTGGCTGGGGAGATGTGAGAAATAGGCAAAGGGAATTAAGAGGTATAAACTACTAGCTATAAAATAAATAAGTCACAGGGCTGTAATGTACAGCATAGGGAAAATAGTAATACTGTAATAATTTTGTAGGTGTATGTATAAAAATATTGAATCACTATGTTATACACCTGAAACTAATATACTATTATAAGTCAACTAAATTTCAATTTAAAAAAACAGACCTTATTGCACAAATTTAAAGCCTTTTCCATCTTAACTAAACATACTCATCACACACTGTGGCCGTAACTTTTGCAGTTTGAGGTGTGAAAGCAAAACTAGCACAAATTTCTTTTTCCTTCTTTACAATTTAAGTACAGAATATTCATTCTTACCATAGATCTTAGCAACCTCAGCGTACCATTTTTTTTTCTTGTTAAGTCGATAACTTTCACCTTTTCACTTAAAAGATGAAAAAAATGTAAGCATTTTACAGCTTTTCTTTGGTATATCCAAACTGTCAGCATCATTACTCTTAATAATGGCACATTGGGGCCATTATTAAGTAAAATAAGGGTTACTTAAACACAATCGCTGTGATACCAACAGTCAATAGGTTTGATAACCAAGATGGCTACTAAGTGACTAACAAGTGGTATATGCTGGACAAAGGGATGATTCATGTCCCTGGCAGGACAGAGGGGAATGGTGTGAGATTTCATCATGCTACTCGGAAAGGTGCAAAATTTAAAACTTATGAATTGTTTATTTCTGGAATTGTCCATGATATGTTTAGACCAAGGTTGACCTTGGGCAACTGAAACGGCAAAAAGTGAAATTGGGATAAAGGGGGGCCACTGTACTTTCAAATATTAAAATATTTTGGCAAAATAATTGATAAGGAAATGTTAAGAAAAGATTAAGGATAAGATTCTAAAGGTATAGTTTTTTGTAAATGAACTAGCTTAAATAGATAATTCACTTTTTGCATTCACGAGCAAGTAATGGAACGGGTAAATAATGGTGTAGGACAGACAGTTCATCTGGATGCTGGCTGCTATTATTTTGATCACTTAGGATGAATTAATTAATACATTAATGAACACATTTAGTCTAGATCTCACTGCCAATAGCCTCATGCTTAACTTCTTGTAGTATTATAGCCCTTGAGGAGTTCCACAGGGATCATGGCGGTTATGATGGTAAAGAGAAATAGTTATGGAAGTGTTCTAACATAATTTGGGTTCAGGGTTATTAATTTTCTATTATTACAGCATCCATCAGAATAATAGAACTGTAAGTGATCTCATCAAGGTCAAGGATAGCAATAAGCTGAGATGGAAACTAGATGTTAACACTGTTTTAACTGAGGATACTTAAAAGATTAATAATTCCAACCCTGAGTATTGAACAAATCTCAGCATATATATATAGATAGATAGATGGACAAATAATCCTTTCCTTTAACCAATTCTACAGTAGGAGAAAATTCTCTGCCTTACAATTTAGGTAAAGGAAAAATAAACCCTTACAGTATATGATCATGCAAATAGCCAAGAAATGAGTCAAATGCATTATCAACATCTAACGTCAACACAGAGAGAGCCAAAGTGCTAATGGAAGTTGCATTTTCTCCTTGGCATATTAAGTGCTTCAAGGGTGCCCAGTGTTCTCATAGACCATCAAATGAGAAAATTTCAGGGTAGTAGAGACAGTATGTGCATGGACTGAACTGGGAAATACTGACAGATGCCTAATGAGGTTATGGAACAAATCAACATAGCTGGCCTGCTGACTGTTCATCAGCCACCCTAGAAAAGCCAGAGGTGTCCCATCTAGAGCAGCTGCTAAACCAAAAGAAAGCATAACTGGAGTTCAAGAGCTCAGGCGTAATAAAATCAGAAAATTTTAGAGCTGGAAAGGCTCTAAGAGACCATGTAGTTCAGTGTCCACAAATCTGTAGGTCATTGTTGTACCTCAGTGATTCCATGAATTTCTTGAAATTACATGTAAAGTTACATGTATACATGCCTAAGAACCACTGATCTAGTTCAACTGTTTCATTTAACAGATGAGGAAACAGTTCCATTGAAATTGAACCACAACTCACTAGTCCTAAATTGGAGATAGCATCTCTTGAGTCCCAGCTATTTGATTTTGCTATCACACCAAGTTGTCTAATATTATCAGTAAGTATTAAAAATCTTAACTGCAGCAGAAGATAGACAGCTGGAATCCCTAATCCCTGATTCTCGAAAGGTTCAATATCTTCTGTGTAATCACTCAATAAGCTCTCCATGAGCCCATTTATACTGCCATTCCTTGTAAACACGCCAAATATAACCTGTGTGATGTCTGCTTTCTGGCAGCCTTTGCAGTTGAAACAATATCTGACGTAAGTAGCTCATGAAACCAAAAGTAAGTCTGCCAGAATATGCAAGGGAGAAAATAGAGGATACAATTTTGGCTGAGAACAGATCCAGTCCTGCTTCACTTGCAAGCAGGCAGTACAGTCAGGTCAGAATCTCAGGCAGGTGTCTGGAGGCTGCACACACGGAAGGGACAGATGTTAGGGGGACGAGTGGGCCTTTCCTCCTTTGGCAGGTAAGGGCTCAGAGTGAGATAACTTGGCTTATCAAAGTAAGTGTGGCTTTACTAGTATCTGCATTGGTGAAAACAGGATATATTAGTTGTAGCAGACCAGAAACTCCAAACTCTTAACGCTACTGGAGAACATCAAGGGAATATGTCTTTTTTTTTCTACCTTCTCTGAATTTCTCTTATTTTTTGTTCTTATTATAAATGGAAAATATTGTTAATTGAAATTGAGAGGTAAATCAGGTCCCTGTTAAAACATCAATGGAAATACAAGAATTCCAGATTGTATCATTTATCTTCTCAGTTAATAGGATATTAAATACTATCAACTTCAGAAAAAGGATTTGATTAAAAGGTCCCTGGTTTTTTTTCTCAGATAGAAAATTCTGTGCAAAAAATTGAAAATTTTAAAAATTAAAAAGGTTTTGAGAGACTATAAGTGTGCAAGGACAAGGCTACATAGTTACTTACACTGCCTTGTATATAAATGATTCTCAACAAATGTTTGTTAAATTGAATTGAATTGGTGTATAAACCATCTAACAAATGGTCACCCTGATGGTTCCCAGAGGAAGAAGAATTGCCCCCCTTATTAATGCACTAAGGCTATTTTTTTTAAATTGGCTTTCGTTAAGCAACTCCATATATATTTTGATCAATCTTTCAGTTATTCCAAAATGGCTCTCAATTTACAACTAGATGCCAGGACTTTTATATGTTCAATAAATTAACAAGATTTTCTCTCAATGTTGCTGTTATTAAAAAAAATGATACCTTTCCAGTAAGGTATTTTGGCTAATGAACAAGAATCTCTCATTAAATTAATAACACCATTAGATTCACTTTCAGATGGTTTAACAGTGGTCTCCGGGGTCTAATAACATATTGCTGACTTAGGCACGTTGCCAACAGACTGAACATGAATTTGTACAAAGTAAATCTCCATCTCAAATCTAAACAAAGTGTTTCCCCTGCTAAACCTGCTTCTTTCTCTATATTTATTGTGATTAGGAGCATTATAATTTATCTAGTCCCCAGTCCAAAAAGTTGACTAAACTTTCCTCTCCCTCACTTAAAACATGCACTGAATAAGGATATCCAATCAAATATATCTTATAAACATCTATCAAATTCATGCCTTCCTTTTTCCCATGGTCATTACCTTGTTGGAGGCCCTCAACACTGTGAGCCTGAACTGACAGGTCCTCTCTACCTTTAACTGCTCCCATTCTAGTTTTCCTGGAATATGACATCAGAATTAGTTTTCTAAAAAGTAAACCTGATCATTTCTTCCTCCTGCTTAAAACCTATCAGCATCTTCCTATTGCATCCAAGTACACACATTTTTGCCTTAAAATACAAGGCTTTTGGTAATTAAATCTTGGTGTTCTTTCCATTCTCATCTCCAGCAACCCATAGCATCTCCCACAGGTCTTTAAACCACCTGGCTAGAGATCTTGTCAAGTTTCCTTATGTCAGCCTCATTTTTTATTCCCTTAACTTTTAGCATATACCATACCCAGTCCAGGAAGTGCCCTGACACCTTTTCCATCTGGCACAGAAGCTAACCTTCCTTCAAGGTTAATTAAGGCTGCGAAAAAAAAAACATACCTGTCTGCCCCATGTGAAGTTAATTCTTTGCTCTCCAATCTAGCACACTTTTCCATATTTCTAGCATAGAACTTTTAAAACAATATTTTATGAAATATACATACTGAAGTCAAATATATTATCTGAACACAATGAAAGTTAATTAAAAATCAATACCAAAAAGATATCTAGAATCCTGAAATACCACACTTCTAAACTTCCCATGGGTCAGTAGAGGAATAACAAGGGAAATTATAAAACATTTTATACTAAAAGATTATAATACATGTTATATAAAGTACAAGAAATGGAGTGACATCCGTGAAAATCAGAGTGAAACTCCAAAAATTCTCCTCCTTAAAGCAACAAGAGAACTAGAAAAAATTGTTAGAATCAACTTTTTCAGAACTCTAGAAATTAACCAAACACTTGCAACATTCTGGGGAGTTTTTATTCAAGAAAAGTAACTGATCTCAGTAAAAATAGTGATCTTTGTGGGATTTGAATTTGCCCTAGTCCCTTATCCCATTAGTTGAAAATTAATACTGTAGTTCACGTTTGTGGTGAATACCAACAAACCAGCAACTGCTACAAAAAGCAGAATGGGGCTGGAGCATCTTAAAAATCTCATTCTCAGAAAAATGGCATGATTTGACCTATTTAGTGGTTCCTAAAAGACCTACTTCAAGCTTACCTATATTTAACCTAAAGCACCTTATGGGAAAAGACTTTTTCCCAAAGGCATTTGTTGAAAATAATGACAGGCAATTTTTTTTAAACTTTACAGTTGTCTGAGGCAGTGCATAAGAGTGGGGCAAACAATTTTATACATGTAATATATATATATATTATGATTTGTTTAGGTGTTCACTTCTACCATTAGAATCACTTCAAGGCCACATACTATACCAAGCAAATTTTTGTGCCCACAGATGCTAATAAAATGCTCAAGACATAGTAAGTATAAATGTTGGCTGAGGAAATAAGTGAATGAATGAATGAAAAGATACAGAAGAACTAAGATCCCTCTTCTGTTGTATATGTAACTGTTTCGATCATGAATTTTTTTTCTTTTTTTACATATTAGAACTTTCAGAATGTACTTGTTCCCACATCCTTAGATACAATTAAATAAAACTCATTGTTTTCTAGGGCTGCCATAACAAAGAACCACAGATTGAATGCCTTAAACAATAGAAATTTATTTCCTCACAGTTTTGGAGGCTAGAAGTCTGAGATCAAGAAAGAACGAGCAGGGTTGGTTCCTTCTGAGGGCTGTGTAGAAGAATCTGTTCAAGGTATCTCTCCTTGGCTTTTGATGGCTGTCGTCTCTGTGTCTTTACACGGTCTTACCTCTCCCTCTGTCCATGTCTATGTCCAAATTTCCTCTTTTTACAAGGATATCAATTGATTTGGTTTAGGGCCCACCCTAATGACCTCATTTTAATCTAATCACCTCTCTAAAGACCCTATCTCCAAATAAGGTCACATTCTGAGATACTGGCAGTTAGGACTTGAACGTGAATTTTTGGGGAAACACAATTCAACCCGTAACACATATCCTCACTCATATAAAAAGGGTGTGTTATGGTTATGTTCTTCAGTCTTTTCAGAATGTTTCCAAATAAGCCAGATTTTTCAGAATATTTTCTATTACCTTTAAAACATTATATCAAGAAGAAATCCCTAAGGTCTCTAGCAGTGGTTTTGAAACCCAGTTGTTACATCAAAGTTGGCACCAGAGCTGAAGGAAGAACAACTGGACTAATATTAGTCCTGGCTCAGACATTAAACATTGAATTTACCCTGGGCACAGGCCTTAAATAATCTGTGCTTCAGGGATATCAGCTCAGTGCTTTGCGACCATCTAGAGGGGTGGGATAAGGAGGGTGGGAGGGAGACGCAAGAGGGAGGGGATATGGGGATATATATACACGTATGAACATAGTTCATTCACTTTGTTATAAAGCAGAAACTAACACAACATTGTAAAGCAATTATACTCCAATAAAGATGTTAAAAAATAAATAAATAAAATGGAAAGGACACTGGATGCCTATCAACTAATCATAATTTATGAATCTTGTTAGGATCCTAATCTAAGCAAAGAGAATCAAAATATTCATGAGACAATTGAGAAATCTGAACACTCACTGGATATTTAACGATACTAAGAAATTATTATAAATTTTTTAGGAGTGATGATGGTATTGTGCTTATGGTTTAATAAGAATTCCTTATCTTTTATAGATAGGTGCTAACTTATTTACTAATAAAATGATATGATGCCTGTCCAAAAAAAAAAAAATCTGTGCTTCAGTTCTTCACCTGGAAAAGGAAGTGTCTGGGCTGAATCCCTCTGCAATCCCACAAGCCCAAAGACTCTGATTCTACCTGGTCTTATTTTGCCACAGCAACTGACACTGTTGGAGGTGACCTAGAAATAACATAAGAGTACTTATTTAAATGAAGAGATTAATATAAATTCAGTCGAGTTTGGAAATGTTTGCACAGCTGAAGACCATGAACCTTCCAGACTTCTTAGACAAATTCCATCCGTTCTCTGAGGACAAACTGCCTTTGGAATTATAAATGCACACAGATGTTGCTTTCAGCACAAAAAAGTACCTACGGTAAGTATCGCTCATGGCAGTGCCTTAAGCTACTCCAAAGTAATTTTCATCAAGATTGAGTATTCTAGCTGTCTTCATTTTCTCAAAAATTAGTCTTAGAAAAATAGAACTTATCACAACAGGTTACAGAATTTAAGTTATATATTAATTTCTAAAAATTATCTTGGATTCTATGATACAATTCAAAGCAACTTACTAAATGGTATCCAGGTACTCTGAAATAGTAAATTTTAAAAGTATATATTTTTTAAATACGCCAAGTGACAACAGAATCAAGACAATGAAATGATCTTTATTGACGCAGGAAAAACAAGAATGCATTTAGAAAAGATTCATTTCTTTTGATAAAAGTACTTTTATAAATTGCATACAAAGTATAATGATCAAAAGTTTTGGGAAACTTTTTGTTGAAAGAGAATGACTCATACAAACATTTCCTTTGAGAAATAATCATGGCATATTACAACACAAACCTATCATATATGTTAGGACAATTTGAAGCAATATCAATGCTGGAAGAAAAAAAAAATCCAGTACTTCAGAAGATTGTTTAAAACACAAAAGACTCCTTAGAAGGGACATCTACTTAAATTATCAGCTGAGACTAATTCTTGAGGGTATCAGATATATATTAAACTGGTATTAATTTATTTAAGCATATAATAGATGTTAGAGAGTAACAAGTGAGCTGACATCGAAAATCAACTGTCTCAATAACCAATATTGGACAATAATAATAATGACAAATAGTTTAAAGAGTACTACCAAAATGAAACTTTTAAGAAAAGTAGAGTGTGTTTGGGCTTTTTTTTATAACTATGATAATGAACAGCGTGAGTCTAAGATGGTGCTTTGAATACCTTAAGCTTCTAAGACTTAAAAATTTTACTGCGACTGCTGCTGTTCTGGATAGCCAAAAGGTACTACAGAGCACGGGGCAGATGGCTATATAATCATGGCCTACAGTTACGAGATTTAGTAATTGATATAATGGTGAAAAGTGATACAGGGTTAAAAAAAGAACACCAGCAATATTAATGCACGTTACGGTGATCTGAGATTCATAATGTACTTTCTGAGAGTATACTGATCACCCAAAATTGATAAAGTAATTTCTTCCATTGAAGCAATATCCCATTCTACAAGTAATTTCTTACAAGATACTGAGTGTCTCAATGTTCTTATGTGGTTCATTCACTTCTTATGGCTATGTGCTCCCAGAAAATGATTTACTCATTGTTTCTGGCAACAGCTCTGGAAAATATAGGTACTACTTTATATACCTATATAATATTTTAAAAGTAAATATTTCTCCTTTTCCTCCCATGATGTAAACCCCACTGCAAATTTTAATTAAGAGAAGTGGTACTAAATATTTTATGTGTGAATTTAAAGTATGAAGAGATTAAATGGCCAGCTTATTTTGCTAATCATGAAATAGAAACCCACCAACTCCCACTTCACTTAATAAGACACCCAAAAAAAGGCTCTCAGAGGGCTGCTCTCTGAATAGAAGGGCTCTTCCTACCTGTAGGATGAGAGCTGACATTCCCCCCTACTTAATTAGTTCATTCCATTATTTTCAATTCACCTAAGCTTTCCCTCCTTTTACTCTCCAGAGGCTTTGCAAATTATAAGACTGCCACTTTCCTCTAAACTTGAAACCAGGAGTTCTTGACTTTTTAAAAAAATCATCCTTGAGATATAATTCACATACAATAAAATTCACCCATTTGAAATGCCCGATTCAATGTTTTTTAGTATATTCACAAAGTGGTGCAATAATCACCACAGTCAATTTTAGAACATTTTTATCCTTCCAAAAAGAAATCCCATACTTATTTTCAGTCCCTCCCATTCCCCCCTCTCACACCACTAGGAAACCAATAATCTACTTTGTCTCTATAGATTTACCAATTCTGGACCTTTCATATAAAAGGAATCACACAGTATGTGGTCTTTTGTGACTGGCTTCTCTGACTTACCACATATATATTTTCAAAGTTCAACCATGTGGTAGAATGTATCAATACGTCAATCCTTTATTGCCAAATAATATTCCACTGTATAGATATACCACATTTTATTTATCCATGCATCAACTGATGAACAATTGGGTTGTTTCCACATTTAGGCTATAATGAAAAATACTGAACATTCATGTCCGTATCTTCGTGTGGATAGACATGATCTCATCTCTCCTGGATATATAGCTAGCAGTGAAATTTCTGTGTCATACAGAAAGTCTATGTTTAATTTAAGGAACTGCCAAACATTTTCAAAACAGCTGCACCAGTTTACATTCCACTCATCAATATATGATGGTTCCAATTTTTTACATCCTCACCAACACATACCATTATCTGAGTCATACTAGTGGATATAAAGTGGTATGTTATTGTGGTTATGATCTGCATTTTCCTAATGTGTAATGATGTCAAGCATCCTTTTGTGTGCTTATTGGCCATTTGCATATCTTCTTTGGAGAAATGTCTATTCAGATTCTTTGCCCATTTTTAATTGGGTTACTTATCTTTTTAGCATTGAGTTTAAGAGTTCTTTATATCTTTTAGATACAAATCCTTTTTCAGATATATGATTTGCAAATATTTTCTCCCATCATATGGATTTTTTCACTTTTTTGATGGTATAATCTATAACACAAAGTTTGATGTAATCTATTCTTTCGTCATTTGTGCTTCTGGTGTCATATCTTTAAAAGAAAAAACACAAAAAAAACTGCAGAGCCCAGGTCATGAAGTTTTCTTCATATTTTTTTTTCCTAAGAGTTCTATAGTTTTAGCTCTTACATTTAGGTCTATGACACATTTTAACTTAATTTTTTTGTATGGTATGAGGTAGGGCTATGCAACTTCATTCTCTGCATGTGGATATACAGTTGTCTCAGTACCAGTTGAAAAACTCTTCTTTCCTCCTTGAATTGTTTTGGTACTCTTGTCAAAAAGCAACTGACCAAAAATTTGTGTTTAATAATACAGAAAGAATTTAAGGAAAAAGATGACCTGAAAATTTCTAAAATCATAATCTGATGAGATTTATCCAGTAACCAACAATGGGGTCGAGAAATAGCTGGTCAACATCCAGATGACAGATACAATGTGGCAATGCAGACTCTATCCACATCAGTAACAAAGTTGATAATGGGTTAGGAGGGGGAAAGGCTGAAATATCACAGGTAGGCAATAATATCATGTGTTTATTACATCATGTCATGACCAAAGTCAAGTAGGTGGCTGTGATTTTATGTGATTCATCTAGTTTGAAGATGTTATAAAGAGCAGCCTCAAAGGGTGAGTTGGGGTGTTTATAGGTGTGAATGGCAGGAACTAAGCAGGATGTGAGAACCAATTGCTCAGTAGGCTGGCTCAGAATAGGGTTTAGATCCAGTAGAGGCTGTGAATCAAGAAATGAAGGAGGAAAAAGAAATGAAATTGAGTTATTTGTAGTGAGGTGGATGGACCTAGAGTCTGTCATACAGAGTGAAGTAAGTCAGAAAGAGAAAAACAAACACCATACGCTAACACATACGTATGGAATCTTAAAAAAAAAAAATTGTTTATGAAGAACCTAGGGGCAGGACAGGAATAAAGACGCAGATGTAGAGAATGGACTTGAGGACACGGGGAGGGGGAAGGGTAAGCTGGGACGAAGTGAGAGAGTGGCATAGACTTATATATACCTACCAAATGTAAAATAGCTAGCTAGCGGGAAGAAGCCGCATAGCACAGGGAGATCAGCTCGGTGCTTTGTGACCACCTAGAGGGGTGGGATAGGGAGGGTGGGAGGGAGACGCAAGAGGGAGGAGATATGGGGATATATGTATATGTATAGCTGATTCACCTTGTTATAAAGCAGAAACTAACACACCATTGTAAAGCAATTATACTCCAATAAAGATGTTAAAAAAAAAATGACACTGACAAAAAAAAAGAAAAAAAAGAAATGAAGGAAGAAACCAAGCCAGGCAGACAAGGCAAATATGACAAAATTTGGGGAATGCCATCAGATTGTAAAGAAATAGACTAAGAATTTACCCCAGGTACTCTAGATGAGAAGTTGAGAACAGTCTCTACTCTTACGGTAGAAAGAGGCTTTTTACATACTGCGTTCTTATTAAGGACTGGCTTATGAATTTGTAGGGACTTAGGCAGTATATCAATGCCTACAACTAAGAAGCACTTACTGAATCCTTGCTGTATCCCAGGTATGCTTCCAGTTGCTTTGCATATATTAACTCACCTGATTCTCATGAGTACCATAGTAGGTTAATCCTATTATATTAATAGAAGAGGTGACAAAACTAAGATTTAAAAAGGTTAAGTATCTTACTTAAGTCTCACAGCTATAAAACAGCTGAAACTAGATTTAAAACCAGATCTAGCTAACTCCAAATTATGTGGTCTTTTGATTATAATGGTGAAGATGAAGAAAAACTGCATTCAGATCAAGCTTAGTCTTCTACTTAAGTAATAAAACGTGGTATGTGGCTTGCGTGCTAGAGGTTCATAGGGCTTCTAATCTTCATTGGTTACTAGTATTACCATCCAACTAATCATCTGTATATGAAACTTCTGAGCTATCTCTGATTTCTTCTCCCAACATGTCACTTCTATCTGACATCCATTTTCCATTCCATTCTCACGGATCTATTTCAAGTAATCATCACTCCTAAACTTGATAATTGCAGTATCTTCCAAACTAATCTTTCTACCTGTTAGCTTTCCTTATACAAATCCAAGTGATTCACTACTGCAAAACTAATCCTGAAATGCAGTTCAGATCATAGCATATCTACGTTCAAAAATACTCAATATTCTCCCGTCATGTTCACCAAATCAAATAGAGCTAATTGACCTTCACGTTCCTGGCTTCCACAATGTAGCCATAACTTCCCATTCCAGCCTAGACATTTTAGCTGCCTACAGCTAAACTGTACCGTTTACTATTGTTGAAAACTACTCCATACTTTCAAACTTAATGCATTTATTTATTCTTTTCTCTGGGCATGGAATGCCTCCCCACATGTCTGCCCAGTGAAATCCAATCCATCTCAAATGCCACCTCTTCCAGGAAAACTATCCCAATTCCCTCAAAACAATAATTCCTTCCTCTTTTAATTACATTTTTTTCTTATATAGCTCATATAACTCTAAATTATTATATCTTTGTGGATTTTCCTAATCTCCCTTTCTAGACTTCAAGTTCTCTGAAAGCAACAATGCCTGTGTATTACTCTTGTCTGAATTCCAAAACACTTAGCAGTTGCTTTGAAATTATGGCCATTAAAAAAAATCATTGGATTAAATTATTAACGTTGAAAAAAATATAGTGGTGTATTAATCAGAACTATCTTGGTTGCAAATGACAAATGCTCCATCTAACTTAGACCAAAAGAGAATTGTTTTGGGCTCATATGAACAAACTATGGAAAAGGAATGATAGGGCTATCTTCCAAATATCACAGATACAGGGATTTGTATCATGTTGCTATTCTTCTCTTATGGGTTGGCTTCATACCTACCTATTAAAGACTGACTTTGTCTTCCTTGCCAGAGACATGGCCACTAGTAGCTTCCCAATTTCCATCCTCTAAGCTTCAGGACCAGAGAGAAAAGGAATCTTCTGTAACACTCACCTCTACACCTGCACCTGTTTAAAAAAATACCAGAAAAAAAGTCTCTGACTGGCCCTGCTTGATTCACGGATTCACTGAAATTTTGACAGTGGTCAAACTTGAGCATAAGAAGGTAGTAGCTCCTGTTAAAGACCTCATGGATAAAGTAAGGCATCCATGTGTGTATGAGTTTTTTAGAGTGCTTTCTCAGAAAATGAGAGAAGGGGTTTATATAGACAAATATTTAATGTCTACTATAAGTAGTGAAAGGTTTCAGTGGTAATAACTAGTTACTGCTTCACAGTTGAGTTTAAAAAAAAAAAAGGAAAAGAAAATTTTAGTCTATCAATATATAAATAGCATTTTGGAACAAAAGGTATCATTTGTTTTCCCATTTCTCATATTACTGTTCTTTCTCGAGCATTCCTAAGTGGGCAGGTTCAGATTTTGCATAGTTTATGTAGAAGTAAGACTATGTACAACTGTTGATAAATTTCCCAGATTGATATGGAAAAGAAAAAGGCTGCTTATCATAACTATTTGGGAATCCAGTATTCCATGATATAAACAGTGTTACTGAATATAAATTTCAGCCTTTCTCATGTAGATTATTTTTTTCTACTTCCTTGCATCATATTTATCTCTCCTACTTTTATTGTTGGAAGGATCCACCATGTATCTTGCAGAGTATCATATGCACAGGACATCAAGAATTATAGTCTCAAATAACTATAATGGCCAGCAAGACAACATAAATGAGTAGGAAATAAGGTGATCTGAAAAGTGTCTACTCTTGAAATGGGCAGCTGCTATGCTACTCCAGCCAACTGAGAGAAGGCAGATGAGTGTTGTTAAATCAGGTGGTTCCTTATATTAAAAAATTCCAGAAAGTCAGGGTTATACATGAAACCCCTTGATTTTTATTTGTGAGCCACCAACTGAAGTATTTTTCAAATGCTTTACAGAGCAAATCTGCAGGTGAAACCTGACCTGCCAGTGTAATCTTCTGTAGATATGTTCAACAAGTACTCATTGAATGAATGCTTATGTACAAAACTAACGAGTTGAAAATCAAATCATGGTTTTCTATTAATTACATTCCAATAGTAGAGACTACTTTCTCCAGAAGAAAATGTTGGCCTCAGTCCACTAAAACACTGCTTAAAATTTTAACATTTACATGAGAATCATTCTTCTTTTATTAATGGGAAGCATAGGCAAATCTAATTTTAAAAATGACCCCTGAAGACGTTAGTCAAATGGATAATCGATTCACTCTTATAGATGCCTTCTCATATGGTATTAAAAGGATCACACAGCCAGCATTTATTGGCATTCTTGTTTATTTCTTGTTACTTAAATAACAAGAAGTTTAAATGTTTAAACTGCTCAACTTCATCCTTTTCAAGAAGGCATTTATAACTGCTATCAGCCAAACTGATACCTCTTTCTTTGAATTTCTATAGCCCTTATTTGTTGTATGTCATTTAATCATATTTCCAGGCTTCAAGGAGTTTCTTGACTAATAGAAGTGAAATATCTATACAGTGAAGCAATGGAAAGAACAACAAACTTGTTATTAGAAGATCCAGTCAGATTCAAATTCATTAATTGTGAATTAATTGTGAATATCAGAAAATTGGATTTCAGAGCAAAGAATAATACGAAGGATAAGGGGTTTTATAATGATAAAGAGGTTAACCCCTAATCAAGAAAACATAATAATCCTAAAGATTTATACATCTAATAAGGGAATATCAACATATGCCAGACAAAAATTAATAGAACTTTAGGAGAAATAAATAAATCCATAATTACAGTCAGAGATTAATCACAGAGCAGAAAAAATCAAAATAGAAATATAAAACAATAATGAAAATCAATTATTCTCTGAGAAAAATCAGAACAATTGATAAACATCTAAAATGATGACAAAAAAAGGAGACTCAATACAAATTAACAGTATCATTAGATAAGATGGAAAACCTAACAAGAAGACAGCAACTACCAGAGTTCATTCAAGAAAAATAGAAAACCCTGTACAGACCTATAGCTATTAAAGATATTGAATCTGTAGTTACAAACTTCTCTCACAAAGAAAATAAGATCAAAAAAGATCTAAATAAATGGAGAGAAAAATCCATGTTTATGTACAGGACAACTCAATATTGTCAAGAGGTCATTCTTTCCCTACTTGATCTACAGACTCAATCCCAATCAAAATCAACAAACTGATTCTAAAGTTTATATGAAGAGGAAAAAGACCCAGAATAGCCAACACAATATTGAAGGAGAGGAACAAAGCTGGAGGACTGACACTACCCAACTTCAAAACTTAACTATAAAGCTAGAATAATAAAGACAGTGTGGTACTGGTAAAAGAACAGACAAGTAGGTCAATGGAACAAAACAGAGAGCCCATAAATAGACCCAGATAAATACAGTCAACTGATTTTTGAAATAGGTGAAAGGCAATATATAGTGGAGAAAAGATAGTCTTTTCAACAAATAGTGCTGGAACAGCTGAACGTCCACAGGCAAAAAAAAAAAAAAAATTAATCTAGACACAGAACTTACACACTTCACAAAAACTAACACAAAATGGATCACAGACCTAAATGTAAAACACAAAACTATAAAAACCGTAGAAGATAACATAGGAGAAAACCAAAGAAACTAAGAAAACTCCACACCCAGATACCTTAACTTGTGAATTCTGTCACACATTTAAGGATGAAATAATATCAATTCTACACAAATCCATCTAGAAATTGAAGAGAAGGGAATACCTTCCAAGTGATTCTATTAGGCCAACATTACACTGATACCAAAACCAGGCAAAGACTTAAAATAAAACTACAGAACAATAGCCCTTATGAACACAAGTAAAAGGATCCTAAAAAAAAAAATTAGCACATCTAATCCAACATTGCACAAGAAGGGGAATACATCATTACAAAGTGGGGATTATCCTAAGAATGCTAGGTTAATTAAACATGCAAAAATCAATGTATTTCATCATATTAACAAAAAGAAAAAAGTATATAAACCATTTTAATAGTCAAAGAAAAAGCATCTGTCAAAATCCAACATCGTTTTCTAATAAAAATTTTCAGAAAACTAATAATAGAAGTCAACTTCCTCAACCTGATAAAGGGAATCTGAAAAATCTACATCTATCATAAGTCTGTGTGAAAATCTGAATGATCACCAACAAAACAAGAATGTCCACTCTCACCACCTCTATTCAACATGGTACTGCAACTTCTAGCCAATAAAATAAGAAAAATAAGTAAAAGGCATTTAAAATTAGATAACACAATAACAATATCTTTGTTTATAGATAACATGATCATCTATGTTGAAAAACCGCTGGAATCTATAAAAAAGCCATTAGCACCAAAAAATGAGTTTAGGAAGTTGCAGGATACACTTTGATATAATATTGGAAAAATTAATTTTGTTTGTATATACTAGAAATAAACAACAGAAACTGAAATAAAAACAATACCATTTACAATCATATTAAAAATATGAAGTACTTAGGGGAAAATCTGGCAAAATCGGGCAAGACCTGTACATTGAAAACTTTATTTATAAAAGATGACCTAAACAAACAAAGGGATAAACTTTGTTCGTGGGTCAGAAGACTCAGTAGTGTTAAGATATCAATTCTCCCCCAAATTAATCTATAGATTCAACATAATTCTAACCAAAATTCCATCAGGCTGTCTTAAAAAAATTGAAAAACTAATTCTAAAATTCATGTGTGAACTCAAAGGACTTAGAATAGCCAAAGCAACTCTGAAAAATTTGAAAGTCAATCCTACCTGATTTCAAATCTTATTATAAAGCTACAGTAATCAAGACAGTATACTATTGGTACAAAAATAAGTGAATCAATGGAATAGAGATTCCAAAAACAGATCCAAATTACATGAACAAAATATTCTGGAAAAGGTAATTAATTCAGCAGAGAAAAGATTTTAAGCAAATGGTGCTAGAAAAATTATAAATTTATTTGCAAAAAAAAGGATTCTAATCCATACTTTACACCATATATAAAAATTAAATCAAGGTGGATCACAGCCTTAGCATAAAATCTGGGACTAAAAATTAAAGAAAAAAAATAAAGAGAAAGTGACCTTAGATGAGGTTAGATATGACACCAAAAGCACGATTCATAAAAGAATAAAATGATAAACTAGATATCATCAAAAAATAACTTCTATTATTCAAAAGACACTGTTTAGGAGAACAAAAAGACAAGTCACAAAAGAGAAGAAAATAGCTGGAAATCATATAACTGATGAAGGACTTGTATATAGAACATACAGAGTACTTTGAAAACTCAACAATAGGAAAACATACAATCCAATAAATTTTAGCAAAAGATTTAAGCAGAAACATCACCAAAGAAGATATGTGGATGGCAAATAAGCAAAAGAAAAGATGCTAAAATCATTAATCATTAGGGAAAAACACATTAAAATGGCAAGATATTACCACTACAAACCTATCAGAATGATTGAAGTTTAAAAGACTAACCATACCAAGTGTTGGCAAGAATGTGGAAGGACTGGAACTTACATACATTGCTGATTGGAATGTGAAATGGTCAATTTTGGAAACCAGTTTGACAGGTTCTTGAAAAGTTAAACATATATCTGCCATAACATACAGCCATTTAACTCACAGGTATTTACCCAAAATAAAAGAAAGCATATAACCATACAAAGATTTGTACACAAATGTTCATAGGGCTTTACTTAGGATAGCAAAAAAACTAGAAACAGAAAGACCTGCATGTGAATGGAATTGTAACTATTGTCACAAATAACACAGATGAATCTCAAAATTACATTGGATGAAAGAATAAGAGTTCATACCATAAAATTCCATTTATATAAAACTGTCAAAAATGCAAACCAATACAGAGTGATAGAAGGCAGAGCAGCTGTTACTTGGTGATGCAAAGAAAGAGATCAAGAGAAGTGGGAGGGAGGGATTACAAAGAGGCATGGGGAAATGTCTGGGGATGATGCATATGTCCACTATCCTGATGGCTATGAGGCTTGGCAATGTATAAACAAATCCAATCTTATCAAATTATATATTTTAAGTAGGCATTGCACATTGTGTGTCAATTATATCTCAAACTGTTAAAAGAGAGAGAGAGATGCATCCCTTACCAATCTAAGAACACGTGAGAGAAGAATTTTGAAAGAGCTTTTTCTCCTGATTACCATAATCAAAAGCAAATGTTAAGTCTAAAACGAAGTAACAGACCACAATTTTCTCCAAGTCATCCATCCTCTATCAAAATTCCTAGCACAAACAGTAGTAAAACAACATTTAGAATGTTAAAATAAGGCTAAACGTCCTCTGGCTCATGATAATGGACAGACTTTCTCATGGAATCCCTCCAATATCGAATGACATGAATAAAAACCAGTTCTCCATCTGGATCAATGATACAACAGTTTCTGAAACATTCTTACTTTAAGTCTTTGATCATGTTGTCTCCCCAACATGGAATTCCTCCCCCTGACTTCTTTTGCTCCATCCAAATGCCTATGCTTCCTTCAAAACACATCCCAAATGCCATCTCTTCTATTAAAGTGCTCCTTGATGAATATAATCCTTCATTCCAGGAGTGGGAAAACTACAGCCTGGCCTGCTGCCTGTTTTTGTAGAAGTTTTACTGGAACACAGCCATACCCATGAATTTAGGTATTATCTATCTATGGCCTCTTTCATCATACAATGGCAGAGTTGTGCACTTATGACAGAGACTGTATGGCCCACAAAACCACATATTTACTATCTGGCCTTTTATAGGCAAAGTTTTCTGATCCCAGTTTTATTCCTTTAAATTCTCACATTTCATACCTCTCTTAAGCAGCATTCATTATATTATTCATCTTCTTAACTTATGTTTAAGATCTTTAAGGGCAGGGAGTCAATTGTACAAGCACCATGCTGTGCTTTGCGGCAGTTCTCAATAAACATCTGTTAAATCAGGCAATTTGAATGAAAAGAGTTAAATCAACAGCAGATACTCACTAGGAATAGCTTTTAATTGTGGAATAATAAGAGTGCACTGCTTTCATCAGGTTAGGCTATGATACTGCAATAACCTTTGCCTTTAGCTCAAAGAATTTCAGAGTTGGAATAGGCTTTAAAGTTCATCAGATCCAATCTGCTCTTTTTTACCTGAAAAAACTGAGGTCCAGAGAGTTTAAGCGATTAGCCAAGGATAAATTAAATATTGTTAGAACAAAGACTAAAACTCATGTATGCTAGAGATAATGGAACAGACAGGTCCATGGTCAGGCTTCAAGAGATAGGCTAACTCCCTCAAAATGTATAGCTGCAAAATTTTGTGTATGTGTATGTAAACATCTTCTTGGAAAGGATTTTTTATATATTCTCATCAGAGTCAAAAAAAGTTCATAATTGCAAAATGGTTAAGAAAAAACAAAACTAAGGAAAAGATATTCTTTGGAGAATTACTGATTGTTATCATCTAGTTAAGTAACAAAGCCATGACTGGCCCACAGGTCTAATCATCCCTATATTCTTTATTACATCCAAGGCAGAAGCCAATACACATTCTACCAGTTTAAACAGCCACTGTGAGTAGCAATTCAAGCAATCCAGGTATCCCTCTTTATTTTCCCCTAAGGATACTTCAGTGTATAAGTACTTCTGCAGTACTTATCAAAACAATCAAATCAAGATTGTGTGTGTGTATGTACAGCAGGGGGGTGAGGGTAGGAGTTAATGTGAAAGTAAAAAGGTGTATATTTCCTATTTTAAGTAATATTCCAAGGAGGTTATTTGGTATGCATGAAGAAAAATAATTTAATGAGAGATGTCAAATAATTTATTATCATTATCATTCTATTTTCAGAAAATCTCTGTCAAAAAAATCTTCCAATAAAATGAATCAATGAGACTGATAATACAAGTACAAACTCAGCATGACATAAAGTTTCTGTAGATAATGATACTTTCAAGAGTGATACTTGTATCAAAGAGTGATACTTTCATGTAAACTAAATACTAATGTGCACTGCCTCTAAATAGTAGCATTACTATTGCCAAACTTATCAGACCACACTTAAAATTGAGCTTAAAAACCTGTTTGTTACACTACTTAAAACAAAACAAAATAAAACAAAACACTTACTTGAAAGTTCTACTGAAAGGAAATTAGCAGTAAGAGAATTGGTTAAGGAGATGAAAAACAATATAAACATACAAAAATTTCACTGATATTACTCAAAAAAGTATAAAATACTTAGAACTATTGTTGACAAGAATGGTCACAGAACCTTTATGAACAAAAAACTAAAATCTTATTAGAGGATAATGGAAAGATATTTAATGTTTTTGAATAAGAATTCTAAATATTATTTTTAAAGTAAGTCTCTCAATGTTACTATGTATATTTAATGAATTCCCTATTAGAATCCCAATTTTTGTCCTTTATCAAATAAAATTATCTTAAATTTATATGGAGGAATAGATGCCCAAAATTTGAGGGAAAAAAAAGTTTTGGAAGTCCTAGCCACGGGAATCAGAGAAGAAAAGGAAATAAAAGGAATACAGATTGGAAAAGAAGTAAAACTGTCACTGTTTGCAGATGACATGATACTATACATACAGAATCCTAAAAATGCCACCAGAAAACTACTAGAGCTAATCAATGAATTTGGTAAAGTTTCAGGATACAAAATTAATGCACAGAAATCTCTTGCATTCCTATACACTAATGATGAAAAATCTGAAAGAGAAATAATGGAAACACTCCCATTTACCATTGCAACAAAAAGAATAAAATACCTAGGAATAAACCTACCTAGGGAAACAAAAGACCTGTATGCAGAAAACTATAAGACACTGATGAAAGAAATTAAAGATGATACCAACAGATGGAGAGATATACCATGTTCTTGGATTGGAAGAATCAATATTGTGAAAATGACTCTACTACCCAAAGCAATCTACAGATTCAATGCAATCGCTATCAAATTACCAATGGCATTTTTTACGGAACTAGAACAAATCATCTTAAAATTTGTATGGAGACACAAAAGACCCCGAATAGCCAAAGCAGTCTTGAGGGAAAAAAACGGAGCTGGAGGAATCAGACTCCCTGACTTCAGACTATACAAAACTACAGTAATCAAGACAATATGGTACTGGCACAAAAACAGAAACATAGATCAATGGAACAGGATAGAAAGCCCAGAGATAAACCCATGCACATATGGTCAACTAATCTATGACAAAGGAGGCAAAGATATACAATGGAGAAAAGACAGTCTCTTCAATACGTGGTGCTGGGAAAACTGGACAGCTACATGTAAAAGAATGAAATTAGAACACTCCCAAACACCATACACAAAAATAAACTAAAAATGGATTAAAGACCTAAATGTAAGACTGGGCACTATAAAACTCTTAGAGGAAAACATAAGAAGAACACTCTTTGACATAAATCACAGCTAGATCTTTTTTGATCCACCTCCTAGAATAATGGAAATAAAACCAAAAATAAACAAATGGGACCTAATGAAGCTTCAAAGCTTTTGCACAGCAAAGGAAACCATAAACAAGACGAAATGACAACCCTCAGAATGGGAGAAAATATTTGCAAATGAAGCAACTGACAAAGGATTAATCTCCAAAATTTACAAGCAGCTCATGCAACTCAATATCAAAAAACAAACAACCCAATCCAAAAATGGGCAGAAGCCCTAAATAGACATTTCTCCAAAGAAGACATACACATGGCCAAGAAGCACATGAAAAGCTGCTCACCATCACTAATTATTAGAGAAATGCAAATCAAAACTACAATGAGGTATCACCTCACACCTCAATGGGCATCATCAGAAAATCTACAAACAACAAATGCTGGAGAGGGTGTGGAGAAAAGGGAACCCTCTTGCACTGTTGGTGGGAATGTAAATTGATACAGCCACTATGGAGAACAGTAAGGAGGTTCCTTAAAAAACTAAAAATAGAATTACCATATGATCCAGCAATCCCACTACTGGGCATGTACCCAGAGAAAACCATAATTCAAAAAGACACATGCACCCCAATGTTCATTGCAGCACTATTTACAATAGCCAGGACATGGAAGTAACCTAAATGCCCATCGACCGACAAATGGATAAAGAAGTTGTGGTACATATATACAATGGAATATTACTCAGTCATAAAAAGGAACGAAATTGAGTCATTTGTTAAGACGTGGATGGATCTAGAGACTGTCATACAGAGTGAAGTAAGTCAGAAAGAGAAAAACAAATATCATATATTAATACAAGTATGTGGAACCTAGAAAAATGTTACAGGTGAACCGGTTTGCAGGGCAGAAGTTGAGACACAGATGTAGAGAACAAATGTATGGACACCAAGCGGGGAAAACCACTCTGGGGTGGGGATGGTGGGGTGCTGAATTGGGCGATTGGGATTGACATGTAAACACTGATATGTATAAAACTGATGACTGATAAGAAAATGCAGTACAAGAAAACAAACAAACAAACCAAAAAAACCCAACAACATCAAAAAAAAAATGTTGCTGGAAGCCTCTATTATCAAATCATGGACTTAACAACAAAGTGCATCAGATAATATGATTATTATCAGATAGATAATCTCCCCAATAATGAGACCAAGGATTTGAGAAAGGGGTCAATGGCTTAAGAAATGGTACTGGCAAAACTAAATATATGTCTTGAGGAAAATCAAATTAGATTACAATTTTACATCGTATCTTTAAAAATTTAGGATTAAAGACTTGAATATAAAAGGAGAAAACAATAAAAATCCCATAAGAAAATACAGCACATTCTATGTATAATAAAGAGTTTTGAAAGACTTTCATGATCAAGAATGAATTTATTATAAAATTATCAAAGTAAACATATTTATTCAAAGCTTTGAAACTTTTGTATGGCAAAAGATATTATGAACAAACTCAATCAACAAACTATAAATTTAGGGAAAATATTAAATAAAGAGAGTAAACTCTATGCTATAAAGAATTCTTAAAACTTGGTAAGGCAGATATGAACACCCAGTAGAAAAATTAGCAATTAAGGGGCTATTTACATAAAAGAAAATTCAAATTTCATGGGGAAAAAACATTAAACAGAAGCTCAAACGCAGAGATTTGTAAATTAAAATAACAATGAACTGTCATTTCACACCTATCAGATTGGCAAACACTTAAAAGACAGATTACAACCATTATTAGTGTAGATGAGCCAAAAAGTGTAGTCTCATACATAGCTATGATAAATGTTAAAAAAAAAAAGACATTTAAAACAAAATCTGACATTTCTTTAAAATATATGTTAAATGTTAAAAATATATTTATTTTTAATTACCCATGAATACTATCATTGAATATCTTTTCAACTGATATCTAATACACATTTATTAATATATTTTAATGAGGTTATTTATGAGCAATATATTTTTATAGAATTAGAGGGAAAGAAGATATCGCAAATTATATCTGATTTCTAAAACTGACATATTTTTTATCATGGTTTGAACAAGTAATAATACAAACATTATTTTTTCTATATCTATTAGGAATAGTTTAAATGTCAATCTTAATAGACTCTAGGTATTTGTGTAACCACAGTACGTAAGAGAGTACTGCTTTTCTGATGCTTAAATTCTCGGAAACACTGTTAGAGACTGTCACCAGGGGGAAGTCTTGTTTTCCAGAGGCTAAATTTAAATTAACATAAATCTTACAATTGTACATTTCTATGAATAAATATATCTCAGAAGACACAATTCAAAACACAAGACAAAATTCCACCTTCTAATTCAGTCATAAGTTTCTGAAAACACAACCAATCAACATTTGTAAAATATAATGTTAAAGATAATTTTGTTTTATATCATAAGTAGATCACAGTTTTCACATATAAAATGGAAAATAATAAGCCATATTTTACTTTAAATAGCCAATAATTAGGGTATTTTTCTCTTTAGCTAAATATAGAAACCACTCAATTCCTCATTAAACTCCTCCTGCATAGATATATATAATCAATGACCTTACTCCATTAAATCTATGAAACCTCTTTACTTTTTTACCACCTTCATACTACAGTTGTTCCTTAACAGTTTCCATTGAAATACTCATGGATAACAGTGAAAGAACTTGTATAGTTCCTTAGGAAAATTATTCACCTATTCTATGATGTTTCTAAACCAAGAATATTAAGTCTCTTTAGCTCACTGACTTTTCCAGTTTTAATCCTTCCCCAGAGGAAATCTATCTGTGGGTAATTTTTGCTCTAGGGCACTTGCAGATTTGTTCCAGATAATAGGAAATGAACAGCTAAGTTACAGCATGCAAATTTCTGCTCTGGTAGCATGTTTCTTAATGCCATAGCTCTTATTATTTCAAAAACAAATTAAACAAGGGAATTCTGTAGAAAGCCAATTAACCAATTTAAGCAGCAACTTAATACAAATCACTGCCCCTTACTTTCACCCAACATGATGTTTTGTGATTCTAAGATGTCAATGTTTAAGTGCACATCTGTAGCAAGTGACTGTTTAAAAGTGACTCGAGGTGCCTACACAAGCATTCTACTGGGATGCATATGGTAAATGTAAATTTTGATTTATTTTCACTTCCTACCTCTGTCATGTGGTTTCATTCTTTTAGTGTCGTATTATAAACAAAATTGGAAAAAAATGTGTAGAAAGAGCACAGAGCTAAAAATCATCAGAATGAGATTATAATCCCAGGTTTATATCAAGGAAACTGTATTTGGTCCAAACACCAGTTACACGATGGCCATAAGGAAGGCTACTTCATAATTTCAAGACTTTATGCACATTTTGAAACAAAGTTAATGTATATGGATAATTTTGCTGTTTGTTTTTCTCTTTAATTATCACAGAACTTTAGTCCTGATTATGAGCCATTGGGGTCAATTTCAACAGGAAATATTTAGTGAGACCCAGCTCAAAAGACATCTGATCTTTTGCTACACCTTCCCTAGACAGAGTTTCTTCGGCACCTCCTCCTCAGTAATTCCCATTTAAAACACTTAGATTTGTTGAACCATGTTCAACCAATCTGGGTATAATTCATGAAACCACTTCAGTCAATAAATAAACATGTATCCAGGTGTCAGCAGAAAAAAATAAACACAACATAATAACTATTGACAATGACAAGTAAATAATGGTTTATAAGAACTAATTCATTTCTAAACATTTATTTACTACTATTTAAAATTAACCTTAGCATTTCTATAACATGCAACATGTATAGTTTATTTCAAAGTTTATATAGTACAGAAACGTTTTAAGAATTGTACTCATTTATGATCATTTATATTCCTAGAAAAAAATTTTAAGTGTAAAGTGAACGGACAACTTGAATAAACTTTTAGAAAATTAAGACATTATAATGAAATATTAGAAAGATTAAATTATCTACAAAACAGATATAAGGGCTTCCCTGGTGGCGCAGTGGTTGAGAATCTGCCTGCTAATGCAGGGGACACGGGTTCAAGCCCTGGTCTGGGAAGATCCCACATGCCGCGGAGCAACTAGGCCCGTGCTCCACAGCTACTGAGCCTGCGCGTCTGGAGCCTGTGCTCTGCAACAAGAGAGGCCGCGATAGTGAGAGGCCTGCGTACCGCGATGAAGAGTGGCCCCCGCTTGCCACAACTAAAGAAAACCCTCGCACAGAAACGAAGACCTAACACAGCCAAAAAAAATTTTTTAAATTAATTAATTAATTTAAAAAAACAGATATAAAACTAAAGAAAAGAGAGGAAGACTGAAAATGAAAAGAGCAAAGTACCACAGGACAAATAAAAGCATTAAATGAAAATAGCCAAACACAGGAAAAATATAACTGATCTCTATAAAGCTCTTAGATATTATGTACCTCTCCTGCTGCTCCCACTTCATTCTATCAGTAATAACTGTGGTTTTTATGTCAAAAGAAGACTGTTCTATTTTTAGCCTTTGAATAACCATTAAAAAATCACAAAGACAGATATTTGGCAAAACCTGCTTACACTTTAATAAACTTGCATGGGGTCCTTGACAAGTAATGATGTTATTCTCATAAGGATTTGATTATTTCATTTACTAAGTATTATATTTGAAAAGAATGATAACACTTTTGTGTTAAGAATGTACAACTGAATAAGATGTGTTAATACTGTTGGTGTTGATTTGTAAGATCTGCCAACACAGTATATGTTTTCCCCTCACAGAGCTAGAGATATGTATTCTCTGGAATGGCATCTCTGGTATCTCTTAACCAGTTTCCTCAGCCCATCTCCCTGACTAAACCCCCTCATAACAGAGTTTCACTTTTTATCTTAATACCCCTGCACTTAGATAAGGCGCTATATATTCTAGGGGACTCATTAAGTCTGTTTTTTGGATGAACAGATGAGTGAATGGACTGATGGACTAGGCTTACAAAGGGAAGAGGAGGAGGAAAGGGGGGAAGAAATGCTGCATCCCCAGTCTGTGAATTCCTTGAAAAGAGCTCATTCTTATTCATATTTATCATTTTAGCAGTTAAGTGTGATATCTGGCATATATTAAATCTTCAAATAATGTTTGCAAAATGAATGAGTGCATGATTTATGTTAGAATTTCACTGAGAATGTGATTCTTACAAGTGTAAGTTTGTATCATTAATTAGAAACTTAGTTGATGCTTTCATAGAATATTACTCTCTTCTGTTCTAACTTTAGCCCCTATAACTACTTTTTTATGAGACTAAAAGAAACATTTCATAAACTATACAAAATATTACTCATTATTTTTACGATCATCCCTTATATACCTTACTCATTCACTAATTTAATATTTTCTCTAAACTGTATTTTATATATGCTGTAACATATTGTCTACTTTGTTTTCTGCAAATAGTTCACTTTCTTTCCCTTTTAAGTACTTTATGTTAAGAAATCTTACTTTAATTAAATCCGTTTATCTTTTCCCTAATGATGTGTTTCTTTGCTTTTAGAATTTGAAATTCCTTTCCCTTCCAGATGTTTGATATTCAATTTTACTTTTTCTAATGCAACAGTGGCTTGATTTCTTTCTCACTCTGCTATTAACCAGTTGGAATTTATTTTGCTATGAACTATGAGGTGAGGATCTAAATATTTTCCTAATCCCTATGAAATAGTCCAAACGCCATTTATTAAATATTATTTTGCGGGACTTCCCTGGTGACACAGTGGTTAAGAATCAGCCTGCCAATGCAGGGGAAACGAGTTCGAGCCCTGGTCCAGGAGGATCCCACATGCCACGAAGCAACTAAGCCCGTGTGCCACAACTACTGAGCCTGTTCTCTAGAGCCCACAAGCCACAACTATGGAAGCCCGTGTGTCACAACTACTGAGCCCACATGCTGCAACTATTGAAGCTCGTGCACCTAGAGTCCATGCTCCACAACAAGAGAAGCCACCACAATGAGAAGCCCATGCACCACAACGAAGAGTAGCCCCCGCTCGCCACAACTAGAAAAAGCCCATGTGCAGCAACGGAGACCCAACACAGCCATAAATAAATAAATAAATAAATTTAAATAAATAAATAAAAATAATTATTTAATAAGATGATTTGTGAGCTCTTATAAATGGACGCACTGATCACCAAGAGCTGTCATGAGTTCTTTAAGAGGTCACACCAGATTTTAATTTTCTTTTATTTTTTAATTAGAATTACTAACCTGGAAAATTATAGACACATCAAAGTTGCTAACAGTAATATCAACACTCATTGAACACTTACTTTATGCCAAGAATTGAGTATTATCTCATTTAATCCTCACAATAATCCTATGAGGGAAAATATTGCCATTTTAAACATAAAGAAATTGAAAAAACAAAAGATGAGGAAATTGAGTCAAATAGACAGTAAAGCAACCTGCCAAAGGTCATGGAGTTAGTCAATTATGGGTGTAGTATTCAAACCCAGAACACTGCAGAGGTTTTGTTCTTTTTTTTTTTTTTTTTTTCCTGTACGTGGGCCTCTCACTGTTGTGGCCTCTCCCATTGCGGAGCACAGGCTCCGGACGCGCAGGCTCAGCGGCCATGGCTCATGAGCCCAGCCGCTCCGCGGCATGTGGGATCTTCCCGGACCGGGGCACGAACCCGTGTCCCCTGCATCGGCAGGCGGACTCTCAACCACCGTGCCACTAGGGAAGCCCGAGGTTTTGTTCTTATAACCACTATGCATATGGCCTCATATAAGTGGAAAAAATTTGATTAAGGCTCTCATGAAATTATTATAGAAAAGATGGAAAATATTAGGCTGGATGACCTTTCCGTTAGGTAGTTTCAAAGTTGGCTAAACATTTGCCCAAGACTCTGACTGATCAGTAGATCTTTATCAATGTAGAATGTTTCTAGTATCGTGCCTTGTGATCCTATATTTGGACCCAAACTATTAACAATATTGTTATCAGTGAACTGGGTGAAAACACAATAGGCTTATAAAATATTTTCAGATAGCATACATCTTGGAGTTATAACTCATCTTTTAGAAGGCAGAAAGAGTAACTTAAAAGGACCCAAAGTGTTTTAAGGAACAGCTTATATTTACATGTTGAAATATAAAAGAAACAAATACAAGGTTTCACCTTTAAGTTACAAAAATCATTTTGAACAGATAGAATGTAAAACAATAACCTGCCATCTTAAACTATCAAATTGATAGGCACCACAAATAAGAGCACTGTTGGAAGGCACTTGGGAACTTTTTATAAGATTTGAAAATATGCCTGTCCTTTGAACCACCAATCCTATTTCTAGGGATTGTTCATAAGAAAAAAATGCTGGAGAAGGTGTGGAGAAAAGGGAAGCCTTCTACACCGTTGGTGGGAATGTAAATTGGTGCAGCCACTATGGAGAACAGTATAGAGATTCCTTTAAAAACTAAAAACAGTTACCGTATGATCCAGCTATCTCACTGCTGGGCATATACCCAGAGAAAACTCTAATTAGAAAATATACATGCATCCCAATGTCCACAGCAACACTATTTACAATAGCCAAGACATGAAGCAACCTAAATGTCCATTGACAGATGAAAGGATAAAGATGTGGTGTATATATATATATATATATATATATATATATATATATATATATATACACATACATACATACACACAATGGAATACTACTCAGCCATAAAAAAGAAAGAAAGAAGGCCATTTGTAGCAACATGGATGGATCTGGAGATTATCATACTAAGTAAGGCAGACAGAGAAAGATAAATATCACATGATATCACTTATATGTGGAATCTAAAATATGATACAAATGGACATATTTACAAAACAGAAATAGACTCACAGACAGGGGAAACAAATTTATGTTTCCAAAGGGGAAAGGGGGTAGAGGGATAAATTAGGAGTTTGGGATTAGGAGATACAAATTACTATATATAATATAGATAAACAACAAGGATCTACTGTTTAACACAGAGAACTATACTCAATATCTTGAGTATACTCAAGATACTCAATAACCTACAATAAAAAAGACTATATATATGTACATAAATTATGTAATTTAACATATATACACATAATTGTGTATGTGTATAAATTGTATATGTGTATAAAATTGAATCACTTTGCTGTACACCAGAATCTAACACAACAGTTAAAACAAATTACAGAATCAGTGAATGATGGGGCCATCTATACAATGGAATATTCTTCAGTCATTTAAAACGCCTCTGGAGACAAATGCTTGACACAGAAAGTTGTTTACAACATAGTTCAATGAAGTAATCATTATAAACAGCATGCAAAATGGATTTCATTTTTGGAGGAAAAAATAGAAAGAGAAAGGAAAGGAGGGAGAAAGTAAAAGGAGGGAGGACGACAGTGAAACAGAAAGAAATGGAAAGAAAAGAGGGAAAGTGAATCTACTAATAAACTTTTTTTTTCATTGTGTTCCATTCTAATAAATGCATTGTACATCTTCTTCCACATATAGAAGTGCTTAATTAAAACACAGATACAAGTACTTAATCGAAACATTTTCATGGAACAATACTCACTTTTTCTGTGTATAAGGCTGTAAAATATTTTCTAATTTATACTATTCTATTTCTTTTTTTAAATGCTAGTTGTAATTAACTAAGTTAACTTCACAGCTGACTTAATAGGTAGCATCCTACAGTTTGGAGAAACACAGATCTAGAGAATGCCTGCAAGGATACACAATGATGTATTAATAGAGGCTATAATAAGTACAATTTGGAATTTCTTTTTTGCTTTTCTGTTTTTTTAACTTCTATGATAAACAAATGAGAAATACAAGAATATTTTATGTAAGAAATAAAAAGTACTGTAGAGATAGTAATTGTAGAGACAGTAATTAATAGCAGTTCATGTGAAAAATATCTAGTTACTCTAATGGACCTCTAGCTTAAAAATAAGACAACAATGTGCATTAGGTGCCAGTAGAACTCGTATATTCTTAGCATTAAAACATACATACATACATGCATGCGTGCATACACACACACACACACACACACACACCATGTAAAACAAGGCAGGTTTATTTACACAAGGCTCTACTGGTCTTTGTATATTGAGATCCTTGTGTTCACTTCTGCATACCATGCTTCCACTGAAGAACCTCTACAGGAGAAACAGTATGATAGAGTCTGTAAATTATATAACATGAAGAACATCAAAGGAACAAAGGATCTGTAGCCTGATGTCTTTTCAAATATCTGAAAGGCTTTTATTTGAATAAAAATCACAGAAATAAAATTTAATGTATGGAAGTCATGGAAGAGGTAAATCTGGGTGGATTTTAGCTTTATATAAAGAGGAATTCTAGCACTTATTTAAGAATGGTATGCACTGCCTCAAGTAGGAACTATGCTCTTTACAATGTTCCTCAACAATCTGACCCTTTATTTCAGAAAATTGATCTAAAATTTTTAGTACCTGTAGGCTAGTAACATATCCAGTTCCCAGATCTCTGTCCCACCCTAGACAGATCTTTTTTGGGCTTTCTCACTGTACCTAAATGAACAGAACTAGCTCCCTTGGGAAGGTAATCAAGTGCCTATCAATGGCAGTGTTCAGACACACAAACGATAACCAGTAAGTGGGGATACTGTAGAACAGAACTTCTACATCAGAGAGAACTGAACTAGCCAATCAGTACATTTTCTAAAATAAACAGATTTATATTTTAATGGAGAAAAATCTCCTTTGCTCATTAAAATTGACATAATTTCATAAGGATAAAATTAGGATTCCTAAGAGGGAGTTTATAGTGTAATTCCTAAATAAAAATATTTTGGCTCTATCAAATGCATTTGTAATTCTGTGGGAGGTATTTTATGTGCTTACAAGCATATATGAATATATATTATTTCATTCCCTTCTTTATACACAGGAGTCTTAACACACACAGTGTTCTGTACTTTTTTTTCCACATAGTGATGAATCTTAGAGAATTTTTCATTTCAGTATTTAAATAGCTTCAACATTTTATATAGCTACATAGTACTCCATTTTATAGCAGTACCATTGTTCATTTGACCACTCCATGATTGATAGTTATTCAGGATGTTTCTGTTCTTTGCTATTACAAACCATGTTGTAACAAATAACCTTATAAACACATCATGCCTCATGTGTAAGTATACCTGCAGGGAGATATATTAAATATATATAATAAATACTATATTAAAGGGAATATGTATTGGTAATTTTCATAAACATTAATAAATTGCTCTCCAAATGACTGACATTTTAGAATCCCACCCACAATATGGGAGGGTCTGATTTCCCTCAGCTTCAACAACACAGCAATTCCACAGTGTTTTAATGTGAAAAGCCTTACATTTCAAGATAGAATATATAAACCATAAAGAAAAAATGTTCTAGAATCCAACAACACATTAAAAGGATCATACACCATGATCAAGTGGGATTTATCCCAGGGATGCAAGGATTCTTCAATATACGCAAATCAATCAATGTGATACACCATATTAACAAATTGAAAAAGAAAAACCACATGGCCATCTCAATAGATGCAAAAAAAGCTTTCTGTCCTACACAGTAGACAAAATTCAACACCCATTTATGATAAAAGCTCTCCAGAAAATGGGCAAAGAGGGAACCTACCTCAACATAATAAAGGTCATATATGACAAACCCACAGCAAACATCATTCTCAATGGTGAAACACTGAAAGCATTTCCTCTAAGATCAGGAACAAGATAAGGATACCCACTTTCACCACTATTATTCAACATAGTTTTGGAAGTCCTAGCCATGGCAATCAGAGAAGAAAAAGAAATAAAAGGAATACAACTTGGAAAAGAAGAAGTAAAATTGTCACTGTTTGCAGATGACATGATACTATACATACAGAATCCTAAAGATGCCACCAGAAAACTACTAGAGCTAATCAATGAATTTGGTAAAGTTGCAGGATACAAAATTAATGCACAGAAATCTCTGGCATTCCTTAACACTAATGATAAAAAATCTGAAAGAGAAATTAAGGAAACACTCCCATTTATCACTGTAACAAAAAGAATAACATACCTAGGAACAAACTTACCTAGGGAGACAAAAAACCTGTATGCAGAAAACTATAAGACACTGATGAAAGAAATTAAAGATGAAACAAACAGATGGAGAGATATACCATGTTCTTGGATTGGAGGAATTGATATTGTGAAAATGACTATATTACCCAAAGCAATCTACAGATTCAATGCAATCCCTATCAAATTACCAATGGCATTTTTTACAGAAGTAGAACAAAGAATCTTAAAATGTGTATGGAGACACAAAAGACCCTGAATAGCCAAAACAGTCTTGAGGGAAAAAAACAGAGCTGGAGGAATCAGGCTCCCAGACTTCAGACTATACTACAAAGCTACAGTAATCAAGACAATATGGTACTGGCACAAAAACAGAAACATAGATCAATGGAACAGGATAGAAAGCCCAGAGATAAGCCCATGCACCTACGGTCAACTAATCTATGACAAAGGAGGCAAGGATAAAAATGGAGAAAAGACAGTCTCTTCAATAAGTGGTGCTGGGAGAACTGGACAGCTACCTGTAAAAGAATGAAATTAGAAAACTCCCTAACAGCTATACACAAAAATAAACACAAAATGGATTAGAGACCTAAATGTAAGACTGGACACTATCAAACTCTTAGAGGAAAACATAGGAAGAACACTCTGACATAAATCACAGCAAGATCTTTTTTGATCCACCTCCTAGAGTAATGGAAATAAAAACAAAAATAAACAAATGGGACCTAATGAAACTTAAAACCTTTTGCACAGCAAAGGAAACTACAAACAAGACGAAAAGACAACCCTCAGAATGGGAGAAAACATTTGCAAATGAATCAACGGACAAAGGATTAATCTCCAAAATATATAAACAGCTCATACAGCTCAATATTAAAAAAACAAACAACCCAATCCAAAAATGGGCGGAAGACCTAAATAGACATTTCTCCAAAGAAGACATACACATGGCCAAGAAGCACATGAAAAGCTGCTCACCATCACTAATTATTAGAGAAATGCAAATCAAAACTACAATGAGGTATATCATCTCATACTGTTTAGAATGGGCATCATCAGAAAATCTACAAACAACAAATGTTGGAGAGGGTGTGGAGAAAAGGGAACCCTCTTGCATTGTTGGTGGGAATGTAAACTGATACAGCAACTGTGGAGAACAGTATGGAGGGCCCTTAAAAAACTAAAAGTAGAATTACCATACGATCCAGCAATCCCACTACTGGGCATATACCCAGAGAAAACCATAATTCAAAAAGACACATGCACCCCAATGTTCATTGCAGCACTATTTACAATAGCCAGGACATGGAAGTAACCTAAATGCCCATCGACAGATGAATGGATAAAGAAGTGGTACATATATGCAATGGAATATTACTCAGCCATAAAAAGGAACAAAATAGTGTCATTTGTAGAGATGTGGATGGATCTAGAGACTGTCATACAGAGTGAAGTAAGTCAGAAAGAGAAAAACAAATATTGTATATTAACGCATATATGTGGAACCTAGAAAAATGGTACAGATGAACCAGTTTGCAGGGCAGAAATTGAGACACAAATGTAGAGAACAAACATATGGACACCAAGGGGGGAAAGTGGCGGGGGTGGTGGTGGTGTGATGAATTGGGAGATTGGGATTGACATATATACACTAATATGTATAAAATGGATTACTAATAAGAACCTGCTGTATAAAAAAAGTGAATAAAATAAAATTCAAAACTAAATGTTCTAATATGTCCAACATTTATTAAGCTAAGAGAGTGCAGTGAACGATATACTAAAAGCAGCACTGGGAATTAAGACTTCACCAAAGTGCTGTGAAGAAATGAAGCAAATTATCACAAAAACACTAACCTAAAGAAGTATATTTCACAATGGACACCCAGATATCCTGTGTGTGAAACCCAATCTCCCTTAATAAAACCCCTCAAACCCAAATTCTGTTAAGGTTGGTCCTGAAGGGACAGTCCTTACGTGGGGTCATATGGCTTTAAAACAACTACTGCTTCCTAGGATTTTCTCATTGGGAGTCCTACTAATTATGCTTGACACACCATGCTGCTAGGTCACAGTAGACGTATTCCAGAAAAATAGGAATAGTGTATCCTTCCCTTGATCCTTTCCTTAATAGCACAAATGAAACACAATTACCAGCCAGCAGGATACAAGTTAAATGCAATGGGCAACTAGTAGTGGTCACCTAAATTCATTTTCCCTTGCTTCATAGTAACAGAGTTTTAGCTCAGTGGCCAAGCATACAGAGACTATACTTCCCAGCCTTCCTTGCAGCCATGTGTAGCCATGTGGCAAAGTTCCAACCAATGGAATGTGAAATTTTTCAGGCACTTTCTTAAAAGGAAATTGTTTGCCTTCTACTTATGCTTTCTCCTATTTCTCAAACTAGAATGCAGAAATGGTAGTGACCCAGATCTAACTTTGCAGACAAGGACAACTTCCTTCTAGACTACAAAGTAAAAAAATGTAACAAACTTGGGACTGGTAACCTTGTGAAACTAACCACTTTGACAACCTTGACTACCCTACCCTACTATTGCTATGTCAAGGAGAAATAAGGTTCTATCTTTTTTAACCCAATGGATATCTTTGTTACAGTAACTTTGTCTCTCAAATACACACACAAACAGATATACACAAACATATGCACATACACAAAGATTGGCCAAGGGAGGTATTAAGAAAAGGTAAAAATTTTTTAAGTACAAATAAAAGAAAAAAGGTGTGTGTAGGTTTAGGCATCAGGATATAAGACTACAACTAAGAAATAAAAATGAGTAAAAATTAATAAACAGAAAGAAAATAAAAAACTGACCAAAACAGAAGAATGACATCAGAAACAGATATTTTCTGTGCTCAGAAAATTGATGTTATTGCAAAAGCATTAGAAAGAAAAATACACTGTAGTTCAGACATCTTGTTTTATATTCAAATAATTACTTCTCACAAGCAGAAAAGCACAGTAACTCAAATATAATTAACTGTATTTGGAAATATTTAAATACACTTAAACTTACAGTGAATTATAAAACAAATATGTTATCTTAGCTTGATTAAATAATGACAAATAAGAATTTAGCAGAAAAGATACTGAAACTCACCCAGTAAACATTATTGAATATGTACTAGACAGACACTTGTGCTGGATTTGGGGATACAAAGGTGAATAAAACACAGTTCTTGTTTGGGAAAAGATCACTAGCAAATGTCACTAATTGTGTTGATATATAAAGGTAAACATTCTTCAGTTCAATTGTGTCAAAATTACTTTATTATCAATTTTTTGAACAGTTATTTTTTAAAAACACACAGAGAATTATACATACACACTCAATCTCTTTAATACAATGATCCTTCAAGAAAAAGTTTTCACTGTGTTTAAAAATGAGTTTCAAGACAAAAAAAATTTATTTTGAAATGTAATGAAAATTCACATTACATATACTTTAAAATTATTAATCCCTTTTTTTTTTTTTTTTTTTGCAGTATGCGGGCCTCTCACTGTTGTGGCCTCTCCCGTTGTGGAGCACAGGCTCCGGACGCGCAGGCTCAGCAGCCATGGCTCACGGGCCTAGCCGCTCCGCGGCATGTGGGATCTTCCCGGACTGGGGCATGAACCCGTGTCCCCTGCATCGGCAGGCGGACTCTCAACCACTGCGCCACCAGGGAAGCCCTATTAATGCCCTTTAATTATTAAAGCATTGTTCCAGAAGTAAGATATTGAAGTTTGTTAGGCCTTTATATATAAACTATCTGCTCAATAAAGACTGTAAAATACTTAAAAATAACAGCATGTACTAAATTATTCCTTTCTATTCTACATGAATTTATTCTAATTATTACAGGAAGGAAAATACTGGCAAACACCTTGCTATTTCATTTACATTTTCACCTGAAAAGTGAATCATAGAATAGGATATCTTAAAGTGTTATCTACCTAAAAATGACAAATATTTAATCTAATGAAAAATAATCTATAATTAATCTAACAACATTCACTTGGAATTTGCCAAAATCAAACATTTTATTTGCTTTAACTCACTTTAATGCATTAAAATTCTGGAGTAACTAGCTGTTATATTAGATAAATTCTGTCAAGTGAAAACATAATTGTAACAATTTTATTCATTTTAAAAAACTGTTTGAAGCTTATAAACTATCCTACCATTGTTATGTGAAGGAGAAATAAGCTTAGATCTTATTTAAGACAATGTAAATGGCTCACTGATGACAACACCCCCCCAAAAAGTGCCAGAAATTACAATAATATAAGAAACTAAGGCAAAATTATACAAAAAAAGAAATGAAACTAACAACCAACTTTAAAATGATCATTTTAGAGTTTAACATATGAAGTTTTGTACTATGAAACCTGTTATTATGTAACTTTAAACTAAAAATTGTTACAGATATAGGTTAGAATAAGATATTACAATCTCATAAGTATTACTTCTTTAAATATAAAACACTTTTTAAAACCTTGAACATTAGTTTGTGGAATAAGCCTACAAACTAAAAACAATAAGATCTAAATCAAGAAAATAATAAAGGTTAAAATCAAGAAATATTATAGCTCAGAAATATGAGGTTTTCTGGAATTCCTTATTTTTTTCCACCAATACATATATCAGCATCCTAATTTCCAAATATACCTTCTAACCTCTAGTGATTACTTTTAAATTTATTTCTTTCTCAACTTTGCATTCTTCAGCAACTTTTACTTCTTTTTAAAAAGGCACCTGAGAGGGTAAATTTCAAAATCTGACTACAAAAAGAAAAAAATTGGAAGATAATTAATCATTAGTGTATAGCATTAAATTTAGTTTTTAGGATTCTCACAAAAAGAACTTCAGATATACCTACATATCAGGTATTCTTCACTCAACCTATTGGCTTTCTCCCCTTTGAATATGATAGCTATTTTTCAAAATAAAAGAGTGTATGTAAAATCATATCAGCTTATCTAATCACCCTTCAACTTGACTCCCAGGCTTCCTGTCAAGCTTGCCTATAAAAGTCCTTCTGAGATAGCTGAAATTTTTCATTATTCTTTTATCCTTTTCTCTCAATGTTCCAACACTGTTACTGTTTCCAGCAAATGGAAGGCTTTTTACATAGTAGGACAAAAGCATACAGAGCAGAGATAGTTGAGACCTCTAAGCAGCCCTTCAGGTTCTTCCCCACAGGAGATAATGTGCTATAATGCAGATTTCACTGACTCTCTGCAGGATCTCACAAAATCTGCAAATCCCTCCTTGCAGACCCAGCAACAAAACCATATTTTCCTAATTGTCTCTTCTGTACAATTGTTTGTTTTATGTAGCATTCTTCTAAAGAAGGTGATTCACTGTGCACAAGTTATCAGAGGCTGAGCAATTACTTTTACTTTTAAACTCTGCATATTTCCAGGGCTAATTAAAGCCCAGAAATTTATAGACTGTTCACAGTAGCTTTGTAATATAACAGAACACTGACAATGAAGCAAATGGGATAACAGAATTACCATGTTTATAAACCAGAATCTACTGGCACCTCTACATTATCAGTCAATCAATTAAAAAGAAAACAAATAAACCTCAATTTTGTGGGACCCTTCCCTATTCTAACTCTGCAATATGAATTGACTTGTTTTAACTAACTTTGTTGTGTGTTAATACTTGTTCTAAATGGTCCCTTCACCTTTCCTTACTTTCACTTCAAGAGCATAGTGAGAACTATTGTCTCCTAATTCAAAGATGCACATACACTGACACTCACCTCTCTACCAACAACTGACTTAATTCTCTAAACTATCTCAGTCTTGTCAATTTTGAATCCAGATTTATCTCTATTTTTCAGAGCACCAGCCATTTTAAAGAGATTTCCACATTACTGAAGATTTTTCCATTTCATCTTAGCAATTTTTCATTGGTTTTCATAGTACCTCCATATTTTTATTCCTAAAAAATATTTTTTAAAAGTCCTTGGTATCCTCAATAAATATTTGTTAAATATTTTAAGAACTGCTCCATTATTAAAATAGCCCAAAAAATCATACAGAGAGGAAATTTTCCTTCTGATTTCAGTAGATGTGTGAAAATAAAATGATTATATATTCTGATTTGATTTCCATTTGGAAATATAGTGCTGTCTTTGTGTTGAGTTCTGAAGAATTTTCCACAAGTCAAGGATACATGCTCTAATAATCATTCCTTTATGGAAGTAAGGAACAACATTTAAGAAGAAATATTTAAAGAAAAAATATTTAAAAACAAAAATCAAGGTTTTTCTATGGGCAAACTAATATTTTTCTCATGCCTTCCATGTAAAACAATGGTATTAAATGAATAGAATATTAAACATTAAAGCTGCTTTAACAATAAAACCCTGAGAAACAATAAATCATGCCTTGTTTCATGATGAATTCCTAAAATAGTCTAAATGGAATACAACCATAGAACACACAATTCATTATATCCATTTCAAATTATTCTTTTAATGAGATGTAAAATTCATAGACTATAATGCCAGATAAGCTATTTATTCTTTAAAGTAATTTTAACATATAGCTATTAGAAACACAATAACTCACACACACAGTTATTGTCTTAGAAGTTCCCTCCCCCACCCCCCCACCAGGGATCGAACCCATGCGCCCTGAAATGGAAGTGTGGAGTCCTAACCACTGGACTGCCAGGGAAGTCCCTCTTAGAAGTTCTTCAAAGTACATGAGGGAATTGTGGTATAGAAAGTCTAATGCTATCAAAAAGCATCTTGTTAAATAAAAATGTAAACTAGTTTATTATCATATATTATGACTATTTCCAGAAATAATCTTAACATTTAATTAATTTATTTTCAAAATAAGCCTGTGTAATAAAATTTATCATAAGGTTAGGAAAAGGAATGTTGAAGAAAGTTTCCCGAAGAAATATATATTATTTTGAATAGCAATCTACTTTTGCACAAAGTAGTACTTTTTCCAACATGAATAAAAAGATCTTAAAGCAGGGAAAAATCCACATAACCTTATCAAGGGATCTAAGGACCAAGCATTTTGCTCAATAATCTTGTCCACAACACTATCCATCTTTTCCTACAAAATGAAAAATATTATTGAAAAGAATAATAAACTCAGATAGGTCCCATATAACCAATAGAATGTTTATAATATAATACTGACAAACTGTTGCTGTACTCTTGAAACCAATAAAAAATACATTATGAGTAAAAAAATCAATACTTAATTCATGCAACCATCAGTATTAATACTGGCGTAAAACACTTCATTTTGCATACAACTGAGGTAAAAAACTTAACTAGTGAAAAAACTATAGTGAACGCGTAGTATTTCATTCCTTACATTCTATTTCGCATCTTTGCATATATTTTCTAAAGTATATTTATGGCTCTCAAGTTGCATAAGGACCTCCTGTTAAGGTTCAGGGTAACCTAACAAAAGGAGCCATATGTACTTACCTTTTACAGTCACAATACATCCATCACAACTAAGCTGAAGCTGCCAGACCAGTCATAGAGAACAAGGAGTTTTTCAAATTACAAAGAACAGGTAGGGGAAAATTCCAGGAATTAGCCAGCATGTAATTGAGGGGATGGGAGAAGAAAAGGAAAATCTAATCCTAAAAAGAATCTCTTCAATAAGCTAACTCAATTGAACAGAAAAGCCTCAAGAAAACAAACTTCCATTAATTTAAAGATTGAATATTTATGCAAACAACTTGAATGTCCAGCAACAGAGAAATAGTTAGATTTACTATGGCCAAGTCAGATGATATACCATGCAGTCATCAATAATTACACTTATAAAGTTAAAATAATATTTTAAAAATACTCTATACATGTTTTGTTGAAAAAGCAGAATGTTAAAATATCTGGTATGATCTCAAAAATATAAGGATAAAATAAAATAGAAAAAAAATCAGAAGTAAAAAATACCGAGATTTTAACAGGACATCGCTGGGTAGTGAATTATAGGTGACATTTTTTTCTGTTTCTTCATATATTTCTAGGCTTTCTAAATGTTCTGCAATGACTATATTATTTTGATCACTAGAAAAAAGTTTATAAACATAAAATTTTTCAAAGAAAATATTCTCTGAAAGTCAATTTGAAACTAATGTAACAAATCAGAGTAATACTCTATTTTTAAATAGTTGTACAGTTGACACTACACTTGAACAACATGGGTTTGAACTACGTGGGTCCACTTATACCTGGATTATTTTCACTAAATACATACCACAGTACTACACAATACTCAGTTGGTTGAATCCACGGATACAGTACCATGGACATGGAAGGCCAACTGTAAAGTTAAAAGTGGAATTTCAATTGGTGGGGGGCAGAGGCGGGGTCAAGAGGAGGGATACGTGCCCCTGACCCTCAAGTTGTGCAAGGCTCACCTGTACTGTGCTCTCAGAAAATAACACAAGTAAACAAGTCTTATATACATGATCTATATCACCTGGATCTTTCTAACCAAACTTTTTCAAATAGAAGTAAATGCTAAATGCTTCCATTTTTCACACACTGCTTTTATATATGAACAAAAAAGCCAGCCAAACACAAAACTGATCTTTGAGTTATTTCTCTTCCTTATGCAAGAGGAAAACACATTTAGGGCTTATATGATATGGAGAAGAAAAATCAAAAATAGTTCTTAGTATGCTTTATTCTGTATGTTTGATTCCAGATGCTATGACTCAATGCACTCTAGCATATCCACTTATTATGGGGGATTATTTATGGATGTTATTTGTGGAGGGAGAGGGGGAATTGCTTTTGGTTTTGTCTTGTTTCTTCATTTTGCTTTAGCAGCATGTGTTTATGTTCCTATAAAGTCAGATTATCTAGAAAGCGGGTTTCATTTTTTTAATCCTGGTATATGTTGCCATTATCCCACTAACATGTTGACCCAACTTTCCAAAAAATTAAATAATTTTTTCACATCACTTCATAATTACAGACCATGTACAATATAACATGCAGGTGGTTTTGAAAACATGAAAAAAAGGCAAGATTGCTGTCATTAGGTGCTGCACTACCACTTTGTAAAGCTTCAGTGGAATCCCATTTCAAAGACTGTATCCAAGTGAAGACACTATCTTTGAAGCTTAGAGTGGTATACTTGAAGATCACGAAGCACTTTAAAAATCAGCATTTTAAATTCCTGTTTTGAGGGTAAAACACTCAGTGATTCCATAACTGGGGTAAGAGTACCAAATGAATCCTGTGCAGACAGCAAGAATTCCAAACAAGCATTCTTCCAAGTCACTGTCTACTGCACGTTCTTCACATGTAAACCTTATTTAACACCAGTCCTGAGAAAACCAACTAAATAAAGTCTTCACTTTCATTTTCCCCATTTCCCCACTATCCTCAAATCTGACATCTCCTCCACTTTAAAACACACTTGTCTCTTAACACCTCTTTCATTCCAGGCATCTAGCCCCAAATGTCACCCAGTGGTTTTATTATAAGAGGCCTCCTCTGGGCTTTTCTCCCTGAACAGCACTATAGATTCTGGATGAGCATCTCCTACACCTTTTGGACTTCACGGACCCATAAAGCTAAAAACAAAGCAGAACAAAACAAAACAAAAAATGTATATATATGAGAGTATTGATATAGGGTTATCAACTTTTTCTCAATAATGTTACTAGAAAGAGTAGGACAGATTTGATTATAGAATAAAAGAGAGTGGAAAAACTCACTGCATAATCCTTATTTCCTCATTTTGTTAAAGACCAGTGGAAATTTCCTAAAAACCTTGCGAACCACTCTTCTGGACCATCCCTCTTCCTTAGAACCCTTCTCCCCTCACTCTCTTGCCCATTCCCTCAGGTTTTCCTCTGCCCTGGAAGAATAATGGCTCGCTAGTCTACCTTCATAGCCCCCTAAGAGATAAGAGAAGCTTGAAGAAAATATTAACTAAATTAGGAAGCAATCCTGAGTCGCTTAGTAGCTCCACTAGAATAATGTGAAATAAAGAATAAAAGTGCACTGAAAGTGCTTCTGCACATTTTAATAAAACAATGGGAAGGCCATTACTTGTAACAAAGTTGGTGTTTTTATTTTTAAACACCAATATGTGGATTTGGATAGTGGAAAAGGCCTGGATTGTAAGCCAGAACACCAACTTCTAGTCCCAGCTTGGTCTCATTTGAGTCAGACCTATGTGAGTCTGAGAAGGTCATTTAATACTTCTTTATAAATGAAAAGGGGTAAACTAGATGACCTCTTAAAGTAACTACAGCTCTAAGAATAAGAATAGAGAATACAATTAATTAAATGTAAAACAGTGTCAATTTTTGTATCCCAACACTTGTGCTTATTTATTAGTTTTACTTTAATTAGTTATATATTTCCAAAAAGGATGTGATGTGGCTTCTAATGAAGGACACATAAGACTGTTATAGCAAAAAAAAGTGACATTCTAAAAATATTACACTACTTTTTTCAAGTTTACCAACCTCATTTTTCACACTCAACATTTTCAATATCAGTAGAAGAAGAAATAGAGTGAGCTGAAAATGGAGTAGGCAAAATAAACTTTTGAAAAAGCAAATCCTAAATATATGTTATAAGCTACTGCTATCTAATAATATTAGCATCAAACCATCATCTCTCGTCTATGTAATAAAATATAAATCAGAGTCTCAGATAAAAACAGTTTTGTAAATTAAAAAGAAAAAAAAAATAGGGGCTTCCCTGGTGGCGCAGTGGTTGAGAGTCCACCTGCCGATGCAGGGCACACAGGTTCGTGCCCCGGTCCGGGAAGATCCCACATGCCGCAAAGCGGCTGGGCCCGTGAGCCATGGCCGCTGAGCCTGCGCGTCCGGAGCCTGTGCTCCGCAACGGGAGAGGCCACAACAGTGAGAGCCCCGCGTACTGCCAAAAAAAAATTAAAATAAGACAAAACAATATCTTACCATTTAGTGGCTTTTATTTTCTCATTCCTCCAAGTACAATAAAAGTTCTGTGAAAGGCAAATCAGGGTATTCGGTTTTTCTCTCAGCAAAGAATAGCTCTCAGTGTTTACTGAATTTAACTGAAGTGACCTGAATTCTAGGCCCAAATTGTCTACAGTTATCTGTTATCACTATAAAAATAAAAAATCCTGATTTCCTATATCCGTCCCCAAACCATGTTTCAGGCCATATATCCCTATATTTATTTTGCGAAAAAACACAGCCAAGCTGATTTAATCTATTTCTCTACTTTTCCCCATGCCATCCCTACTGTGCAGTGTAACTCGTTGCCTTTAAGTGTCCCCAGAAGTGAACATGGCCCCAGCAGATGACATTCCTGAGATCTACATGTGACCCATTTATAATTAAGTTCAGCTCCAGTTCTGTTATTGACCTTCCCTCATTCCTGTTTAGCTCTTCCTGCTTAATACAACTCTTGAACATCTTTTATACTCTCAGGCTTCCTGCTTCTTTACTCACAAAGTTCTCCTTATCTACTTATATCAAGTGTCTTTGGGGACTACCTCAAAACAGACCTCCCTTGTATGACCCTAGGAGTCATGGTCCTCCTCATTCCTGCCCCACTTACCCACCCACCCATTCATACCCTCCCAAGCACACCTACCCACCCCCTCCACCCATCCCCACACACAATGCGTGCGATATCTCAAAAAGGGGCCAAACTTGGCCCTATTGGCTATTCTCAAACAGTTTCAGGTAAGGAAATCCTCACTTCCTATCTATTAGTCTATCTTCTCCTTTCAGTGCACCAGCTTTGCTTAAGCAGCAAAAGGCAGTGAAGTTGTAAGATGAAGTTGTATCTTCAACCCCCAATCACACCTGATGTGAGCCTAGGCAACCTTTGTGTGCCTGGCAAAGCTAAGTACAGGGATACTTATGAGTTTATAATCTATTTGGGGAAGTACATCTTCACAAGGGATGTGGGGGAGGAATTCGGGAACAGCTTTGGTTTGGGCTGTTATGTTACAGCACATTATAGGTACTTAGCTTTTGTCATGAAGACAAATTTATTTAAAAAGTTTAATAAGGGGACTTCCATGGTGGCGCAGTGCTTAAGAATCCGCCTGCCAATGCAGGGCACACGGGTTCGAGCCCTGGTCCGGGAAGATCCCACGTGCTGCGGAGCAAACAAGCCCGTGCGCCACAACTACTGAGCCTTTGCTCCAGAATCCGCGAGCTGCAACTACTGAGCCCACGTGCTGCAACTACTGAAGCCCTCACGCCTAGAGCCCGTGCTCAACAAGAGAAGCCACCGCAATGAGAAGCCCGCACACTGCAACGAAGAATAGCCCCCCGCTCGCCACAACTAGAGAAAGCCTGCTCACAGCAACAAAGACCAACACAGCCCAAAAAAATAAATTAAAAAAAAAAGTTTAATAAGCACACTCTGGGCAATATAATGATAGACAAGGAGGCAAAGAATAAAAGACGTTGTGTCTGACCATGTGGCAAATAAAACATGGCAGGGGTGGGGGATGAAGATACATTGAAAATGGTGCTAATAAAGGCAGCCATATATACAAGGAATATAGGACCACAGTAGAGGGAGTGTGACTGGCTCTGGGGAAAAGGGGTGGGGACATTTACAAAAAGAGATATGGTTGGATATACGAGCATCTGTCATTTAGGGAAAGGAGAAAGGCATTCCAGGCAGAGTGTCCACATGTGTGTAAAGATGGGAGCATAGAAGGAGGATTACTTATATCACAAAGTGTGTTTAGGATAAGGGACAGGACATGAGGATGGAGTCTTTAATGGAGGCCAGATTATAACTGGCTTTGTTCAGTGGGCTAAGAAGTTTAGCTTCATCCCAAAGGCAGTGAGGAGCCACCAAAGACGTTTCAGCAGAGGAGTGATAGTATTAGATGATCAGATATCAAACAACTGTTGGTGGATGGTGACTTGGAAAATCTTCCCGGTCTTTCACCCACAAAGAAAGCCCCTCACTAACTTTCCTTTGGGAACGAAAAGCCCCTTACAGCTTGACAAAGAACACAGAACAAAATGATTTCATCCTAACCCATATCTGATCTTTTCCAGGTCCCCTTTCCCATGTCTGGGGAGAATGAGAAAATGGGGAAAAGAAAAGGGAAATAGCATTTACTAAGTATTAGGTGCCAGGAAATGTACTAAGTGCTTCACATACATTACAGTATTATCAATTTAACTCCAAAACAACCTTCTGAGGTAGGTAAAATCATTTCCATTTTAGAGAGGAGAAAGCAGAGGCCAACAAGTTGTCAAAAATCACAGAGTAATAGAACCAAGGTAAAAAACTGGCATTTAAACCCAGACTTGACTAACTTCAAATACACTCATGTATGTAGGATAATGTAGTTTCCTCACATGCCATCTTAATTTATTCTTACAATAATCCTTACATAGTCGAGTGTTACTAGTATCACTTTATAAATAAAGAAATTAAAATTCTGAAAGGTGGTCATACATATAAGTGGGCCAAGGAGATGAGGTGCAAGAGAAAGACAAGGCAGATGTCCTAAAGACATTTTTAATTGCTTAAAAGTGAGCTACTGAAACAGATACCAAACTTGACAAGATTCTTCCTTAATCCCTCCACTATCCTTAACACTGCATTAATGAACATTGTTTTATTGGTTATGTTATTTTTGTCTATATTAAAGTGAAGGAATAACTATGTAGAAACAAAAATGTACATGTTATGAAAATAGGTAAAGATTGTTTTTCACTACCCCCCCCCAAAAACATGTAAACCAAAAAGAAGACATGAGAAATAGAGCAATTCTAATCAGAGATAGAAACTAGTAATAATGGCAAGTCCATTTTTATCAAACATTAATTTAAAAGTTTTGTAACTACTTTGTCCTAAATACACTGATGGGTTTTTTGTTTTTGTTTTTGTCATAAAAATGCTTAGAAGAGTTCAAACTGGATACGTACCAAGAAGAGTTTAGATTATAATACAAACACACCAAGCTTCTATTATGTAGTCTTCTGCTTGCTTTAAAATTGAATTCTTAGTAACAGTGATATGAAAAATCACACAATTAGATTTTTACATTCGATACTGAGCAAGTAAGAGAACAGTTGCTTTTTTATAGATATACACCAGGCAGCAATGAAGTCAAGAGCAACTTTCTCCACTCAAGGGAAGAACTGGTGATGATGAGTCACTTGAATCTCACTAATGTCACTGTCTCTAATACTGGCAATAAATAAAACCCTCAGTACCAGCAGAATCCATACCAACATTCCCAAATTGAGGATGATACAGAAGTTAGAGACACATGGCAGCATACCATGCTAATCCTGGTAAAAGTAAAAACCAAGCCACCCTTTCTTTCTATACTTACACAATGTCAGGTTTTTTATTAACTTTAAAAGTGTTTGATATTTAATAACCATTAAAATAGATTTTTTTCATTCTAAGTGAAATTAAGGATTTGGGGGGGAATTACATCATTTTCAACTGCTGTAATAGAATAAAATATATTTGACAAAATGAGCATGCTCACTCTCTGCCTTGCCCTTCCTGTGCACCCAACTCAAATTTAGTAAAGCAAATGAAAACAATATCTATAGTTATACATATATAATGCTGTTTTCACCTTGGAAAATTGATATGGAACATAATGAAGATGACAATAATCTGAACCTAATGTTTAACTATCACTACAACAATAATATTATGAAGATTATTCAGATAGCAAAGCAAAAACTGAGAAGAGAAACAGGAATTCTTTGCTTTATTCAGATAACCTAAAAAGATTGGGGAAGGACTAATGGACAAGCAGCTATTACTAATTACAGTACAAATTTTCAATAGTATCTCCAAAACTCCAAAAATACTTTATTGCTTGTATAGCTGAAAACCGTACAGAAGATAGCTATTTTTTACATTCAAAGTCACAAAGTTTCAAATAAATGAAGTTAAAATATCTTGTAGGGGCTGCCCTGGTGGCGCAGTGGTTGAGAGTCCGCCTGCCGATGCAGGGGACGCGGGTTCGTGCCCCGGTACGGGAGGATCCCACATGCCGCGGAGCGGCTGGGCACGTAAGCCATGGCCACTGAGCCTGCGCGTCCGGAGCCTGTGCTCCGCAACGGGAGAGGCCACAACAGTGAGAGGCCCACGTACCGCAAAAAAAAAAAAAAAATATATATATATATATATATATATATAATCTTGTAAATTGCTAAAACTAAGATCTATGCAAACTGTAATTTAACAATACATTTACACTGTTCATATGACAATGAGAATAAAATCCCAGATCATGATTGCTGAAAGTACTTCTGAGAAAAACTATCAGGAAGGATTTCTGAGGCCCTAGTAATAGAATAATTATTCTCACATAATCTGATTAAACAAAATAAGAAAGTGAGTGATTCTGACATAGCTGTAGACATGAACATTTAATAGCACTTTTGATAATACTGAAATATTATTTTTCTCCAACTCTGGGTTCCCCAGGAAGAGACAAGTCTGCTTGACTACTTAGGACCTTAAACAAGATCCCTCTTTCTATTTGCTCCCCCATTTTCTCTTTTTTGTCCAGGCAATTCCAGCACACATATAAGGATTAGTCACAAAGATGGATGGAACCACATGGTCCCTACCTTCAGGTATACGAATGTCTAACCTTCCAAAACAAAGGGTTTTTTTTCGTTTGTTTTGTTTTTTGTTTTAATTTATTTATTTTTGGTTGCATTGGGTCTTTGTTGCTGCACGCAGGCTTTCTCTAGTTGCAAAGAGTGGGGGCTACTCTTCGTTGCGGTGCGTGGGCTTCTCATTGTGGTGGCTTCACTTGTTGCAGAGCCCAGGCTTCAGGTGCACGGCCTTCAGTAGTTGTGGCACGCAGGCTCAGTAGATGTGGCTCTTGGGCTCTAGAGCATAGGCTCAGTAGTTGTGGCACATGGGCTTAGTTGCTCCGCGGCATGTGGGATCTTCCTGGACGAGGGCTCGAACCCGTGTCCCCTGCATTGGCAGGCAGTTTCTTAACCACTGCACCACTAGGGAAGTCCCAAAACAAAGGTTTTTGAAGACAACTTGAGATTAAGCCTTCAAAAACTTCTTTCACAGATGACTTGATCTGTTATAACTTTTTTTTTTATTTATTTAATTTATTTTATTTTTGGCTGCATTGGGTCTTCATTGCTGCACGCGGGCTTTCCCTAGTTGCGGTGAGCGGGGGCTACTCTTCGTTGCGGTGCGTGGGCTTCTCATGGGGTGGCTTCCCTTGCTGCGGAGCACAGGCTCTAGGTGCACAGGCTTCAGAAGTTGTGGCTCGCGAGTTCTAGAGTGCAGGCTCAGTAGTTGTGGCGCATGGGCTTAGTTGCTCCGCAGCATGTGGGATCTTCCCGGACCAGGGCTCGAACCTGTGTCCCCTGCATTGGCAGGCAGATTCTTAACTACTGCGCCACTAGGGAAGCCCCGTTATAACTATTTTGATTATTTAAGCTCTCCTGCAGTGTAATGATAATATTTCACCTTTCTCTTACATGGCCCAAAATACAAAACAATGTTGCATTTGTGTAAAAAATCTCAAAAACTAGAAATAAGAAAGTGAATAATTCCTTTACTAGATTAAATTCCTATGATTTTTTTAGTATCTCTTTTGCAGGGTACTGTAAGAGGGATCTCTGTGGTGATGAAATAGTTCTATATCTTGATTGTGGTGGTAACTGCATGAATCCACACATGAGAGAAAATGACAGAATTATATACACAAACTGTACCAATGTCCACTTCTAGGTTTTGATATCATACTATAGTTGTATAAGATATAACCAGTGGGTGAAACTGGGTAAAGAGAACACAGGACCTCTCTGGTACTATCTTTGCAAATTCCTATTTATCTACAGTTTCGTAAAAAAAAAAAAAAAAAAAGCGGGGGCAGCTTCTCACAGAAATCATAATATCTCAATGCCAAAAGTATAGGAAAAACATAGAAAGAGTAAAGAGGAAAATCATTCCCGCAAATTTAAAAGATCAGTGTGGGTAAACATCAGAACAGCAAGTAAACCAAAGCAGGTGGACAATGGTTATAACCTGAAGATTTGATGGGACTGATTATAAGCTTCTGAATATATGCTTAATGGGACTAAACATGATGGGAATATGACAACCAAACTACTATCTGTATGTCAACCCATATCCTTTCCTGGGGTCTGAAAATATATTCTATAAAGACCTACTATATGTAAGAAATTATTTTGAAGTCTTAAATTTTATTTTAAAAACTATGTATTTTGCATTGGATGTCATATTCACCATCTTTTTATGATCTTAAACATTTAATTTACCATATAAGTGACTTAACTACTTCCTTCAAAAAAAATTGTTTAGTGTATTTGACATTCCAAGAAGATAGTCATGTTTACCTGTGGCTTGGAGCCTTCTAACATAGCTCAGAGTACCCCAGTTGGAGAATCATCATCTTATTTTACAGCTCCAAAGTGGTGATTTACAAATCATTTAGGCTGGCCTACTCTGAGGTAGACACTAGACCCCTGGTGATTAGGCTATCTTGGGGAAAATTCTTAGAAGAGGGATAACTGCTAGCACTCTATAATTTCAGCTGTGATTTACTGGAAAAGGGCTTATCCTAAGAACCAAGTACCTCCTGTAAACAGAGCCTCCCTGGGAAATATAACTCAAATGCTATCTCATCTCAACAAGAAGCAATAAAGCAAGCATTTTCACAAACATACACATACAAGAGTAGGCTTCCTGCATAATTGGCAGCTGTTGTGCTTGAAAACACCTGGTTTTTAAAGTTTTCTGGGAATTTAGGAAAATTAAAGGAAAGGGTCCAAGACTACAAGCCTTCTTAAGTCATTCCCAAACAGATTCACATCTCTTGAGAAGGTCAGATAAAGGATGCTTTTATCACCTAAATGTAATTAAAAATTAAAACTGACTTCTACAACCAGCATTTCAGAAAAGCGTTACAGTGCACCAGAAGGTGTTTACTTTGGTTTGAGCACTCTCTGAGAGTTCTGAAGCCTAGCGGGGAATATGTTTCAGGTTTGGTTCAGAAAAGCTGAACGTTCCCCTCTGGAAGCTGACTAGGCTGTGAGTGCTTCTTAGAAGCAGGAGATGCTCCAAGAGGTTGTCAAATCATTGACTGGTGTGTTAAATTGAAAATAAATAAATTTTTAAATCATTACTATATACAGAGAGAGTATAATTTGTTTAAAAGTGTTTCTGCTTTGTGTTTTATTTTTTTCCTCCAGTAAGTGTAAAAAGATAAGGAGACCCAAAGTATATTTAGGAATACATTATTTGAGGTTATTTTTTCACCAATGATAACTGGACTCAATGCACAGGAGTAAGAGAGCACAGCCTATGTAGAGTTATAAATTTACCAACAGAGGCTGGACCAACATAATAAAGCCCTAAAACTGAAGAAGTTCATGAATAATTTTCTATGCAAAGGTTGTAAAAAAGCAAAAAGCTATCCGTAATATAGAAAACATTCACATGTGATATTGTATGGAAATGGAAAAGTCAAAGGGTATAGAATTTTCATTATCTGTTTTTAAAGGATTCATAACTCTTCTAAAGTTTTTCATGACTGAACATCTAAAACATAAAGTATCTGTAATATACTCCTAACCAAACTCGTAATTAATACTGAGAGCAAATTCCCATTATGAGTAAAACCCAACATTTTAAAAATTGAAACCACATTTATAAGCAAGTAGTTGGGGAAAAATTATGCTGAGCTCAAAATACAAGGTTTCTATGAAAGATAAATCACCTTTCTTATCTGAATTGCTCAGATCAAAATATCAAAACAATTAAATCACAATTTTGTCTGACATCAATATCCCATGCAACAGTGCAAAACAGACAACCCTGATTTCGGGCATACTGTTTGCTTTTAACTGGCAAACAAATTGAACAATGAATCAAATTTTGCTAGAGAAAACATGAGGCACACTGCCAGATCACAGAGGTCAAGGAATTCATCAAGACTCGCTTTCTATACAACTGTATGTTTTTGGCTAAGGAAGAAAAGAAATCACCCGTTCTCTCATATAAATACAAAAATACACTAACATAAGGACAGATATTTAACTGCTTCTATATCAAATGTGACTAGAAATCACATATAAAATGAATCACACTGATTTTATAGTTATACGTGCATGAATTTTTATGTATACATATCTTATATGTGTTCGTATGTGTAGACAGGATAAAAGGGGAGATTAAAGTTTTGTGTTTACAAGCCTAGTTCTTCCATGTTGCTATCTCATCTATTTCTTTGAATATGCCATGTAAAAAGTTACAGCATCATATTTTTGAGCTGTAGGAAGCCCTAAAATGATCTTGGGCTACCTGCTCATTTTTCAGTTAAAAAAACCAAAGGCCAGAGAAGACAAAGGACACAAAAGCGAGCTGGGGACAGAACTGGGACTAGAACTCTGGGCCCCTGACTCCTAATCTTTCGCACCAAACAATCATGTCATATCCTAATGACATGGACTCCTGAAAACTCGTAAATATTGTCAAAAGAAACAATAATAGACTCCTATTGGTATATCATTTTATATTTATTTTCTTTTTAAGTACAGCGTTCTACTTTCAAAAATCCACTAAGGCTTCATGAGAAAATTATGATGTACTAGAATTTTCTACCCAGGCATATTTGGATTTCACACACTATTCACCTCTAATGTACATTCAGGATTAGTCAGCATCCTAAAGCCTTTACATCTATAATCACAATATAGAACTTTACTTAAGTGCAAATCATTGATTTATGAATTTTCATTCTCTAATTGACTAAATTTTTTTCATATATATATTTTTCTATGTATCTAAAGGAAATGCAACATTACAATTAAGGATATAGATGCGATGCTGTAACAGGATTGCCTGTCTCCACTACTTAGTACTATGTAACCTTGGGCAAGTTAATGTATGCCTTAGTTTCATTTGTAGAAATAATAGAACCCACCTAATAGGGTTTTGGTGATGATTAAATGAGTTAGTACATACAAACCAAAACAACAGTGCTGGCTCTTAGTAAATGCTCAAAAATTACTAACTTTTAGTCAGCTAATAGAGTAACATATTGGAGCTAAAGGAATATCAGAGACCATATAGAACAGGACTTGGCAAGCATTTTGTAAAGGGCGAGAGAGTAAATATTTTAGGCTTCTCAGCCACACCATCTCTGCCTCAACTACGAAAATATAATCTATGACAAATGCAGACACAGACAATAAACTGATGGATGTAGTTGTGTTCTAATAAGACTTCACTGTTCATGAAAACAGGTAGCAGGCTGGATTTGGCCTGAGGGCCAATGTTTGCAGCCTCCTGATGTAGAATAACAGCCACACTCTACTGAGAAAGTAAAGAACAGAGAGGTCAGTTGAGTAACAGAAAGTCAGCCAGCAAAGCACTGGCAGGTACAGAACTAGAAGCAAGAATTCTACAATTGGCTCAGTTCAATGTTCTTTCTACATCTCCACATAGGAGAGGCTTCATGAAATCTCCCTATCCCGATCTACAAACAGAAACAATTGCTCCCTTCCCTACTCTCACACAATATACAAGTTTGGCAGAAAACTGATAGGTTTTGAAGAGTGATAAGTACACTGGAGTTCATTATGCTATTCTTTCTACCCTTGAGTGTCTGATAATTTCCACAATAAATTAAGAAAAGAAAATCAAAGCATTCAGTTCTCTTCATATGGCATTTATCAATTCTTCAGAATATTTGTGTACGTTCTTTTCTTCTCTACTAGAGACGGTAATTTGAAGGCAAGGATCATGTCATTTGCATCTTGGTATCACCATTTCTTGCCAAGACCTCACACAAAACCCTATTTTATAATTATGATTTAATAAACAAATGGTCCCTAAATAACTGAAGGAAAGTCATGTCAAACAAGGTATTATTTCCAACTGCAAAATTCTCTCCACCTACTAAGTGCAGTGGCTTAGTATCCATGAGCAGTGTTGTCAAGATGCTCTTTCCTTACACCCAATTTGTTGCCAATACAGTTTTCATTACATCATTTTCAAAATCCAACTGAAATCTATTCCTAGCTAACATCTCTTTCCAGGTCTAATACCACCCCTCCATAAGTAGATTCACCACCAGCAATAACACGGTTCTCTATTAGATCACACTTGGTACTTAAAAAGTAAGCTATCTCTTTGATATGATAATAATATTTTTAGAACATTACTGTAGTTAGCCAGCAGCAATGGAGGTAAGATTCAATGTTTTTACTGTCCTCACCATAGCCTTTCTCAGACTTTATGATATAATCTTGCTTACCTTACTTCCCCCTTCACCTCTAGCTACCTTCTATTTTATAATCTCAACTTTCTTTCTAAGTCTTCTCTCAAGCAGAAATTCGAGAAATTCTGAGAATCTCAAAGTATTTTCTCATCAAATACATCCGTGACCAAATGGGAAAAAGATACCATTTCCTACAAATTTCTTATGCACTGTGTGCCACTCATCACAATGAGAAGGAATCCAAAGAGAACATGCGCACACCCCCACCTGCACCTGTGTCCACACAGTTTTCCTTCTCTCTTATTAGTATAGATAAATAGCCCATAAGCCTAGAAACAGATAGCCTCTCCTGTTCCATCCTTAGAATACTGCTCCCCTCTCTCTCTCCTGCATCATTTTTCCATCTCTACTGACTCTTTCTCAGAAGCATAACATACTTTTTTTTTTTGCACATCTTTAAAACTCTTTATATCACATGGCCCTCCAACTAATGATCCAGTTCTCTCCTTTCCTTTTCAATAAAAATCTTCAAGGGATGTATACCATTACCCTCTAACTCCTCGGCTTCTGCTGCTTTGCCAAACATTCCAAACAAGGCTTCACCACCCACCACTCCAAGGAAACTGATATCATCAAGGTCATCAATGATTTCCTTTGCTAAATCAACTCTCAATCCTCAACTTTGACAATCTCCCTACTTTTTCAAACATTTCCTTCATTTGGCTTCTGTGATTCCACACTCCTGCCCTTCCCCTTACCTAGCATACAGCTAGCTCTTTTTCAGAATCTTTTGCTGGTAGCTCTTCATCTCTTAATGTTGAAGGCCCCCAAGGCTCAGTTGTTGGTCCTCTTCAGTTTTCTAACCCCACATATTTTCGATGAATCTACCCTATCTCTTTGCTTTTAAAACCAGTTGTAGGTTGAAGAATCCTAAATGCATATCGTTAGCCTGGCCTTCAGATCATCTGCTTGACATCCCCACTTGGATATTTAAAATGCATCTAACCCTTAATATGTCCAAATCCAAATTATTAATCTTCACCACCATGTCTTTCTCCTGCTATCTTCCCCATCTCAGTAAATGTAAATTCTATCTTTTCAATTGCTTAGGTGATTGAGTTCTCCCTAATTTCTTTGCTGTCACACTCCATATCTTATCTGTCAGCAAATCCTGTGGAACATACTATCAAAGCACATCCAGCATATGAACTTTTCACCACCTCCACAGTTACCATCCTGGTCTAAGCCACCATCTCTGTCACATGGATTATCATAATTGCCCAACTGGCACCCCTACTTCTGCCCTGGCCTTCCTTCAATCTGTTCTCAACACAGTAGCAAGAGTAATGGAATTCAACAGTTCTGTTGGACTGTTCTGATCAAAACACTCCAAAGGCTTCCATATCACTTCAAGTAAATGCCAGAGTCATTACAACAGCTTACTAGACCATGCAGTACTATCTAACCTCTATTTCATTTAAGACCACATAACCTACTTTCCTCCTTCCTCTACACCACTCCACTACACTGGCTTCTTTGAACACACCAAAATGCAGGGCCTCTGCATTTTTATCTTCTCTGAGACTGGAAAACTCATGCCCCAAATATCACCTGGCTCACTGCCTCATCTGCTTCAAGTCTACTGAAATGTCACCTACTCTGGGGGCCTTCCCTTATAATCATATTTGAAACTGCTGAACACATGCACACACACCTTTTCTTGCTTTATGTTTCTTCATAGCACTTAGTACAGGTATACCTCATTTTACTGTGCTTCTCTTATTACTTCACAGATAACGCTTTTTTTTTTTTTTTTTTTTTACAAATTGAAGGTTTGTGGCAACCCTGCATTATCAGATGATGGTTATCATTTTTTTTTAGCAATAAAGCGTTTTTTTTTTAAGATATAATGCTATTGCACCCTTAATAGACTGCAGTATAGCATAACATAACTTTTTATATGCACTGGGAAACCAAAAAATTCCTGTGACTTCCTTCATTGCGATATTCCCTTCATTGTGATGGTCTGGAACCAAGCCCGCAGTATCTCCAAGGTATTCCTGTACAGTATCACCTTATATTTTTCTATGTATTATATATAATGTTTCTCTCCACTAGAATGTAAATTCCAAAAAGGCAGTACTTTATTCCAGTGCCAAAAACAATGCTTGGCACACAGTAAACATGATAAATATTTGTCGACTAAATTAATAAATGAGTATTGAGCTCTCTATGTGAATCTGATAATGCTTTTTGTAAACAATAATTGTACCATTTCACTCTTGTTGGTCCTATAATAGTCTATAATACTCTTTGTATGGTACCAGGAATCATAAGATCATTCTTGTGAAGCAGAATTTCTCCTACATTCCCTGTAAGTCCTGAGATCAGAGATTACTGCCAGTTGCAAAGATGAAAAACCTGAGTAGTTTGAGGTGAAAGTTTTTTTTTTTTTTTTTAGAAGATGTTGGGGGTAGGAGTTTATTAATTTATTTATTTTTGCTGTTTCTGTGCGAGGGCTTTCTCTCGTTGTGGCAAGCGGGGGCCACTCTTCACCACAGTGCACGGGGCTCTCACTATCGTGGCCTCTCTTGTTGCGGAGCACAGGCTCCAGACGCGCAGGCTCAGTAGTTGTGGCTCACGGGCCTAGTTGCTCCGCGGCATGTGGGATCCTCCCAGACCAGGGCTCGAACCCGTGTCCCCTGCATTAGCAGGCAGATTCTCAACCACTGCGCCACCAGGGAAGCCCTGAGGTGAAAGTATTTTTGAAAGATCTCTTCTTTCTATTAAGAATTCTTAAAGGGGAAAATAAAGAAAATGAGGAAAATTCTACTCAAATATCAAAGCCCAGTTTCAAACCTAACCTTTTCATTAATCCTTTCCTCCCCCATTCACCCAGAGCACTTGGTACCACTATCCCAGTGCTCACCATGGTCCCTTCTAGGTATGCACTCTCTGGACGACAGGAACTGGATCTCTTTTCTCTCTTAGTCCTTCACCAGCTCTCCATGATTGACATTCAAAGAAATGTTAGTGGATTGAACTGAATGGAATGAATACTACAAGAACCTATGATGTAACTGCTTGTTTGTCAAGATGTAGTCCATCAACAGAAGCAACACCATGCTCTAAGTTCCTAAGGTTGGTTTCAAACAAACTCTTGTCCTCTGTACAGCATGGCCAACTGAGGCAACAGGACACACAGTCCAATAACTTAATCACACATACAGGTCCAGGATCCAATACTCTGCTCCTCAAGATGCACAAGCCACGGTAAGCAGTCTTGCTAAGGACGACAGAACAGGAAAGGATACTGTCTGTGTACTTGTTATTCTAACAGTGCGGGGCAAAAGAATACAAGACACCAAAGGATGAGATACCCAATAAAGAGGAAAAATAATAATAGTAAGTGTGGATAAAGAAAGGGGGAGGGAGGACTAAAGGATGAAGAGGATGGGAGAGTGAGACCGTGGGGGAGATGTGGTAGTAAGAGCCAGACACTCGGGTAGAAAGCAGCGCAGGCGCTAATCACAGGCTGCTCCTTCAACATTCTCTCCTAAACTTCCTAGAGCAAGCGACGGTGCGCGTCCTCAAGAGAGGCGTTCCACACGCGAGGGCGCCCCTCGGGCGAGCCATCACTAAAGCAGGGTCAGCAGCGCCGCTGTCTACCCCGGCGGGCGTGCGTGCGTGCGTGTGTGAACGTGTCAGAAATGGGCGCTCTGGAGCTGCGGGTCTCTGCACTTAGACGACTGACTTCGGGAGATGAGCGGGGGTCGCGAGGCGGGGCCGCGGGCTGCTCCGGCCGGCGCGTGCCCGGGAGCGGCCGGAGCCCGGTGCCCCGCGCGCCGCCCCTCCAGGTCGCTCCCGCCCCGCCGCCGCCGCCCGAGCGCCCCTCCGCCCGGGGACCTGACACCCGATCGGCGCGCCGGGACCCACGCAGGGGTGCGGCCCGCGCCTCAGCCTCGCCGGTCCGGTCGTGGGGACGGGAGGGAGGGCCGGACGGCTGGGCCGAGGCCGCGCCGCCTCCGAGCGTCGAGCTGGTTGGGGCAAAACTTTGGAAACAGAAGGACTCGAATTACCTGAGCGGCGCGGGCGCGGGCGCGGGCTCGTCTGCGGTACGGCTGCCGGGCGCGGGCCGGGTTTTCAGCAGCCGTAAAGCGGGAGGAGCGCGCGAACTCTCGCCGCCGAGCTGCTGCCCCGGCGCCTCCGCCGCGAGCGTCAGCCGCTTGGCAAGGAGCGGGCTGGGCTGAGTCATAATAAAAGACACGTTTGCCGAGCGAAGCGGGAAGGGGGCTTGAGGAGCCTTGTTAAATGGCAACAGGCTCAAGAATAGGGAAGTTTTTTTTTTTTTAAATGGGCAAAACTGGAAAACTTGCCCCATGGTAGGAGAGAGATGAGCTTCTTTTATAATTTGAATATATTTTACAAGTACTTTTCTATATCTAATAAGACTTTTTTTTTTTTTAAGACTTCTTAAAGATTACTTTTTTAAGTGCATTGCCTCCGGACAGGTAGCTAGCTGGGTATAGTGCTGAGCCTCGTCCCTTCCAGCTTCAGGACCTTATTCTGCAAGTTACTTGAGTTCGTACCTTTGTTTCTTTCATCCCTTGAACGGGGTAATAAAGGCATGTCCCTCGGGCGGGAGAATATTGAGAGGGTACTTGGCATTGTGCTTGCAGTTTGCACTTACTAAAGCTTAATTATGAGTGAAAAATAAAAGGGGGGATAAGTGAACAGCTTTAAAAGGAAGAAGACAGAAAAATAAGGCAAGGATTTTTTTTTTCACGAGGGATAAATGAGACAAATGTCTCAGTGGAAGAAAAGAAACTGGAACCTTCAAGAAGCAAATGAGGCCGAGAGATGTAGCTGAGATGGGAGAGGGAAAAAGGGGTGGGGGGAGAAGAAAAACCAATAAAACTAGGCCCAGTGGCCAGAAAGCTGAAGCTTCATGGGGGGAAGGGAGGAGGAGTGTGTTTATTCGCTGTTTAGAAAAGCATGACAAACTCCCTCTACTGAGGGAGATTTTTTTAAATATTTAAACAGATAAACAACTGTTTAAAAATGAGCCCCAAATGAGGAGCCTTTGCTCCAATGAATGAGATTTGGCAGTTCTGCAAAATGAGGAAATTCTTCCCGTGCTGCCTCCTAGGGGGGTTGAGTCATCAAACCATAGCAAAAATTAGTGGGCTGGATTCCTGAAAGGCATGCCAGATGGATGCATTCTGCTTAGTTTTAATAACTGTATTATGCTCCCTCTGTATTGTCAATTTTGGAAGAAAGGAATCTGAATAAAGATTTGAGGAGTGAACTTGAAAATAAAAGCCAAACTAGTTACTTAATGTATGAGTATCCACCCACAATGAGCATGCAGTTAAAGGTTCCAAGTAACAATTTCTCCCACTTTCATTCTCCCTCCCCTTTGCTTCTGCTTTCAGTGTATTTCTACTTTTGTTATATTATTTTTGTACAATGGAACTGCCTAGGGGAAAGGTGGTTTTAATTAATACTAAGGAATGGAAGGAATTTTAGCTAGGCCTCTGTAAGTAGGGTCAGACTTTTTGAAAGGAAGATTTTTCAGTTGAAGTTTTAATAAGAGTAAGGGTAAATTGACAGATGTGAATCAGAAGTTGTTTTAGACAAACAAGAAAACAGTAGTAGAACTGTTGTGCAAGAATCAAAAAGAAATCAGAAACGGTTCTAGTCCGTAATTAACTGTAAGCACCAAAGGCTAGAGGAGATTTTTTCTATCAGATAAAGAAAGATGGGTGCCTTGCTCTACCACCCAGCCTTTCAAATAGGAATAAAAGAAAGAAAAAAAGAGAGGAGAAAGAAGAAGAAACAACATAGAAAAACAAAACAAAGAAAAACCTCTATCAGATTCCTGTAGAAGAATTTCTACAGATTTTCATTTTCCTAGGAGATCTCCTACAGGGTAAAATACTTGTAGGTGCCTCTTTCGGTGTAGAAGCACAAGCAAAATATTTGAGGAGATTAAATTTTGTAGAATTGGGGAAAACCCTAAGTAAGATAAGAATCCCACTCTGTTTCTGTTTTGCTAAACCTTGGGCCTGAGGCAAGCAGACTATCATTAAACCTGTATTAAAGTGAAACAAAGAGATAAAATCTCAAATGGTGTGAAGCCCTTAAACTAAAAGGAGCAAGAAAACAAAACCCAAGCCCAAAAATAGAGAAAGATTAGGAAGATTTTCTAAGGGAACCTTTGAACTTTCTGCAATATGAATACTTACGACTTGCTTTAGACAAATAGACAATATAAACCAAAGCTGAGAACCAAGAAGATCTGGTCAGTTCAGATAAAAAAGCCTTCCTTGCCTGAAATGTTTTGGTCTGAGGTAATTCCATTCATTTTAGGTAGAGACAAAAATTCCCCACATGATTTTGTGTGCCCATAAACACCTCAATCACCTGAATCCACTTGAATGCACTTTTTAGTTTGACTTCTCGCATTCTGTAAACTAAACCTTGACTCAAGGCCTTTTGAGCATTTTGTGAATTTATCCAAAAGTAGATTTAGACTAGTAAGCGTTTGCTTTTAAAACTTTTAAATCCATCATTAATTAGTGTTAATAATGTAAAGCATAGAGTGATCTGCTTTTCAAGGCGTTTTATACATAGAACAGTTATAATTAAATTATATCCATTTGATAACATTACAAGTCCCTTTTACACAACTGACTTTAACCTTAGTGTGTTAATATGATTTTTATTTAAGATTTCATATAAGATTATATTGGAAAGGATTGATTGTTTTGACTGCAACTTAAATCTTCAGGGTAGTAAGGATTTCATGTCACATTCTGAACAGTGTTACAACATCATCTGTTGCTAAATTACCATGTAACAGAAGCACTAGTTAAACAGGTAGACAGCTTTAACAAATTCATAGTTTTCTAAACTAATTTCATATAATAAAGACTGTATCAGAGCCGAAGTGAGATTCCCCAGCCAAATTTGAACTTTAGCTGAGAACACTGTGTTCCAAGATTGCTAGTTTATCCAGCTCAGTAGGGGAGGACAATCTTAAACATACAGATCCTTGTTCTGCCCTGTCAAAGGCGCATATGTACTTATGGAATCCATTGTACGTATTTTAGAATAGGTCTACATGAAACTATTCAAACCTAAAAATCAGCACTCTGGTCACTTTAGACAATTGCGGTAGGTTGAAGAATGGTCACTTTATGGGTTTGGTTTTTGGGCACTGTCACAACTAGAAATTCTCAGGTAATTAAAATTTTCATTGGAAAAACAAACAACTTTAGGAAATAGACATTCTCATACATTTCTGACTGGAGTATAAAATATTTTACCCCCCTACAGAGAACTCTTTAGTAACAATCAAAATTACAAACACCAGGATTATATTCCCCTGGAACCACCAAATTGCTTTTGGGAGTTGATGCTATAGAACTAATGCATGTACAGTATTATTCATTGTAATAACAAAAGTTTGGAAATAACCTAAAAGTCCATCTATAGGAGACTGGTAAAATTAATTATAATACATTCATTCAATAGAATGTACTATATGCAGTTGTTGGGGGAAAAATAAAGAAACAGAATGAGGAACTTTTCTGTAAACAGGTTTGAGAAATAGAACAAGATATATAAAGTGAAAGAAAAACAAGGTACAGAACAGTGTGTAAAATATAGTACCTTTTGTATAAAGAGGAGATATGGTTATATTTACTTGCACATGCATAAAGAAATTCTGGAAGGAAACATAAGAAACTAGCAATAGTTACTCATATAAAGGGGAGCTCAAATGTGCTGACTGGACTGAGAATGGGGTGAAAAGAGACTTTCACTACATACCTTTTTGTTTTCTTTTGGGGGGCTGTGTAAATATATTATCTGTTTGAAAAATCAGGTTTAAAAAAACAAAACAAATGCTAAATAGTATGCATAATGTGTAAAAAGATAAAGTTGGAAAAGTTATTTTGAAATTGAATAATCTCCCTGTCATAATCCCAAAGCACTGAAATTTACCATTAAGAATTCCTGACTAAACTATGAATTCTATTTACATCTGTTTTGACTATAAAGGTCTGTACTATTTGAAAATATCAGGTAAACCTTCACACACAAATAAAATTCATATTCATTTCTCTCTAATGATTTTAAAGTTCCCAGTAATAGAGAAATTAATGCATAAAGTACAGTGTATTTTATGGTAATAGACTGGCCATTTTCTTTTGCTGCAAATACTGGATAGTAAGTAGCAAGTACTAATATTTTAATTCTGTAATGACTAAAAGAAAATACTTCTTACATTAAAGTACCTTTGGTCTGCAGACTCTCTGTAATTGTTAACTATATAAAGTCCCTGCTATTTCCAATGCTTTTCAAGAAATTAATGGCCTCAGTGTGAGGAACTCAATGAAAAATAAGTAAATAAATTCAAATCACTCGGCTTACAGAGTGTTTTGAGTTTTTGCAGAAATTTTTTGTGTAAAGAAAGTTACTTAGCTGAGAAAGTGGCATCCAGGAGGTGTTGACAATGTGTGTATGACTTCTTGAATATTAAGCAGGGTGGCAGAAGCTGTTCGTTTCATTGATGTTGGTGTGCCCCATACATTTCTCAGCCTCCCATGCAGTTATATTAGTCATGTGACTGAGTTCTGACCAATGCAGTGTGGATGACAGTATGCCATGCTGTCTTTATTTGTTGAGCCGGATGGTTGGAGAAATTTCAGCAGAGGATTCTAAGTACTGTATCTCTCCATATCAAGTCAGCAAAAATAACCACACTCTTTAAAGAGAGGCAATTTCATATCAAGGCAATGATTACACAGAGTGTAATCTGTGAAGCTGAAGAAGTAGAAAGGGAACACTCAGGTAATTCAGAAGTAGAAAGGGAACACTCAGGTAATTCGGAGATAATTGCAGGAGACAGCTACCACCTCCTGGTATTCATGCTCTGTACAATAACCTCCCTTTGACTATGGGCTGGATCTAGTGATACTTCTATTGATCAGAATAAAGCAGAAGTAATGAGATGTCACTTCCAAGATTAAGGTATGAAAAGACTATAGCTTCTCTCTAAGCATGCTTGCTTTCACTCTCTCCTGGGTTATTCATCTGGGGAGAGCCAGCTGACAAGCCATGAGGCAGTCCTGTGGGGAGAAAGTCTCCTGTGTCAGGGAAGTGAGGCCTGCCAAAAGCCATGTGAGAGAGATTGGAAGCTGATTCTTCCTCCCAGTCAAGCCTGCAGATGTGACTGCCGTGCCTGCCAACAGTTTGAATGCAACCTCATGAGAAACTTTGATCCAGGGGCACCAAGTTAATGTGTCCCCATTCCTGACCTGTAGAAGATGGGAAATAATAAATGCTTTAAGGCACTAGTTTGGGGTAATTTGTTATGCAGCAGTAATAAATGCACTAGGAAAACAAAAGGGAAAAGATGGATTACCAAAACCTGGGAACTCAGAGAATGACCATGTGTGATTGGGTTCTCAGTCCTCTGAGGAGGAACTATATTTTATGGTTACCTCATAAAGGTGGAATGGACTCCCTCCCAATTATGGGTGGGATGTAGAAGCTGATAACACTACACACACCACGAGAATTTGAGAAAAAGTTGATGACACATACAAGGGAGCCCTGGGGAAAGAAGAGTAGGCTCAAGTAGGTTCATGCTGACTTGGGGGGAGACAGAGGGAGTGATGGGCCTCTAGAATGCCTCATAGGCGCTCTAGGGGTGTGGGTCTGGGGAAAAAGTTCCTGTGCATGGGCTGGAGATTTGCAAGGTGTTAAATTGCCCACCGGAGTGAAAGGAGGAGGCACCCTGGGCTTTCTTATCAGCCTGTTCACATATGGGGCCAAATAGGAAAGGGAGGGTGAGGCTTAAAGTCAGAAATCAAAGATCAAAAAGTGAAGTCAGAGCTCTTTGTTACAGGGTGTCTCCCAGCTATTGCTCTTACCTTAGGAGCTCAGAACAGGGTCCCCAGAAGAATGGTACTCTGACCTCTTAACAAGGGGCATGTTTGGCTGCAGCTGATACCTCTGAGAGAGCAACGCAAGACCAGTTTGGTGAGCAGCAAGAGACAACTGAGCCCTTATCTGCTGCTGCTCAAACCATGCTGACAGGGAAAAATAAAGTCCCTTCTCTCCTCTTTTACTTTCCAAAATCCCTTTCGTGCTGCCTGTGAGTAGAAATTCATCAGTGTCTCAGAAATGCAACCTATCCTCGCCCCAGCATCATGGAAGACACTGTGGAAGGGTGGATTTGGAGCAGAGTCCATGGGCAAACACCCAGCACATTCCTCACCTTTGTCATCTCAGCATCTGTGCACATCTCTCCTCACATTTTTTTCACTTCTATAGCAATAACTTCATGCTCCTGCATTTATTCAAACAGCAGTACTCTCACCTTCTCCCCCAAAAAAGGAGACACAGACAAGAGCAGCAACATCACCCTTCTGATTTATTAGTTAGGTTAGTTCCTCTATTGGTTCAATCATAAACCCACCTTGGATACTCTATAACTGAACATGAAAGTAAAAGTAATAAAAATCATCACCAAACTTTATTTAAAATAATAAGGACATAAGGAGGAAAGAGGGAAAATACTACATACAAAATGCTGGAGTCCTTGTTTCTGTAACCAGTCAGGAGAAAGCTGATAATTGTAACTTCCATTATCCATTGTACCTCACCTGGTATCTCTGCTGGTTATGGTTATTAAGCTGGTAGAATGACTCAGATCTTTATTCCCGAAGAATTTAATGCCTCAGTAATTCTGTCTTTTTTGTGTTTCTATAGTTTTCCATTAATTTTTACTATTAAATATGTACATGGTAAGTGGTAACCCAGAGAAGCTGCTGGGTTCCAGATATAGTCCTCTCTGGACATCATATAGCAGCAGCCTAATTTCTCCTTGATAATCAAGATCAATCGCTTCAGCTAATTAAGTATGCCCCTCATTGACAGTTAATTCAGTGATATGGAAACCTCAAAATGGCCAGCAAGAAGTCTCAACTTCCAATTCAATGGAACAGTAGTCATGTCCCCTGGTACTAACATTCCTTAGTTCCTTGGAAATTGAGATCACTAAATCAGAAGCATCCAAAGTTTCAGGGATGGGAAGCAAACTTTTGTAAGCAGATAACTAGGTGTAGTCATGAGAGAAGCCACTCATATTTCTCCCTCTAGATTCCTGGAGCCATACACTCCAACTTTGGGAGAAACAGCATCATATGTGCTCAAAACATATACTGTATGCTGCATCCCAGTCAGTGACATATGTGGAAGAACCAGTGAATATCATTCTGCCTCACTTATTTTGCTGTGAAACAATGTTGTGTGGGATTTCAAGATGGTGAATGTAGGTGTTCTGTAAGTCCATGAATGGTGCTGCTGGCCAAGCATTGCTGGCAGGTAAAGCAAATCCATACCCAGAATAAATGTGCCTTCTTGTGATGTCCAATCTCTGTACCCTCCATAGAGGAGCCATGAGATGAAAGGAGCCTGGGACCTTGACCTTCTGCTTAGAGGAGGGCTACCAGAGAGCCACTGAATCTAGAACATCCGCTTTGGACCTTGTGTGTGAGAAATAAACTTTTATTGCATTAAGACACTGACATTTTGGTGTTGTTTGTAATAGCTTTTGGCCTATTTTGACTAATTCAAGCAACAAATTTCCCTTCAATGAGAAATAAAAGAATTCTAAAGATCCATGAAGGAACTAAGGACTTAGTTATTATACACAAAAACTTTATTCTTTTCTTTAACATATAATATTAAGAAATATTTTTGTATGTTTGATCTATGAATTAAGTTTTCTATCTTCATTCAGAAATGATTTTCTATGTCTGAAATAATGAGGATTTCTAAAAAAATTTTATTACTACTACTGTCTATTATTACTATTACTATTATTATTACTATTACTATTGATTGATTTTTTTTTTCAAAATATCAATATCCAAGTAGTTCAAAGGATTTCTTTCTATCTGTCTAAAGGATATGTTTCATTAAAGAATCCGTGAAGGACTATTCATGAAATCAAAATTTTAATTACTCAAAAACATTAAACTGAAGTTTTCTCTATTCCTCTTTTCCTCTAATGCACAGTATAATTTGCTTCTTTCCTTTTTTTACTTTTGGTATTCCAGAGTGATTTATTAACTAAAAGAATAACTGTATAATTGCCAGTTTTCTTTTTCATCACATTATAAAGCCTTTAAAATATGTTCACATCTTGAAAATCCAATTTTTACAAAAATTATTGATACATGGCTAGACTGTATGGTGGAAAAGAAACTTGAGAATTTCTCTTTTCCTGCTCTGTCAATATACCAAATGATCCAGAAGAAAATATTAAATGGTATGTACAGCCCAAGCTCTGTTTATTGGATGGATGGCTTAGCATGAATACCTGTGAGACTTTTCCATACTAGAACGTGTCTTAAATAGCTATAAGCAAAACACTCTTAATATAATTTAGAGTCTTCTTTGAAATAGAATAAAATGATCATCTAATGATTAAGAAAAAAGAAGTCTACTAGAATACAGAATGGTTTGAATAACTTAATAAACCTTGCAAAAGGTAAGGACAAGATAACCCATCCCAAATATTACATAACACTTGCCCTCCAACTTTCTTAATATAGTATATATATTTGAGGTTTCATCACTTTCATGATTTTTCCATTAAGTATACAATATAACTATTGATGTAACTTTCATATCTTCCATACTAGCATTCCAGTTTATGCAATGGACATAACTTCTTTTTCCCCTGCCATATGTCCTTGCCTTTGGGAAAATGGTTTTCTCCACCCCAGATGAATTTGATAGAACTATCTAGAAAAGAGCCCTGACTCCACGACCAGAGGCAAATTCTTTTTTTTTTTTTAAGTGATATTTAGCATTCAGGATTTCATGTTTAAATTTTATTTATTTATTTATTTAATTTTGGCTGTGTTGGGTCTTCCTTTCTGTGCGAGGGCTTTCTCTAGTTGCGGCGAGCAGGGGCCACTCTTCATTGCGGTGCGTGGGCCTCTCACTGTTGCGGCCTCTCTTGTTGCGGAGCACAAGCTCCAGACGCGCAGGCTCAGTAGTTATGGCTCACGGGCCTAGTTGCTCCGCGGCATGTGGGATCTTCCCAGACCAGGGCTCGAACCCATGTCCCCTGCATTGGCAGGCAGATTCTCAACCACTGCACCACCAGGGAAGCCCAGAGGCAAATTCTTGATCCATGAACACCAATTATAATTCTTAAGTGACAAAGAGTTGAAAATCTCTAGAGGAAAGCAGAGTTGAGACAGATATATCAGCCCTAGCCTCTGTGCACACCCTTAAGCCTCCCAAGCACATGAGCCATGAAACCCTATTTTCCTTAAAAAGGTTTCAGTTGGATTTCTGGCATTTGCAACCAAGAGTCCAGAAATCAAAGCTTTCACTTACCACCCTTTTACTGGTTATTTCATCATGCCTTCTAACTTATATTTTATTTATTTATTTTCTTGAATTTTATTTAATTTACTGTTTAGAAAGCAGGTTCTTATTAGTCATCATTTTATACACATCAGTGTATACATGTCAATCCCAATCTCCCAATTCATCCCACCATCCCCACGCCCCTGTGGCTTTCCCCACTTGGTGTCCATATGTTTGTTCTCTACATCTGTGTCTCAATTTCTGCCCTGCAAACTGGTTCATCTGTACCATTTTTCTAGGTTCCACATAGATGCGTTAATATACGATATTTGTTTTCCTCTTTCTGACTTAATTCAATCTGTATGACAGTCTCTAGATCCACCCATGTCTCAACAAATGACCCAATTTTGTTCCTTTTTATGGCTGAGTAATATTCCATTGTATATATGTACCACTTCTTCTTTACCCATTCATCTGTCGATGGGCATTTAGGTTGATTCCATGACCTGGCTATTGTAAATAGTGCTGCAATAAATATTGGGGTGCATGTGTCTTTTTGAATTATGGTTTTCTCTGTATATATGCCCAGTAGTGGGATTGCTGGATCATATGGTAATTCTATTTTTAGTTTTTTAAGGAACCTCCTTACTGTTCTCCATAGTGGCTGTATCAATTTACATTCCCACCAACAGTGCAAGAGGGTTGCATTTTCTCCACACCCTCTCCAGCATTTGTTGTCTGTAGATTTTCTGATGATGCCCATTTTAACTGGTGTGAGGTGATACCTCATTGTAGTTTTGATTTGCATTTCTCTAATAATTAGTGATGTTGAGCAGCTTTTCATGTGCTTCTTGGCCATCTGTATGCCTTCTTTGGAGAAATGTCTATTTAGGGCTTCTGCACATTTTTGGATTGGGTTGGTTTTTTTTCTTTAATATTGAGCTGCATGAGCTGTTTATATATTTTGGAGATTAATTCCTTTTCCTTGATTCGTTTGCAAATATTTTCTCCCATTCTGAGGGTTATCTTTTTGTCTTGTTCATGGTTTCCTTTGCTGTGCAAAAGCTTTGAAGTTTCATTAGGTCCCATTTCTTTATTTTTGTTTTAATTCCCATTACTCTCAGAGGTGGATCAAAAAAGATCTTGCTGTGATTTATGTCAAAGAGTGTTCTTCCTATGTTTTCCTCTAATAGTTTTACAGTGTCCGGTCTTACATTTAGGTCTCAAATCCATTTTGAGTTTATTTTTGTGTATGGTGTTAGGGAGTGTTCTAAATTCATTCTTTTACATGTAGCTGTCCAGTTTTCCCAGCACCACTTACTGAAGAGACTGTCTTTTCTCCATTGTATATTCTTGCCTCCTTTGTCATAGATTAGTTGACCATAGGTGCGTGGGTTTATCTCTGGGCTTTCTATCTTGTTTCATTGATCAATATTTCTGCTTTTGTGCCAGTACCATATTGTCTTGATTACTGTAGCTTTGTAATATAGTGTGAAATCAGAGAGTGTGATTCCTCCAGCTCCGTTTTTTTCCCTCAAGACTGCTTTGGCTATTTGGAGTCTTTTGTGTCTCCATACAAATTTAAGATTCTTTGTTCTAGCTCTGTAAAAAATGCCATTGGTAATTTGATAGGGATTGCATTGAATCTGTAGATTGCTTTCAGTAGTATAGTCATTTTCACAATATTGAGTCTTCCAATCCAAGAACATGGTATATCTCTCCACCTGTTGGTATCATCTTTAATTTATTTCATCAGTGTCTTATACTTTTCTGCATACAGGTCTTTTGTCTGCCTACGCAGGTTTATTCCTAGGTATTTTATTCTTTTTGTTGCAGTGGTAAATGGGATTGTTTCCTTAATCTCACTTCAAGAATTTTTGTCATTAGTATATAGGAATACAAGAGATTTCTGTGCATTAATTTTGAATCCTGCAACTTTACCAAATTCAGTGATTAGCTCTAGTAGTTTTCTGGTGGCATCTTTAGGATTCTCTTTGTATAGTATCATATCATCTGCAAACTGTGACAGTTTTACTTCTTCTTTTCCAATTTGTATTCCTTTTATTTCTTTTTCTTCTCTGATTGCTGTGGCTAGGGCTTCCAAAACTATGTTGAATAATTGTGGCAATAGTGGAAATACTTGTCTTTTTCCTGATCTTATAGGAAATACTCTCTGTTTTTCACCACTGAGAATGATGTTTGCTATGGGTTTGTCATGTAGGGCCTTTATTATGATGAGGTAGATTCCCTCTATGACCACTTTCTGGAGAGTTTTTATCATAAATGGGTGTTGAATTTGGTCAAAAGCTTTTTCTGCAGCTATTGAGATAATCATATGGTTTTTCTTCTTCAATTTGTTAGTATGGTGTATCACATTGATTGATTTGGGTATATTGAAGAATCCTTGCATCCCTGGGATAAATCCCACCTGATCATGGTATATGATCCTTTTAATGTGCTGTTGGATTCTGTCTGCTAGTATTTTGTTGAGGATTTTTGCATCTACATTCATGAGTGATATTGGTCTGTAATTTTGTTTTTTTGTAGTATCTTTGTCTGGTTTTGGTATCAGGGTGATGGTGGCCTCATAGAATGAGTTTGGGAGTGTTCCTTCCTCTGCAATTTTTTGGAAGAGTTTGAGAAGGATGGGTGTTAGCTCTTCTCTAAATGTTTGATAGAATTCACCTGTGAAGCCATCTGGTCCTGGACTTTTGTTTGTTGGAAGATTTTTGATCACAGTTTCAATTTCTTTTTTTTTCTTTTCTTTTTTTTTTTTGTGGTACGTGGGCATCTCACTGTTGTGGCCTCTCTTATTATGGAGCACAGGCTCCAGACGCGCAGGCTCAGCCTCCATGGCTCACGGGCCCAGTGACTCCACGGCATGTGGGATCTTCCCGGACTGGGGCACGAACCTGTGTCCCCTGCATCAGCAGGCAGACTCTCAACCACTGCACCACCAGGGATCCCCACAGTTTCAATTTCATTACTTGTGATTGTTCTGTTCATATTTTCTATTTCTTCCTGGTTCACTCTTGGAAGATTATAGCTTTCTACAAATTTGTCCATTTCTTCCAGGTTATCCATTTTATTGGCATAGAGTTGCTTGTAGTAGTCTCTTAGGATGCTTTGTATTTCTGTGGTGTCTGTTGTAACTTCTCTGTTTTCATTTCTAAATTTATTGATTTGAGTCCTCTCCCCCTTTTTCTTCATGAGTCTGGCTAATGGTTTATCAATTTTGTTTATCTTCTCAAAGAACCAGCTTTTAGTTTTATTGATCTTTGCTATTGTTTTCTTTGTTTCTATTTCGTTTAGTTCTGCTCTGATCTTTATGACTTCTTTCCTTCTGCTAACTTTAGGTTTTGTGTGTTCTTTCTCTAGTTCCTTTAGGTGTAAAGTTAGATTGTTTATTTGACATTTTTCTTGTTTCTTGAGGTAGGCTTGTATAGCTATAAATTTCCCTCTTAGAACTGCTTTTGCTGCATCCCATAGGTTTTGGGTCATCGTGTTTTCATTGTGATTTGTCTCTAGGTATTTTTTGATTTCCTCTTTGATTTATTCAGTGATCTTTTGATTATTTAGTAACATATTGTTTAGCCTCCATGTGTTTGTGTTTTTTATGTTTTTTTCCCTGTAATTCATTTCTAATCTCATAGCATTGTGGTCAGAAAAGATGCTTGATATGATTTCAATTTTCTTAAATTTACAAAACTCTGTCATGTGGTCACCCTTAACTACAAGATATCTGGAAACTATAATCTTTAGTTGGGCAAATATGTGGCCACTTAAAACTTTATTATAATACATGGAAAGAAGATAATGAAAATAAGAGACAACAAGGAATCTACTGCAGATCTCAACAGATCCAGAGGCTTCAACAACATTCATTTGCTTATTTATATTAATTACTTTAGACTTAGAGTATGAGAAAAGAAGGGGAGGAAAATGGAAGTTAGGTCATGATGTTCCTTATGTTGTCTTTTTATCCCTTTTTGTAAGTATTAGATGAAACAATACATAAAATATATCCTGAAGAATTCTATAGTGGGAATGCTATCTATTATAACATTTTTAATATTAGTATTAGTAGTATAGATAGATGTGATAGATTGAGTTATTATATTTAGGTATTCATTTCCTCATCTTTGTAGGAAAATTTTACATCCTTACAATTGCTGCAATTACTATCTCAATCCCAATTTTTAGTCCTTAGCTAGTTCTTAGAGCCACAACTCATTGGCTGAAAAAGAGGCATCTCAAGAAGAAGAACTCAACAATATCACAGCAAGTGTATACAGCCATGATTCCTCCATCATTATTTAAAGGTATCTATGGCTATTTACTTAGATAAACATACTCTGGGGAAAGAGAAATGCATGTATTGAAGAATTTTGGCTAAAGGGTCTGAATTTATGCTGGACCCAGAGTCCCATCTTGGTTCCCTCAATTAGAATAGGAGATCTGGTTAATAATCATAGCATATTGACAGGTCCTATGAGGGGAAACCTCACTGTCATCAGTTCAGGTGTGGGTGTAACCAGAAGACTTTGTATATAGAGGGTCATTGTGATGCAAAAATGTTTGCTTTTGACTTGTTCTAAAATATCCATCCAGTAGATGATGAAATGCAAAGAGAAACTCACTATTAAGACATTAATACTTAAGACTATTAAGACACTATTAAGACATTAAGATAGTAAAGTTTCAGGCAGGATTCCCCAGCATTCTGCAGAATGAAATTTTAACTGCAGACATATTTGCTGGATGAATCCTGGACTCATACAATCACCCCAGAGTGTGGTCCATGGGGAAATAATTCCCCTGGTTAGGGTAAATTTTCAGCAATTGTTTTATATCCTTAGTATTGAGGTCTCCAGAAATATTTGCCTGAACTGCCCTGCAAATAGGAATTATAAGGGGCCAAAAGTTGGAAGATCTGGTGGAGAGAGTGTGGGTACTGGAGCTACAAATATCTGCATTAGAATCCTCATTCACTTCTCACTAGTTGTAGGACCTATAGTTGATAATTTTTTTTGTGTTGCACTTTTCCTATTCAAATTACTCTGTCATTTCTCTCTTTCAATAGGACTAAGATGGATATACCATCTGTAAGAGAAAGCTATCCAGAATTCAAAAACAGCTCCTGGCATACTACTACTGAACTCAGATAGAAACTGAGCTTCTGACCTGAGAGCATCAAATAAACAAGTAGTAAAAATTATCAATCTTGACCTATCAAGTCATAAAATTGGGCGAGCCCTGTAGCAATCTGTTGTAAGATGGAAGTGGTCTATCAATGTTCAGGCTCACATACGTCCAGAGAATATAAGTAACCTATAAGAGCAAATGGCCCAGACTCCCACGTCAGCTGCAACTGCTGTATTAACAGCTCTCCTTCAGCTTCTTGGGAGGGGTTCTCCATTACCAGCTGATAGAGGAGGGAAGTTTGGACTTGATTCATGAATGGATTTTCTTGGCATATGGTTGCAAGCTGAAAATAAACTTTTTTTTTTAACCTATATCTCCTACTCCAGAATGGTCCTGAAGGAGGTAAGGGGAAATCCTCTCAAAGGGCAGAGCTTCAGCCAGGGAATCTGGTCATTTACTTTGTGTAGAGAGAGAAGTGGTCCAAAGTAAGGGTATAACTTAGGCAGTGCTGAATGGGTTAGCCGTTTGGTCAGAAGTCTGAAAGGAGCACAGTTGGAAGACTGGGGACTGTGTTTAGAGCTATGACAGCGGGCATACAGTGTGAGCATCTTTGTTTAGCATGCTAACGACCCTCCCACCCCCCGCTTCCATCCTTTTATGCCATTTCTCATTAAAGCACCAGATCATTTGTACTGCAGAATTTCTCACATTTTCCACTGGACTGATTATATCAGTGTGGTATTAATTAACATGTTCCTTCACACTCATGTCTTTACAGTAATATGACAGCAGATAGAGACTTGATTAGATCAGCTTTGTTTTCTCTCTCTCTCTTTCTCTTTTGGATAATAAACCACAGAAAGATGATATTATGTGTACTACCTATTGCATCTTATCAAGAAGAACATAATATGATTGTCCTACTTTTGAAACTGTGCACCTCAGATTGGGACTTGAACCCACGTGTCTGGACTTGAACCCAGCCAAAACCCAGATTGGGACTTGAATCCACATGGCTGGGACTCGAACCCGGCCAAAACCCACAGTGTTCCAACTGAGATCACACACTTGGTTTCAGGACTTAATGAAGCTCAGGTTCTTGATGTCTCATCGCAGAAAGAATTCAGTGAGAGACAAAGTGATAGGTAAGAAGTGGATTTATTTAGAGAGAAACACACTCCACAGACAGAGTGTGGGCCATCTCAGAATGTGAGAAAGGCACCAGCGTATGGGGTTGTTAGTTTTTACGGGAGTGGGTAATTTCATAGGCTAATGAGTGGGAGGAGTATTCTAGCTATTTTAGGAAGGGGTGGGGATTTCCAGGAATTGGGCCACTGCCCACTTTTTGATCCTTATGGTAGGTCTTGGGACTGTCATGGCACCTGTGGGTGTGTCATTTAGCTTGCTGATACTGAGGCTCAAGGTCTAGTAGAAAAAGTCGACTTGTCCACCATCTTGGATCCATTTGGGTCTAATAAGTTTGTCCTCTGGCTATGTCATTCTTTCAAAAGTTGTGCCCTGTCTCCTTCCTTCCTTATATAAACCATATATATGATTTATATATGTATAAATCACATATATATGAGAGACATATTTTGATATCATTTTGATAATGATTGCAGACATTGTCTTTTCATTGCAATTTCTTGCACCTTTTGCAAACCGTGCTAGAAAACAAATTTTTTTTAGAAATAAATAAATAAAGCATAAGTTTGTTATTTGTTTTACTTATCTATTTGATTTTATATTTGTATCTCTTCTGTTACTTTGAAAAACCTTGTTTCTTAATGATATAAATATAATTATTCATTTGCTTTATCAATGTGCATATATAATACATATATTAGTTTCAAACTAATAATATCATTATATGAAATACCAGAATAATGATATCAACATTACTATTCACAAGAGCATTGAATACAATTTCAGTGTGCTTTTGGTATTGTTTCTTTGTTTCCCTTAGGATATGTCCACTAGGGATGTAGAGTCAAAATATTGTGTTTTAAACTTATTTGGAATAATTCTTGTCCATTCAGTTATGGTACCAACCAGATATACACTTAGGTTGACAATTTGTCACTTAGGTTGTTTCAATTTTTTTTCAAATTTGGGGCATGGTTTGTTCTGTCATCCTGATTTATTATTTTTTCAAAAAATATGTATGACATTTATATAATTCTGTATTCAAAACTAGCTTTCATCCTGAGCTCTCTCTCCTGTTCTCTCTTTTCTTGTACAGGTAAACCACTTTTATTCATTTTTGACCTACCAAGATTTTGGATTTTGGACCCAAATAGTCTGGTTCCTTAGTCCATGTTCTTAAAATGCTGGATTGAAACTGCCCCATCAGAAATTACAAAATCTTTTTTTATTGGGGGGAGTGGGGGAGGTGTGTACAGTTGAAAATTGCATATATTTGTACCCAGTTCTTAAGATGTAAACTTGGAAAATATCATTCCTGGGCTCTCCATAAGTTTCACCCCTTACCTGTACCTCCCAAATTCAAAACCACCTGGCAACAGCTAAAAGCCTCTTTTATGGCTTTTTGTATTGTTCCAAAAGCTTACAGTCTTAACCCAGATACCTACTTTATAGATTCAAAGCATGCAAGCTTTGCAGATATTCTTTTGAAGTTTGCATTTATAAGCCTTTGTGTACCAGCCTTTGTAAATTTCCATGTGACCTGTCTGAACTGCTTGAAGACAGAGTATGAACAAACATTACAAGCTTTTTGTGAAAGAGAATGTAGGTTCCATATAAAAGATTTTCCTTAAATCCAGTTATATCTCCTTTAACCATCCCTGTTCATTCTGACAAAGTTTCACTACCCTAGGTTACTATCACATTTCTCTCCTCTCCTACTTCCTGACTGTTAAACTGAAATTCTGTAAAGAAAAATATCAGTAAGCAAAAACAGAAACCAAATTTGATAGCTCCAGTTATATTTTATCTCCCTATTTCATGCAACAATAGACTCAACCACATCATCCTACATTAATTTACTGTTTGCGTTAGAGCTCTATATATTGGGGTTTTTTGGTGTTTTTGTTTGTTTTGTTTTTTTTAATTGTTGACTCTCATGTTAAGATTGAATTTTCCTAGACATAAGTAGGACATTGGTAATTCATATTTCCAATGTTCTTCATTTAAAAAAATTATCCATGTCATCCTGTGCAAGTTACTTAATTTCTCTGTGCCTAAATTACCTTAACTGTAAAATGGAGATTATAATATGTATTTCCCTCATAGCAGGGATAAAATGAGGGAATACATCAAAGTTTTTAGATCTGTGCCTGGTACAGATAATTATTTTTGCACTCCTTCCAACACCAAGAGAGCTATTTATTTTATTTATTTATCCACCAGAACACTTTATCCCTTTTCCTAATAGTTGGATAGTTTAAATGCCTGATTTAAACTGAGTTTAGCCTCTACCCATAAAAGAGAATGGTGGTTAATTATAGTCAAGAGATGGGGCGGGAGATCAAAATTATTGGAGTTATTGCAAATACCCACTTAGGACATACCTCAGGTACTGGGCAGACTGAGGTAACTGGGGTACTGAAGAGACAATCAAGTTTAAAATGAGAATCTTTTATGAGTAAGTAAGTCCCTCTTCTGCCCTCTGGCCATCATCATGAATTATTTGTGAAACTAGAAGAAGGTCATGGTCAGCCGGGGAGCATCACTTGACTGTCACTAAGTAAAGAGTGGCCTGATCTAGAAATTATACCAATGACTGTCAACCTATTATATCCAATGGCTCCCCTTTTAACAAATATTTTGAATATTCTCTTTATTGTGTTAAAGTTAAATTCATAGTTAATATAGCTTATCTACACAATAACAAAATTAATGAATCAATATGTTTAACCTGATATAAGGGAGAAAAAAATGCAATTTACAATAAAATAGTATGTACTTCAATATGTGAATGTTCCATCTCCTTAGTTACTAGACTATATAACAAAGTGGACAATTGTTTGTACCATATGTACAATAATTGTGAATGCTATAACCACAAATCTGGACTGATGAGACATGTTTTAATGACAAATCAAGTATATAAGTAGCATTGTCACTGTGAATTTCAGCAATGGTGAACACTCTTAGTTAAATCTTCCCTCAGTTTACACAGTATTAGCTTTATTGGAAAATTCAATATATGTTAAACTTGCAAGAAATATAGTTTTTTTTTAATATATACAATGAAGTTAGGTTTCAGAGTCCTATTGTTATAAAAAGGTTTTTAATCTATGGGAAGATTTGGTGGTACATTTTAAGGTCTTATGGAATGTGGGGCAGTGCTTATTGTGCAGAACATCTAACAGCCCTTCTTCCACCCAAATGAATACCAGTATCATCTACTAATCTTTGCGACAAACAACATTACTTCCCCTTACTCCAATATTTCCAAAACCTCCCCTAGAGGGTAATACTAAGAGGAGAGAGAAGTGCCAAAACAGCATAAGTACATTACATGGATTAAAGAATCTCCATTTTTTTCCTCATTGCTAGAAAGATATGATAAGCGACCACGCTACTTTGTACCTAACTGTCATCTTGGAGAGATTTCTGGGATAGCAACAGATATCTGAGAAGTTAGGAATTTTTACCTGAAGAAAATAGGATCTAATGATGTTACTTAAATTATTACATAGAACTAAATTTTTCCCCCATTATACATTAGGTGAGGAATTATGGTTTTTCAGACAGCTTAGCTGTACCCAAGAAATAGTTGTCAATAGTGTATTTTAATACCTCAGGGAATAAGCTAACTGCAAAAGCTAACTGCAATATGGAGGCTACTTGTGACCTAAGGGAGAACAACCTTCATGGACTTCTGTGTTGCCATGGGAGATATCCTTGGGAGACAAGGATATGGAGACAAAGAAGCCTGGCTGTGAAAAAAAGAAAAATGTCTTTTCTCTTACTAATCTGCCTTTTGTCAGTGTAATTTGCAGGCCCCCAAACACTGAACATAAGAGGGTAGTAAAAAAGTATTGTTCTACCCTGACAATGGCATACTAACTAGCAGGAGATGAGAAGCAGAGAAGATTTTTTTGTTTTTGAAGATGGGAGAAACATAAACAGGTTTATTTGCTATGGAGAAAGTGTCAGTAGAGAGGAAATGGTTGAGATAATGAAGAGTGGAGCTGATCAATTAAGGGTGCATGCCGCAGGATGAACTGGTAAGCCACAGTGAAGGGATTTCTCTTTCCCAGGGAGCAACTGTGGAAGTCAAAGCAAAATATTTGGGGATTTGGAATCAACTGAAGGGAAAAGCTCAGGAATTCTTGCATTTCATTCAACATATTTAATCATTAAATTTGGATTATATTTTGAGTAAATCTTCAGAGGGTTTATTAACCTAGTTTCAATTAATTCTTCATACTTGTTTTTTTATTGAACTTTTGAAGTATAACATATATAAATAAAATTGCCTAAATCATAAAATTATAGCTCAATGAATGGAATAAACCCCTATAACCACCAGCCAGGTCAAAAGACAAAATATTACTAGCACCCTCAGAAGTCCCCTCTTGGCCTCTTCAAGTGACAGTCTCCCCTCAAGGTTGACCATTAATCTGACTTCTAAATCATAGGTTAGTTTTGCATGCTTTTGAACTTTATAAAATATATGGAATTATACAATATACTCTTTTTTGTCTGACTTCTTCCACTCAACATGTTTTTGAGATTTGTTGTGCGTGGTTGCAGACTTTTTATTCTCATTGCTGTATAGTATTCCATTGTGTGTATACACCCCCAGGGTATATATCCATTCTACTCTTGATTGTCATTTGGGTAATTTGTAGTTTTAAATATTATGCATAGTACCACTATGAACATCTTTGGTTTTGCCTTGGTTTACACACTTACATATTTCTGTTGGATATAGACTTAAGAATAGAAATAAAGGGTAAGTTGGTTTTTTTAACTGCCAAAATTTGTTGACCTGTTTTACTAGCATGGAGAAACAGTGACATCTGGTGCATAAAACAATGAATTTCAGGTTTCGGTATATATTTGAAACTTTTTAGAGAATCTATTCTTAAAGGTGATATGATGTCACAAGAATCCATATGTACAGTGAACTTATAGTTCTTGTATCCGATATTAAAATTAATCTACAATGTATTCACTTTGAACACAAAGAATTTAAGAATAAAATTCTTAAACTCATAAATAATTGATAGGTCAAGTAATTAGGTAAGATTAACAGATTTATGGAAGAAATGCTATTTTGATGTGTACTAATGACAATATTTTAAAATGCAAATCACTATCCTTAATGTTGCCACAAAGTGAAAGGCTTTAAGGTTTGTGAAATACGCAATTTTCTTTCTAACCTAAACTAAAAAAGCTTGAACAAAACAAAATACAAATATACAGGAATACTATGTTTATAAGGTAATTAAAATGTAAAACTAATTTATATGTTGGAATTTTTTAGAATAATTAAGGAAGTTCTCTGTCCCTTAATAAACATTTCTAGGTCTGCTGAAAAAGCTAAACTTTAAAAAGAAATACATTATATGATTAGAAAACATACAAGTGCATACTACTTTACTTTTATGTTTGCATGTAATCTTTGTTACAAAATAGATGGATGGGTCACGTACATCCTTTAGGGCATTGTTTGGTTATATCTACAGTTCTAGAAGGATGGTAGAGTTTTTTTCCATGACACCATGAAGCTCATGTATCAAGGTTTATCACACTGAAACTTAATGCTCTTTAACATTTATTCCACAAATATTTATTATAACCTTTTATCTGCAAGCATATTAGCTAGTGGAGTCCTAGATGAAGTTCCCACTTTCTCCCCCCTGCCCTCCTGAACTCCCTCCTATCCTTTTCTTCCTTTCTTCTATCTCTCTTTAATGTAAGAGAAACATGAGTAAATTTAAATGCTGACCAAAAAAAATTGATTACTGGAGGTATTGAAGACACATGAGAGAGCTGGAGCGATGGATGGAGCAGAGAAGGCAGAAGAGCAACAATGGAGGAGTAAAAGATAAAAATAGAGCGACAGGAAGCTGAGGAAGATTTGGTTACTGTTTTCTATAAGTAATGATTGAGTTCGTATTCTGAAAGTGACATTGGAAGAGGTATCTTGGTAGTTTGAGAAAGTGAAGAAAATTTGTGGTAGTAATTGTTGACAACTGGGGAAAGTAGGAGCAACTAGAGGAAGTATAAAGGATTCCTGAAAAGCACTGAAAGCCCAGTTGAGGCAAAAGATCTTGAATTGTGATGGGGCTAATTATCAGCAGTGCTTATCAAGCAAAGTTTGGTCAGAGAGGAGGAGGATAGGTGAGCTGGGTTGGGTTGAATTTTTTAAGAATATATATAACAAAAGATAAATGGGCCAGAGAGATAAGGGTCTAAAGGATAATTATGAAAATATTTCATGGAGTCGATGTGGGATCTGAAGATAAGGGGTGTTTCGCAGATAGATTACAGATAGATTTGATGGAGCGAGAGAAGTTTCATGATTCTTCAGTACTTGGAAATTAGATGAAGACAAAGTATTATGGTAATAATGAAATAGAAGAGGTGGAAGGACGAGTGAGGTTAAGGTGAGAGGAAAATTGTGAATTGATGACTTTATGAAGCATTTGCAGTGGTGAGTGCAACGGGAGAGTATGGCAAATGTGAAGTGGAAATGGAAGTCATTGGAAGTGAGGAAGTCATTAAATGAGAGGCAAAGATATTAGATGGACGTTTGTAGATAATCAGAATAGCTGCGGAACTTAAGCAAGTCTGAGTGATTTAACAAAGCCCTTAATAAATGAGGGACAGTGATCGGGATATTAGTAGATGAAAGTATATTGGTGAGGACCAAAAGTAAATAAATGAAAAAATTAATAATTTTCAATAGAAGAAAATTAACTGATTAATACGCCTATAAAACAATGTCTGAACTTACAAGTAATAAAATGACTGTAAATAGAAAAAAAGAGAAACCTTATATTTTATCTATGAAATTATCAGAATTCTAAAAAATCACTGTCAAGGGTGTAATGAAATAGACACTTTAATAAATGTGAATGTAAACTATTGGAACATTTTGGAAAGTAATTTAACAATATTTATTAAATATGTATCAGTAAACTTTGACCAGGTAATTCCACTTCTGGGAAACTATTATAAAGGGATTGTACAAAATAATTTCAGTGTTACTTAAAATAATCAAAACTGAAAAGAATCCAAGTACTTAACAAGAGAGGAAATTCTTCTTGTGTAATGTTAAGTAGAAATGTATTTTGCAATATTAAATATACAATATGATCAAACTTTTTAAAACCAAAACCTATGCATTAAAAAAAAAAAGAAAAAAAGATTGGAACAAAATGTCCTAAGAAGAAAGAAAAATAATACTTTTTCCTCATTTAAAAATATTTTCTTTTGTGTTTTTCAAAGTTTCTCTATTTAGTGCTTTATTAATTTTTACTGGAAATGTAAAACCAAGTTTATTAACAGTAGAGCCAACCACCAACAGCACTACCACCAACAAAAATTCTAACGGGTTAAAAATATAAAATAAAATCAAAAGAAATGTGAACCAAATAAACAAATAAAATAAGAGAATGATAATCTAAATTAAGATTCTAATGATATTTAAAAGTGGAATTTCATAGGTTGATTTGAAAGTTATTCTTGAGGAGTAAATGAAAAGGGAAACATATACATTGTAAAGTTTAATTTGGTAGAGCCTATTTATAAGTATCTCTAAAATTTTTAAGTGTTTAGACCCTTTGACACAGCAATTCCACTTTTGGGATCCAAACTTTAAAAATTGTTAGAACAAGTGCAAAAGATATATTTGTAAGGCTATTTAACATAACATTATTTCTAATAGTAAAATCCTGTAAGTAACTTAAGTGCCTTTCACTGAAGAATGGTTAAATATATCATGCTGCTTCTGTTATGGAATGCTATGCTGGCTCTGAAAAGAATGAGATGTGATATGTGACATTGATGCAAAAGATCTCTAAGACATAGGTGAAACTCATAGCAGTCCTGGCTTCTATCAACAGGTGAAAAAAAATCATAGGAGTTCTGGAGTATCAGACTCATCCTCCTGCTGATAACAATGATAAAATTCTGGGGAAAACATTAGAAACAAGATTGTTTAAAGGCAACCAAAATCAGAAACTGGAGGGAGTTTGAACCTTGGAAGAAGGAGACCCCATACAGATTGACAAAACTCATTCTCTGTGTATCTCCTTATTCTGATTTCTGACAATTCTAGCTGCACTTGTCTCTAAGCTCTCTCCTCAATTCAGTGAGACTGTTGGACTCTTTTTGCATTTGCCTTCCTTATGCCAAAATCTGGGAATAATTTCCAGTCAGAGGTCAGGGCCATGATAGGACTCACCTCATTTGATTTCCTTTCTTAAGGATCACAGATCTGTCTTACCTATTGCCCACTATCTGAAAATAGTTGTTTTCTATATTTTTTCCACTTTCTAGTTGACAGCAAGAGGTAATTCTAGACCATATTACATCCCCATGCCTGTAAGTAGAAGTCTCACCTAGAATTTTAGATCCAGCAAAAATATCTTTTGAAAATGAAAGAAAAATAATACATTTTCAGATAAATGGAGGCTGAGAGAACTTGTTGCCAGAAGAATTTGCCACAGTAAAAGATATGCTAAAGGAATGTCTTCAGACTGAGAAAATTGATACCAGATGGGAATTCAGGTATATAGGAAGGAGTGGAAAATAATGGAAATATTATATGCACAGGTAAACACAAAATATTAACTTAATTACTTTCTTAAATTCTTCAAGTCATCAAATACTTAAAAGAAAAGTAAAAGCAGTATATTTTGAGGTTTATAACACTTTCAGAGATAAATATGTGACACAGTATCACAAAGGAGAGGGACAGTGCAAACTGAATTTTACCACTATTTCTTACACAATATGTGAAGTGACATAATATTAATTCAAGAAGATTGTGATTGATTAAGGATGCACACTATAACCCCTAGAGGAAACATGCCAAAACTCAAAAAGCTAAGCAAAGCAAAACTCCACAAAGCTGTATTAGCTAAATAGCCCATAGAACAGACAGTATGAGATATTAAAAATTTTATTAAATCAAAAAAAGACATAAAGGGAAGAACAAATAAACAAATAGCAAATAGAAAGCAAATAGCATGATAGTAGATTTCATCTCAATTACATCGATAATGTGAATTCAGAGTTTATAAAATGCATAAAAAAGCAAATCCTGGTCTTCCCTGGTTGCGCAGTGGTTGAGAGCCCGCCTGCCGATGGGGTTCGTGCCCCGGTCCGGGAAGATCCCACATGCCGTGGAGTGGCTAGGCCCGTGAGCCATGGCCACTGAGCCTGCGCGTCCGGTGCCTGTTGCTCCGCAACGGGAGAGGCCACAACAGTGAGAGGCCCGCATACCGCAAAAAAAAAAAAAAAAAAAAAAGCAAATCCTAACTATTTGCTGCCTACAAGAGATCCACTGAACAATAATAAAGACAGAGTGAACATAAAAAGATGGGAATACACCAAACAGTAAACGTATGAAAGCTGGTATGCTATAGCAATGTCAGACAATACAGACTTCAAGACAAGAAGCATCGTCAGACTTAAAGAGAGTCATTTTATAATCAGGAAAAGATCGGTTCATCAAGAAGACATAAAAATCCTAAAGTGAATACACTTAATATTTCAAGGGCTCCCCTGGTGGCACGGTGGTTAAGAATCTGCCTGCCAATGTAGAGGACACGGGTTTGAGCCCTGGTCCAGGAAGATCCCACATGCCACAGAGCAACTAAGCCCGTGGGCCACAACTACTGAGCCCGTGGGTCACAACTACTGAAGTCTGCGCGCCTAGAGCCCATGCTCCACAAGAGAAACTACCGCAATGAGAAGGCCACGCAACACAATGAAGAGTAGCCCCCACCTGCTGCAACTAGAGAAGGCCCACGTGCAGCAATCAAAACCCAAAGCAGCCAAAAATAAAAATTAAAAAATTAATTTTAAAAAATAATGATAATATTTCAAAATACATGAAACAAAAATGGCCAGGATTAAAGGGAGCAATAGATAAATCCCCAAAGTTAAAGATTTTAATACTTCTTTCAGTAATTGGTAGAATAAGTAGACAAAATATCAGTGCAGGTCATCATAGAAGATTTGAACAACACTATAAATCAACATGATCCAAGTGACATTTACAAAACACTATATCCAACAACTGCTGAATATATATTTCTTTCAAGAGTGCATGGAACATGCACGAAGATAAATCATATGCTGAACCATAAAACAAATATTAATAAATTTCAAAGTTTTGAAATCATGTTCCCTGTCCACAACCAAATTAAATTAGAAAAAAGTAGCTGAACAATATGTGCAGTATGATCTTATTTATGCTAAACAATATTTTTTAACATCTTTATTGGAGTATAATTGCTTTACAATGGTGTGCTAGTTTCTGTTTTATAACAACGCGAATCAGTTATCCATATACATATGTCCCCATATCTCTTCCCTCTTGCATCTCCCTCTCTTCCACCCTCCCTATCCCACCCCTCTAGGTGGTCACAAAGCACCGAGCTGATCTCCCTGTGCTATGTGGCTGCTTCCCACTAGCTATCTATTTTACTTTTGGTAGTGTATATATGTCCTTGCCAATCTCTCACTTCCTCTCAGCTTACACTTCCCCATTCCAGTGTCCTCAAGTTCATTCTCTAGTAGGTCTGTGTCTTTATTCCCGTCTTGCCCCTAGGTTCTTCATGACCTTCTCTTTTTTTTTTTTTCTTCTTAGATTCCATATATATGTGTTAGCATACGGTATTTGTTTTTCTTTTTCTGATTTATTTCACTCTGTATGACAGACTCTAGGTCCATCCACCTCACTACAAATAACTCAATTTCATTTTTTTTATGGCTGAAAAATATTCCATTGTATATATGTGCCACATCTTCTTTATCCATTCATCTCTTGATGGACACTTAGGTTGCTTCCAGGTCTTGGCTATTGTAAATAGAGCTGCAATGAACATTTTGGTACATGACTCTTTTTGATTTCTGGTCTTCTCAGGGTATATGCCCACTGGTGGGATTCTTGGGTCATATGGTAGTTCTATTTTTTGTTTTTAAAGGAACTTCCACACTGTTCTCCACAGTGGCTGTATCAATTTACATTCCCACCAAGAGTGCAAGAGTGTTCCCTTTTCTCCTCACCCTCTCCAGCATTTATAGTTTCTAGATTTTTTGATGATGGCCATTCTGACTGGTGTGAGATGATATCTCATTGTAGTTTTCATTTGCATTTCTCTAATGATTAATGATGTTGAGCATTCTTTCATGTGTTTGTTGGCAGTCTGTATATCTTCTTGGGAGGATGTCTATTTAGGTCTTCTGCCCATTTTTGGATTGGGTTGTTTGTTTTTTTGATATTGAGCTGCATGAGCTGCTTGTAAATTTTGGAGATTAATCCTTTGTCAGTTGCTTCATTTGCAAATATTTTCTCCCATTCTGAGGGTTGTCTTTTGGTCTTGTTTATGGTTTCCTTTGCTGTGCAAAAGCTTTAACGTTTCATTAGGTCCCATTTGTTTATTTTTTATTTTATTTCCATTTCTCTAGGACGTGGGTCAAAAAGGATCTTGCTGTGATTTACGTCATAGAGTGTTCTGCCTATGTTTTCCTCTAAGAGTTTGATAGTGTCTGGCCTTACATTTAGGTCTTTAATCCAGTTTCAGTTTATTTTTGTCTATGGTGTTAGGGAGTGTTCTAATTTCATACATATATATGTACCTGTCCAGTTTTCCCAGCACCACTTACTGAAGAGGCTGTCTTTACTCCACTGTATATTCTTGCCTCCTTTATCAAAGATAAGGTGACCATATGTGCGTGGGTTTATCTCTAGGATTTCTATCTTGTTCCATTGATTTAAGTTTCTGTTTTTGTGCCAGTACATATTGTCTTCATTAATATAGCTTTGTCATATAGTCTGAAGTCAGGGAGGCTGATTCCTCCAGCTCTGTTTTTGGTTCACAAGATTGCTTTGACTATTCAGGGTCTTTTGTGTTTCCATACAAATTTGAAATTCTTTGTTCTAGTTCTGTGAAAAATGCCAGTGGGGGGCTTCCCTGGTGGCGCAGTGGTTGAGAATCCGCCTGCTGATGCAGGGGACATGGGTTCGTGCCCCCGTCCGGGAGGATCCCACATGCCGTGGAGTGGCTGGGACCGTGAGCCATGGCTGCTGAGCCTGGGCATCCGGAGCCCGTGCTCCGCAGCGGGAGAGGCCACAACAGTGAGAGGCCCGTGTACCACAAAAAAAAAAAAAAAAAAAAGAAAGAAAGAAAGAAAAATGGCAGTGGTAGTTTGATAGGGATTGCATTAAATCTGCTTTGGGTAGTAGAGTCATTTTCACAATGTTGATTCTTCCAATCCAAGAACATGGATCTCTCCATCTATTTCTATCATCTTTAATTTCTTTCATCAGTGTCTTATAATTTTCTGCATACAGGTCTTTTGTCTCCTTAGGTAGGTTTATTCCTAGATTTTTTTTTTTTTTATTCCTAGATATTTTATTCTTTTTCTTGCAATAGTAAATGGGAGTGTGTTCTTAATTTCACTTTCAGATTTTTCATCATTAGTGTATAGGATTGCCAGAGATTTCTGTGCATTAATTTTGTAGCCTGCCACTTTACCAAATTCATTGATTAGCTCTAGTAGTTTTCTGGTAGCATCTTTAGGACTCTCTATGTATAGTATCATGTCATCTGCAAACAGTGACAGCTTTACTTCTTCTTTTCCAATTTGGATTCCTTTTATTTCTTTATCTTCCCTGATTGCTGTGGCTAAAACTTCAAAAACTATGTTGAATAAGAGTGGTGAGAGTGGGCAACCTTGTTTTGTTCTTGATCTTAGTGGAAATGCTTTCAGTTTTTCACGATTGATGATGATGTTGGCTGTGGGTTTGTCATATATGGCTATTATGTTGAGGAAAGTTCCCTCTATGCTTACTTTCTGCAGGGTTTTTATCATAAATGGGTGTTGAATTTTGTCAAAAGCTTTCTCTGCATCTATTGAGATGATCATATGGTTTTTCTCCTTCAATTTGATGATATGGTGTATCACATTGATTGATATGCATATATTGAAGAATCCTTGCATTCCTGAATAAACCTCACTTGATCATGGTGTATGATCCTTTTAATGTGCTGTTGGATTCTGTTTGCTAGTATTTTGTTGAGGATTTTTGCATCTAGGTTCATCAGTGATATTGGCCTGAAGTTTTCTTTCTTTGTAATATCACTGTCTGGTTTCGGTATCAGGGTGATGGTGGCCTCATAGAATGAGTTTGGGAGTGTTCCTCCCTCTGCTATATTTTGGAAGAGTTTGAGAAGGATAGGTGTTAGCTCTTCTCTAAATGTTTGATAGAATTCGCCTGTGAATCCATCTGGTCCTGGGTTTTGTTTGTTGGAAGACTTTTAATCACAGTCTCAATTTGCTTGTGGTTGGTCTGTTTATATTTTCTGTTTCTTTCTGGTTCAGTCTCAGAAGCTTGTGCTTTTCTAAGATTTTGTCCATTTCTTCCAGGTTGTCCATTTTTTTTGCATAGAGTTGCTTATAGTAATCTCTCATGATCCTTTGTATGTCTGCAATGTCACTTGCTACTTCTCCTTTTTCATTTCTAATTCTATTAATTTGAGTCTTCTCCCTTTTTTGCTTGATTAGTCTGGCTAAAGGTTTATCAATTTTGTTTATCTTCTCAAAGAACTGGCTTTTAGTTTTATTGATTTTTGCTATCGTTTCCTTTATTTCTTTTTCATTTATTTCTGTTCTGATATTTATGATTTGTTTCCTTCTGCTAACTTTGGGGGTTTTTTGTTCTTCTTTCTCTAATTGCTTTAGGTGCAAGGTTAGGTTGTTTATTGGAGATGTTTCCTGTATCTTAAGGTAGGATTGTATAGCTAAAAACTTCCCTCTTAGAACTGCTTCTGCTGCATCCCATAGGTTTTGGGTCGTCGTGTCTCCATTGTCATTAGTTTCTAGGTATTGTCTGATTTCCTCTTTGATTTCTTCAGTGATCACTTCGTTATTAAGTAGTGTATTCTTTAGCCTCCATGTGTTTGTATGTTTTACAGATCTTTTCCTGTAATTGATATCTAGTCTCATAGGGCTGTGGTTGGAGAAGATACTTGATACAATTTCAATTTTCTTAAATTTACCACGGCTTGATTTGTGACCCAAGATATGATCTATCCTGGAGAATGTTCCATGAGTGCTTGAGAAGAATGTGTATTCTGTTGTTTTTGGATGGAATGTCCTATAAATATCAATTAAGTCCATCTTGTTTAATGTATCATTTAAAGCTTGTGTTTCCTTATTTATTTTCATTTTGGATGATCTGTCCATTGGTGAAAGTGGGGTGTTAAAGTCCCCTACTATGATTGTGTTACTGTTGATTTCCCATTTTATGGCTGTTAGTATTTGCCTTATGTATTGAGGTGCTCCTATGTTGGGTGCATAAATATTTACAATTGTTATATCTTCTTGGATTGATCCCTTGATCATTATGTAGTGTCCTTCTTTGTATCTTCTAATAGTCTTTATTTTAAAGTCTATTTTGTCTGATAAGAGAATTGCTACTTCAGCTTTCTTTTGGTTTCCATTTGCATGGAATATCTTTTTCCATACCCTTACTTTCAGTTTGTATGTGTCTCTAGGTCTGAAGTGGGTCTCTAGTAGACAGCAAATATATGGGTCTTGTTTTTGCATCCATTCAGCCATTCTGTGTCTTTTGGTGGGAGCATTTAGTCCATTTACATTTAAGGTAATTATCGATATGTATGTTCCTATTCTCATTTTCTTAATTGTTTTGGGTTCGTTATTGTAGGTCTTTTCCTTCTCTTGTGTTTCTTGCCTAGAGAAGTTCCTTTAGCAGTTGTTGTAAAGCTGGTTTGGTGGTGCTGAACTCTCTCAGCTTTTGCCTGTCTGTAAAGGTTTTAATTTCTCCATCAAATCTGAATGAGATCCTTGCTGGGTAGAGTAATCTTGGTTGCAGGTTTTCTCCTTCATCACTTTAAATATGTCCTGCCAGTCCCTTCTGTCTTGCAGAGTTTCTGCTGAAAGATCAGCTGTTAACCTTATGGGGATTCCCTTATGTGTTATTTGTTGTTTTCCCCTTGCTGCTTTTAATATGTTTTCTTTGTATTTAATTTTTGACAATTTGATTAATATGTGTCTTGGCGTATTTCTCCTTGGATTTATCATGTATGGGACTCTCTGTGCTTCCTGGACTTGATTAACTATTTCCTTTCCCATATTAGGGAAGTTTTCAACTATAATCTCTTCAAATATTTTCTCAGTCCCTTTCTTTTTCTCTTCTTCTTCTGGAATGCCTACAATTCGAATGTTGGTGCGTTTAATGTTGTCCCAGAAGTCTCTGAGACTGTCCTCACTTCTTTTCATTCTTTTTTCTTTATTCTGCTCTGCAGTAGCTATTTCCACTATTTTATCTTCCAGGTCACTTATCCGTTCTTCTGCCTCAGTTATTCTGCTATTGATCCCATCTAGAGTATTTTTAATTTCAGTTATTGTGTTGTTCATCGTTGCTTGTTTCATCTTTAGTTCTTCTAGGTCCTTGTTAAATGTTTCTTGCATTTTGTCTATTTTATTTCCAAGATTTGGATCATCTTTACTATCATTATTCTGAATTCTTTTTAGGTAGACTGCCTATTTCTTCTTCATTTGTTAGGTCTGGTGGGTTTTTATCTTGCTCCTTCATCTGCTGTGTGTTTTTCTGTCTTCTCATTTTGCTTATCTTACTGTGTTTGGGGTCTCCTTTTTGCAGGCTGCAGGTTTGTAGTTCCCGTTGTTTTTGGTGTCTGTCCCCAGTGGCTAAGGTTGGTTCAGTGGGTTGTGTAGGCTTCCTGGTGGAGGGGACTAGTGCCTGTGTTCTGGTGGATGAGGCTGGATCTTATCTTTCTGGTGGGCTGGTCCACATCTGGTGGTGTGTTTTGGGGTGTCTGTGGACTTATTATGATTTTAGGCAGCCTCTCTGCTAATGGGTGGGGTTGTGTTCCTGTGTTGCTAGTTGTTTGGCATAGGATGTCCAGCACTGTAGCTTGCTGGTCCTTGAGTAAAGCTTGGTGCTGGTGTTGAGATGGAAAGCTCTGGGAGATTTTTGCCATTTGATATTATGTGGAGCTGGGAGGTCTCTTGTGGACCAGTGTCCTGAAGTTGGCTCTCACATCTCAGAGGCACAGCACTGACTCCTGGCTGCAGCACCAAGAGCCTTTCATCCACATGGTTCAGAATAAAAGGGAGAAAAAGTAGAAAGAAAGAATTAGTAGAAGTAGAAAGAAAGAAAGAAAGAAAGGAAGGAGGGAGCGAGGGAGGGAGGGAGGAAGGAAGGAGGGAAGGAAGGAAAAAAGAAAGAAAGAATATAAAGTAAAATAAAATAAGATAATATATAATAAAGTTATAAAAATAAAAAATAATTATTAAAAGAAAAAAATTAAAAAACAAAACAAACAAACAAAAAAACGGACGGATAGAACCCTAGGACAAATGGTGGAAGCAAAGCTATACAGACAAAATCTCACACAGAAGCATACACATACACACTCACAAAAAGAGGAAAAGGGTCAAAAATCATAAATCTTGCTCTCAAAGTCCACCTCCTCAATTTGGGATGATTCGCTGTCTATTCAGGTATTCCACAGATGCAGGGTACATCAAGTTGATTGTGGAGCTTTAATCCGCTGCTTCTGAGGCTGCTGGGAGAGATTTCCCTTTCTCTTCTTTGTTCTCACAGCTCCCAGGGGCTCAGCTTTGGATTTGGCCCCGCCTCTGCGTGCAGGTCGCCAGAAGGCGTCTGTTCTTCGCTCTGACAGAACGGGGTTAAAGGAGCCGCTGATTCGGGAGCTCTGGCTCACTCAGCCCGGGGGGGAAGGGAGGGGCACGGAGTGCAGGGCGGGCCTGCGGCAGCAGAGGCCGGCATGACTTTGCAACAGCGTGAGGCGTGCCGTGCGCTCTCCTGCGGGAGTTGTCCCTGGATCCCGGGACCCTGGCAGTGGCGGGCACCTCGGAAGAGGGTGTGGATAGTGCCCTGTGCTCACACACAGGCTTCTTGGTGGCGGCAGCAGCAGCCTTAGCGTCTCATGCCCGTCTCTGGGGTCCGCGCTGTTACCCGCGGCTCGCGCCCGTCTCTGGAGCTCCTTTAAGCAGCGCTCTTAATCCCTCTCCTCGCGCACCAGGAAACAAACAGGGAAGAAAAAGTCTCTTGCCTCTTTGGCAGCTCCAGACTTTTCCCCGGACTCCCTTCCGGCTAGCCGTGGCGCAGTAACTCCCTGCAGGTTGTGTTCACGCCACCAACCCCAGTCCTGACCCGGCGCTCCGAAGCCTCAACTCCCAGCCCTGCCGCCCCGGCGGGTGAACAGACAAGCCTCTCGGACTGGTGAGTGCCGGTCGGCCCTGATCCTCTGTGCGGGAATCTCTCTGCTTTGCCCTCCGCACTCCTGTTGCTGTGCTCTCCTTCTCGGCTCCGAAGCTTTCGCCCTCCGCCACCCGCAGTCTCTGCCCGCGAAGGGGCTTCCTAGTGTGTGGGAACCTTTCCTCCTTCACAGCTCCCTCCCACTGGTGCAGGCACCGTCTCTACTCTGTGTCTGTTTTTTCTTTTTTCTTTTGCCCTACCCAGTTACGTGGGGAGTTTTTTGCCTTTTGGGAGGTCTGAGGTCTTCTGCCAGCGTTCAGTTGGAGTTCTGTAGGAGTTGTTCCACATGTAGATGTATTTCTGATGTACCTGTGGGGAGGAAGGTGATATCCGCGTCTTAACTCTTCCGCTATCTTGAAGCTCATCCTCTCTTGTTTTTATATTTTGGAAGTGATATATGTTTTATTATGAGTGTCTTTAAAAATATGGCAATGGTTGGTAAAGAAATATAGAAAATGAAATAAAACTCTAAATTAGGAGGGAACAAGTAAAGAAAGAACAGTAACTTAAAAATCAGAAAAAAATAAGTAGAAGGACAGGGAAAGGGAGAAAATATTAAAGTAAGTAGGAAACAAAGTAAGATGAAAGGAATAAAAGCAATTATATCAGGTACCTAAATATGAGTGAAACTAATTTTCTTATTTAAAAACAGAAATGACACTAAAAAACAGAAATTATAATTAAAAAAAAACTAGGTATATGTTGTTTATAAGAAACAATGTAGGGGCTTCCCTGGTGGCACAGTGGTTAAGAATCTGCCTGTTAACACAGGGGACACAGGTTCGAACCCTAGTCCAGGAAGATCTCACTTGACGCGGAGCAACTAAGTCCGTGCGGCACAACTACTGAGCCTGCACTGTAGAGCCCGCGAGCCACAACTACTGAAGCCCGCATGCCTAGAGTCTGTGCTCCACAACAAGAGAAGCCAACGCAATGAGAAACCCGTGCACCACAATGAAGAGTAGCCGCCAGCTCGCCACAACTAGAGAAAGCCCGCGCACAGCAACAAAGATCAAATGCAGCCAAAAATAAATAAATAAAATAAATAAATTTATTAAAAAAAGAAACAATGTAATAAAGAAGGTGTAAGGTGATAAAGAAAGAGGTTGTTGAAGAGATACCAGGCAAATAAAACCTGAAAACAAGCAAAGGTACAAGATAGACATATTTAGCTATATGAACATATTAAGGGAAATAAGACATATTGCCTGGAAAAACATACCATAAACAAAGTTGACAGTCTGATTATAGATAATAAAACATATTTCAAACAAACATATGATAGATAAAAATTTAATGTCTATTACACAAAGAACTCATATAAATTGATAACAAGAAAACAAATATCCCAATAGAAAAAATATCAAAATATTAAAATGCAGTTCATGAAGGAGCCCATCTAAATGACTGCTAAACACTAATAGTGTGTTAAACTTCCCTAGTAGTAAGGAAAATGTAAATTAAAAAAAAATGAGCTACATACATTTTACATTCATCAGATTGGTAAACTTTAAAAGTAGTAACCCCAAATGTTAGTAAGCATGAGAGGGTAAAGCTATATACAGCTGATGGAAATGTAAAAGCTTACAATCTTTTTGGAAAGCAATGTGATGATAGATTTTAAATTTATATATATATATATATATACACACACACACATACCCCTTCGGTCTAGCAGTTTTACTCTTGGAAATCTATTCTGTAGAACTAAAGGGAAACATGAATATATTATTACAGCATCTTTCCTAATGTTAAAAAAACCAGACGCAAGTAAATGCCTCTTGATATGGCTATGTTTGAATACAGTTTTAAAGAGAAGACTTTTTATTATGGAAAATTTAAACATACATAAAAGTGAACGACATAACACAATGAATCCCTATAAATTCATCAAATCACATGGAAAATTATGACCATTTTTTCTGATTTTATCTTATGTGTCTACCCTCCAATTTTTTTTTCCTGGATTATCAAAAGATATCATTTCATCCATAAATACTTCAAATAAGAATTCTTAAAAAAACCACAATATCACTATACCTAGGAAAATTAATAGTAATTCATTAATATCTAACATCACTTGTTGTTCAAATTTCCTCTTTGATTCGAAAATGCTTTTTACAGTTGATTTGTTTGAATCAGAATCCAAACAAGACCAACACGTTGCATCTTGTTGGTATATTTCTCAAGTCTCTTTTCATCTGTAAGAGTTCCCTGCCTCCTGTTTTATGCAATTTATTTGTTGAGAAAACTTGGTTATTTGTTTTGTAGCATTTTCTACATTCTAGATTTAGCTGTTTGTTTCCTTGTGGTCTTATTTAACATACTACTTGATTCCTCATTTTTTTTTTTTCTCGTAAACTAGTCAGCCATTAGATACTGAGGGTCTACTAGATTTTAGTTAAATTATTTAGATAGAAATATTTCATAGGTGGTGCTAAATACTGCCTGTTACAACACATTTGTAGGCATGTAATGTCTAATTGTCCCACTTTTCAGTGTTAACATTGATTACTGTGTTCACATGTTATTGGTATGATCACCAATCTAGTCTTCACCTAAAGGGTTTAGCATCCATTGATCATTATTTTCTAGATCCATTATTTCATCAGGTTTTCTGGTTTAATACATTTTGGAACATGTATACCATGAAATAGTATTTTGCAACTATTACAAATAATAATAGCTAATGTTTTTATGGAGATTACTTTGAGTAATGTTCTGTTCTAATCACTCTTTATCGATAAGCAGATTCAACTCAAGGGTGTTGTTCTTCAGGATTTTGTCGATTGGAAGGCATCTTCTTCCAATCCTACCTAGAAAAAAAACCAAAACATTTCAAAGACCTTGTAATTTTTCACCCCATTCCAAGGATACTGGCTTACACCAATAGCCATAGTTTCCCATTATTTTATCTTTCTTTACCTAACAGTTGCTATACCTGGTTTCTAGAACTTATATACTGAAGACCTATCCTAAGCAGAACTCAAGGTTGAACAACAGAGCATACAGCATAGTTGATGGTTCGCAAGTTTATATCTCCAGTTCTGAACTCTTACCTCAAATCCCAAGCTCAAATATCCAACTACCAACTGTTTATTAAGCCTCTTAAACTTCACAGGTTCAGAAATTGCAAACAAAATTGTAAGCATCACCTCTCTACCTCTAGCTCTTTTTGTACCATTCTCTTCCTGATTTATTGCACTTTGCCACACTGACCTTCTATTTACTTGAAAACACCTATCTTGTACCAAACCCAGGGGCTTTCCACTGTCTGTTCTCTCTGTCCCAGAAACTCTTCCCTCTGATTTATATATGGCTAACTTCTTCACCTCATTCAGGTCTCAGTTCTAATGTCATGTCCTCAGTGGACCCTTCCCTGACTAAACTAACTCAAGCAGTCCCCTTCTCCATTTTTTAATATCCCACTATGTTTCATTTTATTTATGACATTTTCACTATCGGAATTTTTATCTTATTTATTTGTTATTGTCTGTCCCTCTCCACTATTCACATACTCTATTAGAGTAAGAACATTATCTGTCTTCTTTACCGTGTATCTTTAGGTAACAAGAAATTACTGTGTGGTACACAGTAACTGCAGAGTATCAATTTTGTTTTCAATAAATTATTGAATGATATTATTTTTCAATGAGTCCAATACAACCAGTGTTTTAAAACTGTAGAACATATCACCATTTCTTGTGTTGAGCATTAAAGAAAGTAGTTGGTTTGTTTAAAGGCCATGTTGTACAAATAGTATGCATCTTTAATCCCTAGATTCAAATTAAGAGTGGTATATTGTGGCATAACGGATTTGAAACCTACAAGCGAGAAATCAGATTCATATCTTCTGTTTCACTCTCACTCTGTGGTTTTTTCCAATTATAACTTTAGCCTCACTTTAGTTTGCCCTTCCCATAGATAAGATTTATTAGGATACCCAATTACAAAATTATCCTTGTTTTCTGACAGCACTCAATTCACAGCAAAACCCTACTTCATTGGACTCTCTCCAAAATCACTCAACCAAAATCCAAATCCTTTAATAAGTTCTTTTTGATACTCTCTTACTGAGACACCCCAGGATTCCCCATGATGTGTGTTCTCTCTTCAGGCAACTGGTAATAAACTCAACTTGTTCAATTACCTGTGTTCTTGGGTCTTTGGCTGGAGGACACTGTTGCACCTGACAGCTTGTTACACCTGGTGGCAAGTGGTAAAATCTCATCTATACCCAGGTAACCCCATATAAGGGAAATTCAAGGACTCCTCTTGGGTTACTTGACATAGCAGTGATACGCTATACACCTAAGCAGAGAGCTGCAGCTGCTAAGATCTGCTGTTAGAAATATTGTGTCTTCTTCCTCCAAAAGACCACAGCCCGGTATCTGAGGGCAGTGACACTGAAACTATAATGTGCATATGAATCACCTGGAGATCTTGTTTAAAAAATATACGGGTCCTTTCAGTAGGTTTGGATGGGATCTGACATTTTACATTTTTAACAAGTTCCAGAGTGATACTAAACTTTGAGTGGTAAGTTTTTAAAGGACCTAGAGACCCCTACTCCCCTTTTCCCCTTAATGAGGATGCTCAGATGACCCCCAGATAGGTAAGATGTAAGTTATGTCCTGAAATGATACAATTCTCCTGCCCTTTCTTCCTGTTTTGGGCCAAAGGGTAGAAAAAGGTGGAAGCCTTTGTATTTAAATTAGAAGTGTATATATGCTTGTGTTCCTATGCTTTAGGCACAACCAAAACCAAAAAAATATTTGAAATTGATTTGTAACAAGGTGTGTTACCTGAGTGTTTTTGTTTGGATTCCCCCAGAAACAAATGCTGAGGCAAAGATTGAGAGTCAGTGGGGAGGTGATTCCAGGAAACACCAGTAGGGAAATAGGGAAGTAGGCAAGAAAAAGAAGGAAGGCAATAGAGAGTAAATTATCAAGCAAGTTACCACTGTGGGCAACAGGAAGGTAATCCCATTAAAGAACTCTGGAGGTCTGTGCTGACCATACTTTAGAATTACCTCAAGAGAGGGGTGAGTATTCTTCATTGGTTGAGGCTTGCTTCTAGGGCCATTAACTCCTATCACTTTTGCCTAGCGTTGATGGCAAGTCTATTGGGCTACCAGGCTGGGGTGGGGTGGCAGACCTCCATTAAGGAGCGACACTTATTCACAATAAGCAGCCTTCAGCTTAGAGGTGAGCACTGAGAAGCTGTGGGTGGGACTGGACAGCACTGCTTCCTGAGCAGCAGGGGCCCTTCACTGGTACACAGGTGAGAGGTACTTCATCTCTTACCATCAAGAAACAGATGTTTCTGATCAAGGGAAGAAACTGCCTGAAGCTAGCTTCTGTCACCAACAACCTTCTCCATTGAGAGCTGACAGTAGGGCCTCCTGAGAGACCCTGAGGCATCATTTCAAATGGCTGAGACCTTGCTTTTCAGATGAAAGCTCTGTTCTCTTTATCCTCAGCCACCTATCTATCTAGTAATACCCATTCTGCAAATCTAACCAGGTGAACTCTCCACATTCTTTACAAGCAGTCTATTCATGACTCTTGGTTCAGCAATGAACTGTATGATGATTCACACTCTCTCCATTTCTTTCCAGTCTCCTTTCTCACTACCACAATTGGAGAGGCATATGGGCTATGATGCAGTAATGATCCTATTAACCAACAGTTCTTTAAAATGATCCCTCAGGTCATTAATCTCCTACAAAGCAATCCTCCTAGATTGTTCCCGAAATGCCCTTGAATCGTCTAACGTGATGCCGGGCTGCTCCCCTTGGGCACATCCCACAAGCCAGGCCTGTAGGGACTGACTTCAGTTTTCACCTCAAACTCTCCTTCTGCTCAGATGTTGGGGATACCTCAGAGCGCAAGAAAACTGGGCTCAGGCCACGGGTGTTTCTAAGACAAGACCAAGGAGGAGGGAATAAGGGGTTGTGGGTTTTTTTTTTTTTTGAAGAATATCTGGCCTCTCATGCTTACAGAAGCCTCCATGCCACAGACTTAATCTCGAGACATAGATCTATATCTGCAGCAACGTCCACCGCCAAGGCCTAGGTTAGGCCACAGCTACTAGCGTTACACTTGGTCCCAGAAGCTTCTAAAATTGTTGCTTTTTCCTTCTCCTCTGGGATAAAATTCAGTATTAGTGAGAAATCAAGGAAAGGGGTCGATGAACTACTGTTCAAGTGTCTCACATACTATTAAATTTCCAAAACTTCCACAGCTATATTAGTTAGAAAGCTCCTGCTTTTGCTGCTCTAAATGAGAATGGTTTGCTAATTTTAACTCAGAAGAGTGGTTAGGACTCTGCGGTTTCACTGCTGAGGGCCTGGGTTCAATCCCTGGTCGGGGAACTAAGATCCCTCAAGCAACACGGTGTGGCTGGGGGGAAAAAAAAACCTTAACAACTCCAACACAAATGTTGAAGATCTTTTTCCTCACTGTTGATGTTGCCATGAATTAAACTTCCAGATTCCTGTCACCCTTATAATTTTCACTCACTTGGTTGACCTAGAGATTTCCATAAGGTGGTCCGAGCTGCACATAACATATCCAGCCTGGAGACTGAATCCTGAGAATTCCCTTTGCCTTTTCCTAGTAGCCCTGTGCCATGGGAGCAAGGATGCTTCGTTCTGGCTTTGGCACTATTGTAGCTTCTCGGTACTCAGGACTGACCTTCCAGGATGTCACTTCCCTCACTGGATAGCCTTTCCCACATCCATACTTTCCCTCTCCCCATGCAGTTGTCTATGCAGAAAAGGGGGTGACCCAAAGAATTTTTTTTGCCCACCAAATGCTAATCATTGATATTTCTATCTGCTTTCAGCCTCATGCCTCCTTCCAGTTTTCTGAGCAGATTCTGTTTCCAGATTTACCCCACAAATGTAGGTATTGTTATCATTATGTTTTCTTACATATGTGGCTGGTTTATGCTATTCCCTTTGCTTACAGAGTATGCCTAACTCAGTTGCATCAATTAAGATCCATTCTTGTGTCTTTGAGAACATCCATATTTCTACCTTTTTCATCAAAGTTTCCTTTATCCTTTGAAAAGTACTCTGATTCATGTTTTTTCCCAACTTAAAATATTGAAACTTAGGATAGTACTGGTAGGAAAAAGCATTAACAAACACTTAATACTGCCAATCCTTTCATAGATGGTGATATTAAGGCCCAGAAAAGTTGTGACTAAGCAAATGCCAAAAGCTAGTTAGTGGCAGCGCTCAGACCTGAATCCGATATATCACAGTTGTATCAAGTGCAGTTTCCTCAAAGAGAGAAGCCCTGTGGGTTGTAAGCACCGGAATTTTTATGAACATAGGACACATCACATTCTGTCATTTGTTTATCAATACATGTTTTGTTGTCTTATGTCCTCTCTGAGATTGGAAGCTCTTCACAGGCAGAGGTTGAGTCTCCCTCATTTCTGTATTTCCTTTATTATTAGGCACAGTACCCTGCCCTGAGAAACAGCTGGTGCTCACTAAATGTTTAACCAGTAAACAATGCATGAACAAATGAGTGAATGCTCTTTTGCTAACAGTTATAAGGCAATACAGTTTAACTGGAAGAAGTAATGGATGGTTTGGAATGCCAGTTGTTCTGTACCACATTACCTAAACAGCTGGTTAATTTAAGTAATGTGAGTCAAACCAATGTTCTGTCATCACATCGACAAAAATTGGCTCATTAACTGGATTGTTCACTTTCCAGTTTGTGGCTTTGAGATCAAATAGATAGAAATTCATAGTGTTTTGCATTTTTCCCAAATAAAGCAATGTTTAATTGGGTGATCTTGACCATGTAAATTAAAGTCCCCTTGGGTCTTCTGCTTTTCATCTACTAAACGGTGTAGTCAATCCTACCCTCTCATTGCCTCACAAGGAAATTGCCATGCCAACATTTTTAATTAATTAATTAATGGCTGCTTTGGGTCTTCATTGCTGTGCGCAGCCTTTCTCTAGTTGCAGCGAACGGTGGCTACTCTTCAATGCAGTGCGCGGGCTTATCACTGCGGTGTCTTCTCTTGTTGCGGAGCATGGGCTCTAGGCGCGTGGGCTTCAGTAGTTGCAGCATGCAGGCTCAGTAGTTGTGGCTCGTGGGCTCTAGACTGCAAACTCAGTAGTTGTGGTACACGGGCTTAGTTGCTCTATGGCATGTGGAATCTTCCCAAACCAGGGCTTGAACCCATGTCCCCTGCATTGGCAGGCGGATTCTTAACCACTGCACCACCAGGGAAGTCCAGCCATGGCAACATTTTTATAAAAGAGGATTTTGTGGAGAGAAATAAAGGGACAAGTGGCCCAGTTCCTATCTCTTTCCAAGGAAGCTTGTGTAAACGAATGGTTTTATTCTAATCTATCAACCCAGCTTTGTGTTAGACTTTGGCAATTTGTGAGGCATGAACTCCTCAGCATCATCCTTATTGTCACATCCTGACTCTTTGGTTGATTTACTAAATAATGTGATTACAAATAAAGACATTTGATGGATATTCTGGGGTTCCTTGGGCTATAAGACACGTACACACACACACACACACACACACAAAGAGAAAGAGAGAGACAGAGGTATTTGCTTTTGAATATCTTCAGACTCCTTGGAAATTGGATTTCTGGGTTTTGCCAAAAAAAAATTAATTATTGACTTAAACTGGCATATAATCTATTCTTGTGAGTTGTCAAAGGGAAAGTTCTCAGTTTGAGTTCTGAAGGGGATCATATGTTCTAAAAACCTGACCGACTCATACTTGATGAATGTTGCTTCTTTCTCTTCATGCTTTATACCAAATCTGTTGAGTCTTAGTCTTCTCAAGCTTTATCTGCCTCTATTTTCTCCCTCCCCTAAATCATCGTGTACATTACTGTTAAATCTATCTTCAAAAAACACATCTTTGATAAAATCCCTCTCAAATACCTTCAATCATTTATTATTGGCTATATCAGGGTTGGTAAACTATGGTGTGATGACCAAATTCAACCTACTATTTTCATAAATGAAATGTATTAGAACACAGACATGCTTATTTATTTTCTTATTGCCTATGGCTGCTTTGGTATTATAGCAGCTGAGTTGAGCGGTTGCCACAGAGACAGTATCCCCCACGAAACCTAAACTTTCCACTGTCTTACCCTTTACAGAATTAAAGAAAAAAGTTAGCTGACCTCTGAACTACAGGACAAAATAAAAACTCTACAGCCTGGCATTTATGGCCTTCTGTAAATGGTAGTTAGTGCATAGTGGGTGATCAATAAAAGTATAATATATGTAAAATTTTATGCTGGAAATAAATCCTGCTCTATTAATTCCTAGCTCAGTCTCTTAGCTTCAGCAGTCTCCTGTCCTATGGGGAGACAGCATACAGTGAATTGTCAGGGCATGTACATAGCCTGTGCAGTACAACATGCCTGGGTTCAAGTTCAAACTTTGGCATTTAGTAGCTGTGTGACTTTGACTAAGTTAGTTTTCTTTTCTGAATCCTGGTTTCCTTATTTATAAAATGACTTCAAGGGGTTCTAAGAATAAAATGAAGTAACATATTTAAAGTACCTAGTACAGGGGACTTTCCTGGTAGCGCAGTGGTTGAGAGTCTGCCTTCCAGTGCAGGGATCCCTGGTTGGGGAACTAGATCTCACATGCATGCCTCAACTAAGAGTTCACATGCCACAACTAAGGTGGCTGCCTGCTGCAACTAAGACCCAGTGCAACCAAAATAAAAAATATTAAAATACCTAGTACAGTGCCTGAAACATAATAGTTCACACTCAAGAAAGCCTGTTGCATAGTTTCTTGATTAGTCCAGGAGCTAGGATTGACTGGAAAACATGGTATATTTGTCAGCTTGCGCTGACGTAACAAAATACCACAGACTGGGTGGCTACACAACAGAAATTTATTTTCTCACAGTTCTGGAGGTTGAGATACCCATCAAGATGCTAGCCAGTCTGGTTTCTGGTGAAGTCTCTCTTCCTGGCTTGCAAATGGCCACTTTCTGGCCATGTCCTCACATGGTGGAATAAGAGAGAGAGAGGGAGAGAGAGAGAGAGAGAGAGAGAGAGAGAGAGAGAGGAAGAAGGAGAGAGGGGGAGAAGGAGAGAGTGCTCTGTTGTCTCTTCTTATAAGGACACTAATCATATTGGGTCAGGGTCCACCCTTATGATCTTATTTAACCTTAAGTATCTCCTTATAGGTTTTATCTTCAAATACAGTCACATTGGGGATCAGGATTTCAATGTGTGAATTTTGGGGGCACATAATTCCATCCATAGCACATGGCATACAGAGAGTGGTGATTCAGGTTGTATTTGGTGGATTGGCCATTGTGTCTCCCACAGAGTAGATTTAACCTTTAAATGAGGTGTGCATTTGTTTTCAAATTTCAAAACCATGACATCTTAGCATAATATAACATTTATGTATATTGTTAAGCCGCAAAACATATTGTAGGACTATGTATATGTGGTAGGATTACATTTTTGATAAAAACATACAGAAAAAAAGACTGGCAGGATATATGTGCACAAATTAAATGAAATTATTACTAAGAAGTAGGATAATGGGCAATTAGGTTTTTTTCTTTCCTGCTTTTTATATAATAAATATGAATTGTGTATTTAAAAGTAAAGACGTGAATAAGAACATGATTAAAAAACTTAAAATAAGTACAAAAAACACACATTCTGACAGTGTTCAAACTTTTTAGTTATTTAGGTTTTGAAGGTGAAATTCCCATAACATAAAGTATGCAAATCAGTGGTATTCTGTACATTCAAATGTTGTGCAACTACCACTTCTGTCCATAACTTTTAAAAACATCTTTTTTGAGGTATAACTTGCATGTTATAAAATTCCTCTATCTAAAACGCACAAGTCAGTGAGTTTTATAAATGTAGAACTATACAACCAAAACTGAAATCCAGTTTTAGAACATTTCCATCACCCCAATAAGATTCTTGTGTACATTTAGATTTTACTTACATTTTCACTTCTAGCTCCATGCAAACACTAATCAACTTTCTGTCTTCTTAGATTTGCCTTTTTTAGACATTTCACATATATGGAATTACACCAAACGTAATCTTTTGTTTTGGCCTCTTTCACTTTATGTAATATTTTTGAGGTTTATCCTGTCGTAGTAAGTATCAGTCGTATCAAGTATCAGTGTTTCATTCCTTTTTTTTCTTTCCTCAATAGTATTTCATTGTTTGGATAAATCATATTTTGTTTCACTCATGAACACTTGAGTTATTTCTATATTTTGCCTATTATGAATAATTCTGCTATAAACATTCACATGCAGGTATTTGTGTAAACAAATAATTTCATTTTCCTTGGGTAGGATCTTAAAAGTGGAATTACTGGGTTGTATGGTAAACTTATGTTTACTTTTTCATGAAACTGTCACATTGTTTTCTTTATAACTTGGTTTTTAATTTATACAAGCATGGGACAAAAACAACTACATCTTTGCTTTCATAAGTTGTGTAGCCTACGGTGAGTTCCTATGGCTTCTACATCTGTTTCCTCATCTATAAAATAGGGACACACATGGAACTTATACCACGGAGCTGCTGTAAGAATTAAAGGTGTAATGTGTTAAACACTTAGAAAGTGATTTATATGGTTACATGTAGAAATATTTATAGCTATGTGTTCACAGACGTGTTAGTGTACATGCATATATTTCCTTGTTCTTTCAGGTAAGAGGAACTAGAAACAATGGCACACTTAGAGCTCAGATCTTGGTTTCTAACCCCATTCTCCAATAAATGTATCCAGGGCTGCTTGGAGAAATGGTTGATTCTAGGAATAGAGAGGAAACACACAAGATGATCCTAGAGAATCTACTAGTGCCAGAAAGTAAGGAAGTGTTTAAAAAGAACAATAAAAAACTAATAATAGGGGTATGTCCATGGGACAAAAGAACCAACTGAAATAGCTCTTGATGGCTAAAACTAAAAAAAATTTGAGCACCGAAATACACAAAGTAGTATTGGATTATAACCCAAAGTATAAAATAAATATCCATAAGACCACACAGATATACATTTTCAAAAAGTAAGTTGATGAAGAATTTGACATGGAAGAATAACTAAGATAAAGCCCAGGGTAGGGTTAGTACAAAAATTCCATCTTATTCTCTATGCTTCTATAGATGGACTGCATATTTCTTCTGCGTTTCTAAGCAGTCAAAACAGAGAATAAAGTAAGTTACAGGACTCCTAGAAAATACAAGCATATGTAAAAAATCAAATTACTTGTTCAGGGGCTTCTCTGATGGTGCAGTGGTTAAGAATCCGCCTGCCAATGCAGGGGACATGGGTTCAAGCCCTGGCCCGGGAAGGTCCCACATGCCACGGAACAACTAAGCCCGTGTGCCAAAACTACGGAACCTGCACTCTAGAGCCCGTGAGCCACAACTACTGAGCCCACGGGCCACAACTACTGAAGCTGGCGTGCCTAGAGCCCATGCTCCACAGCAAGAGAAGCCACCACATGAGAAGCCCTTGCACCACAAGGAGGAGTAGCCCCTGCTTGCTGCAACTAGAGAGAAAGCCAGCATGCAGCAATGGAGACCCAACGCAGCCAAAAATAAAATAAATAAATAAATTTATTAAAAAAACAAACAAAGAAACAAAACCAAATTACTTGTTCAGGAGAAGGCCAGTTTCTCTTGAAAGTGAGATTCAGGAGACATTTCTTTCTTTGGTTCTTACAACATCCTTGCAATAAATATAATAAGGAGTTTTAATAAGATCTTTTGCCATAGACTAATTAATAATAAATTTGTTTAATTTCTTATGGCATATGTACAAGATAGTGTTTATAGGGACTACATAATCTGTACTAACCTAAAATCTAAAACCATTACTTTCTGAAAGAGGAGGTTTTGATTTAGTTGAAGTCTTGAAATCATAGGTGGCAGAAACTGGCAAAGAGTAAAATATTTAAACATTACTTGAAATTTTATTTAGTTTTACAATCCTGACTTTCTCCTGATTATTAAGAAATTGACTTGTTAGAAACACATATTTCCAATTTCAATCCTGGGTTTCATATACATGCATTTAAGAAATGGTTAAGACCCCAGCTACTGACATTAATCCCTCCTTTTAATACTATTGCATCCTCTTCTGGCTATAAACCTCTGCCTATCTTCAGCTGCTTGCACGACTTTATCTATAAGCCAAATTGTTCCAGCATTACTTAGAATAGGTTGCTTACACATTGAAAGGCAGGGGTTTTCATCAACTGCCAGCATTATTCTGAACTTTCTAAGTAAGATGGGCTTGTCTTTCCTAATCTACTGGAGTTGTAAAGCAAGGCTGTGAGATCACACTGGAAATGGTCAATGGGTGTCCCACAGGGCTCACTTCCAGAGGAAGAGCTAGGAGCTCTAGTGGGGTGGCTCACACAGTATTAGGTCTAAGGAGAAAACCAATCTATATTCACCCCCATTGAGGATTGATACGGGAGGGCTCATTTGTTCCAAGTGGGGAAGAAGCACTACAGACTCCCTGCTCTAGGCTGTGTGGGTTCTTATCATTTAACTCATCATGGAGCGTCCCACAGACGCTGACCTGGAATTATTCTGGAGTGAGACTACAGATGCTTGTGACGGTACTCTGCGTAACTGCTTCCATCAGACATCACATTTTTTTTTAAACATCTTTATTGGAGTATAATTGCTTTACAATGGTGTGTAGTTTCTGCCTTATAACAAAGTGAATCAGCTGTACATATACATATATCTCCATATCTCCTCCCTCTCGCGTCTCCCTTCCACCCTCCCTATTCCACCCCTCTAGGTGGTCACAAAGCACCGAGCTGATCTCCCTGTGCTATGTGGCTGCTTCCCACTAGCTATCTATTTTATGTTTGGTAGTGTATATATGTCCATGCCACTCTCTCACTTTGTCACATCAGATATCACATTTAAATTACATTATGTTTTAGTCACTCAAATACATTTCTGTAAACAGAGCTCCTGCTTAACTTGCAACACTTCCATTACTTGTAACATTTTATCCAAAATGGGAGGCTCTATCTAAGGAAGTGATTGGCAAATTGACTGAGGCTCCCTTTCCTTGTGTTAAAAGACCAAGACCTATACGCTCTTCACTGTGTAATTTAGTAGTCTATGATTTTAATGATTGTCTTAGATCCAGTCATTTTGTCAGGTATCAAATAAACTCCAGTTGAAATGAACATTACCCTCTTGGTGTTTGTCAGTAGGGTATTATTTAATTTAAGATAGATTTAGCAATTCCCCTTTCAAAGCTTGAGCAGATACTTTAACTGAGAAATGAATTTTTCAAAGTATGTCCTTCCCTACATCAAACCTCTGTTATGCTGTGTTTTATTTCCACAGGGAAAACATTTCTTCTAATGTAATTGTGCTTTTTAAAGTGCAGTATCACTTGGGGACATTTTTTCTTATTTTTTTACCTAGGAACGTGAAGAGAACAAGATAAAAATAACAATCAGCAGAGTACTTTCGTAAAACCTAAATATTTCTATTTAAAGCAGGCTCTTTTAAGGTTTTTATTGATGGATAAGAGTAAACATTAAGATACACTAGAATGGTAAGGTACAGATTAGGTAGACCAGAACTACAAATATAAAAGTAGTCAATGAGTTCCTAGAGTGGAAGGAAAACAATTGTTACATAACTTTGAAAAGTTAATTAGGAAAAGTAAATAATTTTTAAAAATAATTTTTAAGTCTCCTCTACTAAGGAGATTCACTTTTACTTAAATTGTTATCAGAATCCATATTCTATTCTCTCTTGCCACTTTTAGCAAGTTTGCCTGCCTTATCTTCTTTTTAATATCTTCTATCTCTTCCTCTCTGCTAGCTACTTCTATAAACATTCTAAAATAATCTCAGGTCAGAAAACAACTTCCTTTGATCCTGTTCCCTTCTGTGTATTGCATTATAACTTCTTTCATTGACCTATAAACATGGTGAAACTTATTTACCATTCATGTTTCAATCCTTTGCAAACTGTCATTTTCAACTGTATTTGATTCATTATTAATTATCTTCATATTGTCAGATCTCTTTAAGTTATTGTTTGACATGAACTGTGTTCCCTGTATGCACCCCATCCCTACTTCCCACATGAAATGTCTTCTCTCTCTTGGCTTCCTGGATAACATTGTATATATTTTTCCTTCCTTTTTTTTTTTTTTTTTTAACTGTAATGCTTTTAAAATCTCTTTCTTTGAAGTCTCCTCTATTGCCTGGTCCTAAAGTATTGGTTTGCTCTCCCCAGCCTTCTCCATCTGTGCTAATGCTGAGTGATCTCATCTGTTACCAGGGCTGCAGCTCCCATTACTGTAGTGATGAATACAAAATCTAAATGGATCAGACAAAGGAAAGTGGGACTACTTTAAGAAGGAAAAGTGGACATTCTGGGTAATAAAAGTGGAAGGATAATTGTAGACATTATAAGAGAACACTCAATACAGTTAATTACAAAGTAAATTTATAGGCCCTAGTTATTTAAAAAAAGAAAATTAACCCAAGGCATTGAATTCAAAGCATGTAGAAGATAATAGAATTACTTAAATTAAGATAAAAGAGTCATCATAGTATTTTTGAGCTCAGAGATGCTCCCTCCCCCTCTCTGGATAGAGCAGGAATCTCTTGGCTTGTATTCCAGGTGGTGTGTACTAAACGATAGAAAAATGTCATGATATGGATTTTTTTTTTTTTTTGCTATGATTACAAGTTATGAAGCTTGTGGGATAGGGAGAAGAACCTAGAAAATAACAAACATCAGTATTTCTAAATCACCCATAATATATGCTCTTTCTACATCTCGAAGTGGTAAAATAAGATGAGTAGGCAGATCAGTTAAGACATTAAGACAAAGGGTCCAGGACTTCATTGCTGATTTATTGAGAAGTGTATGCTTCAATGTTGAAAGCAAAGCCTGAAAAAATTGCCTGAGTCAGAAATGGGTTTTGTGAGCCAGCAGTAGCACGGCGGACAGGCAGTGCTGCTTCAGATGATAGCCAGGCTTACAGGATGGGGGCCATAGAGAGTACAGTGTACTATTCATACTTAAAAGGTAAAGGGAAAGAAGAACTTCTCTGATTAAATAAAGTCATACAAGTGTTTACTAACAGATAGTATTAGAATCCAGACTTCTGTCTAGTGGGCCATCATACCAGGCAGCTTCTAAAAAATGAGGAGGAATTAGAGTATCTTAAGGAAGTTCTTTCTGTTTCAAAACCACTTTAACAATGGTTTGCCCCAACCAAGTAAACATCAACATTTATTAAACAACATGCCTTAATCCACAGGGAACATGCTAAGTTATCAAGGGTGGCTGACAAATGTCTTATTGCTCCTTCTACTGTTCTGCTCCCTGGAGCCTCTTCAGCATTGTTGGCTGCAGGAACAATTCACTCCTTTTAAAATTCTCTAAATTTACAGCCGAGATGCTCAGAAAATCATTCATCACATGTAAATGAACAGACTGATTGTCCATTCCAAAACACTGAAAATCTTGGGAAAAACAGGAACACAAACTTTCCTTGAAGAATGCAGTGTCTTTGCTTTGTGGGCCTCTCCATTTTAAGAGGCTCTTCATTCTAGATAACTCAGAGTCCATTCTCATTTGACAAATCATGTAGTTTTTTTTCTTTTTTCAGTGAGATTATTCTTTTGCAGACTTTCCTTTCTCATTTAGCTTGATTATTAGTAACTTAGAAACACTTACAAATGTCATAAATGATCCAACTTAATTAAAAATGCAATATAGATGAGAGGTGTATATTGAATGAGATTTTGTAATAAAAGAAGTCAATCTTTGAAGGAGAAAAGCCCACTTCATACACAGCCCTTGCATAAATTGACTGCTCTTGGGAATTCCCTGGCCTTCCAGTGGTTAGGACTCCGAGCTTTCACTGCCAAGGTCCCTGGTTCAATCCCTGGTCGGGGAACTAAAATCCCACAAGCTGTGCTGTGTGGCCAAAAAACAAACAACAACAAAAAATTGACTGCTCTCTCTGTAGCTCCATCCTCCCAGCACAGGAAATCACTTCATGGGTGCTGTACAAAGACTTGGAGCTTTAAAGGATAGGCTATGTTGATTGAGTTTAGGTATTGTTTTTTATTTCATTTTTGTTATGCTACCTGAAATTCTTAGAATATTTGGGCTCAAAAATGAACACTGATAAAATTGCAAACATTTATGTGAATGGTAAATGGGTTTTAGGTGTTTACATGTTAGTATGAACTCATTTAATCAGGTTGCTTTCCTCCTAAACTCAGCTGGCCCTTGGCAATATTTGTTTTTGTTTGTAGAAAGGAAAGCAAATAATTTGAAAACATGAAACACTTTGGTTGCTGTGGACCAGGCCTGGGTGGGCAATATTGTGGTACAGGAAGAATATTGAAAATAATTTTAATGAATTACAAGAAAAGAGATTTCTCAAAAAGTATCCTCTGTTTTCTGTGCGGGAGCTTGTATGCACATACACACACGCATGCACACACATATACACAGAGGCTATATTCAAGATCTCTGCTCTGTCAGGAAATAGAACTCAGGGAATAACAGTAGCACCATAAAAATAAGCTATATTGTGGCTTAAACAGCTTTTATGGACTGGCCTTTTAACACCTTTCTGAATTTCAAAGTACAGACCAAAAAAAAAAAAAGAACATTTTCAATATAATTGGATTATACATTTTAGAATCTCTAGACACCATAAATAAAAGGAGAGTCTCCTGGATGTTTTATATAATAAGATTATCTTTAGGGTTTAAGCACCCCAAAAGAGTGGCTCTCTCTTGAAGAACTGGAAAGTTTTCTTTTAGTCAGATAATTTTTGTTCCAGTCTCTAATAAATTCAAATTGGAGCCCTAATCATATTAATAAACCTGGTTCTTAATATGTTATTGGCTTATATGTCACTCATTCCTTTTTATTATTTTGATTTTCAACTTCTAATTAGGCAACCTAAGTATAAGCTGCCTTAACTCTCTTTTTAAAAAAATATGGCAACCAAGAAAAGAAGGCAGAAGAAACAGGATATTATTGTAAATTATGTGCTACGTGTTACACATGCATTACCTCAGTTATTTCTCCCGTCAGCCTGTGACATAGGTCTTATCACCCCATTTTTATAAATTAAGCTGGGTTCAAACAAATCTGACATGACAATATTGATACTCAGACTTCTCTGTATGTAACTACTTTATTGCACGAGTGAAATTCTGATAGGTTATAACCAGGACACAGCTTTTTTTCATCCATGTTTGCATTCTAAAAAGGTCCTTTGCATCTCCCCCTCACCTGATCAGGAGATGGCACAACTTTCAAGTCACTTTCAGCTTAAGAATACTTTTGATAATCAGGTGTTACCAAGTCTGATCCTTCTTAAAACAAATCTTCAAACGTCCATCTGATTCAGTTCTTCCCCTGCCCTAGCTAAGGTCAGAGCTGGGCATCAGAGATCGGAAGTGAGAAAGCTGCTGTAGGCTTTTTACCCCTCTCCATTTACTCGGCACTGGGTTGCTTCAATGTATTCAGTGTGTGGGGGGGGGCGGCCCCAGTGGGGGCTGGAGGGGGTTGAGGTAGGAGGACAAAGCAATGTCTCTCTTGCAGTAGCTCTATAGTTCATCTCTCGGTGTCCTCTCTGACGGCACACTTCCAAATGCTGGCTGACACAGGGGATTCATGCTCTGGCCGACTCCTTGAAACTTCACTTCGCTTACAGCGAGGAACATTTCCAGCTTCTTCCTGAGGGATGCCCTTTTGGCTGGGGTCCATCGATATGTTTTGAACCCTACCTTCCAAGGAATCCATTTGGCATGAGGGAACTCAAACCTCCTTGCTTCACAAAACAATATAAGTGCCGTCTGCTTCCCACTGCTGCCCTCTCTACTTGCCTTGCAAATCAAATCAGTTCCACCATCCTCCCACCTTTAACATTCTCCAGGTGAGAGGCAGCAACCAGTTTCCATGTTTGTATGGGTCCGGGGAATATATGTCAGGTTCCCCAAACAGCCAACCGGGGAGTGAGATCCCCAGTGTGCCCCTTTTAGACACTCCTAATATTTATGTAATTCTCTTATTCTACTTATCTTGGTGTGGAGGGGGGAATACTTCAATAAGGCTGATGCCTCTTTACCTTGGTTACCTCTCTGATGAACTAGTGTTCTTTTATATAGCTAGGAAGTAGGGGTTCATTGCTGCCCTGGTTTTGCTGCCTTAAGTTAGTCTCACATGGATGTGTCTAACACTTTTCTTTAGAATGTAGGAAGTACCTATCATCCATTTTTCTCAGACTTGGGGCTTCAGCTGAAATTTAGAGGCAATAGGACAAGCCCTAGCTAACACCCTGTTATATTGTTTTTAGAGTTAATATTCTTTTCACTATAACATGCTGTTTCCCAAAATTTGAGAGGCACTACACATGGCTGGCCCCAGGAAAGCTGTAGGAGCAGGTGAAGCTGTCTTTCCTTCTGGGCTGTCTCCATCTGTCCCTAACCCTTGTATGCCCCATCTTACCCCTACCAGAAAGTAAAACAACAACAATGACAAAAACCGAAAACAAACCAAAAACAAAAACAAAACGCAGGATGTTTTCATTGTCCATTGCTTTGCATTTTAATAAACAATTTCTAGTGTGAAAAAAAGAAAAAAGTCAGATCTACTCCTATTTTTCAAATGCCCTGTAATCTATGAGTTCAATATGAAAATAAATGTATATATAATATATAAAATGAGCAGACCTTACATTGTGAAGCTCTTTTCTACCTCTCTTGTCTTTTATGAACATGAGATACATATTTTCTGCTACAAATATAATATTGAATTACAACTATAGATCGTCAAAATGTCAGGATTTGCCAAACCCAGCAATATTTCTATGGAAATAGTTGCAATCGAGCATTAAGGACTTTACCACTTTATTCTAGTTTCTTTCCAACGTGGCCACTAGTTGGCCAGTAAATAGTGTTCTGCAAAGAACCACTTATTGAAAAAAGGTGTAGGTCTTATTTTTGGCCTTAGAACTACATAGCTGTGTGAGCTTGGCAAATATGTTAACCTCTCTTCCACTCAGGGTTCTTATCATTAAAGACTCTAAGTAATCTTTATAGCCACAAAATGTTAACCATGCACAGAGTGCTCAGATGAACCATTTCAGGGAAGCGCTGAAATCCTTCTAAATAAAACCAGAGCCATTGAAGCGGCTAACTAGAAAATAACCCCTGAATGATAATAAGTCTGGACAAGCCATTATCCAGGATGGGTTGCTTTGAGTTCAGTAAAGTGAAGTGTTAATCTAAGCAGTTAGTTCTTCAGAGTTTCCAGAGACTAAAGAGATGTATACCAACAGATAAGCACACTTACAAAACATGTTATTTCTTAAACTGACAATGCAGTGTGTGTGTTCACTAGTATTCACAGAATATTATTAATAATATTCTGAAACGTTTTCACAAGTACTGGACTAATCTTTCTAGATAGATGTGTTTCAAAATATGGATGAATAACCACTAGTTCCAGGATAAAACTCCATGGCATGAATTACTCTGACCTCCATAACTTGACCTCTGCTAACCCCTTTCAGTCTTGTCTCTCGCCTTGCCCTAACTCAGACTCTGTCCTTTGGCCATGCTCAGCTACTTGTTCTTGCTTGAAACACCAGGATGTTTTAAGCCTCCACAATTTTTCACAGGCTGCTCCCTTTGGCTACCATTCTAGTTATCTACTGCTGCGTAATAAATCATGCCAACACTAGCAGTGGTCAGGAGAGTTGGTGGTGCTTAGTTAGGTGGTTCTTGCCCAGTGAGGTCTATGCTGTGGATACAAAAAGATGGTGTCTGGAACTGGAATTGTCTGAGACTTGTTAATTCACATGCCTTGTTCCTGGGCTCAAAGGACTCAAGCAGCTGGTATCTGGAACAGTTGGCTCCTTGGGCATCTCTCTATGTGGTCTTTTGAATTGGTCTCTCCAGAATGGCAGCTTCAGGAGGGTCAGACTTTTTACATGGTGTCTTGGGCCTTCAAACATACATGTCTCAAGTGAGCAAGAGAGGTGGAAGCTATATCATCTTTTAGGACTAGCCTTACAGTAGTCATACAGTGTAATTTCTGTTGCATTCTATGCATTAGAAGTGAGTCACTAAGGACAAACAGTGTTCAAGAGAAGGGTTATTAGATTCCACCTCTTGGTAGAAAGAGTGTCAAAGAATGTGGGGATATGCTTTCAGACCACTGTATGTATATAGCAAATACCTGTTATCTTTCAAGACAGTCATCTCCACTATGAAGCCTTTGGACCATGTTCATGTCCTACCTTATTCCTTTCCCTTTTTCAAATTGATCATTTGTTCCATTGTACCTCTACTCCTTATACCTGCTGTTATTACTACATGTATGATTACATGTATTGAATAAGACATATGAGAGTATATGTGAAGCTTATGAATACTAGAAAATTTATTTATTACAAGCCAGATTTGCTTTCCAAAATGATATTAAAGAATTTTCCAAAGCTGAGAACATTAGGCTTTGGGCATTTTGAAAAATTACAAGTTGCTTACTACTGTGTCTGTATTGAGAAACAGGTGACTAGAAACCCTAAACTTATTTTCTCTTTGCTAGAATTATGGTCATTGTAAGTAAAGTGTCTTAGCCTACATTAATACTCTTAGTTTTGAGGCAGTAAAAAAAAAAATTAGAGAATAATGTGGAATACATTCATTTTCTTTCTCTCAAAACTTTAGTCCATGTTAATCTTGTAGATCTTCCAGTGCTGATTACTGTGAAAGCCATCAAAGGTCCATAAAAGCCCAATCCAGTAATGGAGGAAGGAACTTTTCCAAGATGAATTTGAGATGTGATGGATTTGCAAAATATAATGGCTAACTTCCGGGCAGCTGTGTAATGAATGATAAGCAGAAGTTAAGCAATGCACTTCTATTTGCTTTAGATTTATATGTTTGCCTTTTGGATACATGCTGGCCATTGAAATTGACAGCATTAATCTTTGGCATCTTCATTTCATCTCCTATATAAAAGTTAGTTAAAAAGCATGTTGCAACTCTCACCCAAATTAGTAGAAGCAAGGTTATTTATATATATATATTTTTAACATCCTTATTGGAGTATAATTGCTCTACAATTGTGTGTTAGTTTCTGCTTTTTTTTTTTTAACAGGAGTTATTTACATTTAATTTTCCCAAGAGCTAGACTTTTTACTTCCTATGCATTCCTTTATCAATATTAGCACCTTGTATGTTGAGAACTTTTCAAAAGTTGAGTAGTTTACTGGCATATTTGGCAACTCAAGGTCTCTGGCACACGCAGTTGCAATTGCATGGGGAATGGGTAATTATTCTTTAATAGGAGAAGAATAGTAGGGGTCACATTTGGCTCAGAGTCATGGCTAGCATTTTCATTAAATATCACCTTGTAATCATTACTCACTGCACACTTTAGCAAGACAGCTGATGAGGAAGGATGACAGAACAGGGACATTGCCATCAACAGGCAGAGCATGCACAGGCTCAAGAGTGTAATTTGGTTTGACTAGTACTTGGAGACACTTACTGTCACATTATGCCACCCTACAACTAAAAAAGAGTTTAGGGGATAAAAACTATTGTTTAGGGGAAATGTGTGGTTTGCTGATGACACACACTTCAAATTCTGTTCAAATAAAAGCTAAGACAAGTGAGAGATCCCATCCATTCTATTGTGCCTTCAGGGAAATTTAGGACACAATCCCACAATTTCATAATGTTTCCTCAGGTAATGCATGTAATAGCATCCTTCACTCAAGTCAAGTGATATGAAATGAGAGATACTACCTAATCATTGAACATAGAGGGAGGTAGAGGCAGGGCTCTTTTACTACTCTTTCTATGCCTTTACAAATAGCATGAAGAAAACTTTTACACTGATTCCCGCCATGCTTGTTTTGTATATTTTTAATTTTTTCGGTTCAGAAATTGTAAAAAGATGACCACTCATTTATTTTCAGATGTTTTCATTCTAAATGTGTTTCTTTGTTATTTTTGGTGTGTTCATAAAGTGAAAAACAAAACCCAAATCCCAACAACCCAGGTATGCATGGTGTTTAGTGTCGGCGCACATGGATGGCTTGAGAAGATTTATCCGGTTCACAATCTTCATTAGCCACGCTCTTCTCCTTAAGCTTTCCCCAAACAAACATATGTGCCAATAAAACAGAGAGCGTGCACGGCCGACACTTCTCTCTAGTAAGTCTCTCAGCCTCTGATTCCAGCCAAATTACTGTCTACAAGTCCTTTCTATATAGAAATTTTCAAGTTGCCACTGTTTACATAATTTTCATTAGAACACTTGGCTCCCATTAAAAACTTCCCACTTCTTCAAATAGATATTTGCAGCATATGGGAAAAATAATATCTGGATATTTATTATTTATACTAATTTATGATTTAAATTATGACAGAAGAGGTCTGGGATAAAAACTATTGAAAGAGCATGAAAGGATGGGTAAGGTCATTAATGTGTGATATATAATACTTGCTTGAAGTAATTTTGGAGGGTTTTATAAACTTATTTTGAGGGGAAATTCTCTCTCTACTTCACGCTTCATGCTTTTACTAGTTTCTTATCTGTATGTTGAGTTAGAGTGATCAGTTGTTTGTGTATGATTTCAGCCAATGGCAGCTTTCACTTGCTCATTAGATGGGAAAAAAGAATAGGAAATAGGCAAAAGATTCACTTCAAACAAGGAGTCACAGTTTGGAAAGTGATAGATAGCAAACACAGACTCCTTTCCTTATCAAGGATGGTCTGTCATAATTTCCCTTTTCCTACCTATTGTTTGTTTCTAATTTGACTTCTGCCTTTCACATGACCTTAGTGGCTCTGTGTAATCTCTTTTATTTTCCCTTTATTTTCTTAAACTGTGAGATATATTATACAATGCATAGAACTTAATGTAGTTTAAAAAATAATTATACATACCCTGTATCCACCGTCTACACCCAGTGCTGAATCACTTCTAGCCCCATTCCTCAATAAGTTTAAAATTTTAGTTGGAAAAATAAAGAAGTAAGTGACCGAGAATAAAGAAATGATATAGATATTTTAACAGACACATGCCTATAAAGAGAGGACACCAAAAATAGGGCGTGGTCAATTGCATTCTTTGGAAAGAGGAAGGAAGAACAGGGATGACTTCATAGATTAAATTAGAGGTGAGTCTTAATAGACCAATAGGCTATTGCTGAGTGAACAATGCGTTGGTATAGGATTCTAGGCAGAGAAAGTGCAAACTCCTGACGTGTGAAAAATCTTGGTATATTTCACAAGTGGGATTGTGAGATGTAGGGCAGGGAGAGGGCCTTAGTACCTTACATTTTCTCTAGAATCTCAGTTCTGAAATTTGAGTGGGACAAACCTGGAGGCAGAGTGACCTGATAGAAGGCTCTTTGGGTAATCCAGAAAAAGATTACGGTATGGATTAGGGAACATGGCAACACTGTGCCAATTCAAGGACTTTTAAAGAGGTACAATTTTAAAGGAGTACAATTTTCAAGAATTGTTGATTAATTGGATCTAGAGAGTAATGAAATGAGGGTACAAGAATCAGCCCCAAGTTTTTATTCTAAGTGATGTCGCTTAGGTTGATTGTGATACCACTAAGTAAGATAGAGAGAAAATTCAGTAAAATTGCTTTATAACATGAATTTGGATATAATGGGATTTATGATTGGTTCCAATCCTCCTCCCAGCCCCAGGGAAAGAGGAACATAAGGAAGAAAAACAGGGGGGAGGAATATGGAACAAAGAATAGTTTGGAAGTGAGTGCCTTTTGATCATTTGAGCCTTTTTCAGTCAGTGTATGGCCATCTGTACTCAATATATGTTTCACTATCTTTACTTTTGTGCCTATTACAATTTTATAGCATGACTTTTTAATTAACCTTACAATAATGTGACCTTGAATTTTAGCCAAAGCAATTTTTTCGACTCCACATATAGCATTTTGGTGGGGTTCTGCAGTATGTATAAGTAGGGAATAAGATCAAAGATGTTGAATTGAGTTTTTGTGGTGCTTATCACGCATGAACATGGAATTCATTAAATAGGTATATGAACACCTATATCTGAATATCAAAACTGTCTGAGATGGAAATACAGATTTGGTGGCCATCAGTGTATATTGGTACTTGAAATCATGATTATATTTTTTGTGGGAAACTGACATTTTAAGGGTAGATGGAAGAAGAACCCACACAGAAAACAGGAATAAAACATTTCAGGGGATCAAATGAATACTGAGTCATGGGAACTGAGAGAATAGGAAAAGGTTTTGAGATGAAAAAAGCAAGATGGTAACATAAGACTCGAAATTTCCCCTGTGTTTGATTATTAGGAAGCAGTTTGTGGTCTTGGTTAGAGCCATTTTAGTAATATTCTGGGGGTGGAGGGTAGATTGTAGCGAGCTGAGAAATGAATGAAGTTAACAAAGTGAGACTGAGTGTATTCTTTCAAAATGTTTGAATGAGAAGGGGAGGGTAGGATTTGCAGGTAGTTATTCAAGTAGGTAGGATCAGGAGGCTTCAAGATGGAGGAAACTTAAGCCTGTTTGTGGTGCCAGGAGCTAGAGAGAAGTCTAAGCCTCAGGAGAGAGAGAGAGAGAGAGAGAGAGAGAGAGAGATAAATTTGTAGATCAGAAGTAATCAGAAATAGATCAAGAGGAATCAGAAGGAAAAAGTGACCTTGGCTGATGGCCTCTATTCTTTCAGAGGAATGGGGGGAATGTTGATGACAAACCATCAAAAGAGCTCTTGAATGCAAACTAACAAAGATTCAAGGCTGTTTGATGTGTGTTAGTGAGAAAACTACTGAAATGTACCAAAGTGCCTTATGTTTTCTTAAGTATTGTTAAAAAAACACCCTGTTGTCTTGATTACTAAAAAGAAGTTATGAGAAAAAAACTTGCTGTAAAAAAAGTAGCACTAGACTGAAGGTCTGGAGACTGGCTTCTGACTATAGTCTGGCCGTAGTTCTAGCTCCATTATATTAGAGGAGCCAATTTAAGAGGTTTCTCATCTAAAAGGGGAGAATTGAACTAAATAACCTCTAAATGTCCTTCCTCATACAAACCTAACTTTATCTGTTTTGATTTTGATTAAGGCAACTAAAAAGGGTGGAGAAATGTTTAAACCACACTATTTAATTTATATGCCCATGTCGTTGTGCGGTCACCTGATAGCAGGAGACAAACTATAGTTTTAAGTTTGGGGTAGAATTTTTTATTTATTTCAAAAATATTTATGACATACCTACTTTGAGTCAAACACTGTGCTAGGTGTTGTGTGAATAAAAAGATGTATTAGATGGGTTTAGGTCCTCAAGGGAGCTTACAAACTAGTTAAAGAGTGGAATATCCATCTTTCAGATGTTGAAACTATAAAACCAAGACAGGAAGAGACTATGAACGTTCCAGGACTGAGCATAACAGGGTAGATAGTCTTTGTTCCCAGGCTGTTTGTTAATTGCCACAAACATTTGCTGTTAATTGGCCAGGACATTTTCCAGTTCAGTTCATGTGATGTGCTGCTAGTTCCCTCTTGTCTACTAAATCTGTTGTCACCATAGCCTGGAGAGATTCTGCAAGTACCACAGAAGACTACAGAAATGTTACCTCCCTGCAGAGGGAATTGGTTTGGGCATGAACCCATGAGCAGGTTAATATCATTCAGCTTATGCCTTGTGTTATCCTTGCGCTAACCAAACTCTGCCATCAGAAGCAGGGTTGCTGCTTGGGGGCTAAGGGTTGGGGGTTTCAAGGAATAGTATTCTATTAAACTTGACACTAACTCATCCTCTGCTTCTTTGCAAACCAAATGAAGTTTCAACCCTCCCACCCTCCCTCTCTCTTTTCTTCCCTGTCTTCTTTCCTGCCATTCTCTGTCTCTCTCTTCCTGCTTTATTTGCTCAGGTACTCTATAAATTTTCATCCCAATGTTATTGGGCCTGTGCTAGGTGATAAAGGTGTAGAGATAAAAAGTATGGTCTTTTTCTCCTAAAGCTCCTAGAGGAAGAATATACAAATAAACAGTAGGAATACACCTCGGTAACTGTTCAGGCAGTATTGTGCAATAAAGAGAAAGAGGAGTGATCCACATAAAGAGGAAAGAGGGCAGGGACAATGGTGAGGGAAGACGTTCTGAATGGAGTCTTGAAATGTAGCTGTGTGTGAATATGTGCATATGCACATGCTTTCTGGGGAGACGTTACTGCATCTTCAGAAATTCTGAGGCAAGAAAGGGCCACATGTGCTAGAATTTGATAGAGGTCTGAACATTTTGTTTCTGCTCCAAATGGTGGAAGAAAGTTGAACTTCAATCCTACTTCGGCCACTCACCTGCCAAACTAGAGTATATCCATTCTTCTCTCCTATTCTCTCAAATCCCTCTCCTCTCCTCTTCAATTGACATTTCAGCAAGGAACACCTCCTACACACACACTCACAGGTCTCAGGACCTTGTCTTTATCTATTTGCACTGCTCAACAGCAACAAAAAAAAAGTAACTGTCTTGTTGTTATAGAGTGTATGTGCTCATTTTTACTAGTCAGGCTGCTGATGAGAACAGGACAGGGTCATTAGGGGAAGTTCCAGTGGTTTGGAAGGGCTATAGGGTACAAAGAAAAGAGTGCATAGTATGAGGTTGGAAAGGTAGATAGAGGTCAGATGACGAGGTGCTTAGTATGCCATTCTAAAGAGAATGGATCTTACTCTGAAGGTGATGAGAGCCACTGATGCTATTCAAGGAGGGAAAGACACAATCAGACCTATATTTTATAATGGCCATGATTTATTCTGAATCGTGAATCATATTTCATAGTATGTAGTCAAGAATTTGGCATTGCCCAAAGAGAAGTCTGGCTTTTGTCCTCAGCTTCTTGGAGGTAATCCATGTCATACCTGATAGAATTATCTTTGTTCAGAGTGGGGGTGGCCATACCAGATTTTAGGGTGGGGTCAATCACATCTGATAATCTTAGGGTCGAGATTGGTTATAACAGAGAGACCAACCTTGTGATTTTGGGTGGGGTCATGTGGTATCATTCAGACTGGAGGCTGAGATCAATGACATGGGTAATCAGTCAATCCAATGTAGGGACTTCTCTGGCGGTCCAGTGGTTAGGACTGTGTGCTTCCACTGTAGGGGGCACAGGTTCGATCCCTGGTCAGGGAACTAAGATCGCGCATTCAGCATGGTGTGGCCAAGAAAAAAAGAAAGAAAAGAAAATCAAACCTGTGTAATGGAACTCCAATAAAAATGATGAATTCTGATGTTTGGGTGAGCCTCTCTGGTGGCAGTGCTCCATGAGTATTGCCACATGTTGATTCTGGGAGAGTAATGCATCCTGACTCCATGGGGAGCAGACCAAGGAAGCTCACATTCAGAACTCTCCTAGACAGTAAGTTTTATGAGTCTTTTTAATGAATTATTAAAACTGATGATGGCTTTGGGACACCGCTCTTCCCCTACCCAGCCCCCCTCCCCACCACACACACACTGCCAAACTGGCAGCTGGTATAAAAATTGAGGTCAGTCTTGGGAACTGTGCCATCTAACTTTGAGGTTGGCTGAAACTTCTTACACATAGGAGTTGAAAGTAGAAGCTTTGGAGTCACACATGAATATAAATCCGCATTTGATTACTTTTCAATCTGTGTTACCTCTCAAACCTTTACTTTCTTCATCAGAAGCAGATGCCTTTGGTGCTCTGTGTCACCTCCCCTTAGCTTACCTTGGGCTTAGCTGCAGCTGTGCTTAATAGTTCCACGTGAGCTCAGGCTCACTTTGCCCTGGTAGTAGTCCAACTCAAGTGTATGGTGTGTATCTTTTCTCTTTTTGTCCCTGAGCTGTAGGAGCCTCTCAATCAATGCAAAAATGGCCCAGGGCCAGTCCTCTAATAAAGGGGGATGGCAGATGTGGTAAATGGCTCAAACTCTTGTCTTTTGGATGGCCATTTCTTGGAAGCCTTCTGTTCATTTCTCAAATATTCCAGCTCCTATTGCCTATAGAAGCAATCATAGCAATACACCTTAAATTGGCTCTTCTTCCCTCCCTCACTTCTGCTTTTCTCACCTAAGACCTTTCTCATGCTCTATTTTAGAACCTGAACTACAACATTATTACACTGTTTCTATGAAATTAAGTGAGATACATATTTATTTAAAATAGGTTTAGTGCTTAGTAGATAAAAGCTGCTATTAGAACAGGACACAAAACAAGCTAGTGTTTATATGGTTGGAGAGAAGGAGATTCATTTGAGAGATTTGGGGTATTCATCTGAGAGACTTAAAAGATACTGCATGGGTAAAATATATGGTTAAATATGCTAAGGGATAGTGGGAAATCTGAGACGACTTTGACAGTCTTTGAGGAAGTGACTGTGAGAGAGAGAGGCAGGTTTAGTGGCGGCAAACGCCAAATTTAATATCTGATGTATGAAGCTTGATATTCTTGTGAGTAGACAAGTGTGACTGTCCATTATGATGTTCTTTCTACTTCTCTACAACTAGAAAGATGGGTAGTCTAAAAACCAAGTTACCACTGATCCTAAGTGACCCTCAACATCATCAGAGAGATGTATATAGAACAGAGGTGGCTTCCGTGGTTGCGCAGTGGTTGAGAGTCCGCCTGCCGATGCAGGGTACACGGGTTCGTGCCCTGGTCCGGGAGGATCCCATGTGCCACGGAGCGGCTGGGCCCGTGAGCCATGGCCGCTGGGCCTGTGCATCCGGAGCCTGTGCTCTGCGGCGGGAGAGGCCACAGCAGTGAGAGGCCCACGTACCACAAAAAAAAAAAAAAAAAAAAAATAGAACAGAGGTTACCAACTGGACCTGTGAGCCATTCACATAAATGGCTTTTGTTTGGTCTGCATAGTGTTTCCCCACATATTGGTATTTTTATTTTTTGTTGTTTGTTTTATTTATTTTTGAATCATTTTCTAAGTGATTTTATATAAAAATCAAGATTTCCAGTTTTTCTTAAAAACAAAATCAGCTTAACGTCACTAAGCTTGCATTTCTGAATGACAACAGTCAGATGGGCCTGAACAGCTTGTCACCTTTAGAATAGGACACGCTTTCTTCAGTTGACCACAGGCCATTCCACCTGCCTTTAGACCAAGGGTCGATTGTTATTTACTAGGCAGGCGTTTTTTAGTTTTCTTTATAAAAGAACCATATCACTCATTTTTGTCATATGTTTGCTTCCTTGTAGGCATTTGTGTTTGAAACTTGTGCAAAATAAGAGAGTGGGGAATGAAGAAAACCCTGGGCAAGGTTATATTTTAAAGGATGGGTGCTTTGAAATAAGGTCCAAGAAAGGAGCCTGTGCTGAGTTGAATAGTTTCCTGTCAAAATTCATGCTCACTGGGAACCCATGAATGTGACCATATATGGAAATAAGCTCTTTGCAGATGTAATCAAGTTAAGATGAGGTAATATTGAGTTAGAGTGGACCCTAAATTCAGTATGACTAAAATCCATATAAGAGGACACATACACAAATACACATGCACGCACACACATGCACAGACAAAACACTATGTGATGACAGAGGCAGGGATCGGAGAGATGCATCTACAAGGAGCACCAAGGATTTCCAGCAGCCACTAGAAGTTAGGCAGAGGCAAGGAAGGATCCTCCTTAGAGACTTCGGAAAGGGCATGGCCCTGCTGACACCTTGATTTTGGACTTGCAGACTCCAGAACTGTGGGAGAAGAAATTTCTTTTGTTTTAAGCCACCTATTTTGTGGTACTTTGTGATAGCAGCCCTAGGAAACTAATAAGGGTAAGATGAAGAAAAGAGGAGATCAACAGAAAAGCCAGTTCAAGGCAAAGTGTGTCATTATTATGATCAAATGCTGAAAAGTGGTCAAATAAAATAGACTGAGATTGGTAGAAGTGACAAGTAGGAGTTTAGTGATGATGCTGGGAGGATCCCTTTCAAGTGAGTGATGGGAGTGAGTGGAAGCCAGAGGGAAGTGGGCAGAGGAATGAATTCAAAAGATGGTGACAGTAAGTAGATTCAAGAAGCTTCTCTTGGAAGGAGATGAGAGCGACAGGATAATTGAGGCACGTAGAACTTAAGGAGCAAACATAACTTCTTAAAAAAGATAAATACTTTGCATATCTGTAGTGACCAATTGCTGAATGTGCCTACAGACCCACTCAGCACCCTTCTCCGACTCTATCAGGAAGTCGACCTGTATGAATCGCATTATGAGCGCTCGTGCACTCTGACTGTTGGTGAGTTTTGGTCAGTGGGAGGCACCAGCAGATGTGGAAGCATTGTCCAAAAGTGAGATCAAGGTATTTATTGCCCAGCCTTCCTCCCTGCTGGTGTCATGGGTTAGCAGTGGCTAAGTGCTCCACAGCTTTTGTCTGGTGATACTCTCCCACAGCAATGGTTCTCTCCCCACCTTCTGGTAACTGCTCCTTCCTCTTCCCCCTTCAGGCCTGTGGGTGGGAACCAGAGAACATCACTTTCTTTTGTTGGTTTCCCTTTACCCTTCCCCTATTCTCATATGCAATCCCTTTCTTACGTGTTTCAGTTACTCCATTTGAATGTTCGCCTATTGGAAAGAAGCCCATGAAAAAGGCAGTACATAAGGATTGAGACAATAATTGATATATGTAGATAAATCCAGAGAAGTTGAGAAAACATGACTTTCGGAATCTTTTTCTACTTATAGTTGATCCTTCACACAGGCACCAGAGTGATCCCTTTAATAACATTGATTCTCTACCCTGAGCTTACAGGGACTTCCCATGTTAGAGTGAAGCTGCAGCTTTCCCCATGACATCCAAGGCTTATATGATCTGGTCCCCAACTAACTCCCTGACCTTGTTTGTTTTTACACTGCATCTTGGTCACTCTACAGTAGGCTTCTACTCTCCCTCTTATTTTCTCAACTAGCTTCCTTGTTCTTCCTCGAGCAAGACATGCATATTCCCTCCTCATAACCTCTGCATTTACTGATCCCTCTGCCTAGAATGTTCTCCTGCAGGCATTAAAGTGGATTACTTCCGCACTTGATTCAAGCCATTGCTTGATGTTACCTATCAGAGACAATTGTAACGCCTGCACTCTCTAAAATGGCAATATATATCTGCAAGCATCACATCTGCAGAGTCCGGAGGAAGATTCACAATATTAAAAAATCCCCAGATTCTCTTATCCTCCAAATGAGTATTGTCCCATTTTTATCCTTCAAAACATACAAGGTGTGGTGGCCACAAAAATGCCTCTCTAGGATCTCTAACTGGGGAGAATATAATTCCTGTATGGCCCTAGCTGCTGTGCTCTGAAATTCAACAACACATTCATGACAACACAGCACTTTCTGGGGGCTGCTCCCAGCCGGTGACTGAGTGCAGCAGGAATACTAAGGCAGGCCCAGTCTTGTGGGATGTGGGACTTGTCTGATGGACAACTTTGCTTTGAGGACTCCCCTTGACATTGCTGGATTATTTTAGAAGTGCACCCTAGTCTAAGATTCTTCTATCCGAACTTCATTCCTTCTCTGTCTTTTGTAAGAACCAGGCTTACATTTAGTCTTGTGGCTCCTCCAAGCTTCCCTAGCTTCCTCCTCACTTTCCCTCATAGGCACTCATCCTTGTCAATCTTTTCCACATTTAACTCCGTCTCCCTGTCTGCTGCTTGCAGAAACTGGAATAACACATAAAGGAACTTTCTCCCCAGGGCTCAAGGCACACAGCATTGCCTCTTGCTCAGGTCTTTGCTTTCCTAGAAAGCATTTTGATGACAAATCCCAAGGTATTTACAAATTCACTCCGCAAATCAATAACTTCCAAAGAGGAGTTTCTCCCATATTTTTCATTAGTGTCATTATTCTATTTTCTGACCCTTCACACTTGTCATATTTCCCTCCTTTCCATTCTAGTTCTCTCCGCTGCCAGAGAAAGCAAAGACCTCCACCAGTTTTAAGCCATGAAACTTGGCCTGCAGGCCTCCTTTTTTTGAAGGGAATACAACACATCACCAGCAGATGATGGTGAACTATGTACATAGGAAGCAGGCTTATTGTTTAGAGTATATATGCGTGTGCATGCATGCAAGCACATGTCTATAAATGAGATTTGTTGGCATCCTAGAAATGGCAACGATGAAGAGAAATTTGGTTGGATGTGGCTGAGGTGCCAGGTTCCTTCAAGTCCATGCTCTGCTAGCAAACAGCACATGACCCCTGATAATTCCCAGTTTGCAGTTTTCTTTCCTTTCTCCTGCTTCTGGGGTCCTTTCCTGTGTCCTTCTTAGGGGTCTCACTTTAAAAATTTCTTCCTTCCTTCTCACATCCTGCATCTGTTACCTCTCAAATGGGTTCTTCTGTGAAGCACATAAGCATGCTTAATTATCTCCCAATGAAACAAACAAACATGTAAACAAACACATAAACAAACAAAACTGTTTTCTATCAAAAATGTAATCCTACCACATAAACAAACAAAAACTCAAAAGACCATACCTTCTCTACCTACTTCACAGGAATGTTATGGGGGGACGTGGGTGTAAACTCCATGCAAGTGGGGATTAGGTCTCTTAATCTGTGCAGCATCTCCAGCCCCTTGCCTGTTACCTGGAACATGACAGGAAATACATATGCAAACAGACAAATGAACAGTTATGAAATGGATGAATAAAATGAGATAATACATGGGCTTTGAAAGTGGTGTTCAATATAAATAGAAAGGCATATATCATAATTAATTTTTATCTTCTTTTTTGAGTAAACTTTTGCTGAGCTATAAAGTACATGCAGAAACATGCACAAACCACAGCATAGCTCAATGACTTTTCAGAAAGTATTCATGCTTGTGGAGCCAGGACCAAGATCAAGGAACAGAATATTAGTGACACCCAGAACCCCAGCCTTCCCCACCTTGTTCCCTTCCAGAACCTCCTCATACCAAGCTCTCTTGTATCCAGCTTCACTGATGAGATTTTTTGCTTGGGAATTTCATGCATATTATTCTGTGAAGTTATCTATTCTCATGGCTATGCAATATTTCATTGTATGAATAGGTGACAGGAAAGGACGGGGGCAGGGCTCAACCCTTAAAGAATGACACAGCTGTTGAGAAAAACTGGATACGACAAAAACTGGTTAGAACTGATGAGGCCCAAGATGGCAGAAGATTTGATTCCCAGTAGACCTTGAGCCTCCTTATGAGCTCACTGTAACACATTAGCATATGCTAAGTGACACACCCACAGGCACCATGACAGTTCTGAAGCTGACCATAAAAGGCCAAAGAATGGGCGGTGGCCTTCTTCCTGGAAATCCCCACCCGTTCCCCAAAATAGTTGGAATAATCCTCCCACTATTTAGCCTATGAAATTACCCAGCCCATAAAAACTAACCACCTCCACAGCCCTGGGCCACTGTCACCTTCTGAGATGGACTCCATTCTGCCTATGGAATGTGTACCTTTCTCAATAAACCTGCTTTCACTTTACTATGGCTCGCTCTTGAATTCTTTCCTGCACGAAGCCAACAAATCTTACTTGGTGGCCTGTCCCAGGAACTCGCCCGAGACCTGGGACATGATCATTCTCTCTTGCCCCATTTTCCTGAAACAAATATTCTAAAATTTAGGAATCAGTTCTACTTTTGATAGACATTAGCTTTATCTCCAGGTTTGGCTACTGTGAATAGTGCTTCTCTGAACATTTTTGTATGTGTCTTATGTTGGATTATATCCAGGAGTAGAATTGCTGGGTTATATAGCTGTTTTTTTAAGGCTATGTATTAAAATGCCTCCTGTAAACACTCCTAAAACATCTAATGAGTAATAGAAACTCAAATCCACTAAAGTAAAAAGGATTTTATTGCAAGCTACACAAATTCCACAGAATTCAAAAAAATAGAAAATTACTAAGAGCAGACATATAAATTCATAAAGCACAGCATTTGTGTTTAAACCACACTACATATTTTAATAGATCCAGAGCACTTAAAATTTTATAACCCAGAAGGATGCTTATGAGGAGGCCACTCAGTCATCAAGAGCAGATTAAATTGTCAGGGTCATGTAATATATTTTAGGAAATTTTCTATTAAAAAATTAAAATATAATCTGAATCTTAATAAGAAAAATATTTAGCAATGTGGGAATATCTTCTACCCCAATCTTACTTTACTCAGGAGTCAAAATAGCTGCTAGTTTTTTGAGAGGAAAAAAGCACACTTTTTGTATGGTGAGGAAAAATATAATGGGGAACACTTAAATTTACTTTCAGCATATTTCAAATAAAGTATATTTTCATATACTTTAAATATACATTTTATAAGAACATACATACAGTAACCATTTAATAAACATATTATTGTATTTATAAATTATGTAATTATCTTACATATAATATACATATAATGAAGTACAAGTAGAAGGACTTTCATTAAAATGTGTTGATTAAATATCTACACAGTGCATATAATATACATCATGTAAATTTTATATTCATCTACCTACACTATTAAAAATTCTATTGGCCACACAGTTCCTCACAGGTGATTAATTTGTGCTGGAATCTTTATGCTGATTTCCACAGTGATATCCTACCTACATCATAAGGGAAGTAATCACTGTTTTCTGTAGGTGCTTATATAGGTGACCTTGTGCTTTGTTATTCAGCCTTCACTGAAATATGTCATGAAGTGCAAGAGAGAACGGGACTATTATATTATTAGATAAGCATACCTGTCCCCTGGCTAGTTCAAAAGGACATTGTAAGAATTAATGAGATTATATCATTGAAGTACCTTTAAATACTGGAAAAATTCAAACGATGTAATGGTTATGACTGTAAAATAATCACCAAAGGTATATTTTAGGAGTTTGATTGTATTCCATTCAAAAATTATTAAGTCAATAAATTAGCTTTATAATGTCATTTTTACTAAATTCAAAGGGTAGAGTCTTGGATTAATTTAACTTTTGTGAGAGACACCTTTTCTATGCAGCAAGATTCTTTCAGTGGCAAGTCTGAAAACACAGCCCAAAGGGGCTTAACTGTTATAGGGAATTGATTGGCTCAAGTAATTGAAAAGGCTGCGGGTGGTATAACTTCAGGTCTGGCTGGGTGCCAGAAGATGGAGCAATGAAATGGCCACACTCGTCTGTCTGTTCTCAGTCCTGCTTCCTCCTAGGTTATTGCCATTTTCAGGCAAGTTCTCCTATGTAAGAGCAAACTGGGTCAATAGTAGCTTCAGAGGTTTTTTAACCCATGTGGAAACCCCAGAGGAAACAACAGCTTATCTCTCCCAACAGTTTTATGAAAATCCCCAGACTGCTTTGGCCCACAGTGGTGATGCATTCCCCACTGTGGTCAGTGTAATGTGACTCTGTTAGCCAGGGCTGGGCTGCTAGTGGATCCAGGAGTCAATAGTTTCAGCATTGTCTGATCCATAGAGTGAATGGGAAAGGGCTCTCTGCCCAAAGGAAGAGCAGGTGCTGCTACCAGAGCATGAGACTAAAGGAAAACTCAGCAAAGGACCAAGTTTTCTTTCATCAGTGTGAAACGTATAAATCAGAAAGTCCAAAAAAAAAAATTCTTCCACCAAACCCAGTTTTTTAAAAAAAATTTATTTAATTTATTTATTTGGTTTCACCAGGTCTTAGTTGCAGCAGGCAGGCTCCTTAGTTGTGACATGTGGGCTCCTTTGTTGTGGCATGTGAACTCTTAGTTGCAGCATGCATTTGGGATCTAGTTCCCTGACCGGGGATTGAACCCAGGCCCCCTGCATTGGGAGCGCGGAGTCTTATCCACTGTGCCACCAGGGAAGTCCCCAAAGCCAGTTTTGTTTTTAACATTTCTTGAATATTGATGAAACATTTAATGGTCTGTGCCTAAATGTTCTGCCACTCTAAATTACCTCCTGTATTTAGCAAAACTACTTGTCAAAATCTCATTGACTTTGTATTTCCGATTCACTGCCATGTTCTTCCCCAGCAAGATCACAACTGTACATGTGTTAATCAGGATATTTGGGACCCATAATCGAACACAATGAATACCTAAGACAAATTGGATGACCCTGTCATGTTCAAACACCTATTAATTAGGAAGCTGTGAGGTTTCAGAGAGCAAGTGACTTGTTAAAATTCCGTTAGAGGAAAACTAGAAGACTAATCAACTTGATTTTATCTGTAGAAGAGATTCTCCACAAATAAATAATTAAAAAGGAATTTAGAGCTTCAAGGGGAAAATTCAAAATCTTACAGAATAGTAGAAAAAAGTAACAAGGGCAAAGAAAGTCAAATTACAACAGATGTACTTGTTGGTGGGTCATTTGAATTTTGCTGGCAGGATAACCCCAGCAGGAGAGGTATTTTCACATTGTTTAGCAGAGGCCACAGCAGGGATAAGGAGTTTTAATCACTTTATTAGAATTGCAAAGTCATCAAAGGAGGCATGGGCATGTGAGAGCTATTTGTAGAAATATTCAGTGAAATGCTTTTGTGACCACAAGAAATAATGGAAAGTAGATGTTGTTCGTGGACACATTAAGAGAAAAAAATTGATTTATCTTGGCTGAATAGATGAACTCATGAGATTCTCTTTGGTGAAGGAAAATAATTGTTCTGAAAATGAGGTCTTATGCTGGCAGCTTTAGTGCACAATCTTGGACCATCTACTCCAATTAAGTTCTTATGCCTCTTTGGTAATGGCGATTAAAATATTAATCTACCTTATAATGTTGATTGTAACATATAAACTTGAACATAGTTTTGAACTACTGTATTTGGGATTCTGCTTTTCCTACCAATAATTTCTTTCTTTTTTTTTTTTTTTTTTTTTGCGGTACGCAGGCCTCTCACTGATGTGGCCACTCCTGTTGCAGAGCACAGGCTCCGGCATGTGGGAATCTTCCCAGACCGGGACACGAACCTGTGTCCCCTGCTTCGGCAGGCGGACTCTCAACCACTGCGCCACCAGGGAAGCCCCCTACCAATAATTTCTTAATGAATTTTTTTTAACCTAGACACAAGAGATCTTGGTGATTTTATAAACCTATCTTTGATATGTAAAATCTGCTGGTTCATTACACCAATCTCATTTATAGCTGAGGTTCAAGAAAGTCAAAGTGTGCATAGCAGTGGCTAAGTTCAGTTAGGCACCTATCACCACAGGCCAGGTCACTTTTGTGCAGCTGGGTATGGATTAGTTTTCAATTGCTGTGAAACAAATAATCATACATGTAACAGCTTAACATCCATTTGTTACCCCACAGTATTTTAGGTCAGAAGTTCAGATGTGGAATGACTGAGTTCTCTGTTCAGGGTCTTGCAAAGTTGAAACTGATGTGTTGGCCAGCTGTTTTTTCACTTGGAGACTCTGGGAGAAAATTTGTTTCCATGTTCATTAAGCTTGTTGGCTGAATTCAGCTCCTTGTGGTTGTAAGACTGCAGTCCCTGTTTCTTTGCTGGCTGTCATGTGGGGCCTTCTCTTTGCTCCTAGAGACTGCCAGCATACCTTGCCACATGGCTCCTTTTAACTGCAAATCCAGCAATGGGGAATCTTGTCAAGCCTTTCTTATACAGTGAATCACAAACATCAGGAAGAGCCCAGTCTCTTTCAAGAGCTCACCTGATTAGGTCAGGCTCACCCAGGATAATCTCTCTTTCTTAAAATCAACTGTCCCATCTAATATAACCTAGGGCTTCCCTGGTGGCGCAGTGGTTGAGAGTCTGCCTGCCGATGCAGGGGACACGGGTTTGTGCCCCAGTCCAGGAAGATCCCACATGCTGCGGAGTGGCTAGGCCCGTGAGCCATGGCCGCTGGGCCTGCGCGTCCAGAGCCTGTGCTCTGCAACGGGAGAGGCCACAACAGTGAGAGGCCCGTGTACTGCAAAAAAAATAAATAAATAAAATAATAATAATAGTAATAATATAACCTAATAATGGGAGTAAAATCCATCATATTCACAGTGTCAGGGATTATACAGGCTATGTACCCCAGGGAGGGGGCATCTTGGGAATCATCTTGGAATTCTGCCTACCAGAATGTATCTTTCTTTCACCCAAACGTAGGTGGCTAACTCTATAATGGTCTATATTTCAAGCAAAGTATTTTCACTCCAGTTTTCAACCTGTTTCTACTTATCTATCACTGCCCTCCCTCCCCACAGCTGTGAAAATTGCCAGGCTATGACACAACATTAGGTAGTGGTTTCCAAATTTAAATATGCATGAATCTCCAGGAAAATATTAAATTTGCCGATTGCTGGCTACCAGTCCTAAGAAATTCTGGCTCAGTAGGTCTCAGAGACAGCCCAGGAATACATATTTTAATAGTGATTCTGATGTGTCCATTCAGCAGAACAAAATTCATGAAACACTATGGCTTCAGCATCTGTGCTGTGATCTTGGCAGTCTGGCCACACATGCTCCTCATAGCCTGGCATACATAGCATTGTTCAAACTTGAAAACTGGAATTTCTGAAAATATTTGAGGGCTAAATTTGAGATCCTCTCTATCTAGTCCTGAAAATGACAAATTACTTTAATGTAAAGCAACTTTGGATGAGAAACATAAAACAAAAACTATACATACATATATATATATATATATATATGTAACAGAAGAATTGCTTTTTAAAGAATTTTAATGTTGTTTCTCTAAGTGTCATTATTAAAAATGTTATCTTTAAAAAAACAATCACAACAAGATCCTTTTTGACCCACCTCCTAGAGAAATGGAAATAAAAATAAACAAATGGGACCTAATGAAACTTAAAAGCTTTTGCACAGCAAAGGAAACCATAAACAAGACCAAAAGACAACCCTCAGAATGGGAGAAAATATTTGCAAATGAATCAACAGACAAAGAATTAATGTCCAAAATTTATAAGCAGCTCATGCAGCTCAATAATAAAAAACAAAAAACCCAATCCAAAAATGGGCAGAAGACCTAAATAGACATTTCTCCAAAGAAGATATACAGACTGCCAACAAACACATGAAAGAATGCTCGACATCATTAATCATTAGAGAAATGCAAATGAAAACTACAATGAGATATCATCTCACACCAGTCAGAATGGCCATCATCAAAAAACCTACAAACAATAAATGCTGGAGAGGGTCTGGAGAAAAGGGAACCCTCTTGCACTCTTGGTGGGAATGTAAATTGATACAGCCACTGTGGAGAACAGTATGGAGGTTCCTTAAAAAACTAAAAATAGAACTACCATATAACCCAGCAATCCCACTACTGGGCATATACCCTGAGAAAACCATAATTCAAAGAGTCATGTACCACAATGTTCATTGCAGCTCTATTTACAATAGCCAGGACATGGAAACAACCTAAGTGTCCATCATTAGATGAATGGATAAAGAAGATTTGGCACATATATACAATGGAATATTACTCAGCCATAAAAGGCAGTGAAATCGAGCTATTTGTAATGAGGTGGATGGACCTAGAGTCTGTCATAAAAAGTGAAGTAAGTCAGAAAGAGAAAGACAAATACCGTATGCTAACACATATATAAGGAATTTAAGAAAAAAAAAAAGTCATGAAGAACCTAGGGGTAAGACAGGAATAAAGACACAGACCTACTAGAGAATGGACTTGAGGATATGGGGAGGGGGAAGGGTAAGCTGTGACAAAATGAGAGAGTATCATGGACATATATACACTACCAAACATAAAATAGATAGCTAGTGGGAAGCAGCCGCATAGCACAGGGAGATCAGCTCGGTGTTTTGTGACCACCTAGAGGGGTGGGATAGGGAGGGTGGGAGGGAGAGAACGCAAGAGGGAAGAGATATGGGAACATATGTATATGTATAACTGATTCACTTTGTTATAAAGCAGAAACTAACACACTATTGTAAAGCAATTATACTCCAATAAAGATGTACAAAAAAATATAAAAAAACAAAAAAATGTTATCTTTTTTATCTGTGCTATGTCTTGTTAGATTTACATTAGACAATGTAAGGCATTCTTCATTGTGATTAATTGTCATGAATATTGACTGCATTTTGCTTTTATTCATACATAATGATGAACATGGAACAAAACAAGAAAAAAATGTTGTAGACTCTGCACTCATGCTGAAATAGACATTGTATTTTGGGATCATCAGTTAAAGCCTAAATACTGAGGCAAAGTCTTGATATATGGATAGAAATGAGAAATGAAAAATAAAAAATAGCACCATATGAAGAAACACATTCAAAAAGAATGCTTTTTTTGGACAGTTTTTTAGAGTTACACTAAATATAGGATTGTTTCATCTTGTTTCATGATGAACAAGTTTTATTCATATTTTATTTAAGTTTTATTCATATTTTATTTTCAAGACCTTTCACCCCATCATTAGATTAAACCTTGTTTGTCTCTGGAAAGTATTAAACTCTTTAAACAAGAAATGTGTGCATTTCACCTAAGACATTTGCAATCAGGCATGCAGTAACTCCCTCTTGATTATGCCACTTTTTGAAAAACAAGGTAGTAGATAGAAATTCAGATACTCTCTTTAAGAATTGCAATCCATATAAAATACTTACTTTGTTTCACCTGATAAAATGCAAATAAAATTTTTCAATTGCCATTAGTACCAATGATTGTGGTAATAAATAAATATGAATATCCAGCTTCACTTTTACTTACCCATTCATAGAAACCAGTATAAGATTAATTTATCAAATTTTCATGCCTGCTAATTCTACTATTAGATAAAAATCTTGGCTTTTTAATAGCAGAGTTCCATTTGATATCTAAACATTGTATATGATATTGTTACTGAAATTTATTAATTTCAAAATATATGTGATAATATATGATGATTACCAAAGTGAATTCTAGAACATATTAATTTGGCTAGTATGATTGAAAATGTAGCATATATCAGGGTGTTTATTTTTTACCATTGCATTTCCATGTGAAGTTTTTCCCAGGAAAAAAAATTTTTCCCTTTTTTTCTTTCTTTTTTTAATTTACATTTCCCAAGTCATCCCTCAATGAATTGAAAGGCAGATTTTTTTCCTCCAGTTCAGATCTTTCTTCAATATCTCCCTTAGGCACATGTTTCTTTCTTTTCTATACACTTCCCTCTTTTTCTTCTTGGTTTAAGTTCCTACGGTCTTGAATTTTCACTAAGTTGCTGGAACGTAAAAGTGGTAATTTTAAAAATTTCCATAATCTTCATTACCTTTCTCATCACCCTTATCACCTGAAGACAAGGCATATGAACTTCCTCCTCCTTTATTGAGTAAAACCTAAGCTCTCATACATAGACTCCCTCTGATTTCTTCTTCTCTGCAACTCAAATTATATTCATATAGCATGTCCTGCTTGCTTGACAGAAGAAATGCCTTGGCATATTAATGCTAATCCCTTTGACTATGGTCCAGATTCCAAATGATCATGTCTCTTCTGAGAACTGTTCAATCTCTTGCTTTTGGATCTTCAATTTGACCACTAACTTTTTCTCTTTAGTTGTGTAAGGGAGGGAAAATAATTTTCCCTCTACCCTATTAGGTTCTTGGCTGAGACCCCCATGTAATAAAAAACAGATTAACAGGAGAAAAAAACAAACAAACAATTTTAACTCCTGGTACGGCCCCCTTTCTAATGTAAATTTCCCTTACAAAAGGGAAACTTCTACTGTTTTCAGAGCTTCTTTTGTGTCTGCACTTTTTCAAAATAATCAGCTCAAAATAATCCTTATGCCAAAGGAGCATATTTTGGAGTGGCACCTTCTGCTACCCCTCAGTTTATAAACATACTCAAATCTCTATTAATCAATTTTCCCACAAAGAGCCAAAATTACCTCTGTAGACCACCAAGTTTTCTTAAAAGCGTAGTCTACATGAACTCTCTCCATTTCTGATCTTTAACCAACAATCTCTTGCAGTCTGGCTTTTCCTCTCATGAATTCCCACTTTCCTTCTGAAACATTTATCTTCTGGTCTTTTCTCTTTCTATTCAGTCTCTGCTCATTTTGATATTGATGATTCCATCCTTTTGGAAACATTCATATAGATTAATATCACTTGGATGATATTCCAGCATTTTTCTTTTTCTATTATTTTATATCCATCTCTATCGCTATTCTAACTTAGTCTTCTTTGTTTCCTCTTACAATGTATAACTATAAATATCAGGGTTCTAGTTTTTGTCTCTGGCTGTTACCTTTTATTCTATTCTCTTTCTCTTGGTGATTTCATATATGATGATAACCAGAAAAATCACTTCCTAATCAGATTTCTCTTAGCCTAACCTCTCTCTTGAATTTCAAAACCACCTTTTCAATTGTTTTATTGAATATTTCACAAGGATGTCCTGCCTGAATCAGAATTTCAAGTTGTCCAGAACTGCCACTCTCATCACAGTAGTCACATTTCCAGAATGGTGCTCCTTCCTCTTCATCTTTATGTCCCTAGTACTTGGGAAGGCTTCAACATATGCTGAATAAGTTGCTCCCTCTCTATCAATGGTCTTTCTATTTTACTTGTGACTTAGGTTAAGGCCATAGAATTTTCTGCAAATTCTTCCTTTTCTTGACCATCAATATCAAGAGGGTCCTGTCAACTCAGTCTTTCCAATATCTCTTGCTGTCATAGTCTTTCTTTCTATTGCTTTTGCCCTCAGTTGCTAAAATGTGAGTCACTAGAGGGTAAGAATGTTAGACTGTTTTGTTCACAATTTTAACCTAACCACCTAGAAGAGTACTTGGTATATAGTCATTGTTCAATAAATATTTGTTGAGTTGGATTGAATCAAAGGTTCATTGTTTTTGTTGTTGTTTTTTATCTGCTTTGTTTTTTGTTTTTGTTTTTGTTTTGCAGGGACTATTACAATAGACTTCCATCTGAACTCTCTGTACCCAGTTATTTCCCTAATCCATCATGCATGTCACGGTCACTTACAAACTCCTCCTCCTCTGTCTTGATATACAAATTCTTATCCTCTGAAGTATATGCCACTCTTTATTCTGACTCATAGTGATCATTTACCAAACTCCTGGTTATTCCCAAACATCTGTCTAAGATAGAGATGCAAAAAACTCATTTTTCTTTTCCATTTCAAATTTTTTCATCACTGAGAGTACATCAGTATTTATGTATATGACCCTCTACATCAAATATCACAATTTCTAGCTCACTGTATCAACCTTCCAGAAACTCTTGATTACCTTTTAGCTTGTTGAAAGTATACAGGACTTTGCTGAGGTATCTCTGTATCTTTTAGTTTGTCCAATGTATTTTAAGAAGGTTTCACCTAATATCAAAAGATAGCTTTCATAGCCTATCTGAGCTTTCATAATCCTTTGGTTCCATGAAAACAAACTGAATACCCACAGAACTGTGTCTCTTTCTTTCTGATAAAGAATGGGATGGGGTCAGGAAGCTCATTTTTAACCAAATTACAAGTTATTAGCTTAATATATGGAGAAGATTATATTCCATAAATGATACTGCCAGACATTGTAGAGGACTGTGTTCTTATGAATAGCTCTCTTGGGAAAAATAAATTATTTCCTGCATTTGAGTTGCCAATCCATTTATGTTAAACTTTAATCAGGTTAGTGAGACTTTATTTCTCATTTTACTCTTTGCATTATATTACTATAAAGTGATTGGCTTTGTAACTATATGATGCATGTTGATCTTGCTTTATGCTCTAGATCTGTGTTTTGAAAGAAAAAATGTTATAAAATGAACATCGTGATTTAGAGCCATGTTTCTGTTTACATCTGTTACATTTCATTCTCATAGGATTCCTTTGTCAATAAGCAGAATATGTTCCTTGAACTCTCCTCCATATTTTGATTATAATTTGCATGACTTTTGATGTCCCACGTGTTACAAAGCAACCCAGAGGTAATTCCCTTTTTACATTATGTGAAATTATGAGTTATTATCACTAAACATCATTTAATAGTTTAAGGTATCACCTTGCTATTATCTGCAGTCTTGTGCAGAAAGTTTGGATTAGAAATGTTATGAATAGATAATGTTGCAAATCGAGTTCATGAACATTAACGGGCATTTCCTGTATTAACACAGATGCAACAGTTTACATGTTTTAATTCTGACTTGATTTAGAAACTACTAAGGTGAGTTATTTAACAACTGTCATTTAAAAAATCACCAAAATTAAAATTAAGAAAGATAATAAAAAGAGCAAACCGTTTAATACAGTGGAAAACCTTAACGAGAAGGATAATTTTCTGGAAAAGTATAAATTGCCAAATTTGAATCAGGAATAATTTAAAAAATATAATTAGAAAAATACAGGGAACTTGATAATATAATAAAATAATTATTCTAGCATATATTTGGAGTAAGATGGCTTGTTGGCCAACTATTTAAAACTTAAAAAGACATATAATGCTTATACTACATAATATATTACATGGTATAGCAAAAAGGAGAAAACTATCCAAATTTATTTTTGAAACTGGAAAACCTTGATATTAAGCTTGACAAAATAAACCCAAAACAAACTCTAGGTCAGTATCATTTAGAAATATATATGTATAGATTATAAGCAAAATATTAGCATGTTGAATTCAACTCTGCATTAAAAATTATCATCTATCATGACCAAGTAGAGTTTATTCCAGGAAATATAGATGATTCAAGCTTAGGAAATCTGTTAATATAATTTATCACTTCAAACTGTCAAGGGAGAACTGTCTTTTTTTTTTTTAATTTATTTAATTAATTAATTTATTTTTGGCTGTGTTTGGTCTTTGTTTCTGTGCGCAGGCTTTCTCTAGTTGCCGTGAGCGGGGGCTACTCTTCCTTGCGGTGCGTAGGCTTCTCATTGCCGTGGCTTCTCTTGTTGCAGAGCACAGGCTCTAGGCGCACGGGCTTCAGTAGTTGTGGCACGCGGCCTTCAGTAGTTGTGGCACGCGGGCTCTAGAGTTCAGGTTCAGTAGTTGTGGCGCACGGGCTTAGTTGTTCTGCGGCATGTGGGATCTTCTCGGACCAGGGCTCGAACTCGTGTCCCCTGCATTGACAGGGGGATTCCTAACCACTGCGCCACCAGGGAAGCCCTGGAGAACAGTCTTATCATCCTTCACATTGAGTCCAAAAAAAGCTATTTCCTGAGAATATTTGTAAGGAAATTCAGAAAGAAAAATCTTACTTAAAAATCATAATATCTACTTTGATCAATAGCTCATGTCATGCTTAATGGTGAAACACTTAGAAAATTGCCTTTAAAAGTCATGAACAAGATAAGGATGGCTTCTGGTTGTCAGTTCTAAAGGAAATATAGCCAGGATCCCTAAGTCTTCTAATCTCTTCCAGTCATCAGTTGCTGATATAGTTGCTGCTGCCTACCCTTAGTTTTGACACATGAAATGTGATAGCCAAACTGATACCTTTTCTTGTATGTTATGGCTTCAACCATGCTATCATGGAGGATGAATGAATGTGAAGGATCAAACTTTAGCCTGTTATATGGTGTACCTACTAGTGAGAAAGGAGTCAGGCAAGCAGGAAGTCCCATGGGTCTTAATATTATTAAACCATCCACATTAGATAAAAAAGAGAAGAGAGATACACAGAGGGCAGAGAAAAAAAAAACTCTAAATGAGTGATCCTTCCTAATCCATTTCTACTTATTTAACCTATCTGTTAGTATAGTCTAGGTTTTGTTGTTGTGACAAATTAACTCTGGAATCTTAGATACTCAAGTAATAAAAATTTGTTTCTTGTTTATGCTGCATTTTCAGTGAGGATTGATATGGGTATTGCTTCACTTAGTTACTCAGGGACCTAGGCTGATGATGGCTTCACCATCTTGTACCTGCATCATCTGGCACATGTGGTCTCCTTGGATGGCTTGGCCAAAGAAGATAAAGAATGGACGTTGCTCACGGGCTTTTTATTGCCTCAGTCTAGAAGTGATTAGTGTCGTTTCAATCACACTTCATTGCATAGAAAGTAGGACCCTTTAGAATAACAAGTGGGATATTTGTTGACCATTGCTGTCTACCACAAAGATTAAAACTAATCCTCTTTGGAACTTCCCTGGTGGTCCAGTGGTTAAGACTCTGCACTTCCACTGCAGGGGGCTCGGGTTCGATCCCTGGTCAGGGAACTAAGATCCTGCATGCCCCATGGTGTGGCTGAAAAACAAACAAACAAACAAACAAAAAAACTAGCCCTCCTTGGTGGCCCTCTGGCTGTAATCAGTATACAAATGAGATTGCACTGGCTGGGATGGAAAAAAGGTTCAAAAAAAGTGGAGTATTTATTAGTTCAATTATTCCTTACTGTAAGTAACTGTGACCTCCCAGGTTTTACTAATAAATTGATTTGAAATGTAAATACCAAATATATTCTGTAATTGTTAGCTTGACCAGCACACTCTGCTTATGAACAAGCCATAGGAGATGCCAACATTATCAGAAAGTTGAGGTGAGCCTAGATTCAGAAACAGGAATATAGTTATATGATTTTACTTATAGTAACAATATCACAACAACAGATACTACTTGTATTAATCTTCTATAGTTGCATAACATATTGACACAAACTTAGTGGCTCAAAACAATACACATCTATTCTTACTATTTCCACGAGTCAGGAGTCTGATTATGGTTTAACTGGGTCAACTGGTCAGGATCTCATGATGAAATTAAGATATCAGCCAGGGCTATAGTCTCACCTGAGGTCTGAGGTCCTCTTCCAATCTCACTGACTATTGGCAGAATTTATTTCCGTGTAGGTCTGTTAGGTCCTCATTTTCTTGCTGGTTTTCAGCGCAGGACCACTCTCAGCAACTAGAGCTTGCCCTCAGGTTCTTGCCTATGGCCATCTCCTCTCATAAAATGGCAGTTTGCTTAGTCTTTGAAACCAGCAGGAGAATCCTCCTAATTTTAAAGGACTCACCTGATTGTGCCTGGCCTATTGAGAATAATCTCCATTTTGGTTAACTTATAGTCGACTGATTAGGAATCTTAATCATGGAAGCGATTACTTCATCATATTCATTGGTTCCTGCCACACTCAAGGGGAGGTGATTATACAGGGTGTACATGAGAGAAGGGAATCTTTGGGTCCATCTTCTTATTCAGTCTACTATACTCATAATATTTATTGAGTATATACTTGTGCCAGGCATCATGATAAGCATTTTACATGCCTTATCTCATAATTTCATCTCACAAAACCCTATGAAGTAGGTATTATTAGTCTTATTTTATAAAAAATTGGAACGTCCCAGAATAACCTGCTCAAAGTATCACAAGCAGCAACTGCTGGGACAGAATTTGAACCTAGGTTTGAAGGACGCAAAGTCAGTCTGCTTCACCTCTATACTGCATGTGTTTCCTTTTACTGCCACCTACTTAATAGAACAACTGTTGGGTGTGCCTAGCACTACTGCCCTGGACATCGCTTGTGTCGATGTTGGGTGCTTTGTCTTTTGTCTATGCACCCTTTATGATCACAACCTCTTCTGATGGACATATTCTTTAAGGGTTTAGACTCAAGTGCTACTGACCCTTGAACCATTCTGTTTCCTTGGGAGGGCTTTGGTTATCTTTGACTTGATCCATCCATTTAAAAAATTAAAAAAAATTTTCTCTCTCTCTTTTTTTATTGAGGTATAATTGATTAACAATATTATATAAATTTCAGGTGTGAAACATAGTGATTCACAATTTTTAAAGATAATCCATTTATAGTTATTATAAAACATTGTCTATATTTCCTGTGCTGTAAAATGTATCCTCATAGCTTATTTATTTATTTATTTATTTATTTATTTATTTATTTATTTATTTTTTTTGCGGTACGCGGGCCTCTCACTGTTGTGGCCTCCCCCATTGCGGAGCACAGGCTCCGGACACGCAGGCTCAGCGGCCATGGCTCACGAGCCCAGCCGCTCCGCGGCATGTGGGATCTTCCCAGAACGGGGCACGAACCCGTGTCCCCTGCATCGGCAGGCGGACTCTCAACCACTGCACCACCAGGGAAGCCCGCTTATTTATTTTATACATAGTAGTTTGTACCTCCTAATCCCCTATCCCTATCATGCCTCTCCCCCCTTCCCTTTCCTTACTGGTAACCACTAGTTTGTTTTCTACATCTGTGAATCTGTTTCTTTTTTGTTATATTCACTAGTTTGCTTTATTTTTTAGATTCCACATATAAGTGATAAAATACAATATTTGCATTTCTCTATCTGGCTTATTTTACTAAGCGTAATACCCTCCAAGTCCATCCATGTTGTTGCCAGTAGCAAAATTTCATTCTTTTCTGTGGCCGAGTAATATTCCATTGCATGTATATACTACATCTCTTTTATCCATTCATCTGTTGATGGACACTTAGGTTGCTTCCATATCTTGTCTATTGTAGCTAATACTGCTATGAACATTGGAGTGCATGAATCTTTTCAAATTAATGTTTTCATTTTCTTCAGATATATACCCAGGACTGGAAGTTATATCCATTTTTAATGTAACTTCCTGAAAGTCTGATTATTTTATCGTGCTCCAGGTATTCTCTACATATACAGAAGTTGTGGAAGGAGACATGAAGAAAAGGCTGAAGACTAGAGTCCATGACTAGTCCAAGACTAGAGTCCATTTCAGAAAATTCCAATTTTTCTTACAGTAAGATATCTTACAGGTACTGATCTCTGAGAAAGAAGGATGTCTTCTTAAGCAGAGTTGTTGTTTTTAATCCAAGTATATGGAAATCTTAGTTCCACAATTTATCTCTTTTGAGGATGTATCTTCTAAGTGTTATGAAGTTTACTTGTGGTAGTTTCTAAAGAACTGCACAAGATGCCTGGCACAAGGTGAAACTCAGAACTTGAAACTCAGAACTCTCATCCATCTCTGTAGCGATCTGTGTGCTCCTCTGATTCACTTACTCACTAATTCTCTGATTTAGTATTCAGATGATGATTCTCAGTTTGAAAATGAGTACACATTTCAACTAGGACACATTTTTAAATAATTCTTTTTCTTTTTTCCCCCCTACCTTTTCTATGGGGTTACACATCCTAAGAAAGATGTTTGCTTACCTCTCACTCATCTCCATTCCCTCAAATCATTGTAATGAACCACCTTACTGGTAGAAGTAGATACTATCTTTTGAGTGTGCTGTTGATGAAAAATTGTTTGAGAATTATTGTCCTAGAAATTAAAATTATAATGGAATCTGTTACTAAATTTTTGAAAGGGAAATATAGTTGCAAAGAGAAACAATGCATAGATTAATAGCTGTTAAATTTGTTACTATTTTTTCTAAGGCTGATTGTGTTCTCAAAAATCTGGGGGTATGGGGCTAGCATTGTTTTGTTTGTTTGTTTGTTTGTTTTGTCATGCCCATTAGTTCTAAGATCAGAGATCTTAGTTCTCTGATCAAGGATCGAACTTGTGCCCCCTGCTGTGGAACCACAGAGTCTTGACCACTGGACCACCAGGAAAGTCCCAGAGCTAGCATATTTGTATGTCACTAACTTCAGAAAACAGAAAGTTTATAAGAAAATCTTGGAGCTGAAGTCACAGAATTTTGGAGGTTGCGGCAGAGTATCCCAGCTGTGGCCTCTGAATGAGAAACCCAGACTCCAACCAGTGACCCTCTGAGAAGAATATGAAGAAAATCAGGAGGGGAGTTCTTTATGTATACTCAGCTAATTAAAAAAATATACAATAGGTGGTTTAGCAGACTTGAACATTAGATAGGGTTTGAAGCTTTACATTTTATGAAATGGAGTATTAGATAATTATATATTATTTGGATTAAGATGATATTACTTTGGGGCAAAGATGGGGTAGAGGGAAGTACTCTCTCTTTGGGGCCAGACTTTATGGATTCTAATCCCCTCTGGGTGAATTAACTGGAGCTAGTTACTTAACCTCTGTGTTTTCTAATCTATAAAATGAGAATAGTAGTAGCATCTACTAAATAGGGTTATGTGAGGATCAAATTGATTAATGTCTGTCAAAGTACTCAGCATACTGCCTGACACATAGTAATTAATTGATGTTAACATGGTGCCATTGATGTAGTAGGACAACAGAGTCAGTAACATTTTGAGAATTAGGAATAGTCTAGGGGTGACTGCTACATTTAGTGTATAAGGTGGGCTAAGGTCACTTGAAACATTTCAATGGCTTCTAAGCAATATCAAACAGCATTTTTAAATGACTTTGAGGCTGGAAATAATTCTCATGAAGGTGCAGGAAGTGTTCAGGAATAATCCTAATAGGGAAAAACAACAGCCAGAAAAGACTATAAACTTATAAATACACTGGGTTAACTCCAGGAAGAATACATGACTGGTAGTGTGGGTCACAAGATTTAACCTCTAAGGGGAGTTGAAGTGTTCCCACTCCTTCTGCCACATTAGTCTTCGGGAAGAAGAATTTAGATATAAGACAAATATAGAGTGCAACCCTCAATCACATAAAAATTTAAGACAATGGCTTCGGGCTTAATTTGGTTGTGGGAGAGATATACATTACAAGTAAATTGAATCCATCATGAACACTTTCAGAAGCAAGTTGAGTAAGAAACAAATGTATCAAATCTAGAAACAAATTAAATTGATTCATTTAATCTTTCTCTTACACCCCTCTGTAGGCTCTCTCCTAAATCTTTCTTGCACTATGCTCTTTGATTCCTTTCACTAGCATTTGTAACATATGATAGGCCTGGGAGAACATGAGAAGTCATGCAAGAATCTGGGTGTGTTCAGAGGAAAGAGTAGTGAGGGCCACACTTGCCTGTCTTTAAGCCTTGTATGTAAAGTATGGATGCTTACATCTGGTCCAGTTCTCTTGATCAGAGGAGACCTGATTGAAATACCAATCCAAAGCACCAGTTGGAAGTAAAGAGCATGAAGGAGCTTTGGGGTCTAATATATATACTGCAAATGTGGGGTTAGTTAATGATGTGTGCTTTGAAGTGTTTGGGGTCCTGGTATTTTCCTTTTACATTACATTTACATTACAAATACTCGTATTCACATTGTCCTCAAATTTCTTTTCGATAAGTAGAGATAATATAAGTTGATTCCTGAAAAACCCACATCTAGTATCTCTCTGGTACAGAGGCTGCAAAGCTGAACACCTACCACAGGAGTAACCATGTAACCCAGTGACAGGTAAGCATAAGTCCCCAGGAGGGCTTTCTTTCATAATGAAAAGCAAAATCTCACCAAGAGAAAGCCCTTTACCCCTTCACTTTTCAGTCCTTTCCCTGCTGGGAACACAGAAGTAATGCCTCAAGGGGGAGCAGCCATCTAGAAATGGTGATGCAATAAAGACAAAAAACCCAAGCACAAAAAAGCAGAAAGACAGAAAAAGCAGCTGCTAGGCAGATGTGTCTTCTTCCCAACTTCTTTAGATAAACTTTTAGTTGACATATAACAGATATAGAAAAGTACAGAAGTCATAAGAACACAGCACACATCTGTGTAACCACTACTAGAATCAAGATAGTATTAGCACCAGTATTAGCACCTCTCATACCTTCTACCTGTTATTATCCCCTTCCACAAAGGTCATCACTATTGTCTATCATCATTAAATAATCATTAAATAATTTTTAAATAATTATTATTTTAAAATATTTGTTTTAAATAATGAGTATAAATAATTATTTATTCACCATTAAATATTTTTTCCTGTTTTGGAGCTTCATATAAATGGAATCACAAGATATATATACTTTTTTTGAAAATTTAATAACCATGTGGCCAGTTATTACAGTACTGGGAATACAGTACTCAGGAGCTCATGGAGCTTATATTTTAGTGGAAATAAACAGAAAATAAAATAAGTAAAATAAATGTTAGATGATGATAAAGCATTGCAGGGAGATGGAGTATGTTGCCGGGGGGCCCGGGAAGATTACAATTTTAAATCAAGTGGTCAGAAAAGGCTGCAGTGAGAAGGAGACATTTTAGCAAAGGCCTAGGGCATGGGCAGGCAGACCCAGATTAGGAGTCTGGATGTTTGCCAGAGTACTCTATTAGCAATAACATTTTCATGACACATAATAGTACGAGCTTTTCTGTAGGGTAAGGGAACACGCAACAGTGTTTCCTTCTTGTCTTCCTGAAAGCTTTTTCACCAGTCTTTCAGACTCTCATTTTTCAAGACCAAGTGATGGAACTCCATTTAGCAAAAAATGGGGAGGAAGCAATCCTGACAAGATCGAAATTTACAACATGAAAAGGAAGGTGGCAGAATTGGATTACTGACAAATGGGACAGGGGGCATGTGGCATTGAGCCCTTTGCCTTCCTTGCCTACTTATGGGAACTGCGTTCTATGGATTGGTGAGTGTTCCTTTTCAACCATAAAAGGACACTATGCAAACTGATGATGCTTTGCTCTCACTGTCTATTCTAGCAGCCCCAGCTTCACCTCCAGTCCAGGTCCATTTCAGTCCTCCTTTACAATGCTGTCAGAAGGTCCTTTCTAATATCTAAATATGATCCAATCCTTCTCTCCTGAAACTCCTTTAGGTAGAAAACTCTCATTAGGATTTACAAGACCTGTCAAGGTTAATCTGTGCCTAAGTTTCAAGTCTCCTCTGTCATATTTCTGCCACATGACATCGAATTCTAGCCAGAGGCTGCACCCTTTTGCCTTTCTGCATGCTGTTATATTTTCTTAGATGTCCCCTCTTCTTTCTCTTTCTCAGCAATGTAGGGGAATATCTCTGCCATGGCTCCCTGGCAACCTTGCACATATCCACATAGATCATGCAGGCAAAAGCTTGAGCCACAGCTAATCTGAGTCTTGGCAGAATGCCTTTTCTTCTTTCCAGGACTTGAAAGGATGAGAGGCTTGTGAGAAGAAGCTATGAGGTCATCTCTCACTTTCTTCCCTATTTCTCTGGGAGGCTGTTGGGAGACAGTTTCTCATCACCTCTGATGAAGTATGAGGCTTTCTGTCCTATCTCCTTCAGAGAACAGCTGTATAACACCACTTAGCCACAGTCTAGAATTGAGTCTTCAGCAGTAGGTTATCCCAAAACTCATATAGCAGTCAACCAGCACCTTTTTGTTTTCCTGTCACCCTTTTTGGTGTGTAGGATAAAGACCCAGGGAATTGGTATTTTTAGTTATTCTTTCTTTCACTGTCAGTGTAAGTAATAAGCTTCCTGGATCTAACTGTGGCTTATTATATTTTTACTGACTGAGTCAGTCAGGGCTTACCCTTGACCCTTGCCTTGGCTCTGCCTGGTGTTTTGTGCTTAATAGATAATTCCTGACTCCTTCAATTCCCAGCTCAGCCCTCTCCTCACTCTGAAGCCTTTCTTGTCCCACAGAGGTTGCCTTAAATACCCCTCCCCCCACTTTTATTATATCCGTAAACACCTCTATCCTAACAATTAAGACATAATTAATCTACACCTGCACTGTCAACTATGGTAACTATTAGCCAGATGTGACTATTAATTTGACTTCATTAGACTTGAAATTTGTCTAATGGATTACAAATATTTAGTGTGAACAAAAGTATAAAATTTTCTTGATACTTAAAAAATATTGATTACATGTTGAAATAATACTTTGGAACTGTAAAATTGAGTATATTATTAAAATTAATTTTACCCATTTTCTTTCTTTTTTTTAAATAGACTTTATTTTTTAGTAGTTTCAGGTTTACAGAAAAATTCCCCAGAAAGTACAGTTTTTCATGCCTCCTCTACTCCCAGTTCCCCTATTATGAATATCTTGCACTAGTGTGGTACATTTGTAACATCGATGAACAAATATTGATGCATTATTATGAACTAAAGTCCACGGTTTACATTAGGGTTTACTCTTTGTGTTGTACAGTCCATGGTTTTGACGAATGCATAATGTCATGTGTCCATCATTACAGTATCACACAGAATAGTTTCTCTGCCATAAAAATCCCCTGTGATGCATCTATTTATCCCTCCCTTCCCCTCAACCCTTGGAAACCACTGATCTTTTTTACTGTCTCCTTAGTTTTGCCTTTTTCAGAATTTCATACAGTCGGAATCATACAGTATGTAGCCTTTTCAGACTGGCTTCTTTCACTTAACAATATGCATTAAAATTTCCTCCATGTCGTTTTATGGCTTGATAGACAACTTCCTTTTACTTAGTAAGTCTAATTAAAGATTTGTCAATTTTGCTTACCTTTTCAAAAAATCAACTCAGTTTTATTGATTTTTTTCTATTGTTTTTCTATTCTCTATTTCATTTATTTCTGCCCGCGTTTTTATTGTTTCCCTCCTTCTGCTAACATGGGACTTAGTTTATTCTTCTTTTTCTAGTTCCTTGAGGTGTAAAGTTAGGTTTTTTATTTGAGATCTTTCTTCTTTTTAATGTAGATGTTTATTGCTATAAACTTCTCTTTTAATACTACTGTTGCTGCATCCCATAAGTTTTGGTATGTTGTGTTTTCATTTTTATTTGTCTCAAGATATTTTCTAATTCCTCTTTTGATTTCTTTTTTTAATCCATTGATTATTCAAGGGTATGTTGTTTAATTTCCACCTATTCGTGATAGACTTTTAAATGAATATTTTAGTATATGGCTTTCATGATAATTGCTTTTTAAATTTGTATGCCTATGGGACATTTAGCAACTCCTCTCTTCTCTGTAGCATCCCATGCCCATCTCTATAATATACATATCACATTCCATTCTAATAGTTGCTTATACAACTGCACACAGCAGCCTGGATTGAGAGTACATTGAAGGCACATTCTCATCTAGTCTTCACAGTGCCTAGCTCAGTGTTTTGGTGGCTTATGGTTTGCTGAATGTTTGCTGAATCTGTGAATAAGTTAATGGATTTAAATATTAGTGGTGTCACGTGTGTTCTAACATCACCAATCAATAAACATATGTGCCAGGAATAATTGTATGCCATAAATGTTGAATTCAGAAAGCCAGCACAATTTTAAGAAGCATGAGGGTTTGAAAGGAGAGAGTGACATCCATGTCTTAACCCTAGGAAGCACAACAAGTAATCCGTGTTTGAAGGCAAGCATAACACTTCATTACAAAAGTCAATTTCCAGGACTTCGCTGGTGACGCAGTGGTTAAGAATCTGCCTGCCAATGCAGGTGACACGGGTTTGAGCCCTGGTCCGGGAAGATCCCACATGCCGCGGAGCAACCACAACTACTGAGCCCTTGTGCCCCAATTACTGAAGCCCGAATGCCTAGAGCCCATGCTATGCAACAAGAGAAGCCACCGCAATGAGAAGCCCATGCACTGCAACGAAGAGTAGCCCCCGCTCACCGCAACTAGAGAAAGCCCGTGCGTAGCAACAAAGACCCAACGCAACCAAAAAAAAAAAAAAGTCAATCTCCTACCATATCCCTGGAGCAGCTAACACAGGAATTGTCGGTTTTCAACCTATTTGCAACTGTTTTATTTTCCTCTTCAAGGGCAATATGGATTTTAGTAATTTTAGTGCTCTAGAGAAGCAGCACATTTGAGCATAAGCCTCTGTTCAAATAAAGCAGGTAGCTGACCCTTTAATTCTCTGAATGCTATATTGTTTTTTTGTTGTTGTTTCCCTCAGTGAAATAAAAGACGGGAAATTTTTAAGAAAAAGTTTAGGGGCAGACATTGCTCCAGAGGAAAAGATAAAAGGAAGAAGTCTGGAGAATTCATATAAATCAATCGCTCACTGCATATCACTCAGCCTACAGCAACCAAAGCAGTTTTAAACTTGTAAAACCAATATGTGATATTATATTTCAATTTGCTTTGGACAGATTTCAAAGATAATTTGCTTTAATGTTAATTTTTAAGGTTTTACATATTTCATCTAATATCTATATACTCATACAATCATAAATTTATTTACTGAAAGGGTTTTTCCATCACCAGCGAAGACTTTTGTCTATACCTATATGTTTTTTGCCTTACGTTTAATTTTTTACTTGTCTAGATTTGGCAAGCCTTTATTCCTACTAATCACAAATAGAGATTCCCAGCTGTATTTAAGGAATTGAAATTTTTTTGACTCAGATGTAATTGACACATGCTGCCTTGGTGATAAATCATGCCAATAATTCTCTCTTGAACCTGACCAGAATAATAGCATACTTAATAATGTAACAGAAGTTCGTGGGGGAAAACAATGGTTCCATAGAGTACCAAAACAAGAGCGCCAAGTGTCCTAAGTAATTTGACTGGGAAACCTTATGGAAGGAAATGTGAGGTCATATTATGAAAGAATTTTTTTTTTTTGGTCCTTTATAAAATTTCGCCCTTACAGTTTGCAAAATGCTTTCACATGTCTTTTTTTTTTCAACTCCATATTATTATCCTCATGAGTCAGAAGTTCAGAGAAGTTAAGCAATGTCTGCAACATTTCTCATCTCAAAGATGTGGCAAATATGCCAGTTGAACTCATGTCATTCAAGGGCATATTTTACAGACAAACTGTTAGGAACATATCTGTTCAGTGTGTGTTTTATGAAACATGTCATTCAGCCTTGAGAAGAGAAGCAGAAGTACCCTATTTCCTAAAACAAACCAACAAATCCCTAACAACAATAAAGTACATCCATTCATAAACAAATTTCATTGCCAGCACTAAAGTAATTGGTACATCAGTTTCTTCCAAATCTCTTAGGGCCTGTAACAGAGTAGTATTATAATGCTTCAGTTGATGTTGTATGGAATCTTCTTGCACTAGCATTCTGTAATGGCATAAGATCAAAAATTTATTTTCGGAATCCTTGTTAATCGCTTTCAAAGTATCAGCTACTCACCACAATGTCACTTCTGAAAGGTAGTTGTTAATATTTATAGAGTTCTCGTATATGTTAGATTCTGAGCAGTATACAAATGGCCTAAATCTCTGTTCCCTGGAGCAGTAGTTTCCAACATTACACCACCAAGAGCCCTTATTGTAATTTGTCTTTCCATTGACGGTTCAGACAAATATTTTGTCTTCCAAGTAAACTGTTTACAATAATTTACTGTGGTCTTATATTGGGAAAATAGAATTTTTCTCTAAGGATTTTTCAAATATTTAAGTTATGATTACCGTGGCTACTTCATGGATGTCTGGGTTCCAAGAATTCTAGATCTCTTGTGCCAAGGTTTGGTTCAGCTCACACAGTCAAGTGCACAGAGCAGGCGGAACCTTCCTAAAGGGACCGGAGTGGTAACATTTACTCCTTTGCCTGGGCACAGTCCATACCCTAAAATTCCCTCATTTGCCTTTGGTAAATTGAACCTAGGCTCCAGAAGGGTCTTCTGTTTTATTCCAGAAGTAGCTGTGAATGAAAGCTAGTGTACACTGCATTTATCTAATGATTAGTGATGTTGAGCATCTTTTCATGTGTTTGTTGGCAATCTGTATATCTTCTTTGGAGAAATGTCTGTTTAGGTCTTCTGCCCATTTTTGAATTGGGTTGTTTGTTTTTTGATATTGAGCTGCATGAACTGCTTGTATATTTTGGAGAGTAATCCTTTGTCAGTTGCTTCATTTGCAAATATTTTCTCCCATTCTGAGGGTTGTCTTTTAGTCTTGTTTTTGGTTTCCTTTGCTGTGCAAAAGCTTTGAAGTTTCATTAGGTCCCATTTGTTTATTTTTGTTTTTATTTCCCTTTCTCTAGGCAGTGGGTCAAAAAGGATCTTGCTGTGATTTATGTCGTAGAGTGTTCTGCCTATGTTTTCCTCTAAGAGTTTTATAGTGTCTGGACTTACATTTAGGTCTTTAATCTATTTTGAGTTTATTTTTCTGTATGGTGTTAGGGAGTGTTCTAATTTTATTCTTTTACATATAGCTGTCCAGTTTTTCCAGCACCATTTATTGAAGAGGCTGTCTTTTCTCCATTGTATATTCTTGCCTCCTTTATCAAAAATAAGGTGACCATAGGTGTGCGGGTTTATTTCTGGGCTTTCTATCCTGTTCCATTGATCTATATTTCTGTTTTTGTGCCAGTACCATACTGTCTTGATTACTGTAGCTTTGTAGTATAGTCTGAAGTCAAGGAGCCTGATTCCTCCAGCTCCATTTTTCTTTCTCAAGATTGCTTTGGCTATTTGGGGTCTTTTGTGTTTCCATACAAATTGTGAAATTTTTTGTTCTAGTTCTGTGAAAATGCCATTGGTAGTTTGATAGGGATGGCATTGAATCTGTAGATTGCTTTGGGTAGTAGAGTCATTTTCACAATGTTGATTCTTCCAAATCCAGGAACATGGTATATCTCTCCATCTATTTGTATCATCTTTAATTTCTTTCATCAGTGTCTTATAGCTTTCTGCATACAGGTCTTTTGTCTGGGAGACCTTATTGAAGACAGTCTAGAGGAGAAGATTAAGAAATGTGAGGTTGTATTATGAAAGAATATAAAGCTGAGAAAAGATTTTTAGGCTATTCATACTCAAACCAAAAAAGTTCAGTCTGAAATATTAGCCAAAAGTGGATCCTCTAGATTTAACCAGATGTCAGAAATGTTACTGCAGGTACATCTTTACTGAAGAAATAAAACCATGTACAAAAATGTGCGTGTGTACATACATACATACATAAACATAATATTTCTCACTACATAATATTCTTTTTCTTTTCTTATTTTTTTGGCCATACCATCTGGCTTGTGGGATCTCAGTTTCCCAACCAGGGATTGAACCTGGGTCTTGTCAGTGAAAGCCCAGAATCCTAACCACTAGGCCCCACTAGGCCTAATCCTTCCCCACTAGGGAACTCCCTGTATATAATATTATTATTTTCTACATTAATTAATTTTTAATTTTTGGCTGCATTGGGTCTTTGTTGCTGTGTGCAGGCTTTCTCTCGCTGCCGCAAGTCAGGTCTACTCTTCTTGGCAGTGCGCCGGCTTCTTATTGTGCTGGCTTCTCTTGTTGTGGAGCATGGGCTCTCAGTGTGCAGACTTCAGTAGTGTGGCACATGGGCTCAGTAGTTGTGGCTTGTGGGCTCTAGAGCACAGGCTTAGAAGGTGTGGCGCACGGGCTTTGCTGCTCAACAGCATGTGGGATCTTCCTGGACCAGGGCTTGAAGTCGTGTCTACTGTATTGGCAGGCAGATTCTTTTTTACATCTTTATTGGAGTATAATTGCTTTACAATGGTGTGTTAGTTTCTGCTTTATGACAAAGTGAATCAGTTATACATATACATATGTTCCCATATCTCTTCCCTCTTGCGTCTCCCTCCCTCCCACCCTCCCTATCCCACCCCTCCAGGCAGTCACAAAGCACTGAGCTGATCTCCCTGTGCTATGTGGCTACTTCCCACTAGCTATCTAACTTACGTTTGGTAGTGTATATATGTCCATGCCTCTCTCTCGCTTTGTCACAGCTTACCCTTCCCCCTCCCCATATCCTCAAGTCCATTCTCTAGTAGGTCTGTGTCTTTATTCCTGTCTTACCCTTAGGTTCTTCATGACATTTTTTCCCCTTAAATGTGGGAAAAATATGTGTTAGCATACGGTATTTGTCTTTCTCTTTCTGACTTACTTCACTCTGTATGACAGACCCTAGGTCTATCCACCTCATTACCAATAGCTCGATTTCGTTTCTTTTTATGGCTGAATAATATTCCATTGTATATATGTGCCTCATCTTCTTTATCGATTCATCTGATGATGGACACTTAGGTTGTTTCCATCTCTGGGCTATTGTAAATAGAGCTGCAATGAACATTTTGGTACATGACTCTTTGAATTATGGTTTTCTCAGGGTATATGCCCAGCAGTGGGATTGCTGGGATGTGTGATAGTCCTATTTTTAGTATTTTAAGGAACCTCCATACTGCTTTCCACAGTGGCTGTATCAATTTAAATTCCCACCAAGAGTGCAAGAGGGTTCCCTTTTCTCCAGACCCTCTCCAGCATTTATTGTTTCTAGATTTTTTGATGATGGCCATTCTGACTGGTGTGAGATGATATCTCATTGTAGTTTTGATTTGCATTTCTCTAACGATTAATGATGTTGAGCATTCTTTTACGTGTTTGTTGGCAGTCTGTATATCTTCTTTGGAGAAATGTCTATTTAGGTCTTCTGCCCATTTTTGGATTGGGTTGTTTGTTTTTTTGATATTGAGCTGCATGAGCTGCTTGTAAATTTTGGAGATCAATCCTTTGTCAGTTGCTTCATTTGCAAATATTTTCTCCCATTCTGAGGGTTGTCTTTCGGTCTTGTTTATGGCTTCCTTTGCTGTGCAAAAGCTTTGAAGTTTCATTAGGTCCCATTTGTTTATTTTTGTTTTTATTTCCATTTCTCTAGGAGGTGGGTCAAAAAGGATCTTGCTGTGATTTATGTCATAGAGTGTTCTGCCTAGGTTTTCTTCTAAGAGTTTGATAGTGTCTGGCTTTACATTTAGGTCTTTAATCCATTTTGAGCTTATTTTTGTGTATGGCGTTAGGGAGTGATCTAATCTCATACTTTTACATGTACCTGTCCAGTTTTCCCAGCACCACTTATTGAAGAGGCTGTCCTTTCTCCACTGTACATTCCTGCCTCCTTTATCAAAGATAAGATGATCATATGTGCGTAGGTTTATCTCTGGGCTTTCTATCCTGTTCCATTGATCTATCTTTCTGTTTTTGTGCCAGTACCATACTGTCTTGATTACTGTAGCTTTGTAGTATAGTCTGAAGTCAGGGAGCCTGATTCTTCCAGCTCCATTTTTCGTTCTCAAGATTGCTTTGGCTATTCGGGGTCTTTTGTGTTTCCATACAAATTGTGAAATTTTTTGTTCTAGTTCTGTGAAAAATGCCAGTGGTAGTTTGATAGGGATTGCATTAAATCTGTAGATTGCTTTGGGTAGTAGAGTCATTTTCACAATGTTGATTCTTCCAATCCAAGAACATGGTATATCTCTCCATCTATTTGTATCATCTTTAATTTCTTTCATCAGTGTCTTATAATTTTCTGCATACAGGTCTTTTGTCTCCTTAGGTAGGTTTTTCCTAGATATTTTATTGTTTTTGTTGCAATGGTAAATGGGAGTGTTTTCTTGATTTCACTTTCAGATTTTTCATCATTAGTGTATAGGAATGCCAGAGATTTCTGTGCATTAATTTTGTATCCTGCTACTTTACAAATTCATTGATTAGCTCTAGTAGTTTTCTGGTTGCATCTTTAGGATTCTCTATGTATAGTATCATCTCATTTGCATACAGTGACGGCTTTACTTCTTCTTTTCCAATTTGGATTCCTTTTATTTCCCTTTCTTCTCTGATTGCTGTGACTAAAACTTCCAAAACTATGTTGAATAAGAGTGGTGAGAGTGGGCAACCTTGTCTTCTTCCTGATCTTAGAGGAAATGCTTTCAGTTTTTCACCATTGAGGATGATGTTGGCTGTGGGTTTGTCATATATAGCCTTTATTATGTTGAGGAACGTTCCCTCTATGCCTATTTTCTGCAGGGTTTTTATCATAAATGTGTGTTGAATTTTGTCAAAAGCTTTCTCTGCATCTATTGAGATGCTCATATGGTTTTTCTCCTTCAATTTGATGATATGGTGTATCACATTGATTGATTTGCGTATGTTGCAGAATCCTTACATTCCTGAAATAAACCTCACTTGATCATGGTGTATGATCCGTTTAATGTGCTGCTGGATTCTGTTAGCTAGTATTTTGTTGAGGATTTTTGCATCTATGTTCATCAGGAATATTGGCCTGTAGTTTTCTTTCTTTGTGACATCCTTGTCTGGTTTTGGTATCAGGGTGATGGTGGCCTTGTAGAATGAGTTTGGGAGTGTTCCCCCCTCTGCTATATTTTGGAAGAGTTTGAGAAGGATAGGTGTTAGCTCTTCTCTAAATGTTTGATAGAATTCGCCTGTGAAGCCATCTGGTCCTGGGCTTTTGTTTGTTGGAAGATTTTTAATCACAGTTTCAATTTCAGTGCTTGTGATTGGTCTGTTCATATTTTCTATTTCTTCCTGATTCAGTCTTGGCAGGTTGTGCATTTCTAAGTATTTGTCCATTTCTTCCAGGTTGTCCATTTCATTGGCATAGAGTTGCTTGTACTAATCTCTCATGATTTTTTGTATTTCTGCAGTGTCAGTTGTTACTTCTCCTTTTTCATTTCTAATTCTATTGATTTGAGTCTTCTCTCTTTTTTTCTTGATGAGTCTGGCTAATGGTTTATCAATATTGTTTATCTTCTGAAAGAACCAGCTTTTAGTTTTATTGGTCTTTGCTATCGTTTCCTTCATTTCTTTTTCATTTATTTCTGATCTGATTTTTATGATTTCTTTCCTTCTGCTAACTTTGGGGTTTTTTTGTTCTTCTTTCTCTAATTGCTTTAGGTGCAAGGTTAGGTTGTTTATTCGAGATATTTCCTGTTTCTTAAGGGTAGGATTGTATTGCTATTAACTTCCCTCTTAGAAGTGCTTTTGCTGCATCCCATAGGTTTTGGTTGTCGTGTCTCCATTGTCATTTGGTTCTAGGTATTTTTTGATTTCCTCTTTGATTTCTTCAGTGATCACTTTGTTATTAAGTAGGGTATTGTTTAGCCTCCATGTGTTTGTATTTTTTACAGATCTTTTCCTGTAATTGATATCTAGTCTCATAGCATTGTGGTCGGAAAAGATACTTGATACAATTTCAATTTTCTTAAATTTACCAAGGCTTGATTTGTGACCCAAGATATGATCTATCCTGGAGAATGTTCCATGAGCACTTGAGAAGAATGTGTATTCTGTTGTTTTTGGATGGAATGTCCTATAAATATCAATTAAGTCCATCTTGTTTAATGTATCATTTAAAGCTTGTGTTTATTTATTTTCATTTTGGATGATCTGTCCATTGGTGAAAGTGGGGTGTTAAAGTCCCCTACTATGATAGTGTTAATGTCGATTTCCCCTTTTATGGCTGTTAGTATTTGCCTTATGTATTGAGGTGCTGCTATGTTGGGTGCATAAATATTTACAATTGTTATATCTTCTTCTTGGATCAATCCCTTGATCATTATGTAGTGTCCTTCTTTATCTCTTTTAATAGTTTTTATTTTAAAGTCTATTTTGTCTGATATGAGAATTGCTACTCCAGCTTTCTTTTGGTTTCCATTTGCATGAAATACCTTTTTCCATCCCCTTACTTTCAGTTTGTATGTCTCTCTAGGTCTGAAGTGGGTCTCTTGTAGACAGCAAATATATGGGTGTTGTTTTTGCATCCATTCAGCCAATCTGTGTCTTTTGGTGGGAACATTTAGTCCATTTACATTTAAGGTAATTATCGATATGTATGTTCCTATTCCCATTTTCTAAATTGTTTTTGGTTCGTTATTGTAGGTCTTTTCCTTCTCTTGTGTTTCTTGTCTAGAAAAGTTCCTGTAGCATTTGTTGTAAAGCTGGTTTGGTGGTGCTGAACTCTCTCAGCTTTTGCTTGTCTGTAAAGGTTTTAATTTCTCCATCAAATCTGAATGAGATCCTTGCTGGGTAGAGTAATCTTGGTTGCAGGTTTTTCTCCTTCATCACTTTCAGTATGTCCTGCCATTCCCTTCTGGCTTGCAGGGTTTCTGCTGAAAGATCAGCTGTTAACCTTATGGGGATTCCCTTATGTGTTATTTGTTGTTTTTCCCTTGCTGCTTTTAATATGCTTTCTTTGTATTTAATTTTTGACAGTTTGATTAATATGTGTCTTGGCATATTTCTCCTTGGATTTATCATGTATGGGACTCTCTGTGCTTCCTGGACTTGATTAACTATTTCCTTTCCCATATTAGGGAAGTTTTCAACTATAATCTCTTCAAATATTTTCTCAGTCCCTTTCTTTTTCTCTTCTTCTTCTGGACCCCTGTAATTCGAACGTTGGTGCATTTAATGTTGTCCCAGAGGTCTCTGAGACTGTCCTCAGTTCTTTTCATTCTTTTTTCTTTATTCTGCTCTCCAGTAGCTATTTCCACTATTTTATCTTCCAGGTCACTTATCCGTTCTTCTGCCTCAGTTATTCTGCTATTGATCCCATCTAGAGTACTTTTAATTTCATTTATTGTGTTGTTCATCGTTGCTTGTTTCATCTTTATTTCTTCTACGTCCTTGTTAAATGTTTCTTTCATTTTGTCCATTCTATTTCCAAGATTTTGGATCATCTTTACTATCATTATCCTGAATTCTTTTTTAGGCAGACTGCCTATTTCCTCTTCATTTGTTAGGTCTGGTGCATTTTTATCTTGCTCCTTCATCTGCTGTGTGTTTTTCTGTCTTCTCATTTTGCTTATCTTACTGTGTTTGGGGTCTCCTTTTTGCAGGCTGCAGGTTCATAGTTCCCGTTGTTTTTGATGTCTGTCTCCAGTGGCTAAGGTTGGTTCAGTGAGTTGTGTAGGCTTCTTGGTGGAGGGGACTAGTGCCTGTGTTGTGGTGGATGAGGCTGGATGTTATCTTTCTGGTGGGCTGGTCCACGTCTGGTGGTGTGTTTTGGGGTGTCTGTGGACTTATTATGATTTTAGGCAGCCTCTCTGCTAATGGTTGGTGTTGTGTTCCTGTCTTGCTAGTTGTTTGGCATAGGATGTCCAGCACTGTAGCTTGCTGGTCGTTGAGTGAAGCTGGGTGCTGGTGTTGAGATGGAAAGCTCTGGGTGATTTTTGCCATTTGATATTATGTGGAGCTGGGAGGTCTCTTGTGGACCAGAGTCCTGAAGTTGGCTCTCCCATCTCAGAGGCACAGCACTGACTCCTGGCTGCAGCACCAAGAACCTTTCATCCACACGGTTCAGAATAAAAGGGAGAAAAAGTAGAAAGAAAGAATTAGTAGAAGTAGAAAGAAAGAATGAAAGAAAGGAGGGAGCGAGGGAGGGAGGGAGGAAGGAAGGAGGGAGGGAAGGAAGGAAAAAAGAAAGAAAGCAGATAAAGTAAAATAAAATAAGGTAATATATAATAAAGTTATTAAAATAAAAAATTATTAAAAGAAAAAAATTAAAAAACAAAACAAGCAAAAAAACGGACGGATAGAACCCTAGGACAAATGGTGGTAGCAAAGCTATACAGACAAAATCTCACACAGAAGCATACACATACACACTCACAAAAAGAGGAAAAGGGGAAAAAATCATAAATCTTGATCTCATAGTCCACCTCCTTAATTTGGTATGTTTCGTTTCCTATTCATGTATTTCACAGATGCAGGGTACATCAAGTTGATTGTGGAGCTTTAATCCGCTGCTTCTGAGGCTGCTGGGAGAGATTTCCCTTTTTCTTCTTTGTTCTCACAGCTCCCAGGGGCTCAGCTCTGGATTTGGCCCCGCCTCTGCGTGCAGGTCGCCAGAGGGCGTCTGTTCTTCGCTCCGACTGGACGGGGTTAAAGGAGCCGCTGATTCGGGAGCTCTGGCTCACTCAGGCCGGTGGGGAGGGAGGGGCACTGCGTGCGGGGCGGGCCTGCGGCGGCAGAGGCCGGCGTGACGTTGCAACAGCGTGAGGCGTGCCGTGCGTTCTCCTGCGGGAGTTGTCCGTGGATCCCGGGACGCTGGCAGTGGTGGGCTGCACAGGCTCCTCGGAAGTGGGGTGTGGATAGTGACCTGTGCTCGCACACAGGCTTCTTGGTGGCGGCAGCAGCAGCCTTAGCGTCTCATGCCCGTCTCTGGGGTTCGCGCTTTTAGCCGCGGCTCGTGCCCGTCTCTGGAGCTCCTTTAAGCAGCGCTCTTAATCCCCTCTCTTCGCGCACCAGGAAACAAAGAGGGAAGAAAAAGTCTCTTGCCTCTTCGGGAGCTCCAGAGTTTTCCGCGGACTCCCTCCCGGCTAGCCGTGGCGCAGTAACTCCCTGCAGGCTGTGTTCACGCCACCAAACCCAGTCCTCTCCCGGCGCTCCGAAGCCTCAACTCCCAGCCCTGCCGCCCCGGCGGGTGAACAGACAAGCCTCTCGGACTGGTGAGTGCCGGTCGGCCCTGGTCCTCTGTGCGGGAATCTCCCCGCTTTGCCCCCCGCACCCCTGTTGCTGTGGTCTCCTCCGCGGCTCCGAAGCTTTCCCCCTCCGCCACCCGCAGTCTCTGCCCGCGAAGGGGCTTCCTAGTGTGTGGGAACCTTTCCTCCTTCACAGCTCCCTCCCACTGGTGCAGGTCCCGGTCCGTATCCTTTTGTCTCTGTTTATTCTTTTTAATTTTGCCCTACCCAGGTACGTGGGCGGGTTTCTTGCCTTTTGGGAGGTCTGAGGTCTTCTGCCAGCGTTCAGTAGGTGTTCTGTAGGAGTTGTTCCACGTGTAGATGTATTTCTGGTGTATTTGTGGGGAGGAAGGTGATCTCCACGCCTTAGTCTTCCGCCGTCTTCCCGGAAACCCTATCGGCAGGCATATTCTTAATCACTGCACCACCAGGGAATTCGCTACATAATATTCTTAAACGGTGGAATTTCCTCTTGAAAATTCTGGTTGGTTCCTGTTCCAGATTGGTCAGAACCATTGTTAGCAAAGCAGATGTGTAAATCACACTAGCTTAGGTAGTTGTTCTATTTACACATTTAAGAAAAATTGTAAAATACAAAATACATTTTAAAAGGCATAAAACATAAATATATAGGTAGTTGAATTATTGTATACACCAACATCTGTGTAGCGACCTCTCAGTTCAAGTAAGAGAATGTTGTCCGCACCCCTGAACCCGTGTGTCCCCTTTCCCAATGACAACTCTCTGTCTCCCCCTTAGAAGTAACCACAGTTCCAGCTTCTGTGGTAATCACTTCTTTGTTTTTTTTTTTTTTTTGCAGTACGCGGGCCTCTCACTGTTGTGGCCTCTCCCGTTGTGGAGCACAGGCTCCGGACGCGCAGGCTCAGCGGCCATGGCTCACGGGCCCAGCCGCTCTGCGGCATGTGTGATCTTCCCGGACCGGGGCACGAACCCGTGTCCCCTGCATCGGCAGGCGGACTCTCAACCACTGCGCCACCAGGGAAGCCCCACTTCTTTGTTTTATTTGATAATTTTCACACCAAAGATTGAACTCTTAAACAATAGAATTTAGTTTTGCTTGTTTATGAAGAGAGCATATTTTTGGCTAGAAATGATTTAGCATTTGCAGAAGCCCAGGTCATCACCATTCAGTACTGATTAAGCACAGCCAACATGCTCCACTGACAACATGAGAGGCAGTGTCTTCCCCCCAAACAGCTTAGCTGTGTCTTCGTTAACAAGAAGTTAATTGATTTTCAAGCAATATTTTCTACCATTTAAACTCTTTTCCTCTTGATTCCTTCTTTTTAATCTCCCTTCTTCTTTAAAATGTCACTGGGGCTTCCCTGGTGGCACAGTGGTTGAGAGTCCGCCTGCCGATGCAGGGGATACGGGTTCGTGCCCTGGTCCGGGAGGATCCCACTTGCTGCGGAGTGGCTAGGCCCGTGAGCCATGGCCACTGAGCCTGCACGTCCGGAGCCTGTGCTCTGCAATGGGAGAGGCCGCAACAGTGAGAGGCCCGCGTACCGCCAAAAAAAAAAGAAAAATGTCACTGGATGTAAAGGTTAAACATAATTTCATAATAATGCTTTTTTTTTTTTAAAGTCATGAGCTATTTCTATATTCATGGCTGTAGACTGTTCCAACCTTGACTTTGATTAAGCTAATCAATTGCTATTTCCCTACACAGCAGTGCGACTGGCAGAAGCTGGGAGGTATTGATTAGTTCAGTCTTGCTGATGTCTGTAGACTGTTGAGCTGTTTGAAAGAAAGTTGTGGCTTGGACAACTCTCAGTACCATTCTGCCATCTCCTGTGTAGGCTAGTCTATTGATCTCGTAAAACTTATAGATGTACTTCAAATTGTTTTACTTGTACAAACCAATGTAAGAAGAGTTTAGTCCTTTAAAAAGCAGCTGCTGGGCATAGAGAGGCTAAGAGTTCAATACCTCAGAGTATTTGGGGCTAGTAGATAAAAATAAAGTTAGTTTTCTTCAAATCAAAAAAGACTAAAGGGACAAAGAGTCCAACACATTAATAAATGAGACATGACCGTTTCCCCTGATCCCAGATATTAAAGTTGCTTTTCCAAAGTAAGAGTTTTATTCTTCAAGAGAGACAAGGTCATGTGGGAAAGAAAAAGATCAGAAAATGAAAGGTGATGTTACATCAGAGTAGTAATAATTAATAAGTCTTGCTGGAAACACTATGAGAAATGTTGAGAAAGTAAAAAACATAATTTTAAATGACTATTATAATCTAGAATGTTGTTTTAAAAAGAAAAAATACTTTCAAAGACAAATTTCCATGTGTTCAATCAGATATAGCTCAGTTGAAATTAGATTAAATACCAGATGTACACGAACTGATTTCAGGGCATGTGGGATTAATCTTTTCTAGTTCATCATGTGAAAAAAGATAGGTCACCCTACGGCCAATGTCTGTTCCTTATTTTGGGAACATTATATAACAACATGTTAAAAGACCTTGTGGTATGGGAAATTTAAAATATATATAAAACTAAGGTAATAATGACTCCGTGTTTCCATCACCCAGCTTCAGTAATGATCAACTCAGGATTAATTATTTTCAACCTGGACACCACATAATTTCTTTAGTAAATAATATTTTAACACTCATCTCCAAAGACATGGATGTTTATTGCCATTTTAATAGTCACCATTGATGTTTTATGTTTGTAAAATCCTTTCTCTCAAATAATTACTCTACTTCCTCTTCTCTCTCATAATAGTTCTCAAACATTAGTGTGGGTGAGAATCATCAGGAAAGCATCTAGGATAGAGATCAAGAATGTGTAGTTTAAACACACATTCTGGAAATTTTGATACTGTTGATCTGTGGGACACACTTCGAGAAACATGACTTTGGAAATTCATACTAGAGTTTCAAAGTAATTCAGTGAGGTTAAAAGTAAAATATTTCATGTGAAGTCCACTTTTAAAGTTGTTTTCTCTGTGTTCATCATAAATATTAATATTTAGAACTCATCAATGTTCTATTTGCCATTTCCCCTTGTGATAATTTTACATTTGTTCTCTGTTTAAATGACTTTCAAGTTTCATGTAAATGAGATCTATATGCTATACTCCTAAATAAATTGAGGATTTATCCCTTCTTTTAGGAGGTATTAGTTTTAGAAAGCAGTCATTTCTGATCCTGTCTACAATATTTGCTATGGGGATTATTAAATATTTAACTTTATACATTGCATAGCTGAAGCTTTATAAATTGCATAGCTGAAGCACTCTTCAGGAAAGATGAAATAAATTTGGGTTTCTATTAGAAAAAATAAATACTAGTTCAATACAAAAAGGCATTCCTCTTATTGGTTAAAGCAAAATTAGAAAATCATTCTTCTGGTAGAGAAATGCTTGGGATGATCTACTTTGTCTTTCTGTCTCGGCCCATGAAGAGAGAGGCAGACAAATAAAAGATAAATGGGGAGACTTAAAAGCCAAGCTAAAAACCTTTGGCCAAAGTTCTGGGAGTAGAAGGATCATTGTGAAGAAAAGCTAATGGTTGCTCTTTTATAAGTTGTAAGTAAGCAGGGGTTCTCACTAGAAAGAGAAACAAAAGCTTTCCCTGTTCAAGAAAGTTAAATAGGCTTTGCAAAACATTCTCAGCAAGCATCATTATAAAGGATTTGGATCTCTATTGGCCAAAAAGGGAAGTCTGACAAGGAGAGATATGTGGTCACCAAAAATTACAAAAGGAAAATGAAAATCATCCTGCTTTTAAGATGAAGGTAAGTGTAGAATTTGCAAGAAGATGCAAAGACCATCTCACACCAGAGCCTGTGGCTGCTTAATGTCATTCTTACACAGTTACCAGTATGTTTGAGGTCCTCCTTGGTCCCCAGTTGTACAAGTCAGCTGGAAATTATTAGTGGATGTAAAAAGCAGATGTGGCACTGAAGGTTGAAGGAAAGCAGTGCAAATGGAACTTATAATTTCCATGGAAGAGAATATTATAGGTAGAGGAATGCAGGGAACTATATTCAAATTCTATGGTGTCAAGTAGATGCACCAGGTATGTGCTAGTAGGCAGTATAGGATTAAAAATTCTCTAATGATCAATGGATACGTTCCACTAGGTCATCAGTTTGATTTCTGAGTTGCGGATGTGTTAATGGAGCCTGAGAGCTCCTTAAATAGTACTGTCAAAAGCTGGAAGACATTTGGAACAAACATACCCTTTTTTTAGAATATATCTGCTTAAGTATTTGGTTGTAAAGTGTCATAATATGTGCAACATACAGCCAAATACTTAAGTCAAAAGAGAGAGGCATAAACAACTGTTGCAAAATGTTAACGACTGGTGAATCTCAGTGAAAGGTACCATTCTTTAAATGCTTCTGGGGCTTCGAGAATTTTGAAAATGAAAGTTGGAGAGTAAAAGAAATAATACAAGCATGTTTATAAATATAAAGGTAAATACCACATAAAACTAGTCAAAAGAGTTGAAATTGATTGTCTCTGGAGAGAAAAACCTGATAATAGTGGCTGTCTGCTGTTTTTCATTATATGACTCAGTACTATTTGTGTCTTTAAACACTATGAGTGCAACACTTTGACTAAAAACTAAACACTGGCTTTAAATGAAAAAAAGTCAAATAGGCAGACTAAGAGATCAGATTGCCAGATGCTTCACGGAATCAGAAAACCCATTGATAAATATGCTGAAGCAGTTTTATCTACGTGTATAAGGAAAAAAAAGTATACCATCTCAATTCATTGAGAATCACTCCAGAAGAGGGTGATAGCCATATGCGGGACAAGTCAAAGATGAAATACAGGGAGTCTGCGTGTCAGGAGAGAGGACAGCATTCCCTATGGCCACTCAGTTCAGTCTTTCTTAAGAGATAATACAAGATAATTTATTCATGAAGGATTACCCGAGCTAGGCTATTTCCCAAATCAAATGAAATCATTACATGCTTTTACTGACATAGGTGACATAGGTCATCGTCTATACCTCAGCTTCATGGGCACATTGTAGGTGCCCTAGAAAATCAATTTACTAACTACTGGTTCTTGCTCAAGAGGTCAGAGATCATTTGTGGGTAGAGGAACGCAGAGAGCTACCTCACATTTTATGATTGTAATGGAGAAAGAGCTCACCATTCTGGTTGTTTATGTTTTTATTTTGTTGTTACCTCTTGAACAAAAACACCAGGTGCCCTAAGAAGAGGGGGAATCCTGATGATATACTTATCTGTGTTCCAAAAGTTGTATCAATGTGCTTTGAAATGGCCTCAGCCTTGATCTCTAAAAGGAAGTATCAGTCATAGGTGATGGCCAGGGTGGACACTGCACCATTGAGCAGCTTGGCTGGTGGGTGAGTGATAGGACTAAGTAGTTGATATGCTCCCGACATATGAATCAATGGAGACAATCGTCAATTTCGACAAGAGATTTAGGCTGACATGACCAAGGTTTGGACCCTGATGCTGCTGGATAGTTCTGAATCTTGGTGCCAGTGAATCTGGGCTGCCAGTCCCCTGTCTCTGCTCTGTTACTCCATTCTTGTTCCTGGCTGAGGTGCCAGAACTGCAGAGCTTTGTGGACTTCGGATCTTGCCTCCTGTCAAAGCTGGTAAATGACCTTAGTGGCTGTCTCCTTAGAGATTGTCAGAAGCTGCAACTCAGCGCTGAGCTGCCTTGGAGGCCATGCAGTCCTAACAACTTGGCTTAAAGATGGAGGAGAGATCCTGACCCACATCAGTCTTTGTGCAAATGAGAAATAAACCTTTATTATGTTAGATCATGACTAAAGATTCGGTATCATTATTGTGACAGCTAAAGATGATTATCCCCATTAGATGCAATATGACTTGGAGAAAGAAGTGGAAGATCTCCAGTTCCACAGTGAATCACTACAAGGCATCAAAGACTTCAGAGTTACTGCGGAGATAAGGGTGCTGAGTTCTACAGTGAGGGAGTAGATTCCACATCTGTGATTAGGTCGTGGTTCCTGGCTGGCAAAATTGGGTAGGAGACTTCAGCAAACTGCCACAAGTCAGGCTCTGCAGCACATCTCAGTTGCTGCTTGGGGAGAGAAAAATCAGTCACTTAAAGAGAGAGAGAGGCTCATGAAAGATATTACTCCAGGGTATTCTGGTTGTGTGGGTCCCAGACATCTTCCTGGAGATGGGATATAAAATACCTGCCTGATCTCCAGTCCTGGATGAGAAGGGGACTATGACAGTCATTGGGCATTTGGTCTCAGATCCATTGCCAGCCTTCTCCTGATCTGTATCACAAGGGATTAACCTGCTGATTTTCATTTGGTTTGGCCAATGGAGGGAATTGGCAGAAAATTGGAAGGCAAAATCAAGAAGCCAGAGTTCTATTCTCCCTCTTGTACTCTGACTTGGGAGATGTTTAACATAACGGTTGTGCCTTTTCTTGTGGTACCAGCTTACCATTCAGTTTACCCCCTGGTGGTATTTGTTCGTATCAGGCATCCCTGAGTCCAGGGTTCTAGTAATTTCATATTCTTTTTTAAATCCCTGCAGCCTGAGGGGTGATAGTAGCTTTCTGCTGTTGCTAATGTTAAGGGTTCTCTCATCACCCATTTTGGTTGTGCATCTTTTCCAACACATTTGTAAGTAGTTCCCTGTGTTTAAGGTCCCTTTGAACTACATGTCAGGAGCTCTGTTTTGCTAATTGGGCCAGGCTGACTCGGACTGTAGACCTTGCTGAGGTCCCAGGACCCAGAGTTGGATAAGGCACCAGAATGGAACTCTAGATATAGGGGGAAAGACAGAGGGTGATGCCATTGGATGTGTGGGGGGATTTGGAAAAGTGTCCTGGAAGAATGGGACACTGAGGGAGAAAGATGTCTTTTATGGGATACCCACATTTGAGCTGTTAGGTAAGGAGTGTGCATTTTCTGTACCCTGTTAGCCGTGTACTTGGGAAATCCTCAGAGTACCTAACTTTTCTCTTACTCACTCATTAAAAGGATCTGAATCTGAGTTTCTCTCCTAGTGAACAATCAGACTCCTGGTGTCCAGGGCAAAAACTAGACCTCAGTAATATAGAAAGTTGTCTCTGGAACATCTAAGTTGGTTTTCTTAGGTCGACTCTCTCTTCCATCCAGTTGGTTTGCCTTTTGCAGATGGTAAGGCCCTTATGCAGACTCTGACCCTCTTCTTAGGAAAGGGATAGAACTATGCCAATGCTCGAAAAACTTGGACTTAGGTTCACAAATGTAATTATTGAAGTGAAAAATAGAGACTTTAATTAAGTGCCTGTGTGTGTTTGTAAAGAACGAATGATGTCATAATATCCTTTAAAAACCTCAAATATAGGTTCCCAGATTTTCTACTTACATGTTCACCATTCACACTGAAATGTGAGAGCAAAGAAAAGAAAGAGATGAACTTAAATGCCATGAACTTAAATTTGTTCTAAGCTTTTGGAGAGAAGATACAAATTGCTAAGGAGGAACTTTAAAGACAAACTGAAAAACACTCTATTTCATTGTAGCATGCTTCATTTCATGGGTTTTTAAACTTAACCACAGCGATATGTACTCGTGGTGGCAGAGACGTTCCACAATTGTTTGCACAATTCCACTCAGGCAAACTGGGTCAGGCAAGGAGGCATGACTGAAATGACAAATCATCCGAGTTCTCTTTCAATTCTTCCTCCTCTCTAGCTAGTCATCTCTAACCTATTATTTAAGGCCACCTCAAACCCTGCTTCTTTTGTACAAATTTTCTTCTTTGGGAACCCTCTGCTTTTTTCTAACCTGTTTGGTTTTACTGTTGGCACCTGTAGTTAGCACATTACGCAGTAGAAAATTTTATTCCAACTTTTTTCTATTGTACCATGTAACACATTTTTTTCCTTCAGATATGACATCACTTAAATTGAAAAGAAAAACCATGGGAGCGGGCATGTTGAAAAGAACTCAAAATAATACTAAATAGTTATAGTTAAAGTGGTAAGTCTTTCTATTTTTTCCTCTCCAGGACCATTTCCTTCCCAGATGTAACTGCGTCAACTCAACTTTTTCACATGTGTGCCTTCACGCTTCTGTGCCTTTGGAGTCGTTTTTTTCTCTGCCTGGAATGTGTTCTCACATTCTCTGCCCATCTTTCAAGACCCTGAAAAGCGACATGCTCTGTAGACTCTTTCTTGGTGTGCTCAGTCAGTGTTTTTTTCTCTGTACTCATTTCATTCTGCCCTGTTTTGCAACAAGCTCTTTACATATCACCTTTACTATAGTATGATATTCTTTCCTTGAGGGAAGGAGCCTATTTTATTCATCTTTGTATCTCTTAACAAAATCAAACCCAGCCACTCTTACTACATACTTAGGTCAATGAACTAAATGTATATGATATAGTATATCCATTATCTGTTTTATGAGGCTTTGTCACAGCCAGACTGGCAGCATCTTTGGGACAAGGCTTGAGACTTTTTGCTTTCCTACTAAAATAAAAATGAAGTTAGTTAAAGTATTACAATCACATCTTTCTGTATGTTTTGCTTTTTTAAAGAGATCTTTAATTTACAAAAATTCATTTGAATATCACAACATCCTATATCAGTAGGCTGCATTGGTGTAAAGAAAAAAAAATAAATGATCTTTTACATGGTCTTAGAGTCAGTCAGACCTGAGTTTGACTTCCTTCTCAGCTATCTGTAAGCTATGGGATCTTGGGATAATTCTTTAATCTCTCTAAGCCTCAGTTTTCTCATATTAAGACTAAAAATTAGTCTTACAGAATTGTTGGGAGGAAAGAGTGACATGTGAGTATAAAGACATGTGATACATATTTGACACTTCACATAAGTGAAGATACCTCTCCCCATCACACTGCCTAGGAAGTAGAGCCTTAGATGGGCTAAAAGATTGTCCAAGGCCACATGGCTGGCAAAGGATTGCAAACAGTAACAAAAGCAGGAGTGGAATCAAAGCGTATGCACATACCTGTTCCCTTGTGCTTTAACTCTGGGCTGAGACTGCACATTCCTGCAGGAAGCTGGAAATTCCTCACCTTTGCTATCATCCTGCTACCATTGCAAACTCCATAACCTAAGATACCACTGCAGCCTGCTGCTTCCTGGTGTGATGATGAATCTGAGGTTCTCAGAGGTTAAGAGACTCGTCCAAGGTCAAACAGCTATTTAGGAGCCATGTCTACCTTATTGCCCTAGCTCTTGCCTCGTGTGCCTGAGACACTGTGGTTGAATCTGGATGGACCCTGGGTGGAGGAGAGAGCTGCAGCTGCGGGAACAGCAGCACTAAGCCTAGCTCCAGAGCATCACACAGAAAGACAGCAACTTGGTATCTCTTGGCAAGCCAGCCTCAGAACACTGTGATAAGAAGGAGGAGGAGGGTAATTAAGACGAGGAGAGTGAAGACTCAGAGAGCAATGAGGTCATCCAGGATATGGAAGAGATGAATGATTACAGTGAGTAGCCTGATGATGGAGAGTCACTGAGGTGGACCTGGAAGACAACAGACAGGATCAGGACCAGTGGATAATTGAGGTAGACAGGGCAGGGTAGCCCCAGGGAGATTCCATGCCAGCCAACGTGCTCCACACCCCATGCAGAACCAGCTGCTGGTTGTTTAGGAAAAACAAAAATGAAACACAGCAAGAAAGACTTCTGCTCACCTGTTCTACTCATGAGGAAATGTCACACTCAAGCCATCTCCGATTAACAAAATACAGATAATAAAGTTGTAGGTAATTTATTAAATTACAGAGATTTATCTGTTTCTCATGAGTGAATATCTAGTTAACATAAATTGGTTAAAATCATACATCCAGTAATTGAAATTGTTACCCATGAAGTGGAACTAGGGAGAAATAGATATTGACCTGTAATGCATTCCACTTCATCCCAACACATTCTTTCTGCCAACTGCACTCTCTTCTTCCCATACTAAGATTTGTACAACTTAAGTTGGAAAAAAGTAAGAAGTGTGTTTAGTGAAAAAAAAAAAAACCCTTATATGCATTCAACCACTATGCTCCAGTATAAGGAGCCTGGAAACCCTTTGGATGATTGGCTATTTATGATCTCATGGAAAGTGATCAGAAGTAAAAGAAATAAGAAATGTATATGGGCTTGGAGCTCCTGTGATGTCATAGAAATGTTTGCTGGAAGGATTTTAGGAGACAAAATTCAGAGCAGTTTCTGAAATTTCTATGCTTTAGATCAGAGCTTCTCAAATTTGTGAGGTGGATATGAATTACCTGGGGATCTTGTGAAAATGCAGAATCTGATTCAGTAAGTCCTGGGAAGTCACTAGTTTTCCCTTCTCTTACAGGCTCCCATGTGTGCTGATGTTGCTGGTCCTCAGACAGTACTTTGAGCAATAGGGCTCTAGACCATGTTGACCATTTCTGGGTTGCTGAAACACTGAGATCCCCTAAAATAATTGCTAATATTTGCATTTTGAAAATAGTGGTTTTATCTGGATTAATGATGGTGTAGAACCAAAACATGAGTCAAAAGTAAACTCCAGGATGAGCTTCAGTCATAGTGAAATCAGCTTTAGAACTTGTCTTAATCCATGTGACGATAAGCCTACATTGTTTCTCATGTCTGTAAGTGCTGAATTATTCATATGAATGCTTCAGAGCAGCCTTCTATAAATCAAATGGCGAGAATTGAATTGGGAATTGTAATGGTGAGAAATTTTGAGCTCCTAACCTGATTTACCTGGGCACTCTCTCAGTTATCTTTCTTTTGTTCTGACCTAATCATTCCTGGTGATTTAGCAGCACCTAAATATAGCCCCAGAGACTCTTTCATTGCAGTATGTGATTTTTAAGCTCTTTGATTTTAAAGCCTGGTCAGGTGGATGTTAGAGTCAAAATTGAAATCTCAAGGTGTCATGTCAGAGACTTTATAGAGAAGGTTTGCAGTTGGTTCATCCAAATGCTTTTACTTGGTTCACAAGGTTGGGCTAATATGACTCTCTCATAACAAGTTATTTGTGATAAAACACCTGATCTGACTCGTTTGACAGCAATATTTTATTATTCCTTTTAATGAAAATACAATATTCTCTCCACTTCCCCTCAGGACAACTTGGTTTATGTAAGGATTGAAATATTTTATATGGATGATAATCATTCACTTCTGTTGATTTTCTATTGATAAATAGATCCTGAATATTAGAGACTAAGAATTTGACCAAGAACCCTGATACACTGATTAGAGTAGTAAGAAACTGAGCACATTGCAAGTTACAAGCAAAGCTTTAAAAGTAAGTTGAAATAATTGTCAATATAATACAAGTGTTTTTTGATGATATAACAAAAAGGTTGGCCTTTGATAATGCGTTGTCTTAACTGTCTCACAAGGTTGCTGTGAGGATCAAATAGGAAAGTGTCTTTGAAAGTGATCTATAAAGTCTAAATAGTATTTCTGCCTTAATTCTCCCCTTCTACCAATCTATTTTACATAAGACCACCACAGGAGTCTTCTTAAATCATCAGTTTGATGTCATCATTTCCCAGTCCAAATACCTCCAGATGCCCATTCCAACCTCCTTCTGATGAATTGGGTTTGGCTTCCCTTGGCATTTAAGAAACCTCATGCTACCTTTCTAGTCTTATCACCAGTTATTTTACTGTTCTAACCTCATATTCCAAGGCTGTTGGGTTATATCTGATCTCCTCTGAGTTCCTGGACCAAATTTTCCACTGTCTCCTGGATATCTCCATCTGGTTGTTGCATAGTGATCCTAATTCCAAAGTGTCCAAAACTAAGATCATAACCTTTCCTTATATATTTCCTATTATCTATTTAGTTGCTTAAGCCATAAAATGGGGAGTTTGGGGGGGTTGTTTTGTTTTTGCTTTGTTTTTTTACCTACACCTCTCTCACAAGCTCACTGTCAATGAGCGATGGGAAGTTTTCCTTTACCTGCCCTTCTCTCATAGGCGCACCCTCTGTGTTACCCATATCCATTAACTCTATCATATCCATTAACTCTATCAGACATTTTTTTCAGGCCTAATATCCTGTGGTTCTTTTAGTGAACAAATATTTATGAATCACCCGCCATGTGTTGGCTACTGTATACGTTTAACTACAAATTTGGTGGCTTAAAACTACACATTATTTTACACTTCCAGAAGTTAGAAGTCCAACATGGATCTTACCAGGTTAAAATCAAGGTGTAGGCAGAACTGTGTTCCTTCAGGAGGCTCTAGGGAGGACTCCACTTCCTTGTCTTTTTCAGCTTCTAGAGGCTGCCTGCATTCCTTGGCTTGTGTCACTTCCATCTTCAAAGCTACTGATGGTGTTGGTCCAACCTGTGCTTCTGTTGACATGTCTTCTCTGACTCTGACTCTCCTGCCTCTGGCTTTCACTTATAAGGACACTTGTGATTACATTGAGGTCACACCTGGATAATCTCTCCATTTCAAAATCCGTAGCTTAGTCACGTCTGCAAAGTTACTTTTGCCGTATTAGGTAACACGTGAACAGGTTCTGGGGATTAGGACATGGATGTCTTTGGTGGGGGCAGAGGTGGGTAGGTGAACATTATTCCATCCACCACAGCTATCTTCCTAAGCAGTGTGAACAAAAAAGTCAACATCATGATGTAGTTCCTGCCCTCAAGGAGATGAAAGACAAAGCAGTTAGATGAGTGGGCAGCTACAATATTATGTAATTACTGCTGTGGAATTATAATACAAACTCTAGAATTTCTTTGGGAATCAGGGAAGACTTTGGAATGAAGTGATATCTAAGACATGACTAAAATTCGATTTGAGGTTTTTGTTACATCTTAGGAGGGAGAATAATGGCACCAAAATAAGTTTGGTATAGCAATTTAGATTCTAATAACATCAATCTGATTCTCTCACTTTTACAGTGGTCATCAGACTGGCTTAACATAGATATTAGTTCTGCTGCAAAGATACAAATATGGGTACTGTATGTACATACTATGTTTATACACATAATCTTCATGTATATGCAACATGCCATTTAACAGCTAATATAAGCTATAGAACCAACACATAAATGCAAGGCACTTTTCTATGGGCAAAGGGGAATAGCAAATCAGGCACAAATTCTGCTGTCCGGGAACTCACAATTCAGAAGGGATACAAGACATGGGCATACATCTTTACAAAAATATGAGGGAGAAAGAGATGACTGTCATAAGAGAGATATAGATATAATATTGTGTGTATACAGGGCTGGAAGGGAGTACTTTCAAGTTAGAGGAAGCAGGGAAGACTTTGCAATTAATGTCTGATTTGAGCTGGAGTATTGAAGGATGGGTGGTTGGGCTTTGGTTACATTGGCAATGAGAGAAAACGTTAAAAAGTCATGTGCTCCACATTGCTCTTAAGTAGAGGAGAGGAACGTTCCTGCCAGATATCTTTGAGTCTTTGAAACATCAGTTGAACAAATGTGAATTCTAATTACAATTTCACCTGTACCAAGCAGAATTATTCACACATTTCTATTGCTCCCACCAAATCTTCAGAAGGATTTCTGCTGCAGTCTGGTAAGGAAAATGTATAGAAATAACTCACATACTTCCTTGTTAGAAAAGGAAAGATTAAGAAATTCCCAAGGGGGAAAAGTACTATTACTGAACACTTTCTAGAGGAAACACAGAAAAATTTGGAAAATTATTTTACAATAAATCATTTAGTACATATTAAGCACTGGCACTCTGCAAAACACTGTGATAGATGATATGGGGAATACAAATATTTTAAGACATAGTCTCTATTTTTAATCCATCTATTTTGGGAGAAAAAACAAGAGATTGAGTACATGATAAAGCCATGTTTGATTCACATTACATGGCTAGGAGATAAATCGGATCAATTCTAGTGGGTCTGATTTGGGAATGCTCATGAGAGAGAGAACACCTGAGTCTGACCTGGAAGAATAAGCAGGGTTACAATAGACGAAGGCATGGTTAGAGGGCTGGAGGGAGGGTAAATTTGTAGGGATGAAATTCAGGCAAATAGAGCTGCAGGTGAAAAATCACAGAGGTAGAATAGTCAAGTCATTTTCAGGGACTTCCATGTCATTTTCTTTCCCCAAATCTGAACTGAGCAGTAATCGTGGGGAGTGAAACTGCAAAGAAGATGGTCCCTGACTGATGAATTTATAGCCTTGAGGAAGGTACAGAGAAAGACAATCAAGTAAAGTGTGATTTATATTGTGGCAGAGACAAAACAGAGAGCCCGGTTTTTGCCTAGTTTAGAAGTCACCAAGACCAGAGAGAGCTACCCAGAGGATGTGGTCCATCTGAGCTGAGTCCTGAGGGATGACTTTGAGTTGGCCAAGCAAAGAGAAGGAAGATGGAGATGTCTGTGCAAAGACCCAGAGCAGAGAGACCAGGAGCACAATGCATTTGAAGAACTTCAGAAAATTTCTTTGTGGTTGAAGTCTAGGCTTTTGGGAGAAGAAGATGAAGAAGCTTATTGATGGTAAGCAGCAGCTGGATCATATAGGATTTTAGAGACAATGTAGAAGGCTGTTTTAACTTCCAGATTAGAGTGATTGAGAGTCAAATCTATAAAATGTCACTGGGGATTAATAAAGATGTTACAGATGAGATAGATATGAGATACATGAAAGGAGATTCCTTAGAAACCTGTCTAACTGGGAGGGCACTAAAAGTGGGCTCTACGAATGCATTGCTATAGAGAACAATAAGGAAAACCTACTCAGGAGTAAAGTCGAGGTGAGAAAGACTAAGTAGTGCATCTGAGGAGAAAGGGCAAAATAAGTTACAAATAGGAAAAGAAAGGTTGGGGGCCATGGAGGGCAGGAGAAATGAGGGAGAAGCTCAGGATTTGCAATGAGATGTTCATTTGCATAGAGGTGAGTGTAGACAAAACTATGTAGAAGGAAAAAAAAAACCCACCAAAATAAAAAGGTAGGTAGAAGGTAGCCTTTGCAATGGAGTCACCTTAGCTGGGTAAATGCAACTTGATGGATCTTTTTATCTAATGTACAGAAAAGTGGTTTGACAATTTGACCAAGATATTTAAGGCTGAATCCTCACAAGAAAAAAGCAATCTCATGAGTCTTAATTCACCTCTCCACTTTACTGTTTTTTTGGTCCACATAGCAAAGAAAGGACAAAATATTTTCTGATAGATTAGCATGGTTACCTCCATGTCAAATGTATATAGAGCTATAGTATTATGTTTCTTGGTTTTTGGTAAAAAGAACTTTCTGATTTAGGACAGGGAAAGAAAATGTAATTTAACATAGAATTTGAACTGTGGAAAATTCAAGGGGAAATTGATGAGATTGAATCCTATCAAAGAATACTGTCTTGATGACTACTTCCTTCCTCTTAAGAATGATGATTTGTCAGCTTCAGCTCTAATTTTGGGGGGCCTCAATCTTTTCCCATAGTTTTAGAGCCCTTGAAACAGACATATGTGCTTACTCTTCAAAGAACCTTTTGGTTGCCGGGGGGAAAAATACTTAAACTTTTCTCTCTTTAACACATCTTTTCACATCTGCTGGGCATCCCAGTTCTTTCCCCTTTCCCTTCCTCACCTAACTCCCCAAAAATGTTTTATTATAAACTGTGTACATGTTGCTAAGCTCTTTTATTTTTGTCTCCCAAAACACTGTGTAGACTTTGTGTAGAACAGCAACCTGATGTAGACATAAGATATATGAATATTAAGTGTACTTAAATCATCAACTAAAGGGTTCCTTCTGTATACAGTCTTGCTCACACTGTACCCAGTTAACCTTTTATCACTTTTTAAAACATACACAGCTTCATGGCATGAGCTCATTCATCTTTGCTAAAAGGCTTCATGGAAATCTGAACAAAAGTAGTTTCCATTAGATATTCTCCAACTCTAATGTGGATCCTTTCTTTTATCACTTCCTTTTAGTTTTTACTTCTTTTTTTTTTTAAATAGCTAATAGCTGTTCTTAAGCTCTTTGGGACTTAGAGTAAAAAAGCATAGTTATAAGTCATATAGCATTAGCAAAATGTGGTCCCCAAGAATCAACCTCAAAAAAGATGGCCAGAAAATTAGAGTTGCAATAGACATCTTGGGCAATGGATAAAGAAATTAAGCAAGCAATTAAATAAGATCTTTCTCAGTAGCAGGGGAAAAAGTGATTAGAGGACTGTCTATTGCTGTACAATTTGGGAAGAAACTCAAGACCATCATGTAAGGTATCTTGAAAATGTCAAGACAACCACTCTTGTCTTTAAGATACCCTACTTGGGAGACATCCCATGCAATCTTGTGGCAACATTTATTAAGCATTTGGTTTAGGTCTGTAAATCCAGGTGCAGGTGAAGATATACTTTTGTTGTTGCTCTTTCCTGACTCCAACCTAGATCAAACTACTAACCCACCACAATACTTTTCTTACTACTGATTTTCTTCTGATTATAGGGCCAGCAAATTTGTTATTTTTAAGCTAGTTTGATAGTGAGTAGCAGTTAGAAAATATGGTCTGTAGATGTAAATATACTTAATAACCCAAAGCCCTATGATGGCACCCATGTGCAGACTGGGATCATAAGCCAGAGGACCTTCCCTTCACTGGCTAGATAGTTTTAAACTCCTTGGGAATTTCCCATCTGATTGTAAGATGTCACATACTAAGGAAACAGGTAGGTTTCAGTCATAGGCATGGAAGGAGACAGAGGTAGTAACGACCTACATGTGGTTTAGCTAACATCTTGCTCTTCTACGCTCTTGTAGATTTCAGTAGCTAAAACTAAAAAGTTCTCAGTTTCACAATACAATAACATTCATTTTACTCAGGTCTGAAATGAATTAAAATCTTGACTTAGCTGGGGAAAAAAACCCCCAAAACCTAAATTCCTCCTTACCTGTCACATCAATATACATTTCAGATGGATCAAAAAATTGAACTATAAAGAATGAGACTGTCAATACAGAAGATAATATGAGCAAATTAAAAAAAATATATTGGAATGCGAAATGTATTTCTAAGCAAGACACAAAATCCAGAAAACATAAAGGAAACACAATACACTTAAATAACAAAACACAAACATTTCTGCCCAGCACAAAATAACATAAAATTCAAAGGAAAATTGAGCAAAATTATTTACAACACACGTGACAAAAAGTACTGATTTTATTTATCTATAGAGAGCTCTCATAATTCCATATGAAGAAATTAATAAGAAATAGAAAAAATATACAGAGTAAAGAAAGACTTTTAATATAAAAAGAAATACAATGGCTTATAAGCATAAGAAAAGATGCTTTACCTCAATTTAAAAATGCAAATTAATACAATAATGACATTCCACTTATAGTAAAATGGAAAAGATAAAAAAGTGATAATTATATTTTTGGCCATAGTGGAGGGAAATGGGTACTTTAATACACCGTTGGTGGGAGTGTAAATTTGTATAACATCTTTGAAAATCAATCAGGAAATAGTCAAAAAAGAGAAAATATCCTTTGATCCAACCTTTCTACTTGTAAGAATTATCCCTTAAGTGTACTTCCATTCATGTGCACAAATATATGTTCAAGGATTACATTCCATTTCTTATAGCACTTTTTGTTTTTCTCTGTATCAACAATGATCATTTTATTTGTTGCTTAGTTTTCTACATCCTTCTCAAATTCAGCAAAAAATTATAAAATCCATACAAATGACATTCTTTTTACATGATGAAACATATCAGATACTCCATCAGTTTCAACTTTATTCTACAGACCTCTCTGTTGGGGTCCCCAGCATCACACTCTGAGTGGGACTGGTTGTTCTCTGGCCTCCTGAGCAGTTGTCCTGGCTGTTCCCTCCCTCTGTCTCCTGGATCCATGTCTTCTTGGACTGATACATTGAACTAATATTTTGTTTATATATAAAATTCTAAGTAGATCATAGTTTCCTCTAAAAAATGTGAAGGCATTTGTTTCCAGAGCTGCCGTTGAGAACCACTTCTCTTTCTCTCTGGAAGCTGTAGAAACTTTTCTTCTGATGCCCTGACATTTCATGACTGTGTGCCTTGATGGGGTGCTCTTTCCATCCATTATACTAGACAGTTGGTAGACCCTTTCATTTAATAAACTCATGTCCTTTAAGGCTGAAACATTTTCTTGTATTACCTCTTTTATTACAATTCTTTTTATTTTATTGTAAATTATGATAGAGGTACAGAAAAACCTCATGAAATAAATGTTTATTTAATAATACATCATTGTAAGAAAAATACTCTGGAAAAAACCACCCAGATTAAGAAATAAAACTTTGCAGACCACCTCAAAAGTCCTTCACATGCCCCGTGCTGATCACAACTTCTTTTCCTCTCCTTTAAATTGACACCATCTTGGGTGCTTGTTACCCATCTTGCTTTTCTTTATAATTTTATCACCAAGGGATACTTCCCTAAGCAGTTTTTTTGTTTGTTTTTGTAAATTTCTTTTAATCTACAGAATATCTCACCATATTTTTTTCTTGAAATTTGTTCATTGAAGAAGCCAGGAAATTTAATTGATAAAATATCCTATAGTATGAACTTTGTTGTTTTTATCCCCATGCTGTATTTTAAGCTGCTTCTTTGTCCTATGTATTTCTTAGTAGTTGGACATAGAGACTTCATCAGATATAGGTTCACTTTTGGGTGCAAGACCTCTTCAGAATTGGTGCTATGAATTTCCATCCAGAGGCACATCATGACTGGTTGTTTCTATTTTTATAATGATACCAGTGCTCAATAGTTAGCTCCATTAATTTATTGGAAGTGAGAAAATCTGAAATTCTAATACAATGATCCTTCTTTTATTAGCTGAAATAATTCTATAACGAGTAAATTCCTTTCATCTATGATTTGGCTACCTAATTACATAGTTTGTAGAAGAATGATAGGACAAATTCTTTAATGCTTCCTTTTATTTATCGTTTTCAAAACAATGAGTTGAATTCCAGTTATCCTCCATAAGTGACAGAAGAGTTTTTTTTTTTTAGCTGTTATTGACTTATGGATTTCAATTTGATTTGTTTCAGTCAATTGAAATGATCCTTATTGTTACTCAAATCGTCCCATCTTTAGATAGTGAGATCTTCAAGGAGGCTCCTGAGTCCTTCTGATATATTTATAGAAGTCTTTGACAAGATGTTCCAGATTCATCTCAGACAGTTTGTTCCCCAGGTGTCTCTCTCTGTTTCTCCCTCTCTCCTTCTTTGTCTCTCTCCCTGTGATTTGCTTTTAAAGTAGTGACTGTTATTTCAAGACCACAATGTGAGCTCTGGAGATTCTCATTGCTACTGGCTTGGTCATTATTTGCTTTTTTTTAGTTTTTATTCTGACACTTCTACTTTAAAATCCAAACCACAGGGCTTTTACTTAACCTATTCTATCTTGCATCAGAATATCCTTTCTTCTACATTAAGATTGCTGGTTCTTTACCGATGAACCTGTTTGCAGGGCAAAATTGAGACACAGATGTAGAGAACAAAAGTATGGACACCAAGGAGGGGATAGTGGCCGGAGGTGGTGGTGGTGTGATGAATTGGGCGATTGGGATTGACATGTATACACTAATATGTATAAAATGGATAACTAATAAGAACCTGCTGTATAAAAAAATAAAATAAAATAAAATTCAAAAATTCCATAAAAAACTATTGCTGGTTCTCAAAACAGTGGGGATGATAGAACTAGCATATCACAATGTTCCTCACTTGCTGTATCCCTCATAACAGGTAACAGTTTCAGTGTAGCAGTAGCACTATTACCAACACCAATATGATTACTGAAAGTAATAAAAATTTTTGCATATGATTTTCCTATTCTCACATTTTTTATAAATGTATTATGTCTACATTGTCAAAGTATATAGCCATTGTCTAATGTACTCTCTACCTTATAACCCTCATTTAGTCATAGTTCTTTGAGTGAATATATATTTAGTGTTCATCATAAGTCCTTACATCAGTGTCATCTTTCTGTTTGTCTGAGGTCACTTTCTGCTAAATTTCTTAAGAAGTGTTCATGGAAACAATATTCCCTAAGCTCTTGAATGTCATTAATGATTTGTCTATGGCCTTCATACTTGTATCTTAAGTAAAGTTAGTTTATGGCTCAATATAAAAATCATTGGCTCGCATTCTCTTTCCTTGAGCGTCTTGCATATGCTACTCGATTTTCTTCTGGCATAAAGCGTTGCTTTTGAAAACTCTGATGATAACCTAATTATATTATGAGACTATCCATCATAAGAGACTTGATCTTTTTACCTGGCTGTGAATGCCCGAAGAATTTTTTTCTTTGATATTTAATAATCTTAATAGAATATGTCTTAATGTTAGTCATTTTTTATCAGTTTTCTCAGATACTCAGTACATCCTTTCAAAATGTAATTTCAAATCTTTTTCTATTACATTGAGAAAATTTTCTGTAATTATACTTTTATTGTATTTATTTTGTTCTCTGTTTTGGTTTTCTTTTTGGAAGATTCCATATACACATATGTTGAGAGTTGTTTGCCTCCTTATTTGTCATTTATACTTGAATCCTTTTTCTTCTTTCTTTTCTTTTTTATTTTTGGACCTTTTCTCCTTTTTACCTCTATTGGTCTTGAGGCATTTTTTAAGTTTCTTAAAGCATTCTTTGCTCTTGTGTTTCTTTCAATTTAATCTTCACGTTTGAAATCATTGTTTCTTTTATTTACAATTATTTCTTGAGTTCTATTAAGGCACTTTTTAACCTCTCTAATTCTGATTTATGTTATTATTTATAGTTTGTATTATTTCCTTAATATCATTTAATTTATCTAATTTTTATCATCCAGAAGCTTTATAGAAATCCCAATCTGTAATCTCTTCTTCTATTCTTCTTGTTCTGATGGATTTATGTATTTTTCATCTCTCATATTTTTGTGAGGATTAGGGAGAGGGAAGAAACAAAGACATCTTTTCAATCCACAATATTTCATCAGTGCCATTTTTCTTGTGGGTTATTTTCCTGTTATTTACAGGAGATTTCTATTCAACTCATTAATCTTTCATTGCTTACATATGTTGTAAATATTTACTTTCAGTGTGTGCTTGTCATCATTAAAAAAATCTTATCTGAGGTGTTGAGATTTTAATTTCAATTCTTATCCTTTCATTTATAGTTTATACTATTGTTTAATAAATTCTTCCCTACTTCAGATGTGACAATATTTTCTTATGTGTTCTTCTAAAACATTTAAAGTTTGCTTTTCATATTTTTATCTTTAATTTATGTGGGGTTAATTTTTGTGTGTAGTAAGACATAGAGATAATTTTCTGTCATGTAGGTAGCTACTTTTAGCTGAAGAATTTTTCCTTTCCCCTTGATTTGTAATGTTACTCTGGCATACACCAAATTCCTCCTTTTTCATTGATCTATTTATGAGTTCACTGTTTTTCTCCATCTGTCTCTCTTAATTGATACTACACTGTTTTAATTACCACAGCTTATTAGTAACTCTTGAAATATGGTAGGTGAAGTTGTTGCTCCTTATTCTTTTGCTTCGAAATGATCTTGGTCATTCTTGACATTTACCCCTCTAAGGTCTGGAAAGAAACAAATATACTCTGCTGCAATTTTGATTAGAGTAGTTTGGATTCATGGATAAATTTGAAACTTATTTTTATTTACTTCAGTTATCTCATAAAGCAGACCTACTGTGCTCCCATGGAGCATTTCCAGATAAGTTAAAAAAGAATATATACATATTCTCCACGTCTAGACATAGGCAATGCACATTTGCACCTGTTCATATATGAATGGAATAGTCATAGAAATATATGTAAAAACTAGTAACTGTCAATGTTTCTGGGGAAGGAATTGAGATCTGAAGTGAGACAGATGTTTACTTTTCACTGTAAAATATGTTATACTATTTCAATTTTTCTACTTTGTTCATGAGGTAGTTTTTCTATTAAATGATCCCATTTGAAGAGTACAGTTGTCTTGCCTAAGCCAGCATCTTAATTATGACAGATGATTAGTGTAAGAATTGGGGAATATATTGAAGTGGCAAAACCACATTCTTTTTTTGTGATATCTTCTACCATTTACCACAAAGCTCTAGCCACTCAGAAATCTTTAAATAGAAGTTCTAGGGTAATTACCCCAATTTTCTTACTGAAGATGACTATGATGTCATTCAAATATTTTAAATGGCAGAAATCAATTCTTCAAATTTATCTGATAATGTCTCAGGCTATGTGTGTAAACAAGATGAAGAATTAATCATTTGGTTGCTAGTAATGGGTGAAAAAGGCTATAGTTTATTCACTTTTCTATCACAAATAGCTCAGTGACTTGTATGTAAATGATCTTTAATAAGTATCTTTTAAAGAATGAATTAATGAATAAGTGCATAGAAAATGATTGATAGGTACTGTGAGGGTGGTGTGTGGTGGTTTGTTGTGGGGTGTAAATACAGAACCTAGAATATAGCAAGTGCTCAGCAAATATATCTATTGCTGTTCTCAGTACTATACATACTTCTATTCCTATTACTCTAGAGCTTTGTCCTCAACTTAACTCTGGACAGTATTTTTTGTTAATGATCTGGGTAAAGATAGAAGGATGTTCATCATTTTAATGGATTTCACTCCTCTTGAATGGAAAGAACTTCATAGGCTAGAACAATGTGCTGAATCTAATGAAGTGTCATTTAATAGTGTTCAGTATCCTAAAGATGAGGTAAAACTCAAATTATCAAGGACAGGGTGAAGGTAGAATTTCCTTAATGGCTGTATGTGTAAGATTTTAAAGAGTCTTAGTAAGGAGTATGTCTCAGCCTGAATTACTAGTGTGCTATGGCCACTAAAGAAGGTGATACTATCATAGATTTTATTTTAAAAACTATTTTCTACAATGAGGACACTTACAGTGGTGTTCTGTGAAGTAAAGATCAACCTATACTTGAAACATTTGTTATGTTCAACTCTTGACATCATACTTCCTGAGAAACTTAGTTTGGTAGGATATTCAAAAAAGTGTTCAGAATGGTGTATTGAAAATAGAAATTCTTCCTTTGAGAAGAGAATGACTCATGGAAGATATAATAGCTGTCTTAAAATATTTAAAAGGAAGTCAGATGATGGAGACTTTATGACTTTTAGGGGAAAAAAAAGAATAGATCAGTATAAGGAAGAAAGTCCAAATGGTCCCAAACGTAGCCAGTTGCTTTAGAATTCCTGATTCATGGTATTGTGCAATGATAGGGTTCACAACCACATGTTAGGATTGTAGTAGAGGATTAAGGAATTAGTTACGTGGTTGGATCAGGTGAGCTTTAAGCTGAGTATTTCGTATTCCATGATCTATTTTGGCCTAATATAGGGTGACTTCAGATATGGCCATATTTATTATTAGGAAGCATTATTATACACCTGCCTCTGTTGATTGACTTGCTCAATAGAATTCATATAATATTGTGGGAACTGAACAAATGTTGTTTTATCTTTACTATTTTTAGACCTATCAAATAGATAACACAAGATGTTGCAAAATGATGATATAGTTGGTAGCACAAAAGGTGATCTGAGTAGTTTAAGTGTTTAAAACTACTCCTAGTGTGGCAATAATTGTTATTGGGTAAATCACAGAGTTGGTTCATGTGTCTAACACTCAGTACATTGTCTGGCACACGTTGGGCACCACTTGTTGAGTGAATGGATGGCTAATTCCTCTCATTGCTTGATTGGTGATCACTAGCTTCCAACCTGCCCGAAGCACCATTTATTTAATTCACCTTAAGACTTTCCCCACAAATTCTACATCCTTGAAGAAGGAGGCATACATAATAATGGGAGAAGGCATGGGAATGGAAGCTGCAGGAACTGGTGGGGAGATCTCTGGCAGTGCAGAGGAAGTCAGCTCTGAGAGTGAGGCTGAGGGTTTTCAGGAGAGACATAGAAATGTTTAAGGGGAGATTCAAGGCAACTCTCCAGGATGGGGGCAGTAGAGAAAGTACTTCAAATTATGGCACTCCACTAGAAAAGATTGCTTTCATATGAACATTTATAGAATATATTTGGGACAACTCTTTTGAACTCAAAAATAACATTCTGTAACCTGTAAGGAAATGTAAAAATGTAATGAAAAAGTGTAATCATATAAAACAACATGAAATCCTACTAAACATCAAAATCCTTTTGTGGAAAGTGAAACTCTTAGAATGTGTTTTTGAACTGTTTGTTTATTTGGTACTGATGGCTATATGTGGTCACAGAGACCAGCAAGGCCATGACAGTTCTATTTAGCAGTTTGAAAATATTGGTCTTTAGACCATGCATGGGGAAATTCTATGATGTCCTAATTGTTAACTGTACTCTTATCTTGGATGATAGTCAGATGAGAGATGTCCACACTTCACTTAGTCTTCCCTACAGAGATCATTATTGATTAGATTGTACAAGAAGAGAAATACATATCTCTAGATTTTATTTTTGTTTCTAGTGACACAATTTGACAAAGACTTGTATCAACGATTAAATTTTGTGCCTCTTCCTAAACATTATGAATCTTCTTCTCTAAGGACAATAGATTATGGTTTAAAGGGATTTATTTAAATCCCTTTGTGCTCTTTTTAAGTAACTGTCATATATCTCTGCTTAAAAAAAAAAAAAAACTATTTGGAGGCAAGAAGTCATTAATTAAAAATTGAGAAGTTTTTCTTCCTTTCTTTCTCCCTCTTTCCTCACTCCTTCCCTTTTTCATTTTCTCTTCCTCCTCCCACTTTCCTCTCTCTTTTCTGACAAGCTGTGTAACAACTGTATCCAAGTTCCCAAACTTTTTACCCTCCAAATTCTTTCCCTGCCTTCACCAAGAGGTGAACAGACCATAAAATACTGTTTCCATGAAATCAGAACTGTCAGCACATGTGTGGGCAAGAGAAAGGAGTTGCAACGGAACATTTATCTTGGAAATGTTTTTGTGTGTGTCAAACAGAGATGAAATTATTTCTGAGTTTAAAAATGGTCAACACAACTTGGAAAACATGGCAATATTTATTCATGATAATAAACCTGTTTTTAATGAAATCCATGGATGTCCAAACACAAACTGAATCATGACAACCCAATGGCCTTTTGTTACAAAAAACATGACATATGTCCCATTAATTTGCTAAATGATACGAGTGCAGAGAAGGATGAATCAAAAACACTAAAATCCTTTTAAACACACCATCTAATATAGATATCAATTCTGGAAACGGCATTCAAAAATAGTTCCTCTGCTTTAATTTCATCTGCTGATTTTTTGTTACTGTACTTTTACAAATTTCTTTAAAGCTCTAATTGTCATCATTCATTTCAACACAAAACTGCTAGCACTTTGGCTTGACTTTTCATAGAGGACTGAATTCTATCACACTAATACATATGTAGGGAGGTATACAATGTCATTTGGAAATATATGAGTCTGAAAGGGCCATGATAAATATCCTACAAACTATATAGTTCATAGGCTATATATACCATATGGTATATATGATGGTTGACTAGATAAAATTATATACCTGTCTGATTTGATTGTCCCTAACAACTTCAGACTTCTTTTACATTAAAATTACTTATTTGGCAGAAAAAGTTTAAGTTTGCTAGAGATTTAAGTTTCCACACGTACAATTAAATCAAATTCCTAAATAACTGTTGCTTTTCAAAAATTCACCTTGCTCTTTTCCAGAAGTCATTTGGACCCATTTGATAACATACAAAAATCAAAGTAAATGCAAGAAAAGACCTTTCTAAATAAAATTTTCTTATTGTTAACTTATAACATGGTCACCCTATTATAACTTTTAAATTGAATTATTAGGATCTGCAGATTTAAAAAAGACAATAATGTTCATAAATAAAATCCTAGAAAGAAAGGCACTTATGCCCTGCACATGGTTATTCCAGTCTGTAGATGCTACAACCCTTTTCAAATGAAACTGGTTTCTGGCCTGCATACAAATACAGCAAAGTGCCAGAATAAAATAATATCAGAATGCTTATGAAAAATAATCAAGTTTGTTACCAAATGTTTCACATCAGTAGGAAATTTCTTTAGAGACTTCTGATGGAAATTTGAAGTGTATGTTGTTATATCAAGTGCAGGAGAGGTATAAGGCTGTTGGAGAAATTTCCTTAGTTTGTTGACTCAAAAGCCAAAACAATTGTTGTAACAAAAAGCTTGACAAGATAATTAAATGAATGATAACAAAATCTCGTCAGGGAAGTGCCCATTAATTGAATTTATTTGGGAGCATATTTCACATGTATAACCAAATTATCTAATTTTCACTCATATTAAAAAGTGATAGTCTATAACAACTACTTACTAGAAATGAAGGGAAAGGCCAGTACTTTGAGCCAATAACACAGAAGAAAACAAATATCAAAGGACTGCCACCATATTCGACAGCTTCCTAAGAATTCCATTCATCATTTTGCCCTATGAAAATATTTCTGTGAAACTCGCCAAAGAAAAGAATCCCAGTAATTTCTATGTAGTAGTGTCTTTAAAGCTGGAACACAAAACCACATTCTCTGAATCCTTTCATTACATTAACATGTGTCAGTATAAGTGTGCCAACAGGTGAAATAACTGAGAATAATATGTTATAGATAAAACAATTGAGTTCTGGTATTTCTTTTCTGTTAGAAGATTAGTGCCATCCTTGTTTTCTTCTTTAGTATTACGTATGGTTGATTGTTTTTTAAAAAAATTTGTTGCTGTTTTTATGTTATACAGATAAAAAAATTGAATTAAAGAATTATTATGGTCAACTTTTAAATTTGAAATGAAGAATGAAATAATCTATACTTTACTCAGATTTTCTACTTTGAGCTATTAGCATGATCTCTCCAGATTCAAATTGGGTATTTTTAATGCTTTAGCAAATGACTTTCCAGTTTCCTAAAGTTAATAATGAAACTCATGATATATCTGTAGCAGTCAACTAGATTTTGTTCACAGTCAACATATTCAATAAAAATTTAAAACTATGAGAGCTGTCACTCTTATATTGCTAATGCCATCCTCTAAAACAACATTAATCTGTTGGAAAACATTTGGCAAGAATTTTGTATACTAGCAAGACAATGAAATAAAGTCAATTTTGGCTTAATGTTTGTATAAACTGTAAGCAGCCTTGACTATTTGCAGTTTCATCAGAGGCAGGAAAATCTGAAGTAATAAGTGATGACAGGAATATTCTTTCAATTTTGCAACTTTTTTTCTAAAGAAAATTATCATCTAAATAAATATACTTTAAACATATTGGGTAAAATTTCATAACAATATTCAAAATATTTCTTGCATTTAAAATTTATGTTTCAGCTTTAAAAACAGTTCTTAATGTTCTTTTTATTGTGGGACATCATTTTACATTCAGAAAACTAGCTGTTGTAATTATAAATCTAGCAACTAACACTCATTCACAATGACTTCATCACGACCTGAAACAGTAATAAAACCTAGAGCTGCTTTATCTTCCACAAAGTTGATGCTACATTAATTTTAAAAAAAAGAATAGGGCTATGCTTTGTTTTCCTAAATCATTTCCCTAAATTAGTATAAAATAGATGTCTGTTATGGTATAGCTATGTAGATCAAGTAATAGATAAGTTTAGAGCAACAGATAGGTAGATAGATATAAATATGGCCATCATTAAAATATAATAGAATGGTTTTGCTAAGTGAAGTAATGCATGTGAAAGATTTCATTTATATCTTATTTTGTTGTCATTTCTATTTCTGTTTTTATCTTTTGTTTAATCAATACAGTAAAAGACAGTTTCTGATTAAACAATATTTCAGATGTTAAAACAATTCTTTTTATTTGTTTACATTGGCAGTTCACAGTCTAAAAGCATAACCAATCAGGCAAAAACTGCACGTAGACTGCTCTGGATTTTGAAGACTTTTTGCTTCTAACAGATTTTTATTTGAAGTTACGGAGCAATATCTACATTTTACTGATAGTTAATAATTGGGAGGGGGAATTATAAGTAAACAAATTCCTTGAAAGAAAAGATTTTTATCTTTAGTGTTAGCTTAATGTCTTGCTCAGCACTTTAAAATTTTCTTAGAAGGATAACTTTCTAACCACTACTTTATGATAATTTAATCACCCTTATATTGTGAACCTAGCTATCCTATTTCATGAATATTGCACATTTATTTCCAATAGACCTGTTCCTTGATGATCAGAATTGGAACCTGTGTTTCTAACTGAAAACAATTGGCACATTTTATTTCCACACCACTTTCACATAAGAGGTATTTAAAAATACAAAGCTAGTATTTTTTTCATGAGTTCCTGGGCTTAAAAATTCAAAATATTAAAGTTTCATCAGTTTCATCTTAGATGAGACTTGCCTTTAAATACATGGTGTGTTTTCTGTAGAAGTTACCTATATGTCTTCAAAAACCTGACTTGTCTAGAAAAATGACTCTCTGAGACAGTCATGTTTCTTTTTCTGTTGTTCTTGTTTTTTAAAAAAAGACAAAACAGCAATAAACATTTTAGCTCTTTAATGAGCAAAGATCATGTCTCTTAGCATTGGACTAATAGTCATTATTATCTTTATTTCACGCAATGACCAGTGACATGGCCAAGATGTACAAAGTTGTTTCCATCAAGTAGTATACAATTTTTTTTTTGTATAATAAGCTTTCATTCTTGAAAAAGAGTAACTGAAAAGAAAGGTTTCTGTTACTGCAGTTAGTCTGTCAGAGAAAGTTCTTTGCATTATCTTACAAACTATCAAAATTGCTAGTCATCTGAAAAAATGTAAAAAAAAATCACATAACTTTAGTCTAATAGAAATATAGTACAGGTAAGAGAGAAAGTATTTATCAGGATGTGCTCTTTAAGTCCATCTCAATTTTTTTTAATACAAATGTACATCTGATTACATATACAAACATTTGGAAAGGTCTGTGATATACTGTTACTGGTAAACAACAGGGGGATGAAGAGTTTCCTGTGGTCTTAGAATATTCATTTAAAATCACACGCATGTTTAAGACTAAAATCCTCCAGGTGTTGACTCTCCTTTTAGGTTTTGCATCTACGTTGCACTCTACTGAGATTGCGTGAATAAATTCCAGTGAATGAACCTCAGCGAGAAAGATAAGTGACGTGAGAAGGGACATAACTTTATATTGAGTTATTATTAGTAAACATTTTGTCATGCAACATGAGTAAATCAATGAACTGAGAACTGTAATCAGAGTGGTAATTTGGGGCATCCTTGTATCATAAAAGACTAGTAAGTAACTCTTTGGACACACTTCACCTTACCAAAAGGAACAAAATACAGAGTAACAAAAACCACAGCAAAGTATAGATCCTGTAACACATGTCCAATTAGGGTTATATTTCCATGAAGTACTTAGATGGGAATGAAAAGAATATTAAAAGTATAGGAATTTTTTTTTCTGGGATTCATATCAGCGAGTATTCACCACTATACCTATAGTTTCTTCAAATACCTTTCATAACTAATTCCATCTATTATCAAAACTACTGTGAATTATTTTATTGTAATTACTTTTGCCCCTTAAAATCTTCTTTAGGTTCTGCCAATTGATGGAGGAAGCTTCTATTAAAAACTCCAATGGGATGAGAAGAATTTTAATTACAGCTTAATCAGCAGCACAGCCACCAAGCGTATAAATTATCATGCACATCGTGCTAAAAATATCCAGTTTCCTTTATCCCCACAACTTTATACTGACAGCACTTATGTGATAATGTTGTACCTGCCAGTCTTTAAACTTCGTTGTTTTACTGGCAAATTTCAGCATGAGCCTCCGCTAAGGCCATTAACAGCATTGGTGCTTTGTGTACTTATCCAAATATGTAAATATGGTCTACACAATAAAACAGCTCCAAATAAAAACTGGTGAAAATTAGCTGACATTCCATTGGTGTGTCCCTTGTGCATATTCATGGTTGTTTTTTTAATTTTTTATATTTTATATTTCAGACATAGTTCTTTCCTGTTTGGTGTTCCACATGCCTAATTCCATCATGTAACATAAATCTTCAAAAAATTAATTCTTGAATGTGAATGAAAAAGTATCATTCAGAACAATTGCTTCAAGCAATTGAAATTCATTTTTAAAGTTGATTTGTGTATATATGTACAATTCATGTTTTTTTCAAAGCCCCCAAAGTTCTTGATATGTATATTCACATAGTATTCCTCCTTATTTAAATAGTAAGCGTCTTGTAGGTTGAAAGCCAAGGAATCTTCAGTAATCTTTTACTGCAATCCATCAAAAAAATAGAGTTTGCTTCTCTTATCTGGCTATACCCTGGTTGTTGAATGTGAGTGGGGGTGGGGATGAGGATGGGGCAGAGTATTGTTCTGTCCTCCGGTAAATGTATTGAATGTGTGTAAGGGTTGAATCCCTGGTATAGTGTTGGGAATCATTGTAATGGTGTTGGGTGTCATTAAGGGAACATCATCAGGTGACCTCCTCATAGCTAGTGTGTAATCTGGGGGGCAGGCGGTCCGAAGAACCACCTCATGTGGATGGATGGACTCACATTCATGATCCAAATCGGTGTGCTTCATTTGGAGGGACATGATCTCCTCTTCTTGTGCGTGGGTCAGATCATTCGTAGTCGTGCGCTGAGGGCTGCATCTCCTGTGAACGTCATGTCTCCTCTTATCCTTTTTGTAGTACAGGGCTGCAAAGGCCAAGATGTTCAGAAACAGCAGTGATGCTCCAACTGCAATAGTGACGCTCAGCTCTGTTGAGTAGTCCCTTTGATCCACTGAAAATGGACTCGGTTGTTGTTTGGGATCATCCTGCTTGGCAGTGGGAAAGGCTGATGTGACAGATACAGAATTTTTTCTCGTAGGTCTGAAAGTGATGTCAGTTGATGGCACTTTAGTTGTTGTCGAGGTATACTGAGAAATGTCATTGAGATTATGCAGATGAGGTACCAGCTCCAACCAGAGGTTTACTTTATTGGCTCTGTAGTGTTCTTTAACTCTTGGTTTTAATCCAATATGGAGATAAAGTTGGTCTTTCTGGGAATATCTGGTCCATGCTACTTCTTCAAAACGGTTGGGTTTGGTATGGATGAATTTTGTGTCTTGAGGGACTGGTTGATTTGGGTCGCTAGAAAAGAGAAATTATGAGAAAAAAATTGTTTTATTCTTCTAAAAATCAAAACAATACTGGTTTAACATCTAATTGAAGAGGGTGAACTCAGCCAGGCTTTAGACTGTGTTTTAACATAACTTGGGTCAATTTAGAAATATCAATCCCAGCTCAGGCAGGTTGTTGGATGATAATGTAGTATAAGTAAATCTCACATTCTTGTTCTCTCTACCCACGGGCTGCTATATACCCAAAGATTTAAAAATTCATGTACATATGAGTTGTCTCATAGGCAAGCTAGCAGAGACAGCATTGGAAAAAACTTGGCATTTGGAATTGGCAGGTGAGGATTTGAGTCCTGATGCTGCTGTACACTAAACATATGAATATTGAGGTAAAGCTCTCGTAGCCTAACGTCCCTTTTCTGTAAAATGGGATTATAGTATCTGAGCTGCTCACCTCACAAGGTAGTTGGGAGGATCAAAAGGCATACAGTACTGTAAATTGAAAAGTCTTTATAAAATATTTGTCACTATTGAATAACAATAATAAGTCCTGTGTAATTAAAAAAACAAGATAAATTTAATTATTGAGTAATGCAATAAAGGTATGACTGTCTTAAACTTTACAAAGGAAGAATAAAGCAGTGATTTTTTTGAAACACCACAAATATAAATTTTGAATAAAGGAACTTAATGTATTGTTGGTATTAATCTATTAAATTAAATCATTTGGACACAAAATATGTATTTTTTAAGTGCTTAAGAGGATATTTTAATTAAATTATAGCAAACTTCATTCCTTAGGTACATACCCAGTTTTAGCAAAATTTGTCCAGTATGTCATTACGACTGCACTCAGCATCACATCATTTTTGGAGAAATTGCAAGGAAATAACTCTGTAGGTCCAATCATGGGGATTCCTAGTACGTAGGGAACCTCATCACCATGAGCTGCATCAGCCCAAGCTGGAACCTGATCTGTTTGGCAATGATGGTAAAAGGCATAGAAATATGTGGGTGAACCAAAGTTTGAGTGAAGATCTGCTGTAGCTACAGCTGGTGCCACCCACTGATGGTCCGTAAACAAAGCTAATAATGTCTTCCTTCTGGTTTCAGGGTTATGACGGTCAGCCCAGTCAGTATACATGAATTTAATGGTTTCTCTCAAAACATCTTTGCCTTCAGGGTATCCGTATAAGTTATCAACAAAATTAGAAACAGCAAAGTCAAAATCACTAGCGGAGATACCATCATCGCTATCTACTATATTTTCAACAAATTTTAACCCTTCCCCTTGGTTAACTCCTAACATTATATCATAGTTGAGAAACTCTCCTTGCTCCATCAGTATCTGAGGATCATCTGGTATTACATCACCATCAATCACAGGTCCAAAGGCTATGTGGTATCGTGCTGGTTGAATATCTTGGTCAACAAGTTCTTTGTAAGGCTTCTTCTGTAAGCATTCCACTAACTCTACTGTATCTGAAACATTGCAACCAACTTTTGTGGCCAACATTCTAGCATATTTTGCAGGTTGGAAACTAACAGCCCAGCTGGAAAGGGCAGTTCCACTTTGAGCTATTGCTCGTTGAAAAAGTCCTATAGGAAAAAACAACAAAGAGTTTCAGATGACCTTTGAATAATGCTGTGGTAAAACAATAAAATCTGATATTTGAGACATGTCCCAGATATGACTCAAGAAACAGGGAGATAGAGACAGTTTTGCTTAAGAGAAGGTACATAAAGTCATCCCCAGGGTATAATGAATTCGAGAGGTGGACATTAGTCCTCTGCTTTGAGTAGCAACTACTTTGGGATCAAGAGATCTAAATTGTGCAATGTCTCAAAAAAGCAGTAAGCAAGGAGAGAAGGAGAGTGTGGAAATACTTGGCCCAAGTATTTATTTGCTCAGCATGTAAACACCTACGCTGTTACCATAGCCAACCAGATGCGGCTAACTCTCTCCCCTTTAATTCATCATCAGACTTTGTATTGTCTTTTGAGTATATTTCCTCCAATTTGGCTGCAAGCACTTCTTCAAAATGGCTCTGTGTGTTTGTTTTAATCAGATTTTATCTGAAAAAAAATTGTTCAGACCTCACATAACTACTGGGGCTGGGTATTTGCTAATACCCTGGGGATGGCCCTAAAGGCACACGAAACAGAATATTACTTTAGACATACTCTTTCCAGTTCTTTATGTCAGACATAGTATGCTGAATATTCATCTTTCAGAAGAAGTTATAACATTTGAAGTATTTTCACTAGGTTAAAGAAAAAGCCATCAGCAGAAGGATTTAGTGGGGGGGTGATTTAACTTTCTCCACTGTTGAATGTGCACTGCTTTATTTTATCATAAAAGATGAAAAGTACATGGTCCACTGCTTTTCACTTAATTACATTTAAGAATTATAAATCATGGTCCCATATGCAGCTTGATAAGAGCTGCATACCATTCAAATTTATAAATGAACTTTACTTATTAAGGTATTCTCTAATAAAATTCTTGTTTTAAAAATATAATTTATCTATTTTATTTAAGAAATTACATTTATTGTCAATTTCCAAATACAGCTTTGTAGTTCAGTTATTCAAACACATGCTCAATCATTCATATGTGTTAATGTGTAAGAACTCTTTCACAGAGGTGTTAAAGTAATGACTGAATTAGAAGCAAAGTTTTCATTTTTTCTCCAAACACATATATGTATTCAAAATGTCTGTAATATGTTTCTAGATAATTATAAAAATATTCAAAAAGTCAAACAATACTAATTTAAATTTGTTTTGGTTTCTGACATCTTTATGAACATATTTTCAGTTTGCTAGAGCAAAGTTTGCCAGAGCAAATAATATAAATACAAATAATTTTAAAAAATTATATAGGCTATGTGTTTGTCAACATTTGCTCAGAGAAATATTGTACTGCTTAAAAACTTTATAGCTAAAATAAGACTTCTATAAGATTCTTTCCCATTTTAGGGACTTAATGACATTAATTAAATATATCAAAAAAGGTTTTAAGGACAATACACATCACATTTGATATAGTCTGAAATATGCCATCTAGATGATACTGGGAAAAACCACATATTCTGTTGTCAGCGAGAGTGCTTGTTATGTGTGGTTGACTCCTGATAGATACAGGCTTGAGCATTGTTGGGAAGTTCCCAGACCTTAAAGTCTATGTCTGCAGTGGAGATAAAATTAGCCTGATGATTTCAAGACCTCTTCTGGGCATCTCCTGGTCAATTCAGGCAGCTTTGCTAATAGAGATAAACTTATGACTAGATCAAACGTAAGTCCATTTATCTAGCCAGGCATGGACAGATTTCCTTGAAGAGTGTGATGGAATGCTATATTTTCAATTGTTTGCATAGCCATTTGCCACTGTTTACCATATTATGAGTTGATGAATAGCAATGCTAGCTGATGAACTAATTGATTCATCTCTTTATGCAATGCTAGTGTTATACTGGCTGAAAATGGCTTTGGTGCCCATGTTCACTTTTACATTTAGAAAAAGTTTTAGAAAAAATCAGCACAAAGAGCATTTGAGACCAAATGATCCTAAGAAGTCTGAACAGATTGTCCAATGTTATCCTAGATAAGTATTGGCGTTAGTATAGTCCTCAGGCTAGAACAGTCTAGTCTGTTCAATTAAGAAAAACAACAGCAACGAAGTTTGTTATTTCAAAATAAGTCATTTCACTACAGACCAAAATCTCTATACAATTGAAAGAGTTCTCACACATGTGTCATTTTGTCATCTCGGTTCAGAACTCTACTAATACAAATGAGATGTTACATAAACTATGTCTATAAATTAAGTCTATAATAATATATGATCCTCCAAATATACAAACTCATTTAATGACTGTTATTTTGAAATTCCACATTAATGTGTCTTTGATACCAAAACCAAATATTCTATGTCTGTTGCTCATATCATAAAACTCAGTCTTACAAATTAAGAAGCTTCATGAATTACAATTGACAGTGTATACTTTTGTGGATATTTCAAGTTAATAATGCTTTAAGAATGGGTGACTAAACTCATGGTAAAATGGGATTCCATCAAGACCAGCATGATAAGCCTTGGGCAGGCATTTTGGAAAACGGATGTCAAGGCCAGAAAATGGAGACAAGAACAATATTTCATGGATTTAAGCAGCCTCAGTGCTCCATGCTGCTTTGCCAGCCTTCAGGGGAAAAAAAATGAACACTTTTGGAGTTGAAAATAGAAAAAGCACAAATTCAAACATATTTTTCTTTTTAATCAAAAGCTCTACTAGTGACCTTGATGCTTTGACAATTTTGGATCACGCATGCAAAATAATCAAACTCCATTCTCTACTCAGACAACAAGTGAAAATCACGTTTCCAGACAAAGCAGCTTACAACTGCCTCCGTATTATCTTCATACTAGTAAAGGGTTTAAAACATCTACTATCTAGAAAATAGATTATATACAAGCTTTGCATTAAAAAAAATAATTTAAAAGAACCCTTGTCTTTGATTTTGATTACTGAATAAACAGAGATAACAGAACTGTGAACATCTTTGATTTTCCCCAAAATCACCCTTTGGAGGAGAGGAAAGTAGTGTATGTTAATTATTCTGAAGTGTGTTTGAAAGGGCATCCATACCAAGCTCCACAGGAGACAAAGAAAAGAGTTTGACAAAAATTTAAACATGCATAGAGAAGCTGAAGAAACAAAGTTGTAAACAGTTATTGAGTTCAACCTAACAGTTTAAACAGAGAAATATATACAGAGCATCACATACTACTGATGGTCGTGGCATGCAGACACCAAATTTGTCAAAATTTGCAACCTGCATAATACCTTTGGTTGAATTGCTCCAACGGTTACCTTCAGAATAATGGGATAAAGTCAGCAGATTGACACATGAACCCCCAGCACCAGATCCAAAAACAGTGATTCTTAAGGGGTCACCACCAAAGAATCCAATATTCTCACTAGTCCATCTTAAAGCCTGTATGAGATCAAGGAGTCCATAGTTTCCTTTTGCAGCCTGATCCCCTGTGCTCAAGAAACCTGGAAAACAAATAAAAAGACATCAAAGAACACCCTTTTGAGTTGACATGAATCAGATAGACATCAAATTTAAATAAAATTGAAGCCTGTGTTCATCAAGATGAGTACAATCCAAGTTCTTTAGTAAAAATTTATTTCCCACCAGAATAGCATAATTTACTTTAGGAAGAATAGCAGAGACTAAAATCTGAAAAATGACATTTATCTTCCCCAGATGTTCCCAAGTTATCCAGGTAACAGGTAACGGGGCAGATAAAGAGAATGAAAACATTCTGAAAGACCTCAAGGGAGATATTCTAGGGGCCAAGTTACCTGGTGGAGATATTTGGGATAGTATCATGGGGTGTATGAAAATGTGTTTTTGCATAAATACTGTCAGTCCTCAAGTTGCTCGTGGTCTAATATGGTTGAAATTTAAGGTATGTGTGGCAGAGTGGCAGGATATGACGGTATAGAGCAGGGGTATTTTTCCAAGACTGGTGCATAAAATTATACGCAACTCTTTGCAATATATAGGTGTATGCACATTTTTATTGATGATGCCCCATGGTTAAGAATCACTATACCTGACGTAATTTGAGGTTACATTTTAGAACGCCCTAAATGCTAAACTGAGGAGATCTGCTCAACTAGAAAACAGTGTAGAATATTTGAAGATTTTTGAAAAGTTGAGATTCATATTTCTCCAGTACTCAAAGCTCCATTTTATAGTGAATTTAATAATGAAAAGAAATATATGTTGAATAATAGAAAGAATGGAGGTGGTGAGACATTATAAAGATCTAAACTGATAGAGTGGAAAAGGCAATTGAAGAAAAAAGGAGTCTAAAATTAATGAAAAGAAACCTCAATTAAAATAGAATTGGGAGGTCAGAAAGGAAAGCGCTCATGCCCTATGACAATAGCAGAGCTCAGCAGGAAGAACAAAAACTTTCCTTGCCTGGCAAGAACTCAGCCAATGAGAGACTCTCACAACTCAGCCAGTGAAAAGCCACTCTACTTCAAACTCTCAATTCCTCCAATGGACTCTTTGTTTACTACAGCCCTCCCAGCTTCCTTTTCCCCCTTTTAAAAAAGTTCTCCTCTCCTTGCTGTGAGGGGACTTGCATGTGGCTTGCCATAGTTGTAGACCCAAACAGCAATTCTCTCTTGATCCCCAACAAACCCATTTTTACTGCAGAAATAGCTGGCAGTCTACTTGTTTTAGGTCAACCTTTTGATAGCCTGCATGGGGATCAACAGAAGACCCTTGATGACTTCCAGGTTGGTGGCAAACAAGTGTGATACCCTCATTGAGCCTGTTGTTACTCACTGCTTTACTCGCCAGCCCTGGAATTGAAGAGTAAGTTTTTCTCCACTAAAGTGTCTGCTCTATTTGCATTTTGAAGTCCTCCAGGTTTTACTGGGGATCTGTTTTTTTTTTTTTTAATTTAATTTTATTTTTTTTATACAGTAGTTTTTATTAGTCATCCATTTTATACACATCAGTATATACATGTCAATCCCAATCTCCCAATTCATCACACCCCCACACACCCCCCCCCCCCCCGCTGCTTTCCCTCCTTGGTGTCCGTACGTTTGTTCTCTACATGTGTCTCAATTTCTGCCCTGCAAACCGGTTCATCTGTGCCATTTTTCTAGATTCCACATATATGCGTTAATATTCAATATTTGCTTTTCTCTTTCTGACTTACTTCACTCTGTATGACAGTCTCTAGATCCATCCACGTCTCTACAAATGACCCAATTTCGTTCCTTTTTGTGGCAGAGTAATATTCCATTCTATATATGTACCACAACTTCTTTATCCATTCGTCTGTCGATGGGCATTTAGGTTGCTTCCATGACCTGGCTATTGTAAATAGTGCTGCAGTGAACACTGGGGTGCATGTGTCTTTTTGAATTACAGTTTTCTCTGGGTATATGCCCAGTAGTGGGATTGCTGGGTCATATGATAATTCTATTTTTAGTTTTTTAAGGAATCTCCATACTGTCCTCCATAGTGGCTGTGTCAATTTACATTCCCACCAACAGTGCAAGAGGGTTTCCTTTTCTCCACACCCTCACCAGCATTTGTTGTTCACAGATTTTCTGATGATGCCCATTCTAACTGGCGTGAGGTGATACATCATTGTACTTTTGATTTGCATTTCTCTAATAATTAGTGATGTTGAGCAGCTTTTCATGTGCTACTTGGCCATCTGTATGTCCTCTTTGGAGAAATGTCTATTTAGGTATTCTGCCCATTTTTGGATTGGATTGTTTGTTTTCTTAATATTGAGCTGCATGAGCTGTTTATATATTTTGGAGATTAATTGTTTGCCCGTAGATTCATTTGCAAATATATTCTCTCATTCTGAGGGTTGTCTGTTCGTCTTGCTTATGGTTTCCTTTGCTGTGCAAAAGCTTTGAAGTTTTATTAGGTCCCATTTATTTTTGTTTCTATTTCCATTACTCTAGGAGGTGGATCTAAAAAGATCTTGCTGTGATTTATGTTCTTCCTATGTTTTCCTCTAAGAGTTTTATAGTGTCCGGTCTTACCTTTAGGTCTCTAATCCATTTTGAGTTTATTTTTGTGTATGGTGTTAGGGAGTGTTCTAATTTCATTCTTTTACAGGTAGCTGTCCAGTTTTCCCAGCACCACTTATTGAAGAGACTCTTTTCTCCATTATATATCCTTGCCTCCTTTGTCATAGATTAGTTGACCACAGGTGCCTGGATTTATCTCTGGGCTTTGTATCTTGTTCCATTGATCTATGTTTCTGTTTTTGTGCCAGTACCATATTGTCTTGATTACTGTAGCTTTGTAATATAGTCTGAAGTCAGGGAGTCTGATTTCTCCAGCTCCGCTTTTTTTCCTCAAGACTGCTTTGGCTATTTGGGGACTTTTGTGTCTTCATAAAAATTTTAAGATTTTTTGTTCTAGTTTTGTAAAAAATGCCATTGGTAATTTGATAGGGATTGCATTGAATCTGTAGATTGCTTTGGGTAGTAGAGTCATTTTCACAACATTGATTCTTCCAATCCAACAACATGGTATATCTCTCCATCTGTTGGTATCATCTTTAATTTCTTTCAACATTGTCTTATAGTTTTCTGCATACAGGTCTTCTGTCTCCCTAGGTAGGTTTACTCCTAGGTATTTTATTCTTTTTGTTGCAGTGGTAAATGGGAGTGTTTCCTTAATTTCTCTTTCAGATTTTTCATCATTAGTGTATAGGAATGTAAGAGATTTCTGTGCATTAATTTTGTATCCTGCAACTTTACCAAATGCATTGATTAGCTCTAGTAGTTTTCTGGTGGCATCTTTAGGATTCTCTATGTACAGTATCATGTCGTCTGCAAACAGTGACAGTTTTTCTTCTTCTTTTCCAATTTGGATTTCTTTTATTTCTTTTTCTTCTATGATTGTTGTGGCTAGGACTTCTAAAACTATGTTGAATAATAGTGGCGAGAGTGGACCTCCTTGTCTTGTTCCTGATCTTAGAGGAAATGCTTTTAGTTTTTCACCATTGACAATGATGTTTGCTGTGGGTTTGTCATATATGGCCTTTATTATGTTGAGGTAGGTTCCCCCAATGCCTGTTTTCTGGAGAGGTTTTTTTTTTTTTTCATCATAAACGGGTGTTGAATTTTGTCAAAGCTTTTTCTGCATCTATTGAGAGGATCATATGGTTTTTATTCTTCAATTTGTTAATATGGTGTATCACATTGATTGATTTGTGTATATTGAAGAATCCTTGTATCCCTGGGATAAATCTCACTTGATCATGGTATATGATCCTTTTAATGTGTTGTTGGATTCTGTTTGCTAGTATTTGGTTGAGGATTTTTGCATCTATAGTCATCTGTGGTATTGGTCTGTAATTTTCTTTTTTTGTAGTATCTTTGTCTGGTTTTGGTATCAGGGTGATGGTGGCCTCATAGAATGAATGTGGGAGTGTTCCTTCCTCTGAAAATTTTTGGAAGAGTTTGAGAAGGATGGGTGTTAATTCTTCTCTAAATGTTTGATAGAATTCACCTGAGAAGCCATCTGGTCCTGGACTTTTGTTTGCTGGAACATTTTTAATCACAGTTTCAATTTCATTACTTGTGATTGGTCTGTTCATATTTTCTATTTCTTCCTGGTTCAGTCTTGGAAGGTTATACTCCTCTAAGACTTTGTCCATTTCTTCCAGGTTGTCCATTTTATTGGCATAGAGTTGCTTGTAGTAGTCTCTTAGGATGCTTTGTATTTCTGTGGTGTCTGTTGTAACTTCTTCTTTTTCATTTCTAATTTTATTGATTTGAGTCCTCTCCCTCTTTTTCTTGATGAGTCTGGCTAATGGTTTATCAGTTTTGTTTATCTTCTCAAAGAACCAGCTTTTAGTTTTATTGATCTTTGCTATTTTCTTTGTTTCTATTTCATTTATTTCTGCTCTGATCTTTATGATTTCTTTCCTTCTGCTAGTTTTGGGTTTTGTTTGTTCTTCTTTCTCTAGTTCCTTTAGATGTAAGGTTAGACTGTTTATTTGAGATTTTTCTTGTTTCTTGAGGTAGACTTGTATTGCTATAAACTTCCCTCTTAGAACTGCTTTTGCTGCATCCCGTAGGTTTTGGATCATTGTGTTTTCATTGTCATTTGTCTCTAGGTATTTTCTGATTTCCTCTTTGATTTCTTCAGTGATACCTTCATTATTTAGTAATGTATTGTTTAGCCTCCATGTGTTTGTGTTTTTTATGTTTTTTTCCCTGTAGTTCATTTCAAATATCATAGCATTGTTGTCAGAAAAGATGCTTGGTATGATTTCAATTTTCTTAAATTTCCTGAGGCTTGAATTGTGACCCAAGATGTGATCTATCCTGGAGAATGTTTCGTGTGCACTTGAGAAGAAAGTGTAATCTGCTGTTTTTGGATGGAATGTCCTACAAATATCAGTTAAACCTATCTGGTCTATTGTGTCATTTAAAGCTTCTGTTTCCTTATTAATTTTCTGTTTGGATGATCTGTCCATTGGTGTGAGTGAGGTGTTAAAGTCCCCCACTATTATTGTGTTACTGGCGATTTCCTCTTTTTTTTTTTTTTTTTTTTTTTTTTTGCGGTACGCGGGCCTCTCACTGTTGTGGCCTCTCCTGTTGCGGAGCACAGGCTCCGGACGCGCAGGCTCAGCGGCCATGGCTCATGGGCCCAGCCACTCTGTGGCATGTGGGATCTTCCCGGACCAGGGCACGAACCCGCGTCCCCTGCATCTGCAGGTGGACCCTCAACCACTGCGCCACCAGGGAAGCCCGATTTCCTCTTTTATAGCTGTTAGCAGTTGCCTTATGTTTGAGGTGCTCCTATGTTGGGTGCATATATATTTATAATTGTTATATCTTCTTCTTGGATTGATCCCTTGATCATTATGTTGTGTCCTTCCTTGTCTCTTGTAACATTCTTTATTTTAAAGTCTATTTTATCTGATATGAGTATAGCTACTCCAGCTTTCTTTTGATTTCCATTTGCATGGAATATCTTTTTCCATCCCCTTACTTTCAGTCTTAATGTGTCCCTGTGTCTGAACTGGGTCTCCTGTAAACGGCATATATATGGGTCTTATTTTTGTATCCATTCAGCAAGCCTGTGTCTTTTGGTTGGAGCATTTAATCCATTAATGTTTAAGGTAATTATTGATATGTATGTTCCTATGGCCATTTTCTTAATTGTTTTGGGTTTGTTTTTGTAGGTCCTTTTCTTCTCTTGTGTTTCCCACTTAGAGAAGTTCCTTTAGCATTTGTTGTAGAGCTGGTTTGGTGGTGCTGAATTCTCTTAGCTTCTGCTTGTCTGTAAAGCTTTTGCTTTCTCCATCAAATCTGAATGAGATCCTCGCCGGGTAGTGTAATCTTGGTTGTAGTTTCTTCCCTTTCATCACTTTAAGTATATCATGCCACTCCCTTCTGGCTTATAGATTTTCTGGTGAGAAATCAGCTGTTAACCTTATGGGAGTTCCCTTGTATGTTATTTGTCGTTTTTCCATTGCTGCTTTCAATAATTTTTCTTTGTCTTTAATTTTTGCCAATTTGATTACTATGTGTCTCTGCATGTTTCTTCTTGGGTTTATCCTGTATGGGACACTCTGCACTTCCTGGACTTAGGTGGCTATTCCTTTCCCATGTTAGGGAAGTTTTTGACTATAATCTTTTCAGATATTTTCTAGGGTCCTTTCTCTCTCTCTTCTCCTTCTGGGACCCCTATAACGTGAATGTTGTTGCATTTAATGTTGTCCAGAGGTCTCCTATGTCAGCCTATGTCTTCATTTCTTTTCATCCTTTTTTCTTTATTCTGTTCTGCAGCAGTGAATTCCACCATTCTGTTTTCCAGGTTCACTTATCTGTTCTTCTGCCTCAGTTATTCTGCTTCATTCCTTTTAGTGTATTTTTCATTTCAGTTATTGTGTTGTTCATCTCCATTTGTTTGTTCTTTAATTCTTCTACATCTTTGTTAAACATTTCCTGCATCTTCTCGATCTGCCTCCATTCTTTTTCCGAGGTCCTGGATCATCTTTACTATCATTATTCTGAATTCTTTTTCTGGAAGATTTCCTATCTCCACTTCATTTAGTTGTTTTTCTGGGGTTTCATCTTGTTCCTTCATCTAGTACATAGCCCTCTGCCTTTTCATTTTTCCTATCTTTCTGTGAATGTGGTTTTTGTTCCACAGGCAGGATTGTAATTCTTCTTGCTCCTGCTGTCTGCCCTCTGGTGGATGAGTCTATCTTATTGGGGATCTCTTTTAAGGCTTTCTTCTCTGGCTACGACTTTGTTCTGTATGCAAGTACTTGTTTGGCACTTATGCCTGATTTTTGAAATCGGGCTTTTTGAATTGGAACTGTGCTCACCTTGGCAGGATTCCTTTTGGAACGGGGCTGGCTGTTTATCCTGGAATCGCCTAGCTTTTTGCCCATCCTTCAGGAACAGGGGCTGTTTCTTTAGAACTGTGCCAGTTCAGCTTTTGACCCAATTCCTTTTATAATAGGGGTGTTCCATTGGCACTGCACTATTAAGCCTTCAGCCTGACTCCCTTCAAATCGGGCTGCTCCATTAAAGCTGTACTTAGCATACTTTGGCTTGGCTCCCTCTGGACTAGACTGTTCCTTTTCAACTGGCTGGTATTAGGCCTGCAGGCTGTTTGAGCTCTTTGAGTTGCTTGAGCTGTTTAGGCTGTTTGAAAATGATTCTTTTACTCTAGGTTGAAACCTCTGAGGAATGGGATCCCAGTTAACTAAACATTTTGAGCATGCCCCACTTACAGGGACCTTTTGACCAGTTTTATGTTTAAAAACTATGGTCCTGGGGTTCCCTGGTGGCACAGTGGTTGAGAGTCCGCCTGCCGATGCAGGGGACACGGGTTCATGCCCCGGTCCGGGAAGATCCCACATGCCGCGGAGTGGCTGGGCCTGTGAGCCATGGCCGCTGAGCCTGCGCGTCTGGAGCCTGTGCTCTGCTACAGGAGAGGCCACAACAGTGAGAGGCCCCCGTACCGCAAAAAAAAAAAAAAAAAAAAAAAAACTATGGTCCTTTTATTCAAACAGAAAGTCACAAAAATTATAATCATCCTCATCAGTTCACTCAGTCCCATGTAATTAATTTTTTTTTCATCTTGATCTTTTGTTAGCACTTTTATGAATTCATCAATTTTCCATTAGAGTTCTGAAAATGCTTATTCATTCAGTTTAGCAGTATAGTCAGTTACCAGAAACCTGTACTTGTCAGAGTCTTTTCCATGAATTCCTTGAAGATGAAACCCTTTTATAGGAAAATATTTGCAAAAGCATCAGAGTACACCCAGAACTGTCTGTAAATGACAAAAGACTTAAAAATGACCACAGTTAAAGATTTGATGAAAGTTCATAATAATGCAATTGACAACAGAGGCAAAAAATATACAAATCAATTTTCACTGCAAAGTAAAGGAGCTGTTACAGTGGAGGATTACTGGACTGAATGTCAATATTATGACATAGTATGAGTGTTTCGTGTTTGGTAATTGCAATCATTTTTGCTTTTGTTGTGGTCATCCATTTACAATGCTTGGTGTCAGTTTATTTATCTCTTGTAAGAATAAAATACAGTGTGTGTGTGGAAAAAAAAAATGAAAATAATATTAAATAAAAAATAAAAGAAACCCCCAAAACTATGGTCCTTCCTCACGTACCTTTCTAACTAATGGACCAACCTAACTAAAGGTGATTTAGAATATCAGTGGCCATTATGGGAAGCTTTTGAAATCCCCAAACTTACTTTTCTTGAAACTGAATTGGGCAACCATAGCTCTAAAATTTCCAAAAACTGAATGTAATACGTACTTCAATTGGTATTTTGAAGCTTCCAAATGTTATCAGGAGCCTAAAATCGCCTCTTTGCAAAATAAGAGTTTTAAGATTAACTGAGGCAGGGCTTCCCTGGTGGCGCAGTGGTTGAGAGTCCGCCTGCCGATGCAGGGGACACGGGTTCGTGCCCCGGTCTGGGAAGATCCCACATGCCGCGGAGCGACTAGGCCCGTGAGCCATGGCCGCTGAGCCTGTGCGTCCGGAGCCTGTGCTCCGCAACAGGAGAGGCCACACAGTGAGAGGCCCGCGTACCGCAAAAAAAGAAAGAAAAAAAAAAAAAGGTAACCATGTGCTTTATTAAGGCCAGCCAACTAATAAAATCGTATCTCTTTAGACTTGTTAAAGTGATATTATATGCTTGTATGAATTATTTGATTTTTGGTTCTATATCCAAACAAAACTTTGTGGCTCAGCTAAGGGCACAAAATGAAGAAAGTTAAATAAATTGCTACCTTGAAAGAGCCACAGTTTGCTAATTGTCCAACTTATGTGCATTGGCAGTATTCTTTATACCTTGCTATTGAATGAAGTATTCATTTAAAGTTCTTTTTAATATCGACTCAGCTGTCATGTCCTTAACAGCAGAATCGTTTCAGATCACTCTAGCTGTAACTTTACATTTGTATTCAACTCTTTAACTTGCTTGACTCATGACTACAAGACCATGAAAAAATTATTACTTTTAAATTTAAGGCAAACTTACAAAATTCAAAATTACAGTTTTGTCAAGGATGATGTCACTGGCTCATGTATCCACTACATTTGCCATTCAACTATGTGTTCAAATATAATTTACTTAATGTCATTCCTCCCACCTAAAACTTTTTTCTGTTTTTTAAAAATCTCCAAATATTGTTGTACCTACCTACATGGAACTACTACTGATCTGATTAATTTGCTGAGCAGATTTGGCTTCAATTTGATGATTACCTGCTTTAGCAACTAGGTACTTTCTAGGTATTACTGAGAAACCACGTAATTGATCATAAGTCCACAGGCCCTTGGAGTAGAAAAATCAGTTTATGCCTAAAATAAATTGGGAAAGGGGAAAAAAAGTAAAGAATTACTGTGACCAAGGTATTGGCTTGGGTTACTGATGCACAATGAACTCAGATAGCTCTCTGATAGGCAGACCCTAAGGAGTGTGGGAAGAACTAAGTTAAATTGTCTGGCAGCAGCCTTGCAACTTAGTGGTTGACCCAATCTGTATTCAAATCTCTTACAATACAACCATATAGGCAACATCTTTAGAATGTAAAACGAAAGGAAAGAATCGTGTTTCTTAGTAGAAAAAAATATCTAAACATATTCAAGGAGAAACCTGGGATTAGGAAAAATGCAGAATGTTTACATTTGAGATGACATCTAGAATGTCAGAAGTTTAAGATATCAGGGATTCTATACTTTCTTTTCTTTGGGAGGGGGGAGATTTGAATGTCTATGTTTATTGTGTTTAATTTCTAAATGTGTTAAATAGAATATATATACATTTTAGATTCTACAGTATGTAATTCATGATATACAGAGTAGAAAAGAAATCTTTTGTGCTTATCAATGCTGTTGTCTGGATACAGATGATTGTGGTTGACTCCTTGAGTCAAATTGATAAAGCACTTCAAGAGACCATAATGACTAGTAAAAAGCCAGCCTTGCAGACATGAGACTTTGAATAGTAGTGAGGCATCCTTCTAGGGACTTGGGAATATGGATCAGCAAATTAGCTCATTAAGAATTTTGCACCTTTAACATAACTGAATTTAAAACTGTGGGAATAGTAGCTCAACTTCTCTGGCTAAAAATACACTTGGAAATCCCACGGGCTAACTCTCCCTATCTTCTTAGTTGCCAAGTCAAGTCAGTTCTTCCTCTGCATTATGTTTGTGTCTTCTGTCTTCTACTCATGTTACTGACTTAGTCTGGATCCTCCTCTTTTCTTCTTAGACCCATAAAATCCTTCTAACTAGTCACTCAACCTTCAATCTTGCAGCAAACAAGATTCCTTTTTTTCTGTCTGCAAACTCACTTTTGAAAAATACTCTGTTCTGATGGGGGACACTGTTATACCTAAATAAAACTCTCACTGGGAATTCCCTGGCAGTCCAGTGGTTAGGATTCCATGCTTTCACTGCTGAGGGCCTGGGTTTGATCCCTAGTGGGGGAACTAAGATCCCTCATTCAGCATGGCACGGCCAAAAAAAAAAAAAAAAAAAAAAAAAAGATATGGGAAAACCCTCATATTAATACATAATTGGATAGTTTCCCTTTATATTTTTGAGTCAAGATTGTTTAAAATATGATGGCTTAAAATTCCTCAAATTGGATAACTTGGGGTCTGTGTAGGGAAAAAGAACACACAGCACCATTTAATTACCCATCATCCCTACCTAGCTTCCTTGCTGTTGTGTTCTCTTGAGAGCTACTGTCCAAATTCTTCTTGGAAAGTGACAAAGGATAAAGTCAAAATAATTTCCTTTTTGTATGTATACTCTGGAAAAAAACTGCTGTAAAATGAGGCTGATATCTTAATATCATATAACTTGGTGGTATTTCTAAACTTTTATATTTTGGTGCATTTTTTTATTTGTGTCTTGTGAGATAGTTTGCTTTTTAATGACCCATCTTTGGGAAGAGCAAATTGAGTTACTGGCCAAGGCTTTTATTCCTGGTAGCTGAACATGAAGGAATACAATGGGAAAGAAGGTGACTGCTAACAGATGCCTGGAAAGAAAACACCTGTAGATATTTCTAAGTCCCCAAATTCTCAATATTTTCAAGGTCAGTAGGTGAGATTGATCCTTCTGTATTATAATTTAATTTTAACATTTTGTGATTCCTTCCCCCAAACAGGACTAAAATATTTATTTTAACCAATTTCTTCTGAATATAGATAGTAATAGAGAGGAAAAGGCCATGATTTGCTTAGCCCTGAGTTATGCATGCTATTTCCATTACAAGAAGGGCTCAAGATGCTGGGGAAAAAGTCATCCCCAGCCCCAGCTCCAACACCTTCTCCTCTATTCTCCACCCCAACCTAAGGTTGTTAATGTTCACACTTCTTGGTCTGCATGTCAAGAAAAGCTTATCCAACATCCACTGAATTAGGCTATTGTGTACTTCTTGTCTATTTGAATCTGGACAACAAACCTGTACCAAAATTGAAAAAATTTCTGTGCTTTCCGAATAACCTGTTCTCACAAAGAAGTGAAAAAAGAGAAGTTTCCCTTTTAAAAGGCCTACTGAGAGAAAAGAAATCACATTGTTCATTTCTAATTGTTTTGATTATGCAGGAATGCGTCTAGCAATTTAAATGCATACTTTACTTTACAATGAGGGACCCACAGTGGTTGCCATATAAAGAAAAATTTTCACGAACTATGTAATTTAGAGCTATGCTATATTGCCTTAGGAACAATAAGGACTATAAAATTTTTGTAAATATCTAACCATCTAACATATATTTTGGTCTCTCTCATGCACTCCATTGCAATGTGTGTGTGTATGTGTGTGTACTTTGTAAATTATAATTTGTATTCATAATTTGCCCATCTTTATCTTTTCTGGATTGGGTGTTCCACTATATCTGCCCCAAATGGCCATGCTATACCTGTTTGCTGAACAGGCATTAATATATTACAATTCTGTTACCACATGGAGACAAACAACTAAACTTTCCAAATGAAAGAGGTCTGTGTGTATTTCTTTGATGGCAGCAGCAGAGTGAAATTTAGGAGCAAACCCTCTCAAGCAGCCAATCTCTGGGGAAAATGCTCTTAGACATAAAGTGGGTAGCAGTAATTTTAAAGGCAGAAAAATAGGACAGTACTGGGTAAGGCCTACATGAAAGAAGAGAACACATGGACCAGCAGGCTGGCCCAAAATATTGGCCCAGATTATTGCCCAGGGACACAGAATTTGAAAGGCATTTGAGCTTTTCTCAGTAGTTGGTGTTGTGAAAAGAGCACCCGGACGTAGTAGGACAACTTGGGTGTATAAGAAAGTTACAGTGTGAGCACTTTTGTTAGCTCCTCTGAGACTATTTCCTAGTAGACATATCTTAGACTGTAGGAGGAAATAGAGAAAAAAAAGAAGACAAGTGATATTTGAGTAATTTTGACAATTATAAAACAAGCAGCAGTAGTCAACTGCACAGAGCTGGGACCTGAGTGGGAAGGAGACAGGTGGTGTTCCTCAATCCCACACTAGCTGACCCCTGAGAAGGACACAGATAATAAAAAGGGAAGAACAGGACATAAAGTCTGGGCAATGAAAAAAGCTGACAAAACAACTTACTTAATTTCATACTAATATTGACCAAACCAGATTCTTTTTTTTTTTTCCTGAGATAATTTTGTTTTTAATTGAAGTATAGTTGATTTACAATGTTGTGTTAGTTTCTGGTGTACAGCAAAGTGATCCAGTTATACATATATATACATATTCTTTCTCATATTCTCTTCCATTATGGTTTATTACAGTCTATTGAATATAGTTCTCTGTGCTCTACAGTGGGACCTTGTTGTTTACCTATTTTATTTTATTATTATTTTTTTAACATCTTTATTGGAGTATAATTGCTTTACAGTGATGTGGTAGTTTTTGCTTTATAACAAAGTGAATCAGCTATACATATACATATATCCCCATATATCTTTCCTCTTGTGTCTCCCTCCCTCCCACCCTATCCCACCCCTCTAGGTGGTCACAAAGCACGGAGCTGATCTCCCTGTGCTATGCGGCTGCTTCCCACTAGCTATCGGTTTTACATTTGGTAGTGTCTATATGTCCATGCCACTCTCTCACTTTGTCCCAGCTTACCCTTCCCCCTCCCCGTGTCCTCAAGTCCATCCTCTAGTAGGTCTGCATCTTTATTCCCATCCTGCCCCTAGGTTCTTCGTGACCATATTTTTTTTTTCTTTTTTTTTAGATTCCATATATATGTGTTAGCATACGGTATTTGTTTTTCTCTTTCTGACTTACTTCACTCTGTATGACAGACTCTAGGTCCATCCACCTCACTACAAATAACTCAATTTTGTTTCCTTATATAGCTGAGTAATATTCCATTGTATATATGTGTCACATCTTCTTTATCCATTCATCTTTTGATGGACACTTAGGTTGCTTCCATGTCCTGGCTATTGTAAATAGTTCTGCAGTGAACATTGTGGTACATGACTCTTTTTGAATTATGGTTTTCTCAGGGTATATGCCCAGTACTGGGATTGCTGGGTCATATGGTAGTTCTATTTTTAGTTTTTTAAGGAACCTCCATACTGTTCTCCATAGTGGCTGTATCAATTTACATTCCCACCAACAGTGCAAGAGGGTTCCCTTTTCTCCACACCCTCTCCAGCATTTATTGTTTGTAGATTTTCTGATGATGGCCATTCTGACTCATGTGAGATGATATCTCATTGTAGTTTTGATTTGCATCTCTCTAATGATTAATGATGTTGAGCGTTCTTTCATGTGTTTGTTGGCAATCCAAAGCAGATTCTTTTATTTTATTTCTACCATCATAGGATTTTTTGAGAAGATAAACATCAGTATAAGGTATGACTAGTAAAATCTGGTCTTTATTAAAAGACCAGCTGTTTTAATTATATTCTTCTCTATTAAAAGCTAATCTGACTGATTTAATGATTTTAATACTCTTTAGTTTTGAAAACTTTCAGTGTTACAGGAACATTTCAAAAAATAGAATAAAAAATGACCATGTATCCCTTCACCCAGATTTCTCACATCCTAACACCTTCCTTTTTCCCTTCCTTCCTTCCTCCCTTCCTTTTCTTCCTCCATCTTTCCTTCCCTCCTTCTCTCTCTCTTTCCTATCAAATCTGGAATCACATGTTGAATTTAGTTTTCCATTTAATCTCCTTAACTTCAAACAGTTCTTTGGTCTGTCTTTGTTTTTCTTGACTTTGAAATTGTTTTGAGAAATACAGGTCAGTTATTGTGTAGAATGTCCCTCAATTAGGGTTTATCTGCTGTTTCCTCATGATTATATTTCCTCAGCTTATGAATTTTTGCAGAAAAATCATAGAAGTAATGTTGTTTTTATCTCAGTGCATCATAACAGGGGGCACTTGGTTGATTTGTCCCGTGACTGTTGGCCAGGTTTTTCTACTACTAACTTATTTTCCCTTTCCAGTTAGTAAGTATAAAGTAGAGAGATTATGTTGAGACTATGTGAAATCCTGTTTTTCATCACACTTTCATCCACTAATTAATTTTAGTATCTGTTCATGATTCTTATCTGAAACAAATATTAATTTTACATTTTATTATTAGTTGGAATTGGCTGTAAGAAAAAGGTTTTCTTTCTCCCCAATTTGCATTCATTCATTCCTTCCTATCATTATAGCCTCATGGGTTCTTATTTTATCCTGGGGGTTATAATCTTTTACTATTATTATTTATTTTGATGCTTAAATTGTCCCATATTTGGCCAGTGGGAGTCTCTCCATACTGGTTCCTATGTCATTTTGACATGTATCCATCATCTTTGAGCACATTTTTACTTTGATGCAGTAAAATAGCATGTTTTGCAAGAAACCTCTAATAGTTGGGGTCTTTAACTTCCTTTTGGTTAAAATTTTTGAATAGTGTTTTCATATATAAAGCAATAAAAAATATTTAGTAATTACAAAATTAAGTAAACTTACAAAGTAACTTAGTCAAGTGTATTAATTAATATCACAAAAATTGATTACAAAAAATTTTAGTACTTTCAAAAAATAGAAACTGAAGCATCCTGAATTTTGGAGTATAGGATATCTCATTTGTGAAAAAGTGGCATATAATGAGGTTAAAACCGCTAATCTGGAGCAACACTAATCTCACCAATACCACATATAGAAGTACCAACACCCCATTACACACACACACACACACATGCACACATCAAACAAAACAGGTAGCGATAATAAATCTATAACTCTCCCTAGCAAAAAATAATTTTAATGACTTAAAGTTTGAGGATTATGGAAATAGCTTGGTAGTTTGAATAACCTAGATGATGCCAACAGAATAAAATAAAGGCAATAAGGAGAACAGGGGAACAACTCCTTCCTTGAACACTTCAAATGTACTTTGAAAACTGTAAAAGACAGGAAAGATATATACCAGATGGTTTAGCACCCAATCTCTGGGTTATCTCTACCTGAGCTCTTGCCAAAGTGTATTATCACTGGTGTATAGGTCTATCTCCCTGAGTAAACAGAAACCATCTTTGTGTTCCTGACACTTAATTACCATTGAATAAATATTCCATGAAACAATCCATAAATAACAAATGAATGAATTGCCTAGTAGAACTTTTATCACTATGCTCTCTTGCTTGATGGAGCATGTAGCTAAATTTGTATAGTGCCTTCAGTTGATTGTCAAAATACCCTACGAATGCGATAATATTAATATACACTATATTTAATACATTTAGAACCCCCTTGGTCCGTTTTGAATAAAAACTTTCTTTTAAGAAAAAGCCTAAGCACTATAATAAACTTGAATATTCCCTTTAAATCTCAAAAGTCACCAAAATACTACAGTCATTGCAGTTAGCAAGAACCTGGCTTTGATTGCATCACTTCATCACTCTCATCCACTGATTTTTCTCTGCAGAGGACCACTGTTCTTTGGCTTGCTTAAGTGGTCAACTTCTACTCAGTCTCCAGGGCTCAGCTCAAATATTATTGTTGGGAGAACTTCAAACACAGCTAGTCCACTTTCCTCTAAATGCCCAGTTTACTCTGGACATTCTTTTGTAAGTATATACGAACACTGGATTGTAATTATTTGTTTGTCCCTATCCCCAGATGGGGCACAGTACCATACAAATAGTAGGTGTACAGTAAATGTTTGTGAAGTTAAAGATGGCTCTTTCTAAGTACCTTTGATTCTAGGAAAAAAACAGTTAAAAATACATATGGCAAGAGAGAATTAGTTAATGATTTTTTTATGCAAGCCTAAATATGCATATAATTGGACTATCCTGGTTTACAAATACCAGAAAAATCTAGCACCATTCCTGATGTTTTATAAACACAATCACTAAGTAAAAACTGAACATTCACAAGATAAACCTAGTGAAGGTAATATGTTTACTTTCCTCTAATACAATTATCCATGATTATAGGCATAATAGTTAGATTCAAAGGCGAAAACCAAGAATGCTGTAAGTATTCTACAATAAATGATCTAGAAACATATGTCAAAAGAGAAGTCTCAGGTTAAAAGTAGTGAAATCTGCAATATAAAGAAAATTACACTAACTTACTTCCCAATAATCAGATCTCTGATTAAACTTGAATGAAAATCCAAATGTCTCATTCCTGCAAATTTTAAATTATAACGATTTTTTTAAAACCTAACGTTTCCTAGGAAGTTTCAATTAGGGGTTCTTAAAAGACAAGCTTGTGAACCCTAGATTAGGGCCATATGGCATGCATTTTGGAGCAGCTGCTAAGTGTATACATAAAGGCACTAGAACAGAGACCCTAAATATCCTGAGGCAAATCATTAATTCCAGAGTCCAAGGTAGCAGCACCGACAGCCAGCCTAGGGTAATCTTATTTACTGATGCCAAAGGGATATACGATAGGTCTTGATTAGATGTTAACAGTAAATCCACCTAATACTGAAAACTGGCATAAATCTTTGCTTTTGGATTCTACTGAAGCCTAAGTAGCTTGGTGATATTGGCCCCTGCAATGCATCAGAAATATTGCCTGAAGCCCCAAATCTATTGCTGTGTTAACCAGTGAAGGCTCATCATAGAGGAAATTATTCGTGTAACTTGGCTTTCAGCTGAGAAATTCTTCAAAAGTTTTCCTAGCCCAGCAATTTTTACAGTAGCTAATATGGATCTTCAGCTTAGAGGGTCAAGGAATACTGTTTAATAGCGAAGGAAATATTGAAACAAGTAGAAGGTCAATTGAGAAGAAGCAGTGATCTGAATCTCCCCCAGGGTGCCCTCACATTAAGCTTGGATTTGTAATTGAAAATAAATCTTTCATGTCTGGGTGACAAGTCCGAGGTCCTGTCCCGGGTGCAGTTTTCACGAAGCATTATATTTTCCAGCTTGAAGTCACTGTCCTTTTCAGCTGCTTTTGACCTGCAATGTTACAGTAGGCTGTTGGCTGCCAAGTGATTAGCTGTTCAAGAAAAAAGTGAAACTAATCACCGTATTAATTTACATGAGGTGAAATGAGAAAGAACCTGAGGCTTGGAGGCACAGAGACTGATGTTACAAGCTGTGCAGCGAGGCATACTCCCCCGGATCCGGTGGCAGAATCAAACCCCAGCGAGGAAGGGTAACATTTGGCAGAGATGCTGCAAGAGACAGTTGCTGTGGGTTGAAGTGACAGCTTGACTTTCTTGCACTTAAATGTAAAGAGTTAGTCCTCTTTTCAGAGTAAAAAGAGCATCCTGTTATCATGCCACTTAGCAAAAGGCATACAAGGGCAGAATTCAAATTTTTTTTTTTTTTTTTTTACTTTGAGGTTTGTAAGGGAGCCACATTGAAGAGAAAGTATGATTAAAAAAAATGCTAACTTACAAAGTACTTCTGCATCAATTTGTAGTTTCTGAGAAACCTATATATAGCCTATCTTCCCTCTGTTAGAAATACCCTTCTTTCTCTTAGAGAATCAGATAATTGTGGAGATCAATTAATATCACAAATATGAATCTTTTAATGAAAATTAGTTCACTGAATCAACATTCATTGGGTACCTACTTTTTCCCAAGCACTCTGCTTGTTACTCAGTGTACAAAGTCTAATAAGACATGTCCTCTGTTATTCAGAAAGTTAGGTTTTATTCAAATGTCTCTTGAATATATTTCTTGGCCTTCCTGCAGTCTCAACATTGAGAAAGTATGTGAAAAAGATTCTTTGGAATCTATGTCTGGGAAATCAGAATGTCTGGGGAAGGAGCCCAGAATCTCCATGTACACTAAAATTTGAGAATTCTGATATCTTAGAGGTAAAGAGTGTAAGGAATTCCTACCAAAAATATTAGGGCTGGAAGGAATGTTAATAACTAGTGTAACCACACAATTGTACAGATGAGAAGCTGAGGATCAGAGAGTGAATATAAATTGCATGATGTCACACAGCTGTTTAGGACTCCAGGTTTCCTATCTTCTAAGCCCCATGCTTGCAAAGGGTAAGAAATAGGTTGTGGATTTCTTTACTCAAACTTATTCACTACATTGTCTGTTTCCTCTTCTTTTTGCTTTACTAATCAACTATTTCCATGTAATAGTGTTTTGTGTTATAGGACTATGATGGCAAAAGTTTGCTATATGAAGCTATGTGCTCTGTTGACCTGTTCTCCAGACTACCTTTCATTTGCCCTTTATTCTAGACAAGAAGGGGTATTTACTCATGCAAAAATCAGTTCTCCCACAACAAAAAATGAATGTGTGAAGCCTATTCTATGTACCTTTATTAATTTTTCTTGCAGTTAAGAATGCCGATTATTATCTACAAATTATCCTTACATTTCCAAAGGAAAGGAAAAACTGGATTTTAAAATGTGGGGCAATAAAATCCTTAATATTACTTTTAAAGTTCTAGCTACCTTGGGAAGAAAAGTTCTCTTATCAACTAATTTTATTATTCTCTTTGCTAGGAAATTCTTTTCAGAGTTGAAATATCTGTGTAGTTCAAGCCAGTTTCCTTTTGTTTTGCACTCTGAGATGCTAAACATCTGGTGGGTTCTTCTGGCAGGATATTCAAGGAAAATCTTTACTCTTCAGGCAAAATAATCCAAATTCTTTTTGGTCTACATTGTATGAAGATATTCCCCGGCTCTTATACCAATGGATAAATACATAATATAGATGAATATTTGTTGATCAGAGCCAAGTTATAGTAGTTTAATTTGCAATTTATTTGAATAAAGTTAATTATAACAAAAGCAATGTTATAAATTCTACAGAAAATAATTTGCTTTTTAGGTTTTTCACCTCTTATCCATGCCCAGAGAAAAATCATCATGCAGCACGATAAGGATTGTTTTCAGCTTATCTAAGAGGAGAGGCCGCTGGCATACTGCATTTGACCAGCTCTGCCCTGGTACCATAGGGTTGCACATAAACAGGGCCACCTGTGTGAGGAAATTGTCGCAGCACAAGGGAGTTGGCCTGCAGGGGGCGCCTTTTTCTAATTTGCACATAAGTGCATTATGAGTTAGTGGTAGCTGGTCCAAGAGGTCCACAACACGCTTCCTCCAATTGTTCAGGATTATATTTGTGTGTAAACAGGCTTAGACTCTTTGCCTATCCCACGATTCTTACAAAGAAAAAAAAATTATACTCTGCAAACTGTTCCAATATTAAATGCACATTATTTGTAAAGTTTTCATTTCTTAGTAATCATTTCTGTGAATATTTTAGAGTTATAAAAATAGCAGTTTTCTATTTTATACGTAGTTTCCTTGTGTTTCTTAAAATTAGAGTTGGTTAATATTACTAGCATCAAAGATAAAAAATTCCACCAAAGCACACATGGTGGGCTGACTCATAAAAAATAGCCCGAGTTACAGGTGCAAGTTTGGCAATAGAGCAAACCTTGATTTCCTCCTCAGCTGAGCTGGTATAGTTATACAGTGGTAAAACAGAAAAGCCCTTTCCTTATTAAAAACAGCATGTCAGATCCTGCCCAGAGAAACTTCACTCAGAGGAACAAGTACGGCTTCGAGGGTAAGAAGGGGTGATCAATGTTTGATTATATATATCCCAGGTCACAGCTGCTCCTTTCCTGAGCTGGGCCACAGCTCCTCTTAAATTATTTGTGATCAGAAGTAAAGAATGTTAATTTCTCAAACTTCCAGACCCAGCACCAAGTCTGTTCCACTAGTATGACCTCCTTCTCCTTCTCTTTTTTACAGCCTCTTTGATTAAGCCAGGTCAGACTTCTATTCCTTTTTTTTCTCCAGTCTTCCTCCAGGCTTTCAGTTAAGTCGATGTCCTTCTACTTGTGTTTCCTCTACCATCTGGAAGTTTCTCTGCATTAGATTCTCACTCCTCAAGCCGCCATTTTTTCTTTTAACAAAACCCTTTCCCCTGCACACAAATAAACCCCTTAATTTAAACCAAATAAATAAAATTTAAAATATTTTAATATATATTATAATAAATTATGTGTTTTTATTTTAATACATATATAATTATAATTATATATATATATGGTCTTTCCAGAATATGGACTAATTACATGATTTTTAGTAATACCAATTCTAACATTATGTAGAAATTAATAATAATTCTTGTCCTATGTAATATAACTAGAATTTATTGAGAACCTTACACTATTCTAGGCTCTTGGCTAAGTACTTTGCATACCATGTTTCATTTAATCCAGATAATGACCCTGAATAGTAGATAAGAGTTTGAGGTCACCTAGTGAGTTATTGACAGAGTAAGATAAAGGTTTTGTCCTAAAAAAAAAAAAATGCACTTAATATTTTGATAAAGAAGTTTGCCTTTATGTATGATCTTTTTTTAAGCCAAATATTCATCTGCTGTAGCAACCTAAAGGATGACTTTTCTTGGGCTTCTAAGCATTTCTCTTCTGAACACTTAACTTTTTTCTCCCTTAACAAATCATCCAACCTACATAACCTCCTTTTCTTCCTTGATAATATAATCTTCTCCTTTCTATAGGTCACACATTGGAACAAATGCATGATCCATTTGTGAACAATGAAACACAGCAGCCTCCTCCTTACGATACAAAAGGCACAATCAGAGAAGAGAAAAATAATGAAGCAAAAAAGGAAAGTGAAGGAAACTCCTCTGGTTTTAAACATAACTCAAGAGAAAATTTGTCTTTCATCAAAAGTATTTCCGGGCTAATGACTTGTGGTTTCTTCAGCCTTCATGTAAGTAGAATAGGACTCACTTTTCATAAAGTAGGTAAGTGGATAAAGTACTTATTCATTTCTACATTAATTTTAAAGGGAATGTGAAATAGCTTCACTTGAAATCAGCACTCATCTCAGAGAAAGCCAGCTGTCAGTCAGAGCTCCTGGGGACAGAACTGTCTAGTCTTATTTCAAGGAGGGGCTATCTATGTTCCCTGGTCATGTAACTTAAAGAGACTGGCATTGGATCTTTGCCTGAGTGCTCCATTCTTCATATCTTCTATATAGGACCATACGGTTCTGGCGGGAGGGGGCTGTCTTAATTATATTCATAACATACCTTATAGTTCAGCTCAAGGGAGAATGCACTGGAGCATGTGCAGGCACAACACTGGGCACCAAGTTTAGAGAGGCATGGGAAATAAGCAACACATACATTGGAACAATCACATTATAATAAAAATGAAGGATGAAATGCAGTTCTCAGCTTATTGCTGTTCTTAAATGAAGCAGTGACAAAATATTAAAGGTGGGGGAAGGGCTCTATCCATAACAGGTATGTTTTTAACATCTAGAAACTAGGACTTCAGGTGTCCAACATTTTATTCAGAGTCTAAGGCTGTACCATTAAGAGACAAATATATGCGCACTAATACAACTGTTAACATTCCCTTGAGGGCTCCTTACACTGTCATCTGAAACTTTCCATTGTATGGAGAGCCCTCACAAATCTTTTGGACATGGAAAAGCCACAGAGTAGAGGGCAGAGAAGCAAGGGCGGGGAAAATGACATTATGGAAGTAATATAAAGAACTCTAATATCAAGGCTGTATATGGGATTATAGTGTCCATTTTTGGTTCTAACCTCCCACGCTATAATCTGAAATACAATCTTTATATTAGAATTCTTTATTTTGCAGTATGTCCCCAGTACACTTCCTAACAAACCATAAGTACTCAATAAATGTGTGCTGAATTGGTGACTATACATATTTATTGTGGATAATCTTTATAAATACATGACTCTTCCATATTAGACTATAAACATTTGAGTGAGATGGAGGGGAGAGAAAAAAATTTCAGCTTTGTATCCCCTGCCAGCCTTTAGCACACAGTAGGCCATGATTTGTAAAATGATACAACGTATAAATGAATTTGAGTATCATTTCTCCTAGCCAGTTCGGGGTCTTGGCTTTGCTGTTCCCTCTGTGCATCCCCTCACTTGCTAATGATCTGGCTGAGCTCCACTTGCACATCTGAAGGTGGAGCTGGAAGCCTGGCCCCTACCAGATCTGAAACTGAACTGACTGTGCAGTGATCCACGTTGCTTGCTAACACAGCCAATGTGAATGATTGAGGCATTCCCGGTCTGTTTATTTCTTGTGTACAGACACAGGCTAAAAACATGTCCTGTGGATGATTATGTTTTCAAGAATCTGTAATTTACATACATCACACATTGGCAAATTTTCAGGCAAATTTATAGACACTCTGAGTCCTTATTCAGATGAGGTCAGACATTGGAGCAAAACAGAGCAGTAGCCATCGCTGTGGAGCCTGAAACAGCTAGTCTTTCACAGACGGGAGGTTTGCGGCTGAGATGGCTGTTAGTGACTTCCTGCCATAGCTGTGATGGAGTGTTGGCGTAGGCTTGCTATCTCATCTTCTTTATTGGTGAATGATGAATGCAAGTTGGTCTAGCTGACAGCTGTCTGCTACGCAGGGATTATAGATAACTGTGAGTCAAGTTAAAAGATCGGAGAGACTTCCCTGCTGAACTGATAAAATCATTTAGATAAGAAGTCTGAATAAGAGGTAGAGATGTGAGAGAGAGCTGGGACGAGAGAGACCCGTCACAAGGCCCTTCATACAGGTTTTGAGAAACAGACTCTTAAGAGAGAAATGGAGGTGGGCTTTTCTTTCAAAGACATTGAATATACCTTCTGCCAGATAAGGATGAAGAACCCATGTTAAGAAGAAACTCAATGATTGATGAGCCTGTTGAAGTGAAGGATTATTTGTACAATTTCCAGGAATTGTGTATTCCTAGGGCTTACCATAAAATAGGCTCTCAATAAAAGTCCATGGACTTGAACTGAAAATGGACACAGTACTGTCAAGACTAGAGAATCATATTTGATGCTGGTCTCTAAGTAATGCCTAAAAACATGGACGATTCATAAATTTTAGTGGCATTATAAAGAAGCATAGATAATCTTCCCTAATGCATGATTGATTTACAGTAATTTAGAGAATGCTTAAGATGTATCAATCTTCAGACGTGGAAATGCTCCAATTAAATAGGCTTTTGAGCTATTGGTTCTTGAGGATTATTCTGGCCCATATGCCTACCTGGCCCATAACATAATACTGTTAAGGATCGATGGGCATTTAAGTTGAATTAGCTCAGTTTACTTGTCACTTTCCTAAGGTAGACTAACCATGCTCTCTTTGGTTCCGACTGATTCCATCCAACAGTGTGGCCCTGCTGATTATCAAGAGCCATTTTTCTTCACTGCGAGAAACCTAACCACCCATTCATTCATGAGTGTAATTCCTCTAGAATCAAGAAAATGTCTTATTAAAACTGAAACTAGGGCCATCCCAGTGAGATTTTTACTAAAGCATAGCCTTGCCTATTCTTCCCACAAAATTTCGTCTGTGTGTGGAAAGCTGGATTTGCAATTATAACCAGTTGGATTAAGAGATAAAATCATATATAGAGCAACCAATACAACTGAAAGATGAATGACTTCATTTTCATTAAATTTGACTAGGCAAAATAGATAAGTAAGCGTGTGGTGGGAATCTTGCCATTTCCGCATTTCTTTTAGATCTTTTTGCTTTCTTTTAATCTCAGCAGGCCTTAACCAGGGTCAGCACTACCACTCTCATTTCTGAAATACTTGTTTTGGGACTAGCTAAATAATCTGGTGAATGACTATTGAATGCCTAGGAGCCACTTGGTGTATATCCCTAGGGCTTATCACATAATAGGTACTCAAATATACCTTGAATTGAATAAAAAATGGGCACAATTTTGTCAAGGCTAGAAAATCACCTTTGATGTTAATCTCCAAGTAATGCCAATTAGGTTCCATATTAGATAACATATTAGGTTACCATACCAGGTAACATTTTCATGTAATAGGAGACTTTTGGATATAACATTCAGAGCTGGTTATGAGTCTTAAGAATGTGAAAAGAAATTGGGCAGAATATTTGACTCAAAACATAAATTGATCAATTTGTCCATATAGAGAACTTATGAAACTTACTTTTAGAAAACACCTAGAGGTATAATCCTTGATATAAATAATATTTACTAGTAATATGGAGAATTAGGGAATAATTTCATCATTACTTTACAGCCTTTGTGGAGCTTGTATCTATATCTGTTCAGTTACTGTGTGTTTAGAGACCAGATTTATTTTCCTCATGGTTTTTAATTCCAGGTAAAAACTATTCAAACAAGAATATTTTCCCAAGTGACACTGGCTAGAAAAAACAGAAGACCATAGTTTTAAATCAGTTGCCTATTAATACATCAGTTATTGGCAATATATTCTTCCAAGTTTTTAGAATTGATCAATGGAATGCCTAATATAGAGTTCACTCTTGTTGCCCTTCCCCACAATCTCAACAGAAAGCTTAAGTCATGTTTCATATATTAAACAACAGCAGCTATGTAGAATTAGTTTAAAAAAATAGGGTGGTTGTCTTTTGAATTAAATATCACGGGGACTCTAAATGCCACTTTGAAAAAAAATGAGTGCTATGAATCTACGCTTTCCAAATGGAATCTGGGGAGATTAAGCTACTGCTGGCTGCACATCTGTTACACAAAACAGCTGCATCAGAGGGTATGGATTAAAATAGCAATAGACTGTGCAGATGCTCTTTTGGCTCTAGAACATCCTTATAAAACACCTAGTCACACACAGTCTCCCTCTAATTTTCTATCAACAATTTAAATAAATACAAGATGTCAGACAATAGTCCCAGTTCAGGGAAAAAAGGGCTTCAATTCCACCCAAGTTAATTGAGGCTAGAATCATTCCTGTGATATCTATGGCAATTTCACATTTGTGCACTTCAATTAAAGAATAATAGGAGTGCAAAGTAATTTAAACTCATAGATTAGATGTCTGTGAAAAATTACCGATTAACTGAAAGGTGGCCTCTGGAGTGCTCACCAAGCATTTTAATGGGGGTCTCTCTGTCACCTCTTGTCCTAATATCTGGTCAGAAACTAGGAATACTCTAAATCTGCCTTTTAAAAGATTCAATATACCTGTTTTGTACATCTATGACTTCGCCTTTTAAAAATTCTCCAAAACACACTGTTTTGCAGTAATAATTTTAATCTCCTCTTTTATTTCTATTGTTTTCCCTACACTTTTTTAAAATTTCAATTCTTCAAGTTTTACTTAGCGTTTTCTTCAATAACGTGACAATAAAAAGACATTTGGGGGGGGAATAATGTTGTTATTCAAATGTTCTGTATTGTATTTCCACCTCAATGAGCATACATAACTAACTCTCAATGAGGAAATGTGGTGTTCGTAGTAGAGACCAGATTCTTAATTACTGCTTTCTCCAAACTAGAATTTTAAGTCTTAGTTGATGATGATTATCATGTAGAAAGTTTTGTGCATAATATTTGACCATTTTAAACTCTCCACAAATTAAGCAGGAGGATTATCCCTTGATTATCAGCTCTCAAATCAGTACCATCTTCTTTAAGTGTCTAAAGACATGGTTAAGAAACATTAAATGAAGAAAAAAAAAGACTAAAAATAGCTTTATTGAAATCATTACTCCCTTTCCCTTCTTCAGTGATTGTCTGAAGAAAAACAAACTAAAACATAAAGAAAACCTGCACTTATTTTATTAGGAAAGAAAATGGTCTACTTTCAGTTGTTAGTAATTTCTTCTAAGAGATGAAAGACCACAATTAAACACAAGTGAAACAAGTTGACTTTCCCCCTTTCTCTGTGATGATGGAAGTGTCAGAGAGCCTGGACCTAACAAGTCAGAAAATCTGGGTACTAAGGTGAGTTCTCCCAGTTATTAGAGGTGTGAATTTCAGTGAATATATTGCCTCTTGCGCAACAGTGTTCTCTGAAGACTGGGACAACACCTCACTAGGTTGTTGTGTTGACTAAATGCATTAACATGTGTTGACCCCGTGTGCTAAGGGCAGTTGTCATTTTTATAGGGTACTTTTCAAGTAGGATCCCAGAAAAACTTTTCAATGTTTATTTCTATCTGTAACAAGTATTTTGTGGTTCTTTTTTTAAGAATAAGGAATTATATATACTGTAATTAGTGAGAGCCTGAAATATCACCAACCTAACATGACTTCCAGAGAACATATTAGGAAAGTTTAAAAAGAAGCTGGGACAGAAAAAATTATACAGAGGGGGATTTGAAAGAGATTTCGAGAAAGAAAAGACCCAGGGGTAGGGACCCGGCTAATCTAATGTTAGGTAAAAATTTCTGAGCTTACAGTCATGGTTCTGAGTTATGGTTCTGAGTTTGATTTGGAAGTCTTGCTTTGTGGCAGCCGCTTATTTGTATTGCTGACACTGTTTATTTAAACCTGTCATTGCCATAGTGACTGTGGTCTCCAGCCTGCCCACCCACAAGCCTGAAAATCCAGTTAAGTCATTCTGTGGGCCCTGGACCTGGGAACACAGACATGTTTAAAAGGAGGAATTTAAGTATGATCTTTGTCTTCCTTGAAGCAAAGGGTTATCAAAGCAGTAGGCAAAGGGCATACTTGTTGTAGAAATTAGAAATGTTTGTAAGTGAACATTTAAATACCCCAGTGCCTTGGGCCTGTTTAGATATTCTATTCAGCTTTGCAAGATTTGTGATTAAAAATGGTGTGTGATTAAAACAGGCCCAACACACCCTCTCTCAACTTTCCCTCAAATAATGAAAAAGACGTAGAGAAATAAAACACTTTAAATGACAATAAAAATCAAGTCTGAAAGTTAGACTATGACAAACATCTTGGAGAACTTTGAACTGATCATAAAGTTGATCAAACTGGATTTTATATATTTAACACCTATACATCATTTACAATATAGCTAGCAGTCTAAGCAACTTACAAATGTTGACTCATTCAATCCTGATTAATCTTATTAGGTCAGTATTATTAACTGATAATTATTATTATCAGCTCAAACTCACACAGTTGATAAGTAGTAGAGCCTGGATTTGAACTCAGATGCTCTGACTCCAAAGTCCATGTTCAAAACCAACATACTCTGCTACTGTGAAAACCAGATAAAAGACTACTTTTTGGAGCAGAGTTGCAGTGCTGCACACACAGCCAAATTGGCAAGGATGTGTGTGTAGGTAGGTTTATTGGTTTAGAACCTGTCTCCCCAAAAGACTGTAAGATGCTTGAGGACAAGAGCTATGCTGAGTTTGTTCTCTTATGTAAGTTAAGTACCAGGAAGGTGTTCAAAAATAATTTTTTTTGTATTGGCAAATAAGTGTATGCCTGAATGTTGGTTGCTTAGAAAACTGTTTCCAAGGACTCCTGTCTCAGAAGTCCAAGGTCAACATCTGGTGGTGAATTCATCTCTCTACTGCATGAGAACTACTTTAAAATTTTTTAATTGTCTCTGTTTTTTTTTAATGAAAAAAGCAGTGCATTAAAGAAAACTTGAAACCTGTAAAAGAAAACAATAAAAACATAAAATGGAGAAAAAAAATCACTCAGTTATTACTAGAAAGACAGAAAAACTGTCTTAGGTTTGAAATAAGAATTTTCAAAAGATACAGAGGGCTGCAATTACATTTTCTAGTAATTAAAATGATTATAACAGGACTTTATTCACCTCTGCTTTTCTAGGTGGAAAATAAAGGAGAAAAAAGATGTGGTGTTCAAAGCATTGCGTAACCCTCAACACTAAGTTTTGTAATTGTTAGCAACTATTAGGCTAGGATAGCACCTGTTATTTTAAGTAGACACCAGGTAAGTCATGCGAGGCCATCTTAGTTGTAAAGTGGAAGGTGTGGCACAAAGCGCACATCTTGGAAATTGGTGAAGTGTGGAAGCAGAAGACAAAGAGCTGAGGAAAAATGTAGAACCTAGTATCTCCCCTAGGTTGCAGAATTCCCTGACAAGACAGTTTCCACCTGGACTCCTGAGTTGGGACCGAAGTAGGGAAAGAACCATAAACTCTCTTACATATATCATGTACTTGAGTTCTTACTTTGTTTCAAGATGAATGCAGGTGTGGTACTAATTCCGAGCCCTTGAATATCTGAGAACAGGAATTTTGTTGTGTGTAATGTCCTTGGGTCACAATGTTTTTGCCTAAAACTCTGTGTGTGCTGCTCTGTTGTCTTCTGGCATGAAGTTGGATATAGGGCTTGATTTTTTTTGTTCCTTTCTAGGTATCCTATTGTGTGTTGGTTTTCTTTATATACTTTATTTGGGCGGGGGGTGAGAGTATGCATTTTTTCAGTCTTTGTAATTAGAAAAAAGTTTTAGGACTTGTCTAAATGTGGGTATCTCTTTCTAGCCTTTGCTTGTAATAAGAAAAGCTCTCTCAATTTGGTTACTCATTTTTTTCAACTGAAGAAAATTCTTCCATAATACATTTCTTTATGCTTCTGTTCCAATTTTTATATCTTTCTTAGAAAACTCTACTATTCTAAAGTTAGTTTTCTGTTTTTAACATCATACCTATCATTTTCTCCCTCCTCATTGCAACTCTAGTCTCTTTTTTTCCCTAGATTATAAGTGGGCTTTTAACGTATAACCTCCACATCAATGAATCAGTTTTCTACTGTATTGATTCTACTCTTTGTTAACATCAATCATTGTTGACTTAAAATCTGCCACTTTAATTCTCTTGATATCCTTCCTTATCTCACCACCCATTTTAAAATATCAGACTGATGTCTTTTATTTCAATTTATTTTTTCCAAGTTGATTTATACCTCTGTTGCAGAGGTAATATATTATACATTCTAGGAAGAATGTCAAATTTCTAAAATTATATTCTGGTTTCTGTATCATTTTCAAAGGTCTGCTTTTCTTTCAGTATGGCGATACCTTTCTTTTGCTTGATAATGTTTTTAAATAGGAAATTTTTTTTAAATTTTTGATGTTTTCTCCTTTTTTTTCCCTTGAGCATGGTATCCAGACCTGGAATCTGTCAAATTATGAGTTTTGACTTGTTCTGAGTCCTACTCAGTCAACTTTTCAACTGGCAAAATTCCCTGCTTAGATCTAAGACTGAATAGCTGGTTAATGAACGTGCTCCTTGACCTGGTTTTCAGCAGTTACAATTTTACAGACTGCCTCAGTCTCTTAACATGCTAAAACACATAAAGAAATAATAACTATTGTATTAGCTAAGATTCTTTTAATTTATAAGAAGGGAAAATATTTAAAGGAATCAAGCAAAAAAAGCAACAATAATAAAAGGAATTTATTGGGTCATATAATAAAATAACTAAAAAGTAACTGACATCATGCATGGGTTAATCCAAAGGTTTAATCTCCTCTACCATCAGGACCCTCTCTTGCATAAATTCTAGATACAAGCAGCCAAGAGGATATCAGTATAGTACAAATATGCTAGATGCCAAGATACAAATTCTCGGATTTGGGCAGCGCATTCTGCCTTTTAGCTATAGGTATGAAATGGGTATGTAACTAGCTGGTAGGTTATCAAAAATCAGAGCCAGGGCATTTCACCCACCCTATTGAGTAGTAAATATTCAGTGTAGATGACGTTCCATTTGAGAATAAGAAAAGAAAATTAGAGACACTGAGAGAAAGAGACAGAGAGAGAAAATATCTGCATGACTGAGAGCCAGTGCTTATCTCTAAAAATTTTTACTATGGGGATTGGAAAACAAATATGGACAATACTACTTTGCATTCTTTGTGTGGTACAAAAATATATAGTATATGAAGTTGGATTAGGAAGTTATAAAGATAAAATAAGTCTGAACTGAAAATGCAATCTGCAAGGAGGAAGAAAAACTTAAGAAGCTCCCCTATAATAAAGCATAAAGGACAACAATACAAAAACAAAGAAAGGAAAGAAATTAGAGTTTGAGAAAATGGCTATGTAACCCGAGAGTTATAGACATACATTTTAGAGGAAAACATCATCAGGGCAATTGCAAAGAAGGCGATTAGCAAGTGCAAATTAGCAGGGCAAAAATTTAAGTACAATGATGATATTTCCCTGAGTTTAAACATCAGTATTATAATGGCCTAGAATAAAAAGATACAAATATATAAACACCTACTAGAACAAAATGTTTGAATCACAAGTATAATTAATACATCCTACTGTCAACTATACAGGTAAAAAGTTTTCCCAGAAAGGAATGAAAGTCTGACTAGCAACTGACTACTTTGAGACATGAACTATCTGGAGACAACTAAAAAGGTGCTACAGAGTTTCGAGGGCAGGATATCAACCGATGGCTAAAAATTTTTATCCTAATTAAATATTTATTCACACATGAAAGCAAAAGAATGAGAATTTCAGATATGCTTGGCTCAGAAATTATGTCCATTTTGCAGATATTACTTAAAGATGCATTCCAGCTGACTGACGAATTAAAACTCAGAATTTAAAAATTGGAAAAATGTATCATTAAAGGACTGGTGTGATGTAAAATTATAAAACATAGTTAATACTCTAAGTAACTGTGGCTTTGGATAGACAAATGAATAAAACATAAAACATTACTGGAATAGAAGCTGTTTAAGCTGTAAATAAAAATTAATGTAAAATTTTAGGTCTAAACAAGTAGATAATATTAATAAGGCCTTTGAATGGAGGGCAGCAAATAAAGGTGAAGATAACGTATTTGAAATTCTTCACATTAAATTAGAAAAGCAAAAAAAGACTTTATTTAATTTTTGACTTTACCCATGAATTAACTATAATATAACTATTGTTTCTAATTTCTTAAACGCAACTCACTATTTAGATCTTCTGCCCATTTTTGGATTGGGTTTTTTTTTTTTTTTTGATATTGAGCTGCCTGAGCTGCTTGTATATTTTGGAGATTAATCCTTTGTCAGTTGCTTCATTTGCAAATATTTTCTCCCATTCTGAGGGTTGTCTTTGTGTCTTGTTTATGGTTTCCTTTCCTTTGCAAAAGCTTTTAAGTTTCGTTAGGTCCCATTTGTTCATTTTTGTTTTTATTTCCATTTCTCTAGGAGGTGGGTCAAAAAGGATATTGCTATGATTTATGTTAAAGAGTGTTCTGCCTATGTTTTCATCTAAGAGTTTTATAGTGTCTGGACTTACATTTAGTTCTTTGATCTATTTTGAGTTTATTTTTGTGTATGGTGTTAGGGAGTGTTCTAATTTCTCTCTTTTACATGTAGCTGTCCAGTTTTCCCAGCACCACTTATTGAAGAGGCTGTCTTTTCTCCATTGTATATTCTTGCCTCCTTTATCAAAGATAAGGTAACCATAGGTGCGTGGGTTTAACTCTGGTCTTTCCATACCATTCCACAGTATGGAGGTTCCTTAAAAAACTAAAAATAGAACTACCATATGACCCAGCAATCCCACTACTAGGCATATACTCAGAAAACCATAATTCAAAAAGAGTCATGTACCACAATGTTCATTGCAGCACTATTTACAATAGCCGGGACATGGATGCAACCTAAGTGTCCATCCACAGTTGAATGGATAAAGAGATGTGGCACATATATACAGTGGAATATTACTCAGCCATAAAAAGAAATGAAACTGAGTTATTTGTAGTGAGGTGGATGGACCTAGAGTCTGTCACACAGAGTGAAGTAAGTCAGAAAGAGAAAAACAAATACCAAATGCTAACACATATATATGGAATCTAAAAAGAAAAAGAAAAAATGGTTCTGATAAACCTAGGGGCAGGACAGGAATAAGACACAGATGTAGAGAATGGTCTTGAGGACAAGGGGAGGGGAAAGGGTAAGCTGGGAGGAAGTGAGAGAGTAGCATTGACATATATACACTACCAAATGTAAAATAGATAGCTAGTGGGAAGCAGCTGCATTGCACAGGGAGATCAGCTCCGTGCTTTGTGACCACCTAGAGTGGTGGGATAGGGAGGGTAGGAGGGAGACGCAAGAGGGTGGGGATATGGGGATATATGTATACATATAGCTGATTCACTTTGTTATACAGCAGAAACTAACACAACATTGTAAAGCAATTATATTCCAATAAAGATGTTAAAAAAAAAGCAACTCACTAGGATTCAAGGTACATGTTTTTTTGTGTTTTGATAACTGATGTACCTCAACTGCCTAGAACATTTCCTAGCATATAGTAGGTGCTCAATAAATATTAGTTGAATGAATTAATGAACTTACTTTTAGAGTTAGAAGCACAGTGTGTATGTGCATTTACTTCTGTAGATTTGGAAACACCTGTAGTCACTGGAAAACTAAAAGTAAACCCACAGAATCCATACAATAAAAACTACTAAAATAAAGATAACTATCAGGAATTATAACCGAGATAAAGAATAGAAAACACTAAAGCTAAAATACATACAGCCAGGAGAGTGGCGATGATAATACATATAAATAGGATAAATTCTACTTTTAAAAGATAAAGAATTTCTGACTGGTTAAGAAACAAAATCCAAATACATGCTGATTATAAGTAGCATGTAAAAAATATAAAAGTCAATGGATTGAAAAACATTACAAGGTTAAGAAACTAAAAGCAAGCATTGAGGGCAGTATTAAATTTAGATAAAGTAAAAGTCAAGAAAGAAAATATTAAATAACATATTTATTTCCTAAAGAAAAATCCACATTTTGGATCAGAGTTATAACCTACATTGAAAATAGTTGTCATGAATATTTACATGACAAAGAGAATAACATTAAAACATAAAAATAAGCCTCCTAGAAATATAACAATTTTAAAAATTAATAAGGGAAACACTGGTAGAAGAACAATTATTTTAGAAGAATTTTATGTAACTCTTTGAGCATTTGACAGACTATGCAGTAAATATAAATGGGCACAGAGAATTTGAATTACATGATTTGAATTTTGTGATGTTTGGATTACAGGTTGAATTAATTTGCCTGTATTATACCATAAGCACCCTACAGAGAACACAAGTTCAATGACCTATGTCATATTTACCAAAATTGATCACATGCTAGGCCCCAAACCTTTGTAGATTTCAAAAAGCATATCAATAATATTCATTCTATCATTTATTTATTACTATTCATTGAGGGTCTACTATGTACCAGCAATCTTCCAAGCATTGGAGATACAGCCATGAACAACACAGACCAACTCCTGCCTTCTTGCATTTTAATTTTAGGTGAGGGAGACAGCAATAAACTAATAAGCCAGTAAATATATTGAATATCAGAAGGTGAAAAGTTCTACAGAGATAAATAAAAGGAGGGTAAAGAGGAAAAGGGGGTGATGATTTTGGAAGAGTTCAATTTATTCCTTGTCTGTTTGGGTCATTTTTCTCAAATCTATTCTTAGTTCTGCTCTTTAAGAGAACACTATTCTATTTGGAATGACGCCTTTTATAATTTTATATAAGCTATCTGACCATCATACAGAGGATAAGTTAACAAATCCACACTTTCAATATTCAAGTAGCAACCATAAATCCTATTTTTAATCACAAAGGACATAAATCAATAAAATAGCAAGCCTATTAAGGATTTTCCATTTTTAATTAAAACACATCCCCTATTTTACTTTCTCTGGGTCTTAGGAATCTGAAGTTATGATGTATCGGACCAGGATATTATAAGAGATAATAGGGTAACATGTACTAAAAAAGGTTTGTTAAACCACTGAGCTGGAGTCACATTATCTCACACAGATACAGAGAAGTGCTGGAGTGTGAAGAAGTAACTGAATTAAGAAGTATGTGCTGTCCACTGTTCCTTTTTCCTCACACCAGTTTCACTGAAGTTAATTATTATCACTGCCTAGAACTGAGGTCTCAGCCAAGAAGAAAAGTTCAGGGGAAGGAGCTGGAATGAGTGGGAGTTACAGATTTTGAATATACCAAGGAGGGGTAAGGAGGTGGACAATTCTTGTTTAGTTCCCGGTTTCATTGGGTTAAATGTTCTCAAGAGTAGATTTCTAAACGAATTTAGGGGAGACATCCTTAAACTTCAGAACATATGAATTATGAATTCTCAGCCCAAGTCAGTGACAAGGTTGATAAAATTCAGATCTAATGCTCTTCATGTTGGTTTGATGATGTGTTAATGCTACAAACAAACAACAAACTAGCCATCATTAGAATGATGAGAGTAACGATTGCCTTTTTATTTTTACACAGTCCAGCAGGATGGGATATAAAACATGCATCAGAGGAAGAAATGTGAAGGGAAATTGTTTAAAAATTCAAGATGATACAAGATAATTTTAGGAAGAGAAGGTTTTCTTATATATTTAAAAATTGCAGTTATAAACTGCACAATTTTATTTCACATTAATTTGGTGCTAAAAGCATAACTGAGTGATTTAGTGGGGCAGGACTAAGTTTCATATTCTTTTATTCACATGAAGATTAAAGTAGATTACTGAAAAGAAATACAGAAAATTAACGTTTAAATGCCCACATAAAGAATAAAAGGAAAGAGAAACTATATGTCAACTTGTCATAGGAACAACCAAAAATAAGCTAGAAATTAGCATATAATACAGATTGTAATAAATACTGAATTTGCATTATTACCAAAGAAGTAAAAGGCTGGGGTGGTAATGGTGACCACTCTTCAGATATTTGTATTCACTAAATGCCATCTTCAGTGCCGGACTCTCTCGCGGCTGAAATTCCCATACTTGCAAATCATTCCTTTGGCTCAAGAGAATACTCATCTAAAGGTTCAGCTATCACTATGCATAAAGCCAAGGAATGTGCAACTCCATAATTTTATAGAAGATCAACCCAGTCTTAGAAAGGCAAACCCATTTCTCTACATAACTGCCAGGAAAAGGAACCTTGAGGGTGGAGTCGAGATAAGGAAAGAGGCAAGTGTGGAGCACGCCAGCACTGGCGAGGCCAGCTTGACTTAGAAGCGATATCCCAGTTTGGGGTTCTGGGGTGACAGAAAGGTATGAGAGCCCTGGATGTCAGGAATCATGAGTGTGGAGACCCCAAATTAGGGAAGAGTGATACTTTGCAGAGAAGATGGAAAATACCAAAGGCAAAATCCTCTCCTTCAATGCCACTCCTCAATGCCATCTTGTTGGCAGCCTGCAGTCTTGAACATTGAAGGCACATTGCTTTGGGAAACTGTGGAAGAGTCTGTTATCCAGACTACTTATCTCCCCTCACTTCTACCATAAGTATTTCTTTTTTGTCGTAAGTTAGCCACCCATATTTAGACTCCTAAGGCCCTAATTTTCTCCATTCCCCTTTGTAAATCCACCATTAACAAGCTGACTCATTGGAAAGACTGATAAACATCAATCAAAAATTAAATTTCATTTACTATTCATTTTTGAGCACCAATTCCTAGGTACTCTGGGAAACAGAGACATATACGATCCAGTCTTTGCAGATCAATAAGGAACACAGACCTACAGTAAAATATAGTATGAAAAGTGTAACAATAAAAGGTGTAGAAAACAGTGAGGTAGCACAAAAGAACTAGGGAAAGATTCCTTAAGGAGCTGATATAGCTGGTTTGGGCAGGATAATAAAAACAAAAGCTAGCATTCGTTGAGTATTTTCTATGCTGTTGGTAGAAGCCATATTATGAAGGATCATATGTGCCATCTTAAAAAGCTTATCTTTTAACCTTACACCATGAGGAATTGAAGAAGGGCTTTAATAAGCAGGGGAAATAGGAGGTTATATGGATCTTCTGTCAATTTGGCATCCACATGGAAGGTATATTGGAGAAATGTAAGGCTAGAGAGAGGGAATTTATTTCAAAGGCTATTGGATTACTTTTAGTGTGGTATGATGTCACCTAAAACTAAAGCCATAATAATGAGAAGGGAAAATAGTAGACGGTTTGTTGCAAATAAACAGCAGTTTAATCTGCTACTCTTCGAGGTATATTTGCATAGTTTCAGGGGTTACACCTTCACTAAACTAGGGCATTTTGAGAATGAAAGGGGACACTATTAACAATTGTATCTAGACAGGAGGTATAAAGCAAGAAGGACTATTCTAGGTAACCTGTTTAAATTAGTTTTAAGAAACTAGTGGTAAACTGACAGAGGTCACTTAGGGGTGGAAAGGAAAGAAAAACCTCAGAATACCTAAGATACAAGTGGTCAGCTCTGAAGGACTGCCCTGCTGAAACCTAACTCAATGTGTTTTTTGGAAAGCAGAAGGTAGATGTGCATACTTTTTCATCTATGACTATCAGATATAAAGCTACCCAACATTTAGAAGCTTCCAGACTTACTGTAACCACTAACTTTTCACTGGGGTGATTTCTCAATACCACACACTTCCCCCTGGCTCTAGTATACTCTTCCTTGGGACATCCCCTAGTTCTCTCTGAGCTCCTCAGAGGGACAAAGCTGAAGGGGCAGAATATTCCATTAACCCAGCTGGACTGTAACTGATACAGCAGAAGCTTTCAAAAAACTCTCCTTAGAGTTTGAGCAGCGCAAAATTTAGCAAAAAGTCAGATGTGCTTTTGAGCTGCTGCTGGACAGCAAGTTGACACTGAGATGAGAGGAGAAAATACCAGAAAACACTCTGTGCCAATGGAATTTCTTCCCCTTTGAATTCATTAGAAAACTTCCTGCCATGTGGATTAGGGATTAAATTAATTTCCATAAGCCAATCATATGTTAATATTTTTGAATACTTTGCTGTGTTTCATAATGTCATTTGTAATCACATTTCCATAGTTTTAAAAGGCATTTAAGTGACAGTAATAGCAGTACCTGCCATTGTTGGAGAATTAGGAAAAAGAAGACTATGAAAATGAAAATAATTATCCATCATTTCTTCATCCGAGTACCTACTGTTAAATGATAAGAGAATTTCTTACATTTATATACACAATATGTACAACTTTCATTTGGCTTTTTCATTTAAAATTGTATCAGAAATAATTTCTTATACCATTAAAGTCACTTAAAAGTATAATATGTAATAACAGGATAATACTTTGTCTTATAAGTGTACTATAATCTATTAGCTATATCTTTATACTTAAACGTTTAGATTAATGACAGTATTTCACTAAAACAAATAATGCTGAAGTAAACAGCTTTGTTCATAAATCATTTTTTTCTATATTCTGATCATCTTTAGATTTTTAGTAGTGAAAACACTGGGAAGAACTCTATTCATATTTTAAGGTAGATATATATTACGAAATTTCTTTCAAGAAAGTTTATATCACTTTACACACCAATACTTGTGAATGTTAGCTCCATATCACTGTATTAATCTTAGCACTGGATATTATAATTTTTGTAATCATCTCTGATAACTTCATGGGGGGAAATGGCATCTCATTTTCTTTTAATTCGTATTTCTTTGATTTTTTAGTGAGACTGCAAATTTTCTCATGTTGTTCATGAACACATTTAAATTTTCTTGATTGAAATTTTCCAGGAAAATATTCATCTCAATTCTCAGTCAGCTTTTGAGATTGAATGCAGTGTTTTTTCAATTTTACACTTCTCCAATGATGGGGGCTCATGAGGCACAGAGGAAGTTGCTGTGCACACAGTGGGTGTTCAAGATATATCAGGGTGAGAGCCTTATTTGAACCTTGCTACTCTTTCACCTAGGAACATGGGAGGCCTTCACGTGAAAGAAAATCTTCTGGAAAAAGTGTATTGGAAGACTATAATGAAATAGGGGAAAATTTTTTTTTTTTTGCCGTACGCGGGCCTCTCACTGTTGTGGCCTCTCCTGTTGCGGAGCACAGGCTCCGGACGCTCAGGCTCAGCGGCCATGGCTCACGGGCCCAGCCGCTCTGCGGCATGTGGGATCTTCCCGGACCGGGGCACGAACCGGTGTCCCCTGCATTGGCAGGCGGACTCTCAACCACTGCGCCACCAGGGAAGCCCGGGGAAAAATTTTTTAATGAGAATGAATTTAAGCACTTTTTCTGAACTTCTTTTAATTCATCAATTTAGGATGAGTGTGTTTCCTGTCAAATTAATATCACACAAGAACTGGAGGCTCAAGTATATTCTGCTCAGACAGGAGTGGAGAGATAGGTTCCCATATGCAGGCAATATAAACAACAATAACAGGCTTAGGGAAACCAGGCCTAAGAATCACCTTCCTACTGAAAGAAAGTAGTCACCTTCCTACTGAAAGAAATCCTTCTAAAAGTGGTATCACAACATCACAATTACAAAAACATGAATATTTATTATATCCTTTTGTTTTGTTCTTATTGAAAACTTCCTTGAATTAATTAGCAAATCCTACAGATCCAATATATATATCTGCTAGTTGTTGTTTTCTTTTTAAGCATTCATTGGTGGGAGAACTTTGCCTAAGACAAAGATCTGAAAGAAAGTGTATTATACCTCAAATCAAGCAACTAAAACAAGCATCATTCCAATTTTATTGATTTGGGAATTATATAGTTTGATTTTGTTACATATTTGTAAACTGAGAATTTGAGAAGAAGGGGAAAGGGATTGGGTGGGTGTATATCATGAGCCAGGCTTGATGGAGATCTCAGTCCCACTTTAGTCTCATTTGAAACACAAATTTTAAGAAACTTGCCCAAGATTACACAGTTAATACATGGAAGACTCATAATTAAAATCTACTTCTGTCTGGCAACAAAGCACATTTTCTTTCTGTCTCTCAGGTCTCCTATAAGTCCTTTAGAAATAGTAGCTCATTTAATTTTCTTAATAATTCTATATGGTGGGAACTATAATTACCCCTAGTTTACTGTGGTGAAGTTAAAACACAGAGAGGTAAAGAATTTACCCAAGTCCACACAGCTAGTAAGTAGCAGAGCTAAAAATTAAAATCCAAAGAGTCTGAGGCTATAGTCTGTGCAATGAACCACAATGTGCTATGGAAACAAATGGAATCGCTGATCTTCAGTGGGAAGAGGACACTACAGACTAATTTCTATGTGGTAACACCCTCCAGGAAATTATCAATGTGTGCTTTATAATCTATATAATACAATAGTCTACCTACATGATATTTCTGCTATTTCTTGGTTCCCACAGAAACCTCACAGACTAGAAAAACCATGTTATTATTTCATCACTAGATTTGTATAAACATACTTATTGGGGGCAGGCATACTCTGAAGAAGAGCTGTGGAAAGGATGGGCATATTTCATGCTATAGTTTGAAATGATTTTTTTTTTTTTTAACGGTACGTGGGCCCCTCACCGCCGCGGCCTCTCCCGTCGCGGAGCACAGGCTCCAGACGCACAGGCTCAGCGGTCATGGCTCACGGGCCCAGCCGCTCCGCAGCATGTGGGATCCTCCCGGACCGGGGCACGAACCCGCGTCCCCTGCATCGGCAGGCGTACTCTCAACCACTGTGCCACCAGGGAAGCCCTGAAATGATTTTTTTTTTCACCTGATGTAGATAAAGGGCAAATGGAATTTTATTTGCAGGAGCATATCACTGTGGAATTAAAATAGCAACTATGTAGTTATGCTGAATAGCATCTATGTCACACATATTTTCTTCAATAAGTGGTGCTGGGAAAACTGGACAGCTACATGTAAAAGAGTGAAATTAGAACACTCCCTAACACCATACAAAAAAATTAACTCAAAATGGATTAAAGACCTAAATGTAAGTCCAGACACTATAAAACTCTTGGAAGAAAACATAGGCAGAACATTCTATGACATAAATCACAGCAAGATCCTTTTTGACCCACCTCCTAGAAATAAAAACAAAAATAAACAAATGGGACCTAATGAAACTTCAAAGCTTTTGCACAGCAAAGGAAACCATAAACAAGATGAAAAGACAACCCTCAGAATGGGAGAAAATATTTGCTAATGAAGCAACTGACAAAAGATTAATCTCCAAAATTTACAAGCAGCTCATGCAGCTCAATATCAAAAAAACAAACAACCCAATCCAAAAATGGGTAGAAGACCTAAATAGACATTTCTCCCAAAAAGATATACAGATTGCCAACAAACACATGAAAGGATGCTCAACATCACTAATCATTAGAGAAATGCCAATCAAACTACAGTGAGGTATCACTTCATACCAGTCAGAATGGCCATCATCAAAAAATCTACAAACAATAAATGCTGGAGAGGGTTTGGAGAAAAAGGAACTCTCTTGCACTGTTGGTGGGAATGTAAATTGATACAGCCACTATGGAGAACAGTATGGAGGCTCCTTAAAAAACTAAAAATAGAACTACCATATGACCCAGCAATCCCACTACTGGGCATATACCCTGAGAAAACCATAATTCAAAAAGAGTCATGTACCACAATGTTCATTGCAGCTCTATTTACAATAGCCAGGACATGGAAGCAACCTAAGTGCCCATTGACAGATGAATGCATAAAGAAGATGTGGCACATATATACAATGGAATATTACTCAGCCATAAAAAGAAATGAAACTGAGTTATCTGTAGTGAGGTGGATGGACCTAGAGTCTGTCATGCAGAGTGAAGTAAGTCAGAAAGAGAAAAACAAATACTGTATGCTAACACATATATGGAATCTAAAAAGTATAATTTTTTTTTTTTTTTTTTTTTGCAGTACGCAGGCCTCTCACTGTTGCGATCTCTCCCGTTGTGGAGCACAGGCTCCGGACGCGCAGGCTCAGCGCCCATGGCTCACGGGCCTAGCCGCTCCGTGGCATGTGGAATCTTTCCGGACCGGGGCACGAACCCGTGTCCTCTGCATCGGCAGGCGGACTCTCAACCACTGCGCCACGAGGGAAGCCCTAAATATGGTTTTGAAGAACCTAGTGGCAGGACAGGAATAAAGACGCAGACATAGAGAATGTACTTGAGGACATGGGGAGGGGGTAGGGTAAGCTGGGACGAAGTGAGAGAGTGGCATGGACATATATACACTACCAAATGTAAACTAGATAGCTAGTGGGAAGCAGCCACATAGCACAGGGAGATCAGCTCGGTGCTTTGTGACCACCTAGAGGGGTGTGATAAGGAGGGAGATGCAAGAGGGAGGAGATATGGGGATATATGTATAGATATAGCTGATTCACTTCGTTATAAAGCAGAAACTAACACACCATTGTAAAGCAATTATACTCCAATAAAGATGTTAAAAAATAAAAGATATTTTACATCCTCTTATATACATGGTAAAGAAAATACATTGATGTCTTTAGTTTTGTTTCCTTAGTCCCTACTATGTAGTAGGTATCCTACAAGTATGTGCCTTTGGGGATGAAGGTAAATGATCTACGCTAACAGAACAATGATTAGACTCATAATTGAGCCAAATCTCTGTTATGTGGAACTGCATGACATTTGATTTGCAAAAGTTGTTCCATCTGACTTTACAGGAAGATACACTGATGATGTATCATTTTAATTTCTCTCCTGAGCACTCACTGGAAAACAGTAGCAAATGACAAGGTTGTTTATTTGTTACAGTAGTGCTCCTCCAAAATCAAATGAACAAAGGTAATCTTAATTTCATGAATCAATTTTCTTAATAAATACCTACATAATTAACTGAGGAATTCCCTTTGGAAAAGCCAACTGAGAAATGATTTCAATATAAGGAAATAGAGAAAAAACACAATTCTGAACTAATATCAAACTTTCTCACTACTATCAAATATGATGTAAGAACTTTCATAAGTATACATACAAATATATATTAAAAATCATTTAAGGGCTTCCCTGGTGGCGCACTGGTTGGGAGACCGCCTGCCGATGCAGGGGACGTGGGTTCGTGCCCCGGTCCGGGAGGATCCCACATGCCGCGGAGTGGCTGGGCCCGTGAGCCATGGCCGCTGGGCCTGCACGTCCGGAGCCTGTGCTCCGCAACGGGAGAGGCCGCAACAGTGAGAGGCCCGCGTACCGCAAAAAAAAAAAAAAAAAAAAAAAAATCATTTAAGTATATATAATGTGCAAATAATATCAGATTTGATTCTGTTATTTGTGCTCATACTCTGGCCAAATTTAATGGCAACAAACAAAATTATATTTTTAATACACTTGGTATATTTGTATGACAAATAAATATTAGATTATGATAGCATTAATTTCTTTTTCCATCTCTGTACTTTAAATATAATTCCACTTGAATTAATTAAATAACACTATTTAATAAATATTTTTAAAAGACTTGGAAATCTAGGTTCCAACACTTGAAATATTTACCACCAGACATCTATTAGTCTTTAAGAAATTTTCTTTGCCTTTTTTGGTCACAGTTTTCTCATCTGTAAAATAAACAGGTTGAACTAGATGAGTTCTGAAACTTTTTCTGTTATAAAAATTATACTCTTAAAAAATATGACTACACTGATAAATTATGAAATAATTGGAAGTAAAAATAAAATAATTATATTAAGTGTTATGACTACTGTGTGCTGTAGATAAATGAAGAGGAGATTAAGGAACTGAAAACATTCAAATGAGTTTTGTGAACTTCCATTGACTTTTCTAATCTTTAGATTCCTCCTTACTAAAATGGAGATGATAGTAAAAATCTTAATTTTTTTTTCCCCAGTAAGTAGCAAGAGTGGGTATTCCCTTGGGTGGCTATGTTTTAGTCACAATTTCAAGGAATTTGGTTGACGTAATGAATTCATTGTGTTTAAAATTACCTAAGTGTTCAATTAGCTAATTGTACAGGTAATAAACATTGCCTTATGTTTTTCATATACTGTCTATGTGAACCTGGCAGGTAAGTATAACAATTGCTCGTTCCCATTTACAAATTTAAGTAAAGCCTATGAAATTAATCCTTATTATCCTTAACTTGCCTATTATAAACCTTATTAGACCTAACCTGGAATTATTTTCAATATTTGAGTCACTTAAAGTCAAGGATCCTATCTCTATTTGCTTTTAATTTTTGTATACCAGTAATAAATAACCAGGTCTTTAAGATGTAACTTCATTAAAACACATGCACTCCTTTGCAGCTGGGACAAATGGAAAAAGTCATCACCTCCAGAAGTGAATAATTCCCTGAACTGCCAATTTGGATAGAAAGGCCATAATCAGGCAGCCCAAGAAATGGGGGGAATATTCACAAAGGAACATTTCAGCAAGTCACTTCTTCATTTTAGTGTTGTTTTAAATTTTAGTGGATGGTATATAGCCCTTTTTAATTGAGTAACAGACATACAGCACCTGGTCCTTATGTTGTGAGATACTTAAAAAGTAGGGGAAGTAACAATAAAATTCAATGCATCATGAGTTTAGTAAAAGCTGAGCTCAACAAAAACTAGCCTAAAAGCATCTTATATATTGTCTTTAATAGTATCCCAATGTTACAGCAATATTGAAAGTCACATTCAAACTAGAACTTAAAATTACCACTTCTGTGTCATGCTAACTGAACCTGGAAAACAAAACAAAAACAAAAGAAACAAAACACAACTCTGGAGAAAATCCCTCTCACAGTATGGCCTGCTTAGCTTTTCATACTGAGCTAGGTCAAGGTCTTGCATTATATGAGAAATGGATAGTCACAAATACACCTCGATAATGAGGGGGGAGCAGCTAACAGTCCATCTCTTCCCTCTAGATAGTATATGCCTTTAATTAGAAACCATGTACTTTCTTAGCATCCACGATCATTTCCTAGCTGTGCTTATAAAGAACTTCCATGCTCTCTTCATAACAGAGACAATTCCAGCCATCTGTCTCTTTGAACAGATTTTGATGATCCAGGGGGTAATTAAGTCTTGGTGGCCATTAGTGAGTTTCAATTTTATTTCATATAGGAAACACGACATTCAGTATAAAGGAGAAAACTATATGGAATTTTGTGATGATGTCTACACAACTTCTAATAAAATAAGGTCTTTATGCTTTTTTGCTATATTTCATACTGGTATTTCTGCTCTAGAAATCTTTTCCTTGATGTGCGTAATATATCTTGCTTTTCTAGAGTTTAATTATAGTGACACACAAAAAAACAAACACAAAAAGGACTCAAAATACCCCCCAAAATGAAGATACTTCATGGTCCTAACTATAAACCTTGTTTTTCTGCACCCTTATATTTCGTTTTTTTTTTTTAAATACCCATTCTTTTTTTAAAAAATTAATTAATTAGGGCTTCCCTGGTGGCGCAGTGGTTGAGAGTCCGCCTGCCGATGCAGGGGACGCGGGTTCGTGCCCTGGTCCGGGAAGATCCCACGTGCCGCGAAGCGGCTAGGCCCGTGAGCCATGGCCGCTGAGCCTGCGCATCCGGAGCCTGTGCTCCGCAACGGGAGAGGCCACAACAGTGAGGGGCCTGCGTACCGCCAAAAAAAAAAAATAATAATAATTAATCAATTTGTTGGCTGTGCTGTGTCCTCATTGCTGTGTGCAGACTTTCTCTAGTTGCGGCGAGCGGGGGTTACTCTTCGTGGCGGTGAGCAGGCTTCTCATTGCGGAGGCTTCTCTTCTTGTGGAGTACGGGCTCTAGGCATGCAGGCTTCAGGAGTTGTGGCTCGCGGGCTCTAGAGCGCAGGCTCAGTAGTTGTGGCCCATGGGTTTAGCTGCTGCACAGCATGTGGGATCTTCCCAGACCAGGGATCATACTTGTGTCCCCTGCATTGGCAGGCAGATTCTTAACCACTGCGCCACCGGGGAAGTCTCCTCCCTTATCTTTCTGACTTGCAAGAATAATCTAATAATAATAATACAAGGATAGACCAACAGTACAAGGCATATTGCATCACTTTGGTTGTTTATGTTGCAAGTTGGTTGGACCAAATGCTGGTTGTTGAATTTCTTCTCCCCTTGCCCATTACACAAATTGAAAGTCCATGGGATCTCTGGAAGGGTTTAGTGGCATCTGAAAACCCTTAAAATTCTGGGCATACTTTTGTTTGTCTGGAGAAAAAGGCTGTATTTTTCATTAAAATTTCAAACAAGATTCAAAACTCCTGTCTTGGGATTTTTTTTCAGAGTATTATATTGTAACTAACATCTCAGACTGCACAGACAGCCCTTCCCAACTCAGGTATTGAATTAATGAGATACTTAGGACTGTTGTCATTTTCTGTTCTGGGAGAGGGGAAAAGGGCAGCAGAGATGAGGAAAGAACCTGCATCAAACCTAAAATAAAAACAAGGGCTACTACTTGGAAGGTTTGGGTTTTCCTTTTGATTCAGCCTCTGAGAAGCTCTCTGAATTTGGACACATCAACTGTCCCCTCTTGGCCTCAGGTCCCTTACCTCTAAACAGAGTGTGCTGGGCTATATCAGCGATGTTCAAAGCATGTTCTGTGAAAAATCCTGGGGGTTCTGGAAAAGTATTTGAGTGACTCTCCAAAGATGAAAGACTAGTGCAAAAAAAGTTCAGTTAGCTTCACACATCTCCTAAAGGGAAAGGTAGAGATGGTAGATACCAGATGAGTGTATGTGTATACACTTGCTTTCTGAAGACAACAGCTTTAAGTTAATTCCTTTGGATTTCCATGTCATCCCTTTCTTGAGATGTTGAAACTGTTCAAACTTCTAAAATATTTTATATTTAATATTTATAATTTTATTAATATTTTATATTTAGATCTATATTTTATATCTTATATTTATTAGTTTACAATTCTGTTTCCTCTGCTGGATTGTAAGTAACTCAGGAGAGGCATTATTTCTTGCTCATATCTAGAACCTAGAAAGTGGTTGATATATGGAAGGAGAAAGATAAGCAAACATCATTAAATAATGTATGCAACAGGATGGAAGATGCGTTAAACGTCATGAGACAGATAAGAGACAAGCAGCACTATCGGAATTATCATGCAATAATAGTCCATGCGGTGGGATAGACAGTTGGGGTTAAATTCGAGAGATATTTAAGAAGTTGAATGCTAATGACTTGGTGGCCAACTTGGTAAGAGGTATAGGAGAGTCCAAAATAACTTTTGGATTTCTGTATTAGGGTCTCATAAACCAGGAGAGAAAATACAGAAGGAAGAGCAATTTGGAAAGTAGTGATGATTTGTTACATTATGGTCATGTTACTGGGAGCGCCAAGTCACGCAGCCCTTTTGTGTCTCTGGGTATACTTTGTGATTTGAAATGCAAAATGCATTTATTTCTGTGGAAAGAAGTCAACAAAGTTTGAAAAACATTTCTTGGAAAAGTACACATGAGATATTCAGTTGTCAACAAAGTACTTGTTCTGGATCTAGGACACATATTTAGAAGTCAGCAAAAGACACCTGGCTGCACACACTGATTTGAGAGTTACCAGTGGGCAGGTTGGTTGAAGGCAGGTGAGTAGGTGAGATTAGGAAAAGGCAAAGTGAGAAGGAAGAAACCCTGTAGAATAACAATATTAAGGGACTGACAGAGGAAAAGGAGACAGGGAAAGAAAGTGCAAGTGAAGGAAGAAGACCAAGCTTGTTAGGAACTTAATCGCGTGTGATACTTTGGTTAAGTGCCAAAAAATTACACAGATTTGAACCTTCCCTTTATCATCAAGGACCAAAAAAGGCATTCACCAGATTAACAATAAATATAAAAAGCAGAAGCGCACACTGATTTGGCACAAAGGGAGAATAAAGCGCATATTTAGTTAGGAAGGCAAGGGTAGATGTGGGACATTCTGGGGGTGGGAACAATGTGAAGTTGTCAGCTCTCCTCTGATCCATGTGAGAACCCTGTGAGGAGAAGGTAAAATATTCTCAGTAATATATGGAAGAAATATAAAACCCACGAGGGAGTCGAGATTGGCTACTCCCCTCTCTGGTGGCACAAACCATGTAAGAATCCCAGCAAATAAGTTCCATGAAACGTAAGAATTGATTTTGAAAATGTGAAAAAATTATTAGTGGTACATTTTAAAAAGTAAAGTATGACCTTAGAATAGTAAAAGGCTAAGGGGAAAAGTGATATTTTCAAATAAACACTTCCATTTGTATCAATTCAACAACTCTGTATGGTACAAGAGATACAGACAGCAACTGGGATTGTCTAATCAACACCTGGGAAGAAATGGAAGAAAGAAGTGGATCCGTGGTGTGCATAAGGGAGATTACATTTACATGTGTCTTGTGAACCTGAAAAATGGAAGAGAATTGCAAACTCAGAGAAAAGAAAACTTTGCTTGTCCAAACAGGAATCTTATTTGGCCATATATATTGACTGCGCTGAATCTAATGAGTTCTTGTGCCAGTGCAAAGTGGACCCCAAACCTAACCTAGGAACCTTTTATGCAAAAATATGATTAAGTGAGACAGCACCATGTTGATTGTGAAATAATAAGTTCTTTACTTTGCAAGCCACATACTACGTCGGTTTACTATATGAAATAATGTGTGCACAGATTGGGGCAGGGAGAAGGCTCTGATTTATCAGTTTTCTAAACTTTGAATCAGATTAGCGTTTGCCTACCAAGTTTCTATACAGAGCAGAAGAATGTACTCTTAAGCCTAGAAGTCTTTTGTTAGTTGAAGTGCTTGCAAAGTAAAATACAAGAAGGAATTACACAATCTGCATGAGTTTTTCAGAAAAGAAAATGTTTATGTATGTCTGTGTTAAGTACTGCTGCTCCAGGAAACTGGTTTTAAATAAACTTCAAGGACTGTTCATAACACCAAGAAGTTGAGTGACCTGTCCAAGGTCATTTGGTAAATCTGTGTCATTGTTATAATTGGAACACAAGACCACCACCCATTTGGAGTCTTTGCTGTAGTCACTGTCTCTTGATGCCTCTGACTTTATGAGGATAATGCTATAGAAAAATGACTCCTGTAAATTCTGTTGTCAGTCAGTAGGAGCTGGCAAAGCGCCCCTGCTGATGGCTTTCTTGATTAGAATGCAGTGTAAACAGGCCCACACTCTGGCTTATAAAACAAGCTAAAGTGTCGCCTGCTTCCTTACCTCATCATTTCTAGAATGGTACTTATCTTTCAAGCCACAAAACAGTACTGATGCCAAGGCCATAAAAAGTATTATATGGTTCTGCCTGCCATCTTTTCAAGGTGGGCTGGCAAAGCAGAGGACCACAGACAGAAAAATGGAGTAATAAAATTTAAATAGTAGGCAATAATATTAATCTGCTGTGCTGCAGATTAAGAGATGGAACCAACTCCCTGCAGTTCTAATTGGATTTTCCTGTGTTTCCTACAACCCTTAGGGCTTTACCCTGATAAATCCTATTTTTGCTTGCCATTTATTCCCCATGAATGACTCGCTGTAATGGATTTATGTGTAAAAACACACAAGTGCTTGTACTGCCATAGAATTATTTTGTGGTTTTCTTTGCAGATTGCTGGCAAGTTACTTTCTAAAAATCAAGTAATTAATACACGAATTGCTGGACTGATTGCTGCCTAAATATTTCATATGCATAATAAGATATAAGACTATAACTCAGGTACTGGGAAAGCACAATCATGTGTAAAGTGATGCCCTAGAAAACCGTATTATGATAAGACTAGGAAAATAGATCCATACATCATATGGACAATGTCTGAGGTAATCAACTGTAAAATGAAAGAGGAATAAAGCTTTAGGTACACATATGTCAGGTATATTTCTCAAATCCGTGAGGTCATTCTCACATGGTCAATTCGCTATTATTTTTGGAATAATGCTATCTTCCTCTAAATTTGTCTTCAAGTGTGTGTGTGCAGGCAAAGAGTACTTTTGTCAGGATATTCTGCACTTAAGGATCAAATCACTGCTTGGTTATGATTCCACTAACAACCATGTTTGCTCCAGTTATAAAACATTAATTATATATATTCCTAGGTCTAGATCAGAGGTGGAGAGTGTGTGAAATAGGGTCCCAACAGGTGCATCTCTGCAGGAGATCGCCATACAAATTTACAACCAAATTTTTGATTAACTGGGCCTGCTCAATTTGTCTGATATTATCATACAACTAATGATGCTTCTAGTTTTCTTCAGTATGTTTTTAATTTTGATTTAGTCTGGTACCACCCCTGAAACTGCCAACCTCTGGTGATTTGCCCACCAGATCTCCCCGAAAATTCCCACACTCAGCTGGGTGTCCAAATTTTCTGCTTCACACTCTCAGGGCAAAGTCTCTGCTCTTCATCTTGTGGTGTCTTGTCCTTCAGATTTTGTGGACACCTTAATCCTGATTGCCAATGAGTTCTGCATCATCTCTCTGCCTGGTTCCTTCCTGCTACAGTATCCATGATATTTCTAACGTCTTCCTTCCACTGTCTTCCTGATGGTTTCTACCTGATACCTGGTGGCTGCTTTTCCCCACGAATGCTGACATCTGGAAAACTGAACTGCAGTGAGCAATCCCGCTTATTTTCTGATGGGATGTCTTGTTTTTATGCTGTTGCACTTGAACCAAACATTCTCTGACTCTCCTGGTCTTTGCTTCCAACTCTGACTAGTGATTTCTAACCATCCACATCAACAGACATTTACAGAGCATCTGTCATGTGCCAGGGTATTGGACTAATGGTGATGCAAGGGTGAACAGACAGCAGCCCTGTTTTCCAGGAGCTGATGATTTGTCCAGGATAGATCTGTTTTGTTGTACTCCTACTATGTACCACGTGGTTTACACTTAAATCTCACAACTGTGGTTTTCTAGGTTTGGCAGGCCTGGTAAGATCTGAGATGTTTGCTAAAATGTCAGCGATCTGGGCTGCATTCCAAATTTATTGAATCAGAAGCTTCAGGGGTGGGGTCTAGGAATCTGCCTAAGCAAGCAACCACTATGATTATGTGATTATGGAGCAGATGATCTGAGGACCCTATCTTGAGAAGTACTTTCAGAACAAGTCTATGGAGTAGGTCTATTAATCCCCTGTTTACAGATAGAGATACCGAGAAGTGGGAAGTTATGTAACTTTCCCAACTGAAGAGTGGAAGAGGCAGGGTCAAAACCTAGTCTATCTGGTTTTAAAATCCTTGGCATTTCCACTCTACTCCTTCACAAAGGCTCTTACCTGTCTCTTCCATGGGTCCTGGTTTCCATTTCAGAGTGGTCTCCCGAACAATCTGTGTGATTACGGCACTAGCTGGCACTATTAACAGCTGCAATCGTTTATTTTATGTGTCCGTTTGACTGGGTCATGGGGTGCCCAGACATTTGGCCAAACATTATTCTATATGTGTTGTTTAACAATACTTTCTGGATGAGATTAACATTTGAATCAGTAGACCGAGTAAAGCACATTCCCCTCCCTAATGTGGGTGGACCTTGTCCAATCAACTGAAGACTTGAATGGAACAAAAAAACTGAGAAAGAAGGCCCGACTGTTGACCTGGGATGTTGGTCTTTTCTGGTCTTTGGACTTTGGACTGAAACACTGGTTCTTTTGGGTCTTGTGCCTGATGGCTTTTGGACTGGAACTACTGTCAGCTTTCCTGGGTCTCCAGCATACAGATTGCAAATCTTGGGACTTCTCAGCCTCCATGATTGCATGAACCAATACTATATATATACTGTGTGTATATATGTGCATGCGTGCGTGTGTGTGTGTGTGTGTGTGTGTGTGTGTGTGTGTATTCTTTTATTGGCTCTGTTCCTCTGTGGAACTCTGACTAATACAAAAGCATTAGAAAATAGGGAACCACCTTTTGGGTATCTTGACAAGTTACCTGAAATAAAGTTGGGTATCTCATACTTATTTGAAAGAGAGAAGACTGAGTATGAACAAATATGGCAGAAAATCATCTAGGTCAGAATGAGTCACCAGCTGAACATAAACCAGAATTGTTCTGTCAGAACTAGAGCATCATCTCAACCTCGATAAATGGCAACAACAGCCAGAGGCAATCCTCCCACTTTAGGGAACTGATGAAATGCTTCCAAACAACAGAAAAAGGGCTACTGTCATCTGGATCCCTGCACAGAGTGGAAAACTTAGAGGATGTCAAGAACCAAGAAACTACAATTACAGTGAATTCTATGGGGGAAAATAAAGCTTGGGAAATGTTGGTTACCTATCTGATCAAAGGCTTAATGATCAATGCCTCAATTACACTGTTCTGATACACTTCTCTTCAGAGTGGTCTTATTTTTGAAGGGACACATTGGCCTCCATCCAAGAGTTTTCCAAAGATGAGAATGCCTTTTTTGAAGGAGGTCTACAACATGGACCTTGGCTGCAATACTACATGAGGTGAAGTTCTCAAGGACATAAGTGCTGTTTATTGAAAAAGCAACTCTCTGTGCCGAGGGGCAAAGAAAAAGAGCATTTGTGCTAGGAAATATTTTGGTTAAACTAAGAAAAATTTCTAAGACTCAGTGAAGTAAAGCAGCATCGTACTTAAACCATTTCTGAAAACCTCCTTACTATTCCTTAATCTCCCTCAATGAAAAATGATGCAGCAATTATGGAAAAAAGCACAAAAAACAAAAAACCCGTATTGGGAGCATTTTTATTATCTGTCTTAAATCCTCCCTACTGCAACTTTACCTTATTACTCTCAGGAAGGTAAGGGGTGGTCAAAGAATGGTATTAGTCATAGTTTACTTGGTAAGAGATATTCCCCTGGTGGCAGGTTCTATTACCATGAATATTCTCATTTTAGCCTTGCTTGATTATTTAAAGGGAACTTAAGTGGTATGGATTCAACTTGTCTAAAGCATTAATTTTTCCCATGAAAAATATAGTATAAGCCATAAAAGTGAGAGGGCCAAAGACAATTTTCTGAGGAAATTATTCATTGACTTAATTGACTTTAAATTGCAAAACTCTGCTTCTAAAGTTCATTTATCTTCTGGCGCAGGCAAACTTATGAAGTAGGTAAAGTCTTCCTCACCACCCTCACTCTTTTCGCCAGCATAGTCTTTGGGTGGCCCCCCCTGCCCCCTCTTATGCCTGATATGTTTCTGTGGTCTTCTGGTTGACCAAGGATTTTTCATCATTGCATCTTACTTGGGGTTGCCATAGTGGCTTCATTCCCTTCTCCTTCATATTTCCTCCCTGCCCTCTCACCCTCCCCCTTCACTTCATACAAACTTTTCAGCCCTCTTTACCATTCTTCCAGGGTTTTTGCTTCCTGCTGGGGTAAGGTCTAACTAATCTGATAAACAACTTTATGTGTTAATGGAAACTGCTATGGATTGAATTGTGTCCCCCCAAAAGATATCCTGAAGTTCTAACCCTCATTATCTCAGAATATGACCTTATTTAGAAACAGGTATAATTAGTTACAGGTGTAATTAGTTAACATGAGGTCTTCCCTTGCCTTTTCCAACGTCTGGTAGCCTTAGGTATTCCTCAGCTTGTGGCAGCATACTCCAATCTCTGCCTCTGACGTCTCATGGTGTTTTCTTTTCATGCGTCTGCTTCTTATAGGACCCCAGTCATATTGAACTTATGGCCCACCCTAATAGAGTGTGACCTCCTATTAACGAATTACACCTTGTTAATACCTGATTTCAGAGTCCTAACCTCCAGAACTGTGAGAGAATAAATTTCTGTTAAACAACCACAGTGGAATACTACTCAGACATGAAAAAGAATGAAATTTTGCCATTCGCAGCAACATGGATGGACCTGGAGGGCATTATGCTAAGTGAAATGAGTCAGACGGAGAAAGATGAATACTGTATGATGTCACTCATATGTGGAATCTAAGAAATACAACAAACTAGTGAATATAACAGAAAAGAAGCAGACTCACAGATACAGAGAAGAACCTAGTGCTTACCAGTGTGGGGAAGGCACAAACTATCGGGTAAAAGACAGGCTCAAGGATGTATTGTACAACACAAGGAATATAGCCAATATTTTGTAATAACTGTAAATGGAAAGTAACCTTTAAATATTGTACAGAAAATTTAAAAATTAAAAACAAATAAAGCACTTAAAACAGTAAAAAAACAACCAAGTTTGTGGTACTTTGTTGTGGCAGCCCTAGAACACCAATACAGAGCCTAATTTGTTAAAATGTTATTTCTGAATAACTTGCATATGTCTATTACAATAAGGCCTTCAGTAGACATAGCAGAAGCAATCCTACTAATGATGTGACTCAGGTACCTGACAGGTCAAGGGGAAAGGTATTTTGAGATGGAAACGGATGTGTGGCATCCATCAACCACACATGACAGATCCTGGTGTCAGGGTTCTCTGAGCTTACCCAATCTCACAATCTGACATCTAAACTATCCTAAATATTGCTCTTCCTAAATACTGCAAATACAGAGGGGAACATGGCCAGGGATGTAGTTATCATTGGTTGAGAGCCTAAAGTATCAGGCGCTCTTGTAGATCCTTGGTCTTCTCCTGCAATTTTGCTCCTCAGACAGCCTTCTCCATTTTAGGAAGGGGCACTTCCCTCTACCCATTTGTTCAAGGCCAACATAACTGACAGATGGAGGAAGAGAAATATTTGTTCCCCTTGAATTCTCAGCACCTTGCATAGTGCATGGTACAGAGCATGTGTTCAAAACCTGTTTGAAAGAATGAATGAGATAATGATCAGTCTGGAAAACTTGAACTGACTTATCCTCCTGATAGGGGTCACCTGTCACCTGTACTGGGGGAGCCCTATGTCTCTCTGTTTAACTCTCTCACTGGTTCCATGAAGCCTTTTTAAAAATCTTAGAATGCAAACCCATTTGCTGATGACAGGATGTATAGAGGGAGGTATGAGGAGTCAATGGGAGGAGTCCAGATACTGGCCTCAGCTCAGCTACTAACCAGATCCCCAAACCTGGACAGGGCACAATTTAACAGGAATTATTAATGAACACCACACTGCAATTGAAAGTGAATTGGAAATCCAGTAAAATTGGATTTCTAATCTCTGTACTGCCAAAACTTCACCCGTGGGGTTTTCATGAATCTCCTCTGGGTCACAGTTTTCTCTTCTGAATATTAAGGAGATTTGAATATTTAAGAGGAAAGCATAAAACCATTTGGTTCTGTGGGGTAAAGGGGTCTGCAAGAGTGAAAGGAATGGAGGGAGGAAGGTTGTCATGCTGGGAAGCTGGAGTAGAAAAGATAAAAACACCATTTTATTTGGAGCCAGTGATGAGTGTAGAAATAGTTTTCTTTTACTGTCCTCAAGTATATTCACTGGCAACACACTGCCCTTCTGTTAGATTTCCATGGTTTTCTGCGACCTACATTTGCTGTAATGTTTTACTGACTCCTTCATTTGAATTAGCTGCTTTTTGTACATGCCTCCAAATGCCATTATGAAGCACTGAAGCTCGAGACCATCTATCACAGTTACAAGGCATATAAAAGATGACAATCGTCAGTCACATATCTTCACTCTTCCTGAAACAAAATTTTCTCAGTACAAAATAAATACTTTCCCTCCTGCTAGCTTAGCTAAAATGTATACTCCTAAAATGCAAATAGTTCTCAGATTTTTATATGAAGGAAAGTATTCAGTGTGTTGGTTCAATCATAGGCAGGAGATATAATTTTAAATAGTGTTTTTATTTTGAGGCTTATGCACAGGCTTCTGGAAGTATCACATTTCTATTAGTGGGACAGCAAGTGGCACTCATATGCTTAAAAATTTCTCCAAAATGTTTTTAGTTTCTGTCTTGAGCATTCCAGAAGCCTATATAATAATAGTTAAATCCAACCATAATTTGTTTCTTAGGCCAAGAAAGAAATATTATAAAAATAGGAAAATATAAATTTTATAATTTGTATTTTATTATAAATAAATATTACAAAATCACTGGATTTTTGAACTGGAAGAAACCCAAGATATGTTCACTGTTAAGTCAGATGACGATTTGAGGTTCAAAGTTTAGGTCATTAACCAGGGAAAACTCCTAATTAATAATAGCTCGACCTGAAATTCTGAAGTCTTGACTTTGATTAGAGCTCCCTGTCAATTCCATCAGATTCTAACAGTTTAAATAATTAATTAAACATGGCAAAAACTACTCATTGCCACCGAATATTAATTTTTCCCTTCTTTTTCTGATTTTATTCGGGGCATCCATGCATCCAGTCAAAACACTGCATTTCCCAGTACATTTCAGACAATAACATTTAAGTGTAAGGATTTGGTGCAATTTCTAAGAAGCTGCCATCTTGGATTGTAAAATGACCTTTAAGAAGGAACTCAGGCTAGGACTATAGAATCCTGGGTTGCTGATAACCATAGATCTACCCTGCTGATCATCTGTGAACTTCTTCTACTTGAGAAACAAATGATCACCTTTTTATGAGGCACTATATTTTGGGTTTTCTATAATATTACATATAGTCAAGACTAATCTAACTGCTCACTAGCTTATTCTATACTTAAAAAATAAAAATAAAAAAAAAGCAAAACAAAACAACTGAAAGCTTTCTAAAAACTCTCAGTAACTGAATGTTTAGGAATCTGCCATCTTGGATAACCAAAAGGGGTACCAAAGGGTCTTGTGAGTATGGCTCCATTCTTAAAGATATAAGCATTATCTCAAAAGATAACACTACAATATATGCCCATAAATGTGTTAAGTACTTATTAACACTTTTAATAGGGACCATTGTTGTTGCATGGCAAAAAAGACTAAGTTCACTAATAATTGTCTGTTTCTATAAGCTAGTTTCACAGAAATTTACTAAGCATTTCAGAATAGCTAATATAAATACAGGTGAATAATTGCATAATTTAGAAACTCAATATAACATGTGTTTATCTTAAACATATATGAGTCCTATTTTTAACTTTTGAAAAATTATACTTTAACACAAAAATTAACTACGTCTGTGGGCAACTATTTCATCAGAATTTTATTAACATTAAAAATTGTCTACAACTCAAATGGTGCATACTCCAAAAGGTAAACCACAGGGATTTTGAAAGAGGGAGAGTTATCAATTTTTTTTTTCACATTGCTTCTTGGAGGATGAATAATGCACCCCCCCCACTCCCCAATTTTCATAGTCTATTCCGCACAATGTGCGAATCTGCTACACAGTGGGAGGTTGCAGATGGAATTAAGATGGCTAAATTGCTAGCCTTAAAATTAGGACATTATCTTAGATTAGGCAGGGTGGTCCGGTGTAATCACAAGGGTCCTTAAATGTGGAAGAGTGAGGCAGAAGAGAAGGTCAGAGTGATGAGATGTGAGAAGGACTTGAGCAGCTGTTGCTGCCTTGAAGTTGGAGGAAGGGAACATGGTTGGCTTCTACAAACCAAAAAAGGCAAGGAGATGGATTCCTCAACTAGATTCTCCAGAAGGGAATGCCGTCCTGCTGACACTTTAATTTTAGCCCGGGGAGACTTGTGTCAGACTTCTGATGTACACAATTGTCAGATAATAACTTTGTGCTGTTTTAATCCACTATATTTGAGGTAATTTGTTATAGCAGGTATGGAAAACAAACTTCTCTGCATTTAAAAATGCCATTTGTAATAAAGCTAATAGGGGAATACAGTTTAGAGCCTCAAATTCTTAAGCTGGGGGTTGGTAAGGAGAGGGAAAGCAGTACAAAGACTTTGAACTTAGCCTCAGTTTTGCCAATTATCAGCCAAGAGACTAAGAATCTCATTTCCTTTGAGCCTTAAGCTCCTTCCAGCTTCTAAATTCTATGACATTTCAGGGTCTCAGAAAATTTAGTCATCGGGGAAAATAGGCAATGATTCCCCCTCTCTCCGACCTTTGCTAACATCAGTCACCTCACTAATCCTGCCTACAGTTCTCTTTGAAGGGCACATTATTTTTCCAGAAATACTTGTTGTACACCTACTGTGTACCAGGCACTCCTCAAGGTGTTGGAGATACAACAGTGGGCAAGATAGACAAGGCCCTTAGTCTCATAGATCTTTTATTACAGTGGAGAAGAGAGAAATACACAGGGAACAAATATGAAAATCAATATAAGTTCAGATAGTGATAAGTAAAATGAAGAACATCAAACAAGGGGATGTGACAGACAAAAATTGGTGTTAATGTGTAAGAAAGAGGTCAGGGAATATAGGCCATGTGACTTTTATGTAAATAACATATGAGCTCAGAAGGAAATGTTAAGGGGAAGCCTGCCTGTCAGGTGACAATCTGAGGGAAGAGCATTCCAGGAAGAGGCAACAGGAAGTCCCTAAGATAGGGATGACCTCAGTGGGTCTAGAAAGAGAGATAATGCCAGGGTGCCCAAGGCATAGCGATCTGGGTGAGCAGAGGAGGAGATGAAGGGTAGAAAGGTAGACAGGGTAGCCAGTGGGGACGTACCAGTGTGGTGAACATCATCCTTCTCCAGAGTGACAACATGCCTACTCAAATCAACATGTATCCCATCTGATCCAACCACTTCATTAAACATTTACCTGCAGGAATGTGTCTACCCCTGTGTGATGGAGAGATCCACTAGAAAATACAGGGTAAATACTATATTAATGGTGACAAGAACTAAGTAACAACAAACTTTGTGATGTTCTTCCATACTCTGATTTGAAGAATGTATAATGCAAAGGGCTAAAGATTGCAATACGAAAGAAACAGAGTAATGGTACGGTCAAAGGGAAGGATGAAGGAAGAATTTAACAAATCATCAAAACAAAAGTAGCAGCACCTCAGTTAAAAACATAGAATTACTACCTACCTATACCACTAGGGTAAGACACACATTGCTCCCTGCCGCAAATGTACTAAAGACCTTCACAAACACAGACGAAGAAAGAAAAATGAGTATTCAGTACTTTTGCGGCTGTTGGTGATTTCCTTTGGGTCTTTGCTGATTGAATTGAGGTTCTAGGCACTGTGCTTATTTTCTTAACTCTTAAGATGGATGAATTATCATTCTCTTTTTACTCTGTAATGGCATTATCTAGTAATAATGGTACACCTTTGATGGCAAAATATAGACAGGCGGTCAGATTTATAAATGCAAGTTACCTAAGGCCAGCTATGTGCCAGCAATACTACAGAGGATTGGGGAACTTTCAGTGAGGACTTAGACTATATCTGATCCCAGTCTTAGCTCTTTGAGGTAGATCTGATCAGATTTAAATTAGGTGTTTGAAATGGGGGTCATGTCAGCTACAGTAATGGTGAATCATCTGCCTTGGCCTACCATTTATTTCCTCCTCTTGTCTGAATAAACTCACTGTTAAGCTGTGGTAGCAAACTGGATCACCCTCACCCTGCTCTTTGCTTTGTAGATTTAGTACAAACTTTGCTAAGACAAAGTTTGACTTGATTGAATTCAACTGCGTCTTCCCACCTCTCACAGACTACCCTCTGTTTGAAATGAGGATAAAAAGTCAGACTGCTGCTTTCCTTTGGGTGGTCAGGCAGGAAGCACAGAATTGGAAATGAATGATATTTTCATGATCTGGAAATAATGGTGAGCGGATGCCTTTTTTATATCATTCATTCATGTTCCCCAAAGGCATTCTTAAGAAGTCTCTGTTAAAATAAATTGATATGCCTTTTGCGAAAGCTTTGTTTTATAATGTGTCAAGGGGTTTGAAAAATATAGGCAGTATTCAAAGAAAGCAAAGCAAACACATGTGGTGCTTGCATTATTTACCAATTAGAATTTGGCAAGCACTTCTAGTTTGCATATATTTGTATTAAGAGAAATTCATTTATACATCATTAACAAGAATATTAATTCAACTTTTACTGAAGGTCTAGAATGTGTAAATTTCTATGCTTGGCACCATGAGGGGTTCAGAGAGGAAAAAGAGATTATAGTTTGGCCAGGCAGCAAGACACACAAAGAATTAATAGTTATAAAAAGTACAAGCAAATGTCTGTGGGGACAGTTATTTCTGTCTTACTTGGAAAATAGGATAAGAAAATAATCCTGGAGTACAAAATGTCCTTATAGTAAAAATGTCTCATAATCTGTGGTACTTATGTACAGGAGCCATATACATTTGGATTATAAATAAAGTCCATTCAGTTCACACACTTAGCTTGGCAAGACAATATGAATCAATTTCTTTGTAATAAAAAAATACTCATTTCATTTCTAATTGAGCTAAGAACAGTACTGCATGCATTCGGTCTGTATCCTTGTACTGGTGCATTTGTTGGACAGATAAGCATTGAGTGCCTACTACATGCCAGGTCCTGTGCCTGAGGCTAAGAATCTTTCGGGGTCTCATCCTATGTGGGATCTGGGCATTGCCATTATATTGAATAGAATAAAAGGTTACATTGGCCAAGTATGTTGTCTTTGTTCATAATTACCATTTTTTTTTGGTAAATCTTGCCCTCTTCATCACAGATGAGCTGTACAAAACACTGTAGAGTCCTCATGTAACCCCTACAAGTCTAAATGCCAACCTACTAGGCCTGAGCACCCAGATCGTTTTTATTTACTGTTCTTTTCACTCTTTTCAGACCTACTTAGTTCTCCAGAGGTATAAATCCTCAAAACATAAGCACCATTCATTTTTCAAATCTCATCGGGCTGGAAGAAGAGGAAAGAGAAAAAAGAAGTTTTAATATCCTTTCACTTTTCCCACAGAAGGCTAAATCGGCAGCTCTTGGGGCTGGGCAGGGTTATTTTACCCATTGTGAGTCTTTGATGTGTGTAACTCTGAAAGCAGTCCAGAGTCTAGGGAAAGGGAGGATAAGGCAAATATGCAGGAAAGCATACTTCACACTCCCAACAAGAAATATGGAATAATCTAGGAGGCTCATGCCAATTGAGTATCAAGTTTTTTCCAGTCCTGTACTAGGTCTTGCTGGGTAAATAAACCACATCTCTGCCTTCTAAAGCCTATTAGTTTCACAAGAATAGGAACGTCTGGTGCTGCCTGGGTTCTAATGCTCTTTTCCCTTTTCCACACAGGTCTTCAGAATGCTACTTAAGAAGGGAAGCCCAGCAAGTAGTTCTCAGTAGAGATCTTAGCCTGCATTATCTCACCAGGAGATGAAAAGAAGGTCTAGGAAACTCCAGGAGGCAAGTTCTCTAGAGCACTGACAGGTGTCCAAAGCAGTTCAGAATGAACAGCAGTGAGAGGATGAGTCTAGAACATAAGGCACTCCTTCCTTGTCTGGGAGTAGGGGACCTCAGTAGAGAGCAGTGATGAGAGGTATTGAGCAAATAAGGGGTTTGAGCGGAAGCCTGTGAGTCAAGGGAAGTGGTGTGAGGTAAAAGAAGGGCTCTCTCCGGAAAGATGGAAGGGTGTTGTAGCTAAAATGCAATTCATAATTTTGTCAAGGATTGGCCCTGCTTCCGTGGTGCCTGATATTGCCTCCTCGATCTGGACCTGCCTCCTTGACCTTGGTGGCTGACAGCTGATGTGAGCCTGGAGAACACCATCTGAGTTCACTCCTCCCACCGCAGACACAGAGGAGACCAAAGGAGGAAAGGAACACGATGCCTCCTCAAGGCCTTTGGAGCATCTGCTCAGGAGATGACTTGGGATTATTCTGAGAATGCATGCTGCATTTTCTTGATTTGAAATCAAATCATGTGTTCTTACTTTTGGTTTGAAACAAATATGGTCAACATAGCTAAAGAGTTCTGGTAGACTCATTTGGACTTTAACAGTTGAGGTGTTTGCCCAGTTGCTCCATTTGTTATTCTAGGTTCTAGACTAATCAAATTAACCATATGACTTCCATATTTACTTCACTATGTTGATTAAAATATTTAATAAAAATAATCACAGCCACTGGCTATTGAGCACTGGATATCAGGCATTATATTGAAGCACTTTACATGTAGTTATCTCAGTAACCTTCACAAGAGCCTTGTAAGGTTGAACTTACTGAATAAAAGCCCTGACAAACAGTCTTTAAAACAGAGTCCTTCTCTACAATATATTGTGGAAGCATATTAAAATTAAAAGAGCACACATTTACTAATCAGAATTTAAGTGCTACCTTATTTCTTATTTAAAAATATATATAATGTATAGTCATCTGTCTCAATATTTTCTTTTTAAATGCAAAAATCATAGAAATTAGAAAGAGGGATATACTTTCAGGTGGTTTAATTATTTTACTGTTGTAAAACTTAACTTCCAAATGCCTATGCTAATACAACTTAAAAAGAAATACAAAAGAACTGCACATATATAGGTACTGTGACTGCAAAAACATACAAAACTCCTGAAGAGTTGAAAACTTTAAAAATGGCTGCTATAATAGAAAAGAATGAAATAAAATAATGCCATTTGCAGCTACATGGATGGACCTAGAGATGATCATATTAAGTGTAGTAAGTCAGACAGAGAAAGGCAAATACCATAGGATATCACCTATATGTGGAATCTAAAATATGACACAACTGAACTTATCTACAAAACAGAAACAGACTCACAGACATAGAGAACAGACTTGTGGTTGCCAAGGTCGGTGGGGGGAAAGATGGACTGGGAGTTTGGGATTAGCAGATGCAAACTATTATATATAGAATAGATGAACAAGGTCCTACTATATAGCACAGGGAACTATATTCAATATCCTGTGATAAACCATAAGGGAAGAGAAAAAAATGGCAGCTATAATATAAGCATTAAAATATTTTCAGTAACAAAAATACAGTTACTTTGATGTTTCAATGTTAACTAAAGTTAAAATGTTCATTTATTCTTATGTTTGGAGAGTTGTACAGACTAATTATAAAAGAAGTGTTGAAGTAATTGTGAACAATGGAATTCTAAACATCTCCATTTTCTTTTTGAAAATTGTAATGATATAATATTTAGCTTTAACCTCAGGCTAATTGTATTCTGAAAAGGGAATATGACAGAATCAATGTTAAGATTTTCAAGGGCTTTGATTTCAATATCTTAGTTTTCTTAAGAGGGAAATTCAGTGGATTCCTAAGGGTAAACTTACCACAAATATATTTTCATGTCACTTGAGATATCTGTTGAACATATAAAAATGGTTTTTTATTTTGAATCATATTGAAGTTAATAAAAGTGCCACAATAATTTGCTAACTATTTGTGTTAAGCACAATTAAATAATTTCTGGATCAAGAGGCTTTGAGGCCATATCATCACGTGACTACTTTTCTAAGTTCCATTTCTGCCAACTCATTGCCGGTAATCACGTTTAAATCCTTCTTTAATAAACCCCTGCAGACTAAGATATGCTATCTGGAGGTGGGTAATCCAGAAGGATTTACAGGTGGCATCTAAAAAAAAAAAACCTGTTTGAAGTTTAGTTAATATGCATTTTAATATTTTGCCTGCCTAGAAATTCAAAAGTTGGAAAGTTGTGGTAGATGATATACTAAACTGTCTTAGACACAAAAGAGTATCCGTGTTAACAACAAAGTCTTCATCTGTGAAGCTTTTCTAGGGTGTTAGTCATAGAAACACCATAATCTTCTATAATTTACCATGCACAGATACAAATCCAACTAATCAGATTACATTTTTTGCTTCCTCATGAGCTTATACTGTCTCAGAACTTTCACCCCAAGGTTTATTGTTTAGGAAAGAAAAAACCCTATATTTAGTGGAGAAAATACCAACAGAATCTGACACACTCCACTGAAACCACAAGGACTTCAGTTACCACTCATGAATGAGTTTATCTTATGAACTAATCCAGTGACTGATCAGCTGAAATGTCCAATAAAGACTTCTTTACATCAGTGGAAACACAATTAATCCATGCTTTTGCTTAATTAAATTTTAAGTTAAAAAATTTTTTTAACATGCAGAGACTACTTCGCCCTCTGGAAACACATATAGGGTGTTGTAGAATCTTAAAATATATTCTGATTCATTGTCCTTAAAGAACAACAAAACTACTCTGGCATTAGAAGTTATTAAAGACTTGAGCTAATGATATGCTAATTTTATGAAGTTTTTAGAAAACAAAACAAAACCCCCCACTACTGTAAAAAAATTAGAGATTTAGAGAAATAAACCATATTTAATTAATGATTATCATCTGATTTAATTTTACTTATGGAGATATAAGTCTGTTTTCTCTTACGTTTAATAGAAAAGTATAAAACCTGTTTTGGGCATGAGTTCCTTTCCTTAAAAATCTTAATATTATTGCTTCAAGAAAAATATCTGTACAGTCATTATAATTTTAAAATAGAAGTTCTGTATTATCTGAATCAAATTATGATATCTACCCAGAAAATCTGTTTTGTGTCTATGTTGCTATGGAAATGTTTTTTTTTAAATAAAGAATGATTTGATTAAGTCTCTGATAATAACAGAATAGCCACGGCTTTATCACTCGAATCTAGAAATTCTGTAGAAGTAGACCTAATAAAAAAACCTGCCTCTTTCAAGACCTTGCTTCATGAGAAATTCCACAACTCCTAGTCTATATTCATGTCAGACAGCATCCTATGTTGATGATGCTGGAGGAGAGGGGATGGAAGGGTGTTCTCTGGTCTTTCATCCAGTTTCTTCATATATCTGGGTACCCTGGATGAATCGGAGCTATATCTGCCTTCTGAAGCTGAAACAGCGTGGTTGATGATGGGATAACAGTGCCCTGGGCAAGGGAAGAAAGCCCTAAGACAAAACACCACAGGAAACATCCACCTTGAGCTGTCCCAGAACAAATGTGCAACCAACTAATCTGCCGGGTGAATGCTTACATCCTCCTGTCACTCTCTGCCCACCCCAGGACCCTCCAACAAGAATTCTAAACATCTCTCAATGAAGGAAATCCTCAGTAGCAATTGGAATAGTAACCTTTGCCAGACTGCACAGGGGCAGAATACTACTTCTCTTGTCTAGGTCACTGCAGCATCAGGGAATTTCTGCTAGGGGGATGTGAGATGGTGGGTACCCGTGCCAAGAACTCTAATAATCATAGGAGAAGAGATCTTAAGTGTGTGTTTCAGTAAGCAAGCCCTTCATACAGACGTATCTGTTCAGTGACACATTCAAATCTGTCTGCAAAAAATTGTAAAGGAAGTGTTTTCTCTTTTATAAGAAAAAAAATCCAGAAGTTCTAACAAAAAAATAAGGGCCATTTACTTGACTGATATGTTTCAATACTCACTGAGGGCTAAAATCCTGCCCTCCGCCACTCCTGTGCAACTCACTGACTTTGGTGAGGGCCGGCCAGATATTTAGTCTCAAATAACAGCTTTTTTAGATGAGTCACACTCAGGTTCTCCTCTACTTCTTCCCCACAGTAACATCAGAATATTTCATCTGCATCTCTGTTGCCATGGAAAAAGGAACATTCTGAAAAGCAGGCAGGATTATGAGTTGAAGGCAAAGCCTAATAAGTAGGGGACAGAAAGAACTCAGGTTGAAAACATATACACACCACAGCTAATATTACAGAAAAATGGCAACTTGAATAACAAGGAAAATAGAACAGAATTCCATTGAATCTTTGACCTTTTAGATAAAATACTTTGAGTTACAAAACTATTTTTCAGTTTTGTTTTTTTTTTTTGTCTTTTGCTTTTGGGTTTTTTTTTTTTTTTTTTTAATAGTAGAAAAGCATCCTCATGCTTAGGAATAAAGTAGGCTCACTATTTTCACCACCTGGCACATGGCTGGCAGATACAAGGCCATTGTGCAGCAAACAGCAGATAATTGGATTCCAGCTACACAGTGAACCTGCTAGATCATCAGCAGTCTTTTCAGTTGGAAATAGACGTGACTAAGAGATGCCGGGAACCAGCCTCTGTATTTAGCTTAGTGGAGCAAGAAGGTTTGTGTGGGACCCAGGTCATTTTATCCCAAATTCCTCAGGTACCATGGGTATTGTGCATACAAGACACGTGTCAAGGGAGAGAGATAAGAAAAAAGAGAGACATCAAGCGATAGGATGTGTCAAGATAGTAAGACGAGAAAAAAGAAGTGGATTGAGAGTGTAAGAAGCAAAAGGAAGAAACAGAAATGGGAAAAGAAAGATGCATAAGAGAAAAAGAAGGTATGATCAAAGAATAATGAGCAGAGAGAGGAAATGAATGGGAAGAAATATGAATGAAAAAGAGAACACAAAGCGGAAGAAAATCTGCCTTCAACAAGAAACTTCACCTAAAAGGTCTGGGAAAATTAGGTAAAGGAGAACCACGGAAAGAAGTAAGTTCAGTGCATGTTAACATTGTCATAGACTCATTATCTTGTCCATTTAATGAGGTTTCTATTCCTCACACCCTAAGCATGTAACCCAGCAAGACACTATGGCACTTCCTGGGACCGACCCCTGCTCCCATGTCCTCTGCCTGCCTCTTGTTTGTAGAAAAACTATAGTGTCCCAGGCCTCCCCTGAGTCAAAAAAGCCTGGCTCAGAATGAATGACTGAAAGGATGTGAATATGTAGTGACACAAGGAACAGTCAGGCCAGCAGAACTTGTAACAATATCTGATGCACATTTCCTGAGTTGTTTTACAGATACCAAAACCCCTACAAAATGGAAGACATTAACTACTTGATGATCATGAACTCATAGCCCTCAGATCTACTGGAGCCTGAGGACTGATAATGTTAACCGCTGTGACACCACCCTATTACCGCACCTTCAACCTATCAGAGAATTTTTCACAAGCGGATCACAAACCCAGTGACTCCCCTCCCTACCTGGCCTTTAAAAGTGCTTTCCTGAAACCCATCAGAGAGTTTGGGTTTTTTGAGCATTAGCTGTCCTGGACTCCTTGTCTGGTGTCTTACAATGAATGCTGCACTTTCCTTCACCACAACCCGGTGTCAGTAGATTGGCCTTACTGCAAGCAGGTGAGTGGAACCAAGTTTGGTTCAGTAACAGGCACAAACTTTAGTTGAGAGTGGATGGCAATCCTGGTGGGAGATATTTATGTGTGACAAATCTCTTTCAAGGTTGCCCTCACCTTTTACATTTAAGCTCTGAGAAGAACTTGAGGATTTTCTGACATCTTGATCCCTACTTCTTGTTAGACCTCATTCATCCAAACTTACAATCCCTGGATCTCCAGGCTGCAATTTAACCCAACTGTCCACAGGGTGGGAAAGCTGTCAGTGACCCAGCATTGCTGAGGGGAGGTGATGCCAATGCAGTAAGGAGAAGAGTAAAGAGGTGAGAGACCTGGAATCAGTCTCAGCAGAGCCACTAAGGAAAAGAGACCTTAGCAGGGGTGAGAACAAACAAACCAGTTTCTACCTTCGGGATCTAAGCATTTACAGATTCTGAGGATACTACTTCTCTAGATGAGCTAAAAAGGTTATCAGCACTTTGGACCCCCACACTATTGAAATATTTCTTCTGATAGCTAAGGAGAATAACTAGTGAGAGGAGGGCTAACTGGTCTTTTTAAGATCGAGTAAGATAAAGTTGCCCACTTTAATGGCTGAGAGGGAGGTTGGAGTGAGATTTTAGTCCCAGATAAAAGCGACAGAAGAGGAAAGGGTTGTTAATATTATTACCTTGTGACCTTTATTAGTTGAAATTAATCTTTCCTCAACATTCATAGCACTGTCTCTGAAATCTTATTCTACTGAAGTATTTACCACTTTCTGCTATGTGTACCAATTCGCACCTCATCGCGTCCGATAGACTGTAGGGACGTTCAATGCTGAATCTGTGTCTGACTAATCTTAATGCCTTCCACAGCACCTAGATAGAGCCTGTGCACGGTAAGCACTCACCTTACATTTGGTGTATAAATGACAGAAGCAGTAGAGGAGGTCTGTTTCTGGGCCAGGATATGAAGACTTAAGCTCTGTGCTGATTTTGAGACAATTGAATTGAGAACACAGAATTCAAGCCTTAGAAGTTGAGTGGCCAGTGTCTGAGTTATTATTAATAATAACTATAAATTACTATCATGTGCTAGGAGCTTTCAAAGTTACATTTCCTCCCAGCATTGACACTGAAAGGTAGCTGTTATTATTTCCACCTTACAGATGAGGAAACAGGGAATTAAGTACTTTGTCCAAGGGGCCATAATGAGTAAAGGGCAGAGGCCAGAGGCAGAATTCAAAGCCAGGGCTGTTGGTGCCTTAGTACTGGAACCCACGCCCCCTGCTGGCCAGACCAGGAACTCCCAAACTTTCCCTGTCAAATCTGGTCTCCAGAGAGAGGTCTTCATGCCTAGATGTCCAGAAAAATGGTCACTGGCAGGGGAAAAAAGTGGCAGACGAACTTGACTATAATGTGGGCTTTGGACAGATGTGTATATGTGTGTGTGCATAACTGTTTGTAGGAAGAAAAAAGGGAAAACGTTAGTATGTCAATGCTAGAGAGCTCTTGGGATTATAGGTGACCTTTGTGTATTTTCCAAATTTTCTACAGTGGATATGTGTTACTTTTATAATCAGAAAAATATACTAAAATATAATTTTAAAGCAGTTTTCACAACAGATTGCTTTAATAAACATACAAACACACTCACACATGAGATAATGGTAATTATTTTGAAGGTTGCAACCATGGATTTTGTGGGATTTTGACTGACCATATCTTATTTCCATTTCCTAATAGCAGGCTCAATTGTCTTTAGGAAACATATGTTGTCCTCACTGAACATAGCCTAGCAGGATTGTATTCCAGTTCCCTCCCTCTCCTAGCATTTTCTCAAAGTCAAGCTAATCGGTTCCTCCTTTATTAGAATTTGAATCTAGAATTTCAGTAGAGCAGCAAACAGGTTGTAAATATTTGGAATTCACTCATCTTGGTATGGCTCCCCTGACCACACTGTACCTGATATAAACTGTACCTATAGTTCTGTCTTACGTCTCCAGCAACATGACTTGGTTCTTGCATTTCCAAGCTTGGTTCTCCAACCTCCCTGTGATTCTGTGGCCTCCCACTGTATTTCAGTACATTTCCTTTTGCTTAGGGTAGTCAGAGTTGTCTTCTGTTTCTTGCAACCAGAGATCACTTCACTTGTATTTAATCTATAGGTTTGAAGAAATGGCTAAAGAAAAGCTCATTAGCTTATTAGTGTTGGCTTCAAGATATACAAGAATTTTGGCTCATTATTAGAACACAACATATGCACTACATTGCTGAAATGTAGCCTTGTTTTTTCAGTCCTATGCTCTATTTGTTAAAACTGTTTACATAAAACTTTCTCACTTTCTGTGGGTATGGCCTACTCAACATTTCAGCAAAGGTGATAGCTGAAAAAGATAGTGATTTTTTTGCCATTCATGGATCCGCAATAACAAGACACGCTACAAAATACTTTGTTCCAAATAGATCAAATGAAATATTCATTAAGAGCATGGACTCAGGGGCTTGACCACCTGAGTGGTGTAATTAATTCCTACTTCTCCACTTGCAAGCTAAATGACCTTGGGAAAGCTACTTAACCTTCAGTTTTCTTCACCTGTAAAATTGAGATAATAACAGTTCCTATTCATAGAGTTGTTGTAAAGATTAATAAAGTCAACATATTTAAAGCACTTAAGATAGAGCCTGGCATATACAAAGTTCTACGTGTGTTAGTTAATTTTTTCTACACACTGTTGATCTTGACAACGTTGATTATTGGCCACTATTTAAAATGTAACTGATTTATTTTTCACATTATAACTTAAGTGCCATATGAGTATTTGTTATAGAAAATAAACCCCAAAATATTTCAGGGTGCTTTTTGATCTATGATCAATGAAAATGCTGCAGAAAAGAGTCCAGTCTATAAAAACACACCAAAACTCTAAAGAAATAGCAACTTCTGTGCATGAAAAGTTAGGATCAGTAGTCATGGTAGATGGTTATAATAATTTTTTAAACATATATGTATTTTAACTTATAGTCTTGCATACAAGATGTATCCAAGATTACAAAACTCAAATTGAGAACTTTTGAAAATAAATTTCAGTTTTACTTTAGTTTATAAGTGAATATTAATGAAAATCTAAGTAAGTATAATTTTGGATGACTATTGGGAGATTTTCAGATTACTTATAATGTGAATAAAATAAGAGAAAAGTTGATACACAGAATTATCCTCTGAATTATCAACAGCTATAAAGTTATGTTAGGTTCTGGAGATAAAAACTGAGTATGACAAAATCCTAGATTATAGAAAGTTTAGAAACTACCGCCAGGTACACAATAGGCATTTGTGAACGAAATGATGCTACTTAACTGAATGCATTACATTAATGAAAATCTTTTTAGGAACCAAATTTTTAAGTTTATTATTGTCAGTCTATGCCTTCTAGAATAGTCTACCTATATACACTGCTGAAGATTCAACTTACAAATTTAGAGCTGCGTCTTTTCTAGTTAATCCTCATCAGATTAGGAGTTCAATGACCTTCAATATTTGGGGTCTAGGAGTTAGGTTTACTCTCCAGGCCTGGCAATTGGTGAACCTGAAATGAGCTCACTGAACTGCAGCCTACCCCCAATCCGTATGAATGTTTGGCCATTCTCCACTAGTAGATTTCCACTTTAACCTCTGATTATACTTCATCTCCCCTAAAACAGGCAACTTTTTCTAAACTGTAGCCTGCATCACTGGTGGTTTCCAAGAGTTGGGCCATGTGTTCTGTACCTGCTGTTCTTTAGTGACATCTCTTCTAACCTAGATGAAACATGTGGAATCAAGATGATGCGGCACATCAGGAGAGGGCTATTGCTTGTACACAGACACTTGGCCTGTCTTGTACAATCAATGGGTTTGACCCTAGAGATTTCCCTAAGCCCCCACGAAGTCCAAGTCCAAATTCAGACTTGATATTTGGCTGGATGTACAATCTCATAGATTAATTGGCCCCCTAATATCTGTAGTGTCTTTTCCTGGTTTATTAATCTGTTTCTTCAGATTGTCACTTTTGAGTGTTAATATAATAAATGCTTAATTATTCATACATCTACTTACTGCAGCTTTTTAACTTGTGTTATAATGATACAATGATAATTGCTGTTAAGAATTATGCCTCTGAAATATCATCAATGATATCTTTAAAAGCTCCATTTTCCAGACACAGAATCCTGGGAAAACTGGCAGAAGTGAGCAAGGGGTGAGAATTCTTACCAAAGTCAGCTCTTCAGATCTCTATCTGTGGTGCCTGGTCAAGAGAGGAAGAATTATGCTCACTATTCAAACAAAATAAAAAGGAATTGTGTGAGCTGTGATGAACAAAAATGCATAGTTGGAGACCGCCCTGCTGTGTTATCCTTTATCTCATAAATACCCCAGCCCCTTGTCTTCTGGGAGCCAGATTTGAGATTTGTTCTCCTGTCTTCTCCTTGGCTGCCTTGTGAATAAGCCCTGTCTTCACTGCAGACCTTGTATACCTCAGCATTTTGTCTTGCTGTGTTTCTGACAAAGGGAACCTGGCTTGGATAAACTGCCCAGAAAAGAAAAATCCAAGACACCAGTCAGATTTTTGCCACAGTTGTCTATGCTGTGTGACTGACAGGGTCTTGGTGCTCCAGCCAGGAGTCAGACCCGAGCCGAGAGCCAAGTTCAGGACTTTGGACCACCAGAGACCTCCTGGCCCCATGTAATATCAATCGGCAAGAGCTCTCCCAGTGATCTCTGTCTCAATGCTAAGACCCAGCTCCACTAAATGACGAGCAAGCTACAGTGCTGGACACCCCATGCCAAACAACTAACAAGACGGGAACACAACCATACCCATTAGCAGAGAGGCTGCCTAAAATCATACTAAGTTCACAGACACCCCAAAACACACCACTGGACGCAGTCCTGCCCACCAGAAAGACAATATCCAGCCTCATTCACAAGAACACAGTCCCTTCCACAAGCAAGCCTACACAACCGACTGAACCAACCTTACCCACACCAGAAACAACAGGAACTACGAACCTGCAGCCAGCAAAAAGGACACCCTAAATACAGTAAGTTAAGCAAAATGGAAAGACAGAGAAATATGCAGCAAGGTATAAAAACAGCAGACTAAACACATGAAGAGGAAATAGGGAGACTACCTGAAAAAGAATTCAGAGTAATGATAGTAAAGATGATAGAAAATCTTGGAAATAGAATGGAGAAAATACAAGAAATGTTTAACAAGGCCCTAGAAGAACTAAAGAGCAAACAAACAATGAAGAACAACACAATAAATGAAATTAAAAATTCTCTAGAAGGGATCAATAGCAGAATAATTGAGGCAGAAGAACGGATAAGTGACCTGAAAGACAAAATATTGGAAATAACTGCTGCAGAGCAGAATAAAGAAAAAAGAATGAAAAGAATTAAGGACAGTCTCAGAGACCTCTGGGACAACATTAAACACACCAACAGTCGAATTATAGGGGTCCCAGAAGAAGAAGAGAAAAAGAAAGGGACTGAGAAAATATTTGAAGAGATTATAGTTGAAAACTTCCCTAATATGGGAAAGGAAATAGTCAATCAAGTCCAGGAAGTGCAGAGAGTCCCACACAGGACAAATCCAAGGAGAAACACGTCAAGACACATGTTAATTAAACTATCAAAAATTAAATACAAAGAAAAAGTATTAAAAGCAGCAAGGGACGAAATTGAGCTATTTGTAATGAGGTGGATAGACCTAGAGTCTGTCATACAGAGTGAAGTAAGTCAGAAAGAGAGAGACAAATACCGTATGCTAACACATATATATAGAATTTAAGAAAAAAAAAATGTCATGAAGAACCTAGGGGTAAGACAGGAATAAACACACAGACCTACCAGAGAACAGACTTGAGGATATGGGGAGGGGGAAGAGTAAGCTGTGACAAAGTGAGAGAGAGGCATGGACATATATACACTACCAAACGTAAGGTAGATAGCTAGTGGGAAGCAGCCACATAGCACAGGGAGATCAGCTCGGTGCTTTGTGATCGCCTGGAGGGGTGGGATAGGGAAGGTGGGAGGGAGGGAGACGCAAGAGGGAAGAGATATGGGAACATATGTATATGTATAACTGATTCACTTTGTTATAAAGCAGAAACTAATACACCATTATAAAGCAATTATACCCCAATACAGAAGTTAAAAAATAAATAAATAAAATAAAATAAAATACAAGCAGTAAGGGGAAAGCAACATATAACATACAAGGGAATCCCCATAAGGTTAACCCCTGATCTTTCAGCAGAAACTCTGCAAGCCAGAATGCAGTGGCAGGACATTTTTTTTTTTTTTGCAGTAAGTTGGCCTCTCGCTGTTGTGGCCCTTCCCATTGCGGAGCACAAGCTCCGGACACACAGGCCCAGCGCCCATGGCCCATGGGCCCAGCCGCTCCGCGGCATGTGGGATCCTCTCGGACCAGGGCACGAACCCATGTCCCCCGCATCGGCAGGCGGACTCCCAACCACTGTGCCACTAGAGAAGCCCAAGCAGGACATTTTTAAAGTGTTGAAAGGGAAAACTCTACAACCAAGATTACTCTACCCAGCAAGAATCTCATTCAGATTTGACAGAGAAATTAAAACCTTCACAGACAAGCAAAAGTTAAGAGAATTCAGCACCAACAAACCAGATTTACAACAAATGTTAAAGGAACTTCTAAAGGCAGGAAGCACAAGGGAAGGAAAAGACCTAGAATAACAAACCCAAAACAATTAAGAAAATGGTAATAGGAACATACACATCGATAATTACCTTAAATGTTAATGGATTAAATGATCCAACCAAAAGACATAAACTGGCTGAATGGATAGAGAAACAAGACCCGTATATATGCTGTCTACAAGAGACCTACTTTAGACCTAGGGACACATAAAGACTGAAAGTGATGCGATGGAAAAAGATATTGCATGAAAATGGAAATCAAAAGAAAGCTGGAGTAGCAATTCTCATATCAGACAAAATAGACTTTAAAATAAAGGCTATTACAAGAGACAGAGAAGGACACTACATAATGATCCAGGGATCAATCCAAGAAGAAGATATAACAATTGTAAATATTTATGCATCCAACATAGGAGCACCTCAATACATAAGGCAAATGCAAATGCTAACAGCCATAAATGGGGAAATCGACAGTAAGACAATAATAGTAGGGGACTTTAACACCCCACTTTCACCAATGGACAGATCATGCAAAATGAAAATAAATAAGGAAACACAAGCTTTCAATGATACATTAAACAAGATGTACTTAACTGATATTTATAGGACATTCCATCCAAAAAACAGCAGATTACACTTTCTTTTCAGGTGTTCACGGAACATTCTCTAGGATAGATCATATCTTGGGTCACAAATCAAGCCTTGGTAAATTTAAGAAAACTGAAATCATAACATGTATCTATTCCAACAACAACACTATGAGACTAGATATCAATTACAGGAAAAAAATGTAAAAAATACAAACACATGGCGGCTAAACATTACACTACTAAATAACCAAGAGATCACTGAAGAAATCAAAGAGGAAATCAAAAAAAAAAACTAGAAACAAATGATGATGAAAACATGATGATCCAAAACCTATGGGATCCAGGAAAAGCAGTTCTAAGAGGGACGTTTATAGCAATACAATCCTACCTCAAGAAACAAGAAACATCTCAAATAAACAACCTAAGCTTACACCTAAAGCAATCAGAGAAAGAAGAACAAAAGAACCCCAAAGTTAGCAGAAGGAAAGAAATTGTAAAGATCAGATCAGAAATAAATGAAAAAGATATGAAGGAAACGACAGCAAAGATCAATAAAACTAAAATATGGTTCTTTGAGAAGATAAAAAAAATTGATAAACCTTCAGCCAGACTCACCATGAAAAAAAGGGAGAAGACTGAAATCAACAGAATTAGAAATGAAAAAGGAGAAGTAACAACTGACACTGCAGAAATACAAAGGATCTTGAGATATAACTACAAGCACCCTATGCCAATAAAATGGACAACCTGGAAGAAATGGACAAAATCTTAGAAAAGCACAAGCTTCTGAGACTGAATCAGAAATAAACAGAAAATATAAACAGACCAACCACAAGCACTGAAATTGAGACTGTGATTAAAAGTCTTCCAACAAACAAAACCCAGGACCAGATGGATTCACAGGTGAATTATACCAACCATTTAGAGAAGAGCTAACACCTATCCTTCTCAAACTCTTCCAAAGTATAGCAGAGGGAGGAACACTCCCAAACTCATTCTATGAGGCCACCATCACCCTGATACCAAAACCAGACAGTGATGTTACAAAGAAAGAAAACCTCAGGCCAATATCACTGATGAACCTAGATGCAAAAATCCTCAGCAAAATACTAGCAAACAGAATCCAACGGCACATTAAAAGGATCATATACTATGATCAAGTGGGTTTATCACAGGAATGCAAGGATTCTTCAATATATGCAAATCAATCAATCTGATACACCATATTAACAAATTGAAGGATAGAAACCATATGATCGTCTCAACAGATGCAGAAAACGCTTTGGACAAAATTCAACACCCATTTATGATAAAAACTCTCCAGAAAGTAGGCATAGAGGGAACGTACCTCAACATAATAAAGGCCATATATGGCAAACCCACAGCCAACATCATTGTCAATGGTGAAAAACTGAAACCATTTCCTCTAAGATCAGGAACAAGACAAGGTTGCCCATTCTCACCACTTTTATTCAACATAGTTTTGGAAGTTTTAGCCACAGCAATCAAAGAGGTAAAAGAAATAAAAGGAATCCAAACCAGAAAAGAAGAAGTAAAATTGTCACTGTTTGTAGATGACATGATACTATTAATAGAGAATCCTAAAGATGCTACCAGAAAAGTACTAGAGCTAATCAATGAATTTGGTAAAGTAACAGGATACAAAATCAATGCACAGAAATCTCTTGCATTCCTATACAATAATGACAAAAAATCTGAAAGAGAAATTAAGGAAACACTCCCATTTACCATTGCAACAAAAAGAATAAAATACCTAGAGATAAACCTACCTAAGGAGACAAAATACCTGTATGCAGAAAACTATGAGACACTGATGAAAGAAATCAAAGATGATACAAACAGATGGAGAGATATACCATGCACTTGGAGTGGAAGAACCAACATTGTGAGAACGACTATACTACCCAATGCAATCTACAGATTCAAAGCAATCCCTATCAAACTACCAGTGGCATTTTTCACAGAGCTAGAACAAAAAATTTCACACTTTGTATGGAAACACAAAAGACCATGAATAGTCAAAGCAATCTTGAGAAAGAAAAAAGGAGCTGTAGGAATCAGGCACCCTGACTTCAGACTATACTACAAAGCTACAGTAAACAATACAATATGGTACTGCCACAAAAACAGAAATATAGATCAGTGGAACAGGATAGGAAGCCCAGAGATAAACCCACACACATATGGTCACCTTATCTTTGACAAAGGAGGCAAGTATATACAATGGAGAAAAGACAGCCTCTTCAATAAGTGGTGCTGGGAAAACTGGACAGCTACATGCAAAAGAATGAAATTAGAACACTCTCTAACACCGTATACAAAAATTAACTCAAAATGGATTAAGGACCTAAATGTAAGGCCAGACACTATAAAACTCTTAGAGGAAAACATAGGCAGAACACTCTATGACATAAATCACTGTAAGATCCTTTTTGACCTAACTCCTAGAGAATAGAAATAAAAACAAAAATAAACTAATGGGACCTAATGAAACATAAAACCTTTTGCACAGCAAAGGAAACCATAACTGAGATGAAAAGACAACGCTCAGATTGGGAGAAAATATTTGCAAACGAAGCAACTGACAAAGGATTAATCTCCAAAATATACAAGCAGCTCATGAAGCTGAATATGAAAAAAATAAACAACCCAATCCAAAAATGGGCAGAAGGTCTAGATAGACATTTCTCCAAAGAAGATATACAGATTGCCAACAAACACATGAAAGGATGCTCAACATCACAAATCATTAGAGAAATTCAAATCAAAACTCCAATGATGTAGCACCTCACACTGGTCAGAGTGGCCATCATCAAAAAATCTACAAACAATAAATGCTAGAGGGGGTGTGGAGAAAAGGGAACCTTCTTGCCCTGTTGGTGGGAATGTAAATTGATACAGCCACTATGGAGAACAGTATGGAGGTTCCTTAAAAAACTAAAAATAGAACTACCATATGACCCAGCAATCCCACTACTGGGCATATACCCTGAGAAAACCATAATTCAAAAAGAGTCATGTACCGCAATGTTCATTGTAGCACTATTTACAATAGCCAGGACATGGAAGCAACCTAAGTGTCCATCGACAGATGAATGGATAAAGAAGATGTGGCACATATATACAATGGAATATTACTCAGCCATATAAGGAAACAAAATTGAGTTATTTGTAGTGAGGTGGATGGACCTAGAGTCTGTCACACAGAGTGAAGTAAGTCAGAAAGAGAAAAACAAACACCGTATGCTAACACATACATAAGGAATCTAAAAATAATAATAAAAAAAAGGGTTCTGAAAAACCTAGGGGCAGAACAGGAATAAAGACGCAGACGTAGAGAATGGACTTCAGGACACGGGGACGGGGAAGGGTAAGCTGGGACGAAGTGAGAGAGTGGCATGGACATATATACACTACCAAATGTAAAATAGATAGCTAGTGGGAAGCAGCCGTACAGCACAGGGAGATCAGCTCGGTGCTTTGTGTTCACCTAGAGGGGTGAGATAGGGAGGGTGGGAGGGAGACGCAAGAGGGAGGGGATATGGGGATATATGTATACATATAGCTGATTCACTTTGTTATACAGCAGCAACTAACACAACAATGTAAAGCAATTATACCTCAATAAAGAAGTTAAAAAAAACCCTCCATTTTCCAAACAAGTGGGATCATAAACTTGCTTGTTTACTCTATTTTGAACGTAAAATTCCAATAATTATTACCTATTATGGAAAGAAAGTAGTCTAAGTGTTAAGACTTTTGTGTTTGCATCCAGGTCTGTGTGGAATAAAAAATATGACCCTGAGTAGGTCACTGAATCTTTCTGGGCCTTTTTTTCCCTTTATTTTTTGAGTGAAGAGGTTGTACTTTTATTATCAACAAGATTCTTCTTAGTTATAAAAGGTAGTGCTAAATCTATTTATGTTTATATCTATGTCTATGTCTATATCATCTATACCTATCAATCTAATTTCTTTTCAAAGAATTTAATTCTTTCTCTACAAATAGTGTTTTTACATCACAGTTAGCTTTAGTTCTGGATATAACCTAAATAATTTGATTTAGTTGAAAGCATTGAAAAGGATAGGTGGAAAATGTATAAAAGAGAATAATAGAGATTACTTCTCAAATTTAGAGTAAGAGTTTGCACTTTTGGTATTGGGGGAAAGTTTTAGAAAGTGAATCTGAAATCCAATTAAGAAATATGGTGTTCCTTTAGTATAAATAAATAGAGGAGTATCATGATACAGTGAATAGAAGCACCATTTAACAATGGTGTGGTGTGGAATTCCATGGGCAAATATAAATGAAGAAAAATAATAAAAAAATCTAAATTTATTCTAAGCTCTGGGTGACTCTTGGCTTTTAAATTAATTTTAAAAATAAACAACAAATGGAAAACCTTATAATACCAGAAAATAATTTTTTAATGTATATTATCTGAAGCAACACTTAAAAATAGTAATGTTATACCAGATAGCACAGTGGTGCTTTTAGAAATGAGAGATGGATCATCTTTTTGGCTTTCTCTTCATAAAAGCACTTATTCATTCACTCTTCCCATATGCCCATTTACACTATTTTTCCACGGCAGGATGGAATAATCTTAATCATAACTCATTTCCCATATAATAGCAATATGTCCATCTCTCACAAAAACCTCATCAGGAGACACAGGACTGATACTGGTGGAGTGGGAAGAAGATTTTGGGTTGTGTAGGCCTCTGAGAAAACTGTTCCTACCTTTATTTCTGCTGCTGCCTGAGACCTCACAATTCAAAATCTACTTCTTTGGCTTAAGCTCATTTATCTCTCACTGAAATATAAATACCCCTGGAAAGAGTATCATCATTAAACCAATGATCCCTTTCCAAACTGTGGTGTGGAAGACTTTAAGGTGAGAGGCTTTTGAAGCAGAGGATATGTGGGGAAGGTACGCTAGGGAATCCGAAGAGCAGAGAAGTCTAAAGGAAAGGGAGAAAGTTGGAAGCAACCACAAGACAGAATTATCCCATTTAACAGTTTAGCCAATACTGGCAATGATTATTCTTGGACAAAGTCTGAAATGTCCCCAACTTCATTTTTCTATAATATGGTCATCTTCTTTGTTCCACTGTACCAACTGTTCTGTGTCATCTTATAGATGTTCATATGTGGCTGGGTATTTGATATGGTAATTTTGATGAGGCTATACCAAAATGTAAAACTGCCAATTTGCCAATAGATATCTTTTATGGTCATCCTATCCCTCACTCTCACTTTCTCACTAACCTCTAACCTATCAGTGGTTCTCACCCTATATTTGAAACTTATTCCACTTCTCAACGTATCTGGCACGAGGCATGTGGACCAGGGTTCATATGTGGTCTGTTTATAGACTACTAGGTAAATTTAAAAGGCTGATATTTATTTATTTTTTTTAGATTGTTTCAAAATAACCCTGGCAGCAAAACAGCATGTGTCCCACAGTTGCTGGCAAATAATAAAAGCTTAGAATATGTTTTTCAAAAATATGGAGGAGGGCTTCCCTGGTGGCGCAATGGCTGAGAGTCCGCCTGCCGATGCAGGGGACACGGGTTCGTGCCCTGGTCCAGGAGGATCCCACGTGCTGCGGAGCGGCTGGGCCCGTGAGCCATGGCCGCTGAGCCTGCGCGTCTGGAGCCTGTGCTCTGCAACGGGAGAGGCCACAACAGTGAGAGGCCCGCGTACCGAAAAAAAATAAAAAATAAAAAAAAATGGAGGAATAACTATGTGTGTCTCACTGATTAGATTGAATTCAGCTAACACTTTTTGAATACCTCTCCTGGGCATTAGGCATTCTCCTGGGCATTGTGAATGCAAAGACAACAACAACAAAATGATACCAAACTTCTAGTAGCTTAGTGAGGGGGGGAGACAATTAACTACATACCAATGAGGTAAGTATTTTAATAGTGGCAAGTTTCGAAGGAGGAGTTAAGTTTAAGGACAAAGGGGCATAGGGCTTTTTTTCAGTTTTTTAGCAGGAGATGTGCAATAACAAAGTCCTTGAGATGTGGAAACACAAGTCATTCTGGGGAATAGTGAGTAGTCTGTATGGTCAGAGTTCCTTGGGGGAAACAGAGTGGCAGGAAATGAATGTGAAGGGAGGAAGCTCATAAAACATGCTCTTTATCGGTCAAAAAAAAAAAAAAGTTTACTAATCTATCAATAGTTCTTTGTGGAAAGCACTTTGGAGAACACATAAGACTATACAGCTTTCCCCAAGAGCTTACAGGCCAGTGAGGAAGACAAGACAAAAACACAGAAAAACTAAGCAACAGTAATCGTGGCAGGAACTACATTGTCTGTATTATATGTTTCTCTGGGAGCCCAGTTCAATGCTAAGCCCAGAGCAGCCACTTAATAAATAAATATTGAATGCATACTTAAATAAATATATTTCCTCTGTTAACTTGTTGAGAAAAAAATTCATGAGTTATAACATCTGCACAGTATCACTGATTTCTATAAGAATTTAATCTTCTCTTAAATTGCATCTTAGATAGGACACCTAAGCACCTCGTTGAAAAGGTAATGTTCCCCGAAGAAATTACTAGTCATTAAGTAGGCAAAAATCCCTGGTCACTTGAGTGAATTCAATCATTTTTCAAAAATTAAATTGAGAGTAAATAAGGTTTCTGTTTAAGACTAAATTTTTCAAGTCAAAATTTCTCTAATGTGTTTCAAAAATCCTATTACAGTGTATCTTCTATGATCTCTTCAAATGAAACATTGTTTTTTTTACAATCTGACACTGTCAAAAATAAAACATATATCTGCTCTGGATATCCTGCTATATGGCCAACACACAGTGAAATTTCAGGGGTTTAGGCACAGTAGAAAAATTGAAGTATAAGTATTATAAGCCACAATCATGTTTGTTTGTTTGTTTTAATAAACCTCTATTAAACTGTATGGACAAGTAGTTCTAATAGATGTCATTTGCAGGACTGAATAAGGAACCCACCTGAAGTAAATTTTAGAGACAGGTACCATGCTCAAACAGTCAGGTTATCTTATTTGAAGACAGACCTTTGAAACAGAAAAAAAACCAAAAACCCGAAATCTGAAAGTCTAGGTTCAAGCCCCAATGCCTGGAATGCAGCTTCTAAGTATTCTCAATGATTCCACTTGATGCGTTATTGCAGTTGTAAATTTGCTAAGCAGACAGTGGCTGTCAGACTTTCTTCATAGTTTCAGTGAGGCGGTCTGTTCAAACAAGTACATGAACACTATCAAACAACGTGTGATTTGTAGTTTCATTTTTGGCAGGGAACACGCTTTTACATAATGACAGGCCATAGAGTTGCAAGCCAGCCCCCTTTTTGATCTCTGTCAAGAGAAAAACTGGGAGGCAAAAATAACTTTGCTCATTTGTCTTTTGCTTATTAGCTGCATAATTTGACTAACAGCTTAAAAGGAAGCATAGCTGTACCACTCACTATGTACTAATAAATAACTACATACCGTACTTTGATTACTTCTTCTCATGTGCATAGCAAAGCAGTAATTGTGACACCAAATGCTCCTTTCTAATAGCAGGTGGAACTCCGATAGGGCAGAAATATGTTAGGGAGATCACTGTATAGGTCTGGTTATTTGCATAAGAAAATCTCCCCACAATAAACTTATGGAGAACAGAAAGTGGATTTCTAAGGAAGACTTGATCTATGAAGGGCCAAACAAGTCTGGCAACTTTGGCTTCCTTTCACAATGCATGCCATTTTTACCACATGCAAAAGCTTCTGTTAACTGAAAAAACAAGTGTAATATATTGGGTTTATGTAGGAAAATAAATTTTATAAATACATCTGTTATTTAAACATAAATACATATTGATATAAAATATGCAAATATATTTATATAAAATCTGTGTAAGTTTTATATATAAGTCTGTATTACATATTATATATAATACATGATATACATAAATAACATAAGTATATACAGTTTTATAAATATACAGTTATATACATATATGATTTATTAGTTGGCTGTATATAACTGATACCTAAATAAGTTAATATACATATAGTTTATATAATACATTACTGTCAACAGAAAGAGGAGAGAATAGAATAAAATCATAGCAAGTATCAGGTATCTCTGCTCCCAATCAAACCCTTAATATTTGCCTTTGGAAAGACAGATTTCTGGAAAATCAGTTGCTTTGGCTATGTGAAGAGTCAAATGTGACATTCCCTGATAACTGTATGTAGATCAGAACCTGTTTGGGCACAAGGGAAAGGATTTTGGAAATGTACAGCCTAAGGTATTTAGGTAAAAATTATACACAGCCAACGAATAAATCATGTGCAAACCAGTAACTGTATGTAAACATAATGAACTTTCTTCCTTAAATGTGTACACATGCACAAATGAATATACTAATGATTAGAATAAAATAATCTTGGTGAACATAACCTACATTAAAAATATCTGATGTTTTTATAATCTTTTATAATCATATATAATTATATATACATATTATATAATATATATAATTATAATCTTTTATTGTTAATTTAAAACTAATTGTACTTCTCCAAGTGCCTTAAAAAGTTGCATGTTTTCATTTTTTTTCTAAAAGTGGTTACCTTTTATAATACTTTCACAATAGGATGAGGGTTTTGGTTTTTATTTTTGGCTTTTTTAACAGTCCAAAATTCTGGTAGGTGCTATTTTTTTCACTTGATATTTTCTTTCTTTTTAGAAATATGGAGCAAAAATTGCATTTGAAATCATAAACAAAAAAGTCTAAAACTCTTATTCACTGTGCTACTTAAATACGACTCAACAAAGTAGAAAACATACTTTCTAAATCACATAATAATTCACTTTTAGAAACTGAATTGTAGTATAGCGCTCAAGTGTTGTACCTTTTCTACTCTTAAATCCCAAGTGGTATCATGTTCTCATTTACTGAATGCCCCTGATATTCAAGTCACCTAGCTGTAAACTGGCTTTCCTCCCAGCCTAATAACTTGGAGACTTTTTGTAAAACAATTGTAATATTAAAATTCAGACAAGTGACCCAAAAATGGTCCTAGAGGGCAGGCCTGCAATTTCCTGATTCACAATTTCCTTATTCCTTCATTTGTTAAGTTTCGCAACATCAATTTTTATACTGTTGCTGTTTTATCCTGGCCAAATGGTTGTTGAATTTTAATGAACTGTCTCCCTTTGACAAATGAGTTGTTGTCTGATATATTACATTAGGGATATAGAGAATAAACTACTTATGGATACTAGATATTTGGATAAAATACATTTACATAATACTAGACTATTAGTCTAATGAGTTTTATTAGTTGTAAAAAAGATAATACACAGCAGATTTTGAAACCTGCTGAAGAATGATGGACATATACATAATTTAAATCCCACTACCTCAAATGCAATGGCAAGTTCTTTCATATAACTTGAATTTTTTTCCTTATGGTGCTAGGAAAATTTCACTTTCATGAAATAGATTCGAAGGATGGGGAAAGTTTTCCTGATTATTAACAATTACTTAAATAGGGTGGTAGTTGAATGCACTATTAATGGAATGAGTTAGATGTTAAAGAGTAATTTAAAAAATTGAGGACACTGGAGCTATGCTACCCTTCTCCCATAATGCTTCCATTCCACTAGGGAAGGGTGATATTTTTTCTCTCATGTGAGGGTGTACGGCTTGGATTAAAAGTACTCTGTGCTCTGTGCCTTCCATTCATACTTGATTTCAAAACAAATTTACTCAAACACAGTTGCAGTAAAGGAAAATGTTTCAAGCAAACCCCCACATCCTCAGAAACTAAATGGCCCAAAGGTTCAAATACCAGCACTTTAAAAATATTATTATATGCTAATTATGGGCATGATGACGAGGCACTTCAAGATTCTGAAGTGCCTTTCTAATCATTGTAGAAAGAGGAAATTACGCTTAGTATGACTTTAATATTAAGTGTAGGTATGTTATTTTATTCTAGCCATAGTAAAAATTCATATACTCTAAATATAATAATTTCCTCCTAACCAGAACACTTAATTTCCATTAACATCAGGTGGTGATTAAGGACCCTGCTGGCTCTTTGAAGTGAACTTGAGTCCGTTCTCTACTCTACCACTGACTAGCTTTGTAAACACGGGCAAGGAGCCAAGATTCTTTAAGCCTCGGTTCTCTCATCTGGAATACAGGATAATCAAACCTACAACTTCCTATTGTTTTGAGGATAAATAATACAATGAAGATCCAATACATGGAGCACATGATGGGTTTATAAATAGTATTAGTTGTTCTTTTTGTTATTTAGCACTGGGGAGGCAGTTTAGCAGGATGGTTAAGAGCAAGGACTTTGGGGGCAGATAGACTTGGGTTCCAATCCTGGTCTTGCTATATCCCTGCTGTATGATCTTTGACATTCTAAGATTTCTAACTCTGAGTTTCCTCCATGGTGGCAGGGAGCTTGCAATAGTTCCTATTTCATAGGATTGCTGTGAGGATTAAATAAGATGGCACATGAAAGGTACTTATTACACTAGCTGGAACATAGCAACTACTCAGTGAATGGTAGCTCATGTTTTTGACCTTACTGCTGTTATTATTTTTACTATAATTGGCTATTATTTTATGCCTTTTCATTTCTCGAAACTTTCTGGGTGAAAAGATACTTATTTTAAACAAATTCAGATGACCATATTTCATAAAAATACAAAATATAAAGCTAAAAACCGAAAGAACTTTAGAAAAGCATAAAGTGCAATACAAACATGCGATGATATTATTATAAATACTATTTTTATTATTAAAATCATTCGGCAGCTGTTAGTTCTGCCTTCAAAACTTTGTTCTCTTTGATAAACATCATTTAAGTATTTACATTCTGGAACTCAAATAGCTATTTTTAAAAACTGTTTTACAAGTTTTTAAACTTTACTATTGAATAAAACTAGAATATATTCATTCAGTAATATGTGGTTTGATTCATTCATTCCATAAATATGTAACAAGTATCTATTGTGTTCTAAGAGCTGAGCTTAGAGGATACAAAGGTAACTGAAGCATTGTCCTTGGCATCTAGGACATACTGGCCAACACATAATATTAACTTTTACCAATGAAAAAATCATGAGTAGAGGTTAGTGATTAGGAAATGTTTCTCCCAGGAGCCCATCAAGTCAAGGTGGAGCTAGAAATAGTTAGTGTCATAATTCATGACTTCTAAGAAGCTCTCCAGTTAGAGACCTCATCCTAAGATCTGCAGGTTTTTTTGGGACCCTGTCGGATTTGGTTGACTCCCTATCATGGTTGCCAAATTTCCTAGGCAGCTCTCTGCTTACAAATCCCCAACCTTCTGATCTTAGTAAGCATGTCACTAGGATGGGTTTTTTTTTTTTTTTTTTGGCTGTGTTTGGTCTTTGTTTCTGTGTACAGGCTTTCTCTAGTTGAGGTGAGTGGGGACTACTCTTCATTGCGGTGTGCGGGTTTCTCATTGCAGTGTCTTCTCTTGTTGCGGAGCACAGGCTCTAGGCCCGTGGGCTTCAGTAGTTGTGGCACACAGCTCAATAGTTGTGGCTCGCAGGCTCTAGAGAGCAGGCTCAGTAGTTGTGGCGCACAGGCTTAGTTGCTCCGCGGCATGTGGGATCTTCTCAGACCAGGGCTCAAACCCGTGTCCCCTGCATTGGCAGGCGGGTTCTTAACCACTGCGCCACCAGGAAGTCCCACTAGGATGGGATTTGAAGTTGTTCTTCTCTCTGGCCCCTGATCTAGCTACTAGATGAGGATAAAATAATCAACCATTATTTCCACAGGTCTGGAACCATGTTTAAGACAGGATACATCATGAAGGAATTGACCTGATTTGAGATATAAAGAATGGCTACTTTCACACTTACCCCTCACTGAGTCCTGGTCCTGTGGCCCCTTTCTTTTTTATCCCTCACCATGATGTTTGTACATATTTTCCTCGACTAGTTAATTACTCCTGTGAGAGCAAAGACCATTTATATTTGTGCCATCCCTCCCCACGGCACCTAGCATGGTGTTTCATACACTGTAGACATTTAATATTTAGATAAATACAACTATTAAGAAAATTAATAACCTACACCAAATCTCCCGGCCTTTGGAATTACTGTGTATAATGTTAACACCCTTCTTCTTACACCTTGCCTTTGCGTTTTCTATATCTAAATCTTATCGGTCTTTCTGTCTCAGATAAAATTCAGGTAATCCATACAGCAGAAACATCATTTCTCTAAACTTAGAAAGCACTTTGCTTTGTGCCAGGTACTAGCTAAGTGTTTCATACGTGTGCCAGGAACAGAACAATGTTAAGGTAGCACATGCTTTGTCTCTTTCATACTCCACCAGAGGGTTTGCCTTTATTCAAATTATAGCTCAAGAATCCAGAAACAGAAATCAGTATTCTTCATTTCACAGATGAGGAAAATAAAGCTCAGAGAGGTTAATGTATCTTGCCTGATGTCACACAGCTCCTAACATGGGAGGCAAGATACAAATCCAAGGCTGCTTTCCCAGGTCTGTGCTTTAAACCATTGTACTAAATTTATTCATTCCTACTTTGTAACTAATATATACATATCTGAAGTTCCAGAAGAGACCATGTTCTTTGAGTTCAGGTTCATGCACGATTTACCTCTACATCCCTCAAAGCACTTAGAACGTGGTCTTGCGTAGTAAGTGCTCAATAAATATCTTTGGAATTACTGTTTCATTTAAGCATTGACAATCAAAGACCTGCTTTCATATTGATTCCTGAGCCCTTGGAGGACAGAAAAAAGTAAAGAATGTAGCCAAACTTGGAGAAGTAAAAATAATCCCTTCTGATGTGACAGGGTGGAAAACTATGCTTTGAGAACCATCACTGGCTGGAAAATATAAACTAGACTCTAGTCTATCAGAAATGATAAATTGGATATGCTAGTCGATGTGTTAAGTCTGATGCACAAGCATTAGGCAAAACTCCTGCAATCTGCTCTGATTAGTCTATGGTGATGTTTTTCTCCTTGCATAATGTTAACTACCTACTATGAGAAAGTGAAAGAAACTCCATTCCAATTCCTTAAGGTCACAAAAATACTAAAAGAAAATAGTGAAAGAGCTGAAAAGGCTGACACCAAATGTAAAACTAAAAGCAATGGGACTCTATACAACAACGGGTGGGGGACAGGGAGAAAAAGATAATTGAGATTTTGTTTTAGGAAAAGTTACTTGAAATAACACAACTTTCTCAAGCACAAGGTGTAAATGTACACATAAAGTAGATGCTTCAGGATGCTTTATTGCTGAGAGTCACTTAGGGCCTTCGAAATAGCTATCTTTCCTTTCTGAACATTGACTCTGCTAGTTTTATTAATATAGTTTATTTCCTGTTTTATCATTTGTTTCATTTACCCAATAAACATTTATTGAGTGCCTACTATGTTCTAGGCTTTATGTTAGGATCTGGAAATACAGTGAGATTAAAAGTCCCTGTTCTCAAGGAGGTCACAGCTTAGCATGTGAAGACTTAAATATAATGAAGAAAGTACAATGTAAGGGGATAAATGTAGTTTAAACCTTTGTATATAAACTGTATGGAGCATCAGTATTTCAGCAGATTTTTTTTGTTAATTTCTATTCTAGGCCACCATTGCCAGTAATTATTTAAAAGTATGCCTACATGCCTCATTACTTTCCATTCTCATCTTTTTTTTTTTTTTTTTTTTTTTTGCGGTACACGGGCCTCTCACCGTTGTGGCCTCTCCCGTTGCGGAGCACAGGCTCCGGATGCGCAGGCTCAGCGGCCATGGCTCACGGGCCCAGCCGCTCCGCGGCATGTGGGATCTTCCCGGACCGGGGCACGAACCTGTGTCCCCTGCATCGGCAGGCGGACCCCCAACCATTGCGCCACCAGGGAAGCCCCATTCTCATCTTTTAATACTTATTTTAAGTGCCATTAAGATTTGTAACTTTTTCATGTATCTAATATTTACATTCATTACTTTGTCATACACACTGGGATCCACTCAGATTTGAGCATTCACTCATTTATTCATTCAACAGAACTTGCTTGATTACTTTGTTGAATACGCACCGTGATTGAACATGCTGAGGTATATGGATGATAGTACACAATTCTTTCCCTCAGGAAGCTCATAGTCTAAAACTGCACTGTCTGATACAGTAGCCACCAGCCACATGTGGCTGGTTAAATTTTAATTTTAATCTATCAAAATTCAGTAACATAAACTCATTTCTGCTGTAACAGCCACGTTTCAAGTGCTCAGTAGCCAATGTGGCTAGAGGCTCTTGTATTGAAAAATACAGAAATAGTTTCATCATCACAGAAAGTTCTACTGAGCAGTGCTGGTTTAGAATATGTGGGGAGGTTAGTAGAGGAGTTGGTAGGTTGATTATATAGAATCCTGGCCTATGAAGAGAATTGTTAATAGATGTACAGAGTTGGATGCAAAGTTGAGGATCTGGAAAGGCTTCACAGAGGCAGAAATGTTTGGGTCTCAAAGGACAGAATCAAGTAAGTTCAAGGAGGCTTAAAACAGCACAATGTGTTCAGGGAGCTGTACAGCAGGGCCTCTGAATACAGCTGGGCAGGTTGTGCGTGTAGCAATTCTAAAGGGTCCCACTTAAATCTTAGTTGTGCTACAGGTACCTACCTGGCTGTGTATTATACTCATTCCTGTCTCTAGATCTATGATCACACCTTTCCTTGACTCTGAAGAGCTTTACATCTCCTCGTGTCTCTTCACTCTGGACTTCACTTCATACCTAGCTCCTCCTGTAAGTCTTTTTCATCTTTCCATCCCCAACCCATAAAATCAAGCCTGAACTGTAGAACTTCGCAACATTGAATCCCAACAGCACTTTCATTCTGAGCTACAGGATAGAGCGTATGTACTAGCTTCCACAGTTCCTCACTGTTCTCACTGTTTGTATTGTCTTTTGTCTACATTTTAATGCCCAGGAAGGTAGGCAGTGCCCATGTGTCTGTTTCTTATATTTCCTTCAGTGTAGTGCTCGGCATATAGGTAGATGCTCTGATTGACTGATATGGTAACTAATCATAAATCATTTTTGTTCGACTTCAATAAGCATTGCATTTATAACCTGGTAAAACACTCTAAAGTATTGGGGGTAAAAAAGATTAAAATGAAGGATGATACAGAAAAGTAATATCACAATTTTGGAGGGAAATAAATTACATATATTTAATTGTTATAGAAGAATTATCTGAAGTAAACTTGAGGCTAATACTTACATAATGTGACACTATTCTTTACACTATAACTGCCCATTGATGTTTCTATTTTTTACACATTCTATTTACACATTAATTTTGATTTAGTGTTTTTTTTTGGAGTGAGATGTACAGAATACTTTTAAGTCATTTTACTTATTGTCAAGTTCCTTTCATATTAATGATGTAAGATTTCTGAGTAACAATTCTGATAATATAATTTATTCAGTGTAAATGGCAAGTAATCTTTTCATGTTTGCTTATCACTATATCTAATATTTTTGACTTTTATATTTTTTCTATTGAGAGGTGGTCTAGAAAAGATGCTAGAGATATTTTCTCTTTTACCAACGTGATCATTTATGTGGCTTTCTTAGGCGTTGCTATGAGGCATGATTTATTTTTACTCAGGATCATCTTTGAATTGCTCCCTGACATTCAAGGTTGAGCTTCGCTTTCAACTGAAAAATAATAATTCATATATGTTGTCTATAAGCCCAGCCATGCGTTCTGTAAATAGGGGGAACATTGACTGTTCTCACCATGAGACCCTCATTTCAGTTCAATCCAATATCTGAGACACGACTTCCAGGACTTAGGCAAATAATAAGTGACCTGAAAATAAGGAGTATTTACACACTTTCCTGCCTTTTCTACTGATTTCTGGAGATGAGCTCAGATTTGATAGGATTTTTTAGGGCAGCTTAAATTACGAATGTCCTGTGCATGTGTGCATGTGTGTGTGCATGTGCAGGAGAGCAGAGACAAGTGTAAGTGACAAATATCTGTCCTCCCTCTCCTGTTGCAGGGTGTCCTAGAATTTCCCTCCTCAACCTTCTTTCTCCTCCCCTTTCACCCCAACATTTGCTTCCTCTGTATATTGAAAACTCATCCCAGTATGTATTGGTTTTGTTTATTAGTGCTGTTATAAATTATTTTTTAGTAAGTGAAGATATTTAAGTAACTAGTTGGGATTTATTCATTCATTCATTCATTCTCTTAGCCAATGGTTATTGAAGCACCTTCGATATTTTGAACAAAGTCTTATAGGTAGAAAATACAAAGAAAGATGAGATTCAGATCCTTCCAAATAGAGGCTCATATGGGAGCAATGGCATCAGTGGAAATAAACAGAAGAATGCAATCACGTGTTTTGTGCTATGGAACTAAAAGGGGCACTGAGACACCTAATTCTGCCTTGCATGACAGACAGGATAGACAATGGGGCAGGGCTTTCCAGACAAAGGCAGCAGCCTGTGAAAAGCAGAGGTAAGAAAGCATGAGGTAAAGGCTGGCAAACACAGGTTACGAGTGGTGGAAGTGGTGGAAAGTGAGGCTAGAGAGCTGGGCACTGCTCCTGGGGGACAGATCTTCAAGTCTGGAATTTATATGGCAGGTGATGGGAAGACACTACAGGGCTTTAAGCCTACGAGTGGCAACATCAGATTTGGATTTTATACAGATCTTTCTGAGTGTACTTTAGAGGACAGATAAGAATGGAGTTGGGAAGAAGAGAAGCAGTGCTGCGGGGATTCACAGGCTTTAAAGAGATGAGAAGTGAGCCAAGTCCAAAACTGATTGGAATAGGGCACAGACTTGCATCTTCTCAGCTTACATTCTTTTCTCAACCTGAAGACTTTCTCATTCTATCTCCTGCTGCCTCGGAACTCTGCCTGCCCTTAGAATCTTCACTGTAAGGCCACTCTAAGTCACTTAATGGGTTTTACTTTTTTTCTACTGCAAGGATGGTGCACAGGTCAGCGACACAAGCATCACCTGGCAACTTATTGGAAATGCAAAATCTCAGGCATCACCCAAGACCTACTGAGTCTGTATTTCAGTAAGACCCCCAAGTGATTTGCATGCATGACGCACTTTAAGAAGCACTTTCTAACGGTTCTCCATGCCCATATGACAGTGTTTTGGGAGTAGAGTGGCACTTTCTATGCTCTGCTTCTTCTGACTCCCCCAAAGCACGTAACAGTGCATATTGTTGGCGGGTAGCAGGTATTTGCTGGTTGATTTATTTTCAAAATAAGAGGGTTACTTTAAACAATTCAGCCATTTCAATTTAATAGGCATTTACTGCAACTGGGAGACCAGTTAAGAGGTTATTGTAATATTGTCCAGGTGAAAAATGAGGTACTACATTAGGGAAATGTTAGTAGAGATAAAAAAAGAAGAGGCAAGGGAAAAGAAATATTTTGAAGGAAACATTGGTAGGTTCTGCTAATTACAGATATGAAAAGTGAAGGTGAGAGGAAGTACAAGACCTACGGTGAGGTGAATATAATCACTTACTGATTTTACTGGCCAACTGAAGCCTGGATGAGATCCCAAGTTTATTCAGAGCCATTCTTTCTACATTTTTCTATTTGTATTTTTCCCAGTCAACAAATATTTATTGAGTCGGTGCCTTCCAGAAAGCAGGCTCTTTTCTAGGTGTTGTAGATAAAAAGGCTTATCCTAATATTATTTGGTCTTTGCCCTCAAGGAATTTACAGTCCAGCGGAAGAGACAGAAAAACAAACTGACAACTGAAATAGAATGAAGTAAGTGCTATGATAAAGGTAACAGCGATGGGCTGGTGGCCCTGAGAAGGAATATTTAATCTAGATTTGGGATGCATGATTTCAGAAAATGCTTCTCAGAAGAGGGGACTTCCCCAATGAGCCATCAAGACCTAATAAATAGCCAGGTATATGTGCATATGTTCAGTGGATAAGATGGGAGGGTGGTGTGGACTCCCAGAACACAAAGGAAACCACGCAGAGAAGGCCTGCGAGAGGGTTTGTTCAGTAAATTTATGTTGTTGCATGTGGCAGTAGTATGCTGTGTCAAGAGGAGTTTTGCTATATTGAAAAATACAGGTAAATAATGTTATGAAGTGTCACTCGTCTGGTTATTGCAGATCAAGGTACACAGTAATTTCTTGCAAACCATGTCTCTCACGTGAAAAACACAGCAACTTAGTGATATCCTTGCTCCTCATTTGCAAAGAAATAAATCAAATATAAATCTGTTTTCTCTGCAAGCCAATCTCTTGTTAGACTCTTGTTGATCTTTCAAAACCCATTTAAATACCTCTTTTTTCTTTTTAAAGAAGCTAAACCATATTCTTTCTCCCTTTTCCATAGTTCCCAAGTTTTTTGTACCTCAAAATTCATAGGCTGCCTTTTCTCTTTCTTATAGTCTGAGTCTTCTACTTGCTTATGATATCCAGGAAGTAAGGAATATTATCTTATTTATTTTTATAAACATCGCAGTCATTGACATCATGCTTGGTACAGAGTAGGCGCTCAGAGAACAGATGTATTATCTCAGACAAATTAACTGGATTCTTAATTATTGAATGAGGCAGATAATTGATGAAGGTGAGATTTACCATCTTTACAGGAATAAAATTAAAAGTGAGCTTTTCCCACATTTGCTTTATATGTATAAATCATCAGTAACTTAACACTAGGCTTTAAGGGGCAAAGGATTAACACCTTTGCCCCTTCATTAAAGCCATTTGTACCCTGTAAAATATTTCTGACCACCACATCTGCTTTTGCTATAATGACATGACATTTCTCTATAAACAATTAAAAAATAGACTTGCACTTGTTAATTTTCTTTGTTAGCTAAATGCAACCATTCAGCTAGGTCAAATTCGCACGAAAATTGGACAACACATTGTAGTCTACAGGAAAGAGAAAGAAAGAGTGATAAAGCTGCAAACTTTCCTTCAGTTACCGGTGGTTTCTTTTTGTGAGGGAACGATTGCCCGCGATACTAGTGTCCTTGATATTTTACTCTCATCTCCCTAATGTATGCTAAAAGGCACTCTCATTTTTGCATTGTGTTTAATTTTTCTTTCATCTCTAACTCTTCTTTGATTTTTTTGCCTCCTTACTAAATTGAAAGAAGGTGGCTGCGTTCTTTTCATATAGAAATGGCGGTGTGGGGCATAAATGGTTCTTGACAGCTCTTTTATTTTATTAAAGGAAAATAGATGGTCTCACTGAATCAACTTGGGATGATATTGCTATAATTCTGTCACTGTTTTGGAAAGAATGTCCCTCCCAATCCAGGGCATCATAGATGATTAACTATGAGTGCAGATCAAAACTTCACTAGGTGGCTTCTACAGGAGGAGGTCACACATTAAAAGAAGGTGTCGTAGGGTGGCCTTGTGGATGTTGCCCCTTAGAAATGGATTTCAAATTAAAATTCTCTTCTTAAACTGTTAAGGATCTTGTGAGAAAGCTGAGATCACATTTGGATAGCAGTCTTAGGGTAATAACCCCCAGAAATGTTCCATTTCGCTAGAGCTGAAACATACTCATTTGTCTAAAGCAGTGTAACTACTCTGGGTTTGCCACAGACTCTGCATTGCCCTCCTTCCTCTCAAGGGTTGACACGGTATTCTTTAAATATCAACAAAATAAATGTATTAAGTTTAAAATACATTTATACCATACTAACCTTTCTTCTTGCCAACATCTAACAAATAATCTTAAGGTGGCATGATCTCAGTCGGGGAGACTAAAACAATCTACTTGATGCTTGACCCTGACTATATATACAGCAGAAACTGTCTGAATACTGATGTTTTTCATTATTCTATTGCAACACTCCAATATATTTTCTCTCCCACTGCAGCCATCACTTTCTCAAATACACATATTCAATTTTACCTACCCAAGTCTTTTCTGCAACTTATGTTTCTAAATAATCTTGTAGGTACACACAGACCTTGGAATCTCATTTATTCTTCATAATGAAGACAACAAGGTAACTGATATATAGCCAAAAACTCAATATCATCCTATCTAGGCTTTAATAGTTTAAAATACTATTCTCCTATGAGGCAAGCCATTTATTTTAAAATAATACGGTATTTCTTATATCATAATCTTGGCCCTGCATTTGTTGAATATTTGAGGAATCTAATGACAACCTTTAGTTTATCACTATGGTTATCATAATTTCACTACTAATAATAACCTACTGACTTTAAAAAATAATCTGAAAAACAATGATATGGTAGTTGAAATGAGTTTGAATTGCATATACTTTATACTCTCCCCAGATCTATCACAGAGTGGTTTTATAACCTTGGGAAAGTCACTGAACCTCTCAATATTTCTATTCTCATCTCTTTAAAATAAAGATAATAACTTCACCTTATCATCTACTTCAGTGATGAAGGTGTGAAGACGCATAACCACAAAAAGCACATCAGGCTTTATGAAAACCAGACTCAGGATAAATATAAAGTATTTTTGAGAAAGAGCACATGAAGAGTTTGTAAGTACAAAGTTTTTATAAAGTGTCTTGGAAAAAGAAAATACATAGAGCAAATAAATCATACCTCGATATTCATTTTCTGAGGTATTTCTGTGTCCACCATATCCCCTGCATTATCAGTTCAGTTGAAGGACCTGAGGAAATTTTCACATGGCTGCATTTAGCATTCAGCTATGGCTTCCCATTGCTAGGCAGTGAAATACTCATCTTCTACTTTATGCACCGGATTTATTGCTTCTAATGGAAGATTTGCATTTGCTCTAAGATTACAAATAACGATTAAGCCAAAGTAATTACTCTTAACCTCAATTTGTAGCTCTTGCTTGCAGCAGGGCACTTTTATCTGTTCCATTTCATTTCTTTTCTTCTTTTAGGATTAAAAAGAATAAATTTTATTTTATTTTTTTTATATCTTTATTGGAGTATAATTGTTTTACAATGTTGTGATATGTTCCATTTATTTTCATTCTCATTTTGGTCTGGTGGTATTTCTAAATAAATAAATTACAGTAGACGTTGGAACAGGTCTATTGAATAACACCTAGGCTGACTACACACATTGTGTGGAGAATGGAGAAAATTATAGCTGTAATTCAATTAAAAATGAAAGCATACTTCAGGGGTCAGTTATCTGAATAAACCAAGGGAAAATCTTTTGCCCTAGATTAGTTAGTTTCTTCTTCTTTCCGCTTATTCTTGTGAGTACAGAGATAGCACTTTAAGTGGCAAATATAAAACAAATAATGCACTGCCTGCTTTATAAATAATTTGTGAATACTCCACGTAGTATGTAGAGCTTCCTTTATCAACAACCATAATTGGCAGAAATCACTAATGACTATAATAATTGTTAATCTTCATCAAGAATTTCCTACCACGTCAGGCACTATTAAGCCCATTACCTTTTTTTATACCTATTTTACAGATGAGAATACTGAGGCAAAGGGAGATTAAAGAACTTGCCCAAATTCATGAAACTAGTGTGTGGCAGAGCTTAGAATTCATCTTGGGCCTGACTCTGGAGCCTGTGTTCTCCTCACTTCACTCTTCTACTTTCCCAGGATGAGCCAAATGCCTCACCGAGCAGTATTGTTGTCTGAAATGTCATTACGTCATGGTTAAAGACTGACTGCAGCATGAAGAATAAAGCATAAGTTAATTAATTGTGACTATGCTTTTACTTCTACTCTCTAGACTAATATTTCTCAGGAATATAACACAATGAAAGGTCATGAGTGATATTTTGACTGTATGGGAGTATATTAAATTAAAAACCTTGCATTTTTAAAATATTGAGACTTGTTAATAAAAGAACCATCTCTTACTTGATATCCAAATGATTATTCCTTAACTATAAAACTGAAAAGAATTGTGTTCCATAACTTTCAGTAATGTTCTCCCTTGCTGGAGACAGTGCCTTGTACTTAGTTATTTCTTCATATTTATCACATACAGTACATATATATAATCAATAATGGAGCTTATGAACAAAGGAGTCAGAATTTATCACCAGTCAATATGGCCACTCCTTCTAATCATAATACAAATGAATGTTTCTCAGTAGATATTAAAATTTTATACTCATTTATTTTTAAAGTAGCTTTTTAAAACCCAAAGCTATAAAATATGTACTGTAGGAAACTGGGGAGAAATGAAATGTAAAAAGTAGGAAAAAATCACCCACAGTACCCTCAGTTGGAGAAAAATGATACATTTCCTTCCAAATCTTTTCCATGAATATTTTTGTTATTGAAGTAGAGTGTCTATATAGCCAAAAATTCTGAAATAATTTCCAAATTTTCAGTATAGTACACAGTTAAATTACAAGAGTATATTTTTCTAAACTATTTCTATGTTGTACAATAGCATCATTTCAAATTAAATATTTATAACTTGTCAGGTTGTAAAAATCTCCTTCTCTAGGGTTGACTAGATAACTCTTTATCTGATGTGTTCCATAAAATTTAGCACTGAGCAGTTAAAAGTTTGCGTGGATTAATTTTGAGTCATCAAAACTAAGGCAACTTTCAGTTGAGGCAAGACATACACATTAGTAGGAACTCTCTTTTCTGTCTGTATGTTATGCATATAAATTATGGCTAAATGATATTAACTGTGAGTGTGCATGAGTGTCTGAATGATTGCATGTGCACACTTGCATTTAAAGATGTATGCTTGGGCTTCCCTGGTGGCGCAGTGGTTGAGAGTACGCCTGCCGATGCAGGGGACACGGGTTCGTGCCCCGGTCCGGGAAGATCCCACATGCTGGGGAGCGGCTGGGCCCGTGAGCCATGGCTGCTGAGCCTGCGCGTCCAGAGCCTGTGCTCCGCAACGGGAGAGGCCACAACAGTGAGAGGCCCGCGTACCGCAAAAAAAAAAAAAAAAAGATGTATGCTTTTGATTTTTAGGTCCAATTAAAATGATGTTACTGGCCTCTGTTCTTTTCCCTTTGGATAGCCAATCTATATCACAAAGTCATTATTCACTGTTCCTTCACTATTTTGCACTTGAACAGGCAAAACAATTTACAATCTTTCTAAAAAAAAAAAAAAAAATTCAGAATACTAAGCTGTTATGGCTTCCTCCTTCCCAAGGAGGCAGTCTGTTCAGTAGAGAAAGGGATCTTACAGCTGACGGCCTGCAGAAAAGCTGTTTACTATAAACACAAAGTCCTGTTTTTCCATACATCATGGTTGGAACTGTTAAAATGCCTCTAGTGATTTATCTTATTTATATCTGTGTACAACTAGAGTTAACTTAAGACAGTTTTAAACATCGTTTGAAAATTTTTACTGTAAAAATTCTGAATGTTCATGTAGGTAACAGAATTAGGAAAATTCTTATTTGACTGCTTCCTATATTTACTTGATATAAATATATTTAATGAGGCTTTACTAGGGTACTGTAAGGTAAAAGGTGAAGGGTATTTTGCACTTAAAAATATACAATTGCATTTTCCTATTTCCCGACATGACTTGTAAACTACATCGTAAAATACAATATTCAACAAAACTGATTTCAGAGCCAGAAATTTGACCGCAAAACAGAGCTCATGGATGTGTGTTAAGTACAAAACCCTCCTAATAATGTATTCCTTGACCTGTTTGTGGATGTGGATGTGGTTTTAATACAGAAAACATATGCTGAGTGTGGTGAATGGGAAAGACAAATCTAATATTTTCACCACAGGTGGGAAAAGAGAAATATTACAAAGATTTTTCATTGGCAATCACACCAGTGATAAGCATGGCAGAGTTGTTCAGAATGCCTTATAATATCTCTAGCATGGATCCACCCATGATTGGCTCTTTATTGTACTAGGATTGCATTACTTTGGGCAAGTCTTTTAACCTCCTCTGAGTCTCCTTTTCCTCACTCTGAAAATGGTGAAGATTTGTGGTCCCTCACAAATAATTTACAATAATTAAGTATCGAAGCACTTTATAAATGCTAATACCTTCTGCACATGTGAGGTAGAGGGGTTAGTAGATAGCACAGGGCTCTGGGAGTGGAATTTTAATGATAATCTTCCATGTAATATCCATGTCACTAAAGTAGTGAGCGGATATTTTAAAGACCAGAAGAGCTTCGAAAAGAGATATTTGGCATAATAGAGAAAGCCTTGGGAAAACTCTTGGCATCCAAAGATCCAAATATCCAAGTTTAAACCCTATCTAAGGATTACATTAGAATTTGGAGTCTAGCAAGTAAATTAGGAAGATGTTATTATATTGACCAGAATGATGAATAATTTGGCATAGAAATAAAAGTTTGGGAGAAGAATGACAGAATTGACTTACTGTCACCCAAGCTGGTGACCCTGACATGTGGAATGTGAGCTTCTCAAGGCCACAAAACTTGGAGTGAGAGGTGAGAAAATTGGTGACAAGGAGAGTCCTGGGACTATGAAAGAAGAAGTCAATTGATGTAACTAAATGTTTCAAGTTTGGGAGTAATGTCATACCTGAAACTTCAAAATCGTGAAGTAAAATATGATTTGAGGTGCTGGTATTATGAGAGCTCTGAAAAATGCTTATGAATTCACTTTACCCAATTTTATTAGTGGCATTAGAAGAAAATTAAAGACTTTAATATTAAATTTTCAACATAAAAGATCTCTTTAAAACACTAAATGAGTTATTAGAAAAGGGTCAAAACTAGTTTACAAGCTTATATTCCAAATCAGTGTTCTCTTTGCCCATAGCATAGTGTGCCACTATTTATTTTTAATGAGCAAATCCTACAGTTGGAAAATGGTGCAGAGGGGGGCATATTCAGGGTAAGAGATATAACAGACTTTGTCCTAAAACTCATTTTGTTCATGATGCTATTTAATTTAGGAACAAAATAGAGCAGCATAGGCAAATTAAAATACACATTAACTCTTGCAAAGTTCATGTTTTTCATACAACTCTCTAATGACAATCAATAAGAGACACCTGATTTTAAATTATTTTTCATAGAGTTGTATATTTATTGAATTTGCTTGCAAAAACATTTGACTTTATTATTCTCAAAAACATGATGTTATTATATTTTTCAAACTGATTTCTTTAGAAAAAGAAAGAAATTAACTTAGAGATTTAATCATATAATTATCTACCTATTCTTCCAACAAACTTATTAAAATCCTATTAAATGTCAAGTGTCGAGTAAATGGATAACAGGACTCATGACTGCTTTTCCTTAATAAGAATGCAAATTTTTGTTTCACGTTTTTCATGTATAAATATGTAAACACATATTTAAGTTTAGTGACAAATCTGTTACCCAATAAGGATACAAAATGCAGAAAGTAGTTAATTAAACATTTGGGTTAACAGAGCAATAGCATACATATGTAATACGTTACTGAAGAACCAAAGTTCACGTATTATAAAACCTATTCTGATATTACTTAAATCTTTTCTTTAATTCAGATGATCCAAAGTCTCTTCAAGATGTTGTTGAATACGGTGGTCACTGTTATGCACATTAGCTGGTATCATCATTTTACAACAAAAAGAAAATTCCATCTTGCGAACTAGAAAACTTTGGTGGCTACTCTCACGTGTATATAATTCATCTAGAGCTGGAAGGTACAGTGAGTTTTCCTACTCATCTATACCCTTTCAAACCATTATTTCCTTCATTAGGACTAAAACAATTTATGAAAGAGGCCTGTTTGAAGCACTTTCTTTCCTGTCAGCCTCTGGGCTGATGATGTAATACAAGAATCCATCATGGAGCCAGGGAGCCCTGTTGATGGATTACAGCAGTGGTTCATCCACCTGCCGCTCTGCTCTGTAATACACCATTACTGGGGCACAAAAGCAAAGTAGCTTTTAAAGAAGTAAAGATTCCAGGAAAAGCACTGTTTGGATTTTATTTTTCAATCTCAAAAGATATTATTAAAGGTTGTAGCAGGTGAGAAATGTTGATGGACAAATTGAACAAAACTTAAAAGTTATCACAGAAAAGAAAAAGTTTTCTAGGTTCTGATTCATATGGAAATTTACTTTATATATTAAAGAAACAACATAAGCTTGATTAGAGAGCTTAGAAATAACTATGGGTAGTGAATGATGATCTCGTGAAAGGAGGAAAAAGAAAAAAATTAACTTCCTAACCTTCGGAAGAAGGTTGGTATTATCCCCAGTCCTATCTAGAAAATATTCTAGTCTAGTAGATAGTGGTGTCCTGTAGTTAGTAATAATCTTAATACAAATAGCACTTAATGAGAATTCTCTTTGTAAGGTTTAATCTCATCTGTTCTCCACTATAAAATGTAGATTCAAGGAACTTGCTTAAAACACATGGCTAGCAAATGGTAGGGAAAAGATATAAACCTAAGCCTCTGGACTTTAAAACAAGTGTGGTAGAGTACAAAGAGAACAGATCTGTATATATCTTCCTCTTAGGATTGGGTGTCAATAAAGAGTGATAATTCATATACCTAATCCTGTGCCTGACAGAGAACAAGCCGAAGAATTAAAGTGATTTTTTTTCTTTCCTTTCCCTCATCCTCATGTAATCAGATGCCTCTGCCTTGAATTATAGGCTATTATAACATCCTCGATGTCAACCCATGGAGAGTTTGCATATTCACAAGATGGCAGAAGAGCCATTAGAATGCTTTAAACTCATCATGTTTCTTAGTGCAAATCCCTAATCAGGATCCACAGCCATTTTATCACTGAGGACAATCCCATCGTTTCTTTGGAAAATAATGAAGTAAAATTTAGAAGAATGAATACAAAATCTTGAGTAAATTCAATAAACCAATCACGCGATACAGAACTGGACATAATTCAGTTGATAGCAGTTGATATTAAAAAGCAGAACAAAAATATTTGTCTTATAGATTACTTTCTTAATGAATGAAAAACTATGAAGCAGCTGCTCTGGAAGTTAACGAAATGGGAACAGCTTTTGATTAGAGTTTATAGTCCTGTCAAACTCAATCCATACCTGGATTACTTGGTGCGGATCTGGATGTTTCATTTTGACAAACTAAAGAATGATGTCAGAGTCCGGAAGCCATCTCATGTTAGTAAGGCACAGAAAAATTGACTACATAGAGCCAGGAGAAGGGGGGAAAAAAAGCCCTAAAAAGAACATGAGAGTTCTAATTTCTATTTGTGGGTGAGGGGTACAGGGTAATCATGTTTATATTTCTCAGAAGTCATAGCTAGGACACATTGTATGAGATACTGGGGGGGGCCAGATTGTTCCTCACTTTAGATACTAAATTGTCCTGAAATAGGTTCTGCTGCTTTTTTATGTGACTACCGAGGAAATTGTTGAACTACATGCTGGAAGATTCCTGTATTGGATGTAGATTTGGATCAGTCCTCTAAGCCCTTCCAACCCTGGAATTCCTGATTTTTGTGGAAGCAGATGGAAGCTGAGGCTCACGATGATGAAAATCTTGAGTCATACTGAAACAGCCTTTTATTTTACAAAATATTTTTGGTGTTTTGTCAAAATCGGCGATATTTGTGGGAGTGTTTTCCACGGTTTATATTGTGGCAGAAAAAAATTGAGAACTTCTGGTCTAATCTGTAGGCCTTGTTTATTAGGCTTAAGGAAAATTAAAGAAGACAATTAGAACTCCAGTGCTTTTTAAAAATTGGTATAGTATAGCATTACTTTCTTTTATTTGAAACTGTAACACAAAAGAGACAGCCCATAGAAATGAAAATATCTCAGGCTTGTATTTGTGCTAATATTAATCAACAGGCTCAAGAAATTTTATGGAGAAGAGAAATGAAGAAAATTTGGAAACTTCCTGTATTAAGCGCTCAAAGTCTCCCTAGACACATAGTGAATCTTGGTCAGTGGCTGTTAAACATCCTGAACTTCTCAACAGTAGAAGGAATACTTGACATCCTGTGCATATAGTCAGAGGGGAAGCGATAAATCAGTCATTCCTTAATTTCCCTTAAGAGTACTAATAGGTAGGGTAAGATATCATTGTTTTTCATTATAGCTTAATAAGAATTCACCATTTTTTAATACCTCTGGTGTTTCTTCATTTATTTTTAAATACTAGTAATATGCTTTCATTTTTTATTGTGGAAGACTTTAAATAATAATTAAAGTCCACTTGTGTATCCACTATAACTCAACTGAAATGACAACAGTATAAACAGTTATGGCCAAGTAATCACATCACAGTCAATGACAATCACATCAAAATTGCTGTCTGGCTCATAGTGATTGTAAGATGCCATCAACTCTTAGAATTGAGTCAAAACATAGGGGAAAAATTGTCTCTGTATTGATGAAATGTGATATATGGAGGGAAACTGAGCCTGGCATATTCCTCATGTGCCTCAAACTATTTCATGTAAAGGTACAAATATTCAATGGCAATCAACTCTTCTTAATAGATTGTTATTTTAAAGCCATGCACTTGATCAATGCAAAGAAAAATATACTATAATAAAAATAAAAACAATTAAAATTTAAAAGCTTATTTTTAAAAATTCAAAATGGAAATCTCTTTCTCCGATTTAGAAATCTGTTCATCAGAAAATTAGGCCTATTTACTTAAGATCTTACTACCATCAAGATAGTTGAAATTTCTAAGCAATATGCACAGTGCTGAAATTAATATTATATTTCTTTATTATTTAGCTCTTTAGTTTTTTGCACAAAGTTCCTAAGTAGAAAAAAGTAACTTCAGTAGATACTATGCTCTTTTTCCACAAGTTTTCTGGATTCTAAATAATGTCAATTCAATAACAAAAACTAACCTTATAATACTTTACTTTAAAAATTATATTAAAACTTAATTATGTACAGAGAGGAGTAGTAGCTAAGTATTTACCAATTAAATGGTGACTATAATAAAAATTGGCTAATACTTGTTCGAAGTTAATATTACTTCTTAATCAACCTGTAACTAATATATTGATTATATTCACTGCAGAAATTTGTCAATGAAGTGAAACATTTAATTGAACCCTATTTTTGGTATTGTTCTCTCATATTTTTCCACCAAAGAACTGTGGGGTAAAACTAAGTTTAGTGCTTTTTTTCAGTTGATTTAAACTAACAAACAAACAAATAAGGAACAGTTCACTCATTTCTTCTACTTCCCACCCCTTACCACTGGCAACAAGCAATCCTTTCTCTGTATCTATGATCTTGTTTTTGTTTTTTACATTTAATTGTAGGAGAGATCATATGGTATGTGGTATTTGTTTTTCTGTCTCCTGACTTACTTCACTTAGCATAATGCTTTTGAGGGCCAACCATTTTGTTGCAAATGACAAGATTTCATTCCTTTTTATGGCTGAATTATATATATATATATATATCTATCTCACAATTTCTTTATTCATTCATTTATTGATGGATACTTAGGTTGTTTCTGTATCTTGGTTGCTGCAATGAACATGGAGGTGCATAGGTGCATATATCTTTTCAAGTTAATATTTCTGTTTTCTTCAGATAAATACCCAGAAGTTGAATTGCTGGATCATATGGTAGTTCTATTTTTAATTTTTTGAGGAACCCCTATAGTATTTTCTGTAGTGGCTGCACCAATTTACATTCCCACTAATAGTGCACAGGGGTATCATTTTCTCCACATCCTCACCAACACTTGTTATTTCTTGTCTTTTTGATAATAGCCATTCTAACAGGTGCGAGGTGATATCTCATCACGGTTTTGACTTGCATTTCCCTAATGATTAATGATGCTGAGCATCTTTCTGTCTACCTGTTAGCCATCCGTATATCTTGTTTGGAAAAACGTCTATTCAGATCTTCTGTCAACTTTTTAATTGGATTGTCTTTTTTGCTTTTTTTTTTTTGCTATTGAGTTGTATGAGTTCTTTATATATTTTGGATATTTATATCAGCCATTTGGATATCTGTTGATACATATCTTGCAAATACTTCTCCCATTCAGTAGGTTGCTTTTTCTTTCTGTTGATGGTTTCCTTTGTTGTGCAGAAGTTTTTTAGTTTGCATTAGCCCCAGTTGGTTAACAGTTTTGCTTTTATTGCTTCTGCTTTTGGTGTCCTATTAAAAAAATTGTCACCAAGACCTATGTCAAGGAGATTACCACTTATGTTTTTTTCTAGGAGTTTTGTGGTTTCAAGTCTCTGTACAAGTCTTTAATCCATTTTGAGTTAATTTTTGTGTATGGTGTAAGACAATGGTCAAGTTTCATTCTTTTGCATGTGGTTTTCCAGTTTTTCCAACACCATTTATTTGAGACTGTCCTTTCCCTGTTGTATATTCTTGGCTCCTCTGTCATACATTAATTGAGCATATATGTGTGGGTTTATTTCTGGGGTCCCTATTCTGTTTCATTGATCTATGTGTCTGTTTTTACACTAATACCATACTGCTTTGATTACTATAGTTTTGTAATATAGCTTGAAATCAGGGAGGGTAATGCTTTCAGCTTTATTTTTCTTTCTCAAGATTGCTTTGGCTATTTGAGGTCTTTAGGAGTTCCATACAAATTTTAGGATTATTTGTTCTATTTCTATGAAAAATGCGATTGAAATTTTGATAGGGATTAAACTGAATCTGTAGATTGCTTTGGGTAGTATGGACATTTTAACAATATTAAATTTTCTAACCCATGAACATGGAATATTTTTTTCATTTATTTTTGTCTTCTTCAATTTCTTTCATCAATGCCTTATAGCTTTCAATATATAGGTCTTTCACATCCTTGGTTAAAGTTATTCCAAGATATTTTATTATTTTTGAAGCAATTGTAAACGGAACTATTTTCTTAATTTCTCTTTCTGATATTTCATTTTATTTCAGTATATAAAAACACAACAGATTTTTTGGTTTTGCTTTTGTATCCTGTAACATTATGAATGCCTTTATTACTTCTAAGAGTTTTTCCTCTCTACATGCTTTTCATTGTAGAGCATGCTGTCATGTGGTGGGCTGGTTATAAATGGCTTTTCTTATGTTGAGGTATGTTCCCTCTATACCTGCTTTATTGAGAGTTTTTATTATAAATAGATGTTTTTGTCAAATTCTTTTTCTGCATATATTGAGATGATCGTATGTGTTTTTATCCTTTGTTTTGTTAATATGGTGTATCACATTGATTAATTTGTGGATGTTGAATCATTCTTGCATCCCTGAAATAAATCTTAGTTGATCATGATGTATGATCCTTTTAAAGTATTGTTGAATTCAGCTTGTTGATATTTTGTCAAGGATTTTTGCATCTATGCTCATCAGGGATAGTGGCCTATAATTTTCTTTTCCTGTCATAGACTTGTCTGGTTTTGGTATCAGGGTAATACTGGCCTCATAAAATGAACTTCCCTCTTCTTCTACTTTTTGGAAGACCTTGAGAAGGATTTGTATTAATTCTTCTTTGAATGTTTGTTAGAAATCACCAGTGAAGTCATATGGTCCTGGACTTTTGTTTGTTGGGAGGTTTTTGATTACTGATTCAATCTCCTTACTAGTAATTTGTTCAGATTTTCTATTTCATCATGATTCAATCTGGTAGCTTGTATGTTTCTAGGAATTTATCCACTTCTTATAGATTGTTCAATTTGTTGGCATATAATTGTTCATAGTAGTCTATTATGATCCTTTGCATTTCTGTGGTAACAGTTGTAACACCTCTTCTTTCTGAAATGACTTTTATACAAGCACATATAAGCACACATTTATTGAGCACATAGTAGATACTCAATAAATATTTCCCTTTCTTGATTTCCTCCAGAAGCTTCTGGTAGACACTGCCTAAAACTATGTGGAAGCCAAAAAATAATATTTTCCTTCCTAAGTAAATATTTTACTTCTGACATATGAAAATCTGCCAGTGAGAAACAGTTTTCAGGTGAATTGTTTTGGTTGTTACTGCATTTCTAAGCTATGATCCACGAGCATGAATATTATTCATACAGTTTTCCATCACAGATTTGGAATTGCTTTCACAATCCTTTACTCAACTGAATAGGAAAAGGGAAAGATAAAGAAAACACAAAAACCTACATTATCAGGTTGTTTAAAAATTGGTCACTATTTGTTCCACAAAAATGGAAGTGACAAAATATGTATGTAAAGGAAGTACTACAATTGACATTTAGCTATGTTAACCCTTTAAAGACACACTAATCTTCAGTTTTCTCGTGTTGCCACATTGATTCAAGAATAGAACTATAGATAACACTAAATAGAATTTTCTCCTAACAACTAATTAAATCCAGAGATATTTCAGTTAAAATGTAGCATAACAATAAAATTCCACACAGGACTTTATATTCTACAAAGTACCTTCACAAATATTCTCAATTAATGGCTAGATAAAAAGAGAAATACATTGCAGTGAGCAGGAGTATTTGGCGTGAAGAGGCTGAGGTAGGATGTTGTGTTTCCAAGACCTTGGAAGAAGATCACCTGGGGAAGGTAATCTGATAATGTTGTATAGAAAGACTGGATGGGAGGAAGAGTTGGAACTGGGGTACTAATGTTACAGCAGACATATGATGTGATGAGGTCTGGCCCAGACTGGTGGCAGTAACGTCAGGAACAAATGCAATTACAAAAGTAGAAATAATCAGATGTGTTTGCCTAGAGGTAGAAGTAGGAATGAAGTGACAGGAGAACAAGAAAGTTGACGATCACTCTAAGAAATTGAACCTATGTGGCTAAGAATATGACATAACCATGGAGAGTAGTAGGAAAATAACGGGAAGGGAAAATGGTTTTGAAGAATTATCTGATATTAAAAAGTAATAACAGCAGCCCTCATACAAAACTTACTACCTGCCAAACATTTTTCTTAAGTGCTTTACATTTATTAGCAAACTTAATCCTCAAAAACTTTATGTACAGACAGCCAAGTTGACATGATTTCAGTGAAGTTAGAAGTGCAAAAATTGTTGTTCTGGAATTTGATACTGACTGCCCAAAATAAACCATTTTCAGTTCTTCAGTTGCTATTGTTAAAGGTGTATATTATATTGATCTGTTTGGAAGTGAGATAGCATCACACTACTTGTAGGGTCAAGCACGAAGTTTAGGAAGGAGATGGGGATAAATATTTATAGAAAAAAGCAAAAATGTTCACTTAAGGTATTATGCTTTGCAGTCATCTCCTCCAAAATACTTCACAAAAGTATAAGAATGAATATGGAGAAATGAGATATCAGCAAATCAAGTAAACCTCTTGTGGAAAAACAAATGTTATATTATAAAGATGTTCTTTAACCTCGATTTTATTATATATAAGGTATACAGTGGTGGAGGAGGCCAAACAATCTTACCAGTAGAAACAATATTTAAATAACTGATTACTATAATTAAATGTAAAAAAAAATCTTTTTCCTTCTTTCTTTCCTTTTTTTTGGAGGGATGGAAATACTGAAGTACTTGGGAGAAAGAGACAATCAGGATCTACAGGTCTACAATGTTCTCACAAATGGCTCAGATAAAAAATGAGAGAGAGAATGCCAATGTGATAAAATATTAACATTTGAAAAATCTTGATGAAGTTTTTTGTATAATTCTTATAACACTTCTGTAAGTTTGAAATTATTTATGAAGAGAAGTTGAAAAAGAAAAACAAGTAATGGATTCTGTTTGTAGAGTCTGTGCTTGTGTGTGCATGTATCTATTTGGGGGTTCTGGAGCTAGGTGAAAGGAAAAGAATCCATGCTAACAATCAGGGAATAAATGGAATATATGCTTTGCATGAAAAAGAAAATCCCACAAGAAACTGATTTCACCTGTTCCATTCTAAGTACTTATGAAATGATATTGCTATGGTTGTAACACTGCATCTAAGAGAATGAAATCAATCCCCTGTGGAGGCTGTCATGGCATCTTGTTAAATGCCTTCTTAAGGTTAAGCATAATAAGAATAGTTGAAGAGCAATGTCTAGTGGATAACGGCTGAAAAGCTCATTGGAATTTCAAAGGAGAGGGATAACAGGTGATCACTTCCTTTGATGGTTATAGTACAAATAAACTGGAGTCAGACTGGAAGCCTAACTTGATCAACACAGCAACCTCACAGCCTAGAGAACTTGTCTCTTGCTGCCTCTCTAAAGTTTTTCTCTTCTGTGTGATCTGCTCTTTGTAAATATTTCTTCCCTCTCCACCTCTTTTAGAAAATCTCTTTCCCTACTGAGCTTTTTTCTCCTTTCCTCTCCCAGATGTTCATTAGATCCTGTTTCTCTTTCTTATCTTTCCTGTCTGTATAATCAGAATAAATTGGCCTTTATGAAATTGAGTTGGTGTATTTAGTGAATACAATGTGAGCCTTATCATATTTAGAACTGAATTTTTAAAAATGTTTCTCTCAATTAAAAACTACCCTCAAATTTCTATTTCCTTGGATTTGGCCCTTTGTTGATTTGTTTGTTGGTTGGTTGGTGGTTGAGTGACACTTATCAGTTCTAAAAATGGATCAAAATTTAACTGTAGTCAGGTAGGTACAGACACCAAAGATGAAAATCTCTCAAGTATCTTATTTCATACTGGTTTTCAGAGTGCCATAAATTCAGAGAAATGTGGATAAAGAATAGGAAGTCTTACTTTTGTTGTTGTGGCCGTTCCCTAGGGAGCTAGTCAAGATATTTTACTACAGATAAAATGGTGTCCAGTGCATACTGGGTGAATATCAACCTGGCTATTCCTGAGTTGACCCAGTGGTTACTCAGGAGGGAATTCTTCTCTACCCCTCAGAAAGGAAATTTTTATATCTTTCATATACGTTGTGAAGACTTCAGAAACAAGATTTTAGAAAGGAAGACTAGAAAAAGATAAGGGCATCCAGGAGTTGTGAGCAGCTGTTACTATGGTCTAGATTAACATAGAAGGAGACAGGAAAGACCTGAAGAATGACGAAAATTGATTTATAAGGTGGAATTCAGGAGCTCAGACATGATGAGCCTGACGTCTGTATTAAGTAAGCCTTGATAGTTTGATTAATGGCTTTTTCAAACTGTAGTACATATATCCTGCCCTGGCTCCCCTCACCCTCTTCCCACCTCCCCAGCCCCTGACCTTATGAGATACATATACACCCATACAAAAAACACTGTTCCCCATAAGTGTTTCTCAACATCAGTTTGTTTTAAATTTTGGCATTAATTGTAAATTTTGTGCAAAACTCAGACTTTGTTACTATTATTAATTTCATATTTTTAAATCTGCACATTACAAATTATATTTACCTCTTAAAAACGAGGACCTCCTTAAGTGAGATACCCCCTTATATTTTATGTTAGATATCTTAACATCATTCTTAAAATGATTACCTTTAATGTATATAATTTTAACATATACATTATATGTTAACATAATTTTATAGGAAAAAACTCATTCTTCCTATTGACAGATGAGTAATTATATGAAGCCATTGAATGAAAAGGATTTCTAAATATTCCATTCAAATTTGATCATCTCATTTTTATTCAGAAAACTAGGAGCATTAAAAAAAACAAAACAAGGGCTTCCTTGGTGGCGCAGTGGTTGGGAGTCCGCCTGCCGATGCAGGGGACACGGGTTTGTGCCCCAGTTCGGGAGTATCCCACATGCCGCGAAGCAGCTGGGCCCGTGAGCCATGGCTGCTGAGCCTGCGCGTCCGGAGCCTGTGCTCCACAAGGGGAGAGGCCACAACACTGAGAGGCCCACGTACCCAAAAAACAAAACAAAACAAAACAAAATAGGTCAAAAAGAAAACTAAGGACTAAGTTGGACTAAGGACTAAGTCCAACTTAGTCCTTAGTCTATGGACTAAGTTGTGTTGTTCCTTCTCCCAAATCATGTGTTGAAGCCATAGCCCAAAGGTGATGGTCTTTGGAGATGGGAGCCTTTGGGAGATAATTAGGTTAAGATGAGGTTGTGAAGGTGGGACCCTCATGATGGAAGTAGTGTCTTTTAAGGAAGAGATACAAAATACCTCCTCTCTCTCTCTCCCTCTCAGTCTCTCTCTCTCTCTCTCTGCCTTCTGTCCCTTCTGTCTCTTTCTCTCTCTCTTTCTCCCTCTCAGTCTCTCTCTCTCTCTGCCTTCTGTCTCTTCTCTCTCTTTTCTCTCTCTCTCCCTCACACTTTGCCCACCCCAACCCCACAATGTGACCCAGTGAGAAGGTGGCTGACAAGGGGCCCTCATCAGGGAACCAAATCAGCTGGCAACTTGATCTTGAACTTCCCAGCCTCCAGAACTATGAGAAATAAACGTCTGCTGTTTAATCCACCCAGTCCATGGTATTTGCTTATGGCAGTCTGAGCTGACTAAGATACCACACAAGACGGTGAACATATTTCTGGAAGCCCAGCTGACCCTAATTGAAATATCTCCTGGACAGATTTCCCAGAGAAATGAACTATTCTGGAAATAGCTGTTAGTTAAAAAGGCTTACTGTAGTATTACGGCAGCTGACTGGCTTAAATGGTATTGCTAAAGCCACTATCCAGCACACAGCATGTTTCAGCTGCCTTTACCCCATATAGGCCTTCGAGAAGAGAAGCGGAGCATGATGTTATTTATTAAAGAAACACAACTTTTTTTTTTTTTTTTTACCAAAGCTGCTACCATTGCTCTTTATGCCTTGGCTGGTTAACGCTGATGAATTTTCTTCTCACAGCCTGTGTACCATGCTACTTAAAATAATCAACATGTGCCTTGAATTTGGCCTCCTGCCAGTTTATGTTACCACGGAAAGGCTAGATTACAAATGAAGACGGAAACAACTGTAAGGAAAAAAATTAAAGGAATAACATTCTTTCTGTAAGCACATAAAATGGATTTCACTAAGATCTACTTTGCTCTCTGAGAACCACGCAGTGTTTCCTTTACATTATAAAAAAATGTAAACACACACACACACTCCAGCTCTTGCCACCCTTACTTTTTTTATTCATTTTGATACTTCATTATTCACTTTGCATGTTCTTGCTTATTTTCATTGCAATTTGTGCTATATACTACTTCTGTAACATAAAACAACTCTAGTCAAGGAGACATTCCTTTTGTCTGAAAATGAGAACTAAATGGTAAAAAAAATCCATTACACCCTTAGTAGCTATGCTATTTGACATCTCATTGAAACCTGAAAAACATACCCGTAAGATTTTCCCATATTGTCTAGTGAAAACTTTGCAAGCATTTTTTCACAGTATATTGTTCACAAATGCTTCATTGTCCCCTGACAAATGGTCTGTAGCAAATCTCTAAAATCTTTTCTCACAGTACTACGGCCTAAAAGATTCATACCATCAAACACTGCACCTCAAAGGCTAATGTCTACTGTCCAAATTTCAAATACCATAGTCTAATAAAAATTTAAAAAGTCCGAGTGCCTCTCCAGGGAGCAGCTGTCAAGCATCTCTTGAAAGAAAGAAACGTAAACAGCCTCCACCTAGAGCACCAATGTCTTGTCTTTGAAAAAAGACCTAGTAAGGGCAAGGTTTTTTTTAATAAAAAAAGAAATTCAAGTTATGCTAGTTGATGTTAAAATGATGGGCTTTTGATCTCTCAATAACCGAGGAACAAAAGTGTTTCAAATATATCAGATGTATTCAGGAAGGAAAATGAAAATCTTTTATATACACACACAAGCACATATACACAAACATATACACACATATAGATTCTATTTTGGGAACATTGTGGTTTCTTTTTAAGTGCTTTCATTGCCAATTTTCTGTGCAAAGTCTGATTTATTCTGCTCATAGCTGCATTTCATTAAGTCAGGACTGCCCTGGAGACAAAACAAAGTTCATTTTAGTTCAGCAGTATTTCACATTTTGCCCTCCTCTCAACACATTTCATAAGTGATCCTTCATTTACACTTTCTGGTTCAGTAAAATTCCTTGTAGTAATATTTCTTCATAAAATATCTGAAAATTCCTGTGTAGAAAGGACCAAACCGCTTTCTTTATGTCATCTACAGAACAATTTACTTGAGGACAGAGAGCCCTAAATTAAATTGGAAAAGTCACCACTTATTCCACAGAAATGCAACCTCATTTTTCCTCTGTAGAATCTTAAAGTGTATTATACTATCACTCTAATAGAGAAATTTATTTAAAATCAGTTTAATATTGAAGTTCTTTATAAAATGAAGTGTAAACTATCTCTTGAGATTCATTTTCTGTCCAGGATCCTTCTGCTAACTTCTGCTTTGAGAAGAAAAATATGCCATCTTAAAGAATAATGATAGTTTTAGACTCCTTCTTAATTCTCTAATAACCTAATATAATTCAGTGAAGACCTTCAAGATTTTGCCATGAGCCATTAACCAAATATGGAAATGAATCACAGTTACATTTATTTTGGCTACGTTGTGACTTTTCTGTAAATGCCAAAGATATCCAGGGTTTTCTCTATTTGAGAAAGCCCTGGATAGCCATTTTGAATTGGCTAGTGTTCGGAAAAATGATGAGGCTTTAAAGGGACAAAATTCAGATGAATTCACTTATATTATCTGCATTTATAAATGAAGTGATTAAATTCGTATTCATCCATTATTTCTTAGCCAAATTATATTGATAATTTGATTGGACCCAAATATTGTAAGCTATTATAATCTAGTACTGTTTAAGAAAAAAAAAAAACTTAAAAAATAACCATTTGGCAATTGAAATTTGGTAATTGAAAATGCTACTCCATAAAAAATATATAAACATATAAACATAAAAATATAAACAGCACTCACTTAAAAATTTTAAATCCTTATGGTTCAAAGTGCAGCTGATTTAAAAAAATATATATATCCTACAACATATTGTAGTTTTGTTCTGTGATAATGTGCCAACTTCAATTCAATTTAAATTTAATAAAATCATAAGCATTTCAAAGATGTTTGCTATTTTAAAATCATGAAAAATTAAGTATAAATATGAATGTAATAATTAAGTTGTACAGTTGACATTGTAGATAAAGATGGGAATTCCCTGGCTGGTCAGAGGTTAGGACTCCACGTTTCTGCTGTAGGGGGCCTGGGTTCAATCCCTGGTCGGGGAACTAAGATAAAAGATAAGACTAGCCAGACTATATGCTGTTTTAGTATAATTTGCTCTGTAAGCAAAATGCTACATATATCTATACCTATGGGTAATTTAAATACGCTTGGGAAAGTGAATATCACCACGTCTAGCTATACATTTTTTTCAAACCTGAGGGAAATTGAGTTGAAAATTGTCCTTGAAATGTTACCTTGCTTATATTAAGTACACACATTACATTGACCATTGGCCTATAAAATACAACTGTCATAATTTGTCAAAATTATAAATTGCGGTAAGTTCTAGGACATGCTGGGGAAGACGTAAGAGAGTAACGTTTTAGAGATAAACCTCTTCAAGGGAGGACCACTTAAACTAAGACTTGAAGATAGAGAAGTCACCAACAAGACAAACACGTGAGCTGGTGTTTTCAGGCTGCCTGGAGTGTAGTGAGACAGAGAGAGGAAAGAATGAGGTAAACTTGGAAAGGTAGGCAAGGGCTAGATCATATTGAAACTAGTAGAGACTGGCAAGGAATTTGCATTTTATTCTAAATGCATGAAAAGCTATTGTAGACTTATAAGCAGATGAGTAAAATGATTTTATAAACTTTTAAAAATGATCATACTGGCTAATGCCAGTGATAATAGACAGTGGTCACAGCAGGTGGTACATAGGAATAGATGATTTAGGATCATCATGTTACATTAATTATCTGGATTTCGTAGTTGAGTATAGAATTGTTTAAATTTTCCCATAATATGATAGAACTCTCTGGATCCTCAATGAATACTACATATGAAGGCCTAAATGATATGTCCTTTAAAACTAATATATTTGATAAGCAAAATACTATTCATCTTTAAATTATTTTATTGTTTCATTGAAATTGAGAACATCTGGTTCTTTCCTTCTGGTGAAGAATCCTAAGTATGCTAAATATGGTTCAGATGATACATTTATATATATATAAATATAGATAAGTAGGTAGGTAGGTAGATAGATATTATAAGTACATTCTGCTATCTGTATATGGTACTTTTGGGGCAGGCCTAGATGAAAAGTTTAGTTCTACTTTTCTTTAAGCAGTTTAGCATTTTAGTTAATAATTTTTATTTCCCACCATTGTATTTTGCAATTCAGAAGAATAAAAAATTCAGACCTGGGACTTCCCTGGTGGTGCAGTGGTTAAGAATCCGCCTGCCAATGCAGGGGACATGGGTTCAAGCCCTGGGCCGGGAAGATCCCACATGCCATGGAGCAACTAAGCCCGTGCGCCACAACTACTGAGCCTGTGCTCTGGAGCCCATGAGCCACAACTACTGAAGCCCACGCGCCTACTCTCACCGTAACTATAGAAAGCCCGCGTGCAGCAACGAAGACCCAATGCAGCCAAAAATAAATAAATAAAATAAAATAAATTTATTAAAAAAAAAATCAGACCTATTTTGGTTGGCTGCTTTTGCACATGGTTTGTGATTGAAGACTTTTCTTAAAGTTTTGATATGAAAACTGATATACAGAGGTGTTTTTGTATATGTATTCTTTCCTTCATAGCCATTTTTTTTCTATTTACATTATGAGGTCAAAAAAATGCTAATAAATGTTCATGAGATATTCTTTTTCTCAGCTAACTTTTAACTAGGAAATGGGTTTTTGAAATAAATCTTTCGTCCACTTGCAGTGTGGGAATCAGCTAAAGAGAAGAAGAGGAACTCTGTTCAAAGACTTTACGAATATCTGGATCCCTGTTTAATACACAATGGTTCAGGCAGCATATTTCATCTAAATCAGTCACTCAGTCCTTGATGCAAAAAACTTTTTAGCACTAGATCTCACAAAGAAATCCGTCAACAGAACACAATGATCTGAATACGTCTGTACCAAGCTGTGCTTGTTTTCTGGTGGCTATGTAAAGGTTTACAAAGACCAAATATTCTAGATATTCCTGGGAACTTAATCTGTCTGTGATCAGTTCTTATGAGAAATTTATTTGGGAACATAAATATGTTCTACCTTAGAGGCCTGAGGACAATTCAACATTCCAGAGAAATGCAAACACACACATACTATGGCTGAGATGTCAGAAGAATGTTTGAAAGATTGTGCACACGATCAGCATGTTCAACATGAGAAACTATTTCAAACACCTGTGGAGGTTGTCAGGAGGTAATGAAGGTAGAAAGTAAAATTTTTAAATATTAGCATGTAGAGATCGATTGATAATCGATAGAGAGCAAAACGTTATATATATATAGAAAATACAAAACAGCTTTTTCTAAACTTGTATAAGTAAAATTGAGGAATTAACCTCTTTTATGTAACTCACTGTTTCAAAATGAAGATTGCTTTTGTTGATTTCTATGTGTAAAGGCCACCACTTGCCAATATATGACATCACAGCCCTGCTCTGTTAGACGTACACTTAGAAAAGAAAGAGGGAATTATGTGAGCAGTAGAAATGTTTCCAGACTTGGGGAAAACATGTCTATGGCCCAGGGTATTCAAAGGCAGAGGAGAGTACCTGCAATGTGGAAAATGCTGTTAAAGACAAATGAGCTGTTATCTATCATATGTTGTTCTGGTTTTGACATATAAATCACTTCAAATATTTTTAGAATTTCTTGGGTTAAAATTTTTGAATTTTATTCAGTTTATCAAATATTTGTTCAGCACCTATATCATTTAAAGAAAGTAATGAAAGGTTTGAAAGCCATAAAAAATAAAAACCTAACTGTCTTTACATTAAAGGATGTTTATTTGAAATACAATTGAAGATATACAGGCTAATAACTATTAAACAAAGCAGAGAAATTAGAGAAGAAAATAGGGACAGACTAAATGTTCAAAATACAGAAGTTCTTCTCTTTGGGAAGGAGAGGTGTATGCAAACTTCAGGATAAGTTTCAGTTGGCTACTGAAATGTAGGTTTTTAACAGGTGAAGATGTCAGAAGAGGAAGATATTTCAGAGGAGTCCTATGAGGGAAGACGAAGATTTAAGAGAGGATGTTAAATCTGGGTTACAATAAGCGTTTGTGGCAGATGCTACTGGTGATTGCTCAATACTTCTGGCTAGGGCATCACTGGGTCCAATTCTGGCCAATTGAACCCTGGTGGAAATTAGGGAGGGGTTTAATGTTATCTGAAAAGTTATCCTTCTTATTAAACATAAAAATATGAGAGCTAGATGAGGTCATGACTGCTGGATGAAATCACACCTTAAGAATGTCGTTATTCACCAGGTCCTTGCAAATACAAGTATTCTATTAGTGTACATACAAGAAGAGTAGGGAAAAATGTCAGAAAGAGCTTATGTACTGTTGCAACAGGTTTCAGATGGTATACTACGGCAACCTGTACTTCATTTGGTAGGTCTATAATAGCAGAATAATATAATTGTGGAAATGTGTGGTATAAGTAATAAAAGCTTTACTGCTGTATTGTTCACACGTATACTTCGGTCAGGCATACAGCAGGTGCTAAGTAAATATTTGATGAATAAATGAAGGGTTGAAACCACACAAATAGTTATTATAGAGTCTTTAATAATTCTTAATAGCTTAATATCTTTGACCCCTATTTAATAATCCTACTTGGATTTATAACATGTAAAATTTCTTAGAATACATGTATATGTGTAGATGGTATCTGAATTATCAAGATCTACATACTTAAGTGGGAGGACACAATTAACTGCTAGTAAATTCAGTTATGCTGCTGAGTATTAATTATATGTTACTGAAAATGAATTTAAAGGAATATATGCAAGAGAGTGGGAAGCAGAGAAAAAAATGTAAGTGTAGCTATTGGATCATGGTAATTTGTCATATATTTCCAAATTAGCTAGGGGACAATTTCATAAATTTATATATTTATGCATATGTAAGTAATGGGGAAATACCTCCCATCTAGGAATCATTACTTTTACCCTACAACTTCTATAGATAATGTATGGCTTCTGTAAGATTGTCCAGGACATATTATGTCACTTTTGAAATCTAAATTAGTGAAACTGAATAGAAAAACAGTATATTCATAAGTGACACATTTCCCTAAGGCTTTTTTTGTTAATTAGAAAAAGGGTGCAAAAGTGGGAAAACACCCATACCCCTTAATCAAATTGGAGAATAGCTGATGTTCGTCACTGACAAAATTAAAAATTCATTGTTCAGTTCAGTAGCTTGAAACCCTGTTATGTCACATTCTTCACTGAATGACACACATTCTTTTGTAGAAGTGTTCTTCTGCTAAATGCACACCAGAATGTTGGTAATTGGGGCATGCAAATTTGTTCTGCAGCTAAGAACAAGAGGAGGACTTAGAAGCTATTTTAACGTGGTAGTACATTTATGTTTTAAGTACAATAATATTCATGTCATTATCATGTATTATTCATATGCAGTGTTTGAAGTGGAGGTCTTTCCAAATATATTAAGAAACTCTTATTCACAATAATCTAATTAATTCCCACACCCTCCCTTCCTCTGGTTTCAGCAAGTATAAATCTTCAGGATGAATTATATCACAGCCTCTAAACTGGCCCCTCATGGGCCAGATCCAGCTAGCAGTGTGTTTTGTTTTGCCCACACGCTGTGTAATATTTTAAAGATTATTTGCCAGAATCTAGAAATAGGAAGCTATTACACAAAAATCTAGATTTTCAGTCCCTTTTGTAAAAAAAATCAGAAGAGCTGGCAACAGGGAGCCTACACTTCTCATGCCAACGACTTGCTGTAGCTCGGTAGGCCTGTAGGGGACACCCTTGCGCTCTGATTCCATGCATGCCCCACTGCACGTGACTTGTCTTCCTTAGGTCTAAAGAGGACTTCTCCAGGCTCTGGGAACACTTAGAGCAACTCATGACATCCTTACACGCAGCCCAGTTCAACTTAATAGTCTATGGTGTTAGTTGTAGTTTGGCGTGAATAAAAAATACTGGCTACATTTGGAATGCTGTTTCTGTAACTGGGGATGAATGATAAAGCCAATCTCAACTATTAGGGGGGTTCACTGGGTATCTATATCCATAAAACATCTTGAAGAAACAAAGTTTTCAATTCTGCTTAAAAAGGTGTTTTTCACCCTTGTTAAAGCACAGTGTCCATGAACCGATTTTCTTTCTCTCATAAACCTGTTCTATGTAAACCCTACTAAGGGAAAGAGTATACCATAGATTTCGGATTACTGTTTTAAAGGCCCACTTTTTGTAATTCAGATTCACGTCAGCTATTGTATAACAACAAATTGTATTTGAATTATCTTCAAATATTTGAAAGTATTTGGTTTGATTTAAAATTCGAACTACTAACACTTTTATTGATACCTAACATTTATTGAGCAATTACTACTGGTTATAAAATAGTGCTGATATCTTTATATGCATTATTTCATTTAATCTCACAAAATCCGTATGAAGTACACCCAAATTTTACAGCTACAGATTAAATAACTTCCCTAAGGTCTGAAAGTGGTGAAGTCGTCTTGAGGCCACTTTTGTTTGATTTCAGAGTCATGTTTCTTAACCACTACAACAGTGTGAAAGAAAGACAAGAAAGAAAAAAAATAAAAAAAGAAAGACTGCAAAGGATAAAAGAAGGAAAGAAGGAAAAAAAGAATAGAGGAGAGTAGAATAGAATAGAATAGAATCGATTAATAGAAGGGGTTATATTTTGGCACCTGTATATATTAGTGGTAAATTTTGACTCTGAAACTTTTGATGCAGTTATAAGATTTGTGTGTGTGTGTATATACATGTGTAAACATGTGTGTGTACATGCTAGGAATAATGTAAAATATTCTCTTACTGGAAATGTGGTCAAAAAGTTTACAGCCACTGCACTAGAGCACACTGTCTCCACCTGTTAGAGCTGATAATATTTAATGAAATTGTGTTACTAGTTTAGGTAGATATGGAGTTTAGATTTGAACATCTTTTTAAATACATTATGTTCCTTTAGCTTTATAGTGCAAAAAAATTACTAAAATGTATTATAATTTTACAAACTAAGAATAATGGTAGTATCTTAGATTTCAGGGAATTTTTTGGTACTTTAAAACAGAGAATGTTATTAGAATAAAATCAATGTGCTGCAAAATGCAAGCAGCAATGTCAGAGATTTAAGACTGATGCCTCATTTAAAAAAAAGTGCAATATGTTTCTTCAATGTCTTTTCGTATAACTATTTTGTCTACTTTATCTTACATGCCTTCTATCTTCTATGAATACAAGGTAGACACATTAATTAATCAAGCAACATTGATTTATTCAGCTCTGTAGATGTTGTTTAATCAGTAATTAATTTCTGCTGTGAAGAGTTTGTTAACAAATCCTAAATTCGTGTCTGATGGAGAAAAATAAACACACTGGAGCTTTAAATAACTGTTGGAGGAGGTAATTGAGAGGATGTGACTGCCTTGTCCTGAGAACTGGACCTGGGTAATTAGAGGCTCCTCAACCCCTCCCTGTCCTTGGAATGTACATCCTGCCCACTGTTCCCACAGCGGGAGCCATTTTCAAGGGCGCAGCCTTGAGACAGCGATGTGTCGCTAAGACCATCTGGACGGTATTTGTGACTGAACCCAGGTAAGGCCTCTATATACACTTTTAAGATGCTGGTAGGAGGGGTGTAAAGATCTACTCTTCTTGTGGCCGCCCAAGAGGAGCCTTGTAAGGAAGTTCCCTTGCTAATTAAATCTGCCGTCTACCAATCTGAAGTGGTCTGCCTTTTTCTTCAGTTTCTCCCTACCCTCCGTGTAAGGGGGCCTGTTTGGGAACTAATAACTGACCATAAATTCATACTTGAACTCTTTCTCTGTGGTTGTGCCGACAGGTGTGTTGTGGAGAGAGGCTTTCCACCTCGATCATCTCCATCAGCACCTCACGAAGTTCACCCTGAATAAAGAAAGCTAGATTTTAATCTAATACAAGTCTCTGCTGGCTACTTCTTAGCCAGGCTACACAACCACCGAGGCCACTTGGAGCAGAGAGATAATTAGAGGTGACATCTTGGGGAAAAGCAATTGCATCTTATGATGCAATAATAATTGTAAAGTTATGGCCAAACATCAATCATAGCACCTTAGCTTCTGTGGTTCTCTTCACTTTGGTTTCAGAGCTTGGAGTTTTTGTAAAACACAAATTTCCCAGTGGCTAACTGTGGCTTCAATTGTCTCCCTGTTCTACGTAGTCTGTAGCAGTCTATAAATAATATATATATAATTTTATTATCTTATAAATTATTTTATATCTCTATTCTACATGATAACATGTATTATACATTTTGTAATACATAACTGTGTATTATAATGTATTACTATTTATTATCAACATATATTATTGATATAAATTAATGTATATATATTTGAAGATTACTGACAATTAAGTGTAGTACATACAATCATGTTCTTATCCTGATCACTATTTCAAAGGTCCTAAAGGCTCTATCTGATCTAGCTGTTTCCCAGCTTTTAGACCTCTTGCTATGTTTTAGCTTTTTGGCCTTTCTTTCTTTTCTTAGAACAACCGAGCTCATCCCACCTTATGGCCTTTGCTTGTATTCTCTTTGGGTGGAACATTCTGTGTTCAAACAGTCACATTTCTAGTGTGCATAGGTACTACTTGAAAGAACAGAAAATGTATCTAGAAAATGTGAACACAAACTTACCCTGTGACACAGAAATTCCATATCTAGGTACATACCCATAGAGAAACACATATGCATCAGATAAAAAGCTTGATTTAAAAAAAGTGATCAGAGCTATGTTAGCTGTAATAGCAAACAAGAAGAGAACAAACAACTTGAAAAAAATCCAAATGTCAATAGAGAGCAGGATGGATAAATACACTGTGATGAATTCACACACTGGAATATTATAACATAGCACTGAATATGCATAAATATGCATCAGCATGGATGAATATCAGAAACAAAATGTAGACCTAAAAAAGCTAGTTGCAGACAAACAGAAAAAGCTATGATTTATAACATTTTAAGCATGGAAAACTAGACAATCGTATATATGTGTGTGGTAAAATCATTAGGAAAACTAAGCAAATGACAAACAAAATTAAAAATGGTGGCAAATTCTGGAGGTGGTGGTAATGGAGAAGTTGAGATCAGCAGGTATATGAAGGCTTCAAATGTTTTATTTCCTAAGCTAGATTTTACACATTTGTGTATTTTATTTCTATATATGTGGTATAGACATGGAATAAATAATATAAATAATAATATTTTTATGTATTAAATTGGCCATCCATCCCTCTGTATTCATCATGTTTTATTTTCTCATACTTATCACTAACTGAAATTACTATATTCATTTACTGATGATCTGTTTATTATTTGTCTCTCTCCTTTTCCCCACCAGACTGCAGGATAAAACTGGTACCTGGTCTCTCTGGGCTCAAAATAAGAGAGTACCTTGCACTTAGTAAGCACTGAATATACTAATCTGTTGATTTAATGAATCACTAGTGAGTATGTATTACAGATATATTAACTACAGAGTACTGTGAGGGAGACATTTTTAGGTATTTATATATTGATCCTGTAGGGGCCTTAGATTTTAATTGGATTTATTTATATCTTCAGTGAATCAAACCATTTTCTCATCAAACTGAGTTTCCTGTTTCTGCACCCATTGCTCTTCCTTGAATAGCTGACCATCGAAACGTGTGATTTTATTTTCTTCATGGGAGGCATTTTTAATTTTGACATCTAATGAATCCTAATGTGACAAGATGAAACATTAGGAAACACTTCAGCAACCCTCCTCTCATCTATTCTATCACTGGATAGGAAAATTACTCGTAAATTTCCTGAAGGATGTAATCCTATTCCTGTTAACTGCCTGAAAAATAATTTGCTTGTATTAAAGGAATGACTTTTTCTTGTTAATTTCTTAATGAAAAACAGTGTGAAAACTATTACTTAAATGGCATGGAAAAGCCAGAAGTACTTAATTACTAAAGGAAGACCAGAAAAATGTTAAGTGAAGTGTAACAACAATTATAAAATGGGCCAAGAAGCCATTAAAGAACATTTAGCATATGTATTTTAAAATTTTGCTTTTGCTCAAATTGGACTCTTTGGCTGTTTAATTATTTCAGAAATAATAAATGCTAATACTTTAATGTAGAGATTAAAAATAAATTCCTAACATCATTCCCAAGAACTGAGTCGTTAGCTAATATAATTTTTTTTTCCAATCACAGAGTTATAAAAAAATCCATTCAACTTTTGGCTTTACAATTTATGAAGTAACCTAATCTTCCTTCTCAGCTTTTTCCTCAAAATTTAATCACTGTAAAAAATTGCTGATTAAAAAAATAATAATAATCCACAAGATAGAAAACTGAAGGAGATACTACCAACCAATAACAATCACAGATTTAATGCTGCAGAGAGGAGAAACATGACCTACCATAATGGGATGTAATAGCTCAGCCCCAGGTTTCTGGACTATAGTGCTGGAGTCTGAATACTACTTTTGCTGCCCAGGCACTAACCTTCAGAAAGTTACTTTCTCTTTGTCTTGTTTCCTCATCCATAATATGAGGATAATAATAGCAGTCCTTGTCTCATAGAGTTTTGAAGGTTGAATGAAATAATACATTTAAAATACTTGGAATACCCCCAGCATATAGTATATGTTTTACCATTGGTTATCTGAAATACAAAACTTTAAATGTCAAGATTAATGTATTTGACTCTTAAGTTCTGTGTGAAAGAAATGACGGGTGTCTTACAAAATATCTCTTGAAGCCTAACAAGACAATGAACATGTCTAAAAAAAGCTGAGAAAATATATTAGAAATAGTCAAGTTAGCATATAAATTTATCTGGCAAGAAACCATGGATCAACTCTATGTTTACATTCTTATAAATGTTTTTTGCTTGTCTAAAATACAGGATGTCTTTAAAGTAGGATAAAATAAATAATATATCACAAGTCACCTGAAAGGTATAGCTAATATTTCGACAGAAGAAAAGTATCTGGTCAAGAGAAGGAGGAGACAAGCCACAGACTAAGAGAAATTATTTGCAAAAGACACAAATGATAAAGGACTGTTATCAAAAACATAAAAAAGAACTCTTAAAACACTACAATAAGAAAAGAAACAACACAATTAAAAATAGGCAAAAGTCCTGAACAGCCTCCTCATTAAGGAAGATATATAGATGACAAGTAAATTTATGAAAAGATTAGGGAATTGCAAATTAAAACAACACTGAGATAGCATTACACACCTATTAGAATGGCCAAAATCTAAAACGCTGACAATACCAAATGCTGACAGTGACTTAAAGCAATAGGAACTCTGAGTCATTGCTGATGCAAAATGGTACCCGCTTTGGAACACAGTTTGACAGTTTCTTATAAAACTAAAATATTCTTATCATACAATTGAATAATTTTGCTTCTTGATATTTAGCAAAATAAACTGAAAACTTATGTCCACACAAAAATCTGCACACAAATGTTTAGAGCAGCTTTATTCTTAATTGCCAAAACTTGGAGGCAACCAAGATGTCCTTCAGGAGGTAAATAGATAAGTAAACTCTGGTACATCCAAACAATGAAATATTATTCAGCGTTAAAAATAAGTGAGCTATCGAGCCATGAAACAACATGGAAGAAACTTAAATGCATATTACTAAGTGAAAGAAGCCAATCTGAAAAAGCTACATACTGTATGATTCTAACTATGTGATAGTCTGAAAAAGACAAAATTATAGACACGGTAAAAAGATTAGTAGTTGCCAGGGCTTAGGGGGACAGAGCACAGTATTTTGGGGGCAGTGAACCTATTCTGTGTGATACTACAATGGTGGATACATGCCATATATTTGTCCTAATTTTGTCCTAATTTGCTTGAATCCCATGGAATGTATATCACCAAGAGTGAACCCTAATGTAAGCTATGGACTTTGGGAGATAATGATGTGTCAATGTAGGTTCATCATTTGTAACAAATGTACCACTCTGGTAGGGGATGTCCATAGTGGGGGAGGTAGTATATATGTGGTAACAGAAGTTAATGGGAACTCTTTGTACTTTCCCTTTAATTTTGTTGTGAGCCTAAAACTGTTCTGAAAAAATAAAGTCTATTCATTAAAAAAAAGTATCTGGCTTGTAGATATCGACTAAGCAATAATACAGTAATGTTAGCAGAATATAGAATCTAATTTTTCTGCATAAGAAATTGAAACTAGATATTGAAAGTATGTTTTGCTTATATATGCTTTAGCCATGATTATAAAACAACTAGAAAATTAAGTTCAGATAGACAAACAAAAAAGTTGCAAGTTTACTGCCCAAAATTAATCAACTAGGTGATTTAATTTTTTTACCTTAAATACCTGGCCCTTCTTTTTTATATTTTTGTGAACACCCAAAATTGAGGAAATAAAGATTGAAAATTGAAGTGATATACTCATAAAAACATTTACAATTATACAGTTATTCAGAACAAACTAAATATTAAGCCAAGAGTTGTATAAATTAGTAATAGTAGTGAATGTAGAATAAATTATAATTTAAGAATAATGATATCAATAACCTATAATGGAATATAATCTGAAAAAAAAATGAATCACTATACTGTACATTTGCAACTAACACAATTTGTAAACGAACTATACTTCAATTAAAAAAATAATTATATCATTCTGAATTGCAACTTTGAGTAAGCCTTGAAGAGGTAAAAAATAACCTTATTAAAAATAATTTGCATAAATTTTGGCAACCAACATTTCTTTCTAGTAGCTTGAATTAACTTAACAAGAGACCCTATTCCTTGGAGACTAAATTTTTATGCCAAATTTCAAGTAATTTCCATATATATATATGGCAGTTATATATGTATATGTATACTTACATATATATATATATATGAAAACAGGCAAATTCTACTGAGACCAAACTTGCTATCTGTTACACTATTTTATTTACCCCAGTGTCAAGTTATTTGTATTTTATATTAAGCATTATGTTAGATTTTAGGGGACCTGAAATTTCCTAGTGTTCTGCATGATGCCTATAGATTAACGGATAGAGTGGTTGGAAAACAGTGTCAGTTCTAACTTTGAGTCAAATGGATTAGCAGTCCAACTGGAATGATCAATTTCTTCTATGCTAATGGTGTTAACAAGCAGAATGACACTTGACCAAATATTACCAGATAAACGGTTTCCAGAATAGTTTGAGCACCATATGTGTAAATAAAGCCTGTTTTTGTTTCTTTCTAGAAATCAGGAGCTGGAATAGATGTTATTGCCCCGTTCTGCCCAATAAAACCAGAGAAAATGACTTCAGTTTTCAGTAGTTCCCCCACATGTAAAATAGCTGAAATAATACAGACTATTCTTTTTTTTACCCAAAGAAAAGTCAAAATTAGTATGTCTGTACTGATTCATTACACAGATTTACAGCCTTTTGTTATACCAGGACATTCAATGACAGATAGTATTTCTGGTGGTACATCATAATAATCCTTCCATGCAAGATTTTTGAAAGTTGTTTCATATCTATGACCTTGTCTGAGATTTTTCAATGTTCCAGCAAGGTTGTCAAAATAGATATTAGTATTCACATAGAACAGATGAAAACAACTGAGGTTCAGAGAGTTGACATTGCTTTCCCACGATCATTTCGCTAGTAAGTTAGGTGGAGTCTACATGAAAACCTAGGTTAGTGACTCCTAAACAAATCCTTTTAGCTGCAAAATGCTGTTGTTTACATTCTTAATGTTAAAGTGCAATATTTAAACAGTGTTAAGAAACTGCATAATTCATATTTGTGATTTTTTTGTGTTGTGCTTGTTGGTGTATTTCATTTTCTTTTAGGTCATGTAGAAACATATTCCAGGAGATATTATTCAAGGCAATAAAATTTACAGCAGTGTTTCCCAAACTGTTCAGTGGGACACATGTTCTGTGAGACTGAAGTTAATGAGTATTCCAGAAAAAAAACAGATTCTACAGTCAAATTAGTTTGGGAAATCTAGCATATTAGTACCTTTTGAACAGTCAGTGTACTAAGTCCTGCAGTAAAGCTGCCTGTTTAACTTTGTTACGTATCCCTCGTGCACCGATGATATAACTTAAATTGATTTTCTTATGGACTGAATTAGAGTATAATTGACTTTAGAACAGTTTGTGAAATACTTCTTTAGAGAAAATGTCATGAAAAATAAATTATTTGTAGTCTTTACTTTTTCTAGTAAAAAAGCCTTGACTTGTCACTAGTTATAATGATTAAATTATCATCATTTTAAGCACTTAGAGGGCAGATACTAGATGTTGCTCATCCTCTTCTTTCCTACTAACTAAAAATTGCTGGGCACACAATGGTAAGTTTGTTTTTTTTTTCATGCACCTTTATTGGAGTATAATTGCTTTACAATGCTGTGTTAGTTTCTGTTGTACAACAAAGTAAATCAGCTATATTCATACATATATCCCCATATCCCCTCCCTCTTGAGCCTCCCTCCCACCCTGCCTATCCCACCCCTCTAGGTGGTCACAAAGCACCGAGCTGATCTCCCTGTGCTATGCGGCTTCTTCCCACTAGCTGACTATTTTACATAGTATATATATATGTCGATGCTACTCTCACTTTGCTCCAGCTTCCCCCTCCCCTCCCCGTGTCCTCAAGTCCATTCTCTATGTCTGCGTCTTTATTCCTGCCCTGCCACTATGTTCATCAGTACCATTTTTTTTTTTTAGATTTCATATATGAATACAATGATCAGACATTTATGGAGTTACTATGAGGAACATGCTACTGCATTAAAAGTTAAAAAGAAATTATAACCAATTTGTAATAATTTTCCTTGAATTGAATAAATAAGTGACAAGGAAAAAAGATGAGAGATCTAACCTTGAGATCTTTCTCCTCTTTTCAGATGAGAATACAAATGCATCCTACTCTGCAAGAGACCAAAAGAAGAGGCAGAAATCACATTTCTCCTGCAAAATCCCCACTTGAACAGGGGAAAATTGGTTCCACTATTGACAAGATAAACTAGAATTATACACAATCACACACACATTTCTTTAAGTCAGATAAATGCAATATAGCACCGTGGGGAGGGGCAGTGCATTGACTGAACACTTACTTTCATGAAAGAAAGTGTGCGTATCTTCAAACATTGAGTGTAACACTTTAACATCTTTAGCAGAATGTTATGGCTAAACTCTAACTCCCATGAAGGCAGAGACTATATTTCCTTCATCACACAGTACGTGGAACTTGGCTGACATATGGTAGACACATGTTGTATGAGTGGATGAATGAATGAGTGTACCATCAGTCCTTCCCTTTTCAGTATCATTTGATTAGTTTTCTCACTGGGCCAGAGAGTTAAGAGTATCTTCAGTTGAAAACTCCTACTATTTTCTTCTCAGAGTTTTTTCTCACTAAATAATTTTTCAGGAAAACACTCTTTAACCAAGAGGTGAAAAGCAGTGACATAATACACAGTATTGTGTATCTGGTTAAATCCTCAGGCATGGAGTTGCACAGCAAGATAATTGCAGGGTTAGATCACTGCAAGCTATGCTAGTAACTCTGGGCCAGGACCAAAGTGGCCTTTAGGTCCTATTACAATTCTGAGTGATGGCTCCTCTTTCGTCATATCTGACTCTAGAGATATTTAAGGAACCTAGAGGGTTTTGCCTAACACAGGAATCCAACTCCCTGTCCCAAAGTCTCATGCAAAGCTGACCTGCCTACAGCAGACATATTTTCAAATGGAAGAGAGCTAGTTTATTCATGGTAAACTGAGTTGTTTCACTTGAACCTAGTGAAAAATGTCAAGAAAACAGTATTTCTCCCTTGCTTCTAGTAGAATCCCTTCCCCCAACTTCCTCTTAATAATCAGGTGGTCTGTACTAGGTATGCTTTTCCTAAAAAAAAATTATAGTTAGATAATTTTCACTGTCAGAAAAATGTTGCTCTGTCTACCCCGTAAGTATAAAGTTTTCCTTATATTTTACCTGCCTCTGTAGCCTCGGAATTCAGTGACCTAAGTCAAAATTTGATAATAGTGAGACACATATGTTTAGCATTAGGGTTCATGAAAAGTCTTGAGTATTCATTTGACTGGGTTCCTTCCTATAGCATCTGAAAAGTGGAGGTAACAAATGCCAATAATATAAGTATTGCGATGTGGCTTTTATTTTCCTGTTCTGAACATTAATGTGAACCCACCAATACATCAGACACATTTTCACAGCTTACAGACATCTGCCATATCCTGTGAGTTGCAAAGTATTCAGTAATCGAGGACTGTTTCAATCTTATGATTTTGGAATTATTTGCAGATTAAGCAAAGATCAAAGCCCCCTATGTATGTGCATAGCTTTAAACACATTAGAACAGAAACTAAGCCATGTTGGTTGAGAAAAAAAAAAGGAAGGTAGAATTTTAAAATTTAAAAACAATAGTCTGCAAATAATAGTCATTTTTCTCTTTATTGAATTTTAATTTCCAATGATACACTAATATATTTCTTTACTTCACCAGATTTGATCTAGGTCTGAATCTTAAAAATGGCTTTTCCAGAAGCTACTAGTTTAAAATAATAATTACTTAGTCAAGATAGTTCTGTAAATTTTATGCTACATACTTAGTAATAGATAAACTTCAATTTTTATTTTAAATTAAGCTTAAGCATCAGATGATCTCAGTGATCATTTCAGCACTGGACCCTGTAGCCCCTAGTATTTAACAGGCCATATTTTGAACCCTATAGGTGGATACATTTTGTTCTGTGAAAGATCTGGAGATGACAGAATGTATTTTTAAATGTCAAAACTGTTAGAACTTTAAACCCACTTACCCAGAACTAGAGTAAACAGTAAAGCTGGCTATTTCAAAAATATATTTGGATTATTAATAGGAATCATTAAAACCTTCAGAGGGTTAGAAAAATATTTGCTTTCAACTATGTATTTTATAGGAAACTACCCCCCTCTCCAAGCATATTTAACACTGTTAACCTTCAAACACGTTACACCTTCCCATCTTCTGCTTGTCATTAGGATATAACAGAAAACAAACCTACTATATGTTCTAGCTAACTACTCACAATCTTATTTGCAAAAAAGTACAAATAAAAGTTGTACCCTATCCACTTACTCAGGATTTTTAGACATTTACCTAACACATGATTTAAAATAAGGGCTCTGAGTAATATAATCTTCATGAAATTGCCTCAAAAGTGGTTAACTTAGGAAACCAAATGTCTGATTAAGATGCATTAGAAATCTTAAGAAACAATAATGTTAGCAGTGGGATGATCAGAATGATAGCTATTATAATAAAGATATTAGGAAAATGGTTTGAATAATCTCAGAACTTTGGCAGAACGTTAAATTGCCTTTTTCTATATCAGAAGTAGCTACAATTGTTTCTGAAAGGAAAGAATAAATAGCAGGTTCTTGCAGGGAGAGCGCCAGCCCCTCCAGGAAGACAAGAGGGCACAGCCCTGGATCTCTCTTGCATACCCTTTGGAGAATTTGCTTGATATCTGGGAAGACGGGATTAGACCCTGGCCTCTGCTTGCACCTGGGCACCCAGCTGTACTGCCACTGCTCAGGTAGCATTTCACTGTGTATGATAAATTGATCAAGTCTTCACTCCCATGGTAGCATAAGAGAGTTTCTTCAAAATTGCCGGGGCCCACACTATCCAGCTTCAAGTCATTTACTCAGAAGCTGCAGGCTCCTCTGGGCTGTCCAGAAATATGAGGATAAATCAGGTTTCTCTTAGTACTTCACATACCTAAGTCTCTTTATGTAGTGTCATACTGGGTACCCACCATGGGGTCGGTTACTTAGCCACTTAGTACAAAGTCAGGAAGGGGACAGGACATCTCATTCAGGTTCACAAAGAAATATAGCTTTTCTATTCCAAAGCCTTAAATGCTGATATAATTTAAATTATAAAGATTCCCAAAACGATTTAATTAATTTTTTTGGCTAAGTAAATGGCTTCATGTACATGAAAGTACTGAGCTGATAACCAAACAAGATGGACCATGTTGCTTTCTCATTTCTCTCTTTTTCTCTCGTAGACTGTGTAAAAAGCGTTCATTTTTACCTCACCAATTCCTCATAATCTTTTCATTCCTTAATGTTTTGCAAACTGGCTTTCCCATTCATCACTTTCTAAAATGGTCCTTTTGATTCTCTCCTTAGTCTGTTGACTACTTTTCAGGTTACTCTCCTATTTCTGTTCTTGAATCACAGCCATTCCTTCTTGGTCTTAGAGCTACAATAAAATAATTTGCCCTCTTCCTTCACCTTCAAGATCAAAACAGAGGATGAGGAATGCCTTGCCTAAGAAATTATTAACAGTTTAAGACCTTATTGGTTGTAGCTGCAAAGTATTTTCTGGGTATTGGAATAACCAAAAGAGTTACCCAGGTCTATTTCCAATGCTTAAAAAGGCTCAAATAAAAAATGTGTGTGGGTGTGTATGTGGGGGGTATGTATGGGCTTGTGGTGTGAGGTTGTGTGTGCTAATAGTATTGGGGGGGTGTATTGTATGGGGCGGATGGTAGGGGAAAGATTTTAAAAATCACTATTTTTTGGGATAAGAAATATTCATTCCATTGTGAGAAAGATGGCCTTGCTAATTAAGAAGGCAGGTAGGAAAAAGTTTTCTTTCATAAGATTGACAATCTGCTTCCAAAAAGTTATTGTTTATCTTTGCGAAGTGTGTGAATTTGCTCCTACAGTCAGAGGAGTAATTAAGGTCTTCGCTAGAGGGAAGACCTACAAGGGGACTAGGCTGGGAGGTCTTGTCCACCATAGACTATTTCGCCTGACTGGGAGTGCCAAAGCCTCTTCCCCCATCCTCCATCTCATTGGTACCCAACGTTCCACCCACCTCCTAACAAAAGTCAAAACTGTGCTCGATTCAAAGGGCAATATCCCTCCAAGAACTAACTGGCAGGTCACCCAGGGATTAATTCACACTGAATTTTTTAGACTTGAGACTTGTACTGTTGGGAGAAAGAGAGATGGATCCTGAAGGAGAGATTAAATAGATGGGATTGCCTAGAAAGTAGTTGGAAATTTAGATGGCAAAGGATAGAAAGACATTTTTCCAGTGAGGCTCAACCTAAAGATAAGGAAACAGGATAGGCTCTGGAATCTTTTATGATCTGTGAAGGTTTTAATTCCTTGGCTGCTTTTTCTTTGGTTTTACATTTCTCCCCTTCCAACATACAATTAATGTTATTGACCACATGACCTCTCAAAATTCCAATAAATCATAAAATCCTTATTTTAAAATAAAGAAGTGGGGCTGAGCTGACATGGATGGAATGAGAATGGATTCACTGGCAGAAGCTGAGTAGAGTCTGAGGTGACCATGAGACTTTGTGGTACCCAGGAATTCACAGCAAGTTTGGGGAGGGCGCTGGACTTTCCACAAATCATGGACTAGAGCTTGAGCCTAGCTTATCTGTGGCCAAAGGACAGAGTGACCCTAGCAGATTCTTGGATTCCATGCTTGGTGAACATTCCCTATGGTTCTCTCATCTACTCCCTTGGCACAGAGCACTGAGTCTTATACCTAGAACATAATCATTTGCCAGATTGAATTTCCTTATTGAGATCACTTAAAATAATCTATTACTGGATAAAGAACAGAATCATTTTCCTGACACCTGAGGCAGTGACAGAGTCTACTCTGAACACTGTTAAGCCCACAGTGACTAGCAGAGTGCCCTGAACTCTGGGAAGTGCTTAGTAAATGTTTATTGATGATTAATCCAAAAGGTTCCAGAAGATTTACAGGAGGTTACAAACAGACTGAAAAAAAAAAAAAATCCATAAATCCCTCAAGACAGGGTCAGTCTTACAATCTTATTTTCTCTGAAGCAGTTTTAAAAGAAAAGTTTTCTTTAAAAGAAAAAGAAATTTTCCTTTCCATGAAAGGAAAATTTTAAATATCCTATGTTTATGATACAGGTTTGCAAATACAATCAGAATGCCAAGTATTACTATAAAAGGCTTGATTTTTTTGGTTTAACCTTCCCTTTTCCCCCTTTTTGTTATGAAGAATTTCAACAACAGGAAGTTGAAAGAGTAATAAAACGAGTGCTCATATACCCACCGTCTAAAATCAACAATTAATATTTTACCATGTTTGCTTGCCCTCTCTCTTGCTCTCTTACTTTCTTTCTCATTCTGGAAGGGACTATTTGAAAGTAAATTTCATACGTAAGTCTTTCTCTCAAATAATTCAGTTTTCATCTTCTAAGAATAAGCATATTTTCTTATGTAGCTATAATATCACTATCACACTTAAAAATACAATTCTGTAATATCATTCAATATCCAATTCATATTCAAATATTCCCAATTGTCATTAAAATGTCTTTTATAGCTATTTTTTAAAACCAGTATCCAATCAAGGTTCCCATATTGCATTTGTCTGTTATGTCTAGAGCAGTACCCCACCAGTTTTTTCTCCCATTACACTGACTTTTAGAAAAGACCAGGCCAACTGCCTTGTAGAAGGGCTTACAATCTGGATTTCTATGTTTCCTCCTGGTTTTAGTTAACCTGTGCCTCTGTCCTCTGTACTTCCTGTGAACTGGAAGTTATATCTAAAGGTTTGGTTAGATTTAAGTTAAATAGTCTTGGCAAGAATACCCTATAAGCAATACTTTGTTCTTCATATTACTTCAAATCAGAAGGCACATAATGTCAGCTTATCCCACTATTAATGAAGTTAAATTTGATCTCTTGGTTAAGGTGGTTCCCACCGCTTTCTCCATAGTAAAATGAAGTTTTCCCATTTGCAATTAATAAGTAATCTATAGAGTAATACCTTGAAACCTTGCAATTATTCTGTTACCACCACTCCCACTCCAAACTTTCACATAATGGCTTTAGCATCCATTGGTGATCTATCAATTGTTTCACTGGGGATTACTCAGCACTTTTTATTACTACTATAGACACAAGTGATATCCTAGAGGAAGTGTAAAGAGGAAGCCAAACCATTAATAAAAATGTTTTGTCTTGAACTCATTTGGAAGCCTCCAGATCAGCAGAGGACTGATAAACAGCAAGGTCCTACTATACAGAACAGGGAACTATATCCAGTCTCCTGGGATAAACCATGATGGAAAAGAATATTTTAAAAAAAATGTCTATATGTGTATAACTGAGTCACTTAGCTGTACAGCAGAGATGGGCACAGCACTGTAAATCAACTATACGTCAATTAAAAAAAACACACACACACACAAACAGATAGCAGATGGGATATGTCAACCACATAGTGGAACATATTTGCTTCTATGGAACAGATATTTGAAAAATAGTTTAAAGATTTAGGGAAGATTGAAGAGGATAATCTTTACAGTTTGTCATTATGACCACTTTGGTGGTCTTCATCAATTGTTGGTTACTTAGTCTATGAGAATCTGGAACAGTTTGATAGCAAGCATATTAGAATCACCTCCCATGAAAGAATAAACATAGGAGGGGAAAATCACATAAACAGCAAATACCTTTGAAGTATGAACAATAAGATCATAAAAGTAATTTAAACTAGAAAGACAAAAGGATATCTTCAAGAATGGAAAGAATTCCTTAATTTCTCTAGTTCAGACCATTTTAACACTACCAAAATCAAGGATTGAATGAGTACAAAGCGATGGGAGTCTTTGACATGTGAAGAAGCACAGCTCATCTGCAAACCTGAGTTTGTGAGTTAGAGTTACCCAACTGGTTTAGTCAGCCTGTCATTTTGCAAGCTTATAGAAATATGAGGTTTTCCTTTATTGTTTTTCTGAATATAAAAATTGGATATGCCATTAACAGAAATTATAAAAAGAAAAACAAGGATCACTCCTAATTATTCCTTCCAGACATAATCTTTTCTAATATTTTGGTATATATCATTCAAGATGTTTTTCTATACATACATTTTTTTTTTTTTTTTTTTTTTTTTTGCGGTACGTGGGCCTCTCATTGTTGTGGCCTCTCCCGTTGCGGAGCACAGGCTCCGGACGCGCAGGCTCGGCGGCCATGGCTCACGGGCCCAGCCGCTCCGCAGCATGTGGGATCCTCCCGGACCGGGGCACGAACCCGTGTCCCCTGCATCGGCAGGTGGACTCTCAACCACTGCGCCACCAGGGAAGCCCCCATCCACTTTTATATGATACTTATCTGCTTGTATTAAGTCTTTCATCTCCAGATTTGACAACAGGCTTAACCACACGTATTTGGACATGTCTGCATTGAGGATTGTTTCCTATAATGTCTAGGTAATAGCCTCAAACAGATGCAGTTGTTCTTTTGCTCTTCACAGGACAAGGACACACTCTGAAAATAAATTTGTCTCTAATTTCCTTTGTTTCCTGTTTCTATTTTGATTTCCTAAGCCTGCTGTATTTGGCAGGCAGACACATTTTCCAGATGAGGCAGTGAGGAAGGCAAGAATCAGGACATGTTTTATGATGTACTTTTCAGGTTGCTTTATGCAGCACCATATCTAAAGAACCCAGCCTTCCTGAATGTCCACACATGTGGCTCCTTTATGAAGCCACTGAAATAGCTCGCCCCAAAATGGACAAGTGACAAGCTCCCAACTGAGTAGGTAAAAGCACTGCACTCGGGGTTCTCTAAGGTCCGTCAGTTTGACTAAATGTACAAAGACAAGAACTACACTGACTTTGGGGCTGCTTTTAAAATGGGTCAATAAATAATCACCATTCAATCAGAACAGCAGTGAAGAGACTGGATGTATTCAAAGGCAATTAAATGGAGGTGAGAGTAACTTTCTTTCCATTTAACTGAGCTGTTGTAAGGATCAAGTGAGAATCCAAATGAAAATGTTTCAGAAAATGTTAAGTGTAATTCCTATCTATCCAACACATTCTCTAAGTATTTAACTAGTTTTCATGATTCCAGCCAGAGAGAAGCTAGAAATAGTACCCAAATTATTACTCTTTACAAAATTGTTAGAAGAGAATTCCCTCTTAAAAATCAAATGTAGGATGGGTAGCAAACTGCTGGCTCTCAGGTCAAGCTTGATCAGTAGATGTATTTGGTCAGAGCATACTTTTCATTTCAATGGACTAGTCATCATATTTAAAAATTCAGAATGTTTCCAAAAAAAAAATTTGAACTTTTCTTTATTGAGAAAGTGGGAGATTTGGGAGCCTGATTTCTCATTTAGCATTCATTCATTCATTCAGTCACTCATTCAACAAATATTTATTGAGGTTCTACTATGTGCCAGGCACATTTCTAGGCATTAAGAACATGACAGAACAAAGTAGGACAAAAATCAGCTAAAAGTAGCAGGAGCTGCTACTACATACGAGAATATGCTCTTTAGTTTTATCAGAGCCATACCACCCCTACTTTACATTCTGACCATCAAGCCCACTATATTCATTTATTTTAACTGTCTGGTCCCCGTAAACATTTGTGTTGGAGATGCCTGCAGTACACCTGCAGTTTGCACATATTCATTCAAGTTGTAGAAAGAGACATTTAATGGACCCAAATTATTCATTCTTAATAGTACATGAGGGATTAAGTTAGGAAGAAAATTGCTGTCTGTTATTAAATTAAACTCAAGCCTCTATTGAGTCTCTGCTACATATACATTCCTGGAGAGGGAATTGAACCTTGGAAGGAGGGGAATTTCCACAGTAGGATGCATGGGAGGTATATGCCATTTCAGGAGAAGGTAGCAGAACCGGCACATTTGAAAATGTTGAAGAGACAGTTTGGCAGGAGCATGGGATGAGGGAGAGAACAGCACTATTTCATGGCCCTACACATGATCCAAAAGGTACTATTGTCACTCTGTCCAAAAAATTAGCAATCACAGGTAAACAAATCCTCCGGGAAAAAACAGGATAACAAAGAATCAAGTGGTTTTAAAATATTACGTTCTTATAATACCTATATAATAGAAAATGAGCAGTATACTATACCTGTAAAGCTTTGAAAGGGAGAAAAACAGACAACTGAGCAGTTTTTAAACATCTACATTTGGTCCCAAATAAATTCCCTCATACTTGGGCATGACTGAACCATTCAGATAAGAGTTCTCACACAGCATTCCAGTATATTAAGTTTGATGAGTCATGATAGTAAAGTACTTATTAAGTCTTGGCTTCAGTCTAAGAAACATTTTTAGCTTGTTCGTGTGTCAAAAATAACCTCTGAAATCATATTTTTCCATGACATTTTTGGAAAGGATGATAAGATATACCCTATTGTGTATGCCTATAAACTGTATTACAAACAGAAGTGAGTGTGGTAGTTAGGAAGTTAGAATGCCATGCTAGCACCTGACATTTTGTAGTTCAGAAAAGAAAACTTTTGATGTCTTCAGGGGCCAAGAAATCTCTTCTTCATCAACATGCAATTTGTTTATTTTATTTTAGTAAGGACTGTGTAAATACCATGCACCTAGGGCTAGATTAGGTACAATGGAAATGGTAGCTTGGAGAAATCAAAGAACTTGTTGTCAATGAGCTCGTGATTTTCAGGGGTCTAGTTTTCCAATGTGGCATTTGCACAAGTAGAAGGAAAGGCAGAGTATCTCATTATCTATTCTCTTCTCAGTCCCAGGGTAAGGCAAGTTTTCATTATTGGGAGTGGATTGACTCCTAAACTATATTAGCAATTATGATGGGTACAATTAACTGATAAAGAATTTATTATCACTTACAGTACCCTAAGAATTAAATTTGATATTTATTTAACCTTCCTCTGTACAGCACACTGGGCTGAAAGGGATACAAAGAAATAATGAAAGTCGCATTCAACACTTGGCTCATCTGTACCTGTCACTCCGCTAGACACTTCATGAACATTACAATTTTTAAACTATGACCGAGGTCTGTCAGGTTGCAAAGTCTATATTCTTTCCCTACACTATGCTCTGATGCTTGCCCTTAGTGAACTCATAAATCCAGTGGGAGAGACAAGGCTACTACATACATATAAAGCAGTAAGAGAATAAACAGAATCTAGTTCTGTGGCCTTGATTTTAATACCAAAACAAACAAACAAGTAGCAACAACAACAAAACCAAAACCAGTTTAGGGAAGGGCTTAAGTGGCAGAATAGAAGTATAGGGCTCTATGTCTCCAACATCATAGACTTCGGTTGAAGCCCAGATTTGCCCTCACCCTTTCCAACTCTGTGACCTTGAACTCTGATGCTCAGTTTCTTCATCTGTCCCATGACAATAATATGTACTGCACTGTGAGAATTAAAGCTAGATGTAAAACACCTTGCATAATGTCTGCCCCAAAGTAGAACCTCTGTGTCATGCAATTCAATGGGCATTTTCTGCCTCATGTTAAATGACCTACATAATTTTTGACAAAGTGACTGGTGACAACTCTCTAGAAACATCTTCATTCCTCATGACCTGAGATTTCAGTCTTAAAGCTTTCCTCCTACCTCTTTGGATACTTCTTGATTTTTTTCAGGGCTCAGTGCTGGATCTTAGTCTGCTTCTTTTATCACCGTACTCTCTTTCTATAGAATCTCACATACAACCATGACATATACATGTATATTCTGATAACTCCAAAGGTATTTCAGAATTCAACCTTGCTTTTGAGTCCCAAAGTGGATTATACAATTGCCTATTCAATACCTCCATTGACTGTCTACTTGACCAGTTCCCAAGGGGACTATGTCCACACCTGAACTCTGTGTATCACACCAACTCCCCCAACCAGTTGAAAATCCACTCACACCATACCTTTACTTTAAGCACTTCAATGGTTTTCCATTGCTCTTAGAGTATAAAAATAAAAATTTTGCCTTTGCCTACACTGCCACACTGTAATTTGCCATGTAAGTATTTCTCCAGCTTCATCTCATGCCATTCACCATCACATTCAATAATCTTCAGCTAGACTATTCTTTTTTAAGTTCTTCAAATACCCCAAGTTCCTTCCTGAGTCAGACGTTTTGCACCTATTGTCCTTCCTACCTCTTTGCTTAGTAAATTCTTTGTCAAATTTCAAGTGTTAGCTTAAACTTTTCAGAGAAACCTCCAGGAACCTCCAAATTAAGCAGACTAAGCTTGGTTTTTTTGTTACATGCTTTCATAGAACTCTGTATTTCTCCTTCCTAATACTTAGAGCATTCATTTATATATATACACATACATATATATATATCTCTTCCATCTCCCCCTGAAGATTGCTTTAGAGGGCAGCAACTGTTCACCAGTTCCAGTCTATCTCCCCTACCCACTACAGGGCCTTATACAAAATAGGAGTTCAAGAAACATTTTTAGTGGATCAGTGTTCAATGTCCAGTGGATTAATGTTCAATGTCCAGCGGATTCAAGAAATGGTGGCTATTAATAGAGCAACAATGATACTAGTTACAATGTATATTAATCTATTAAGACTGCTATAACAAATACCACAAACTGGTTGCCTTGAACAACAGGAATTTATTTTTTTATGGTTCTGGAAGCTAGTAAGTTCAAGATCAAGGTACTGGTCAACTGGGTTCCTGGCTTGAAGATGGTCACCTTTTTGCTTTGTCCCCACATGTCAGAGAGAGAGAGAGAGAGAGAGAGAGAGAGAGAGAGAGATCTCTTCCTCTTCTTACAGGATTCCAATCCTATTGGATTAGGATGCATTCTTATGACCTGATTTAATCATTTTTTTAAATTTTTATTGAAGTTTAGTTGATTTACGATGTTGTGTTAGTTTCAGGTGTATGGCAAAGTGAATCATTTATACATATACATATATCCACTTTTTAGATTCTTTTCCCATACAGGCCATTTAATCTTGATTACCTTTTAAAGACCCTATCTCCAGATATAATCACACTGAGGGTTAGGATTTCAACATACGAATTTTAGGTGAATACAATTCAGTCCATAGCATAATGTTTCATAAAACAGGTAAGACTTAAGATGGGCCAAAGTATATGGGAGGAGAAGAAAATTAAAGTACATAGTATATATTACAGATTTTAAAAGCCAAGCAGAAGTGTTGATTAGTGCAGGAGGCATTAGGAAATAACAGCAGGTATAGGCAGGATGGATCAGATGGGTTCTGGCTATGATATTCAACCATGCATAAGGCATGGAAGCAAGAGCTTCAGTAATGACAATGGGAATAGATGGAAGAGAGTCATTCTAGGAAAATTTTTCACAGAAAGAGAAAATAAACTTATAACAGCTTGGAAGAAAAAATATATATATTTATGACTCTATGAGGCAAGAAGGTGAAAAAAGCACTATAAGAATGAGGAGGCTGTGAAGGAAAAAATTTTAAACTAGAGTAGAGATCTCAAGGTAGACCTGCAAACAAAACAACACAGCCACTTGACAACAAAACTCAGCACTGATTGCCCATGGGCAGAAATCTGACCACCACACCAGGTACAGGAGCTCTCTGCTCTCTATCTCCTGTAATTCATCAGCAACGAATCCCAATGTTCAGGTGACCATAATTTTTCTGCCTTTGCCACTGATTTTCATCTTCAAAACCTACCTGCAAATGGCTTTCTCTTTGCCTTGGGGTTCCCAGTTATGAATCCTGGTGAGCTGGTGTGGTATATTAAGAAATATATTTGGTCTTTGTTTCTGATTCCTAGGACAAGAGCTTCTGAAACCTTTGGAATTTCCTTAGTGATGGGAGTGTCTTTTGTTATTCATAAGGAGCCCTTTGAGCACAGCTGAATTTATGCTCATGAGGTGACAGGGTAGGGTCCCTAGATAGCCTCAGGATGGGGCTGGTCATGGGAAAGACCAAGTGACTGGAGGGGTTCTCAGCCCCACCCACCGCCTCCAGGAAGGGAGGAGGGCAGAGAAGGCTAGAGATTGAGCTCTAGAAAAACTCTTGAACAAGCAGATTTGATGAGCTTCTGGGTTAGTGAATATGTGGAAGTGCTGGGAGGGTGTGCACCCAGACATAGCAAGGAAGCTCCACGCCTTCTCTCCCATGCCTTGCCATATGCACATCTCCCATCTGGCTGTTTCTAGGTAGTTTCCTTTCATAATAAATCAGTTAATGAAAGTAAATGTTTCTCTGAGTTCTGTGAACCATTGTAGTACATTATCAAACCTGTGGAGGTGGATTGTGGGAACTCAGAATTACAGCTGATTGGTCAGAAGTATCCACGACACCTGAATTTGAGATTGACATCCACAGTGGGGGCAGTCTTATGGGATTGAGCCCTTAATCTGAGGGATTTGATGCTATCTGCAGGTAGACAGTATCAGAATTAACTTCGTAGGACACCCAGTTGTTGTCTGCTGAGAAATAAAGAATTGCTTGATGTAGAAAAATCCCCACACATCTGGTGTCATGAGAGAAAAGAAGAAAAATCTAGTTTTCCCTTACAGTTAGAGTCAACACCAGAGCGCCTCAGGTTAGGTGAATTTATCTCAGATTGAACATCTATGGTTATATTTACCAGCTACCTAAATGCATAACTGGTAGCATTTGGCATCCCCATTCTTGGTGGCTCCAAATTATGCTCAAATATCAGTGAATATTTGAATATATGCTTACCATCTTAAAAAGGTTCCTCCTTATTTATTTGAAGGATGGGATATGTATTCATTGATTTGTGTATCTTTTATTTTTGTCTTTGTTTTTAAATAACATGCTGCTGAAACAAAATTTTTTGGTACATCTGTGACTACAGAATCTACCAACATGTATGCATGCCATGTGTAAGCATGGCAGATCCAGCTATAAAAAAAAGAAGAGAAATCTCTCCTCTGTTATTTAAAACCATAAACTAAGCAAGGCTAGGCATGATTTTCCGTGTGACAGAGAAGCCAGAGCAAGCAATCTTCGCTTTAGGAGACCTAGCTCTAGGTTTTGGCTTAAAAACAATGTCATTGCTGAATCTGAAGGGCAAATTTGCCACACGATAATCATGGGGATGTCATAAATTGCATTCTTTCCTTCTCCCTGAAGAGGTTATTATAGAACAAGGATTATTTTGAAAATGTCATCAGAGAGGTGGAAAAAAATAATCTCCCCCTCTAGGTAGAAGATAATAAAAGACTAAGGGATCCTGGTGGATTTTCAGCTAACAGAGGGCACAACCTTCTTTCAGTTAAAGCAAGAAAGAATGCGGCAAGGTTACATCTCTTTTGTACAACCCTGCTATTTTTATTTTATGGTTATCAAGCCTTTCCTTCATGCTCAAGCTCTTATAGAACATACAGAAAGACAGTTTTCAAAATGGGTTAAAGTTTTAGGTGAAAAAAATTTTTCTCTCAAGAAGGTTACCTCCGGAAAGAGAAAAAACAATTAGATGCAGGCAGCATTACACAGATTGCTATGTTTTTATGGATACTGAAAATAGACAGTATGACTGGGCTTGGGAAAAATGTTTACCCATTTTTCTTTTCATCTATTTCCTTTATTCCACAGGACACTTCAAGGCAGCATGATTAAGAGCCAGTCCACAGGTAAAGGGATTTCGAAGAGGAAAAAGAGAAGTCTTTACTTGTGAAAGATGGGAAAATTTTCCACATATATGAAATAGGGTAAAAGAATAGATGGAGGAGAGTGTGGGTGTAAATTAGAAGCAGTAAAGTCTGCTTCATTTAAAAAAGAAACTGACAAGTGTAAGAATAGTGAGTTCAGTTTCTCATATTTATATGCTCATGTAAGTTCAGTTCTACAAAGAAAAGAAATTAGAAACATGCCCTAGTAGTACATCCTAAGCTTTGATTTTGTCCCCATAAAATTCCATGTACCTGAAATGATGGGTGCTTTAACAGATGGGTGTATAGATCCTGAAGGTGTTGAAGTTTAAAAGTGAAAACTAGTTGTTTATATTTGATGGAAAATTCCATGGTAATATTGGAGACTTGAACATCCAGAAATGAATCTATTAGACTAAATTTTATTAACATAGCTATGAAGCAAAGCTTAAAAATTTTTTTTAAAATACTTTCCTGTGCTGAAAGCCTACTTTATTTTTTTTTAATTTTATTTTGTTTTTTGAAATACAACAGGTTCTTATTAGTTATCTATTTTATACATATTAGTGTATATATGTCAATCACAATTTCCCAATTCATCCCACCACCACTACCACCAATTCCGCTTTCCCCGCTTGGTGTCCATGCATTTGTTCTCTAAAACTTTGTCTCTATTTCTGCCTTGCAAACTGGTTCATCTGTACCATTTTTCTAAATTCCACATATATGCGTTAATATATGATATTTGTTTTTCTCTTTTTGACTTACTTCATTCTGTATGACAGTCTCTAGGTCCATCCACGTCTCTACAAATGACTCAATTTTGTTCCTTTTTATGGCTGAGTAATATTCCATTGTATATATGTACCACATCTACTTTATCCATTCATCTGTTGGTGGGCATTTAGGTGGCTTCCATGACCTGGCTATTTTAAATAGTGCTGCAATGAACACTGGGGTGCATGTGTCTTTTTGAGTTATGGTTTTCTCTGGGTATATGCCCAGTAGTGGGATTGCTGGGTCATATGGTAGTTCTATTTTTAGTTTTTTAAGGAACCTCCATACTGTTCTCCATAGTGGCTGTATCAATTTACATTCCCACCAACAGTGCAAGAGGGTTCCCTTTTCTCCACACCCTCTCCAGCATTTGTTGTTTCTAGATTTTCTGATGATGACCATTCTAACTGGTAGGAGGTGATACCTCACTGTAGTTTTGATTTGCATTTCTCTAATAATTAGTGATGTTGAGCAGCTTTTCATGTGCTTCTTGGCCATCTGTATGTCTTCTTTGGAGAAATGTCCATTTAGGTCTTCTGCCCATTTTTGGATTGGGTTGTTTGTTTTATTGCTATTGAGCTGCATGAGCTGTTAATAAATTTTAGAGATTAATACTTTGTCCATTGATTTGTTCCAAATATTTTCTCCCATTCTGAGGGCTGTCTTTTCATCTTGTTTATAGTTTCCTTTGCTGTGCAAAATCTTTTACGTTTCATTAGGTCCCATTTGTTTATTTTTGTTTTTATTTCCATTATTGTAGGAGATGGGTCAAAAAAGATCTTCCTGTGATTCATGTCAAAGAGTGTTCTTCCTATGTTTTCCTCTAAGAGTTTTATACTGTCTGGGCTTACATTTAGGTCTTTAATTCATTTTGAGTTTATTTTTGTGTATGGTATTAGGGAGTGTTCTAATTTCATTCTTTTTACATATAGCTGTCCAGTTTTCCCAGCACCACTTACTGAAGAGGTTGCATTTTCTCCATTGTATATTCTTGCCTCCTTTGTCAAAGATAAGGTGACCACAGGTGCCTGGGTTATCTCTGGGCTTTCTATCCTGTTCCATTGATCTATATTTCTGTATTTGTGCCAGTACCATATTGTCTTGATTACTGTAGCTTTGTAGTATAGTCTGAAGTCAGGGAGTCTGATTCCTCCAACTCCATTTTTTTCCCTCAAGACTGCTTTAGCTCTTCAGGGTCTTTTGTGTCTCCATACAGATTTTAGGATTTTTGGTTCTAGTTCTGTAAAAAATGTCATTGGTAGTTTCATAGGGATTGCATTGAATCTGTAGATTGCTTTGGGTAGTATAGTCATTTTCACACTATTGATTCTTCCAAGGACAGGGTATATCTCTCCATGTGTTTGTGTCATCTTTGATTGCTTTCATCAGTGTCTTATAGTTTTCTGAGTACAGGTCTTTTACCTCCTTAGGTAGGTTGATTCCTAGGTATTTTATTCTTTTTGTTGCAATGGTGAATGGGATTGTTTCCTTAAATTCTCTTTCGGATCTTTCATTGTTAGTGTATAGGAATGCAAGAGATTACTGTGCATTAGTTTTGTATCCTGCAAATTTACCAAATTCATTGATTAGCTCTAGTAGTTTTCTGGTGGAATCCTTAGGATTCTCTATGTCTAGTAACACGTCATCTGCAAACAGTGACACTTTTAGTTCTTCTTTTCCAATTTGGGTTCCTTTTATTTCTTTTTCTTCTCTGATTGCCTGTGGCTAGGACTTCCAGAACTATGTTGAATAACAGTGGTGAGAGTGGATATCCCTGTCTTATTCCTGATCTTAGAGGAAATGCTTTCAGTTTTTCACCACTGAGAATGATGTTGGCTGTGGGTTTGTCATATATGACCTTTATTATATTGAGGTAGGTTACCTCTATGCCCACTTTCTGGAGAGTTTTTATTATAAATGGGTTTTGAATTTTGTCAAAAGTTTTTCTGCATCTATTGAGATGATCATATGGTTTTTATACTTCAATTTGTTAATATGGTGTATCACATTGATTGATCTGCATATATTGAAGAATCCTTGCATCCCTGGGATAAATCCCACTTGATCATGGTGTATGATCTTTTTAATGTGTTGTTGGATTCTGTTTGCTAGTATTTTGTTGAGGATTTCTGCATCTATATTCATCAGTGATATTGGTCTGTAATTTTCCTTTTTGGCAGTATCTTTGTCTGGTTCTGGTATCAGGGTGATGATGGCCTCGTAAAATGAGTTTGGGAGTGTTATGTCCTCTACAATTTTCTGGAAGAGTTTGAGAAGGATGGGTGTTAGCTCTTCTCTAAATGTTTGATAGAATTCATCTGTGAAGCCATCTGGTCCTGGACTTTCGTTTGTTGCAAAATTTTTTTTTTTTGCGGTACGCGGGCCTCCCACTGTTGTGGCCTCTCCCGTTGCGGAGCACAGGCTCTGGACGTGCAGGCTCAGCGGCCATGGCTCACGGGCCCAGCCGCTCCGCAGCACGTGGGATCTTCCCGGACCAGGGCACGAACCCATGTCCCCTGCATCGGCAAGCGGACTCTCAACCACTGTGCCACCAGGGAAGCCCCAAAATTTTTAATCACAGTCTCAATTTCAGTGCTTGTGATTGGTCTGTTTATATTTTCTATTTCTTCCTGGTTCAGTCTCAGAAGATTGTGCTTTTCTAAGAATCTGTCCATTTCTTCCAGGTTGTCCATTTTATTGGCATACAGCTGCTTGTAGTATACTCTCATTATCCTTTGTATTTCTACAGTGTCAGTTGTTACTTCTCCTTTTTCATTTCTAATTTTATTGATTTGAGTCCCCGCCCTCTTTTCCTTGATGAGTCTGGTTAATGGTTTATCAATTTTCTTTATCTTCTCAAAGAACCAGCTTTTAGTTTTATTCATCTTTGCTATTGTTTCCTTCATTTCTTTTTTTGTTTTGTTTTGTTTTTGGCGGTACGCGGGCCTCTCACTGTTGTGGCCTCTCCCATTGCGGAGCACAGGCTCCAGAAGCGCAAGCTCAGCGGCCATGGCTCACGGGCCCAGCCGCTCCGCAGCATGTGGGATCTTCCGGGACCAGGGCACGAACCCATGTCCCCTGCATCGGCAAGCGGACTCTCAACCACTGCGCCACCAGGGAAGCACTCTTTCATTCCTTTTTCATTTATTTCTGATCTGATCTTTATGATTTCTTTCCTTCTGCTAACTTTGGGGGTTTTTTGTTCTTCTTTCTCTAATTGTTTTAGGTGTAAGATTAGGTTTATTTGAGATGTTTCTTGTTTCTTGAGGTAGGATTGTATTGCTATAAACGTCTCTCTTAGAACTGCTTTTCCTGCATCCCACAGATTTTGGGGCATCGTGTTTTCTTTTTCATTTGTTTCTAGGTATTTTCTGATTTCCTCTTTGATTTCTTCAGTGATCTCTTGGTCATTTAGTAGTGTATTGTTTAGTTTCCATAGGTTTGTATTTTTTACAGATTTTTTCCTGTAATTGATATCTAGTCTCATAGCCTTGTGGTCAGAAAAGATACTTGATACAATTTCCATTTTCTTAAATTTACCAAGGCTTGATTTGTGACCCAAGATATGATCCTTCCTGGAGAATGTTCCATAAGCACTTGAGAAGAAAGTGTATTCTGCTGTTTTTAGATGGAATGTCCTAAAAATATCAATTAAGTCCATCTTCTTTAATGTATCATTGATAGCTTGTGTTTCCTTATTTATTTTCATTTTGGATGTTCTGTCCATTGGTGAAAGTGAGGTGTTAAAGTCTCCTACAATGAAGGTGTTATTGTTAATTTCTCCTTTTATGGCTGTTAGCATTTGCCTTATTTATTGAGTTAGCCCTATGTTGGGTGCATAAATATTTACAATTGTTATATCTTCTTCTTGGATTGATCCCTTGATCATTATGTAGTGTCCCTGTTTGTCTCTTGTAATAGTCTTTATTTTAAAGTCTATTTTGTCTGATATGAGTATTGCTACTCCGGCTTTCTTTTGATTTCCATTTTCTGGAGTATCTTTTTCCAACCCCTCACTTTCAGTCTGTATGTGTCCCTAGGTCTGAAGTGGGTCTCTTGTAGGCAGCATATATATGGGTCTTGTTTTTGTATCCATTCAGCCAGTCTATGTCTTTTGGTTGGAGCATCTAATCCATTTACATTTAAGGTAGTTATTGATATGTATGTTCCTATTACCATTTTCTTAATTGTTTTGGGTTTGTTACTGTAGTTCTTCTCCTTCTCTTGTGTTTTCTGCCTAGAGAAGTTCCTTTAGCACTTGTTGTAAAGCTGGTTTGGTGGTGTTGTATTCTCTTTTGTTTGTCTGTAAAGGTTTGATCTGAATGAGATCCTTGCTGGGTAGAGTAATCTTGGTTGTAGGTTTTTCCCTTTCATCACTTTAAAAATGTCCTGCCACTCCATTCTGACTTGCAGAGTTTCTGCTGAAAGATCAGCTGTTTATACCTTATGGGGATTCCCTTGTGTGTTATTTGTTGCTTTTCCCTTGCTGTTTTTAATACTTTTTCTTTGTATTTAACTTTTGATAGTTTAATTAATATGTGTCTTGGCATGTTTCTCCTTGGAATTATCCTGTATGGGACTCTTGGCACTTCCTGGACATGATTATTTCCTTTCCCATATTAAGGTTGTTTTCAACTATAATCTCTTCAAATATTTTCTCGTCCCTTTCTTTTTCTCTTCTTCTTCTGCAACCCCTATATTCGAATGTTGGTGTGTGTAATGTTGTCCCAGAGGTCTCTGAGACTGTCCTCAATTCTTTTCCTTCTTTTTTCCTTATTCTGCTCTGTGGTAGTTATTTCCACTATTTTATCTTCCAGGTCATTATCTGTTCTTCTGCCTCAGTTATTCTGTTATTGATTCCTCTAGAGAATTTTAAATTTCATTTATTGTGTTATCTATCATTGTTTGTTTGCTCTTTAGTTCTTCTAGGTACTTGTTAAATGTTGCTTGTAATTTCTCCATTCTATTTCCAAGATTTTGGATTGTCTTTACTATTATTACTCTGAATTATTTTTCAGGTAGACTGCCAATTTCCTCTTCATTTGTTTGGTCTGCTTGGTTTTTACCTTGCTCCTTTATCTGCTGCATATTTCTCTGTCTTCTCATTTTGCTTAACTTACTGTGTTTGGGGTCCTCTTTTCACAGGCTGCAAGTTTGTAGTTCCCGTTGTTTTTGGTGTCTGCCCCCAGTGGCTAAGGTTGGTTCAGTGGGCTGTGTAGGGTTGCTGGTGGACGGGACTGTTGCCTGTGTTCTGGTGGATGAGGCTGGATCTTGTCTTTCTGGTGGGCAGGACCGCATCTGATGGTGTGTTTTCTGGAATCTGTGACCTTATTATGATTTAGGCAGCCTCTGTGCTAATGGATGGGGCTGTGTTTTTGTCTTGCTAGTTGTTTGGCATAGGGTGTCCAGCACTATATGTTGCTGGTCATTGAATGGAGTTGGGTCTTAGTGTTGAGTTGGAGATCTCTGGGTGAGCTTTTGCTGTTTGATATTACGTGGAGCCAGGAGGTCTCTGGTGGACCAATGTCTTGAACTCGGCTCTCCCACTTCAGAGGCACAGGCCTGACACCCGGCCGGAGCACCAAGACCCTGTCAGCCACATGGCTTAAGGTTCCACTGGGGGAGGATTTGCTTGCAAGCTGCTATATGGTTGCAGGCAGGATTCAGTTCTTTGAGGGCTGTTGGACTGACAGCGTCAGTTCCTCAAGGACTGTGAATGAGCAGCTCCCTTCAGTTCTTTGCCATAGGGTCCTCTCCATAGGGCAGCTCACATATGGCATCTCAAGTGTGTCAGGGGACTCAGCTCGGGTCCAGGTATGATGGGCTGGTAAGCCCTGAGTGTCTGGAGCAGCTTCGAGAATGGCTGAATCGGGCCTGAAGCATCGCTGCTGCAACTGCTCTTCCAAGAGGAAGCATAGGTGTTTGTTCTTTAATTCTTCTAGGTCTCTGTTAAACATTTTTTGCATGTTCTCGATCTTTGCTTCCATTCTTTTTCTGAGTTCCTGGATCATCTTCACTATCATTATTCTGAATTCTTTTTCTGGAAGGTTGCCTATCTCCATTTCATTTAGTTGTTTTTCTGGGGTTTATCTTGTTCCTTCATCTGTTACAGAGACCTCTTCCTTTTCATTTTGTCTATCTTTCTGTGAGTGTGACTTTCGTTCCACAGGCTGCAGGGTTATAGGTCTTCTTGCTTCTGCTGTCTGCCCTCTGGTGGATGAGGCTATCTAAGAGGCTTGTGCAAGCTTCCTGATGGGAGGGACTGGTGGTGGGTAGAGTTGTGTGTTGCTCTGGTGTGCAGAGCTCAGTAAATCTTTAATCTGCTTGCCTGCTGATGGGTGGGGCTGAGTTCCCTCCCTGTTGGTTGTTTGGCCTGAGGCAACCCAGCACTGGAGGCTACAGGCTTTTGGTGGGGCTAATGGTGGACTCTGGGAGGGCTCATGCCAAGGAGTACTTCCCAGAACTTCTGCTGCCAGTGTGCTTGTCCCTACGGTGAGACACAGCCACCTGCCGCCTCTGCAGGAGACCCTCCAACACTAGCAGGTAGGTCTGGTTCAGTCTCCTATGGGGTCACTGCTCCTTCCCCCGGGGTCCTGATGCTCATACTACTTTGTGTGTGCCCTCCAAGAGTGGAGTCTCTCTTTCCCCCAGTCCTGTTGAAGTCCTGTAATGAAATCCCTCTACCCTTCAAAGTCTGATTCTCTGGGGATTCCCCCTCTCATTGCTGGACCCCCCCAGGTTGGGAAGCCTGATGTGGGGCTCAGAGCCTTCACTCCAGTGGGTGGACTTCTGTGGTATAATTGTTCTCCAGTTTGTGAGTCACCCACCCAGTAATTATGGGATTTGATTTTATTGTGATTGCGTCCCTCCTACCATCTCACTGTGGCTTCTCCTTTGTCTTTGGATGTGGGGTATTTTTTTGGTGAGTTCCAGCGTCTTCCTGTCAATGATTGTTCAGCAGTTGGTTGTGATTCCAGTGCTCTCGCAAGAGGGAGTGAGCGCATGTCCTTCTACTCCGCCATCTTCTCAGTAGACTTCTGAAAGCCTACTTTAGAACTAGTTTACATGGTGACTTGAAGCTTAAGACCCAATCGCTGATTGAATTAGCTAATTTCATACACTTGCCAACTTGTCCAGAATACATATGTGGACCAATGTGGCAATGTTGCCCTGTGCTCTACAGACAATCTTTTCACATAAAGCACAGGTCATCCTATTGGATGGAAATGTGTATGGTCAGTAATCTCAAAATAACATGCTGCCATAGACAATAGCACTCTCAGGAACACTCATTCCACTTTGGAACTGTGGGCAGAGTGGAGGTCAAGTAGAGTTGAAAAGGTCAAGTGGCTCTCAGACAGAACTCACTGCTTTTGTTCTTTCAAATGCTGTTGCTAGTCACTGCTCCAGAGCAGCAGAAATAATGGGCATATGTACTTGGCCTGAACCCTCCATGTTTTACCAACTATAGTTCACACTCAAGGCTACGCAGTTGACTCTAAAGGTATCATTCAAGTTGAACTTGAATTTCTATGGCTCTAAGGTACTTCCTAGTGTATAAGTTACAGAGACTTGAAAACTGCAAGCTATTAAGTCACTGAAGTGAATCGCTAACAACAAAGCCTATTGCCCTGCAGATTCAGATATACTGCGGGTCAAATAATGACTGCTGGGCCTTATTTTACTGATAGCTGGGAACACAGCCAGCAGAGTACTGTTGAGTGAAGCCTGGATTTGGACTGAAGTAGATCTGAGTTCTAGTCTTTGTTCTAGCACTTATAAGTTGTGATAACTTGCCCAAGAAACTTTATATTTTTGAGGATTAAAACTTTACCTTTTCGGGGGTTTAACTCTCCTCTGTCAATGTAACCTCCACAGTGCAGAGAGAGAGATTTTTCTAAAACTCAAACATGACCGTGTCATATCCTGCTTTAAAATCTCTAATTGTTACTCAGTGCCACAGGGTAAAATTTGAATTCCTTAGGAAGGCAAAGTGGATCTCTGGTAAATATTTTCTAGAGAGTTAAATTAATAAATGAACCAATGGGATGACCAGATAGAGGGGACTAATAATGACAAGACTTAGCATTTTTTGAATGCTTGCTATGTGCTTGATGCCCAGATGTTTCATATTATCATCTCATTTAATCCTCACAACAACCTAACACCTATTTCTAAAGATATTTCTAGCTCTATTATTTTATGATATTTTGTATTTCATTTGTTAATATTTGTTATTTTTAATGTTAAGGGACATTTTGTGAAGTATCTAGGCATCTGGACCAGTGGTTCTCAAGCTGTGCATACCAGTATTTCATGAGATACAGCTATTACTTTAAAAAGCGTTCAGCATTCATATTAAGAAATCCTAAATTAAGCAAATATAAGTGTTTTTTTACTATAGGAACTTCCTGACCTTTAATAGAAGTTGGTGCATTGTGAATATCCATGGGAAACTATTGTAATACTGTATTATATGACAAAGCAATTCCTTTTGGTTGAATGCCTATTGGAGATACACTGGTATTCTATAGAACACAGTTCGGGAAATTCTGATCTAGATAAAGTAATCTTAGAGTGATGAGTCCTTGGCAAATATTCCTGGAACACTTTCTTAGTCAAAAAAAGCCTGCTACCACCTGAGGGCTTGGCGTCTAAGTAAGTCATATAGTAATCCTGCAGTCATTCCAGGAAGAAACAATTATGTTGAAGCAATTTTAGAGCCCCTAGCAAGAGCATGTGGTATGGAACAAGAGGGTCCTGATATAAGTCCACAGAATAATTGGGTATATGGCAAAGCTTTCATAGATCTATGTGAAATACAACATTGTCTAGTTTAATGAGTTTGCACAAAATTTTAAGATGGGGGGATTTAAAAAATATTACAGTAAATCCAAGCTATGGAGTACTTTGGAGTGATTAAAAAGAATGAAGGAAACTTATATGTATTGTAGGGAAAGTTGTCTATGGCATATTACTAAATGAAAAAGAAACAAAATGAAGAAAGCACATTATATAATGATTGCACTTATAATGTTAAGAAACATGCACATTTAGAAAAGAATAGAAATGGGTCTGGAAATACACACACAAAACACTCAATGGTGGCTTATTTCTGTGGGATGATGAGTTGTGGATGAAGAAAGATATTCATCTTTTACTCTAAAAGCCTTAGTATTATTTGACATTTCATAACAGACATGTATTACTTTTGTATGAATTTTATTTTAATTGAATCACACATATTCTAACCATGAACAAATAAGATATTCCAGTGTTTTTTCCCCTAGTTCCTCTGCCTTAGCTAGAGTTGGAATATCAATTATTATCACCTTTAAAAAGATTACAGAGAAGAATATTGAGAGTACACAGGGTTATTTACTATAGATTATGGACAACATTAGGTAGAGCTCACATCCAACTATGCAACCTATATAAGCTAGGGGTGTTAACAGGAAAAGGCACACTATTGCCTTTAGTATGGAACACAAACCCACCGGTACCTTACTTTACACTCCACTTGTACATAACTTCTTTCCAGATCCTGCCAAATGCTTAGATTTTTTTGTGTCTCTTTTTGATCCCATTGGTAGGCAAATGCTAGAGAGAGCCTTCTTTCTACTCCCATATCACCTTCATGGTCTCACTGAACATCTAAGAATCCATCAAGAATAACTTTAGGATTTTACTCTTTCATGAAATGTTTCCTGACTTAGCTCCTTGTGCACTACAAGTGAATAAAGGATGCTTTTAAAAATGTAAACCTTAGCACTTATTATAATGTATTGAATGAAACTGCTGTATAACTTTAGCTTTTATCGCTAAATTATGTACCCCCTAAATACATCTTCATTTATTTATTTTTAATTCCTAGTGTCTGCATACAATAGGGTTCATAGTAGGTGCCCAATTAAGTGTACAGAAAATGGATGGCTTTTGTTGTGGTGTTAGGATGCTACGTGCAATATATTACAGTAAGCTCTCTGACGGCTCTGAAACTGAAGCAGGCATGTATGCTCCCTCTAGGAAAACAAGTTAAATGCCTACAAATAAGTATAATACTAAGAAAGTGATCAGGGTCATGAGAGAAATTTGGAGAAAATATATGCTATTCCCTTCCTCCCTGTAAAAACAACCCTCAGCAGTGCTAAATGGTAGTGGCTCAAACAATTTATGAATTTTAAAAATAAAAATAATTAAAAAAAGAAAAATTAGCAATTTTAAAGGTAGATGAAAAATCAACAAAAAAAAAGTATTCATGACATGACCCTAATTAGCAAAAAAAAAAATAAACCTCCTTGTTACACAAATTTATCCCCTACCTATAACGTTTCTTTGTTCTCTTTGAAAACAGATTAGATTCAGATCCTGAAACAGAGTATTGGACTTGAATGTCTGTTAAGATTATATGTTTTAAAAAATTAATTAATTAATTAATTTATTCTTGGCTGCGTTGGGTCTTTGTTGCTGCACGCGGGCTATTTCTAGTTGCAGCGAGCAGGGGCTACTCTTAGTTGTGGTGCGCGGGCTTCTCATTGCAGTGGCTTCTCTAGTTGCGGAGCACAGGCTCTAGGCGTGTGGGCTTCAGTAGTTTCAGCACGCGGGCTCAGTAGTTGTGGCTTGCAGGCTCTAGAGCACAGGCTCAGTAGTTATGGAGCACGGGCTTAGTTGCTCCACGGCATGTGGGATTTTCCCTGACCAGGGCTCGAACCCATGTCCCCTGCATTGGCAGGTGGATTCTTAACCACTGCGCCACCGGGGAAGTCCCAAGATTATATGTTTAATAAAGGATTTGTAATGGGCAACAGAAAAAATGACTTAGGAAAATGAAAGTAACAGTTTCCTTCTATTCTTTGGATAAATCAATCATATATTTTTATGGGTTTCAGAGCTTCCCAGCTGGGGGGCAGTCTCACAATGGGGTGTTGCAGAGGTTGCAGGTGTATTAGGTATTGCCTCTAGCAACCCTCATGGCCCATTCCTCACCAGCCATAAGCAGGCTGGTTCAGTTATCCCAGTCATTTTCTTTGTGTGCTATGACAAAACAACTTGAGAAACATTGATCTGTTATGTGCAATCTTCATTCTTTCACATAAACCAGCTTTTTGGATAAATATCTAATACAAATGGTAATATAATTGAAGGGAATGGAAGCAAAACAAAATAAAGTTAAACAATAATGATCATTAAAATTCAAAATGGTTTCCACCCTTGAAGAAGTGACTTCACCTTTTATTCTTACTTTGTTCATAAAATGGATGAAATAATATCTTCTAATCTTACTATTATATGATTGTTACAAATACCAAATAAAATAGTGGATGTAAAAGTGTTTTGGAGACTGTGTATTATTAAATTATAAGGCTGGCTGTCAACGCCAGCTTATACTTTCTCCCTCTGTGGAATAAAACTCTCTTTACATGCATCATTCTGTTACTTCTAAGAAGTGAGAAAATATTATAAGTGAAAGTCATTCAGGACTGAAATGAAATTTAACTGGAACATGGCTCCTATGTGTTCTATTTCAATTGCCATTATCTAAGAATATTTGAATTCTAAACATGCACCAAGTTAATACTGAAGTCCAAAATCAACATTCAGCTTTCTGAAATGTGAGCATACAGTTTCCAAATGCTATTTTAGCCTGTGAGGAACCAAAATTGTTCATGTCCCAATCCATTTTGCAGTATATAGAACTGGTGTTCATAAATGTAAGGTAGTAATGTTGATGCTGTTGACAATGATGGTGGTAGTAATGATGATGATAAAAATCTCTTCCATTTGACTAAACCTCTGTGTTTTCTAAAGCTCGTATATTATCTAGTGCAACATTTATAAAAGTGATAATACAAGTTCCGTGGAGGCTACTAAGCTTGTAAATTGAGGGGTTGATTGTTTTCCTTCTATGCTGATTTCCTAGATGTTTAATATTCCAAGAAATTTTTCTTTTATGAACTTTTAGGAGGTAGATGGCATATACAGAACTCCCTATGGGAACATTTCATTCTCTCACCCTAAAACATCAGTAGACTATTGAAAATATTAAGTATTTAGTGGAATATATTTTATGATGCTGTCACCTAATGTATAGACACATAGAACCTTAGTGCTGGAGGTGACCACAGTCACATGTCATCCAGTTCCACATCTTAATTAAGCAGATAGGGTTTTGAAGATCAGAGGAGGTAAGTGACAGTTTTAAGGCTCCACAGCAAATTAGCAGTAGAGGAGAAATTACAGACCAAGCTTTTAAACCCTAGGGCTTTGTCTTTTTTATTATATCTTCTAAGATGGAAGAATAGCCCCAGGCTTCCTTTATCTCTGCCCAGTGTCTAAGTTAATCCTGCCACCTTTCCCTTCTCACCTATTCTTAGACATTTTTATACCTTTAATTTCTTGGATCAGGAATTCAAAAGTTATCTCCATGACCTCCAGGCTCTCTGCTTAAAGGACCTCTCCATGAATCATTTATCTTTATATGGATTCTGTAATATGGTTTTATATCTGTTTAACAGATGAGGAAAACAATATCCAGACAGTAAGATTTGTTCAAGGTCACACAGCAGTTAGTGATACCTAGCCAGGGCTCGGTATTGTCTGATATCTAATCCTCTTTTCCCACATTTTAATTTTTACAAAATAATGGCTATTATTTATTGACTTTAAGTGACAAGCGCTGTCTTAACTAAGCACTTTAGTTATCTCATTTAATCTTCTCATTGGCAAAGAAGTAAACCCAGGATGATTGTATCATTTTCCAAGGTCATAGTGTTAGCAAGCAGCCATACAGGATTTGAACCAAATCTAACTTCAATGTACTATTCCATCGACCATACTCTGCTGACTTTAATTTTTAATTTGCAAATAGGAGAAACCAAAAATCATAATAAATTTGGACAGAGACAGTCTACAATCATGGAACAACTTTATATGTTAGTGTAGTCAATAGTCATTTGCTAACCAGGCAACACTGATGTCTCTATCAATATTTGGAAAACCTAGGTTCCTGTCCAACTTTTACTCTTTATTGGCTTTATAATCTTGAGCAAATCACTCTGAACTGCAGTTTCCTTGCCTTTAACAGATGAATAATTATGCCTACTAGTTTGTAGTAGAGGTCTGAGATCAAGATCTGGAGAGTGAGAGATGACTATAAATTGGAGGGCCGTAGTCACTGAGAGAGGAGACCTAGAAGCATTGTTGGAACCTTCGAGCCAAGGTAAAAATGAGTATTCGACAGAAAGATGTGTTTGCTGGGTACATCTGTGAGGTAGACAATGATAACAGCACCTTACAAATAACGTAGAAATGCATGTAAACTATGCAGCATAATGTAAATGTGACAAACATAACCAGAAAGTATGTGAATAAAATCATGTTTACCAAATTTGTAACTTAAGAGGAAACAGATTTTGAAGGAAAGAAAGCACGTTTATATTTTTGGGGTTGTTTTTGACATAGTAATTATTTTTGTGACTTGATCTAGTTGAAACTGAAAGGCTCATTGAGTGAGGCATCAGATAAACTGGTGTGAAGCATCCACTTTACAATATTTAGAGCACTCCTGGGAGTTTTGAAACTCTTTATATGCCATTTAAAAATAGAGGATTATGCAAAATGAGAGAAGAGATCATTTTTACAACTTCAGTCATATTACTGGGGGCTTTAAGTTGATATTCATAGATTGGTATTTTAATGAGCTACATAAAGTCTCCCTCTTAATGTTTATGACATATGTTTGTTCCTGCAAGCTGTGTTTCTAAGAACTTAAATGCCTAAATACTTCTAATACTCTAATAGCCACAAAGGTGAAAACAGCAAGGAAATACAAGCAGGCTGGATCAGCTGGCATAAAAACCAAAGCTTGTTCATGTACAACACTGAAAAAACTGGTACCTTAGCCTAAATAAATATGATGCAGAAATATATTTCTGTTACACAAGAGTAGTACCATTTAACATGTTGAAAATTTCTAGCTAATCTTTGTACCACTCAATCTAAAAATAGAGAAGGAGGGGGAGATAAAGGTAGAGAAGAGAGCTTCTGGCAAAGTGAAAAATTACCTTTATTAGAGTGGCACCTACCTCTGCTGTGCTGTAGTTAAGTTCTGTCTGAGCTGGTGTTATAAATCCTGTTTTCCAAAGATTTATAGTGTGATTATAAAAAAGGGCTGATATAGAGCCTTCAAATTTTCAGGCCTTAAGATTTAAGTTCATTCATTCATGTACAATTACTGATATATAAAAATTTAACAGTAGGCTTATCAAATATCAGAAGTATTTTAAAGTATTAATATATTTCTAAATATTAGGCACCTAAGACCTATACAAGAATCATTTTATTAAATCTATATGACAGCTCTATGACACTAGTGCTATTTGTATCCATATTTTAAATAATTAAAATGAGTCTCAGAGTAGTTAAGTGATTATTCCAAGGCCACACAGCTAACAAATGGCAAAGCCAGGATGCAAACCTAGAGAGGTTGAGTTTAGCTCCAATTATTTAATTGTGTAGAAGTTAAGCTCACTAGTTCCTATTACCAGATCTAAAACAACACAGAGCATCTCCAGTTGTTTTTATGGCAATAATTGTTGCAAAGTTCTCAAGACAAAAGGGGATTTAAATTCATTTAGCTAAGGGATGCAAGAATGAAAAGAAAGTCATAGTTTTAAATCAAAGTCTTAAATCACTTTTTACTGACACTTTCCCCTAATTAACACTAGAATAGAATATATTTAAATAGTAAAGAATATGTGTCAGAAAACTTTGTCTTACTTTGGAAATAAAACACATCCTTTATGCATTGCTTTCACTTTACCATTTTTCCTTAGAAACATTAGGAGCTCAAAATCTCTGTATGTTATTGTTTGATTCTTTGAAGATCAATTCTTTGAACGTATATGAAATTAATACCCTAATCTACTTGCATGTGAAAATGTGTCTTTTGGAGCTTATAGAGTGTTGATAAGCAGATGCTCTTAGGAGTGATGCCTTCAAATGAAGAAAAATGTCAAAGCATTTACTCATGGTATAGAACATTAAAAAAACAAAACATTAAATATCTGGTATGAGTAGTGGGATTATTTCTATTTTGACTTTTCTCATTTTCCTATCCTTACTAATGTATCTGTTCTATGATAATGCTAATATTCCTTGAAAATGGAAAAGCAAAAATTATAGAGGATACCATGTGCATGTAGGCATATATGCTTATATACATTTTCTACAGGAATAACATACATGCTTGTGTTTAGCCATAAAGGTTTGTGGTTTGTATCATTGTTCTGAGGATCAATTAAAAAAGAAAAAAAGGCAAACCATTAATCTATTTGTTCACTGACTACTGAATACCTACTTAAATGCTCATCACTGTGCCTGTTATTGTTACTACGTAATAATGAGACCAAAGTAAAGAATAAATTATATTTGGATTTTAGTATAACATATCTTAAAAATGTGATAGTACTGGCTTATAAATAAAGACTTTTAAATCAATTTACTTTGGTCTCCTAGTGTTTGAATTCATCATTTTAATAGAGAAGCAGGAGTAATGAGTGACATTTTAAAATGACTTTTCAATACAGCTGGAGATACACAGTACATTCTGCATCCAACCTGGGCAGTTAATCTGTGTCCTGGATCTATTGAACAATGAGCAGAACAGAGTGGTATTAGCGAAACATCACTGAAATAGCACTGAGTCAAAAAAAAAAGAGAGAAAAATAGGAATTTCAGTGATTAGTTCAGTATAATAACAATAACACTGATTTCTCCTACATTTACTTTAATGACTGTATCCATGAACTTCAAACTCTATTTTGGGAATTAGTTCTTATATTCATAACAGCCTTCTGAAGTATAGGGAATTTTTTTGTTTTTTTAAATTTATACATATGGCAATGGAGTAAGAGAAAGTTTAAATTAATATCTATCTATGTATCTATTTCAATATCTAGGTGACTTTATTTTTCAACTGGATAGTCTGACCTTGTGAAGTTCCTACATTTAAACCACCTATACATTAAGACTTGGTTCTTATACCTCATACATACATCTTCCTAAGCAATTAGAGATTTCCCTAATTCATGACCTAGTGTCAACTGCCTATATATTAATTTGGCAATTATTTAGATATTACTTTGTGACCTTTCTTTAGTCATTCTATTAAACTGTTGTTGATCTTACATATCAACTTCTCACCTACATAATAATCTTGCTAGCTGGGTTTTTCTCTTAGGTTGAAAATTCGTGGTTCCAGGACTAGGTTCACTGGTAGATCTAATAGCATGTGTATTTAGCTTGGTCTAATACACTTTTTAATTAGACTTAATATGCACAGAATTTGACCCTTGTCTTATGACATACTTTCCTTTTAAGTTCATGAGTAAGTTCATGTGCTCATTTATTTAGTTCGTATTTTATTTTTAATAATGTAATCGTATCCAGTAACCCTCCATTCAATCCATAAGACAGGACCTTAATGATAACATGTATCTAATAATTCATTCCTTTTCTTCCTCCACCAAATATAATTACCATTCTGTATCACTTGTGTTCATCATTTCATTGCTTTCCTTTTTCTAGAGTTTTACTGCACATGCATATATTCATTAAAAGTAGATTTTATAACTTTAACTTTATAAAAAGTTAAAAAAGCTATATGAAATATTTTGGGATTCTATTTTTTATTTAATATATTGTTAAGCTTCATCTGTATTTTGCATCTTCCTGTAGCTCATTTGTTTTAATCACAGTTGGTTAAAAAACACAGGAAATATTTGTCTACATTTATGGATTGGGAGAGGAGAGTTTACATAAAAACTCAAAGTTCCAGCTTCTCTGAAACAATTGTATGATCTGGAGCTATTTGGTCTGCAGTCTTAAACATGACCTATCAGAGCTTAGAAGCAGCTACTGCTTTCCCTGGGGAGTGTGCACGCTTTACAGTCCCACCCCTGCCAACTTCACTACCTCACATGGCCATATTGTGGAATATGAGTTGGTACCTCTGTTCTTAGACTGGCCGATTAGTAATTAATAAAAGTAATAGCTAATAGTTATGAAAATCACAGAACCTCAACCCTTTAAAATGCTTTTTTTAAAAAAATTAAAATGATAATTTAAAAATGATCTACTCCGGATGATTCATGAGGACAAATTTACTGCTGCTCAGTACCAGGTGGTACCCAAGCGTGTGTAAGAAGGACTGACAATAAATATTTCTCAACACTTGCCTTGGGTCTTTCTGAGTGTGACCTTTAAAAAGCAGCAGTAACTATTTACCAAAAGCCAGAAAAGGTCTGGAATAATACATTTCTTGTTTAGTGCTTTAAATTTGTTTAACCTATCTACATTTTACCCTGGGTCATTTATTAAAAGAAAATGTTCTAAGGTTCTGTGTTTATATAGTCAAAATATATTGACAAATTGAAGCATTCATCCAGATAACTTAAGCAAAGAGCCATGATGTTAGGAAAATAATCTCCTTGACTAGGGTCCTTGGTCAAAATGACATTTTTTGGCAGTCTACTTCAAGCAAACATTCTTTATCTCTTATTCATTTGTTCATACACTGGAATATTTTTTGAGTATTTACTATGTGCTAGGCATTGTCCTTGAGGTTTATGTCATAATAGCTCTCTTTTGATAATATTCATTCATTGCCACAATGTACTTAAACCCAAAGAAAAAATACTTGAAAAGCCAATTAGTAAAAAAATAAAATATTTGTTTTCTATTGATTTCAGGTTTTTATGCTTTTCTTCTGGATGTTAGATCCAAACAGCAAGAAGAATAATATCTAACCTTACCTGAAAAAAGTATCAGGAAATAAACATCCCTTTAAAATAGCTAGATAGAAATAAAACCCAGACACAGCCAAACTGAAGGCTGTGATTAGTTCATTTGGGATGTAGAGATATGGAAAAGAAAGTACAAATCTACAAGGAAATGCAGCATAGGACCCGATGGAATAGGGAATTAAATAACTACAAATCAGGGAAATGTTCGCTGAGGAAGAGCCACCCAAGTGAACATCTGTAGTTTCAAGCTTTAACAAGTCTGGGGAAGTATGTACTGGTAGAATGTTCACTTCTAAAAATGACATATCAAGTGTATACCACCCTGAAAACCAAAAAATGTGGAACACTTCACAGAATTCAGCGAAGGCAGTGTTTTAGATTTTTGCAGTTCTTTAACATGCTCTAATTCACAAAAAGGCCTTTGCATTGTCTCCCTTTTCAGTTGGCCAAGCGAGAAATGGTTTAGGAACTTATGGACAGCTTCTGATTTTACTTCAGACATGAATGCTACAGCATCAGCAGACACGAATCCACATTTAAATTTCAAAGGATTTGTTCCTGGAGAGTAACATCAAATGTAACCCTGAAAGGAATCTTTAGATGCTTAAAATATCTTCACATTTTTGCTTATCATAAATATTCCAACAAGGTACAACATATTAATGGCTAATGCTTTTTTCCACCCTGGATAAAAATTCAACTGAGCCAAAATAAAAAGGATAAAAAAAATTTTTAATATGTTAGTTTCTTTATAAAGACATAAGTTCAGCAATAAAGAAAAATACTATCAAAGAAAAAGAAAGAGAACCTTTTTGACAGTGTAGGTCAAATCAAATGTTTATGAAAATTAAGTGGCTTAATAAAATGTGCATGATCAAACAAGAGGAAGGAGTCCTTGTAAGTTAGGCATAGAGAATAAAAACTGAGAAGCAACTCCAAAAAGCTGTAATGGCCATTCAGTAGCACCTAACAATGACTTCAAAGCTAGTTAAATCCAAACTAGAAAGTGATGAACAAGAAAGAATGCCCACTCAATAGGGGGCTGCAAATAGACATAGGGGAAAAGTACTTTTGAAACTTTAGATAAGGGAGGTTATTATTTTTACAAGTTTCCCCAGAAGGAGAAATCACCCATAAAGTACAATAATGTTACCTTAAAATTATTAGAAGACACTTGTTTCAGATTATATTATACCATTAATTGTTCTCCATTTCTTTTTCCAAGTAAGCCAATTAATTCTAAAAGCTTAGCAACAAAACAAAACAATAAGACAATTCAGCATAAAAGTTATTTAAAATACTCAGTATGCAACTCTACACAGTTCTATTAAAATTTACAGAGCATTTTTTGCTATAAACATATCAAACACCCACATTTATAAAATACATAGACTCACTCAATATTAAAGACACTGCTTATATTTTAGTATGCAAAAATATAGATATAAATATATATGATATCACCTGGATGAATCTCCAGAGACTTAGGCCTAGTGAAAAATGCCAATCCCCAATCTTACTCAGATGATTACATTTACACAATGTTCTTGAAATGATAAAATTATAGAAATGAAGTGGCTGCCAAGGATTAAGGATGGGGTGAAGCTGGAGGAAAGTGGGTGTGGCTATAAAAGGAAGCATGAGAGATCCTTGTGGTGATGGAGTTATTATTTATCTTGCCGTGTCAATATCAATATCCTGGTTGTGATACTGTACTATAGTTTTGCAAAATATTACCATTGTGGGAAACTGGGTAAAGGCAACATGGGACCTCTCTGTATTATTTCTTACAACTGTATGTATATCTACAATTATCTCAAATAAAATGTTCAATTAAAAATTATGGTGTTACAGAAATGCATGGCTATTAATCACTTTGAATAAATGAAATGAAGTAAAATAATTCTAAAAACCATTATAAAAGACAAGAAGAGAATATTTTGTTGAGGAAGCCTGAGCATGGATGTCTGAGAGAATTTTATAATTTGCTTCTATATCCAGGAATATTGAGCGAAAAATCAGATAGAAAAAATCTAGCTTCAGTTTATAATGGAAAAATGTAACCATTCTTGAATTTTTGAGAAAGTATTATATACAAAGGATAACCCTAAGTTCTTGGAGAAAAAAGCGTATATGAAAGAGCTCCTTAATCTCAAAAAGTTAACGATGTCTTATAAACTTTAAACTAGGGCTAGATTCTAACATCGGTTGAAATCGTTCCTCAGTGACTCTGGTAGTGAGACTTTGGTCACATGATTTAATCTTTTTGAAATTCATTTTACTCATCTGTAAAAGACTAATGGTTCCTACCAAAGACTGAATGAGATATTTTGTGTAAAGGTCTTATCTCTGGGTCAGGTACAGTATAGATATCCAATCAATGGTAGTTATTACACTGTTTTCAGGGGTTCAAGCATTTGAGGCAAAGACCAAGCCTCCACCTTCTTGAGCAGTTTACCCATGTGCCCAGCACACACTTCATGGCCATAGGATATTGTAACCATTCATACAATGGCTCCCAAACCAGCATCACTGGTAACATACATTTCCAAGGGTCCCTAAGCGTCCTCTGTACTATTATTTTCTAATGGAGAAGTGGCAGGAATTCACTAGCTAAAATTTAAAAAGGTGGAAATACCTGAAGAGTCAGAAAGAGTTGTATATACCCAAGAAAGAAAACAATCCTTTCAATATGGTGAAGACACTTTCCCAGAATGAAAATAATCTGGGGTCACTGAGTTAAGTCAACAACAAAACCCTTTGATTCAGTCAAGCTAGAAACTCAATCAGTTTCAATTCCTCCCCCTCTGGCACCTTCCACATCCAGCGAGAACTTAAGTTCCATGAATTAAACTTTCTAACCTACCTCTTGGTTGCTCTTCAGCCTTAGCTCTACCCTACTTGCCAAGACACAAGTGTATATTATTTTTCACCTATATCTATGCAATAGCCTCCTCACTGAACTCTGAATGCTCATTCTTTTCTTGCTGCTAGTTACAATCTGAGAACACACAGTTACGCTGCGCATTCTTTCCAATGATTACCACTAGCCATATCCTGAAAACTCATAATGTCATGTAATTTCCTGGTCAGAAGAAATCTTTGGTAGATTTCCATTGGCTCCAGCATAATGTCTGAACTCCTCAGCATGGCACTTAATATCCTCTGTGATCTGACCCCGATTTCATGCCACCCATCTCAACACAGTCTATGATCCTGCCAAAAGAAACTAACTCTAATCCTGCTGACTTGCACATCTTCATGAATATGGGAATCTCTCCACTTCTCCATCACTTACAAAAATCCTACTCATCTGCAAGAATGAACTCAAATCCTACTTCCTCCCTGAAACCCCTTTTAATTCCTAAGAACAATGAAAGTGAACAGAAAAAACTCAACTTTTATGTAGCACTACAACTCATCAAATATGTTTATTGTATTATTTCTTTGATTTTTATTTAGATTATATTTAATTTTAATATCTCTAACTTGGATTGTATGTTGAATTAAAAAATAATGTTATAAATACTCAAAGGCCGAATCTATGCCTAGTAAGACTATCTTTGAATCCACAGTATGCTATGCTCCTTGGTATTCGCCACACACAGTACACTGAGTTCTAAACATTCAACAGATATTTTTTGAGTAAATGAAGGAATGACTGCACACATCTGTATCCCTGGACGAATATACCACAGTGCAATATATCTAGTAAATACCCAGTAAAAGCTATTTGAGTAAAATAGCTCTAGTGAAATATTATTATATTTCTAGAACTCACAGAGTCAATTTGAGTGAAGCATCACTATAATATTTTTGAAGCTTAAATAGCCAAGCCATAGAACGTGGATAGAAGGACAAATAAACAACTGCGGAAGAAATAAGGAAATAACAAAAGCTTAAAGAAAGGATAGTTTGTAATGCTGAAGGATGAAATGAGAAGCCATTGTGAAAGAGTGGGAAATGGAAAACTGTATTAAATATGTAAGAGTAAACAAAAGATAAAGTGAAATATCATGACTCTATGAGATGAGAGGAAACAGCCAGTTGTTTTTATTTTTCTGCCTTTACACAGAAGCTAAGCTAGGAAATGTTACTAAAAACCAATATATAGCAAAAGGAAAATGATAAATGTCAGTTGTGTGAAGTACACAGTGTTAGGTATCAGGGATACATGAAAGAAAAAAAAAAAAGGAAAGATGTTGTTATGCCCTAGCCATTTCCCCTCAAAATCTTACAACATGTGTATAGAAACTTAATGGGTAAATGCACGGCTATGCCACACAGTACAAATTATATTCAAGAATATTGGTGATGAGGGATTTTGGTGGGATTCTAATAGGTAATAATATTTTTATGTTATGTACAGCAGTTCACCATAACACTAATACACTGCAACACAGCAAAAGGCCTCTGATTCAAAGACATACATTTTTGTAAAATGCTGATGGGTTTATATATATATTTTTTATATTTAATATATTTGATATGTGTCCATTCTCCAGAACATTTACCTGCCAATAAAAACCCATTCTCCCATCATTGTGTTTAAAATAAAATCTACTCCATTTCCAAAAATTTAGATGAGAAGGTTCTCTGGCTATTTGTGACGGTCTTTCTCAACAGAGAATTTTTAACTGGAGGAAAAGGTGATATTTGGATAAGCAAAAATGAGCCTTTATCTATAAAATTAACTACTCTGAAATATTTTTGAAAGGATTTTTGATATGCTAACAGCAATTATTACTCTTTAGAATATTCCCTCTTTCCAGTCCAAAAATTTTTGAGGAAATTGCTTTTTATCTATAATCAGTTTTATGCTTAATCAAAACCTTTCCTGAAACATTTCAACAAATGTGACACACCAGGAAATTCTATGTAGCAAAATGAAATGTTACTCACTATGACTAACTTCTAATGCAAATAAACCCAAATGTCAAAACAATGTGGAAGTTATAAGAACAATTGCAAGCTGAGAAAAAGATTTACAGTTCCTCCCAGTCCCCCATTTATTTTATAGCAGCCATATGAGATTTTATTTCTGGATGAAAGCTGCATTGATAAAGAGGTTTAATTGTCTGTCAGTGTGCCTTATGGTGAAGTTGCTTCATTTATTTCAAGCCTGAATCTCATTACCAGTTCATTTCTCCAGGCTCCTCTCCATCTTAAGGCAGTGCTTAATTAGTGTGGCCATGGTGATGAGGGCAAATACAGCTTGCTTTCCCTTCCCCATCTTCTCCTGAGGAATCTAATACACTATTGATTTTCCACCCTCAGATAGATCAGGCACCATTCAGTCATGTTATTAGCTGTCCATTAACTTGAATTCCCCACTTTCATGGGCTGTCAACACCATCAAGGCCATCCAATGAACCAATCAACAACTAGGTAGCACCTGCAGTTGGGAATCTCTTTGAAAACCATGCCTAAAATACTGTTCTTTGTTATTTTTTCTCCAGAGGAGTTTATATTCCTATCCTCATTTTTCTTATTTAGCATTTGAATAAGGTTTTCATTTCCTAACAACTATACTTGGAAAGAGGTGTTTGCTTTTGAAAGGTTGATTGTGTTATCTGCCGACAAGCCATAATTTACTCAAAACTAATTCTACCCCTTTTCCACATCTGTAATATTTTGAAAATAATCTGACACTATAAACAGTTAGAACTTGTCAAAGCAAATAGATCCTTCTAATTTTAGAAAAAAGATCTTTATTAATTTTAACTCTAGTTTTAAGAGACGATTGCATCAAAAAGCAAAGGGGGAAAAAATGAACACCTCACTCCACCACCACACATACACATGAATGTTCAACCGTTAAACCAAGAGGAAAAAGAAAACCTGACTGTGATTTTTTAAAAGTGTGTATCAACATAGGAGGATTCACATTCAGCAATACCTGTGTCCTTGAAAAAATGACGACCACAAAGGTCTCTTCAGAGGGTGGAAAGTCTGAACTTTTGCATTCAATTTTAGAAATACTCTTGATTTTTTTAAAGTTATATATTATTTACAAAGATATTCATTGTACAATGAAAATATAGTGATCATGCCCTTTGTCTGACATGTCATTTCTTCTCTACATGTTGAAGCTCTATTCAAGTACCCTTTTCTCTGTGAGTACTCCCTGATCTCCCCTATGAAAACAACTGCAATTTCTTCTCTGTTCCCATTGTCTTTGATTTATTAGGGCACTTCTGACATAGCATGGCTTATAGTAAAAGCACTTTTCTTCCCTTGAGGACAGGTAGTAAGTCTTCATTCATTCATTCACTCAGTCAGTTGGTCAATCATTCTTCTAGTCATTTATCCATTTGATAAACATTTATTACAAATCTATAATGTGGTAGCTACTGTGCTAGGAGTCAAGGAAAATTAGATAAAAGATAAACAGAAGTCTGTCTTTAGGAAGCTCACGGTCCAGTGAAAGAGGTACTATATAATTAAAACACACTGTCATTACTAAGTTAAAAATCAACTGTAATTTACTGAGAGCTTACAATGTAGCAGGCGCTAAACTCTGTGCTTTGCGTGCATAACTGGATTTAAATCACAAACTACCAAATGTTAGTTATCATTGTCCCAATTTTATGGAGGAAATTGAGGCCAAAAAGAGTCAGTTAACTGCCTATGTTCACATCACACAGTTGATAGAGGTAGAAGCCTTTGAAATCAGACCTGGCCAACTTCACAACAGTCATGTTCTTGGCATCTTTCTTGCTGCACAAGGGAATGTGGAGGCCCTAGAAGCAGGATGGCCACATAACATATCACCCAACCCAGGACAATATAAATACTATATTGAGAGGGAAAGGGGGTACTAACCGAACAGAATGCTGAAAATAGACACATAAATCGGGAGTGTCCCTAGATAACCTAGAAAAATGTACACTCTACCCAGAGAGCTACCTTCCTTACCCTTTACAAGGATTTTAGAAAGCTTCTGGCGGGGATGACTTGTAAACTGAACTTGAGGAATTTGGGAGAAAGAACACAAAGTAACTTTTTAGATATAAACCACAGCCTGTGTAAAAGCCTGGTGGCTTGAGACAGTGGTTCCTCCAATGGGCCATGGGGAAACCACCCTTAGAAGTTAATATGACTGGAAGCCAGGATGTGAGAATGAAGATATTGGATTGTAAATCAGGGCAGGCATGGTCAGATGACAAGGAACCTTGTTTGCTGCACTAAAGAGGTTTGACTTTATTCAAAAGCTTTGGGAAGCAGAGTCACTTCAGGACTTCAAACCGAGAGACAAGATTAGCCATGAACTTTTAAAAGATGATTTCAGCAGTGAGGCAGAGCTTTAATATAAGCATGTTAAATTCATAAAAATAATTTACTTCATGGTGGACATTAAAAAACAACTGTGGGTAGGTAAACACTTTTAACATAAGGATGTGCTGAGTCATGCAAAATTTAACCCATGTTGAAAGATTCCTATGTTGTCTAGAGTCTGGCTTAGCAAAATGTGAGCGGCAATGAGAGCATATGATCGCATTGTGGGTTTTCATTTTAAGTAAAATATTGGAAAACTCAAGGAAGATTTTTCTTGCCATTTTTTTGCTCGACAAGAAACACAAACTCCATACTCCATTAATGCAAAACCTGAATAAACTAAACTAATCATGCCTTCTGTGATCCACAGAAAGCTCTAAGAGTCGCCATGGGTCATAGCAAAGTTTTAGGGGACATCTTTAAAGAGGACGCATCAACCTTGACAGCTGCCATGAGGAATCCCTGACTCAGCAAATCACATCAGCGCTGCATCCCAGCCAGAGCATCGAGAAACACTGCAACTTTTGGAAAAAAATTCATTGCCTGACAGAATTAACTCCACAGATTTTTTCACAGTTTATCTCTCTTTGAGTCTCTGCATTGACTAACAGTAAGTTTTCTTTTCACAGGGGCACCTATTTCATGCTAGCAAATTCTTTTGAACTTTTTATTTCTGAGATTAATTAAATAAGGCTTCCTTCTCAATTTCCTTACCATGTTTAACTAAATGGTTAAAATGATGGCATATATACTGCCAGTTAACATAATCACTGATACCTACCACTAATAAGTTTTAATCACTTTCTGTAACTGTTTATCCAGATACGGAACTGTATTCTCTCCTTTAATCTCAGAACTCTAGGGACAGCCTTCAATGAGAATGAATAATGTTACCACACGTTTAAATGGAATCTGTGCCAAGAGAATCTCTAGCATATTTTCAGATGAAACCGGGCCTTTTTGAAAGTGTACTACCAAATAAAATTGAACGCTCTCTCCCTCACATATGTTAAAACCTGGAGATCATAAACAAAATCAAACACTGTAAATTAGCACATATACCAGCATGGCCTATATCATGGCCTGGTATCTACAGCAGAAAATAATATTTGCAATTTTAAAAAGGTTTTAGGTATAAGTTATAAATTATTTCAAAATGCATACATGTGGATTTTCATATTCAGATCTCACGACACATTTATGAGATTTGGATCAGATGTTTATCATCTTCAATTTATAGAAAAAGAAAGCTGGTTCCACGCAGAACCTGGACTAAAATGTCTGCTTCATACCTCCTACTGTTTTCCCTTGAACATTTGCTTTTTGATTTATACAGTTGATTCAAGGACTGCTTTTGGTTTTAATAGAAATGTCCAGTTTTAATAAAGCAATTTATCTTTAATATGAGTAACTATCAGAATTTCACATCAGGGAGCCCAACTTAGTTGATACCTTCATTTTGTGGCATTTTCATTCAATTAATGAGATCTTATTTAAATAAACAAAGCTAAGATTCCTGATAAATGCATAACCAGGCTTTTATGTAATGGATTTTCTAATGGCTTATGTATTTTTAAGACATTGTTCACTTTTTGATTTTTGGTTATAACACTCATTTGCTTTATGTTCTGTTCTTTAAACTGGAAGTGATTCTACCTATTAGTAGTTTAATAGACAATCCTTTTACTACTCAAAGTGCTACTGATTTACGGAGGAGCCGCCTTTATGGGATTTGGTTAGAAATGCAGAGATTCAGGGCTCACACTGAACTAATCAAAATCTGAATTTTTTTTTTTTTTTTTTTGGTTGCAGTACGCAGGCCTCCCACTGCTGTGGCCTCTCCCGTTGCAGAGCACAGGCTCCAGACGCGCAGGCTCAGCGGTCATGGCTCACAGGCCCAGCCGCTCCGCAGCATGTGGGATCTTCCCGGACCGGGGCACGAATCGTGTCCCCTGCATCAGCAGGCGGACTCTCAACCACTGCGCCACCAGGGAAGCCCCAAAATCTGAATTTTAACAAGATGCCTAAGTGACTCAGATGCATATGAAAGTCTGAAAAGTATTATTTTATACTCTATTTAGTGTATCACTTCTGAATAGGACTGCAGAAAACTGTGACTACCAGACACACAACTTTTAACATATTTTCTTATTGTCTTCCACACTTGAAACAACCTTTGAAGCAGCAAATTCCCTGCTATTGATAAAAATGTTCTCCTCCTTTTACCTTTACCAAATAATTTTCTAAGTGGGTATATAGGCAGATGGACATAGACATATATATATTACACAAAGAACAATTTTATCATTCACATCTGAATTTTCTACTTTTAAGATAAAACAAATTTTCAAAGACTGAATTACAAGATGTGAAATATAGATAATCAAATATACTAAGTATATAGCCATAAACAGAGGAAAAATTTTTGTTCAGGGAGGTTAATGAAACTCTCAGTGGAAACAGGTCCAATCCTGTAAAATCTCATTAAGAGCTTTATTGCAAGTTGTAACAAATTAGCAGCATTATGCATGAGATTTGTATTTAAATTTCCTTTTCCTGTGAATTGCGTTTGCTTTGGTCCAACATTTATGGGGAAATGCTTTGATTTTATCAGATGAATGTTAATACCACCTCAGTGATATGCTGCAGAGAAAGTACTTGGAGAAGAAAGATAAAACAGCTAATCCAGACATAAGTTTGGAGCTACATTAATTAAACTGTGGGCAGTTACGCTTGTAAGTACATACCACTCACTCACTGACAATGAATCACTGCATTATTAGGGGGAGCTGGTGTGGAGTGATAATGGGCGGGTATCTTTGTCATTAATTAGAGGCTGTGCCACACCTCTGACTACTTCTGTCAGGACTTGATCTCTCTATGAAATTCCAGGAGCTATTTCAGTTACTCTTTATAACTGCTTTCTTTGTAAACCTAGAGCAGAGATGTTCCATTATACACTGTGTTTTTATTCACAGCTGGATACACTGACTCCAAAACACTACATAATTGTACCCTATATTCATATCAATTGAAATAATTTTGGATTTAATGATTGACTATTCAAAAGGCTGAGTGAGTGACTAGAGGAATTATCTGTTTTTAACACAGGCTTGATAGAATGGACTCACATACATTATATTAATACATAAAAACAATTCTTTGCAGATCTAAATCCAAACAATTTTAAAGGCTCCCTTTGGGGCCATGAATATTCCATCTGACAATCTACACTGATCAAATAAATTGAACAGCTGCCAAGTTTTCACTTTGCTGTGTGTAGACCGTCCAAAGTTATTCACATTCATTCACTAATTTTTGCTCTGAAGAATAAATATGAATGGTTTCTAAAAGTGATTTGAGTTCTAAGCAGAGCTCTACTTGAAACTTTGAATAGTTACAAAAATGAAATGATTAAGCCTTTGAAATTCCTTGCCATGAACGGAAATTTCCCATCTGCTTATTAAGAAAACATTCAGAAAATTGGATAATTATAATCATTTATATGTAGCTAGCATCTTTCTACAGTGGTACTCATAGACCCATTGTCTCATTAACCCTCAAATCATTGCCAGAGTGGAAAAATGGAAGCCCTTTGAATATTCAGTGGTGGTGAAAGCCACAAGTTATTAGTTAAAAAAGTACACACACACAAACACATATGCACATAAACACACACACATTTGTTTGTGTGTTTGTTTACTTAATTACTTCATTTACTCCAGGATGTTATTCCCAGAAAGATATTGCTTTACCTTTTAAGGTCACCTATGAAAGTCTCAGAGAGTTTCTAAATACCACTAACATGGGTTCTACAAAGTCAATCACATTTAAAAAAAAATTAACAAATATTCTTAATTAATAAGGGCAGTGTTGAGAGTTCCCACTAAAATAACATAATTCAGTAGGTTTTCTCAAAAATTATTACTCCTAACAAAAACCTAAATAATATAAAAGAAACCAGTGGTTTTCCATTGTTATAAGTTCTGTTATTCAAAAAAATCACAAAATATTAGCAGAAATCCCATCTCAGTCAAACATAATAATTTACATATTTTGGGGGGGTTTCCACATTTAAATTTTATCCATTTTCAAACTGAACTCCTCTCTACTTTTGTAATCTAGCAGTAGAGATATAGTCATAACCTCTTGCCATTGTATCCCTAACACTCCAGTTAGGATTATTCCCTCTGATTAAGCCTTATAGGTCATTTTAAATGCATGTATTCTCTGCAAGAGTAAAGGAGACCTAGGTATTAAGCCATTCTGTTAATAACACATATTTATTAATCATAATACCACATATTTATTAATCATAAATTAATTGTGAATTAGTTTACTAGATGAGCTGACTCTCATATGGAAATCCAGATTGTAAAAGAAAAAAATGAATCTGTATAAATGAGTGTGATGGTAGGAGGTATCAATGATAGGAGAACTGGCTTTCTTATGAGTGGTTCTCAGGGACAGAACTGGGGAGCTGTGTCATCTGTTCCTGCTCTCCTATCAGTATTTTAGGGTGTTACCTAATTAAAAGCAGAAGCATAAAGGAGTCATGCTATCTCGCTCCAAAAAGAATTTATCTACATTCTTATTTATCAAGAGTGCTATTTGTTGGCATGATTTGAGTTTATCCATTCATAAAATTAATGTTTCTATATTAATGTAAAATTGAGAGTCTCCAAAGGACCAGGGGCTGTGATAGATACTGTGGCTACAGTGACAAAATTACATGGTCTCTGTCTTCACAGAATCTGTGGTTCATTTACCACCCACAAAAATACTCACGTACCTCCTGGACCATGTGAAAAGCATTATGATGGAGTCTTAGGGGATAAAGGAATAGAAAAAAGAGGTAGCTGGCCCAGCCTGGGGGAATTAGAGAGTTAAATTCAGTTGAAAAAGGGAGTCAGAGGAAGGGCACCTTGTATTAGTGTGTTCAGATGAGATTTCAATACTTAACTACAATTGCTTTGCCATTTCTCAGCAAAGCATGAGAAAGAATATGAAACCAAGAGTTCCTAAATCTCAGATGGTTCTTTAATGTTCTATGTCAGATGTCCTAATTTTTACTTAATTCTCATCCACACAGAAAAAGAAAGAAGGCAGCACTGACACTAACTGACTGATGACAAGCTTCTGTGAACAGGTTACGAGAAGAATTTCAGTCAACTTAATGAAGTTGCAACCAGCCACTCACTGGAACCATGCCAGAAGAAGAGGTTAATAATATGTCGAGAGAAAATACAGCAAATGCTTATCAATTTGAGGAGAGGTTTATTTTCATTTTTGTAAAAAAATTACTTCAATTGTGTTTCCCAAAATGAACAGTTTCCACATAATAGAAACTCACAGCAAGTGCTATGAAGCAAAAAGAATCATCAATGTTCAGTTTCTGAACTCATTCTACAAGGTTAGCATCACCCTGATAACAACACCAGACAGAGATATCACACACAAAAAAAGGAAATTACAGGCCAATATCACTAATGAACATAGGTGCAAAAATCCTCAACAAAATATTAGCAAACTGAATCCAGCAATACATTAAAAGAATCGTACACCATGATCAAGTGGGATTTATCCCAGGGATACAAGGATGGTTTAATATCCAAAAATCAATCAATGTGATACACTACATTAACAAATTGAGGAATAAAAATCATATCATCATCTCAATAAAGGAAGAAAAAGCTTTTGACAAAATTCAGCATCCATTTATGTTAAAAACTCTCCACAGAGTGTGTATAGAGGGAACATATCTCAACATAATAAATGCCATATATAATAAGCCCACAGCTAACATCATACTCAACAGTGAAAACCTAAAAACATTTCCTCTAAGATCATGAACAAGAGAAATTACGGAAACAATCCCATCAAACACAATAAAATACCTAGGAATAAATCTCACAAAGGAGGTAAAAGCTCTGTACTCAGAAAACTATAAGGCACTGATGAAAGAAATTGAAGACAACACAAAACAGACGGAAAGGTATACTGTATTTGTAGATTGGAAGAATTAATACTGTAAAATGACCATACTACACAAGGCAATCTAAGAGATTCAATACAATCCCTATCAAAATACCCATGATATTTTTCACAGGACTAGAATAATCCTAAAATTTGTATAGAACCACAAAGATCCCTGAATTGCCAAAGCAATCTTGAGAAAAAAGAACAAAGCTGAAGGTATCACTCTCCTTGACTTCAGGCTATACTACAAAGCTATAGTAATCAAAAGAGCATGGTACTGGTACACACACACACACACACACACACACAAAACAGACACATAGATCAGTGAAACAGAATAGAGATCCCAGAAATAAATCCACATATCTGTGGTCAATTATTCTATGATAAAGGAGACAAGAATATACAATGGACAAAAGACAGTGTCTTCAATAAGTGGTGCTGGGAGCACTGGACAATAACAACATGTAAAAGAATGAGATTAGAAAATTTCCTTGCACCATATACAGAAATAAACTCAAAATGGATTAAAAAACTAAACGTAAAACGTGAACTCATACAACTCCTAGAAAAAAACATAGGCAGAACACAGGCAGAACATTTATATGACATAGATCACAGCAATATTTTTTTGGGGTCTGTTGCCTAAGGCAAAGGAAACAAAAGCAAAAGAAAACAAAAGGGACCTCATTAAACTTAAAAACTTTTGCACAACAAAGAGAACTATTCACAAAACAAAAATACAACCTACCGAATGGGAGAAAATATTTACAAATGATATGACCGATAAGGGGTTAATATCCAAAATATACAAACAACTCATACAACTCAATATCAGAGAAACAGATAACCCACTTAAAAAATGGGCAGAAGAACTGAATAGAAATTTTTCCAAAGAAGGCATACAGACGGCTAACAGGTACATGGAAAGATGCTCAGCATCATTAATCATCAGAGAAATGAAAAACAAAATCACAATAAGATATCACCTCACACCTATGAAAATGGCTGTCATCAAAAAGAGCACAAGCAACAAGTGTTGGTGAGAATGTAGAGAAAACAGAACCCTCATAAACTGTTGGTGGGAATGTAAATTGGTGCAGTCACTGTGGAAAACAGTATGGAGGTTCCTCAAAAAATCAAAAATAGAGCTACCATATGATCCAGCAATTCCACTCCTGGGTACAAATCCAAAGGGAAAAAAACCCACTAATTTGAAAAGATACAGGCACCTCAATGTTCATAGAAGCGTTACTTACAATAGCCAAGAGAGGGAAGCAATCTAAGTGCCTACAGTAGAATATTATCCAAGTTCTACAGTAGAATATTATTCAGGTTTAAAAAAGAATGAAATTTTACCATTTGCAACAACGTGGATGGACCTAGAGAGTTTTATGCTTAGTGAAATAAATCAGATAGAGAAAGACAATTACTCTACGTTATCACTTATATGTAGAATCTAAAAGATAAAACAAACCAATGTATATAACAAAACAGAAACAGACTCACAGATATAGAGAACAAACTAGTGGTTACCAGTGAAGAAAGGAAAAGGGAAGGGATGAGATAGGGGTATGGGTTTAAGAAACACAAACTATTATGTATAAAATAAATAAGTAACAGGGATATATTGTACAGCACAGGGAAATATAGCCATTATTTTGTAATAACTTTAAATGGAGTACAATCTATAAAAATATTGCATCACTGTGTTGTACACCTGAAACTAATATAATAGGGTAAATCAACTCTACCTCAATAAACAACAGTCATCAATGTTCATGTCCTTTTCAATACTGATTTTGAAAACTCACATTTGTAATTTTTATTAAGGATTATGATGATAATTAATATTATAATTACTCTGGCACATTCTTATTTTTGGATTTACTTCTTATTTTCATGATGTCTACAAAAATGTTCATGGATTTCATACAGCAGTTGTCATTATTGGGAACCTGAAAGAGCATGCTGATAGTAGTGATTGAGAAAAGAAATGAGGAGCAAACCTTAAACAAATCACTTACTTCTCCCAGGTTTCTGGGGCCAGAAGCTAGTCCACTTACACCCAGCATGCATCTCTCATAGATTAGCAATGAATCTACACTTGGAAGTCTCTACCTATTGCCTACTTCATTTCTAAATATGAATATAATCTTCTATCATGACTTTGTGCCAAAACAAAGTAAGTGTGATCCTGGGAATCTTTAAGCAGAAAGCTAGTCTGGACTGGAGATCGACTTGGGTAGTCCACCTTTTGACTCCTTTCCCCTAGTATCACATTGATTTCTGAGGCCACGAATCCTTCTATGCCTGGGGCATGACGAATAGAAGAAATCCATTTCACTCTTTCTCTTTGGGAGTGGAGGTGATGAGAATGATTTCTGACCTCCCTCTAGAGTCCAAAGTATATGACCAGCTTTGCCATTCAGACATTTGAATATTAATAGAAGTCTACTTTGTTAAAATTTTCAAAGAACTGTATACTTGGATATTTGCAAATTCCTTTAACACAGTTAAATATATTGAGCAGCTTGAGAAAAAGAGCATTGTCTTACTGTATGATCTGGTCTTCTTTGATCTTCTAATTTCAGACTACTCTGATCTGAGGTCGTTGTGAATGTACTGATCTCTTGTCATTACATCTGATATTCTTCACGACCCTTATGATGACTAACACATGGATGAATATGTTTGCTATGCAAGTTCCAGGAAATGGATTTCTAATGTCAAATGCAGAGAAATCATTTGCTCTTTACTGCCCATGCCCTCCTAGGAAAAGTTATGAGAATAAAACCACTATGAGCCTCATTTTCTTCAAAATCATTTGTCAAATTTCCCTCAAAGCCTTTCTGAATTCAGTAACATTTGTGAAATATTTATTTACTTTCTGATTTGTTGCTACAAAATAAGGTAAGACATATAACTTACACAGGTAACTAATGCTCTATGAAATAAGGTTTCCATGATTATATTAAGTGCATTTTAGAAAGTTTTACACTATTAAAGTATATAGATTGTATTGGTACCTGATTAAATCAGCTCAAGTTGTGTAGAAGACCTTTAGGGGTCACCATGGGAGACAGGTGGGAAGGCCAAGTGCGTGGGTTTCCGATTCTTCCCCATAATTGTTTTAACCACAGTAGTTCCATTTTAATCTATTTTATACACTCAGTGTCCATTAAAAATGTCATACGAAAAACTATTCTACTGCTAAACATGTTTGAAAATTCACTCCTTGAATGTGATATTTATAGTAGTGTCTGTAAAATGTTACACATATAATATGTATGTATATATGGGCTCTTACACAAGACAGTGACTCCCCTATCATGTTTTTTAGCAATCTAATTTAGCACACATCATTGCTATTGCTAGTGACTTTCCAGGTAACCTGCAAGATGTGTGACAACTGCCCTTAATTTAATTTTCATTAAATTGATTTCATTAATGTTCAGGCTACCTGTTTGTTACTAAAATTAGATTTTTCTTCTTGAACTAAATCCAGCTCCATACCTGTGTTACATTTTTTTCCATAAAGCACCTTTATAACTTTAACTTTTGAAACTTCTTCAGCAGGTTCAAGGTCTGTGTATCTATTTTTCAGACCCTGTCAAGTTACCCTCGTACATTTAACTCAGTCATGTTGACCATGAAGAAACAACATGACAAGGGTGCTGAGGCAGAAAAAGGCTTGTCCAGTCATAAATCCACAAATGCCCCCAAGAAAGTGTCCACAACATTTGATATGAGGGCTGCATGCCTGATGAACTCTCATTGCCCCTTGCTGGGGCAGAGAGAAATGGTTAGATGCTACAGACAAGCCTCCTCTGATCAACCTGATCCCTCTGCCTCTTTCCACTCTGATTAGGCTATTACTTTTCAAAAGGTGGGACCGCTGCTGGCCAAGTCCCACAGCTGCTGAGATGAAAAAAGTTAGTCTTTGTGACTGGGTCACCAGGTTTCCCTTTTCTACCTGAAAATATATGCTTAACTCTTTTTTGTGTGTAGGGCCAAGGAATGCTGAGCAGAAAAGCAATTTATTTTCCCTAGAAACACACAGGGAGAATATTTATCAAGGTTTAATAGGGTATAACATGGAAATCCTAAAAAGTAAATAATAGATACTATTATTTATACCCTCAGGGCAGACTGCCTGAAAGAGACAGAAGAATCAGCAATATAGGTTTTAAATGATGTTTGAATGGTTACCAAATTAAAGCTAAATTATGAGACAAAGGATTTGAAGATGTGTTGTAAACAACTTTACAAATATAACTCATCGTTATTACATATTATAGCTTGGCTCTACAAAGACTTATAGGAACTACTGAACCTTAGGGTAAGTAAATAAGCACTAAGCAGGAACTGACCATATGTATGTCACTATGTTATGAACTGTGATAACTAAGAGAATCCCTGCCCTTAAGATTTTTATAATTTAATAGGAGATAGCAGCATACAAATAAGGATGGAAGAACTGGAGACATGGACTAGTCAGGAGTTATGCAGATTTTCAGATAAGAGACACATGAATGTAAGATAAGAATGAAGAAGAAACTTTCAGAGAAGGAAATCTATTTGGATATATAGAGTGAAGAAGATGAAGGACCTAAGTATGATCCCCAAGTTTTACTTTTAGACTAGGAGGTGGATGGAGCCATTTTAAGAGCTGGGCAGTGCATAAGGATGAGCAGGTGAGTACAGCAAGTAGAGAAATAATAATGAATTAAGTTTAAGGCATACTAAGCTAAAATGATGGCAAAAGATGCACAAGGAGATGTTCACCCAACAATTACAATGACCTAATCCAGCCTTCCGAGATGGTGCCTCTGGACAAATTCTAATTTCACAAGACACTAAAAATTATATTTTCTCTGTTCCTTTTATTAATTTACTCATTTAGTCAATAAGCATTTATTGAATGCCTTCTATGTATCAGGTACTTTGTTAGATACATGGAGAGGAACAAAACAGACATGGTAACCCTCTCGTATGGAGTTCACAGTAAACTGGAGGAGGCAAACAACAAGTAAGTAGATAAACAGATACATAATTACACAGTGAGATCAATGCTATGAAGGAAAAGGAAAGGGTAGTACAGGTGGAATGTGTTGTGGATTTGGTAGCCAGAGACATCCTCTCAGATGAGGTGACATCAAACCTAAGACTCAAAAGATGAGATTATTTTAGGCAAAAAGAACAACGTGTATATAGATCCTGAGGCCCGTAAGATCTTGCCAATTTTAGGAATTCAAGAACATTGTACTGTGCTATGAAATGGGTGGGCAAGTTAAGTCTGCAATGATGGAGACCTCTAAACGGAGATGTAAAGTATGTGTCAGATAAGAAGCCAGTTTTGCTGGGGACCAGAAAGAGGAAGGATGTGTACTAAGAACAAAGGACTCCTTTGAAAAGATACAAATTTTTCTGACTTCCATTTAACTGACATCACTCCTTCCCCCATTCTGAAGCATCTCACTGAAATGAAGCAGAGCAGGAATTCAATGGAGAAAATGCAGGAGTGGTGTTTTATCGTTGTGGGTCTGTGCTATGAGACAGGGAAGGTGAAATCCATGTGAACTATTGTTATGGTTGAGAAGAAGAAAGCCATGTGTTTATAAATACCATCTAACATGGAATGTACATTTTTAAAATCTGTTATTTCAAATGTGAATGCAAAATTTTGTTTGCTTTTCAAAACACACAAAAAAACCTGGCAATGGCAATTTTGAGAGTGATATTACTGATTGATATCAATATATATGTAGTCCAACTTCACAATTTATAAAAAGATTTTTACACATCCATTTATCGAATATTTCTTACAATAATCTAGTGAGACAAATGTTGTTATTATTATTATTAAGGAAGAAACTGAAGCTCAGAGAGAAGAAAATTGCCTAGGGCATTATACTTGCAGATAGTTAAAGCCCAGACATTCCTAAAATCCCACGTTTATTCCATGAGATAATTATGCTTCACAACGAAAGTTTCAAGTAGAATTTTTCACAGAGATTTAGCGTAGATTAATAGAAATTGTAACCTTCAAATATGAGTCCAACCAAAATAAAATCCAAAGGATACTTATTAAATCTTAATAGCATATGGTGTGATAATAAGTCCCATTTCACATATGGGGACACTGAGGCAAAGTGACATGAAAGGACTTGAGCTTCAAGCCATACAAACTTCAGTCAAGCTGCAAGATGGTGACTTCACCTTGTAGCTACCAGTTCCTGTAAGAGATATTGAGTCCTTAAAATATAAATGTTTAAAACATATTCGATGTAAAACAAAAGGTAGAAACCACCTTTTCATTTTTGTTTCTACACTATGCTATTTTGAGGATGTAAAATCCATAAATTGCTTTTTGGACTATTAGTAAAAGATAAAGTTATTAAAAAATTTAAGAAAATATGTAAATATTCTGTAATAACCTATATGGTATGAGAATCTGAAAGAGAATAGATATATGCATATGCATAACTGAATTACTTTGCTGTACACCTGAAACTAACACAACATTGTAAATCAACTATATTCCAATATAAAATAAACATTAAAAAACAAAATAAAACAAAAAAGAAAATATGTAAAATCGCTTTGCTACCCTAGATTTGGATTAGGGTCACTGTACTACAATTGTATAGTCTATACTATATAGAACACTAGGATATAGATTTTTACTTTCTTGGATAATGTTCAGATTTGTACATCCATGTAATAAAGACAAATTTCCTCAACTTAATTTCCACAGAAAATAGAATTTCCTTATATAATTTCCTTTCCTTATATTCCAAAACCATAATATTAAATTTTATTATATTTTCCCCTTTAGATATATAAGAATACAGAGAAGACCATTAGAGATGGAGAAAAAAAAAAGATTTATGAAACACTTTAGAATGAGTATGTGTTGGGATGCGAAGAAGCAGGAAAGAGGCTCAATCTTTGTATTTTAATAAATATGTATAGTAATAAATAGATATTAACTAAATTATTGTGACATTGGCTAAAAGGATTGTCCAAATATTAAAGGTATACCAGCTAGCAGAAAAAATTATATTCAAGGTTTGAACAATTTATTTATAAGGTCAAACTTGGGAAAGAGGCAATCAAATTCACACCTTTATTAAATGTTTTCCGGGGTTTCATTTATATCAAGTAGGCTAAAGTGTTGCATTAATCTGTTGCTAGGTATTAGCATTATTGATGAGTTTGTGTGTAACTGTTAATCAGTTCGCTTCAGAGAGACAAGCTACTGTTTTAATTTTTCTTAACTACACTGTAATCTGCCTTTCTTTCCTTCCTCTAACCAATATCTCACAGACAGCGGGGTATGTATTACAGTGGCTTAGCTGGAAGCTGTGCCTCTAAAATGCCCTCATCTTCTAACAGGCTATGTGGGATCTTAGTAAAGAAAGCACTATTCTGAAAACATGTATCTTTATTGCTTGCACTTATTTAGCCATAACTGGATCCTTGTATCTGGTTAAATTTACTTCAGATAGGTATCTCAATTCTTCCTTTTCCTTCTCTCCTGCAAAATTGTGTTTGCAGAAAATAAGGTTCCGTCTTGTCACAATGCCTTTCTAGTTAATGCAAATAAATGGAAGATTGTATTCCTTTAGATCCTGATGTGCCAGGCAAGGCTAAAGCTTCATTCTTATAAGAAAACTAAGCTTTTTAAAGCCATCCCACATGTGGACACAGAGGGGGAAGTGGAGGGTGGGATGAATTGGGAGATTAGGTTTGACATAAATATGCTACCAAGTGTAAAACAGATAGCTAGTGGGAACCTGCTGTACAGCATAGGGAGCTCAGCTCGGTGCTCTGTGACCACCTAGATGGTTGGGATGGGGAGAGGTGGGAGGGAGATGCAAGAGGGAGGGGATATAGGTATACATATAGCTGATTCACTTCATTGCACAGCAGAAACTAACACAACATTGTAAAGCAATTTTTCTCCAATAAAAAAAATAATAAAGCCATCCTAGAGTTTGATTTATTTTTTTGTATTCACTGTTTTAGGTATGGCCCTTAGAACTGACTAGCTCAGGGGAGTAACAATGAGCTACAGGGCTGCTCCCTTCCAGAATCCTGGTACAGATTCAGTTCATTTTGATAATGGCCTAGAAAATGTAAAGACTCGATGGATTAAAGATAGGGGGAAGGGAGATAGAGGACCGCTTTGAAGTTAGAATCCATGGGCCACATGTGAAATGGCAATTGCCCATTAACTTTTGAATAACCATAAAGCTGAATGTTCATGTTTTCTTTAGGAATATTATGATTGGACTAACTATATCTTCATGAGACGACCAGAACTGTCATGTACCAACATGTACCAAAGTGCTCCAGAGACCCACTTTCCCCTCTGAAGTGAAAGACAGAGAGAGAAAGAGAGAGAGAGAGAGAGAGAGAGAAATGTTATGAATAATATCACTTTTTGGTTTGTCTCAAAAATGTGAAACACAGGATCCTGTCGTTGGTATCACTTTCATTTATTTTTTGTAAATGGCAACTTATTTTGATAACAGTTTTTAATAAGACATAAACACAGCTCAGTGTACCTATGGATAAATGAAACCTTCTGATATACCAAAATTCTCATGGTACCTTCCACAAAATTTTCTCTTATAATTGCTAAGAAAACAACAAATCTTATCTGTCATACCAATGGTAACTGCTGTCCATTTTTTAAAATGAGATTATTCTCTCTCTTTTTTCTATTATACTTGTATATTATCCTGTGCATACCCTCTTTCCTCTGGTTTTTCTTATGTGTCTTTTCCAGCTCATAGTTGCCTCCTTGCATTTGCCGGTCCACTACTGTCTTAAAAGTTCTAAAGAGTCACCTGTTTTTGGTACCTTCTCAGAATAACTCCTTCACTTTATAGCCACAGTCATGTGGCTATGAGGTACTTGAGGGATGCTTTTCACAAAACGTATTTTTTCTCTTTCTTCATACTTTTTAAAATTCAATGTATTTTTATTTGTAATTATAATTTAGATACATTTGTCTATTCTTTCATATACATGAGATCCAAAAGCTCAGAGGTAGTCAGAGATTTATTTTTCAAGTCATTTATTCTAGGATTTCTTTAGCACAGTATTTGTAGAGTAGATTCAGCTACTTCATTTGCTCTTCACTTTGGGACTTGGCCATATTTGAGGAGACTTATAATAGTAGTGATAAATCAAAGTTTAGATGACAGAAAGAGGGGAACCATTGGTTAGTAATTAATGAATTATAAATTGCCTTTTAAACATATTTATAAATTTAACTGGAATTAGGTAGACTTTATAAGGTTTTATAATATATCTTAAATGCAAAAGAAAATTCCCCAAAACAAATGTTATTACTTTTAGAAAACCAAAGTTTAACACTTGGTTTTACAAATATGTTTTCCAGTATCTAAAGAAAGGAGAAATAAATAATTTATCAAACTATCTTAAAGAATGATATTTCTGGATTAAAAATGATAGTAAACACAGTATGATCTCTTTGTTAGTTTTAAAGAAGAAAACACTGTGAAAGATCAAACAATAGTTTTGGATCTAGTATGACCCCTGGCTAGATACTATACTATACTAGCTAAAGAAAATATTTCTGCAACAGGCAAAGGTTAAAGGCAAGCTTATTATTAATTTGGATTTTCCTTGTTAAGTAATTGGAAAATATTTCCTATCATTAGGTCTAATTCATAAATCACCTTAAGAAATTTAAAAATTCCCAGAATGGAAATACATTCTTTACTTGTTGAATAAACAGAGAAACTGCATGAAGCACTGGCAATCAAAATAGAAACTATGAAAACAAATAGCTGTTCTAAAAAGTTTAACTAGAGATGAGCAGCAATGAAGCCCTCAAATAATCCATTTGCCAGATTGATTAGAGATAACTACAATTTTCACCTTGGTTTCACAACACCAGGTTAATTTCCTTCAAGCACCAGGTCATCTAAGATCAATCATTGCTCTGGGTAGGTCAGAGCTGTCTGGAAAAGAGAAATTCTGCCTCATTGCTTCAGCACTGTTTCCTCAGGCTACACAGATTATGGTCTATCAATGCATCAAGGTTGCAATGTGATTTACAATTGTGAAAATCTGGAGGAGGCAGCAAATATCTTTGAAAGTGAGACATTACTACTCTAAAGTGAGTAAAACTCACCTAGGTGGGTCAGACTAGGGCCAGAGATCAACATTTCTAACCAGCTCCCCGATGATGTCTATGCTGCTGGTCTGAGGACCACACTTTTTTTTTTTTTTTTTTTTTTTGGCGGTACGCGAACCTCTCACTGTTGTGGCCTCTCCCATGGCGGAGCACAGGCTCCGGACGCGCAGGCTCAGTGGACATGGCTCACGGGCCTAGCCGCTCCGTGGCATGTGGGATCCTCCCGGACCGGGGCACGAACCCGTGTCCCCTGCATCGGCAGGCGGACTCTCAACTACTGCGCCACCAGGGAAGCCCTGAGGACCACACTTTAAACAGAAAGCAACTAGAAATCCCTGGGTTTTCTGGAAAATTGTTATGGTTTCCTGCAAAAAATTTTTGTTTTCTTAAATTTCAGTATGGATCATGTACAAATATTGCCAGTCCTCGGGTTTTTGATCCGTATGTGCCTTTGTATTCAACCTGAGTTCTACTGGTTTGGTTATAGAGAGTTCCTTTTAGGTTGGTTCTCAAAGAGCCAACTCACCCTGTATGAATTGATCCAAGTGTTCTTCCCCTTTGAAATATCTTTGTGAAGGCTTCTAGAGCAATAAACCATTCCTTCTTAAGGCACTATCTATTTTGTTTCTTTTTTCTATTTAAAATTCCAATGCAAAGTAATTTGCATTATATATAGAACATCTTGTTGATTCTTACACAGAAACCAAATGGTTACACATAGGGATGCATGTTCTTCTTTACAACAGGCAGGTTGATTTCTCTCTACTTGTACACCTCTGGTCTGTCTTATATTCATGGAAAGTTTTTTCTTTATTCCTCAATTTAGAAATTAATGCATTGAGTGGATGCCTATGTTATGAGACAAATGGTGGCAGATCCTTAATGAAAAGCAAATCTCTATTGAACTGCTTTTTGGCTGATAAAGAGTTAATGGGTTAAAGAAAAATGATAAATCTAGATATAGTAAACGTACCACCACAAAAACCTGGGTCTACCACATGTTACCTTGAAAGAAAAAATGGTCTGTTTATACAGTCTCTAAGGCAAATATTGTGTAGTATATTTTGCTTTCTGGATACATTTGTGAATTGGCCATAGAAATTTTGGATGCCTATCAGTGAAGGAATCACTTCTTGAACATAACTGGATGAAATGGATCTGTTGCACACTCCACATGAATACTGCAGAGCTCTCCTGGATGATTTATTGGTAGCCTAACCCTTTACAGTAAGAATAAAAGTGCTGCTGAAATATGTTTTACATTAGTATTTATTAATTACTTAAAAATTTTTTAAGTAGAGGTCCCTTTTACCCCAAGGACTTATAAACACAAAGGGTAAGAAATACTTCCAGGTCCTTGGGAAAAACTATGTGCTTGTAAATTGTGCATTTCTTTAAGTTTGCGAAACTCTGAATGTAAATATTTTAATACCTTCTTTTGGAACAAGGCTTCTGTTTTTGTGGACTCTGGACTACATGTACACAAGCCTGAGGCAAAAGCCACAATTTCATAATATTCTGCTCAAGTTCTAGTTGAAAGAAGGAAAGCAGTAATAAAGAGCAGGTTAGAGGAAGAAACACATACTGAGAATGGCTAGATAAGTTTCTAGGGAAAATATTTTAAGCAAAATGGTACCCAAGGCAGGTTATATGTTTATTTATGGGACAAACTTCCCATCTTCTATTATGCTCTGCAGTGAAAGAGTGCTGATCATTCTCCAGTCCCTGGAACTATATGCATTTAAATTAAAAATATAGAAAGTACAGTATACACTGTGGTGGGATCTACTGACTGTGTCAGTAACAGCAGTGTTTTCATTTTTCCTTTTGTATTAGAAGTCATCGTGTGTGTTCAGGATGGATTCTTGGTCTTTACTAATCTCAGCCATGAAAGCGTTTGGGATTTTAAAAGCTAATGACTTTTTAAAAAGAGACCGTAGCTCTATTCTCTGGTATCCTCAACTTCTATTTGAAATCTGTCATAAAATGGGTCCTTACTGCAGACGGTCCAGCACTTGGTAATGCATTTTAGGCACCTTCCTTACACTGTCTTGAAAAATTTGGATACTTGTTTAATTTTAAAGAATAAAAAATCATTTTCTTTTGGTTGATGATTTTTCTCTTCTCCCCTCTTTCGACAATTTAATAAACAAGGCCTCAACTGTGACAACAGAGGTTGCAAAATGGGCACTTTTCATGTGGTTTTTATTTTTATATTCTCTCAAGGCTCCTAAGTAATCTATTTTCCTTTCTGGTCACTTTTGAAATTTTCACTTGCCTCTGAATGTTACTGCCTTCTCTCCTGAAGGAAGGTATCTGAACTTTGTTGGCCCCAGAATGAATTGTTTACACTTCTACAAATTAACTTTTAACTTAGGCTATTAAAGTCAATGCAAAGTAAATCTTGAAACAAAATGAATTTTTTCCCATCACTCTATGATATTACCTTATTTTACATCATGACATCGTAGGGAAAAACACAAAATGTAATGAATGCTAAATAAGTATCATGTAGTAAAACCTATTAAAATTTTGTTTGCATTTATAATGATTTAAAAGTCTCTGCCTTGGGCAGCAAATGGTGCCACACTGCAGGAATACAAAGCAAAAGATGACAATAAAAAATCCTTCCTGAGGGCTTCCCTGGTGGCGCAGTGGTGGACAGTCCGCCTGCCGATGCAGGGGACACGGGTTCGTGCCCCGGTCTGGGAAGACCCCACATGCCGCGGAGCGGCTGGGCCCGTGAGCCATGGCCGCTGAGCCTGCGCGTCCGGAGCCTGTGCTCCGCAACGGGAGAGGCCACAACAGTGAGAGGCCCATGAACCGCAAAAAACAAAACAAAACAAAAAAAACTCCTTCCTCAGATTGAGAACTCATTTGCTTTCTTTCTCTGTTATGTAGTTCGGGATTAAGAGAATTCCATACATCACCACAGTTCTCACTCATAACTATCCAAATGAGAAAAGCATGGGGCAATGGATCCTTACGGTCAATTATGAAGAGTATCATAAGAACACGGGCAAACATAAACATGCTAAAAGTAATTTTGTAGTGTCCACAGGTATAGCTGTGTCATACAACTTTACACCACGTTTAAAGGCCAGGATACAGTCATGAAAAATCCCAGAGAATGAGTCTATGCAAAGATCTAAACCTCATATTTGGATCTAGATTTGAGAGAGAGAGAGTAGGGCATACTTGTTAGTTAAATCACTTAAAACTTGGCAACAGTATACATTTTTTTTCTTTCATACTATCTTTGTGGCTCAAGATAATAAAGGCATTTTATACCTTTAGCAATTTATGTATGCATTGGTAAGCTTTGTAATTTTACACTTAACTATTATAGAAAGGTTGATCAGCTTGTTCTTACTGTGACAAATATAAAACAAAATGGCTCTAAGGAGATGAGTGCTTGAAACAAACGCCTACCTGCTTGTTTACAAAAAAAAAGTAATGGTTTGTCTATGAAAAACTGATAGTATCCTTCAGAAAAGATTTTACATTATGTCCCCAGATTAATTGCATTCTGGATGCTAAAAAACATTCTGAATTTGTCTTTGGAGATGTACAACTAGAAAAAATTTAAAACAATACAAACTTAACTTTATAGAGATTCTGCTATAATCTTTTGATTTATAATAAGAAAAAATAGATTCCTGTATTATATATTATCTAAGATTACATTTCTCAAATATTTATTTCAAATAAAGTAATACTTTGAAGGTTTTGAGATTGTTTTAGGAAATAGGAGGAAAAGTTTTCATGGATTTTACCACAGAGACACAAAGGCTATTAAAATTTTAGAGTTTTCCGTCCCAATCATTTTAAGCAAGTATATGATTTATATAGTTGCTTACATTAAGTTATAAAATTTGTACTGTTTTCTGAACTTAACATTATGCTGTATTCACTTCTCTATATTTCTTTTTTAAAAACATATTTATTTATTTATTTAGGCTGCTCTGGGTCTTAGTTGTGGTATGCGAACTCTTAGTTGCGGCATGCATGTGGGATCTTGTTCCCTGACCAGAGATCGAACCCAGACGTCCTGCATTGGGAGCATGGAGTCTTACCCCCTGGACCACCAGGGAAGTCCTACTTCTCTGTATTTCTACCGAAGCTTTTTATCCTATAGTTTCAAAGGCTGTAATGACCATTTTTACATATATGACTTTTTTCTTCTAAGAGTACATATTAAAGTTATTAATAATTGAATTAATGTCTCAAGATCAGGAAAAAGTTAAAAATGACTTGTTTAACAGTCACATTAAATCCAAAATTGTATATATACACATAAAAATATATATACATATATATACATGCTTCATCAAATATTTATGAAAGGACAAATTGATTGTGGTTGACATAAGAAGTTGGTGAGATACTTGGTACATTCGGTCAGAGAAGAATAACTTTACACTATATATATTTTTTGTACTATTTGACTTTTTAAAAATCACAGATGGGGCTTCCCTGGTGGCGCAGTGGTTGGGAGTCCGCCTGCCGATGCAGGGGACATGGGTTCGTGCCCTGGTCCGGGAGGATCCCACATGCCGCGGAGCGGCTGGGCCCGTGGGCCATGGCTGCTGGGGCTGCGCGTTGGAGTCTGTGCTCCACAGCGGGAAAGGCTACAACAGTGAGAGGCCCGCATACCGCAAAAAAAAAAAAAAGAAAAAAGAAAAAATCACAGATGATTAATGATTTGATCCAAAAATGCATTCATTTACTTGAAAATCAATTGACAATCTTTTTTGCAATGGAAATTAGAAGACTTTTATTCAAAGACTTTTCTTGACCATGGTAAGAGCTAAAATACTATTTGTTAAAAACTATAGAATAAATTCATTTAAAAAATCTGAACTTAGATTCCAATATTTTAAAAAATCTGTTTGCTGACAATAAACTGGGTATACTAGCTATTTCACTTTCAATAAGCTATTTAACAATAGATAAAAATTAGAATTTTACCAATTAGATTTTTAATTTGAAGAATTAAAAAATGCCTTCCTTCCTCTCTTCCTCAGGGTCTCCTTTCCCACTCTGTAATCCTCTGCTGTGAAGGAAAAAATACAAAGGATCTTCCCTCAAAATGTTAAGAATCAGACACAGTGACTACAATGCAATTAGAAGGTGGGAGGTAGCTTAAGAGGAAGAGCTATGTGTTATGAAAATTCTTCAGCATGAAGTTTTGAGTAATGGAAGAAGGAAATTTGAACAAGACCCACTGGATAAGAGTGAAATCACTTACAGGAACTATATTGCCAAGGAAATGACTTGACTCATACTTGATTTATGAGAGTACAGCTTCATGAAAGCATATTCATAAGTGAGTGATAATAGAAAGATACTTCAGTGAAGCAACTGAAGGCCTAATAAATGCTATTTTCCTAATTTCAATCAGGAGGTTTTAATTGTCCCATTCTAAGAAGTATATTTTCCCAAACATTTTATTTGGAAAAATTTCAAATATACAGCAAAGTCAAAAGAATACAGTAAGCATTCATATAACAACTATACCTAACATTTTATCACATTTGCTTTATCATATATGTACCACCTATCCATTCCTAAGGTGCAAATTTTAAGAAATCATTTTTATATTTTTATAATTGTAGCTTTTATGAAATTGGATTGCATTTCACAACCAACTATCAACATATGTTTTAAATATGATAGTGCTGTTTTTCTTTCAAGGATTGTTTCTAACTTGGTGATAATTCTTTTTTTTTTTTTTTTTTTTGGGGTACGCGGGCCTCTCACTGTTGTGGTCTCTCCCATTGCAGAGCACAAGCTCCGGACGTGCGGGCTCAGCGGCCATGGCTCACGGGCCCAGCCGCTCCACGGCATGTGGGATCCCCCCCGACCAGGGCACGAACCCATGTCCCCTGCATTGGCAGGCGGACTCTCAACCACTGCGCCACCAGGGAAGCCCAGTGATAATTCTTACAATCAAAGATATTTTATAATTGAGGAAATATAGTCTTAGTTTTGATAAAAAAAGATGAACTACAATTGTCTTCCTATTAGGTTTTTTAAAAAGAGTTAGTTTGCACAGTTTAAATATTTGAAGTCAACTTTAGTAAGCTATCAAGACTGAAGCTCATCATTCTAGTGTAAAAACATGAATCATGATTGAATTACAGAAGAATCGGCTTTTGTGGCATATAAGAGTGAAACAAAGATTATAGGAAGAATTTGGAGCATTAAATGTTAGGAACAGTATTTTCTCAGAGAAGTTATTAACAGGTTGACATAACTCTATTTAGACCAGATAATCCTTTCTAATCACTCTTTACTTTTGAATATTGACAAACCCAACCATAATCTCACCCTTATTTCAGTTATCTGGGTTCTCCTGAACAAAGAATATAAGAATATAATTTACATGTTCTTCAAGAACAAAGAATATAAGAATATGATTTACATGTTCAGTTTCTTTTGACTCTCCCTCCCGCATCCCCGTTTTTCACTCCATACCATCTTTTCGAAGAGTGGAAAAGAGTATGTTGTTTTTGTTTTTGTTTCAAGTAAAACCTAGAGAGAAAGGGCTATGAGAAGATATATGGATTTTTATTGTAATCTACTCATTAATAAATCTTCAGGAATGTATGTTAGTTAAATAAATTGACTGTAGCTGTAATTTAAGTGCCTGTACAATCTTAGAAAAATATATGAGAAACTCAAAAGGAGAGAACTTTAAAAACTGTAATTTGGAATTTCTGTATTAGTACTCAGTTATCTGAAATTAGGTGATCAGCCTTTTCATGTAATTATTTCTTCCCATATCCCTTCCCACACAAAAGTACTAAATTAAAAAAAAAAAAACCTTCTAAAATGTGTGAAAAAATGTTTCTGCTTTATGAGATAGTGAATTCGAATTGTAACTTACTAACAATTTAGCAGAAGCATCATCTTTTTGTATTCATTGTACTGCAAAATACAAAATTATATTTTTTCTCCCAGAAACTGTCCTCCACAGAATGAATAATTCTTGGGCACTTTGTTGTTGTTGTTGTTTTTCATAATACACGGCTATAATGTCCCTGTCCTAACAATCTGGCTACTGGCTAACTCTCCGTATTCTTGTCAGAAACCCTGTTACTATGGCCAGCATTTTTCATCTGCCTTACTTGCTGTGGTTAGAAGGGAAAAAATTGAGATCAGGGTATTAGCACTGGTTGCAAAATAAGAACAATTACTCTGAAGGTTTGAGAGTTTTTAAAGGATGAATTACACAAGAACTATATATGAACTTTCTTATATCTATCTTTTAAATATTCAAAGACTTAAATATCCATTTTTAACTATGTTCCAAATAGCTAATTATGTTACAAATTTTAAGTAAGTGACCTCAAAATATGGGATGCTACTGAATATTATAAATCCAATTCTAGATATAACTGTGTTTTCAAAGAACACTGAATGTTAGGTTGTTCTCAATTTGCAACGTTCTTTAAATTATAAATTTAACCATCATAGTTAATACATATGGACTACCTCCAATGTGCCAGGCACTATTTTAATTGCTTTATATACATTAACATGATTACTCACAAAAGAGAGATGAGTGAAAACTCTTTAAGTATCCACATTTCATAGATGAAGAAATGGAGGTAGAGAAAGTTGAGACAACTTGCTGAAGAGGAATCACCTCTCAAGCTCAGTCAGTCTGGATCCAGAATCTACATGCTTAACCACTTTGCTATACTATGCAACATCATATTAATATATGTTCATCTAACATATATGTTATTTTCCTTTAAGAACGAAATCTGTGTTCATTAAAGAAAACTATAGAGGAGAAGCAAGAAGAATTAAATCCTGCAGCCTGTGGAACAAAAACCACATTCACAGAAAGATACACAGATGAAAAGGCAGAGGGCTGTGTACCAGATGAAGGAATAAGATAAAACCCCAGAAAAAAAAAACTAAATGAAGTGGAGATAGGCAACCTTCTAGAGAAGAATTCAGAATAATGATAGCGAAGATGATCCAGGACTTCGGAAAAAGAATGGAGGCAAAGCTCAAGAAGATGCAAGAAATGTTTAACAAAGACCTAGAAGAATTAAAGAACAAACAAACAGAGATGAACAATACAATAACTGAAATGAAAACTACACTAGAAGGAATCAATAGCAGAATAACTGAGGCAGAAGAATGGATAAGTGACCTGGAAGACAGAATGGTGGAATTCAATGCTGTGGAATAGAATAAAGAAAAAAGAATGAAAAGAAATGAAGACAGCCTAAGAGACCTCTGGGACAACATTAAACAAAAACATTTGCATTACAGGGGTCCCAGAAGGAGAAGAGAGAGAGGAAGGACCCGAGAAAATATTTGAAGAGATTATAATCGAACATTTCCCTAACATCGGAAAGGAAATAGCCACCCAAGTCCAGGAAGTGCAGAGAGTCCCATACAGGATAAACCAAACGAGAAACACACTGAGACACATAGTAATCAAATTGGCAAAAATTAAAGACAAGGAAAAATTATTAGAAGCAGCAACAGAAAACGACAAATAACATACAAGGGAACTCCCATAAGGTTAACAGCTGATTTCTCAGCAGAAACTCTACAAGCCAGAAGGGAGTGGCATGACATATTTAAAGTGATGAAAGGGAAGAACCTACAACCAAGATGACTCTACCCGGCAAGGATCTCATTCAGATTCGATGGAGAAATCAAAAGCTTTACAGACAAGCAAAAGCTAAGAGAATTCAGCACACCAAACCAGCTCTACACCAAATGCTGAAGGAACTTCTCTAAGTGGGAAACACAAGAGAAGAAAAGGGCTTTCCCTGGTGGCGCAGTGGTTGAGAGTCCGCCTGCCGATGCAGGGGACACAGGTTCATGCCCCAGTCTGAGAAGATCCCACATGCCGTGGAGCGGCTAGGCCCATGAGCCATGGCCGCTGAGCCTGTGCGTCCGGAGCCTGTGCTCTGCAACGGGAGAGGACACAACAGTGAGAGGCCCGCATACCGAAAAAAAAAAAAAAAAAAACAACAAAGAGAAGAAAAGGACATACAGAAACAAACCCAAAACAATTAGGAAAATGGTAATAGGAACATACTTATCGATAATTACCTTAACCATGAATGGATTAAATGCTCCAACCAAAAGACACAGGCTTGTTAAATGGATACAAAAATAAGATCCATATATATGCTGTCTAAAAGAGACCCACTTCAGACCTAGGGATACATACAGACTGAAAGTGAGGGGATAGAAAAAGATCTTCCATGCAAATGGATATCAAAAGAAAGCTGGAATAGCAATACTCATACCAGATAAAATAGCCTTTAAAATAAAGAATGTTACAAGAGACTAGGAAGGACACTATATAATGATCAAGGGATCAATCCAAGGAGAAAATATAACAATTATAAATATATATGCACCCAGCAGAGAAGCACCACAATACATAAGGCAACAGCTAACAGCTACAAAAGAGGAAATCAACAGTAACACAATAATAGTGGGGGACTTTAACACCTAACTTACGCCAATGGACAGATCATCCAAACAGAAAATTAATAAGGAAACAAAAGCTTTAAATGACACAATAGACCAGAGAGATATAAGTGATATTTATAGGACATTCCATCCAAAAACAGCAGATTACACTTTCTTCTCAAGTGTGCATGAAACATTCTCCAGGATAGATCACATCTTGGTTCACAAATCAAGCCTCAGTAAATTTAAGAAAATTGAAATCATATCAAGCATCTTTTCTGACCACAATGCTATGAGATTAGAATCAATTACAGGGAAAAAGGTAAAAAAACACAAACACATGGAGGCTAAACAATACATTACTAAATAACCAAGAGATCACTGAATAAATCAAAGAGGAAATCAAAAAATACCTAGAGACAAATGATACAGAAAACACGACGATCCAAAACCTATGGGACGCAGCAAAAACAGTTCCAAGAGGGAAGTTGATAGCAATACAATCCTACCTCAAGAAACAAGAAAAATCTCAAATAAACAACCTAAGGTTACACCTAAAGGAACTAGAGAAAGAAGAACAAACAAAACCCAACATTAGCAGAAGGAAAGAGGAGATAAATATCAGAGCAGAAATAAATGAAATAAAAACAAAGAAAACAATAGCAAAGATCAATAAAACTAAAAGCTGATCCTTTGAGAAGATAAACAAAATTAATAAACCATTAGCCAGACTCATCAAGAAAAAGAGGGAGAGGACACAAATCAATAAAATTAGAAATGAAAAAGGAGAACACCGCAGATATACAAAGCATCCTAAGAGACTACTATAAGCAACTCTATGCCAATAAAAAAGAAAACCTTGAAGAAATGGACAAATTCTTAGAAAGGTATAACCTTCCAAGACTGAACCAGGAAGAAATAGAAAATATGAACAGAACAATCACAAGTAATGGAATTGAAACTGTGATTAAAAATTTTCCAACGAACGAAAGTCCAGGACCAGATGGCTTCAGAGGTGAATTCCATCAAACACGTAGAGAAGAGCAAACACCCATCCTTCTCAAACTCTTCGAAAAAATTGCAGAAGAAGGAACACTCCCAAACTCATTCTATGAGGCTACCATCACCCTGATACCAAAACCAGACAAAGTTACTACAAAAAAAGAAAATTACAGACCAATATCATTGATGAATATAGATGCAAAAATCCTCAACAAAATACTAGAACACAGAGTCCAACAACATATTAAAAGGATCATACGCCATGATCAAGTGGGATTTATTCCAGGGATGCAAGGACTCTTCAATATATGCAAATCAATCAATGTGATACCATATTAACAAATTGAAGAAGAAAAACCACATGATCATCTCAATAGATGCAGAAAAAGCTTTTGACAAAATTCAACACCCATTTATGATAAAAACTCTCCAGAAAGCAGGCACAGAGGGAACCTACCTCAAATAATAAAGGCCATATATGACAAACCCACAGCAAACATTATACTCAATGGTGAAAAACTGAAAGCATTACATCTAAGATCAGGAACAAGACAAGGATGTCCACTCTCATCACTATTATTCGACATAGTTTTGGAAGTCCTAGCCACGGCAATCAGAGAAGAAAAAGAAATAAAAGGACTCCAAACTGGAAAAGAAGAAGTAAAACTATCACTGTTTGCCGATGACATGATACTATACATAGAGAATCCTAAAGATGCCACCAGAAAACTACTAGAGCTAATCAATGAATTTGGTAAAGTTGCAGGATACAAAATTAATGCACAGTAATCTCTTGCATTCCTATACACTAATGATGAAAATTCTTAAAGAGAAATTATGGAAACACTCCCATTTACCATTGCAGCAAAAAGAATAAAATACCTAGGAATCAACCTACCTAAGGAGACAAAAGACCTGTATGTAGAAAACTTTAAGACACTGATGAAAGAAATTAAAGATGATACCAACAGATGGAAAGATATACCATGTTCTTGGATTGGAAGAACCAACATTGTGAAAATGACTATACTACCCAAAGCAAGCTACAGATTCAGTGCAATCCCTATCAAATTACCAATGGCATTTTTTACAGAACTAGAACGAAAAAGCTTAAAATTCGTATGGAGACACAAAAGATCCTGAATAGCCAAAGTAGTCTTGAGGGAAAAAAATAGAGCTGGAGAAATCAGACTCCCTGACTTCAGACTATACTACAAAGCTACAGTAATCAAGACAATACGGTACTGTCCCCAAAACAGAAATATAGATCAATGGAACAGGTTAGAAAGCCCAGAAATAAACCCACACACCTATGGTCAACTAATTTATGACAAACGAGGCAAGAATATACAATGGAGAAAAGACAGTCTCTCCAATAAGTGGTTCTGGGAAAACTGAACAGCTACATGTAAAAGAATGAAATTGGAACACTCCCTAACACCATACACAAAAATAAACTCAAAATAGATTAGAGACCTAAATGTAAGACCAGACACTATAAAACTCTTAGAGGAAAACCTAGGAAGAACACTCTGACGTGAATCACAGTAAGATCTTTTTTGATCCACCTCCTAGAGTAATGGAAATAAAAACAAAAATAAACAAATGGAGCCTAATGAATCTTAAAAGCTTTTGCAAAGCAAAGGAAACTACAAACAAGATGAAAAGACAACCGTCAGAACGGGAGAAAATATTTGCAAATGAATCAATGGACAAAGGATTAATCTCGAAAATATATAAAAAGCTCATGCAACTCTATATTAAAAAAACAAACAACCTAATCCAAAAATGGGAAGAAGACCTAAATAGCCATTTCTCCAAAGAAGACATACAGATGGGCAAGAAGCTCAACATCACTAATTATTAGAGAAATGCAAATCAAAACTACAATGAGGTATCACCTCACACTGGTCAAAATGGCCATCATCAAAAAATCTACAAACAACACATGCTGGAGAGCATGTGGAGAAAAGAGAACCCTCTTGTACTGTTGGTGAGAATGTAAATTGATACAGCCACTGTGGAGAACAGTATGGAGGTTCCTCAGAACACTAAAAATAGAATTACCATATTATCCAGCAATCCTACGACTGGGCATATACCCAGAGAAAACCATAATTCAAAAAGACACATGCACCCCAATGTTCATTGCAGCACTATTTACAATAGCCAGGTCATGGAAGCAACCTAAATGCCCATCGACAGATGAATGGATAAAGAAGAAGTGGTACATATATACAATGGAATATTACTCAGCCATAAAAAGTAAAGCAATTGGGTTTTTTGTAGAGACGTGGATGAATCTAGAGACTGTCATACAGAGTGAAGTAAGTCAGAAAGAGAAAAACAAATATTGTATGCTAACGCATATACGTGGAACCTAGAAAAATGGTACAGATGAACCAGTTTGCAGGGTAGATAATGAGACACAGATTTAGAGAAGAAATGTATGGACACCAAAGGGGGAAAGTGGCTGGGGGGTGCTGCTGGTGGGATGAACTGGGTGACTGGGATTGACATATATACACTAATATGTATAAAATGGATAACTAATAAGAACGTGCTGTATAAAAAATAAAATAAAATAAAATTCAAAAAAAAAAGAAAAGAATACTGTAAATAGGAAAAAAAAGTAGAAAGAAAAAAAAGGATCAGAATTTTACCACACAAAGGAAAGGAAACTTACTATTTTGGTATATTTTCCTATTTTTAAAATGTTTCACATTTTTTATAAACAAAGCTCCATTCATGTTTGAGATATATTATATATCCTTTTATTCAATTTACTATTATATCTTAAAATCTCCAATCTATTATGCAGTTCTTCTTCTTATTATTTTTCAGTGACTGAATAAAATGCCACCAACTGCTTACATACTGGTCTTGTTTTAAACCAAAAGTCATAGAAAAATGATTGCTAAAGCTAGTATGAATAAGCCTGACAGAATATCTACCATCTACCTCTTTAAATTGCTACTTTCTTTTTTTAATGAACTTCTCCTTGGCCCAGTGATCTAAATAAAGTCTCAGATTAAAGTATATTAAGATGCATATAAAAAGGGAAGAATGGGCAGTCATATCAAGAAAGTACTGAGAATACATCTCACATAAATGTGTGTTTTGCCTCATTGGAAAATCCCCAAATTGAAGGTTCTTTTAAAATTGCTTGATGTTTTCACTTAAACAGAGAGGCAAGTACAAAGTATAATTTGAATAATGAAATCCATTTCTTAGACTCTCATTTTAAAACATATCACAAGTCAAATAATAATAATAATACTGTAGCCATTGTACACTTTTCAGTATCAGTCTTACAGCCTAAATACCTCATATAAGAACCCCTCTTTTGCTCTCTGATATGAACAAACTGGGTAGTAGAAATGTCCTTAAATTTGATTAAATAATTCAAGGTAAACTTCTATAATTTAAGTGACATTCTTTTTCCAAGTTATAAATAAATACAATGCATGCCTTTCTCCCTCTGACGTAAGTAACATGGAGCAATGCAGACTTTTTCTTGTGCAGTTTACAACTCACAGTTAAGTCCATGGCAGAGATGTGCAGCCCACCCACTGATGAATATGATCTTCAAACTCAGTCACCCACACAATACAGCAACCAGATTTCTGATATTTAATCTCTACCAGAATGATAGAAAAGGGTTAATTTATTCTGTCTCTTATGATTTAGCATCTCTGTCCCATTGGCTATACGTTCTGGATGTAGGCATTGTTGGTGCAATGCTTTTTTGGACAAAAATTATGACAGCAGAGTGAAAAGAATCAGATGTAATACTTGGAGATCATGCACAGTCTTTAGCCAAATGCATTAACACTGCAATCTAACAGAAAAGAAGGAGGAGAAAAATATACTTATATTTACACTCACACACATGCACACACGTAATTATATCATGGTATTTTGTTTCACTAAAGTAATAAAGAAAAGTAATCTGAATTTACAGAAATACAGCTAATATAAAAGTAGATTTGTAGATGGGGAAGGATTATGCAAGATACTCCCAGAGTAGGAAGTTGCAAAGCATGACTGAAATAAAATTTCTCTTAAAATGACAAATCCAATATTGCTTCTAATGTAAAACAGCCATAAATAAATTGCCAGTCCATTTTTTTTCAGAGACTTTAATGCAGAACTGGGAAAGTAATTTCTATCTTTAATATCACCTTATGAAAAAGGAACCAGGTCGCAAAGATTGGATGATAACCCTAATGTTACCTATGTAGGAAGTGGCAGTCAGGATTTAAGTTTTGATCTTTCTTCTGACCCTAAAGAGTAATAAGCTCTTTCCATTAGGCCATTACCATTTTTTGTTTGTTTGCTTTTTGTTTTTGAAATGTCCATATGCTTTCTTGTGAGGAAGAATCCTATATATACATGAATAGGAGAACAAAATTGAGACAACATAGAATTTTAGTGTTGTAAGAGCCTTCAGAAATGATATGGTCTAAATTTCTGCCCAGAACCCTTCAGATGGACAATTGATTACTGTTAATACTTGTAATAAATGCTACTGAACACCTCTGATTTCCTCAGTGAACAGACTGGGCTGATTCCAGAACATAACACAATCAAGTGTTTGCAAACTTTTCTCCAAAAGGGATGAATCTAACACATATGCTGGTCATCCTTTTGCAACACGACATGTCATAAATTGATTAGCAAAATGAACTTACATTTGCTGCTCTCCTTAAAAACCTCACTAAATAGTAATTCTTTTTCTAATAATACAATAAATCCATCATATAAATTAGATGTTAAAATATTCTACTTAAGTTTTAGCAGTACTGAGTATTTTCCCTTTGTAGGCAAAAGGCTACATAGCATATGTAGACATTTAACTGTTTGAATTTGTTCCTCCATCACTGACATCCCCATGGACTGACTTTAGGAAACAGCTTTGTAATTCATCAGAGAGTAACTGCACATCAGTGAGATGTTTCTGGCTTTTGTTCCCTCTAGAGACCAAATTTTTGATATTTTGAGCTCTATAAAAATGTGCCTTCCTTGCCTGATTGCTGTTAACCAAAAATTTGAGCAATGAAGATAAAGGTCTAAATATGCCAACTTTCTTCATGTTATTTGACTATTTTCTGAGCATTTGCTATTATCTATATAATTAGTCTTACATTACCTACTCTATTATAACAACTTTAGAAAGTAAACTGCTTTGCTTAAATAAGACAAGTTTCACTTAAAAACCAAGTTTGTGAAGCTATTTCACAGATTTCCATGATGTAGTAGTGCATTAAATTCCTGTAAAATTAGTCAGGGTATCTACGTTGATGCATTCTGACCTTAATGGAGCAACACTTTAAAAGTAATGCAATACTTCATTTCCTCCCACAATAGTCTCCATAATCTCATTTTAAAAATGAGATTTCAAGGGGGATCTTCAAGATGGCGGAGGAGTAAGATGTGGAGATCACCTTCCTCCCCATAAATACAACTGAAATATATCTACATGTGGAACAACTCCTACAGAACACCTACTGAATGCTGGCAGAAGACCTAAGATTTCCGAAAAGGCAAGAAACTCCCCACATACCTGGATAGGGCAAAAGAGAAAAGAAAAAAGAGACAGAAGAATAGGGATGGGACCTGCACCTCTGGGAGGGAGCTGTGAAGGAGGAAGTTTCCACACACTAGGAAGCCCCTTCACTGGCAGAGACGGGAGGTGACAGGGGGGAAGCTTCAGAGCCATAGAGGAGAGTGCAGCAACAGGGGTGCAGAGGGCAAAGCGGAGAGATTCCCACACAGAGGATGGGTGCCGACCGGCATTCACCAGCCCGAGAGGCTTGTCTGCTCACCCGCCGGAGTGGGCGGGGGCTGGAGCTGAGGCACTGGCTTTGGAGGTCAGATCCCAGGGGGAGGACTGGGTTTGGCGGCGCGAACACAGCCTGAACGGGGCTACTGCGCCACAGGTAGCCGGGAGGGAGTCCAGAAAAAAGGTGGACCTGCCCTACAGGCAAGGAACCTTGTTTTGGGGTGCACAAGGAGAGGGAATTCAGAGCACCACCTAAAAGAGCTCCAGAGAAGGGCGTGAGCTGTGGCTATCAGCGTGGACACCAGAGACGCGCATGAAATGTTAAGGCTGCTTCTGCAGACACCAAGAAGCCTGTGTGCAAGCACAGGTCACTAACCATACCTCCCCTTCCAGGAGGCTGTGCAGCCCGCCACTGCCAGGGTCCCGTGATCCACGGACAACTTCCCCGGGAGAACACAGAGTGCGCCTCAGGCTGTTGCAAAGTGACGCCAGCCTCTGCCGCCGCAGGCTCGCCCGGCACTCCGTACCCCTCCCTCCCCCAGCCTGAGTGAGCCAGAGCCCCCTAATCAGCCACTCCTTTAACCCCGTCCTGTCTGGGGGGGTAACAGTTGCCCACAGGCAACCTACAAGCAGAGGCAGGGCCAAATCCAAAGCTGAACCCCAGGAGCTGTGCAGACAAAGAAGAGAAAGGGAAATCTCTCCCAGCAGCCTCAGGAGCAGTGGATTAAACCTCCACAATCAACTTGATGTACCCTGCATCTGTGGAACACCTGACTAGACAACATATCATCCCAAATTGAGGCGGTGGACTTTGGGAGCAACTGTAGACTTGGGGTTTACTTTCTGCATCGAATTTGTTTCTGGTTTTATGTTTATCTTAGTTTTATATTTAGAGCTTATTATCATTGGTAGATTTGTATATTGATTTGGTTGCTCTCTTCCTTTTTTTAAATATATATATTATTTTCCTTTTTTTGTTTGTATGTGTATGCTTCTTTGTGTGATTTTGTCTGTATAGGTTTGCTTTTACAATGTGTCCTAGGGTTCTATCTGTCCTTTTAATTTTTTTAGTATACTTTTTAGCACTTTTACCATATGGTGGATTTGTTTTTTTGGTTTGGTTGCTCCCTTCTTTTTTATTACCTTTTTATTCTTTATTTTAAAACGTTTTATTTTTCTTTCTTTCTTCCTTTAATTTTCTCCCTTTTCTTCTGAGCTGTGTGGCTGACAGAGTCTTGGTGCTCCGGCCGGGTGTCAGGCCTGATCCTCTGAAGTGGGAGAGCTGAGTTGAGGACACTGGTCCACCAGAGACCTCCTGGCTCCACATAATATCACACAGCAAAAGCTCTCTCAGAGATCTCCATCTCAATGCTAAGACCCAGCTCCACTCAACGACCAGCAAGCTACAGGGCTGGACACGCTATGCCAAACAACCAGCAAGACAGTAACACACCCCACCCATTAGCAGAGAGGCTGCCTAAAATCATAATAAGGTCACAGACACCCCAAAGCACACCACCAGATGCAGTCCTACCCACCAGAAAGAAAAGATCCAGCCTCATCCACCAGAACACAGAAACCAGTCCCTTCCACCAGCAACCCTACACAACCTACTGAACCAACCTTAGGCACTGGGGGGGAAACACAAAAAACAAAGGGAACTACAAACCTGCAGCCTGCGAAAAAGAGACCCCAAACACAGAAAGTTAAGCAAAATGAGAAGACAGAGAAATACACAGCAGATGAAGGAGCAAGATAAAAACCCACCAGACCAAACAAATGAAGAGGATTAGGCAGTCTACCTGAAAAAGAATTCAGAGTAATGATAGTAAAGATGATCCAAAATCTTGGAAATAGAATAAATACAAGAAACGTTTAATAAGGACCTAGAAGAAATAAACAGCAAACAAACAATGATGAACAATACAATAAATGAAATTAAAAATTCTCTAGAAGGGATCAATAGCAGAATAACTGAGGCAGAAGAACGGATAAGTGACCTGAAAGATAAAATAGTGGAAATAACTACCACAGAGCAGAATAAAGAAAAAAGAATGAGAAGAATTGAGGACAGTCCCAGAAACCTCTGGGATAACATTAAATGCACCAACATTTGGATTATACAGGTCCCAGAGAAAGAAGATAAAAATAAAAGAAAAGACTGAAAAAATATTTGGAGGGATTATAATTGAAGACTTCTCTAATATGGGAAAGGAAATAGTCAATCAAGTCCAGGAAGTGCAGAGAGTCCCATACAGGATAAATCCAAGGAGAAACATGCCAAGACACATATTAATCAAACTATCAAAAATTAAATACAAAGAAAAAATATTAAAAGCAGCAAGGGAAAAGCAACAAATAACATACAAGGGAATCCCCGTAAGATTAACAGCTGATCTTTCAGCAGAAACTCTGCAAGCCACAATGCAGTGGCAGGACATATTTAAAATGATGAAAGGGGAAAACGTATAGCCAAGATTACTCTACCACTCAAGGATGTCATTTAGATTAGTCAGAGAAATTAAAACCTTTACCGACAAGCAAAAGCTAAGAGAATTCAGCACCACAATACCAGCTTTACAACAAATGCTAAAGGAACTTCTCTAGGTAGTAACCACGAGCAAAGGAAAGGACGTGCAATAACAAACCCAAAACAATTAAGAAAATGGTAATAGGAACACACATATCGATAACTACCTTAAATGTAAATGGATTAAATGCTCCAACCAGAAGACATAGACTGGCTGAATGGATACAAAAACAAGACCCATATACATGCTGTCTACAAGAAACCCACTTCAGACCAAGGGACACATACAGACGGAAAGTGAGGGGTTGGAAAAAGATATTCCATGAAAATGGTAATCAAAAGAAAGCTGAAGTAGGAATTCTCATATCAGAAAATATTGACTTTAAAATAAAGACTATTACAAGAGGCAAAGAAGGACACTACATAATGAAACAGGGATCTATCCAAGAAGAAGATATAACAATTGTAAATATGCACCCAACATAGGCGCACCTCAATACATAAGGCAAACGCTAACAGCCATAAAAGGGAAAATTGACAGTAACACAATAATAGTAGGGGACTTTAACACCCAACTTTCGCCAATGTACAGATCATCCAAAATGAAAATAAATAAGGAAACACAAGCTTTCAATGATACATTAAACAAGATGGACTTAATTGATATTTATAGGACATGCCAACCAAAAACAGCAGAATACATTTTCTTCTCAGGTGCTCATGGAACATTCTCCAGGACAGATAATATCTTGGGTCACAAATCAAGCCTGGGTAAATTTAAGAAAATTGAAACCATATCAAGTATCTTTTCCAACCACAAGGCTATGAGACATCAATTACAGGAAATAATCTGTAAAAATTAAAAACACATGGAGGCTAAACAACACTACTAAATAAGCAAGAGATCACTGAATAAATCAAAGAGGAAATCAAAAAATACCCAGAAACAAATGACAATGAAAACACGATGATCCAAAACCTGTGGGATGCAGCAAAAGCAGTTCTAAGAGGGAAGTTTATAGCAATGTAATCCTACCTTAAAAAACAAGAAACATCGCAAATAAACAAGTTTACACCTAAAGCAATTAGAGAAAGAAGAACAAAAAAACCCCAAAGGTAGCAGAAGGAAAGAAATCATAAAGATCAGATCAGAAATAAATGAAAAAGAAATGAAGGAAATTATAGCAAAGATCAATAAAACTAGAAACTGGTTCTTTGAGAAGATAAACAAAATTGATAAACCATTAGCCAAACTCATCAAGAAAAAAAGGGAGAAGACTCAAATCAGTAGAAGTGGAAATGAAAATGGAGAAGTAAGAACTGACAATCCAGAAATACAAAGGATCATGAGAGATTACTATAAGCAAGTATATGCCAATAAAATGGACAACTTGGAATAAATGGACAAATTCTTAGAAAAGCACAACCTTCTGAGACTGAACCAGGAAGAAACAGAAAATATAAACAGACCAAACAGAAGCACTGAAATTGAGACTGTGATTAAAAATCTTCCAAGAAACAAAAGCCCAAGACCAAATAGCTTCACACACGAATTCTATCATACATTTAGAGAAGAGCTAACACCTATCCTTCTCAAACTCTTCCAAAATACAGCAGAGGGAGGAACTCTCCCAAACTCATTCTACAAGGCCACCATCACCCTGATACCAAAACCAGACAAAGATATCACAAAAAAAGAAAATTACAGGCCAATATCACTGATGAACACAGATGCAGAAATCCTCAACAGAATACTAGCAAACAGAATCCAACAGCACATTAAAAGGATCGTTCACCATGATTAAGTGAGGTTTATCCCAGGAATCAAGGATTCTTCAATATATGCAAATCAATCAGTGTGATACACCATATTAACATACTGAAGGAGAAAAACCATATGATCATCTCAATAGATACAGAAAAAGCTTTTGACAAAATTCAACACCGATTTATGATAAAAACTCTCCTGAAAGTATGCACAGAGGTAACTTACATCAACATAATAAAGTCCATATATGACAAACCCTCAGCCAACATCATTCTCAATGGTGAAGAACTGATACCATTTCCACTAAGATCAGGAACAAGACAAGGTTGCACACTCTCACCACTATTATTCAGCATAATTTTGGAAGTTTTAGCCACAGCAATCAGAGAAGAAAAAGAAATAAAATGAATCTAAATCAGAACAGAAGAAGTAAAACTGTCCCTGCTTGCAGATGACATGATACTATACACATAGAATCCTAAAGATGCTACCAGAAAACTACTAGAGCTAATCAATGAATTTGGTAAAGTAGCAGGATAGAATATTAATGCACAGAAATCTCTTGCATTCCTATACACTAATGATGAAATATCTGAAAGAGAAATTAAGGAAACACCCCCACATACCATTGTAACAAAAAGAATACAATACCTAGGAAGCAACGTACCTAAGGAGATAAAAGACCTGCATGCAGAAAACTATACATTTTCATCAGTGATGAAAGAAATTAAAGATGATACAAACAGATGGAGAGATATACCATGTTCTTGGATTGAAAGCATCAACATTGTGAAAATGACTAGATTACCCAATCTACAGATTCAAAAGAATCCCTATCAAACTACCAATGTCATTTTTCACAGAACTAGAAAAAAATTTTCACAATTTGTATGGAAACACAAAAGATCCTCAATAGCCAAGGCAATCTTGAGAAAGAAAACTGGAGCTGAAGCTATCAGGCTCCTGGACTTCAGACTATACTACAAAGTTACAGTAATCAAGACAGCATGGTACTGGCACAAAAACAGAAAGATAGATCAATGGAACAGGACAGAAAGCCCAGAGATAAACCCATGCACATATGGTGACCTTATCTTTGATAAAGGAGGCAAGAATATACAATGGAGAAAAGACAGCCTCTTCAATAAGTGGTGCTGGGAAAACTGGACAGCTACATGCACACCAGTCAGAATGCCCATCATCAAGAAATCTACAAACAATAAATGCTGGAGAGGGTGTGGAGAAAAGGGAACCTTCTTGCAGTGTTGGTGGGAATGTAAATTGATTCAGCCACTATGGAGAACAGTATGAAGGTTCCTTAAAAAACTAAAAACAGAACTACCATATGACCCAGCAGTCCCTGTAGTGGGCATATACCCTGAGAAAACCATAATTCAAGAAGAGTCATGTACCACAATGTTCATTGCAGCACTACTTACAATAGCCAGGACCTGGAAACAACCTAAGTGTCCATCCACTGATGAATGGATAAAGAAGATGTGGCACATATATACAATGGAATATTACTCAGTCATAAAAAGAAATGAAACTGAGTAATTTGTAGTGAGGTGGATGGACCTAGAGACTGTCATACAGAGTGAAGTAAATTAGAAAGAGAAAAACAAATACCATATGCCAACACATATATATATGGAATCTAAAAAAAAAATAAAAATGGTTCTGAAGAACCTAGGGGCAGGACAGGAATAAAGACGCAGATGTAGAGAATGGACTTGAGGACACGGGGAGGGGGAAGGGTAAGCTGGGATGAAGTAAGAGAGTGTCATGGACATATATACACTACCCAATGTAAAATAGGTAGCTAGTAGGAAGCAGCCGCATAGCACAGGGAGATCAGCTCGGTGCTTTGTGTTCACCTAGAGGGGTGGGATAGGGAGGGTGGGAGGGAGATGCAAGAGGGAGGAGATATGGGGATATATATATATGTATAGCTGATTCACTTTGTTATAAAGCAGAAACTAACACACCATTGTAAAGAATTATACTCCAATAAAGATGTTAAAAAAAATGAGGTTTCACAGTAATTTGTCACTTGATGTGTCCATCAGAGTGCTGATTTAGCAGCAAAATATGCATATAAGATACATAAAGTAAACACTCTTTTGGGAATGTGTTTAATATCCAGTTGTTTGAACAATTCAGCTTCTATTAACAGCTGCAGAAAATTCTGTAGGTTAATCGTTCACATGCTGGCCTACCCAGAGCTGCTTTGGACAGAAGAAATTTGAGCTATCTAGTTACCATTTTCAGTGACTTCCAAGATTTCCAAATGATCTCAGCTTGTTCACCAAGTGATTGGTGCTCTTTAAAATCAACAGAAGGCATACAGACAGAATATATTAGCCTTTTCCTGTATCCAAAATGTATAGTCATCCAGAAAGAGTCAATATTATTAAAGAAGAAATCTTCTTGACTTGCATGTTTGATTGTTTTGGTTTAAAATATTCTGTGTCCTCTGCCAGCCTTCTCCCTGGTATTTTCTTAGTGGGTAAGGTTAATATCTTGAGTTAAGAAAGGCCATGTCCTTCTCATAAAAATGGAACTCAGAGGTCTTTCCTTGTTGGGGAAGATCAGAAGCTATCCACTATTAAAAGAGAGCTGTTAAAGGTAATATTAGCACCAAATTAAAACTCTTTCATGGCTACACTTGGAATTAAGAAAGAGATATGGGCAGAAGCCACTCCCCCAAACATTTTTTACTAAGAGGGTAAATAATCCTAATGGCAGTTACATCAGTTTTTGATTACCTGTGATTTATGAAAGATTTTAAATATGTCACCTCTAATCATCTCTAAACTCTGCCAGGTAGATACTATTGTCTTTATTCCACACATGTAGAAATAAGGGATCAGAAATTTTAAATTGATTAGTTATGATTATATCAGTGAATAAAGGCTAGGTGTAGGATTTGAACCTCGAATTTTGATTTCCCTGACTTCAGTGTGTTTGTTTCTTCTTCTTTTGTTGTTTCTTCTTTCTCTACTACAATGTCTTTATTTTTGGGTCTCCAGAAACTTGCCTTGCAAAAATTACATGTGAACAGGAAATAAGGGGAAAAAAGCAAAGAATTTTATTGTTCTAGTATGGGACCTTAGCAAGACTCTATTGAATGCAGTGATGAGTGCAAAAAAAATGCTAAGCTTACTCACTAGTTCAGTGACTTGCTCTCTTACATCTACTTTGCAGTTTCAAAAGAAGATGATTTAGGTTTTGTGTTGCCCGACGCTTATGCAATCAGGGGTAACTTCTTTAAAAAAAAAAAAATCCTAACACTAATTTAGGCACAAAGTAAATATTTATTTAGAATAAGAAAGTAAAACACAGCTAATATTGAAATCTTGGGGATTCAAATGCCTTTCTTTTGAGATCTCTTCACCAGAAATACAAGCAAGTGGTTCATTATATACCTTCAGGTAATTGCCAGTACTCACAGGAGCCTATGCAAATAAGAAGTCCTGAATATTAAGCTTCGTTAGCGTCATGTAAATTACAGTGAGTGTGAATGATTCAAATGCATTTCAGTAATATTACAAGTTAATCCTGATAATTAATCTTTGGGCTACCCACCTTAAATCCACCCGCAGTACTTTTAAACACACACACACACACACACACACACACACACACACACACACACACACACACAAGCACTCTAATTTTATGGTCCCCGAGGAGGGAGGAACTAACCCTTAACTCTCCCTGGTAGATTCAAGAAAGGTTTCATAGGAGATACGACAATTTAATTGTATTGAGAAAGATGTGTAGGAGTCTGTTAGGGAAAGAGAACGTAGAGAAGCATTTCTAGTTGCGATGAAAGCTTTGGTTGAACACAGTGGAACACTGTCTGGGTCTTCTCTGACCCATCCTGAATCGCTGTAATCTGGTGTGGATCCAGACCCACAGTGAGTGTTCAGGAAACCTCACTGAAGTTCGAATAGAGTGATGGAAAGAAGACTAAGGCTCTCTCTCTGTATGCCAACAAAGCAGCTAAACCAATAAAGGAAAATTGGGTCTAATGGTTAAAGACCAGATCTTAAATATATTCTAAAATTTAAAATTATGACATGCCTGTATCACTTCTAAGAAGAACAAAATTCATTTGAAAAAATATTTATTTTTAAAATTACAAAATATCTTGGTGATTTATGGGTCCAATTTTGGACATGAGATATATATATTGGACAAATAACATATAATATGTTATACGGTATAAGTAATATAATATAAATTATAATTTAATTGGGTTAGCAATTACAAGCTAATTGAATGATAGAGCGTGGGCAGAGATGTGTAAAATAAAGTGCTGTTGCTTAGTTTAATTACTATCTCAGATGTTGTTACACCCACGGTGATTCTTCATAGAACAGTGTAGTGTATATTCTTAGTATTAAATTAGCTATTTCCATGCATTATTTGATACTGATAAAGTTAATTAAAGCAATGAAATTAAGATATTAATAGCTTATTTTTGGTTGCATGGAGACATATCTAAATACTGATATACATAAGGATCAATAATCCACATGTGGATTACTTCTATGTACTCTTTATTTTTCTTTTTAGATCTAACAGTAAAAAATAAATATCCTGAAGTATATTTTATTTTATTTTTCCTCTAAGATATTCTTTAATACACAAATGCTTATGCGGTTTAGTGGTTAAAAACTAAAGGAAAAGTCATATTAATTTGCAGAAATGTCTACTCCTATGTGGCTCCATTCTGCCCTCAGCTAGGATGTGTGATTTCTGGGCAGGTTATACTGCCAACATGAGTATCAGAAATAAATTTTGATTCATTTTGTGACATTTTAAATCATGTCTGTCATTTATTTTAAAGATCCACTTAATTAAAATTGTTTCTAATCTAGGGCTCTGATTATCATTTAAATTGATTTGCTATTTATTTATTGATTAAGGAATACAATCAACAAATATTATGTGGTTTAAAATCATTATCTTCATGTAATAACTTAACTTGATACTCTGCTTCTTTAAAATAAATTATTGATTATATCCTAAATTTCTCCAGATCTGAGGACATGGAAATATACATTTTTCAAATATTGCCGGAATTGTTTTTTTTTTAGATGCGTTAAAAATTAAGCTAGACTATTGTAAGAACACCCTTTAAGTGCCACTCAAATTTGGGATGAAAATTTATGGTAGATCCTGTAGTCCTCTGTCAAACAGCTCCTACAGCTCATCCATGGATCTGTTAGCATCACTCCAAGAGATATCTAGGTAACTAAACCTTGCTCTGGTTCCACAGCACTAAATTCAGGAATGTGCTTGGTTCAAGTGAGGTAATCTTAGGAAGGGCAAGAGTGATGGAGGAGAAGTTTGTTCAGAATTAAACAAACAAGGTTTCTAGTATACACTAGCTATCATATTGTGCATTGTAGAACCCTAAGATTGATCAGAAACTCCTGGCTTAGGTGTGGTGGTCATCAGCATATATCTGGACAAGGCTGTGTCCCAGCCAGCTTAACCTTCGTGTTTTTTAAGGCTGGGCTGAAGGGAGCAGTTGAGTTTTTAGAAGATCTGATGTGACCCTTAAGCACTAAGATCATGCACAATTGTTTCTACTAGTGAGGCCTCTTTGGGGAAGCCCAGAAACTTACACCATGTTTGCTATGGGATAATGTGGCTGATTTCTCTGCTGTCAACTTTGACTGTGCTAACTATACTTTCTGTTCTTTAGAAAAGTAAACCCTGTGTAATTTGCTAAAGCTAAATTCATGTCTAATCCTGAATATTATGACTTCCATTTTGTTCCAGATTTTCAAAATGTTTTCAACAAGAAAATAATACCTCAGAAATTAAACTCACTCTTTTCATATTTTAATTGGTTATCACTATGAAAAATAGCTTTGACTTAAATATTTCCTTTTTCATGTCTATGTTTCTACTAAAATAAACATAATTTAAATTAGTGGGAAATAATCACAAGCAACACCTAAATCACAGAAGCTTAACAATAAATATTAGCACATCATCATCTTTGCCAAAAGAAAATGGGCAATAATTGTGATTTATAAAGTCTGTTTGATTCTCTTTATTTTCCTAGGACTTAAACAGAGCTTGTCTGAGGCAGTTATCACTTACCTCAATCCTCCATTTGGAATCAAGTCTTTTATTTTGAGATGATCTTTCTACACTGAACTCCAAATAAGCTTATGTTACAAACATTCCCAGAAGAGTCTTGTTCCTGACCTTTTCACTGCTTTCAATTTGATTGACATCTTTTCTGCATATTGTATTGGCTTTTGCTTTCTGCTAGTGTATCTGATAACCCAGTCTTTGCTTCTGTATGAGGTGGGAGTCAACAGTTTATTGTGTCATTCCAGGCAATATTTACATTTTAAGTCAGGATATTATGATTACTTTAAAAATAGTGGTTCTTGTTTTTTTTTTTAAACCACAGAGGATCACTTTATTTTTTCCCCCCGTTGATCTCATGTTTTCCAAGATTTTGGCTATCACTTTGTATTTTTGTGGAAATAAGTGATCGAAATGGCCACTGTGATGACCAATAAGCGAGTCTTCTACATCCATCACATCCCAGAAGTTTCAGTGATGACACTAACAGTTAATCTGAGCTTCTGATTAGCATGAAATTAGGGTTGCTATATGTTCAACCAAATGTGAAGAAGTAAATTAAAGTTTTTATGAGGATTTCCAAAATATTGAAAATAATCTTTTAGGCTTCACTGCTACCTATGTGGACTTCTAGAAGGAAGAGAACTGAGGCAGAGAATCAGTGTCTTAATCCAAAGGAGTGATTTCAAGGTTTAGAATTTTCTACCAGTGGAGAAAATGATTTTAGGTAAATCTTGTCAGCTCTATGCTCAAAAGATACACTCTTAAACATTTCATCCTGACGCTACTCAGATATTCTAAAGCAGCCTCCCCCAGCAAAAACTCTGAAATCTATCCCTTAAAAGTTATTGAAATATACACAGCATAAACTCTTAGTTAATCTTAATGAAATAAAATACTGAAATATGTAAAAGTTGCATATAAACTTCATGATTGATTAGAATATTGTTATTCTAATGGTATTAAAGTAATGGCCTCTGTACCCCTAGTATAACTTTACATGGTTTCTTCATTCAAGAAAAAAAAAAAAACCAAAAGGTTGGATTAAATATTTTCTAGGTCTTTCTTTGACAATCCATGCTTCTTGAACACATTAAACCTAAAATTTTATTTTTTATTGATTTGTTTTCTCTTGAGAATCTGAGAAAATAAAATAGTTGAGCTATATGTTGTACATATTAATACCATACAAAGAAAACTTAAGGAATTGTTTAGGTAATGGAACTATTTGATGCAGATGAAATTCCACATAAAAAGGCATGTTTTATTCAGAGTCACTCACTTTATTAAGAAGGGAATATTATACTCTTTACGTTGGGAGCAGCAATATATCTTAATGTCTTTAATTTGAGTCTTTTATGTTTCAAATACACTGCACAGGTATGAACACTTTCTAGTGGTAATGATTCACTCTTCTATTCCCCAGTCACTTGTACACCATTAGCTTCTTCATAGGTGCTCCGGTCATGAACTTCTGTGGGGTTCCCCAAACAATCCTCAGTAACCTATTACCTTATGCTACAGCAGCCACACCAATACCTTTGCCTCTGACACCCACAGTGTCTGCTTTGTCTGTTCCTGCCCTGGACTGAAAACATTGTGGGAAGCAATTAGACAGCTTTACGGATCCAGCTGGCCTCATATTCATGTTGCCCAGTTTCAACTCAGACCTCACCGTTGAAACACAACCCTTTATTTTGTTGTCAGTACCTTTGATGTGCCCACCACTTTCATAGTTTTATTATTATAAGTTGTCAACTTTTAACTCCTGAGTCTACATTTTCCAGTCTTGATTTGGATGTCCTGCTGGTATCTGTTACATGGCAATCTCAGAACAAACTCTTCATGATCATGCCAAAGTTAGTTTTCTGCTGGCTTTCTTTGGTCCCTGTATAACAACACCATCTTTCAGCTCACCCAAGATCAAAACCTCCTCCTCCTCTGTCCCCTTCCCCAAAGACATAAAGTCTCTCCTTGGAATTGGGAGTCCTCATAACACACTTTCTGGTTAAATGATGTTAGACAAACCAATGAATTCTCTGATTCTCAAATTTCTCATTTGTAGAATAGAAAAAGCAAGCAACTACCACTTAGTGCAACTGTGAGTATTAAATATAATAATGCAAAAGTATTTGCCTACCCCAGACTTACTTTCCAAAGATTCTCTACTATATTTGCCCTTTTCTGTAGCCAAGTAGCACAACTGTTTTTATTGCTACGTTAGCAACCATACACCTCTTCTACTCATTTATTCATTCAGATCTCTTCCATATGGAACGCCTTCTAATCTCTGCTTGTCTAAATGTTTCTTGAAGGCATTGGCTGTCCTGATCCTGCAACCAGATCTAACCCGTATATAAACTACTTAAAAGCAGAAAATTATCTCTATGTCCTTGGAAATTCTTATCATGGTTTCTCACAGTAAACATGTGCTTAATAAATAACGGAATGACCTGAGACTATTTCTTACCTGCTTGCCAGCTTCATATTTTCAAATGTGCAGCTGACATCTTCTTAGGTGGTATAGCCAACTCTTTTTGTCTCATATTCCACACAACACAATTAAGCATTCATCACCTCCTTTTTAATTAAATTTATTTCCTTACAAACCTATGTCCTTCAATATTCTACCAACATTTCTCTGGCTTTCAGGATCAAATCATCAGTCGTCTTTTTTTAAAATAAAGGCTTATCAAACGATAGAGTAACAGAAAACTAAAAGCTGCCTCAAATCCCTGTTCTTCTTTCATGTGGGCACCAAGAAATAGAAAAGTTTTCCTATTTAGACTTTCATTTTTTAAAAAATGTCATATGTTAGCCATGCTCCTTACTCTTAATTAGTAGACCAACTTCATAGTAATCTATCAGTTTATATAGTTAGCCATTCCAGACATTTTAATAAGATAAATATTCTGATATTTAGCATACAAACTTTTATACTAAAATGTCAGGGACTGTGAGGTGCATGTTATAAATTATCTGGCAAATAATAACCAACTATAATGCATAGTTACAAGACTTTTATTTTCAATTTAATAAAAAAATCTTAGGCAGAAATCTTCTATCTAAGTTCTCTTTAATTCAGCCTTTTACAGCCTTAGTTTCCCCTTAGAGTTGCAGAAAAGATCCAACTTCAACATTGCCTCTAACCATCTCCCAAATCATCATTCTAAGTTCATTTGTCCATGTTATAACAGCACCGTAATAACAACAGCAACTAATATTTATGTACTGATCAATTACTGAATGCCACCCTTAGTACTGTACATTAGCTGTCTCATTTAATCCTCATAATCACCCTATAGGGAGGCTCTATTGTTTCCATTTTGCAAATGAGGATACTGAGACTTAGTGATGTTTCCACCCAGCCCAGGTGCACAAGTACTAAGGTTTAGAGTTGGAACCAAAACCTGTTCTTTCTGCCTCTGGATCCTGTGTGAAGGGGAGCAAAATATGCCACCCCAAATATGCCACTTTGGCATATTGATTATTTTGATTTAAATTTACTTAAGAAACTACAGGTGCCAGAAGGACACTCTGATCCTCCTTTTTTCTCATGAAAGCAAGAAATAAATCTCCCATGTGAAGGGGAACCTCCCTGTACCAGGAGATAAAAAGACATCCTATCACCAGAGACAGGAAATTCAGGGCCAAAGTCTGTATAAAGAAATCTTGTTACCTCTTCACTAATTTGTTACCCCAAGCCCCAAACCCTTTGTTTTGTCAATTCAACACAAAGTTATTGTTTCTTTTCCTAAAAGGTATAAAAGCTACCTGTTTTGGTCACTTGACCCTCATATCTTTGGGGCTACCATACATAAAAAATTAAATTTGTTTTTCTCCTGGTAATATGTCTTATGTCAATTTAATTATTAGATCAGCCAAAGCACCTCAAAAGGAAGAAGGGAAAAGTTTTCCTCCCCTACATGTGTTAATAACCACTCGAGAATACAGTTTTCTCAGAAATAACAAGACTGAGGTTAAAACTACTTTCCTGACACTTACGTGACACACCGAGATGGTTTCTTTATCATCTCTTGACTTCCGGGCCAAAAGCTACCTAGACAGCTGCGTAAGCAATGAACTCCCTACACTGTCCCCTGTGTGGTCCAGTTTCACACCTTCATGCACTACTATCAACTCACCTGGTTGTATTTTTCCTTCATCCAACCTTAAAATATTCACTTGCTGCAGAAAATAAATGTTTAGATAAAACAGATTTTATTTTTACCATATATAGGAGGAAATTGTATGATACACATGCAGTTGGGTATCTTAGGGGTCTCAGAGCCTCCTTCATGTGCTATATTTACATAAACAGAAAGTCTCATTAATTACTTCTTCAAAATATCTCCCAGGGTATTCCCTTCCTCTTCATTCCCACTATCATCATTTGTCTGGTCACTGCAACAGCCTCCTAGCTTCTTTCCCTCATCTGGTCTCTTCCTCTCTAATCCGGCCTGTGCCCGGCTATCATTTACACTTCCAAAACACCATGTTGATCATATTACACGCAGGCTCACAAACTGCAGGGCACACCTGCATCAAAGGCAATGAAGTTCTTCCTAAGTATTTAAGCTTACTACCCTGTGAGGTTCTGCTACAGGTAACACATGACTTATTCTGACTTCTATATCATGCAGCTTCTTCTGGCTTTTCCGGAAAGATTAAACCCCATTCTTTATCCCTCTCCAAAGCCTGTGCACGTCTCTTGTCTGCTAATGATTCCCTCCTGTGAAACCTTGACTCTACCCCACAGTTCAACACAGAATCACACAGATATATACACACATATGTACAACGATAACGCTTTTCTCCCCACCAACTCATTTCTCTCCATACCTGGCATGTTACAGGTGTAAATAAATGTCTGGTATCACTCCATCCCCACACACCTTAATGTGGTGTATACTTGCTGTTCAACAAAATGCTTTCAGTTTGATATTTTACATTAAAAATTAAAAATGTATTTTTACTCCATCTATTATTTTAGGTAAACATCATGTTAAGAGTTTAAAATGAAGCAGAAATAAGGTTGATTAAAGGGAACATGTGGCTAGGATCATTTCTATATCAAATATAACTCCTTCAGGTACACCAACATTTTCTAAATTAATATTTTAAAAAAAACTTTAAAAGCCTGCAAATAAAGTCAGTCTAAGGTGAACATTTCTGAAAGGCAACTAACGTTATGTAATTCTAAGTGCAAAATGTACCTATCAGGTTCAAATTAAGTACACACGTGGTTTTGAAAGGGGGGACGTAGAGGTCAGAATACCTAGCAGACTGGGCTCATGGTGGTGGGCTGGGACAGACTTGAAGCTTTCCAATAGATGTTTCTGTATTTCATATAATGTTTGCATTTCATACAACATTTTCACTGTACTCACTAACTTATCCTCAAGATAGGGCCCTGGGGTGCTTAGACAGAGCAGGCAGCCGCTGTATAGTGAACTTGGAAAAGCTCTGAAAGGTCACCATACTCAGAAACACTTTTCTCTCAGTTATTTTCACAGCACCTGAAATGTCAATTTCCAATAGTTAAAGCAAGGAAGCCCAGTTAAAATGCAAATGCACATATAGTGCTAGAAGGAATGACACAAGGGGGAAAAAAGTACTCTAACCTTACCTACTTCCCAGTTCTGCCTCAGGCCAGCCTGCTGAGAGGAAATCCTGTATAGCTTCAAAGTAAAGAACTAGGGTGTGCTTTTCGGGACTTTTGTGTCCTGATTCTCAAGATAATTCTCTCTGCTTGAACATTCTACACTTACTTTCTTTAATATTTATGTCCTTTTGAATATTCTCCCAAATGTCCCAAAGTATTTTCTTCAAAGAGATGAATTTGATTATTCCATTTCTTCAAGGGTGTCTAAGTTTAGACATCTGGGGACCCTGGCACAGGGTGTAACAGATGACTTAAACTAGGCAACAGAGCTGGTCTGCACAGATTCATAACAAATTTGCCAAATGAAATTCCTCTGGTAGAACACTGTATGCCCATCAGAGCAAGGGAGACCTGACAATAATTATTTTCATAGGAATCTACTCAGATCTGCCTACTTTAACCCAATTAAGACTTCATCAAACTCTGTAATGTCACTGAGAAGAAAAGTAAACACTTTCCATGTGGACTTTTAAGCCACATTTTCTAAACAAACACCATTATAAATCTCTTCTCTAATTTAAAACAGAAGAAAATCAATTCCAGATGTTGAATTTGCAATTACTGATCTACTATTTCTGAATATTCAGTAGAAGTAAAAGTTACTACTGTTCAGACTACCTCTATAGTCAGTAAAAATATAACCCCCAAATATATTCTAGTTTTACTGAATTCCCATTTGTACTATGATTAATTTAATGGGGCCTGGCAGGTAGAAAGGTAAATTTATCAAATTTATTTCAGTCTCTTAGCAACAGAAGGAAAAAGATCAAGATTTGCCAACTCTGATGACTTTAAACATAGTATCATTATTTACCTATTTTCCTTCATGATTATGTTTTTGAATTTTTTTCCTTATCTGGAGTTACCAAAGGCAACTTCTTTCAGTGCAACAGAGAAACAGTTATAATGTTTATCAAGCAAAGAACTCAGGAATAGAGGGAAGGAAAAGGATTTTAGATTGTGTCAAATAAATTTCTTTGTGTTATTATTTTTATCACCAAGAGGATCACAATCTGAGAAAACCACATTAACTTCAGTGAGAATATTTGAAGAACTTACTAGCTATCAACTCTCTCTTCTATCAAACACAAGGCCAGTCGCTTGAAAGATTGTTGGTTCTGATTTTTTGTATACAGGTCATAATTTCCAACACACACAAGTCATTCACATTTGAAGTCCTGCCAAAACACACTTTGCCCACAACAAGAACCAATTTAAGGTTAGCGCTGAAAGAAAAAGGGTGTCACAGAGACATGGTTTTACCTCGAGATCCTGTAAGACATGCTTGTTGACAAGATACTAGTTACTTCACCACAGTAGAATTGACCATAACCTAAAATCAACTAAGTCTACAAGATACACATACTAATACACATACAAAGATTCGCTCCATAATCCATCTAAAAGCTATACTGAGATAGAATTGACATCTTGGTCAACAGTGAAAACTAAATAAGAAAAGAAACTTTTTAAAAGCATACTCAACCTTGGAATATGTTGACAGGTTACTTATATACAGATTTGAAATAAATTGACTGGATGTCAAATACCTATCTTGATATAACTTCACTTTTTTCTTTGAGCCAGAGAATTCTGAAATCTTTTCATTTTAAAAAGTCCATTATTTTCAAGAGGGTTTAGTTACTAGATCATCTGTTCTAAATGAGGGGAACAGAAGGAAAAACAAAAAAAGAATAAACTGCCTCTGCAAATTTGTATTAGTGAGACCATGAATAATTAGTCTAAGAATCATTTGTATAGTGGTGAAGTTGGCATTAAATCTATTGTAACAGCCCTTTTAAGATCTCAAAAAATGTCATTAAGCTATTCAGCTATTCAAATTTGTTTTAAAAATACACTTTTACAAAGCCAAGTGTATTAGTTATTTTGTGATATGCAACAAATTAACCTGAAACTTCATGGCTTAAAACAACGACATTTATTATCTTACATTTTCTATGGGTCTCAAATTTTGGTGCTGCTTCGCTGGGTCCTTTGGCTCAGTCTCTAACAAGACTGTGGTCAAGGTATGGACCAAGGCTGCAGTCATCTTAAGGCTCAACTAGGGGGTGGATCTGCTTCCAAGCTCATTTATGTAGTTGTTGGCAGGATTCAGTTCCTAGAGGGTTGAACTGAGGACTTCATTTCTCTCTGGCCATTGGTCAAAGGCTGCCCTAGCTCCTCGCCTCATGGGCCTCTCTGTAGGGCCGCTCACAATACAGCAGCTGGCTTCCTCAGACCAAGTAAAGTGAGGAGAGCTGGTGGAGGGGGGAGGAAATTAAGGACAAGACAAAAGTCACTTTCTTTTATAACCTCCTCACATATTAGACATATTCTCTTCACTAGAAGAGAGTCAGTAGGGACTGTGCTCACACACGAGGGGAGGGGATTACACAAGAGTGTGATTATGAGGACGTGGGATCATTGCAGGCCAGTGTAGAAGAAGACTGTCACATCATGCAGATGGATTTAAAGTAATGTCTTAAAATGTTTAGATCATGCCTGAGTTATTCCGCTGCACCAAGAGAATCTCTCTTTCAAAAGTCAAGGTTTGGTTATGTCTTTTGAATATTTTCCGCATATATTTCAGAAGATATGATTAAATAACTGACAAATAATGAATGAAGAATTTGTCATAAAAATTTTATTCTGGGGCTATATATTGTATTTATTAATAAAATAATTAGATACCTCATTAAATATACAGCTTTCTTTGAAAATATTTTAAAAATTTTAATATAACAAAAGCTAAAACTTCTATAGTACTTATCATGTGCTTACCACTCCTTTAAGTACTTTATATATTAAGATGCGTATATGTGTATGTGTGTATATATATATGTGTATATGATGTGTACATGTACATATATATGTATATCCCTATATCAACTATACAGACAGTATTGTAATTAAACTTGTTCAAAAGTAAGACATAGAGAAGTTAAGTAATTTGTCCAATATTACATAGGTAGTAAGTAATGGAGTCAAGATTCAGACTCAAACTATGAATCTGGCTCCACAGTTCATGTTCTTAATTACTATACTATATGTTTGTTAAATTAAGAGGGTGGATAAATACTCAGAATTATTTTCCTTTTCTTCTTTCTAATCTCCCATCTCTCAAGTTCCTATTCATTAACTAACTTACCCAAAATATTTTACACCTACTAAATTCTAGCATTATATTAAGAATAAAGTATTGTCTTTATGCAGCTTCCAATATCTTTTTCTTAGACTCTTCCCTTGTTTGTTTCTTTTTCATCCTTAAAATTTATCCAGTTAGGTACTTCAGAATCTGCTATTTCCTTTATTCCCTTTTTATTATTAAAGTTTTTCAAACTATAAAAAGTTGAAAGACTAATAAATACCTATAAGCCCTTTCTTAAATTCACCAACTATTAACATTTTTACCACATCCTCTGTTTTAATCTCTCTCCCTCTCATACACACACAAGCCTGTGCACACACACACATATTATTCTTTTGCTAAGCCATTTGATAATAAATTTTAATACTTCTTTTAAAATATGAGAACCTCACAAGAATATAATTTCATTTATTCTCCCATCCTTTGTTATTGTTGTCATATACTTTAAGGCTACATGTGGAATAAATCCCACAGTACATTATTAAACAGACAGAAATTTTTAAAGAAATTTTTTAAAAGGTGATTATCTCTTATTTACCCCCTCCCAGTTTATCATTTCCAGTGACCTTCATTCTTTCCTGTAGATCAAAATTTCCACTGGTGTCATTTCCCTTAGCATAAAGAACTTTTTTTTTTTAGCATTTCTTATAGTACAAGTCTGTCAATGATGATTTCTGTTTGTTGTCATTTATCTAAAAATGTATTTATTTAATCCTTAATTTTGGAAGATGTTTTCACTGGAAATAAAATCCTGGGTTCAATTTTTCCTTCCTTTCAACACGTTTGAGATGCCATTCCATCCTTATCTGTATTCTGCTATGGCTCGTATCACTTTTCCCATGTACATAATGGTATTTTATCTCCTCTGGCTGGTTTGGGGGTTTTCTCTTTAACATTGGATTTTAGCAGTTTGAGATCTATCTGAATCAGGTTCTCTTTCTATTTATCCTGTCTAGTATTGACTGAAATTCTTGAACTTGATATTTTAAAACAAATTTGGTAAGCATTCAACTATGATTTCTTCAAAAAATTCTCTGCTCCAATTTTTCTCTCTTCTCTTTTTGGGACTCATATTACATGTAACTTAGATCACTTTGACATTGTCTCTCAAGTTATTGAGACTCCACTTTTTTTCAAGCTTTCCCTGTTTTCTTTGGATAAAGTACTCTCTATTGGTCTGTTTTCAAGTTCACTAACCTTTTCTGCATTCTCCAATTTTATTTTAAGCCCTTCCTTGATTTTTAAAATGTCAGATATTGTCATTTTTAGCTCTAAAATTTTCATCTGGCTCATTTGTATAGTTTCTACTTCTCTGCTGAGATTTCTCCATAGATTTATTTATTGTGAACACCCTCTCCTTTAAATCACTGAATATACTTAAAATAGAGGCTTTAAAGTCCTTTTCTAATAGTTCCAAAATAAGAATCACCCAAGTTCTATTTCTATTAACTGCCATTTTGTTGATTATGAGGCATACTTCCTTGATTCCTCACGTCTAACATACTTTAAAATTTTTCTAGTAATCATTAAGGATGATATTATTGCTGAGAGTCTAAATTATATTTGTCAACATAAATATTATGAATTTTGCTTTCTTCAATTCACAATATATCATAGAGACTATTCTATATTTTTAATCAGATATTTCTCATTATTTATCACAGTTTCATAGTGCTCCATTGTGTGCATGTATTGTGGTCTATGTGCACTGTTTCCTAGAAAATTATCTGTGTTATCTAAGTTTTCTAATCCATTTTCAGAGAGTTAGGAAAGAGTCTCGTAATTTTTAGTTTTTTTGGTTTCAATATACAGTAAGATATATTATCTAATCTGTTTTCAGAGAGTTAGGCAAAGAATGTCATAATTTTTAGTTTTTTCTGTTTCAGTCTATAGTAAGATATGTATTTTATTTCCATTTATTTTTTATTCTCCCCTTTTTTCTTGATCTAGGTAGATAGTGTCTTGTTTAACTTATTAATGTGTCAAAATGCCAATATGTAATGTGTCTATTATTTCTTCTCTTTTTCTCATTTCTATAATACTTAATTAACTTCACTCTCTTTCCTCATTATTTACTTTTTTCTGGTGGTTTTTTTTTTAAAGCTTTACTTGTTATGTTTCTGGGTTGAGAAATTAATTCATTTATATCATTCTTTCATATTTATATAAATATTTAAGATTATGAATTTTTCTCTTATCATTGCTTTATTTGTATCACTTAGATTTGAATATGTGGAGTTTTAGTATTAATTTTTGGAAATTCTGAAATCAGTGTTTGTATTTTCCTTTTTCCTCAGAAGTTGTTTAGTAGAGAATTCTGATATTTCCAGGTTGAAAAGTCTTTTAAAATTAATATTTAGTTTTGTTGTATGTTGATAAGAACATGTCAGTATTATTGAAACTTTATAACGCACTAAGATTTGCTTTATAGCTTAATAAATGGTCAACTTTTATGAATGTTCCAAGTGCATCTGAGAAGACTGTATATGCTCTATTATCATGACGTACATTTCAATATATATTTATAGTATCTACCTTATTGATTATGTTATTTAGTTCTTCTACATCTATTTCATTTTGTCCTATCTTAGAGTGAAATTGATGTACAATTGACCCTTGAACAATAGGAGGGTTAGGGGTGCCAACCCTCTGCACAGTTGAAAGTTTGTGTGAGGCTTATAGTCAACCCTCCATACCCCTGGTTCCTCAGTACCTGAGGTTCCTCCATACTTATGGTTCCTCTGCATCCACAGATTCAACCAAGCATGGATTGTGCAGTACTCTAGCGTTTACTACTGAAAAAAATCTAGCATATAAGTGGACCCATGCTGTTCGAGTCAACTGTATTAAAATCTTCTTTTACTTTGCTGTGCCATTTTAAGACTGCAATGTTATAAATTAAAATGAAAGATCTATGCTTTTCAGAAAAACTTGCATGCTCATATGTTAAGAAATTTCATGGTGTGATCAACCTTACCCCTTAAGTCTTTATGAGACATTTCCCTGAAATTTATACTCTAATATTCGACTCCCTTGCCATGCTTTTTTAGACCATCTTACTGTTCTATTTTTTATTCCTGCCCCTTGGATCAACTTTCCTTGTCCAGCAAATTCCAATTCATCTATCTAAGCTGCTTCTTCTTCCTCCACTTTTTCTCTTCAGTGAAGTCTTCCCAATCCACTCAGGAAGCTAATAAGTCCTTCCCCTGCAGGTTGCTAAAAGCATGATTTAAGCATTTATCATTATGGAATGATGTAATGATTTTATTTCCCCTATTCTTCTATTGTCTCCTTTACTTGGCAGTAAGCTCTTTGAGGGCAAGGAGATTGTCCTTTTTACTTTTATATCTAAAGAGTCTCGTACAGTGTGTGGCACATAGAAGATCCTCAATACATATTTGGTAGATGGTGATCCAGTTAACTCTAATAGCTGTGAATACTTTCTGAATGCCATACTCTTATCTCACTTATTTCTCACAACCACCCTGATTTCTTATATATAGCAAAGTACCCTTTCGACAATGATTCTACTTGCTGTACGTACCCTTGTACGCTTCTACTATATACATTATCATGTTGGATTGCCATTATTTTCCTATATATCTGGTTCTCTACTAGATAATAGGCTCTTTTCTGAGGGGAAAGTTACAACAGGCTGGTATAGAGCAATTCCTAAGAAATTGTTTGTTGGATGCGTGAATAAATGAGTAAATAAATGAGATTGGTACCATTGCCAAGAAAACACTCTGGTTGCTATTATTAGTATTTAATATAATATTATATTTAGGGGTGAACATAATGAATGTAATATTTATTATACATAATTATCATACTTAAATCATTGTTAAATTAGTAACCAGAGTATTTTGGGTACATATATTTTAATAGAAAAGGCAGTTCTAAAGTAATAAAGACATAACATATTAATAAATGACTATGTTTCTTGATCACAAAGCCAATGATTTCACCAACACATACTTTGGAGGAAAAAAATCTGGACAGAAAAATAGCTATCTCTTCTGAACAATGAGACTATATTAATGAATGGTATATATGGCACACATAAGTCCTTCTAGTTCTAAAGGATTGTGATGTAACATTCCAGTTCATACAATCATTGTTTTCCTTTCAAGGAATACTTTCAAGCCATCGAATTATACTGTCTTCTTAGTTGATGTATAATCAGTTAGAATTTTTGGACAAATTTTTTTTTTTAAATGTTGGGATTATTATATGTGAACAATAGCAAGAGATACTCCACTTGGCCCAAGGAGGTCATTTATAAAGTGTTGATAAAGAAAATGAATCAATTTCTATACAAAATAGAGTGCCACCTATTGAAAATAGAGCTATAGGTAGGTTTTCTACCTTAAATTATAGGCTCTGAAACCTTAACATTTGATAATTACAAAACAAGCTTTTCAATAAAATTATCTGTGATTTCCCATTGCCCTTTACTCCCAAACTTTCTAAAAAGTCATTTTCATTTTTCTAAAGCTTTTAAATCACTCAACTTAGATCAATGGAGCTGAATCAAGTTGAGACGCCTAATAATAGTCTTAATTTTATGACATATCTTACTGACTCTTTATCCTTCTGGAGGAAAAGATTTCTTATCCCTTCCCCCTCATACACACACAGAGAAAAGCCCATGAATAAATTAAAGAAACACACTGAGCCACATATTCTTATGGATTATCTAGACTTCTAATTATTTCCAAGTAAAATTCAGAGAGCTGACTTAAGTCAACAGATGGTTTAGGGCTTGTTTAAAGAAGAAATTATTTCACTCCATATGTAAGCTTGTGAGACATGCAATCAACTGCTGCACTTTTGCACATAATTTCTAGAATTCCATTTTAAGAAAATGCATCCAGAGGATATTCAATAGAGAACCAGTAGCTTTAGAGTTTCTTCCCCTTTTAGAGTAGCCAAGACCCCATTAGCTTATCTTGCTGGTCCTTAATAAACTGGTTTGAAGCTGCTGCTATTTTGATGTTATTTTCATCTCAAATTCATTTAATTAATTCTGTTGATGATGATTTTAAGCATTTTAATTAGCTATACTTGCACTTCTGGACTACTGAAGCTAAAAACAATACTGTATATCCTTCTAAGAATTAAAGTAATCATTTATGCAAAGTTCTTCTGAGACAATTATTTCATATGGGTTGATAATACTTCTTAGAGTGGCAACCAGGAAGGCTGATGTGCTTTATTCCTCTAGTTCTACTCTTCTTTATGGCCGACCCATCTACAGTGAATTCACCAATTCCACTGGCTTTCCTCTGAGTGTAATGACTTTCCTTGTACTGTGTTAAAAATATATCCCCACAAATCAAGAAGAAGCAGATTCAGCCTAAGTGGCTGAGAAGATTTACATTCTATTGCTAACCCAGTTATTACTCTGCTGAAAACCCCATAGCATCAATATAATGAATCCCTCAACTTCTGCAGCAAGCACAATTTTTACTCCCAACCTCACTGGCTCCCAACTTTCTGCTTGACCTTTTACAATCTGTGTGTGGCAGAACTTCATTACAACATTTTAATGATGCACAAATGGCACACAACACCAAGGTCACAGAAGATCCCAAGTGAAAACTTTTCAAACACAACTAGAACAGATATTGAGACCTCATTTAAGAGGCAGAATAACCTTATGGAGAAATCATACCTTAGGATTCAGTGTGTTCCCCCAAGGGCTGGTAATGCAAAATATTGACAAGGTGGTAAGTTGAATAACTATCCTCAACAAATGTTTTTTAAGAGGAAAAGAATCTGATTTCACAAGCTATAAATGGCTAAGAGATCCTAAATGGCTCTTCCGGTGTCCCATCTCAGCGCTAGAAGGATAATAGCTTTAGAATTCCAAGCCAGACAGGTTTCATTATATAATTCACAACGTTGATGTAAGCTCGAGAAGCCAACACTCTCATATATTTTTTCTTATCAGCATGAGCCGGCAAAAGGCACCTCAAACTCCCATTGTAAAGTAAGTTAAGAATGTGAAAAGCACAAAATTACAGCACGGCTCTTCTCATCGTTTATTGACTGAAAGTGGAGGAATCTTGAATGCGTAGGAATAAGCAAGTTGAATTGTAGGGCAGGATGGGATATGGCAAGAAAGAGGAAGGGAGAGTTTGATTCTGATCAGCAATCTGATCAGAAATATTTGCCTGGGGAGGGAGAGAGTAAAGAGTAAAGAAAAGGAGCCTCAAGGAAATGTTTGGTCCCACTTGCTTTAAACCTTACTGCTCAAGGAGAGTAAAGGAGAACACACGTTCTGGTTCTTTTTGCAGTTTTAAATCAGTTCCAGGGTCGTTCCCATTTTCTCTTTTCCTGCCCTTCCTCTTTTTCCTCTTTCTCTATTTTCACATCAACTCAAAAAGTCCAAGTTATGCATGGCTGAAGTTGTGTGATCTGCTAACATATAAGATAGGGTAGCCTGTTCAGGTTTAGCTGGAAAAGGGAAAACATTCCAATTCACTGCTTCCCCTACCATATTCATCCCCCAACTCAACTTTTTTTATTATAGAGTACATACTGAATGCCATGTGAAAACACAAATGAAAAATAAAAATGATCCTGAATTGAGGCTTCTAGTCCAACATTGGTGGTACCATGATGATTACTCTCAATGCCCTTAGGAAAGCTAAGTAACTTCTTTGGGTGCCTCTCCTCCAACCCACACACTCACCAGCAGTTTTAAAGGGGACAAAGATGAGAATTCAGAAGCCACATAAATTATTTCTAAATCCATGAGGGCCTTGAGCCCTTAGATGCAGTGTATACAACAATGTGAGTTATATATCATACAGCCAGCTTCAAATCTCCAGCTTAGACACGACAGCCATGCAAATTCGGCACAATTACTTAACTTCTCTGTGCCTCAGTTTCTTCCCGTCAGTTAGTGATAACATCTAACTTGAGTGGTTATTAAAAGAATTAGAAATAAGAATCCAAATAGAGTGGCATATGACTTGATTCAAATATTGCCAGAAGTCATAGATGTTCATTTTCACCAGCCAGAGTCTCAAGATTTAAAAATGACTATTAGCTTAAAGAACATGTACTGCTTTCCCAAGGTTTTTGCAGAAAAGGCCATCTGATTTGGTTTAGCACGCTATTTAATAGGAGGTGAAACTGGGAGTAGAGGCTGATGCGTATTATATCCTATTCACAAATTTGATTACTAAAGTTCCCCCACACTCCCCTAAAACCCCTTCATTTATAGTATCTTTGTCCTTAAGCCATCTTATCCCATTGGCACTGAAAATACTGTTATATGGAATTCCAACATAGTATCTTTTCCATGCAAATCTGCCTTGGAGGACATGCTAACCCATGGCTTTATTTCATAGTCTAAGTCAATGCTGGGCACAAAGTGATCCCTTTACTAGATTAACTGCCTAGGCTCGCCCAGGAAGAAATACTAGATTGCACCATTTACCCTGCCAGGCTCTCTGCCATAGGCTTCAGGGCCCAAGCAGTCTGATGGCTGGCAGCTTTGGTAGTAAGCACAGATGGAGAATAATTGAGGTGCCCTAGTTAGCACCAGGCACATTGTGGAAGCTCAGAAAAGTATTAAACAGCAATGGGAAACTGTTCATATTCTCTTTACATACAGCTGTTATACACATTTGTGAATATATCTGTAGATCAGATTACTCACATTTCATCCTCAATCCTGCAGGGTTGAACGTGAAAGACCTGGCATTTGCTTAAGAGTTCTCAATATCTTGCTCAAGGATATGCTGAACTTTTGGCAACAGAAATTATCTATAGGCAAGGGGGTATCAACAAATTCAGTGCTTTAGATATTTCTGCATAGAAATTTGCTGCTTTAAAATCTTAGAAAAATGGTATGGATTATTATTTTTTCACAATAACCGTACAATGCATATATCTACTTCCAAACTATCCTTACACTTTCTGGCAGAGGTAGGTCAGAAAAAAATCAATGATAGGAGATTAATTAATATTTTTATTAATATTTAAAATATATATGCAAGTTGATTTATAATGCAAATTCCTCAAGTAGTTTTTGATTGGTATTCATCTATTTATTTATGAATTCTTCAACACATATATATGAGTATTTACCTATTGTGTTTCAGGCAATTTCATGGGCCCTGGGAAACGGCAAGAAAGAAGCAAGATGAAATACATAAATCTCTTTATTAGTGCTACAACATGGCACTCCTAATGCTCTTTTCCAAAATCTGTAAAAGTGAGATTCATCTGCAGTGGAATGGGAAGTGTGTCCAATTCATGTGCTTTTTATCTAGTTTAACTGAAACAGGTACTCTCCAGTATAAATGCTTTACTTTGCCATAAAATTTCATTACAGAATGTGTCAAAATGATGTACAAGCAAAGGGAGTTAAAGAAGTTAAATTTTCATAATTCTAAAAGTCAACTGTGAAAATAAAAACTGCCTCTCTGCCTAATTCCCCATGCACAGACTGCTTTTACATGAATAATGATATAAAAGGCTCTGAGCTCATTCACTTGACAAAGGAGGCATAAAAAATTCTGGTAAATATATTCTTACCTGCCTTGTTACCATTTGCCACGTGTATTGTTACTGCATTCTACAGTCACTTCACTGCAAATGCAAAGAAACCACCTTAACTACAACTCTCTCTTCCCTCAAAATCACAATCAATGCCATGGGATAATACCAATCCAAATATTTTACTCTATCTCTGACCACACAAGGACTTCTCTTCAGCATCTATCTCCTTTCTATTGTAAAAGAGGTAGGAGGTCTTAGCAAATTACAGGAAATGATTTAACCCCACCCCCCAGCAGAGCTAATTTTGTAATTATACCCAGGGAATTCAACAATTCTCTTGACTGAAGATGATTCTCCTCTATATTGGAAGGTCATCCTTTTTGACTGAGCTTTGCAATGGATACAGATGGACAGTTGAAGGGGAAAAAAAAAGGGACCACCACTTAGCAAGTTAGACGACCAGAATCAACTCTGGAGGATCAATGGATGACAGATGTGGCAGCCAGACTGCCCTCCCATGGACATCCACACCATGACCACTGCGGGATCAAGGTTACTTTCAGCCAGAGCTGGCTACTGGTGGCAAGGATGACATATAAGGAGGATGAGAGAACTTTATGGAAGGGCATTCCTCAAACCCAGTTGCCGAGCAACTCATTTTTATGTCCTGTGTCTTGGTGGGAGGTTTCATATACATGTCAAATTATCCTTTCACCTTTCTGCCTGGCCACCTACAGACCTGGGGCTAGACTGTTAGAATGAGACATCCAGGAGTCCCTGCTGGCAAATTAAGGTTCATCAGCATCTCCACCGGGCTGGCTTCTTTTTCTGCTAAGCGCTGCATCATTAACACATGTCTAATTACCAGGAAGTTTCCTCTCCCCCCACAAAAACAGTGCCCTGACACATCAACGCCTCTAAATTTTGTTGTGATAAAAAACACCTAAGTTATGACTTACTTCTCTCCTCCTCTAATTACAGTTTAAGGCCAATTTAAAGCCAATTAAGTACTTGGTTTTCTTCCCCCCAGTCTGCCATTAATAGGCCCTAAATTACAAGAATATAAGAAGCTGTGGAACATCAATCTACAGTCACAATACTTTCAGTAGAGTTGTCATGAAATTATAGAAGGATAAAGAAATGATTAGATGTAATTAAGCGGGAGGAAAATAGGACCCAACTCAAACTGTCAATCAGCAAGTAATTAATCTTAATGTAGAAAAATGAAAAAAAAATATAAGTGGCTTAAAATTCATATTATAAAAACTGTATTTCCCAAGGGAATGAAAGCATCCAAAGATGAATTAGAAGTCCTTTACTATTAATTTGATCAAGTTCATATTTACCATAATAAATGACAAGGCTTCTCAATTTATTAAAATGCCTGAAAGGAGAATGGTTTTCTTAAATCTGAAATATAGCACTTGAGCTTATTAGCAAATGACATAGAGAAATTTAATGTTTTATTAAATGGTTCATTACAGGAAAATAGAAACAGAAATGGCCATTTATCTTCAACGAGTAACTATAAAAATCCCATTATATACACTGGTCTTACAGAACTTCTATGGTGAGAACTTTGAATTCTCCTTTGTACTGAAAGTAAAACCTGCTCCAATGAAAGATTTAAGGTTTACTCACCTTTCAAGAAAATTATAACACTGAGTTAGTAAGAAAAAGCTCAAGTAGACTGCTTAAATGACATCTGAATGATAATAATTCTGTATTACATATAATTCAATAAAGAGAAAAAAATTATTCTCAGAAGGGAAAGATTACAAAAGATCTTCCAGTCCATCTTTCTTCCCATCCATATGAATTGCTTTCAGAACCTCTAAAACCTGACTCTAAAAAAGAGAGAAAGAGAAACTATTCTACTCTTAGTAAGAAAACGCATTTGAAAGAGAATGAAGCATAAAGTAAGGGGGAAAAGCAGACATAAGGAATTACCCAATACACTTATTATATAACTGCAAATTATCTAAAAGTATTTCTGGAAAAATAGACTATAAGATATCATGGTTAAGAGCTTGATTTCTGGGGACAGATCTTTGCTCAAATTCCCTAGTGCAAATTCCTTAACCCCTTTAAGTTCCTCATCTTTAAAAAGGGGATAATAATAGTATCTTCCTCATTGAGTTGTGAGGATTAAACAGTAGAAGTAACACATGCAAAGCCCTGAGCACAAAATTTGCTCTGCATACTGGAATACTGAATACTGGAAAAAAACAATGTAGACTTAGATTCTGCTGGAATAGATAAAATTGGCTGTAACATACTTCTGAGAGGCAAACAGAACTAATTCAATGTCCACTTGAATTGGATAGACATACCTGACATTAAGAACGTTGTAAATTCATTTATAATAAGATCAAGGAAGAAGAAGTCAGGCATGTATTGGGGTAACATTTAGGGAGTGCTTACCACTGTTTGCAATGATATGCAAACAATGCTTATGATAGCATTGTTTTATCTGTTTACAGGTCAAATCATTTAACTCTCACCCAAAATTTTGACATAGGTTCCACTGCTGCCTGTCTGGATATTCCATTAGCTATTTGAGAACGGGGTTTATGTTTTAAGAGGAGGACCAAACATAGTACATGACATTCAGTTACTTAGGAGTTATGGACTGAAACCATGAATGAATCTTTCCAAAATGCCCAAAATCTTTAATGATTTCACACATCCCACAAGGTAAGTCCAAGTCCAAGGTAAGTCTCTCTCTCCAGATTTCTCTCCAGCTTTACCTGAAAAAGGCCCAGCATTCTAGCCCTATAAAACAAGTCACGATTTCTTGATAAGTTCACGAATTCATGATCAATACCTCTTTTTTTTTTTTTTTTTTTTTTTGCCCTGGCCTTTCTGCAGCCTAAAATATGTTGCCCCTTCCTATGCCTGCCAACTTCCTGTTCTTTCCAGGGCTAGTTCAAATACAGTTTCTTCAGTGAAATCTTCTCCAGTTCCTTCAACCAGAATTAACATCTCCCTATTCTGTGTTGCCGGTGCCACTTAATGTGCTTTGGTTCATTTGGTGATTCATTCATTCAGTAATTAAATATTAAATGTCAGTGTTGAGCACCAGGCACTTTTAGGCACTGGAGAGAAAAGACAGACCTTTCCTTTAAGGTATTCATACTCAGAAAAGTAAACCCTTATGCTTGCATGCAGGTAATGAGTACTGTGATATATGCAGAGGGTAAGCACAGTAATGGGGCTTTGAGTCACAGTCTTGGAAGGCTTTCTGTAGGAGGTGACTTGAGGTGCTGAATTTTGACAGGCAAGTCAGGGGTTAGTTGGGAGAAGAAGTCAGGGTCATTCCAGGAAGGAGAAACCACAAGTGGAATGGCAGAGGGTGCCACGTGGTTTGCAAACTGCAAGTAATTTAAAAGAGTGTTATTTAAAACTGTGATCCCCCAACTCGATGGCAGACTGTCCAAAAGAGTTAAGTTCAGAATTTGGGAGTAAGTGTGCAGAAACTTTCATGGAAGTTTGATCCTGCTGTGACATCAAGCATCAATGGACTCATCATTGCCTTGAATATGGTATAAAACAATTCTCATTGTTGAACAAATGATTCACATGTGGCATAAGCAGCGTCCTAGTCACATGCAGTAGGACCATGTATGCGTCCAATGTGAATTAGAAATAAACAAACAAAAGTAAGCGGTCCTTCAACCCAGTTTGAGAAGCACCGATTTGGAACACCTGAAGCACTGTCAGAGGAGATGGCAAGAAACTAAGAAAGAGAAGAAGTGAAGGGTCAGATCATGAAGGGTTATGGACTAATATAACAAGTTTTATTATAGAACTCATTTAATTCATCCTCTCAAGGTTATAAACTCTTTGTCAATGATTTTATTTTAGACATCTTTGTATTCCTCACAGCTGCTCAGTTCTGCACTGTCAAATAATTTTTGAGTACAATTATGTGTTTGTGTGTGTGGTTTTCTCCATAGAAAGAGTCTAGTTGGTCTCCATGTAGTAATTGAGCTTTCTTGATGTGTTAGTGCAACCTCTTTGCTGTTTGAAAGCACTGACTTAGGTTTACCAATCTGTCAATTTTCCATTTTGTTTAGTTACTCAGAGCTCCAAGTGAGGCGCTGGGAATAGAGCCATGAATTAGACCCAGTCCCAGCTGTCTAGTTGCTCATAACTCAGTGGAAACACTTGAAAGAGTCATATCTGTTGTTCACAATGGAACAATATTTTGAACAAATTATGCATATTTCCTATTCTGAAGATTTTTAATAATAGTGAAGGAAGGCAACAATTTTAAAGTAATCAATTTTAGGTAACGTTGTGAATTTTCTTCTCTAATAATTAGACACCCCAGGAGAAGGTAGCAAAATGAAATAAAGGAGGAATTGAAGAGTAGCAACTGGGAAAGAAGGACAAGGATTAGGGAATTAGAAAATGAGAGAGGATGGCTCTGGGGAAAAAGAAAGAAGGGTAAGGAAGGGCCAAAGCCAAAAGGGAAACAACTGTTAACTGTTAGTACCTGGAGTCAACGAGCGTTTAGCCTCAGCCACTCCCTACTGTTCCTTTTCCAGACACTAATCCATCAAAACGACAACTTCAAGAGTATACAAAACAGAGGTTTACGTGGAATGATTTCAAACGAATAGAAGTTCAGTAAAACCAACTGAAAAAAGTACAGTAAATTAAATATGATGTCAAAACTGTATATAGATCTGTGCGGGAAGATGGCGGAAGAGTAAGACGCAGAGACCACCTTTTTCCCCACAGATACACCAGAAATACATCTACACGTGGAACAACTCCTACAGAACACCTACTGAACGCTAGCAAAAGACCTCAGACCTCCCAAAAGGCAAGAAACACCCCATGTACCTGGGGAGGGCAAAAGAAAAAATAAACAGAGACAAAAGGATAGGGGCGGGACCTGCACCAGTGGGAGGGAGCTGTGAAGGAGGAAAGGGTCCCACACACTAGAAGCCCCTTCGCGGGCGGAGACTGCGGGTGGCGGAGGGGGGGAGCTTCGGAGCCGCGGAGGAGAGCACAGCAACAGGGGCGCGGGGGGCAAAGCGGAGAGATTCCTGCACAGAGGAACGGTGCCGACCGGCACTCACCAGCCTGAGAGGCTTGTCTGCTCCCCCGCCGGGGCAGGCGGGGCTGGGAGCTGAGGCTTGGGCTTCGGGCGGAGCGCAGGGAGAGGACTGGGGTTGGCGGCGTGAACACAGCCTGCACGGGGTTAGGGCGCCATGGCTGGCCAGAAGGGAGTCCGGGGAAAAGTCTGGAGCTGCCGAAGAGGCAAGAGACTTTTTCTTACCTCTTTGTTTCCTGGTGCGCGAGGAGAAGGGATTAAGAGCGCTGCTTAAAGGAGCTCCAGAGACGGGCACGGGCCGCAGAGACGGGCATGAGATGCTAAGGCTGCTGCTGCCGCCACCAAGACGCCTGTGTGTGAGCACAGGGCACTATCCATAACCCCCTTCCGGGGAGCCTGTGCAGCCCGCCACCGCCAGCGTCCCGTGATCCAGGGATAACTTCCCTGGGAGAACGCACGGCGGCGCGCCTCACGTTGTTGCAACGTCATGCCGGCCTCTGCCGCCGCAGACCCGCCCCGCACTCCGTGCCCCTCCCTCCCCCCGCCTGAGTGAGCCAGAGCCCTCGAATCAGCTGCTCCTTTAACCCTATCCTGTCTGAGCGAAGAACAGACGCCCTCTGGCGACCTACACGCAGAGGCGGGGCCAAATCCAAAGCTGAGCCCCTGGGAGCTGTGAGAACAAAGAAGAGAAAGGGAAATCTCTCCCAGCAGCCTCAGGTGCAGCGGATTAAAGCTCCACAATCAACTTGATGTACCCTGCATCTGTGGAATCCATGAATAGACAGAGAATGATCCTAAATTGAGGAGGTGGACTTTGAGAGCAAGATTTATGATTTTTTTCCCCTTTTCCTCTTTTTGTGAGTGTGTATGTGTATGCTTCTGTGTGAGATTTTGTCTGTATAGCTTTGCTTCCAACATTTGTCCGAGGGTTCTATCCGTCCGTTTTTTTTAAATATTTTTCTTAATAATTACTTTTAACTTTAATAACTTTATTTTACTTTATCTTCATTCTTTCTTTCCTTCCTTCCTTTAGAAAACGAATCATCACAAATTGAGAAGGTGGACTATGAGATCAAGATTTATGATTTTTTTCCCCTTTTCCTCTTTTTGTGAGTGTGTATGTGTATGCTTCTGTGTGAGATTTTGTCTGTATAGCTTTGCTTCCACCATTTGTCCTAGGGTTCTATCCGTCCGTTTATTTTATCTCTTAATAATTAATTTTTATTTTAATAACTTTATTATATTTTATCTTACTTTATTTTATTTTACTTTATCTTCTTTCTTTTTTTCCTTCCTTCCCTCCTCCCTCCCTCCCTCCCTCCCTCCCTCCCTCCTTTCTTTCTTTCTTTCTTTCTACTTCTACTAATTCTTTCTTTCTACTTTTTCTCCCTTTTATTCTGAACCATGTGGATAAAAGGCTCTTGGTGTTGCAGCCAGGAGTCACTGCTGTGCCTCTGAGGTGAGAGAGCCAACTTCAGGACACTGGTCCACAAGAGACCTCCCAGCTCCACATAATATCAAACGGCGAAAATCTCCCAGAGATCTCCATCTCAACACCACCACCCAGCTTTACTCAACGACCAGAAAGCTACAGTGCTGAACATACTATGCCAAACAACTACCAAGACAGGAACACAACTCCAACCATTAGCAGAGAGGCTGCCTAAAATCATAAGGCCACAGACACCCCAAAACACACCACCAGACGTGGACCTGCCCACCAGAAAGATAAGATCCAGCCTCATCCACCAGAACACAGGCACTAGTCCCCTCCACCAGGAAGCCTACACAACCCACTGAACCAACCTTAGCCACTGGGGACAGACACCAAAAAAACGGGAACTACAAACCTGCAGCCTGCAAAAAGGAGACTCCAAACACAGTAAGACAAGCAAAATGAGAAGACAGAAAAACACACAGCAGATGAAGGAGCAAGATGAAAACCCACCAGACCTAACAAATCAAGAGGAAATAGGCAGTCTACCTGAAAAAGAATTCAGAATAATGATAGTAAAGATGATCCAAAATCTTGGAAATAGAATACACAAAAACCAAGAAACATTTAACAAGGACCTAGAAGAACTAAAGATGAAACAAACAATGATGAACAACACAATAAATGAAATTAAAAATACTCTAGATGGGATCAATAGCAGAATAACTGAGGCAGAAGAACGGATAAGTGACCTGAAATATAAAATAGTGGAAATAACTACTGCAGAGCAAAATAAAAAAAAAAAAACAATGAAAAGAACTGAGGACAGTCTCAGAGACCTCTGGGACAACATTAAACGCACCAACATTCAAATTATAGGGGTTCCAGAAGAAGAAGAAGAGAAAAAGAAAGGGACTGAGAAAATATTTGGAGAGATTATAGTTGAAAACTTCCCTAATATGGGAAAGGAAATAGTTAATCAAGTCCAGGAAGCACAGAGAGTCCCATACAGGATAAATCCAAGGATAAATATGCCAAGACACATATTAATCAAACTGTCAAAAATTAAATACAAAGAAAACATATTAAAAGCAGCAAGGGAAAAACAACAAATAACACACAAGGGAATCCCCATAAGGTTAACAGCTGATCTTTCTGCAGAAACTCTGCAAGCCAGAAGGGACTGGCAGGACATATTTAAAGTGATGAAGGAGAAAACCTGCAACCAAGATTACTCTACCCAGCAAGGATCTCATTCAGATTTGATGGAGAAATTAAAACCTTTAAGGTTTTAAGGATAAGCAAAAGCTGAGAGAGTTCAGCACCACCAAACCAGCTCTACAACAACTGCTAAAGGAACTTCTCTAGGCAAGAAACACAAAAGAAGGAAAAGACCTACAATAACGAGCCCAAAACAATTAAGAAAATGGGAATAGGAACATACATATCGATAATTACCTTAAATGTAAATGGACTAAATGCTCCCACCAAAAGACACAGATTGGCTGAATGGATGCAAAAACAAGACCCATATATTTGCTGTCTACAAGAGACCCACTTCAAACCTAGAGACACATACAGACTGAAAGTAAGGGGATGGAAAAAGATATTTCATGCAAATGGAAACCAAAAGAATCGATCCAAGAAGAAGATATAACAATTGTAAATATTTATGCAACCAACATAGGAGCAACTCAATACATAAGGCAAATACTAACAGCCATAAAAGGGGAAATCGACAGTAACACATTCATAGTAGGGGACTTTAACACCCCACTTTCACCAATGGACAGATCATCCAAAATGAAAATAAATAAAGAAACACAAGCTCTAAATGATACATTAAACAAGATGGACTTAATTGATATTTATAGGACATTCCATCCAAAAACAACAGAATAAACATTTTTCTCAAGTGCTCATGGAACATTCTCCAGGATAGATCATATCTTGGGTCACAAATCAAGCCTTGGTAAATTTAAGAAAATTGAAATTCTATCAAGTAACTTTTCCGACCACAACGCCATGAGACTAGATATCAATTACAGGAAAAGATCTGTAAAAAATACAAACACATGGAGGCTAAACAATACACTACTTAATAACGAAGTGATCACTGAAGAAATCAAAGAGGAAATTTAAAAATTACCTAGAAACTAATGACAATGGAGACACGATGACCCAAAATCTATGGGATGCAGCAAAAGCAGTTCTAAGAGGGAAGTTTATAGCAATACAATCCTACCTTAAGAAACACGAAACATCTCGAATAAACAACCTAACCTTGCACCTAAAGCAATTAGAGAAAGAAGAACAAAAAACCTCCAAAGTTAGCAGAAGGAAAGAAATCATAAAAATCAGATCAGAAATAAATGAAAAAGAAATGAAGGAAACAATAGCAAAGATCAATAAAACTAAAAGCTGGTATCTTCTTTGAGAAGATAAGGAAAATAGATAAACCATTAGCCAGACTCATCAAGAATAAAAAGAGAGAACATGCAAAGAAAAAAAAGGAGAACACTCAAATCAACAGAATTAGAAATGAAAAAGGAGAAGTAACAACTGACACTGCAGAAATACAAAAGACATGAGAGATTACTACAAGCAACTCTATGCCAATAAAATGGACAACCTTGAAGAAATGGACAAATTCTTAGAAATGCACAACCTGCCAAGACTGAATCAGGAAGAAATAGAAAATATGAACAGACCAATCACAAGCACTGAAATTGAAACTGTGATTAAAAATCTTCCAACAAACAAAAGCCCAGGACCAGATGGCTTCACAGGCGAATTCTATCAAACATTTAGAGAAGAGCTAACACCTATCCTTCTCAAACTCTTCCAAAATATAGCAGAGGGAGGAACACTCCCAAACTCATTCTACGAGGCCACCGTCACCCTGATACCAAAACCAGACAAGGATGTCACAAAGAAAGAAAACTACAGGCCAATATCACTGATGAACATAGATGCAAAAATCCTCAACAAAATACTAGCAAACAGAATCCAGCAGCACATTAAACGGATCATACACCATGATCAAGTGGGGTTTATTCCAGGAATGCAAGGATTCTTCAATATACGCAAATCAATCAATGTGATATACCATATTAACAAATTGAAGGAGAAAAACCATATGATCATCTCAATAGATGCAGAGAAAGCTTTCGACAAAATTCAACACCCATTTATGATAGAAACCCTGCAGAAAGTAGGCATAGAGGGAACTTTCCTCAACATAATAAAGACCATATATGACAAACCCACAGCCAACATCATCCTCAATGGTGAAAAACTGAAAGCATTTCTACTAAGATCAGGAACAAGACAAGGTTGCCCACTCTTACCACTCTTCTTCAACATAGTTTTGGAAGTTTTAGGCACAGCAATCAAAGAAGAAAAGGAAATAAAAGGAATCCAAATTGGAAAAGAAGAAGTAAAGCTGTCACTGTTTGCAGATGACATGATACTATACATAGAGAATCGTAAAGATGCTACCAGAAAACTACTAGAGCTAATCAATGAATTTGGTAAAGTAGCAGGATACAAAATTAATGCACAGAAATCTCTGGCGTTCCTATATACTAATAATGAAAAATCTGAAAGTGAAATCAAGAAAACACTCCCATTTACCATTGCAACAAAAAGAATAAAGTATCTAGGAATAAACCTACCTAAGGAGACAAAAGACCTGTATGCAGAAAATTATAAGACACTGATGAAAGAAATTAAAGATGATAGAAATAGATGGAGAGATATACCATGTTTTTGGATTGGAAGAATCAACATTGTGAAAATGACTCTACTACCCAAAGCAATCTATAGATTCAATGCAATCCCTATCAAACTACCACTGGTATGTTTCACAGAACTAGAACAAAAAATTTCACAATTTGTATGGAAACACAAAAGTCCCCGAATAGCCAAAGCCATCTTGAGAATGAAAAACGGAGTTGGAGGAATCAGGCTCCCTGACTTCAGACTATACTACAAAGCTACAGTAATCAAGACAGTATGGTACTGGCACAAAAACAGAAAGATAGATCATTGGAACAGGATAGAAAGCCCAGAGATAAACCCACGCACATATGGTCACCTTATCTTTGATAAAGGAGGCAGAAATGTACAGTGGAGAAAGGACAGCCTCTTCAGTAAGTGGTGCTGGGAAAACTGGACAGGTACATGTAAAAGTATGAGATTAGATCACTCTCTAACACCATACACAAAAATAAGCTCAAAATGGATTAAAGACCTAAATGTAAGGCCAGAAACTATCAAACTGTTAGAGGAAAACATAGGCAGGACACTCTATGACATAAATCACAGCAAGATCCTTTTTGACCCACCTCCTAGAGCAATGGAAAATAAAAACAAAAATAAACAAATGGGACCTAATGAAACTTCAAAGCTTTTGCACAGCAAAGGAAACCATAAACAAGACCAAAAGACAACCCTCAGAATGGGAGAAAATATTTGCACATGAAGCACCTGACAAAGGATTAATCTCCAATATTTATAAGCAGCTCATGCAGCTTAATAACAAAAAATCAAACAACCCAATCCAAAAATGGGCAGAAGACCTAAATAGACATTTCTCCAAAGAAGATATACAGACTGCCAACAAACACATGAAAGAATGCTCAACATCACTAATCATTAGAGAAATGCAAATCAAAACTACAATGAGATATCATCTCACACCAGTCAGAATGGCCATCATCAAAAAATCTAGAAACAATAAATGCTGGAGAGGGTGTGGAGAAAAGGGAACCCTCTTGCACTGTTGGTGGGAATGTAAATTGATACAGCCACTGTGGAGAATAGTACGGAGTTTCCTTAAAAAACTACAAATAGAACTACCATATGACCCAGCAATCCCACTACTGGGCATATACCCTTGGAAAACCATAATTCAAAAAGAGTCATGTACCAAAATGTTCATTGCAGCTCTATTTACAATAGCCCGGAGATGGAAACAACCTAAGTGTCCATCATCGGATGAATGGATAAAGAAGATGAGGCACATATATACAATGGAATATTACTCAGCCATAAAAAGAAACGAAATTGAGCTATTTGTAATGAGGTGGATAGACCTAGAGTCTGTCATACAGAGTGAAGTAAGTCAGAAAGAGAAAGACAAATACCGTATGCTAACACATATATATGGAATTTAAGGAAAAAAATGTCATGAAGAACCTAGGGTTAAGGAATAAAGACACAGACCTACTAAAGAATGGACTTGTGGATATGGGGAGGGGGAAGAGTAAGCTGTGACAAAGCGAGAGAGAGGCATGGACATATATACACCACCAAACGTAGGGTAGATAGCTTGTGGGAAGCAGCCGCATAGCACAGAGAGATCAGCTCGGTGCTTTGTGATCACCTGGAGGGGTGGGATAGGGAGGGTGGGAGGGCGGGAGACGCAAGAGGAAAGAGATATGGGAACACATGTATATATATAACTGATTCATTTTGTTGTAAAGCAGAAACTAACACACCATTGTAAAGCAATTATACTCCAATAAAGATGTAAAAAAAAAGAATCATCTGTGAAGGGGTGTTCTTTTTACAAACTCACATGCTGTGTCATATATATGTCTTTCCTTTCTTTCTTTTTCTTTCTCTAGAACTTTTCTACATTGCAAACTGAAGCTTTGTATCTGTTAAACAACTAACTAACCATTTCCTCCTTCCCTCAGTCCCTGGAAACCACAATTCTATGTTGTTTCTTTAAGTGTGACTACTTTAGATAGAAATTTGTTTTGTTTTGTTTAATGTATACATGAATTGCTAGCTTCAAAGCTATTGAACACTTTCTTAACAGGTTTGTTGGAATGCTATTATACTATTAATTATTTGATACTGTTTTTTCCTATGGTAAATAGCTAAGCACATTGTGCAATATTAATGGCAAAGCATTATAGACATACAACATCAGGTTATGACAATTTGATCTCTATTAAAAACATTTATAGTGTAAAAAAACCCAAAAAACTGTATATAAATATAGAGTTCATTTCAAATGGTGCATTTATAGTTAGTAAAACTGTGTTTGTAAGACTACTAGATGCATAGATTTTAAAAATATAACAATGGGGGCTTCCCTGGTGGCGCAGTGGTTGAGAGTCCGCCTGCTGATGCAGGGGACACGGGTTCGTGCCCCGGTCCGGGAAGATCCCACGTGCCGTGGATCGGCTGGGCCCGTGAGCCATGGCTGCTGAGCCTGTGCGTCCGGAGCCTGTGCTCCGCAGAGGGAGAGGCCGCAACGGTGAGAGGCCCGCGTACCGCAAAAAAAAAAAAAAAAAAAAAAAAATATATATATATATATATATATACACACACACACACACATATATATATATAACAATGATCATTTGCTTCTTGCCTCAGAGTTTGCAAAATAATTTCAACCTCATCATCATATTTAATTTCATAATGGCACTGAGACCTGAGTGGAACAAGGAATTCTACTCCTAAGTTTTTGATGAGCAGACTGAGACTCAGGGATAGTGAGGAATTGGCCCCTAATTGCATGATATTAAGTCTTGAAGGCAGGACACTCACCCAAGTTGTTTTTTTCTTTTAAGGTCGACTTCAAGGCTCTTTCTTCCACACTCCAGTATCCCGCTAAAAGATAATATTGCTCTGACAGAATGCAATAACTCTAAAAAGTCCTATACATGTGCTTTGGGACTAGTACAAGGATAGGCATGGAGTACAAATAATCTCATTCTATAATGTTCCTCCCTGGATAAGGTAGTGATTAGTTAGTTATAAAACATTATTGCCACATCTATTTTGTTAGAAGCATTTTTGATAGAGTATTGCTGCTACTTTCACAAAGCAGTTGGCACTGTAATGTAATAATCTCGACAGATTAAGCCAAATTGGGAATTCTCTAGAAATCTACTGGTTCCAAGTTTTGTTGTCAGATTTGCAGTACTGAAAATCTCACAGATCTCCGCCATTAGTGGCAGTGACACGGATGCTTAAACTGTACACCCTCTACAAGAAGCAACCAATTACCTCACCTTTCTCTTATTAATGACTAGTAAGATGAGAATTTAAATAAATGGTATAGTAAAATATTAGCCTCCAGGCTCACCACCATAAAAATTTGGTTTGTTCCATTTGACTTTTATTGCCATATTGAAATATACCTGTATATCACGCTATTTAATGCATTAAAATATATGCAATAATAAGAAATATGGCTATTCACCAAATGTATTCAAGTTAAAAAATAAGCAGGTCCCAATGAAATTTGCTTCATGGGTTTTAAGTGTTGATGCTTATTTATTACAAATTATGCATTCTCAAGTATATTCCTTGCTTAATTAAAAAAAAATCTCATCAATTCTCTTGTTAACTCTTCAATGAAGTCTCCAGAGAAAATAATTAACATACTTATGAAGAAAAAGGAAAAATAAACACGCTATCAAAAGAGGCCAGAATTGTGTCCGAGTCTGTCTAACACATGCATTACAGACTGATGCACTGAGTAATTTTTCTCCTACCCAATACATGTCTTCTCTTTGCCCCAGTTGAAATGAACCTCATTTTACATTTCCTACCCGACACATTCATAAAGTTCATAGGGGAAAGAATCCAGTGACATCTCAATATCAGTGTGAGGCTGCAAGTAAAAAAGAAATGAACATCTTACTGAAGAATTGCTTGGAGTTTGTGAGCCTTGAGTTAAGTGTTAAAACAGTTTATGCTACATGAATAACTAAATTTCTCCACAGAGGGGAAGGGGGTCTTTACTGGCCCTGGAAAGGCAGAGAATCCACGTCTAGAGCTATTACTGTCAAGCATATAAATCTACATCTCGTTTCAAAACTATTGCATTGCATTTTTATTCAGACAAACAGAAAATTAGATAGAGCGAAAGCATATGAAGCTCGTCTGTCTGCCAGGGATATACTTTTGACTTCTGGATGGGTGGGGAAAAGATTTTAATGACACAAAGCGTCATTTGACATTGTTTTTGAGGCTCTCACACAGGCTAATGCCACTTACTTTCAAGCAGTAGCTCCTTTTATTAGTTTGATCCAATTAGTTCTCCCCATAGTACTGAGTACTGTAATTACCTTCTTCCCTCAGTTTTTGTGACATGCCCTGGTTTATAAGGTATTCTGTCTCATTCTCGTCCTTCAGTCCCTGAAGCATCCTCCAGGCATCCATGTAGAGTTGATTGCCATATATAAGGGTAAGAGAAAGTCAGAGCCATTCCAAATTGATTGTAAGAAATCTGCCTTGCAGACAGTTAGTTCTGCTACAGCAAAAGACAATGCACATAAAGAAAGAGGGAGCTCTCCTTGGTGTATGTGGAGGCTGACCAGCTCACAAAGGTGAGAATGGAATGGTCTCATCAGTGAAACCCCAGCCTTGGCAGCCCTTCAGAGGGACATGCCAAATCTTCCTTCACTCTGTCTCTTAGACTCGGGCTATGAAATTCAGCCCACTTGGGTCTCTTCACAAATCAGCCTAATAACATTAAGTGGCACTCTGAAACGGGAGACCAGTGGGAACCTAGGTGAGTCACTTTATTCCTCGGATCCCAGTTACTTGACCTTAGGAGTGGACTCTTATTTCCTAGCATAATAATACTTGGAACATGGTAAACACATCAAGTAAAACATGCAGCAGAACCAGAAGTAGGGAACCAGAGGCCTCCCTGCTTGGTCCCTTACCTCCTGCATTTGGCCATGAGGGAAATCTAAGGAACATTAGAATCTCATAGAACTCTGTTTGAAAACTGTGGGATCAGTGATTTCACACACCCATCTAACTCCCTATGAAATGCCCTGCAGTTTCTGGTAATTATACTAACAACATCCTTAGAAGTGCTGGTAAGGGCATCCCTCTACAATGCTCTGACTATAGGATGCCAGAGTTAGCCAAGCCTTTTCCCAATATCTGACCTCTCAGCCCAGAACTCTCTTCTTCCTGTGATGAGACTCATTATGCTCAACTGGTCGGACAAATAGAAGTGACACCTCTCACCCTCAGAGCAATAACTCTAGTCCCCATTTTACCATTATAGCTTTCCTCTTGTGATTCTAGAATGTTCTTCAGCATTCATGAGTACATTTTAAAGAAAAAATGGATATAAATGAACTTATCTACAAAACAGAAATACAGTTACAGTTGTAGAAAACAAATTTATGGTTATTAGGGGGCATGGGGGAAGGGATAAATTGGGAGATTGGGATTGACATAAACACACTACTATACAGAAAATAGATAACCAACAAGGAACTACTGTCTAGCACAGGGAACTCTGCTCAATACTCTGTAATGATCTATACCGGAAAAGAATCTAAAAAAGAGTGGGTGTATGTGTATGTATAACTGATTCACTTTGCTGTACAGCAGAAACTAACACAACACTGTAAACCAACTATACTCCAATAAATTTTTTTTTTAGAAAAGACATTATCAGCTGAGAGAAGAAAAAGCTTTAAAGAAACTCTTGATGAAAAAGAGGCCAAGCGGCTGGGATGGTAACATTTCAAGAGAAGGAAGGGTCAAAAGCCAGACATAATTAACTTCACCTTTTAATCCAAAATAGAGCCTCCTCTCGGCACACAGCCACGACATTAGGTGTCCATCTGTGACATTGCTTATTTGATGCTAAATGATGCAATATTTTCTACCAGTTGATTACAGACTTTTAATCTGTGATAAATACTAGGCCAATGTGATCCATAATCACACTAGGAAAATGCAAAAAAAATAGAAGTTTCAAACTCTCAGTTTCACTGACTTGGATTCCTTTCTTTTCATGGTTATTGATACAGGTATCAGCTAAAATCCTGATCCTAACATGATTTTTCTGAGCACTTTACATCTACCCCCCAAGGTCAGTACTGGTACCCTGTAACTGTGCCCATTCTTTTGAACTCTAGTCGCCTGCCTCTAGTCACTAGAACTCTAGAACTGTAGTGACTTGTCTTTGAATTAAAGTGCTATTCTATAATGTGGCTGTACATAGAAGTGTTGACCACGTTTGGTGTAAAATTTAGAATGTACACCTATATGTATAACTGCTCTAATCCATTTTCACCTCTTTTTTTTTTTTTTTTTTTTTTTTTTTTTGCGTTACGCGGGCCTCTCGCTGTTGCGGCCTCTACCGTTGCAGAGCACAGGCTCCAGACGCGCAGGCTCAGCGGCCATGGCCCACGCGCCCAGCCGCTCCGCGGCATGTGGGATCTTCCCGGACCGGGGCACGAACCCGTGTCCCCTGCATCGGCAGGCGGACTCTCAACCACTGCGCCACCAGGGAAGCCCCATTTTCACCTCTTTTCATAAATGTTACCAATGATCTAAAATAAAGTGACTTTTATTTTAAGCTTTTTTCTTTTTACTTAATATTTACTAGGGAACCTAAAATACTTACTCTTTCTTTAGAAATTATTTAACGTAACATAACCCTCTTTCATCAGTCCTAACTCCCAAATGCGTTATCCTCCTCTATTTCCCTTTCACTCAGTATCCTTCTATCAATGTCTTTAGCCTCCACATTAAACAACATATTGATTATCCAGCTTCTTTCTCTCTCAGTAATCTTAAACAGTTCTCTTGTGTAGGCTCGGCACATCCATCATCCTGTGTTCCTCTTTTATACATAATGAATAATCGTATTTACATAGTATCCAGTTCCAAGGAATTAAAGCACTTTAGATTACTTTGGGGAAATATGTGTAATCAATTCTGACAGCCTTTCTGAGACAGGTAGAAGCAAAACACTGTAATCCATTTTTACTAAGTAAGAAAGATGGCAGTGAAGATAGGGAATTAGCCTAGGTCACACTGTCATTTTCCAGTAGTTACAAATTGACATTCAACCCCTGGTCAAGTGTGCCAGCCCTCTCAATCCCTTTCTTTCCATTCCCACTGCAACTTCCCTAGTTCAGGCCATCTACATATACTCTGCCATAACTGGACTTCCTCTGAGACCTCCCATCCCACACTCCCTGTGCCAATCCTGTTCCGCTTCGTCCTATTACTGACAAATGTGTCTTCCTGAACTTCTCTGATCATGTCACTTACTAGCTCAAAACACTTCAATAACTTCCTATAGCCCAACAAATTAAATATAACTTTTCTCACACCAGCATCTGAGCGACTCAACCTAACTTTTCAAACACATCAATAAGTAACTGCCTTGTATATACTTGAATACTCTATGTGACCAACGTAGTTACTAGCTGTTCCCTGAAAGTCTCAAACTTTTTCACTTCCAAGTCTTTGCCCATGTTGTTTCTGATGCTCAGAACACGTCTCCCCCTCTATGCTCTAATCCTGTAGCTTTTGTTCTTTGAGGATCATTTTTAAGTTTTCTACTTCCATTAAGCTCACCCTGGATCTGCTAGCCAGACGTAACCTATATTTTTCATAGGTGCAGAAATTTTTGCTTGTCTTTTGGCATTTATGATAGTCTAACTTATTCTCTTTTTTTTTACTTATTTCATCAGTTTTTATACAATATAAAATATTTTTATAGCAATAACTGTTTTACTAGTATTTTTAAAAGCTTTCTTTGTTAAGTAGCATCTATAATTACTGATCTAATGAAAGTTTTTTATGTATTTAATTTGAATTCATTAATTGTATTGCATCAGGGACTTCCATGGCAGTCCAGTGGTTAAGACTTTGCCTTCCAATGCAGGGGGTGCGGGTTTGATCCCTGGTCGGGGAGCTAAGATCCCATATGTGTCTCGGCCAAAAAACCAAAACATAACACAGAAGCAACATTGTAACAAATTCAATAAAGACTTTAAAAATGGTCCACATCAAAAGAATCTTTAAAAAAATTAATTTTATTGCATCATACTTATTAATGTATCTTATCCTCAAGTATTATTTTTCATTGCAATTCATAAAATCATCATTTATCATTATATCCTTTTAAAATTCTTGAACTCTGTTTTTCTCTATCATTTTTGTTGGCTCCTCTTTCATCTCTTAATTCTGGTATTCCTTATGGATTGATTGTCACATCCTTCTTTACGAATTGGTTCTTGTCTCTTACCTATATACTCCCTCCAGGAGAAGTTCTTTTTCTCATATCTTTAATTTATGATACATGACGTTACCTACAACTTTTGTTTTCACTCCTGATCATTCTCTGTTGCCCTGCTTCCAACTATCTCCTTAATGTTTCTGTGAGGATATCAACTTATATGTGACCAAACTCACACTTCTTCCTCTAAGCCTCCTTTGCCATCATTGACACCAATGACTTCACCTCTCTTTGGCGCATTAAGCTGAAATTTATTCTCTAAATCATCTAATCAATCTAATTCTCTCACTGTTCACATGAAGAAATTAACGCTTAGAAAGGGCAAGTGACTAGTCCAAAACTACAGAACACAACTGATCTTCAGACCAAATTAATAGTAAACCACCAGCTGATCTGAAGGGATGTCTTAAAAACAATCTCATGAAATCCGTTGTGTTTATAGCAATGATGTGTTGCAGATGTTGACTCTCTCCCACAACATTCTCTTCTTGAGGATAGATGGAACACACTTCTCTTCTTGCTGAGTTCTAAGAATAGATGAGTTTCTTCCCATGCAACTGCTTTCCTTAGACCTTTTAAATGACAAACTTTATCAGATCTTCTTTTTATTGCCTTCTAGAAAGCTCATACTCCAATTTTTGCCCACCCATAGCAAATGTTTAAGACCTCAGAGCTCCCAGCTAGAACCCTAGGGTCCCTCTTGGTTTCAAATTACTTTTCCTTCTAAAATATTTCCTTCACATAAATTTCATCAACTATCTTTGTCTGAAAGAAATAACTTGTAAATTATATCTATTTTTTGGACCATCTTGAATAATTTTGGGGAATAAAACAGAAAAAAAAAATCTAATTGTAAAAATAAAACAGTGATAGAGATAGAACTTGGTACAAGGTCTCTAGACTACCAGTAGCACACTCTATCTTGTCTGGCTGTTCTCTATATTTACTTGATACATATTGCTATGTGTACTTATGTGTGTGTGTGTTTGTGTGTAGGTATATGTGTGTGTTTAAGATTTATTCACTTCTTATCCCTCCTATCAGATCATAAAATCCCCAACGACAGGAACTGTCTAGAAATTTTTCTTTGCAATTTTCTCAAGCAAACATAATAGTACGTGCATATGGTAGCAGCTCAATAGATGGATCTGGATGATTCTCAATCTATTGCTAAATCCTAACTCATACCTCAATTGTCAGTCACCATCTCACTTATATATAGAACTGTCTACCTGACCTTGGCTAAAACTGTAATCCTTCACTTGATAGAAGAGATATGTAATCTAAGGGTTTACTGTAAAATTAATTTCTGTAAATGGAATCTTGTCTTCTCACTAACTTAAAGGAAATGGAAAAATTTGCACTTCATAAAAATATACAAGCATACCTCACAGATATTGTGGGTTCAGTTCCAGACTACTGCGGTAAAGTGAGTATCAAAATAAAGCAAGCTACATGAATTTTTTTGTTTCCCAGTGCATAAAAAAGTTATGTTTACACTTCATTGTAGTTTATTAAGGATGCAATAGCATTATGTCTAAAAAATGTATATACCTTAATTAAAACATACTTTATTGCTAAAAAATGCTAGCCATCATCTGAGCCTTCAGCAAGTTGTAATACTTTTGCTTGTGGAAGGTCTTACCTGGATGTTGATGGCTGCTGACTGATCAGGTGGTGGTTGCTGAAGGCTGGGTGGCTATGGCAATTTCTTAACATAAGATAACAATGAAGTTTGCTGCATTGATTGACCCTTCCTTTCACCAATGATTTCTCTATAGCATGCAGTGCTGTTTGATAGCATTTTACCCACAGTGGAACTTCTTTCAAAATTGAACTCAATCATCTCAAACCCTGTCATTGCTTTATCAACTAAGTTTATGTAATAATATTCTAAATCCTTAGTTGTCATTTCAACAATCTTCACAACTTTTTCATTAGAAGTAGAGTCCATCTCAAGGAACCACTTTCTTTACTGATTCATAAGTAACTCCTCATCCGTTCAAGTTTTATCATGAGATTGGAGCAACTCAGTCACATCTTCAGGCTCCTCTTCTAATTCTAGTTTTCTTCCTATTTCCACCACATTTGCAGTTGCTTCCTCCACTGAAGACTTGAAGCCCTCAAAGTCATTCATGAGAGTTGGAATCAGCTTCTTACAAACTCCTGTTAATGTTGTCATTTTGACCTTTTCCCATGAATCATGAATGATCTTAACAGCATCTAGAATGATGAATACTTTCTGGAAGGTTTTCTATTTATTTTGCCCAGATCCATCAGTGGAATCACTGTCTATAGCAACAGTAGCCTTATGAAATGTATTTCTCAAGTAATAAGACTTGAAAGTTGAAAGTACTCGTTGATCCATGGGCTTCAGGATGGACGCTGTGTTAGCAGGCATGAAAACAACACTAATCTCGCTGTACATCACCATCAGAGCTCATGGGTGACCAAGTGCATTGTCAATGAGCAGTGATATTTTGAAAGAAATCCTTTTTTCTGAGCAGCAGGTCTCAACAGTGGGCTTAAAATACTCAGAAAACCATGTTGTAAACAGATGTGCTGTCGTCCAGGCTCTGTTCTTCCATTTATAGAGCACAGACAGAGTTGATTTAGCATAATTCTTAAGGGCCCTAGGTTTAGCCAATGAAAATGAGCATTGGCTTCAACCTAAAGTCATCAGCTGCATTAGCCCCTAACTAGAGAGTCAGCCTGCCCTTTGAAGCTTTGAAGCCAGGCATTGACTTTTCCTCTCTAGTTATGAAAATCCTAGATGGCATCTTCTTTCAATATAAGACTATTTCATCTACATTGAAAGTCTTCGTCAATTATCTTAGCTTTTCTGGATAAACTTGCTGCAGCTTCTACATCAGCACTTGCTGCTTCACCTTGTACTTTTATGTTCTGTAGACAGCATCTTTCCTTAAACCTCATGAATCAACCTCTGATAGCTTCAAACTTTTCTTCTGCAGCTTCCTCGTCTCTCTCAGCCTTCATAGCACTGAAGAGAGTTAGGGCCTTGCTCTGGATTAGGCTTTGGCTTAAGGGACTGTTGTGGCTGTTTTGATCTTCCATCCAGACCCCTAAAACTTTCTCCATATGAGCAATAATGCTGTATCTCTTTCTTACCATTCTTGTGCTCACTGGAGTAGCACATTTAATTTCCTTCAAGAACTTTTCCTTAGAATTCACAACTTGGCTAACTCTTTGGTTCAAGAGGCCTCGCTTTCCTCCTACCTCAGCTTTCAACATACCTTCCTCACTAAGCGTAATCATTTTTAGCTTTTGATTTAAAATGAGAGATGTGTGATTCTTCCTTTCACTTGGACACTTAAAGGCCATTTTAGGATTATGAATCAGCCTAATTTCAGTATTGCTGTGTCTCAGGGATTAGGGATGCCTAAGGGGAGGGAGAGAGACAGTGGGACGGCTGGTCGGTGGAGCAGTCAGACCACACACAACATTTATCGATTGGCTGCTGTCTTATATAGGCATGGTTTGCAACGTCCCAAACTAATTACAGTAGTAACATCAAACAAAGAGTACTGGTCACAGACCACCATATCCAATATAATAATAATAAAAAAGTTTGAAATATTACCAAGTGTTACCAAATTACCAACATATGACACAGGGATACAAGCAAATGCTGTTGGAAAAATAGCACCAATAAACTTGCTCAACACAGAGTTGCACAAACCTTCAATTTGTAAAAAATGCAATGTCTGAGAAGCACGATAAAGTGAAGTATACCTGTATTTAAATGCAGACAGTATTCAAAACTCGGGCAACTTGATGACATTCAAATGCACTTAGAATGTTCAGAATCTAGTAATCTTGGTTTGTGCTTATGATAAGTTAAATATAAGAAACATAGTAAGTAAAGGCAGAGAAAAATACAAGAATTTCTGACCTAATGACACATTTCTATTATATTTAATATTTCTTTCAATGTGAAGATAGAAATATTTAGAACTCTAGAAATCCCATCGATTCATCATTGGTAACTTCCCCTAACAATTTTAATTTTACACTCAAGGTGGATTTGTTTTTAACTCTTTAAAATCTTTCAAAAACTATTTTAAGTATACTATACAATTTTCACAGATATTCACTATTAGCTCTTGTAAACACTGTTGGATGGTTGATACAACACTAAATAAAATTAAGGAATGAGAAAGCAATTTTTGCTTAGCAGTGGAACCCACCCTCTGATACTTCATAAATATACAATTATTTAGCAATTTTGTTTAATCCTCACCTCAATTTTAAAATGTAGGCAGCATGGGTGTAGGGAGGCCTCTTATGAATTAGAGGTATAAATCTGTATTTCCTAAGATATAGTCCTTAGGTTGCACTTAGATTGTTTTCTTTATTCCATGTAAGCATAGAAAAGCATGTGTTTGTTGGACCCAAAATGTGGGCTCAAACACAGAAACAAGAGGTAACTAGAGTCCAACAAGTGTTACAATGTGGAGATTGTGACTGCAAGATCATTAGCAGAGCTCAGAAATTCTGCACAGCCCCATTTCCCATGCACTAATGTAGAGCTCCAGGAAGCATTAAACAGTCACACAAACAAACAAAGGAAAAGAATTTTTCAAAAAGTCTGTTTGTTTCTATTAGAGGCATTGGTGCCTGCTCTTAATGAAACGGGTAAATATATTATTCTGCAATGTTCAATTTTCCATTATTATTTAAAGAACAAAACTCTTGTTCCATCTGAGGAAATACTATTGTTATCTTTTTATATATAAAAGCAATTTCAAGTCACTGCTAAACTATATTTAAGAAAATATAGTATGGAGCCTCAATTTTTCACATGCTTTTGCAAAATAGAAGGTACAGTTCTTAGTAATATGCTTGCAATAAATCTCACACATATTGAGATAACACCTTTTTCTTTAGGTCACTGTTGAAACACTAAGACTATAATGACCAAATAGTCTCCAAACAAGTAGTTTTTACCCTAGTAGTACTCTAAATCATAGCGCCTTTTTTTCAGACTTCCTGAAACTAAGAAAATCTGATTTGAGATCAGACCTCTTGTTATATTCAATAGAAATTATTTCAGAGGATTGAACAGCCTGCTTTGTTTCAACAAAGAAAAAGGAATTTTAAAAGCTCAACACTCTATTCTTAATCTCTGTTACACTATTTTCAAATCATATTTGCAAGTAGATTTAAACACTATAAGCAAAATATAAAAATGAAAACATAAGTCATTAAAGACATCATGATACCACTTTTTAAAATGCTGGTTTGAAATTCCAGTTTTCTCCAGGTATTGTATAGGTTCAAATTTGCCTGTTTTCTAGATAGTAGAAGCAGTCTTAGCTAATGTCGTCACTTCTCACCAGGTGAAATGTATGATTGGCATATTGATCTTCATTACGGGGTGATACAGCACACTGCTTTGGAATGCAGTTTACACATTCAAATAGACCTGGGTCAAGTTTTGGTTTTGTCACTTAGGAGTTGTGTGACTTTAACAAATTTTTCTACCACTATCAGTTTGTTTCCTTATCTCGTAGCTGGCATTATAAAAATGTTTATTTAATAGAGTGGATTTGAAAATTAAATGAAACAATCTATGCTAAGAAACAGCACAGTGACTATTAATTCTTGGCTATTTTTATTAGCACTGTTTTTTATTAGCCATACACATTTTGGGAAAGGACGTAAATAGCTTTTTTCAGTCAAATGTGATTTTTGACTTTTGTTCCTTGGCCTACTACCTGTGAAATCTTGGGTAATTTATTTAAAAGTCTCTGAGAAGAACCAAAGCAATACAATAGAGAAAGAAAAGTCTTTTCAGCAGAGGGTACTAGAAAGTTAGATATCCACATGGAAAAAAATAAAACTCAACAACTACCTCATATCACATACAAAAATTAATTTGTAACATCCAAAACATTAACGCTCTTAAAGAAAATACTGGAGAATATCTGTATGACTTGGAGCTAGACAAGCTAGCTTAGATGATAGAAAACAGTAAGTATTAAAAAACGGATAGATTAAAATACATCAAAATTTAAAACTTCTGCTCATCAAAAGATACCAGTAAGAAGATAAATAGGGAAGTCACAGAGTGGGAGAAAATATCTATGAAATGTGTATCTGATAAAGAACAAGTATCCAGGACATATATAATTCTATATTTTAATAATAAAAAGTCCAACAACCCAATTTTTAAGTGGGCAAAATATCTGAACAAACCTTTCATAAAAATAGATAAATAATGGCAATAAGTACATTAAAAGTGCTGAAGATCATTAGTCTCCAGGAAATAAAACTACTACAAACCCTACCAAACTGAATAATATTATAGTCTGAGCACACCAGTGTTGGTTAAGGATGTGAAGCAGTTGTAACTGACATATATTGTTTATATACAAAATGGTACAGTCACTTGGAGAAATATCTCACAGAAATTCCATTCCTAGGTATTTACACAAGAAAGATAAGAATAGATATTCATAAAAAGATTTGTATAATAATATTCATGGAAGCTTTATTCATAATAGCCTCAAACTGCAAACAGCCTAGGTGTCCATTGATAGAAGAATAAATAAATGGACTATGGTATAATAATAATAGGATGAAATACTATTCAACAATAAAAAGGGAAAATGTACTAATATACAAATGACATGAACAGTTCTCAAAATAATTATGCTGAGTAGAAGAAGCCTTACAGGAAAAAGTGTATACTCTTTGACTCCATCTGTAAGAACTTCTAAACAGGCAAAATTAAACTATTCTAGAAAAAATATCAGAAGAGTGGTTGCCTTTTGGATTGGGGAATGACTGGGATAAAGCATGCTGGCGATGCCAGTGTTCTGTACCTTGATCACAGTTTTGTTACACAGGTCTGTTTGCATTTGTCAAAACTTTGTTAAAAAACACTTAAGATTTGTGCATTTGTATGTGTGTTTTCTATCAAAAGAAAAAAAATTATGAGCAAAATATTGAATTCTAGTTATACATGTGCCAAAGTATTTGGGGAGAAATGTACTGATGTCTGAAATTTACTTTGAATTACATCAAAAATTAAGATGGATTGATGGATAGATAGAGGGATAAATAGATGGATAAATATGTAGTAAAATAGGTATAAAACATTTTAATGACAAAATTTAATAGTAGATATATGAATGCTTACTATAAAATTCTTTCAACTTTGTTGATGTTTGAAATTTTTCATAAAAATTATTGAAAAAATTAAAACTTTCTGATGTTTTTCATCTTCTGGAAAAGAGGAGATTTTAATTTCTCCCTAAAGGATTTTCCTGAGATAAAATGAGACCATGACATCTCAGGCATATGTTTTGCAACTACTCTTTCCCACACTGTGGATTACCTATCCATTTTCTCAGTGGTGTCCTTCAACAAACAGAGGTTTTAAATTTTGATGTAGTTTAACAATTTTTCCTTTTATAATGAATGAATGTGTTGCCCAGCACAAAGTTGACCTACAATGTGTATTGCTTCTTTTATACTTTACTTCACCTATATTCCCCTTCAGGTTCACAGGAAGCTCCTTTCTGAGAAGGCTAGAATCTACTCAGATTTCCCCACCTAACTTTCACTCCACATCCCTCCTGTACAGAGTTGGCAGTCACTTGCTCAGTTTCTTTTGAAGGGTGTCCTTGACCTGCCCTAGGAACAGGCTTTCCTCTCCCTCTCTCCCCTCACAACACACAGAGCTAATCAGAAGTAGATCCATGGTGGACATTCAGCCTTTTGTAGCCTCCTGCACCTTTTCTCTGAAAAGAAAAGAGTAGGCAAAAAGAAAGAGGACAGAAGAATGTAGCAGGCTGGGTGTCAAATTAGAGACTATCACGAATAGTGGGGAGCCAGAGTCAACTGCTACGGAAAGTCAAGGAGAATTAGGACAGAGAAAAATGCCTTTGACTTGTGAGAACTGTGAATATTGACCTCAGAAACATCATTTTCAGGAAAATGGTTGGAACATGCGAGGATTGGCCTTATTTCTATTCTGGGCTTATCAGTAGCTCAACTTCAACAAACTTTCCAGCTACCGTTGCCCCAACCTGAAGGTCCTACCTATTTTACTTGAGTTTCTCACATTCTTACGCAGAAAACTGTTACCTCTCGACGTTCCTTATCTTCCTAAGCACAGGCAGTCACAGGCCTACAAAGGCACCGTGAACACAGACAATTCCAAACACACCGCACCCTCACTGCCAGAAACCCCAACTGCGTTGGTTGGTCTGGAAGTCACCTCATTGCTGTTTTCATTTTTCGGGTATGCATATTTTGTCCTTTGCAAGGAGTGAGCTCCAACAGCTTCACTAACTTACTGAGTCTTATCTTTCTTCCCTGATGTCCTTGAATGCTTCATTCTCAAGGGAAAATAAATCCCTTGGAGCCAGTGAAAAGGCTTTTGGAAATACAGAAATTAACTGAGGGATCTTGGACTGTGCTTCCCATAAGATAACCTCTTTTGAGGTAAAAAAAAAAATTATGTTCTGGATCTGAAGGTAAAATTATGATGCAACTGGCACTGGAGACTGGGTACTTCCTTCCTAAATGACTGGCTTTTAAGGGAGCCTCTCTTGTTTTCTTTTGCCTGAGGAGTCTCGTACTATGTGAAACGAATTCAATTGAAACTAGAGCTCGCTAAGTGAATTATGTTTACATTCAATGAGCAATTTGCGATGCTCAAGACTATGATGGGTTGTGTGGAGCACATAAAAGGAAAATGCCACATGGTCTTTGCCTCAAGAGTTATATACATCAAATAACTAAAGAATTTAGGGGCTTCCCGGGGCTTCCCTGGTGGCGCAGTGGTTGAGAGTCTGCCTGCCGATGCAGGGGACACGGGTTCGTGCCCTGGTCCGGGAAGATCCCACATGCCGCGGAGCGGCTGGGCCCGTGAGCCATGGCCGCTGAGCCTGCGCATCCAGAGCCTGTGCTCCGCAACGGGAGAGGCTACAACAGTGAGAGGCCCGTGTACCACAAACAAAACAAAAAACAAAAAACCAATTTAAAACAAAATAATCAAGCATCACTGGCTACTGTAGGTCTAGAAGGGAAGGGATTAAGGGAGCTGGAGTATGTTTCTTCAGTTCTTCTTCAAGATTCCTAGACAAGGAGGAAGAAGACCACTTTAAGAATGTGTAGGGATTATGAAAGGTCACCTGAACACTCAGGAAATGAAACATAAGAGATTTAGGACATCTTTAGACCCAGCACGTAATTTTTTTCCAAAGCAAAAGACTTTAACTCTTTGTAGTAGCTGTTCTTGAAAGAAAGGGGTTTCTTTAAATAAATCAGTGATGGACTCAGTGGGTAACCTTAGGATATTTCATAAGCTACAGCACCTGCAGGAGCATTCCGAACAGACTTGTACAAGAAAGATGACAGAAGTTGGCATTGAACTTCATTTTTAGTATGTGTTTACATGATGAAAAGACTATCCTTAGAATAAGTTGTAGAAGTGGCTTACTGCTGAGAATCTTCTTATGGAAAGGTGTTTCAGGTAGAGTACATGTCTCACATCACAAGAAGAGCAAAGGATATAGTTACATTCATTGTCAATACGGTGAATGAGTTGAGAATGAAATGAGGCTATAATGGCTGACCCTCAGTGAATCTCCTTGGTACAATGAGTAAGATGTGCCCACTGGCCACAGAACACCTAGACAATAGATTTTTTAAAAAATTAGTTTTGACCAAAACCTAATAATTCATTGGGGCAGTAAAGTTCCATAACTTGCACACAGAAATCAAATGAGAGTTAAAACCCAATGAGAATCATATTCTTCAGATTCACACTGACTGTTACATTCTCTCTTTATTACCTTATTTTAGTTATTATTCTTCAGGAGACTTCACACCTCATGACATTCTTTGAATAAGAAACATAATTTTCCATATTTGCAAATATATTTTTGTCATAAAATTCATTCGATATATTTTTATTATTACTGGAGGCATTAACATCAGGCATCATCTCTGCCCTTACTTTTTTTTTTTTTTTTTGCGGTACGCGGGCCTCTCACTGTTGTGGCCTCTCCCTTTGCGGAGCACAGGCTCCGGACGCGCAGGCTCAGCGGCCATGGCTCTCGGGCCCAGCCGCTCCGCGGCATGTGGGATCCTCCCGGACCGGGGCACGAACCCGTGTCCCCTGCATCGGCAGGCGGACTCCCAACCACTGCGCCACCAGGGAAGCCCTGCCCTTACTTTTTTGCACCAACACTTTCTCTTTCAACCTATTAAAATCCCAGTCCTCAGAGCACCATTCTTCAATAATGTTTCATCACATTGTCAATTGTACTTTTTCATTGTTGAAATTACCACTCAATTAATATGCTCAAAACCACTGTCTTAGCCTTCCTCTATGGCTGTTTAATTACTCTTTTCATGTGTTTACTTCAGAGGAAACAAAAGGTGCTAAAACATGCAAAATAGCATGAGTGACACAGTGGCCTTTAAAAAATTAATTATACTAAATTAACACACTACAAAATGAAGTTCATCCTTAACTATCAACCTTAGCTGATATGTAAGTAGTTTTTCTTCCTATTTCCCCACCTGTGCATATTTGTAAATAGTATTTTGTGTGGTGGCACCACCTAGATGCATGGTTGACCTTTGAACAACGCCAACCCTCAAAACTTCACACGTAATTTATAGTGGGCCCTCCCCATCCACAATTCCTCAGTATCCATGAATTCAGCTAACCATGAATGGTGAAGGATGATAGTATTTACTATGGAAAAAAATGCAGGTATAAGTGGACCTGCACAGTTTAAAACCATGTTGTTCAAGGTGGTCAACTGGGCTTGTTCACGGAGCTCTGTTATTAAGCCTTTTGCACGGAAGGACATTACATTGGTAGTTCTTTACTCAACGCTGTGATCTCTAACGTCAAGAGTTAGTTTTCTCAAGCTCAGTCGTGCTAGTGGAGATCAGCCCACTCAACAGAAAGGTGGTGCACTTGTTTCTGAATTGAGTTTATGGAGAAAATATCACTAACAATACTCAGTTTTGAAACATAAACAGAGGTGAATGTAAGTATGCCTGTATATTTTGAGCTATAGATAAAAACCTCTTTCCATAAATACTAGGAGTCACCAGGTAGAATTTATTTGGGTTTAGCTACCTAATTTTTCTTCCTAGGAATTCTCAGCCTTCAGACTTGTTGAAGGAGCCAGCTGAAAAGTGAGGGATACGGTTCATATGAAAGGGAGTATTTGGGAGCTTCGCTTTTCACTCTATGTCAGTGGTTTAGCTTGCATGAAAATCACTTGGAGAACTTGTTAAATCACATATTTCTGGATCCCAACCCCAGGGTTTCTGATTCAGTAGGTCCGGTGTAGGTCCTGAAAAATTGCATTTCTTATTTATTTATTTATTTATGGCTACGTTGGGTCTTCACTGCTGTGTGCAGGCTTCCTCTAGTTGCGGTGAGAGGGGGCTACTCTTCGATGTGGAGCACGGGCTCTAGGTGCGCAGGTTTCAGTAGTTGCAGCACGCAGGCTCTAGAGCACAGGCTCAGTAGTTGTGGCACACGGGCTTAGTTGCTCCATGGCACGTGGTATCTCCCTGGACCAGGGCTCGAACCCATGTCCCCTGCATTGGCAGGCAGATTCTCAACCACTGTGCCACCACGAAGTCCAAAATTGTGCTTCTAACAAGTTTCCAGGTGATGCTGAGGCTGCTCAGACCACACCCCGAGGACCGTTGATTATCTCATCTTTTCCAATGAATAACCTGCCACCTTCCTAATTCATGGACCACTTCTTCCATTATCCTCCCCTACCAAGCACTTTATGCTCTCACCTGTACTCCCACAGGCTATGTATCTTCAGGCCCTATTCATTTCCCTGTTGGTCCACCCAGTTCACTCATTCTCAAGAACGTTTGAAACATTATCTTCTCTGTGAAGCTTTCTCTGTGTTACTTTTCTCTGTGAGCCTCTAATAATTTTGACCTATCTCTACCTCAGCAGACTTAAACATCTATCTTTCCCACTAGACTGAGCTTTTTTAAAAATTTTATTTATTTTATTTATTTTTGGCTGTGTTGGGTCTTTGTTGCTGCATGTGGGCTTTCTCTAGTTGTGGCGAGTGGGGGCTACTCTTTGTTGCAGTGTGCAGGCTTCTCATTGCAGTGGCTTCTCTTCGTTGCGGAGCAGGGGCTCTAGGCGCACGGGTTTCAGTAGTTGTGGCACATGGGTTCAGTAGTTGTGGCTCTCGGGCTCAGTAGTTGTGGCTCGCGGGCTCTAGAGCACAGGCTCAATAGTCGTGGCGCTCGGGCTTAGTTGCTCCACGGCATGTGAGATCTTCCCAGACCAGGGCTCGAACCCGTGTCCCCTGCATTGGCAGGCAGATTCTTAACCACTGTGCCACCAGGGAAGGCCCTAGACTGAACTTTCTGAAGACAGAAGCCTAGTCTCTCACTTTGTATTCTCAGAACATAGCCTTGAACCTAGTTACACAGCCTAGTACCTAGTACGTAGGTACTTATAATTTCGTTGGCTACCAGGATGAATAAATACATTTAAGTAAGATCTGCTTTGTCCAGTTAGATGTTGTCAGATAATACCAAAAATAAATTAAAAAAGTAGAAAACATGTCTGCCCCGAAGGAAAAGAAAGTGAGGAGCTATGCACCTACCCTTCAAAGATGTCCTGAGAGGAAAGGGGGAAGCTGGGTTGGAGACTTGCTTTGTCTGAAACAAACTGGAGTTACATTCTGACGCCCAAAATAACTGAAATATTCCAGGAGATGAGAGTGACTAGAACTTCTACCTGGGATCCCCAATCTGTCATCTTTTGCCCACACCAGGCTGCCTCACTCATTTGACACTGTTGTTGCTGTTTTCCATTTATCCAAGGGGTCGCAGTCAGTGTGGAGGCAGACAGTATAATTCTCATCAGATTGTTCCTCTTAACCCTGTAAATCTCATTTGGTTTCTGTTAGCAATTCACTAAACTTCACTGCTCTACTTAATTGTTAGTTTGGGGTTAAAACTGCTTTACATCACATCTAGTTTCTCTGCAATCAGTAAACATCTAGGGTGTCCTTACATGTATCGTGAAAGAGAATAATAAACTACGCTTCCATAGAATGAAGAGTCTGGCTTGAAGTAATACTGAAATTTAGCCCTGGGAATACACTCTCATTGGGTGAGATGATAAAACACAGATGTGGTTATAATCTGAGATTATGCAGCAGCTCTGCCTAGGTGGACTCTCAGCCCTGCCACTTTCTACGTGACTTACAGCATGTTACTTAAGCTTCTTGTGTCTCAGTTTCTTAATCAATAAAGTGGGGATAATAATAGTACCTATTTCATACAGTTGTTATGAGCATTAAATGATGTCATATTTGTAAAGTACCTAAAAGACTATCTGGCATAAAATGATCACTACATAAGAGTGTGTTAAATACAACTTGTATGTATAAAATAAACCCCCAAAGCCAGGAAGTGTGGAGGAGGCCTGGGGCATGAATATCCAGGTTAAACTATTTGCTTGCTTGTTTTATTTTGTTTTTAAGTCCAATCTGGGCTTTACTTATTATGGTCCTGTAGTTGATTGACAATTTTTTAAAAGAATAATATTTATAACACTAAAATGTTAATTTCTTGCTTAAAGTTAATGAATTGCCACATACCCTTAATAATGAATGACACCAACTATCTCTTTACTGTAAAGATATAAAAAACCAGGCCATTTTCCACATCAGACCAAATAATATATTGTCTACTTTTTAAATGGAGAGTGTATAAAGTTGGTAATCCAAAGGATCATGTATCCATGAATAAGGTCAGTGGCCTGAAATACTGAAGTACATGGCAGTGGTAATGAGATGTAGCTTTGCCAGCACGTGGATTTCTCAGGCAGTTTCACGAGCCACATCATCAGCCCTTTCTATTGTTAAATGGAGTTGCAGATCACTGGCAACAAGACCCTGGATTCCAGCCAGCCCAGCAAGACTGAAGCCACGCTTCCTCCAGCTCTGCTCTGCAGGGTGAGATGTTTGTGGATGATAGATGGTAGCAGGATACTGAGGCAGGAGCTGCATTAAGTGGAGCAAACGCAAACTTGGCAGGCAGACGAAATTTGCTAAGCACATACCAAACACAACATCAAGCCATGTGGCAAAACTGTGAGACACTGGGAAGCAGTCGAAATTGCCACCAAGATTGCATGTGACAGAGACTGCAGGGCATCAGGAGCATACAAGACGAGACAAGATAACCACAGACCACACAAGCCAACAGGCTGAAGTGAAAGGTTCTGCTGACCACACGTCTTCCTGGGTCTCTTGTCTACCTGGGAGCAGCAACAGTGTCAGCAGTTTTGAATAGGCTTATATGACAATAATCAGTGTAATACAAGATGAGCAAACATGATGTCGCTTTGAGTTCCTGTTTGTAGTTTTCAAGTGACGGTTTTCTGTTTGCTGTTTTAATGAAATGAATTTAATAAAATGAAACCAAGGCACTGCCATTTTTTGCATCTTATTAATTTCCTTATATTCAAAGAGTAAATGCCTCCTAACAATTGTATTTCCGTGAGGAATAAATGAGGTAATGTAAGTGAAAAAAGGTGTCATGATATTAGACACAGCAGGTGCTTCCTCTGTGATACCCTTCTTAATTCCTGATAATCTCTCTTGTTCTGAAATCGTCTACCTCTGAAGTTAACGTTGCTCCTCCAGCGTTCTTTTTTTCCCATTTCCCGTTTGGTAACCGTAAGTTTGTTTCCTATGTCTGTGAGTCTGTTTCTGTTTTGTAAATAAGTTCATTTGTATCATATTTTGGTTTCCACATATAAGTAATATCATACGGTATTTGTCTTTGTCTGGCTTACTTCATTTAGCATGATAATCTCTTGGTCCATCAATGTTGCTGCAAATGACATTATTTCATTCGTTTTTATGGATAAGTAACATTCCATTGTATATATGTACCACATCTTCATCCATTCCTCTGTCAATGGACTTTTAGGTTGCTTCATGTCTCGGCTATTGTAAACAGTGCTGCTATGAACATGGGGTACATGCATTGTTTTGAATTAGAGTTTTCTCTGGATATACGCCCAGGAGTGACATTACTTGATCATATGGCAACTCTGTATTTAGATATTTAAAGAACCTTCATACTGTTTTCCATAGTGGCTGCACCAATTTACATTCCCACTGACAGTGCAAGAGGGTTCCCTTTTCTCTACACGCTCTCCAGCATTTGTTATTTGTAGACTTTTTAATGATGGCCATTCTGACCAGTGTGAGGTGGTACCTCCTTGTAGTTTTGATTTGCATTTCTCTAACAATTAGCGATGTGGAGCATCTCTTCATGTGCCTGTTGGCCATCTGTATGCCTTCTTTGGAGAAATGTCTATTTAGGTCTTCTACGCATTCTTTGGATTAGGGTTAGCATGGCACATCTTTCTCATTCCCTTAACTTTTTTTTTTTTTTTTGCGGTACGCGGGCCTCTCACTGTTGTGGCCTCTCCCGTTGCGGAGCACAGGCTCCGGATGCGCAGGCTCAGCGGCCATGGCTCACGGGCCCAGCCGCTCTGCGGCATGTGGGATCCTCCCGGACCGGGCCACGAACCGTGTCGCCTGCATCGGCAGGCGGACTCTCAACCACTGCGCCACCAGGGAAGCCCCATCCCTTAACTTTTGACCTGTCTTTATATTTAAAGTAGGTTTCTTATAGATACATATATTAGAGTCTTGTTTTCTTATCCACCCTCAGAATCTGCCTTTTAATTGGTCTGTTTAGACTATTCATAACTGAAACAACTGTTGATATTGTTGGATCAATATCTAGTTTGTAACTCTTTTCTATTTGTTACACTTGTTCTTTGCATCTATCTGCCCACCCTCCCTTTTTATGCCTTCCCTGGTTCCAAACAGCATTTTATATGATTCTATTTTATTTCCCCTTTCAGTGTATCAATTTTACTTATTTTTTTAAAATTTATTGGCTGCATTAGAGTTTACAGTACACTTTTTAAACTAATCTAAGTCTACCTTCAAATAATATCATGCCACTTCTCATGTAGTACAGTGATGTATAACAGAGAATCCTCCATTCCTTCTTCTCATCTCTTGTGATATTGTTATCAGGCATTTTACTTATCTATACACCATAATCACCCAATACATTGTTACTATTATTGCTTTAAACAGTTACATTTTAATTCAATTAAGAATAGGAAAAATGAAAAATTTTACTTTGCCTTCAATTATTTCTTCTCTGATGCTTTTTTTCTTCATGGAGATCCAAATATCTGGTGTACAGTATTTTCCTTCTGCCCAAAGAACTTCTTTTAACATTTTTAATAAAGTAAGTCTGTTGAAAATAAACTTCTTCAGTTTTTGTTTGTCTACGAAAGTCTTTAGTTCTCTTTCACTTTTAAAAAATAATTCTGCTGAATATATAATTGTAGGTTGGTGGGGATTTTCCTTTTTTTTCAACACTTGAAATATTTCATTCCACCCTCTTCCTGCTTGCATGGTTTCTGATGACAAGCCCCATGTAATTTTGTCCTTATTCCTCTATAGGTAAGTTGTTTTTATCTGGCGTTTTTAAGATTTTCCCTTTGTCTTTGACTTTCTGCAGTTTGAATATGATATGCCTAACTGTAGGGGTATTTTGGTTTTTTTTTTGTTCATTTGTTTTTTATTTTTATTTTTTGGTATTTATCCTGCATGATGTTCTCTAAATTTCCAGGATGTGTATTTTGGTGTCTGTCACTAATTTTATAAAGTTCCTGAACATTATTACTTCTTCTGCTCCATTCTCTCTTTCTTTCCCTTCTGGTATTCCAATTACATATATGTTACACCTTTAGAAATCTCCCCTCAGTTCTTGGAAATTCCAATCTGCCTTATTAATTCTTTTCTTCAAGAGAATTTGCATTTTAGTTTGGGAAGTTTCAGTTTACCTGTCTTCAAGCTCATTGATTATTTCCTCAGCTGTGTCAAGTCTAGTAATGAGGACATCAAGGGCAGTCTTCACTTCTCCTACAATATCTTTGATTTCTAGCATTTCCTTTTTATTTTTTCTTAGAAGTTTCATTTTTCTGCTTCTAAAGAGTTTTAACCAATATTCCCTTTTTTAAAATTCCAATTTTATCCTCACTTCTAGAGATATCTAATTTGGTCATTTCCTGAGCCTTTGTGGATTCTGTAATTTAAGTTGGGTTGGTTTTGGTTTAGGATTTAGTTTCCTTGGTAGTATTTAATCATTTATAATTTGTTCATTTGCTTTCCAAATTCCAAAATTTTATTATTTTCCCTCTACCACCCTTTCTCTCCTCCATACCCCTACCCCATCATGGATATAGCATTTTAAAATATCCTTTACTGTTATTTTATTATGCTTTCAGGAGGAAGCATAGGTAAATGTATGTTTATTCTGTCATCTCTGACCAGAGGTCGATTCTTCTTGAGGTCAGCAGTCACAGTGTAGTGTATGATTAAGAGCACATGCCTCGAAATGAGACATACCTTACATGGAGATTCAACTTGGCCACAAACTACCCACATGCTTCTGGACACAGTACTGAGCCCCACTCTCCTTCTCTATACAATGAGGGTAATAAGAATATCTAATTTAAAGAGTGGTTATAAGGATTAAGTAAAACAGTGAACGTATTATCCAGTGCCACAAAAGTGTATACTATTATTAATAATAATCATAGCCAACACCCATTATATATTTATCATGACCTATACAATGGTCTATGAATTTATGTATATTAACTCGTGATTATGATTTTTGAAATTGATGTACAGAACCACATTCCCTTATCCTCAATTTCATAATTCAAAGGTATAAAAATCAAACTTTTAAAAACTCATTTGACAGCAAAACTTGACCTGATCTGAATTTATTTCAGGGCAAAACTTGACCTGAACTTATGTTAAGTCTCAGTTCCATATAGTGTGAATATTCATATGTTTTGTTGCAGAGAAAATAATACAACTGTGACACATAGTGCAGCAGAGTCTCCTTAATAGTGTTTCTTATGCACTGTATTACTTCCAAAAATCTGAAAAAAAATGGAATTCTGAAATACATCTGTCTCCAAAAGGACTGTCACCCTATGTAAGTGTTTTATAATCTTCCTCCCTGAACCTTACGTGCTAGCCTTTTTTTGTGTATTAGGGTAATAAGTAGAGCTGTGGAGCTCAAGATGAGAACAGAAGTAGCTACATTAGGAAGAAGAAAAACTAAACAAAGTTTGAAAAGAAGGTGTGAGAGAGAAGGGTTGGAATTGTTGAAAGAGTCCAAGAAGATACATTTTGGAGGGAGTAGTTGCCAGGATGAATAGGACTTTGGGTAGACAGCTGGGTAAATGGCATTTTTCAGAATTCCTGCTGGGTGCTATACTATGAAACAATTTCAGTATAGGCTTATATTGCTTCAAAGGCTTGGTGAAGTTCAGTTTCTGTTTTAGTTTTTCTCTATTTTTTTTTTAATGGAATTGGACCTAACTTATCCAAGTTTTATTTATAAGTTTTATAAAACTTATTTATAAGTTTTATTTGGCTTACCCTTTTGGCTACACAGTATTCTTTTTGAACACCTAAGACAATCTCTCACACACAACTGCTACTTAATAAACGTCTTTGAATTGAATTATAATGATCCTTATAGCATGAATACATTGTGGAAATATTTAGTTTAAAAGCAGTACACAATATAGAAAGAGGGTAAGATTAGGAACAGAGGTTTTGTGAGTTTGCTCCAAGTTCTGCCTTTGTTGTTAATAAACTGTATAATAGAGGGGGTTTTGTTTGCTTATTGGATCTCAAGGGCAGAGAATTGGGTTAACCATTCCTAACATTTCATGGCACATGGTCATGACAAGTATCCTAAAGCTATTTATTTATTTATTTCCCCTTTTATTACTGACCACTTCTTTTATCTAATCTTCCCCCACCTCATACTCTATTATGCTTGTTATGTGTCTTCAGTTATGCTTGTAAAATATGTAGTAGTATTTTATGTTTATCTATTCCTTATTTATATGAGTAATGTTTGTGATATAGTCTACATTTTAGTTGTGTTTTTTCTTTTTTTTTTCCCCACTTATCATTTTTAAAATTAGCCATATGGCTGTATGTACATGTTGGGTTATTAGGATTTTAAAAACTCATCTACATTAATTTTTCTTTTCATCTAAAACTATTTATTAGTATCAAACATGTTCAAGGCACAATAATGGGCATAGTGTTTGGCCTCTGGGAATAGAGGATTAAATAAATGACTGTATGTGAAAATTTTTTTCATTTTTTTTACTAATTTAAATGTCTAGTAAAAGGCTTAAAACTACTGATAAAATGGCCTCCTTTCCCTCTTATAAGGAGATATTTCCCACAAAATACAAGTTGCTGTCTCTTTGTGACTTTTTAACTATATGAGTTTTGCATAGCTAAGTTCTGCTGTGTAGCCAGTGTCACAGAGCAGTCTTATAAATGCTTCTCTGCAGCAATAACTTTTTCTCCAGAAGAACTTATCCAGTTTATACTCCTATCAACAGAGCACAAGTGTTCCCAGCTTCCCACATCCTCAGCAATCCTGATAGTTATTCCTTTCTAGTTTTTGTCAATTGAATTGATATAAAGTGTCATCCCGTTGTTTTAATTTGCATTTTCCCCTCCTTACTAATGAGTTTAAACATCGTATTATATGCTTATTATCCATTTGGGCTTCCCTTTCTGCATCTTTCCTTTCCTAAATACTTAGCTTATTTTCTCTTGGAGTCTCTGGAATTGTTCTTGATTTGAAGGCGCTCCTAATATGTTCTAAATAACAATCCCCTTTATCAATTTTAGATGCTGAATATATCTTCTGTTAAGCTGTGATCTTCCTTTCAGTTTTGTGTATAATATTGTTCACTGAAAAGAGTATCTTAATTTTCTTGTTTACGCTTTGTACTTTTGGTTTGTGCTTCTTGAGTCATGTTTAAGTCATATTTTGTAACCCTAAGTCAGAAAGAATACAGGCTAGTTACTTATCAATTCTCGGCAATGGGTGCCCTCATTTGGAAAATCTAAGTTTGGCCTATGTGCTTGTTAATCAGCTGTTCAAAACTGGATTTCTAGAAAAATCTACATAATATTATGATTAGGCAGAACTGGGAATGTAGTTAAATAAAATAATGTGTGTAAAGTATCTCTAATTCTTGGCCCACAGGAGGCATCTACTAAACAGCAGTTATTATTATTACTATTAGAGGAGATTATTAGCCAGAAAGAGTTAAAGAAAGAGCCATCTGGGCTCATGAAAAATGACGGGTGTGATTTAGAGGTAGGCATTCAATCTTTATTTGTTTATCTTGTGCAACTAAATGCTGATAAAATGGAATGTGTTTATTTTCTCTTTTAAAGATTTCTATGTGAAAGATGCCACAAACTCCAAATGGCATCACTACAGAGCCAACTATTTAACTACAGCTAGACTGACAGTACGGTAGTGATTTTATATTGTCAATAAGCAGATGAAAGGATTCAAGGAGTCTTTGGTGTTTATGAAAGACTTAATTCATGGTGCCCTTTGGTGGGGAATCTGACTTTTACCAGCCTTTTCAATGCTTCTGATAGAAGACTTCAGAATCTTTCATGACTCTGAATGATGACTATTTTTTAAAATATTACTTTATTTTTTGCCAGAAATGCCCTGGGGAACTCTATGGAGGACCACATACAAATGACTGTCTTGTGTACATGGAGAAAAATTTTCTCAGTGGGATATAGAAAGTGTAACTCTGCAATGTCATATATGAGTCGTAAACCTAAAGTATTCCCAATCCTAGCCTCTTTCCCATTCCTTAAAATATAATTGATTCTACCCAGAAGATAACCTGTTTTCCTGAAGAAAGACATGGTAGCCCTGTGGTCCTCATTGCATGTATTACTCATTTAGCAGGCTAACGTTTACTGACAGGAATCATGGGACTTCTCTTCTAGTCCCCTAAATAACTAACACTCCAAGCCTTATACCCAGCAGATACTCAAAAAATATTTTCTGATTTATGGATAATCTATGTGTTACTATGGAAGTTTAACTATGGTCAAGCCCATGTTATTATTATAGGGCTACTAGGAACACCAGGGAGCTATGAACTTCTGGACGTAGTAGAAGAAGCCCTGGTGCCCTGCTTGGATTTTTGCAATGAACACTAGTTTTATCTTCTGTCTACACTAGTATCTGTATATACTCTTCCGCAACTTGCGATGTTACAAGTGTGTTTTATTTCCTAAGTGTCTACATGTGATGAGTGGTATACAAGGAGTCAGGGGATGCACTGAACAAAACCCCCTGAAATGCTAATTGGCAGTCGACCCTTCCCATTTTCCAGATCAGTCTGCCCTTCACATAAAATCTGCAGCTGCTGACTGCAGGGCCTGTCACTGTTACCAATTCTGCCTCTTCATCACACAGCATGACTTTTTTGCTCAAACTTACCCAGATTCGAATTGTTCTATTGAAGTGGTCTGGCTGCTGCTGCTATTTCCCAGCTATTAACATAGACATTACAGCGCTCCAGCCACTTGAAGGCTGCAGTCATCCTGGACGGCAGCCACTTGAGGGAGATCTCAGACAGATGGCTGTTTGCAGAGAATTTAACAGCAGTGCCTCTCCACACTGCAATGATGGATTTCCACCTCAAAGGAAGTAATGGGTATTAATTCCCTTGATACTCATTCTATGCCTTTCTACCCATATCACATTCCTCACCCTTGCAAACAGCAGGCAGAGGCCAGCATTTCGGATGCCTGTGAAGAGGGAGCACCTGTGATTATCAAAAAGCCTTGTACATAACCTGGGAGAAGGAGCCTGTCTCCAAAGAGAACCCCAGCTCCTGCAGATACCAGGTTTGGGACCCTAGAATCATATACCTTTTCAGTTTTTTCATAGGTAAAATGGAGATGATGCCTCTCTTACTTCTTATTTTATTTTATTTTTTTTTTTGCCTTTTCCTTTTTATCTCTCAATGACTCCCCCTTCCAGTAATTTATGGTAGTAAATGTTCCAGTCGTATTTAAAATATCCTTTTAGATTTTTTCATTTTTAAGTAAACCATATGCAGAGAAAAGTGCTCAAATCTTAAGTTTAGAGCTTAATGAACATTCACAAGGTGAACAAATCTGTGTAACTGACACCCAGATCTAAAAGAGACCATTACCGTCACTTCCAGAAGACTCCTTTTGTCCCCTTCAAGGTCCTGTAAGGTTTTTGTTTGTTTGTTTTTTAAGGTCCTGTAAGGCTTTGAAGAGCAAGCCAGTTGTACCCAGAAGATTTAAAGGATCTTGAGAAACTTTGTATCGGGGACAAATGATACATTGTACATCAAATGAATGGTCTTTAGAAGAAGAAATCTAGAACCATGATTTCCCCCGCTTCCCTCTAACTCTGCCTCAGTACTCAGGGACAGCAATGTTTCAACAATTTACCCCAGGGCTTTCACTCCAGAGATTTCTTTCCTGACTTTCTGGAATAAATATTCAGTAAACTAGATTCTTTAAAATCTAGTTTAAAAAGTTACTCTCTCTCTTGCATCTTCCTACAAGCTAGTCCATAAATGGTGTCTTTGCAATGGGGAATTCATGCTTCAAGAGGCAAGATAACCCACCACCAGCCATAACTGTTGGCCTAATGGTATTTATTAGACATGGATTCTGTGGTGACACTGTTAGATAACTCAGAAAAAATTTTAAAAATCTCTAACCATTAGGATTTATTTATGAAGACAACCCTAAGATTTTTATGTTATGTAAACTTGTATTGGTACAACCCTAATTATTCAGTTCAACATGGGGTATAGTCAATGAGAATGACTGAAAATTTTAAATTTTAATTATTACTATACTGCATACGTAATTACCAGTTTGTTGTCAAGTGAAGGTACTTCAGAAGATAAGTTTAAATGTTCTAAAATTAGCATAGCAATTGTTTACAGGTATATGCAGATTTAAGGTGCTTCAAAAATTAGTTATTAACTTAATAACCATGCTTATATTATTAATTTTCTCTGTAAAAAACACTGTCCTCTTTATGAGGATAAAGATACATAACTTTACAATAAATTTCCTATCTGACTTATCATAAATTATATATTGCTTGAGTCTGACTTAAGGAAGATTTATTATTTAATGGCCTTAAGATAATAGAAATATGAAAACTATATGTCATTAGAAGAGAAAGAAGGCAAAAAATTGCAAATAAATACTAGACATATTTTAATAAAGAGTTCCCAAGATATGAACTCATACAAGTATATGAAAATAATGTGTTGAAAATCATACAAGCCCCCAATCTCTTTGTTTGTGTACTCACAGCTTTTGAAAATTAAATGCTCATGTATTCCTTTTCACCTTGTAATTCCAGGATTTTCTAGATTGTTTTATGTCATGGTAACAAACCTATGTTAAATTTCAACTCAGCCTCAGAGCAAAAGGCTATGTAAAGCAAATGCAATAAACAAAGGGAGCTGCTTTACCGGGTTTGAAGAGAGATCCCAGGGCTGCCCATCTGACTGCCAGAGAGTGCTAGACATTAAAAGGAGGTTTATTCTAAGTAGAAATCAAGCAGGCATGCACCAAGAAATCTAGAGACATCAGAAGTTTGCCAAAGGTGGCAGAGATCTCCACCACCTACTGGCCATCTGTTAGAACACCAAGCAACAGAGCCTAGAGAGGGAAAGGCAGCATCACGGAACCCTCCCCTTGGACTTGCGCCCACCCCAGTAACCCAGGTCAAGGTTCTCACTCCCATGTCCGCCTGTGGGCATTGCTCTTGAAAGAAAATGTTCAAGGGCCCCTCTAAAGAAACTGGAGATTGCCTTTTCCAGAAACTCCTTCACCTGGACCCTGTTGTTTGCAAGTGACTGAAACCCAACTCAAACTATCTCATGCAAAAAAAGGAATGTATTATTTCATGTAACTAAAATCAAGAGAAGAGCTGGACTTAGAGATAACAAACCAGAAATGTGATGACCTCTGGGTCTCTCTCTCTCTCTCTCTTTCTTTCTCTCCCCCGTCTCTCTCTCATCACTTTTCTCTGACTCTATGCATAAAGATCTATTCTCTCAAATCTATTTTCTCCACACACTTAGAATCATGGCATCTGGCAGTTCCCAGGTGTGCATCTTTACCTGAATGCTGAGAGGAACTGCCTTACTTCTTACTTCTGTTAGTTTCTATTACCTGGCTTCCGATATGACTGTGTTTCATAGAATAGTAAAATTAAAATAAAAATATATATATATCGGGGAAACCAAAACAGAATTTCCATCTAATTGTTTTCCCCAGAAGAGATATAAAAAACAAAACAAAACAAACTTTCTTCTACTAACACTATCATTTCATTAAACAAAGGGGTATTTTTAACTCAAAGAAGAGAGTTTTATAATCTCAAAATAAAGGACAGTTCTTTAAATTGAATATATTTAGCTTTAGGAAAGTTTTTTTAGGAAAAACTTTATTTTTTCCATTTCACCCATGAATGTCTCATCACTCACAAGCACCAGTCCTTGTAAATCATCATTCAGTGATACTAAGAGATATGAGAAAAATATTATGGGGATGTGCAAGCGGTATGAATATATTTCTCTCTCCATACAATCTTGTTTTAAGTTTCTCTTCACACTGACCACCCCTCTCAATCCATTAGTTTACCAGATACCAGAGCCAAGACAGCCTTGTCGAAAGGAAGAAATCAAGGGGAAAAAGCAAGCAAGAAAAAACAATTAGGTAAAGAGATAAACTCAGTGGTAAAAATCATTTGTGGGAAATGTGTGAAGCTTGAAGGGAATTAGGACATGACACCTGGAAGTAAGCCACTTTGACATTAGATTTATTTGAGCTGAAGGCATTCGAGTTCCTAAAATCACCTTCTGCCTAAAAGCACAGCCTCCCAAAGAACTCAGTTGTCATAAATTCCCTCCCCTGAAGCAGGTCATAGAAACAGCAGGTGCTGGGAGGCCTCTCTGACCTCCCTTGTCTCCCATGAAGCAGGTCAGAAGCCCCTCCCAGGACAGATGCCCTCCCTGTACCGTCAGGAAAGGAGCATCCTATCCGCAAAGACAGAGGCACACCCGAGGCGTCCAAACAAACAGGCCTTTTTGCTCTTCCCCCAATTTACCTTCCTTAGAGCACACCCTTTGTCCTATCATGGTTTTCCATGATTCTCCACTCTTCATCAACCTAGAATAAAAATGCTCAGGCTTAACTCTTTCTTTGGGTCTCCGTTTTCTTAAGAGGGCTCCCATGTCTCATAAAATTTATGGTAAGTGAATGTGCATGCTTTTCTCCTGTTAATCTGTGTTTGTCAGTTTAATTTTCAGGCCCAGTCAGAGACCCTAAGAGGAAAAGGTTTTCCTCCTCTTACAAGTATCTCATCACTTTCTGGACTATGTACTTTTAAATCCTTTCCTCTCTTTGAATCTGCCACACAATAAAAAAACACAACCCACACCCCTAAATCTTTACTTTTAGCACCAACTAAAGGACACAAAATTAATTCTGAATTCCAAATAGTCATGTAAGAACATGCATGCTAATTTGCTGGTATTGTTTTCTAATTGCGTTTTACCCATCCCTCCCATATATTCATAAGCATAATGAGGTCTTTAAACGGAAAGTTCTTCTCCAGTGCTAAAGAGCATAACCCAAACTGCTACACTGAAATACATTCAGTCAGTCAACTACAAGCCAAGCTTTCAAATTAGTGGATGACTCAGATATAATATAAAATTAATCCTTTACAAATTTATACAGGCTTCCTCAAACTGTTAGTGTAATGGATTTCCTTACGAAAGCACATTTAATTACACCTTTTAGGGAGAGTAGTACATCAAGACCTAGACATCAGTGTTTAAAAGATTAGGTAAAATTGCATTCTAATGAGAAAAAAAAAATTAAAAAGTAAAAACTAAAACAATACCAAAATTATCGACATAATTTTCAGTCTTCCAAAAGAGCTGATACAAATCCCATCAATCTCTTCGTGTCATTTTTGGCAGGAAAAACAAATCTGTCCTTCCAAGGCAATGCAGCTTTTGCTCACTTCCTCAAGCATTTATTACAGAGAGAATCAATTAACAGTAAAGTTAATTACTAACTATAAAATTGCTAATTGAGACAAATTACACATGATGGCTTTGCAATTTGGGTAAATGACAGGTTCAGATGGATGTGAGACCTACAACTTATGTTATCCAAGATATTTGTCTTTTTAACAAAAATTTCAAAAAGACACATGCGTTAAAATATAAAAGCAACAGAAGCTACCATAAGGCAATGTATTAGAGCACAAAATTCAGTAACAGGATGTCTCCAACCTGGAGGCTTTATTACTTCAAGTTTTAGAAGCAGGTTACTGAACGTTGTTAAACTCATCATGCAATCTTGTGACACAGACCTTGAGGGCTGAGTAACAGTAAGAGTCAAGGAATACTGTTCGAATGGTTTCTATCATGCTTGCTATTTACATATTATTATTCTAATAATAGGCAACCACTTGTTCTAGTGCATACCTATGCAAACATTTTAAAGTGTTTAAACCAATTGCTAAAAGAAAATAAAGCTCTTTGGATTTTTTTTTTCCTTTGTGAAAACTAACTTCTCCCTTTCTCCTAGTATGAAGTGATACGTATCCAGAGCAGAAAACCTAAATGAGTAAGAAGAAAAACAAAACTCACTGATAAGTCTATCATCCAGAGATACTCATATGAAGATGTTGGTGCCTTTCTATGTACCTATCTCTAGGTATATTTTCATGCTTGTAAGTGTTTACTTGCAACAAAATAGCATCCTACTGTACATATAATATTATAATCTACTTGTATAATATATAGATATATTTGGGAACACATTTCCTTGCCTAAATTCAACTATGTATATACATATATATGTGTGTATATATATATATATATATATATACACACACACATATATTTTTTACTACTGGTAGTATTTGGTGTTATTGAAGAAGTGGTTTAACTATTACTCCATTTTTGTGACATTTGGAAATTTCCATTTTTGATACAAAGACACTGCTGTGGTGATCATCCTTTTAGTTAATATTTGTTTAGGGCTTTTTTCAGGTTTTCTTTCTTATATTTTAAAATAGATATATATGCATTGTTATTGGTTTGGTCCTATTTTTAAAAAATACGGTATTAAAGTTACACACACACACAAATAAACACACACACAATCCACATTGTATGGGATCTAATTTATACACAGGAGTATTTGGCTACTTTAATCAAAGGTAATACTCAGTCTTGTACTTTCTAACCTACAAATGAGGTTGCAGAGGCAAAGGAAAAGTGGGGAAACCAATCAACATACTTGACAGTTTCACAGTCTTGAAAGGAGAACCTTGTGTATAATGTCCTCTAAAGGCAATTTAAATTTTGTCTTAAGTATGTGCCTAAATGTATCTGTGGAATCTCACTGCTTGAGAAGTCAGGTAGAACCTTCTCAATAAACCCATTCTGAAATGACCACAAACTCTACCAATCTCTATGATTCCTCTAAAGAGACAAAATCACGTGAATGGATCTCAACTAAGAATACTTGGCCAGGTTGCCAAAGAAATGATTTATTATATACAACCCAGAGATTAAGGTATACAGATCTGCATCATAAACCTGACTTCGATTAAAATGTTGATGAAGCAACCATACACTTCTGTACAATGAGAGACTTTAGATAAATGAAAACTAAGTCCCTTTAAAATCGAGAGTTATATTGAGTCTATGGTTAAATATTAAAATATTTTTATATATAGCATATAATTTGATAATAGATTCTGTAAGAATATAATGTGCTGTTTCTTAACTGATGGCCATAAAATTAAAATAATGACTTAACATAAAACTATAGCAATAAATAGAGCAAAAATATAGTTTATAAAGATAAAAGCACCACTTTGAGTCACAGAGTAAAGAAGACTATGCTTTTGTTCATATGAAAATCACTTAGATATGTGAGTTGCTGGAGATTTTCTCCAGCTACTCAGTTTGTTCACCAGCCCTGCCCCTACTGACCATTTCCACTTTCACTGCCACTCAGACTTGGAAATGATCTCCTTTCTACTACTCTTCTCTCAAGAATAGTGATCACCATTTATTAAGTCTCTGCTCAGGGTTAGGTACTGTACCAAGTGCTTTACGTGGTATCTCACTTGATTCCCAGAACAAGCTTGAGAGGTAGGTTACTACCCTTATTTTATAGATGAGCAAACAGAGGGTTGTAGAGATTGAATGATTTGCTCTGGGACATAATACTTGTGAACTAAGATTCAAAATCCTACCTTGTTTGTCTAGCTCTAAAGCCTCTATCTTCTATGACATGCTATCAGAGCCTAAAGGGAAGGATAAAGTACGATCTCTTTCCTCTGGATACAATTTAATGGTGAAACACAGGTAAAGGATGAAATGCAATCACATGGGGAGACAGTAATAACGTTTAAGTATGCACCAAGTGTAACAGGTGAGGGGGAGGTGATTATTTCTTCCTAAAGTGATAACATTTAAATAGTGCTGTGAAGAATAAGTGGAATGTCGACAGATGGCAAAAAGAGGGCGAACAATACAGATGCGCAAGCACTTGACAGAAGTGGCTTAAACTTAAGCAAAATATGGGTAAATCTGAAAACATAGGTTGTGTTGATACAGCAAATGTTTAAGACGATATGTTAAGAAGTTTGATGTTTCTTATATAGGACAAATAAAAGGATAAATTGGACACTTATTTATATAGACCTATGTGGTTTACATATCCTAAGATATTTAGAAGCTATTTGGCAATTAAAAAATTTTTTTTTTTACATTTTCCATGGAACTTGGTTTGTTTTCAATTTTGAGAACCTCTTAACTATCTTGTTAACTTTGCAACACTTGTAAGATCTTTGACAAAGTTTCAGTTTACTAAAAACATGTAGCAGTATCAACCATAATCTTTAGAAAACACTACTTCTAGATGAGAATAGAAAAATGGAGATTTCTCTGATGTTTTCTCTGGCATAAAGAATGTATCTGAGGCATCACATATGCTTAGGTTCTGTCTTTTAGTCTGAAATTTTAAGGTCTATTCGATCGCCAATAATTTTAAATAATTGCTAGATGACCTTGTAGTTAATTAGAAACTGACACCATTGTATTGAATTTGATCTTCCTGAAGATAAACTATCACTCAACGACATAACTGCCTCTGGGTTAGTAAGATACTATTATTTTAGCATTTAAAAAAATGATTTCATCTAACTGTGTGCATATTGGTCTTAAACTCAATTGTACTGTTATTTTGAAAGCAAAAAACAGTTATTTGCAAATCATACAGCACTAAAGCCTTTCAAATTCTTTATAGTAAAATATTAACAGTGTGAGGACTGCTAGGAATAAAGAACTTATTCAAGAACTCTCAAAATCCCAAGTGTCTGTTATCATTCTAAGAAAATACCCTTAACCAAGAATTGGACTCATCAAGATGCACTGTTTTGTGCAAAATCTGGAGGAGTTATTTGAAAGACTTCACCTGTCATGCGCATCACAGTTTAAAGTTATTCTCATTTCTGAATTTACTGTCCCCTCACATTTTTGCAGAAGCTGCTCTTTATATTTAAAGATGACAATTTTGATTCTTTTATTGCAATCTGTAAATATCAATAAAGCACCTGTGTTTCCTCCTTACTATCTGATTCACTTTTATTGCTCTAAACTTTGTGCTCTGCCTTGGTAACTTAATGTTGAAGTGTAGCAGATTGTGATACACCAAAAGGTGCCACTTTGGCATACAGATTATTTTGAGTTGAAAGCAGTTGAGAAGAAATAGATACAAAGAAAGTTCTCTGCTCTCCCCCATTTGCCTAAAAGCAGGACATAAATTTACAAAGGTGTCTCTCTTCCTTGCTCTACCAAAAAGGACAAAGTTTAATCCCCAGAGACAATTTTAGAACTTATCAGTCTGGAGAAGGCACGAAAAGAATCTATATAACATATTGTACTAACTAGCCTTTACCCTTAGAAGCCTGAAACTGCTTTTCTTTATCATTTCTTCAAAAATTTATTGTTCTCTGTTGACGATACTATCTAAACTGAAATTCTAAGCCACCTCAGGGAGTTACTCACTTTTCCCTGGGTTCTCCCTTGTGTACATATATACTTGTTAATCAACTTCTTTGTTTTTCTCTTGTTAATACATCTTTTATTATAGCAGCCTCAGCTAAGAACTCAGAAGGGTAAAGGGGCAATTATTTTCCTCTCCTACAGCATCATATCAAAAATCCTCAAAAGAATGAAGTGCTCTTGGTTGTTATATTCAAATCTAGCATCTCTGCTACATCCCTTGAAAGTGGTATGTACAATCTCAACCATATTACACAAAACATGACAACGAGAATGTAGTCTTATTTTCCTGGAGTTAGATCTGTAAAAGGGAGTAGACCATCTGCTGCTATCATCTTAGGGCTGAGCTATGACCAAAATTTGACCCTGGTTTCTTTGACACTGATGGTGAGAAAAGAATTGCAAATCTTCAAGTAGCTGGCTTCAAAACTAAGAAGCTTTCTCAAGGACATCAGGAGGAACGGTAGAACTCCTCCACTGGAGGAGAAATGGTAAAGACAACATGGATTGGACAATAGGTACCCCATAGTGTTAGTCAAGGCTGATTGCTCTGTTCTGTCAGAAGCTGAGGGTAAGGACACATGCCGTTTGAGTGGGAAATGGTATTTCCTTTGAAACCAGTGAGATTTCCCGGTCATTCATACTGGGAAAAAAAAAAAAAGGTCAAATTAAGGGTTAGAAAATACTGATAACAGCTAGAGAAATGGGCCTCATCAAGAAAGGAGTTGGGGGCTTCCCTGGTGGCGCAGTGGTTGAGAGTCCGCCTGCCGATCAGGGGACACGGGTTCGTGCCCCGCTCCGGGAAGATCCCACATGCCGCGGAGCGGCTGGGCCCGTGAGCCATGGCCGCTGAACCTGCGCGTCCGGAGCCTGTGCTCCACAACGGGAGAGGCCACAACAGTGAGAGGCCCGCGTACTGTAAAAAAAAAAAAAAAAAAAAGGAGTTGGGGTAAATTCTTGTTTTGCCTACCGGGCAGTAGGGCAATGTGGACTCAGCATTCCCTGAGGCTCGAGTGCAGGTAATGAAGGAAGGTGGACAGGGCCACGCTGGAACCACTGGGCTGTGCAACCCACAAGGTCAGAAGCACAGACTGACTGTCATGGTGGGCTGAGGAGGGAGAGAAGGGAGAGAACTTGAGCAAGTTCTCTGAGCTACACTAGAAGGCTCCTTGGGGGCTCTGAGAAGCACTGAATGATGCTTTGAAGAGAAGTTCTGGCCCTACATCTATCAATTTGGCATTTAAAAGAAATGTCATCTCATAGTTATAGGCTGGAAAGGTCTGGAAATAGTGAACACCTACTCTATACCAATAAAATTGCCATTTGTTTTTCTCATATGACAAAACAAAAGTTCCAAGGGAGAAGTGATTGTTCTAGGTTTTGTTTACTCCTGTAAGTTTTGCTTAGCCCAGTGTCTGGTACAAGATGAGCCTCAGTGAATATTGTTGAATATTTGTTATTTAGTCTCATCCTTACAATAACTCTGAAAGCAGCTAGTAGTATCCCCATTTTACGGGTGAGAAAATAAAACTTGAAGAAATGAACAGAACTGCCAGGGCCCCATGGCTTCAGAAGAGAGAGAAGAATAGCCTAGACTTGAACCTGGGACTCCTCATTAGAATTACACAGCTACAACCATTGTGGCATAGTTATGGATCCAAGAAGCATGAACTAAACCTTTGACAATAAATAGAAGCTTTAAACCCCCAAGCTAGTTTGCATTTTGTGTTTATAGCCACTGTTCTGAGTTGAAACTCTGAATATATACTTTTTTTTCTCTTAGGGGTACACCAAGGAAATTAAAAGAAACGGGCCACATTCACTAATGTGAAATTGGAACCATTTTCCCTCCAGCCAGTTAAAAAAATGAAGGCACATTACACAATACAGCAAAGCAAGGATGGCCGAAAGGAGGGAAAAAGCCAACAAACACTAAAGCCAACTTATTACTCCAATAAATGTCAGGTCAGTAATTGTGTGGGACACAGATTAATACTGAAAAGAATGGATTTGTGTCGTTCTTAAAATATAAATATGAATGCTTTTGACAGAGTTAATAAAAGTATGTTGTCCACAGTGACTGGTAATTGATGCGAAACAGCTACCTCTACTTTATCCTGTAAATGGCAGGAGCAAAGCTTCTACTGAGGGTGCTATTCACACATAAATTTTGTTTAATGGTTTCTCGTTAATGTGTTCTATTTTTATAATGAAAGTCTAGCTAAATTATAGGAGAGATGCTCTTAACTCCTTTACTGCTATCAAATTGAGCAGTAATTGAATCAAGCAAGAAATCCCTTTTTGACCTTGAAGGCTGATTGTACCTTCTCATCCCATCATCAGATTTGAGAGAGATATGGTATTAATTTTTCTAGCCTTTTATATTTTATACAGTAACCCAATGGTACTAAATAAAATGCTTCCAAATGGAAAATGCAATAAATCATCAACAAACTCATTCATTTTCATACAGAAACAAGTAATTTAGATGAAGCCCAACTTTAATTCACCGATTCAAGTTTTTCATTCAATATTTTACCTGCTATAAAACATTAACTAATAAGCAATTTGGCTGTTATGTATAATCTGTCAGAAGAATTGTGACTATTTGTAGAAAAATCAAATCAGGAAGAAATGTAGTATATGGAATAGACAATACTACATACAGATGCCTTAACAGAATTATTCCTGAAACATTTAAATAATATTTAATTCAACTGAAAAGAGTTTTATTCCTTTATATTATTATGCTGTAAATTTAAAAAATCAAATAATGTTTGAAAAATGTCAGCATTTGGGTTTAACATGTTGAAAGGACTGTCCCTTTATATAACTTCAGTGATTTTCAGAAGAACATGATTTACATGCAATTGCCAAATTACAAGCTACATGAGACAGATCCATCCTCATCTTGAGGGAGAAAATGGCTAATTATATTCACGCTCATTTGAACTTCAGAGACTAAATTGGCCTTAAATATCACAAAGTTTGTCTTCAGAGGTATATTTTGATTAAAGATAATTTTTAAGTCCTTTTTGTAACCCATCTTTAAAGTTGTCATTCCATGTTCCCTAGAATACCCATAAAAAGTTGATAATGATTTAGAGGGGAAGCACCTCCCTACTGACTTCCATAAAAATGTCCAAATTCCACTACTATAGTTGCTAAGGTTCATTGTGATCCCAACCTTCTCTAATCTCATACGTATCCTATTCATGCATCACCCAGATCTGTGCCCTGTCTTCTCCACATGGTCACATCTCTCTGATCTTCCTTAAGCCATAAATGCCCTCTGCATATGGAATTCTTACCCATCCTTTATGCTCAGCTGAGTCATTGACTTCGTGATGAAGGATTCCCATGTCCCCTTTCTGCTGTCTGTTAGACTTAATCACTCCTACTTTTCTCTCTTCTCCTATGAAACACAGCTTACAAATACCATATTTTGCTTTCTACTTTTAATTTAACCTATATATTTAGAAATCACTACTTCCACTCATTATGAGCTATATAATAAAGTTCCTGAAGAAGCAAACTATGTACACTTAGTGGTTGAGAGTGCCGACTCAGAAGTCAAAGAAACCATGATTGATTCATGCCCCAACTCCACCAATTTCTAGCGAGCAAATGTGGCAAAGTTATGTAACCTCTCTAAGCTTTTTTTCTTCTACTATACAATTATACTATCTATCTCTTACGGTTCTGTAAAGATTTAAAGAAATAATGCACCTTGAATAATGCATATATCATGGTGTCTGACATACACTAAACACTCCATAGCTATTAGATATTTTATAGTTATTTAGTACCTTTCATAGTGGAACACAGAATGTAACACAGGATAGATGTTCAATACTGTTAGATTAGTGACTGAGTAATGAATGAAATTAAGTCAATAAAAAAAGAAGAAAAGGCTATAATTTGAAAGGGCGTTTTCAATCCTTCCCAAGAAACCCTGTCTATATATCCAAGACCAAGAAGGGACCAAGTTTCATAAAGAAATTTGCTTCCTTATTGGGTAGGTGATTATATATGAAGCTATGGCCCTGGTGCCATTGTCTTACATTAATTTGTGTTTCTCCCTAACTCTACAGAGCTCTATTTGTACAGTAGAGTGAGGATCAGTATTTTGAATACACTCAGGACATGTTCTCCTCCTCTAGTGAAGGGCATACCTGTACAAGCAAACCTGAGTGTCTGCCTGAAGAGCCAAGAGTGAATCACTTTCTTAGGAGGTTAGGGCAAGGGTACAGGTGAGGAGAAAACAGAAAAGAATTTTGGGAGAAAAATGTTGGGGTGAGAAGCAAGGGGAATTTAGGATTTTTCTGTACCTGCCTTAATTTTCACATATTTTCTTCAAAATCAGGCACTAATATAACCCTATTCATAAAGGGCCCCTCTCTGTGGGGGGAGGATATAATTCCCATCCCACTGACATCAGGCTTGGTCATGTGACACGCTTTGGCCAATGAAATGTGAGCAGTAGAGACATATGCTACATCGGAGCAGCTTTAGGAGATATTCTGTGGTCCTTTCATTAACCTCTTCCCCTCTACTGACATGTGCCTGGCAGAAATGAAGAGGGAATGAAACAGAGACGGAGCTAAACCAAAATCTGTATTGTTGCAAGATGAAGATTGGGGAATTATTACCACAACATAACCCAGCAAAAGTAGACTAATACAGAACCCTTCTGGGGTTTATTCTTAGGGCAACTAAATCTTCCTACAAACCCCTGCAGTGGCTTCCCCCACACTCCCAACACACACACACACACACACACACACACACACACACACACACACACACACACACACACCCCAAGATTAGTCTGGGCCAGCAAAATCACTGTAGTCACTCTACTCATTCTGGAGAACTCAGTTAACAACTGCACACCTAAACAGCATCATTTTGTTTGTGCATGTTCACATGTTAACAAATGTGTGTGTGTGTACCTATATAGAGATCTATCTATCTATCTATATCTAAATCTGACTGCATCTCCAGATATATGTACAGTGAGAAGATCTGACTCCTGCTTTCTAGGGCTTGCAATACTGATGGGATTCCACATATGAAAACTTGGGAACATGAAAAAGTAGTTCTCGTTTCATTACATTCAGCACTGCTTTGTCCCATTTAGTGTGCTAAGTACAGAGGATGATGCAAACACATCTTACTAGATGTGGTTTCTCTTATCAAGGAGATGACTTCCTAGCTGGGGATATAAATATGCACATGGTCAGCTATAACCTATCCTAAGATATAAGGTAATATGTGCCATAAGGGAAGGTGAAACAAAGTGCTCTGGGAGGTCACAGTCAGGAAGGATTCAGGGGATGTTTCGCAAAGAAGTGTTTTTTTGTGTTGATTGATGGGAGGAGAATTGCAACATTTGAAAATAAGAGAATGGCATGATCAAAAGCACAGAACAGGAAATAAAAACTCGTTTGATTAAAGTATGAGACTGTGAAGGACATAAGAGGTGTGTATTAGTTTGCTACAGCTGCCAAAACAAAATACAACAGAAGGGGTGGTTTAAACAACAGAAATGTATTTTCTCACAGTCTGGGGGCTGGAAGTGCAAGATCAAGGTGTCAGCAGGTTTGGTTTCTCCTGAGGCCTTTTCCCTGGACTTGCCATGGCCACCTTCTCACTGTGGCCTCACGTGGTCTTTCTTCTGTGCAAAGGCATCCATGGTGTCTCTCTGTGTGTCCTAATCTCCTTTTCTTATAAAGCCTCTGGTTCTATCAGATATGGGCCTACCCTAATGACTTCATTTTAACTTAATTACATCTTTTAAAGTCCTATATCCAAATACAGTCACATTCTGAGATGCTGAGGGTGATGGCCTCAACATATGAATTTGGGGGAGACACAATTCAGTCCACAACAAGGTGAATAGACAAAATAAGGTAGAGGCTGGTTGGAAACTGGAGAGAATTAAAAATGTGTAATAAAGAGCGGGACAAACAATTAGAACTGTGCTTTAGATAGATCATGCTTGTGCATGAGGTAAATAAGATAAGGAGAGAGACTGGACAGATCTTTTCAAATACAGGCAACTGATGACCTGATTAAAGAGAATGCCAGTGGAGTTGGAGGGAAGGGGACACGTCTGAGAGAAAATGTGAGACAGAATGAATAATGAATATGAAAATATAACTGATTTTATATTTGTGACTGGATGACTATATACTGATGGCCACAAAGTCAAAACTCTTGATGAGAAGAGAAATAGAAGTCTTGAAACTAGAAATACAGTCTAGAGAGATAGAAAGAGATCCCGGAACGAGCTATGAAATTAGAGGAGGGAGCATTTACAAAGTCACTGGCATCTTTAAAACTGTTTATGCGGAAAACAAGAACAAATTCCAAGAAAGGTCATTAGATTTGTCAACCAGGGAAGTATTGATAATCTTGTCAAATGGTCCAGGAGAGACCGGGGTAGGTTATGGAGGAGATGAAGGTGGAGGCTGGGGAAGGAAGCTTGATTGCACTGCACAGGGGAGTAGGAAAACAAGGTCTTAAATATAGCTGAAAATATGATAAAGTCAACTTTGCTAACTATTTGGTGATTTAATTTTTACAACATCCTATGAGCTAGATACTATCACAATCCTCTTATACAGATGGGGAAAATGAGACACAGGTGAAGTATCGTATTTAATGTTACATAGCTGGTTAATCAAAGAGCTAGATTTGACCTCAGGCATCTCACTCCAGTACACACATATATAACTGTCATTCTTTTGTTTCTCTATATAAATTTAGTTTGATGGTAAAAAAAAAAATCATTTAAGGTGGCAAGAAAAGCATGAATAATTTCATATGGACAAGAATGAGTAAGGCATATCTTTGTGTGGGTGAGGGTTTGGGGGCTGTGTATACTGAGATCAGGCAAATGCAGCAGTGGGCTTATGTTGTATACACATAACAGATAAAACAAGAGCAAGCTGATGAATGAGTAAAGTTTATGTATTTGGACTTTGCAGTTGGAGTGATTTTCTAAGTGAAAGAGTCATACATATGATACTTTGTTAGTACCGTCATTCAATATTTATTAAACATCTACTACATCCTGGCACTTATGCTAGAATCTAAAGATATGATGAAGAAAAATCCAGAACTTATGGATTTTCCAGCTAGTGACACTTAAAGGGATCATCAGCAATTTTCTTTTTTTTTTTGCGGTACGCAGGCCTCTCACCGCTGTGGCCTCTCCCGTTGTGGGGCACAGGCTCCGGACGCGCAGGCTCAGCGGCCATGGCTCATGGGTCCAGCCGCTCCGCGGCATGTGGGATCTTCCCGGACCAGGGCACGAACCAGTGTCCCCTGCATCGGCAGGCGGACTCTCAACCACTGTGCCACCAGGGAAGCCCGGATCATCAGCAATTTGATGAAGAATGGAGCTACTATTTTATACCAGAGGTCATAGATTATAATAAAACTGCCTTTATCATTAATGGGACATACAATTCAAGGAAAGTCATTACACCTCTGATATCCCAGTTTGTCCACCAATGAAACAGACATCAAACTGTAACAGACGATTACATCCTTGAATAAAAGGTACATTGGAGAGGTGAAGTCGTGTTAATAACTGAAGATAACATGTAATACTATTTAATAAGAAGAAATCTTTATTTTATTTTCATTAGGGAAATATTAATTATTGGATTTGACCCAGATAGACTTGTTATTTTAAATACATTGAATAATCTTTAGAGGTTGTTATCATTTTCTCCACCAGTAATAAAGCTATAATTTGTAAAATCAGAAGTTAATAAAAAAAAACCTTACAGTAAAATGATGTTATGATAGAGATTTAACACGAACATAATTTAAGCCACTGTTAGGACTCCCACAGTAGCCATATCTGGCCATGCTTCATCCTCTCTATGTAGTCTTTTACTCTGTTTAAACAACAGATGCTAATATTTGGACTGATCAAATACAGGAAAGTATTTCTGCATTTTGAAACCTTGATGACTATCACTCCATTTTAAAGGTAAAGTAGAAATATTTTTCCTATTGCTTACAAATTAGCATCCTTTTGTTCAGAAAGTACCAAACAGAAGGAGCCAACATAGAATCACATAGGACCTTCTTCCAAACTAATTTAATTTGTAATCAAGAATATCTTGATTTTAACAGCGTACTTCCTTAGGCTTGAACATTTTGGCCAATTACTTAAATAAGGATATAAAAAGGTATTAAAATTGGCAGATGGCATGAAACATGGAGGGATAGCTGATATGAGAAGTGACAGAGTCAAGATTCAGATTTATCTTGACAAATGCTAACAAGCCAGTCCTACACCTAAACAACTGTCAATGCAGCAGTTAGATTTTATTTTCAAAAAATTCTATTGCACAAGCCTAGACTGGTAGAGAACATTGGCAAGAATTCATGGGAAAGAGTTCTGATAGTTTTGGTTAAGCATAATTTTAAACAAATGCTCTAAATAATGTTAATAAAAAATAGAGTAATAACAAAGATAAAAGGAATCTTCAAGCTACACAAATTGAAATATAGATTCCAGTTCATAAAAAGTGATCATTGCTTGTGGATCTGGTGCTTGGTTCAATTCTGAGAAACATATTTTCAGTGATACAGATAATCAAAACCTCATACACAGACACAGAGGAAGGAAATGCAGAACTGAATGTGAATTATTTTAGGTCATTTATAAGGTCCATTCTAGCATTAAAATTCTATGATTCTATGGAAAGTATAAACTACTGCAGAGCATGCTTATATCAAACAAATCCCATAAATGCTGTACATATAATCTTTGATTATGCACTACAAGTACTTCTTAAATATGAGTTTCCATCAAAATTATTATCTTGATAAGTTCAATTGTGAAACAATACCAGATCATATCCTATTAACTCAGAGGAAAGCCTAATCATATAGGCTTTACAGGTAAGATAGACAAATGTATTTGTTCTTCAAAAATCTTATTTTCCATCCATTTTTAAACAAACCCTATTTTTACACTGAAATTTACTTAAAGAGATATGCTAGAATTTAAAAATATCCTTTTTTGTATTCCTGCAGGAAAAGTATCTATTAGATAAAAATCTTTTAAAATTGTTTTTAGGCTCAGCAGGATTTAGAATATGAAGGGTTTCTCAAAAATCATTTTATTTTAATATACGTATGCTCAAATTTATTATTTAGAGCAGTGCTTCTCAAATTTTAATGTGCATACAATACACCTGCAGATCTGGAGTGGAACCTCAAATTATGCATTTCTAGCAAGCTCTCCGGTGACACTGATGCTGCCAGTCCATATTGACCACTCACTGACTAACAAGGATTTAAAGAACTCTGCTTCACTAGTGCCATCAATTATTCTAAAACAATTCCCACTCAATATATAATGTAAAATAAAAGAAATTACTTTCTAAAGAGGAAAAGAACCTTTGCAATTTTCTCTTCCTTAGAAGTCCTTAGCATTTCTGATGCTATTCATCTGATTAATGCCCCTATTTTTCTTTTGAAACATTAAGTCCTTCTTCCCACCTCCCTTACCTCAAAAGGGCTCACAGACTTGTCCCTTGCCACCCCAGGCTCACTTCTCAATTCCCTGCTACTTCCTTTTGGTGGTGTGCTGCACTCCTTTTCACAGGCTTTTGAGGTTGTTACGGACTGAATGTTTGTGCCCTCTCCAAATTCATACGTTGAAACTTTATCCCTCAATGTGAAGGCATTAGAAAGTGGGGCCACGGGGAAGTGATAAGGGTGGAGCCATCATGAATGGGATTGGTACCCTTAGAAGAGTCACGAGAGAGTTTGCTTCCTCTGTTCTGCTCTCCACTGTATGAACCTGCAACACTGAAGAGGGCCTCCACCAGAACCTCACATTGCTGTTCCCTGATCATCCAAGATCAGCTTCCAAAAAACAGATTTCTGCTGTTACATGCCACCCAATTTATGATATTTTGTTATGGCAGCCTGAGCCAAGACAGAGGTCTTCTATGCACTTCTCTAATTTCCTTTTACTGAAGTATTGACATTTTATGGATAAATGAATTACTTAAAAGGCTTTATCCCAACTTACCTTAAAATACTAACTGATAAAGAAAACTTCTACTCGCTGTGAATAGTCACGATGCTGACTCAAACAGAGCCATGAATGAGAAAATGTTGGGCAGCACCAACATACTTCCACTCCACATACCTCCACTGCTCTTCCAAATTTCTTTCCAAAAAGTGGTGTAGAATGACTTCCTCACTGGGCAGAAAATTTCACTAGAAATGCACTGTGGCCTTTAACATTTGTCTGCTTCTGGGAAACAAAATTCAGGGTCTAGTTTCATACATTCTTCTACCTATTCGTGATTTTATCTAGGCCAGCATTGTCTAGATGCCATTGGAATCACTTGGGAAGTCTTAAAAAATACTGGTCCCTGGACCCAGAGTCCTACTCCATTGGGTGGGGCCTGAGCATTGTTACTTAAAAAAAAAAAAATTCTTTGGCGATTCTATTAACGTATCCCACTTTCATTTCAAACTCCCTCATTTTTACGTCTATGGCATCTTTTTACTCATGTTAAAGCATTTCTTCTATATCAGGGTTTCTAACCCCAGCAGTGTGGACATTTGGGACTGGGTAATTATTTGTTGTGGAGCTATCCTGTACGTTGCAAGATGTTTAACAACTTTCCTGGTCTCTATGAGTAGATAGATGCCCATGGCATTCGCCCAATTTTGACATAAAAAATGTCTCCAGACATTGCCAAATGTCCCCTGGTGGGAAAAATCATGTTAAGAACCTACTTTTACATCATTACCGTCATTATATTTCTACCACCATCACATTAACTATTATTCTCCAGATGTCAAGACACAGCTAACTGCTGTACACAGATTATCTAATCTCATTTACTCCTCAAAATATGGTTATAAAGTAAATACACACTTTACTTATGAGCAAAGTGAAGCTCAAGTGATGCAAAGATGGTACAAAAATTGCCAGAGGTCCCAGCCTGGAAACTGATGGGTGCAGAATTCAAACTTACATCTGTCTGATTATGACTCTAGGGTCTAAGCTCTTTACCCTTACAGTATATTTTTATTTTACATCATAGACTCTTTAGTTGCAGATCTCCTCATAAGACTATAAGCCCTCTGGAAGCTTATCACATGATTTATCCTCAATTTCTAGCACATGGTAGGTATTGAATTAATATTTATCAAATTGAATAGTATCTAACAATGAGTTTTTGTTTTTCATCCAAAGCCTACCTGCACTCCCAATTTTCTGAATTTTTCAAAGGTATCTCCATCTGTTTCTCACTCTAGTACTAAGTTCTCCTGTTGACTCTCTCAGTATTTTATCTTGGAAGTCCATCATTTTCCTAGGTACCTCATACCTGGGCCTTTCCAACGGACTTTTTAAAAAATTAATAAACTTTATTTTTTGGAGCAGTTTTAGGTTCATAACAAAACCGAGTGGAAAGTACAGAGAATTCTGATATACACCCTGTGCCCACACATGCACAACCTCCCCGCTATCGACATTCTCCACCACATGTTGTTACACATGGACCTACACTGGACACCTTCATAATCATACAAAGTCCATAATTTACATTCGGGTTCACTCTTAGTGTTGTACATTTTAAGGGTTTGGACAAATGTACAATGATAAATATCCACCATTATGGCATCACACAGAATAATTTCACTGCCCTAAAAATCCTTTGTGCTCTGTCTATTCATCCTTCCCTCAACCCCAAACCCTGACAACAACTGATATTTTTACTGTCTCCATAGTTTTGCCTTATCCAGCATGTCATATAGTTGGACTCATATAGTATGTAGCCTTCTCAGACTGGCTTCTTTCGCTTAGTAAAGTTCATCTAAGTTTCTTCCATGCCTTTTCATAGCTTGATAGGTCATTTCTTTATAGTGATGAGTAATATTCCATTGTCTGAATGTATCACAGTTTACTTACCCAGTCACCTTTGAATAACATTTTGGTTGCTTCCAAGTTTTGACAATTATGAATAAAGCTGCCATAAATGTCTGTGTGTAGGTTTTTTGTGTGGACAAAGGTTTTCAATTCATTTGGGCAAATACCAAGGAGCATGATTGCTGGATAGCCTGGTAAGAGCATGTTTAGTTTTGTAAAAGACAACCAAACTGTTTTCCAAAGTGACTAATATTTTGCATTCCCACTTGTAATAAATGAGAGTTCTTGTTGCTCCACATCCTTGTCAGCATTTGGTGTTGTCAGTGTTTTAGACTTTGGTCATTCTAAAAGGTGTATAGTGGTAGATCTCCTTGTTATATTTGCAATTCCCTAATGACATATGACATTGAATATCTTTTTATATGCTAACTTGCCATCTATGTATCTTCTTTGAAGATCTTTGTAGGAAAACTTCTACGTTTTCACCATTAAGTATTATGTTAGCTGTAGCTTTGTTGTAGATGTTTTTTGTCAAGTTGAAGAAGTCCTCCTCTCTTCCTAGTTTGATGAAAGTTTTTATCATGAATGGGTGTTAGATTTTGTCAAATGCTTTTTCTGCAATAACTGATATAATCTTGTGATTTTTCTTTCTTAGCCTATTGATGTGTTGGATTACATTATTTTCAAATGTTGAACCACCCTTGCATACCTAGAATAAATTTCACTCAGTTATGGTGTATAAGTCTTTTTATACAATATTACTTTCACTTTGCTAATATTCTGTTAAGTATTTTCACACTGTGTTCTTGAGAGACATTGGTCTGTAGTTTCCTTTTCTTGTAATGTCTTTGTCTGGTTTTGGTATTAGGGTAATGCTGGCCTCACAGAATGAGTTAGGAAGTATTCCTTCAGCTTATGTCTTCTGAAAGAAACTGTAGATAATTGGAATAATTTATTTTTTAGATATTTGATAGAATTCACCAATGAGCCCATCCACATCTAGTGCTTTCTGTTTTGGAAGATTATTATTGACTCAATTATTTAATAGCTATAGGCCTTTTCAGATTGTCTCTTTCAACAGCCTTTTTAAAAAATTAATTAATTAATTATTTTATTTTTGGCTGCATTGGGTCTTTGTTGCTGTGTGGGCTTTCTTTGCGGCGAGCGGGGGGCTACTGTTCGATGCGGTGCGCAGGCTTCTCATTGTTGCAGAGCACAGGCTCTAGGCACACGGGCTTCAGTAGTTGTGGCATGCGGCTCAGTAGTTATGGCTCACAGACTCAGTGGTTGTGCTCGCAGGCTCTAGAGCACAGGCTCAGTAGTTGGGGCACATGGGCCCAGTTGCTCTGCAGCATGTGGGATCTTCCCAGACCAGGGTTCAAACCCATGTCCCCTGCATTGGCAGGCAAATTCCCTATTACTGCGCCACCAGGGTAGTCCTCAATAGCCTTTTAAAAGTCCTTTCTCATTCTTATATTTTCCCCTTTAAACATAGACTCTATTTTGAACAAAGATAAATATTTTTGCAAAAGCAATAAAAACAAAAATTGAAAAGTGGGACTACATCAAACTAAAAAGCTTCTGCACACAAAGGAAACCATCAACAGAAAGAACAAGCGACCTACTGAATGAGAGAAAATATACGCAAATCATATATCTGACAAGGGGTTAATATCCAAAATATATAAAGAACTCATACAACTCAATAGCAAAAACAATCCCATTAAAAATGAGCAGAAGATCTGAATAGACATTTTTCCAAATACAGATGGCTAACGGGTACATGAAAAGATGCTCTGCAGCATTAATCATCAGGGAAATGCAAATCAAAACCACAATAGAGATATCTCACAGCTGTTAGAATGATTATTATCAAAAAGACTAGAAATGACAAGTGTTAGCAAGGCTGTGGAGAAAGAACCTTTGTGAACCGGCAGAGGGAATGTAAATTGGTGCAGAAAGTATGAAAAACAGTACGGAGGTTCCTCAAAAAATTAAAAATAGAACTACCATATGATCCAGCAATTCCACTTCTAGGTATTTATCTGAAGAAAACAAAAACACTAATTTGAAAAGATATATGTACACGCATGTTCACTGTAGCATTATTTACAGTAGCCAAGATATGGAAACAACATGTGTCCATCAATAGACAAATGGATATAGAAGATGTGCCCTATGTATATACATGTATATATACAATGAAATATCACTCAGTCATAAAAAAGAATGAATCCTCCTCACTTGCAACAACATGGATGGACTTGGAGGGCATTATGCTAAGTGAAATAAGTCAGACAGAGAAAGACTGATACTGTATCATCTCTCTCACATGTGGAACCTTATGAGATATATATATGTATATAATACACACACACACACACACACACACACACACACACACGTATTAAACCAAGCTAATAGATACAGAGAACAGATTGATGGTTGCCAGAGGGGAAGGTTTAGGGGTGGGAGAAATGGGTGAATTGTTCTGCTGGGGATTTTTTTGTTTGTTTAAATAAATGGAATTAAAAAAAAAAACAACAACAAAAAAGTAAAATGTAGAAGTGTTCCAAACTCTAGTAGAGCATCTGCACGTGCTAATGGTGCCCGTGTAAACTGGTACAACTTTAAAAAAAAAAACTTTTTAAAACCTGGATTTTTAAACTCATTAAATAACCAGTTCAAATCATTCTCTCATAAACTTGAAGGATAAAATTGAAAATTTTAGGTCAGTTTGAAAGCCCATTTTAATTTTGTCCTTATCTGCTTTTTCAACTTTATCTTCCACGGAAAACGTTAGATTAGCATGCTTTACAAAGGTCCTTTGCTGATGAATCCTCAGCACAATTAAATCTTGCATTTAAGCCTGATGAAGTAGATCTGAACTATGGGGGTGGGGGTGGGGCTGGGGTGGGAGAGAGTTTGCATTAGGCTGAAGTACTACACAACAAACACTACAGAAGGCAGGCCCTGGCTGGGCTCCTTAGATCTCCTGGGATTTGGAAGAGCCCAAAGGAAGACCAGTGAACACCCCATTTCCCCCAGTCAAGCAATTTAATCCTGACTACCACTGAACACACCTGACACATGCTGTACTTGCCATATTGCCCCTGTCAGGTCAATTTTACCCTTCCCTCCTTTATCTCAGGTTTTTAAGTTTACCTATCATCTAAGTTCCACTAACATCATGAATTCTTCTCTATCCGTCTCTACCCAATGAGTTCTTTGCATTCTTGCCCTCATTATGTGACTCTCACACTAGGTGTTTAACATATTTAACATACCTTAAACAAGACATACAGATAATTTCTCAATGTACTAGAATTTTCTTATATAACCTCGATTTAAACAATTCTGTGGATTCATCAATCTCTCTGACCTTTGTAAAATCTACTGACGGCTTTCCAACACCTACAGAATCTGGGAGGTGGTAAGATTTTTCTCTGATTCCTCCACTCACTTTTGCTTCCACAAGTAGAGTTGTCTGCTTGGCAAAATTGTTCCAACACTGTTTATGCTAGTTAAATTTGTTTATGTATATAAATTAATTATTTACTTTAACAATGAAAATGAACGTGAATAGAGTCATTGCTATGAAAACTAACAAATACTTTGGAATAATTCAAGTTGCTGTAAATTAGGTGTGGAATTATAATAATTAAAAATAGGAAACATTTAGAAGTATTTTTTTCTCATATTGATGAGCAATTTTTTTAAAGTTTTTACTCCACTTCAAAGAAATGAAAGCAGGAAATCTGTAGTCAGGGTATTATAGATGAGAAAGAATGTGAGGAATTCCCATTAATGGACTAGGACACAAAGGAAAGTTGCTGGTCTTACATCAAAAGATTGGCACAGTAATGTGCACTTATATGTTTAGGGATAATAAAATGTTTAAGGTATTCACGCAACTCTTTATTATGAGTCCCTACGTTAATTGACTTTTAAAGATCTAGTCATATTAGAAAAGAAAACGTCTGTTATTTCTTCAAATTAATAACTTTAGAAAGACATGGAATTACCACATTGTTTAAAATAAGTTTTTACTCTTCTCTTGAAGATGCCACTCTACTTTGAAATGCTTTGCCCTGTGTACTTGTTAGTGATATGCTTTCATTATTCAAGGGTGGATTCTGTTCTCTGGAATTAGTTAAATGTCAATTGAAGATACTTTTGTGAATAAAATAGTGATCACACTGGTTAATACGAGCTATGGGCAAATATTAGGTGTAACTAGAAAGGAAATTAATCTCTTTGTCTTATGAATTGGCTGTGAAGGAAAATTAAGAGGTAAGTTCCCAAAACATTATTAGGATTTTAAAATACAAAGTGGCAGCAGGAGAATAAAGGTACCCTTTAGCTATAACTCTTGAAAAAAATTTATATTGATTCTTTTAAACCGTGATTTTTAACAATTTTTCCACATATATTCTACAAGGTGTTCATTATTTGTATCATCTTACTGTTAGTAATTTTTTCCATTATTATAAAATGTACAGCTGAAATTATATTTCTGGCTATTTACAACATAGATTCAGAGATATCAAAGGTAAAATCATCTCCTAGAACTTCTCTAATGTCATTCATCTAGGACCAAGTACTTCAAATTAAATTCAGTCCTAAAATGTTTAAAACCTTGCTGGGTAGAATATGGGAAAAAATGTCATCTAAAAGCTTTCTTCAAAATTCCTTGAAATCCGTTTTGAGGAAGATTGTTCTTGTGTTCTGGGAAAAATACCAACCAGACTTTCTATTATGAGAATATCAAGGAACCACCCTCTTCTGAAATGGATATGACTAATCAATTGTATCTCTAAGGAGTTCAACTGTTCCATCAAGTAACAAAGACTATTTTACAGGGCATCCAGAGTTCACCACATCTCTGGAGATATTGGCTCCCATAGAGACAGTTATCTAAGTAGGAGAAAGCATGCTCTATGTCTGAAGACTGTTGCTGGCCATCATAGAAGTAAGCATGCCTCCTTTGTTGGTATGTACAACTTCTGACAGGAGATTAGGAGCTGAAGACCAGCAGTACAAAGAACTATTTGTAAGGGATCTTTTGTAGACTGTGTTATGGGTAATAATGCTTTCAGACCCAGGTGATAATGTCTGGTGTGGAGTCGGAGGGTGCAATAAGTGAATGATGCTCCTTTCACCTTTGTCCAGAGCCCAGCATCATACCAGCGTCTCAGGGGTTGGCTGCTTTGAGAGAACTGAAATCAGCAGGACCATTGGTTTTCTCTATGGGAGCAGTGGTAGGACAGGCAGTGACACCTGATGAGAATAAAACAGTGTAAACAGATTTAACCTGGAACACGTGTCAATGTTCTGGGGACTCTGTGCAATAACTGGAGTATAGGTGGCTAATCCCTAGTGGGTAGGGAAGGGATGAAATTGCCATAGTTTGGGCTTTAATAAAAGTGATGTTTTTTATTTGATACACATAATCAAGTGAAGCTCGACTCTGAGATTACACTTTATCATTTCTTCTTAATATATTTTAGTCACTTGCTAAAAAGAGTCATAACATTATTATCTTCTCCACATAGACACTCAAGGCACACGGACATTTCCTTCTAAAGATGTAACAGTGTGCCTTAAGCTTGGATAAATTACATATGAATAGGAAAGCTGCCTCTGAAGTAAGCATATTCCAAATTCAGAAGTAACGTGACAAGAGAGTACCTGGCAAGTGAAATATCAATGAATGAGGTGAAAGAAATGAATGTTTTGGAGGCTGGTTGTCCAAAGTGTAAAGCTCACCTATGCCCTTTACTAAAACATAACATAGGAAAAACTATGCATCCTTGTTGGACTTCACTTTCCTCCTCTGTAAAATGAGTATAAAAAGAGTACCTACCAGGAGGTTTTGCAGATCATGAAAGCTAGCCATGGTCATCCCTTCACCTAATCTCAAGTGTGGCTCAATCCATAGAGAAATTTGCACTGATGGTATTATGTTGCCCACGGGATATCAGTTGTCAAAGTGTACGGACGATGGGCAAGACCTTGGATGACTCCTTATTTAATGGGAAAAGCACTAAACAAACTGTGAACCTCAATTCTAGCCCTAGGTCTCCTGAAACTGTGAAGCTTGGTTCTAGTGTTTTACTTCATTGAGCTTTGAGAGCCTCCTTCTTAAATTATGTGGTTAGATTAGATCAGGATTTTTTAAAAATGGATTTGTTTGTTTTTAACTCTGGTGTAGTGGTGCTCTGAGAGGTACAGCTGTAGTGTGATGGCTAATAACACAATCTGAAAACCTGGACAATCTACTTAAATGCACTATACTGTAGTTCCCTAATTAAAAATGGAGATGATGATAATACTACTGGTCTCACAGGATAATTATGAAGACGTACGGTGCTTAGAATAGTGCTAGGAACATAGTAATAATTCAAGAAACATTATTAACCCTAGAATCCATCTGATAAAGAGCTTTAATTGAAGTAGGATTAGGGATCAAAAGCCCCACTCACATTGGCCTCAATTTCACAATTCTTAGCAAACTTAATATACTCTTAGGATTCTGATCTGACTGATGCTCCATTCCTCTTGAGCATTTGATACATATTTGTTGACATTTTGGAACTAATTAGAGTCACTGTTATGATTATAAACAAAACACACAATAGTCTACCATTAATCAGGGGTATTTTGGAGTGTCTGATCAATTCACAATAATTTTTCCTTAATTCTCGCTTCACATGGCAGAAAGTCCTCTGCAGCATTTTGTACAATAGGATGCCATCTGTGCACATTTGATTGGACCAGGATGAGCACCTGACCTATTCCAGCTCAGAGTCTCCCTTTTAGGAATTTGGGATTGAGATTCATTCATTCATTTTCCTTTAAGCAAACTAGATTTGAAACATAAATTCAGGAGCTGAGCAGTGGCCAAGTTTCCCTCCATGTGCCTTTGAAAGAGAAAATGCAGGTCTACAGAAAGAATGAGGTAGGCGCCCAGAGAGAAGCACCAAGTTCCACCAGGCTCCAAGTCCCTTGCTGTCGTCCCTTCCTTGGGAACAATGGCATTCTGGCCTTTGGGTTTCATGACACCTGAATAATCTTCTAATAAAATCTCCTTATAGCTTAAGCCATCTGAGTTAGTTTCTCTCACAAGCAACCAAATGTTGCAAACCTTAGGCTGGTAGCTAGATAATTTTTAAGAAACTAGGAGTAGGAAAAATGAATTCTTTGGTCCAAGAAAATCCACAGAAGTGAGCATGTAAAAAAAGAAAAATGAAAGAAAAACACAAACATTAGACATTTTCACTTAAATTCAATATTTTTTTATATCTAATAGTTTCTGAAGGTTTGGTGCCCAATTCTGTTAGCTTCCATCCTTCTCCTTCTGTTTCTTGTTTGTAAGGTTAAAGCTTCAGACATTTCCTCTGTAAAGCTGTTGATGTTGGTCTAGCCTTCTGCTTTGTATTATTACAATTATTTGACATTTGTAAAGTGCTCATGGTGTTCCAAAAATTGTTCAGGGATTTTCAAAACAAAAAATATCCATCTCCTTCAGGCAAAGTACATATCCCTAATTCTAACCTAAAGCCAAGGAATTAGATGCTGGTAGAGAGAAATAAAGGGTTAATGCTGTCACCTAATTTTGCCTGGGTCCTTTGATAAACAAAATGTTTCACTCTAAAAGAGGAATAAATCTCACATGAGCTTCAAATTTTGCCATCAGATGTAAGATAGAAAGCTAAATTCTGATGGGTTTTAAAATAGAGTTAATGCATTACAAATTAAAGCTTTTTTTGCTTCTTATCAAAGTTAAATATGGAAATATTCACACAAAAGAAAATCTTACTAAGCTAGTATCTACCAATATATCATCTATGTGCTTCACAGTTTTTAAAGTAAAGTATGAAACATATGTAAGTTTTCTAATTTATTTTACTTTTTCCATGAGCTAAACATGCAAAATCCTTTATGGTAATCCACTTATACTGACTGATGTGAAATATTTACCTATAATATCATGAAAAAAATGTATTTACTTTAAATTGATTTGTGTGCATATATATATGTGTGTGTATATGCATACACAAACACACACACATTTTACAATTAAATTACTGAATGGAAAATCTGAGCTACTTCTAGCTACCATGAACTATACATCTCTATATATACTGTTATGAATAAAGCCAAAGTATAAAAAAAATAAATAAACATTTCTGGGACCTGCAACTCCATCTACTGATCGCAAGTTACCATAACATTTGTAGGGATACACAAAAATACAGACAGACACACACACACACATCCTTTCTTAACTCTTGACCTAGCCACTAGTAACTCTATTCATTTCATGCTGTAATCACTTGTGCTACTCTGCAACAAGGAGAGTGAATCATATGTCCAAATTCCATCTGACATGATGCTACAAATATATTTAGCACAGAATGGACCATTCAGTGCACACATGGTATATCTTTTACAAACCACAAGTAGCAACATGAATAACTAAATGGGTGAATTTTCTTGGCCACATACAAGTGAACTCATGAGGAATTGATCTGTAAAATGGTTGACATATTCCCACAGCACATTTAAGACATCTCTATAAAAATGTTATATCACTGAATATGGGATCCAACTGTGTAGAGACCACTCATTATGAGAGTATTAAACTGTGTCCCAGTGACATCAAAATAATGAAAATGCCTGTAAGGTGTCCCTCTTCTATTTATTTACATATTTTAACAAGAAACAGGAGGAATAGTAAATGATAATGAAGAACCATTTATCCCCCCAGGGATTGAATAGCCTCTTGTCCTATTATACCAGACAATCATTAATTTTAATGGCTTCAGATTTATAACTCACAAGATAAAATTAAGAGCCATCCCAACATGAGAAAAAACAGACTAAGATTGCTGTAAACAGAAATATCTCCCAGGATTTTTTTTAACAACTAAGCACAAACATTGCTGCATTATTTGTCTTAAGGATCTATGATAAATATTTAGGTTTTTAAAATGAACAGAACTTCACACTATATGTATGCTATTAATATATTCTTGCCTTTTCTGGATCTATAAAAACGAAAAAAAAATACATTGAGAGTATTGTATTTAACACACTGAGAGTGTGTTAAAACTACTCATTTAGTATTCAGCATAAAAAGTTACCACTATATCTATTTTTGGACCAATTCATCATATTTAAAAAACGGTAAGCCTATTTTACTTACGAAAATAATTCTTACATGAGACATTTATGTTTGATTTTTATGGCAGCTAGACCATAAATATGTGGTTTACTCTTGAATCACTTAAAAGTAAAAAGAGAAAGAGCCACTGGTGCATTTGTTGAATCAGAAATTTCTTAGCCATGCGATGGTGCCCATGGCTTAACGCAGGGTGGAACAAAAAAGCTTTCTCCATTTGCTGCCTCTGAGTCTCTGCCCTGAGGTACTACATGCAGCTTCAGGGCCTGAATCATGACTCTACCACAATTTTTTTTTTTTTCACTTGAGTCCTGACACACTGTTGAGTCATAAATCATTTTAATGGGTCATCACCAGATTCTTAAAAACTGAAATCAGAATATCATTTAAAAGATCAGAGTTCATTGCATTAATAAAGGTAAATATGGTTTTGTGAAATTTATGTATTTTTGGTGTGATACATATACATTATATATATATGTAGTATACAAACATACATACATACATTCATGTGTGTGTATGTGTGTTCCGGAGAACGATAAACTTATTGCTTACTATGAGTTGTGGGCAAAAAGGCAGCAATGTTTGAAAGGCACTCTACAAGGGAGAGCAGCCACTGGTGCTGGTTCCTGTGGACAGGCAGGGGAGAGGATATAGGCAGACCTTAGAACAATGCTCTTCAAAGTGTAGTTCTCAGAACAATTGTATCAGAATCACCTGATCTTAGACCCCATTCAAAACCTACTGATCAAGCAACTCTGATGTTGAGGGGATTCAAGTAAAACTGGTTCTTCAGGTAATTCTTCTGTGTCCTGATATGTGGGATTCATTGTACTGGAGACTCCACACTCTGAGAGGGGGGTGTCTAGAACCTTCAATAACGTATGATAGAAATATTCTCCCTTATAATTTACATTTCCTTCTAGATCTGTGATATCCAACATAGTAACCAGTAGTCACAGGTGGCTATTTAAATTCAAATTTAATGAAAATTTAATAAACTTGAGAAATCAATTCCCCAGTAACATTAACTATACATCAAATGTTCAATAGACATATGAGCTAGTAACTATGGTGTTGGACAGTACAGATATAGAGCATTTCTATCATCACAGAAGTTTATTCAGACAGCCCTGCTCTAGAGGTTTTCAAAGAATTATAGAATTCGGCACACTGTGTTCTGACATTGAATATATTCATATACATTTAGGATATTGAATCACATACAATTTCTAAAATGCATATAAGTCATAGACACAATATATTTTTTATTGATTTTCAAAGTATTTTCTATTAGATTATATCAGTTATTAAGGTATTTTTAACATTTCAAAAATCAATGCTTACGAAGGAGGGAGGGATGAACAGGTAGAGCACAGAGGATTATTATTATTATTTTTTTTTTTGCGGTACGCGGGCCTCTCACTGTTGTGGCCTCTCCCGTTGCAGAGCACGGGCTCCGGACGCGCAGGCTCAGCGGCCATGGCTCACGGCCTAGCCGCTCCGCAGCATGTGGGATCTTCCCGGACCGGGGCACGAAGCTGTGTCCCCTGCACTGGCAGGCAGACTCTCAAGCACTGCACCACCAGGGAAGCCCAAGCATAGAGGATTTTTAGGGCAGTAAAAGTACTCTGTGTGGCACTAAAATGGTAGTTTTATATCATTATACAGTTGTCCAAACCCACAGAACATACAACACCAAGAATGAACCATAATGTAAACTATGGACTTTGAGTGATAATGATGTGTAAATATAGGTTCATCAGCTGTCACAAATCTATCACTCCGGTGGAGCATGTAGATAATGGGGGAGGCTATATATGTGTGGGGTCCGGGAGATTATGCAAAATCTGTGTACTTTCTCCTCAATTTTGCTGTGAACCTAAAACTGCTCTAAAAAATAAAGCCTATTAAAAATCAGTATATGCTTAGAAAAAACATTTTCAATAAGAAAATAAAACAGACTCAGAAAGCACATTTTATATTCTAATATCCTTTGCTATCTTTCTTAAGAAAAAATAAAACTAATATATTTTATTAGGATACAATATTTATGAATATTTATAACTATACACACGCATTTCATACCAAATAGCTGTGAGTTGTTTACTAATGTTCCCTTTAAATTATAATGACATTATCTCAAGAAGACACATACTGCTTGAACTGCCATTATAATCAAGTTGCCAATAGAGCAAACGATTTTCATGATAGTGGCTGCATCAAACAACATTCAAAATGGATTAAGACCCTCTGAAAAATAAAACTTTAAGGCAATGGAACATTCTTAACTGGAATTGTTATGCAAGTCATATAAAAATCTGCATGCTTATTTGCAAAAATTTTCAAGCCAGTTGCAATCTTCAGTGTGTTCGTAAAAAAAAAATGAATCTCTCTAAAAAGGTACTGTTGACTCTCTTTTTTAAATGTCTTCACCCAAGACAGGGAGAGTAAAGAAAACAGTTAACAGCTGAGTTTGGATGAGAAAGGTGAAGTAAGCAGTACCTGGAGAAAATTGTGATGTTGCCTAGCACCCAAAGACTTAAAAATATAGGCAGTCACATTTTCCTAAGAGTATAACTATATAATCACTCAGTGGGGTGGGGTGTGGCAGTCATTCATTCTAGCCTATTTCCTACTTCTTGCTGGTTGAGAGAATCCATCCCCCATTCCCTTCCTGGGTGATTTTATGCCCAGCTGCCAACCATGGATCATGATTATTCTAAACCAGTTATGCCAATCCTATTCTTCTATGCCAGTAATTTGTCTAGAGCTGAGCTGGTGATCCAGGTCTGCCCAAAGAGCAGTAAAGTGGGAGGGAGAGCTTGGATGAGGTGGGGTGCAGGAATGGTTCTGATGAGAGAGAGCTGAGAGATGAGAGAGCCTTCTGGCCCTGTCCCTCCCTTCTTGACTTGTTCTATGACGACTTGAAGCTGTGAGAACCATGAGATGCAAAACCAAAACCCTGAGCATGGGGGAAAGGAAGGTTGGGAGAAGGTCTTCCATGACATAATCGAGCTGCTTGCTATACTTGGCCTGACACTGCAAACTCTCAGACTTCTTTTTAAATGTCTTTATAGTTTTCGCCACCATGAATGGGATCTTTTGTTACCTTTGGCTGGACACATTCTAACCATTATAGTGGGTAAGACTGAAGATACACAAAGTCTTCTTAAAGCTATGGAGGAAGACTCTCCTAGGTCAGATTATGACTTGACTCAATGTGTCATCATAACTTAAAAAGAATTGTCAGTCTTCAAGGAGCCTGCTCAGACATGGAAGTACGGAAAAAACAAAACATCGGAGAAAAATATAATCCTTGAATGTCCATTCAAGCCTGCCCATGGGAGAGGGGATTTTGGCAACACACTTGAAGCATTATGACGCTGTTGTCAAAGTTATCTTTAGAGTGGACAAGAGTTCTTCAAGCTCTCTTAGGTAAAGATCATTTCTGAAGAAAAACTGACTCAGGTTGTTTTGAGTACAGCATGTGATTTCCCGTGCAGATTTGCCTAAAGGTAAGGAATGTGTAAGTCATGCTGATGCTGTTATAGCAGCTGATGTGAGTGTGGGTGTTCTCATTTTATGATAACAGCTGCATTATATCTCAGGCTCTGTGGGCTTAGTTAACGAGTGACAAACTGTGAGAGAGAGACGGAATGCAGATAGCTGAGCCAAAGCCTGATGCATTCACCAAATTAAGTGCCACTTCATGAAGATTCTTGTCAATCAGCTGGCTGGTCTCTCCTGCCTTATCTTTCCTTCCACATTCTAAGTGGGAAAAACAAAAGTGGATTGTGCAATAGAGATGAACAGAGAGACAGCAAAGTTGAGAGGTGATTAAATAAGATGACAGGAATAAGTAGAAATGGCAGGGAAAGTAGGAAGATGCTGAGGAGAGAGCAGTGGTATGAAGGAAAAGAAAAAAAGAGGTCTGCACTTAATACAAAAATTAAAGTAGAATCGATCAGTTCAATTGAAGAAAGCACTAGATAAAAAAAAAATATTTAGGGATAAATAAATTTTAACAACCGAACTAGCAGTATATGCAATTTAGGAAAGTTGAGCAGGGAACAAAGAAAGTACAGGAGAAAAGGTTAACTTCTGCCTGGACAGTTGCGCTTCCAGGAAGCATTATTAATAATTATTGGAAGAAATATTAGTATTCCTTGGAAGTCATGATAGGTAGACTTGTGCGAAGAAGGTAAAGCCCTCTCACCTTGGTTCTTCCAGTTAAAGTTAGAGCAACCTGCTCTTTTTCTTCATTTATCCTAGAACTGGCTAAAAATAGTGGCTATGGGAAGCTCTAAGAATACACAGCAGATTATTACAAAGGATTGACAGAAACATGGTAGAAGAGAGAATAAAAAACTCTGCATCTTCACCTTTTTGGTTTTTTTTGAGAATGAGCTTTTCCCTAACTCACACAGAGCCTTTATTCCATACAAATAAAGAACATTTAAGCTAGGATCTGCCGTTTGTTGTAACCCTTTTCCCACAGAGAGAAGCAAACTGTGATGACTTCTGGTTCTAGCCCCCTGACTATAGTAATCAGACTAGACAGATTATATTTTATAGACTTGTTCCTGTTTACTCCAATGTTTGTTTCCCTAAATCTTTTATGCATTTGGAAACAAAATAAGAAATGAGCACATGAAGCTACATTTCAAAAGTGAGTATATTCAGTAAAGGGTATCTAATTTTTCTTTAGGTGGTAGAGAAATGGTGCACTTTCCCAAAATGTAGCTGTGCATCTTTATTGTGGCTTTAGTCACATTACCCGAGTAGAAACTACCAGCTTTAATAAAATGAAAATATACTTTAAAATGTTGGTATTGATAAGAAAAGGCATTTAGAATATTTGACAGTAAAGGCATGACTAATAGACAATCTCATTAATTCTCAGAGCAAGTGAGAATTCAGAAGTAAGACCTCCTTTGCTGATAAAACCAAAAAGAATTATTAAGTCATTTTCTAAGTCCCACTGAATCACAGTATGGCATATACTCAATACAGTGATACAGTTATAAATAACCACAGGGCAGAGTTGGGTCTGCACATTACTCTTTGCACAGGTTCAGGGGGATGAGGCACTGAATGACTGTTTAATTGATGAAAATGAAGTTAATGGTGACGATGATGATGTTGCTGATGATGAAACTACTCTACGAAGGAAAACTGGGTTAACGGATATAGAAAGGAACTACAAACAGAGAAACAAATATAGAAAATGTCATGGAAATGTTTATAAGCTTTAGATTCAAGCCTTGATCTTTTTCATATTATTTCCATATTTTTTTCAACCCTCTTATATTGAAATTAGTGCTCTACAGAATTTAAACATGGGCACTAATTCCTTTTCTAACTGCAAAACATCAAAAAGAAAATGGAGCTCTAATTTAGTTTTCTGAACTGGTAGCATTCCCACAGTTGATTCCCTCAGATTTGGATTTCTTGATTCAATAACAGGACCAAAGTCAATTTGAAGTAACATCTGAACTAATTAGTGACAAGAGAAATTTAAATCTTCCCTTTGTTACAAGTGCCATTTAAAGCTCTGACCCCTCTGTGTTAGGCTGAAGAGGTAGGAATTGCATTAGGCCAATCCTCAAAGAACACTGGCAAGGGTAGCAGTAATTTCAGGGAAGATTTCGTTTCAATTTTCTATGTTACCTGCTTCTAACAACCACTTTAAAAATCTAGGCAGTTTTGCCCAAAATGTTGTTTGGTCAACCTTATGAGGCTGTACAAAGTGTGTTTCAAAGTAATTTCATTGCCTTCTATCTTTCCAAATGTTTGTAATTTCTTCCAATCTTTGCTTATTTCAGCTGAAGCAAAATACTCTAGAAGAGTAAAGTTAAGTTCAGCAAAATGTCATTAAGGGATCTACTCTGAGACGTGAGCTATTCTAGGGCACAAGAACCCAAGAAAGTGGTCTGGAGAGGATCACTCACTGACTTGCTCTGTCACATCTTAGGACCACTCAGACATTTGGTATTCTGGAGGAAGGAACTAATCTGGCAACTGGATAAGCGTATATATAGGACCAAGAGACCTGATTACAACATTTAGACCCTATGTATTAGTTGGCTAGGTCTGCTGAAACAAATCGGGTGGCCTAAAGAACAGAAATTTATTGTCTCATGTTTGTGGAGGCCAGAAGTCTGAAATCAAAATGTTGGCAAGGTCGGTTCCTTCCGAGGGCTGTGAGGGAAGGATCTATACCACGACTCTCTCCTTGGATTGTAGATGGCATCTTATCCCTGTATCCCTTCACATCACCTTCCCTCTGTGCATGTTGGTCTTGATGTCCAAATTCCTCCTTTTTATAAGGACGCCACTCATATCGGACTAGAAGTCCTCTCTACTCCTGTATGACCTCATCTTAATGTTATTAACTTTAAACTAATTACACCTGTGATGACTTTGTTTCCAAATAAGATCATATTCTGAGGTACTAGAGGTTAGGAATTCAACGTATGAATTTGGGGGGATACAATTCAACCCATAATGCAATAGTTTCTTTAAAAAATCACTTTATTACCAAATGCATGACTTCAGGGATACATGCATTCTCTTGAGCAGATGAGTCACGTGAAGTATGGTAACACTGTGTCAGTAACAGTCAAAGGGAAACTTTTAAAACTCCCTGTTTTAATTTTTCAATGCATATTTTCTACAGAAATAGACAAAATGTTCTCGTTAATCCATCATCTGGCACAAGAATGAGTTTCTGCTACCTGGGTAAAGGTTCTCTTGGCCTGAACCCTTTAATTTTGCACAGCTTCTGAGATTCAGGATTTGTTGGGATGGAGTGGGAAGGCTGCCTGCACATGCTCTCATAGAAGGGGGCTGATCTTATCCAGGATGACTCCAAACCTTGTGGATGTTGACGAGTGATTTCAGCACAGAAAGCAGAAAGTTTCGAATCACCATAGTTCTTTTTTTACTGCAGATGTGCAGCCAGTCCCAGGGGGATTACAGAATTTCTAGAGTGGGTGGCAAGCATGCTTGTAATGTGGAACCAGACAATTTTGGACCACACGAACCAGAAGTCAGCTTTAGGATCATCTAATCCAGTATTTCTCATACTGAATTTTGTGGAATATTAGTTCAGAGTTGTAGCAGGATAAGCAAAGGTGCTGTGATCAGATACGTTTGATGAATTCTGGGTTAAATAAATATAAAGAGATTTATTTCCAGAGGATTTTTATTATTTTAAAACTACACATGTGTATTGAGAATCTCTAAGAGAGAGCTTAGTGGTCAGAATTTCCTACATTTTTGTACCATACAAGCTTTTGCAATTTCTTGCATTATTTTTAGCGAGCCAATATTTAGGTTTTAATGAATTAGCATTTTGTAGAACCTAGTAAGGATTACTAAACTGGTCTCATTCTCTTGTTTTATATATGCAGAAATTTAGACTCTGAGAGATAAAGCATCACCATGAAGTCCCTAAAGTCTACAATCTTTGGTTATTTGGCTAAATGAAAGGTACATAATAAACAGCAGAGCCAGGACCCAAAGCTAGGATTCTTTGGTCCCAGCCAGTAAACTTTTGCGCTGTCACAGGGCTCTTGGATGTACTTGAGCACTCCTGGAGGGTTCAATTAGGTTTGATTTGCCTCTGAGAAGATCTACTTATGCTGAAGAACTGGAATCACCTCAGCCACCACATTGCTTGGTTTTAATTGAGAAACATATGCTAGTCCTGAGACATCCTCTAGCCCCAAGGTGTCAATTTTGAGGATGTGTGACATTAACCTGAGGAGCTTGTTAAAAAATTCAGTCATTTATTCTACCAGTACTTGTTGGAGCACCTCCTGCAAATACAGCTGTGAACAAAGCACAGAAAAGTTCCTGTGCTAGTAGAGTTTCAACTTTATCATAAAGAGACAGACGCTAAATGTTAAAAATAAAGAAATAAACAAGATCTGACATTGCTAACTACTTTGATATGCATAAAACATATTAATGAGATAGAAACTCTTGGGTGAGAGTGGGGGGTTACTTTGGGGAGTCAGTGAACTCTGCTTTCTAGAGGTGACAGTTGAACTGAGACTTGAATGAGGAGAAGGAATCCTTCATGAGAAAGTTGGGAAATGAGAGATCCAGAAAGAGGAAAAGCTGTGCATGGCCTCTAGTGGAGACATACTTGGCATGAGTCAGAGACCAAAAGAGGCTGGAGCATAGGAGCCAAGAGGTAGGTAGAGAGATGGGCATTGAGATCAGATTCCTGGAATCCAGCCCCAAGGATTTTGATTGAATAGGTCTGGGACAGATTTGCCTTTCAAACAAATGTCCAGGTATTTCTGATTCAGGAGGTTCATGAAAAACACATAAGAAAATTCTGCACTAATCCTTTGGGCATGCACTGAACTCAAACACTGTAAAGCAATTATACTCCAATAAAGATGTTAAAAATAAATAAATGAATAAAATATATGTAATGTAAAAAAGAAATGTAATAACCATTCTCAGTTCACAGGCAGTACAAAAAGAGGCCAAATGCTGCATCTGGTCCAAGAGTTGTAGCTTGCTAACCCCTGTTACTGTATACCTGTTACAATTCTAAGGATCTATAAATATTAAATCATTCTAGCGACCTAAAAAAAAATTAAAAAAAAAATCCAGAAACATTTCCTGAGCAGAGTGGGACCAGTGCTCTCCATTCACAGCTCATATATTCAGGGAAAATGGGGAAGAAGTCAACAACTGATCTGGGGAAATTTAAGGCAAGGGTGTCCTGTAGTCACGCTTTAAATAAAGTAACTTACTAGTTGCTTCTTTAGTACATGCCAATTGACAAACGTCCTGACAAATCCATGTAAGACCAAGTAATGTGTTGCCCTTCAAACATGAAGGTGAAATAAAAGAAAACTGACAATGTTTATGAGAAATATGCTAAGGAGTTTATCCAAAATAATAAAGGAAAAGAACAGAAGAAATCAATAACTGTAGTTTTAAATTTAATTCTGTATTTGGTTCCTTTTTTTCCTTCAGAGAGAAAAAAATAAAGGTAATAGGAAACAAAAATGTTTTTATGAGGAAAATTGTAGAATTCCAATAGCATTTCTATTATTCTAACTCTGTCCACTGTCTTTAGACAACTATCCACATACTACTCACCTAGCAACTAATACCTCTTCAAGATGGGTTCCAGATATGGAGTTGCATCATGTTGCCAGGCGACAAAGAAATGTTTGGTGGTGACAAAGGAATGTAATGCATGAGCTAGAATTTGGAATGTATTTTTCAAAGTAAACTGCAATCAAAACTTAACTTCAAAAAGGGAATATCATATTTATAAGGTACTTAAATGTTCCAGGTACATATCAGCATTGCCATCACTGAAACTCACAGTAGCAATAGAGATGAAATCAATTTTATTACCAATTGGGATCACCCTTACCAATATGACAGGAAGCAGGTTTGACTCAGAAATTGATACAGGGTATGTCTGACTATGACCATTAATCAATCATTTACTACTTTTCATTCCTAAATTTTCTTATTCTCTAGAATGATCAATCATTCTTCACCTTATAGAGTTAACTGCCCTTACTCTAAATTTACTATCCATGACATCCTCTGGCTCCCTATCTGTGGGCTCTTTATTAATTCTATGCACCAAGCATTCAGAGATATGTGGTAGAGTTAGAATGATAGCAAGGCTGTTGGAGTTCTATTTTTTTTTTCCTTCTAAAAGCATTTTCTTTTTCCTCCCATTAGTCTTATTCTTTCTTAAGAAAAAAATTGCATGGAATAATTAAATATTAAAATATAAATTATGCAGTTTCTATTTTTTTATTATAGATAAAGCTTCTTAGCATGTTTCTCGGCAAAACTGTCTATTTTCTTTTCATCCTTAGGAACCAGAGTGCCTCATTCTTGGCATTTACATTTATACCAAACTAAAGAATGGCACACATGAGTGGTTTGAATAGAGTTAATGGTTAGAGACCTGGATCCTAGACCTATTTGTTTCAACTTTTTATACATATGACCATGCAATATGTTATTTAATGTCTTGGAGTCTTAACTTTCTCATGTGTAAATTAAGGACACTAATACATGTTCTCTATTCCTGACATGTTTGAGGTGAATATCAAAAGAGATTTAAATAAAAATTTGAGAGTGAGGGTGTTTTGAAAGTCATAAGTATGGTACAATAGTGTCAGTCATTAAAATCATTTTACTTGAAACAAAAAGAAAGCAACATGGCAGGTTATTTCTGTATTTATGACATTCCTATGTGTATGACTTAATGAATGCTTGTAAAATGCTTCAAAAATTACAAAGTGCTATATAAGTATGTGTATTATCACTAGAATATGATTATCTGTAAGAAAATATGCTTGGTACCATGGTATACAATGCAAAGAGTAGACACTATAACATAGATATAAGTTAATTCTATATCTTAAAAAAGGACACATCTAACAACATTAAAATAAACAGCACATCAAAATATGCCCCTACGATAGCAATATAAGAAACAGAAGACATATCTAGCCAATGTCACTGAACAACAGATGTAATACATTGAATAAAATGAGATCCCTGCTTTAATATAACATAGAAATAGTTGGGATTATACAGTGTATCAGTGATACCTGTGAGCAATGACCTAAACTCTCCAGCACTTTGAGCTAAAACAACTTCATATGGAAATGTATTTGGTCAATAGTCCCACTAAAGATTTCAACATTCTATGTTTTTATTTCTGGTATAAAACCATCCAAATACTATCAGCTCACATTGTTGGTGAATCTACAAGAGGATGATAAAAATAAAATGAACTAAAATAAAATCAGTTATCCTGACTTGCTCGGCTGATAAATTAAATCAGTGAATAGCTGGACTTTGTTGAACACAATGCTTCAGTACTTTATATTGAATCCTCCCACAACTGCTATACTGTAGTTATTAGTATCTCCAGATGAGGAAACCGGAGGTTTAAGTTACCAGTAGGACAACTAGATTCAGAGCTGGGCTCCAAATCAAGTTTCATGTGACTACAATGTCCAGAGCCTCAGACACTAATATACTCTTAAATATAGGCTGCAAGTAAAGGTTGGATAGAATTTATTTAATAAAATAAATTGTAGAATTGTGTATAATAGACATAACTGAACTTTAATAATTGGGAAGGTCTGAACTGGGAAGAATATATGGATCAAATTATAAAGAATTGGTTTCTCCAAAAAAGAACTCAAATAAACTGATAATAAATAATTGATATTCCTCAAAATATAAATGGGCAATTACAGTACTCAAATATTGGAGGAATCTTTACACTAATATGAAATGACATCCACCCCCACCCAAGCAAATCAAGCAGAGGAGCCATTTTATATATATTAAACTAACAAGAACTTTTATACCTGATGAGATGAGTCTGGAACAGTATGGCATTATACAACCTTTTTTTGAAAGCATATCAACTATCACATGAATGTCTTTATCTTTTGATCTGGCAATATATACCCATACGTATATATCCTAGGGAAACAATCCAACAAGAAAGAACGACTATATTCCCAAAGATGTTCATTAAAGTATTATAATGAGGAAAAAAATAGAAGTAACTAAATGTCAAACAAAATAGGAATAGCTGAGTAAATTATGATGTTTCAACCCAGTGGCACTTTTTGCTGTCACCAAAAATGATAAATATAAAGACTATATAGCAACATGGAATACTTTTATGATATAATGAAAAGTGAAATAAAAATAGTATTGTATGATACTATGATTAAATAATAGAAAGTATGAATGAAAGGTGAAAATAACATGAAGGAAAATTAAAAAGAACATACATTTTAGGATAATGTAATTTTTAGTCAATGTAGTCCTTTATGCATTACTTCTTACTTAATAGTTAATGTTTTAAATGGGAGGTTTATATGTTAATGTTATAAAATCATTTTTCATTTTTCAAATTCACTTTCCAGCGATTTAAATTTGGCAAGAGGCACAACTGGCTGGTTCAACCCACTGTATTTGTATTGAGTAGGTGGGTTTGGACCAGGAGCAACAACACACTAATTCTAGACCTTTATACCCTTAAGACACAATTCCTCAATCCAGAAAATGAGATGGAAGTAAATTTTTGCCATTGCTACTACCTGGGAACTCAACATTAACCTCAAAAGTACAAATACAGTCATCCCTAAAATGGCTAATGAGGGCTTCCCTGGTGGCGCAGTGGTTGAGAGTCCGCCTGCCGATGCAGGGGACACGGGTTCGTGCCCCGGTCCAGGAAGATCCCACATGCTGCGGAGCATTTGGGCCTGTGAGCCATGGCCGCTGAGCCTGCGCATCCGGAGCCTGTGCTCCACAACGGGAGGGGCCACAGCAGTGAGAGGCCCGCGTACCGCAAAAAAAAAAAAAAAAAAAAAAAAAAAAAGGGCTAATGAGAAATCTCAGCTCAATCCATTGAACACATTTATTGAGTATTTTTATATTAAAAAAACCTTGGTGTGCTTAAAGCAAGGAAAAAAAAAGTATTCTAGGGGCTCATAGTCTAGACTTGCCGGGCAGATACATAAGCAATCAAAAAAAGGATATGATGAAAAGGCTAGACTACGAACACAAAAAAAGTCCCATGGTTGTATAGGAAGATAATGTCCCTCCAGTAACCTTGGGAAGACTTCCAGTCTCATGGCTATCTTGAAAAATTTTGCACTGTGTACCAGGCTTAGCACAGACTATGTTATAACAGAACGTTCTTTAGATACTGCTGCTCAATTAACTAAACGGAGCCTTCGTTTGTCTCACTGGAGTCTTTACATAATTGGTACTTTTTTACTTCTTACCCATTAACCCTGTCTTATCTTCATGCATGTCCTATTCAACCTAGATTCTATGAGCCATTATTTTAATAAACTCTCATGTTTAATAATCCTGTGACCTTGTACCTGACTTGTAAAAGCTGTATTTCATACGCTGAATCTCATCCCCTCCCATCTGTTGATTTCCCTTTTATTTTATGTATTTCTAATTTCTTCCTCTCTCTTAGATTATTCCTATTTTTAACATTCCCAAGTGTCTCTCACCAAACAAAATCACCTCTCTGATCCCACTTTCACTCCTTAATTCACTCCAATCTGACTTAATTCTCCCCTCCCCACCGGCCTTTGCCACCAGTTTATTAGTGAAACAATTCCTGATGTCACCAGTGTCCTTCCTTGCTAATTAAAATGAATATTTTTTGTCCTCATTTTACTCATTTTTATTTCACTTGATTCTCAGGGTAATTTGACAAAGGTGATCACTCCCTTTTTCTTGAAAGTCCTTATTCCCTTGGCTTCAGTGATACCACATACTTTTGATTTTCCTTCTTCCTGATTGTTACTTTTTGTTCTTATTCATTGGCTGTACATCTGTTCCTAATCCTTAAACGCTGGAGTATCTCAATGCTAGGTGCTAGGCTCTCTTCAGTTTCTTTATATCTTTATAAGTAATTCCATACACTTGCATAACTTTACATACCACTTTCTTTTAATTTTAACTGCCTATTCAACATCTGCACTTGGATGCCTCACATATCTCTTAAACTCAACTAAATTAAAAATTTCCCTCCAAAACTGTTTTTCCACTGTTTTATTAATCTTAGTGAATAATGCCAATATACCAGGTACACAAGCCAGAACCCGGGATCCATCTTTATAAGTATTGTACACTGATCAATTGTGCAACTGGAGCTCCCAGGATCCGTCTTTAATATTCCCTTCTCACTCATCCTTCCATCCAATCACCCATGGATGAAGATGGGGCCAATGCCACAGAAGGCAGGAGGAGATATATGATTCTTGGTGGCATTGTGTCTGACTGAGACTTGCATGAAGCCAGACCAATGCTGGATATTATAACTGCCAGAGTCAATAAATACCATTTATTTGTTACCTGTAAAAATGAGAGTCATGACCTTTCATCTTTTCCTTAGTCTCTCATGGACAATGACGTTGTTAATACTTTCTCTTTCCTTGGCTTCAAAACAATTGTCTCCTGGTTTTCTTCCTATTTTTTTGCCTCTCCTTTCTACTTTGTTGGCATGCGATCCTCATTCAAGCTACAAGATGTTGACAATCTTCTAAAACTGCTCCTTAACTCTCTCTCCTTTTCTAACTTGATATTTTCTCCCTATGTGATCTCATCCATGCTCACAGATTCAATTATCATTTAGTCACAACCGATTCATACAATTATATCTCTAGGCCATAACACTCTTCTGAGTTCCAAATCTGTATAACCAACTGCCTACTTTACATCTCCTCCTGGGTATTTCAAAGACATCTCAAACTCAACATGGCCAAAATTGAATGCATGAATTTCCCTCCCTCATGCTCCTAGAACCTGGACTCTGTCCATTGTTCCCAATCTCAGTAAATCGCACCATTAGATTTCTAGGAACACAAACCTGATCATTAAAGCCATCTTTGTCAGCCTTAACTTCTCATATGAAAAGTTTAAATCCCTGCTTAAAAAACTTTAGTGGTTGCCCATTCTTTTAGGGTTAAGAAACTCCTTAATATGCTGTTGATGACCTTACATGCTTCAATCTCTACCCACCTTATCAAATCAGATAAAGCTCTCGTTCACCCTTTACACTCTGGTTACACTATTACATTACTATTATGCCTATCCTTTGCCATAATCCCTCCCATCACTGAATCACAGGCAACTCCCCGCAACTGCATCTCCATCTGAAACATGCTTTATTCCATTTGTCTAATTACCAACTGGTCATGCTTCAGATTTCAGTTGAAATGTTATTTTCTCAGAGAAGCCTTCCCTTATCCACTTGGAGATGTCAAATAGCCTTGTTAATGGTTCACATAGCATGCATATCTTTCCATTCTAGCATTTGGCACAGTTGTAGTCATACATATATCCGTGTGTGTATGTGTGTGTGTTTGGAAACTATAAAGGAAGGACCTTGACTATATTTGCTCACATTATATCTATAGTACCTAGCACACGGTAAATACTCAATACATATTTGTTAAATGAAAGAACATATGAAGGAATGAATGAGCGAGTGAATTTCTTTGCTGTAGTACTCAGAGATTGAGTATAGAACCTGGATACAAATCACTAAAGTGACAATATATACACTTAATAAATTGGCAAGTGGTCAAAAATCAAATTATTAAGAAGTTAGAAAAGTATTTATGAGGAAAGATGAAAAGAACTGCCAGTGTTTACTTGAGAAAATGACAGTTAAATATGAAAGGTCACAGATTCCTTAAGGGCACATGTCATGGAAAGAAGCGCTGGCTTGTAGAATTGTGCTCTTCGGTGTAGCTTGGAAATACTAACTGAAAATAAGAAAACTAGAGAGGCTAGCTTGTAGTAAGTCATACTTATCCATGATAGAGAATCAGTAAAAGAATAACTAGTGTTCATAGCCTTTTACAGCAGAGGAAGTACTGACTGAGAGCCAGAAAATCTGTGTTCCAGTTCTAGCTTTGCTATTACCTCTCAGCTGGACTGGTTCAATCACTTAACTATGCTGACCATCAGTATGTTGTCTTTAATGGTTCTAAAATTCTGATTTTGTTATTTCAGAAGAGTTATACATGAAATGAGACGATAAACTACCCAAAAGAAGGGACTGCATCTTATTCATTGCTGCACTCCCTGGGGCCTAGCATGGACCACTGCACCTAGTAGACTCTGTTAACACTGTTGAATTGTGTATCCTACAGCAAATCCTTCAGAATATCTTGGGTCAATAAATCTCTCATAAAGTATATACAAAATATTAGTGTGTAGGTTGGATGTGAATTTTTCTATGTGGGTAAAAGAACAATTGCTTTTATAATATAGCCAAATAAGACAATAAAACCCCCAAACGTGGGGTTTGGAATATTTATGTTATCTGCATAACTCCTGTTGCACTCAATGTATCAATATATCACTCAGTTGCAATTACCCTGATTTATCAACACCTAACCCGCTTTTTTATAGTAAATAGTCAGTTAATAAATATTTCTTGTGGATTTACCAACAGTGTGCTGGGTGCTGGGGATACAGCAGTGATAACCAGTTGTAGAAACAGTGGTGAACAGGATATATTATTATTCTCAGGAGACTTAGTCTCTAGTGGAATGAACACAAAAACATGAGAAAATCAATCAAAATGACATGAACACAAAAATGCCACAAAAAAAAGATGAAGGGTAATATGATAGATGATGATCAGAGTGGAAGGGAGCTGCTGGGATGGTTAGGGAAGGCCTCGACATTTAGGTTCCAAGAGAAAAGGGTACTGCAAGAGGAATCATAAGATACTATCTCCAGAAAAGAGCTCACTAGTTGTGCAACCTTGGGTAAGTCAGGCACCCTGCCTGAATCTCCATTTTCTCATCTTTTCAAAGACACCCTGCCTGCACATATTTTTCATACTTCAAAGAAATATTACACTTGTAAGTATTAGTATTAAGGCATTTCCCCTCCTTGAAGATCAATTACAGTTTTGCTCTGGAACCAATATTATCCCCTGGTTTACACAGCACCCAATTGTCACCTTCTTCTCATACCATAATTCTTGCCTTGTCATTCTCGCTCTCTTTCATTTATTTAAATGTAAAACACACACTCCCTATTACATATCTTATAAGAAGGCACTATGCCCTCCATCCATCACAGCAGGGTGGGCGTCGGCGTCGGAGAGAAGAGTTGAAAGCCCAAGTGTGAGGAGTCCAGGGCACAGGTGCCATGACCTGAATTAGCACAGCTCAGCTCAAGGGACATAAAGGTTGTAAATTATCTGGGCAGCGTGCACAGTAGGGCTCACTAGACCTCACGGGTCCCTAAGCGCTGGAGTGGGTGGTCCCCAAGGACATTCCAGAGCTGGAAGAGGCGGCAGTGGGCCCTGGGGGGTTCCTGGGGGGAGCAGGGGCAGTGGGGTTAGGGCTGAGGGTCTGCGCTGGGGGGAGGGGGCAGAGGGCGGAGTTCTGGGCTGCAGGACATTTTGGAGAGCCCAAACGCTGAACCTGGACGTCCATTCTGACGGAAGGACTTGGCAGCCTCTTTCCCAGCCAACTACTCCTCACTGATTGGAAAGGAAAGTGGTGGATAGTAGTGGAGGGGAACCAAGGGAGGGATTTGGGGGAGATCCCCAGTGTTGAGCCCCATCCATCAAATATCCATGTGAACTCACTCTCTCCTTTCCCTGAATCCCCAAATTGATGAGACAAAAACTAGATTATTTTTAGGCCAAGGTATCTAGCAAAAAACAATGGATGTATCTGAAGACAGCTGAAGGTATAAATATACTCATCTTCAGAAGTAGGTAAAATCCATTTCTATGTGATGCTGACACCACCTCAAATCCCAGCCTTGGAAATATATAAATCCCATTAGCCAGTGTTCTTTCTTTATCTAGAGAGGTATGACCATGGGTCACCACTATATTTGAGCTCATTGAACCTAATAATAAATATTCAGGGTAGCAAGTGAAAAGAGTGTCACTGGATCTTGTATCAAAATAAGAGTGGAAAGCCTAATATTTATGACTTATGACCCATGGCTTTGCTTCTAGTTTCACTCATCTAGGAAATAAGACAGTGAGACTACAAAATCAAATATATACTTTCAATCATAAAAAAATACACGTGGAAGGATAAAACATAAAATAGGGCCCACCCTAGGGAGTACTGTAAAACAAAACATTCCTACTTTTACCAGTATGTGTCACAGAGTCTTCAAACTTTTAAGAATTAGGAAGCAATCCTAACGCTTTCTCTGAAGTCCCCACAAAAGTATTCACTTCTTTTTTTATCTTTGCTAGTATTTTATCTATACCTTTGCTAAAGGATTTTCTACTTTCCTCCACCTTGAATCATAGATTTTAAAATTTTAATTCTCCACCAAAATCTAATTTCAAAGGTCAGGATTTGTGGCTGTTTTACCTTTTCTCAACAGTGTTTAATTTACAGCCTCGTATATAGTAAGTGCTTAATAATTATTTGTCAGATGAATGAATGAGTCAAAGTTTGAGGACTCTAATAAAAGTACAAGTGTTTTATAAAAAATACCAATGCAGTATGAAAAGTCTTAAATGTTTCATAAACAATGCTATAAAAACATAAATGATAATTCCATCTTTCAAAAATTCAATGATTACTCTAGAATACCGAAACATTTTTTTAGGAATGAAGTAAATCTTTCATCAAATACCTTCTTAAAACTTTACAGTTTTATCTTTCAGCCTCTCTTAATCCTAATTGCACTATAAGACTTTTATTAACTCTAATTGCTCTTTGATCAGACTTTTGATTATTTACCCTGAGGCTACATTGCAGATTCCAAGTTGTTCTGCACGGTTGTAATTACCATATGTTTTCATTAATCTAATTCTGTTAGCCGGCTGTTTACTGAGTGGTCTTAGTGTCAATCAATTATCCTGCTAGCCCATGCATCAAAACAATTAGAATGGGATTTAGTTCTCAAGGTGTGGTCATTAGGGTATTTTATTACACATTTCCAGCCTATTAGAGTAAAACCAGAAAAAGACAAATAGGAGATTTGTAAATGTAGCTTTATCACTGATACTAAGTACAGAACTACTGGGGAGGCATCTATGTGGCTAACATTATGATCAAAGGATATGGGTCTTGGAAAGCATTATTAAACACTCAAAGAATGAAGCCATGTAGATCTAAGTAAATGGAAAAATAATCAATGCAAATTGACATTTTCTTTCAAATACACTGGAAACCAGGCTTCTCTAGTTAACGCAGAAATTGTCCTTCACTGGACCACTACATTTGATATGGTCTCCTAGCAATATTTCTTCAAAGAAATACTTCAAATGTTTTTAAAAATATTCAAAACTATAATCTTATTCTTCAAAAATGAGTTATCACATTTCTGTTCAGAACTCTTATGCATATGCATTGCTCTGCACACATCATTTCACTCCTTCCTCCATTTCTTCCATCAAACAGTCCCTGAGCACAGGCCTCATGCTGCTAAAGACATTGCAAAAAAAGGAAAAGATGACACAGCTCCTGGGCTCACAGTCTTGTGGCAAGGGATTAAACCAATGAGTCCACGCCACTAAGGGGGCAAATATCACAAAGCATAGCCCATTAGACTAATCAGAGCTACCAGTCTTACAGGGATAATTAGCATTTTATTTTATTTTCCACAATAATAATAATTAATTTTCAGTAGACCAGAGACTGTTCTAAAGACTTAAGATGCATTGAGTCATATAGACCTTACAAGAATACTGTGAGCTGGTTGCTATTAGATATCTTCATTTTACAGATGAAGAAACTGAGGCACACAGTGGTTGAATAATTTGCAAAAGGCACTGATTTAGTAAGTGACTGTGCTATGCTGTAAACATAGAACCTGCGCTTTTAAACCACTCTGCTGTACCAGGGTGGTTCTCAAATTCTACAGTGTGTGTGAGAATCACCAGCTGCTTTTGTTAGAATACAGATTGTTGGCTTCCACCCATAGAGGTGCGGCTGGGGCCTGATAATTTGCATTTTTTTTAACAAGTTGCCAGCAGATGCTATGCTCCTGGTCCAGAGAGCACACTTTGAGAACCAGTGCTGTCCTATATCCCAAACCTCTATCATTCTCCTCAATCTTTCAATCTACCTACCACTTCATTACTAACTCTCAGCAGGGAAGCTCATCACTTCCCAAAGAAACTAGGACATTTCTCTCAACTTATTTCTGTTCTCTCACCCCGTCCTTCAACTACATCTTACTGTTATTGTCCCTCATTATCTCCTTCTTTCCACATTTGTGAAAGTTTGTTGCTCAGGGTCAATTTTCCCAAATGTGGGCTTCATTACTCTCACCTCCTTGGGACCTTATTTAACAACACGTACCAGTAAGCTGAATAGCATGACTTGTGTGTGCACTTAAACTGCAACTTTATTTTTGTCTCCTGTCTCTACATTTATTCACTGGAAAAGTACTTCTCCTCTACCACTACAAAAATCCAAACAATCCATGACTTTTCTGGTCTTTTTCAGGTAGTAGAAAACTAATGACTTTAAATCACAAATACTGTATCTACTAAATACTAATCCAGTCCTAAAAAGTAATCAAAACTCTGAACTCTTATTCAAGCTGAAGCTACTTCTATTGCAGGCAGGCAGGTCTCCTGACATCAAGGAAAGCAACGTAGTAGCCTGTGTTTCTTACTCTTTCCTCTCCTACTAGGAAAGGGAAGGTGGAACATTCTTACTTGATTAATGCTACTGTAAGATGCTTTATGTTTTCTAGTCCTGTTATATGCTTAAAGACTCTCTTTATGGGGATGTTGTGTGCTCTTCAGAAGCTCCTCAGCTGGGCACTTCCCACTGTAGCTGTCATAAGTGGCCAATGAATTGCTCCTTTTTTGGCTCCCGGTTTCCTGGAAGTCCACTCTCCAGAGACCCCTCCATCTCATTTGCATTCCAGGCAGTCCACTTGGGCAAGAGTCAATGTCTACATGCCAGTTCTCCGTTGTGAACTGTATTGGTTCAGAGGTAATCCTCACACATCCTTAGCCCGGGCAAATTCTGGGAGGGCACTTTCTTTCTAGATGTGCACAGGGAGGTCTTAACTTCTTGGTGTGAGTTGGGTACCTGTTCTCTGTGCCCTGTGACCGCAGGGAACCCATATGATGGCCTCAGAGAAGCCCAAGAAACCTAAGCTGACATCTCTAAGAGGGGTCTGGTACCTGACTTTAGAATTTCACATCTACTGTTTCTCTGTGTTCCAGGGGAACTTTCCAAATAAAATTTCTATTACAAAATTATTCACCACTTTTCTTGTGTACTTATCCTCACTAATCAGCTACTTCCCTGGGGTGTGGTAATATGCTCAAATTAAAACAAGATAAAACACATCCTTAACCTCCCCTCTCAGAGTCATGTCTCTCTCTCTCTCTCCATTTTTAGCCAAATCTCTATACTCTTGCTCCATTTCTTCATGTTTCAATCACTTCCCATCCCACTGCAATTTGATTTTAGCCCTTTTCACTCCCTGAAAGTTTCCAGTGACTCCCTAGTTGCTCTTTTCTGTGGATATTTTTCAGTTCTTATCACAGTTGACTTCTCATTGGCATCCATAGTATAAACAATTCCCTCCCTTGGAATCTTTTCTTGACTGTTGACACCACTCTTCCCTAGTTGCCTTTATGGTTCCCTCTCCCTAATTCAGAGGCTTTGATTTTTGTTTGTTTGTTTTTTCCAGACTAGTCCTCAAATAGTAGAGAGTGCACCCCGGTTTTCACCATTGACATCTTGCTGTCTATATCCTCTTTCTAGGCAGTAGAATGAGTGGTGAATCACCAACACACAGCTTTACCATTCATCACACCATTACCAATAACTCACAAACTGATTTCCACAAGATCTCTACTGTCCATCTCAGATTTAACATGTCTGAAACACCAAACTCCAAACCTACTCTTCTTCCTTTATTTCCAGTCAGTTCTCCAGTAGCACTCAATACCTCCATTACCTCTAGAATTCCATCTTCAGTTTCACTTTTTAAGAAGCAGAAGTAGCAGCTAGCGTCATCAGCAACAGCTACCACTTATTGCACAGTAACTATACACTAGGCAAGTATTCTGTAGATAAGGACACTTATGTTTGCAGGTTAAATAACTTGCTCAAGTCACAGAACTCTTAGCTTGCAAGGCCAGGATTTAAATCCAGATCTAGACAGGTCCTCCATGCTGTGCTCTTCTAGTAGCTCCGGAATCTACCCCTCCTATAAATGCCCGAGCTTTAATGCTTGCCTTATAACTTTGGATAAAATCCAACTTTCTTTCCAGTGTAAGCAAAGCCCTCATTATCTGGCTCCTACATCCATCCTCCTTAATCTCTTCCTACCTATCTATAAAACATCTGGACTACAGCCACAGTGAACTTCTTGGATTTGCATTCAACTTGGTGAAATGCTGTTCCTTCTAGCTAGAATGACTAACAATGAAATGGCCTTCAGGGCTGAGGCTGGTAAGGTGACTTTCCTCTGTTTTCACAAAGCACCCTGGATATCTTCTCTCATAATACTTACCATAGACTATCACAATTCTTTTCTAACATTTACTTGAATCACCCATGACTAAACATATGTACTCTGTTGGTCTTTAGGACTGGGCTTACCTTCCTCTAGGGGCTTAAGAGACTAGAGTACATTTTTAAATTGATATGTATTTAGAAAATACCAATCTAAATTACTCCTATTATTTTAGGTATCAAAACATATGAAAAGAGTTAAAAAGAGAAACCCTTGTCAGCAATGCAGTACATGATATTCATCTATTGAGTGCATTAAAATAATTGCATATAGCTCATTTAAAAATATTATAGTGATGTAATAAAAATAGGCCGTTTAAAGGTTTTATTTTATGGTTAGATTTTTTTAAGCACAAATATCGTCTCCGTGCTTCACAAAGCAGAACTCTGAGATTTTCAATAAATTATTGGGCAATTATTTAGGATGAGTCAGAACTCTTTTTTGGTAACAATTTTGATTCTACTTGTAGGCACCACTCTGTGCAAAAGCGGTGAGAAGGCAAATCACGTTCCCAGATTTCCTAACAAATGTTAGTTCTAACACAGACTTATATCATGTTTAAAGAATATGGATTGCTATTGAATCAACAGCATAAAATACTGACACTTCAGAGACATCATAGAATCTAGCCCTGAAATGACTACAGCTTGATCTTAAAACAAGCTCGTTTCAATCTAGAATATTTGAGACAGACTGTTTAAGGGACAGGATAACTCTTGCTTTAGTTTTCTATATGCTGTCCATGTGTTAATTTAGAATATAAATTATCAAAGTTTTAGATAATCCCTAAAATATTTACTAATGGTATTTAATTCTTGGCTTTTTATAAGTGGATGATATGAAAATATTTGAAGAAACTTTGCCTTTCTTCTGCAAAAAATACATTGCAACTATATTACTTTAAAACCCTTTGTAAGGACTCATATGATAAAGTCATATAAAATTCAATACTAGGAAATAATTTGTCTCTCCAGATGAACTGGTTTGCACTACTTTAGCAAATAATTAAAATCATGGCACATGGCATATTGTCCTTGTTACTTTGACTACAGGAAAACTGAAACTCCTTATAATTTTTTTTTTTTTTTTTGCGGTGTGCGGGCCTCTCACCGTTGTGCCCTCTCCCGTTGCGCAGCACAGGCTCCGGATGCGCAGGCTCAGCGGCCATGGCTCATGGGCCCAGCCTTTCCGTGGCATGTGGGATCTTCCCAGACCGGGGCACGAACCCGTGTCCCCTGCATCGCCAGGCGGACTCTCAACCACTGCGCCACCAGGGAAGCCCAAACTCCTTATAATTTAAGTTTTGTTTCCTTTGGTCACATTTTGATGCTGAAATCATCCTCAAGTCATTTTCATTTAGACAATAAGAAATAAAAATAAATAAAATGAAAAATACATATATACCTATTAAACACATTGACAGTGACAAGCAAATTTTCTTTTAAATCTCCTTGCATATTCCTGTCTTATCCAATTTGTTCGTGTTAAAGAAGATTTCTCAATAACTGTAGAGTGTGAGAGAAAATGTTTGAATTCATCAAAGTTCGCTCTGTGATAACTTTCCAGAAAGCCTAGGATTCAATAAAGCATTCATTGTGTATCTTCTGGTTATAAAATATATTTTTCTGGTTAACACACTTTATTAAAAGCCTCAGGCGATATTGTGTCAAAGAAGTAAAAGTTGTCATTAACCCATTTTTCAGAACTAGTGAAATTGTACAGGGCTGTAATTTTTTGAGAGACCTATATGGGTACAGAAAAAATATATATATATGCACACACACACATATATATGTATGTATGCATGTAGATAAAGATATATCTCATAATCCATTGTTAAAAGACATTAGATTTAATTATATTTGAAAAGCAAAAGTCCAGTAACCATATGGCTTGTGTGGCAGGTAAAATGGCAATTCAAAATCCAGTCATTATTTTAAAACTTCATTTTGCACAGGAGGAAGAGATACTCTTAAGAGTAACTAAACTAGATTAGATATCGTAGACTTGAGAAATGCATGCTATAAGTTACATGCCTTATTTTACCACTGAAATACCAAGATGTTTTCAAGGGTTGTATAATTTCTTACTGTAATTTTATATTTATTTCTATAAATTATGGAAAAACAAACACAAATGTGAACCAGTCAACTTTTAAGGGATGAAGGTAATGTTGAAAACTCCAGCAAGTTTGATATCATGACATTTGAGTTATATATACACATTACGGGACGCGTGCCACCTACCATCAGAGCTTACAAAGCCTGAGCCTAGGCTCCTTAAGGCTAGAAACTTGAATCAATCAACTTTGTTAGTTTGAGAAGACTTCATGCTGGGCCTTAGACTTTATGTCTTCTTTATGTTTTTGTCTAAGGAAGAAAAATGAGTGTTTAAAGAAATGGCAGCAAGGATGAAATAAGATGATGCATATTTACTTTTTTTTTTTTCTTAGCTCTGTGAAAGTAAGGACTCATAGGACAGACAAGTTCAAAGACAGGGTAAGGCAGAGGGAAATGGGATGAAATGCTTTCCGGAAGGATTATGAATAATAGTAGACCTTGAAAGCGAGAAGTAAGGATCACACAGAGCATGCTGAAGGGGGCAGAAAGTAAATAAATATTTCTGAGAAACTGAAATGTGTAGTAATATAAAAACTTAACCAGAGGTTATAGGGAACTTTGGGGTGGCTTAGGAGTGAAAAAAGGCCCCTGTGAAGATGCCAAAGGACAGATTTTGACACGGACTCTTTTTTAAAGGAAATATTAGTTGTGTTCAAATCAATACAATAAAGACCTATCTGTATTTAAAGTATTTCTAAGAGAAAACATATTATTATACAACCCTACAGAGTGACCTTATTACAGTTCAGGCAAGAGTCCTAGAGCTTGCCCAGCACGGTCACTGGAAGTGAGGCTCGCAGGTTCTGACTGCTGTGCACCAGCATGGTCTGTTTGCTGCAATCACTGTCTGGCAGTCAGGAGCTCTGCCACATTGCTTAAAGGCCTTTGAGTATTCCTTTGGCCTACTGTGCTTACAGTCACTCCATTTCAGCTATTCTATCAGCTGCCTCACCACCCTGCTGTTATTCATCTTCTATACATGTCCAGCCCAGTAAATCTGAATTTCAGTGAGCTTGACTTCCATGCTGATGTCCCAGGATCCTGCTGTTGTTGACCTTGTCTTGCTATTAGATGTTAAGTACGACTTGTAGGCAAAGTTGATAAAACTGTTCTAGAAACTGTATGCTTTTTTCTTCTGACATTCATTTCCAATTCATCTACTGAAGAAATTTTGGCCTTGTCATTATTTAGTCCTAGACTTTTCTCTTTGAATGAACGTAAAGGCTTGGTTCAGGTCATAGTTCTGTATACTGTACTTACCTTGCAAAATGTATTCTAGTTCATGAAACCACTCTCAATTTGGGGGTTTACCAAGGTCAATGCTAGACATTGACACTATTTTAAGGGAATATTTCCTCTATTTTCGTATAGTGTTCTGTTCAACTTTTGTCTTTTTAAATCTATCAGATTATCATGGTTGATTCTGCTGAGCAAGAATCACAACACAAAGTCTGCTTATTACTGAGTCTGGTGATACATGGCAGAGAGTCAGTGTATGGAATGCATCAGCAATCAGCTGGGACATCTGAACATTCTTAACTTGATATCTATAAGTTTCCATATTCTTTTATGTAATATAACAAATGGGTGGTACAAATAATTCACATACTTTCTTAGTTTATTATTTAATTATCTTTATATTATTTGTTTGGTAACATAGTAATATTTGTTTCTGATGACAGCTTTTTCAAGATTGACCTTTTACTTCCTATTAGTATTTCATATCAAAACAAACAAAATTATATCTATCTTGGCATCTTCAGATTAACTCATGTGATACACTTTTGGGATTCAGGAAAACATGCTATCCCCTAGAAAGGGAATGCATGAAAGTGTGCTTTGAAAGGCAGAGCTGTAGACTTCTGACTGGATCAGAAAGATATTAACCATAAGAAGAAGAGATTTTAGGTCACTGGCTCCATTGTTAACAGAAAGGGACAAGAAATCAAAGTGCGATGGAAATAACATTTATCTCAAATATTAGTTCATGCTATTCAAAGTTAAAAGCTTAATTGTCAAAAAGAATACAAGGTAAATACTACTAAATTGTACAAAATTGAAGCACCCTTAAGATATGAATAAGCCGGGCTAAAGACAGATAGCTGCATTGCTAGTTCCCTCCCCCCAAAATCTACACACAAACATACACGTGCATAATATAAAAATATGTATACTTATATATTTTTTAAGTTATTTTTTACTGTATTAGTATCAGTAGCATTTGCATTACTATAGCAAAGTGTGTCATGTTTTCTTTTCAGCTATTTAGCTTAGCAGTTCCTTTAGAGCAGCATGTGAACCTTTACTTCAGGAGAAGATAGGCATTTGTGTTCAAAGATGTTTTAAAAATTTGCCTACTTAGTGAAAGATCCTGAAGGAAAAAAGAAAACAACCTAAGAAAAATTTCTCCCAACTGTGGAATACTTCTATATACGTTTTCACATAGTGGTAGGGAGAGGCAATAGTAAAAGTATAGCATCATTTGATCACAGACTTATTTATTGAAATAATACCTGTAAATAACTCAAGAAACACAATTTGGAAAACAATGGCTGAAAATATAAACCAAGACACTGGCACGCCACTCTTCAGTGTTGTCCTGCAGAGCTCCTTATGATTGTGTATTTTCTTACTCAGAACGGCCATGCAGATCTCATATCTAAACAGCTACCACAAAATCCAAGATCTTCTCTAAATTTAATCCATGTGATTGCCAATCCTATCCTCACATACTACTTCAAAATGTTAAATGTAACTCAAACAATATTCTTATTTTTAAAAAATATTGGCATAATATTTCAAAAAAATGTTATTTGGGTTCAAGGACATAAATATATAAGACTATCATGGAAAATGAAACTGCCATATTTCAACCATGCCCATTTTTATCCATTTAGGAAGAACCATTATTAAAAATTAAAAGAAAAAAAAGTCAGAATTAGAGCTGATTCCTCCAGCTTTCATGAGCAGGGCAAGTTTAGAAAGCAAGAGGACTGCGTTTCAAGCTTCCACCTCATATCAGGTGAATTCGACATTCAGGACGCTGCTGCGAAGAAGTGCTTTAACATCTGCCACCAAAAGCGAAAGTTTAAGTCTTTGTTTCCAGGCATAGTGGAAAAAACACTGAATGGGGAATCAGAAGCCGTCTTGGCTCTGCCGCTGACTAGCTACATGATCCCAGGCAAGTCCTGCACCCTCCTGAATGTGCTCAAATGTAACATGTCCAGGTTGCAGTAGACAACCTTGAGGTACTTTCTAATGACAACATTCTGTCATTTCAGTACAGTAACGGGATGAACTACAGGACTTTGTTCTGTCACTCACTATTCAGAAGTACATAAAAGAAGTACATATGTATATGTATAACTGAATCACTTTGCTGTACACCTGAAACTAACACAACATTGTAAATCAACTATACTCCAATATAAATAAAAATTTTAAAAAACAATAAAATAAAATTTAGTGTGGAAGATGTATGAAAATACACAGATTTACTTATTCTTCTCAAGGGGTAATGAACCCCAACCAAATGCTACAATCATTACAAATAAAGATTCTGCTTTGCTATGTACTTAAAAAATAAAAAAGCAAATACATTTTGGCTAACTACAAAAGTATACAGTAGGTCTATCTGATGTTGCTTGTCATTTGTTTCTTCATCTAGCTATCCAAAGATGTTCAAAATGTATGCTACATTCCTGTTTCAATAAGATATTTGACAGTAACTGTTAAAATTGTGTTTGAAGTTTGAAAGATTTTCTATAACATGACATGGAGAATTGGAAAAAAAAAAACCCAAACACTGTCATTCTTATGCTAAATTTTGGGCTGCTACTAGCAAATACTTTTGCAAATTAGAAAAAAGCCACCTCTTCTGGGAGGATGAATTGTAAAAGGTGTCCTTTCTGTGAAGATTAAATAGAAAAAAAGTCCCATTTGGTGGGATTATTAACAAAAAAACACCATCTTCTCCAGCTGACATGGCTGGGCAAGAAAGGCTCAGGCTGGATTTCAGCATCCAGTCTCCCCTCCCCAGTGCCTTACATCACCATCTGGGGCAGCCTTCTTGGGACATCCTGTTGAGATCTACATGCAGGAATTCCTTCAAGATCTCCTTTTGGTATCATCTATCTCTCTTATATCTTGATCTTCTCTCTCTCCACAAATACATGTGTTTCAGTCCCTCTAATAAAATTCTTCTCTGGATTTCTAGCTATTGACCCCGTAATCTACTTCTCTGCACACTCTGGTTTCTATAAAGTTTCACTCACTTCCCCACTAGCCACCTAACACATGCTCCTGAAAAGAGCACTGAGCTTTCAAGCCTGCCCACATCCTCTTGTTCCCTTGTTAACCAATTGGCAAACCCACTAGATACTTTTAAGCCTTATCTTACTTAATCCCAGAGTTGAACATTCTTGACTATTTCTATATCATAAAATCTCTCTTCTATTAGCTTTGGTGATAACCCCCTGTTTGAATGAATAATTCTCCTAATATCCCTAATTTTTATTGCTTTTTAAATACCAATGTTTCCCCATACCCTATCCTTTGTCCTCTTTTCTACTCAGTCCACACAGTTCTTTTAAATTACCTTCTCCATACCTCAAAGTTCAACTTCTACTATATACTGATGACTTTCAAAGCTATAACTCAGACCACTTTTCCTGAACTCCTGATTCCTACAACCAAATAATCGGCAGTCCCTCCTGAAATCTCCCAAAGCATGTTACGTGCAACACGTGTGAAATGGAATTGGCCATTTTTATTTTCTTCTGTATTTTCCTTTATCTTTCCACATTATCTAAGGCACAAATACATTACAAAGGTAACTTATAAACCTACAAAAATGTTACTTTTAGGATTTTTAAAGTTCTTTAACGAACCCCTTTTCTAACTGCTCCCTTTACCCCCACTCAACTCCATGGCTTCCATCCTTGTCTTATTTAAAACCATCCTCTTCTCTCACCTCAGCTGCTTTAACCATAGAATTGGAATAACTCTCACATAGTCGTGGCATGAGTCAGATGAAATAATACATTTAAAAGGCCTAGAACACAGCAGGAGTGCAATAAAGGGTAGATTATTGTTATTGTTGGAATTATTATTTTTATTAAGTAGAATTATGGGGTTCCATAAATTGCAGCTCGACCATAACTACCACTAACTTTATTTGCTATAGTAATAATAGTTTAGGGTTGAACTTGGTCTGATTTATTAAATTAGCATTTTTTCAACTGCTACACAGCAGTGAAAGACTATAGACTAACTCAACATAAGAGATCCCAGCTTAATTTAGAAATGCAGAGAGATATGGTATACTGAGTATCAGCTTTCAAATTTTTAATTAGAAAGCACCCTTAGGCTATTCTGTATCAGGAGGATAACTTTGTAGTTACTAAGTCACATCCAAGAATGTATTTGTTAGTTAATGGAACTAACACAGGCCTTTGTATTAACAGAATTTCCTAGTTTATTGCATAGTAAATTCTTTATCCTCACAGAACTTTAATCTTTGGGACTAGATTTTCCATTTGAAAAAGAAATGATTTTTTAGGAAATATTTGAGCCTTTCTAGCATCTGTTTTAGAATTGAAAGCTACTTTCAAGTATGTTCAAATAAAAGGGAGAAATAAAACATCCATGTTGAAAGTTTTAACTAAAATGTGACAGTTCATGGTAAAACTTTCACCAAGAATAGATTTGGGTGAGTAAGCTCAGACTGAAAAGGATGTTTGACCTAACAACATTGTATTATAAAAGAGAGGATGAAACACTTTCTTCATTGGGCCTCCAATTTAAGATAGCACCTGACTAAGAAGCTTCAAATTTGACTCCTCCTTTCAGTGACTTCCAAAATGACTTCAAAAACACAGAAAATAAAACTATATATATATATATATATATATATATATACACACACACACACACACACACACACACACATACATATATATATATGTGTGTGTGTGTGTGTATATATATATATATATATTCTGTATTCTGAACTTAACCTTGTTGCAAACCCAGTGTCTTGCATTTGATTTTCAAAGTCCAACTTCATTTTTAAAAATCATCTTCCCAGTAGAAACTGTTCATGAACAGAGTACAAAGACTCAAGGCTTTAAAAAACAGCTTACTACTTTTCTGTTTCCCTGTCACTTTTTACTCAGACCAGCAGAAAGTTAAGAAGCAGGAGACAGAGAGATGCTTTAAGGAAGAAGACCTTCATGAGTGACAGAGTAGCTGTAAGTCACTTTGGGGCTCAAGATAGCTAAGTAGATAGTAGGGACTGCCCTCATTAAGGTTTAAGGTCAAGAGACAGATGAAGCTTCTCTGACGTGGGGGAGTTTATGTGAAGTTATTTTCTCAGTTTTCTTCTCAAAAGAGAGGAGGAATTTTCAGAAGCCTGAATCCAGACCCTCCATGCAGCATGGAGTCTATCCTTCCTCATCTGCAGAGAAGGCACCATCCCCATCTCTGCTGTACTGAGTCCTTTGTCTTGCCATACGGGTTTTCTTCAGGTTTACAAAAAATTACATCCACCTTATATTCAACACCTATATTTAATGCCCTTCTCTGTCTTCATCTTAAGCAGTACACAAAAGAGAACTACACGTGCATATATTTCAACTACTACAAATGACTTGTCTACTTTATAACGTTTTCAAAAATAGTCCATATGTATAAACAATATTTTCATAGAACTCCTAAAATGGCCCTGGAATGGAAGAGAAATCGATTATAACAATTGTGATTAGTTAAGTTGGGAGTAGATTAAAGGTGTCCCCAAACCCAAGAACTGCTACACATCTTTGGTATACGTTCGAGGTACTAATTTTTTGAGCTTCCCTTCAATTATTTCCACCATAGTAAAGAAAGAAGCAGGAGATGAGCCTGAAAAAAAAGTATGAAGAGATAGACAGGTAAATAGATAGATAGACAGATATAATTTATATTCTAGTTCATATAGCTAAAGGATGTAAAGTATACATAGGAAATGGCAAAGAATCACAAAAATTGAAAGTAGGTTATCAAATTGGCTTACAATACCAAATCCAAATGTGACTCATGACACCACATCTAAAGAATGTGCTATAGGACAATTAAAAATAAAAAGACAGATAAGGAAATAACATCTAAGTTTGATGTGAAGACAGGAATCACAATAATATAAATCTAAGTGGTATTTCAGACACTGGTGGTGCAACACTGATAATCTGTACAATATACTGACCAGATATAAACATTCACAAAAGGAATAATATTGTATTTAAACATAGAAAGAAAAAAACTTTTATACTTTCAAGATAAAATGGGCAGAAACTTTAGAATAAAGGAAAAAAATAACTTGCCTCTCTGTTTTTCCTTAAATATGTAACAGATAAGGATACCAAGGATCTAAAAAATAAAATTAATACATATAAGTAATATATTTCCCTTTATATAGTTTATAATTAAAGTCTATATGCTATATCTTTGTTTTAAAACTCCATGAAAATATTTTAAAATTATTGTATATAAATACCAAAAACCTGAATAAATTCCAATAGTACATAGCCCTTAGGCCATATTCTCTGATCCCAATACAGTCAGCCCTCTATACTCTCAGGTTTTGCAGCCATGGATTTGGCCAACCATGAATTTAACCAACTGCAGATGGAAAATATTCAGAAAAAAAATTCCAGAAAGTTCCAACAAGCAAAAGTTAAATTTGTCGAGCATCAGCAACTACTTACACAGCATTTTACATTATATTTACAACTATTTACACACCGTTTGCATTGCATTAGGTATTATAACTAATCTAGAGATAATTTAAAGTATATGGGAGGATGTGTATAGGTTATGTGCAAATACCACAGCATTTTATATAAGGGACTTGAGCATCTGCAGACTTTGGTATCTGCAGGGGGATGAGGGGTCCTGGAACCAATCCCCTATGGATACAGAAGGATAACTGTACTATAAAAAATAAGGTTAGAAATAAAATTGCAAATCTCCCAAAATTCCCTGAAATTTAAACAAAAAGGACTCCACAAAGTAACTTTTGGGGCCAAAGAGAGGGAAAAGTTCCATTCAGATATTAGTAGAAAAATGACAGTGAGAGTAGTACATATCAAAAATTGGAGGGCATGGTCAAAGGTTTAATCAGAAGTTAAAATTTTATCTGCAAATGCTTTTATTATTAATCAATAAAAACTAAAAATAAATAAATCAATTAAATTTTGCAGTGAATAATTTAATGAATTATAAAGCAGAAAAAAATCAGTGAAAGTTATTTGACAATGGCAATCAAATAGACAAATTTATGCCTTATGTAATACTGAGAAAAAGAGGAAAAAACCCAAGAAGCATCATTTAAGAATGAAAGAATATCCAAAATCTGAGAAAAAGTTTGAGAATGTGATATACGAATCTGTAAAATCTGGTATACAAATCTCAGCATAAGGATGATTTTCTAGATATATGTGGTTAACCAAATTGACCCTCCCCATCCCCTAAAAAAAAAAGGAAACCTTAAAATATCAGTAATTATGGAAGAAACTGGAAAAGCTGGCAAAAATGTTTGGGACCAAAGTGGTTCAAAAGCAACTAGCAGGAATCTGATATCATAACATTAAAAAAAAGAAAAATTTCCAGACTAATAGAACTTTTTATATTAACATAAATAGCCTAAATAAAATAGTAGCAAACTGAATTTATTGCAAACTTGACCAAGTAGAGCTTATTTCAAGAATGCAAGATGTTCATTCATTGAATATTAAAATTCAATATTCATGTAATTCCTCGTAACATTAAAGAAAAAACAATGAATCATCTTGATAAATAACAAAACTTTACCAGCTAGGTTATAAAAAGTAAGTATCTTTCTCATGCCTCAGTGTAAGAATCATCAATCCAGGGTTCATATGCTGGCTCCAAGCATGGAGGATTCAGGCGCCTAGGTCTTCTTATCATTCTGCCATCCTTAGGTATTTCCTCCTTCCAACTGGATAAAGAGGGCTCACTACTACATCTTTATTCAGGACAACAGGAGGGGGATGGAAAGAAACTTCTGTTCATGTCCTAGTAGACAGAAATTACGCACATGCCCCATTTAAATGATTGTTTGTTGTCTAAATAATACAGCCATTATTCTGGGCTAAAAATCAGGGGTTAAGGGCTTCCCTGGTGGCACAGTGGTTAAGAATCCGCCTGCCAATGCAGGGGACACGGGGTTCGAGCCCTGGTCTGGGAAGATCCCACATGCCGCAGTGCAAGTAAGCCCGTGCGCCACAGCTACTGAGCCCACGTGTCACAACTACTGAAGCTTGCGCGCCTAGAGCCCGTGCTCCACAACAAGAGAAGCCACCGCAATGAGAAATCCGTGCATGGCAACAGAGTAGCCCCCGCTCGCTGCAACTAGAGAAAGCCCGTGCGCAGCAATGAAGACCCAACGCAGCCCCCAAAAATTAATTAATTAAAATAAATAAATTAAAAAAAAATCAGGGGTTATCCAAGAAGAATGGATATTGGGGAAAACCAGTAGTATCTGCTTCAGATCAATGTTTCTTTTATATGTCAGTATTTTATTCTAACCCATAAAAGAAAATAGACAAAGCAAAATAATATTTCAGAAGTTCCCAGTAGACTATAACTATCTAAAATATAATGAGCTTTGGTATTTATATATGCATTATGATCTGCAAGGTTTGAGCATCTGTTTGGAGGAGAAAATTTTCATAATATTGCCCTTTTTGACTTCATGTAGGCAGTGATTAATTAAGGTTGGTTTAATCCAAACAACTTATCTACATAGATAAATATCATATTTTCCTCAGAAAGACATGCATATTTAATGCTAACATATTTAAAATTCATCTTATATAGTACCCTTCAAATAGTTATTTTTTTCTGTAATTTTATAGCATGAATCATAGTCCTGTAGCTATATCTCTTATATTCTTTGTTTTGATAGCCTTTCACATAGATGCCTGAAATCACCATTTCATGATGCTCACCATATTATCAACTTATTAAAAAATATCCAGCTCGGTAGGAATCAGTGAGTTCTCTAAAGAAAGAAAATCCTTCATATGCTTAATTTAGTGGGGAAAATAAATTTTCCCATCCCCATAGAAATCTGTGAGCTATTTAATATGCAGGATTTTGCTAATCTTTCTTAGGATTCATGGATGAGAAGATTACATTTAATGTTATTTATCAATAAGTTTCAATCATGAACAGTATCATCATGCTTTCTTCTAAATAAAACAAATACAACTGAATACAACTCTTTAAGTGTATTTAGTGTGTTGGAAATGTTAAGAAATATTCAAATATACAATCAGGACCACCATGGAGGAATTAATGTTTCATAAAATACAATTTAATTGAGAATACATTTTTAGGATAGCAATACCTACAAATAATATTCAATTACATCTAAATTGAATTAATTTAGTTTCTTTTAAATTACAACATTAAGCTTACAACTAACTTATTAAAGAAGAAGAAGGAGGAGAATGGGGGGACTGAGTAGAAGAGGAGGAGGCAGAAGAAGATGATCATGGCAATGAAAGATCTTGTGGCCAATTTAAAATACTGTCATTTTCTTTTCTCAGTTCACAAGCTGGCTTTCACTTGCTTCCTTTGATTGTAGAATATTGTAAGAGACAAAAAACTGGATTCTTATCTTGATTTACCACTAATTTGCCGTATAACCTTAAATAAGTCTCTACATCTCTGCTTAATTTCCTTGTCTAAAATGAAAAACTTGGATAGACCACATGGTGCAATTAAGTATTTAAACTCTGACTCACCAAGTGACTGTGTTCCAATAAATCTTTATTTACTAAAACAGGTAGCGGGCTGGATTTGGCCTACTATATAAATATAACACAAAGTTTATGGGCCCCTGTTCTAGATCTTCAGTTAAGTGACTGGTTGACAGATGATCATTTTATTATTATGCTTCATAATTTTCAACCCTGCTTACATATGAAATATTAGATAATACATTTTAAAAATAAATTTTAAAATATATATCTTGAGACAGTTGAAAACATCTGAATAAAATCTGTAGATTAGATAACAGTATTATAATAATGTTAAAAAAACCCTCTAAACACAACACTGTAAAGCAATTAAACTCCAATAAAGACGTTAAAAAACAAAAGAAAACTCTGCTTCATCAAATTTGGATGTTTTTATTTTAATGTCATTATGTCATTAAAGATCTCTATAACACCTAGAAAAGGTTTTTCTATGTAGTTTTATGTTAAAAAAGAATTTACTTCACTAGTTAAAAACATAAAAAAATAATTCTATATTTTGCTAATAATTAGCATTAGATTATAATTTACTCTTTCATATGATAAGCTGTATTTATTCTTTTTTTTTCTTCTTTTTTTAACATCTTTATTGGGGTATAATTGCTTTACAATGGTGTGTTAGTTTCTGCTTTATAACAAAGTGAATCAGTTATACATATACATATGTTCCCATATCTCTTCCCTCTTGCGTCTCCCTCCCTCCCACCCTGTATTTATTCTTGAGTGTTCGGAATGGTCTATAATTCTGTTAATGATACTGATCTATATAATGGAAATGTATTCAAAATGAAGTATTTGACTAACGAATAATTTAAATATCAAATACTTTCAAGGTTCTTTCATCATTAGATCATGTCTTAGTTATAGAAGCGACAATTTTAGGATAATTCCTAATACATTCATATGTTAGTAATATTGTTCCTCTTCAACTATTTTTACCTAAAGTTTAAGTCAAGCAATTATTCTCTAGTTTCCTGTTTATATTCCATATTCCAACCTATCAGTCAAACTATGATTATGCCTAGACATGATGTCATACCTATCTATAGCATTATTTGATTGGCAAGGAAGCTGGTTATACATGAAACTGAAATCATATCTCCACATAATAAAGCATTCTTTTGACAGTGTATTTGTCATGGACTCTTTATGTAAAAACCAGTTAGAAGCTGTTGTTATAAAATTTTCCCAGTGCTATAATATTCTGAATTTTCTAAGGGAAGAAAAGATACAGCTCCTCTTTTTCAACACATTATATGTATCTTGAAGCACACTGGGGAAGGTTGGTTGAATACCACACACAATTCTTTATTATTTTTTCTTCCTGATAGGGCACAGTGTTAATGCTCTCTGACAGGGGTCTGCAAACTATGGCTCACAGGCTAATTGTAGTCCCTTGTCTGTTTTTCTATGGCCTATGAGTTAAGAATGGCTTTTGTATTTTAAATGGTTAAATAATTCAGAAGAAGAGTTTTATTTCATGACTTGTGACAATTATATGAAAGCCAAATTTCAGTGTCCATGAATAAAGTTTTATTGGAATATAGCCACACATTACTGTTAATGTTTTATCTATGGCTGTCTGTCTGCTACAACGGCAGAATGAAATAGTTGCAGCCAATGTCATATGGTCCATAAAACCTACAACATTTACTATCTGCCCCTTTACTAAAAAAGTCTGCCAATCTTTCCCTATGGTCTGCTGATACCTAAAGGGGTTTTCATGGATCCTGCAAATACACAGTATTATTTCCAGATTCAATGGATAATTATCATATTTGTGAGCCAGCCCACTATTCCTATATTTGTGTGTATATGTGTATGTGGCAGTATAAGGTAATCTAAATAAAATGATGGAAATATATTTAAAAAGAAAGTCCAGGAAAAGCAGCTTTGGTTTTAGTTTGTCCACTGTGTCTGAACCTAGTTTACTGTGATTTAATATGAATAATAAATTATAAGTAAGTTCTAAATAATTAGCTTTTGTTTCTTTTAATGCTTCAGAAGTAGATTGTGTTTTTACTCAAAGAATATACATGAAGAAAGCAGGACACAAGAGAAGTAACAAATCAAGAAGTGACATTTGGAATAGGTGGCAGATGTAGTAAAATGATGATTTCACTTTAACCTAATAGTTTATCCAGGAAGTAAAAAATGAAATTCATCTTGCAAAGCAAATTTTCTGTAAATTTTAAATGCAGGTTTCCCAATGAAAATGGTTATACTTCTATGCACTTCAATGATAATGCTAATAACAATAATAACATTTTACGTTTATCTCAAGATTTACAGTTTAGAAAGAGCTTCTTAGTGGTGACTACTGATGTAGATGATTAGTAAAGATGATTAGTTCATTTACCACAGAGTTTTGTTATAGAATGCACTGATGTCGATGAACCAGGTACTATCTGTGAGTCATATTTGATTATTATTTTTCAGGAACAGTTTGTTGAAGGTTAGTGAGTATAGCAAAATTCATCAATAAGCATCTACATTTCTTCCATTCTTTTCTTCCATAAATTACAGTAGTATAATGATGATAATATTTTAGATTTTATAAATTGTTTCCATATGTACCATCTGTAGTTATGTCTCTCAAATACATCATTTATTGGCCTTTTTCTTTTACCATTTGGCTATGGAGTATCTTTGGTGGCTGTATCTGGGGTGACCATATAATTTTTCTCCAAACTGAGATACTTATGATGGTAAAATGAGGGACCATTAATAATTACATCAGGAAAACAGATGTCAACTGAAACAGGCCCGGGCAATCCAGGACTGCCTACCATTAACTAGGCTATCACCCTAGTTTTGCACCCATTTGGAGTGCAGCTCTAAGAGTTAACAGAACTTACTTCAAAAAGTGACAGTCGGGCTTCCCTGGTGGCGCAGTGGTTGAGAGTCCGCCTGCCGATGCAGGGGACATGGCTTCGTGCCCCGGTCCGGGAAGATCCCACATGCCGCGGAGCGGCTGGGCCCGTGAGCCATGGCCGCTGAGCCTGCGCGTTCGGAGCCTGTGCTCCGTAATGGGAGAGGCCACAACAGTGTGAGGTCCGTGTATGGCAAAAAAAAAAAGAAAAAAGTGACAGTCTTTTTTTTTTTTTTTCAATGAAGCTCTTTCTGCAAGACAATTAATATGTTTTTTGGGGGTTTAAACAAAGTTTGTCTTGTGGTAAAACAATTTAGGTGATGATAATAAGATTTGGGTAAGTATTAGGCAAGAGAACCTAGTACAATAACCTCATTTATAAATGTGAATTTTTTCTTTCACAGTCAATTATATGGTTAAATACAATTGGTTGCCTTTATTAATTTTTTAAATTAATAATTTTAAGCTACGATGAATTTTCATAAATAGCAGAGTAGGTAATTAATCACTGAAAGATATAGAGGTTAGAAAGAAACTAGGTACCTTTAAAAACTAGTGTTAAGAAAAAACATAAAATGAAGGAAAGTACTAAATACTTATGGTTTATTCTGATATAAAAAACATATGTGCTTTCTGTTACCAAGTCCATATAATCATAAAAATAGAATTTGATTTATGAAAGAGAGATCATGGAACATCTATTCTAATCTTTTGTTTTATAGATGAAATAACCACAGTACAGATTACTGTATCTGTCAGACATCTTTCAGTTGCAAGTAATATAAGTCCAACTTAAACAAGCTTAAGCAAAAATAAGGTCATTTATTAATTAAAAAATCCAGGGTAGTATTAGTTTAAAACGGGACAGGATCCCAGAATCAAAGAGTCACAAGGATTCTTCCTTGCAGGATATCTCCTCTTATGGGCAATATGGCTGCCAGAAGCTCTAGGCTTTCATTTCCCATCTCCGTGGCTCAGTAGAAAGAGTCGGACCAAAGTCTGGGACTTGAGACTCACTGATCTGACTGGGGCACGTACCCACCCTTAAACCTGTCTCTTTAGGGTGGAATGGATTGACTGGCTAGTCCCGGGTCACATGCCCATCTATGGGTCTGTAGGAAGGAAGTTCTCACGCCTAAAGTGTATGGACTGACGAGGTGAGAAAGAGGTGTTTTTCCTGGAGAATACTCACCCCTCATCCTCCACCCCCTGCCACAATAGTGTTTTTACAAAAAAGAAGAGGAAATCACACCAGGTACATCATCAAGTGTGGTATTATGTGTCCACCACAGTATGGCCTTTATCACAGGTACATGTACTTTCTACTGCACTGTGCGTGAATTATCCTGTGGAAGAATTACATAAAATGATGTAACATTAAACCACGGTGAAATTACGTGAATATATAAAGACATACATTAAAATTCACAAAAATTCTATAAGATATAGAATACGAAGATCAGAATGATACTTGCTCTTAAAGAGGTTATATCTAATAGGAAGAAACAAGATCAACTGTGCTGTGGCTTCAGTATTATTAATATGCTAATCAATACTGTTAAAAATGCCAAGCAAAAGTCTTCGACATTGTCTGATTTTATTAGATAATATATAAATGTATTCGACTAATTTTAATAAACTGAAAAGCTACCACAAATTTTCCAAAGAAAATTTTCTTAATATTTATTTTTCAAGTAGGATGGAGACATAGTTCCTTTTAAAATCTAGTTATATAAACATCTTTTGTTTTTATTACTTAGGACCTCTTATGAATAAGTGTGAATATGAATATATTTATTTAAACTCTCTTTTGCATATAAACATATATTTAATATGATTAAATTTACAGCACACACTTAAACATTCCAATTCCAGATTCTTTTGTAGCTATGAAAAGATATTTTATATTTTCCAGTAACTATATTTTTTATGTCAGCAAATGCTTAACTAATATTTATAAATGAGACTAAAACTTGTCTAAATGAAAGTCTTAATATTCACAGAGACAAATTTGAAAGTTTTTACCAATTTGTTCCATTTCGTTAATATAATTTAAAAGTTTAACGTAAGTTACTCCATGAAATATTCTTTGGAGCATTTTAAGAAATGAAGAAAAACAATAATTCATTAAATACCCTTCATTTTCTTAGTTACAAAATACGGTTCCAACGTTTGTTTAAGCCACTGTAACCACACAAAACCTGTTTGTATCTTTCAATTGCTAACACTTAATAAGTACTCTGTTGAAGCATTTTCCAGGTCTATAAATGGAAATCTTTCCAGAAGCAGATGGTTAAACATCCATCAAAATCAGAAGACAAAATTTATTAGAAGCTGCAAAGGTAACTGATCCAGCAATGCAAGACATAATGATTTCCTCCTGACACATTAAAGTCTAGCAACACTCTGGTAAATCTACGGTAATAAATTCATATAAATTCTAGTTTTATTTAATTTTCATTTATTATTGCAATGCCGTACTTCACTTTCTGACACAATTTTATACAGATATTCTGTAGTATTTTTTAAGCTGAATGTTTATTAGATGCCTTCATTTTTTAGGACTTGGTTCTACCAATGGAAGACTATTTAACTATTCATCATATTTAGTCTCCAGGTAGTAAAGACAGGGTTTCAAAAGCACAATTCAGATGCCTCTTTCACCTCAGAGTCTATAAATTGACATTTATAGTACTGGCTATTAGAGGAGTTTTTCTGAAAATATAAATAAGCAGAAGTAGAACTTGTAAAATGCCCCAAGTCACATAGGAAGATAAATCTTTCTAATTATGTTTTGTTTACAGTTTTGCTCTTTTCCACCATGTAGATTAAGAAGTCTTATATTTCTTAAATGTATCATTTCTGCTAGGAATGAAAAATGACTAAAGGCTGCATCATACATAAAGTTCCCCTTTTGGTAGCCAATTATTGAAATAATTAAGAATAGATGCAGAAAGCATATTTATACCTTGAGGATTTGCAACCGTAATAAAAGGCATCTAAAAACATGCTCTCCTTACATAAAGGGAACTGTAAGTCTAGATAGAATGTGCGAGGAGTTTTTCTCCAGATGTTAATTTATACTGATTATCTAATTGTTTAACTGTTTCTCTTTATGAGTAAGTACCATTTTCTTTCTTTTTTTTTTTTTTTGCGGTACACGGGCCTCGCACTGCTGTGGCCTCTCCCGTTGCGGAGCACGGGCTCCGGACGCGCAAGCTCAGCGGCCATGGCTCACGGGCCCAGCCGCTCCGCGGCATGTGGGATCTTCCCGGACCGGGGCACGAACCCGTGTCCCCTGCATTGGCAGGCGGGCTCTCAACCACTGCGCCACCAGAGAAGCCCTGTTAAGTACCATTTTTTACATGGGTTGACAGTAGTTAAAAAACAGAGTGAAGAAAGATGTCCTCCCATTGGGCAAAACTTTTCTAGGCTACAAAATCATGATTCCTAAAAGTTTAACAAACTGTGCCTTCCATTTTTAAAAATGTCTTTTAGAATGCATTATTTATCAATTTCCACAAATTCCTTTATTTTAGCTAGGGTTTTTTTCTGGATTGCCAGTAAATTAGAGTTTATTGTAATCAATTAAAACTTCCAGACATAGAATACTTTAAAATAAAACTTTAGTAAGAATCAAGATAAAAAGCATTACTTTTTAAGATTCATAAGCACAAGTACTGGAGTTTTAGAACAGTTTAAGACAAATACGTAAATATTCATGAATCTGTCCACACATTTTTGCCTTCCCTCCTGTTGCTATGGCATAGACTTCCCTCTTCCTATCTCTAAAAAATGTTCTCTTCCTGTGTCCTAGGCCCAACTCCTGCCTACTTTTTCAGGTACCATCTTTCTCCTGAAATTTTATCTCTGTCCATTTACTTGCCCATATACTAATTGACAAACAAATCCATTTCTCAAGCTCAGATCTTTCTTTTGAATTTAAGGCAACCACACCTACTTATCTTCTGGTCATGTTCACATTTATCTTCTGCAGATGCCTCAGTATCAAATCTTGACACATCAACAGAACACATGTTGGATAATTCAGCATTGTCCATATGGTAATAATTATAAAATCAACAACTAACATTTAGTTTAGTAATGTGCCTTGTGTTCCAGGCCCTGTGTTATACGTTTGGCATTCCTTATCTTATTTAATTCTCACATTAACTTCTGAGGTAAATATCCTCATTTTGTAAGTAAAGAAATCAGAACCTGGAGAATTTAAGTAACATTCCCAGTGCCAGCCAGCTCGAAGTGGCAGACCTGTGGTTTGAAGATAGGTTTTTCTGACACCAAAATGTGTGTGCTCAGGGCTTCCTTGGTGGCGCAGTGGTTGAGAGTCCGCCTGCCGATGCAGGGGACACGGGTTCGTGCCCCAGTCCGGGAAGATCTCACATGCCGCAGAGCGGCTGGGCCCGTGAGCCATGGCCACTGAGCCTGCGTGTCCGGAGCCTGTGCTCTGCAACGGGAGAGACCACAACAGTGAGAGGCCTGCGTACCACAAAAAAAAAAAAAAAATGTGTGTGCTCATAGCCATATCTCTGTGCCTCCTCCTGCATTGCCTCACAGAGTCTTAAATGTTGATACTAACTTTAAAACACACTCACTCATGGAAGCAACCTGAATGTCCATTGACAGAGGAATAGGTAAAGATGTGGTACATATACACAATGGAATACTACTCAGCCATAAAAAGAACAAAATAATGCCATTTGCAGCAACATGGATGGACCTAGAGATTGTCATACTGAGTGAAGTAAATCAGACAGAGAAATAAAAATATATGATATTGCTTATATGTGGGATCTAAAATAATGGTACAAATGAACTTATTTACAAAACAGAAATGGAGTCACAGATGTAGAATACAAACTTATGGTTACCAAGGGGGAAGGGGGAGAGGGATAAATTGGGAGATTTGGACTGACATATACACACTACTATACATAAAACAGATAACTAATAAGGACCTACTGTATGGCTCAGGAAACTCTACTCAATACTCTGTAATGACCTATATGGGAAAAGAATCTAAAAAAGAGTAGATATATGTATATGTATAACTGAATCACTTTGCTGTACAGCTGAAAATAACATAACATTGTAAATCAACTATACTCCAATATAAGATAAAAAATTAAATTTAAAACAAAACAAAACAAAAAGAATATCAACCGATGATTTTAAAGGTTATGTGTTTTTGAAATGGAAGTGAAGGCAAGCAGTGTTAATTGCTCCTTCAGAAGAAGATAACATAAGCAAACAGTATTTTTAACTTAAAAAGAAAAAATCTCAGAGTCTAGCATGATGTCTTGCATTGGATATTTGTTAAATAAATATTATCTGGAAAACAAATGTAAAAAAATAAATAAATAAAACACTCACTCATCTCCACTGGAAGCCAAATATCAGGACTTTGAGGGGCAAATGAACAAATAGTTAACTGTTTGATCTTTCAGTTTCTTGACCTCTGATAGCAGCAGATAGTACAATTCAGTAAAATGGGGAAATCATTGTTTTTTTTTTTCTTTTTTGACTACCAAATAAATTGCCTCCGCTGTTCCAATTCACTAAATATCTACTTGATTCTACTCCATGTAATCTGTATGTTCCAATTCCAGCAATGAGTAAGAACACTGAACACTGGCACTAGGTATGTCAATAATAGTGATATTACTTAGTAATCAATTTTTTTCAAACATCCATCCTTCTCATAATTTTGTCTTACATTAAGCAAAAAAACAAAATTTAAATTGTTGCTCACAATAGTTAACTTCTGTATTGGATATTTTAAAGCAATTTTATGTGGATGATTTGCAAATATTTTAGTAAAATTACTTTTCATCCATAACATTAGTCCCTGTGCTGCACATGCCATGAGAAAAACATATTTACAAAAATAACAGTTAATGTTTATTGAGGGTACCAAGCATTGTGCTAAATGCTTTATCTATAACTTCATAATATAGTAAAAGAGTTAACATATATAAAGCACTAAGGACAGTACCTGGCATGTAGTGAGTACCATAGAGATGTTTATAATATTATTATTTTCCCTCTTATTATTATATGTGGGAATATATTAATCCTAACAACTAATCAGTGAAGTATTTGCCACTATTGTCTACATTATACAGATAAGTTAAGACAACTGTCTCAGGCCACATGACATGGGTGAAACATTGTGGAGGACCAGGCCATGTGATTCGAGAAACCCCTCTTTCAAAAATGACACTAAGCTACTACTTACGTTCGTTTTTCCTTCTAAATGAAATGACTATTAAACATATGACCTCACCAATGTGAATTAAAAAAAAAATGTGTATTTCACTTGTCATATTAATGATTAAAGACAATGAATGTCCCATTGAGCAGAGGCCAGTGCAGAGAAAGTCATTCTCTAATAGTAGAAGTATGAGAAGAGTTCATCTTTCTGTAGGGCAATTTGCAATAGATATAGAAAGATTCAACATGGACATAGCCTTTGATTCAATAATTCCATGTCTAGGAATCTGTCCTAAAAATATGATCCTGGAAATGCAAAGAGATAATTTGTGCAAGAAATGAGCTAAATATCCATTAATGGGGGAGTAGGTTAAGTAAATTATCATATTGCCACATGACAGTGTACTAAAAATCATACTGTAATAGTTACTGACATGGGAAATGTTCATAAACTATTGCTAAATAAAAATGCATGCTACAAAAATAATATAAAATGCGATATACCTTTCCTGTGAACAAAACAATGAACAATAAACATCTGTATGTAGATACACACACACAATCGAACAGAAACTTTTACATGAACCCCCCCCCCCCAAAATGCACCAGAATATTAAATTGATTATCTGTGTGGTGGCTTAACAGGTTATTTTGGTTTATTCAGTATAATTTTTTGAGTTGCTTACATTTCTTCAGACTGAATGTGTATTACTTCTCCTATTTAAAAACTAGGTGTTATTTTTAAATATCTAATGTAACAAAAGAAAAAACATTGAATGGGCTTTTTCCAGTTATATGAAAGTTAGTCTCTGTAGAAGAAGTTGATGACATATCTAAGGAAAGAGACAGATGACACAGACACATAAATACACATGCTGCGCTCAGCATTGGTTTATGGCACCAGGAAAAGTCATACTGTATTTTTTTTTATTTTTTATTTATTTTTTATTTATTTTGCGGTATGCGGGCCTCTCACTGTTGTGGCCTCTCCCGGTGCGGAGCACAGGCTCCGGACGCACAGGCTCAGCGGCCATGGCTCATGGGCCCAGCCCCTCCACGGCATGTGGGATCTTCCCGGACAGGGACACGAACCCGTGCTCCCCTGCATCGGCAGGTGGACTCTCAACCACTGCGCCACCAGGGAAGCCCCTCATACTGTATTTGACTCGAAGTTGTGGCACTAAGACCCACCCTGATAGCCTGGAGCTGCCCTCCCTTAAGAAATGCAGTCTACTTTCACAGGGAGACTGCAGCTCACCCCTGTCCTTTCCCTAGGAATACAACACATAGAGTGGAAGGTTGACAGCTTGTTAAAAGCTAATTAGGAAGAGCAGAAAAGAAGCAAGCCTTGTACAACCAAGTGGGTACATTTTCCTCCCTCAGTTATGCTGAAGACCAAACCACTTGTAAATGCAAGTGGGAAAATAGTACATTTTTGTATACTGAATGTATCACGTTAATATGTTTTGAGTCAAAATCGTGGATTCAGAAAAATAATATATGTGTAAAATAAACAACTTTTCATTGGCATTGAAAATATGTGCATATTTCTTACAGGGGAAATGGCATTCTAGCTCATTAAATTATGTCAAGAATCATAGCTAAAAGTCAACACAGGCTGTCACCAAGCATCATACAAATAATATGGCATGGGTTTGAAGCTGAATACTACAGACTGTGCAAATAATGACAAGGAAAGCCTTATTCCCAAACCACTTAGTGCAGATTCCAGCCAGCTCTGCACACTCCAGGGGCACTAACATTATGCACAGGGAAATTAGGTTTACACACACATCCAAAAATGTATTTGTTAGGATACAGGTGTAGGAGGAAATGCTGGTAGCTGCACAGATGCAACCAACATCACCAGAGAGATTTCTGGTTCCTGGTACCACCACCCTCTCTGAAGGAAGCCAAGATGTGATGAAAAATACCATCTATTTCAGAATTTCCAAAAAACTCCTGATATCAAGCAGATGAGGCATATATTAGAGTCCTGCTATCATATAATGTTATTGACTTTCAAATCAGGTCAAATGAAGCTCAGATTGGATGAAAGCAATCCAATCAAATTTCTATTTAAGGCCAGGTAAAGGGGACTTAAGGATCTAAATTATTCAGAAAGTGGCCTCCATGTCATTTTCTCTTCACCATCAAAGTCTGTCAATATAAAGTTTCCCATAGAATTCTCAGACAGAACAAATATAAAGCTTTGGTTAAAACTCTTCTCTTTATTATATATTAATTTATACAAATAATGATTACTGAATACCAACTCTGGACAACCAATGTGAATTTGGCATGGTCATTTCCTTCAAGGAGCTAACAATCCAGGAGGCAAACAAAAATACAAAAGGGATAATTAAAATACGGTGCATCAAATCGTCAGGCTAGAAAACACTGGAAAGGAGCAAAGGGGTAGTCAAATAGCAGATAGCCTGGGGATGATGGAGAAGGTGAAAGACAGCCTTCCTTACAAGTGAGTCTCACAATTTTCCAGCTACACCAAAATCGATAATAGGAAAAATCAATGAGACTAGATTGGGAGAATTCCCTTTTCTGCTGGAATCACATCTTTCTTCCCTCCTAGCTAGGCTTGCTAGTCAAACTCCACCCTGACAGTGAACACCCTGGGTTTAGGAGAGGGATTGCTGACTGATAACAGTTCGTCCAGACCAACCTTTCCAGGACCAGAGGCTGCCCCTCCCAGTTTCTCCCTGCAGTCCAGCATAGAGCGACGGGGAGATGCTGCAGGAAGGTTTCCACTGACTTCACATTGCTTGTGTAAACAAAGCTTCAGACAGAAGTTCACTTTTTGTCCTTTTTAAATACGGTATTTTTTTCCATATGATCATTCATGATTCATTTTAATTGAGCTCAATTTGGAATTATCATAAAATACAATATGAAAATACATTTTCTTGTAAGAACTGATTGTCCTTAAGAAAGGGGTGCAATGTTTTCTTCCTGGGATGTTTATTTTAATTCTCCTTTCACAGGGAAATGTCTGGTAATATTAACTGGACATTTAAAATGAGGTTTTATTACAAGAAATGATAAAATGTTTCAGTTTCTTATGTCGTATTTTGCTTTGTCTAATATTGGCTGGCACACTTATTTGTCTGTCAAATAGTTGCTCATTATCTGCGCTTCTTGTCACTTCTCTTGGAAAATATAAGAAAACATATTTATTACTAATGATGTTATGAAGAGATTGATTTTCCTGTTTTACTACTTACTGAATAATTCTTTAGCAGCTGCAAAACATTAAATGTTAAGTAGAAATACAACACTGCTTCCTGAAGTGGTTCTGGAATAACAAAATGTCATAGCGTCACACTTGGGAAGTTTTGCTGGGCTCCCTAAATGCTGTTCTTACTTTTATAGGCAATAATAGTAGGAGATGTGAAAAATCAGATGGCCGGAAAGGGAATTTGCCTGTAAAATACAACAAAAGCACAAACCCTCCAAATCTAAGAAGTTGAATTCCTCCAAAAGCTTCAATCATTTGGTTCATTTTCAATTCTTAGCATTCCCTGATAAAGCAGATAACACAAAATGTTACCCAACTCAAGTAGGAGCAGACACTCCAAGTACCTAAGGAAGAAAAAAGCTCAAATGTAATTGATTGTGAATGGCCTTTCACTGGAGTTAACTTCTAGTCTTTCCTGATCTGGCTTCTTTTCCTGGTGGGAGTAACGGGTGCCGCACTGAAACCTGAAGAACTGATTCTGAAATGCAAAGAAAGGATGGGTGGTTCAGCAAGGATCTCGCTGGAGTTACAAGGCATAGAGAGATACATAAGGCCCCTTTAAAAAAGTAATTAATATGGGAGCGCTTCCAAAGAAAACATGTTTAAGACTATGTTATGTCCTTTATTACTTTCAGGGCTACTAATATGCTAAACTGTCAGTCCAAAAAGAGAATTAAAAGTAAATAAACTGCACTTTTAATTAAATTAACATGAAAATTTAGTTTTAACACTAACACCCAGATCTGTACCTTTCATCCTTGTCATGACTCTCACTGTTTTAATGGAAGACTATCAGTCATGCAAGGAAATATTTGAAGCTGTAATAAACTATGAAAAAAAGGGAAACAAATACAGGTTTATTCCCATAAGCACAAGAGTTTCACTTCTCTTTTGATTGCATTTTGCTCTTAATGGATGGAAACTTTGTTTCCCCTCCAAATTGAAAGAAAAAGTCTTTAAACCTCGAACTCTAAAGCTCATGCCGCACATTCAGTAAATGTTGGTGCTGTTCCGAGATTGGAATATGCTGGAAATACAGTAAAATCTGAACCACATCATAACCATCTGTCTCACCCTCATCCTATAATGGCTACTAGGCTAGTCTCCATTGAATAACAGAGGTCAGGTTTACATTTTGATCCTGTTTCAAACCAATACCATTAGAGTCAGTTTTTCTTTCTGGTGTTACTTTTATGAGTTAATTAAGTAGATGTAAGTCTAAACTTGCCCGATCATATAGCTCTTAGCTCTAAAACAGTATAGCAATCATTATAAGCTGGCAAAAATACAGGCAGTGCTTCACTATATATATATATATATATATAAATGTGTGTGTTTTATATAAATATAAATACAAATATATATTTTCCTCAATATTCCTGATCATGATATTTCCCTGGAAAAAATACTCCAAAGCTAAGAACACAATAGTGGGTAAAGAAGGATCATCAAAGTTCTACAAATGTGGAGCAGTGGGCAGCCTCCTCCATCAGTGTTGACATCTGCTTAAGAACAAAGAGCCAGTGTCCTGTAGCATTGTGGATGTTGTTCATAAGTAGAATGCTTTTAAGGTAGATAATGCCCGTGTGTTCATGGTATAGTGTCAATTAGAAGCTGATAATGGTGTCTAATGAATAGCAAAATGGCCAAAATGGGAGAGACAAAGTCTAAATAATTCATCAAATGCATAGTTGGCTTCTGAATAATCCAAAGATGATGGCAGAAGGGCAGTTAATTCTAACTTCATCTTGTTTTCCCTTGAAAGAAATTAAAGAAAAACTGTTTGAGAGTCAAGGACACATAAGCCAATACAAAACAACTTTTTAATCTATCTATCATCTATCTATCCCTCTCTCTCTCTCTCTCTCTCTCTCTCTCTCTCTCTCTTCTCTCTCTATCCATCCATCTAAACAAGCCCTAAAAAGCCTTTGGCTTTTGTTGATTGGAACATCCAGCTTAATAATACATTCCGATGTGTTTAATGTAGTGCATGAAGTGAAAGTCATATCCAGTCAACCTTTTAAGCCAATTGTTTTGTTTTAGGCTTCAAACCATGGGGAGGTGCAATAGGATGATCCAAGCTGTCACTCGAAAACATTTAGAGATGCCTGATTCTAATTAAGCACATCAACTCTGATGCCTGACTTCAGTGAGACAAAGGGTGCCATCAATTTGATAAGACTTCACTAAGCAGGGTTTAAAATTAATTCACAATTTCTTTTATGTTTGTCATGTGTTGTGAAAATGAACTGCCATTCCATTTTTCATAAGCCATGCACGAGCAGAAGATTTAATTCCAGGCAGTGTTCTGGAAGGCCTGGGTAGTTTGGGGAGCAAATTATGATTCCATACTGTGATCTTCATATAATTGGAGCAGCAAGCAAAACTATCCGGCATGTGGATATTGACATTCACTCTCAAAGTCTATACACATTTATACAGCTAGACAACTTCCACTGTTTTCTCCCCATAATTAACCCGTGAAAGCTCCTCTAAAGCCCTTTTACCAAACTGTACCAAGTGTAACATTTAAAACTTTTAAATCAAATGTTCTATAATTATGGAAAATGGGGTAAGAATTGTGAAGTTTCAGAAGCAGTGAAAATAAATGGTGGTAAATGATGATCATTAAAGCCATTTATAGTGAGCATTCATATAATACAGTATGTCAATATTTATTACTATAAATGTAAAATAATAAGCAGCTGGCTGGTTTCAAGAGCACCTGGTTGACAAATGCACACAGAGATTCAATAATCTTAAACTGTTTATGAGAATTATGTCTCTATCAAATATCATCTGGGGAGAAATTATAAGGTTACTTTATGAAATCAGGAAATAGTAGAATATGATTATGGGAAGATCTCAAGGAATTTTAGATGAGATGTTGTCTCCCTACGTTCAAGTGTTCTCAGATGGGTCAGTCTCCTTCATTTTGTTATTGGGAGTTGGAGTAAAAGACTCATTTTGAAATTTAATTTGTTCACATTGGCTTTTCAGAATGGAGAATATCAAATCTATAGTTTTATATAAATGTTTCAGGATAAAACTCAGGAAAGATAAACTCATGTTGATCAAGTTAATGGGTTCCATTATTTCCTCTGATGAGAATGAGGTATAATGTATACTGTAGACCAGAATCTACAAGATACAAGAAATTTGTAAAGGTGAGCTTTAATTTAATCACGACTTTATTTTCTGTTCGTAGATCAGTGCTTGAAGCATAAGTTTCAATATATTTAAGTTTATTATACACAATGTGCTTTTTAAGACCAAATAATCATTTTTGACTTGAAGATGCACTGAACCACTTTTTAAGAACACTAAGATAAATATCATCCAGCTTGTTAGATGATAAAAGTGGACTTGAGCGGATGCTTTATGCAAAAGCAAGGCAAAAAACAAAACCAAAAGCAAAAATAACCCAGTAATACTCTAAAGGTGACAAAAGGCATGTTTCTATTTGGGCAAAAATACAAAGCAAGAATTTAACTATTAAAATAAATTTTAAAATGATTTTTTTTCACTTGTAATATCATTATAGTGAGTCAAGGAAAGTGGATACGAAAGGCAAATGTTAAAAAAACATGTTTCTGTCAGCTGGAAACCCTTATGTCTGTTTTGACAATCCTATCGCACATATACAGACTGCCACAAAGGGAAAATCTTTCAGTTTCCTCTCAGGAAGATCATTATGAGACTTTTTTATTGATTGCTTGCTGCGGTATGTATAATCCTCTTTGTGGTTTTGTGCTATCCATGGAACCTGTTGTGTGTAAACAACCACAGGTGATTAGCGATCAATGAGTGATTTTAACCTACAAGATAAATGTAACAGGACACGGACCTTCACGTTAAGGGCTGTTTAGTTTTCATTCCCTACAGATTTAGCTTGATTCTTTTCAGCTGAAGGGAGAGGAACATGGAAAATCAATGTTGCTGGTTGAGTCCAACACAGTTGAGTGCTTCTACTCACAAGAACAGTTAGATGAACGTTTCCAGTTGAAATTTAAGCTACATCATGGACTGTAGTTTTTCTAGTATGTGCATATTTGGCATTTTGAGGTGGGCTTTTATAAAATACTCTGCCAATGACTCATTTCTATAAGCCCATTTTGCATAACCCATACAGTGCTTCTCTAACTTTAAAGAAATGTGAAGAAAGACCCAAAGAAGATCTAAGGTCAAAGTTATTTAATTGTTAAGACTAAACAGATGATGGTTTTATGAAGAACCAATGATACTGTCACAATTTTATCATTTATATGGACATATCTCAGAATCTAAAACTCTTGGAGCTAAAAGGAATATTATAGATTACCTACTGCAAAATTTTTCAATATGACTGACTACTGGAATTACCTGATCAGCTTTTTAAATATAAATATTTCTGGAGTTTTTCTTCTAGATACAGTCAAGCAGAGCCTGTGGAGGCCTAGTAATTCGAATTTTTAAAAGGTCCTCAGATGGAGATATATTGAGAAGAAAAAGCCACATGTACAATGGTATCATAAATAAATCTATTTTAGCAAAATAAAAGATTAAAAGTGTTTACTGTATACATATATTTTTTTCCATGTGCTACACAAATACATACATACATTGAAAATTTCTGGAAGCATACAAAAACTGTTTACACTAATCTCTTCTTGAAATAAGATTTACAGTCTAGGTAAGGGAAGAGATATATGTTCACTGTCTTATAACCTTTTGGTCTGGCTTGTGTTTTCCTTGTGTTCAACTTTAATTGCTTAAAAAAAAAATTCAACTTTTAAAATAGGTTCATCAGGCCATTGTGTTGATCAGCTAAATTTAGGAAACACTGATTTACTCATTTCACCCCCAAATATCATCCCTGATTCAGCTGAGAGATAGAAAGTTGTGTGGGGTAGAGATCACCATCCCTAAACTCCACTCTTACCATCAAGGACATCTGCCATCAATCACTGATGCCGAGAGCTCCTGAGGTAAGACTTTTTCTCAGTACCTCTCTCCGTAGGAGTTGATCAAACGGGATGCAGAGTAGAGAGCAAGGGGTAGGAGCCTCCCCCCGTCTGGAAGGTGTTCTGGTCCTCCTGTCAAGCTATAACACTGCAGAAACCAAGCTAATGATTAATTACTCATTTGATCTTATCTGTCATAGCCTGGAATAGTATGTAGTTCCTAATTTGTGCCTCTCTGACATTTTATACACAACTAGCAGTATCAGTCAAGAGAGGCTAAGATGGACAGCCAAGATGGACTGCAGTCTCAAAGAACTCCAAAGTCTCAGTGGTTTAATACAACAAACAAGTATTTCCTAGTCATTGTGCACATCCAACGCAGATCACTGAAAGGCCTGCTCATTCTAGTAACTCAGCCGCTCAGGCTGAGGTTCTATAGGAAACACATGCTTCAGTGCTCAATGTGCCATGGGGAGGGATAGGATTGTGGTGAATCATAGTTTAGCCCTTAAATTTTCTGCTATAGAGTGATACTTTTGCTTCATTTAATCTGTTAAAACTTATCCAAGTGGCCACACCTAACTTCGAGGAACTCGGGAGTGGGATTCTACTCTGAGCTTGGAAAGAGAACTGAATTTCTTGTGAACAGCACCAGAGACTACTCAACTACCTTCAAAATACAATGCGATTTTTCTCTGCTTTCCATGCTAGAAAATAAGCTTCTTGAGGATAAGCACCTTCACTTAATCATATTGCATTCCCAGTGTTTGACAATAGATACTCAATAAATATTTGAAAACACAATGACCAATTTAAGTTTAAGTGTGATATTTACCTAATATTAACCCCAGAAACATGATTTCAACATCAGGACAACTATATTATTGGGTCACAACTACAAATTTTGAAATGTTAACAGAACATCTAGTATTAACTTTGTAAACTGCAAACACTAATATATATCTTCTTACAAAATTGAACAGAGCAACTACTTTACAATTTTTAATGGAACACATTTGCCTCTACTATCCTATCGTAGGCTAATCACATTTGGACAATGCCCAACACTTTAGAGAGATATAAATAAAGAGTTACAGATGATACAGAATCACCTGTCAAGTGTAGTAGCTATTAGTGGTTCATGTCTAACAACTGCTTACTAAGTGATAATGGTATAGGTAGGAGAAGTCACAGATTATATGCTTTCTTCTGCATGCTAGTCTGGTCTCTTTCTTTGCATTCTAATTGATGAAAAAACAAACTTTGTATATTTAATTCTCAGTAGTAATAAATCACTTGTAATATAAAGAGCTGATCAAGGTATACCTACTGCTTGTAATATCATCGTGAGAACGGAGCTCATTTGAGTCCAGTCTCCCCATTTGAGCCACTACTAAGGTTCGTAAAATCTATTGATTTTGTCCTCTGAGGCAGAATCTTTGCTTCATTTGTACGTACCCCAACACCTCTCGTTGATAGGCACGTTATTTCATAAACTTAGTAAATGAGACTCAATTTATCATTAAGAAAGAAAAAAGGCACCTGAGAAGCTAATATATTCACAAAAGGCGTTAGCTGAAGATTCTGCACTCATAACTAAGAGCTCATGCCCTTACTTCGAACCAAAGTATCTTAAATCTGGCCATTTTTCTAACAGTCTTGATGATCTTTTTGCTCATTAAATGGTCTGGGAGCTGCCGTATGGAATCAGAGGAGGCAGACGGGAAAGAAATAAAATTATTAGTTCCATAATTTGAAAATTTGTGTTACAAATTAATTCAGAAAACTTGCCTTATATGTCTATGTATGTATATGTCTCTGTGTTCACATGAGTTTTCTTTTACATGGTTTTACATGCTACTCTAGGTAAAAAACCTATGTTTTTGTTATATTTCTAAACAATGAAAATAAATGTATTAATTCAAGACAGAAACAGTACAACTAGAATCACTTAAAAATCCTCCAATTTGTTAATATACTCACTGCCTCACATATGATAGTGAATGCTGAAGCAAAAGTACCAATGCTAGAGTAAAAACTGAGGCAATAAAGTCTTCCTTTCCAGGCGATAATGTTACAACCACAGTGGTACATCAAAACAAGGCATATACCTTGAAGACCTAAAAGAATGATAGAATCAATATGCTGATTCATGAAAGGCTGTACAAGTTGTTTCCTTTTAAAAGTACTTTCTTCAATATTGTAGCACCCTTTCAGCTGAGGATTTTAATTTAAAACTTGTGAAAATACAACAGTAAACTGCAATAATAATGTCCTTGGGTTGCCGTCCGCCATTGTAATTCTGGTCATCCAAACAGATTCACAATGGTGTCACACTACTTAGATGTAATTACCTTTATAATGCTAGAATAAATGAGAGAAATAATTTTTATAATGCTTATTAACCTGAAGTGTCTAAACTCACAGTGTAGGAACCTGAAATAATGCAAATTAACCACACTGTAATAAACATGAAATGCATGGTACTTATGGGGAAGTGTAGGTAGACACCTATATGGCCATGCTTAGGGTGAAACATGGTGCCCTTAAGGAGAAAGCACATGCAGAGACTGGATTTATAAACTAAAAATCAGAATAAGTCTTTGAAACATTAAAAAAAAATACAAATCCGACCACTCACTCCTAGCCTATTTTGTTAAAGCTGTTACATAGGATTCTAGATCTAGTTTTTGCCTTAAGACAACAGAGAGCCCAGCTAGCATTCGACTAGACACAGAGAAAGATTAAAATACATTGACAAGCTATTACAAATTAGAATAGTACCCTCAAAACTTGACTCGTTTATAAAACTTATTACATTTACACTTCACAACAAACTTATGAAGTTGATATAATTACCCCCATTCACTGTATGAGACAGATCGAATATCCCACCCAGGAATTTGAGTCAACATTCACACTCTTTCAATTATAACATAGAGTCTGAAGAAGAACAAGTTTTTTTCTTTTAAAAATGAGATTTCCAGAGCCATCCTTTCAACACAGGCCTCTGTTTAGAAAATATTCTCTCAAGAAAATATTTCTTGTAATTAAGTTTTTAATCATCTTAATGGCTGACATTACCAATTTTACTGATACAATGAATAGGCTAGGACTTGAGAGAGACCTGATAAAAGTAAATCAAAGGAGGTTCACATTTTGGAAAAAAAGGAAACATGTCTTCCACGTTAAAAGTAATTTTAGAAGACTTCAAAGTTATTGCCTTAGATCAGGATTTAGCAAATTTTTACTGCAAAGGTCCAGATATTAAATGCTTCAGTTTTGCGGGTTACAGGGTGTCTGTTTCCACTAATCAATGCTGCCACTGTAGCATGAAAGCAGCCATAAGCAACAATTAGATGAATGAACAGGTCTGTGTTCCAATAAAAGTTTGTTTATGGACACTGAAATTTGCATTTCATAGTTTTTACATCTTGAACTATTTTTCATTTGATTTTTTTCAACTATATAAAAATGTAAAAAGCATTCTTAGCTTGAGGGCTGTACAAAAATAAGTAGCATGCTGGATTTGACCTATGGGCTGCAGTTTGCTGACACTTACCTTAGATAACCCTGATCTTAGAAATTATTGTGTGAAAATAATAAATGTTTGGAAAAAAATAAAAATAACATAAAAGAGGAAACTATTCCTTTTAAAGGGTTAATATTAATGTAGAGACCCAAAAATCTTTATGAAGTAAATGATAATTTTGCACAACAGAATCCATGTTTGTGAGAAGTTTTGGCAACTAGTTCAATATTTTCCATGAGGCATTATCCTTGAAAATATGTTTAAGAATTTTTAACTAGCTCAGAATAGCATTGCTGAAGTCTTTCCACTGTCCATGGGGATTGATATATGTCTTTCGGGTCTAAATATCTGTATCAGTTACCACCTTCCCTCATGGTGTAATTCAATATTTCATTTGAGTTTACAAATTCTAATAATTTTTGTGGCCTGGTTACTAAAAAAAAATTGCTTTTAACACTAACCATTGGTTACAAAGACTCAAAACTACATACACAAAAATAAGACAAAATCTCAAACAAACTCGTTAGTCTAGACAATCAAAAATCTAGTTTCTGGTTTTAATGGATTTTTTTTTCCTTCATCACTTTAATAGAAAGCGTGTGTGTGTGTGTGTGTGTGTGCATGTGCATGTGCGTGTGCTACATAGACTCCATATTCTCATAACAGATGGAACCAGCCACTTTGAACTTCAAGAGGCTGGAACTTGGTTGACTTTGTGGAGGAGTGGCTTTATTGGATTTTTCGTTTCTCCTGGGTTCCAATAAAACTAGCATCTATTGACTTTCGGTGAAGGTAGAAAATCCATATATTTATGCTGGACTGCATAAAAACGTTTTAGGTTAGACTTTTATTATTGATTCTGGTCGCAAGATTTAAACTAAGAATTGTATCTCTTATTGCTAAGTTGCAGCTAAATTCCATCTCTGATATGTTTTTGAGCTGTATGACCATAGGCAAGACTCTTAACTTATAAGCCTCAGATGATTTAACTATAAATGAGCTGACATGAGCAAGATCATGAAGGGCTTTATGTGCTAAAGAACTAGTTTGGATTTGAGCGAAATGATGAAGCCCTGAACTAAGGCAGTCAAATTAAAAACGAAAAGACTCCAAATTTCTGAGAAGGAGGGAACTTAGCATAGAAGTTAAGAACAATGGCTGGGCTGAAAAGCTACCTCTGTTTGTGAATAATGGAAAGCACTAGTAGAGCCCACATAACCACTAACTTTCACTTTATTCATTTGTATAATGGAGATAACAGTACTTACCTCACAAGGCTGCTATGAGCACTTAATGAACTCCTGAAAATAAAATACCTACAACAGGCACTGGTATGTCTTCATAAAATGCTGGCTCTTTTATTGGAGAGTTGGCCAGAGGCATGCATGATCTCTTATCTCTCCAAAGAGAAATTTATGAGTTTTTAAAAATCAACCTCATTGGATATTTAAATAATGACATGTTGGTGGCAAAGCTATGGACTCAACCTGCTCCGTGATTTGATCTTTTCTAATCAAGACCGATCTATCACCAGAGGGCAGACAGCAGAAGAAAGAACTACAATCCTACAACCAGTGGAACAAAAGCCACATTCACAGAAAGACAGACAAGATGAAAAGGCACAGAGCTATGTACCAGATGAAGGAACAAGATAAAACCACAGAAAAACAACTAAATGAAGTGGAGATACACAACCATCCAGAAAAAGAATTCAGAATAATGATAGTGAAGATGATCCAGGACCTCAGAAAAAGAATGGAGGCAAAGATCGAGAAGATGCAAGAAATGTTTAACAAAGACCTAGAAGAATTAAAGAACAAACAAACAGACATGAACAATACTATAACTGAAATGAAAACTACACTAGAAGGAATCAATAGCAGAATAACTGAGGCAGAAGAATGGATAAGTGACCTGGAGGACAGAATGGTGGAATTCACTACTGCAGAATAGAATAAAGAAAAATGAATGAAAAGAAATGAAGACAGCCTAAGAGACGTCTGGGACAACATTAAACACAACAACATTCACATTGTAGGGGTCCCAGAAGGAGAAGATAGAGAGAAAGGACCAGAGAAAATACTTGAAGAGATTATAGTCGAAAACTTCCCTAACATGGGAAAGGAAATAGCCACCCAAGTCCAGGAAACACAGAGAGTCCCATACAGGATAAACCCAAGGAGAAACATGCCGAGACACATAGTAATCAAATGGGCAAAAAATAAAGAGAAAGAAAAATTATTGAAAGCAGCAAGGGGAAAACGACAAATAACATACAAGGGAACTCCCACAAGGTTAAAAGCTGATTTCTCAGCAGAAACTCTACAAGCCAGAAGGAAGTGTCATGATATACTTAAAGTGATGAAAGGGAAGAACCTACAACCAAGGTGACTCTACCCGGCAAGGATCTCATTCAGATTCGATGGAGAAATCAAAAGCTTTACAGACAAGCAAAAGCTAAGAGAATTCAGCACCACCAAACCAGCACTACAGCAAATGCTAAAGGAACTTCTCTAAGTGGGAAACACAAGAGAAGAAAAGATGCATAAAATATATATGCACCCAACATAGGAGTACCTCAATACATAAGGCAACTGGTAACAGCTATAAAAGAGGAAATCGACAGGAACACAATAATAGTGGGGGACTTTTAACACCACACCTACACCAATGGACAGATCATCCAAAATGAAAATTAATAAGGAAACACAAGCTTTAAATGACACAATAGACCAGATAGATTCAATTGATATTTATAGGACATTCCACCCCAAAAAAAGAAGATAACACTTTCTTCTCAAGTGTGCACAGAACATTCTCTAGGATAGATCACATCTTGGGTCACAAATCAAGCCTCACGAAATTTAAGAAAACTGAAATCATATCAACCATCTTTTCTGACCACAATGCTAAGAGATTAGAAATCAATTACAGGGAAAAAAACGTAAAAAACACAAACAAATGGATGCTAAACAATACATTACTAAATAACCAAGAGATCACTGAAGAAATCAAAGAGGAAATCAAAAAATACCTAGAGACAAATGACAATGAAAACATGATGATCCAAAACCTATGGGATGCAGCAAAAGAAATTCTAAGAGGGAATTTTATAGCAATACAAGCCTACCTCAAGAAACAAGAAAAATCTCAAATAAACAATCTAACCTTACACCTGAAGGAACTAGAGAAAGAAGAACAAACAAAACCCAAAGTTAGCAGAAGGAAAGAAATCATAAAGATCAGAGCAGAAATAAATGAAATAGAAACAAAGAAAACAATAGCAAAGATCAATAAAACTAAAAGCTGGTTCTTTGAGAAGATAAAATTGATAAAACATTAGCCAGACTCATCAAGAAAAAGAGGGAGAGGACTCATATCAATAAAATTAGAAATGAAAAAGAAGTTACAACAGACACCGCAGAAATACAAAGCATCCTAAGAGACTACTACAAGCAACTCTATGCCAATAAAATGGACAACCTAGAATAAATGGACAAATTCTTTGTGTGTGTGTGTGTTACGCAGGTCTCTCACTGTTGTGGCCTCTCCTGTTGCAGAGCACAGGCTCTGGACGCGCAGGCTCAGTGGCCATGACTCACGGGACTATCCGCTCTGTGGCATGTGGGATCTTCCTGGACAGGGACACGAACCCATGTTCCCTGCATCAGCAGGTGGACTCTCAACCACTGCGCCACCAGGGAAGCCCTGGACAAATTCTTAGAAAGGTATAACTTCCAAGACTGAACCAGGAAGAAATAGAAAATATGAACAGACTAATCACAAGTAATGAAATTGAAACTGTGATTAAAAATGTTCCAACAAACAAAAGTCCAGGACCAGATGGCTTCACAGGTGAATTCTATCAAACATTTAGAGAAGAATTAACACCCATCCTTCTCAAACTCTTCCAAAAAATTGCAGAGCAAGGAACACTCCCAAACTCATTCTATGAGGCCACCATCACCTTGATACCAAAATCAGAGAAAGATACTACAAAAAAAGAAAATTACAGACCAATATCACCGATGAATATAGATGCAAAAAACCTCAACAAAATACTAGCAAACAGAATCCAACAACACATTAAAAGGATCATATACCATGATCAGGTGGGATTTATCCCAGGGATGCAAGGATTCTTCAATATACCCAAATCAATGAATGTGATACACCATATTAACAAATTGAAGAAGAAAAACAATATGATCATCTCAATAGATGCAGAAAAAGCTTTTGACAAAATTCAACACCCATTTATGATAAAAACTCTTCAGAAAGTGGGCATTGGGGAACCTACCTCAACATAATAAAGGACATATACGACAAACCACAGCAAACATCATTGTCAATGGTGAAAAACTGAAAGCATTTCCTCTAAGATCAGGAACAAGACAAGGATGTCCACTCTCACCACTATTATTCAACATAGTTTTGGAGGTCCTAGCCATGGCAATCAGAGAAGAAAAAGAAATAAAAGGAATACAAATCGGAAAAGAAGAAGTAAAACTGTCACTGTTTGCAGATGACATGATCCTATACATAGAGAATCCTAAAAATGCCACCAGAAAACTAGTAGAGCTAATCAATGCATTTGGTAAAGTTGCAGGATACAAAATTAATGCACAGTAATCTCTTGCATTCCTATACACTAATGATGAAAATTCTGTTAGATAAATTAAGGAAACACTCCGAATTTACCATTGCAACAAAAAGAATAAAATACCTAGGAATACACCTACTTGGGGAGACAAAAGACCTGTGTGCAGGAAACTATAAGACACTGATGAAAGAAATTAAAGATGATACCAACAGATGGAGAGATATACCATGTTCTTGGATTGGAAGAATCAATATTGTGAAAATGACTATACTACCCAAAGCAATCTACAGATTCAATGCAATCCCTATCATATTACCAATGGCATTTTTTACAGAACTAGAACAAAAAATCTTAAAATCTTTATGGAGACACAAAAGACCCCAAATAGCCAAAGCAGTCTTAAGCGGAAAAAAATGGAGCTAGAGGAGTCAGACTCCCTGACTTCAGACTATACTACAAAGTTACAGTCATCAAGACAATATGGTACTGGCATAAAAACAGAAACATAGATTAATGGAACAAGATAGAAAGCCCAGAGATAAACCCACACACCTATGGTCAACTAATCTATGACAAAGGAGGCAAGGATATACAATGGAGAAAAGACAGTCTCTTCAATAAGTGGTGCTGGGAAAACTGGACAGCTACATGTAAAAGAATGAAATTAGAACACTCCCTAACACCATACACAAAAATAAACTCAAAATGGATTCGAGACCTAAATGTAAGACCGGACACTATAAAACTCTTAGAGGAAAACATAGGAAGAACACTTTTTGACATAAATCACAGCAAGATCTTTTTTGATCCATCTCCTAGAGTAATGGAAATAAAAATAAACAAATGGGACCTAATGAAACTTCAAAGCTTTTGCACAGCAAAGGAAACCATAAACAAGACGAAAAGACAACCCTCTGAATGGGAGAACATATTTGCAAATGAATCAACAGACAAAGGATTAATCTCCAAAATATATGAACAGTTCATGCAGCTCAACATTAAAGAAACAAACAACCCAATCCAAAAATGGGCAGAAGACGTAAATAGACATTTCTCCAAAGAAGACATACAGATGGCCAAGAGGCACATGAAAAGCTGCTCAACATCACTAATTATTAGAGAAATGCAAATCAAAACTACAATGAGGTATCACCTCACTCCAGTTAGAATGGGCATCATCAGAAAATCTACAAACAACAAATGCTGGAGAGGGTGTGCAGAAAACGGAACCCTTTTGCACTGTTGGTGGGAATGTAAATTGATACAGTCACTATGGAGAACAGTATGGAGGTTCCTTAAAAAACTAAAAGTACAATTACCATATGACCCAGCAATCCCACTACTAGGCATATACCCAGAGAAAACCATAATTCAAAAAGACACATGCACCCCAGTGTTCATTGCAGCACTATTTACAATAGCCAGGTCATGGAAGCAACCTAAATGCCCACCGACAGATGAATGGATAAAGAAGAAGTGGTACATATATACAATGGAATATTACTCAGCCATAAAAAGGAACAAAATTGAGTCATTTGTTGAGACGTGGATGGATCTAGAGACTGTCATGCAGAGTGAAGTAAGTCAGAAAGAGAAAAGCAAATATCATATATTAACGCATGTATGCGGAACCGAGAAAAATGGTACAGGTGAACCAGTTTGCAGGGCAGAAGTTGAGACACAGATGTAGAGAACAAACGTATGGACACCAAGGGGGGAAAGCCGTGAGGGGTTGGGGATGGTGGTGTGATGAATTGGGCAATTGGGATTGACATGTATACACTGATGTGTATAAAATTGATGACTAATAAGAACCTGCTGTATAAAAAAATAAATTAAATAAAATTAAAAATATTTTAAAAATTAAAAAAATAAAAATAAATAAATAAAAAGAAGAAGCAGACTCACAGATAAAAAGAACAAACTAGTGGTTACCACTTGTGGGGGTGGGCATATAGGGGTGGGGGGAAAAGGGTTATCATGGGTTTATATGAAGTCACGTGTGTGAAACTTTTGGAAATTGTAAAGCACTATAAAGATTTTAAAATTTTTCATTCAATACAAAATTATATATATAGAAATAACTGATCCATCAAGAGGTTTTCTAAGAAAGCAGTTTGAGAATACAAAAACAAAGAAAAACAAGAAAATTGTAACTTATTTATAGAATGTGGTTTTCCAGGATATATAAGGGGAAAATCTTAATTGCTAGGAATAAGGACAACGTGTACAATGTGATCTCTGTTGCAGAAAAGGGACAGAAAGCTAAGCAGCCCAATGAGAAGTGGATAGTTACTCAAAATAATTCTTATCCTTCATTTATTTGAGTTGTATCACAATATCTGCCTATAATTCAAATGCAAATCTTTACTATTCACTTTTTCTTGCAACTTCTTCATAAAACAACAAAGTAGAATGAGCAACTAAGATAATTTTTAATTTATCTGCCACAGAATGTAAACCATCCCCGATTTCTCTGTGTGTGTGTGTGTGTGTGTGTGTGATTCTGGTAAATTGTTAGATGCATTTAAAACAGTTCATTTACATATAGTTGTTTTACTTGTGCATATGATTTTTCTCTAATGATATTATAGTCTTGGAAAACAATCAAATGTCTTTTGCAGCTCCCCTAACACTGAGAGTAGCACTGCGCATTGTTCAGGTGTTAACGTTTCTCCTCCAATGAGTGAAGCATTTGTTTATCACATTGTTATTTAGTAAAGCATCCTTACTCAATTACAATATACATTTATAGAAAGCACTGTGATCTGACAAATATCTTAAGAAAAGAAAATCTATCAAAGCCAATCTGAGCCTTTGAGATTTGGCAAAGTAGCTGAGATTAACATCTCTGGAGTGCTCTAAGAGTCTGCTTGATGTTATTCAGAACACAGAAACCACCTAGTCACTGCCTAATGGGATTTGTGTCTACATTAAGAGAAAGTAAATAAAATATCACAAGAAACCTCCGCTGATTTATCTGATAGTCATTACCATCTCATCGTACGTTTCTGAAAGAGGAAACAGAAAAGGCCAGAAGGAGTAATAACTAATTACATCAGATCTGACTTCTCCTAAAGTGCTTGGGGTCCTCCCAAGCACGAGTGGGTCTGAGTCACTTGTAATTCTGTGACAAACTAAATACACTGTCTCAAATGCCTGCTATTTTTATTCAACCCCCAAGACAGCCATTTTCCTACCCCTAACATGTGGTCTTAACTGAACTGTGGTTTACTGTGAAATGTTCTGCTAATGGAGGCTCAATTTTTATCTACTTGCCAGTCCAGTGGTGGGAGGCATGTCCTTTCTCTGCACCATGAGGCTTCCAAAACACTACCTTTCTACTTTCCTTTCTCCTGCCATTCACTGAACTTCTAGTGTCTCACTTGTGGTACCATCAGTCACTAGAGACTTTGACATCTGATTTACGGTCCTTTCTAATCCAAGTTCTAAAATTGCCCTGGATGTCTCCAGTACCCCTCTGAATGTTTAATTTGTTTGCTTTCTCATCTTTTAGACCATTGATTCCTTCTTTTCCCACTTGATCGTTCCATGACTCCCAAGATACCAATTTTTGCTCATCACTGGTACCTCTCCTACTTGTTCCTAAGAATCCTAAGATTCCCTAGGCTTCCTTGTTGTCTGTCCTTTTCAAGGTCTGGTTGTTTAGGACTTCCTGTGATTCTCTGAGCATACTTCCAATAAAGGCAACCCTCACCCATCACACCAGCCACCTTTATGCTTATGTTAATCTCCTTTGATTTCAGGTGGCTTATACCAAAAGAGACTTAGCAGATATCCCACACTCACACGTGAGCTAAGCTGTAACACAGCAGCTACCTGAGGCAGTAGTGTCAGGGACTCATCCTGCACACACATTGGTCATTCCCTGGTCTTCAGTCAGTCATCTACCAGGTGGTCCTCAAGAGTGCTAACTCATTCATTCTCTTTAGCCCATAAGACATGTGATGAAACCATCACTCTAATCAAGATTAACAAATAAAAACCAGTTTAATAATTCCATCAGTTTAGTCCTCTCTACCCCCTGCCACCACAACCCTAAAGAATCTGTTCACACACCCAAAATTCAGTAACCATGGCTGATGCTACTATCCTACCAGTTTTCCTGAACAATAATATTGGAGCTACTTTCTTTCTATTTTTCTCCCAGATTTAACATGTAGAAATATTCTATCAATTTTTTTTTTTTAAAAAATAATATGAACCTTCCTTTTCTCTCACAGATTTCCTAGCTGAGGATGGGTTTATTTTCTGATGGAACACAATTCATTGCTCTCAGCATACTGGAATTAATCATAACATACCAGTGTATTTTTCTCTATACATCTATAGTTTAGTAATAAATAACAGAAATGACATAGAAAAAGGAGTCATAGCCTAATTTATTCCTTATGAATCCATCTTTAAAAAAACAAAACTAAGGACTAACCTATTGCCACAATAACATAAATCAATTTGAAATAGTACCACTTTTTGCTTGATAGTTGCAGGAAAACTCATACTACTAAGTGGTTAAAAAATAAACAAGTAACTCATCTAATATTAATCTTAAGTACCAACGAGCTCACTCAGACACAAGCACACTAAAAAACAAAACAAAACAAAGCAAAACAAAATCTGCCCTCAGTTAACAGGAACCATATCCTTCCATTTGCTCAGGTGAAAATCCTTGGCATCATACTGCCTCTGTTTTTCCTATCCCATCTCTCCTCCAAACTATGAACAGATGATGTTGGCAATACCTCCAAAGACATCTAGAATCTTAACACTTCTCACCCCTCTCTGTGCTACTACCCTTCCCCAATCTACTATCTTGTCTCACTTGGATTATCACAGTGGTCTCTTACGTGGTCACCTAACACCTCCACGCAGAAGTCAGAATGATCCTATTAATATACAGGTCAGACCTGTCATGTGTCTCCTCAAAACTTTCTAGTGCTTTCCTTTCTTCCATGCATGCACAGTAAAAGGTCAAATTCTTCAATGACCTTAAACACCCTATGATACCTGGCCTCCTATCTCTGACCCTATTTCTACCTATTTTTTCTCACACTCACTTCTTTTCCATTTCCTCAAGAGTTATTGATCTTCCTTGATCACCAGGGGCATACTTCTGCCTCAGGACCTTTGCACTTGCTGTTTCTTCTGCCTGAAATGCTCTTTCTTAGATATCCATAGAACTTGCTTCCTCGTGTACTTCAAAGTCTGTCTTTAAATATTTGCATATTGAAGGCTTCCATGACCAATCTATTTTGAAAATACTGTACCCAGCTCTCCTACATCCCCTGCTACTCTCTATACTCCTTATTCCACCTCCATGCTTTATTTTCCTCCAAAGCACTTCTCATCTATAACAAACTTAATTTGTTATGTAGTTATTATGTTAGATTCTTGTTGACGTTCCTTAACTAAAACATAGGGTTCACACAGGTAGGATATATTGTTTGTTATGTTTATTGATTTACCCGACCCCTAGAATGATGCTTGCAGTTTAATAGGTTCTCACTTAATATTTATTGATCGAGTGTCTGAATTCATTTATTAATTCATCTATTGCAAGAAAAGAGAATAGAGTCGATGAATGTAAAAGTGTCAGTATAACTAAGCAATCATTGAGGTTGGAACTAGGCTACACAAGTATACTGAAATAAATACTAGGAAATTATAACAGTAAATAGTTTCATAGTTCTTTATCATTTATAAAACACTTCTGCATACACAAACTCTCTCTCTCCTTAACAAGACCGTGTGAGTGAGGAGGTAGTGTTATTCATTTTACAGGAAAGTAACAGCCTCAGAGATCTTAGCAACTTACTAGAGGCCACACAGATTTGAAGAAGCAGGCCACTGTGAGTGCTTGAACAGTGCTATCTCCAGAAGACTACATTTCACTACCTCTTCCAAGGGAACTCTCTAGACCTTCAAACCACCTCCCCAATTCAGATTATTTTGGATAGGATGTTTAAAAAATGCTCTGTTCCCTTTTATTGTGAAAATTGGGCATCAGAAGCACCAGGATAAGCATGACAATTGAATTAACTCTCCATCTTCTTACTTCAGAGTTTGGGATACAAAAGGCATGCTTTAAACTCTGTCCTCCTTTCTTAGATTATCTCATTCTATCCTGTTTCCTTAGCTGAAGTGGAATAGCTTTTCACCTACTGGTGTTGCATTACCTTCAGTACTTAAATTTCATTTTCATTGAAAATGAAACCCTGTTTAATGAATATTTATGAGTATGTCCCTGCAGTGTTCATTCAATGTGTAGACTTCCCTTCACAGCAGGCTGCAGTTTTACATTTTGCTTTTTATTGCTAAAATGTTAGCCATACAAATCGATATTGCTTAGGAAATATGAAAATAACAGTTCCTCTTCTAACTGGAACATTTCCACCAGAGTCACTTGGTGCAACACTGATGGTGATAAAAAAAAAATAATAAATAATAATAATTAGAATAATTGGCCCCAACCCCAGGGTAATATGCAATTTACATTTTTGATAGATGACATTAAAGTATAAGTCTCCCAGTAGGTACAGAGTTTCCTAGCTAAAACATTCATCATTTCTAAAAGCACCAAGTGCAGATGCTGGGATACATATTCTCTTCTTGCCATGAATAACATCTACTAGTTCTTTCACTATCAGGTGTCATCAGGAGGAGTTCTAGGGAGGAATTAATTTGAAAGAGCTTATTGGATAGACATACACTTTAATAAAGAGATTTGTTCCTCCCAGAAAAGATTTGGGAAAATTTAAGTTGCTCTTTTTTTCTTCTTTTTTTGTAAATGACAGTGATTACCTATAAAATATTCCATTATAACTACAGAATCAAAAGTCACATAATTCCCATCCATTCAGCAAAAAGCTAACTTAAATTAAAAGTGGGTGGTCTGACATCTGATACTGTGTGGGCAAATCTGACAACCTGCCATATACTTTACATTCCTTTAAGGTGAATGTACAACTTAGCTGGTAATTTGCAAGAAAGAAAGAATATGCAAGAATGCAAAATAAATGACGCCAACCATATGGTGCTCAGATTGTAAACCCTTGATGACAAGAACATAGCTGATCACGGTGCAACTGTTACAAGTTTTTCCTCCATCTGAAGCCATTGTGAGGCATTGAATTATGCAAGTAGCACTTTGCTCCTCTCAAATCAAGGGAAAGTAAGAACTTCATGTAACTTTTGTTCATGAAACATGGATTAAATGGAACGTATCTCATTTGCCAAGTTGATATAAAACCTCTGGATTAGGTATGTCTACAGAAACTGACTTTCACAAGAAAATTCAGATGTTCAATTAATAGAGAATTCTATAAGAATTGTATTTACAACTATAATTGACCTTTCTTTTAAAATTTTATTCCTTTCAGAAGTTAACTATACATTGTCTATGTGAGAGTACTTCTAAATGTCATGACATTGTTGATAGAGGAAGAGAAAAACAAATCTCAAGTTGAAAATTAAGGCAAAAGCCATCTTATTACCTGTGAAACAATTCAATTCAAACAATATTAAGTGCCTTCTATGTGTCATACACTATGTGACATAGTCCCTGCCCTCAGGTATTGTAGATTTTAATTATTCCAGTAAGTCCCTGAGGTAGATATTATTAAGATTATTTTATTTTAACATAAGATCATTGAAATTCAATATTTTGTCCATGATCACAGAAGGTAATGTACCACTCAGTTGGGGTACACAGCACTCCTCACAAGGCAAATTGGAAAGTTATCAAAGTTTAACTGGCTTCCTAAAGAACAGAGGATCAAAAGGCTCTGTCACAAGTATGTGGTTGTGGGGAAAATAATTAAACTTTCTAAGTCTCAGTTTCCACACATAAGAGAATACAAATACTAACCACTCCCTATGATTAACAATACGTAACTCAGCACTCAGGATGTAAAATCTGAAGTTTTATATTAAAAGTTGTTTACAACAACTCCTTGGTCATGGCAATAAAAACAAACTATAGAAATCTATCTACACTTGTATTCCAGGAAATCTGTGTGTGACCCTGAATGTTGGGGAATTTCAAGGACTCAGAAGAGGGTTCTACAGTTCCTACATACAAGGCCTTGGGCTGGACATGACCAGGTCTTCAGAGAAGTATGAGACTCTCAGAGCCCCTCTTCCTACCACTGCAATGGCAGGGTACAGGGACACAAGGGGTAGGACCCCTCACCAGCTGCTCCCTGGCTCAGAATGAAGAAAGGCTTTGATGTTCTTTTTGACACACATAATGGCTGGATGAGAATGAAAGACCAAGGTTCCCCCAATGGTCCCCACTGTCTCCATCAATCCAAAAATGAGGCCACTCTTGAAAAATGTACAGACACTCACAGTTCCAAGAAAGCTCTTTCTAACTTCAAGCTCTCTCTTATTCTTCCTCTCTTTCCAAAGCCCGGGGAAAGCCAGAGAGGTACAATAGCTAGAAAGAGTAGGAGAAAAGACTAATTGTGTCCCCATCCCTGCCCATAACTTCCTGAGCCTGGGTCAGGCCTGAGTTAGGAGAGGGGAGAATTCAAATTTGATGAGATACTTCAGCTTTGACCGTAGACTTTAAATATTAAAAATTTTAAAAAAATTCACAAAATGTCCAGGAAAGGTATAAGAATATTTTCAATTATGGGAAGAAAAAAATGATTTGCCAAAGCTTATTAAAAGGGGAAGTGATAATAAAGACTCAATTGGCTTTTTGCATATACCCTACCAAAATCAAGAGGTAGTAAAACTACAATACAGCTATGATGATATTTTGAAAGAGGTACTGGATTACTGGATTGTCTTAGGTTTGGTAACACTGGGTTAAGGCTTATATTGAAACAGGAGGGAAGGGGGCAGGGCACAAACTTTAAAAGAATGACATAGCCATAGTACTTGAGAAAAACTAGTGAGAACCAACTAGGTCCACGATGGCGGAAGATTCTACTTCCAGTAGACCTTGAGCCTCATTATATGCTCATTGTAATACACTAGCATAAGCTAAATGACACACCAACCAGTGCCATGACAGTTCTGAGGCTAACCATAAAAGGCCAGAAAGTGGGAGGTGGCCCAATTCCTGGAAATCCCCACCCCTTCCCCAAAATAGTTGGAATAATCCACCCACTCATTAGCCTATGAAATTACCGAGCTTATAAAAATTAACCACGCCATATTTCAAGGCCTCTTGCCTCTTGCCTTCCAAGATGGCCCACACTCTGTCTGTGGAGTGTGTTTCTCTCTAAATAAATCTGATTCTTACCTATCACTTCGTCTCTGAATTCTTTCACAACAAAGAAAGAACCTCAAAATTCACCGGCAACAGTATCAAAGTCAGAACTTATAATGCATCTGACACTGCCTCCACCCATGCCCCCCCAACTCAGTTTCTTAAAATTCTTAACATAGATGTGTTCCCTGCCCTTGTGGAGCATGTAGCCACATATACATGTAAAAGAACTTTACAAGACACATATACGATAGGTACTAGAGATAGAACCAGTAATAAAAACCTCATGAGATCAAAGAGATGAAATTCACTGTGTACTAGTCCAGAAAGGGAACTAAGTTTTAATGTGGATAGAATCTGGATGGGTGGTAGAGGATGAGGATATGTGAATATATAAGACAAGTGGGTTTGTTTGAAGCAGATTGTTCTCAGAATTTAGTGGGAAATAAGGTTGGAATTGGACAATAGGAATCCCTACAAAGCAGACTCGGGTGAACTTTAATTTCTATGGGAAGCTAGAAGTTGATCTTTGAGTTTTATGGTTGGAAAGGGAAAATGAAATAAAAGAGTATTATCTAGGGAAACTAGAGTTGGGGACATAGACTTTTATGAGGTTTCATGGTATAATTCAATTACAATTAGGAAAACTAAATGACCTTTTCCAGAACACAAGAGATAACTTTGGTAGTTAGAAAGGTAGTCTTTTATGATCTGTTTATTCATAGATAACATGAAAACAGAAAAAAACACAGCATTTAAAGAATGAAATTATACTTTAACAAATTATCTTTAGGCCTACAGATTTAGAAGTATTTCACTGCACTGTCACTATAAACTATTTTTAAATGGAATTAGATTATAGTAAGATCTTAGAGTTTTTAGCACACCACGATTCTAATGAAAAGGATAGCACTAAAATAAAAAAGAATGACAGCTAGAGAAGTTTTGAATGACATTTATAATTTTTAAAAATCTTTGCATCCTAATTGGAGTGGGAGAAATCAGAATAATGACATAGATGTTACTTTAATGAAATAAATTTTTTTTAAAGGTATTGTTCTAGTTCTTAATCTGGGTGCTGATTTAGTATTATGTAAACTATGAATATATATTTTTCAAACTTTTAAATCTATGGTATATTTTAAAATAAAAATTATAAGTTAGAAATGTTTCAAATTAGTCTTTTTAGAATAAATTTACAAACATATATTTGTCAACAGATCCATTCTTCATGGGAAAAAAACCCATAATTATCTTCCCCTGTTCTATAGATGGGCTTTGCTCTGGGAGCAGGCTCTCCCTTTCTTTTGTTCTATATCCGGAAATGGGACTGTAATTCCTTCAGCTCCCAGGTTAGCGGGAAGAAGCATGGTGGTTCTGTGAGGTGGGCAGCTAAAGAAAACCTCTGGACAATAATAGCTGTTACTAGTCTACATTTTGTCCAGGTAGATTTTCTTTTTGTTTTTTTTGTTTGTTTTTGTTTTAACATCTTTATTGGAGTATAACTGCTTTGTAGTGAGATGGATGGACCTAGAGTCTGTCATACAGAGTGAAGTTAGTCAGAAAGAGAAAAACAAATATCATATGCTAACACATATATATGGAATCTAAAAAAAAAAAAAAAGGTTCTGAAGAACCTAAGGGCAGGATGGGAATAAAGACACAGATGTAGAGAATGGACTTGAGGACACGCAGAGGGGGAAGGGTAAGATGGGACAAAGTGAGAGAGTGGCATGGACATATACACACTATCAAATGTAAAATAGATAGCTAGTGGGAAGCAGTCACATAGCACAAGTAGATGTTTTTTAATTGTTCTGATTTGGTAAAATAAAAAGCATCTGCCCCAGAAGTTTCTCTCCTTATTCTTGAATGCACTGGGCTGGTTTGTCAGTCAGAGTTACTACTCTTTGAATTTTTTAAATGAACTATTTTTTTTCTTCAAAATGTTGTTAATCCAAAACTCACATCAAAATACCAACATCCCCAAAAGAACCTCAGTGGCTTAATTTCATTATCCACAGACAGCTTTCTACAATGTCACTTTTTAATTAAGTACTTAAAATGGATTATATTATTAACATCTACATAAAGGATTTTTCTATTACAATAAATAGTGCTTTAGTGAATATTCCTGGCTTCTCCCTTCCCTCCTACTCTTCCCCCCAAACGACCCCAAAGGTCTGGCCCATCATGTATTTCTATGTGTGTGTTCTTAATCCTTTTTTAATTTTCAGGAAGACTATCAAGTTGTCAAAGAGAATTTCCACACCAAAAAAAAACCCATAAAAAATTGAAAATAGGTTTTTGAAGATCATAACACTAAATATTTCTAAAGCAATTCTTGATAAGATTTCCAAAAAAATTTTATTAAATGCACATAAATATTACTTCATTTTCAAAATAATCATATAATCTCAGGACCAGATGATTCCTTAAAAGGTTTCACCAGTCTGTGGTTTTTAGGTATTTTTTTGTTCATATACCTTCTAAAGGAATATTTTTAAAACTATGAACTTTTATACATTTCACATCTAAACTGTTTCCTCATAAATTTAAGACTTGAAAATATGTAATTCCCAATACACCATAAATATTGGCAGGTTAAAATAATGTTTGTAACTCTTTTATTTGTATCTAATTGTCACATCAACTTAATAACCACCATCATATATTACAAAATAAATGAAATCAATAAACTTTGCTGAAACAGTTAAAATATTTTGCATTTTCTTTTTATTATTTATTTTTGGTATAACAAAAATATACCCCGTGGCTTGAGGGATCTTAATTCCTCCACCAGGGATCAAACCTGCGCCCTCAGCAGTGAAAGTGCTAACCACTCCTGGACTGCCAGGGAATTCCTATGAATTGTTTCTTTCTACCCTTGAACTTTAGTTGATATCACCTCTCCCTCAACATTGTATTTTAATAGAATAAATGTTTTACATATGAAAGACCTCTGTTGATCATCCTCTTACAATTTTTCTGCCACAAAAATATGTATATAAAAAAACTTAAGTAAAAATTTCCTGTGATCATGAGAATCTGTGTTAACATTTTTATTCCAGTTTTAACTTTTAGTATAACTATTTTTAGTATATACTTGATCAAGACAAATAAACATAAGTTTTGATAATTACTAACCAAAATTAAAATGTTGGAAATTTGTTTCTTCATGAGATGGATGGCCCTTGATTCTACAACCAGTTCTTGTATTCATGGCTGAATATTTTTATTGCTCTAAAAAGATGGTATTCAAAATAAATTTTATTGTTAGTTTTTATATGTCAGTCCTGAGAAAACTAATTCACATAAATAAGAAAGTGAGAATAGAAGGAGTTTTGTTATAGAAGTGTCATCTGATTCTTTAAACTCCTTCCAAATTATGTGCCAGAAATCACACAGTAATCTGTAATAAAAAATTACCATTAATGATCTCTTAGCTGACAACTCAATTAACATCACCTTCAATTTTGTTGAAAAGAAAGAACTGGAAATTAACTGACTTGTAAAAGGATTTTTTACTCAGCCATTCTCTTTCTCAATAAAATCACCAATATTCTAAATTTTCTTTAAGACTCTGAAGATTTTTTAATTCATTTATCAGCTATATACTGAAGATTCCATGAGCTAGAAGATGGAGATTATATTATATATCACTTAGAAAATTTTAAAAGTATTTCCTCAAGATTGCTTCATCTTGGAAGATGTTTAACCCATCCCTGAGAATTTTAAACCACAGGGATCAGTAAACTTTGGAAAGCAAGAGATGGATGTTGTTCTCTGTGAAGTGCACTTATAAAAGGAGAAGAAAAGGAGCACATGTAATACCCCCAAAGCAGTCACCTTCTCAGACCGATCCATCTTAGAGTGGAGTGTGTATCACCATTCGGGATGGATATTGATTCCTTTAGAAATACTGATTCTGAAATCTTTGGAATATCTTGAACTTCCAGGATTTGCTGGTTTAGTTTGAGGATCACAGTTATCAACAGGACCCTCTACTAAAAAGTCCAATCTCTCCTGCTTGTCCTCTGCCCTCTCTCACAGACCCTAGTGACCATGGTTACGATTTTTTTAAAATTGCGTATGACCTTTTCAATTATTACAGAAGCAGTTCATGTCCATTACAGAAAAATAGGAAATACAGACAAGTAAGAGGGAGAAAATATAAAATGTGTGTAATCTCATCAACCACAAATAATCACTTTTATAACGTTATCTGTCCATACCTTTTCCTGTGCAAATAGTTTTTGTATAAATGGGTAATTTTTACATAACTTTTTTGTAGCTTAATATATCAATTAATATCACTTGCATATTGTTTCAATACTGTCAGAAGTTGTATCTTATAAAATGTACCGTAGGACTAAATTCCACCATTTCTTCTAAGATTTTATTTTATTTTTTCACTTACTTTTTAAACATTTTTTTATTGAAGGATAGTTGATTTACAATGTTGTGTTAGTTTCAGGTGCACAACAAAGTTATTCAATATTTTGTAGTAACCTATAAGGGAAAAGAACCTGAAAAAAAAAAAAATATATATATATACTTTGCTGTATACCTGAAACCATGGTTGTGATTTGACTTTTTCCTTCTCAGCCTTTCTTTTCGTCTCCAATTCTAAGACCAATATAATCAAAAAGATTTGAAAATATTGGACAAGAACATCTATCTCATCCTTTAGCTTTTTAGGTAAGACTCTGCTAAGGAAAAAAAAAAATATATATATATATATATATGTATATATATATGAAACCACAAAAATGACAATGATGATGAGAGCAAACAATTACGTAACACTTATTTTGCCAATCACTATAACAAAAGCTTTTCATACATTAACTTATTTAAATCTCAGAACAGCCTTATGAGATGGGCACTACTGCTCTTCCCATTTCACAGATAAGGAAACTGAGGAATGAAGAGGTTAAGTGACTTGCTCATAATATTTAACCCCCAAGCAGTATGCCTGCTGTGACTGCATACCTACCAGTATCCTAGAAAAAAGTCATACTATTAGTCAATAAAATTGCTTTCCAGAGAAGATACATAGCATTAGAACAAAAAGGCAATGTGATAAGTTGTTTCCAATAAAGAACTTCCAACTTCTTTTTTCCAATTACCTTTACCCAAAATCTGCCATCTTCCCTATTCTGAGAAGAAACTCTGCAGTTCTTGAAGATGGACGCAAAATTAATAAAAAATAAACTAGGTTGAAAAAATTCAGCCAATGCCCACTTGGGATAAATTTTAAATAATTGTGTGAAAGTATAATAGCTTTTATAAAACATAATATTAAAGTATTTATCTATTTCCTATGAATAACTTCTCAATTTCAAAAAGTATACAAATGTGTTTGGATGCATGAAGAGAAATGGTTCTTTCTAAATTTGAGCTATATTTCCTAACAAAGTTAACATTATATATGAAAATTTGTTGAGAAATAATTAGCCACAAAATTGAGTTGATTGGTTTTAAAGTGAAAGATGTGGTATTTGAAAGACATTCAATTTTCTTATCAATTTTCATTGGATTATATTTTCACATTTAATATTCATGCAGGAATTATAATTAGTTGAAAGTTACAAAAGGAAAGCATTGTGATACCTTAGTTTTTTAATGGTCAAAAATGCAGCTCCTTAGCATTTATATAGTATTTTTACTTTAAAAGTACTATTAAGTATATAAAAATATATAGTGAATACTCTTGCTCACATAATTATGATATGGAATCTTTGTAAATCATTGTTAGCACTAGTAAAGATTATTTAACATAGTAATATTTGCTTTCATATACCCAAGTTCTGGTTTCCTTCAATAACCCACATCAAATATCTCTGAAAATCTGTAGAATATGGTTTGTAAGATGACTATTGGTCAGAACTTTTTTTCTTGCTCATTTGTTTCTTTTACTATGTTGTTATATGTTAATAGCTATAAACAAGATCAGTCATGATTAAAATAACTAGATAAAAATCTATGCCACCATGACAAAATATATTTTGTGAAATTAAGTATGAATGGGCCCTTGCTAGATAATACAAGGCTTTGTTATTTATTCATGTTTTGTCCAAGTAAATCATATTGTATTTTTACTAAATTGAATCCATAGTTTATCTTAAAAGGAAAACAATGAGAAATCAAAGAAGGAAATAATAAATGCACAAAATCAAATTTGAAAATATATAAAAAGTTAGAGTAGCACACATAATTTTATACAATAGTTATAAAACAAGTATATTTATATCATTTAAAAAAAAACAGTACTTTATGCTAATAGCACAAGTCTCAAACCCAAATGCCTGCAGTGGCCAGGAAGGTAACATAAATATGAAGTGGGCTAGGTAGAGAGTGTGGGAAAGGGAAGTTTCACTCTCTGTCTAAAAGAGGTAGCCATTAGTCAGTTACAGAAAATGGTTGCCAGAGTTCAGTGGAAGACAGAAATACGGATTTTTTTTTAATGTAAAATATTCCAGTTTTTCAATATCAGCCATTGGCTCCATTTCTTTTTAAACTACTATGTTAGTTTACTTTCAGGATGGCCACTATCAATTCTTTAAGCTCTATATGCACATGACATTCCCCAACAGGGAGCTGGCACAAGTGACACTGTATCAGCAGCAGACAGACTTTTTAATAAAGTCAAGGCCAGCTTCACACAGGACCCCACCTTCACGTGGGGCCCTGCATTTTTACCTTGCTCTGGGCTTCACAAATTACATACAGTCTGTGAAGCCCTGAATAGGACTTGCCATCTCTGCTTCCTGGCTCTTGTTGAGAAGTCCGTGCTGCTCTGCTACAAAGAGTGGCCGCACAGAGGAATACAGAGGCATCTGATGTGTGAGTGAGGAAGCCGTTTTGGATGTTAAGCCCATTCAAATCTTCAGATGACTAGAAGCAAAGAGATCATCTGACTGAAAACCCATGAGACCTAAATGAGAACCACCCAGATGAGCCCAGCAAACTACAATATCGTGAGGCAACTCAAAAATAAATTGTTGTTTAGGCCACTGCATTTTGGGTTGGTTTATGTGGCAATGGATAACCAGAACAGGCACCCTGTGGGCCATACAAACATGTGCCTGCGGGCCTCTATGACCTTTGTCTGCTAGCCTGTGGCATATATTAGCCCACTGACCACCAGGGTTGATGGCTATGAAGAAATATTCATCAAAATATTATTTTATGTTGGTATTTTAACATCTTGATTACACTGAAGAGTTCAGACAATAGATTTTCTTTTCTTTTTCTCATATTGAGCTGTTTTATCATTTGACCTGATATTAGACAAAAAAATTAAAATATGATTTAAATTATTTGAAATGGTTCCTATAATTTGCTGCTCAGTTGACATACATTTGATTAGCGTATGTTGCCAATTCAATGTTTTTGATTTTGTTTTCATCTGAAGACAACAATTTGATTTGAAATAATTGCCTTATTACTGAGTCATTCCAGATACCTTTCACAAACACGTGTCTAACAAGCCATCAAATCCTCTCCCAAGTGCCCAATTCCCACTCCCCTCACCCCAAAATCTAAAACTATTTCTTTCTTCCAGAAGACAATTCCTCCAAACCTTTAGGCCATGTACCTTAAATTATTCATTTAAGGTGCTATGAAAACAAATGATTAAATAATTCTCTTTGATTTTATTTTAGTAAACATGAATATAGAGACAAATTGCCTGAACTATATTTATATTTTCTTTCTTCTATCATGCTTGGCAAATAACCTATGTTTGCCTGATTCTCTCCATTTGAAGTCCAAGGAGAGTTTATTAATGAAAATTGATCAAAAATATTAAAACATAAATATTTAGTTTTGTATACAACTTGGTTTTTATTCCAAGTCAGAAAGAAAATCTATTTCTATATTCTTCCTTAAAGATTTCTAGTTGTATTGCCTGGATCACTGAGGCTGTTTCCTTAAAACATTATTTTGTAAGTGTTATATTTAGCAAATAATCAAGGAACACCAAGACATTACACAAGACTTAGGAACTGTCTGGCAGCACCCTGGTTGCTAAGGCCTTGAACTTGGCCTTGCTATATATCTTTTGCTGTAACGCATTCAGAATGGCACAGAGGAAAATGTTCTGCTCAGGATAGAAAGTGAGTGACAAGTAAGAATAGTCATGTCCTCGGGGTCTGTTTCAGTCAATCAAGCGATTCAAATAATCCCAAGTACTACAATTAGCAAAGATCAACAGCACTAAATTCTTCATGGTGTCAATTTCTGATGTTTGTGCTGCCCAAGTTTTTACATATAGAAGAAGAAACATCATGGTGAGAACACATACTAGTTGGTAAGAGTCTAGTTTCCTTTCTCATTTTGACAATCATTTACTGTATAATTTGGGACAAGTCATAGAATTCATACACACTTTAATTGCTTCCTTCAATGAGGATAATACAATCCTGTTGGAAAAATGCCTTGATAATCTCTTAAGTGAAGTGAAAATTCATATTTATATGTTCAATTAAATTTGAGTTGTTGAGAAAGGATTATTTTCTTAGGGTAAAATAGATGAGATTTGATCACAATCAATATAAAAGAAACCAAGCCTTTAGATGAATGAAAGAAAGCTATTTTGAATGTCTCCAGATGCATTCCTAGTATCAACTGAACTTGAACACAGAAAAAATAAATCACTACGACCAAAACAATAGATTACTAAAGTCAACTTCATTGTTTCTACCGTATACACAATAAGCATCGAAGTGTTGTAAAAACAGTTGATGTACTCCATGTAAGTTCCAAGTTGTTTTGGAGGGTTTTTTAGGTTTAACTCATTTTGAGTCTCAAAACTTGAAGTTAACATGTTAGTTGAAAAATAAGTCAACAGATCCTGAAATTGAAACACATACGCTGAATTTTAATTTACTTTTATATTATGTTCCTTGAATTTATAATTCCATGTTTGAAATTACAAACTGTTAATTTTAAATATGTTAATGCATTTGTCAACCAGGTATGAAGTGCTAGAACAGTGATTTTCAAACACTTCTCCCTCCTTCCATCTCTCTCTCTCTCAGTCAAAACAAACTAAGAACTGAAAAGCTCTGGTTGACATAGGTTGGGAGACCTGGAGCACTTAGTTTTCCTTTTCTCAAGAATCCTTCCTTATTCATTTTGGTGGCTCCTAAATGAATTTGTGAAACTGTTTAAAACCTGTAGGTTGGGCTAGAGATTAGCTAGGTTACTACAAAGGTGGAGTAGAATACCTGATAACTATAAGTAATAATCTTACTTCCATTTCACTTTAGTGCCTTTAAGTAATTGTATTTAGTCTTATCAGATTGGAAGATCAATATTGGAACTGCTGAATTCATAAGATATAAGGTTTTCTCCTCTTTTCTCAATGTCTCATTGAGAAATATCTCAACTATTCAGGGCAGTTTGCAGTCTAGGGCCCCTCTACTACAACTTAAAAAAGAAATAGCATCTCAGCATGCTCATTTGATTAAGTAAAGTCAACACTCTTCAGCAACCATATTAACATTTTTAATATTATTTATCTTCTAAAATGTACGTAAACCTTTAAAAAAGTATTAATTATCTTTTATGAAAGAAAAAGGAGATTACCCTGAATTATTAGGGTGGATCCAGCAAAATCATAGGAGTCCTTGCAGGGGAAAGAAGGAGGCAGGACACTGAGAATCAGAGAAGATGTGATGATGAAAGCAAAGGTCAGAGAGAGAAAATGAAATTTGAAGATGCTGGGCCGCTGGTTTTGAAGACAGAAGAAGGGGCTACAAGCCAAGGAATGCAGGCAGCTCTAGAAGATAGATAAGGCAAGGAAATATATGCCTCACTAGAGCTTCCAAAAGAAATGCAATCCTGCCAACACCTTGATGTTTGGATTTCTGATTTCTAGAACAGTAAGATAATAAACTTAGGTTGTTTTAAGCTTCTAAGTTTGTGGTTATTTGTTACAGCAGCAATAGGAAATTTACACAATTAGTGAAGATAAGAAATGACTTAGAAAAGGCTGCCACTCTACGCATTTTAACATTTTGTTGTCTAGTACCCTTTGGAGAACACATCATGTAGCATTGAAAAAGTAAAGATCCCATAAAAATATATACCAAAAGGATTACAAACATCAAACTTTGAAGATATTAATAAGTAATATTTAATGTATTGTTTATATTAATAAATAATAATAAAAATTACTACATTTGACTGAATATTTACTATGCATCAATGAGATAAGCATTTTATAAACACTATCTCATTTAAATCTGAAAATAGAGATAAGTGTTCATACTTCAGTATTACAGATGAGAAACTAAATCTATGTTTAACTTGAAAAGGACAAACGAAAAGAAAGTGAAAGGATTTTAACCAGAGTCCGTTGACTTAAAATTCCATGTTATTCACCAAAAATAAATTGAGATAAGGAACCAAAAATGAAAAGTTGAAGTATAAGAGGTTGCTCTGTGGGAAAAATTTGTGAGTACCTCCTTCCTGACTTCAGATGATAGTATTTAAACTTGTCATAGATATGAGGCTTCTCAAACAAGGTGGAAGGCATCAGGCATCCCAGAATTTCTGCCTTACTTTTAGTTCGAATATTTTCCCTAATAGGGAGTAACTGGTCTAACCATCACTAGAGAACTCAGGAGTGGCCATTTTAGGTCATGGCTTAGAAAAATCTAGAGGGGAAAAAAAAGGTATGTTTACATACTTTGTTTCATAGAAAATCTGCTTTTGTATTCAAATGATGTTCTAATGCTTGCCATTTTCATGAATATTGACTTTTACCTGGTCTTATACCAGTCACCATAACATATTATATTTTATACGTATTAGTGTTCCCATTTTTATAAAAGAGGTACCTAAGCCTCACAAAGTTTGTCTAAAATTACACAGTCAATTTAATTCCAGGCGTGACTGACTCCAATAGTTATGATAAAAGTATCAATCCAGAGAAATACAAAATAATCCAAAAGATCATTATCTCCTTTAATCTTCCTTTATGATAAAATCCAAGAACTTCCTCCTCATCCAGTGAAGCTATATCAGATTCTGCACATCAGGTCTTTCATCTCTAAATTTAGCCCTATTTTCTGTTATGTAAATTCTCAAATTCCCTTTGGAGTGAACTTACTCAGATTTTCTTGCTAGAACTAGTTTTTAAGCAATGTGTATCTTCTTCCTTTTCTAAGTTATTCTCACTTAATTAAGTAGTATGCTGGAAGTCGCTTATTCTGCAACTGTAGTCTGAAGTTGGGAGAAAAAAAACCACCCGAATTGACATAAAACAAGGTCTGCTTTCTTGCTCTCTGCTTTCCTTGACAGTTTGGTCCAATCACCAGAAACCATCCAGAACATTTCATTTGCTCTCATCTTCCAACATTACTCTAATTAAAGCCTTTAGATTTGTTCTCAGTATTCTCCAGGAGCCAGTGAACCCTCAGCCTCATAATACTAGGATATCCTTTATGGATAAACTGGAACATTCATTCTATATTAAAGTCAGGTCAAATTCAAGCACTTTTATGAAAAGGTAGCCTCATCTCTGTTTCCCACACATTTTGTGTAATCTTCACTAAGCTATGTATCTTTTTAGGCTTTACAATAATTAAAAATTGCATTAAAGGATACATTCTACTCAAACTGCTACCTTGAAGGTCACCAGTGATTAACTGGTCACCATTTTTAGTGGTTTTCATGCAATCTTTTATTGTCACTATTATGACAACATTTACAAAGAACTTTTACATGTATCCAATTACTTGATACTAAATATTATAATTAGACTGTATGGTAATTATGTGCCTCCCTTATATATTTCCTAAAGCTGGAGTTTAATATTTCTTTGTTCCGAAAATCCCTCAACTTATAGTGATTAATAAATGAATGAATCAATGAACGAACAAAATATTTCTAGCATGCCACAGGTGTGTTTGACCAACTGTGTTTGTGGCTTCATAATACAATAGATAAAATATCTTCAGTACAATATTAATATCTTCCAAAGTGTGGGATTTGTAATTTTTAAATACATTTTATATAGGATGTTAACTGTAGTTACTGAGTGTTTCATGATGTGTTGCAACATGAAAGGACCTAGTTATCAGATATCATAGTTCCCTACAACTAGCTCATTAACCTCAGCAATAGTGGGGTAGCTGAAAGGGAATTGGACTCAGACCCCTCAATGTCTGATGATCATAATAAGTAATCATCAAAACACTAACTTTTACTATGTATTGATACTACTGTATATGCTTACACTGTGCCAGTTTAAATAATGTGCTTATCTGATCTCATCCTCCCAAGAAGCCTAAGATAGAGTGAATCATTACCTAAATTTTACAGATTTGAAAACAGGATTAGATAATTTAAAATCATGCTCATGACATCCATGTTCAAACTATGTTGCCTCTTTCACACAATCTTAATTCAGCCTAAAATGATACTTTAATCAAAACAAACAAACAAAAGAAATGAGAAAAGAATAAGAAAGATTAGGATAGGTAAGATAGGCATTAAACATGAGCATGAATTGGAAAAAGAAGCTGCATGGACATTGGAAACAAAAGGAGACAAACACATAAGCATTACGGTTCTTGAAAAAAAATTTAAAAGACTAGTCAAGGCCTGAATAGGGGAGCAGCAGATGACAAGTTACATGACTTGAGCTTTATAAGCTCAAGTAGCAGTTCACCATCACTATTTCTGACACATTTACTACAGTATCTGCCTGGCTTAAATGAAATGGGTCTTTATTAAGTAGTTTGTATATTACCAACACTGAAAATAACTCTAGAAGTTACTTGATTAGTTGTAAGGTAAAGAATCATAGGCAGGAGAGTATGTACATATTTTTTTTCCTTTTTGAACGCTCTTAGAAAATGCTGAAAAACTTAATTGTATATTATTCAAAAGCAATAAATTTCCTGCCTGCAGATATAGACTTCCGTCTACCTGTCAAGAGTAAACAATGTTTTTAATGTGAATTTGTTTTATCTTGATATCCATGTAGACATTTGAAAATAAATGAATCAATTATGTCTTCCATATGCAAAACGCTGGTTACTCATAAGATGTAGGTCATAAAATTTGAGTCTTTTTCCAATAGGAAATCGATTCCCATTGATTTGGTCACATTCTCTTACAAAACACCCCTTGAGACCAGAAGAGTCATTTAAAACTGGCAGGTTGGGGTTAGAAGTCTAATCTATAACCATGGAATGGAGTCAGGTTAGCCAGGTCCGAAGAAATTCATGCCTGAAATCTCAGCCTTGTTAATATGCTGCCCAAACAAGCTAATCTAAAGGGCCAAAGTCAAACTTAAGGTGGAAATGATTAAAAAAAGTCACAATTAATGCTATTAGTAATTTTATTAAAAACTCATAATCAAAGATCATATGTCATTCAAAATAAAATCTCATGCCTCATTCAAATACAGGCACATCATCTAATGAACATCCCACCACACAAAGTATGGCACTCTTTTAAGTTAAAACAAAGTCAAAACAAATAAACTTGAACCAGTTATTGATTTATGAAACAGTGATCGCTGGAGCTGACCTAGCATTAGTTTGAAGGGCCTATATCAGGGAACTCAAATCATTACTCCACTCAACCTGGTGATCTTGTCGTTATTGATTCATGTTTGCTTTAGCCTTTCCCTGTCTCTAGGCCTCAACGCTTTCACTTTCACTTTCACATAGCAACAAAAACCACACACACACACACACACACACACACACACCACATACACACACATGACTTTATTGTGTGTTTTGTCCTGGACTGGGAAGGTATGCATCTCAGTAGATAATACTGTTTTTCCTCTCTCTGTATGTTCTCCTTTACCTTTTTCCCTATTTTAGTAGCCTCTATGCTTCATTGCCTCTGGCGATATATAAGGCTGATCACAAATCATACAGAGCCTGTAAGCCTTGTGGCTTTTTTTTTCTTTTTTTACATCTTTATTGGAGTATAATTGCTTTACAACGTTGTGTTAGTTCCTGCTGTATAACAAAGTGAATCAGCTATACATATACATATATCCCCATATCCCCTTCCTCTTGCGTCTCCCTCCTACCCTCCCCATCCCACCCCTCTAGGTGGTCACAAAGCACCCAGCTGATCTCCCCGTGCGATGCAGCTGTTTCCCACTAGCTATCTATTTTACATTTGGTAGTGTATATATGTCCATGCCACTCTCTCACTTCATCGCAGCTTCCCCTTGCCCCTCCCCGTGTCCTCAAGTCCATTCTCTACATCTGCGTCTTTATCCCTGTCCTGCCCCTAGGGTGGCACACATGTATAATGGAATATTACTCAGCCATAAAAAGAAACGAAATCGAGTTATTTGTAATGAGGTGGATGGACCTAGAGTTTGTCATACAGAGTGAAGTAAGTCAGAAAGAGAAAAAGCAAATGCCTTGCTGGCTTTTGCTTTACAAAAGCCTAAACCTTTTGAACACAGGCTGAAGTGGAGCAGAGGTTCCCTCTGATTCAAAAGTGATCTGCCCAGGAATTTGGGCGAGGGGAGAAGCCGGTGGCTAACAGAGCAATGGGAACTTAGCCACATCCTAGAGAGAGATGAGATCTCAAAGAGAGATGGATGAACGAGGGAAAGATGGGTGAACTAGGGAGGGAGAACCATGGTCCAAAACTATGACCCATGCATCATAAGGAAGCACAGGGCCACCAAATTTCAAGAGGCCACTTGGGCTTGTCGGTGAGAATGCCAATGACACAGTACTTGACTAAAGTGTAATTTCCTTGTTTTGAGTATACCATAAGTCCACTGGAGTGTGGTGTGACTTTGGCCTACAGAGGGGACCCTAACAATGAATGAGACATAATTTACCAAGACCAACAGGATAGAGTTTCAGTCTATATTTTTAATCTTTTTCAATATATATCCTTCTGCTTTAAAACAGCAACATAAAACTCAACAGAGACTCTTCAGGTACATTAAGAATCACCTCATGGTTGGAAGCAGAGCAGTCTTGGTAAGAATACTGTAAAAAGGCATCAAGCACTTTGCTTTGGCCATTACTGAGTTCTTCTGCTCGACATATTTTTTGCATGAAGTGAAATGTGGCCTGTCCTTGGCAGAGTAGATAAGCGTACCTGGACACTAGCCAGTTTAACTAGGATATTGAGAGATGAGAGCATGTCAGCATTCACTGTGAGACTCATCCAGCTGCCTTGTTCAATGCCTTCTTATCTGTCTTCCTCACTCCTTCCTGGGATGTCAGCACCGAACCTGGCACTCAATGAACCGCTCAACTGCTACTTTAAAAACTCAGCTAGGGCTTCCCTGGTGGCGCAGTGGTTGAGAGTCCGCCTGCCGATGCAGGGGACACGGGTTCGTGCCCCGGTCCGGGAAGATCCCACATGCCGCGGAGTGGCTGGGCCCGTGAGCCATGGCCGCTGAGCCTGCGCGTCCGGAGCCTGTGCTCCGCAACGGGAGAAGCCACAACAGTGAGAGGCCCGCGTACCGCAAAAACAAACAAACAAACAAACAAACAAACTCAGCTAGAAAATCATGGCTCTTAGTTCCTGTGATCATTAGTTTGAGGTTATAATGAATTTTTAGTGCTACGGAAAAAACTAGAAGGTGGACTTACAGCTGTTCCTTCCATATGCTAGGATATCTAAGGTCTAAGTCCTAAATTTGAAAGAAAATTGCGTTCCAAATGCAAACCACACCTTTTAATCAACCTTGCAAATTGCTTTCACTTCCACTCACTATCTCCTTGGTGCATAAACTGCAATTCTTTCACACATGGATTCTTTCTTGAAAAGTCTTTTCTGTTTCTCACATGAAGCAGCACTGCTCTGGGGACATCAACAGTGTTAGCAGAGCCACATTTTAGTTCCTGTCTTGGAGTTTGGGTGAATGGTTTTCTCTTAAGTGAAAGAGAAAGAGGGACGTAGGGGGCATTCCAGTTGCTGCAGGCCACTGAGGGTGCTCACCTTGCCACTCCAACCTCTACATTTTTTCTTTCATTATATATTTTTAATTGAAAAGATAGTAAAGTACCATAAAGGAGGTGCTCTACATTAATACAGTAATCACTTATAGCCATACTACCTATACTATTTTCGTTTGGAAAACTACCTTCTTCATAAATGTATATTTCACATGATAGTGTAATATAAAGCCCATTATTCTACTCCTGCTATTTGTAATGCTGCTGTTTTTATATTAAGTTATAAAAGTTCCCCCATAAGTCCTATTTTTTTAAGGTCAAAATATTAAATGATTACATCATATTTAATTCTGTTGATATACCTAATTTACTAGTATAGAATTTACTAACTCAGATTTCTAATTCAGGGCATGTGGATTGTTTCCAGGTTTTTGCTTTACAGACGATGCTGCACTGAGAAGGGCTGCATACTGAGAGCTCTGATAGATACACGAGGCATAGACCAGACACCTAACACATATGGTTTATAAGGCTCCCAATCACTGTTCAGGATGGATGCTCTCCAGTCTGTTTTACAAATGAGGAAACTTGAGGCTCATAGAGGTAAAATGCTTCCCCAAGGGCACTCAGTGAGCAAGTGGCAGAACCAGGATTTGAAATTCATATCTATCTGACTCCGAATCTCATTCTTTCTCCCCTATGTCACAGAACTCTTTCTTTAGTGGAATTTCCTCAAGACAAAAATCCCAAGAGTGAAATTGTGGAATCAAGGAGTGTGACTATCTCAATGGCCCTTGTTACTTACACATCAATGAAAATTAACAGTGAAAAGGAGACAAGAAAATTTATGTGCAAGCCTATTGTCTACCTTCCCTAAAGATCTCATGCTCTTTCTGATCAGAGGGGAACACTATCAGGCTCTATATTTTTTTATATTTGAGAAAATGATATGCAGGGAAATTTAATTATTAGCTCATATTTCATGCAACCAGATTTCTTGTGATTTTATGAAAAATATTAGAAAAATGATGCTCAAAATCTAGCACATTGTAAGTAAAATATCATTATTATCATAAACGATTTAAATACTTGTTGTTTGTAACTCTATTGGCGTAGATGGAATTCTTAGTAAACAGAGAAACACATATTTAATCTGTGAATAAATAAGGGGGCTTTGTGTAACAAAAATTAGAGGGGTCCCTTTAGCCAGAATAAAAATAAACGTCAAGGAGACAAAGGGACGCTTTCATGGTTTGAGATACACTATTATTATTATGCCTTTTCAACAAGTATCAATGCTCTCTCTTCCTTTTCACTGGAAACAGTGGAACCTTTGCTGAACTGACAGTCAATTAGAGCCAGTCAACAGAAACTGCTTTGGGTCACATGGCATCAAGAACTGTTGTTGCCATCGCAACTGCACTATGATAAATTAGCCTGTCTCCAGTAAGTATCTGGTTTGCCTATATGCCCTAGAAGGTGCCGTTTTGATATTCTCCTTGACAGTTTTGAGCTAATCTCTGATTCAACCTTTTCAACAGGCAAGCTAACATTTACATATATTGGGGGAGAGTAAAAGAAAATTAATATTTTTGACTCATTAGATATATGTGTCAGTGTTTCTGAATGATTATCATATTTAAGGAGTATTTTTGCATTCTCATGAAGTTTGATCATTGTTTTAGAAGCCATTTTATGCAAGGTTAATATGAATTTATTTCACCTCTTAGATACTTGCATATTAGTGTCACATAATAATTGAGATAAACTATTAGATTTCGCAAAGCTAGAGAAAAAAATGTTAGCTATAAAACCACTGGAGCTTGTAATAGCTTAAATAATTATTTCTCAAAAATTAGCACATTTTTATTTTTTAGGGGATTACTTTCTTAATAAATTCTGTGTGTATATTGTAACAGTTTCTTTCTAGAGGTACAGTGAGTTTAAGGAGTTCTGCTTTTGTTTTTTAATTTACTATCTCTCTTTTACTTAAATTTAATGAGGTTCGTTGATACTGGCATGTGAAATGCAATAAAACATATTGTGATTTCAGACAAGGTATACGAAAACAATGAATCATCAATATTTAGCAACGATACAAAATGCTTTCAGTTACAAGGTGTTTCACGTAAATTTCCTCTTTTAATTATCATAGTCATTTTACAGATGATGAACAATTTAAGAAGATAAGAAAATTGCCAGTTAAAATGAAATTAAAACAGCCCAAACAAAATCAAGTATCTGACTCCAAACATAGATTCTTTATGCTGCATCACTACCAAGGTGATTGTTTTCCTCAAGCAAGCACATAATTATTTACATAATATACACATTGGCTGAGAGCCTTATATATTATTTATAAAACTTTAGTAATCTTAAAATCTTAAATACAGTAGAATATATATGCTGAAGTTGCATGTAAATCTGTATACCACATATAGAACTTAAAACAAAAAGGATACCAAAGAAATATGAGCTATATTAAGGAATTTTCTACATAATTTTTCCCATTTTTTTCCTGTGTGGGAAATGAAAAGAAGAAAGAAAAAAGAGAGTCACAATAGAGCAGAATAAAATAGTAGCAAATTTCAAATTTTTGACTTAGAATGATCACATGAATTACTAGAAGGGAAAATGAAGGCTGGTATTCAGTTTGTTGAAGGAAAAGATTGCATTCTCTCCTCCTCTGTCCTTCATGGTTTGGCTCATTCCTAAGCCAATGCTTCTCCAAGTGTAGCCCATGGATAAGCAACACAACCTGCATCACCTGAGGGCATTGGTACTGCAGAATCTGAGGCACCACCCCAGTTCCACTGAACCAGAATCTGCCATTTAGCAAAGCCCCGGATGATCTACGTGGCCTTTAATATTTGAGAAGCACTGTATCCACGGGAACTTTTACCAACAATCAGGAAAAAGAAGAAAGATATTGAATATCAACCCCAGTGGTTTCAAGTGCATGGATTAAGACTACAGTGACTTTAGGGTTTAAAACTAGGAGACCTCTGGGTTAATAAATTTCTCACCCATTGACCTGACAGATGAGAAACCACATAATTCATCAGCAACAATGAGCATCTTCAGGTGAACTGATTGCTCAATAGCAGAGACTGAACAAGTTGAGTCTTGAAATGAGATTGTAAGGTCTAGGATGCCAGGGACTGTACCTGGCACAGCGCACACACACACACAGACACACACACAGACACACACAGACACACACAGACACACACACACAGACACACAGACACACACACACACACACACACACACACACAGACACACACACACACAGAATCCCTTTTGGATAAAACTTTGTTATGGGAAAGGCCCAAAGCCGGCAATCCTTTGGTTTGGGAAAGTCCTATGATAAAGGATGATCTACAACATAGGCCCCTGGGAACAATTTATCCACAGAAGTATCCAGAAGGAAACAGAAGATCAACAGCTTGCTAGCCTTGATAATGAGTCAATCCCAGGGTTAAAATGAAGTTTGCATTGCTTTTCTTTTCGAGATACCAAATGCCAGTGTCCGGGCTTTTTCTATATCTTAACTGAGCCTCCCTGACCCCCCTCAATCAAATCCTTCTCGCCTTGAATCATTCCATAAGGACTTCCTGACTTAGTAACTAGCTAACATAATAAAATGCATATGCTAGTCATTTCCTAAAAATGAATAACATTAATTTTGGGAGACAATGTCCTAATCCAAATGTGTGCCAGTAATGGAAGAATGATCCATTTTCCTGTCCCACTGGTAGGAAGAGGTACTTTGTGATAGTTGAGACAAATGGTGACTCTTAAGGCACTGGGTTTAAGCTGCTTGAGTCTGGCCAGTTGATGTTATTACATTTTAATCTTTAGATAAATTAATAAAGCTAAAAAATATCTTTAGCCTGCCAATAGTTCCCATTAAAAAGGTTTGTACAGACATTAAAATTATGTTAACAGAATTCAAAATGAAAGAAAAATAATTATTGTGCAGTCCCTCTATTTCAACAAGCCAAATCATTTTCATTTTTCTCAAATGAAAGAAAAATAATTATTGTGCAGGCCCACTATTTCAACAAGCCAAATCATTTTCATTTTTCTCTATTTCCTTCTGGTCTTTTACAAGCAGTGTCTTTTTTTAAAGTCTAATTTCAGAAATGACATCAGTACTAATTGTCCCTGGCTTTGCCAACCCCACTACAGTCACAGATATCTGCCACCAGTAGGCTTCATTCTGCCTGGTTCCAGAGCCAACTCTGTACTAGACAGGCTTCAAGCCCAACACAGGCAGGTGGTGCTATATTGGTGGGTGTGGGGTGATGGGGATAGAAATTATTATTGTCCATTAAATATTTAAACTCTTTAAATTTTTATGTATAATAAATAATTCTGAACTCTTCTCATGTAGCTCTTCGCTTAGTTTGAATTATTTCTTTAGGATAATTTACTACCAGTGAGATGATGAGGTTTAGAAATGCAAACATCTTTGTTGCTCTTTAAATATTATGAAAATCTCTTTCAGAAAGCACTTTTTGCTCCATCCCTAAGGGTTTGGGGTGGGGATGGAGGCTGGCATTGGAAAGTTGGAAGAACTCCCCAGGGTGTTCTGATGCACAGCCCTGAGTTGAAACTACCAGATGAGTATGATGTTTTCACTGCAATCAAACTAGCTTTGGTATTAACATTTAAATACTTTTTTTTAAATTTAGTAACTATAAGTATTCCCTTAATCCCTTATTTTTATAGCTTTAACTGACATACATTTATTTCTACAGAATGTGCTGTTTTCTCCTTTTAGCTCTACAGTATGTTGAAAAGTGAAAAATAATTGAAGCAACTGTAAGTTACACCTTCTCCAGGATGCTTCTTTCATAGTCAGTCTCAACTCTTCATATGGGATAAGAAGAGAGAAAATGACTTAGCTTGAGGACAGAAATGTAGGGACATGGGCAAGGAGAGTGTTTGTCCTTGACTCCAAAGAAACCCTCTGTGGAATCCTGGACTCTGGAAATACCATGAATGCACTGCTCTCCACCAACTGAAAGGGGCAATGCACATTTTAAATTGTGCCTCAAAGTCAGAGGGTATCACCTGACATAATACTTCAATCTGAATAACAAGGACTTGCTGGGGAAAAACTCTTACACTTAAATATCCTTTCAGAAAGTGAAGTGAGAAATGCTGGTGGTGGCATTTCTTTATAATGAAGCGGAGCTGTAGGCTTTCTGGGTTTCGAATCTTTCCTGCCTGCTGAGCCTGGCCAGGGGCAATAATAAGTAGATATTTCATGCCACCATTTTTTCCTCTTTAGGTTTTAGTGATGACTAGGCCCAGACAATGGAAAAGCCCTTCAACTGTTCCTAGAGGGGAAAAATGCCAAAAACTACAGGAGAAAATAGTTTATAATTTGCTTAGGATTTGAGGCTTTCAAAGACCTTTTCAAGCAGTTATTAATTAATCAAAAAGAGCCTGAGTAAGGTAGACATTCTTAATATTTCATTAAAAGAAGGGGAAAAAAAGGAAAGAAATCTAGTGTTACAGAAGAAGTAGATTTGAAATAGCCCAAAGAAGCAGCCACTGTTTTGGCTCTGTGTTGGGAATGATGGAAAATGTAGTTATAACTTTATCACAAATTTGTTTACAAATAGTAATAGGTTGTCTAGATAGATGGCAGTGCATTAATGCTCTGGAATTTTTCTGGGCAGGGTGATATCTCTTTTACATTCTTAGAAACTATCACAAAGTAGGTACACAATAAGTGTCATAAGACATTGTCTTAACACAAGTCATATATTAGTTTATCAGGCGCTTACTAAGTCAAAAGTAGCAGAGATCTATAGAGTGGGTGAGTTGGATAAAGAAGAGAATAGATGGGAAGAATGATAATAAGACAGAGAGCGATATAATCTTGTGCAAAGAGCACAGGCACTTAGGGGCCAGATAAAGTTGGGTTCAAGTTCCAACTATGCTACTAACCTAGTTGTATAATCATAAACATATTACTTAAACTCTCTGCTTTCAAGTCTCCTAATCTATAATAGCTGTTAGTAGCTAGTGAATAAATACTAGTTTTCTTTCCCCCTGAAATCAAAGAGAACTAGTTGGTTAGGGTGCTTCAGTTTCCTTGACTAGAAAGCCATAGTACTGGAATCAATGACCCTCGTGTTCCTTCTCACTCCAAGAGGTCTTTAATTCTACAATTTATTCACGTAGCAGAGCTCAGTTTCCTTAGTATATCACAGGGATATGTTCCTTGTGATTAAATTTCAAGGACTGCCCACAGACTGATGGAAGAAATTTTTATTTCTGTTAGGGCAAGAGTTCTCAGAACCCCACAAGTCCTACCATGTCAGTGACATCCGTTTTGCTTCAAGGAAAGACTCTGTGCTGAGACTTCCCTGCAATTATAGAGGCAAATCTGCTAGAGAAATTGCTTCTGGATCCGTGTCTTCTGTTATTTTTACCAAACATCTCTGTGCTTGCTTGAAATGCCCCAAGTGATGTATTTCTTATCACATCCATCATCACTGGTAGATCTGGTAATCTAACTCACAGACGGCATCCAACAGGCCAGTGTATGCCACAGGGCGGGCCACACGAGAGGTCTGTCTTCTGCTCTCTTAAAGATTTAGGATAGTGATAGGCCAGGAATGGGAAATGTCAGGAACACATGCCATTGCTGCCTTTCCCTGCCAATGGAATATATCCCTGATAGACCAGGGTTCTCTCTCACTGAACTAGCATGAAGCCTTGGCATCCTCCTTAACGTGTTGCTCTAAGCAGGCAGTACAAATTGGGGTTGGAAGTTAATATGAAATCTTTGGCTTTCCTTGCTCTAGAGTCATTTTAACAACTGGGCTCAAGTTGCAAATTCAAACTGTGCAAAATAAGAATAAAGAAATAACTAAGACATTCGCAGTGCCATTCATCTGTAGAAAATTAATATAATCTGGAACTTGTAGGAATAGACCTCAGCAGGCCTGAGGCCTCATCCTGCTATGGAGATGGTCCATTTGGGAAATAGAGCTTAGGCAAGCACAGAGGTTCTGGAATTGTTACCAATTACTTGCCTCAGGCAAGTAACCAGAACTTGCCTGAACTTATTGTCAGGAGGTGCCAAGGGTGTTCAAAACCCCATGAGACTAGAAAGGAGAGCTTTTCCAAAGTTCTTATAGGATCCTCACCTCAAGAATATGGTGGAAGCAGTGGTATCAGGGTCTTTCTGGGTCCCAGAAATCCAGGGCACCTTGGTCTTCTCACCGGGAACACTGAAGTGTCTCCAACTTTGCGTAGTTTGTATTGGGAAGCTTATCCTGCATCTCCCTGAGTGGAGCTCACTCTAGTCTACAACCGTTGGCATTTTTCTGTCAAATCTCATCACCATCACTTTGCTGGCTACCAAGCAGGCGCACAAACACAAACAGATCTTTATATGGTCAGATCTGGCCCCAAGCATTCCCTCCCAGAAGTAGAAGTGACCCAGAAGAAGAAATGAAAAGCTAAACCATCCATATCTTCCTCCAGCCGCCGTGCTGAGGATGGAAACTTTCCGTGGGCCTGTATGTCACGTATTTGTGCTTGCCTACTTGAACGCTGAATGGAAAAAAAAATGCTATCTACTCACATACGTACAAAAGTGTAGTCCACTTAGGGAAAAAAAGGCAGAACAAATAAGGCAAGATATATTTTTAAAAGAGGTGAAAGTTAAAAAGAGAAAAGCAGGCGAGAAAGGGATTCTAAACACTTGACAGTAGGGATAGCCTCTTACTCTTTTTGAGTTTCCAGGGCTCCCACAAAGCCTCAAATGTATTAGCCCAAGAATAAATATTTGTTGGGCCAAAACTGAATAGAGGAAAGGGAGAGCTAAGGACACAGAAAAAATGAGAAAGGAAGATTTTTACACCATACCTCTTTTTTTAAAAAAAGTCCACACAATAATGAAATAACGTGTGGTGCCTAAAGGAACCCACAAGAATTTCTATGCGGACTAAGAACCTCAGAGAGTTTAACTTTTCAAAAAATAAAATAAAATTGGCAGCCTGAAGTCACATAAAATGAATATATAACAAAGTTCTTAAAGTTCAAATTGTACCATCATGTAGAAGACCTTCAAAATTTCTTGGAAAAGTAAATCTCTACTTCAACAGTAAACTTTGTAGCTACTTGAAAATGGAAAAAGAAAAAAAAAAAGAGAGCTCCTTCTCAGTCTGTGCTGGGGAAGAAAAGACTATAAGTATTTTAAAGCCAACTTCTAGAGGGCACATCAGGATTAGAAAGGATGTAATAAAAGATCCCCTTACAGCTCCCTGAAATATATGACGGTATTTCAAGGAATCTGGCTGAGACTGACACTGACTCTCATTTGAGACTTTAAAATAGAAGACAAACTGTCCCAGCTTTCAGCAACCGCTTCATTGTTTCAGAAGGTATATACCCACAGGTATAGTTTCCTACCTTCTCTCCTATTTCCTGTACCTCAAATGCAACTGCCTTGATGAGGTAGCCCTGGCCTCACCAATAGATAATTCTCACTTTTTAATCACCTCTTCCCAGTCTGAAGCTGCCATCTGTCCCTTCTAGAAAGGAAATATGAAACTGCAGTAGTAGAGAGCTTTATTTGTTAAAGAATTTAAAGGAGGGCTTCCCTGGTGGCGCAGTGGTTGAGAGTCCGCCTGCCTACGCAGGGGACACGGGTTCGTGACCCGGTCCGGGAGGATACCACATGCCACGGAGCAGCTGGGCCCGTGAGCCATGGCCGCTGAGCCTGCGCGTCCGGAGCCTGTGCTCCACAACGGGAGAGGCCACAACAGTGAGAGGCCCGCGTACCGCAAAAAAAAAGAATTTAAAGGAACATTTTTATATAAATATTTTATACATATTTTTAAATGGTCAAAGCACAAAATTAGATCATCATTATCATACAAAAGCTTTTTAACATTAGCACATACATGTCCTAAGGTAAAAGTTTCATCATCTGTCCAGGTCATGATTACTCCTGATTACTCCATTTCCTTCACTCATTCAGTCAGTAGCCAAGTCAGGTCTGGTCTGTTCTTTCTCCAAACCATCCCTTCTCTTCATAGGAATCCCTCTTCCTTAGATCTAATCAACACTCTCCCAGGCTGTTACAGATCCGATCTGATAAGGCCATAGCCCTCCTAAAAGCCCATCAGTGTGGTGTCCTTTTGTCCCCTGGGTAAACTTCTTAATCAAAGAGGCAATGCCCTTCCTGACCTGGCCATTGTTAACTTCACAAGTCTCTTCTCCACGCTAAACTTTTCTAGACTTTTACATGTGCTGTTTGCCCTGTGTAGGATGTCCTGATCCACTAAAGCTAAGTTAGGTGGCAAACCCAAGGGCTCTTATAGTATTTTCATCATGGCAGTAATAGCACAGTACTTTGTGTTTATTTGTCTTATCCTATGGAGGCTCTTTAATACAAGTAGTGAGTCTCACTTTTGTTTCTAACACCAGAACACTGGCAGATAGTAGTTAGGAAATACATATTTGTTAAATAGATGCTCCTGATATCTTTAGACTGGACGCTGTGAGTTCACAGAATAGTTATAGTCTAATACAATTACAATCGTGTTCTCAGCTGGCCCAGAAGCAAGCCAAAATGCACTATTCCATGTCTACTCCAAGCTTTCTCAATGACAAAGAAAAAAAAAAAAGAATAAGGCTATCTAGCCTGTTGAAAGAACCAATGATCAAATAGTAAAATATAGTTGCCAGCTGAAAAACTGAGTTGAATAGCCCTGGTTACTCAAAGATCATGTGGAAGAATAAATACAATCTTAAATTATTCCATTTTGTGAAAAGCAAGTTTATGTAACCATTAGAAAATGTTGCTATATGAAATCAGGTTGACCCATAAATTTGAGATATCACATTTTTCTTATCCTTACACAAACTCTCTTAAAAATCACATTTTTAGTGCCAAGAATCAGCTTTTTTTTTTTTGGCCACACTGCACGGCCTGTGGGATCTTAGTTCCCCGATCAGGGATCAAACCCTTGTCCCCTGTAGTGGAAGTGTGGAGTCTTAACCATTGGACCACCAGGGAAGTTCCAAGAATCAGCTGTTTCTATTCCTGAAATCGTCACCAGACAAGGAGGAATGTGAAGACACAGGCCAGTCATGTATCCATCCCTGTGGGAAGGCCAACACAAAGGACAGAAGCTGAGACCCCTATGTGGACTGTTTCATGGGTCCTATCCAAGAGGAATAGGAAAACTGTGGGATTTGGAAAAAGTTAAAGTATCCAAGCTAAAAGAAGTTGGGATACAGAGATATGGCAGAATGAGGGAAATTGGAGGGTTTCTTGAAAAAGTATGAGCACTGATTAGGATAATTAAATAACATTTATTCAAGGGCTATCTGTGTAAGCAACAAGATTTTCTACACCAGAAGAAAATCTACAAAATCTACAAAAAGAAAATCTACACCAGAAGATCTGATCATTAGTTTTTATACTAGCTTGTCATTAAAATGACTTAAATATAAAAGTTGTATTTTAGACAAGCAAAATCTATCTGAAGTTTCAATATACACTGTGTAATTTTGTGAGACAAATGGCTCTGTCTCTGATATAGCAACTGCAATATGTCCTTTCAATTCAGTTCAGAGTTCTTGAAGGGTGGTGCAGTGATTTTCAAAGTAAATCAATAAAATTCCACACCATTTTAGGGCCTATTCTTGAAAAAGAAGTTAAATCCCCTGCGTAAATTCAGATCATTTCCCAACATAGTTTCCAAAATGAAATGAGCAAAATCAAAATGTCCCAAGTACCATGAAGAGAGTTACCACTATTTTATACTTCAGTTTTGAAAAACAGAACCCTTTATCACTTTGTAGGGAATCTTAGAAATGAGGATCTCACTTACCTAAGTTTTATACACAAAATATGCAAATCTTGAAAAAGCAAAATAGGAAATATTCTTTAGGGGGCAGCTAACAAATGGAACAAACTCCAAAATGAGATTGCAAACAGATTTAACCATAATTTTATTATTCAACTCTAACACGCAATAGAGAAAAATGCCAAGCTCCTAAAAGAAAACACATTCTTTAAAAAAAAAAAATCACACAAACAACAACAAAAAAATCACACTAGCTTCCAAATATTCTGTTTCTATTTCTATTTTTTAGTTATTGGTTTCAGAAGTGAGTCTATGTATTAATTGTGCTTCTTCCTTCCTCCCTCCCCACACCGTGGTGGGCCACACACTGTACACGAACATCTTAAAGAGAGCAATGCATGTGAATTCCTAATGCATGCTCAGTCACAATGCCATGTTCAAAACTGGAAAAGCGTTCTTCTGGAAGGTGAGGGAAAATATATCTATATTCTAGCTTCTGCTAGGCTAAATGACAGTAACTGAATATTTTTAAATTAGATGGTCAAAAAGTCCTAAGAGAGAATTTCTATGTGCTTTTCTTGAACTCTATGCTGCTTTCCTTGAAGAGCAGTTGCAAAAGATAGGAGTTTGGAGACAGAAGACTTGGCTTTAAAACAGGACTATGTTAATTATCGCTTTTACGACCTTAAAATAGTCGCTTCATAACTACCTAGTTTTCTCTGCAGCAGTATTGGCAATATATCACACATCCCCTATCAGGATAAAATGCTAAGCAAATAATAATTAAGCCTGAATTGTTTCACTGAGTTTCTAGGATTACTTTCTTGGTCAAAATAAATGTTGCCCCGTCTCAGTGTCAATTCTGTCTCTGAACCTTTGTACTTTGCATACCTGCCTTCCTCTGAAACTCTGAAGACCTCAAGATGGTTTGGGATTTGGATAGGTAATCCTAAGTAAACCCTGCCTCTTAAAAATGAGAAGTTACAATAGATTCCCTCTTCTACTCCCCCCACTGCCGTCCCCCCATAGTTATGAAAACCTACACGGGATAGAGATGGAGATAGAGTTATTCAAAACCACATTTAATTATAAGGAAAGTAATTAAAAGGGAACCATGGGGAGAAATCCATGATATTTTAAAATCCATTTTTTTCTTCATTTGGGCAGCCTTAATCCAGCAATAATTACTTTTTTTTTTTTTTTTTTTTTTGCGGTACGCAGGCCTCTCACTGTTGTGGCCTCTCCCATTGCCGAGCACAGGCTCCAGACGCGCAGGCTCAGCGGCCATGGCTCACGGGCCCAGCCGCTCCGCGGCATGTGGGATCCTCCCGGACCAGGACACGGAACACGTGTCCCCTGCATAGGCGGACTCTCAATCGCTACGCCACCAGGGAAGCCCAATAATTACTTCTTTTCCTCTGGTTGGCTACCTGCATTTGCATATACGCAGGACAAATGACATTAGGGTATAGTCACATCTACAATGTAACAGATGCACCCAAAGCTATGGTCAGACTCTGAGAAGGTCCAGATTATTCCAGTCAAAAACTTGGGCACATATTAAAGTTTATGTTTGAGAAATCAATGTTTTTAGCATTCAGTAAAAAAGAATACAATATCATTATGAGCTTTCTTCTTTATTTTCTGTCTTGAGCATTATCTTTACTGATCTCTTTTCAATATTTCCAAAGGCTTTGCCCTTTTATCCTCTGTGTTTTGGTGAGGAGAGAACATGAGGAGTAGAAGATCCACCAGCTGCTCAAGAGCCACTGGCTGGAGACAACTGAGGGGAAAGGGAAAATCTGAACACATAATCTGCAATGAACTCAGTTGATTGATATGCATTGTTTTATTTCCATGTTTAGATGTTTCATAATTAACTTATGTAGCTCTTTGATGCCCTTAAGAAAACTGTTGATTTTGCTAATTTGATTCAAGTAAAGGAATGGAATAAAACCATCAAAAAAATAAGTATAATTTAGTCCCTGCTTAAGCAAATTTCTTCTGTAAAGGGACATACAGTAAATATTTTAGGCTTTACAGGCCATATAATCTCTGTTACAACTAGTCAACTCTGCCATTATGGCCTGAAAGTGACCATAAGGGCATGTAAAAGAATGGGCATGGCTGTGTTCCAATACAACTTTACTTATGGAAATTTATATTTCATATAATTTTTACATCACAAAATACTTTTCTTTTGATTTTTCTCAATCATTTAAAAATGTAAAAATCATACTGAGCTCAGCAACTGTATAAATCTGGTGGTAGGCTACATGTGGCCTACCAGCCAGAGTTTGTCAAGCCTGGTTTAATCTCGCTGGTCTAGTTTAAGTAGGAGCTGTAAAGCAGTGACCAAGGGTCACTCATGTTCCCAACTGAAGAGTTTCATAGAGGTAACATCTTTCAGGCTTGTTTTTTGAGAGAAAGTTAAACAATGTAGTCTACTAATGCAAGTCACTCTAAATTATTTTTTACCAGTTAGTTTGAAAAAAATTTCAGTGCATTAATTTTAATCACAAAAATCATTAATGCAGACTCTGTTTCAAGTTCAGCAAAATTTTGTTTTCTGAGATCATCCTTTAAGTTTTGAAGCTTATGTACCCCAACACCTCAAAGCTTTTCACCTCTGCTAAAGTAATCAAAGCCCACAGTTTCATGGAGATTGAAATGGGGGTGAGGAAGGAAAAGTAGAAGGAATGGAATTGGCTTCCTGTCTATCTTATTTTGCTAAAAGATTCAGAGATGTATATGTCTATCATTCTCTCTCTAAACTGAAATATTTTAACACAATATTATCAAATAATTCTATTATCTTTGGGAAAAACTAATTTCTTAACCCACTGATCAAACTTGATTTTTTATTGCTACTATCATTTTCAATGTTCCTTTAAGCTCTATCTGAATCATCCACAGGACAATTTCATCTTTCCTTTAAATTTCAATTTGCTTAAAGTCCTTGGATCTCTTTGAAAGTGTGTTGACTCTGTGGCTGATAGTCTGTTTATTACAGTGACTATGGTTGGTGCCTTGTCAAGGAGTGCACAACCCCACTATTAAAAAAGGATTCACAGTTCATACTGGCAGTTTTACCATAGAAATGGATAAGTCCCTAGTCAACTGCTAAAAAAAAAACAAAAAAAAACCCCACACAAACAACAACCACCACACAGATGACAACAAAAACAAAACAAAGCCAATTAACCAGTTCCTTTGGCTCCCCTGATCTAGCAGCTAAGTATATTAGGGAAATGTATATACCCTAATATCAGTGGTATGCTGGTTAATACTTTAAAAACCAGCTGTCTGGGGAGAAGAGCCCTGATCTGTAGCTTTTGCTGATTTCTATGGTGTGACTATGCCCACCATGCCCAATTTTAAGCTACGAATGTGACATATTTGAATGCAGAATTGGGGAAAGATGGATGCAATTGGCTTTTACAAACCAGTATGAGCTAGCTCCAGCACATCACTGCCTGCTACTGTATTAAGAAACTATAGTAATTTTTCTCCCTATATCTAAAAGAGAAACCGAAAAGCATAACTCCTTCCTATATTTACTTAAGCAAAATGTAAAATAAAAATGCATGGTGAAATATAATTGTATAAATGTACAGTTATAAAAATAAAATCCTCTAAATGATTAAAAGATGGAAAAATATTGGACTTTAAATACATCTTCAGGATAACTTACAAATAAAGAGCTTGACACTTTATAGTTTTTAGTAAGTTCAAAATTGTTACATACAACGAGGGGACATCTAGTAGAAAGATGATCATTTACATCAGTAGAAGCTAATTGTTAAGACATAACCTTTCATTAGATATATTTTCTCTTTCAAATCTTGACAATTCAACTATAATCTCAAAATGCATTTCTTTTATGTGTGGCTTTTAAATTCTTTTTTTCCTCAATATTAACTCTTTACAGTACACCGTGGCTTTTATGAATAAATTTGATTGATTGAAATGACTCATGTAGTCTAAAAGGGGCAAGAACACCCTGCTATTTTATTAATATTGATTTGTAACATGAGTGGTAGATGTTTATGGCAAGGAGAGAAGAAATCTATAGCTTCCTTGTAGAACTGAGTCCCTAAAGTTTATCCAGCTCAGTGAAAGACTTGCCTCTTGTTAAGATATTTATTGTTTATCTTGCCTTTCACTAGTTAGAACAAAAACACTTTACTTGTTCTACGTTCAAGTGGGGGTATCAGTATGACAGTATACGTAACCTAGGTATAATAAGATCAAAATGTAAATTCTCACTGGATTTAGGGTACACACTTTAAAAGTAAAATCTCTTTATTAGGATGAACCGTGCCTGTTGGTGACTGAGGCTATATTTAGACTATAGTTAGTAGCTTAACAACTTATCCAATCTTAGATATTCATATTTACAACCTAATTTCCAGGTTCTACAGATCCACAGTGGACATCAGCCAGTGTGTTTATTTAATAATATATTTATAGGAATTGAAAAGGGTAGCAATGATATGGAAAAGTACCCTTTGAGGGAAAGTACCAAATCTCACTCTCTCAATTTAACATGGTAGTTCTTTAGCGAAATAGTAGGTGCTTGAAGATTTTGTTACAAAGACATCTAGGTGCTACAAAGGTGATGATCTCTACTAGGATTCCCAGAAGGGAAAGCAGTGAGGCTGAATCTTGGGGGATCTTATTATGAGGCAAAAAAAGTCCAGAAAGATGGTAAGAGTTTAAAAATATGTAAAAAACAAAAGAGTAAAAAATCATAGATTCAATGGAATTGAGTTTCCAAAAGGAAGTAGCTAAGTGCAAAAGAGAAGTAAGGTACTTGCTTGTGAGTGACAGAACATTGGTCTGACAAAGAAGATCTTTGGGGACCCTGGAAACAGCATTTGGTAAGGCATAAGAATAATTATTGTGAAAATTTGATGGGATATATTTACTAGTAGGTTTGGGAATCAAGGCAGGTTGGGAATACCAACTGACAATCCAGTTCAAGGAAGGGGAGAAGGGAGTGTGACAAGGAAGGAAGTATCTATTTGAGTGAAATGAGAATTGAAGTCAAGGTCCCTTGCTGAGGAAGAATATGATTAGGTGAGAAAAGGGAGTGGGAGTGATGCTATATAAGAAGGCTGGATTGAAAGAATTGGAGATTTCAGGGCTGAGAGGCACCTTATAATGATGTATGCCAATGTCCACTGGGTGAATGGGAACTACAGTCCAAGGTTGGAATGGAAAAGAAAATGAAAAGCAGAGGTAATGTCAGAGAATTCCTAATAGAGCATATACCAACTTTGCTCCACATGCCTATATTTTGTAAACCAAACAAACACATGCCAACTAAGGTCCTAAATACTAGGGAAGTAAAATGCCTTTCCAGGGCATGGGGAATTCACATAAGCAATCCCCAAGCCTTGCTACACTGGAGATGGAAGCCTATCTACTTCTTTCAGATACTTCACAGCAGGCTATTTGGAAGACTCAACTTAAAGGAGACGTCCTATTTCCCAAAACCAAAGAGACTTTTATTCTACATACTATAAACCTCCTAGTTCTCAGACGGACCAGCCTGACAGTAATTACTGGGTTCTGTGTACACTAGGCAGAATAATGCTCTCCAAAGATGACTATGCCCTAATCCTGAGAACCTGTGAATATGCTGCCTTCCATGGCAACAGGAACTTTGCAGCTGTGCTATCCAGATAGACCTAATCTAGTCACATTAGTTCTTAATGAATCCCAGCCCCACCACTGCAAGAAACTGAATTCTGTCGGCAACCTGAAAAAACAAGGAAATAGGTTTTACCGTAGAGCCTGCAATAACTAACGCAATCCTGCTGACACTTGATTTTAGACCAGTGAGACCTGTGAAAGACTTTCTAATTCCTTGACTATAAGATAATAAATATGTGTTATCTTAAGCCACTAAGTGTGTGGCAATTTGTATGGCAGCAATAAAAAAATTCATATACTGTATGACTGAAGTATCTATTAGAGTGTATCTTTACACTCAAATAAGAACATCAAAGAAGATCTTCCAGGACAGTGAACGACTTGGAGACTCCTTCCCCCACCCCAAGTGGTTGGAAAACTTATCAGCTACCAAGGACTACTCCATTCTTATAAACTTGAGTCTCTGAGATGAATTGTGCCTGGCAATGAGCTTGTATGTCTTCCTTTTACCTCTTGGTAAGCCACTATGCTCCATTGGTTCCCTGGCTTCTGCTCAGGTTCCTGTTAGGTGTTGTGCTAGATGTCGGCATCCAGTGGGACCAGAGTAGCTATATAATGGTAATAATAATTATCATACTGTTGCATTATTATTATTGCAATACTCCGTGATAGTGTTACAGTGGAACTCAATACCAAATCCAGTATGTCATAAGAGAGAAAGCAACCAGTTTGGGAAGGGGAGGAAAGAGGACACGGAGGTGCTTCATGGGATTTTAAATAGCAAATAGGAGTTTGAAAGTTGGATAAATTGGCAGGATGTTTCAGGCAGGAGTAGGGGCACAAGTAAAGGCACGAAGAGGGGGAATGACTTTGGTTCCGTCTCATTCACATCCTGCATGAAAAAGAATGAAGGGTATAAGTGGCAGGAGGCCAAAGATGTTGTTAGATAAATATTCAGAGTTCATATCACACAAAACTTTTTATGACGTGAAAAGGAGTTTGGGATTTATAAACAATAGGCAAGCTACTATAGAATTTTAAGCAGAGGAAAACAAAATTGTATTTATGCTTCTGGGGCAGCATAAAGGACAGATGGAGGTGGGTTAAGCAAGAAGTAAAGAAACAGGTTAGGAGCCCATACAATAATGATTATACAAAAAAAGATCAAGGATTAAGGCAAAGTGACAGACATAAGGTGAAGATCTGAAAGTACTTAGAATGTGTAGGATTTGGTAACCTGTGGTGAGGATGAATGAGGAAAGAGTCAAGGACCATCATTAATCATCACGGTCATCACCATAATTAATTTTTGCTGTGTCTTAATATATGCTCGTCACTATGTTAAGTATTTAACTTGGATTATATCATGTGACCTGCACAATAATACTAAGAGAAAGGTATGATTCTTATATCCATTTTAAAGATGGAAAAACTGAGATTTAAAGAGGTAAACTAACCTTTTCAAAGTCACACTGTTAGTATGAGAGCCAGATTCCAAATCATGGCAATTGACCTCAAAACCCACTTACTACAAAAGCTGTGCTCTTAACCACTATGTCATTGCCCACAAGGCTTACCCCCATGTTAATGGCTTGGATGACTGGGTGGACGGGGGTATCTCTAACTAGAAAAGCCAGAAAAGAGAGATAAATAGCTTGAGGCTGGAAATATATTCAATTTAGGATGTGGGTTTGAGGTGTTAGGAGACATCCAGGTGGAGAGCCAAAGGGCCCTTAGATATTGGGATCTGATTTCTCAGAGAGTTGTGGAAGGGAGATACTTGTTTCCTGTCTGAAGCTCAGGCTGGGTCAAAAATTAATGTAACTAGCAGGTATACAAGAGGCAGGGGCCCAGGAGATTCATAGCTGTAGTATAGATTCACTTCAGATATTAAAAAAAAAAAAAAAAAAATTCCCCAAATTTCCAAGGTAGTACAATATCGCCACCTACTGCAATGACTGTCAAGGACAATATATCTTCTGAGTCAGCTTAAAACCTCACTGCTGCTTATGGCAGTAACCCTTTGGCACTCTTCACTTCCCCTTCCCCTCTACTTGCTGCAGTCACTGTTGTCTGTTACCTCACATTTGCCTGTCTCGTGGTTCCTGAACCATAATTGGGATATAGAGCTGGGTAGGAACCCCACATGAGTAGAGAGATATGGAAGTCATAGTAAGCGTTCAAATTTATAGATGTTATGATATAATGTCTTATGTCTCTCATTTCTTAACTGTCATTTTCTTTTTTTGTTGTTTTGTCTTTTCCTGGTTCTGAATAGTGTGCTGATACATTAGCCTGCGGGAAGTTATACACTTTTTGAAACTCAAGTTTTCTCCTCTGTAAACTGGGGCTACTGTTAGTTACCTAACAGTGCTATTCTGAAGTTTAAAAGAAAATGATGCATACCAAACATGTATAGGAAAATCCTAATAATGTTTTGTTCCTCTCACCCTTCTTCTGGCCAACCCACATTTAGAAAGAATGCATCACATCTGAAAAAAGAAGTTGCCTAAAATGGAAACAGAGAACAGAGATGGCAAGAGCTACTGGAGGCCATGATATAGAAACTTACAAAGCAGTCTGTGTTCACAGGCCCAAACAGAAAAAGGGAACTAAAAACGAAAATACATAAAAAATGAAAATGCATAAAATAAGGCACTTGCAAAAAACTATTTAAATATGTGTAACAAACTCTGATATAAAATATATTTAAAATAAGTAAATACTAATAAAACAAAAATAGATGATTTCTCTCAATTATCAAGTTTCCACGATAAACAAAACCATTTCATTTATGTGCTTCAGTAGAACAGTGATGCAGGCGACTGTTACTTCCCCGTGAAGTCTGCTTCCAAAATGTAATTGCTCTGACCTTGGCTGTAGAATATGCATTCTGCTGTTTAGTGCACTTGCCTGCATATTCATTCATCAAGTATTTATTACTTACTGCTAGGTGTGAGGCAATGTGCTAGAAGCAATTTTGTCTTTTCTGCGCGATGGGCATTATTATGACTTGATTAGGACAGAGCTGGAGGGTTTATTTAGGGATAGCATAATTAGATTTCATTTGATCACTGGGTATTAGAAAGGACCAACCTTTCTGAATTTGAATATGTTGGATTTGAGAAGAGTCCCCAGGAAACCTCAGTGGGGGCCACTCACACCCACTATCCTGGTAAGCTTTGGGATTGTGCTGCGGAGGTTGGCAAATGGCCCGGAACATTGGCCAGGAGTAAATCATCCCCGCTGTTCAACATTTGTGGATGTTTCAGCTAGAAAAAATTGGATTCGGGAATTTTAGAGGAAAAGGTAAAGGTCAAGCTAGGCATACAGGTGAAGAGGGATGTACTGGGCAAAGGCATAATGTACATAAAAAAGAGAAATTATTTTAGGGTTGTGCTTTGACCAAATGCAATACACTGCAGGGATTTGAAACCCTTTTTCTCTATAAATATTTTAAATGATTTTCAGATTATTCAGATAACTTGAAAATCCAACAAAATACCACATCAAGTTACAGAGAATCTAGGGAGATATTATTAGCCTACAATGCTCCCAGCTGGGAACCAAGAGATCAATGTACGTATTTGCTACTTTTGGTTATTTAGTAACCATTGCATCTGATCAATAGTCCAAAAAATGAACAGTGTGCAGTATTACTGTTGTGTCCAGAAAGTTCACAGTGCTTTACTGACATTACCTGTCAACATTTCCAACATCTCTGTGTTGCGTGGAACAAGTGGTCTTGTTTCACCCTGTTTCTCACAGAACTAGACATGCAGGCAAGGCTTTGGTTGGAGAACAGGTCCTTAGCAGGAAAGAATAAACAGAAAAGGGGCCATGTCTGCTCATCTCCACTCTTTTCCAGTCTATACATTGTTCCCTTCAAGATAAACACTCAGTGATGAAGGATTCAATATTTATTTCCTTCAGTTTTTTTTTGTTTTTTTTTTTTGCGGTACGCGGGCCTCTCACTGTTGTGGCCTCACCCGTTGCGGAGCACAGGCTCCGGACGCGCAGGCTCAGCGGCCATGGCTCACGGGCCCAGCCGCTCCGCGGCATGGGGGATCTTCCCAGACCGGGGCACGAACCCCCGTGTCCCCTGCATCGGCAGGCGGACCCTCAACCACTGCGCCACCAGGGAAGCCCTCCTAGTTTTTTTCCCCAAAGTTATTTAATTGAATTCTCATTACAGGTGCAACCAATTCTTTTTCTATTTGTAGCTGAAAATTGCCATAGCACACAGATCCCGACCATATTTTAATGAAGACTTTTATTAGCACAGTGGCTCCTACTGCCACGTGTGAAGGAGCTCTCAGATTTTCCATTAGAGGCCACACTTTGGATGGGTTTATAACTTGGAAATAAACCTTTTCATCAGGTTGAAGTAAGGCAAAAATGTTTTAGCCTTAAGAGTGCTTTGTTATTTCATGATAATAAATCAATTTTCCTTCAAGGTCAGAGTGCAATAACAATTTGCCTCCAATGCTATCTCCTTGTATTTCTTCAGGTTTATATAAATGACCACCTTTCACACGTTTATATCTCCAGAAAGCATTTGTTTGGGGTCAGGGAAAAGGGTTCAAGAGTAAGGCAGCTGAACATTTTGTGCATGATGCTAATGCAATATCCAATAAGGGCGGTTAGATTTTACACTGTGGAGCATCTCTGTACCAAAGGCACAGGCTGCATCTCTGATCCAAGCAGCCTTTTCACAAATGCATTCTGTCAATCACCCAGGAAATAGACAAGCATGTGTGGGTGGTTCTGAATAAACCTCTCACCGCTCTCTGAAAAACAACTGAGGGGATAGGTCCCAGGAATGAGGGTCAGTATTTTGGTCTGAACACATGAAAGACAGTTCCCTGTGTGAAATGGGAATTTAAAAGGGAATTTCCTCTCATAGGCCAGGTTAATACAGAATGTTAATGGGGACAGCTTTTGGTTGCAGATTCCTATGCTATACTCTTTATAGGTAAGTGGAGTGACTGAAAATGATTACTGGGTAACCAGAAAATGATACCGAGTCCAAATAAACTCATATAATTTTACCTAATCATACACACACAGACACATGCTCACACACACACACACACACAAACAGTGAACACTTTATTTGTGGCAAAATCTCTCCTGATTCCCACAATTCGACACACTCTTTTTTATGTCTATGAGATTGAGGAATTTAAATGTTTTTTCGAGTCATTCAGAATTGGAGTTGGTTAGAGTATAAATTTATATACTGTATATCTTTTGAAGGATGTGTATTTTGTTGGATGCATCTGAATTAAACAGCTTTCTCAACCAGAACAACTAGTCCTTATTATTGGTACTGGCAGCCAAACAACTAGCATGGTTGCTGCCAGATCTCATGTTTGCTGTGTTCTTTTATTCCTTTTCATGTTTCGCTGTCTTTCAGACACAACCATCCTAGCTACCTTCTTTAACATAAATTGGACAGGATTTTAAAACATCATTTAACAACAATGAAAAACCTTTTGCTTCTTGACAACCCAGAGTAATGGATCCTTCTAAGGAGGAACAGGTTGCTTAAAAAACCGGCATGTCACATCTAAATGGTCATGCCACCGAGCTTTATGATAAAACGTATTAACCCTTTGGGATTCCTACACTGACCTCTATTTTGCTCTCTTTGTCACAGTCTCCAGTATAGCAGTAGCAGGTAGGTGGCTAGAGACTACAGTTATGCAGAAAGAGGACAGAGAAGCAAGATGGCTGCAAAGATGGGTAATCCACCTGTCAGCAATTCACAAACCTCCTCCCCTCAATAACCATCTTGTCATGCTGCCTATAGTCAAAGCTCCTTTTGCTTATATGCAGCTCTGACAATTATGCTTATTATTGCCATGATCTCAAAAAGGCAAATTATTATTATTATTCATTCCCATGTCCTACTTTCACCCTGAACAATTATGACTTCAGATGAGAAAAAACAGTTTCACATCAAAATGCTCAGACATTTATGGAAATACATAGCTGTCATTCTGCATAAAATTAGAAGCTTTCAACTTTGGTTTCAAAATCATTCTACATGCAAATAGTGAATACAAACAAAATATTTCTATAGCTGCTGTGGAATGTAGTATTCTACCCGAACAATAGGAAGCTTCCAGCCAAAGAAGTTAATTAACAACTAAATAACCCTGTCATGATAACCCTGTCTTTGTGCATGTCTTGTAAATGATGAGCTGTCAATAGTCCATATTCAAATGACAAAGAAGGTAAAAAAAATGAGGACCTCTGAGTTTTGGTTTTAACTGGGACACTGCAGAGTTGAAATACTTCCCAAAATCACAATGCCCTCTTCAACACCTGAAAAAAAAATCATGTAGGTACATAATGTAGAGAAAGACACACTTCACAATAACTTTCTGCTATCTATTATTTTAGGTAGAAGTTCTGGGGAATCAAATATTCATATTAATACATTTTCATACTATAATATACATTCATTCAAAAGATTAGCCTATATTGAAATGAGCATAACACAGAAATATGTTCAACACTCTTTAGTTTATCTGTGATGTCAAGAAGCACTTCAGTATCTTATTTTGCTTTAGGATAGCTGTTAATACATCAATTATTATTGGACTGGGAAGTTCAGATATGCTGATAATTGAGAGTCCTGGGAATAGAATAAAGAGGGTATTGTGATTCACAAAGATTCTATTCCCTGCCTCACATATGCATATCACATACACCAGCATGTTCCACTGTCACTGGCAATAAACATTTCCTATTGATGCTACATATATGCATTATTTTAAGGAATGAGATACAGTTAGAATATCAGTTAAAAGTCACTTAGAAAGTTCTAATTAAAGTTCATAAATTATTTCCTTGAAAAGAGCTCATATTTTGGCGATGATGGTAGTGGCTGAAGTGTTTTTTTTTTAATGTTGTTTTGAATTTTCAGAGTGAAATTTTTATAAATACAGATTGATAATTTTAAAAAACAGTTATTAAAATATGATAAAACTTGGAAAGATCTCTTTCAGAGCTGGCTATTTTTAGAAAGCCAAAAAATATGTTTCCCTAGTATATTTAGGAAATGGCTGTGCTTTAAGACTAACCATGGAAAATTAGAATTAAAATTATCCTCAATAGCAACATAATATATTGGATAGAGCACTGAACAGGAGTTGAGAGACTTGAGTTTCCTGTGAGAACTCTGTCTCTAATTAGCTGTTGCCCTTCACTTAAAGTTTTCAAAATTTTTGTGAGGTGGAGAGTGGGAATTGGATGACAGTTTTTACGACTTGTTCCAGCTCTAAATATAACATATTTATTTGATATTTTAGACAAAATTTACCAAATACTTTTTTATCAAGATCACTAGAAAAGTTAAGTCCACATTTTGACTGGATTTTGACTTAGCTAGTGGGAAGCAGCCGCATAGCACAGGGAGATCAGCTCGGTGCTTTGTGACCGCCTGGAGGGGTGGGATAGGGAGGGTGGGAGGAAGGGTGACGCAAGCAGGAAGAGATATGGGAACATATGTATATATATAACTGATTCATTTTGTTGTGAAGCTGAAACTAACATACCATTGTAAAGCAATTATGCTCCAATAAAGATGTTAAAAAAAAAAAAAAAAAAAAGTCCAGCATTTAGCTATGATGGTGAAAGAAGTCAAGGAAACAAAATTGAGAAAAGATGTATGAGATCTGAATTATGAACTATTTAGGCTTTTACTGATAAAATGCATTATTAAAATTATTTTTGCTTCTAAAATATTTTGCCTTATGTACAGTTTAAGGGCTTAGTTTATAATTTAAGTGCTATGGAAATCCTGAGAACCAGAGGGATACTTGCACTTGCCTCCTGTTTAATACTCTCTGTCTTCATAAGGAAAGAAAAATAATAGTTGGTAAAATTGACGAAAGTGTTAAAAATGTTGACTACGTATTAGAGTATTTCTGGTATTCAACATGCAAATTTAAAAATTTTTATACCTAACATTTATTTATTTATTTATTTATTTATTTATTTATTTATTTATTTGCAGTATGCGGGCCTCTCTCACTGTTGTGGCCTCTCCCGTTGCGGAGCACAGGCTCCGGACGCGCAGGCTCAGCGGCCATGGCTCACGGGCCCAGCCGCTCCGCGGCACATGGGATCTTCCCAGACCGGGGCACGAACCCACGTCCCCTGCATCGGCAGGCGGACTCTCAACCACTGCGCCACCAGGGAAGCCCCAATGTACATTTCTTTAAATAAAGAGGGGTTAACTCTTTCTTATAGATTTATTAATTACTTTTCTTGGCAGTGATTACTTCATGTCTTTGTCCATTTATCTTCTGAGTTTTAATATATTTCAGTATTTAATGCTTTAGTAATAAAGATTTGTATTTTTTAATATTTGCTGAAAACGATGTCTCAGACAACTAATTTTTTTTTCTTTCCTGCAGCTTATTTCTTCTCTGTGTTTTCTCTGTTTCCTGAGTTTTGATTTTCAGCATTTAAAAAATATTCAAGTGTTTAACTGAATATTTAGTGAATTGATAATGTTGACATACATTTTATTTCCTGTAGATACTTATCCCTTAATCACTTACTGAATGACCTTCCTTTTTATTAATGATCTAAAATTCTTATTTATCATGTATTTAATATAGTACATATATCAAATTCTTATATGTAACAGAATCTATTTCTAGGCTAACTATATAGCATTTACTATCTTAAGTATTTCAGTTTTGTCTTAAAGTGTTTCCTTGCTTTCAAACTCTAATATGGCAATGACAATAAACAACTTAGCCATTCCTTCACTTCTCAATCAATCTACTGTACCTAGCACAAGTACTTTGAGTTTCCTTTAAATAAAGTGCTTCAGATGAGCTGGACGGATATAATGTATTTATGAAAAAATAACAGAATACAGGATATGAATATTGTTCTAAATTGCGTGGGGAGTTGATTACAAAAACCACTTTAAAGAATAAAGTTGAGGTCAGGGAAAAATGTGCAACATAATTTCACAGTAAAACATTAATATTTGCTAGATTCCTCAGGAATGATCTTCAGAGGATTGCAAACAGTTGCGACAGTTTAGCTGAATCTTACTGTATTGGTAGATTATATATGTGTTCATCTGATTTTAATTTATATGAGATAAAAATACGTGTACAGAGTCTAGGGTTTTATGCATATACATACGTAGGAGACTTCCTTTCAGTTTCCTCTGTGTGTTATGGGTATATGTGGGTGTAAAAATTCCAGCTCACTCCAAAGTATGTAGGTCTTTATTAAGTAACCTAAATCAGAACTTCCCATCACTCACTGTTAACAATATGTTAGCCAATAGTACAGAAAGTGCTATATTTATATTTTTTACTTGAAGATCACTCTGAACACGGCAGGCCATAAATCTGAAACCACCTATATTCTAATGTGCCTCATTACAAATAGCACATAAGGGTAAAACTTTAAGACTAGGACAGGTAGTTTTAGCATGCCCAGAAATAGAAATTAGATTCTAGGAAACAAAGTCATAAATTGAAGTTGATCCCTTCTGTCCGATTTTTCTGGCTTATTTTTAATATTTAAAAATATCTATTTATAATTCTATCTCCTCCAGAGAATTCTTGTCAATTACAGAGAATTCTGTGTAAAGGCAATGTAAATTTATTATTTTTTTAATGCTGATCTAATTTCACAAGAAAGAAAATCTCTGAATTATCAAACACGTCAATAGGTTTAAAACTTAGAAAGAAAAAAGCATATCTACTTATAGACTACAGGTACAAAGTAATGAAACTTAAACAAAGTCTAGAGAATTTATCTATCCAGTGATGGTCTATATGCAAAATGCTATTCTGATGCTCAAAGCACTTTTTTTTTTTTAACATCTTTATTGGGGTATAATTGCTTTACAATGGTGTGTTAGTTTTTGGTTTATAACAAAGTGAATCAGCTATACATATACATATATCCCCATATCTCCTCCCTCTTGCGTCTCCCTCCCATCCTCCCTATCCCACCCCTCTAGGTGGTCACAAAGCACCCAGCTGATCTCCCTGTGCTATGCGGCTGCTTCCCACTAGCTATCTATTTTACATTTGGTAGTGTATATATGTCCATGCCACTCTTTCACTTCGTCCCAACTTACTCTTCCCCTCCCTGTGTCTTCAAGTCCATTCTCTACATCTGTGTCTTTATTTCTGTCCTGCCCCTAGGTTCCCCAGAACCTTTTTTTTTTTTTTTAGATTCCATATATATGTGTTAGCATATAGTATTTCTTTTTCTCTTTCTGACTTACTTCACTCTGTATGACAGTCTATAGGTCCATCCACCTCACTACAAATAACTCAATTTCATTTCCTTTTATGGCAGAATAATATTCCATTGTATATATATATATATATATATATGCCACATCTTCTTTATCCATTCATCTGTCGATGGACACTTAGGTTGCTTCCATGTCCTGGCTATCGTAAATAGTGCTGCAATAAACATTGTGGTACATGACTCTTTTTGAATTATGGTTTTCTGAGGGTATATGCCCAGTAGTGGGATTGCTGGGTCATATGGTAGTCCTATTTTTAGTTTTTTAAGGAACCTCCATACTGTTATCCATAGTGGCTATATCAATTTACATTCCCACCAAGAGTGCAAGAGGGTTCCCTTTTCTCCACACCCTTTTCAGCATTTATTGTTTGTAGATTTTTTGATGATGGCCATTCTGACTGGTGTGAGGTGATACCTCATTGTAGTTTTGATTTGCATTTCTCTAATGATTAGTGATGTTGAACATCCTTTCATGTGTTCGTTGGCAATCTGTATATCTTCTTTGGAGAAATGTCTATTTAGGTCTTCTGCCCATTTTTGGATTGGGTTGTTTGTTTTTTTGATATTGAGCTGCAAGAACTGCTTGTAAATTTTGGAGATTAATCCTTTGTCAGTTGCTTCATTTGCAAATATTTTCTCCCATTCTGAGGGTTGTTTTTTCATCTTGCTTACACTTTCCTTTGTTGTGCAAAAGCTTTTAAGTTTCATTAGGTCCCATTTCTTTATTTTTGTTCTTACTTCCATTTCTCTAGGAAGTGGGTCAAAAAGGATCTTGCTATGATTTAGGTCATAGAGTGTTCTGCCTATGTTTTCCTCTAAGAGTTTTATAGTGTCTGGCCTTACATTTAGGTATTTAATCCATTTTGAGTTTATTTTTGTGTATGGTGTTAGGGAGTGTTCTAATTTCATTCTTTTACATGTATGTGTCCGGCTTTCCCAGCACCACATATTGAAGAGGCTGTCTTTTCTCCTTTGTATATTCTTGCCTCCTTTATCAAAGATAAGGTGACCATATGTGCGTGGGTTTATCTCTGGGCTTTCTATCCTGTTCCGTTGATCTATATTTCTGTTTTTGTGCCACTACCATACTGTCTTGATCACTGCAGCTTTGTAGTATAGTCTGAAGTCCCGGAGCCTTATTCCTCCAACTCCATTTTTCTTTCTCAAGATTGCTTTGGCTATTTGGGGTCTTTTGTGTTTCCATACAAATTGTGAAAGCTTTTATTCTAATTCTGTGAAAAATGCCATTGGTAGTTTGATAAGGTTTGCATTGAATCTGTAGATTGCTTTGCATAGTACAGTCATTTTCACAATGTTGATTCTTCCAATCCAAGAACATGGTATACCTCTCCATCTGTTTGTATCATCTTTAATTTCTTTCATCAATGTCTCATAGTTTTCTGTATACAGGTCTTTTGTCTCCTTAGGTAGGTTGATTCCTAGGTATTTTATTCTTTTTGTTGCAATGGTAAATGGGAGTATTTCCTGAATTTCTCTTTCAGATTTTTCATCATTAGTGTATAGGAATGCAAGAGAATCCTGTGAATTAATTTTGTATCCTGCTACTTTACCAAATTCATTGATTAGCTCTAGTAGTTTTCTGGTAGCATCTTTAGGATTCTCTATGTATAGTATCATGTCATCTGCAAACAGTGCCCGCTTTACTTCTTCTTTTCCAATTTGGATTTCTTTTATCCCTTTTTCTTCTCTGAATCCTGTGGCTAAAACTTACAAAACTATGTTGAATAATAGTGGTGAGAGTGGACAACCTTGTCTTGTTCCTGATCTTAGAGCAAATGGTTTTAAGATATTCTTGAGAAATGCTTTCAAGAATCATTTTACATGGAATTACGTTTCTGGTCATGGCCAAGTGGCTTCTGTTGGAACAACTATCCCTAAGATGACAACTATAAGTTCTGACAATTATAAATCACACAAAACTATCTGAAGACACTGGACAACAACTGCAAAGATACGCATATCTTTGGAAGAACATAACAGAACCTAGAGTCTCTACAATATATCATTCATAATATCCATTGATATATTTGAAATTACATTAATAGGAAAACATGATACACACTCAATAGTGAGGCAACTAACGAAGACTGATTCTAAAGTACCCCAGGGTCTGAATGAATAGACAAGGATTTTAAACAGCTGTTATAACTATACTCAAGGATGTAAAGACACTACACTCAACATTAATGCAATAATAAATTATGCCAGGTGAGAAATAGAAGCTGTCAAAAAAAATGAACCTTTAGAGCTGAAAAATATATTATCTGAAATAAAATTTCACTAGACAGAGTTAACATTAAGGGAGACAATAGAAAATTCAGTGAATTTGAAGATCGAACAACAGAAATTATTCAATCTAAAGAACAGAGAAGAAAACATTGCAGAATCAGTTTACCAGGACTTTCTAAAACATTTCTGATGGGTTTTTAAATTGTCATAACTTCTTTAGACAATAATGTTGCAAATAGGTCAAAATATATAAATATCCATATAACTGTTGACTCAGCAATTCTACTTCTAGGAATTTATCCTAAAGACTATGAGATCCTTGGACTTCCCTGGTAGCACAGTGGTTAAGAATCTGCCTGCCAATGCAGGGGACACAGGTTCAAGCCCTGGTCCAGGAAGATCCCACATGCCGTGGAACAACTAAGCCCATATGTCACAACTACTGAGCCTGCGCTCTAGAGCCCGCCAGCCACAACTACTGAGCCCGCAGGCCACAACTACTGAAGTCCTCACGCCTAGAGCCCATGCTTGGCAACAAGAGAAGCCACCTCAATGAAAGCCCTCACACCGCAACAAAGAGTAGCCAGCCCCCACTCGCTGCAACTAGAGAAAGCCTGCACGCAGCAACGAAGACCCAACATAGCTGAAAATAAATAAATAAAAATAATTAAATTTATTTTTAAAAAAAGGAATATGAGATCCTTAAGGGCAGAGGATAACTTCTTTTTTTGTCTGCTATACTTCTGGCACCTAGAACAGTGCCTGGCACTAGTAGGTAAAAATAAATATATTTGAAAGAATGAATGAGAAAAAGTATGGATGAATGCCTAAATGTATAGATGGAAAATGATACAAGAATGTACAGCTGACCCTTGAACAACATGAGTTTGAACTGCAAAGTCCCGCTTATAAGTGGATTTGTTTCAATTTCTACCATCCAAGATTGGTTGAATCCACAGATGTGGAACCTTGGGTCCAGAGGGCTGACTATAAGTTATACGTAGATTTTTTACTGCATGGAGGGTCAGTGGCCCTAATCTTCTCATCGTTCAAGGGTCAATTGTATATACAAGGATCTTTATAGCAGCATTGTTTCTTAAAACAATACCAAATATCCAAACTTGATTACATGAAGTCTAATATATTCATTGATTTAAATGCTTTTCATATTATAAGTGATGAAGAAGAGTATTTATCTCTAATATATTCATGATACAATGTTTAGTGAAAAAGCAGGTTGCAGAACAGTATATACATGCCAAGTATTTTAATAGAGAAATGTGATTAAAATCTTTTCATTAAAATTTAAAAATAAAACCCATAATAAAACAAAAAACCGCTGAGGTCATTACTAAATAACCACATCTTACTTTTTATTTAAAACTACCTAGCTCACGTGGCCCTATATGATTTTTAAAGACCAAAGACATTCTCAAAGGACAAACATTAGCTAGCATACAGGTTATTTTATAAAAAGTGCCACAAACTGTGAAATAAATTCCCAAGGTGTTTAAAACAAAGGTAAAACCACTATGGTAACTGTATTCCTTATAGGTAAGTCACTTATCTTGGAGGTCATTAGACAGTGGTTTAAGAATACATATTCTAGAGTTACAAGCCTGAGTTGAAGTCCCAGCTCCACAATTATCAAGAAGGATGACTTTGGAAGAAAAAGGTATCCTCTCTTTGCCTCAGTTTTCCTATCTTTAAAATGGTGATGCTAATAGCAGTTATATGATAATACTGTAAACACTATCTAGTTAGTATATATAAAGCATTTAAAACAGTACCTGGCACACTTTGCTGTATAAATGTTAGTCATTACCTTATACTTGTATATGTCAGTTTTATTATAATACCTTTAAAATACCTTTTTATATTGAGATAATTTTAGACTTGATATAAGAGTAGCAGTTCCCATATATCCTTCACCCAGGTTGTCTTTATGTTGACATCTTATATAAACAGAGACCATTTATCAAAAGTTAGAAATTAACCTGGTTGCTCTACTATCAACCAAAGTACAGAATTTATCCAAGTTTTTCCAGTCTGTTTCACTAACATATTGTTTCTGTTCCAGGATCCAGTCCAGAACCCTACACTGCATTTAATTGTCATGTCTCTTTAGTCACCTCCATTCTCTGACAGTTTCTCAGTCTTTCCTTATCTTTTATGACCTTGACACTTTTGAAGAGTAATGGTCAATTATTTCATAGACTGGCTCATGATTTGGGTCTATCTAATGTTCTCTCATGATTAGATTCAGTTTATGTATTATTAGAAAAGATACCAGAGCAGCATTGTGCCTTTCTCAGTGTGTGGAATGGAGGTATATCAATCATATCATTATGTATTGCTGGTGATGTTAACCTTGATCACTTGGTTAACATAATGCAGTATCTGTCAGGATTTCTCTATTGTAATGTTATTATTTTTTCCTTTGTAATTTCACATTTGGGGAGGAGGATACTTTGAGACTATACAAATATCCAGTTTCTGTTTAAACTTTTTTTTTTTTTTTTTTTTTTTGCGGTACGCGGGCCTCTCACTGTTGTGGCCTCTCCCGTTGCACAGCACAGGCTCCGGACACGCAGGTTCAGCGGCCATGGCTCACGGGCCCAGCCGCTCCGCGGCATGTGGGATCTTCCAGGACTGGGGCACGAACCTGTGTCCCCTGCATCGAAAGGCAGACCCTCAACCACTGCACCACCAGGGAAGCCCTCTGTTTAAACTTTTACTCACCAATTTTAGCATTCATCAGTGGATCTTGACTAAAGCAATTATTACTTTGGGGTTTAATGGTGATTTTTCTTATTTTCTTCATTCTTTCTACATTTATTCATTGGAATTCTTCTCTAGAAAAAGTTGTTACTTCAACCCCATTCATGTATTTATCTACTTACGTATTTGTGTCAGTATGGATTCACAGATATTTATTTAAGATTTGGGATATATTCTAAAAATTATTCATTTATTTAATGTATTTATTATGCTATTTATTTTGTTGGTTAAGTTGTTCTACCTTTGGCCATTGGGAGCTATGTCAGGTTAGCTTCTGTGCCTTTTGAATATGCCCCAATTTTTTTAGCACTTTTTACTTTCTGGCAACACAAGATGCCCCAGGCTTATCTTATGTTTTCTTGCCCCAGCTCTGGAATCATATAATAACTTTTTAAATCACACTATTTTTAGCAATGCTCCATATTTCTTTCACAGAAATGTAAATTAACAATATCGGTCTAAAATTTTCCAATTATTGTTTAATTTGTTTAATTAATATTGTCCCTTCATTAATTGTTCTAAACTGAAAGGTGTTGTTTCAATTTTACGCATGTAAAAAAACAGCTGACCATTATTTTAATTAATCAAAATTAATCAATTCTTGCTACATTTTTTAAATAAAATGAAGCTCCCCAAATGTTTTAAACTGAGATATAAATATTCGATGACCGAGTTACAAAGAAGAAAAAGTATTTTGTAAAAGTGATTTAACTTGTTCTGACGCACAACCACTGCAAATGTGCTATCAAAATTACCCACTTCCACAGGTGTCATAACCTACTGTTCAAAACGTAAACATCTTGTTTCCTCTAAGAACTCCTACCAACTTGACATTTCTTAGTATGTGCCTGCCTTCCAGGGAAATCAATTTGATTTTTCAGCTCTTTAGCACTGTTACTATACTTAGAATGTTATCACATTGATCAATCACTATCTTCAGTTTTAAAATTTTCTCAGGGTTTTTTGTTTGTTTGTTTGTTTGTTTGTTTGCCGTATGCGGGCCTGTCACTGCTGTGGCCTCTTCCGTTGCAGAGCACAGGCTCCAGACGCGCAGGCCCAGAGGGCCATGGCCCACGGGCCCAGCCGCTCCGCGGCATGTGGGATCTTCCCAGACCGGGGCACGAACCCGTGTCCCCTGCCCTGGCAGGCGGACTCCCAACCACTGTGCCACCAGGGAAGCCCCCTCAGGGATTTTTTGAGAGGCTTTTCAGGCACGTGGTAAGCTTTAAAACTTCCTACCTACCCCAGCCTGACCTGCACTAAATTCTTTGTAAGCATCTCTTAATTTCTTATTGGGTAGTTATATTTCATTTACAAAGTACATCTGAGGCTCTGCGTGCTTATCTAATGAAAATAAGTCTGTCATTTGATTAGACAAAAGGTTCAATTGAAATGCTGAACTCTTGTTAGAATTTGAGAAAGACAGAAGTTTCCTAACATCTATCCTGCTTAATATCATAAAACCAATTGAAAACGTAACTCTGTAAAAATGTAGGACATTATTAGGAATACTTCTGGACTAAAGATTTAAAATCAAAGTGCTTTCTCATTAAAAAAAATTGTGCCGCCATTTTTTATTTAAAATTGTTTTGAATAAATAAAAAGTCTTGCTACATTAATTTCCATTTATGAGTACAATGTTCAGTATGCTTATTTTTACTATCATGTTATTATCCGTATGTGCATTGTGTTTCACAACTTACAATAAATGGTTTTTGCATGTATTACTACATCTGATGCTTTAAACAAATCTTTTCAGAAGACAGAACAGATTTTATAAATGAGTAGTCCAAGGGTGAAGGAAATTCAGCATACAGTGCAGAGTCAGGACTTAAGTACAGATCTTATGAACTGAGGTTCCAGACACAGAGTTTGCCTGGAAAGTAAAGTTTGGATGAAAGGAAGAGGGAGCTGAAAGTCACTGCCACATGTACAACTAATAATTGCTGTGGATTCATGAATTTCTGTACTGAGTGTCTTAGCTCTTTAGGGCTGCTGTAACAAAATACCACAGATTGCCTAGCTTATAAAATGACAGAAATTTATTTCCCACAGTTCTGGAGGCCATAAGTCAGAGATCAATAGACTAGCACGGTCTGGTGAAGGCCCTCTTCCAGGTCTCAGGCTTCTCCTTGCATCCTCACATGGTAAAAGGGGCTGAGGAGCTCTGTGGGGTTTCTTTTCTAATAACACTAATCCCATTCATGAGGGCTCTCTGCCTCACCTAATCACTTCCCTAAGGCCGCACCTACTAACACCACCACCTTTGGGAGTTAAGATTCCAACATGAGTTTTGGGGGGGGACACACACATACAGACTAGAACACCACCCCACCAAAGCACACATTCTAGCAGTAGCCAAACATCTTTTGTGCTTTTCTTGTGGTGCTCAGGTGGTGCTGGCAGTCTGACAGGGAGTGAGGAAGCTTGTGAAAACTCTTTGCTCTGTTACAGGAAAACCTGAGAAGACAGGGTTTATACCCCAATACTCCTCTGCCTTTGAAAACCAAAGCCTGCTAAAATTACTAACCATGACTAGTTGCATTGCCTTTAGAGCATGTACTCCCTAAACACTTCAAAATCCATTAATTAAAAAGGGCACTGTCTTAGGGCTCGGGTTAGGTTCTCTCCATCTGTAATCAGATTGCTCCCTCCTTTCACCACCTTTCAAAAACACTCTACTAGTCACAAAAGGGAATAATTAAGAGATGGAATAGATCTGTGCAAATTTATTTCTCAAAATGTACCTCCTATTAGGTAGTCTCAAATCTTTACCTTTTTATACAGTGGAGATCATGCTGTTATTACTGCTCTATGACAGGGGTTCATGACTTCAGTCTGTGAACTTGGATGAGGAAAAATATTACATGTCTATCACCACTAACCTCTAACTGAAATTTTGCATTGTGTTCCATTTTGAATGTAGGCAATAAACCACAGTAGTATTAACAGTACCATAACTATGTCATCATTATAAAGCATAGGTATTTTCATATCACATTATAATTGATACAGATACGCCAAAATATTATTTATGCTCATCACTACTTTGAAATGATGTTTGTTATTAGACCCACTTGCTAGATATTGTTATTCAATGTGTTAATAAGAACGTCCATATAATCTTAAACTTTACATTTAAAAATATTTTGATATTTTATATTTCCATATAATTGGTTTCCTTTATAATTTTAGATATTTTATTTTACGCATTTAAAACATTATTCTGAGAAGCGATCCACAAGATTCATCAGATTGCCAAAGGGGTCTGTAGCCCAAAAAGCGTTAAGGATCTCTTCTAAAAGTGAAAAGCTGACAGTCTACACACGTGTATACCTCCAGGGGTAAGGGTAGGAAGCCTTTTGACTGTCCAATATCATAAGATAGTTACTGTCCAAAGTCTACAGTCCAAGAGACAGGATGTGTAGCTGAAGGAAGAAAATATTATATCTGGAACCAGGTCATGACAATTTAGAAATACTAAGCTTTCACAGTTGACCAGGATATTCTAACTTGCATAAAAGACTACTTCAAAAACATTTACAATATTTGTAAGTATCTTTTACTAAGAAAGAAAATTCCACAGTGAAACGAAACAAGAACTTTAAAGAATTTCTTGTTCTATATAAATATGGAGCACAAACATCTAGAATTACAAATGGATCCATCTTTTAAATAATTTACAGTTAAAACTTTGAATAGAGTTATAAGTTAATTTTCATTATATTGATAAAAAATTTTAAAGCATCTCCTTAGCTTACAATATTTTAAAATCTGTAATACATGGATTTTTGCAGTTAGCAAGTAATAATTGAGTTCCTTCATGTGCCAGGCTCTGTTGACCTCAGGGTTTGGGTCACTTCATCATAATACGATGTGAGTGACATCATGTCATCAGACTCTAAGGTCTGGCTCACATCCTCTTTCACCTACTTTTCCTATATCCTGTCTCCCTGTCTAATAAAGAACAAAAGACAAAGCTGCCAAAGGACGAAGGGAAGTTCCAGACGTTATCCAAGAGAAAGCCCTTTGTGCATGGAAATAAACTAGATACTTAGTGAGATTATAAGCTTTAAAACCCACTTCAAAACTTTACTTTTAGAGAAGCCAAATAGAAACCAAACAGAAAATCCTTAAAGCAAGCTGCAGGGCCTCAGTGGAAAAGAAAAGGAGTCATTCTTCTAGCCCTGAAGGCACTTAGGCTCACCCCAAACACTGAAGAATCCTATGCAGTGGGCCCTCTGGTTAGCCTCAGGGAACTAAGGAGGTTCAGAAAGCTAACACACACACACACACACACACACACACACACACACACACACACACACACACACACACACACACACACACACAGTGGAAAGACTTTTCTACAGCAAAAGTAGCAGAAAAACAAATCCCCTTAATAAACAAACAACCAACAAAATTTTATTTAGTCAAGCCATCGTTGGACAAATCTAGTGATTATTTAGGCATTTTGCCAGAGATCCTGCCTGCCCACAGAGATAACGAGAACATGGCAGAGATAGTACAGAAGTCATTTGTAATTCTAGATTTTTTTGCTTCGTTTTAGTTCAGATTACACTGCAGTCTAAATCACAGCCGCTCAGTCATTAGCACAGGCCCACCCTGGAGACACATTAAAGACCCTTCTATTGCCCACACGTTCAATTTAGACTAAAGAGCTAGCCAGTTAGTCTGTCAAATCAAATTGTCCTCCTGACTGTGTAGTGTTGGCCAGGGGACTCCCTCGGTCCATGAGAGGGAGGCAACTTCAATGTCCTTGCCCACATGATCACACTCCCCTGTCTCATTACCCAGCTACCCTGGCTGCAGCTAGCACTGCCTCACCTGGTGGATCACCCAGCCAGTCTTCATTTGTTTAAATTATAAGCCAAAGGTGCTGTTCAGCAATTTATTTCTCATGAATTCCAGTAAACTGCCATGACTGTTTGACAATAAAAAGTTTTATGGATAACAAATATTTCATATTTTATTTTAATGTCACGCAAGTTTAAAAGAAATCTTTTTTTCAAGTTTTAAAATTTTATATCCTAAGTAATGTCCCAAAAGTTCCCAGCTGAATCACGACAACGATTAGGTATTTCACACATTACCTGAAGCAGCAAGCATACCTGAATGCGTGCTCTTGTGGCCTCTATCAAGACCATTCTAGTCCATATCTGCACCATGCTAGACCATGCTCCTGTGGCCTCTATCTAGACCAAGCAGCAAGCGTACCTGAATGCGTGCTCTTGTGGCCTCTATCTGGACCATTCTTCTTCCAGAAGAAAGGTATCAACAGCAGCAACATGCAGGTCTGACCCAGTTGGGAGCTTGTCCTGATACATTATCAAGATTGTAGTCCAGACATGGCTCTATTGTACCAAGTTGTCTGGGTTTCAGGTATCGTACACATGTTTAGCTACTAGTAGGGCTATACTATCTTTTGGAGAACAAAAACCAGTGATCTATCTCCAACTTGCTTTTTAACTGAGATTGAGATATTTCAATTCAAACAACATTTACTGAGATCCTCTTTTATGCCAGGCATTTTGTTAACTCCTAGGGAAACAACAGTCAAGAAGATCTTTCTGCCTCTGGTGGCTCCTCAGTGTAAAATCCTCACTGAGTAAACATTTAATTTCACACTCTCCCATTTCACTGAGGGCTAATGTAAGAAACATGAAGATTGTTTCTGTCCCTTTTGAAAAACTATAAAGCTTCAACTATCTTCCAGCTTGATATATTTTTAAATTCAGAACCAGGTAAATCTCTCATCCTGCGCACTCCTTTTACTGGACCATTACAGCAAAACTAAAACAGTTCCCCTTTTTGCTCGAACTATCAGAAACCTCTGAGCTAAGACAGAGAAAGACAAACATCTATGATCTCACTTATATTTGGAATCTAAAAACTAACAAGCATGGACTTCCCTGATGGTTCAGTAGTTAAGACTCCGCACTCCCAGTGCAGGGGGCCCTGGTTCGATCCCTGGTCAGGGAACTAGATCCCGCATGCTGCAAACAAAGGAGCCCGCATGCCGCAACTAAAGATTCTGCATGCCCCAACAAAGATCCCACATGCTGCAACTGAGACCCAGCACAGCCAAATAAATAAAATGAAACAAAACAAAACAAAAAAACTAACAAGCAAACATAAAACCCCAAGCTCATTGGCGGGGGGTTGGGGGGGGGGAGGCAAATGGGTGAAGGGGGTGAAAAGGTACAAATTCCCAATTATAAAATAAATAAGTCATGGGGATGTAAGGTACAGCATAGTGACTATAATTAACAATACACTATATTGCATATTTTAAAGTTGCTAAGAGAGTACATCTTACAAGTCCCTATCACAATAAAAAAAAATCTGTAACTATGTAGGGATGTTAACTAGACATATTGTTGTATACGTTTTGCAAAATATACAAATATTGAATCATATGATGTATACCTGAAACTAATAAAATGTTGTATATCAATTATACGTCAATAAAATATAAAAAAACCTTAAAAAGAAGAAAACACTGAGCTACATTAGCACAAAATTTTACCTAAAACCAACCTCTAGGGCTCATGTTTTTCGAGTTATTTTTAATTTCCCAAGCTGCTTCTAACTAAGCAAGTATTTATTATTTCAACAAATAGTCAACAACTAGGTGAGATGTACTTTATTAGGTTTTTGTGATGATGTGGTCCTTAATTTCATGAAATGTATAGTTTTTGGTTTTGAAATCAGGAGCAGATATACATAAATAAATTTATTTAAAAGCTTGAATTTCAAATAAGATAAAAATAATGACAAAAATATATTTAGGCAACTTAATAACAGGCCTGAAGAGATACATGGTAACGTGTATGGTAAACACCACAGTTTTTTGATGCAAAAGTAAGGATCTCTGCTAAAACCTAGGAGGATGTGTTCTGAACAGACTTTCTGATAATCCAGCATGCTTCACACACTGAAATGTATTTGTACTGGTCAGCACTTCCTCTCTCTCAGCCTCTGGATCTATTGCTGAACATCACAGCTAGCAATGAAGTCAGCCGTGTCTAGAATAAAAGATTTTCTTTCAAATGTGTGCTTAATTTATCTGAATCAGATGCCTCTGCCTGCTGGAATTCTCGATACAGACTGAAACTAATTTGTCCTCTGTCGGTCATCTGATGCAAGCAGCAACAAAAACACTAGTCAAAGAGACAATGAATTAGAGCCTCATTTGCCATATATATATATACACATACACACACACACACATATATATAATACATATATATGTATAATTCCATAGAGGCCAGTACAAAAATTGGAAAGTAGAAGTGGAAAGATGGGCTTTCTCTCATGCTGATTTGAGGGCCTCTTCCCACACCAAGGAGCCTGTGTTTCCATTGATGTGGTCAGGTTAGGTTACTGACCACCCGCAAATGCAGCTTCCTAAAGACAGACTTTTTCATTCATTTCCTATTCAAAAAATAAAAAGTGTCCTCTTAAGGTAGGTTCTGGGTATGGATTTTAAGAGAAACTTCATTTTTCCTTACAATAAAAGATTATAGATTTCTGGTGTCCAGGGAATAAAACCAAACAACATTTTCCATAGGCCATTAGTTAGCATACATATACAATCCTAGGTAAGATCATCTCGCAAAGTTCAAGATTATTTATCATTTTCATCAAATTTATGGGCACTCTTTAGTAGGATTTTTATATGTAGAACTGGTTTTAAAGGCATATATTCATTTCTATGTTGAGAAAACAGCTCATTTTTATCAAATATAAGCAATTAGTAATTGCTTTTATTTCTTCCTGAATCTGATAGCAATTTCAATAGTGGTGCATGACTCTGCCATTTAAACTACAAAGTTCAGATTTAATGCTACTCACCATTTATCTGCACTTAAAAAAAATAATGGTGTAGCCAAATGATATCCTTTGCAGTTGGAATTAACTTTTTTCTGATCTATTGCTATGTTCCTTAAAAGTGTGAAATATCACTCAGTAAAAATATACTCAAAAATATGAAAAATGACATCTAAGTCGAGAATAGACTATCTTATGCTCTTTCAGAATCTATCGATAACTTTTGCCTTTTAGTTCAACTGAGGGTGTTTCCAAGGCTTTCCTCCTCTTTCTGTTTTCTTTACTCTCTCTTTCTCCCTTTCTCTCTCCCTCCTTTGCTGCCTCCCTCCTTCTTTGCTTCTTCCCATTTTCCAAATGCCTCATGCAAATATTATGGGTTTAGGCCCAACTGGCGACTAGAGTACCTCAAGATATGGAATATGGTCAGAGGAAATATGCCTTAGAGTATCTGAAGTGTGTGTAAAATGCAAGGGTCTTGTTCCACCAGAACTAATGAATCAGTATCCTTGGCCACAGGACCCTGTTAAGTTCACATTTTTACGGAAGTTTGATATGCCTGGTGAAGCTTGAGAGTCACTGCTCTAGACTTTCTTTATGTAAAACTTCAAGCAGTCAGACCCTGCCTGATTTCTGGTTGAATCCTTCTTTTGGCCATAACTAGAACCATTTTACTCTCACTTAAAGATGTGGAAACCACAACCAAGAGGGACACAGATGTACGAGTGCCTTTTTATTCACTAATAAGTGAATAGTGGTCAATGTAACTTTACTTCGTGATTTACTGTATCCTAATTATTTGAAAACAACCACCCAAGTAAACTCTACATGATGCCATATAAACCAGAATTTCTGGGTAGCGAAAACATGGTATTTTTCAGCTGCTGAATGATATCAATATAGACAAAGGTGTTGACTGAACATATGCAGATAAATCATTTGAAATATTACTGCCTTCAGCATCTTGCCTTAACTTCTTGGTTATCCAATCTCCTTATATTCTCACATTCACCTTCTCCATACTCACCCACATCAACTACTTCTCCCCCCACTCAGTAATTGGACCCATAGGATTCTGTAACTGCTGAAAAAAAGCTCAGGACTCTCCAATTGTTGCACTTTTACCAACCATTTACCAATCATTGATGTGAAGAGAAAGCCACAGATATGAATTGGATGGCATTTATGAATGTAAACGGGAAATATTAGAAAGCTACAGTTTTAAAATCCACATTAAAATTCGAAGACATGTAGAAAATCTGGACTATTGTCCTTGCAGGGATTAAGGTTTTGGATAGCGAGTTACTTTAAAAAAAAAATGGGGCTTCCCTGGTGGCGCAGTGGTTGAGAGTCCACCTGCCGATGCCGGGGACACAGGTTCGTGCCCCGGTCCGGGAAGATCCCACATGCCGCGGAGCGGCTGGGCCCGTGAGCCATGGCCGCTGAGCCTGTGCGTCCAGAGCCTGTGCTCCGCAACGGGAGAGGCCACAGCAGTGAGAGGCCCGCGTACCGCAAAAAAAAAAAGGCAATAAAGCCACATAAGAACACTCTCCAGGGCTATAATTGGAAAAGCTAAAGCAAATCTAACTCTCAGTTCGAACAAGTGAATCCTGGTCCACCTCACTTTGAAAAAATATATATACATCCAAGTATTTAGTAACTGAATTGGAAACTTCTCAGCCTATCACATGTCCCCCTTACCCTGCCTCTTCAGGTGATTATTTTCTAGGAGTGAAATGTGCCTACATTATTACAATAGAAAGAGTAATTGACATATCCTCCCAACCACCATCACCTAATAATAATAAACCACCTTTGTTCACAATGTTAATTAGCAGCTGCCTGATAATTAATATTAACCAATATGTTAGTTTACTAACAAGCCATGAGGCAAGAGAATATATGTAGATTGTATGTTCCTTTAAAAACTAGTATAGTTGGTTTAACTTCTGGAAAGTGGATTTGTAATATTTATATTCGACATAGAATTATTCATAAATATCCATAAAAATCAGTTTACCAAAGATAGATAAAAATCAAAACCATAATATAAGTGACACACATTGGTAGTTTCAGTAACCTTGTGCAAAAACTTCTAAATTAGCAAATACAGAAAAATATATATTTCTTTTCATCTAAGACAGCCCGTTTACTAGATGTATGAACTCAAGCTATTGGCCACAATTGCCTCTACTTTCTGGTCAATACAGCAAACACATTTTTGCTAGGTTGAAACTAAATTTAGGAGACACAGCTGACTGATTGTTGTGCTGGGATCTGGTATCATTTCTGTAGACTTGGTAAAGACAGGGTTACATTTTAAATTTTACTTGACGGTTTCTATACAAATCAGTTTTAAGAGTGCTAATTAATCACAAAATTGACCCTTAATGTGCTGCTCAGATCTTCCTAGTAGTACAGATAGGCTGTACTGTTGGAAGATAGTATTGTGCCTAAGACAGCCATAAACGTTCAAATACAGTTGGAAACTTACAGTTCTGAATGATGTAATTTTCTAAGTTTTAACTCTTCTCCATTTTTACTCCTCTTTCCCCATAAAGACATTAGAAATGTTGCACATCTTTCTGGAATAAATTAAACCCTATTATATCTAAGTACAGGATAATGACTATCCCCAAAAGGGTGCTAGGTAACTAACATCATCACTGTATAAATCTCCACTACCAACCTAATACATATATCCTTAAATAAGAAAACATGGCTTTATTGAAAAAGTGGTCTCTTCGGTGGCTATGTGTTAACACAGGCACAACATCTTCCATGAGATAGATTCCTTTTTGTTTAAAACCTGAAAATCAATTGGATGCTGCTGAGGTTTCAAATTTGATATTGACTAAAACTTAGTTGAGAATATAAAATCAACTCTATGTAAGTCAATTGTCAATTTCTAAAATAGTTTTACTCATAATAGGTGATACCAAACACATGACTGCTTTCTCAAAAAAACAGCATTATTCTCTCAACCTCTCTCACTATCTAGTCTTTCATATAAAGAAACAAACCTTAGCTCCTATTAACTATATAATGTAGAGAAAGAATTACTGTCTATTTAATTACTGTTTTCAAATGCCGGCCCCCCACCATTAGAAATTCTCAAAGTAATGAGCTGCCTTATTATTTGCTTGCAGAGCATTTCACAAAAATATTCTTGCAACCAGATCTCCTAAACCACAAAATTACCCTCATGAAAGAACAGATGTCAGGCTCATGGGAAAGAAGCAGATGTGTTCATAGGTGTCCTTTTTTTAGGGGGTTCTCTCAACTGTGCAGGCCTGGTGCTGTTAAACTAGTCACCTGAAGAGGGAGCCTACCACCCCTTACTTCTCAGACTCCAGAACACATGGCTAACAGCATAATACAGTTCTCACACATTTTTCTAATCAAAATTGTCAAGCAAGGGTCTTGTGTTTCTAAGATTCTAGCATCTCAGCTCTTTGTCATATTTCATTCCCAAAGAGCCATCCCTCTTCCAATGTCAAATTTATACTCATCCAAGTTTTCCTCCATTCATTCATTTTGAAGCATAAATAATGTCTACTAGCCACATTAAAGAGCATCCTTCCAAGAGGCATCTGTATTTCCTAATATCAAAACTCCATGTTTAAGATTTAGGGCAAAGTCTGAAATCAAGCCACCTGAATTTAAACTTCCAAATTTTTAGTTCCCAGCAAGGTTACCTTGATCAAGTTTCTTCATTTTTGTGTCTCAGGTTTTCATCTGTAAGCTTGCAGATATAACAGTACCTCTCTCATTGGGATGCAGTCAGGAATAAACTACTTAGTGTATGTAAAGCACTTAGAGTGGTTCTTGACACATTATATGTTCAATAAATGTTGGCTATAATTACGCATGCATGAGAACTAAGCACAGTCATTGAGGTTGGAGCATTTTGGAGGCAAGGAAGTATTAATATCTTTCCTAAAGGCACTGAAACAATAGTATATACGTGATAGTATAATACATCGTGATGTTAAGAACTTAGGGGCTGAAAGGGCTGAAAGTGAGTTTCAAAACTGAGATTTAAAAAAAAAATGGATGAACTGAAAATAAATACAAAGAGTAAAAGTGAAGAATAAATACAACTGGGGTTATATTTACTTCATACCAAGTCTTTAAAATAAAGCTAAAGATGTCACTTAGTGTGGAGTAGCATTTACTTTTGACAAATATCATACTGCACTCACAGTCTTACTCTGGAATTAGTACTAGCTAACTATACCATCAAATTGATAGTCCAATCTGAAATAATTTAAACAAAGTTTCGTTAGTTAAACGTCATCTACATACACTTTCTGTTATACTCCCAACAAAAGCTGATGGATTGGCACACGTGATTTTTTTCCCCTCAAAATGTAGTTCAGACTCTTTTACTCTATTTTTTTCCATCTCTCTTCTCCACAACCCATGTGCCCAGAGTTCCTCTACAAATAACCCCTTTTTACCAGTAGAACTGTTTACTTAGGCCTTTATAGGTGAAAGGGATGCATGTGTCAGAGTTAAAACTGTAGAAGTGGCTTCTGCCTTCAGAGCTGACCAGAAGTGTGTGATTATACCTTGCACTTAAGTTTCAGTTGCATACATAAACACTGCCTTAGTCTACTCAAATTTTTCATGGCATGGTTACGAAATTAATGGCAAAATAATGACATATTGAAGGTAAAGGAAAATTTCAGCGTTTTGGAGAAGGCAAATATCACAAATATTTTTACTAAAAATAAAATAGTTTTCATTATTTTTTTCAAGATGCCAAGTAGTCTGAAAATTCAAAAATTAAATGATTCTTATTATGGTTTCCTCCTTTATGTAACTGTTTTGGTAAAATTGCCTTATGATAAATAAAGATTTTGCTTAAGGGAAAGAAATTTGTCATCCATGACATAAATAGATTAAAGACAATGGAAGATCACATTCTAATTTAAAAAGTGACAGTAAATGATAATATACTAAGTGAATTGCCAATATGTACATCAATTAACTGTCACATCCACGAACTAGGACAAATTTATAATATGTTACTTATATCTCATTTCTAAAATGGAGACAAGTGGTTATTTTTCCTGTCATATTATGCTAGTTAAATAAAGAGTATAATATCGTATTTCTTGAATACTATACTAAGTTCTTGCATTTAAACAAGCCATTCAACAGCCTATTATTGGACTGACAGCTTTATACCAAAGCAAAATGGTTAAATTTTTCCTTTCTGATCATAATTTTTCCGTTTGAGACAGATCATTACTCTTTCAATTTTCCTCTCACCACCATCATCAGAATATCAGAAACAGCTATGTCAGGTTGTACTTTGAGTTTGAAGAGAAAATTAACTATGTCTTTTGCAAGAGACTGATCAATTTCCCTTTATTAATATAAGATGCAGACTCCATGACAACTGACCAAGTTCTCTGCCTGAAAACTTCCAGACCTCATCTTCTAGGTTACTGTATTATGGTTACCATCCTACTGTGGAGTGCCAGTCCTGTCAGTAAAACAACTGACTTACTTAAAGCTCAATCAGAGCAGCAAAGTACCTCTGGCATCTTGCATTTTAAATACTTTTGCTTTCAGCTTTAGTCCAAAGCCTGAAGGGAAATGGAAACTCATCGGAAGCCATAACCATCAAATTAGTCCATGTGCAATTCTCCCTTTTCCTCACTCTGTTCATGACTGAGGCTTATTGTCTATTAAAGACATTCAGAATAACTTCATTGACACAAGTTCTAGCACATTCACAGTGAAATTAACTGAGGAAGTAAATGCCATTACATACTCTTGTACTCAACAGGATTTTATTGTAGGTAGAACTTACAAGAAAGAAGCATCACTCTGCTTATCAGAATTCTAAAACCTAAAAGTAAGCAAAGATTTGCTGGTATGAAGGATGATAATGAAGAAGCTTTAGGAATTGTATTATCCATTTTGGAGAAATCTGGATTAAACATAAACTGCGAAGAAAGGCAGGTATATGCCACTGACAGAAATAAAAAGGCACAAGTGAGAATGTTCTGTTTGTAATCTTGAGCCCAAACAATCTGGAGTTAACTTTTTAATAGCTTTTTTATTTTAAAAATAAAATGTGTGTACAAATAGATCATCTAAAAACTACAGAGGGAAAAATAATAGAAAAAATAAAGTTTTCCACCAGCCATCACTCACATTGTTTATCTGAATGATTTTTAATTTTAATTACTGAAAGCTGTTCGTTCTTACTAGTTCATATAGGTTATTTAACAAAACAAAAGTTTTCAACTATTGCATACCTTCTATTGATATATGTCACATATTATATTAAGAAATTTGCTTAAATTTATGAATTCATTCCAGAAATATTTAAAGAGTTGCTGTTGTGGTTTTGTGACTGACCTGGTCTGGCTGCTGAGCCGTGACCAAGGCACAGAGAGTTCCTATACGTACAGAGTTGAAAACCTGAACACTGGAAGCACAAAGTAAACTAGGTTAAGTTAGATATCCTGCCAACTAACTTACCTAGAATCTCTTTTATGCTTAAAATTGTACTATATAATCAATGCATTATTGTAGTGAAACATTTATTTAAATAATACAATGGAATACAAGATAAAGCACTGTCCAAATAGTCACTGTTATTAGTTTGGTGTGTTTCTTTCCTGATACTTTCCATGAATTGATTAATAGAAACATATATGTATCTTTATCATTCTTAAACAATCAGAATATGTAATACACACCATTATATGTATTATGTTTTTATTTACTTATAAATATATTGTAGTCCTCTTTCTATATCAGTAAATACAGATGTAGTGAAACATTTATCTGAACAGTATTCTTTGCCTGAATATAGGATGATAAATAAATTATTATGTCAGACTCATAATTAAATATTTTCAACCACACAGAGAGGTATAAAACTAAAAGTTCAGAAACACACACACACACACACACACACACACACACACACACATACATAAACTTCAGTCCATCTGCACTACCCAAAGTTTTATTTTTAATTGTTTTGTTGGCAATCATTTTAACTTTTACTGTTATTTGTTAAATATTATAGTTGTGTATTTACAATTACATAAACACATACATGCCAATTACTGGAATTACCAACTCATAACAATATCTATTAACTCACCAATACAAAAAATAAGAAATTTAGGAGACAAAACACTATCCCTCTCTTCCTCTCCATCTCCCAACTCTGGATTTTGTTATTTCTTTTATTTTATCACTATTTTCAAAAAATTTCTAGTGGTTGCCATAAGGACTTTAAGATTTATAGACCTTTACTTTTTTCTCTTGATTTGCCAAAATCATGCATCATCTATAGACTTCACAGTATAAAGATAAGAGGAAGTAGTCACTGTTCTTTCAAAACCGTACCTTTACCACCATCTAATATGTGTTATTTTATAATTATTATTTTTATGTTTTCAAGGTTTAAAACATGCACTTTAAATTTTGAGATATAATGAAGTCTTCCCTGACTTTACATTAGGCTAATTAAGAAAACCTAAAAACAGATAAATGGCATTAAGAGTATAAATCATGTACTATATTGAATTATAGAAGGATATACAAACCTATATTGTAACTCAAAGAAGATGTCTAATACTCTTTGGATGTCCATTTATGTTTATGCTGACTAGTATAGGCAACTGGCATGCATTTCTGTGACAGTCTTATAAGCCTCTATCCCATAGGCCTGTCCTTGAATGTGCCCTCTTACTGAAGCAGGGCAGGCAGACAGACACTGGGAAGATTCTTCTTTAAGAACAATGTTATGAAGAATTAAGTGAGAGAGTAGCATTGACATATATACACTACCAAATGTAAAACAGATAACTAGTGCGAAGCTGCAGCATAGCACAGGGAGATCAGCTTGGTGCTTTGTGACCACCTAGAGGGGTGGGATAGGGAGGGTGGGAGGGAGGGAGACGCAAGAGGGAAGAGATATGGGGATATATGTATATGTATAACTGATTCACTTTGTTATAAAGCAGAAACTAACACACCATTGTAAAGCAATTATACTCCAATAAAGATATTAAAAAAAGAATTAAAATCATTTACATTTCATCTCTTTAGACAGTATTTCTCTTTATAAGAAAACAGAAGTTTGGATATAAATGTCCTTGCCTTTTGGAATCTTTAAGGAATCAACCTGATCACATTGTTCACAAGGGTAGGTTATTTACTCTTTTAAATGTATTTTAACTAATCTGTTGATGACACTCATCCTTCCTCCTGCTATTATATTAATTTTAGAAAAAGTTTTTGAATCTCTGGAATGAAATAGATAATATTTTTATAACAACAATGGGCCATAGAGGAACATCTGAACAGACATAAAATAACTGATAGGCTACAAACTGCAGTCAGAAAAATCAATATAATTAGAAATTTAAAAGTAGCCAACAATTCTCAGAAATTCAAAAACAAAAAAAATGCATATAAATAATGCATTGGGTCAAAGAAGATACCATAGTGGAAATTTCTAAATACGTAGAACAGAACAACAGTCAAATATTACCTATAAAGTATCTGAGATACATCTAAATGTTAATGTTAAATAATTAATAAAATATTTACTAATGTTAAATAAAAAGTAAACTAGGGTTAATAAACTAAGCGTTCTAATAAAAACTATAAACTATAACAAAGTAAAACCCAAACAATAAAAAGGAAGATAAAATAAACAAAATAAATAACTACTAATATGGAAAATAAAGAAACAAAAACAGTGAGGGTTAATAATACCAAAAATTGGCTCTTTGAAAGATGTATAAAATAAACAAAACTCTGGTAGGATTGATTAAGAAAGTAAGAAAGGAGCACAAACTTTTAAAAATTAAGACTAAAAAGGAGTAGGAGTGATATAACTACTGATACCCTTGAGATTTAGAAATACCATGAGAATAGTGTGAACAACTTGATGCCAAAAAATTTTAAATTTGGATGAAATGGACAATGTTTAGTGTACATGCCCTGTATAACATCTAAGAATTTCAAGTATGTAAAATAAGAGAACCCATCTATACATTATTTAGTTCAAGCCCCTAAATAGACAGATAAGAAACTGAGGCCTAGAGAAGAAAATCCAGCTTTTCAATGGGGGGAAAAGTATTTTAATTAACTGATTTTATTTACTGTATCAATGGAGTCAAAAAATATTATCAAATGTCTCTTTAACTGTTATCTCTCTCATTCATATCACATGAGAGTATTGTCTCCTAAGGACTAAAATAACAGCCCTTAAAAATATTTTCCAAGACTCCTACCTGCATGGTGGTCTCTCTGAATATACTGGGTGTGGCCTATTATTGGTACAAAGCAATAGACTAAAAAACAAGCCAAAATAATTTTGCTAGGTCACAGTTACATATGCCTGAGAGGCAGAAAAAAAAAGAGGCCCAAAGGCATACATTTTTAGAGTGCAAGAGTACTAATAGGAAGACAGTGTTGTGTTGTTGATTTTTTTTTTAAGTATAACAATACTGTAAGCTCTTTGAGAGTGTGATATCGTTTTCATAGTATTAGTTATTAGAAAGATGCTCAAAGTACTTTTATTTACTGTCAAACTAGATAAAATACCAAATCCCTTGAATTGGGAAGATTTCATTTCTTTTCTTTCTTTCTTTTTATTTTTTCTTTCCCTGAAGTATTTCAGGCTTCATTGCTGTGCAAAGTGAGACAACAACAACAAAGTGAAATTAAGCCATACAGAAACAGAATATTAAATATACATATTTTTATTAAGTAGAGAAACAATTTGAAATTATACTATGATTTTCTCCAATCCAAAACCTTAGAAGTTTTTACTGTATACAAAAGCTAGAGAGGCATTTTCAAACTAAGACATGATCCATGATTTCAATTAACTACTGACATTACTAGTGTGGCTTCTATGGTTGTGAAGACGTGTATAAGTGATCTGAGAATCATTTTCAGACCTAGAATGAGTATTTTGCAGGGACATTGTAGTAATGAAAAATCCAAAGCTACCTGTATGAACTATACATGCAATTTATTCCTAATGATGAATAAGGAGTTTCATATAAAAATTTCATTTGGGCTCAGTACTTACAGGTTTAAAACTGACATTCCAAATGAAATGAAATCAAATAATGTATGAGTTAGGAATTATCATGGGAACCATCTATGCTGACTCCTTTCGATATTAAAGTTGTATGTTTACAATGAGATAACTAATGATAGAAATCATGACCCATTTTAATCAACAACTGGGATAAATAAGAGAGTTCAGAAATTGGAAACCTATCCAAATGGCAGTGCTCTCTGAAATATTATCAAATCTTAACATTTTACCCAGGCCACACATGGGTTTGATTACTAGATTATAACTTTAAAACAGAAGGTAACTGTTTTTCCAAACCTTGAAAAAGGTGGCTGAAATTAAACATCCCAGAACAGGAAATGACAAATCATTCTATCCTTCTATTTTGCCTGGTGTATGGATATAGGGAAAATATATAACTCAGTCTAAAGCAGAGAAATCTGATGGACCTCATTTTTCTTCACTCATGCTTCTTTTAAATCCAGCACAATGTTGTCCTCTGAGATTTCAAAATGGAAAAGAAAAGGCTGGAAATCTCTTTCCAGGCTCACTATGCAAGTGGAGATGATAACAAAGAGGTAACTGCAAAATGAAGTCATTGAAATAGTAAGATATATATGTATGTGTGTGTGTGTATATATATATACACACACACGTGTGTGTGTGTGTATTCAATGAAGTCATTGAAATAGTAAGATATATATGTGTGTGTGTGTGTGTATATATATACACACATACATGTGTGTGTGTGTGTGTATATATATATAAAATACAAAGAGAAATGTTTTTGTACCGAGGGCAATACTGAGATTTAAACAGTTTTTTAAAAACTATTGTTTCTGTTATTAGCACTTGGTCATTATTGATTTAATTTTTAAAAAATATGCTTGAGAGAGGGAATAAGGGGATCCTGGAATTCTTGGGCAGTAAAATAAAAAAAAGTAATATCCTGAAGGTACCCAATAGAGCCCAATAAATGGAATCTATTTCAGAGGCCGCAGTCTTTAAGAATTTTATCCCTCTTTTCTCCTTCCAAGGTGGTAACATGATTTTTCGCAATTTTTTTTTCTTTTGTACTTGTAGGTCAATTTTCAAAGCTTGTTCGATATTGACAATTCGCAAAGTATTTATTTCGTGTCCACTTCGTAGGACTGGGAGGTGAGAGAGGAGGAAAATCTTTCAGGTTAGTTAAGAAAATTGGAAGTTAACTTGGGTTTTGAAAAATAAATGATAAAATCTCCAAGACTGATATGGGAGGGAGTCTTAGGTTGAGAAGACTGTGTGTTTCAAATCATGATACTGGGGATGTTTAGAGTATACAGGAGACATCAAGTAGTTTTTTAGGATTTTGATCACGAGTGTGCCGGGCATGAGCAGCCAGTGGGTTCAAGTTGGATCAACAGAAAAATTTGGATCAACCCAAATTACCGTGGCTCTCGGCTTCAGTCTGCTTGACTTACGGCATTTCCATTCAAGGTCCATCCACTTCAAAGCCTTTGGCAGTTATTCTTACATGTTTCTAGAATGTTAGCCAGTAATTCTTACATGAACTTCTTCTTGTGCTCAAGAGTGAGTCTTAAATAAAAACATGAGCCACATGAAAGATCTTGTTTCTTCAGTTTTTTCTGTTTTGTTTTGTTTTTTTAATTAATGCCCTGGGAAAATGCCAAAAAAACGTTTTCTATATTTCCAAGTTCCCAGTGTCCCCAAAGCCAGAGTAATTTGGGTTCTGTGTGGTAGAAGGGTGACTCTGTGCAATTTGTACTTCCCTGTGAATATGAGCTCTAAAGTTCATTCTATACTGAGTCTCACAAAACCTGTTATGAAATTGCATCCGTCAACCTCTGGCTTTCCAGTGATATTTTGGACCTCTTGCCATTTGCCCAACACTCTAGTCTTCTACTACTCCCTGGTCTTCCATTTACAAACCAACTCTCATTTTCTTCCGATTCCCTGTGGAACAGTCTCCATGCATACGCATTCATGCAAATAGATTCCAGGAAGAATCATCAGCCTCTCTGTTTTTGCAGAGCTGGTTTTGAATCTAATTTGGACCGAACTGTCACACCTACGGTGTATAATATCGCTGCCACTTTTGCTGGACAATAGCTCCTGGCTACAAGGGAAGTTTTCTGTGACAGAAATATACGTGCTACTTTCTTTTTTCAACCTCTGGCAAATACAATTACTAAATATCAAGTTTTGTATCTGTATTCAGACAGTTTTCACCTGAGAGAGATCTGCCTTATATTCCCATTTCAACTATGTGACTTAGACAAAGTTTTTAAACACTCTTTAAAATTCAGTTATGCTCAGTTGGAAAACAGGATTAACACCTCCAAAATACAGGTGGTTTTAAGGAGTAAATGAGATAGCATGAGCAAGCAGATAATGTGTAGTGAAAGAGCTACAAAAATGCTACTCATGTTTGGCAATGTTACTATTACTACTATGGCAACAGCATAAACGTGTTGCAACTACACTCCTTAGAAGTGAAGTCTCTGCAACATTAGGAAAGCCTCTTTTTTATTCTATCCACACCAGAATAAGAGGCTGTACACCTGACAAAATACCCCGAGAGGAATGCCTTAAGATCCTGATATTGGACACAGCTGAATAACAGAAGAGAACTAGTATCTTTCCTTTTCTTTGCTGTTGGTGAGAAAAATAAGACCTGGCAATGAAAATTCAGGGAGAGAGAAGATTCTGAACAGCATTACTATTTCATCACAAAGTAACCGATATGATGAGGAAATGTGAAATTAAATGTTTTTTTTAAAGGATGATAGTGCTGTGGCAGTGTATGGTCCCCAACCTTCAGTGTGGCCACCATAATAATATAAATTATAAAAGATTTATATTATAAATAAAAGATATAAAAGATAAATAAAAGATTTATTTATAGAGTTGAATTGTAATGTTGCCTTGTCTCTACTGGGGATGATGGGCAATACTCAGAATTATCTAGAATTTCATGTTAAAATTAGTTACAGTATTTCTTGACATTCAAGCCATGTATGTTGAGTAACAGAAGTTTGTTAGAAAGTGTTAGTATTGGCAACTCTCTTTGAACAGTCATGGTCATCCTTTACTTTACATATGGCAGGCCTCTTGGTGTGTGACTCTTAGGAAAGATTACAAAGTGTGGCACATCTTGGAAGACTACAAGAATGCATTATGTTGCCATAGACACATCTAAAATTAATGTTTCAAATATGTAGGCTTAGTGCAGAAAACTCCTTTGCCAAGTACATCTCAACTTAAAAAAATCAAGACTATTTTGTTATTAGTAGCTTCTAGTTAACCTACCAAAATAGACATTTATTAAACAATGTTTAAAGTACAGTAACTTCTAAAAATTTTAAATATTTTCATGATTTTTTTTTTTTTTTCTGCGGTACGTGGGCCTCTCACTGTTGTGGCCTCTCCTGTTGCAGAGCACAGGCTCCAGACGCGCAGGCTCAGAGGCCATGGCTCACGGGCCCAGCCGCTCCACTGCATGTGGGATCCTCCCGGACCGGGGCACAAACCCGTGTCCCCTGCATCGGCAGGCGGACTCTCAACCACTGCGCCACCAGGGAAGCCCTTTCATGAATATTTTAAGTGACAATTTTATTTAGACATACACACTTGAATGACAACATGCAAACATCCAGAGGAAACAACTTGAGCAAAGAAAATGTTTTCATATTAATTGTATTATAATTATTCTTCCAAAGAGTCCACTTTAGTCAGTAACTTGGTGCACAAACAGGACTAATTTTAAAATACAAGTTTTTTATATCCACTTTTATGAACACTATCATCAATTGTTAATGTAACGATCCTAAAAAAATTCATCCACATTTTGGCAAATACTGTTTGTTAAAGCATCTAAAGTGACAGACTATGTCACATTTCCTTTTTACTCCTTCCAATAGTGAAAAATGTGATATAGTGCATTAATATTTATAAGACAGGATTGATACACTTTGCTCTACCAAAAAATAATTCTTCATGATTTTGAACAAAATGTTTAGTCTCTTCTGATTTTTGATCTTGTAGTATGCTCAAACAAGCAAACCAGCCTGGCAAAGATCTGAGCTTTTTTGGTTCGACTTTTCTAGCAACTAGGTATAAGTAGGAAGGTAACAATCTTGCCAAACCTCATCTTGGCAAAACAGTAGTGACACCTTTCTACATGTCTCCCTCTGTTTCAGGGCTATATGTCTTTCAAGCCCCAGTTATCAATTCCTCCACAATGTTTTTCCCAATGAATATCAATTTTAATGGCAATCCATCCGCTGTACTTCCATATTTTTTTATCAGTCAATAATTTTGAATTTATCATGCAACTTTCTTCTTGGGCTGTCATTACTATAATAAAAGAATGAATAAATATTGATTTGAAAAGAGCTAAAGGAGTTATTCATTATCCTGTAGATAAAAAGTTAGTCCTGGTTATGATATGAGTGAATATTATATACACACAGAAAGTTAGCACAATTTCATACTCACATAACCTACCCTTCTTTCTTTATAATAATTATTATTTCCATATATGCTTCAAAGGAAAGGGTCTTCCTGGGCAAACCCAAAAAGAAGTGAAGCCTTCAGTTGGCATTCTTGCACTGTTTCCCTTTTTGTATATTGAAATTGAAGAGTGGTTATGGGGGGACTTCCCTGGTGGCACAGTGTTTAAGAATCCGCCTGCCAATGCAGGGGACATGGGTTCGACCCCTGGCCCAGGAAGATCCCACATGCTGTGGAACAACTAAGCCCGTGCACCACAACGACTGAGCCTGCGTTCTAGAGCCCGCGAGCCACAACTACTGAGCCCGCGTGCCGCAACTACTGAAGCCCAGGCATCTAGAACCCGTGCTCCACAGCAAGAGAAGCCACCACAATGAGAAGCCCATGCACCGCAACAAAGAGCAGCCCCTGTTTGCTGCAACTAGAGAAAGCCAGTGTGCAGCAACGAAGACCCAACGCAGCCAAAAATAAATAAATTTATAAAAGAAAAAAAATGAGTGGTTATGGGACATTTAATTTAGGTACAAATATAATTTGATTACTTTAATTAAAATGAGTTCCCAAGTAGCTAACATTTTAAAAAAATCTATACTGGTGTACTTTGCAAAGGAAAATGGATATTTAAATTATTTGAAAAAAAAAGGTTTTTTTCCCTATATTAAAGGTGCATTTTGCTTAAAAATTAAAAAAAACTAACAAAATTCTACAGCATAAAAGTGATAAAATGAGAACCTGGACATTTGGTAAATGGTAAAAAGTTACCTACTTTGTTTTTTCACATTTCTGAAGTGTTTGATCAGTGTTTACAAATAGCATTTATAAATACATCAAAGACATAGTATTTTTACATATAATGAATAAAAATATTTGGGGTGTAATATATCAATTATATAAAACAAGGTACATCACCATCAAAAGTATATTCATTTTGGTAACTAACTTGTAAAATGATTATCACAATAATTTTAATTAAAACTCAGAAAAGATACTATCACCATTATTGCTGACCCTGAGTTCCTAACACACTATTGGGTTGATTTATTTTGATGTTTAAAATCGTGAAATTTCTTAAGGCACAGGAAAAATCTGCAGAAAACATGAAGCTTAAACACAATCTGTCTTTGTTAAGTGATGCAAGTTTTAAAGATTGTATCAGTTTATCAAAAGAGGGGGTGTGGGTTCAATCCCTGGCCGGGGAGCTAAGATCCCACATGCCTCGGGGCCAAAAAACAAAAACATAAAACAGAAGCAATATTGTAACAGATTCAATAAAGACTTTAAAATGGTCCAAATAAAAAAAAAATTTTTTTTAAAGACATGTATTCAGTACAAAGACTCAGTCAAAATGCACTTAGTAGACACATACAAGAAATAGTTGATGTGTTAGTGTATAATTCAATCCATTTGTGAAATTCAGCCACCGAGCAGGCTGCAGTGTAAATATGCAATTTTCTCGGTGTTAGACTTTTGGGACGCTCTGTAGTGTATTTGTTATACTTATTTTAGATTGGATTTAATGTTGGATCTACCGCTTTACTTACAAAAGTACTTCCTCTGTAAAAGGGACTGAGTTTAGAAGAAAAAGTTATTAAGGATATTATTTAAAAATGTAACCAACGTTGTATAAAATTCAGTTTATACCGTTTCCTGACTTTTCAGATGTGCTGAAACTATTTTATTAGTTCATACTTAAACTTAATTCTTTAAGCCCCAAAAGCATCAGCAATAGGAACATTAAGAGAGAGAAGTATTTCTCCATCTCACAAATAATTGACTACCTGCCAACCTTAGTAAGGAAAGGTATCATTTGTTGCTATTCTTTCTGTGGCAGCACCACCATGCTGACAACATACAGTTAATACCTGGGAAGACATCTAAGGAGTTGACTAATGAAGCAGGTTACATGTGATTGTGGCTGTGTCTTAAAGATAGAACAGTATGTAAGGTGAACAAGATATGGGTATAAAGGTGTGGAAGATTCAGTGTATTTCTCCTAAATTTCTGATCAGCAATTATATTAAAATAGCAATAATATAGGAAGATTGGAAGATCACAAATAAACTCACTTGAGACTAACTGGAAACATCTTTGCATTTATGCTCTATCAGTATCAGCTTGATGAGATTAAAAACAACTCATCAAGTTGTTATTGATAATTTCAAGAATATAAAAGACTTATAATTTAAACAAGAGCATTAAGCTCCACTGGAATATAAAATCTACAGAGAAAGGAAAGGAAAGGATGTTTCTCATTTGTTTTTAACAAAATAAACGTCACTGATTCACAATTTTACATGAATCTTAATGCAAAAATACCCCTACAAATATATTAATAACAAATAGAAGTAAACAAGATATTTAATGAATTATGTCATGATCAAATAGGGTTCACCTCAGAAACACAAGGTTAGTTAAATATTAGAAATTCTCTATAATTCACAACAACATGAATTTGATAAAGCTTTAGATTCAGTACCTTTTATTCCAAGGGAACTCTTCCATGGCAGCTTTTCTTTTTCCATCCTAAACAATTATTCACTTGCAGACTCAACTAGGCATTCATAATTCTGTATTCCTTTCTTAAAGAGAGTCCTTTAAATTGTATACGTTTTAGGCCCCGTATAAACTGGAAACACTCTAATTTACCATATTGATAGGTGAAAGGAAAAAGTGCCAAATGATATCAAACGGCATTTGATAAAAATTTTAAGTCTATTTTAATAAGACTCTTAGTGTATAAGAAATGGATGAGTAGTTCTTTAACATTTTAACATGAGTATGTTGTGACTCTGATCAAAAGACCAAGTCTGGTTTAATGGTAGAATTCTTGAAGCATTCTTGAAATTAGGCAAAATGAAGGTTGCTCCTTCTCTTATTTAAATCCTAAGCTAGAACCACGAGATAAAAATCTTTAACACACTCACAGTTATTTATTGAGCATCTTCCAGGTGCCTGGCATTGTTAATGAAGGGGATAATATTGTTAGCAACCAAACCTGGATCTAGTCCTCATTCAGTTAATGTGTATGGAAAGCTGGGGATAACACTATTAATATTTTCAAATATCTTGGTTGTTGGAAAATTTAAGTTATTAGAAAAGTTATTAGAAAGTATAAAAATCATTCTTTAAGCTGGATGTTTAGGAATCACTTCAGAACAGTAACCATTTGTAAAATATAGTTTAAAAAACTTGTCTCAAATGTACCTTTACAAAACCCTGAAAAATCAAGGAATACATATAATCACAAACTTATATGGCCTAGATATATGTGTCTATTGAAATAAACATCAGAGACCTGAAAATAGAAGAGACCTTATTCCTGAAAATGAATGACTTGACATCGTAAAAAGCGTTTATCTTCATTAAATTAATTTATATATTCACTACAGAATAATTACAACCCTATAATGAATTTCAGGAAGTTAGATTTGATGAAATGTTCTAAAATTTGTCAGAAAATAAATTTGTGAACATAGGAAAAGAATGAACAAAAAAGTAATGAATGTGTGTGAAGTGATCTTGACCCATCAAATATTAAACCATATTATAAAGCTAAGTAAAAATGCCATGATACAAGCAACATAAAAGATTAAAAGACAAATAGAAGAGTAAAGAGAGTCTAGAAATAGACCCAAGTAAATATAAAATTCTTAATGTGTACTTCACAAAATTATTTAAAGTTAGTAAGGAAAATATTTGTTTCAACCAAAAGAGTAGAGAAATGGCCATCAAACAGGGATGTGTATCTTTAACTCATTCTTTATACTAAATTCCAGACAGAGTCAAGAATTAAATATATTTTTTAAATTCCCACAAAGGAAGTACTAGAAGAAAGTAAGAATAAACATGTTTCTAATCATTTGGTGAGGAAAATCTAAGCATAACCCAGAAATTATAACACGGTGATTCTTAAGATGAGAACTTGCCCCCCGGGGACCTAAGAGGATCTCCTTGTGTAATTATTATATGTTATTGCATGTCATCATTAATAAGTATGGTCATTATCATTGAGAGATGTCTGGCTATATTGCTAAATGGAAATATATATAAATATACACATATACATATACAGATTTATATGTATAAAATGCAGTTTATATAAAATTTTACATTACCTTAGTATGTAAGGATTAATGCATTAATGCAAGCATTAATGTTTGGAAAGTTGTTCACAAAACTATTTTTACTGGCTGTCTATGAGCAGTAAGACTTTAGGGCTTTTTACACCCTTCATTATATTTTTTTCTGTATTACTTGAGTTTTCTGCAGGAAGTATTACACTTATATGAAGAAATGTGTGTGTGTGTGTGTGTGTGTAATTAAAACAAATACATTAATATAGAGAAAACATTATGCTTAGGTAAATATATTTCATTTTAGTATATATGACTCTCACATTTGAGCTCAAATGTACTTGGTTATATCAATGAACTATGAACACATCTATTTATTGAATGGAAAATTTTCCATAGTCATGGGATCTGAGAATTGCATCACAGTAGAGGAACATAGAAATCATCTGGTTTAATCATCTGTCATAATACTATATATGAAGAGGGAGCCTCAGGTAGTTGAGATGAGTTACCAAAATCCACATTAGAGGCTAACGCCAAAGCAGGGACAATTTCCTAATCAGTACCCTTTTTACTGTATCACACTGTTTGCTTCCCATGTTCCCAACACTGCCCTAAAGTGCTTGACTAAGGACAAGTAATTAGCATTGGCTTAAAGCAGTATTTTAAGACAGCATGGAATTCATACCTAATTCATGCTGAATTACGAATCCTGAGAAGTACTTAACATTTTGCACACCACAGGTTTTGTATTAATAAAATAGTATGAATTTTCTTTTTTCTTTTTTTAAAAATTTGTTTGCTTATTTATTTATTTTATTTTTGGCTGTGTTGGGTCTTCGTTGTTGCATGCAGGCTTTCTCTACTTGTGGCGAGTGGGGGCTACTCTTTGTTGTGGTGCGCGGGCTTCTCATTGCGGTGGCTTCTCCTGTTGAGGAGCACGGGCTCTAAGCGTGAGGGTTTCAGTAGTCGTGGCACGCGGGCTCAGTAGTTGTGGCTGGCGGGCTCTAGAGCGCAGGCTCAACCGCTGTGGCGCACAGGCTTAGCTGCTCCGCAGCATGCAGGACCCTCCTGGACCAGGGTTCGAACCCGTGTCCCTTGCATGGGCAGGCGGATTCTTAACCACTGTGCCACCAGTGAAGTCCAAAACAGTATGAATTTTCAAACAAGCTTCTAGTAACGTGAACCCTTCTAATGTTTGTAGGTTGTCAGACATATTCAGATGAAGGAGCCACTGCACTCTGCAGTCTCTTGCTTTGCCTAATTGGTCTTATGGTTTTTTAGATGGCTGAGTGACAACACATGGAGTCAACTAGAGATCGAATTTGTCCTTTTTTCCCTTAATGTCTATAAAGCTCAGTAGAGACTTAGAAAAGTGACTAATCAATGTGAACTAAAATTAAGCGCATATTTATCTGGAACCACATATAGAGTAATTCAAACAAAACAATATCAAGTTGAAGGAAAAAATATAACCTTTCCCCCCATGGAAAAAAATGATCTTTTAATTATACGTTACTTACTGTAAAGCTTATATAGTATTTCAAAAAATCATCTGTAGTCCAGGAAGAGTTGCTGATAAGCTGTACATAAAATGATTAGAAATATCCTATGCCCCTCCTGCATTTTTAGGAGGTTGTGAACCCTTCAACTGGTTTCTCATCTCATGTGCAACTTGCCACTCACCCACCCTTCCCCAACACACTTTCTTTATGCCTAGAAAACAGCTTTTCTGTTCTTTATGGGTGGTTTAAAAATACATCTATTGCAGGTAATTATAGCTAATTTTTAATGTCAATAGATACTATTTAATTCTATAACAGCTGGAAAATAAAATACTTCACATCTCATTAAAACCCAATAGGAGGTAAAACAATTCACATAAAAATTAAATGAAATACCTATTAAAAATAGAAGAAAAATTAGCTGAGAAAATCAACAAAGTATTCCAAATTGGAAGGTGACTGTGTACACTTCAATAAATGCAGGTCAATATTCTAGAAGAGCTATTGCTTATTTCACATCTTCCTTTTCTTAGCAGTTCAGAGGAAAATGGCATTTTATATATATATTTATATAAAATATATACATATATTTATACATACAAATAGATGTAGAAATGTATACATTTCTATATTTTAAGGCTAAAAGCAGTGAAAGAGTAAGGTATTTTAGCATTCACAAAGATGACATTTGCAATAGAAATAAAATCTATAGCTTTATACTGTTACTACCCTGTGAGATACATGACTTGAAGGTTTCTAATCGTTAAAATTAATTTGAAAGCCATTGTGAAGACCAGTGGAATTGGGAGTCTGGTGAGCTGACACGGGACTAACTCATGGCTCTGTCCTCTCTAGGGTACAACTTTGGAAAGACTTGATGTCTCTAAGGTTCTCTGTCTGTCAGAGATTACAACACCTACCTCATAAATGTGGAATGAGGATTCAAGTTACTAATAGCTAATATTGATTTCATGCTTACTGTGTGCCAAGCACTCTTCCAGGATTTTTACCCTTATCAGTTTATTAAACTATCATAACAACATCAGGTATTACAATTATCACTATTTTACAGAAAAGGAAAACGGGGTTAAGTAACATGCTCAAGGTCTCACAGCTAGTAATTGGCGAATTTTTATCTGAGTCCAGGTAATAGGGTTTGAAAAATCATGCCCTGCCATTAACAAGATGGCTGGCATAGAGTAAATGTTCAGTAGAGGGAAATTTAATATACTTGTTTGTTACTTACTCCTTTCATTAGACGGTAAGCTTCTTCAGAACAGAAAGTTTTTGTTTACTGAATAACTTTTATTCATCTTTTTGACACTATAATCACCTAACCTGTTTCAAATCTTCAATAAATGTTTCTTGACAAGTACATAGCAGTGAATGTAAGCTTTTCTCCTATTATATTATTGGTTGAATGAAAATAATTATTCTTAAGGGGAATAATTAGTATGGTTCACTTTATTATTATTTATAAAAATGTTCCCATGCAGCCAAGGCTGTATTTTAGAGAAATACAGGTAGGAAAAGGTGAAAGTGAATGAATTTTATAATATAAAGAAGTTTTATCTTTTTCTCTACATACTTAGAAAATAATTTTATAATGAATACACTTTTTAGGAGTGCCTAAAGTAATACAATAATATAGCTTTTTAAAAACTTCTCTTCAGAATAAACCACTGTCTTTAAAGCTAACGTTTCTAATATAGCTGGTAACAGTCATTGTTAGAAACATTTATTTGAAGAATTGAGGACTTGATCAAAATGTCTGTTTTCCCTTTGTGTTTGATTTGCATTTTGTAAGTAATATAAAAACCATACCATCTTTGAGATGTGAGAAAAATGCATTGAGAGATCTAAGTAATGTATAAAAAGCTTTCTGGCAAAAAAAGAGCAAAACAAAGCTATTCATCAGTTGTCATCTCAGAATGCAATCCCAAGATACGTTTTAAACAATCTTCTCATTGCAGTGTTTTTTTTTTCTAAACAAGAACATATTTAACTGTCTTTTGCAAGTTCATCATTTCAAACAGTTGTTCTTTAAACATTTAATCAGGTAAAGGAAGACATGTAAGAGAGTCACCTTTAATATACTTTTTAAGACAACTACTTTGGAATATTATTAAGCATCAGAGGCAGTTTAACATTTTCCTTTCTTGTGCACTCATGGAGCAGTAGGAAAGAAAAAAATGTTAACTACAAAGGAAGGTTCTAAAATTTTTTTAGACTATTAATGCTTCTGGGAGATATGTATTAGAGTGGTTCTTGATTCATTTAGACATAAGGGCAATGTCTGTCCACCATTCACATGGTTATTAAAAGAAAAGCTTCCATTTAATTTAGTAACTCAGACTCACAGATGGCATAGCTCATGACCATCAAGAAAATTACCATCCTTAAGGTGAGTGATATCGGTTTGAGTCCAGTGATACTAAGACGTGGAAGGGGAGTATCAGTTAGGTGTAATATTGTGAGCACACGTAATTCATCTTACCCTTGAGCAAATGAGTTAATCTTCCCATGTCTTAATTTCCTCCTCAGTAAAATATCATCATTCTCTCCCCAGCAGGATTCTCTCTGGTTCAATTCATTTGTGGAAATGGGAGGGGATGGCACACAGTGAAATCAGATTCCCCATCTTTCCAGGTCAAGAGTCATGGTTGTAGCATCCAGAGGATTAAGAAACTTGCAATTTTGGTGGGATCTGAATGAGGATTTCCCCAGCTTGGGTCCATCCTATCCTCCTCCCATCTTCTCTCATCCCAGACACTCCAGGTAATCTCCAGATCTGTTTCTAACTTCCATTCTAAATTGCTTAGAAATGTCCCTGAAATACCAGGGCCAGTTTAACTTATATGAAAGCACTGAGCCCTGGGTCTCCTGTTATCTGCTGAGAGTGTACCCTAGTAAGCCAGAGGATCTAACAGAGTGTGGGCAGGTTTTTCTGTTCAATGAGGCTTCATTCAGTAACACTGGATGGAGTCCTGAGTGGAGGATTTATAAATATGCATCTTAGATAAGATGGCTCATTCATTCATTCCTACTAATATTTTCAAACTAATATTTTTAAATATCTATTATGTTCTAGGAGCTGTACTTGTACCTGGGACACAAACTAGCAAAGCATAGCTCTTGCCTATCAAGAAAATTACCATCCCAGTGGTGAGTGATAAATAGATGACTAAACAAATGGTTATAGGACAAAGAGTTGAATACTATGATATCAAAACATTTTAAATTAAAATTTAAAATGGGAGTAAAGAGAACTAGATTCAGCCCTATTTTTTCTTCTAATACCTCACCTCAATTTTTAACCTATAAAGAAAGAGTTGGACTAGATACTATTTAAATCCCTTTCACTTTTAACATTCTTTTTTCCCTATTAAGTTGCTCCTGGATTAATTCCTATATCCCTATCTATCTATCTATCTATCTATCATGAATATTACTGAATCCTAAAGAAATATTTGAAAAGAGTAGATTTTTAACAATATAAATTTCTCATTATAATTCCAGGGTGTGTGTGTGTCTGTGTGTCTGTGTGTCTGTGTGTGTGTGTGTGTGTGTGTGTATGTGTTCTGGTTTATTTTGTTTCTTTGCTTTTGTTTATAGAAGATCATTAGCCTAGATGTTCTACAGTAGAAAGTGGATAGGATTTGGCCTTACAACTCACAGCACACCAGCCATATAGTGAAGGCCCAATAAAGCATGCCCTATTATGTATTGATACTGTAATAAAATTGCAGGGTTTGCCCATTAAGGCAGACTCATTTTACACGACTACTTCAAAATTATATTTGTTCTACCATAAATAATGATATGTCTGTTAATATATTAGAATTTGTTCAACTAACATCAGCAGGATGGTGGGAGTATGGAATTAACAAAATGAAGAGTGAGCTACCTTTATGGAAATCACTATCTTTTAAGATCACCGAGAAACTCCTTTACACATAATCCAGTGGCTTTTTCCCCAAACCCTTTTCCTCCCTAGAGATACCATCCTAAATGCATGGTATTTTGCCAGTTCAAAGAATTTCCACAGATCATAAGATAATGTCTTTATTCTTATGTCATAATCTTCTTTGCTTTATAACGGTTGGTCATTTTAAACTACTAAACTGTGAACTCCTTGAACTTGGCAACAACTCTGTGTTGTTTTTGTCTTTTCTGGTATAGTGTGTAAACCAAACTAGACACTCAATAAAAGTTGTCAAATGAGTGCAAATGTTGAATAATCATGCCAAATAAGTTTAGAACTATGCTTACTCTGTTAATGTCTATAATGAAACAATGAAAAACATTATTATTCACTGTTCCTTCCTTCCAATATTTACAGCCTAACTCAAGAAATTTAAATGTAGAAGCAGATGAAACAAATTGAAAACTTTTCTTACTCTGCTGTTAAATATACAGAAAAGGTAATACCTCAGCCCCTCCCTCGTGTTTCAAGAACTTATTGCATCAAATTTGCATCCCGTTAACAAAGTATTATTCTCCACAGCTTTTGTTTTCATATTCAATTTTTCCTTAGAAATGTTTCCACATTTAATTTTCCTTAGGACCACCCTTCCAAACATACCTACCCACATGCAACCAAACCCACACACTCCATCAATATATGAAAACAAAATAAATACAGCACTTCCCTCCACTCTACTTTCCCCTCATAACACTCCTTCTGTCTTATTTTCCTTCATTACCAGAGTTCTTGATAGAGCAATCTAAAAGGGTTACCTCCCTGCCACCTCAACTCCAGCTAAACATAGGTTCCTTAACCATTTGCCATTTGAATTCTGGCCCTATCATTCTATAAAAACAATGTTCCCCAATGTCACGCATGACCACCAAAGTCACCAGCATTTCTCCATTGCCTTCTTGGAGAACTAACCATTCCTTTTCATCATACTTCATCCTTTGGATCTCCTTTCACTTCTGTGTTTTTTCTTACTTATGCTGATCCATCTTCTTCGTTGTGATTTCTTCTATGTAGAAATTACCCAAGGTTTCTACCTTCAACACATTTTGCTATCCAGTATTTCTCCTTTAGTCATTTCATTTGCACCCAAGACTTCACCTATGCCCTCTATGGATACCATCCAAACGTCCATCTCCAACAACAGGTCCCTCCAGACCTACTGATCAGTGTTTGCTATTGCTCATTGGGCATCTCCACCTTGCTATCTCACTACAAACTTAAATCAGCAAACATGTAAAAGACTGAACTCATCCTCCATCCCCCGAACAACTTTCTCTTATCCCATGTAGTTTGTGAATGCCAAGACAGTTCTCCAATTTCATCTACTTTAGGTGCTAGATTCAAAATTTTTCTAAAGCTGCCTTAACGGATAAATATACTCTCATTTAAGAGGGGTGGGATGAAGTCATACCAGATGATCTATATTTGGGAAAACGTATACACTGGAAATAATGATCCATTTACAATAATACAACAAACAAGTTTACCACATTTGACTGGTATTTGATTTGGGATATATACATGTGGAACAAATATGAAGACAGTTAATTTGGTAGAGTGTTTAAATTTTTCCAAAAACTTTAGATTTGCTTAGACATTGAGAAAAAAAGTAGGAATAATTATTATAAAGCAAGTAGCTTCTATGTTCACAGTGCAAAATAATCTGTGTGTTGTAATTCTTAGAGTGGGGTGACAGCTATAATATTCACAGAGATGCTGGAAGAAATGAAGTTGTACAGGTAAGTTGAAGTCAGGTTGTGAGAGTATTAAAAACTGGGTAGGGAATATCAAAAACATAGTTTCACCTTTTTTTTTTTTTTTTTTTGCGGTACGCGGGCCTCTCACTGCTGTGGCCTCTCCCGTTGCGGAGCACAGGCTCCGGACGCGCAGGCTCAGTGGCCATGGCTCACGGGCCCAGCCGCTCCGCGGCACGTGGGATCCTCCCGGACCAGGCACGAACCCGTGTCCCCTGCATCGGCAGGCGGACTCTAAACCACTGCGCCACCAGGGAAGCCCTATAGTTTCACCTTTGACTCCTCCTTCCTGCATCCATTCATGAGGTGTCCTACAATGTCTCTCACAAACAACAACAGCAGCAAATCCTCTTTCTTTTCATGCTCACGTTTATAGTGCAACCCTCCTTGCTGTGTAGGTATGTGATATCCTCTTTATAGTCTCCCACCATTATATACATACTTATTATCTCTATTATTTTCTTAATCACAGTCCAAGCATATCTTTTTACCTCAAAAACCATCACTAAATTTCTAATCTTAATTTGTCTGTCAAATTAAGTATAAAATATACCCTTACCCAGGTTTTCATTTGTAAAACAGCACAGTAATCTCTGCCTCAGGTTGTCTCTGGGTTCCAGTGTCCACAGAAACCACTTACTAGCAGTGTAACTATTTCAAGTTGTATTTTTCTGTGTCTCATTTGCTTTATCAGTTAAGAGGGAACAACAATAACAGGGCTATTAGGTACATCCGTAATAACACATTTCCTCTCTGACTGCCACACTTGTTTGGATGATTTAAGCATTATCTGCATAGCCTGAAACATTTGTTAAGAGGGTAGATCTCATGTTAAATCATCTTACCACAATAAAAAAAAAAAGCACACATTAGTTTTTAGAGCCCCTCAGAGGGTCTTCAGGGTCTCATCATGCTGATGACTTGACCTAGCTCAACACTGGGTAAAAACTCAGCGTTTAAAAATATGACAATTTCGGGCTTCCCTGGTGGCACAGTGGTTGAGAGTCCGCCTGCCGATGCAGGGGACACGGGTTCGTGCCCCGATCCGGGAAGATCCCACGTGCCGCGGAGCGGCTGGGCTCGTGAGCCATGGCCCCTGAGCCTGAGCGTCCGGAGCCTGTGCTCCGCAACGGGAGAGGCCACAACAGAGAGAGGCCCCCACACAGCAAAAAAAAAAAAAAAAAAAAAAAAAAAACACGACAATTTTATATAATAGGTAAACACTCTAAATTCAAGTTTCACCTGAAACTAAAAAAAAATAACAAAATGACAGGGCAATAGCTATTGTGTTACATGATTTAAGTTCAATGATTCAAGAAAAGGTTGGTGGATTGTTTTCTTTTACTCACATTAACCAAAGGTGAAATAAATTACTGGCTTTATCCTAATCTCTAAAGAAAAAGTAGTTATCTAATTCAAGGAGTTAAAGAAACAGTAGTGTGAGGGTCTAATTTTCTCTTCAAACTTTCGTTCTTGATAATATAAAATTAAACCAAGAAAACCTATTTCCTGAATAAAAATAATTCATACACTCTAACATCTTGAACTGGATGAATATATGCAGAAGAAAACTATAGCTCAATGTCAGTAAGACTTTTCATGTGAAGCATCAGTCAACCTCGACTGCTTGCACATCATATTTTTATTCGCACTCTCAGGATTCCAAACATAGAGACAATTTCACTCTATGAGTATAGAATCCATTGCCTCAGCAATCGTAAGTCCCAATTTTTTTATTCTCTCTCTAAGCAATTCAGAAGTTCTTGGAAATATTCTGAAACTCCACAAACATCATTATCTACTTTTTTTTAAAACAAGTTCTATAGAAAAGCAGCAATGAATCATTCATTCATTCAACAAAGATTTCTTGAAAGGCTCTTTGTGACAGGCAGGGATTTAGGGCTGGGAATCCAGCATTGAATCAGGCAGACAAATCCCCAGTTCATATTAAACATACATTCTAGTGGAATGACTTTAATACTAGGGTTGGCAAAAGTTATTTATCATACTAAAGAAGAACTTAACTTCTCAAGGTATACAAAATTACTAAGAAAACTTTCACTTGGTAAGTGTGATAACCTGAATCAGTAATTGAACAAACCATAATGTAAAGGCTAAAAGTTAACTTTCAAAATAAAATGTCATAAATGTGCAGTTGGTTGAACAAAATCTGATACACTTAAAGTATCCCAAATATGCTAAATGTAAATTATCCAAAATTAGGGGGTCATACTTATTTACAAGGCTACAAATTTGGCCAAATCTGATGTTAAAACTGATACAAATAAAACGTTCTTATATAGCCGGTTATCAATTTTTCCTTGTCAAAATAGCAAGTTGACCAGGTGGTATGCAATTTCAACTGTTCACACTAAACAAAATTCTCAGGTTAACCAGGCACAATGTAAAAGAACAAGCCTTGACTTGGGGATCAAAAAATCTGGTTCTAGACTCAGTTCTTCCATTACTTCTTGTCACTTACCTGCACAGCACTATTTCCTATTCTGTCCAATCAAAGTAAGACTAGTTTTTTTTTCAACTGTAAGTGTGCCATTTGTAAAATTTCAAAAACACAAGTTTCAGTGAAGCACTATTCACAACAGCCAAGTTATGGAAGCCACCTAAATGTCCATCAACAGGTAAATGGATAAAGAAAATGTGGTATACGGGCTTCCCTGGTGGCGCAGTGGTTAAGAGTCCGTCTGCCGATGCAGGGGCCACGGCTTCGTGCCCCGGTCCGGGAAGATCCCACATGCTGCGAAGCGCCTGGGCCCATGAGCCATGGCCGCTGAGCCTGCGCGTCCGGAGCCTGTGCTCCGCAACAGGAGAGGCCACCACAGTGAGAGGCCCATGTACCGCAAAAAAAAAAAAAACAACAAGAAAATGTGGTATATATATTTAATGGAATATTATTCAGCCTTAAAAAAGAAAATAAATCCTATCATTTATGACAATACTGATGAACCTGGAGGACATTATGTCAAGTGAAATAAATCAATCACAGAAGAACAACTACTATATGATTCCATTTATATGAAATGCCTAAAAGAGACAAACTCAGAAACAGAGAACAGAATAGTATCACCAGGGACTGGGGGAAGAGGAGGATGGGGAGTTGTTTCAATTGGTATAAAGTTTCACTTATGCAAGATGAATTAGTTTTAGATATCTGTGGTACAGTGTAGTGTCTATAGTCAACAGTAGTATATTATGCAATTAAAAAATTTTTAAGAGGAGAGTCTTATATTAAGAGTTCTTACCACAAACAATAAGGAGAGACAAGGAAACTTTTGGAGGTGATGGCTTGATACCTTGACTGATACCTTGGTTGTGGTGATGGTTTTGTGGGTACATGCATATGTCCAAACTCAATGAATTATCTACATTAAATATGCCCAGTTTTTAGAATATCGATTACACCTCAATAAAGCTCCTTCAAAAATACAAGTTGATTATTTAATGACTTGAAATTATATAAAAATTTCAGGATTACCCATTGTCTAGAGTTGCATAATCTCCACCCCTTCCCACCGACCTCCTCTGCACAGAACCTAATAGCCACACACATACATTTTGGCTAGTTATTGTTTTATTTATTTACTTATTTTTGATTTACCACAGTTAAAAAGAAAAATAACATAAATGTATACTACTAAATATGCTAAATACTCTGCAGTAGAAAGAGTTAATTAGCACTTTAATATACGGATACAAATGAGAACATACAGTACATTTGAATTTGAATGTTCAGTGTGTCACTGAGTTTGCACTTCCATGCTAAGACTCACATACTCAGCGTCTACCTCAGGTGACAGCTATTCCTTTTGCTCAACATATTGTACATTAATGAATATCATTATGGAACAAAAGGCTTTTCAGAGTCTTCAGATACGTTTACAGCAGACGTTCTTTTAAAATTCAGGTTGTCTCATAAAGAAGGGGGACTTGTCTATGTTTACTGTCCTAAAGCAGATTTTCCTTTATTCTATAGTTTCTATGACGAGCACATTTAAATATAGATAAACACATTCAAATGTTAATAGAAATGTTACCCTAAAGTATATGTATGGTTTTATTTAATTTTATATGCATTAAGAACTTAAAAAAACCCTCATTTTTGTCTTGAAGGCAAGGAGGAGAATTAAGAATGAAAATGGAGTACGCTTAATTTCCTATTTCTTGTCATTTTCATGCATAGTTTGGGGAAAAAGAACAAAACTGTTTCCTCAACGTACAATTTTAGAATTATTTAGTCCATTGTGTTAACATGTAAAAGGGATGCAAAAGTTCCAAAGGAGATATTAACATCTATTATGTAAGTATATTTCAGATGATTTTCATAACACATATTACAGTGAATGACTACCATGTTACCTAGTAGATCAATATAGGGGCCTTGAGATCAATTTAGCAAGTAATTATATATTCTAGATCCACTTCCCCATGTGAGCATTATCATTTTGTTGACAGCCTTAGGAAAAAATCCCAACCAGAAATGCTCATTTTAACTTGAAGTTATAGAAAATGCTATATTGTTCTAACTTTTGATGCCACTAATGGATTGTACCACACTGTCTGAATAGAAAAATTATGACACAGGCATAGTAATAGGGGTCTGAAAACTTTTCTTTTTCAGTAATAGAGTCTCAAAAGTCTAGAAAGTTCTTTCATAAATCATAATACCACATTAAAATATGAAATTAACAAAGTCAGTTAAATTTAAATTGCCTGGAAGAAGTTGCTAAAGAAAATTCCATGAAACCACAATTATTTCCCCAAGTTTATATTGTTCCATCGGTGAGAATATGTTGTCAGGACTTTATACTTTTTTCTTTAAAAAATAAATTTATAAAATCCTCCAATTTGTATATACAGTAAGGTCTATAAATGAATAAACTATCATTAATATTGTTTTTACTGGTATTATGATTATTACTACTATAGTATTAGTTGTACTAATAATAGAAACAGCAGTTGTAGTAATGTGGTGGTAACCTCGAAGAATAGTTAACTTCATAGTATGAATAACACTTCAAAATTCCAATATATGTCTTACTTACAATAACATTATAGGACTCACGTCATTATAGAATTGTCATAATGGTTGAAACGATATATTAGGCATTATAAAGTTAGGACTGTACTTCAAAACATTCTAGTGTCTTTAATATCCCCTATAGTCATGATGCTGTAGATTTATATTACAGATTTATCTTAACCATTTTGAATTTACGTTTTATCCTGAGTGAGGATACCTGGTTGCAAGTTCCAGCTCTGCCATGCAAACCTATCAGTAGTGCCATCCCTACTCACATCACTGAGCCTCACACGTCCCACATACAAACTGGAATTATTAATACGTGCCTTGCCAACTTTACAGAGATCTTATGAGGATCAAATGAAAAAAGAACTGTGAAAACAATTCATAAATGTCAGTGATATGTAAATCTATTATTTTTCTAACGTCCTTTAGTCTATGGAGCTATATTCATTCTCCAATTCTAAGTTTCTCATTTTCAAGGTAAGAAAGACAGATGACCACTTCTTTTTTTCTTCCCTGAAGGAAACATCTAGTATTCTTGGATTGTGACTCATGACTGTAATTCAATATTAAAAATTTTTTATGTATCTGTGGTAGCCAAATGCTGTTTTAAATCATTTTGGAGATAGAGAAGACATAGATAAAAGAATGTGTGTGTGTACATGCAATATTGACTATATTATTATCTATATTAATTGCATATAATAATAACATGTATATTGTTCAATATATACTACATCTCTATTAAAATGAATAACCCACTGACTTAGATTATTGACAATGAAATGTGTTCCCAACGAAAACATCTGGGCCTAAGTTTTACTGTTGCAAATTTAAATGATCACGCCAGAAAGAAAATTTTATTGACTATCAGTTGCAAACTAAACAGATCTTTTATTGAGAAGCCTCTCCCCTTTTGGTAAACAATACATGCCTAACACTAGCACAGCCTGCTTTGTGTTCTAGAAAATTATATTTTATTTTCTCCTAAATTTTAAAAAAGCTAAATATCACAACATATTTTTAAAAATAGTTGGGTTCCATTTGTTACATGATTGAATTTCTTCGATATTTCCTAGCTCTATGGTGTCATTATATTTTTAAAAAAATAATAAAGCAACCATGTGTTCTAAATAGATGGATAATGCCACACTATATTGTTGGAAGGAACATAGAAATGAGATTCATATTATAAGAGCTATATATTTTCAAGAGGCTCACTTCATAAATAACTTGCCTGTTGTGCATTACAGTTGACGCTGTTGGCATATCAAGCACTAACTTATTGTTTATTACAGATAGACCCATTTTGTCATTTTGATGGTACAGATTCAAGTATGGCAATCTTCTTTCCTCTTTCTGCTTCACTGGCTACATGACTTCCCTTGGCTAAAACCATACCGAAACATATACTTGAATGTCACAAGTTATGACAGCCTGGGAGCTGAATGGGAATCCTATTAACTGACCTATGAAATCAGAGAATTATAAATCTTGATGGGACAGGTTGGGCTGTATGCATAGCTTACTATATTAAATAGGTATCTCTTTAACATGCTCAGATAAGTCCAAGTAAAAATAAAAACATAGGCTAAACACATGGAAACATATTGATAAACTGACTGAATATATATATTCATATACATACATACATACATATTATATATATGTACACATTCACATATATAATACATATATGTACAAACCCCAACTCCAGTTATTCTATAACCTGATAAAACTCATCTTGAAAATAATATTATGGCCACTCAGCAGGGCATCTTGGGATCAATTACCTACTTGCTGTAGATAAGAAGAAAACATCACAGATGATGTTTAAGACCGTTAGATATATGACTATGCTCGAGGCCAAGTATTAAATAAGATGGGCTGCATGTTAACTGTTAGAATACAAGAGGGCAGAAGAAAAACATAAAAATCTAAATGAAACAGATTTGAGGAAACAAATCAGGTAAACCCTACAAAAGAATCCAAACCCCGAAAGTCATGATTATTTGGATTATGAAAAACCACTAATTTTCCCAGTTTTTCTTTCTCGCTGGACCTCTCCCCTAAACTCCAGACTTGCATATCCAATTACCAAGTAGAAACCTCCACTTTAATACCTAATAGGCATTTCCAATTTGATATCCAGACCTGAGCTCCTGCCTCACCACTGCAAAGCTGTTCCTCCCGCCATCCTCTTCTCAGGATATGGAAGCTCCCTCTTGCAGTGGCTAAGGACAAAAACTTTAGAACCATTCTTGACTTTGTAAGTCCATCCTTCAAATCCTATCAGCTCTATCTTCAAAACACTCAGAATCCAGCCACTTCTACCACCTCTACACTTACCACTTTGGTCTGAGCTACCATCATATTTTGCCTGGATAATCATGGTAGCCTCCCACCTAATCGCCCTTCATACACTCTTGCTCGCCTCCAACCTATTCTCAACACAGAAGCCAAAAGATCACAGTTAAAAAGTAATTCAGGTCATGGTATTACTGCTCAAAACCATTCAAAGCCTTTCCATATTACTCAGGGAAAGAAAAAAAAGAAGCCACACTCCCTCCAAAGGCAACTCTGCATCATCTGCAGAGTCCCCAGGGCCTATCTGACTTATCTGTAGGCTGAGTTGCTGTTTCTTGAATACACATAGTCCCTCTCTCAGCTCAGTTCCTTTGCTTTTTGCTTTTCCCTCTGCTTAAAACCCTCTTCCCCAGATATCTATTGGTGCAGACTCTCAGGCTTTATTCAAAGCCTTCTCTGGCCACCCTATTAAAATTCACTACTCCTTTTGCAAATTTACCATCTACCTTCTATGATGTGTTTTTCTCCTCAGCACCTATCACTATCATAACATACTCTGTATTTTACTTATTTTTGTTTATTGCTTTTCTCTTCTCATTTGAATATGAGGCACAAGGAAGAGAATTTTTTCTCTTGTTTGCTGTTGTGTCCCCAGTACCTAAAACAGCATCTAGCGTGGTAGAGTAGACTGTGAATATTAGTTGGATGAATGTTGAAGGACTCTTACTACCTGGAATCACCTGTCTTTATCACATAGAAAGAGATCCCTATTTCTGGACATATACCCTCAGCCTAGGTTTTTAAATCTCCTAAGCTTTTGAAGGGCCTTTAAAATAGTTTAAGTCCTGAAAAACATGACAGAATTCACACTACAGAAAGAAACCTGCAATGTCAAAATTAACGTGTTTAAATAAGTGTCTACATAACATGACAGCAACACAAATCATGCCATTATGTATACATATAATGAAGAAGCTTCAATCATAGGAATGATTTTAGCGAACTCACGATTATGAAAACTATAAAACGTCCTTTAATTTTGTTTTCTTTAGATAAGCAAAATGTTAATGTGAGAAATGGTACAATTTTTTCTGATTTTTTTTGTGGGGCCCACAAAAATAAAATGGCTTAAGGTGCTTTCCCTTTGCTGTCCATGCCTGCAAATTCTCGGCACAGTCAGATATATATTTACAATTCCCTTCCTCTCATTTTCAGCTCTAATAATAATGTACAGCTTAACATTCCCTGCATGTGCTGACCCTCAACTGTTCTGGGCCAGCTGATTCATATTCATTCTTTAAAATCCAGCTCAGGCACCCTTTCTCCCCAAGCAGTTTTTCTCATTGATCCCTGCCCTGCTGTAAGATAATAGGTCCAATTTGGTGCCCCTAAATAGCATAAGCTTATTTACATTGCTTCACTAGAATGCTCATCTCATTATACAGACCCTATGTAATCTACATTTTGCCTCCCTCTCCAGATTCAATCCCTATCACACTACTCCTGATATGTTGTGCTGTAGCGCCACTGGTCTGTTTTCTCTAGTCTAACTAATCACAATTTAAGAAACTTGGTCCTTCCTGGTCTTTCCCCATAATGCTGTGTCCCTCCATCTTGGAATGGATGGCTCCTCAGGTCTCAGCAGGAAGGACCCCACCTTGGGCAGTCTTTTCTGATCACCTAATCTAAAGTAGATTTTTTAGCTTCATCTCTGAGCATCATAATGTTTTACTTTTCCTTGCAGTATTTACTACTCTCTGATATAGCTTTTTTGTTTTTATTAGATTTCTTATATACTCTCTTTACCCTCATGTAGAATATAATCACTATGAACCAGAAACTTTGTCCTGATTCCTATTATAGGACCTGGCACCTAACTGGTGATAAATAAATACTTGTTGAATAAGTGAGAGAACTCAAAATGTATAAGTTTAAGTATCTTTTTCACAAATCAGTAAGCTTCTTAAGAGCAGAAAGATTATGTTTCACTCCTCTTTGTATCCCCAATATCTAGCTTAGGATAAATTCACCATTTAATTACTGTTTTTCAAATGAATTAATCATTATCAATATCTTCACCAGAAGCCCTTATTTTCAAAACACTGCAAACTGGCTTTTTAAGGAAAAGTATTCAGACAGAACCTTAGAATGAATCTCTGAGAAATCAGATACACAATGTTTAAGTGTTGCCTTAAATGACTAAAGCATCATGGCTGAAATAGTAATAACATGTTCTATTGCTTCCCTATGTGTACAGGCCCTCTTGCAGTTAGTTGGAGGCATATCACTTGTTGTGGCCAACGCCATCAGTTACTTTGAACTGAGGCAATGAAAGGCTATGTGAAATTCTGTGATCTTCCTCTGCCTCAGGAAACAAGGAGGCCATGTATTGGGATGGCAGAGACACAGGTCAAGATCAAGACAATCTGAGTTATAGAAATGTCACACAGAGGACAGACGATCAACAGAGTTGCCTGTATCTCCAAAAGAATTTGAGTGAGCAAGAAAAAAATAGTTTGTCATATTAAGCCACGGATATTTTGTTTTTATTGCTGCAGCAAAACTTAGCCTATTCTGACTAATAGAGAAACATCCTATTTAAACACACACACACACAGTCAATAGTCAATGCACTCTTTGTTATAAAAAGCACTCTGGAATTAAATTGCATAAATTTGTCAGCTTCTTGAATAAGTATGTCTCATGGGTGCAACTACATAAGAAAAGTAGGAGATGAGTGTCCATTTTCAGTGAGGTGGCTTAACCTTGCCTATTTCCATCAGAGCCTTGACTCAAAATGCACTGTAATTTGCTCTACAATATGAACCAAAATCACAATTTAGGATTAGCCTCCTTCTTAGCTATCTGAGAGAAAATATCTTAGAGCAGAAGATGAGTAATATTTCACCTGGGAAACCTCAAGTATTTTAGAATCTGAAATAATAGGACCAATCAAATAATTTGATAATTTGAATAATCAAAAGGAAGCATATGGTGATTTCAATTTTATCATTCCTTTGATCTAATCCTCTTAGATCTACTTCTCATTAGTGGAAAAGAGCATATCAAGCACCATGTAGGCAAAGATCATGTTACATGGAGATGAGCATCCAACAAATTTGGCCAGAAAGTTCTTGAGTTTGGAGAGCACGGTATAAACACCAATTATTTTTTGACTAATAAAAGGCCTTATATTTGGGGGAAATAGGAAAGAAAGGAAAATATTAAATAATAGAATACATTTTACTGATATTAGCCACTACAAATATAGCAAGCCAAGCAAAGGATATACAAAACACAATCAAGTTGAAAGTTTTGAAAAAATGATATATGCTTATGTTTTTTCCCACCATGAAATATGAAAAAGGATCTTTGTAAGTGCTCATTATCATAATGGCATTTGCAAATAAGTGAAAAATAAATGAAAATCATACTTCCAACACTTTAAAACATCCTTTAAAAAAGTTTTTTTTTTTGGCTAAAAAGCATTCTCAATCCCTTTTAGCAGAGTATCATAATCTGAAATGTAATAAAGCCTAATTTGAATTCTTATGAAGTGAATGATATGAGGAATATTTTAAAAATAGAGATCTTAATTCCTCCACTCTTGCATTTGTTCATTGGCTGGCACAGTTTTCTGTGCTCTTCTCCTGGGAACAGTTTGAGGAGGATTAAGTGGATTTTTGGGCCCACTTTAGGCTGTGAGATGTTGGATGGAGTTTTTTCAACTTTCACAAAGTTGAAAGAGCCCATATAAAATTTCTAGCCTGCTTTAATAATATCATGGTGTTCAATGTTAGACAATGAAAGATATTTCTAGTTACTTATATTTGATATATTGAAACTACTACCAATGATCAATGAGAAAAATCCTCAAATCATAATATCTGTACATAACGTCACTGAATCATACTCCTTATGATAAGGAACATTTAAACTTAGATCAGTAGTCTTCATAATGGTAAGTGCTTTCCCAAGGGAGTCATGATGTGATTCAAAGGAGTGGAAGAAGAAAATAGCAAAACATATATTTATATTTATCTACCATAAAGAAAAAAAGAAATATAACTTTTCTAATATATAAAATGACACTGAAGCCTTCCTTGGGTATGTAAATCAAACACACCATTTATGTGCACATGTCACATACACATGTCATATACAGTGCATGACAACTCCTGAGGGCAGGGAGGACATTGCCTAGCAGCCTTTTATGTCCTTGTTAATTTCATTGTTCTAAGGCATACTGCACATTACATGAGCCCAGTTAGGTAGATTTATTGTTTATGTTATCTAATTTTAACAAAACTAGCACTCACGGGGTGGGGGGCAAGTGGCTTCAAAGGATTCCTGCAATAAACCCACAAATTGAAGGTGTTACAAGTACCAATAAGACACAAAATGACACTTTTATTTTTCTGTTAAGAGTGAGCTTGTAGCCAACTACATTCCAAGGCAGAAACCATGACAGTCTAATCCTATCTAACAAGAATTCAGCCTTCAGAACTATCAAGACATTATATGGATTTAAATATACTATGATTAGTAATGAACTGCTCCTTAAATGTACTTTGGTGTCTTTGTGAATCATCTTTTTCAACCCTAACTGCCATTAAAACTAAACATTAGACGGATCTTAGAAACAGTCTTCTGAATATCTGGATGACAAAACATGAAACTAATATCTTAAACAGAGCAATGCTTTTAAAGCACATGTCTTTAAATGTGCTTAAAAATGAGTAAGATAGTTCTATTTTTAGTTTTTTAAGGAACCTCCATACTGTTCTCCATAGTGACTGTATCAATTTACATTCCCACCAACAGGGCAAGAGGGTTCCCTTCTCTCCACACCCTCTCCAGCATTTATTGTTTGTATATTTTTTGATGGCCATTCTGACTGGTGTGAGGTGAGGGTAAGCTGGGATGAAGTGAGAGAGTGGCATGGACATATATACACTACCAAATGTAAAACAGATAGCTAGTGGGAAGCAGCCACATTGCACAGGGAGATCAGCTCAGTGCTTTGTGACCACCTAGAGGGGTGGAATAGGGAGGGAGATGCAAGAGGGAGGAGATATGGGGATATATGTATAGCTGATTCAATTTGTTATAAAGCAGAAACTAATGCCATTGTAAAGCAATTATACTCCAATAAAGATGTTAAAAAAATGAGTAAGATAAAATAACCATTGTTTTAAAATGATATTTCATCTTTAAAACTTCTGTTTTCTATGTTTTTATAATATAGATAATATATTAGTACCATAATATATGTGTATAATTTACAAATATATTCATGAACTGAGGGTTCTTACTTCAAAAGTGTATCCCAACAGGTGAGTATAATCAAAAAAGTTAAGAAACAACAGTCTAGAGCAGCAGTCCCCAACATTTTTGGCACCAGGGGCCGGTTTTGTGGGGATGGGGGATGGTTCAGGCAGTAATGCAAGTGATGGGGAGTGATGGGCAGCGGCAGATGAAGCTTCCCTCAGCCCGCTGCTCACCTCCTGCTCTGCCGCCTGGTTCCTAACAGGCTGAGGACCACTACTGGTCTGCGACCCGGGGTTGGGGAACCCAGGTCTAGAATAAATGGTGCCCAGTATGGTAGCCACTATCCACATGCAACTATTGAGCACTTACAATGTGCTTTGTGTTACAGAACTACATTTAAAATTTTTGTTTAATTTTAAAAACAAAGCAGCGTCAAATACTGTTTTCTGTTAAACTCAACTGTATTATTTTGGTAGAACTACATTTTACTTTATCTGTTGGAAATAAGCATATGAATTGAGACGTTCTGTAAGTTTAAAATATAAACCTTATTGCAAAACAGAAAAAATACATACTGTCCATTAAGAATTTCACGTTGATTCAATCTAGAAATGATTATATTTTGGTTGAATAAAATATTAAGTTGAATGAAATAAAATTTTTTAAATTAATTTTATTTGTTTCTTTCCTTTAGTGTGGCTACTCTAAAATTTAAAATTACATATATCAATTGCATTATAATTCTTTTGGGCAGCTGGGCTAGAAGCAGTAAGTGCTAGATAGGGAGTTTTACAAAAGGAACATTTAGGAGAATAGCTCCATAACCTTTGCAAGATTCAAAACTAGACTAACAGATCATTTTTTTAACCTGAAAAAGTACATGTATATATACAACTTCAAAATAATGTGAAGATATTTTTAATTAGGGTTTACTCAGTTTAATACAAACAAGAATTTCCATTGACATCTACTGAGTCATATAGAAATCATGTACAGTTAACTGACATGACATTAAATTGTAGTTACCCAATTTTAATTCTACTTCAGAAAAAGAGCAGATTTTTTACTTCTATGTAAAGACTGGAGCAACGAGGACTGAAAAAAGAAAAAAAGATAATATAGCAAGTTGATCTTTTTAAGAGAATAATAGACAGAAACAAATTTGGGTTCTCGATCATATGATACCATTTAAAAAAAAACACAAAAAACTAAGTGTATTATCCTTTCCTCTTAAGAATAGCAGATGAACTGGGCCAGCCACAGAGAGGCTTTTGTTTTTTTTTAATCCAAACTCTCTGATTCCGTTTGCCTATAAAAATAATGGGTCAGCAAAATAAGATAACTAGTAGTTTTCTCATACAAAACAAATATCCAATTAGAAAACTTACTTACAGAATGTGTACATAGCTTAAAAATCCGTCCCTCTACATGCTTTATTTTCAACATCTCCTGCCCCCACCTGCTCTTTATCTGAAAGATTCATTTTGCTGGACTCTAGCAACAGGTGGAGAATAGGTACCCTATGGGGTAGATGATTGTAGGTAAACAGAGCACATCAAAATATGGTGTATAGGGGCTTCCCTGGTGGCGCAGTTGTTGAGAGTCCGCCTGCCGATGCAGGGGACATGGCTTCGTGCCCCGGTCCAGGAAGATCCCACATGCCACGGAGCAGCTGGGCCCGTGAGCCATGGCCGCTGAGCCTGCGCCTCCGGAGACTGTGCTCCGTAACGGGAGAGGCCACAATAGTGAGAGGCCCGCGTACGGCAAAAAAAAAAAAAAAAAAAAAAAAAGGTGCATAATTAAGCTTAAATTACAGGGTTTTGGCTGTTTATTTTTAAGCATTTTCATCATAGAATTCTATTTGTATAATTGTCCTTTGAACATGAAATAACACATGAGGAGTTTTTTTTGAAAAACTCAATGCCTGGAATATCTTTGATTTCTCTGAAGAATTGTCATGTTTCACAGTTAAACATAAATGAAACTTGGTAGAGTCCCAGCTCAGAGCCCAAATCTTCAACTCTGAAAATGTTTTGAGACTATGTTTTTTCCCCTTTTCCATGTCTTCTATTTTCTATAAACCCGATTCATTATTTATATATAACCATAATTTTATTGTATATACTCTGATAAGCTGCCACAAATACTTTCTAGAAAATGGAAGGGTAAAAATAGGTGTTTATTTAATATGTAGTTAATAACCTTTCTAAATATCAAGATTATGTAACTTATGGTGAAGTATTCCTAAGGAAGTATGTAGATACTACTCATTTCAAAGCAGAGTTGCTTGTAATTAGGGAACAGTTATATAGGGTTGCTGTGGTTCCTCTAAACATGTTCTTCTAGAAAATTAACCTAAATATAAACTGTAGACTCAAAAAAATCTGCTTTGGTAAATATTACACATTGGCTCTAAAACAGAAGGGTCGAACATACACTCTGAAAAACAAATTTCTTATGAGTTTAAACAGATAACGTTATGATATGTTTCAAGGGAAAACACTATGTAGTGGAGCACTGTTTTTATTTATGTTAAAAAGGAATAATGAATATTTGTTAAAGCTTATTTTCATACAAAATGAAAAAAAACAACTCTAGCACAATTAAATAACATTAAGAATAGTTACCTATTTTCTGTCAGAAAAACTATTCCTAATTATGATGATACTAACACAAAAATCCTTTTTAAAACTTATTTCTACTTGAGTATGTTGTATATTCTCTATGAGAACTGACTTTTCTGGAAAAGGTGCTGTTTTTCAAAGGTCAAATACAGGAAGCTAGCACATACCGGAACAGAAATTAATATTTCTCTTGGATCTGTCTCATCTCAGGGATATGTCTCAGCTCTTTAGAAAGGTTTCTAAATGGTGACTTTATTGATATATGAATCAGTTATGAAATATAACTTGTCTCATATACGGAAAAAATTTCGAAGAATAATATTTAAACCTATGGTCCTAACTGCACTATCAGAAACAAATGGGATGGAATGTGGGTAATCAACAGTCAGTTTAAGATCTCTCACCCCAACCGCTGTCTGTTCATGGCAATAGTTGAGCACCTGTAATGCTATTCAAGATAGGTAAAGTATCAAAAGACAAAGTTAAAGAAATTACAAAAAAATTTTCCTTTTGTTTCCCTTTGTCTTTACAAAGGAGCAACCCTAAGCTGAGTTCAAAAAATTTATAGATTTCATAGTCCATTACACATATAAAGTCAATAGTTATCCTTTCTGCCATATTGTATATATTTTAACTCAAAGAGTGGTGTTTTAACAGTTTTGGTTTTGTTTTTGTTTTGCGGTACACGGGCCTCTCACTGTTGTGGCCTCTCCCGTTGCGGAGCACAGGCTCCGGACGCGCAGGCTCAGCGGCCATGGCTGACGGGCCCAGCCGCTCCGCAGCATGTGGGATCTTCCCGGACCGGGGCACGAACCCGCGTCCCCTGCATCGGCAGACGGACTCTCAACCACTGCGCCACCAGGGAATCCCTTAACACTGTTTTTAAGTTTATCTATTGCTCAGGAGCACCAATCTTTTCACTTACCCCGTGCTAAGCAGGAAACAGAATACTGTAAATATTAAATACATGGTAAATGCAGAAATCACTAATCAGTTTAAAATAAATTACAGCTTTCATGTGTTACCGTTCCAGTACACAGGGTGTTTCTCCAGAGGATCCAGGGGCTTTTCTTGCCACTGCTACTGGGGGCAAAGTATTGCTACCATTAACAAGATCTAACCTCATTTATGTGGGACTAGGCATGAGGCCTGTGTATGGACATGGTTAGTACTCTTTACTATCCACATCCTCCAGCAGCAACCACTATTTCCACCTGCTCTGTATCCTAAGACATGTATATCCTGAGAAGAGGACACAGTGAATATTAATAGCTTTTGAATTATATATGCAGAGTACTCTACTCGTCTTAAGGAAACTGGAAAACCAGATAACATACAGTGTTTTTTTCTAGTTTGGGTTGCAAGGCAGCTACCATATTAAGCAGTTAATAGATGCATTCTGCATGCCAAAGTGAAGGTTATGGAAGCAGAAAGAAGAGATAGATCAATCTGGCCTGGGTTAGTTTTGCAGAAGGTAGGGTGATAGCTGATTCTTGGAGACTGGGCAAAATGTGGCAAGTAAGTGGTTGGAAATGATCCAGGTAGGCTGTGAAGAAGTCATTCTGGATTGGGTGGAAGGGACTTTCCAGAAATGAATAGAAGATACAGTTTGCTAAGATGAAGAGCAACATACTTTAGCAGATCTGGAATGGCAGGAAAAATCTGGAATGGATCCCAGAGTTGATGAAAACCATTTAGAGATGTAGACCAGAGGAAAATAAAACAAAACAGAACAAACAACAACAACGAAAACAACCAAACTGATACTCTTTTGTATTTTTAAGGTATTTTGCCTGCTTGTGGTGTGGAATGAAATGACACATACATTTGAGTCTAGAGGCTGGAAGGTCAGCTAGAAGGCCTGTTAACCCAAGGTGAACAGTTAGTAGCAATAGAAATAGAAGGAAGGAAGCAAATATAAGCAATTAAAAATTTTTTTAACTCTGCCAATTAAAAACAGGAAGACAAAGGAAAAGGAGCAAAATTTGAATGTTTATGAAGTAGTTCAAGGAAAGACTTTAGAAAGAAAAAGAGAAAGACCTCATGAGATGTCCTGGCAGATGAAATTGCAGTACGTGTTTAAGGCAAAGTAGTGAAAGTGAGTGGGATATCAAGGACTACGGCACTAGGTCATGGGAAGTTGGGGGAGTCCTGCCTTGGTCTGATATTGAGGACTCATCAGAGGGAGGAAAGGATCATTTGAAAGCAAACCAAACTTAAAAGCAAATTCCAAGCCCTCATTGTTTGTTTGGAACAAAAAGGAAAAACTGACGCTGGATAAAGAAGGGACCCATATCTCCGTTTAATAATAATAATAAAAAAGTCAGTAATGGGACTAACTTACTACTTTGCATAGATCATCTCAGGGATATAAGGCAGGTGAGGGAGGACACCTTCAATTGTCTCTGAAAAGTACTACTGTTTAGCTCTCAATTTATAGATCCAATAGCTAAGAGCTAGTCCTTCTCTGGGGTTCTTTCCCTGTGTATTTGTATTTCACAAACCAATTTTGCTCACTTAATTCTGATAGAGACCTTTGCCTGGTTGATTGTGGGTGGTCCGCTTGTTTGTCTGGATTTTTGCATTTTTACCCCAGCTGCTTGTTTAAATGACTTTTTTTGCTTCTAATTATCTTACATCTTTTAAAATTATTTCAAAATATTTATCTATCTTTTAATATTTAACTGTGTAAATGCATGGAGAAAAACAAAAACTAAAAACTACAACTGTGCTGGCATGAAAGGTACATAGAGGCCTTTCCAAAGTTCTCAGTCTACATTTCACCACAAATATTCTTTTTCTTAACAGTGTATTCTTTTTGAAAATACAACTTATCAATATTTGTGCTAATAGTTTTATTTATTTGTTTAATGGAAATCTTTTTACTCACTGTGAGGCTCAGAAAGGAAGGATTGGGTCTGATCTTTTCTCAACATTGTGAACACAGACCCCCAACTACCAGGAACCAATCGTGGGCATATAGTAAATGTTTGTGGAATTAATGAGTGAATAAGTGAATGGCTGAGTTAAGATGATGGCCTCTGCTCTGAAAGGGAAACAAAATATATTTTTGTTCATGTATTGGTGAGTTGCAGTCCTTTTGAGTGCCTGAAAGTTGTTCAATTCTGGCCCTAGAAGAACACCTTGACTAGAAATGAGGGAAATGTTTCTTCTATGTTCTAGGCCTTATTCAAAATCACTGATCTTAATGAAATCTTAAACCACAGACGTCCAACTTTGTCTTAGAATTGAAAAAAAAGTCTCTTTTTTAGGACAACCCAGAGCTTAAATGAGGTCATATTAATAACACAGAAACTCAAATAAGAAAACATCATAATACAGTAATTTATTACAGTTTTTTTTATTGGCCAGTCTCTGGAATAATAGTGATCATATTGATTCATACTCCTCAAAGCAGGAGTTCAGTAGACCTCTCCACAATGATGGCTTGATTCTTTCCATTATCAAAAAAAGGAGGGAAAAGCAGCAAAACCCCTGTGTTGCTCTTTGTATAAAGGACAGATTCCCATACTCACCTGAGTCAGGCAGTGCCCAGCTTATCCCTTGATCCTCTATGAGTGAAATATCTGTCTCATTCACTGACTTTACCAAGCATCTCACCCTAATGAGGCACAAGCCATGTTTTTTTTGTAGCCATAGCAGAATGTCAACTTTGATCAAGGTCTAGGCCTACTCAACACACTTTTTAAAATGCAAATCTAATCATTTCACTTATCTGCTCAATGCCCTATCATTGTTTCTCATTGTTCTTAGAATTCCTAAATCTTTAATGAGATACTGTGTGGCCTGCTGCCTGTTTTCAGCCTTACTTGACACTGCTCACCCCTTACTGAAAGCATTCCAGCTGGCTTTGCTCATCTCTTTCAACATGCCAAGCCTCTCTCTTCCCCTGGCTTTCACCCAGACTTTTTCTCTGCCTCAAACCTGGCCTCCTTCACTCCATGACCACATCAAATCAACACCTAGTGACTCTTCAGATCCACTTTATATTTATTTAACAAATATTTTCTGAGCGAATACCATGTGCCAGGGACTACTTTAGGCTTTAGAGAGCTAGACAATAATAAAACAAAAAAAACCATCCAAATATAAATAGGAAGTAATTGGGTATGATCAATGTAATAGGGAGAATTTTAAAAGGTAGATGACTTGTAACATGGTGGCTCTTTTTAGATTGGATGAACATGGACAGTCTCTCTGAGAAGAAGACATTTAAACCAAATCAGGAGAATAAGGAACTGGCCCCACAAAGATCTGGGGCAGAGGGAAGAGCAAGTATGATATCCCTAAAATGGGAATGAGTTTGGTGTGTATGAAGAACAAAAGATGGCTTGCATAGAGAGGAAGAGCATTTTGAGACAAACTAAGAGATACAGGTACAAGAGGTACAGGTACTGAGAGATACAGATACCTATTCATGCAGGGTTTTGTGAGACAAAGGGCAGGGAAGGACTTTGGATTTTATTCTCAGTGAACAGTCAGGAAGCCAGTGGAGGGTATAAGCAGAAAAGTGAGCTGGTATAATTTATGGTTTAAAAAGATAATTTGATTTTGCTGTGTGGAGAATGAATTACAGGTAGGGAGCAAAAGTGAAAGAGATAAATAATATAAGAGGTTCAAGGAGAACTGGCTTAGTTTGGCAGAGGGGGAAATGGAAAGAAGACAGACCCAGGGTGTATGCTGGAACAATTCAGTAAGAGAAGCTGATGAATTGTATGTTCAGCCTAAAGGAAAGACAAATTGGAAAAAAAATTTAGAGGTTTTGCTTGATCGTCCAGATGGATGGCAGTGCCAATGCCATCAGTGCAGTGCTGTGCCCAAGAGAACACTGTCTGGGTTAGAATTCTGGCTCCACCACTTAACACTGACCATATGACTGTGAATAAGTTACTTAACCTCTCTACTCATTTGTTTCTGTGTTTATAAAATCGGGAAAATAACAACTCTACCTCATAGGCTTACTGTGGGAATTTAATAATGTAATCCTTGGACTCCCCAAAGGGGAGCCAAAAAAAATGTCACCTATACAAACTGCCCAAACAGCTTTTGGAATATAAGTTCTCAAAGAATGTGCCTGTGATTGTTATTACTGTTGTTGCAAGTATTATTATAACCTAGATGTGGAAGACAATGAAATATGCAGACCTGAGAAAATCAACATATTTTAGCCATTAAGCTTGAGATATTCATTAGTCATTAGAGATGTTGGTAGGCAGAAGTACACAAGTCTGATGCTCCGAGGAACAGTCAGTCCTGAAGATACAGTTTGGAAGTCACTTATCTACAGATGGCATTTAGAGCCATGCATAAATTCCCCTAGGGAGATATGGTAGAGAGAGAAGAAAGGGAGCCAAAATTTCTGCTTAGTGGCACTTCGACATGTAGATTTCAGGGTAAGAGAGGAGCTAGCAAAGGAGGCTGAGAAGGAGCAGACCGTGAGGCAGGAGGAAACCCTGGTGTGATGCCAAGAAACAAGCATGACCGAAAGGGACTGCTTAACTGTGTCCTGTGCTATGGAGAGATGAAATAAGATGAGAACGGAGAAGTCACCAATGGAATCGACAATCTCGAAGCCCCGGGGAGTCTCAACAAGGCCTTTTTCAGTAAAGTATAAGAAAGGGAAACCTGAATGTCACCTCCTCTGGGAAACCTTTTCTGAGTGTGTAGAATAGATTAGCTGCCTTCTCACTGCACTTACTAGGTAATTATAAAGAAAGTTAACTTTGCACTAAATCATTATCTATGTAAAGGACATCATTTTTGTAATGATTCATTTATTTTCTATATCCCCCAATAGCTAGTAATCTACTGGACAGCAGAGATCACATCCATCTTGTTTTTCACAATATGCTCAATAAGTATGCCTGATACTTAATATTGCTCAATTTATATAGAATTAATGAATGGCTGAATTAATCAATTAATGAATGATACTACATGACTGTACCTAAAACACATTTTTGTTGTTTTTTAAACTAACTTCTTTTAACTAACACTCACACTGACCGACATGCTTACTTTCAGGTTTTCTATGTTTTTGGCATAACTAAATACTTGCTTTTATTGCAACCTACCATTTTGGAGGGAAAAAGTAGAATAAAAATAATGAACAGTCTACTTTGCACTGTATCGTTATCTATCTAAAGTTTCTATTTTTCCAAAGGACAAACAATATCTCTACTCCAGGAGATCATTTTAGCACTCAATCTAAAATTGATTACCATCCAGCCCTTATTAAAACTCAGTTGACACAACTGGTATTTGAGAGAAGAAATCTATGGACTCGGTTAACTGTCATTGCTCTAAATTGGTTTTTAGCTCTACCTTATTATAAGTGAATCTTACTTGAATTGTATTTGGTTACCTCTTTGCTGAAATGACACTATAGAAGTTGTGGTCATTTATTATTATGTCTTTGGCTTTTACAGAGGGTTAATACATAATCATATGCTTGAGAATATTTCTGCATCTTCTAATGACATAAAGACTATCACACGATTCCTATAGTTTTCTTGGTGTTCCAACTAAAAACAACTCATGATAAATTTCTCTGTACTATAGTGTGAAAAAAAACTTTGTGTATTTTTTATAAAATATAGATATATATGTTGCCTTTATCTTATAATAACAATTATGAAATTCAATCCATTATCCTTTTTACCTTGCTTCTAGGAAATTGGGATATACATTTATGTTCAATTCCAGTATGTATTCGTAGTCTAAGTTTCTCCTCTTTCTTTATAGTATGGGTATTCATATTCAATATGATTTTAGCGACCTATTTAAATGTGTGTCTTTGCCACAAATTACATCCAATTTTTTGAAGTAGAAAGAGTATGAATAAATAAAAATAAAAAAGGATTTCCTTCTCTCCCCTCTTTAGTTAATCCCAGAGACAGTCCATCCTTCATGGTTTTGCTCAAATACTACCAAGTTCATGAAGACATTTTTGACTCTTCAAGTACAGACTGATTCCGTCTCCCACCTCCTAAGAACACATTTGGATGATAGTGGGTTATTATCATCTTATAAAATTTAATAATTGATTATATATTACTCTCAAATATAAGGTCACATTTAGCATTGTTTCTTTGCTTTAGGATTTAGAGCCAAACAAATAAAAACAATGCAAAAAAAAGAAAAATAATGACAAAACACTGTGCCACTTGAGAAATGAATATGCTTTTCTTTTTAAATCATAACTACCTAGAGTTTACCAAATCTCCTTTCTGCTAGACTGCTCAGATTCAAATAAGAATTTTGATCACTGCATTCATATTGACCCATCTGATATTCTATGCTTCCTTTCTTTCTTCATTGTTCTGATTTTTTTTATATATCAAGTGACCATGTACATACAAATCAATTAATAAATATATATTATTATGAAGTACAAAATCAATTATTATTCTCTATTGACTGCTTGTTTTCCCCCTCAATTAGATTGAAAACTCTGTAAAGATAAGGACTGTATTTTTCTTACTTTTTATCCTGCATAGAAGATGTACAGTTCTGCAAACAAGTGTTATATATTTGATGACTGACCACACCAAAGTTATATTTATTTCTGTCATTTGTCTGATAATACTTGAAGCATTATTATTGCATAGACATTATAGTTTATAAGAATTAACAGGTCTCACAACCATTTCTAATAGAATAAATATAAATTTAGTTGTTCATTAAAATTGATACACAGTAACGTTAATGAAAGCTTGTTTTAAGTGGTTTAGCCTCACATGGCATTATGAAGTTAGCTAAATGTAATTCTTCAAATGTAACTAGTAAATAAACTAGCACTCTATTATTTTTTCCATAGATGGGTAGTAGAGACATAAGATTACTAAGTAAAATATTTAATTAGACCCTTTACTAAAAATTTGCCAAATATCCAGAGATATCAGTAGTTCTGAAATCTTTGAGAATTTTTTTCTAATATAAATCACATGTGCTTGAATTATGAATGCATAATTGTCGCTAAAATATCCATAGCAAAATAAAAGTACCTTATTAAATTTCCATCAGATAAAAATCTTATGTTTGCCTAAGTTAGATCTCCACAAAGATAATTTTTAAAAATTTTTCTCTAATAAATAACATAATTTTATTCTAAATTTAGAGAGGGGGCTGAAACACATTTTTAACACTAAATTAGTTAATGTATTTTTTCATTTTTAATATTTGAAAATATATGTAGATAGTTTCTATTTTCAAATACGTTTACTGTATAATACCTCATCTTAATAGTGAAGAATTTATTTCATATTCTCTTTCAATGCTTGTCCATAAGTACATATGTTTACCCTATTTACAGTAAAAATATTTAATACTATTTTCCTCTCTTAAGACCACCTAATCAAAGCATTTCTCACTGTTTCCAACACGATAATTTTTATTTTTATTTTAACTATATACCAGAATATTAAAAAATAACTCAATAATTATTTTAAATACATTTTAAAGGACATTTATATAACATGTATTAGATAACCAAGGACAAAGAGTTAAAACTGGCTGAGGACAAAGAATGTATATAACCAAAAGTGAAAGAAAGTCTAACTGTTTACTAAAAGAAGTGTGAGACTGAATGAGATAAGATTATGGAGAACTCTAAGATGAAACTGGGGAAGAGAGGTTAGCAGGCAGAATCCACTACCCCCTAGGCTTTTTTTTTCCAAACTTATTGCAGTTTTTCTTACCACCAGTAGCATTTTCAATGCAATGATATTGATAGTCTGTGTTACCACTTCAAAGGAAACCACAAAAGGGTCTTGGTTGAGAAACTAACTCCAACCTGTTGATAGCTTCTTCAAAACAATGCTATCATAGGAGGTATTTTTTTCTTCTATGCTAATTCTTCTTTGTAATGAACAAAATATGTTTTTAACATTAAATACTTTAAACTGGAAATTTGGCTGCTAGATAGCTGTATGAAATTTTTTACTGAAACATTATCACCTTTTTAGTTACTGCTAAAACAAATAAACTTGTAATATATTTTTCCTCTGGGATGGCAAATTCAATTCAAAATGAATTATATTATCTGTTTCAGACATCCTGATATTTCCTGGCAATCAGCTGACAGTAAGTCTCTTAATTAGCCAATTTGTACATTGGACCCCAAAATTCATTTCCTTAACACCAAAACATCCAAATTAAAACACAGCTCAGGATTTCCTCTGACATGGGATCAAACCTTATTTTCTACTTAATGTCCAAAACTCTTCCAAGTGCCAACTAAACAGCAATACTTTTGGATCCTACACCCAAGAAACCTTGGCTTACCTTGTTACTGTTAGACAAAGTATTAACAACAACAACTAAAACCCTACAGTCTTTATTGTTGCAGTTCTCCTGGCAGATCAGCTGTTGAGCTGGTTGTGGTACACCACACAGGCAAAGTGTGCTGAAACAAATGTTATGATAACTTATTCTTCATGAATTAATTCATTTAAATACATTTTCACAAGGCACAACACATATTTTAGAAGTGACCAGAATACATATGTTCTAGAACTAATGTCCCAAAACTCACCTAAGAATGTTTCACTAACAAAGTTTTGTACTTTATCATATTGAGAGGAGGTCTATAAAGGACAGCTGATTCTTAGTAGTGATTATTAGTTTACAACGTCTTTAAGAGGAACAAAGGAGCCAACTAAAGGTTAAATCCTAAACTGCAGTAGAGCCAGAACAAATATTTACCATTGGAAAAATCATCCATCATCAACACCAACACTGCCTGCCATTATACAGACAAAGTTCTTCATTTTTTAACTGGTTAATCTTTTGTCCTGAAATCCAATTATTCAGAGTATGGAATTTAAAGATAGGATATGAACATGAATATAGGATTCAAATTGGATCAAAGTCAGGTCCTCATCAGTTCTGAACACATTTTTTAAAATGGGCAAAGCTTATACCAACATAACACAGTTTATTTTATGGGACCTTACTGTATGTGAGTACAACCAGTAACAGAGTGAGGCAACGTAAGGGGTGGCCAAAAGACTTTTTAAAAATAAAATCAGTGTATATGACTTTGTGGATGTTCAAGTCCTTAAAAATACTGTTACCACAATTTGGCATCTAATTTGAAATTTTCAATTGGAAAACTAGTCACTGCATCAGGATTTTCAATTTAAGAAATTCACAAAAATATGAGAATAATAATCGCTAAAAACAACTAAGCTATAAACAATGCCATGATTAAAGTTAAATGCATTAAAGATAGTGCAGATCCTCACATTCAAATCTTGCCTAAGAAACAGATGACAACACTATAATATTTAAGATTAATTTAAGAAGATTATTATTAACATCTCTTTATATATATTCTAATATAGAGAGTTTTCATTGGTGGGAAGTCATTCATCCCTATGCAGCGAAATTATAAGAATAACTGAAGCAATGCATGATTAGACATGATGGGGAAACTAATGTGTACTTGAACAATGGTACAGAAATACTTTATATCTACATTGACAGAGTGTATCTATTATATCGTCCACCATACTCCAAATTCAAAATAGAAAACTAGAAAAAGATCAAGCTCTCACTTTGCTTTGCTAACATATCTCCTTCCCCAAGACACACAAACGTGATTGACAAAAATCATTCCTTTTTATATTTTGAGATTGGCATAAACACAGATTATGATTACATAGAAGGGATTAGAATAATAATAACTAACACTGAAGAGAAAAATAAACTGATTCTCAATGGCTAAAATAAATTATATTAACCATTATTATAAAGGAGAATATAATTCAAATAATTTTTTCAAAATATTTCAGAGTAAAGAATGAGTGAGGTATCTTTTTGTGCCCAAATAACACAAATGATAACTTTTAAGTGCATAAGAAGGGAAAAGACTTTGATCAATTAAGATTAAAAAAAAAAAAACTTTTGTAATGAATTGTACTCTTAGCAAATACCTTTAACTAATACCACAGATAAAGGTGTCTTATTAAATGATACAGTTATTTTACTCACCAAATTGTGACAATACTATAAAAAATAAATTTATACAAGTAGAATAGCAAGTTTATGCCTATTTCAGAGTACTTAAAAATTTATTTTAAATAATATTGTTCTATACTTTTCTTTAAAACGAAAGATAACTAGTTTGATTTTGTTTTACATGTATATACATTATTGAGTTGAACTCTTTGACACTTTATGAAATCAATGCATGTTTTGCAAATCAAATAATTCAATCAAAATACATTTAAACAAAATATTTCTAATTATATTTGATAAATTTAAGAAACAAACAAACAAACCTACACAGAAATGGCAATCATTCCCCAAAGCTAGTCCATACACATATTCTTGAAGAGAATAAAAACTTATTTCTACATTCATGGCAAACCTCAGGCAATTTTATAGCACTGTAAAAAAGAAAAGTAGAAGAGAGAAAAATCTGCCCAGGGACTAATTCTTCTTAAGAAAGGCCCTGCCATTGCTGCCTTTCACATTTCTATAAAGCCAAGCTAAGAAGAGCACTCCATAACAATGTGAATAATTTCATTACCTTTTATATTAAATATTAAAACCAACCCTAGCTGTCTTTTGTCAAGTAATTTATGAATATTTATAGAATTTACTGAAAATATCAAAAATTTTGCTTCAGAATCAGCAAGCATAGAACAATGAGTGAAACAAAGCAAAGCAAAACAAAACAATTCAAAACAAAACTATCACATATTTCATGGATTAATGGGGGGGAAAAAAGAAATTTCTTACCGAGTACCCCAAGTCGATAGTTGACTGTGATGACGATCACATTGCCATAACTTGCCAAGACACTCCCATCATATAAATTTCCAGTCCCTTCCATATATGAGCCACCATGGATATACACCATCACTGGTTTGGGACCCCCACTGTCCCGAATATCTGAAAAACAAATGGTTGGCAATTGTTCTTATCCTCAACATGCATAATGAAGCAGAGAATACATTTTCCATTTTAGGGACAAGAGGGAATGATTTTAACATAGTTCCTTAAATTACTGTCTTTGTTAAAGTGTTTCTTAAGCAACTTATGTTAAGATCTATTGCAGAAAAGAGCAATAGATATCCATTGTTTTCTACCTAAAATTTTGTTAAATATCATAAACTGAATTACAAAACTTGGACAAATTGGAAGTAGGTGTGAATTTCAGTGCTTTTTTTTTAATTGATTCCTGATGTGACAGTAGAATCAAAAGAAATAATAGAATGATAATGATTCTTAAAACTTCGTTTTACAAATGTTATAAACTTCATATGGAATTTATGAACCATAAACTAAGTACAATGGTATCACTGCTACTATGAATAAAACACTGTTTTTCCATTTCTTAATTACTGTAAAGATATGTACTGAATGCATCATAATTACATGGAATAACTTATGCTCCAATTTGAGAACATAATTACAACACTGTGCTATAGAAGTTGCAAGAAGTTTCATTTAACTATTCAAGTACTGTCAGATGAATGTTTAGGCAATAGAGTCCAAACATCTATATTTCTGTCTTTGTTACATTTAGGGGACTTTCATTTAAATGATATTTTTCAGTTCAGTCCAGGTCTTCTGCTCACTCCAATTACCCTTACCCTTTGGAAGAAGAAAACAGATTAACTTATTTTTTACCCTCTTTTTGTAAATATTCTACTCTTCTTAGCCCCACTTTGGCTCTAAGATTTTGTCATACAGATTTGAGACAGAATACAGCTAAATCCAAGTGCAAAATGCTAAAGTTTAGGGTGATGTTAAAGTGATTTCTACAGCTCTAAATTTTAATCAAATGTATGTGCTTTTCTAAGATACTTTACCCTGATTATGCAGTTTCAACAAGGGTCTAGAAATAATACATAAGGGAAACATAGGATAATTATAATTGGTATTAAAAGATACTAATTTCTAGAGATAAAAATGCTAAACAGTATATTGGTGAACATGGTTTTAACTATTATGTAGATTGAAGTATTATATGTGTACATGTATCTATATGATTATGAATATAAACATACCTAAAACATTACCATTAGATAATGGTCGATGATCTCTTCTGCCCACAATTGAAACAAAATTACATCGTGTATTATCTTTCTTTTATGACAATATTAAAAGTGTCATTTAAAAGTATGGCTTTGTTCCTTTGCTTTTGACATTTTTTATCAGACAAATCTCCTACATCATAACAACTGAGGTTTCAACTTTCAGAATGGACTAACATGATATAAACTCATTGAAAAAACTGGTGATAATTTAGAGGCTGCTTTACATTTCTTGTAAAAAAGATGACTAGTATAAATGCTTCCATTTTTCTACTATAATAATAAAGTGATTTCCTTCAATGAAAATCATTTTAAGATCAGGAATTGTAGCTCAACTTGTTTGTCCAGATTTTCAAGTTGGGGAAATAGCTAATTGCAGAATTTAGGACTTTAAAAAAAAAGACTACTTTATGTTTGACTTAGTATTTAATATCAGTGTATAAATTTATCAAAATCTCCCCCTCTCCCTGTGAGGGTGTACCTGAGAAGAGTGTCTAATTTTTTAACTGGTGAGATGAGGATACTTTGACATTCACCAGACTCAGCTACATTTAGTGAAAAAAAAACCTAAATTTATTTTCTCCTTAAATCGTTGGGAGGGAAAATGATATTCACTCATTTGTAAGATCTGGGGGCTTGTGGAGATGTTAGGCTTACAGAGAGAAAACAATTCTTCTGAAATTGTCAAACTCTCCTCCTTAAACGCCTGTTCGCTGCACACAGTTTTAGCGTGTTTTTCTAGTATGTCTGGCACTGAAAAAGCAATAATAAATTATTAAACTGAAGCCATTAACTGACTGTTCACAGCAGACTCTGTGCTCTTCTAATTGTATGCTTGGAGGTAGCACAGAGGGAGGCTGTTTCAGAATTCTTCTTTAATTAAAATTACATAGAATTACAAAGCACCAACTGTGAACAGTAATGAAATCTTGGTAGAATCGTTCTGTTCACCTGGAAAACAATGCAGGCACACATTGGGAAGACCTGCCATATTTTATACCTAATAACAGAATGAAGTGGACTTTGTCAGGAAACACTGAAAATACAATAATAGATGCTAGGAGCAATTTTGAGTGGTATATCTCTATTTTTCTTTGAAAATTAGATTTGAAAAGATTACTGATTGTTTGGGCTGATTCTAATTTCCAATTTGTCTTCCCAAACTTCTCAATGATTTCAAATTTGCCTAAGAACTTAGTGTGTCCAGCAGTTCTTTTCCAGAATGTTTTATAAAATTCTAATGCTGTGTTCTGAACAGTATTTCTTTTTGCTTGAAGTAACCCTGAAGTTAATGCTGTATGGTGTATTAATTGCCAAAATAGGTACAATTTTTGTACATAACAACTCAATATTGCTAATAAAGCTTGGAAAATGCCATATTTATATTACAGAGCAATTAGAATTATTTGATAATGTTTTATCAGAGTGGTCAACCTTAGACTTTACTTTTGATAGTGTTTTATCATAAGTTCTATCTTAGACTTTACTTTTTTTCATAGTCTACAGCTCTTTTTTTTTTTTTTTTTTTTTTTTCCGGTACGCGGGACTTTCACTGTTGTGGCCTCTCCCGTTGCGGAGCACAGGCTCCGGACGCGCAGGCTCAGCGGCCATGGCTCACAGGCCCAGCCGCTCTGCGGCATGAGGGATCCTCCCAGACCGGGGCACGAACCCGTGTCGCCTGCATCGGCAGGCGGACTCTCAACCACTGCGCCACCAGGGAAGCACTACAGCTCATTTTTGATGTAAATATAATAGTAAATTGTTTAAATATGATAAATATAATATCATAATAATATAACAATAAATGTAAATAGTTTAAATTATATCTCTATTTACTTTGATTTTAAAAAGAACCAGACCTCTATAAGTGAAATTGATATATCATATAGCCTACCATTGAATGCTATCTGCTAATGCCATCATTTTAATAACAAAATTTCGGGTGGCCACTGTGTCTTAGTTCAAATATATTAGATGTAGTGGCTTATAATGAATTTATTAGAGCCATGTTGTCCCTCTAAACCTTGTCTCATATTTTCCCTTAGAAATAAAGTAGATTTTACCTAAGATATCTGAGTTTGCCTAAACTAGCTGCTACTGACCTTACTAAAATCAAAAGAATACCCAAAGACTAAAACACTAGTTCAGGTTTAGTAAAACTACAAATATTCCTAAAGCATGTTTATATTTTCTGTTATTTGCAATGTTTTAAAGCTTTGCTAAGCATCTAGGTCTCTGAAAAAAGTGGGAAGATAAAAGAGAAATACTACACTGATGATTATTTTTCTTCTAAAATTTTTATGGTAAGAAAGTATTTAAGATTTTCAAGTTAAAAAATAATAAACTGGAATCTGAGTAGACATCTTGATTTTTAACTTTAGTAACTTTTTATCTTTCTGATAAACCAAAAATTTAAGCCAATGTAGCAAGTGCCAACAGCTCTAGAGCAGTTAATGTGGATTTATTTTTGCCTGACAACCTATGTTTGAAGTCATAATTCCCTTTAATAGTCCTAGTGAATTCATGTGCCCCAATGTTCATTGCAGCACTGTTTACAGTGGCCAGGTCACGGGGGCAACCTAGATGCCCATCGACAGATGAATGGATGGGAGGAATGTGGCACACATATACAATGGAATATTACTCGGCCATGGAAAGGAATGAGATTGGATCATTTGTAGAGACGTGGTGGATCTGGAGACTGTCATGCAAGGTGGGGTGGGTCAGAGAGAGAAAGACGAATATCATGTATTGACGCATATATGTGGAACCTAGAAAAATGGTACAGATGAACCGGTTTTCAGGGCAGAAATGGAGACACAGATGTAGAGAACAAACGTATGGACACCAAGTGGGGAAAGTGGCGGGGCGGGGTTGGTGGTGGTGGGATGAATTGGGAGATTGGGATTGACATGTATACACTACTATGTATAAAATGGATAACTAACAAGAACGTGCTATATTAAAAAAAATAAAATAAAATTCAAAAAAAAAATAGTCCTAGTGAATAATTATTAGTCACATAACTCCTTAAACATGTTTACTGGTTTCTCTTTCATTAAAGGACTCATGAAGTTTTTAATTGCCCATAATTTTGAGTTTTGGAGCAGTTAGCAGTTTTTAAATTGTGGGGTATTGCCTCAGTTAAATCTTTCCCTGATACATTTAAAGATATTTCAAGATTTTTTTTGCCCCCTACTCATTTGATGAACCTCAGCTATTATTCAGGACCAGCAAAAGAATATAGAAGTGTTGGATAAATCTGCGTTTGTTAAACTGGACTTATGATCAAAAGTACAATTTTTAGTTAAAAAATATACAAAAATCTACAAGAGTAACTTTTAAAAAGCTCTATATAGGATAGAAAATTGCATTTGAATATTGAAAAATTAAGGTATTCCCAGCACAGTTTAAAAAATTAAATATTTCTTAAATTCCCAAAATAAATTGGTAGAAACCTAGGATTTTGCTTTGACCCATTTTTAATCACTTCAGATTAGTCTTTCTGAAACTAGGGAAAAAGCCAATAAAATATGCAGCTCTTATGATTATTATTAAAATTTGATACAATTGTGTTTGGCCTAAAAGTGGCAAAAAATAATGGCAAAAACACAAATGAGAATTAGAAGTAAAGAACAGTGCTCCACTGAGAAGCTTTGGATGAGTTTAAGTGAATGAGGGGCGCGCCCCAGTCAATGTCTCAGGTAGCCTCTGAATACAGTGTTGAGACAAAAAGCTAGAAATCAAGTAAAAGAGTTGGGCTATCAGGAAACAATGGACAATCCCATATAAATGACCAGATAACTAGACTTCTGACTGAAGTAAAAGGAGTAGTTTATCAAGTAGTTTAAATCTGTTGCTTTATCTAATAATGCTGATTCAAGATTTGAAACAAATTAAATGTGAAAATCGGCCTCGGTTTTCATTCACCCTCACATCAACAGAAAAATTTTCAAACAAATTCAACAGAAGATGCTCAGACTTTTCTATGAAGGTTTTTGTCTGGAGGGTATTTGAATTTATCCTTCTTGTCTTCTAAACAATTACCCAAATAACACAGAGGAATTGACAGAACTTGAATTGAACTGCTTTGACTCTACACTTTTGAGCATTTAAATATATTTATTGATTTGATAACTCTTATGATGACTGGCTTAGTACGTAACCTAAATACTACCTGCCAATTTAAGTAGGGGTTGAGGATATTTTTAATGGCTATTTAAAAATGTTACACGTGCTTCAAAATAGGTCTCTGAGATATATTCATGTTTATAGGGCTTAGCTCACTGTGGTTGCTCAGAGGTATCATCTGTAAACATGTAAATATCTCACTTAATGCTGTTTTACCAAAAAAAAAAAAAGCATATTAAATCAGCAATCAAAATATTTTTAAAACAGGAAAATGATGTATACTAACCTTGTGAGTACACACTAAGAATTCAGGAAGTCTTAGGTATTATTTAGATAACAAATGTCTAAGAGTTAAGGATTTTCAGAGGGTTCAACAAATCTCAAAGCCCCCAAGTGGCAGCACTCTTCATAGGGAGAGCACTAGGAACAAAAACCCATGTCCTCAAAGTGAATAAATGTCTTTGATGTTTTAATACTTCAGATTTCCAACAACGTTAAAAACAATCACAATTTGCATTTTGATATTATGTCTATTTTTAGCTATTTCGCATTCAAAATGACAATCTTGTGCAGCTATAATGATTTATTTCAACTATTAATGACTGTATTGTATTTAATCTTTAATCCACTGGTGGTGTTCATGATAAATGAATTTTTAATCAAATGTCATAAATTTCATTTAATCAGAAGAATTCTTAAATGTTATAAATATATTAACACTCAATATAATTTTTAAGCTTTTAATACTTTACTTCTATAATTTAATTTTCTACTATGAAGTAGTTTATTAAATATATATATCTTAATGAAAACAGTTAAGGATGCATTCATTCATAGTTGTACCTCATGGAACTAGCATGTCTACTGACTTGCTTGTGGATTATTTTATTTTGGAAAATCTTTCTTACCATATTATTAATATCCTTATGAGATTTAATTGCCAGGGTTCTGGGAATTATTTTTAAGCCTGAGATTACATTAATTATCTCTATAAGAATCATAACTAGGATGGTATTAAAAAAAAACTAATTGGAGCCAAAATGAACTGAAAGAATTAACGGTCCTCTCTAGACACTCCATTTAATACCAGGTAAAGGTACACAATGGAATGAGAAATATCAAATCAATCTAGTGAGTACTTACATTTACAGAGTATGTCAGAATTGTATGTCATAAGAAAGTTGGAAAGAGAAAAGAATTTTGTTATTAGTACAGTAGGAAAAAATTATTACTTATAGTTGGCAACAATTTGAAATTCAGAATATTTTCATTTGTCAATCTCAAAATTACGTGCCTTTGAAATTAAGGGATATCCATCTAATCTTCTCAGGGTACTTAAGTGGTTGCATAATGTTTACTACAGTTATATAAATAGGTGTAATATCCTTCATATCTATACGATTTCATTTATTTATGTGATATTTAAGCACATCAACAGAAAACAGTATTTTTTTAATCTAAATTATACTGCTCAAGAAACACTTTATTTCAGTCTTTAGCTTGTCCTTCATTTTATTGGGTGTGGGTTTTTTTAAACAAATATCAAATGTAAAAATGAAACATTTTGATATTGGGTAAAATATTTACATAGATTAGAAAACATGCAAAATGGGTACAGAGAGACTACAGGGGAGAGATTGTTAGTTCAGAGAATATGGACAAGTTTCAGTCAAAATGTGGGATGAAACATATCAAAAGTCAGTTCAAGAAAACAAAAAAATGCCCCCTTTTTAAAAGGTTGTAATGGTTGGCATCAAAAGCAAAACTTAACACTCATTTTTTAAAAAATTAAAAATGCGTATTTATATGTAACAACAAGCAAGAAGACAAAACACATCAAAAACGGGAATTAAAAACAACTCTTCAAAAAAAGACAAGAAGTAAAAAAATAGAAAGGGGTGGAAAAAGTGATTGAGGCCCTTGTCATGCAAATAGATTTGGTGGAAAAAAATACCTTCATCTTCAGCACCGTCATTATCACCTAAATCATCTGTCTGTTTCTTTGTAAGGGGACCTAGGATTGAGAACGGAGAAATGGAGGGGAAAAAAAAAGACAATTCAAGAATAAACAAGACTGAGGGGAAAAAAATAAATGTAAATACCAAAATTCTCAAGGATATTTCCAAAAAAGAGTGGGAAAGTGGTTACATCAAAGTTGATTACCTATTTTGTTTAAGAAAAAATACCCTTTCCCTAAAATATCTCATAGAAGATTTGGTTTGTGAATATATCCAGCATAAAAAAATACGTTATGGTTTGAAACTCAAGTCATAAGCAAAGGAAATGATTTTTTTTTAAATACCCACTGCATACAAAAAAAGTAAACAGTTTTATTAGATGAAAGAACTTAATTTATTCAGTGTCTTTTCTAATCTGAATTGGAGACAACAATAAAGAAAGTAGGCCAAACTCATTCTTTAATTTGGGACAGTATAATAGCATTAGGGAAAACAGAGATACGAAAAATTTTAGGCTTCTTTTTTCTTTTTTCTTCTGTTTTTTTTGTAAAAGCATTAACACTTAAGTTTTATACATTTTTATATCATACATTTTTCAAAACTGTGACTTTTTAAAATTACTTGTCATTATACAAATATTTCCCCATGTGTTTTGATTAAATATTAACTGTGGATTTAAGAAATTTCAACTTGCACAAATGTATGAATAAATAATCTCATCACTTGGTAGAGCAAAGGTACCACTGTAGAAGTTGGTGTTTAGCAATTAAGGTAGTTACAGAGTCAGGGCTTATATTTCATAATCAATTTAGAAATATAATGGAATTATGCCCTAGTGCAATTCCATGCCCAGTATAGTTATTTATAATGGGATCATATTTTAGGATAATAATTGTATTAAAATACTGTGGATGTTTAATAAATGTTTTATTATTCTTAACCACACTAATTTGCTAAGAATAAAGGCACACACCAAAGGGGAAGTCACAGGCCATATGAAAGTAATTTTAAGTGTCACATGATTGACATATTCAGTGTACAAAAAAGCAGGTGAAGCCCTGCATTTCACAACCATTTAATTTGTATGGCATTTCATAATCCTCATGCAAAAAGCAATCATTACAAACACATAACACTCAAGTTAAAAGACAGACAACCACATAACGGTAAGCAAGAGAATTTTGTCATGCATAAAATAATAGTTATAGAAAAAGGAAGGAAAAAAAGGGCTGAAAGTCATATGTTGATTTCAATAATATAAATAGTAAAGAAGCAGGCATTAACTCTAAGCACACTTCATAGGGAAGGATTGTTAAACATTTTGAGAAAGATTTCGAACTCTTCTCAGCGATTACTATGCATTATGTTTGTAATTCAAAACTACACCTAATATCACAGTCTTCAAAGAATTCAAGAACACCATCCCAGAAAACAGAAGGAAAATATGAGATATAGATGAGTTTCGTCAGCTCAGAGAGACAGCCTTGAAAAACAGTAATAACTGGCAAAGATCTAAAGATTGGAAATGGAGAAATTGATGATGTAACTGAAGGGACCCATTGACTACTTGATTGTAAGGTCATAGTTTCAAGGCCATTCCAAATACAGACAGAGGAGCTGTACACAGTAAGTTAAATGATATATTTCACAGTTCTGCAAGCAATCATTCCATTAAGAAAAAACCTAGATGAAAGCAATAGTTTATCATTAGCACTCAGTTGCAAGTTCACAGAAATCTACATTTCTTGAATATGACCCTGTTTAAATGCAGAAAGTATCTCAGTATTATTTAATGTTCATGCAACAATGTTGCTGCATTTCTGAAAAATAAAAAAAAATAAATTTAAATTTAAAAATTGCTGTATCAGAACTATATTTGAAATATTTCCAATTTTAAAATATCATGTAAAATATTAGACTTAGAAAAATTTTAATTTTTCTGTAATTACCTAAAGGAGTAAATGGACAAACCTCAACAAAAATATTTTCTTGCATTTTTATTTTCAAGGATACTATATAAAAATTATGGTTTTATTTACTAGTTAACGACACACATTAAGTGGTAGTTATTTATTGCTGCCAAAACCACACCTGTTTTCCAATTTTAGTTAAATTACTTAATTTGCTTGACTCTTGGCTATATTAGGAAACTGTTAATGTGAGCTCAAGTTTTTCTTTGCTGAATTGTTAGTTCAATAATTTTTGGAGACAAATGTAAACCTATCACAATTAAATTAAGTGTGGGGCTTTATAAGGTGTCTCTTGGATGATTATCTTTATTTCTCCTCCTAGGGTAGCCAAGGCAATTTACATGACTCCCTTCTTTGGGAAATCATTCAGGTTCTACAGACAAGAGCCAATAGTTTTACATACTTTGTACACATACAGAATTGTTAGCTCTTGGTCTTCATGAGATGGGACAGTAACAGAATCTTTATTAACATATGATCTCCCAGTTGTTTGCATGGGGAACATAGATCTCAGTTGCTATTTGACTCTGGGTCTGCATTAGTAGATAAACCATGGAAATGATACTGTATATACGAGAATTTTTCTGTGAAGGGAATGGTTGAACCAGCCTTTTGCTACATTATTTATTATCACCTTCCCTATTCAGAAAGCTGCATGCCTCTAACTGATGTGGGATAATGATTACATACATACACTATATAGAACATCCTTTACTGTAGCAAATCGGAAGGGTTAGAAACAGATTACAGATATTGCTTCAGCATCATGAGTAGATGAGGGCATCATTACCCTAGGGAAGGATAAAGTCACTCTCCCAGCTAAAGAATTTCATTTATTGAATACTATAGGTTTTATTTAAAACCTTATTATTGGATGATATTAAATTGTTCCCACATTATGGGTTCCAGCAGTACTTTAGTGAGTCAAGCATAGCTGGGTTTTCTTAACATCAAGAATTTTTTACACATCTGATTTTTTGAAGGTTACCTGGGAAAAAGAGGACTGATAACAGTTTTCCCACCAAAAAAAAAAAAAGATTATAAAAAGAAAGAAAGCAGATTTCCTTTATGTCGTGTGCCTAAAGAAACTGAGAATACATATCTGAGAGGTTTTGGGTTGCAAATTGAGAAACTAATTCAACATTGGTTTCCCTGAGGAAGCCTCAGTAGAGTAAACATATGTTTGTGGATTACAGAAACATCCCTATATGATCTCAAGATTCATTATTCCCAGGCTGGAAAGAAAACCATTGCCTTGATCTCCCTTCTTTCAAGGATATTAGCAACTCTGGCTCATTTTTCTTTTCTTTTAATCTATTACTGTTGATATAATTACTGATGTTAAAAAATTTTAAGCAGAAATAAAATATCGTAAGGGGTAACTGTCATTAATTTTCTTATGAAAATTAGGCAACCACTATTTAGATTATGTATTCCTGCAAGTTGATCAACATGATTTCCCTAAAGGGTAAAACATTTATCCGTCATAATAAATAACAATCATTATCAACATTCCAACCACAGCTTATGATTCTTTTAAACTACAGATAGTGCATCTTCAATACCAGCAGTTTAAAGGGGTATCTTAAATCACCAAAATATAAAGCAAATGAGTCCTCTAAAACCTGAGTGTAGAAGTGATTTATCCTATCTTGAAACACTATAGGGTCTGTCCTCCTTGAGGAACTCACACATAACTCTTATTAAGAGTTAATAAGAAAGTGGACCTCATGTCTTTTTGAAAGAGAGTGAGAGTAAATACTATATTTTATATCTCCTAAGGGCAACAAATAGATTCAGTGGTGAAACAACAGTACTACGAAAGGTAAAGGGACTCCTAACCATGAACTTTGAACTCACTTAAATCTAAAATAGTTCCTTTGCTATTAACATAAGTATAATTCAAAGTTATCAGCCTTTACAAAAGATGTATGATGCATTCTTACATTTCAGAATCTGACCATAGTGCCTTTTACTTTTTCAAAAAGGAATAAAAATACCAGCATTTCTCTGTAGTTAACTGGAGAATAATTACGAGCTTCGAAATAATTACTATCCACCCACATTAATGCTGCTTCTTATCATTCCCTTTGATGAAAGTCTAATATACTTTAGGTCTCACCTACATTAGAACTGATTATAAATTCCTTCATTACAGGTTCAATTCAGCAGAAATTTTCCGTACTTTGTGTCACACATATCTGCCCAAAAAGGCAAGTAGGTTGAGGGTATCATTAGCTCCCGACTTAGAAAGCTGTCCATGAGAATATGTGTCCTTCTTAAGAGAATATGTCTTTGAAATTTTTAGGATTATTGAGAGCTCCAGGCTCCAGTGAGTCCCATTGGGATAAATGGCGAGCCCTGGCTAATGACACTGCTATACTCTTTCCCCACCCTCTTTACCCAACAGCCTTTGAGGTAAACTGACTCTAAAGGATTCCTAAGGCAGTTTCCACAGAATGGGAAATTTTAAGGATGTTACCATTGTGGTTCTGGAACAACTGGAAGCAGGCTAAATCTTTTCTTTACCCAACAGTCTTTGAGGTAAACTGACTCTGAAGGATTCCTAAGGCAGTTTCCACAGAATGGGAAAATTTAAGGATGCTACCATTGTTGTTCTGGAACAACTGGAAGCAGGCTAAATCTTTTCAGGGATGTTCTTAGGACAAATTTATTTATAAAACTAAGGTCAAAGATGTAAAAATCTAACTATGTCTGAAGAACATATGGAGGGCAATACCAGAATTTGATCCATTTTAGATAAAAATAGCAGTATATTACTGTATCTGATTGTTTTCCAAACTGATAAACATTAAAATACAATGACTTTAAGAAATCAAATATCACAACAATTGGTGTCATTGCAAAGGTATTAAATTTTACCCATTGAAATTTAGTCGATTTTATATAACTGCGATACACACCTCTTAAGAATGGAGAAATGCGTGAAAGAAACTGATTTGGAATAATAATTAATTTGATACTACTGTATTACTTAAAGTTATCACCCTTCTTAAACTATCAATTATACGAACATATATCAAAAAATCATGGCTGGAAAATAACTTTCTTTCCTGAAAATTTTTCAATTTAAAAGACAACATCTTTGAATAATGTCATAAATCTACATTATGATAAAATTAAAATGTAAAGCAAACAGCTGTGCTGAGATACTGGAAGCAAACTTTGGAACAATTGATAGTTTTCAAAGAATCCATACCTGTGTGAATTTTGGTGGCACTAGCATGTCATTCATGACTTTTGAGTATCTTTTAGGTGAGCTGACTATTTAGGCTAGTGGTTCATATGTACACATGCTATGGAAACTGGCATCCAAGGGTATGAAAGCAGCAGGCATGCTTTATGTTTATCTTTGTGTTGGAAGAAAATGCCAGTATGAACACAAAACATATTCCCTCCCTTCCTTTAGAGGAAGAACACAGTAGAAAACATGACTCTTGGGAAAAACAGAATCTGATGTTAAAATCTAGAAAGAGGGGAAGAAAAATCTTTTTGGTCCAGTATACTAAGAAGACCTTATTTATATTTATATGAAAAACAAGTTTTATCTTCATAAAATTACCCTGATTACAACACTTTGAAGTCAAAAGCAATCCTGTCTAAAATAAAAATTATAGGATCTGGGGAAAATTTTTTTAACTAGATAAAAAGTAACTAAAATAGGTTAATCCCTAATCTGAGCATCACCAAATTTGCACATGCTCATTATTTTTTATATTTGTTTGATTTTTTTAAAACATGCAGATGCAGTATTTTTATAGCTTGAAGAATGTCAGAATAATGTTCCCTTCCCATCTGGAGCAGCCTGGCTGTATGCTATATAAACCCTTCAGTACTTTGTGAAGATACACTCTCCACTGCCCTGGCTTTCCACATATTATCCAGAGATGTACCTGGAGTATGGTGAGGACACAAGTGCCACCAGATGCTCAGCACTATCTCAACAAGGCTAGAAGATTGAGATAGCATCAATAGTCCAACCTCCCTGTCACGGCTGCCAGTATTCAGTCATCTAGTCATTCAACAAATGCATATTATGCTAGGTCCTTAGGATACAGTGGGGGAAAAAAGCAAGACACTTGTCTGCATGAAAATTAATTTTGTTGGAGAAAGAAACACTAAACAAATAATCACACACATAAACACATACAAATTGTGTTAAGGATATTAAGTCTTGATGTTACCAGAGGTTATACAAAGGGACCTGGTTGAGCCCAGGCAGTCTTCATTGAATGAGTGTAATGTAGCCTGAAGAGTGAAGGATAAGTGAGTACTAAGCAAAAAAGGAGGCTGCAGATGGGTAGGCAGGGTGTGAAGAAGATGCCAGACAGAAAACAATGACGTGTGCAAAGGCTTAAAATGAGAGGGAGCCTGAAGGTCACTGTGGCTGCCATATGGGGAGTAGGAGAGAGAGTAGTGTGTGGTGAGAATGAAGAGATAGACAGGCATCATTCAGAGCATGCAGCTCCTCTAGCCTGGGGATTTTTGTCTTAATCCTAAAAGCAATAGGAAGCCATTTAAAAGGTTTAAGCACAGACTGATAAACTCTGCCCTATCTGAATCTTAAACAGAAAATTAGAAAGAGGCAAAGTCATTAGAAGAAATATGGCGGAGGATATTTTATACAGAGGTTTTGCATTATATTTTTATCAGATGAGCATAGCTTTATTAGAAGAAATTAGATCAGGAAAAAGAGCCTACAATGTCTTATTCTATTTTTGTTTGCAAATAAAATGAATGTCACCAAAATGTAAAATCTAAGACTCCAGCATATCTGAGATTTTATAAATATTTTAAAGTTTTCTATTAAACACATATTTAGATCTATTTTGCCTGAGAATTAACATATCCTAACTATTCTTATATTCATAGAAAAATATAGTCCACAAGCTATTTCTGCTTGGATATCTCACTCCTATCTCAGTATAACAGGGATGCCCAGCATGTCCACCTCAAAACCAGTTTTACCTCCCAACACAGGTTTTGCTTTCATAGGTATAACGCTTCCCTGTTTCTAAACTATACATGTGGAAATAATCTTGAACCATTCCTTCTTCCTCCCTTTTGCCTTAGCCAGATTTCATAAATTTTCCAAGAGAAATTTTGTTCTTGTCACCCTCTCCCCAAACTGTCTATTTTTAACCTGGTCTGTGGCCACAGTTACCATATGCCTGAATTATTACAGTAGTCTTGTAGTTGCTCCCACGATCATCCAGACTCTAGACTGTCTCTCAAGCCATTTTGTATTCTATAAGTTTTTGAAGTAGTAGATTATAATAGTGGTGAACCCAAAGAGAAAAGGATTTAATAATCATCATCAGCTAAAATGTACACACATTCAACTCCTTCTAAGACTAAAACTGAAAGCACTCCAAGGGAATGGGAATGCAAAAGTATATACAACAATCTTGTACTGTGAGATTTAAAATAGCTATAAAGACAGATGAAAACTAAATATAGTTTAGCACTCATTTTGATGCTTTAGAAATTCATGAGCAAAAATAAGATTTTTTAAAATTCAAAATAGAAACAAATCATGTAAAATATTTTTTAAAATACAGTTCAGATTAGTGTTCATTAAACACCACTTTCATTGTTTCACTACTCTATTTAAAAACCTTTACTATCTCCTTATTCTGTATTATCTTAGACTAAATGCCCCAGACTGAACCATAAGACCCTCTCTACTGTTTCCAGATTTTATCTTTTCATTCCACTGAAAAGATACAAAATACATTGTATCTGAATTCTAACAAACATTTAAAGAAGAGCTAATACCAATTCTTTGTAAACTCTTCCAAAAAATAGAAGATGAGGGAGTGCTTCAAGATTCATATTACGAGGCCAGCATTACTCTGATATGAAAGCCAGACAAACACACTACAAGAAAAGAAAATTACAGGCAATATCCCTGATGAACACAGAGGCAAAAATCCTGAAGAAAATGTTAGCAAACCAAATTCATTACAAATACATTATCATTCAAATACATTAATGGAATCATATGCCATGATTGAATGGGATTTATTCCAGGGATGCAAGGATGGTTCAACACTTGCAAATCAATGTGAAAACACCACATTAATAAAATGAAGGATAAAAATCAAGGATCATTGATTAGGAAAAGCATTTGGAAAACTTCAACATCTTTTTGTAAAACAAAACAAAAAAAAATGCTTTCAACAAACTCTGTATAGAGGGAAGGTATCTCAACTTAATAAGGGTCATATATGACAGACGAATGTAAAGCTGAAATCATATTCAATGGTGAAATGCTGAAAGCTTTTCCTCTAAGATCAGAAACCAGAAAAGGAAGCTCACTTTCACCACTTTTCCTCAACATAGTACTAGAAGTCCTATCCAAAAGAATTAGGCAAGAAGAAGAAATGAAATGTATCCATCAGACAGGAAGAAGCAAAATTGTCTCTATTTGCAGATGATCTGATATTATATATAGAAATTTTTAAAGATTCCACCAAAAAAAAAACCTGTTAAAACTAATAAACTATTTCAGTAAAGTTGCAGGATACAAAATCAATATACAAAAATCAGCTGTGTTTATATAACAATGAAATATCAGAAAGAGAATTTATGAAAACAATCCCACAAGTAATGCCATCAAAAAGATTAAAATTCTTAGGAATAGATTTAACCAAGGAGGCAAAACATTTGTACACTGAAAATTATGAGACATTGATGAAAGAAACTGAAGAGGACACAAATAAATGGAAAGATATTCCATGTTCACAAGTTGAAAGAATTAATATTGTTAAAATGCCCATACTACCCAAAGGGATCTACAGATTGAGTGCAATCCTTATCAAAATTCTGGTGACATTCTTCACAGAAATAGAACAAGTAATCCTAAAATTTGTATGGAACCCACAAGGTTCCAAATAGCCCAAGCAATTTTGAGAAAGAAGAACAAAGCTAGAGGCATCACACATCCTGATTACAAACTATATTACAGAGCTATAGAAATCAAAACAGTATGGTCCATAAACCCATGCATATATGGTCAATTAATTTTCAAAAAAGAAGCCAAGAATATACAATGGGGAAATGATAGCTTCTTTAATAAATGGTGTTGGGAAAACTGGACAGCCACATGCAAAAGACTGAAACAGAACCCCATCTTACACCATACACAAAACAACTCAAAATGCATTAAAGACTTGAATATAAAACATTAAAACTCCTAGAAGAAAGCCTAGAGGGTGAGCTCCTTAACGTTGGTTCTGAATTTACCAAAAGCAACACGACAAAAGCAAAAATAAACAAGTGGGACCACATCAAACTGAAAAGCTCTTCACAGAAAAGGAAACCATCAACAAAATCAAAAGGCAACCTATGGAACCTATGGAGAAAACATTTGCAAACAACATATCCAATAGGGGGTTAATACCTTAAAATGCATAAGCAACATGTTCGACTCTGTAGGAAAAAACACAATTTAAAAATTCAGGACCTGAATATATATTTTTCCAAAGAAGACCTCCAAATGATAAACAGGTACATGAAAAGGTGTTTAGCATCACTAATCATCAGGTAAATGTAAGTCAAAACCACAATTAGATATCACCTCACATCTCTTAGGATGTCTCTTATCAAAAAGACAAGAGATTGGGCTTCCCTGGTGGCGCAGTGGTTGAGAGTCCGCCTGCCGATGCAGGGGACACGGGTTCGTGCCCCGATCCGGGAAGATCCCACATGCCGCGGAGCGGCTGGGCCCGTGAGCCATGGCCGCTGAGCCTGCGCGTCCGGAGCCTGTGCTCCGCAACGGGAGAGGCCACAACAGTGAGAGGCCCGCGTACCACAAAAAACAAACAAACAAACAAGACAAGAGATAACAAATGCTGGAGAGGATGTGCAGAAAAGGGAACACCTGTACACTGTCGGTGGCAATGTAAACTGGTACAGCCAATATAGAAACAGTATGGAGGTTTCTCAAAAAGTTAAAGATTGAAGTACCATATGATTTAGCAATCCCACTTCTAAGTATATACCCAAAGGAAATGAAATTATTATCTCAAAGAGATATCTGTACTTCCATATTTATAGCAGCATTATCCACAATAGCCAAAGTGTGGAAACCACCTAAGTGTCCATCAACAGATGAATGGATAAAGAAAATGTAGCATATACACACACAATAAAATATTATTCAGCCTTAGAAAAGAAGGAAATCCCCTCATTTGCAGTAACATGGATGAACCTGGAGGGCATTATGCTAAGTGAAGCAAAACAGACAAAGAAAGACAAATAGACAAATATTGCATGGTATCAATTGATATGTGGAACTCATAGAAACAGTAGAAAAATAAGTGGTAGGGTCTGGGGAGTGGGGAAAATAGAGAGTGGTTGGTAAAAGGGTAAAAACTTTCAGTTATAAGATGGATAAGGTCTGAGGATCTAAGGCATAACATGGTGACTATAGCTATAGTTGATAACACTGTACTGTATAATTGAAATTTGCTAAGAGAGCAGAGCTTAAATGTTCTTACCAAAAATCATATGTGAGGAAAAAACAAACAATAAAAACAGAATACTTCTTTTTCCAGTGTGAGTCTTATCACTGTTGTACAGAAGAGAGCTCTCACACTCACACCTTGTGTGTTTTATACCATAGAGTTAATTCATTAAAGTTCTAATTATAATCAACTCAGAGAGGAGGAAAAGAGATGGATAATCATGGGTATCTCCTCTAGAGTAATGTGTAAAAATTTTTACACCGAAAAAAAGGAGTACTACGGTGTGTTTCAGCCTCAAGTGCTGTCTTCAGGATATGAACTAGAGGTAGTTCTATACTCCTCAGCAAGACCTGATTGTGAAAATACCTTAATTCCTCGACCTGACTACATTCTATCTCCAGAAGTGAGATAAATAAATTGAACAAGTAATTATGAAGTTCCAGTTATTAAGTTCCTATTATCCAAGTGGGTCTCATTGAGAAATAAGCCAGTGAAGACAAGCCCTCAAATGCTAAAGTCCTGAGGAAGCCAGGCTAGTGATGAGTGTGTGTTCCTGAGATGACTTCTTGAGTTTCCAGTCTCACACATGCCCGTCCTTGTTAAACATCTGTGATCCTCAGTGAACCAGTTTTATCCTCTTTCTACTCCATGCACTCCTTTCCACACGGGTTGTCTCTCTCTTACCATGCAAGTGGAAATCTGCTGGGGACACAATTCTGTGCTCCTTCTCACCTGACACAGTAAATGTAAAGCTTACACTAGATACTACAGAAACACTTTTGAATCCAGTGATCATACATGCCCAGATTCATAGGGCAGACACTAGAGCTGGAAGGGGCCCTGCTGAGTGACTATCAAACCCTCTCACTTCACAGGTCCTGAAGAAAATAAGAGTGTGAAATGACTTTGCCTAGCCCCAGAGCTAGTCAAAAGTAGAGCCAGGTCTAGATCTCAAATTTCTTATCTAGTTAGCTCCTTTACAATAAGTCACATGGCAATAAAAGACAAGCAGAGAAATAGAAAAACTGGGTGTGGAAGTATCTGATGTAGTATAGATCTCTTCTAAATAAACCACAAACCAATAGACCTACCATAATTATATAACAACTATAAAGCCATTAGTATTCCCCTAATCAGCATTTTATTTAGAAGTCACAGAAATGCCTTTAAATAGAAAACCAGAAAAATATCAAAAACAAGGCAACAGACTAGGAAAGACAAAGAGCATAGGGTTTAAATCAAATAAGTAATACAAGTCAAGAGGAACAGTTTCCCAGTAGTGCATATTATTAAACTGATTTGTTTATGGAATAATTTAAGTGTGGACAAATTAAAGTCAACTTGACTTAAAAGAAGAACAAGAATAGCTAGGGCTAAAGTATGGCCATATAGGCCAATGAAATAGTGAAATTCTTGCACAGATTAGCAAATTACTTTTGCCCAGAACCCTGTACTCTAGGACCTAAGATGCTTTGGCTTTAGTCCCTTCCCCAGATGTCCTCACTGCAGCAGGTTTAAGAAACTAAAGGGTTCATGCCTGGCATAGCAGGGGGCTCCTAGCACCTAGCCACATTGCTAGGCTGATATTCCTTCTAACTAGACAATTTATATTTTTAATATTACCTCTGGATTAATCTCAAAGACATTTCCAAACCCAGAAGTCTATGACTCTAAAATGTATTCCCTAAAATATATATTAATACTTCTTGATATTGCCACTACGTTGTAATGGGTTTGGAGATATATATATATCTCCAAACCTATACATATATATATATACACATATATATATGTTCGGATCCTGACTCATTCATGTTTGGACATGTTTTTTTAACTTCATAGATTCTTAGTAGCACAATGCTAACCCCCCTAAAAATATTGTTGTAATAATTATAAATGGCTAGGAAAGGGCTTAACATAGAGAAGTTTGGTTAAATTTTTGTCTGTCTTTCACTTCTCTCCTATCCATTGCCTCAAACCAAATTCTTAATATGCACATACACACACATACACACATACACACACACATACCTCCTATCATATCATGTACTAAAGAAAAAAGACTTAGAATTAGGTCATCCCTACTCAGCCATCTACTAGTTATGTGACTTTTGTAATGTTCTTACCCTCTGTATTACTGTTTCTTCAAATGTAAATTTGGACAGTGCCCACGGAACAGAACAGAACAGAATCCAGAAAGATTATGTTAAAGTACTTCTTCACCCAAGAACAATTTCCCTATTAGCTACACGTAGCTCCATATTTTGACAATGACCATCTGGCAGAAATAGTTTTCTGGATGAGCCATCAACTGAGTGTTTATCTTGTGTCTAACACATAATGGAATTTCATATAATTTTAATAGGCTAAGCCAAGCAATACAGCATAGTGATTAAAAGTAGAGGTTCTAGAATTATGCTACCTGGGTTCAAAGCCTGCCTCTGCTACTTAAAAGCTCTGTGATCTTAATTTATCTATTTCTCCATTTCTTGGTTTGTAAAATAAGGATATTAATAATGTTACTATCTATGGAGTTGTAATAAGAACTAAATTAGTCAATATATCAAATTGCTTACTTGATGCAATGTAATGGTCAATCAAAATATTAGCTATTGTAATGACATAGGTGGTATTAACTTCATTTAATAGTTTGGGAAATAGAGATGAATAAACTTGTTTAAGAAAGCATGCTATACTAACTACTCCACAGGGATTATCTCACTGACTCCTCACAACTATTCCAAATCCCAGAATTATTATTATTCCATTTACAGGTGAGTTGGAAGGGGAGTCCAGGGCTTAGAAAAATGAGAAATTTGTCCAGTATCTGTTTTCTAATAAGTAGGGAGCCAGGATGTGGAGCCAGATCTGTATTGTTCTGGAATTCATACCATCAGGATTATTCTGTGCCCCTGCGGAATATCACAAAAATGTCATTAAATTGCTTTCAGGGAGATCAATAGAATAGCAGTCAAAATCCAGGAGTGTCTCATTGGGAGACATATATATATATATATATATATATATATATATATATATATATATATATATATATATATATATATATATATATATATATATATATATATGAGACTCCCAACCCACTCAGAGTAAACTCTGCGGCTAATTTATTATATGGCATTAGGTGCATTAAAATGATGAAGAAAACAGTAAATGAATCATTTACAAATGTGGGAAAGTGGAAGATAAGATGTGCTGAGTAACTCTTCTATGGTATGAGGAAAGAGAAACAAGGTTGTATACCCAGGATTAAAACAATAAAGACATACGTGAGTACTGTGGTCTGCAGAAGGAATGGGTCTCATAGGGGCTTGTCCCTAACAGAGATGCTAAGTAAGCAGGAAATTAGCTTCATGCAAGCAAGGCAGCCTGGAAGAAGGCAGGAAGCATGATCTATTTAAATGGAGAACATCACATTTGAACCTGAGTCTGTTACTTCGTCCCAGCGGTATGGATCCCACAGGCACACTAGGGCCCAGATGGTGAAGCTGTAAGGCAATTGCGCTCACAGTAAGTACCCAGAGGAATTAGCGGCATGAGATGGCTCATCTCAAAATGACAGCTGTCAGATTCTGTAGTGAAAGAGCGCAAATTAGTAACAAAAGGCCTGGGTTCTAGGTTGAACTCTGCCACTTAACTAGGTGATAATCTGTGTGACATTGTTCAAGTTACTACACATCTCTAAGCCTCCCTTTCTTTAGCTGTAAAAAGGAAAAGACACTGCCTTCTAGCCATCTCAGGAGATTATTGTAGAATCAAATAAGATGATGGTTCTGAACATATTGTGAAAGACTTTTCACATGTAACGTGGGAGCTTTGTATTATTGGAATTAAGTGAAGTGGAAATAGTGGGGACTACCAGTTACAAAGGTCATGGCTATGACACAAAGAACTGACTGCATCACATGTTCAAAAGAAGAGTATTTGTATTATCTTAAAGAAGAAAGTCCATATATACTTAAAACAATTTTTTAAAAATTAAAATCCCCTTGCTTCCTATTACATGCCTATTAATAATACAAGTTCTGGAATCAGATTTCCTGTTGTTGCACCCTGGCTGCACTATCCTACCTGTTATCAGACTTTAGGCAAGTTACTTGATAACTCTGGCCCTTGACTTAACCATCTGTTAATTGGGAACAGAAATAACACCAAGCTCATACATTAAATGTAGTAATAGACCAGTCCCTGGAACATTTTAAGGACACACTAAATATTAAGAATTATTAATAAAACACAGTAAATGAAACATTAAAAAACTAGATTAATACTAGAACTGCACGAGAAAAAAATAGGTATTTTATGGTGTCTTTATAAAAGGTTCCAAATGTATTTAATATAACCATTACCCATTTAATTTTTAGTCATTATAGATTTGAAAATGATTACCAGCAAATGAGGATTAAAAAGTACTTTTTCATTTTTGGCAAAATGTCAGGTCTGAGTTTGTAGCATGAGGAAAAAAAAAAGAAAATTTAAAAGCAAAATGTCACAGCAATTCTTTATTTCCATTGTAATAATACTCATCAAGAAGTGAGTTCAGGTTTGGGACAAGCTAGCATTCTCATACTTTATCCAGTTAAGATGCCAAAAATTTTTGCAGAAAGGTTAACAATGATCTTCTGGATGACATTATGCTTTTAAATTATTTGAATATTAAAATATTATTGTTAATTCTATTACCAATTTGGATGTTCTAGCTTTATTTTTATAATGTGTAGCATTGCTTAAAAGGTGAAATTGCATTGTAAGAAGCGATTGCTTGAGGGTAACCCCACTCACAATGTGCCTTTAAGACACTCAGCTTAAGAATGTCTGTAATAGATGCAGAGAACAAACGTATGGACACCAAGGGGAGAAAACGGCAGGGGGGTGGGGGAGGGTGATGAGTTGGGTGATTGGGATTGACATGCATACACTGATGTGTATAAAATTGATGACTAATAAGAACCTGCTGTATAAAAAAATAAGTAAAATTAAATTAAAAAAAAAAGAATATCTGTAATAGGAAGCATGACCACTGAAAGCTTGCATTCTATCCTGTGCATGAACTGTATTTTGGGAAACCCATGAGCAAAATTAGCGTATTTGATCTTCAAAATATAAACATGCCATTTTAAAAGAGGCTTATCTCTCAAGTATTTAATGGTTACTGGATTATAAGAATCAATATAGGATAAGAGGTCCCATGCTTTATTGATTTCTCCTTCCTCTGATTTTCATTCTTCCCTTTAAGCCATTAAAATGCCTCGAATCAAGCTACTTTCTGTAAGATAGTTCAGAATAATAATATTTATCAAAAACAACATATTTAATAACTTATATTTTGCTACTGGCAGTCAAGATTTCCTTTGAAGAAAAAAAAATATGTTACCCATATAAATATAAACACTTTTATATTTAGTCTCCAGTATTTTTACAATGAAAACAAAAAGCACATTTTTCAAATATATGGAAATCACATTTGATTTTGTGAAATATTTCACATTTAGTTAAACAGCCATGTCACAAATATCACAGAATTTTTATTTTAATACAGAAAGCTCAAAACAGCTGTACTAAAATTTAAAGCAATAAAAAATATGCAGTTGACTTCAAGCAAGAGATGTGTTTCAAAAATTTGCACATGAATCAATGTTTGTAAATTTCAAAGACACTAAGAGATGCTGCATTGTTGAACACCCTGTGGTGAATTATTTGGATAAATAAATCCCTTTTATAAGAGAAAAATCACTCCAATGTGAGTTTTCTAAGTTACCATTCCTAGGTATTTTTCCTTTGAATAGGATTACATCTGAATTTATTTAGTATTAAAACTCACCTTTTCTGGAACACATTAAGAAACAGTATCTAATGTTTTAACTGCATAGGATCAGCGTTCATTTACCCTTTGTGATTCACCTGAAAATAACTTTTCCTTGAGAATGAATGAGTTTCAACACTATTTTGTTGGAATGGTGTAGAAATCTGTAGGCAACTTAATTGTTCTAGATATTCCTTATTAAGCAGAAGGGCAGTGAAGAAACTCACAAGAGAACAGGAGCATAAAAAGACTAAAATGGTTCATCATTTTAAAAAAGGAAGAAAGAAAACTTAATAGATAGGGATATTCAGGACAATTTCATTGCACAAGATTCACAGCTGGAATATTTTCCCACATTGTCCTTCATCTGTATCTGAACATATCTTTCAGAATTAATCCCTGTAAGAAAATCAATATAATTTAGTTCTCCAGATAGTGCTTCTCCAACATGTGTGGATAAAAAATACCTAAGGAGCTTATTAAAAATGACAATTCTTACTTCCCCTTCCCCCTGAGATTGGTCAGGGTTCAGTCTAGAATTCAACAATTTAATGATAAATGAAGTCCCTGGGCCATACTTTGAGGAAAACTTGGGTTCTAGACCCTTTTCCTATTTGGGGAATCTTGACTCTTTTTCTGTTTTAACTCTCAACGTGGAGTAAAATGAAAAGCTGTACATAAATATATGAAACTGACCAAGTTGTGTACATGTCTGGCTATGACACACATCAGCTGGAAATGTCTGTGTGACTGCAAGCTGAAGGCCAATGGTGCTTTCTGTTTGAGAAGACAATGCCCAGAAGAGACAGAGTTGCCCATTCCCAAAAAATGCTGTATTTCGTGGCAATATTTAAATAGGTAGATAAGTAAATAGATATATATATATACAGATAGATTGTGTTTGTGTGTGTGTGTATGTATATATATATACACACATATATATAGATCTCCATGTAAACATGTATGTGCCATTAAAAGTACTAAGTAGCGCCATTCCTTTGCTTTCATATTTATGTCTAGTCAAAAAATAATCTTTACCTCAAAATGTTTTATACCATATTGGTGTGAATAAATAAAATTTATTTAATACTGATAATATTTTTGATTCTTTGGGGTTCACCTATTAGTAAGAATATTCACTTTACTATTATACATAATATAGGAAAAAATGCTACGTAGGAAATCCTAAATAGGAAAATGTCATTTTTAGACAAAACAATGACCCCAACCTGAAGCAGTTCAGAACTTTCCTTTAGGATAATTAAGGAGTGTAATGTAAGGAAGATGTGAAAATTGTCAAGAAATATCCAAGGGGGATAAACATCAAAGAGTGAAAGAAATTTGTTCCCTAGAACATAATGAAATCAACAGAAATATAAAAATGTAATAAGAACAGAGCACAGTAATCCAAGGGTGGTGGCGCCATCTGTGGCCTGGGAAACGAGGAATTCTTGGCCCTCTGCCTGAAGCAGGAGCCAGGGAAGCAGGCAAACTTTGGAACAATTATTATATTAAGAACTAAAGTCTTATTCTCTTTGTCTCCAGGCTATGGGTATCTATGTCTCCCCCCCGTTTATGTGTGTGCCTATCTTCGTGTGCAAGAATGTTACATCTGTCTGTCTGTGTTTTATTTCTCTGTATGTGAAAGGTGTGTGTGAATTTTTCTGTCTAGTTAAGTGCATGTTTCATTCTTGTGGAGTTACGTGTCGCCACTTTTTTTGTGTGTCTAAATGGCTCTGAATGTATGAGACTCTGCCCAATTATGTCTTGCTGCTTATTTGCATGCTTCGCTCTGCCATGTGTATCTCTCTGACCAGGCGCGTACTTTTTCCTATCTGTTGTATATATTTCCCTGTGTCTCCATTTATGAGTCTCTCTCTTGCTGCTTCTGAATGTCTTTGACACTCTGTGTCCCATTCTATCTGTATTTTTGTGTATTTCTCCGTGAGCCTCCCGGATCCATCTCACTGTATCTCTGCAGTGGTTCTCTGAGATTGTGTTTCTGAGGGCATGTATCTCTGTTTCTGCATTTTTCCCTGTATCTCCCTTTCTCTCTCTTTCTTTCTGTGCCTGTGGGTATAGTTTGTGGGTCTTGCTTGTTTGCTCCCATTTACATGGGCATCACTGAGTGGGTGTCTCAGTGTGTCCACTTTTCTCTATATGTCTCTCTGTTGAGCATGCCTGTGGGACAGTAGGCAGACAAGAGAAGCTCCCATGATACATACACTCTCTCAGACCCAGTCTGTCAGTGAAAAGACTTAAAGAAATTATCTAGCCCTTTATTGCCTCTAGACAGGGCTACAGCTAACATATTCTATGGAGGGATGTTAATATTCATCTTCCTTGCCTTTTCAAATACATTCTGTTGACACTCAAGTTTTACACTTAGAATACCTATTCCATGATCTAAATATCTCTAAGCCCTATTTCCTCAAGAGGAAATATACGGGTAAAAGCAACTTTTTGTAGGGTTGGTGTGAAAATTACAGATGTAAACTTCCTAGTACACTACCTGGGACATAGGTGATGCTCCATAAATTCTATCACTATCATCAGGGCATATTTCTAGGCTAAAATTTTGTGGAAAAGTTAAATTCCTCTAAGGGAAACTGCTATATAATCAAATATTTTACAGAGAGATTATTTCACGCAATGTCCCTACCTTTAAAAAATACAGCTAGAAGAACATTATAAAAGGGACCTCCTCAAAGAAATATTATGACAACTTTTTGGATGGAAAATATATTAGAAGATATGTTTCCATTATTTCAGTGGCCTATGGCACTAATCCGGTAGCTCTAGATTATGCACAGTCTTAGATCAATTAAAATACAACCCAAATGACATCTAGAGCATGAGATAGTCTACTGCAGCCTCTTCATCTGAAGCAGGTGAGGACATTGAGGCCAGGGAGACTGAGAGTCTCAGAAACTTGTCCTAAGTTACAGGCTACAGTGACACATGTGCTACAAAAACCCATTCCCTTCAGGTTTATAGTCCGTGCTGTTTGCAATGCATTTTGCTACATCCACTATGAATTTCAAAATTTTTTTTCATTTAGTGTATCTTTTAAATAGATAATTCATTCACAAAGTTGAAAAATCAAATCAATAAATATCAAAGTACATTGAAAAGTCATAGTCCCATTTCATCCACCCCTAACTCCCCTATTCCTGCCTTTTATTCCCAATCCTATAAGTAACTACTCTTCAGTTTTGTGTGTGTCCTTTCTGTATCCTTCATGCAAATTCAAGGAAATTACTTATACAGACACAAGCAATTATTAACTATATATATTTTTATTTTTACTCTTTTTCACATAAAGGATGATATTCTAAATTCACTGTTTTGCTCCTTGCTTTTTTTTACTTAACGATATATCCAGGAGATCTTTCTATACCAATAAATGTAAAACTTCCTCATCTTTTTTTTACAGTTGCATAGTGATTTTAGATTTTTGAAAAGAAATCTAATTAGTTGTGAATACTTAAACCAAAGAAGGGGGGAATGAAGTGTGGTAACTAGATATAAGTCTACAGTTTGAGAAATTCCTATAACAATTTTAATTCATGGGTGCTAAGGAACAATGCAAAGAAAAGGGAGTAGGCAAGCTTTGAGAACACAATAAAAGCTGCCTGGCCACACCACACCTGTTCCCTTTCCTGTTCTCCCAGGGGCTGCCTGAGGCATGGAATGAGTAGATAAAATACCTACAGTTATTTTACTATTTACTCCCAGGAGCAAAAGTCCATAAAATACAAACGTTCATAAAATAGGAGCTGTTAGAAGGTACTGAACTTTTTGAAATATGCCGTGCTCAGAACTGCCATAGTAAGTTACCAGTTTACCAAAACACACACACACACAGTTTTTTCACAGTTTTGTACAATACATTTTTTATGGTTTTATGGTAAAATGAAATATCTTGCTGAGATTTTTCTTTATTATAATTCCACTACCTATTGCCTTTACTGCATCAGTGGTCCCCCAACCTTTTCTGCACCAGGGACCGGTTTCGTGGAAGACTATTTTTCCACAGAGGGCGGGGGAGGGTTCAGGTGGTAATGCGAGCAATGGGGAGCGGGGCGGCAGATGAGGCTTCGCTCTCTCGCCCACCGCTCGCCTCCTGCTGTGCGGTCCGGTTCTGGTCTGTGGCCCGGGGATTGGCGACCCCTGTACTACATTATGATTAACTTGGTTATCTATGTAATAGGAGGGAACTTTGCTAGGTGTTGCATGTACTTTATCCTAGCCTAGTTAGCACTTTCAAAGTCCTATCTTCCCCAATTGCCACAGGGCCACACAATTAGATTCCACAACTGATTTGTCTTACTCCTCTCTATCCACAATTTACAGATAGACAAAGATAACTAAAAACTTCAGAAGACTCTCTGACAGTAGGATTGCTTTTGTTGGGCTCACAGGACCAGTTGTAATAACAGTAACTAAAGGCACAAGGAGAGGCAGATTCATCCACTGTGTCTTGTGTGTTGCCCAGTGAGACCTCGAACTTCCCTTAAGTCTCAGATTAAGTAAAGTCTAATAAAATAAAATTACCAGAAGTTCTTTTTCCATGACTGAGGCATGTAACATTGTCCAGATTTGAGCTAACAGTTTACAACTCTATAAGAGCATGGGACGCTAAATCTACATTTAAAAGAGACTTCATCTTTTTCAAAACACACATTGTTTCACTGTGTTCTCCTAACCACCTTGTAAGTCAAGGGTTGATGTTCCTGTTTTAAAATATATCCATCTGGGACTTCCCTGGAGGTCCGGAGGTCCAGTGATTAAGACTCCGTGCTTCCGGGCTTCCCCGGTGGCGCAGTGGTTGAGAGTCCGCCTGCTGATGCAGGGGACACGGGTTCGTGCCCCAGTCCGGGAAGATCCCACATGCCGCGGAGCGGCTGGGCCCGTGAGCCATGGCCGCTGAGCCTGCGCATCCGGAGCCTGTTGCTCCGCAACGGAAGAGGCCACAACAGTGAGAGGCCCGCATACCGCAAAAAAAAAAAAAAAAAAGACTCCGTGCTTCCACTTTAGGGGGTGCGGGTTCCATCCCTGGTCAGGGAACTAGGATCCCACATGCCACGGGAGGCAGCCAAAAATAAATAAGTAAAATAAAAAAGAGTCAAAGGAAAGCTCTAAAAGAACAATAAAAATAAAATATATCCATCTTATAAATGTAATCACAGAAACATTGGAAGTTAACTCCACTGGTCCAAAATCCCATCACTAATTAGTGGTGGCAACCCTGTTACCCATGTTTGATCCAATACTTTTCATGGAGACCAACTTAAACCATCTTCAGCTTCAGAAATAACCAACTGCCCATGATAACACACGGTAATTAAGTCAATCCAAAAATGGGAATGATAAAAAAGCAAAATGGAAACTAAAATATCTATTAAAGTTCATCTACTCACTAGCAGTGAACCAATTCACTCTTAGGCATTTGTTAAAATGAATTAGATCCATATGTTCTGATATTAAAGTTATGTAACACATGATTAAGAAGAGAAGGCAAATTTCAGAACAATATGGAAAGTATCATCTCATCTGTATAGAAAAAGAATTAAAGACACACATGTTTAAATGTACACAGATATTCCCTGGAAGGATATCCAGAAACTGTTATAAATTGTTTTCTCTAGGGAGTTAGTATGGTATGTGTTATAGGGAAATAGTGTGAACGTTTACTTTTTCACCTGCACTCTTCTCAGTGTTTCCATTTTTTTATCACTAAAAATATCATATGGTCATAATTTTTAACTTGTTAAACCTGGGACAAATCAAATAAATATTCAAGGCATACCTTTAAATGTCTGCTTTTCTTAGACTACTTCTTGCTCTATGATGCTTTGACTTTATTTGTGCCAAAATCTCTATTGACTTCTGAATAAATATTTAATTTCTCCAATTAATTATAACACTAGTGGGGAGTTTAAACTACACAGGGATAAATGTGTTGAATTTTTACCTCATCAATAAAATGGCCACTCAGAATGACATTCCAGTTGGATTAGCAAGACACACGCTATTATCTTGATTACCAGTGTACATGACATTGAAGATGCAGATGGGCAACTCAAAAGTGTATATGTTTCATGAAACATTCTCTGAACCTTTTAAGTCTTCCAGCTATTTGAACTTACCACAGCAATTATTTCAGCTGATAAACTACAGAGTATGATTTGAGACTCATATTTAGGACATAAATATAACCTGTGAATCCATTTATGATCCCAATAAGCACATACATACACATGTATGCATGTATTTCTGTATCATACAGAGAGAAACATGTAAGAGTCATTGTTATTATACTGTTAAATATATGAACCAAGTGACAGCACTAGCAACTATACATTAATACATTCCTTAACTCACATTATTATGTAGGGAAGTTAGAAGCATTGCAGCATGAATTAAGGACAAAGTGTCAACCTTAAGTTTAAATAAGGACTTTTCAAAGAACAAATGACATATTCCATGGACAGCTGTCTAGAAAACGTGTAGCTTTTTACATTTTTGCAGAGCAAGTTTGAAAGTTTATTCATGCATTTTAATTCCCTGACTCACAGACCTTGCAGATTAATGGATAGCACATTTTTGCCAAAAATAAATAAAGAAATAACTGACAGAAAATTTTAAAAAATGGTTAGTTGTAAACTGAAGCATCAATTTGTGAACATTTCATATAATCTTGTAAAAATAGTAGTTGAGGGAAAACTAGCAAAACATTTTTTGTTATTTGACTCCATATTCAGCTACTCATCCTTAAGGTCTGTTACCCCGAGCCTGGGACCCATACAGTTAGATTTGTAGCTGACAACTCTTCTCAAAATCTACTTAACTGAAATACAATCAGCTTAATTTTAACATTTCTGTAATATACAGATTTAACTTATGCTCCACAATAATTAGTCCAAACTACATTAATCCCTGCCATACTGCTTTCAGTTGGTTTGATGTTTCTCTGGTTTCTCCAATATATTTTGAACATCTGAAGGAGAGAGGCCATGTCAAACTCATCTTTGCACCTGAAGTCACTGCCCAAAGCTTGACACATTTTAGAACTCAGTAAAGGTTTGTTAAATAAATAAGGGGGAGTAACAAAAATTAAGGGAAATCACTTGAATCAAAGTAGCACTTCACCTAAACTGGATGCCTTCTACAGTCAAACAAATCTCTTCTACCTATATAGCTACAGGTACCACATGCTATAAGTTTAATTGATAGCATTCACAATGTTTATTCTGAGGCTTTTCAGACACCTTATACATGAAGAAAAATAAAAATAAAAAATGCAGTCTGTGTTCAATAAAGTACACTCAACTAAGAAAAATCAAGCAATATTTTCCAGAAAAAAAATGAAGTATTAAAATAAAATGAATATTTGAACTAATGTCTAATTAATGAGAATATTCAAATTTTCTAGCTTATCAGATCTTACTATTTCTACAATCCTACTATTTATCTCCACAGATTACTGATGTAAAATACATCAAGTATAACTATTTCTTATTTAATGAATATTCTTATTATTAAAATATTTGATATTTTATGAATAAAACATTAAATGTGATACTAGCCCACTTACCTTAAATTATTTGTTATACCAGGGATATATTAGATATTCAAATTAAATAGGATAATTCTGCATTTATTTTTACTCCATAAGAATAATTTTTACCATTATAAGTATTATTGGTTAAACAGTAATATATCAAAATCTTCAATCACATTGATTATTATTTTTGTTTGTATAATCCTTAATCCTAAATTCTATTTTTTGTAATGTATAATCCTAAATTCTACTTTTGTTCCTCTATTTAAAGAACATGAAGTGATTTAAGTTGCTTATTGAAAAAACATCACCTGACAGTTAAAATTGATTTCTGCCATCCATGTTTGGAACACTAACTTCATTGCTAAGAAAGAGACGACTAAGACACAAAATACACTCAACAGTAATATAATATTTTTTGACAAGAAATATGGAGGTTAAATATTGTCTTTCTATAGCAACCTTAAGGCAGATAAACAAGAGGAAACAGATATTATTAGAGAATGATGGCAAAAAAATATTTTTAAGAGGTATATGTTATATTATTCATATCTTCTTAGGAAAAAGATGGCAAGTTTATTGGCTTCCCTCTGCCCTTATCCTCTGCCAGCAAGAGCCATCTGTAATAAGATGGAAACACTGGCACACAAAAAAATTCACTTCTGTTTCCTAAAACCACTGCTTAATAAAGTCTGCTGAATATTTTGCAGGGCTCTAGTCTTTTCCATTTTTCTTATTTTTCAACAATGATAGGGATACTGAGGTACTTGTTTTGGACAATTTACAGTCTAATTTCAAAATAAATAAGAGATTCATAAAGCTAGAAAAAAATAAAGTGGACCCACATGAATAAGACACTCATATTGTAAATATAAATGTATGATCACAGGCTATGAAAAACATGATTAAAAAAAGAACACTAAAGAAACTGTATGCTATTTTAAAATACACTTTTACAATCCCAGCTTCTATAATCAGGAATGGCCTTTCAGGGACCAAGCATCAACTTTAACACCTTAATTGAAAAATGAATTTGATTAATGTTCATAGGATTATACTCCTTAGGAATGCACTATAACCACTGGAGCATCGGTTGTTTAATAAAATGTTTATTCTCATTATTAGTCACAAATGTGCTAGATTTTTCATGCATGAAATAGATACTTAGGAAAGTTGCATGAACCCTTTCAGACCAGCATGGAATTTGGAAAAGAGTGGTAAATGCTCTTTAACATAAGTCATTTGAGTGTTCAGGGATGGATTCTACCACTTATTTATGAAGATTCACTCACAGAATCTATAACACACTACTTTGGATATTCAAAGTACTATCTTATGGTTGTAATAAAATCTAATAAAGCTAGCTTTTATTATCTATTATACCCTGGGCACTGGCAAAACAACCTTGCATGAATTACCTTATTAATTCTACTCAATAACTCTGTGAGGTAGATACTGTTATTATCCCCATTTCATAAGTGAGTAAACTGATATTTCTAGAAAGATTAAGTAACTCGTCCAAATCAATGAGTGGAGAACCTGAATTTAAAGCAGTGTCACAGAGCCTGCAAGTTTAATCATTATTATTGCTTACCCAGTTATATAGATACTCTATTTTGACTAAGTTTTATTTTTAAAAATTTTAATTCATCAACACCTCTCTATGGTCTACACAGTCTACACTGTTGGCTTGGATATAAAGATACTGGCAATAATGAAGTCAGACTCACAGGTTTGATTTGTGTTCAGCTGATGTTGTCTTATGAAAGTCTATTCCATTGCTATCAAAAACCCATCTATCAAACCTCCCTACAAGAGTTCCTTTTCAATGAATCATAAGAAAAGACTGGAGAGGTATCTGCATCTAGTTTGGCAAAAAAAAACCAGTCACTCTCGTTGGAGAATCACTGTAGGGTCACACATATTATTTCTGTGTATAGAGGAAAATAAACATATTAACAGCCAAGTCATTCACATGGCTTCCACAGGAATTAGATTTGCCATCAGAGAGTGATCAATTATGAGGAAATCCCCTTTAATCATTTAATTGATTTCCTTCTCTTACACTTAAAGTAGCAAAGATTGATCCAGATGGTGGAGTGGGAAGACTTGGTACTCACTTCCCCCCACAAACACATCAAAAATACATCAACATGGGGAAAAAATCTTACTGAAAGCTAGCAGAAAGACTCCTGTACAACCAAGGCTGTAAGAAAGATCCACATGGAATTGGGTAGGAAGGGAAGGAAAATGATCAAGTCAGAACCTGTGCCCCTAGGAGGGGACTCGGAGGGAAAGGGAGATTACATGGGCAGAGATCTAGCCTGGGGAGTGAGCAGTTCGAGCCATAAATTGGGTGCCTCAGTCCTGGAGTCTGACATGGAAGATGAGCCCCCCTGGCTGGTTGGAGGGCCATTGGAACAAGAGGGCTGTGGGAAGTGTGTACTCCACTTGGGAGGAGTGTGCAAGTGCTGACATACTCACAAGGTAGGGTGGGAGGGTGGATTGAGGACTGCTCCAGTGGCTGCCCAGTTTCCCATGACCACCCCGGCATGGGCCTCAGCTTGAGCCAAGTGAATGCTCCATCTCTGCATACTTCACCTCGCAATTCCACACTGGAGTGAGGACTGCCATAAATGGTGAGAGAGCTCAGCCCTCAGCCATGGGACGCAAAGGCGACTTGGACCCTGGGCAGTGTCTGATCATAGGGGGGGTGGCCATTGTTGGCACTTACACAGGTTGCACATCACAGGTGGTCCTGATCTCTTGAGAGTGGCTGGACTGTGACAGTCTGCACCCTGATACACACTAAGAGCCAATGCAGGCCTGCCTGCTCCACAAAAGGGTGGGGGCAGCAGAGGCTGGGGGGAGCAATCAGCTGTAAAGGACAATGGAGACTCTGAGACAGTGGAGGCTGCCATTGCCAGCATCTGCACAGGCAGCGCATCAGAAGCACTGCCTCTGTCTGCGGCCAGCCTACTCCAGCTCACACCATGTCATGAGCCAAGAGCCTGCATGGGCCCCTCTTGCTCCAATACTTTTACCCCTTGGGGCAAGGATGCTGGTGCTGGGAGAGAGAACTGGGAATAGAGCCAGTTTGGCCCTGACACTCATAGCTTCTGCTCCATCACCTTGGTATCTGACCCCACCCCCAATATGGAGACGATAGTCACTGAACAGAGGGGGAGCCCCACCTCACACCTAGCTCCAGCTCTAGCTCTTCCATCTCCAGCCCCACTTCTTACCAAGGTGACAGCTGCACCCTGAAGAAAGACGTGACTTCTGTTCACATCAAATCCAGCTCTCCCACCAAAGGCATGGGCACATGCAGACTATATAGAAATACTCCTACATAAGAACACCTCTTCAAAACCTCAATAGGTAACTGTTTCACCTAAATTCATAGAGAAAGAGAAAGTTAAGCAAAATATAATGACAGAGGAACTGGTCTCAACTGAAAAAGAAAATCCCTCAAAAAATAAATAAAACAGAAATAAACAATTTACCACATAAAGAATTTAAAGCATTAGTAATAAGAATGCTAACTGAATTAGAAAAAAGAATAGATGAACAAAATGGGAATTTTAACAAGGAACTAGAATAAAATAACCTATCAGACTGAAGAATACAATAACTGAAATGAAAAACCCTAGAAAGAATGAATGGCAGACTAAGTGAAACAGAAGAATGCATAAGTGATCTAGAAGACAAAATAATGGAAATCACCCAATTAGAAGAGCAAAAAGAAAAACAAATTTAAAATTTAAACTGTTCTCATTTTAAAAATGAGAACAGTTTAAGAGATCCCTGGATAACATCAAGTGTACCAACATTTGCATTATGGGGTCATAGAAGGAGAAAATAGAGAGGGGGGTTAAAAATAAATTTGATGAAATTATGGCTGAAAACTCTCCAAACCTGCAGAAGAAAACAGATATCCAGGTATAGGAAGCACAGAGCATCCAAAATAAGGTGAACCCAAACAGACTCACACCAAGACATATTATAATTAAGATGGCAAAAGTTAAAGTTGAAGAGAGAATTCTAGAGCCAGCAAGAGAAAAACAAAGAGTAATATACAAGGGAACCCCCGTAAGGCTATCAGCTGATTTTTCTGCAGAAAATTTGCAGGTCATAAGGAGTGGCATGATATATTCAAAGGGAATATATGCTGAAAGGGAAAAACCTGCAACTTGGACTACTCAGCAAGATCATTTAGAATTGAAAAAGATATACAGACCTTATCAGGCAAAAATTAAAGAGTTCATCAATACTAAACCTACACTAAAAGAAACTGTAAAGTGTCTTCTCTAAGTGGAAAGAAAAGGTTATAACAAGAAGAAAGAAACTATAGGAAAGGAAAAATTCCACAGGGAAAGACAGGTAGTAAGAACAGAGGATCAACCAATTAAATGAGCTAGTACAAAAATTAAAAGACAAAAAAATTGTAAAAGCAGCTATAACTACAATAAGCAGTAGAGAGATAAACATGAAGATGTAAAGTAAGACAACAAAAACACAAAATGTAGGGGAGGGGAGTAAAAAAGGCAGATCTTTTAGAATGTGTCTGAATTGAAATGTCTATAAATTTAAAACACATAGATATAGTTATAGGTCAACATATAGGAACCCCTTGGTAACCACAAATCAAAAACCTACAATAGATACACCGAAACAAGAAAGAAAGGAACACTATTAAAGAAAATCATCAAAACACAAGGGAAAAACAAAAAAATAAACAGAGAAAACTACAAAAACAACTGTTTAGAAAACAAATAATAAAATAGCAATTAGTGCATACTTATCAATAGTTACTCTAAATTTCAGTGGACCAAATGCTCCAATCAAAATACATAGGGTGGCTAACTGGATTTTAAAAAAGAACCCATCTATATGCTTGAAGTGCTAAAGACTGAAAGTGAGGGGATGGAAAAATATATTTCATGCAAATGGAGATGACAAGAATGCATGGGTAGCAATGCTCTATCGTACAAAATAGACTTTAAAACAAAGTCTATAATAAAAGTCAAAGAAGGGCTTTATATAATAATGAAGGGATTAATACAAGAAAGGGGTATTATACTCCTTAACATATATGCACCCAATACAGGAGTGCCTAAATATCTAAAGCAATACTAACAGATATAAAGTGAGAAACTGACTATAATACAATAATAGTAGGGAACGTTAACACTCCCTTGACATCAACGGACAGATCATGCTGACAGAAAATCAATAAGATAACAGTGATCTTAAATGATGCAATAAATAAGTTAGATTTTACAGATAACTACAGGACATTCCATCGAAAAACAGCAGAATACACATTCTTTTCAAGTGCACATGGGACATTCTCCAAGATAGATCACATACTAGGCCACAAAATAATTCTCAACAATTATAAGAGGATAGAAATTACATCAAGCAATTTTTCCAACTGCAAAGGAATGAAACTAGAAATTAATTACAGAAAGAAAAATGAGAAAAGAACAAACACATCGACACTAAACAACATGCTAATTAACAAAAATGGGTCAATGAAGAAATCAAAGAGGAAATCAGAAAATACCTTGAAACAAAGAAAAACAGAAACACAACTTTCCAAAATCTATGGGATGCAGCAAAAGCAGTTCTAAGAGAAAAGTTTATAGCAATACAGGTCTTCTTCGAGAAACAAAAAAAATCTCAAATAAACAACCTAACCCACCATCTAAAGGAATTAGAAAAAGAAAATTAGGGCTTCCCTGGTGGCGCAGTGGTTGAGAGTCCGCCTGCCGATGCAGCGGACACGGGTTCGTGCCCTGGTCCGGGAAGATCCCACATGCCGTGGAGCGGCTGGGCCCGTGAGCCATGGCCGCTGAGCCTGTGCATCCGGAGCCTGTGCTCCGCAACAGGAGAGGCCACAACACTGAGAGGCCCACGTATTGCAAAAAAAAAAAATTAAAAAAATTAAAGCCCAAAGTCAGCAGAAGGAAGAAAATAATAAAGATAGAAAGGAAATAAAAGAGTGCTTTTCCTTATTGTTACAATATTTAAACTCATTCAAAACTTTTAGTTGCACTTTTAATGTAATATCTACTAGTTTTGAAAATTTTTCAGATTTGATACATTAGAGTTGTATTCCTCAGGTATTGAAAATGTTGTTTAAATTTTTTATCAATGCATTAAATTAATGCAGACAGTCTCCACCAAAAAACTACTAGAACTAACAAATGAATTCAGTAAAGTTGCAAGATAGAAGATTAATATACATATATCTGTTGCTTTTCTATAAACAAATAATTAACTATAACAAAAAGAAAGCAAGAAAACAACCCAATTTAAAATTGACCCAAAAAGAAAAAAATGCCTAGGAATAAACTTAACCAAGGGGGTGAAGACCTGTCCTCTGAAAACTATAAAAGATTGATGAAGGAGATTGAAGATGATACAAAGAAATGGAAAGATACCTTGTGTTCAAGGATTGGAAGAACTAATATTGTTAATATGCCCATACAATTCAAAGCAATCTACAGTTTTAATGCAATCCCAATCAAAATACTCATGATGTTTTTCAGAACTAGAACAAATAACCCTAAAACTTATAGAGAACCACAAACAACTCCAAATTGCCAAAGCAATCTTGAGAAAAAAGAACAAAGCTGGAAGGATCATGCTCCCTGATTCAGACTACATTATAAAGCTAAAGTAATAAAAACAGCATGATACTGGCACAAAAACAGCCACACAGATTAATGAAACAGAACAGTGAGCTCAGAAATAAACCCACAGATCTATGGTCAATTAATCTACAATACTGGAGGGAAGAATATACGATGGAGAAAAGACAGTCTCTTCAATAAGTGGTGCTGGGAAAGTTGTACAGTTCCAAGGAAAGAATCACACTCCATGTACAAACATAAACTCAAACTGGATTAAAGACATAAATGTAAGACTTGAAACGATAAAACTAGAAAATAAAGAACATGAGCAGAATACTCTTTGACATAAATCACAGAAATATTTTTTTGGATCTATATCCTAATGCAAAAAAAAATAAAACCAAAAGTAAATAAATGCGACCTAATCAAACTTAAAAGATTTTTTGCACAACAAAGGAAACCACTGAAAATGAAAAGACAAGCTACTGGATAGGAGAAAATATTTGCAAAGATATGACCAAAACGGGTTAATACCATATGTATATATATATACCTCATACAACTCAATATAAAAAAAAAATCAGGAAATGGCCAAAAGGCCTGAATAGACATTTTTCTGAAGAAGATATATAGACAGCCATCAGGCACATGAAAAAATGCTCAACATCACTAATCAGGTGAGAAATGCAAATGAGAACCACACTGAGATATAATCTCAAACCTGTCAAAATGGCTATCATCAAAAAGTCTAGAAATAACAAATGTTGGTGAGGATGTGGAGAAAATGGAACCTTAGTAGACTGTCAGTGGGATTGTAATTGGTGCAGCCGCTATGGAAAACAGTATGCAGGTTCTTCAAAAAACTAAAAATAGAACTACCAAGTGATCCAGCAATTCCATTTCTAGGTATATATCTAAAGAAAATAAAAATACTAATTCAAAAAGATACATGCACCCCAATGTTCACAGCAGCATTATTTATAGTAGCAAAGATATGGAAGCAACCTAAGTGCATATCAACAGCTGAATGAATAAAAAAAGATGTGGGATATATATATTATATATATATACACAATAATGCAGATGGACCTACAGATTATTACACTCAGTGAAAGAAATATACTCTATATTATTACTTACTTGTGGAATTTATAAAATAAAACAAATGAATGTATATAACAAAACAGAAACAGACTCACAGATATAGAGAACAAACTAGTGATTACAAGTGGGGAGAGGGAAGTGGGGAGCGGTGATGGGGTACAGGATTGAGAGACACAAACTACTATGTATAAATAAATAAGCAAAAAGGATATATTGTATAGCACAGGGAAATATAGCTATTATTTTGTAATAACTTTAAATGGAGTACCATCTATAAAAATATTGAATCACTTTTTGTAAACCTAAAACTAATATATTATTATAAATCAACTATACTTCAATTAAAAAAATACATGCACTAAGGTTGACACAAAAAAGAAAGAAAGAAAGAAAGACAAAGAAAGAACTGAAAATGTGGTACTCGATGGCAGTTGCTGAAGGTCCATCAACTAAATCAATTTCTCCCCACACATTACTGGAGCAATCCCAGTTGTATCAGATTGGCAACACTACAGTAGATTAGACCTTATCATTGATGTCAGTTGATTATATCAATCTACAGTAAGAAAACCAAGTATCTTCAAATAACTCATATCATCAAATATTAAAATAAGAAAGGATAAAAGATGCAATTATACTTTTAAAAAGCCATTATTCCTTTATTATATCTCACCAAATTCTTCATATAATCCATAATAAATAAATTCCATTTATGAGCATATTATTTATATTTAGCTTAGGGGCTCCCTAAAACCCGCTGATGAAGTTTACAAATGACAGGTGTAGTAAAACATGATAATTTCTAAGGAAATATTCTTGTTTGGTACCCAAATATTTGTAAGAAATTGCAATTATTTAGAATTGCACATTTGGGACTAATGGTTAAGGCAGAAATTTAGTTAAAGAAAAATATGAATGGGGCCTCTTTACCTGGATGTTTTGTGATGAAGCAAAGGGGAGAGAACCTGTAGGAAAAATACAAGTTGATCGGACAAGCTAATGTTCCTGGTAGAAACTGGCTATAATGCACGGTAAAGAACTCCAGCAGAAAATCTGAAGTAGATAGACAAGAGTTGATGTTTCCATATCTGATACTGATTGTCTATTATGACTGTCCACATTTAATCTCAGTGCTGTGTAGTCCTACTACATGATTACTGTCTTTATCTTTCCTTCTATTCTGTAATTATGTAATAGTGATGTATTTTCTGATGTCCTAAGTTAAGAAAAGTGTCACTTTAATTCTGTTTTGCAACCTTTGCATTTATCAAATACTTTATTGTTTTTAAAGTACTTTAGAATCTACACTCATATTTAATTAACCCCTAAATTCTATGCTCTCAGAATTATTAAATTGCTTATGTGAGATTATATCAACACAACCAATAAGTGGTGATGCCAAAATTGAAATCGAACGTGGAATCAGGAAGAAGAACGATAGCAATGATTGTTTATTAAAAATCTGGCATTATGAAAAAGCCTTAAATACATTACATCACCAAATTTCCACTACCTCCTGCAGTAGACATAATCCCAATTTTATGATGGGAAAAAGAAGTAACAGAGATTAGTATTTTACCAAAGGATACAGAGTGCACAGCTAGAAATCAAATGCAGGTCTGGTCCACTCCAAAGACCAAAGTCTTAAGGGAGAGCAGCACATTCCCATTAAAAGATTAAAAAGTAGACAGAAGACACATATGTATTTTAAAACTCATAAAAGTAATGAAGGATGTAAAGCCATGAAATAATCTAAATTATATAATCTGAATATATAATAATGAGTTATATTTGAAAGATTTCAGTTCTTGTAACTTTAATGTTTAATTATTGCAAATTCAATGCAGATTTAGTAAACCTAGTATTGCTTATAAATACTCAGAAAACACAAGCATATTCGATTATGGTAATAAGCATCTAGATGAAAAAAAGACAGGAAATTCAGGAAATATAAAATTATTTTATTGACTTAAGATTGTCTGCATTAATTTAATGCGATGATAAAATGTTTAGACAACATTTTCAATACCTGAGGAAGACAACTGTAATGTATCAAACCTGATTTTTCAAAACTAGTAGATATTACATTAGAAGTGCAACTAAAAGATTTGAATGAGTTTAAATATTGTAGCAATAAGGAAAAGCACTCTATGTTAAAATGATATGTAATATCCAGTGTGTGTGTGTGTGTGTGTGTGTGTGTGTGTGTGTTGCAGGGCTGTATTAGAGACGTTCAAGATGAAGACAGTTGATTAAATGAAAGCTAGAATCTCTCTCACTCCCCACATATCTTGAAATTCCAAGAAAAAGATATGAATAAGACTACCAATGTACTCAGAAATATCACAGAATTCCAGAAATACAGAAAACAAATGAAATTGGATTGAACATAGAAAACACCATCAAAACACTCACTGAAAATTACCACAAAAGGTGGCTTCAATACCAAGAGAGACCAGAAGTAGAAAGGACTCCAAAGAACCCATAATGTAGCTATTTGGGATATGATAGTAGAAGCAGTTGTGGAACCTTATAACGTCCTCCTACCCCTGTCTTGGGCCAGGCCAGAAACAGGAGTCACTATTTGTTGAAAGGATTTTTAAATATAGAATTTGTGTTGGAAAGATAGGCTGACCGGGTAGCCAAAAACTCAGAGGAAGATTAGGGAGTGCCCAGAGGCAAAGACTGGCTATTTGAAGCACCTTATGTTGCAGGATGTCCTTTTCTTCCCCCATGCACACTTCCTATGAGTTCTCCCCATCTCCACTACTAATAGCTTTATCTGAGCCACTAACATTTCTTGCTTTGGCTATCTCAGGAGTCTTATAATTAGGGTGATCACACATCAATGTCTGCTTGTGACAACTTCAGTTTACACCTTAATTCACTCTCCTGGCTGAAAACCTTCTAATTTCTTCCAGTTGCTTTTAAACTAAAATTTAGAGGCTTCCGGGAAGATGGCGGAAGAGTAAGACGCGGAGATCACCTTCCTCCCCACAGATTCACCAGAAATACATCTACACGTGGAACAACTCCTACAGAACACCTACTGAACGCTGGCAGAAGACCTCAGACCTCCCAAGAGGCAAGAAACCCCACACGTACCTGGGTAGGACCTGCACCACTGGGAGGAAGCTGTGAAGGAGGAAAGGTTTACACACACTAGGAGCCCCTTCGCGGGTGGAGACTGCGGGTGGCGGAGGGGGAAAGCTTCGGGGCCGCGGAGGAGAGCACAGCAAAAGGGGTGCGGAAGGCAAAGCGAAGAGATTCCCGCATAGAGGATCAGGGCCGACCGGCACTCACCAGTCCGAGAAGCTTGTCTGCTCACCCGCCGGGTCGGGCGTAGCTGGGAGTTGAGGTACGGGCTTCTGTCGGAGCGCCGGGAGAGGACTGGGGTTGGCGGCGTGAACACAGCCTGCAGGGGTTAGAGTGCCACGGCTAGCCGGGAGGGAGTCCGGGGAAAAGTCTGGACCTGCCGAAGAGGCAAGAGACTTTTTCTTCCCTCTTTGTTTCCTGGTGCACGAGGAGACGGGATTAAGAGCGCTGCTTAAAGGAGCTCCAGAGACGGGCGCGAGCTGCGGCTAAAAGCGCGGAGCACAGAGACGGGCATGAGACGCTAAGGCTGCTGCTGCCGCCACCAAGAAGCCTGTGTGCGAGCACAGGTGACTATCCACACCCCCCTTCCGGGGAGCCTGTGCAGCCCGCTACTGCCAGGGTCCCGGGTTCCAGGGATAACTACCCCAGGAGAACGCACGGCGCACCTCAGGCTAGTGCAACGTCACGCCGGCCTCTGCCGCCGCAGGCCCGCCCCGTACGTACTGCGTGCCCCTCCCTCCCCCGCCCCGGCCTGAGAGAGCCACAGCCCTCGAATCAGCGTCTCCTTTAACCCTGTCCTGTCTGAGCGAAGAACAGATGCCCTCCAGCGACCTACACGCAGAGGCGGGGCCAAATCCAAAACTGAGCCCCGGGGAGCTGTGAGAACAAACAAAAGAAAGGGAAATCTCTCCAAGCAGCCTCAGAAGCAGCGGATTAAAGCTCCACAATCAACTTGATGTACTCTGCATCTGTGGAATACCTGAATAGACAGCCAATCATCCCAAATTGAGGAGGTGGACTTTGAGAGCAAGATTTATGATTTTTTCCCCTTTCCTCTTTTTGTGAGTGTGTATGTGTATGCTTCTGTGTGAGATTTTGTCTGTATAGCTTTGCTTCCACCATTTGTCCTAGGGTCCTATCCGTCCGCTTTTTTTAAAAATTTTTTTTCTTAATAATAATTTTTTTATTTTAATAACTTTATTATATTTTATCTTACTTTATTTTATTTTCCTTTATCTTCTTTCTTTTTTCCTTCCTTCCCTCCTTCCTTCCTTCCTTCCTCCCTCCCTCCCTCCTTTCTTTCTTTCTTTCTTTCTACTTCTACTAATTCTTTCTTTCTACTTTTTCTCCCTTTTATTCTGAGTCGTGTGGATGCAAGGCTCTTGGTGCTGCAGCCAGGAGTCACTGCTGTGCCTCTGAGGTGGGAGAGCCAACTTCAGGACACTGGTCCACAAGAGACCTCCCAGCTCCACATAATATCAAACAGCGAAAATCTCCCAGAGATCTCAGTCTCAACACCAGCACCCAGCTTCACTCAACGACCAGGAAGCTACAGTGCTGGACATCCTATGCCAAACAACTAGCAAGACAGGAACACAACCCCACCCATTAGCAGAGAGGCTGCCTAAAATCATAATAAGTCCACAGACACCCCAAAACACACCACCAGACGTGGACCTGCCCACCAGAAAGACAAGATCCAGCCTCATCCACCAGAACACAGGCACTAGTCCCCTCCACCAGGAAGACTACAAAACCCAGTGAACCAACCTTAGCCACTGGGGACAGACACCAAAAACAAAGGGAACTACGAACCTACAGCCTGCAAAAAAGAGACCCCAAACACAGTAAGATAAGCAAAATGAGAAGACAGAAAAACACACAGCAGATGAAGGAGCAAGATAAAAACCCACCAGACCTAACAAATGATGAGGAAGTAGGCAGTCTACCTGAAAAAGGATTCAGAACAATGATAGTAAAGATGATCCAAAATCTTGGAAATAGAATAGACAAAAACCAAGAAACATTTAACAAGGACCTAGAAGAACTAAGGACGAAACAAGAAATTATGAACAACACAATAACTGAAATTAAAAATACTCTAGATAGGATCAATAGCAGAATAATTGAGGCAGAGGAACGGATAAGTGACCTGGAAGATAAAATAGTGGAAATAACTACTGCAGAGCAGAATAAAGAAAAAAGAATGAAAGGAACTGAGGACAGTCTCAGAGACCTCTGGGACGACATTAAATGCACCAACATTCGAATTATAGGGGTTCCAGAAGAAGAAGAGAAAAAGAAAGGGACTGAGAAAATATTTGAAGAGATTATAGTTGAAAACTTCCCTAATATGGGAAAGGAAATAGTTAATCAAGTCCAGGAAGCACAGAGCGTCCCATACAGGATAAATCCAAGGAGAAATGCGCCAAGACACATATTAATCAAACTGTCAAAAATTAAATACAAAGAAAACATATTAAAAGCAGGAAGGGAAAAACAACAAATAACACACAAGGGAATCCCCATAGGTTAACAGCTGATCTTTCAGCAGAAACCCTACAAGCCAGAAGGGAGTGGCAGGACATATTTAAAGTGATGAAGGAGAAAAACCTGCAACCAAGATTACTCTACCCAGCAAGGATCTCATTCAGATTTGATGGAGAAATTAAAACCTTTACAGACAAGCAAAAGCTGAGAGAGTTCAGCACCACCAAACCACCTTTACAACAACTGCTAAAGGAACTTCTCTAGGCAAGAAACACAAGAGAAGGAAAAGACCTACAATAATGAACCCAAAACAATTAAGAAAATCGGAATAGTAAAATACATGTCGATAATTACCTTAAATGTAAATAGACTAAATGCTCCCACCAAAAGACACAGATTGCCTGAATGGATACAAAAACAAGACCCATATATTTGCTGTCTACAAGAGACCCACTTCAGACCTAGAGACACGTACAGACTGAAAGTGAGGGGATGGAAAAAGATATTTCATGCAAATGGAAACCAAAAGAAAGCTGGAGTAGCGATTCTCATATCAGACAAAATAGACTTTAAAATAAACACTATTAGAAGAGACAAAGAAGGACACTACATAATGATCAAGGGATCGATCCAAGAAGAAGATATAACAATTGTAAATATTTATGCACCCAACATAGGAGCATCTCAATACATAAGGCAACTACTAACAGCCATAAAAGGGGAAATCGACAGTAACACATTCATAGTAAGGGACTTTAACACCCCACTTTCACCAATGGACAGATCATCCAAAATGAAAATAAATAAGGAAACACAAGCTCTAAATGATACATTAAACAAGATGGACTTAATTGATATTTATAGGACATTCCATCCAAAAACAACAGAATACACATTTTTCTCAAGTGCTCATGGAACATTCTCCAGGATAGATCATATCTTGGGTCACAAATCAAGCCTTGGTAAATTTAAGAAAATTGAAATTGTATCAAGTATCTTTTCTGACCACAACGCCATGAGACTAGATATCAATTACAGGAAAAGATCTGTAAAAAATACAAACACATGGAGGCTAAACAATACACTACTTAATAACGAAGTGATCACTGAAGAAATCAAACAGGAAATAGAAAAATACCTAGAAACAAAGGACAATGGAGACACGACGACCCAAAATCTATGGGATGCAGCAAAAGCAGTCCTAAGAGGGAAGTTTATAGCAATACAATCCTTAAGAAACAGGAAACATCTCGAATAAACAACCTAACTTTGCACCTAAAGCAATTAGAGAAAGAAGAACAAAAAAACCCCAAAGTTAGCAGAAGGAAAGAAATCATAAAAATCAGATCAGAAATAAATGAAAAAGAAAAGAAGGAAACGATAGCAAAGATCAATAAAACTAAAAGCTGGTTCTTTGAAAAGATAAACAAAATTGATAAACCATTAGCCAGACTCATCAAGAAAAAAAGGGAGAAGACTCAAACAGAATTAGAAATGAAAAAGGAGAAGTAACAACTCACACTGCAGAAATACAAAAGATCATGAGAGATTACTACAAGCAGCTCTATGCCAATAAAATGAACAACCTGGAAGAAATGGACAAATTCTTAGCAACGGGCAACCTGCCAAGGTTGCCCTTTCTATTTCAGGAAGAAATAGAAAATATGAACAGACCAATCACAAGCACTGAAATTGAAACTGTGATTAAAAATCTTCCAACAAAAAAAAGCCCAGGCAGATGGCTTCACAGGCGAATTCTATCAATCATTTAGAGAAGAGCTAACACCTATCCTACTCAAACTCTTCCAAAATATAGCAGAGGGAGGAACACTCCCAAACTCATTCTATGAGGCCACCATCACCCTGATACCAAAACCAGACAAGGATGTCACAAAGAAAGAAAACTACAGGCCAATATCACTGATAAACAAAGATGCAAAAATCCTCAACAAAATACTAGCAAACAGAATCCAACAGCACATTAAACTGATCATACAACATGACCAAGTGGGGTTTATTCCTGGAATGCAAGGATTCTTCAATATACACAAACCAATCAATGTGATACACCATATTAACAAACTGAAGGAGAAAAACCATATGATCATCTCAATAGATGCAGAGAAAGCTTTTGACAAAATTCAACACCAATTTATGATAAAAACCTGCAGAAAGTAGGCATCGAGGGAACGTTCCTCAACATAATAAAGGCCATATATGACAAACCCACAGCCAACATCATCCTCAATGGTGAAAAACTGAAAGCATTTCCACTAAGATCAGGAACAAGACAAGGTTGCCCACTCTCACCACTCTTACTCAACATAGTTTTGGAAGTTTTAGCCACAGCAATCAGAGAAGAAAAGGAAATAAAAGAAATCCAAATCGGAGAAGAAGAAGTAAAGCTGTCACTGTTTGAAGATGACATGATACTATACATAGAGAATCCTAAAGATGCTACCAGGAAACTACTAGAGCTAATCAATGAATTTGGTAAACTAGCAGGATACAAAATTAATGCACAGAAATCTCTGGCATTCCTATACACTAATGATGAAAAATCTGAAAGTGAAATCAAGAAAACACTCCCATTTACCATTGCAACAAAAAGAATAAAATACCTAGGAATAAACCTACCTAAGGAGACAAAAGACCTGTATGCAGAAAATTATAAGACACTGATGAAAGAAATTAAAGATGTCACAAATAGATGGAGAGAGATACCATGTTCTTGGATTGGAAGAATCAACATTGTGAAAATGACTCTACTACCCAAATCAATCTACAGATTCAATGCAATCCCTATCAAACTACCACTGGTATGTTTCACAGAACTAGAACAAAACATTTCACAATTTGTATGGAAACACAAAAGACCCCGAATAGCCAAAGCAATCTTGAGAATAAAATACGGAGCTGGAGGAATCAGGCTGCCTGAGTTCAGACTATGCTACAAAGCTACAGTAATCAAGACAGTATGGTACTGGCACAGAAACAGAAAGATAGATCAATGGAACAGGATGGAAAGCCCAGAGATAAACACATGCGCATATGGTCACCTTATCTTTTTTTTGTTTTTTTTTTTTTTGCGGTACGTGGGCCTCTGACTGTTGTGGCCTCTCCCATTGCAGAGCAATAGGCTCCAGACGCGCAGGCTCAGTGGCCATGGCTCACGGGCCCAACCACTCCGCGGCATGTGGGATCTTCCTGGACCGGGGTACGAACCCGTGTCCCCTGCATTGGCAGGCAGACTCAACCACTGTGCCACCAGGTAAACCCGGTCACCTTATCTTTGATAAAGGAGGCAGGAATGTACAGTGGAGAAAGGACAGCTTCTTCAATAAGTGGTGCTGGGAAAACTGGACAGGTACATGTAAAAGTATGAGATTAGATCACTCCCTAACACCATACACAAAAATAAGCTCAAAATGGATTAAAGACCTAAATGTAAGGCCAGAAACTATCAAACTCTTAGAGGAAAACATAGGCAGAACACTTTATGACATAAATCACAGCAAGATCCTTTTTGACCCACCTCCTAGAGAAATGGAAATAAAAACAAAAATAAACAAATGGAACCTAATGAAACTTCAAAGCTTTTGCACAACAAAGGAAACCATAAACAAGACCAAAAGACAACCCTCAAAATGGGAGAAAATATTTGCAAATGAAGCAACTGACAAAGGATTAATTTCCAAAATTTATAAGCAGCTCATGCAGCTTAATAACAAAAAAACAAACAACCCAATCCAAAAATGGGCAGAAGACCTAAATAGACATTTCTCCAAAGAAGATATGCAGACTGCCAACAAACACATGAAAGAATTCTCAACATCATTAATCATTAGAGAAATGCAAATCAAAACTACAATGAGATATCATCTCACACCAGTCAAAATGGCCATCATCAAAAAATCTAGAAACAATAAATGCTGGAGAGGGTGTGGAGAAAAGGGAACCCTCTTACACTGTTGGTGGGAATGTAAATTGATCCAGCCACTGTGGAGAACAGTATGGAGTTTCCTTAAAAAACTACAAATAGAACTACCATATGACCCAGCAATCCGACTAGTGGGCATATACCCTGATAAAACCATAATTCAGAAAGAGTCATGTACCAAAATGTTCATTGCAGCTCTATTTACAATAGCCCAGAGATGGAAGCAACCTAATTGTCCATCATCGGATGAATGGATAAAGAAGATGTGGCACATATATACAATGGAATATTACTCAGCCTTAAAAAGAAATGAAATTGAGCTATTTGTAATGAGGTGAATAGACCTACAGTCTGTCATACAGCGTGAAGTAAGTCAGAAAGAGAAAGACAAATACTGTATGCTAACACATATATATGGAATTTAAGAAAAAAAAATGTCATGAAGAACCTAGGGGTAAGACAGGAATAAAGACACAGACCTACTAGAGAATGGACTTGAGGATACAGGGAGGGGGAAGGGTAAGCTGTGACAAAGGGAGAGAGAGGCATGGACATATATACACTACCAAACGTAGGGTAGATAGCTAGTGGGAAGCAGCTGCATAGCACAGGGAGATCAGCTCGGTGCTTTGTGACCGCCTGGATGGGTGGGATAGAGAGGGTGGCAGGGAGGGAGACGCAAGAGGGAAGAGATATGGGAACATATGTATATGTATAACTGATTCACTTTGTTATAAAGCAGAAACTAACACACAATTGTAAAGCAATTATACTCCAATAAAGATGTAAAAAAAAAATTAAAATTTAGACTCTTTACCATGGTCCACATGCTCTGCTATTTGAATGAATCTACTCTCTGCCTTCCTCACTGTTCTATAGCTATACAGTCCTTCTTTCTGTTTCTTAGATATGTAATTATATCCTAATCTTATGACTTCACAGATGCTACTTTCCCTGACTAGAAGGTTCTCTGTTCCTTACACGATTAGTTCCACTTGATAATCCACCTTAAATGCCATCTCTATAAAGAAACCTTTTCTCCCCCAATTCATCTGCTTTCATACCCAAGTCACATAACCATGTTTTGTTTACTTTATAGCACTTATCAACTTCTAAAGTCACTCTGTCACTCTGTCACATAACCATGTTTTGTTTACTTTGTAGCACTTATCAACTTCTAAAATATTGGGTATATTTATATATGTAATTATCTGTGTGTATTATACATTTATGACTCCTCCTCCAACTACAATGTAAGAGTACTTTTCCTCCTACTGTTATATCTCCAGGATCAAAAACAGTGCATGGCACAAATAGGTATTTAATTTAATTATTAATTCAACAAATTTTAATAAAGTAATGAAAGTTATCTACTTGAAATTTATAACAAAACCCACATTTAGTGGTAACAGATCAGCTGAAATCAAGAATGGCCAGGATTTTTTTTTTTTTTTTTTTTTTGCGGTACGCAGGCCTCTCACTGTTGTGGCCTCTCCCGTTTCGGAGCACAGGCTCCGGACGCGCAAGCTCAGCGGCCATGGCTCACGGGCCCAGCCGCTCCGCGGCATGCGGGACCCTCCCAGACCGGGGCACGAACCCGTGTCCCCTGCATTGGCAGGCGGACTCTCAACACTGCACCACCAGAGAAGCCCCAGGATTTTTTTAAAAACAAGATATTTAGGGGGACTTCCCTGGCGGTCCAGTGGTTAAGAGTTCACCTTCCAATGCCAGGGGTGCATGTTCGATCCCTGGTGGCGGAGCTAGGATCCCACATGCCCCAGGGCCAAAAAACCAAAACATATACATATAAAAAAAACCCAGAAACAATACTGTAACAAATTCAATAAAGACTTTAAAAATGGTCCACATCAAAAAATCTTTTTTAAAAAAGATGTTTATATGAATTTATATGAATGTTTTCTTTCTTAGACAAGGTCAAGAACAAAATTACTCCTAAGTGAGCTTCTAGATTGTCTATGTAAAACTAGCAAAGGAGGTGACCAAAAAGCTGGTTTGTGACTCCTACCCCAATACTGATTATACGGAAATAAATGATTTATATGTGGACACATTTTCCTTCCCCTCCCCATGGAGGAGGGAAGATGAATGCTTTGCCTCACTTCCCATTCAGTATGAGCAGCTTCAAAGAGTGGATTGGAGAGCTTGGTATGCATGCCTTGGAGCTCAGTGGGAAAAAGTACAGGCAAAAATTGACTGAAATGGGGCTTCCCTGGTGGCGTAGTGGTTGAGAGTCCACCTGCCTATGTAGGGGACGCAGGTTCGTGCCCCGGTCTGGGAAGATCCCACATGCCGCGGAGCAGCTGGGCCCGTGAGCCATGGCCACTGAGCCTGCGCGTCCGGAGCCTGTGCTCCGCAACGGGAGAGGCCACAACAGTGAGAGGCCCACGTAACGAAAAAAAAAAAATTGACTGAAATGAGTCATGGCAGAGGGGCAGAATGTTGTATTGGGGCAGTAACTGCCCTTGCACTGATTGAAGACCAAAGGTGAATACTTCCAGGAGAGTGAATATGGAATTCATGGTAGAGATGTTGACCACGGGTTATTTGAAAAGAAAGTTTACCCAAGCAGGCTTTAGCCACATTAAAACAGCTTTTTCAAAAGATGTCCAAGTGGTGCCCTTGGATGCAAAATTGAGAGGAATTATAACCTGCTGGCAGAGGGAGAGGAAGCTGCAGTTGAAGGAGTCAGGCAACCCACAAAAGAAAAAAAGAACACACTCAATGAGTGGGAAGGAGGATCAGAGTCACTAAGGAGCAGGAATGGGAAGAGAAAAAGGCCACCACACCCCATTCTCTGGTGCAAGCTTCTGATCTGAAGCAGTAGCAAGTAGCAGTAGCAAGTTGAGGGAGAAGAGAAGTTTAACTTTGAATAAAATGTGAGTTTTTCACAATTACAGTAGTCTAGGGGACCACTGTAATTTCCTCCAAGGGACAGGAAATTGTCCACCAAGTGGATAAAAAGGCACAATAGGAAAAAAAGAAGTTGCTTTATGATTGTGATATAATGAGTCATTAATTCCATCATTGATTCTACTCAATAGAGAAGAATTTTATGCCAAAAAATAGAAACCCCCCCACAAAGATGTATTTATAGGAAAAGAAGAAACAATATTTTCAAAATCTGTAAGAAATATTAGCATTTACATAGATGACTTAAGAATCTAGTTCAAACTATAGGAATGAGTTCAACAGGTTTAACACATAAAAATCAAAAGCTTTCAAATATAATAATTATATTTGAGCAATCAGAAAATATTATAAAGAAAAGTGTCCATTCATAATAGTAACCAAAAATATAAGCTAAACTTAAAAAATTTTAAATGCATTAGAGATAAAGCCATTAACTTACTAAAACGTACAAAAGACCAAAAAAAAGCCAAAGAAAAAGGGTGCAGAATGATGTGTATGTTTTAAAATACACATAAAATGTTCTTGCAAACTCAATGAGTAGGCCTGTAAATATATAGGAAATGATGGCAGATATACTGATTACAGTAGTTGTTTCTGGGAATGGAAGAGAGTTTGGATAAGGGTAAAGGGAGATTTTAACTTTATCTTTAGAGTGTGAGTGTTTACAAACACAATATAATCACTTTTTTTTTTGTAATTATAACTTTGCAAAGGTAAAGTAAAATAAAGGAAAGAGATTATACAGTTCTGAATACATTGACTTGTTAGGAAATAAGTGAATTTAAACATATATGAAAATTTGATTTTGTGTAAATTTGAGAAGCACAATCATTATAATTTTGCTTTATTCATTTTTTCATATTCTTTTTTAAACAGAGTATCTTATAAAATTTCATTATTCAGTATGAGAAAATGTGAAAAAATTTGATTTTTACTTCATTATAATAAAAAGTGTTCTTTCAAATTAAAAAAAAATTCTTTCCACTGTACACTATTTAAGATGAGAATAAGTTAGTCAAAACTTTAACCTCGGGACTTCCCTGGTGGCACAGTGTTTAAGAATCCGTCTGCCAATGCAGGGGACATGTGTTCGAGCCCTGGTCCAGGAAGATACCACATGCCACAGAGCAACTAAGCCCGTACGCCACAACTACTGAGCCTGCACTTTATAGCCCGCATGCCACAACTACGGAGCCCGCATGCCACAACTACTGAAGCCCGTGTGCCTAGAGCCTGTGCTCTGCAACAAAGAGAAACCACCACAATGAGAAGCCCACGCACCACAACGAAGAGTAGCCCCCACTCGCTGCAAGTAGAGAAAGCCCACACACAGCAACGAAGACCTAACACAGCCAAAAATAAATTAATTAATTGATTTAAAAAACCCAAAAACTTTAACATCTACATAAGGGAAAATGGAAATGAGTCAATAATCTTTTAAATCTCTTCTCCCTTTAAATAACTGAAACACATATTTATATGACTAATAAAAATGTACCAAGGATTTTGTTCCCTCTGATCAATACTAATGAATGGTCAATACTAATGATTAATGATCAATAATGATCAATACTAATGATTCTATAGTTCTCTTTTATCAGTGTACTGATCATTACTATCATTCATCAAAGAGAACTATAGAATTTTTAAAAATAAGATTACACTTTACTGTTTTTTTGGTTAAATTCAAGATTGAAAAGACTTCAAGTTAATTATAACATGTTAAAATTTGAATGCACAGCTATTTGAAGATGTATATATATATATACATATGTATGTATATATATATATTTAGAATTAGAATATTTTAATTTGTTTCCCCATCTTCTTCCTCAAAGGATTCCCATTCTTACAATACAGCATGTACAAAATAATTTGTTTAAATAAATATCAAAACTTATTTTTAAAATCTAAATCAGGTGTAAACATTCTAATTATCAAGTCTAATATTACCATATTTTAACAATGTTGAAATCTTGGAGGGTAAGGTAATAATATTTTAGATTCTAGAGCCCTATTGAAGGCTTAATAAATATTTGAAAGAAATGAATGGATAAATGAATGAAACTCAAATTACCCATTTACTAGCTTTTATTTTTAAAATACAGTGTCACATTCAAACCTTGTACAACTCAAGTTCTCATTTTATCCCTTGAGTACTTACTCATTCAAGGAGTAGTTCTTTAGCCCATCAATTAAAAATGAAGGCATTCAAAATGACCATGTAGGAAGACCCTGAACTCACCTCCTCCCAAGGATACAACAAATTTATACCTACATATGAAATAATTTTCCTTGAAAAGGACCTGAGCAGTAAATGAACAGTACCTCCATAGTAAAAAAACAAAAGAGATGTATCAGGGAGGGTAGGAGAGTCAGAAACACAGCCTTCCTCAGACCTCCCCCCAGTTGTGGTGTCCTCATAATCAGAAGAGATCCCAAAATTACAGAACTCTCCCTCTAGGGGTGAAGGAATTATGCCCCACATCAGCCACACCAAATCTGGGGGCTGGGACTGGAAAGATGAGCCTCCAAAAGGTCTGGTTTGAAAATCAAAAGGGATTACGATAAAGAGAATCATAGGCTGGTAGGGAAGAGAGATCTTGCAGTTAAAGGGCTTGTGGACAAACCCACTGGCCCTGAGATCCAGTGCAAAAGCAACAGATTGAGAAGCAGCTATACCATAAGTGAGGGAGACCCACCTACTAATTCTAAACCATCTGTCAGAGAGTTAGGGACCAACAGGAACTTTATCTGAGGATGGAAGCACTGGTGGATGCCATTTTTATAATCTCATTCTAACTTGCTGGTTATGGAGCCTACAGCTGTCACTTTTGGTGCACTGTCTATATCCTGCTAGTACCAGAGGAAGGGCTCTGACCATCCCATGTCACACCAGGAAGGATGAGAGTCCTGAGCTACATCCTTCCAGCAGCTGAGCTGCAACTGGGCCAGGCAAATGCCCCAAGGCATGCCTATCTCATACGAAGATGAAGCTGTAACCAGGACAATTAAGTGACTCAAATCTGATCCTCCCCATGCGATGATTGAGCCATCATCTGGTCGGGGGGAGTGCACTGAGCCCCTCCCTCCCTGCACAGCAGTCGTGGCCCTATCACAGCCAGTGGATGCATGCAGCCCACATGAGGGACATCCATAGAGTGCCTAGCTCTGGTGGTCAGGGCAGATTGTGGTTCTGGGCTACATGGATCTGCTCCTATATACACCACTCCTTCAAGATTGAGAGAGGTAGCCATTTCAGCTAATACATATAGACAAACACAAAGAGATATGCAAAATGAGACAGAATTATATTTCAAAACAGAGAACAAGGCAAATCCCCAGAAAAAGATTTTATGAAATGGAGATAAGCAACCAACCTGATAAAGAGTTCAAAGTAATGGTTATAAAAATGCTCACCATTCTTGAAAGAAAAATAGATGGACACAGTGAGAATTTCAACAAAGAGATAGAAAAATATAAGAAAGCACCGAAAAGACATTATAACTTAAGTGAAAAATACAGTAGAGGGGTTCAACAGCAGAATAGATGAAGTAAAGCACAAATCAGAGACCTGGAAGAGAAAGCACTGGAAAACACCCAGACAGAGCTGCAAAACTGAAAACGAATGAAAAGAAGTGGGGATAACTTAAGGGACTTCTGAGTCAATTTCAAGTGGAATAACATTCACATGATATGGTTCCAGAAGAAGAGAGAGAGAAATGGTCAGAAAATTTATTTGAAAAAAATAATGGCTGAAAATATCCCTCATCTGGAGAAGGAAACAGAAATCCAGGTCCAGGAAGCCCAGGAAGTTCCAGATAAGATAACCTACAGAAAAATACACCAAGAAACACTATAATTAAAATGTTAAAAGTTAAAGATAAAGAGAGAATCTTAAAAACAGCAAAAGAAAACCAACTTATTATGTACAAGGGAAACCCCATAAGGCTCTCAGAAGATTTCTCAGCAGAAACTTTACATGTCAGAAGACAGTGACGTGACATACCCAAAGCTCTGAAAGGAAAAAAAACTGCCAGCCAAAAATTTTGTACCTGGCAAGGTTATTATTCAGAAGTGAAGAGGAGATTAAGAGTTTCCCAGATACGCAAAAGCTAAAGCAGTTCATCACCACTAAACCAGCCTTACAAGCAAAGTTAAAGGGACTTCTCTAAACTAAAAGACACTAATAATTTAAAAGGCATACAAAAGAAAAATTTCAGAGAAAAATATAAATACTTGATAAAGGTAGTGAATCAATCACTTCTAAAGCAAGTATAAAAGGTAAAAGACAAAAGTAGTAAAATTAATTGACATAAAATAATTACTTGAGGAATACATAAAAGATAATACATAATACATAAAATGTGTTATCAAACATATAAAATGTGCCAGGGGGAGTAAAAATATAAAGCTTTGGAAAGTGTTCAAAATTAAATTACTATCAAACTAAAAGAGGCTGTTATATATATAGGATATTACATGTGAACCTCATGGTAACCACAAAGAAAAAAATTATAATAAATACACAAAAGGAAATGAGGAAGGAATCTAAACATAACACTAAAGAAAGCAATCAAGCTAGAAGGGAAGAGAGAAAGAGAAGAAGAAACAGAGAGGAACTGCAAAAACATCCAAAAACAATTTACAAAATGGCATTAAGTACTTACCTATCAATAATTACATGTAAATGGACTAAACTCTTCAAACAAAAGACATAAGATGGCTGAATGGACTAAAAAAAAATAAGACATTTCTCTATGCTGCCTACAAAACTCACTTCAAATCCAAAGGCATTCAGACTGAAAGTGAAGGGATGGAAAATGGCATACCATGCCAATGGAAAAAAAAAAAGCTGGTGTAACAATACTTATATCAGATGAAATAGACTTTTAAACAAAGACTGTAACAAAAGGTGAAGAGGGTATTATATAATAATAAAGGGGTATTACATAATGATAAATATAAACATTTTTGCATCCAACATAAGAGCACCTGAATATTTAAAGTAAATATTAACAGAAATAAAGGGAGAAATTGACAGTAATACAGTAATAGTAGGGGTCTTTAACACCCACTTACATCATTGGTAGATCATCCAGACAGAAAATCAATTAAAAAAAAATTGGCCTTAAACAACACATTAGATCAGATTCACTTAATAAACATATATAGACTATTCCATCCAGAACAGCGGAATACAAATACTATTCAAATGCTCGTGGGATATTTTCTAGGATAGATCACATTTAGACCACAAAACAAGTCTCAATAAATTTAAGAAGATTGAAATCATATCAAGTATCTTTTCTAACCACAATGGTATTAAATTAGAAATCAATTATAACAAGAAAACTTAAAAAAGTACAAACACATGGAGACAAAACAGCATGCCATTAAGCAACCAATAGGTCAATGAAGAAATCAAAGAGGAAATCAGAAAACACCTTGAGACAAATGAAAATGAAAACACAATGTTCCAAAATCTTTGGGATGCAGCAAAAGCAATTCTAAGAAGGAAGTTCATAGCAATGCCTGCTTACCTGAAGAAACAAGAAAATTCTTAAATAATCTAATTTACATTTAAAGGAACTAGGAAAAGAAAAATACACAAAGCCCCAAGTTAGTAGAAGGAAGAAAATATTACAAACATTAGAGTGGAAATAAATGAACTAAAAATAAAAGAAAAGAAGGAAAGAAAACATCAATAAAACTAAGAGCTGGTTCATTGCAAAGATAAACAAAATTGACACATCTTTAGTCAGACTCATCAAGAAAAAAAGAGAGAGTTCAAATAATTACAATTAGAAATTAAAGAGGAGAAAGTATAACCAATACCACAGAAATACAAAGGATCATAAAAGAAAACTATGTACAAAGATAATACAACAAATTAGACAACCTAGAAGAAATGGATAAATTCCTAGAAACATATAATCTTCAAGACTAAATTATGAAGAAAAAGAAAATCTGAATAGGCCAATTACTAGTAATGAAATTGACTCAGTAATCAAAAAATAACTCCCAACAAACAAAAGTTCAGGTCCAGATGGCTTCACGTGTAAACCTACCAAATATTTTAAAAAGAGTTAATGCCTATCTTTCTCAAATTATTCCAAAAAATTGAAAAGAAAGGAACACTTCCAAACTCATTTTACAATGTCACCATTAGCCTGCTACCAAAGCCAGATAGACACTGAAAAACAATTATAGGTCAGTATCCCTGATAAACATAGATGCAAACATCTCAATAAAATATTAGCAAGCCAAAGTCAACAATACATTAAAAGGATCATATATCATAATCAAGTGTGATTCATTCCAGGATGCAAGGATGGTATAACATCTACAGTCAATTAACATGATACACTACATGAACAAAATGAAGGATAAAAATCATATGATCATCTCAGTAGATGCAGAAAAAGCATCTAACAAAATTCAACATCCATTTATGATAAAATGTCAATAAAATGGGTATACAGAAAACATATCTCAACATAATAAAAACCATATATGACAAATCCACAACTAACATTATACTCAGTGATGAAAAGCTGAAAGTTTTTTCTCTAAGATTAGAAATAAGACAAGGATGCTCACTCTTGCCACTTTGATTCAACATAGTATCAGTAGCTGTAGCCACAGCAATTACACATACAAAAAAGAAAGTAATAAAAGACATCCAAATTGGAAAGGAAAAAGTATAACTGTCACTGTTTGCAGATGATATAATATTATATATAACAATCCTAAAGGCCACACCAAAAAAGGTATTATGTGAATTCAGTAAAATTTCAGGATACAAAATTAATATATAGAAATATGTTGCACTTCTATACACTAGTAAACTATCAGAATAAGAAATGAAGTAAACAATCCCATTTACAACTACATCAAGAAGAATAAAATACCTAGGAATAAATTTAACCAAGGAGGTGAAAGGCATGTACTCTGAAAACTATGGGACACTGATGAAAGAAACTGAAGATGACACAAATAAGTGGAAAGATATTCCATGCTCATGGATTGAAAAAATTAACATTGTTAAAATGTCCATACTATCCCAAATGATCTACAGCTTCAATGATATCCCTATCAAAATTCCAATGGTACTTTTCAAAGAAATAGAACAAATAATCCTACAATTTTTATGGAACCACAAAAGACCTTAAATAGCAAAAGCAATTTTGAGAAAGTAGAACAAAGCAGGAGGTATCATACTTCCTGATTTCAAACTATACTACAAAGTCATAGCAATCAAAACAGTATGGTACTTGTACAAAAACAGACACATAGATAAATGGAACAGAATAGAGAGCCTGGAAATAAACCCAGGCACAAATGGTCAATTAATCTACAACAAAGGAGACAAGAATATTCAGTGGGGAAAAGACTGTTTCTTCAATAAATGGTGTTGGGAAAACTGGACAGCTAAATGCAAACGAATGAAGCTGGATCACTTTCTTGTACCATAAAAAAATAAGCTCAAAATGGATTAAGTACTTAAATGTAAGACCTGAAACCATAAAACTCCTAAAGAAAACATAGGCAGCATGCTCTTTAACATTGAACTTAGCAATAATTTTTGGATATGTCTCTTCAGGCCAGGGCAACAAAAGAAAAAATAAACAAATAGGAATACATGATACAGCCAAGGAAATCATCAACAAAGTGAAAAGGCAACCATTAATGGGAAAAGATATTTGCAAATCATATGTCAATAAGAGGTTGATATCCAAAATGTACAAAGAACATATATGACTCAATATAAAAAAGCATGCACTCTATCAAAAAATGGGCAAAGGACCTGAATAGACATTTTTCCAAAGAAAACATGCAGATGGCCAACAGGTATATGAAAAAGTGCTCAGCATCACTAATTATCAGGGAAATTCAAATCAAAACCACAATCAGATACCACCTCACACCTGTTAGAATGGTTATTACCAAAATGACAAGAAATAACAGGGGTTGGTGAGGTCATGGAAAAAGGGGACCTCTGGTGCACTATTGGTGGGAATGTAACTTGGTACATCCACTATGGAAAACAGTATGGATGCTTCTCAAAAAATTAAAAATAGAACCACCATTTGATCCAGCAATTCCACTTCTGGGTATTTATCCAAAGAAAAAGAAAATACTAAATCAAAAAGATATATGCACCCCTATACTCATGGTAGCATTATTTACAATAGCCAGGATATGTATTCAACCTAAGTGTCCATCGATAGATGAATGGATAAAGAAGATGTGATACACATACACACACACACACACACACACACACACACACACACAATGGAATATTACTCAGTCACAAAAAGGAATGAAATTTTGCCATTTGTGATAACATGGATGGACCTAGAGGATATTATGCTAAGTGAAATAAGTCAGACAGAGAAAGACATACTGTATGATTTCACTTGTATGTTGAATCCAAAAAGCAAAACAAATGAACAAATAAAACAAAACAGGAATGGACTCATAGATACAGAGAACAAACTGGTGGTTGCCAGAAGGGAGAGGGGTCAGGGGACAGACTAAATAGGGTAAGGGGATTAAAAGTTATAAACTTCCTGTGATAAAATAAATGTCACAATAATGTCATGTACAGCATAGAGAATATAGTCAATAATATTGTAATAACATCGTATGGTGCTGACAGATGGTAACTATACTTATGGTGATCACTTTTAATGTGTAAAAAATATCAAATCACCTGAAACTAACAGGATATTGTATGTCAATTATAGTTCAATAAAAACTAAAATAAAAAATAAAAAATGAGTGAATTTACCACTGCTCTCCAGTCGAGAAAATTACTTCCTCTACAGTTTTCTAGAATTATGATATTCCTCAATGTGCTCAAATACCCTAATCATCACATCTGCATTTACGTTTATAAATTTGTTTCTAAATGATGGCATATGATTGCAAAATTAAGATGAGTCACAAGGATAATGAAGTTCCTCATTTTCTTTTCAGTTTAGAAGAACCTACTATGCACAAAATTGTGCTAACCATTCCCCATATGCTTACAGATCTCATCATACTATGGGAAGATAGACTTGCAGACAATTTTAAAATCAGGATGTTTGAAATCAGTGATAACAGCAAACTACTATGGGAAGGGAAAAAAGGGGGGATTCAATTTTTCTGTGCAGTCTTAGTGAAGGCTTCTTTGTGGAAGTGCATTTGAGGTGAAACTTAAAGAATCATAGGGATTTTGAGAGGTGAAAGACAGGAGCAAGACTACTGCAAGCTGATGAATCAGCTTGAACAAAGGAGTGAGCAAATGATTTTTACTTTGTAAACTGAGTGAACTCCAAGTTCAGTTCTGAAGTGCTATGTTATTGGTAGTATGTTTTCTGGTTCACAGACTGTACTATAAAGACTGTATATAAGTGGCAAAATGACAAAAATAGCAAACTTTTTTCCATTTTATTGAGTGCTTACTATGTATGTTGCATGCGGTGTCTTATTAAATCCCCTAAAAGCCATATGTGGGAGGAACACTTCCATTCTTATTTCACAGATGAGGAAACTAGGAGAGAAAGGTCAATTAATTTGTCTGAGGTTGTATTTTTTGTTAAGTGGTGGACTACAGCTGTGATTCACGTGGCTCTCACTCAAAAGGCTGTTGTCTTTATCATTATACCATACCTTCTCTCAAAGGAATTAGAAGTCTATGAGGGACAGCACTGACCTGAATTTTAGATATACTGTAGTAAATACTGATTTAATATTCTACCAGTAGAAAAGCAAAACATCAAAGGGTAACAACAAAGTAATTAAAATATTCATATATCACTCTATAGTTTACAAAACTTTTAAAAACAATTTTAGAAAGAGCAAAGGACAGAAGTTAACTCATTTGTACCCTACACTTTAGATCAACCACCAATTTTCTGTGCATGAGGCTTTGGGCAAATCAACTCACCTCTTTGGGTCCAAATTCTGTAAATGTTTTATCTGTGTAATTACCTTATTAAATGGCATTATTTCTAACTAGACAGTGAACTCCCCGAATAAGAGCATGCTTACTCATTATTGTCATGGCACCAGGCACTTTCCTGACATTTTCAACTATGAAATGGATGATGGATAAATAAGCAAATGTTTCCTCACCTGTAAAATAAGGAGTTGCTCTAGATCTCTTAAGATTCCTACCAGCTTGAGAATTCTATTAGGGTGTGACATTTTCCAGAAGTCCAGGAAAAGAACGTAACTTCCAAACTTTGCTGCATCTTTGGAACACAGTAGAAACTAGGGACCTCCATTAACTGCCTTGAGCTTTGAAAAGTATAGATTTTGCATGAAGAAAATATAAACAACAAAAATACTGGATATTTTTCTGTTGTCCTGTAGGAGAAATGCCACCTTTTTCCAATGGGGTGGGTGATGTAATGGAAGAGTGTATCAGAAGCCAACTGACTCTGAACTCTTCTTTTGTGTATTTCAAATCATAACAAGATGCTCCTGTTCATTTATTCACTGGCATATGACTAAAGGAAGTTAAATAGATGAACTCAACTTTATACTCTTCTATCTTTCCATTCAGTGTCTCTCTCACCAGCTTAAAGCCTATCTCCAATCCTGCCATTGTGTGTGCCAAGCACTGAGTACGTGATTCTTGAGACATAGACCCACCTCTCAAAGAGCTAAGCACCTAGAAAGGCAGACAGCTGCATGCATAGCATGTTTTACTCCAGACACACACATGAGTTGCCAAGGGAGCACATGCTGAAAAGTTCAAAAGAGTTTTCTGAGTGGAAAGTTGGGTTTTTCTGAGCTGAGAAGGAGTATGACTGGCAGAGAACACAAGATACTAGTATATATGCTTGGGGAGAATGTTGGGAAGTGAAGTACAGATTGAGAAGGCAAATGGTTTAGTCACTTGAACATGTACTGTAACACAAGCATTGGTGGAAGATGAGGAATGGGGCAGGTTATGGCTGCTCTTGTAAACCATGCTAATTAGCTTGTTTTTTCTCCTGGAAGAAACAGTTAATCACTGAAAGATTTTGGCAGAGGAGTTTCATGGTAAATATGATATTCTGACAGTTGTGAAGAAGATGGATTAAAGGGGAAAAAAATCAGTTAATACTAAAAAAATCACTATTAATCACAATAATCAAAACTATGCTTCCTGGGCTTCCCTGGTGGTGCAGTGGTTGAGAGTCCACCTGCCGATGCAGGGGACACGGGTTCGTGCCCCGGTCCGGGAGGGTCCCACATGCCGCGGAGCGGCTAGGCCCGTGAGCCATGGCCACTGAGCCTGCGCGTCTGAAGCCTGTGCTCCGCAAGGGGAGAGGCCACAACAGTGAGAGGCCTGTGTACCACAAACAAAAAAAACCCAAAAAACAAAACTATGCTTCCTGATTCAGACTTTTTGAGCCATGAAGAGTCTCAAATAAAGTAATGGAGATACACCTAGGTCAATTAAAATTTAAGTTTTGTTGTTTTGCTTTTGACTGAAAAAATAATTTAGTACTTGTGATTGGATATCATATGTATTTGAAAGGTAAAAGGAAGAAAATTAATTAAAACATAAATGTAGTTTGATGGAAATATTTTTCTTTTAAAAATACACGGTCCTAGGGAGAGGTAAATAAAAGGTGACGTTGAGGAAATACTTAGCATATGTAATATGTAAAGTGTAAGCTGATGAATGGTGACCATTCCAAGAGTTTGAGCATCTCTGAAAGAGGTACATTTGAGATGAAAACCTTCTCAAGATGCTAAGAAGCAAATCTGCACAGGATTGTTTACTAGAATTGGAGGAGGGGGCTATTCATTCATTAATACACTGCTTAGTGCATGCATTGTCTCAGCAATTTTTCTCTCACTTCTCTGTTGAATCATCTTGAGTAACTGACAACTGATGAGTAAACTCATTCTTTATCAGATAAGAGCTTCACAAAGAACATCTTAGCTCTCACATAGCAGAAATTGGATATTTTCTAAAAAATCAGTGGAGTACTATTCTCTGAAAAATAACTCTAATCTCTCTCTCTCTCTTTTTTTTTTGGCCAAACTCAGGTATTGGAAAGTCAAATTGTTTTTGGTTACCTAATTTCCAGTTTCTAACATGGATAAATTTTCTAAGTATTTCATGAATACATATGAATTTGAGACAGAACTTCAGATAGGAAAAAAAAAAAATAGAAGGCAATATCAGGAACTTTTTTTTTTTTTTTTCTTGGCGGTACGCGGGCCTCTCACCATTGTGGCCTCTCCCGTTTCGGAGCACAGGCTCCGGACGCTCAGGCTCAGCGGCCATGGCTCACGGGCCCAGCCGCTCCGCAGCACGTGGGATCTTCCTAGACCGGAGCACGAACCCGTGTTCCCTGCATCAGCAGGCGGACTCTCAACCCCTGCGCCACCAGGGAAGCCTTCAGGAACTTATTTCTGAATAACTGTGCTTGGGTAATACTGAGATGAACAGAGAAATTTAAATAAAATTAATCTTTAAACGTTCAAAGAAACCTTAAAAATTACAATTTAAATTACAAAAAATTATTGTTCAAAAGCAGGAAGTGAAATGATTAGGGATGCAGTTGTATCAAATATGAAGATTCCTTTAATCGCTGAACTTTGCCAAATGATTTGTCCAGACTAGTTTCTAGATTTTGAAATTATCATTTAATTTCAAAAAAAATTTGAAACTTTAAAACATATACAATTAGAATATCAATTAATGTGTGCCTTACTCCTCCAGATTGAATGGGTCATCATTGTTTACTCTGAGTCCACTCTTTTTATTTACTAAACAATGTATTCATATGTTGAATGATTTAATGAATTAGCTGGATAATTTAAAACAAATAATAAATTTCTGGTGGAGAGGTCTTGAAAAGTCAGTATCTGAGACTGTCTGAATAATTCTCTAGTATTATTATTTTTAATATCTTTTAGGTGAAAATGCCTGTTCCCTTGTAAATACCTTTGGACCCTCCAAGATTTTGGCCATCATTCCTTACATATTAGAAAATATCTTTTATGCTAAGTACAAGCCAACTTCGGTCTATGTTGTCCATCCTTCATTTATTCCAACATATGCTGAATATCAATTATGTACCAAATATAATTTGGTCATCAAGTGTAAGAAATCCCTTTAGGCTTACATTATTGTTTTAAGTACCAATTTCATATTACTGATTCAGTGTCTATTGGAAGACAAATGTTCAATATGAAGGGAACACATGCCAACCCCTTCTTTTGTTTTTCCAGGTTATTAATTTATTTCCACATTATAATTACACATTAAACATTTACAGCCACTTATAGTTGAAGTTTTAAAGTACCCTCTCAAGATAAACTGTAATTACTATTTATCATTACTGATCTAGAGAATGGAGCATCAATGAAGGAGATATTTTAGGGAGATAGGCAGCAGAAACTTTTAACCAAAATTTCGAAATTATTATTTATCTAGATAAAACTTTGGTAAGAATCATTTTCAATTAACACAGGAGTTTTTAAATGGCACTATAATAAGATGACAGCCAGAAATAACTCATGTCCACACCCTGCTTTCATTTATAAACTTGTCCCAAAATTATACAAATGGAAATATTTATCATTACTTGCATATGTAAAACAAGTTTCCCTTTGCTTCTTTCAACATCCATTGAGACCAGTCCTCTTAACTTTACGAATTGTGAAATTTTAGTTTCAGCACTACCTGACTTTTAGAATAATTCAATGCAGGGATCCTGCTCTACTAACTCTGTGAATTAACATTTTTCCCCCCTCTGTTTCTACCCCTATAAAGTGGGGAAATACTAACATTTTTAGTGCTACACATAATGTATGTAGGCTGACAAGCACACACCAAACATATGGTCATTGTTCAATAAGTAGAAGATATTACTGTTGCTATTGCTACTAGTAATAAAAGTAGGAGGAAGAGGAGGAAGGAGAATAAGGTGAATAAGAAAAAGTATGAGGAAAAGAGGAAGAAAAGACAAAACATAATAAAGAAATTATGTTTGTGCGTGTATATATATATATATATATATATATATGCATCTATATAATAACATGAATACAGTGACTTAGAAAATAGATTTTCTCCTCCACCAAGTTTTACTATGTCACCAAAACCCTGAGTATGACCTACCTCCAAAGGACATAATGGATGTAACACAAAGGTGATGGAAGGATCTTGACCAAATAATTATATGTTGGAATAAAATGTGCTGAAAAGAAATGGAAATCAATTTTTTCTTTTCTCATTGAAGCAGATAGTAAAAGTGTGTAAAGCAACTTTTCTTGGAGTCCTAACCTCATAATATAAGAGTAGGACTCTCCATGGCATCAGTGCTCATTCCAAAACCCAATAATTAAAGGAAACTGGACAGAGTTATAGATTTAGACTGGACCAATGGAATGTATGGTGTGAAAAGAGCATGTAAAATTCTCCAAAACAGGATACCATTCCAATTAGATGCTCGCTTACTCTTTTGGGTTCTAGAGAAAGGAGGAGGCTATAGGAGAAAGATTTCAATTTCAAAATAAGAAACAAGAAATTCCAGATCCTTTTTCACCTTCTGCTCATACTGGTAAATTTTCTCTTTGTTTCTTTGCATATCATTTTACCATCTCTCCAGGGACATTATCACTGATTTCTCTCAATCTGCTTAGTCTACAATGTAGAAACAGCTCTTGCCTATCTGGTCAATTACCTATTATTATTAAACCAATGGAACTTTCCCCTCACACTGTTTTAGATTCTGAAAACTCATTTTCCTGTATATCTTTCTCCACGAAATTAAAGTTTTCTCTGCTATGCCAGATTTCGTGTCTCTTTTTCTTTCTTTCTTTCTAATATTCACAAACCAGAAGTAATTCTGTGAGCCAGAAGTAATTCTATTCCTAAATAGACAACCTCCTCCATACAAATGTTTGTGTACATACGCATCTACATGTGTAATTTCTGGCACATGTCTTCACTTATCCGTCTTGAAGCCCTAACGATGGACATAAGGATATTTTTTCTAATGAATAAGATAGAAATTATCATATAGTATCATGCAGTGTTATAAAAACCAATACAAATGACTGGTTCATTGACATAAGGTAATAAAAATTATTTATTGAGGAAAACTATACTAAGATATTTATTAATACATATACCTTTTGATAGACTAGAGAACTCTATATTTCTATTTTCTATTAATATTCAGAAAGTTATGTTTTAGAGTAGAAGGAGACATAGAAATCCTTTCATTTAGCTATCCACCTGATGACCGAATCTTTCAACAATATTCTTACCGGGTAGGTATCCAGATTATGCTAATTGTGGCTAATAGGAATTTGGCATAGCCCAATCTATTACTGGCATCTGTGAGGACGAGAATACCCTTTAAAATGTGAACTGGAATATACTTCTTACTCCTAATGCTGTGAGGCCATAGGAACAAACATACCTGTTCCACATGGTGGCCCTTCAGATAAGTAAAGACAGCCATGCTGTACCCCTAGTTCTGCTCTCATCTTGCTTACTCAACAGTCCAAGCCCACAGGAGGCAGTTTACTCATTCTCCTGGTCATACCCTCTAAACAGAGTATAGGAGTATAGTCTGTCTGCAGTCCTCCGTGATGAATGTAAAACCTAAGGCAGGTCTAATCAGACACAGTATAATTATCACCTCCTTTTTGCACATTATACTTCTATTATGTCACTTAAGATCATATTGGTTTTCCTGATGACCACATTATACTTTAACACATTTTTAAGACCCCACTCTACTGCAATTCCAAGGTGTGTTTTGTCATGAGCTCCCGTTAAACTTTTCTCCATCCTGAACTGTAGAGGGTTTGTTGTTGTTGTTTGTTTGCTTGTTTTGTGCTGTTTGTTTGGAACTCATCTGTGAGAATACAAAAACTTCACAGACAACTTCAAAAACTGAACATGCCCAATGAAAAGAAGGTTTAAAAACAATAGATGAACAGTGTTTTGTAATTTTTTGAATGCAATCTCTCAGACATTTGTTAGATTATTGGACACAGTGAGGATCTGCTTGTAAATGTTTGGATAATAAATGATTATTTACCTCTTAGGAAACAGTGAGGGGCTGTGCTTGATGTGTGAAACAATAAATAAGTATGAGTTTGCTTCTGTCTTTAACATTACTGATTGTTTCCCCACTTCTGAATTTCCTTGTCTTCCTGTTACATACTATCCCTTTATCCTTTCCATCTTATTTCTTTCCATTTTTTGTGTTCCCTCTTCAGTTTTTTTCTTCCTCATATCTCTCCTTTTCCTTATATCTCTGGCATATAATAAAGGAGAGTCCACCAGGAAGAAGCTCAGAAAGAACAAAGTTGAAGGCATGGGACAGTTCTATTACCTGTTAACTAATATTAAGTTCTGTTAGCTGTACCATGTATGCAAATTAAATGAGAGACTTCATGGTATCAAAAAATGTTTTACAGGTCTAGGAAAAATTCACAATGAATGAGATATAAAGAAAGGTAAACTAAAAAAATCACAAATGTCCTATCAAACCAAAATTATACTTGTAATATAGAAACAAACCAAAACCATGAGTTTCTCTTAAGTGTTTTCCAATTTTATTCAAAAGGACATGGATACATATATCTTATTTTTTTCCTACTCCTTGCATACTACCTGGCACATAGTAGATATGTGAATAAATGTTTGCTGAATAAAGAAATAAATTCAATCAGACAAGGGAATATGTATTTATACTTTCTAGTAGAGATTGGAACAAAAAATGGAGGGGAGCTTCCCTTACATCATGTGTTGGGATAACATTAATGAAATAATCAACAGTTAATTATCTCTGTCCTTAGCAGTACAGGAAGTACAGAAAAATTTTCTGACCAAATATGTTTAACAGATTGGAGGAAGAGAAAGAGGGAAGTAAGTTCTCCAAACCCTGTACATTTCTCTAATCATGTCCTTATCAGCAGTGGTATCAGGGGAAAGGCTACAGACATGCCTCGTGCCTGTTAAGGACCTATGTGAGGGGGCAGTTAGAAGGGCATGTCAGAGCCATACTCTTTGATCGTTTGGAGAATTCTGTGACAGTTATTGAAATGGATACCCTAGAGTATCATAAAATCAGCATTGAGAATTTCTGTTTCAATGAATTGAATTTTTCCCCTCTTCTTCCTTTTATGTTTTATGACATGCTCTGACCCCACTCCTAACTTTATCCTAATCTTGGCAGAATCAGAGTCAATGAACAAGCAGTCACTTTTCAATGTCTAAGTTACCCTGTTGTAGTGAGCTAAGCACTTAAAGAGATACATTAACTTCCAGGACTCTTGGGTGCTATTCAGAGTAATGGTTTATAACAGTTAATAATGTATAACATAACTAGAGAATGCCTTAGGCAGACTCATTGTGTAGTAAACATAATAAAACAGTTTCTTTTTAGTATCAATTGGAAGTACATTATTTCCCCGACCATTAAGACATAGTAAATGAAGAAAAAGATCAGATCATTTGCATATTTTATGTAACCGTGGTATATTTAATCTCATTTAGATTTTAATCACTCAACTGTTTTGTTGTTCACTTCTTTTTATGTATTATATTTTTAAATGGGTCAAATATCTGTTTACATCATCACTTTTATGATGGATCTCACGTTTAGCAACCCACTGTTATAGTAAACTGCTTTTCATTTTATGACAAAACAAAAAGTGCTTCATTACCAGGGAAGGCAAGTTAGACCCAGCATGTTTGCTTGTCAGAGAACATCATTCTCTGGTGTCTACTTTAACACTGTTCTTTTGTTATTTCCCTTCTTTCCAAGGGAGTCACTTCTCTGCATTTCCTCTAAACTCAGCACCACCCAAACCACCCTTGGCTTATTTCCTGTACTGGAGAAATAAATAAAATAATCAGGATTAAATCAGAAGAATGTCTCAATATTACTGACTAGCACTAAAATTACTAGCAAGCCATATGATTCTTGTCCCTCTGACTTTCTCTAACCCTTCAACTGCTTTCTGGGATTATTTCTTTGCTTTGAACTCTGAGAACTAGATGTGTCTCCTGGCCCATTCCAAGGATTTAATCAAAGACTTTGATATTAAGCTGATGGCTCTTGGCTTATTGTTATTAGGTTGGCCTTCTGACATTGATTTGTTCCTGGTAAAAAGTCTATGTTATCTCAAATGAGAAGCTTAAATCAGAGAAAAAAAAAAGTAACAAGGACAAAAAGAGCATCCACTCAATTCATACAACAATGGCCAAGGCCTTGTTTGCTCATTTTGCTAATTTTGGAGTTACCAGGCTAGAAGAAATATTTCTGTAGGAAATGAAGGTCATTAAGGAAGATGAAGTCTATTAAAACATTAATGGAGAGCTACTGATCTCAGAAATATGATGATTTATTTAATAAAAAATCTCAGAAAGAGCTGTCCAAAATGAGCTGAATAACCATATTTAAAAGTGGCAATGTTCCATAAATCCTGCCTATCAGTCTGCCTCATCAGGACCCCTTAGCTTTTGCCCCAGTGCAACTGCACTTTTGATTCACACTTTGAGCACCCTACCAGAACAAGCAAATTAGGGTGTTTTTTTAACACAAGGACTGCATCTCAGTATTATCATTACATGCTCATTTGAGTATTAAAATTTTTTGCACACTGCCTTATATATATATGCTGAATATAAAGAAAGAAAACATTTTGTCAAAAAGGGCAAAATTGAGTCAGCTTTCAGGTTTTCTCAGTGTATTTCACAGAATGGCTGGAAATGAAGCAGAATTTCCTATCTTATTTTACCCAGAGGCTACCACAAACAGTTCCTCTGCAAATTGTTATAGGCCCAGAGCTAAAGCTGCAAGATTTTAGGTAGCTCCAGGTGAACATTTGTTAATCCCTCTTTTTTGCTGACTTGAATATCAAGATTTATGTAATGCGAACATATTAATGAATTAGAAATTTTAATTGCTCTGATTGTTGTTTGTTATTGTATTACAGCAAAATTGGCATTTCAAAAGCTGTGATTAAGAAAAATATGTGAATAAACCACCTTTAATAATAAATGCTTTTCTCTGGTTTGGTTTAATATTATCAAAGTTTTCTGGATCTTGTAGATGTATGAACTCATTTATGTCATTCATGACTTTATAAGTGGGAAAAGGTACTAAGTATAAAACTAAATTAAACTGAACCACTTACTAAATGTTCATATAGTAGAATGAACTATGCAAGAAGAGTTTATACACCAATGAGTAAAACATTAAGAGATTACATAAATAAAATTTCTTGGTTCAAATCCATTCACTGTAGCAAGAACTTCTGAGGTAAAGCAAGAACAAATCCTGCATCATCTTGATTAGAATCACCATCATTTGGGGTTTCTAAAACTGTATGAAACTCTTATGGTTTTCATAATTTGTGTTTAATCATTAGTGTGTTCATTCAATAACTATGTCCAAAGTTTCTAAATTGCTCAAGAAACTGTGGAACATGCACAGATAAATTAGATGGGCATTTTTCCCTTAAAGGATTTTATAGCAAAATAGAGACGTGTATAAGCAACGATAATTTGAGGTAGGAAGTGGTAATTGCCTTAAGAGAAGTAAAAATAAAGTACTATGGGACCCCAAAGCAAGAAGACAGAACTTCCAACTAGTAAGAGAGAAGATTTTATATGAATGTAAAATTTTAAAGCCACTGGCAGAGAGGCACACATGGCTCAGAAATAGATCACAGTATATTGTGGAATATAATGAATCACTAAGGAGGTTTTTCAATTTATTTGAAAAGGATGGTCTAATTTAGTAAGTGGATATTATAACTGACTATCCATTAGAAGAAAATACATTGGATCCCTGTCTCACCCAATTCCTGTTGATTAAAGATGTAATTATAAAACAATAAAAATCTTAGAAGACAATTTAGAGATTATATAATACAACCTAGATGTTTGAGAGTTTGTTATAAACAAAAGACTTAGAAGGTATGAAACAAAAGATAAACATATTTACTACATAAACATTCAAAATTCATCTATGAACAAAGTAAATTTTTTTTTTTTTTTTTTTTTTTTTTTTGCGGTACGCGGGCCTTTCACTGTTGTGGCCTCTCCCGTTGCGGAGCACAGGCTCTGGATGCGCAGGCTCAGCGGCCATGGCTCACGGGCTCAGCCGCTCCACAGCATGTGGGATCTTCCCGGACCGGGGCACGAACCCGCGCCCCCTGCATTGGCAGGCAGACTCCCAACCACTGCGCCACCAGGGAAGCCCCCAAAGTAAATTTTAAGCAGTTAATAAATGATAGATTAGAGAAAACAAATACTTGTAATGTAGATAATTTAAAAGGGTTATTATGCTTAATATTCTAAGTTATTTAAAAACAGATAACAAAAAGACTTATATCTCAGAAAAATGGGCCAAAGATAAGAATAGATAATTTACAGATCAAATCAAAATGGGCAAAGATAGATGGAAGTATGATGAATCACCATGGAGAGTGTGAGAAATGCAAATGAAAGTAAACCTGAGATACGACTATTTTCCCCACTGGATGGCATATGACCAAAAGTGTAATAATGCCTAACATGCCCCCATGTACTAGGGGACTCTTAGACATTGCTTAAAGAAATGTTAACTCTCACAAACTTTTCAGAAAGCAATTTGAAAGCATGTGTTCAAATTAAAATCCACATATTAGTGATTCCACTCCCACAAGGTGTTAGTGGCAAAACTAGAAGAGGACAAGTGAATGCTTATCAATAGGGAAATGGTTGAGTAAACTGTGGTTTATCTCTGCTGAGAATATTATGAAGTTATTTTGAAGAATGTGTCAAATCTTCATCATCTGATGAGGTGGGATTTCTGTAATGAGCTGTTAAGTGAGAAGGAGCAAGATGCAGAGAAGTATAGATGAAATATTCCCATTTTGTAAACCAAAGACTGAAACTTTTGTATGTGTGTGTGTATATAATTACATGAATTAAAAGAATATGGAAGTAGCAAGTTAAAATCAACATCCTGGGGGGTGGGGGTTATGTAAAAAGAAGGTGATGGGAAAGAAAATGTGTAAGGTAAAAGAAAAGCAACACAATAATATGGGCTGAACATCCTGCAAGTATATAAGTGCAAAACTATGAACTCATCAATAAAGGTATTGAAACTAGGAAACATGCCTGCACCAATGAGGCTCCCAGAGTGAGAGTCATAAGAGAGGATGTACAGTTCTATCTGAAGTAATTTCACAGCCACACTGATTGAAGGTTATTACAATTTCCCTAGGAAGGAAAAATCAAGGGGTGCTGTCGGAACCTATGCAGCCTTCATTTATTTGGTTGCATATAATTGGATATAGTAACTGTTTAGTTATTTTTATTTTAATGTAAAATTGAGCTGAACTTGAAGAATCATTACAAATATAAATGGAGAGAGGGCATTTTTGGTAATGTAAAGTTAGTTTCTTTTGTTAAAGTATAAAGATGTGTTACAGAGAGCAGAGGGAGACATTTCTGGAAATATTTACTTAGAGCTTAATTATGGGAAAGACTGGCTGGCTAAGCAGTTTGGATTGTCTCCTGTAGGCTGCAGGCTGCTAGTGACATATTAGCAGGAAACCTACAAGATCAAATGGATTGAGGTTAGGGGACAGAGTAGTAAAATGAGAATTCTATTTTTAAATAACATTTTATTTCTACTGACAAAGTCAGAAACTGTCAGCAGAAGAATTTTTTGTTTTCAAAATACATAAAATTAGAAAGCCTAATATAATCAATTCCCCCCATCCATTGTCTTAGTCTGCTTGGGATGACAAGACAAAATTCCATAGATGGGGTGGCTTAAACAACAAAAATTGATTTATCACAGCTCTGGAGGCTGGGAGATCTAAGATCAAGGTGCCAGTTAATTCAGTTTTAAGTGAGAAATCTCTTCCTGGCTTGCAGAAGGCTACCTTCTTGCTGTGGCCTCACATGACTGCTCCTCGGTATGTGACTGCATTGGGAGAAAAACAGAGCCCTCACTCTTCCTCTCCTTATAAGGCTACCAGTACTATTAGATTAGAATCCCACCCTCATAACCTCATTTGATCTAAATTATCTCCTGTAAGTCCTATCTCCAAAGTCACATTGGGTTTAGAGCTTCAATAGGTGAATTTGAGACAAACATAATTCAGTCCACAGCACCCATCATCTAAGATTGATGAAGATTTTTAAATTATACGTCCTACTTCTTCTTTTGTTACAAAGTATCTCAAAGCAATTTTCAGAAATCATATCATTTCAAACCTATAAACTTCAGCATGGGGAGACTTTCAAGATGGTGCAGGAATAAGACATGGAGATAACCTTCCTCCCCACAAATACATCAGAAATACATCTACATGTGGAACAACTCCTACAGAACACCTACTGAACGCTGGCAGAGACCTCAGACTTCCCAACAGCCGTGTGGCTGACAGGATCTTGGTGCTCTGGTCGAGTGCCAGGCCTGTGCCTGTGAGGTAGGAGAGCCGAGTTCAGGACATTGGTCCACCAGAGACCTCCCGGCTCCACATAATATCAAACGGTGAAAGCTCTCCCAGATATCTCCATCTCAATGCTAGGACCCAGCTCCACTCAACGACCAGCAAGCTACAGTGCTGGACACCCTATGCCAAACAACCAGCAAGACAGGAACACAATCCTACCCATTAGCAAAGAGGTTGCCTAAAATCATAATAAGGTCACAGACACCCCAAAACACACCATCAGACGCAGTCCTGCCCACCAGAAAGACAAGACTCAGCCTCACCCACCAGAACACAGGCATGAGTTCCCTGCACCAGGAAGCCTACACAACTCAATGAACCAACCTTAGCCACTGGGGGCAGACACCAAAAACAACGGGAACTACAAACCGGCAGCCTGTGAAAAAGAGACCCCAAACACAGTAAGTTAAGCAAAATGAGAAGACAGAGAAACACAGCAGTTGAAGGAGCAAGGTAAAAACCCACCAGACCAAACAAATGAAGACGAAATAGGCAGTTTACCTGAAAAAGAATTCAGAGAAATGATAGTAAAGATGATCCCAAATCTTGGAAATAGAATGGAGAAAATACAAGAAACGTTTAACAAGGACCTACAAGAACTAAAGAGCAAACAACAATGATGAACAACACAATAAATGAAATTAAAAATCCTCTAGAAGGAATCAATAGCAGAAAAACTGAGGGACAATAAGGGATAAGTGAACTGGAAGATAAAATAGTGGAAATAACTACTGCAGAGGAGAATAAAGAAAAAAGAATGAAAAGAATTGAGGACAGTCTCAGAGACCTCTGGGAGAAAAATAAATGCACCAACATTTGAATTTTAGGGGTCCCAGAAGAAGAAGAGAAAAAGAAAGAGACTGAGAAAATATTTGATGAAATTATAGTTGAAAACTTCCCTAATATGGGAAAGGAAATAGTCAATCAAGTCCAGGAAGCACAGAGAGTCCCACACAGGATAAATACAAAGAGAAACACGCCAAGACATATACTAATCAAATTATCAAAAATTAAATACAAAGAAAAAATATTAAGAGTAGCAAGGGAAAAACATCAAATAACATGCAAGGAAATCCCCATAAGGTTAACAGCTGATCATTCAGCAGAAACTCTGTAAGCCAGAAGGGAGTGGCAGGACATATTTAAAGTGATGAAAGGGAAAAACCTGCAACCAAGATTACTCTACCCAGCAAGGATCTTCAGATTCGACAGAGAAATTATAACCTTTACAGACAGGCAAAAGCTAAAAGAATCTAGCACCACCAAACCAGCTTTACAACAAATGTTAAAGGAACTACTCTAGGCAGCAAACACAAGAAAAGGTGAAGAGCTACAATAACAAACCCAAAACAATTAAGAAAATGGTAATACGAACATACATATTGATAATTACCTTAAATGTAAATGGATTAAATGCTCCAACCAAAAGACATAGACTGGCTGAAGGTATACAAAAACAAGACCCATATATATGCTGTCCACAAGAGATCCACTACAGACCTAGGGACACATACAGCCTTAAAGTGAGGGGATGGAAAAAGATACTCCATGCAAATGGAAATCAAAAAAAAGCTGTGTAGTAATTCTCATATCAGACAAAATAGACTTTAAAATAAAGACTATCACAAGAGGCAAAGAAGGACACTACATAATGATCCAGGGATCAATCTAAGAAGATATAACAATTGTAAATATTTATGCACCCAACATAGGAGCACCTCAATACATAAAGCAAATGCTAAGCCATAAAAGGGGAAATCTGCAGTAACACAATCATAGTAGGGGACTTTAACACACCACTTTCATCAATGGGCAGATCACCCAACATGAAAATAAATAAGGAAACACAAGCTTTAAATGATACATTAAACAAGAAGGACTTAATTGATATTTACGGGACATTCTATCCAAAAACAACAGAATACACTTTCTTCTCAAATGCTCATGGAACATTCTCCAGGATAGATCATATCTTGAGTCACAAATCAAGTCTTAGTAAATTTAAGAATATTGAAATCATATCAAGTATCTTTTCTGACCACACGCTATGAGACTAGATATCAATTACAGGGAAAAAAATCTGTAAAAAATACAAACACATGGAGGCTAAACAATACACTACTAAATAACCAAGAGATCACTGAAGAAATCAAAGAGGAAATCAAAAAATACCTAGAAACAAATGACAAGGAAAACATGACGACTGAAAACCTATGGGATGCAGCAAAAGCAGTTCTAAGAGGGAAGTTTATAGCAATACAATCCTACCTCAAGAAACAAGAAACATCTCAAATAAACAACCTAACCTTACACCTAAAGCAATTAGAGAAAGAAGAGCAAAACCCCCCCAAAGTTAGCAGAAGGAAAGAAATCATAAAGATCAGATCAGAAATAAATGAGAAAGAAATGAAGGAAATTATAGCAAAGGTCAATAAAACTAAAAGCTGGTTCTCTGAGAAGATAAACAAAATTGATAAACCATTAGCTAGACTCATCAAGAAAAAAAGGAAGAAGACTCAAATCAATAGAATTAGAAATGAAAAAGGGGAAGTAGCAACAGACATTGCAGAAATACAAAGGATCATAAGCGATTACTACAAGCAATTATGCCAATAAAATGGACAATCTGGAAGAAATGGACAAATTCTTACAAATGCACAACATGCCAAGACTGAATCAGGCAGAAATAGAAAATATGAACAGACCAATCACAAGCACTGAAGTTGAAACTGTGATTAAAAATCTTCCAACAAACAAAAGCCCAGGACCAGATGGCTTCACAGGCAAATTGTATCAAACACTTAGAGAAGAGCTAACACCCATCCTTCTCAAACTCTTCTAAAATACAGCAGAGGGAGGAACACTCCCAAACTCATTCTACGAGGCCACCATCACCCTGATACCAAAATCAGACAAAGACGTCAAAAAAAAAATAGAAAACTACAGGCCAATATCACTGATGAACATAGATGCAAAAATCCTCAACAAAATACTAGCAAACAGAATCCAGCAGCACATTAAAAGGATCATACACCGTGATCAAGTGGGGTTTATCCCAGGAATGCAAGGATTCTTCTATATATGCAAATCAATCAATGTGATACACCATATTAACAAATTGAAGGAGAAAAACCATATGATCATCTCACTAGATGCAGAAAAAGTTTTCAACAAAATCAACACCCATTTATGATAAAAATCCTCCAGAAAGTAGGCATAGAGGGAACTTACCTTAACATAATAAAAGCCATATATGACAAACCCACAGCCAGCATCGTTCTCAATGGTGAAAAACTTAAACCATTTCCTCTAAGATAAGGAACAAGACATGGTTGTCCACTCTCACCAATATTATTCAACATAGTTTTGGAAGTTTTAGCCACAGCAATCAGAGAAAAAAAAGAAGTAAAAGGAATCCAAACTTGAAAAGAAGAAGTAAAGCTGTCACTGTTTGCAGGTGACATGATACTATACATAGAGAATCCTAAAGATGCTACCAGAAAACTACTAGAGCTAATCAATGAATTTGGTAAAGTAGCAGGATACAAAATTAATGCACAGAAATCTCTTGCATTCCTATACACTAATGATGAAAAATCTGAAAGAGAAATTAAGGAAATACTCCCATTTACCATTGCAACAAAAAGAATAAAATACCTAGGAATCAACCTACCTAAGGAGACAAAAGACCTGTATGCAGAAAATTATAAGACACCGACATATGGTCACCTTATCTTTGATAAAGGAGGCAAGAATATACAATGGAGAAAAGACAGTCTCTTCACTAAGTGGTGCTGGGAAAACTGGACAGCTACATGTAAAAGAATGAATTTAGAACATTCCCTAACACCATACACAAAAATAAACTCAAAATGGATTAAAGACCTAAATTTAAGGCCAGACACTATAAAACTCTTAGAGGAAAACATAGGCAGAACACTCTATGACATATATCACAGCAAGATCCTTTTTGACCCACCTCCTAGAAAAATGGAAATAAAAACAAAAATAAACAAATGGGATCTAATTAAACTTAACAGTTTCTGCACAGCAAAGGAAAACATAAACAAGAGGAAAAGACAACCCTCAGAATGGGAGAAAATATTTGCAAGTGAAACAACTGACAAAGGAAAAATCTTCAAAATTTACAAGCAGCACATGCAGCTCAATAGCAGAAAAACAAACAACCCAATCCAAAAATGGGCAGAAGACCTAAACAGACATTTCCCCAAAGAAGACATACAGACATATGAAACAAACACATGAAAGGATGCTCAAAATCACTAATCATTAGAGAAATGCAAACCAAAAACTACAACGAGGTATCACCTCACACCAGTCAGAATGGCCATCATCAAAAAATCTACAAACAATAAATGCTGGAGAGGGTGTGGAGAAAAGGGAACCCTCTTGCACTGCTGGTGGGAATGTAAATTGATACAGCCACTATGGAGAACAGTATGGTTGTTCCTTTAAAAACTAAAAGTAGAACTACCATATGACCCAGCAATCCCATTACTGGGCATATATCCTGAGAAAACAATAACTCAGAAAGAGTTATTCAGGAGAGGTCAATGACAGAAGGAAGGAAAATAAACAAGGAAACTACAATATAATTACTGGGCAGCCTGAGAACCACTTGAAGTTGGCAGTATATTTAGAGTGGCCAGCCACTCAACGTGGTTGTGGCCTTTCCTATCATATTTAGCAGAATGAGTGAAGAAGCAGACAATCAGGGTCTAGGAAGAGAGGGGTAGGGAATTAAATATAGTTGTAGGTAAGAGATAACAAAGATGGACTGTGAGCTTCTTAAACCTGGGGAAGAAGATATCAATGGGATGAGAAACAGGGAAGAGTTGGTTGAATCGACAGATGCATTACTGAGTAGGACTGAAGAATTTTAAGATTTTGGGGCATCAAGGGTAAGCTTGGAAAAGAATAGTTGATGATTGGAGAGAGGAATACTTGAAAGCAAGCTCATGGAGGAATTTCTGCTTCTGACGGAAGATACAGGGTGTGTCTGTGGGAGTGAGTGGTTGACATAGGGCTGAGGGCAAGAAGGAAAGAAAAGAGTTCAAGAGGTCAACAGTCTTCACAGCAAAAACTGCGTACGTTTTCCAAGTTAAAAAAAGTCAGGTCAAGAATGCAAATCTGCATTTTTCAGAAACCAGAAAATATATGTTATTTGCCACTCAGAAGTCTGGCAGGAGGGATATTTGTTATCACCATAATCCTGGAAATAACTCACATTCATGAATGAAATTTTGAAGACCAGAAAAATACAAATGCAGTGCACAGTGTCCGTAAGATCTTCACCTGCCTGGTAAAGAGACTGTGTTTCAGCCACTTTTCCCAGAATTCTTTTCTCCAGCTGTGACAAACCACTCAGTCAAAGACTCAGAGTTTTAAAATCACAGGAAATGGAGTCAGAACCAGATTCAAGTCACAGCTCCATGATTTACTAGATTTGACAATTTGCTCAAGTCATTTAACCCTCAGTTTCTTATCTGTAAAATTGGGAAAGTAAACTTAACTTGAAGGATGGTTATGGGACTCATAATAGATAACACTAATATTATAATATTAGAGAATAAAATAGATTATTATATTATAACATTAGATAATAAAGTTCCTAGCATAGTACCTAGAACAGGGCTTACTAACAATTATTATGTTTTATTCCCAAATTCTCTTAAGCTTTCACACTTCCATGACTTTATTTCTGTTGTTCCCTTTTAAGGATATTATTTTCCTTCCTGTATACGACAAAATCGTTGACTTGTTTATCTAGACTCTTGATGCCTTGGCGGAAGACTCTGTCTTATCAGTGTCTGATTCTTAGCACAGCAGACTCTCACTCACAGAGGTAACTTAGTTAAGGCCTGTTTGAATGAATTGGATAAATGGATGCAACACGTCTGCATTTAGGAAGATGTGATAGTTGTGCTTACATGTGTTTCCTTTTACAAAAACATACAGCAAATAAAATGGACGGAATTAAAACTACTTCGTTAAGAACTAGAAAACTGACAAATAAGTGTTAGATTAAATCCACAAGTTATTGGAACAGGAGGGAAGGGGGCAGGGCAAAACCTTTAAAAGAATAACATAGCCCTTGAGGTGAGGATATGACATAAACTGGTTAGAACCAACTAGGTGCAAGATGGCAGAAGGTTTGACTTCCAGTGGACCTTGAGCCTCATTATATGCTCATTGTAATACATCAGCATATGCTAAATGACACACCCACCAGCACCATGACAGTTCCGAGGCTGACCATAAAAGGTCAAAAAGTGGGCAGTGGCCCAATTCCTGGAAATCCCCACCCATTCCCTGAAATAGTTGGAATAATCCTCCCACTCATTAGCTTATGAAATTACCCAGCCCATAAAAACTACCCACTCCATATTTTGGGGCCTCTTGCCTTCTGAGATGGCCCACACTCTGTCTGTGGTGTGTGTTTCTTCCAGGGTCATTCTTGCCTTTTGAGACAGACAACATTCTGTCTGTGGAATGTGTATCTTTCTAAATAAATCCACTTCTTACCTATCACTTTGTCTCTCACTAAATTCTTTCTGAGATAAGACATCAAGAACCTGAGCTTCACCAAGTTCTGAGACCATGTGTGTGATCTCAATTAAAAGACAGTGGGTTCAAGTCCCAATCTGAGTTGTGTGGTTTCATTATGACCATGATGTCTTTATTATATATATTAAATAATTGACAAACATATTATATGCTTCTATGATCCTCCGTGGCAAGCAATGAATGGAAATGCAGAATATTTAAGTCATTTGAAATTGGATCATGTCAGTTTTATTGTTGTTGTTTTCCAAAAAAGCAAATGGTCTGTCTTTGCACAAAACATAATTATAACTAGTATAGTCCAATTATAGATATTCCCCTACTTTGGTTATACTAAAATCATATTTTAAAATTCAAAGCTATACTTCTATAGTTTGTAACCAGAATTCAGTTTCAAGGGACATATCTGTCACATGGTTGAACACTTGGCCTTCCAACTGTTTTTTGAAACACGTTCTCTGGAGCTATTACACTTAATGTGATTTTTCCACCATCCACCATAGTTAAAGTTCTTCCTCTACAGCACTGTTCTTTCTTCAGGCAGTTGAGTTGTGCTGAAATGTTCTGATGATCCCAGGGTCAAGTACATTACAAAGAACTTTTTTGCCTTTGAGTTTTCTTCCACACAACTCTGTTGGAGTTTAGACCTCAATGTAAACTGCAGGACACCTGCGTTTGCATAAAGGGATTATGTACCATCTAAAGAATTAAACTACAGGGAACTTGATTTATCTGCCTTTCTATCAAAAGAAACTTCTACTAACTGCTATTTCTGCAGTGTACAATAGTAATTAGTGTGCATAATGATTCCTCTGAGGCACAGAAGTGCATTCTGAATTCTCAACAGATATAAAATTATTTTGGAACAGATCCACAACTACTTGTACTGTACCGCGTTCTAATTCTTAGAAAACTGGGAAATTCCATTCAGTCTGTAAGCTAATATTTTGTTACGTTTTGTTAAGTACAAAATATAATACCCTGACTATGCCAAGGAAATGAGTTTTCTATCTTAGTTCAGTAACCTCCAATTTGCAGAGGTGATGCAATTCAGTGACACACTGTTACCAGAAACTTCATTACCCAAGTTTAAAACAAATACAGGAAGCATAAGGTTATGGTATAAGACATGAGAAAACTGTTGTTGTGATAATAAAATTTCATTAAATATGGAGCAAAATAAAGTCCCAAAGCCTGGACAACATGAAATAGGCTTCAGCAGAAAGTCCAAAATAATGAGCAGGGTTACAAGGGGCGGAAAGAGAAGAAGGGCAGGGCGTGAGAAAGATTGCTTTGGTATAGCGTAAATCAGGGGAGGGCAGTATCCACATTCTGGAAGAAGCCTCTGATGGGATGACAGAATCAACTCAGTCTAGGTCTCCACAGTTCCAGTTGGACAAATTTCTGACCAGAGCAGAGGAAAAGCACAGGGGAGAAGACTGGAGACAAACTTCATTAAATTTACCTACTTCGGGCACTGTTATCTTCAACTGAGCACGAATAAACAAAAAGTATACAAAATTTACCAGTGGAACATTCCCACTGTCCAGATAACTTAATGTAGTGTATGAAGATTTTATTGTAATATAAAAATTTTACCCTGTTACACAGGGAGTTATTCTCAGAAAACCAGGTGATAGAGGAACACTTCATTCTGTTCTTAGTTAGTATGTATTGGTCATCACAGCCCAGTGACAGCAATGTTTAATGGGTTATAATCACCTTTTGCCGGAAGAGAATCGTTTTGAATAAACACATTACCTTCACAGTTAATTTTCACGGTAGAAGTACTAGTTAGGAAATGATGTCTTACATGTGGAATAAGGATCACTGGTGTTGTTTCAAACTAGAAAGTTGAGCGTTTATTTTGGACGAAAGGTCTTTCTGGTTAATGAAATCATTAGTTATGCTTTGGTTTACTGACATCAAATTATTTGTCTACATTAATTGAATTTGTCACTAACATGGCAAATTCTCAAGTCATGTAACCCAATGTAAAATGTATAATATTACAATTAGAAGGGATCCTTAGAGACCATTCAGCTAGGACAATCTCATTTTACAGAAGAGGAAACTGAGGGCTAGGAAAGACAAATTGATCCATTCAGGGCCTGTTCAATAGCCTTTTGACTAAACTACGTGATCATACAGAAAAATGACTTTGTAAATCTCACAGGCCATAAATCATCGTCTTATTTTTTCCTGTGACTTTATCCAAGTTTGCTTTCTAAATTATAGCAAAAATATGCTTAAATTAAGAAAGAAAAAGGACAAGTGAAACATTTTTTGAAGACAAGCTGTGTATTTAATTCAATCATAGGGTTCTCCACCTTATATTTTCACCTTCACTTTTCAGTCTTTGATTAACTAGAGTAAATTAGGCATAAAATAAAATATAGTCTACCTAAGGTTTTTTCTTTCTCTGTCATAGCATTTCTGGTTTCCTAGAAAAAGAAGTCAAACAGAAAGAATGTAGATGAATAAAAGAAAGGGTAAAAAAAAGTAAAGAAACTGTGCCTAAGAGTATGACCGGGAAAAGATGACCACAGATCCAATTAGGTGTCAAAATAGGGGATGCAGCCAGAGGGGTTTAATCCATGTACCAGAACCTCTGAGTACACCTGAGTGATACCCAGGTATATCTGTTCACCTCTATATGATGGCATCAAGCACACAGAAGATGCCACATATATGCAAACAAAACATAAGCATGCATTTGAACTCAATTTCACAACTTAATCATACTATATGCATATCATGACTCCACATGTTTGCAATCACAGGGCCACAAACAGCCTGGATTCTCTATACGCAGAGGCAGCACCAAGGAGTAGCCATTTTATTACATCAATTAGCCTCTCTTAGCAGCAATCAAAACTTCTCCAAATAAATAAGCAGTCTTAAACTGCAGCCTTGATCTACAAATGTAGCTTTCAGAGGATACTTAGACACAAATCTCCCATTCTTCCAACTGTATTGCTACCAAAATCCTCTCCTTTTAGGAACTTTAAAATTTCTTCTGATCCTTTCTTTATGAGAATTGTACAGGTAGGTTGGATCACACTCATAGAGTAATATTTAAGAGAGAGGATCTAGGCCTTAGGCTAATTTGTAATAGACTTTAATTTGGAGTCCGTGTGAGAATTCAGGTCCAATAAACCAATGAGCAAAGCATTTATCATAAGAAGACGCAAACTATTTTAAAGAATAGAATTATTGCCTATGTGTAGTAAAGAATTTGGCCTCACCTACAGAGAGGTCTGGGTTTTGGCCGGGCTCCTTTTTAAACTCTTGGAATTTCCTGAGTGATAAGAGTGTCTGTACCTATCGTGTCCCTCCTCTCTTACCTGATCATTTTTCCTAACCGGATGACTCATGGAGGGCCCCATGGACCACACCTGATAGTTTATGTTAACAAGGTGATTTGGGATTGGGAGTTGACAAATCTTAAAAAAAAAACAAAAATCAACCACATGGTTTTGAGCCACATATCTCTACATATGTCCAAGGAGGAGAAGGGGGCTGATTGAATTTAACTCTCCTGGCAATAATTAAATCAATAATGCCCAGGTGATGAAGCCTCAACAAAATGCTGGACACAAAAGGCTCAGGTGAGTTTCCTGGTTGGCAATACTCTTTTGAGTATTGTCATATATCGATGTCAGGAGGGTAACTCATCTGTGAAAATGATGGAAGTTTCTCATTTGGAACTCTCCCAGACTTTACCCGATGTGTCTCTTACTTTGGTTGGCATGTGAGATACAGCGTAATATAATGAGATACTGCTGTGACCACTGTGGTGGCCTTGCCCACATACCCTTTATCAGGCAAGTGAACTCTCCTCAGTGGCCGCTAACAGTCACAGTTTCCCCTTTCTTTGGAGAGCTGTCTTTGGGCAAACAGGAGCCACCTTGCCCAGGAGATTACATATCGCACCCCTGGCATGCCTTCCCCCATCATGCACACGTTGGACAAAAGGCCACACCCCCATACAGCAAGATGGGACCAGCTCTGTGGGGTAAGTAATGCTCCAGGGCTCCTGGAGCCATCAGGCAAAAGCTCAGTTCCCACTAAGACCACCTTACTTATAAGCTTTATCTCCTACCCTATCCTGCTTCTCTCATGCCATTTCTTGCATGAGCACTCCCTCAATAACCACCTGTACAAGAATTTTCCACCTCAGGCTCTACTTCTAGGTAACTTGAGATATGATGGATAAATTAGCCCCTATATGAGGAATTGAATTATAAATATTTTTTATATCTTTTAATTGTATAGTTCACATCTTATATTGAGAAGAGATTCTTCTATTTGATACTGTTATAAGAATGCTAGTTTGTTCCTTGACTTTAAACAGAACACAAGAGAATGTACTTTCCTATGTTTTAAGTACTGGATATGGGTTCACACTGTGCTGGTCACCACCACGCCATGTGTGTGCTCCTGTGCATATGCACATAATCATCTCAGCTCCTCCATTTCTCCAGGAGATCAATCATTCTTCCTATCTTACAGAAGGGGTAAAATCTCCTTAAGTTTACACATGATGACTGAGGAGATGGGGGTCAGAGACAGGTTTGAGTCCAAAGTGCATCATTTCTCAGGGGCCATGTCATTTTCTCAGAGGCTGATGGAAATGCACTATGAGCTATAACCCCTGTAAAAAAATATGAAAGTATGTAAATAGGCTGAAATTCTGACAGTTTTCCAATGCCACTTCTACTTTGCATGCATCTGTATTTATTTATCTATCTATCTATTTATTTACTTATTTATTCTCCACTTTGTTCCACAGAGGCCTTTTTAGATAGTTATAGTGGAAGTGCCACATTTCTGGTCATCTATGGGGAAGGAGAACGTCTCAGCTAACTCTCCATTCCTAAACACCCACATAAAATAAGCTAGAAATAGGTAATCCATATATACCCAAGTAAAATTAATTTTAAGGGTAGTGATTTCAACTTACTAAATTAAAAAATGAGCATTAAATGCTACTAAAATTATTTCAAATTAAATTTTAGAGGCAAAACAAAATTTATCAGCTAGATAGAAAATCACTGGAGTATCTTTTTACCTGTAACTTTAAAAGTATTGATATTTCCAAAAGACTGACAGATACTAATGCTAATTATATCTGCTGACAGATATAATGCTATATATATATATATATATATACATAAAGAATTACAGCAAATTAAATTGTGTACACAAACTAAATATTTCCAAGCTGTGTTTCCAAACTATTTCCAAGTAACACTTTATTACCAGTATAGTATTTTCAATGAGATAGATATTGTTGTTAACAAGGGGCAATGTTAGCAACAGAAGAACCTGAATGCACAATATGTTAAGAGTTTATACACTAAATTTCTGAAACTATTTTTTATCTGGCTGTATATTTAATGGACATGATTTAAATTGATTATGCTCAGAGAATAAGACTTGGCATCTGAAAATCTGGATTTGACTCCTTTCTTTAACGTTTTTGTCACCTCAATCAAGATAAGATTCTGATAATATTTTTACATCCTTCAGAGAATCATTGTGAAGATTCAATGAGAAAACATATACAAAAACACTAGGTAAACTTTCAAAGGTAATTCAAATGTTGGACAATATTGTTATTAGTAAATAATAGCAGTTTATCTAGCCATGATAGATTCATACAGAAAAAGTTGTTGACACCTGCATCGAGAAGAATTTGGAGCCACCATCAGAATTGCTTCTCAGACCTTATGTCAATATTCCAATGCTGTGTTGCAGTTGTTTTAAATACACTTTTTAGGGTTATGATATAACGGCCACATTTATAGACAGGTAGATGTCTACACATTTTAGACAGGTAGATGTCTACACTTTTCATTCTCCAGATGAAAAGTAAAAACATAAGGCCATGCTCAGGCAGTTTTTAGTCGTTAATGGTTGATCATATGGAGAAAGATGATTTTTTAAAAAAAATTATATCTGGATGTTGTGATAATATGTAGATACAGCCAGTCACTGTGAGGCTAATTCCTCACATCCATCCTTTTCTTATTCTCCCTCCCTCATTTAGATATGGGAAGGCAAACAGGCAATGTTTATACAGAGATGAAAACTCTTCTGCTCACATACATTGGTGGATAACTCTGAGCGAAAACCATCCCACCATTACATTTTCTTCCCAGAAGCTGTCACCAGGTGTCAAAAATTGTTCCACACATACTAGGTAGATATTGATACCATTTCCTCCATTATATTCAATAACTTCCACTTTCCTTATGTGATATATTGAACAAAAAGACATGATCTGTGTTTCGTGGGGATTACTTATCTTCCGGTGATAAAGAAGATAAGTAATTTACATATCTTGAGTAAATAATTGCATACATAACTATATTATGATATCTGTTACTATAAAGCTATCATCTGCCCCCATTTCCCTTTTTTCTTCATTTAAACTGTAGTAAGGACATTAGTCACAAGCAAGCCATTTCTGAACTCAGAAAACATGGTAAGAGTTGAATTATCAAGTCATTAATTCTACAGACATTTCCCAGTAGATGAAGAATACAAGTGCCATTGTGCATGTTTGCCATGGTCTGCCCATACACAGGGCTCATCTACCAGGGTCAGGAATGGACCATTAGGAATGCACACCACTGACCCAACTGGACTTCCCAGTTTCAGTTTAGTGCTAGGAAAGACAGGTAGCCTGTTAACAATGCTAGGAACATCTGGAGTTGGTGATGTGGACAAAGAGTGAGTGATGGACTCTGCTGAAGAAGAGAGAGGATTTTAATTGTTGGAAGGCATGTACAGTAGATCTATCAGCCTCACCCCAACAAAGCAATAAAGAAAACAAAAGATTAATAACAGCCTCTTCAGTACCACTGCTGATCAGCAGCCTCCAAAAGTGACCAAAGGCAGGGATGTGCATACAGAAAGGCAGAAGGAAAGACAACGATGTGATACACAACACAATTTAATGAATTGCAAAATTTGGAATGGAGTTTCCTTCTCTGGAAAAACATTAAAAGAGGCTCGTGTTTTATAATGGTGATGGTAGGGATAATGATGATGATGATGATGATGGTGGTGGTGATGATGATAATGATGATGATGATGATGGGTTTTCACCCCCTACGATGCCTGGTTAACTACTAATTCTCTTTTAGACCTTAGATCTACTGTCACTGCCTTACAAAAGTCTTCCCAGACCTTCATGGCAGACTCAAATTCTTCTGAAATATGCTCTCATCTGTCCCTCCTTTCTGTAGTACCTGCTCCAATGACAGTGTACCTCTATTTGTATGATTGTTTTTTTGTTGTGGTTCTCTCCACTCAGTTATATACCCGCTGTGAGCAGATAGTACATCTGCTTTTGCTTATCACTGTCTCCTTAGACCAAAGCATAGTGTCTGAGGGCTCAATAAATGTCTGTTTAAAGGAAGAGGAAGAAACGGAAGGAAGAAATTAAAGAACACTTTTGTATACATATTGTGTGGCATCTATTATCCTGATGTGATATATATTTCTCATGTCAACCTTTCAAGGTGAGTCCTATTATTTGCATTTCATTGAATCTCAGAGAATGAAGTCAATGGTCTTAGGTTCCATAACTAAAATATGTGGAGCACAGACATAAACCTTGATCAGTGTAGCCCCAAATCCATGCATTTTCCACTACTCCTTACTATATCATGCTGCCTCTTTATGTTACAGAAATTTGTCTGAATTCCTAACTGGCTTATTTTAAATTTTTTAAAAAATGATGATGTTCCAGTGTTCAGAAATCTTACACAGTTGACAACTGCCTCCTCTGACAGGTTTTACTATATTAAACATTAAACATATGACAAATGAAATATGAGTGTCTATCTCTGAACATCGGATTCTGCAGGTAGTCAAAGAAACTGCAGAGGCTGGAGTTAACCTTGAAGGAGAGACAGAGAACTTGCCTAGTGAATCAGAGTTCATTCTTGAACAATTCCCACCCCCTCCACATCAAACTGCCCAATGAGAGGCCAGCAGCTTGCTGCTTCTGTTATTTCATCCCTGTAGCCCCACAAAGGATGAAACACTTTTCCCTAAGACACAGAAAACAGAATGTTGGCAATACTGTTTCAAAGCTGAAAAAAGTGAAGAGGAAATTCTAAAGAAAAAAACTGATTCTCTTCTCAAATTCTATGTGAAGGAAGCAAATAAATGGATATTTGCTATGATATATTTGATAGTACAAAGCCCTGACATGAAGTAATAAGAATACTAAGTAGCAGCTGTTCAAAGGAGGAAATATAACACAGTAGAGTAAATGGTGTATTTGTCCCTCGAGCTGATGAGTACTTACTCACTACGAAATCATTATCACAGAGAACATAATTTAGACTACACTCCAGGACAAGCTACTCAAGATTCTATACATGTCACCACTCCTTGTTAGATATTTGTGTGATTTTAAATATTAGAGCTGCTATCAAATATTAACGATAAATTAAATTTAGACTGCAGAACTCAACTGTTGCCATATATTGCTGAAGTGTGAGTTTATTATGAGTCTTTAAGGGTCGACAGCAGAAAACTTCCATCTACAGAAAGGTCTCAATAATAATACAAGTTTTGGTAGACAAAGCATATTGAGGGAAACAAGCTATGCCCCGTATTGATCTTCTGTAGCAAAGTTGCTGCTATTAAGACATAGGTCTAGCCAGGCAATCTCTACAAGTTTTGGGAGAAATATACTAAATTCAAACATGTACAAATAATTTTACAGGTAATATACAAACAATCCACCCCCAAATCTAGAAAAATAATTTATCCAAAATAGCATTAAATATGCTTTCTGCTTTTCCTACATTAGGGATGACCCATAGGAACAGGTTCCTAAAACCTCAACTAAGATAAGGAAACCAGAAGCCACTTTCATAAGAACAAAATCACAACTTGCCCTCTTGCAAAGGAATCTAGCATAAATCAAAAGTGAAGGAGAAATATATGCCTGAACTCAGGTAGAATTTGTTGCATCAATATGTCATATAAAAAATTAAATCTTTATTTTCATATATGGGCAATAATGTTTTATGAAAGAAAGTATAAGAGTCTAGAGCTATTTCTATAATATACCTAGTTATGAGTCCTTAACGAAAGCTCAATCTTTCTGACACTGTTTCTTCATCTGTAAAATGGGAATACAGTAGCTACCTTTTTAAAAGATCATTGTAAAGATTAAATAAGATCGTGTATATAAAATGTATGCATAATGTAGTAGTCATGTATAGCATGTAGTAGGAGCTTGAAAATATTTCACTCACTTTCTTTTATTAAGGAAAACAAAGTATTTTGGAAATGGCATTAACTACATTTAATCAATTGAGACAAATAGAAAAATTCTATATGTACTACCTGGTACAGTAACAATTGGTCATAATTTTAAAGAATCTCAGCTCTTTTATCTCCTCCCTCTTCTTCTTCAATGTCCCTGTTGATGACTACTTGAGTCTTCAGTTTCACTAAAAGTGTCAGCCTCCTTTAAAGGGAAAATAGATATACTATTCATTCCTAAGAGAGGTAATATAGTTATCCTTGGAGAAAGGGAAGTGGAATGGGGTTCTGGAAGGAAGAGAGATGGTTGAAACAAATCATATTACAGAAAGGATGGACAGCATTGCAGGATAAATTAAGACATCTCTGTGACTTGGTTGATGTAAGAACTGAAGTGAGACCAGTTCTGCTTGCTCCCCAGAGGGCTTAGAGGGAGCAAGAATGCCAGCTTCCATGAAGGGAGCATGAAATAGAGGGATGCGGTAGGTGTATGGATACATACTCAACTTTCTCAGGGATAGAAGCTTTCTTACTTTTCCCAGTCTTTGTATCTTAGATTTTCTTAGCTGTAACATAACTATGTTTTCATGGGTTCGAGAGCTGTTATAAAAGACCACAGTAAATAGAATAAATGTCAATGAGCCCATTTATGCCATTTCAAAGTTTATCAACCCCTCAGAACATGTGTGTCCTGTGTCCCTTTTATCTGGCACATAATGGGCATGTAAGAAATATTGGGTGAAGGCCAATAATATCATCTGCTCTATGAAGGCACTGGATAAAACGTATTTATATACTAACTCAAGAAATAGTTATTGATTGCCTGCTATGTACCAGATATTGTGCTAGGCACATAAATACAGTTGGTGCCACTTAATGAAAATCAAGCAGCAAGTTAATGGATTATTACTGCATTGATTCTTATGATATTTAAGATATAATACTTATGTACTAATAACTATCTTAATTAGTTTATAAAACTCTATTAGTTTATAAAATATTGACTAAGTCAAATTTCTTTGTATTTAGTCATTCTCATAACTATTTCCATATCTATTTGCTAAGAGTTTTCCTAAATCTACTAGCTGGTTTTTGGATGTTAATAATACAGTGTGTGTTGTATAAGGTCAAAACTTTTTCTATAGGCCTTGAAAGCGTCACAGAAGATAATTTGACTCCTTCTTGATTTCACATCTCATCTACTTTCATTTGGTTCTTCTTTGTCAGTGCTGGTCCTTAGCCCTTACCTCTTCCACCTATGTACAGCTATTTTAGTTTTTGAGAACAATTTATTCTTTCAGTTTCTCCTTCAATTCCAAAATCTGTCATTATCCAAGAATGCTTCCTTGCCTATGACCTGTGGTATGAGAAAAAACAAGCATATTTTCACTTTAGACGTTGTTGCCTGTCGTCATTAGTTTTGTTTTCTGTATTCTCTATTTCCTAAACTTCACTGTATTTTGTTTAACTTCTATTCCTGAGATTTTTCTTTCTTTTTTGTCTTAACTCATTTTCTTCTCTTACCAGTCAGCATTTCTTGGGAAAAGGGGGTTGGGTGAGAGATTAGGGAGAAACTATGGCCAGGACACTGCTTTTATATTGGTTTTATATCTGACTTTATCTTTATCTCTTTATCTCTAAAGAGTCATATTCATTCTGTACCTTGTGCAAAAGATGGTCCATTCTTTCACTGTTAAACTCACCTAAGAAGGTCATGAAAGTGGGAATCCACTTTTTTAAAGATCAGAATTTTTCAATTACCCTTACTGTAGGATTAAACCAGTATTTTCCAAAATCACTGATGTCGTTCCAACTACCTAGTTCAGTTGATGCCCAGCAATTTTAATTGTTTGGCTTCTATGGCAGCCCCCAGGGGTACTACTGTGTATAAATTTACCTACCTTCATATTTTATGTGTTTAACACAGTGAGCTGGATCCATATGGAGGAATGAACTGGTTTTGAATCACAATACTCTCTTATCAGACTATACGACCAAAAACTAAAGTAGGTTTATTTGTTTCTTTTTTTTTTCCTTTTTTAAATAAACAAACTAAATTAGGGAAAGTGAGGAAAGCAAGTACAACTATTTCATCCCTAACATATTTTAAACTATCTATTAGGAAACAAATTACTGTTGTATCATTCTGTTCAATTTTCTTGTGAACATCAATCCAGAATGAAAGAAATCCCGTTTAGAATCCAGGAATTTCTATCAACATTATCAAGACAAGCAATGCTGAAGTGTATTCACTATCTTTGTTTTGTTTACAAATAGTTTATTCACCGAAGCTGCTTGATGGGAAGTCCAGAGCCACTAGATAGAGAGCCAGCCTTTTTTACACGGTATAAAAATATTTTGACCCGACATTCGTATTTTATCATTTTCCAAGTCATTTTTTATCTCTGCCCTTGCCATGATGTGACGTTTAATCATGGATTCCCCAGAAACCATTCCCTGAGGTCTTTTACATCACAAGTACCTTTTCTGGAGGACTCCAATGGCGTTTATCATCATGATAGCAGCTCCCTATGGCTCAGCTTGCTATTAAACCTGAATTAATATATGCAAACCCCTTCCATTGACAAGATAAACAATGGTTCCCTTTGTTTTCCAGAAGATCTACTAGGTTGGTTGTCAGAGCGTGGACCTTTAGTCGGTAGCCTTTTGTGCAGGTTAAAACCTTTACAGATACGTGTGCTTTTCATCTAACCAGATTTTGCACGTCTATTATAGCACATCCTTAATCAAAAGATGGCAGTGTTTTTCCATTGCTTACCAAGTAAAGGCTAAACCCATAGAAAGTGACATTCCTCAGCAAATATATTTTAATTTTTGTGAGAAGATTAGGTAGATAGATATAGATAAGTAGATAAGATAGGTAGATGATATATAGATCTACATCTACAACTTTTTTCTCCTTACCTCAAAATGGAGGCAGGGACATTTTCTTTCTGGGACACCTAGATTCAGATTCAAAATGTTTTTCCTGGTTATAAACTGGAGGTTAGGATTGGCATGATTTTGGTATCTTATGTATTTCTTTAGCTATGTCACTAATGCACACGTATATTTAAGATACCAAATACTTTAAATTTGTATCTCCTCATTTTTGCTGCTGATGACAAACATGTTGAATGAAAACAGGGCAAGGGTGGATGCATAGTCTGTTTGTATCTGTCTTTCAGCCTGCTTTTACAAGTGCTTTGCATTGTAGAAGTGAGTATGCTCCTAAACAAACTACTAGCAAATTATATCCAGGAACATATAAAAAGATCATCTACCATGACCAAGTAGGATTTATCCCAAGAATCTGAGTTTGGTTTTACATTTAATTAATGTAATACACCATAACAACAGAATAAAGGACAAAAATCACACCATTACTTCAACATATACAGAAAAAGCATTTGAAAAAAATCTACAGCTCTTCATGAGAAAAACACTCAATAAACTAGGAATAGAAAGGAACGACTTCAGCCTGACATAGGACATGCTCAAAACACCCAGAGCTAATTTTACCATTTTAATGGTGAAATACTGAATGCTTTCCCATAAAATCAGAAACAAGACAAGCATGTCTTTTCTTGATACTTCTATTTAACATTGGACTGGATGTTTTTGATTTTGAAATAAAAGGCACCATTTTAGAAAAGAAGTAAAAAATCTATTTGCAGACGATGTATCTTGTTACATAAAATCCTAAGGAATCCACTCAAAAACTATTAAAACTTATGAGTTCAGCAATTTTGTGTTGTGCAAGATCAATATAAAAAATAAATTCTAATTTTATATAGTAGCAATGAATAATCAGAAAATGAATTTAGAAAGCAATTTCTTTATTAAAGCATAAAAATAATTATAAAAGAGTTAGGAATAAATTTAACAAAAAGTGTAAAACATACTCTGAAAACTATAAAACATTATTGAAAGAAATTTTTAAAAACATAAATAAAAGGAAGACATCTCATGTTCATCTATCAAAATACTTACTGTTTGTTAAGATGGCAGTAATTTCCAAGTTTATCTATAGATTCAACACAATTCCTATCAAAATTTCAGCTGACTGTTTTGCAGAAATTGGCAAGCTGCTTCTAAAATTTAAATGGAAGTTTCAGGGACCCCAAAAAGCCAAAATAATCTTAAAAAATAACGAAGTTAGAAGAGTCACAATTTCCAGTTTGAAAACTTACTACCAAGGAAGATTGTGTGGTACTAGCATTAAGGATAGAAATATAGATCAATGGAATAGAATTAAGAGTCTAGAAATAAACCCTCACATTTGCAGTAACTAATTTTTGACAAGGATTCCAAGTCGATTCAATGGGGAAAGAATAGGTTTTTCAACACATGGTACTAGGTCAACTGGATATCCATATGTAAAAGAATGAAGTTGGACCTTCCCTCACACCACACACAAAATTAACCCAAATGGACCATAAACCTAAAGAGCAAAGCCAATAAAACTCTTAGAAAAAAATATAGGAGTGAATCTTTGTGACCTTGCATTAGGTGAAGCCTTTTTAAATATGACACCAAAAGCACAAATGGCAAAAGATGAAATTTATAGACTGGATTTCACCCAAATTAAAAACTTGTGTTGCAAAGAATACTATAAAGAAACTGAAAAGACCACCCACAGAACAGGAAAAAGGAACTTGTATAGGTACATGGATTTTCAAGTGAAAACTCATTTTGGTCACTCTAATGACTCCTCTCTCACACTGCAATCCTCCCCAAGCTCCCAAGCCTGCCTCCTACATAGGAGAAAGCTCCATGAGAAGTGACAAAGGAAACATTTTTGTTCAGAAATAGAAACAAAAGGGAGAAGGCTTAATCACATCTCATAACTATGTTCTGGTCCCTTTCTCTGTTTGCATTTCTTCTCCATTCCTTTGATACTGGTTCTGCATTCCTGTCTATAAATTATGTTCCTTGGACATTAAGCTTGCCAAGACATTACATACAAAATGTACATAATGAACCTACATGCTTTTTCTAAGCTCAGTGATCACATTTGCAGGGCTTTGCAGGGAAGGAGGGTGGGGCACAGAATAAATTTCCTCCTTCTTCAACCACAGAAATCAATGAGCAATTTCACTTCCATAGTTGAGAAGGCTGGGGGGAAGAAGGAAGGCCAAAAACAAAGGTAGGTAGAAAGAGTTCTCATTTTCATATATTGTACAAAGTTGTAAATATAAAGCCTTAAAATGAATCAAGCTGAGTTCATTTTTACCCCATTCCCACAATCCTAAATCCTGGGAATTATCTCTAACCTAGGGCATCTACTTCCTTCAGTCTTTGCCTATCTTCCAATCATGGAATCTTCCAACTTTTCTGTGCTCCCATCTGCTTGGTGTCTGCCTGAGAAAGAAATTTCTAAGAGCTCCTCCAAAGACCAAAATCACCCTAAGGGAGAGTATGGGTATACAAAGATAAAATACGTATTTTTATAATGTGTTTGAATGACCCACAACACAGGAAAGTATTTTGAAATGCCACCTGTAATTGGAAAAATAATATTTATATATAAAACGTATTTTTTAAAAGTCATGTGGATATCATAATTCCCCTGTACAATATGAGTCAACTTTAGACCTGAAGGTGACAAGCCTAACTGAATTGTCAATCTTTAATGTTATTTCAAGACCCCAGAGCAGAAAATTATTATACAGTGTCCTGTGAAAAGGGAATAACAAAACTAGCAAAACCAAATTTCATCCCCAAGGGTCTCTGCTCCTCTCAAAACTTATCTCTAGGCAGATTTGAGACAGAAGAGTTGGCCTGGTGTGTAAAGAATCAGCCAGCTGACAACAAGCTTTATATGCAGAAAAAGAATGAAAAGTTAAATATAATTTGTGAACTGGTAAGAAATTTTAGTCCTTCTCATAAATTCGTAAGAGGGGTCTTTTTCCTAACCCTTTGAGTTTGATTTGCGGCACTCTGGGATTGTGAGCTGACATTGTTTCATTAGTATTTTACATTCCTTTTCTCTAGCTCTACAGTAAATTCAAGTAGCCAAGGATGAACTGGGAAAGAAGAAATTTGTTTCACTGGTTCTATGTGCAAGATCTGAAGGGAGAAAGGATATGAAAATAAGCTCCCATGAATAAAAAACAAAATATTCACTCCCTGGACCCAAGATCATTAGGACTTTGTATTTTGGTTATTATGTTTTTCAATAGCAGTTGGAGTCTGAATGAACCATGTATACATTTTGCATCTATGTCCACTCCTAATAATAAAAACCTGGAAAATGGAACATTAATGTAACGTACAAACCAATGGAGCTTACACAGGCAAAATGAATTTCATTCCCTTCATCAGAGACCTAGCAGACCCCCATTTTCATAGCCTGATTTATAACTGACAAATAGTGTATTAAGTTTAATTCTAAGAGGGAAAAGAAAAATTTTTGAAGAAAAGGATGTGTGATGCCATGTTAATCATACAGAAGGAAGGCCCATTATTTTATTTGCTTTACTCTGCCATTGCTGATACCAACTGGTCTGACCACTTTAAATCAGAGTTAGAAAGGAACCATTACAATAATTGGTTGAAGAATTAACTCTGGGAGGGAAAATTCCTACAGAAAAAAAAAAAATAGGAGAAAGGGGACGTTTTATGAAAGGAAAAATGTGATCTATTCAGATTGCTTATATTAAAATGAATCAACTGTCCACATAGTCTAATTATTATCTAATATAATTCATAATAAATGGAGAAACAGCACACCTATTACTTTAGGAATATAACTTAGTTAACACCCAAACTAAAGCATCAGAAACCTGACGGTCCAAATAAACTCTAGGACCTTAAAATTATCCTTACTACAAAACAAAATATTACTTAATAAAAACAACCAATAAAGGGATTCTCTAAAGTTAATGCAATTATAAATTGCTCTCTGATTATTTCTGTAGCAATAGTGGACTATTTGGCACTTTTTTTAGATTTAATAATCAAAATGTAAGAGTAAAATATACTGGATATGCTCATGGAAAGAAAAAACACTAGGTATGCAGCAGTATAATGTCCTTTGTTATTTAGGTACTATGGTCACTCACTAGTGTTAGTACATCTAACTTAAAAGTGCACTATATATATAAGAATCATTTTGCTGTATACTTGAAACTAACATATATATGTTAGTTTATATATATGTATATATATATATATGAAACTGAATCACTTTGCTGTACACTTGAAACTAACACAACATTGTAAATTAACTATATTTCAATAAAAAATGCACAATCTACCGAAAAGCAATGATTTTTGATGTCCTGTTGAATTTGGCCAAATGGTAAACTCTTTTCTGGAGAATTTAGTACATAAACACCATCCTTCCTACTTGTAACAAATGCGAAAAGACATAACTTTGTTACCTTTCAGACCATATGTGTTTTGAGGATTTAAGAAAGTGAAGTCACAATAAAGAATGCTGCATGCTAATAACCACAGGCAAAAAGAGAGAGCAGGCACAGAACAGTGAACTTGGAAAGTGGAGCCATAAACATATACTAAGATTTCAAGATGAAGGTAGGAACCTCCTTGAATCCCTCCCAGATAAGAAAGTGATGCACTTGCACACTACATGCCGGAATCTCTCCCTGTGCACCTGACTGTAGAAACAATATATTACCACTCCTACCACCCAGGTGCTCTACTTTGGAGAAAAGATTTCACCCTTCCTACCTGACAGTACAGCTGCTGAAAGCCACTGTGGAGCAGGAAACAATGATTAGAGAAAAGAGGGAGGGAGGGAGGGAAAGAAAGAAAGGAAAAGAGTTAAGCCTCTCAATTCCAGAGATACTTCAGAATCCCTAAATAATATTTTCCCCTCTAAAATGTAAAGACTCCTACAGAATAAACAAAAACAAGAGCAACCATCCCTGAAGACTGTGCAAGATTTAAAAACAAACAAACAAACAAACAAACAAAACTCTATCCTAAATGCACTTATAACTCAAGCACCACGTGCTGGCTCAGTGCTGGATTTTCCCACTCAACAGCAATTCCAATTTGATTTGCATTCAAGTCGGCCACGAAAACAATTCAATTTTTCATAGGAATAAGGCAAGACCACTACTGATTTTTAAAATCAGATAACCCCAAATTTTGCTAAGATTTAAAACTAGCTTTGTATTTCCATCTTACATTTAATCGCAAACCAACTTTTGGTGAAACATTAAAAATGTACTATTACAGGAATTGAAAGGTAACTTGTTAATCCGAAAGATATAGTAACCTATACACCAACTGTTGAAATTTATGTACATTTCTGTGGTTCAGCATCTCATTAGTTACTTGGTTACAAATACTGTCTTGCTAATGTTTATTTTTATTGTAATAAAACTTTTATGATAATATATGAACGTTGCACTATCTTAAAAAAATAAACTGTGGTATGTCACACAGACTAAATAAAAATGTAACAATAAAAGAAACTATCCAATGAAGAAGCTTATAGAGATGACTCCATCTGATTAGCTAGTTACCTTTTTCAGTACTTCAGTAACAAAGAAAATTATAATCTTGGAGAATGGCCTGAGAATTAGGTCACTGAATCAATTTTGCATTTGTTTTATAAACAGTCACTTTTAGCCTGTCTCACAGAAAATTACACTAAACTAAAATAAAAATAACTATTAGCAATGTAACTACTCAAAAAATATAGTTGGTTATTTCATTAATCAAAATGCACCTCCCCCAAAGTGTCTCTGTTAAATTTCTCTAATTTATTAAAAAGCAGCTATATGCAGCACTTCCAGGCATGGCTTCAAAGCCTAACTGGTAGCAGCATCTTAGGGCTACATTAACTGTGTATCCTAGGCAACCAAGTAATGGCTAAAGCACCACAGTGTTTATTTAAAACGTGATGTGGAAAGCAATCAGAGGAGCTTCAATTCCGGGGAAATTCCTTTTCAATGTAAGCCTCACACTGTATTAGAGTGGTGCTATTTGCACCATTATAATTAAGATTGTGTCACCATATTCATTATTTTCAAGGGTTTGTAACTGAGCTGTAAAAATTAGTCATAGTAATTAAAAGACGGAAAACATCTAGTTATGCTAAGACATCCTACTAGGGCATGTAGGGTTCTAGTGAAGCAGGTTTAAAGCAATTTAAATGACAGACAATATTTTATCTTAACTAGCTTAAAATACTGTCCTAACCACTGATAAATTGGAGGTGTGCATTAGAATAAATGTAGAAAATAATTTAGTCTGTATTTCTCTTGAAAAAATATACATCAGTTATTCTAAACTATAATTCTTTTATGATTTTTATTGAGTTAATTCTTCAGTGATTTTGTCTTTTGATTAACCTGTTGGCAAAGAGCAGTATTTTCATTTTTGATTTTTTATTTTTTGACTGCTTCAACTAATCAGTCATGATCTAAGAACCTAAATGCATGTTACTTTGCACTTTTTGTTTAAATATTTATATGCCTACATAAATTATAGGAGCAGGATTTTGTTCTTGATGCATTATTTTTTAAAACCAAGTTTTTTTTTTAATTTTATCAGTTTCCTTAAGAAGAAAAAAAATGTTTCATCTGCTGTTGTTCAGATTGAAGATAGAACTTGGTTTTTTGTTTGTTTGTTTGTTTTAACAGAAAAATAAGCCGTGATTATGGTAAGGGAGAAGGAGTAGTTAACCTTTACTAATAGTCACACAATGCTGTGATACTCTTACAACGCTGTATGTCACATTTATCTCATCTAATCCTCTCAACAGACCTGCAGTGAAGGTAGTATTGTTCCCATTTCACAATGAGGAAACTCATAATCCTGGTGGGACCCAAGATTCAAAGTGCATACAGTTTTCATACCATTTGTGCACCTCTGAAGTAAAAATTTAAAATTAAACATAGTCTATCTTATAATTAAATGATTTTACAAAGTGTTAGAAACAGAATTATAAAGTAACTCCATTTCTCTTTTCATTCTCCAGATTTCAGTGCTAGGTTTCATTGTCATATTAAATGAACAAATGTATAAAACTCATCAAAACTATAAACTCATCAAGAATAAAATGAACCTAAGAATTGCAAAAAACCTATTTTTCGTTAAAGCCAGAGTAATAACACAATCTAAATTATGCATAAAATAGTACTGAATTCTGCCAGAGAAAAAGAAAAAATCATCATCTGAGACTCAACGTGATAGATATTGGAAAGAAAACAGTAACAGGTTATATTATAAAATTCCTCTGCAGAGCTGCTCGAAGAGAAAGAAAAATCCCTTGGTGCTGGCCAAAGATCTCTCAAGGCTCATATCATGGCTTCTTTTGAAGTCTTTTCCAAATTTCTTTAAATTTCTAAACTTAGAAAATATCATTTGCTCAGTTATTTTCAAAAAGCATATATCAGGGATTTTATTATCTGCTTCTGCTATCCAAATCTGATACTTTTATAAGCAAGCTAGGAACATTTTAGCTTTATATTTTTTAAATGTCCTTTTAATAAATCCTATACTTTGTGTTTTTATTGGAATACTGGAGAAAATAATTGAGTATAAATCCTCGCTTTTCTCCCCCATCTTTTCCATTTGTAGAATGTTGAACTAGAGAAAAAAAAAAGATCGGATGTCCCTATTTTAAATGGAAAAGGTAAGGAAACAATCAAGGCATTAGATAGGCACTGTGTCATATAGTAACCACTAGCCACGTGCGGCTTTGAGCACCTGAAATATGGTTAGTCCAAACTGAGATATATTGTATGTGTGAAATACCCATTGAATTTCAATGCTTGGTACAAAAAATGTATGATCTCAATAATTTTTACACTGATTACTTGTTAAAATGATAATGCTTGGAAATATTAGGTTAAATAAAATATATAGTTACCACATATTTTAATACATTTATTTAATATATTAAATATATTCCATCTATTTTTCTTTACATTTTTTAAGCATGGTTGCTCGAAAATTTAAAATTACATATGGTGAAATTTGTAGCTCACATTCTATTTCTTTGGGACTGCACTGTGTTAGAAAATCAAACCCTGAGGCAGTTTGAGTCAGAAGTCATTGATATTCTGTACGTGATATTTCCTAAAACAATTTTCTTTTACTATTTCTTTTATATCCTAGTATTTCCCAGAGAATTGATCAAATTAATCTCTTATGTATGCATACACATAAGCATATAACCATATTTTACACTCTCCTGTTCGTTATTATATTTTCAATATCTAGAATAGCGTCTGGCCAATAGTATGCACTCAATAAGTAAATGTTGATTGTATTACGAACCAATGCGTTTTTCTAGCAGTAAACACAATTCAGAGCAGAGGGCAAGCAGAGGAGAATTTGCCTCCTAGATCCACTCAGAAATTATAAGTCCGATAAATGAAATATTTGAAACAAAGAGACATGTAAATGAAAAATGAGATTTCTGAAGCATTTACAATAATATGGAAATTGGCAATAAATAAAAATTTATATGATATTATTGAATCACCCATTTATGAATCCAACAATGTATACATTTATAATGTGGGAAACCTGGAGATTTAAAAATTGAATTTACCTTCAATATATACAAGCATGGCTATGAAAGACATTTTTATTTATTTATTCATTTATTTTTATTTATTTATTTTTTTGCGGTACGCGGGCCTCTCACTGTTGTGGCCTCTCCCATTGTGGAGCACAGGCTCCGGACGCGCAGGCTCAGCGACCATGGCTCACGGGCCTAGCCGCTCCGCGGCACGTGGGATCCTCCCGGACCGGGGCACGAACCTGTGTCCCCTGCATCGGCAGGCGGACTCTCAACCACTGCGCCACCAGGGAAGCCCGAAAGACATTTTCAAAGGATTCTATTCAATATTGGTGATATTTCTCCTTCAAAAGGAAAAAAGTTCACTTGCCAGTGTACATCTTCTATAAACAGCAGAAACTCCAAAGTGCAGATTTGCATTCCATCAAAGGCATTATGATAAATTAAGAAGAAATCATTAAAAAAAGCTTAAATATTTTGCATATTGCTTCACTGAGACTCCAAGTTTATGGAAGTGTGTGTATTTTAAACCACCCACACAACTTATGTCCCTGTGTAAAAAACTTTAGAGATTATAAAAATCTTTAGTTACCAAAGACTGGAGAATTGGGAAGGATGGAAACAAAATGAAGTTTTTGTGATCCCCAAAGACTCAGAGGCCCACAGAAAGCCCAAGAAGTCGAAGCACAGGAATAAGATGTCTTATCTGGGGCAGAAACACTTGACCCATTCCTGATTCTAATTACTCCAACGAAAAATGTTTTTCAGAGACCCTTAAACCTTGAAATACATTTCCTAGGAGTTGCTCTGAAGCTGAAGGAATGGAGGAGAGGTCATCTGCTTGGTGGATCTTGAGTCCAACTGTAATTTTAAGAATCCCAGCTCCACCAGATACTACCACTGTGTTCTTAGGTCCAAAGTCCTTCAAAGCCTTGGTTTCCTCATTTAAAATGTATGTAATAATAAGCCCTCCAACACAGATTTCTGTGAACTCATCTGAACAAAGCACTAAGTACAGTGTTTATAACAAATTACCACAGACTTGGTGGCTTGAAATGAGAGAATTTTATTCTGCTAAAATTCTAGAGGCTTGAAATCTGAAATCAAGCTGTCACCAGGGCCATTCTCCCTCTAAAGTCTAGGGAAGCATCCTCCCTTGCCTCTTCCTAGCTTCTGGTGGCTCTCAACAATATGTGGTGTTCCTTGACTTGTAGCTGCCTCATGCCAAAGTCTACTCTGTCTTCACATGGCATTCTCCCCTATATGTGTATCCCTGTGTATTCTCTCCTTGTCCTGTAAGGACACAGGTCTTTGGATATAAAGCCCACCTCATCCAGCATGACTCAACTAGTTACAGCCACAAAGACCCTATTTTCAAATAAGGTCATATTTTGAGCTTCTGGGTGGACATGAATTTTGGAGGGGCACTATTCAAACCACTATAGATACTTAACTAATTCTAAGCCTCACATGGCTTTAAGCAAGATAAGAGAAAGGTCAAAAAACAAAATAATCATCTCTGTTATACACTGTTTTCTCATACATACGTGCAATGTTTACCTAGATCTGTAGTGTAAAAATATTATTTTTCCATTTTCCAAAACTTGCCTTTAAGAGAGCTTCTATGAAAGTTTTTGTGTTTTTGTTTTTCTTAGGACTTACAGTCTAGCCACATCTTAACCATTTGTCACTCAAATCTATCACTAACTCTAGTCATTTTTCTCTACTACACATGCAGTTGTCTTTCTCACTTCTAATTCTACCCAACCTCAGCACCTCACACCAGCATGGGTATAACCACCTTCAAAGCAACACCAGCCTCAAGGTGTGTGATTGAATCATAGGACAAACCACTAAAGATTACTTTCTTACTTTTTTTCACATTTCCTCATAATCCCTAAACTCTCAGTGGCTCCCTATTTCTTTGGGGTAGAATCTAAACTCCTTAGACCAGGTACAAAGACTTTTACGTTTTGACCTGACTCACCTACTCAAATATACTTTCTTTTACAACTAGATGGGAAACATCACTTCCAGTAAGCCCGAGTGTATTGTGTCTTTTGCCCTCCTTCACTTCTTGCTTGCAAGAGGCAGTAATTACAAAAATTCTTCCTCAGCAATATCAAAAAATGTACAGAATACATTACATCAGAATAATTCTGCCTTCATCTCAAAAGGCACTATAAACCAATGTTCCAGGGTAGAAAAGATTGGTAAATGTACCAGAATGTCTTCCCTGAATGAAGGATAAAGAGTTCAGATACATTTTTGTGGACTGAGGGCCCATAGCACATGCCAGGTGTGGATGTTCTTGTCCTTATACAGATAAAGAAGGAAAAGTGGCTGGGCAAGAACCAGGTTGAAAGGTTAGAAACTTGCTTTTGCTGAAGTGAATTTCAGTTGAAAGAAGAAGATTTATTTGGAAATACCCAGCAGATGGTGAAAGGCGACCCTGGACATGTTAATATTATTTCTAGGAGATCGATTGAGATGCTAAAAGAGCATAAAACTCCAGCACTAGAAAGACAGTGACAGGCATAAATGCAAGATACTGACAAGATGCAATTATTTTAAATGATGAGCACTGGAAGATGTGTTTAATGAAATAAAAAAAAATTAAAACAAATACAAAATAGATATTGTTCTACAAAGAAAATATGTTTCTTTCCCAGGGATTCAGCTCTGTATATCACATAAGTTTTCTGGGAATGGTCATTTAAGCTTGCCACTTTGACCAACTGACATGGTCCCATGAAATAATTATGGTACCCAGATTGCTCTGTTCCCCCCCTAATGTTTCATTGTTTTCTCCTCCCAAATATGAATATGGTTCTTCTGGGAGTTGAGGAACCATCCAAATCAAGCAAATCCCCAATTTTGTTCTCAATTGAAAGATGCTAAGTAGCAAATTTAAGCTTCAAGTTTAAAAGTTTCTTATTTCTTTCTCTATCTCCTTTTTTAATACTCCCCTGATAAACCACCAGAAGGTTTTCTCATCTTTTTTTTTTAATAAGAAATGGAAAGTCAGTTGCTTCTGAAGCAAGTATCATAACCTTTATTATCCCTATTCCCTGTTACTGACTGTTATTAATTTTAAATTTTTGTTGCATTTTTCAGGTAATAAAAAAAGCAATAAAGTAGTCCTTTAGTACAAACTGTGCAACACTTGTGGTTTCTCTTAAAAATCAAACATACTTTATAAAAGAAGGTAAAACTATCTATGGCTCCCAAGATAAACAAAACTAGTTATAAACCAAATGGAGAAAAACACGTCTTACTTGTCCAATAAATATTTGAGAGCTTGCTATGGACAAGGTTTAGAGCAAAGTGAAAAGCCATAAGCCATTTATAATATTGCTGTATCCTCCCAGATGGCCAATGAAAGTTTAGAGAATTAGAGTATAATCATCATATAGAATATTGTCACCTTATAGTTTTTGTATTGTCACTACTTCATAGCTCAAAATTCAATTTTACATAAATTATTTCATATCATACTCATGAGAGTCCTGTGAGAAAAGATTCTAAAAAGACACTGCCACCACCATTTTAAAGATGGGAAAACTGAGGTTCTGACAGTTAATTACATTGTCATATTCACCTGATAACAGTGAAAGTACTCATAGTAGAGGTCATGTCTTTTTAACCCCTAGTTTGTGCTCTCCTATTTCATAATCAAGATGAAGAACAGAAATTTAACTCTTTTCTACAAGTTCCAGGTTGTGAGGAATACCTGAATAAAAAGGAGAAAGGCAGGAGGACACACCTTAAGGTGACCTCCAATAAGCCAGGTCCTCTTATAGTCCTTTCCCCTTATGGGCATAACAAATGACTTGCTTCTGACCAATAGAGTATGACAAAAGTGATTTCACTCCCTTGATTATATTATAGTGTATGGCAAAGGTTGTGTTGTCATTCTCATGATTATGTTACATTATATGAGTCCATCTTAGCAGACTAGAGTTTGAGAAATTCACCTGCTGTGCTTGAAGAAGTAAGATATATGCTCTGAACTATCTATGGAGAGGGTCAAGGAATAGAAAAAGGAGGTGGCATCTAGGAGCTGAGAGTGACCCCTAGGAGACAGCCAGCAACTAAATACTTCAGTCCTACAACTCTAAGGAGATGAATGCTGCCCACAGCCTGAGAAGCTTTGAATTGGATATTTCCCCAGTTGAGCTTCTGATGAGACTACAGCCCTAGCTAACACCTAGAATGTAACCTAGTGGGATCCTGAAAGAGAAAACTCATCTAAACTGTACTCAGACTTCTAAGTCATCAAAACTGACATAATATATGTATGCTGTTTCACGTTACTAAATTTGTGATTATTACTTATACACCATAGAAAACTAACATAGTACCTATTTCTTTTTCTGTAAACTACAGCCTGAGCCCTCTAACTGTAAGATCAATAACAATAAATCAAGGACTATTTGGGGGAGGGAGTGCATTTTAATAATAAAAATGAACATTTTTTTGAAAACTTAACTTTTCGAGTTAGGCATTGTTGAAGATATTTGCATATACTACATCAATTAGATTTCTAAATGTTGGAGAACTCCAAGGTTCAGTCTTTAGAACTCATCTGTTCTCCATCCTCATTGTCATTCTAGGCTATTGTTTTTCAAGGTGAGAAACATGCAGTAACTTGTGGTTTTTGAACAAAAGGAGAAAAGGAGACAGGAAAAACAAAATGTATCACCCATAGTAAGATAAAGTTACATGGAACAATACCTCTTTCTCCAGTGTGTAGGTTGTGTACCTTTGTGATGTAAAATGTTATTTTAAGTGTGGATAGTGCCAAAAATATTGAGAAACACTGCCCTAGGTGATGCCATCCTGCTTCATGGTATTAAACAGCATCTATCCTAGGATGGAGTCATTTTATGTCAATTTTGATTCTCTAGACTGTACTTCTCCGAAATCCAGGCCCATTTTCTAACTGCCTACTCAACATTTCTATTTGAATGAGTAATAAGTTTCAAATGTATCATGCCTAAAATCAGACTCCTAACCTTCTCTGTGGACCTTAAACCAACTGCCCACAGTCTTCCCCATCACCTGGGAGTCATTCTGATTTCTCTCTTTCTCTCATTCCCCATACCCAATTATCAACAACCTTGTCAGCTCTACCTTCAAAATATATAAGAACCTAACCATGTCATACCATTTCTGAACTACCACTGGAGTCAAACCACTACCATCTAACTGAATTATTGTAATTAAAATAAACCTCCTGCCCACTCTCTGCCTCCACCTTTGCTCATTTCAGTCAGTCTATTCCCTTTATGGGGACAAGAATGATTCTTGAAGTAAATCATTACCCCTTTTCTCAATACCCTCTCTTCTGAATTTCTATCTCATTTAGGCCTATATTTAACTGATAATAATACACATTTACTTTTTATATATGAAATCAAAAGGTATATGATATTTGCTGTCAGCCAGGTGGCAGTTTTGATATAGTGGTCACTGCTTATGCATGAGCAAACTTGGTCATAGGTGCTCACAGCACATCACTTCAGCTGAATTATAGATACTGTTGGGACTACATATCTTGAGTTAACGTCTTCAATAAGTTTCTACTATGATTCAACACTGAAATTAGAAGTTATTGTGTTTGCAACAAGACACAGTGGCAGGCCAGAATGAATGGCATAAAGAAGAATCTTTGCCTAAATAAAGCTAAATGAGCTCTTTAAATAAAAACAAAATAAAAAATTTAATTGGAAAACACTGTACCACCATTTACATAGAAGGTTTGTTTTTTTCCTAGTCATATATGGAATAATGGTGAAACTAAAACTGTCTTAAATGTGATGATATATGGTAAAAGCCAGTACTTATAATGTTCTACAAGGCCCTTATATGCTCTTACCATCCTGATATCTTTCTGAACTTATCTCTGCAAAATTCTCCCCTAACCACAATGGCCTCTTTGCAGTTCTATGACTATGTCATGAACACTCGTGTCATGGCCTCTGCCTCTGCTAATCCTTCTACCAATATGTTCCCACTCCCTCCACACCTGTAAGACTTATTCACTCATTTCTTTCAGTTCTCTGCTCAAATGCCATTTTATTAGCAATATCTTCCCTACACATGCTATTTAAAACAGTCCTCCTCCTCTCAAATTAACTTTTCTCCATACTCTATTATTTTTTTCTTTTATTTAATGTCTTTCTTTCCTCCACTGAAAAGTACCATAGTACCTAGCACATAGTAGGTGCTCTTAAAAATGTGTTGAATGAATAAATGAATGAATGAATGAGTCTTTACAAAAATCTTATGATAGGTATTAAGCTTATCAATGATAGTGAGAGTATTATCAGTCTTATTGTACTGATAAAGAAAGGGAGGTACAGAGAGGTTAAGTAAGTTTATGAAGGTCACATGATAGTATAGTTGTCAGACCCTGGATTTGGTGTGGCTACAGTGCCTGCACAATGAAACTTTTCTTAGTATTGTCTCCTGTGGCTTAATATATGAGTACAGTCTAAGACCGCTTATGAGGATAAAAGAAAGCAAAGTCTGTACAGGGTAATGGCTTTTACAAAGCTATCACAGAGTTTATTACTGAGACAGCAAAGGATACCAACCCAGTCTGTAGATACTAACTTTGGAGCAATTTTTCAATCAATTCTGTTATTTTACTAATCTCTCAGAGGTGCCATTGCTTAAGGTATTTCTTCATTCTAAGAAATTTACAGTTTTACAACAGACTCCTGAAAAATACAAAAGACTCTAAAACTCTAATAATTAAATATCTAACTCAGGTCCATGGGGGCCCTTTTTTTGCCCAGCATATATTCATGATGTCCACCAAGTCATAGCAGCTTCCTACTCAGGACCAATGCCTGTCTGGTACCTTATCCTGGCCAAATGGGAGCCACTTTTCCATTCCATTAAAATGATTAAATGGGTATGCAGAGAGAAGAGCAAGCCGTAGTTTTGTGACTACCATACTGCAGAGATGATACAAAATTATTTTACAATTGTTCTAGAAGTAATAAACATATTTTCTTACTTTTAAAATTCTCTACTATCTCAAGGCCTTCTCTAATAATCTCTATAAATAATTACATAAAATTTATATAGTGTGTTTTGCCTTTGAAAAACTCATTGGGTTGTTGTAAAGATGAAATAAGATAATTCATAAATATACTAAGAGCAGTAGTTAGCACACAGCAAGCACCCTGAACATAGTATTATTATTATAAATTATTACGCATTTGTATTTTTCCTTAGAGTTTGGTGACCAAACTGACAAATTTGGAAGTAGAAAGTAAAGAATTGATTATGTACAACTAAAACGATAGAGTTTACTTAGAAAATACGTGCTGTGCTGCATATGAACACTCAAAAACAAAACAAAACAAAACATCTTTTACAAATGAAAGGATAGGCTCTTCACTGATGCTGTCTCTGCCTGAAATGCTTTACCTGATCCTTTGCCTGGTCATCTACCTCTTGTTCATTTTTCAGGACTGTGATGAAATATTATTCCTCAAGGCAGCCTTTCTTGACCCCTAAGGCTGAATCAGGTGCCCTGGCCTCCCACTCACATACTTCTCATTGCAACTGTACTTCGGTATCATTAAAAATTAACTTCACAAATAATTATCTCCTTAGAATTATCAAAAGCTCCATGAGAACAAGTATGAAGTCTTTGTTTCTTCCTCCATCTCCAGATCTTAGCACTATGCCTTCTATCTGGTAGGCATTTAATAATATTCATTTAAAGAATAAATTTAACTCTGTTACCCTCGCTAGTAGAGAAACTCAGATGGAAAAATCTAAAGGTCTCGAATATTCAGAATATATTTGCATAGAAATACGAGTAAAACATTTAGTTTTGTTGTGTTTTTTCCTTAGTGGATTTAACTTCCAAATAATGTGTAGTATGATGAACGTTTTGGGTTTTTTTCCCCTGGAGCTGAAACAGGATTAAAAGATCATCTACCTCTATCGTCTCAAACATTTTTGGTCATTCCTAAGTAAATAATCTGTGATAAATGAACACTAGCTCTGCCTATTAAGGAGGTAGACTTTTGATAAGTCTTGATAAGTAGTCTAGAATTCACTGTACATTCCTACTAAACTGTGCTTTCATGTCACATGGTCCCAAAGCCCATTTATAATGCAAGAGGAAAAATAAGTGATGTTTGGATCATTTGAATAGAGGGACATTGAAACTTATCTTCAAACAAGTTATCACAGATACTTTGCAACATGCAAAAAAAATATTTAAACTGTGGGTCTTCAGTTTAATGCATGTGTACCACTTGAGACAGTTTATTTTAAAATAAAGATTTCTGGTTACTATATTCAGAAATTCTGATTTAATAGGTCTGATTTATGACTCAGAGATTGACCCTTTTTAGAAGCACCCCAAAATCCACAACCACAGTTTGAGAAAACTCTCCTATAGGGAGGGTGGGAGGGAGACACAAGAGGGAGGAGATATGGGGATATATGTATATGTATAGCTGATTCACTTTGTTATACACCAGAAACTAATATACCATTGTAAAGCAATTATATTCCAATAAAGATGTTAAATAGATAGATAGATAGATAGATAAATAAATAAATAAATAAATAAATAAATAAATAAAAGAAAACTCTCCTAGACCACAGAAAGGTCTATGTCCCCAGCGTAGTGTCAGTATTTTGAGGAAAGTTCAAAATCAACCATATGAGGTTATTTGTGAGACAGTGACAAAATATCCTCCTTTAACTTTCCCATATCTTTCTGACAGTGCTAATAACACCATCCAATAGGATGCCTTCTCCCAGAAAAGAGATGTAAATTCTTCTGAAAGCAGTTATACTATAAGCAATTAGTGAGATTTCTTCATTCCTTTACATGAATTAATTAGTGTGTAACTAAATGGACTGAAGAACCAAATAATGGGCATTAGTGTGTAACTAATGATCTGAGGAACCAGATAATAGGCTGGTCAGTTTTGTGAGGAAAATGTAAAAAGAAGATGGTCAGGAGCTAAGTCAGGCAAGAAGGTACTCAGAAGGAAGTGGTTTAGGTGAAACAAGAGATCAGAATGGGTACATTTACTAAGGGAATTAAGTCCAGGAAGGACTAAAAGAAAATAAAACCAGATATAATAAGACAGTTTTGTTATTTCTGGGTTGTCTAGTACAAGCCTTAATAAAACAAACTTACTTATCCATCCATTCATCCATTCATTTACATTCATAGACTCTATAAATACCCAGTGAGTGCCATGGAACTGGGCCTAGAATACTGCCTTGCTTTGGGAAAAAAATGGTCAATGGGTCTTAAAGACACAATGGCCCTGTCCCCATGAAATTTCCATGCCAGCCTGGTCTATCCTGGGGACAGAGAAAATGATAGTGGTGTGAAAAGTGGATCTCATTACATAAATTACCTTCAACTGTGGCTCAGCAATTAGGAAATTATTTTATATTAGTGGTTCAAAAAAAGTTTTTCACATTCAGTTCACCAATTGTAATACATATTGTACAATAACTGTAAAATTTCAGGTATTTTTATAAGCATTTTTTGGGGATTATTAAAAAATGTTCTTTAAAAAATCTTACATTTTACCACTTATTTTAGAAACAATTTGCATCAGAAAGGCACATACTGAATGGGATCACACAGGCAGGTGATGCATCTATCGGCCTAGTCAGGATATTCATTGATTTGAATCTACCACGTGAGGATCACATCTACATGCATTTTCTAGTCAGAGTCATAGATTTTTACAGTTGGGAGGAACTTTTAGAAATAGATTGCATGCCTCCCTCTATTCTGAGTTGTGTAATTTGTGGTCTAGAGCAGTGTTTTACAAACTGAGACCCATTCATGGATGGTGAAATCAATTTAGTGATTTGTGACCAACATCTCTTCTTAATGAAATAGAATAGAAAACAGAGTCCATTGTCTGTTACAAAAGGTATTATTCTGTGAAACTTTTTTTTTCAATTTTTAACATACTGTGTATACTGTATGGAAAATGTGCTGCTTACTGAGGATCATACCCTAAACACTTCGGGAGCCACTGGTTAGGAGCCATTACATAGCAAGCTGGGACGAAGACCTCTAGTTTCCTGCTTCTTATGCACTCCCAATTTTATCTGGCGGGATAAACCTTTTTTCGTGAAAATGGAAATGAGCAATATCAAGTGAATGCACTTCCCTTAAGAGATTTTAACAGCTTAAAAATGAAAACTACTTGACTTGATTCTTTTCCACAAATTTCTCAACCGTAAAGTCTGGCAGGAGAGAAAATAAACAGAACCATTTCAGACCAGATCACATCAAATTCTATTAAAACCAAAGTTCACTCGCAATGTCCACTAACCCTCAGGATTGCCACGGCATCATCATATCGAATGGCTAGCTGAAGTTTCTTTTATTAGATGTTTCTTAAATGAACTTCTCATGACAATGCAGTGCAAGGATGGGCTTAGCAGTTGTTAAAAGTCATCTGCTAAGGCGGAGTCACTTAATAAAAAGTAGCTTGTAATCGTTGCTGGAGGTGCAATCAAATACTAGAAATGAATTCAGGTCCTGGGATCAAAGGCACAGTTTCACTGATTTACGCGTCAGGATAGACGTTCTGAGGCAGTTCCCTCCCCTCAGTGCCTTCAATGTGTTTCAGTTGCTATTATATCTTCATAAAGATACATGGTAATTATTCACCTTGGAACAGTAGGCAATAAATGAGTACAGAAGAAGGGAAAAATTAAAAGGCCAACTTATCAAATAATAATCTAAGCTACGTTATACTTCACCCTGATTGCAGTGTTCTCTCTTGGACTTAAGGATACATTTGGCTCCCAGCAACACTAAAGCTCATTATAATCATCATTAAAATAACACTGTTCTTAAGCCAGCAGGAGTTGGGTGTCTTACTGAAGCTGTGCGTTCAGCCCCCAGGAAGAAGGAGAATCAGGCAGTGCATCAAGTGACCCCTCGGGATAAATCTGAATGGGCTCTGATGAGCTCCAAAGGTGTGAGATCTGAGGTTCTCTGGAGGTAAAGACCGCGCTGCCTCTTGCTTCCTATATATTAGTAGTGCTTAGGCTGTTGTAAGAGAGACTAGAGTTTAAATGAGTCACTTACTTATAGATTATATAAATGATACTTTACCTGAAACGCAAACATTATGTATATATGGTATATATTATACATAAATAAAAAATTATCCTACAGACAAGCACTCATGTTTAAGTAAAATGAATATACCTAAAAAATTTGTGACCCATCTTTCCAGTAAATGAGATATTTTAGTTAAATTCAGAAATTTAAAATGTCTGTAAAGATTAATTCCTTTAAATCCCTTTTCTAAAACTTCAAATTCATTTTCTCAACCAGATCTTGTATATAGTCAATTTTGACAGGAAACCAATAAGGTTGTAGACTCAATTTTGTTTTGTAAAATAACTCAAAGCGGGGCTTCCCTAGCGGCGCAGTGGTTGAGAGTCCGCTTGCCAGTGCAAGGGACACAGGTTCGTGCCCCGGTCCGGGAATGCGTGTCCGGAGCCTGTGCTCTGCAACGGGAGAGGCCACAACAGTGAGAGGCCCGCGTATTGCAAAAAAAAAAACGCTCAAAGCTTTTTATATTAATGGTAGAATTGTTTTATGAATATCTCTAGCTATTAGTAAACATGTTTATTAGGGATTTTAAACATAGTAAACATGTTTATTAGGGATTTTTAAAATCCTCCAAATAATTTAAAATACAACTCTCTGCTGTCTTATGTAATTTTATTTGTTCAGCAAGAGTTGAAAAAATTCATTAACTCTAAATAAAGAAAAAAAATAAGTCTGAAACCCTGTTTTCTTATTGTTATGACATAAAAGACAGTGTGAACAGAACAAGGATTTTATTTTTTCATTTAACTATCAACCAATGCACTGTGTGGAATAGTTTATATATTTTTGACCAATAAACTTTCTAACTATAAAAACAATGGATGCTACTTATCTAAGTAACTTAATTTTTCTCATCAATGCAGTATCAGAAAGCATAATAAGACTTCTATATACTGGCCAATGGATAGAAAATGAGGAGAAAACTGAAGTCAGGTTTGTTTGTAATAAAAAGGATGTAAAACCTTTCTCCTCTCACAGAGAAATAGTCCCTTTCTTGCTACCTTTATTCTGTAATAGCACAAAATCAGACCCTCAAATGTTAAAGCTCTTTAATAAGTGAGATGAATCACACCAAGAAAATTGTTTGTCACTTATGAAATAAGGAAAAAAGAAGTGGCGTATTTATTTTGCCTCTTCTTCTCTTGGTATTGGAACCACGAACCTAATACATTTCAAGCAGAAATGGTCTATATGATAGTTGTGGAATTGGGCAAGAACAATGCTTATACTGAGGCCATCAAACATGCATATTATAAGTTCTTATTGGGCAAAACAAATTACAAGGTCCAGATTTATACTCAGGAAATAAAGTGAAAATGGGTATGGAATAATCATTTGAGGGAAGGTCTGTATTCATATTTAAAGAAGTGAGGAAACATCAAGTTCCCTTGATTCCACCTGAGTAAAATCCATCCACTTATCCCTCTCCCCACTGTTGGGCCCTTTTGGGGGCTACTCTGACCTCATGACTGGAGTTTAGGAAGTGCCTCCAAAGGGGTTGCCTTGCCAGAAACCTCCTTCCTTCCATCTTCTATGTTGTACCAAAGGGACCTTCTACAGCTTCATTCTCAACATGTGATTATTCTGAGGAATCCCTGGTGGTCTAACCTCCTTGACACCTATAACAAAACCCTTCTGATCTTACCCCTGCTCACTTTTCTTCTTCTATCAACTGTTCCGTTCTCCTCAGCCTACTCGCTCACTTTTCTCCAGCAATACTAGACAACTTGAATTTTCCCAAAGTATCCTGGGCACATGCAGTGCCCTCAACTTTTGATACCCTTCCCACTCTCTTCTCAGGTTAAATCTCATTTTCTTAAATTTTCTTAAATCCAGTTCACAGATCACATTCTCCAGAAAGGCATCCTTCATTCCCTAAAATGATTGGGTTCTCATTACTCATTATGAGCAGCGACCTATACATACTTCTATCTGCTGCAGAATAATTACCATACCATATTACAGAAGCTTATTTACTCTTCAGTGTCTTCCAATTGACTTGCAATCTGCTTGAGACCAAGAACAAGGGGTGGGGGGAGGCAAAAATTGGGAGACTGGGATTGACATATACACACTACTATACATAAAATAGATAAATATTAAGGACAGACTGTATAGCACAGAGAACTCTACTCAATACTCTGTAATGGCTTGTATGGGAAAAGAGGCTACAAAAGAGTGGATATATGTACATGTATAACTGATTCACTATGCTGTACACCTGAAACTAACACAACATTATAAATCAACTAGACTCCAATAAAAAGAAAAAAGAACAGCAACTTTCTGATCACTGTCCCTCCTAACCCAAGGATTAATATAATAAGTTACAATTAGGGAATGCAAATGTGGCATCAAGCACAGTTCTAAGCCCTTTATGTGCATTAGTCCAATAAATCTCACAACAACCTCTGTGATAGACATATCGTTTGCCCTTTTTTTTCAGATGAGGAAATCAAGAATTGGAGAGGTCAACCAGGGTTGTAGCTATGAGTGATGGAAATGAATTTTGAACACTATGTCATTTGCCCCCAGAACCCATTTTCTTTTCTTTTTTTTTTCCATTTTCAGGGTCCTACTTTATTCAGTATATGATTAAAAAGAAAAGATTTTTTTTTGTTTGTTTTTCAACAAAATGAATCAGTTATACATATACATATGTTCCCATATCTCTTCCCTCTTGCGTCTCCCTCCCTCCCACCCTCCCCATCCCACCCCTCCAGGCGGTCACAAAGCACCTAGCTGATCTCCCTGTGCTATGCGGCTGCTTCCCAGTAGCTATCTACCTTACGTATGGTAGTGTATATATGTCCATGCCTCTCTCTCGTTTTGTCACAGCTTACCCCTCCCCCTCCCCGTATCCTCAAGTCCGTTCTCTAGTAGGTCTGTGTCTTTATTCCTGTCTTACCCCTAGGTTTTTCATGACTTTTTTTTTTCTTAAATTCCATATATAGGTGTTAGCATATGGTATTTGTCTTTCTCTTTCTGACTTACTTCACACTGTATGACAGACTCTAGGTCTATCCACCTCATTACAAATAGTTCAATTTTGTTTCTTTTTATGGCTGAGTAATATTCCATTGTATATATGTGCCACATCTTCTTTATCCATTCATCCGATGATGGACATTTAGGTTGTTTCCATCTCCGGGCTATTGTAAGTAGAGCTGCAATGACCATTTTGGTACATGACTCTTTTTGAATTATGGTTTTCTCAGGGTATATGCCCAGTAGTGGGATTGCTGGGTCATATGGTAGTTCTATTTGTAGTTTTTTAAGGAAACTCCATACTGTTCTCCACAGTGGCTGGATCAATTTACATTCCCACCAACAGTGCAAGAGGGTTCCCTTTCTCCACACCCTCTCCAGCATTTATTGTTTCTAGATTTTTTGATGATGGCCATTCTGACTGGTGTGAGATGATATCTCATTGTAGTTTTGATTTGCATTTCTCTAATGATCAGTGATGTTGAGCATTCTTTCATGTGTTTGTTGGCAGTCCGTATATCTTCTTTAGAGAAATGTCTATTTAGGTCTTCTGCCCTTTTTTGGACTGGGTTGTTTGGTTTTTTGTTATTAAGCTGCATGAGCTGCTTATAAACTTTGGAGATTAATCCTTTGTCAGTTGCTTCATTTGCAAATATTTTCTCCCATTCTGAGGGTTGTCTTTTCGTCTTGTTTATGGTTTCCTTTGCTGTGCAAAAGCTTTGAAGTTTCATTAGGTCCCATTTGTTTATTTTTGTTTTTATTTCCATTTCTCTAGGAGGTGGGTCAAAAAGGATCTTGCTGTGATTTATGTCATAGAATGTCCTGCCTATGTTTTCCTCTAAGAGTTTGATAGAGTCTGGCCTTACATTTAGGTCTTTAATCCATTTGGAGCTTATTTTTGTGTATGGTGCTAGGGAGTGATCTAATCTCATACTTTTACATGCACCTGTCCAGTTTTCCCAGCACCACTTATTGAACAGGCTGTCCTTTCTCCACTGTACATTCCTGCCTCCTTTATCAAAGACAAGGTGACCATATGTGCGTGGGTTTATCTCTGGGCTTTCTATCCTGTTCCACTGATCTATCTTTCTGTTTTTGTGCCAGTACCATACTGTCTTGATTACTGTAGCTTTGTAGTATAGTCTGAAGTCAGGGAGCCTGATTCCTTCAGCTCCGTTTTTTGTTCTCAAGATTGCTTTGGCTATTCGGGGTCTTTTGTGTTTCCATACAAATTGTGAAATTTTCTGTTCTAGTCCCCAGAACCCATTTTCTTAAATGCCACTTTTTTTTTAAGTATTTAACAAAGACTTTATAAATGGATGAGTGAAAGTGTATGTCCTTAGAGTTATCAACACTTGCATTTCCACTTTCAAGACATTCTCAGCTGAGCTGATGATATAACACAAAAAATTGAATGTTTTCAAAACATTGTTATAACCAATTATTACAACTAATGTAACATTGTAATTTGAAACTTAACAAGTTAATATCCTTAAAAGATATTATTTTCTAATAACACAGAGTTACAAATATATTCCCATTATTCTTTGCCTTCAAATATTCATCCCTCTTTTCCTTAGTTTATTTGTCTCTTCATATTTCTCTTTTATCTTTGTATCCTGGGCCATCTCTAACTTGGTTGGAGGGAGCAAAACATAAAAAGCATTAACTCTTTAGGAATAAAGCCATAAAATATCACTGAAACATTTTTATAACATCTAACGAGTGCATATGTAGCCTGGTTAATGGAAAGTCAGCTAAAGAACATAATCACGTACATAATATCTACTGCTAATAATAAACATCTATTGAGTACAAATAGGTGTAAGGCAGCATTCTAAACACTTTGCATATTTATCCTACTTAATTCCCACAAGAACCCTCTACTATCATTAATCCCATCTTAAAGACAAAGAGTACAGAAAGGTCAAATAATTATCCAAAGTCAGTCATATAGTAAGTGGTGAAGTTGGGATTCAAAGCCAGGCAATCTGGCCATATATTATAGGATTATTATAATTTTGAAAATGGAAATAATTTACAGTTTTTCCCAAAAAGGAGGGCAATTTTCAGTGTCCTAAGCATCATATCTGAAAATATAAAGCTAACATTTGTGCCATCCTTTTCCTTTCTTTAACTGTTCTACTCTTACACTGTACTAACTCATTATCACTTTGCTCCCCACAGATAAAGAAAAAATAAAGTTGATTTTTAAACAAATGAGAACTAAGTTATGAAGCCATGTGTCTCTGTAATTTGTAAACCCCAAGATGGTAATATTTTATTGAGTAAAGAGAACACAAATAAAGTATCCATTTTCTTATGTTTTGCTTATTTGGGACCTAGCCTCTGTTCTTTATTCTGATTCCACATTATCACAGAGTTCTCAGTGATACTGTGACAGCTATTTTTTTGGAAAGCCTTATTTAAGCCTCCATCTGAATCAATACAAAGAGAGGATATTTTGATGTCTGCCTAGAATTATGAAAATGCAATCTTGTTTAAAGTAATAGTTCATTTGAAATCACAAGCTAATTGTATTGCTTGATGAACAGTCTCTTAGAATGTACATTTGCCTCTTTGTCTTTGGGCTTATCATTGACTTTATCCTGGCTGCTGCTGTATAGGTCTCTCACTGTCTCTTTGTCCATGTCTGTCTGTCTCTCTCCTTCTCATGTTTTCTTGCTGTTTTGCATTTCTCTCCACCCTTGTCAGTCTGTTTTGAAGTGTTGAAATTAATCTGTTACTTAACATATAGCACATTGCTCATCATAACTTTAAAAATTTGAATTTTAATACCCCAAGTTAAAAAAAAAGTCATTTATTTATAAGGCTTTGTTTAGTCCTTACTTGTAGGGTTGGTGGTATTTGATAATTAGTAATAGTAATGATAATGATAGCAATAATAGCTGCTATTTATGGAGAACTCACTATGCACTAGGCAGGATTTAGTCTAAGCATTTCCCATGTATTAATTCGTTTAATATTAATGAGACCCCTAGGAACTGAATTCTATTATCCTCATTTTATAGTAAGAAACTTGAGCTTCAACTAAGTAAAGTAACTTGCTTGAGGTCACACAAGTAGTAGGTGGTGGAGCCAGGTTCTTAACCCAGACAGCCTTGTATAGAGTCCAAATCTTAGCCGTTATGCTAAAATGACTAGACAAGCTTAGTGATTCAGAATCTTAAGCGTAGCTAGCTTAATCATAGCTAATAAAGAGTGGCTAGCTTAGGCTTGAAATTCAACAAACATGGGTGTGAATCCCCCTTCTTACTAGCTATGTGTTCCTGGACAAGCAACTCACCTTCTCTAAATTTCAGTGTCCTCAGATGGAAATCCACTAAAAACAAAAAAATCACTATCATATACTACATGCCTTATAAATTATTATTAGGCACAGCCATAGAAGAATGTACAGTACTTCCTGATCTACATTCTGTTCACTTTTTAAAGCTGCTTAAAAGCAGGAACCAAATAATACACGTGGCTCTTGACAAATGTCAGATTCAAAAGTAAAATGACCTGTATTGCTCTGTGCCCTCACAGTTTTCTATTGCTCACTCTCTGACCCACTTAGTGAGCCGTGATCTCTGTGCCACTCCAAACCTGGAACAAGTATTGTCCCTGCTCTGGGAAATGTAAAGGGCTGTTGATCAATATGTCAGGTGGCATCCAGACAGGCTCACTGCCAGTCAGGTTCTAGGCCCTAACCTCCTTAGGTAGCTGGGCTCCCATTTCATGGGGACTTGGCCACACCTTGGTGAGCCAATTCCCATAACAAGCATAAGCAGCCACCATACTTACTGGGTACCCCTAAGAGCAGGTAAAAGATAAGAATGATGGAGACACATCCCCTGGCAAAAGGACAAGTCCCTTCAGCCTCCATTTTTTTTTTAACCCTTTGATTGACCTGAACCTAGTAATATGAAAATTATGAGCCTTGCTGCCTTCATATGTTAGCAAAGAAAACAGACGTGCAGTAAGTGGTAGCTTTAACTGTTTCTGTTTCATTGGGGGACTTCTTTTCTTTATGCTCCATGTTTTGACTTAAGAGATTGCCTTTTACCTCCCTGACTTGAAAAGCAAGTTACACACTGATTTTTCTCCCTCGTCACCAGAAACAAGCTAATAAGCCCACTGTTGGTTCTAAGCCAGAAAACATCTAAATTGGGATATCTGTGAAATAGTACCCTGAATCACTTAAATCTTAACAGATAGCCCAAATGAGCTCAATAATACCAAATATCCATCATAAAATCAATACTATTATTCCATCCACAAATGTCTGCATCTCTTGATTTTGTGTTTTTCCTGTTTCCTCAATTTAGAATATGGCAATCTATGGACCTTCTTATCTGCATTGGTAAATACAGAATATTAAATATGTATAATAAGTGAGAATCTGAGTTCTAGAGTCTCAAACTCAGAGCCCATAAGAGTGTTTAGTTTCACTGGCACAACACTTTAGAAGAGCTCTAACGGATGCCTTTAGGAGATGTATGCACTCTCAGGTCACCGCACGAACCATGAGTTCCTCTTTTCTTATAGACTACCCGATCTACTCTCTCATAGTACTTGACTGGTTTGGGTTTTTTTTTAATTAATTTATTTTTATTTTTTATTATTTGAATTTTTATTAGACTATAGTTGATTTACAACGTTGTGTAGTTTCAGGTGTACAGCAAGTAAATCAGTTATACATGCTTTGGAGTTTGCTAAGCCTGAATTAGATGCCCCTAAAAGTATGTAGTACCTCTAAACTGTCTCAGGTATGAAGGGACTTCACTGTGAAAAGATCCTCAGTTAACAAAAAATTTATGGCTACAATTAAAAATGCAATTATTAAGCTTTCATTAATTTAACAAAAGCCCCGCTATCAGAGACACTGCACTCATGCACTGTGAGGCATTCAATGGTCATTGCAGACATAGACTTAGTATTCTACGTAAACCAAGCTTTAGAAAATTAAATCATCTTTAAGCAATATGACTTGTTTTTAGTTGCTTTCAGTAGGTAATAAATGGAAATAATTCAGAAACTTAGCATTTAAAACTAGGTTTGGGTACTTAAATGCTGAAAAATTAGACTGTGCTAGATAGTCAAGTAAGAAAGAAAAGCATGAATCCTGGGAAATCAATGCAGAGATTTTTTTTTGTTGTGAGTGTGAGTAGGAATACAGCAAATAGAGTATTATTAAATGAAATGTTAAACATGACAGTAGTGAGATTCCAGAACCTATAGGATTCCAAAGAAGTCAACAAGGGTACCTTCTTGTTCCTTTTCTATTTTATGTAAGGCTAATGTTTTCTACTGTATCTTTTCATATGTTCATTAAAATTTTCTTACAGTGTCAGATTAAATATATATTCATTCATTAAATATTTGAAAATCCAGAATTAGTTGTGTCTACTGAATGTCAAATTTAATGAAAGATATGTCCATCACCAGTTCGGCATGGCATAAAAGAAAAAGTAATGTCAGGTAGACAAATATTGAAATTTCAACATATAAGTACTGCATTAGGTATTTATACCTTTAAAGTCTATCAATGGCTTTAGTTTTAAAAATATTACAAAGGTATTGAAAGCACAAAACATTAGAAATATAGACTCCACCCCCAAGAAAACCATTGTTAACAATTTGATGCATATGCTTCTAATGTTTCTTATGCTTTTCTAGATATATACTTCTATACAGTGTACAGGATAGTCATTAGTCCTGCTGGACAAATACCTAGACTCTCCAGACTTGTGCATATATCTATAGCTGTAGCATTGTCTATGTGAACTATTTGGTACACTTTGTGACTTTGACATATACGCCTTTGACATATAGATTTCGTAATAACTACATGCCATACAAAAATGTTAAAAAAGAAATCATACCACAACTCAACAGAAATCACAGAAATTTTGTTTCAAACAGAAACCTTGTTTTTAAAACAAAATTAATATACCAAATAATGCATTGGTTTAAATATAAAGCCTTCTTTATTACATAAAGTGTATATAATTTAAAATCAGTATATGAGACATTATTATCTTTGAGATATCTGTGGCATTATCTATTGATAACTCTGAGATATATTCAAGTCCTTCATGTGCAATCATTACCACCCCTAGACCCAGGTGAGGTGGGCCCCTGGACCCCGTACTTTTTAAGGCCTATCTATGACTCCCTGTGATTCTGCACTCCTCAAGTGATAAAGAATATGCAGGGCCAAATGGATGTGCCCACCTGCAGGTTATGGTACCTTTTCTAGACCATTCTCCAGGATATGTAAAACTCTGACATTTCCTGCCCTAATCTTCCTAAGGTTAATCCAGGAACTTGTAGGACTCCTTCCTAGTCCATCTTCCTAAAGGTAGAATATGTGTATCACTAGACCAGAAGGTTGGCCAAGACAGAGCTTTGGGGGCTGGGAAGTAGCATCAAGGGACTTAGAGATAGGATTCATTAGAATCGAAGCATGAGATCCCTTGTGGTGTAGCGTTGAGCTGGGGATAGAAAAGTGATGCCTCAGTCAACAGATGAGAGACCTGCTCTTCAGCCAAGGTCAGACATAGAAACCCAAGGGTTAGAGAATTCTAAATTCAAACCTGGGCTTCTAGGTCATTAGGAAAATGTATTTATCAAGAAGAACATATTTAAGAATTTTACAATTCTTTAATATTTGCTCATGCCTCACAAACTGTTAGGGGTAAGACTATATATGATTAGTACTCTTAACCTCAAAGTAAAACTGTGATAATTAAAATAGAATTTCTTATATAATTGCTAATATAAATTCAATCTGACTGTAAGGACTTTTACCTGTCACTGTTAATTAAAACTGTGCTTTGTCATCTGTGATGATCCACTTATTACAGTAAAAGTCGTTAATTTTTGAACCAATGATAAATTACAAAATGTAATTGCAAGGGCTGTTTTATTTCTAAGGACAGGTAGCAAAATTGCCTTAATATTCAATAATGTGAGGTAATTTCAAGTGTTACCATACCCCTATCTCACAGTCCATTGGGTTTTGTATTGGCAGCAGGCAATGCTGTAATTTTTCAGTTTCTTAATTAGATTTAGCCATTAATTTAACTATTCTATCATACAGGAAAGAGAGTATAACCCTATTTGTGAGTTGATTTTTCTTTCGGTTTTTACTAAACAGTTTCTGATGGATGCATATGGTCATAACATTTACAACTGGAATCTTGTTATCTATTTACCTACTTAAGATTCACATCATTGGAAACACATTGGGAGATGGGGACTCAGCCTTCTTATTTACTTTCTACTGACACAAAAATTCACATCTTATCCCTAATATTTATGATTATAGAAAAATGTACAAAGCACTTATCAAACTATTATTTATTCTTCATTACTACTTTGTGAAGTATACTGTTATTATCTTAATTTCACAGATTAATTAAAATGAAGTGCACAGAAGATGAGGAACATCCCCAAATCACACAGCATGTAAGTGGCAAATTCTCTGACTCCACATCCTATGTTTTTTTTCCAAAACACCGTATTTCTCAAACATCACACCTTTTGTGGCAGACAACGATGGGAACTCATAAGTACACAACACTGACTTATTACCTTCCCCAAATCAATAAATATTGCCAAATCATAAGGTAGCTGTGGAGGATGAAAGATGGGTAAGACATAGTTCCTGCAATCAGGGAGTGTACCTACTAATACTGAAGTTGAGAAATGCCTATGTCAAATTAAAGAGATAAGATAAGTCTAAGTGTCCCAGAGGAGTGCAAGGCACCACAGACGTCCTAAGGAGGGAGATACCATTTCTGACTCTTGCAATCAAAAGAGTTATGACTCAGTAGGGATAGAAGAACATGAGCTCAGTTTCCCAGGATGAATCAAGGTATATAGGGAGAAATCCAAGTTTCTAGATAGATGAAACAGCGTAAGCAGAAGCTAGCGATGGGGAAAAGAAATGTGTGTGTGTGTGTGTGTGTGTGTGTGTGTGTGTATCTTTGTCTATGTCTATAGTCTATATCTATGTCTACATCTGTGTTTACAACTATATCTGTAACTATATCTATAACTATGTCTATATCTATATGATCTATAATCATAGATATCTATAGGGAGATATCCATGTCTACAGGTTTGGTAATGCCTGCTAGATCTGATGGCTGAAAAAAACAATAGTCTACTAATAACAGAGAGCAGCGGATTCAAAAACCAACTGAATATATTTTCACTTATCATAGCAACACAGAACAAAAAAAGATAGTTAAGAACAATGTAAATGAGGGATGTGGAAACCCAAAATTTCATATATCGCTGGTGGGGATGTAAAATAGGATTAACGGCCTGAACACCTTGGAGCCAGCAAATCCAATTCCAGAAACCGATACCCAAGATGTACCTGAACAAGTACTCAAAGACATATGCATACGCACATTTATTATAGTAGAATAGTATGGTAGTGTTATTATTTATAATGGAGAAAATTTGAACAGTCCGAATCTTAATCATATGGAATTTAAAAAATAAATTACAGAACATCTTTTTCTAAAAACTGGTAAATCTACATGTATTAACAAATCATCATTATATCGTTAAGTGAAGAGAGCAACTGATGGAACAGTAAATACAGTATGCCTGCATTTAAGTAGATAAAATATATGTACATATGTATGACAAGTATGGAAAAGTCTATACCAAATCATAAACAATATTTATCTCTGAAAGTAGAACTACAAGGAACTTTCAAGTTCTACTTAACACTAGCACTGTTTGAATACTTGCAAGGAGTAGGTTTAATTATTTTAAGTTTAAATATTATAAGTTGTCATAACTCATAACACATTATTCTCCCCAACCTTACTGCCTTTGAGGGGTAAATTACTCAAAAACTCTCAACCTCTTTTAGAATTTTTTTCTTAATTACGTTTGATCTGAAGACCACAAAACAGCACTACAACAACTAATTTTCATAAATACAAACAAGGTTTTTTTGTGGCCAAAATGTCCAAAGAAGAAAAAGGACAGATAGGTTAGGTTTTCCACTTGATGACAGAATAATTTTTCCATGTTTTTATAACCAAAGAAGTCAGATTATTTCAAATAAAACTTCCTACCTGCTAAAGTTATTCTTGGATTTTCTATTTTCTTCATCTTTTCCATAAAAAGAAATACTCCCTCAATCTCTCATCAATATTTTAATTAGACAAGTACTTATACAACTGTAAACCCCTCTTAGGATTTCAAAGATCTCAGGTATGCTTCAAAGCAACAATATGCATTTTTACCTGTCTGAAATCCATTACCCAAAATGGAATCTACCAGGTAGTGTAAAGGTGTTTTTCTATTTTTTCCTTTACCTTGGGGGGAAGACAAAGAAAGAAAGAGAGAGAGAGAGAGAAGAAAGAAAAAGAAAGAAAGAAAGAAAGAAAGAAAGAAAGAAAGAAAGAAAGAAAGAAAGAAAGAAAGAAAGAAAGAAAGAAAGAAAGAAAGAAAGAAAAAGGAAGGAAGGAAGGAAGGAAGGAAGGAAGGAAGGGGGAGAAAGGGAGGAAGAAACATCTTAGTACCACTGGTTGCTATGACAACATTTTCACAATGACCTATTTCTTTATATCAAAAATGACAGGTCATCCCACTCCCCACCGGTATATTTCACTGTGGCTCCTGAAACTTCACATGACATTCTTCAAAGTTAGCTTCAGGTTTGCCACTAGATTTAGGTCACAAATTTATCTAGTTTTTATTATTTCAGTAAAAAAAAAAATGTTTCCAAAGGATATTAGTTGAAAAATAATATTGATTTTTACATGCATATATCTAAAGCTGTCAGTACCTTTTGGGGGTTGATAATGCCTGACACTGTAGATTTGAGTGAAGATGGCTTGTCAGCCGGGATGGTAAAAAGCCTATGCAAAGTAATTTTCCACTAAAGAAAGTTGTCAAGATTGAGAGTACCCTGACTGTTATTGATTATATGGTAGCAGAAGTAGAGTTGCCTGAGCAACCGGTAACTGGCTAACAAATTGAAGATACAGAGAAGGAAAAGCACTGTTAAGTTCAAGGCACATGCAACAGTACACACATAGAGCTTACTGTCATTTGATGAAAGCTTTTTGGAAAGTGAATACCAACTCTTCATCACTATTTGACAACTCTAAGTAATATGCAGTTTATACAGGCATTTTAATATAGAAACAACAGTGACTTTCATCATCATTAAATTATTAACAGTAATCTCATTGAGTCCTTCTGTGACATGGAGAAGCTCAGTAGGCCAAGTGGCCAAAATGTTTCAGCAAAATTTTCTACCGTAACATGAATTTCTCTCAAAATACTATCCAACTTTGCAACATTTTTGACAATGCCTCTATCGGATCTCACCAGGAAAGTCTCTGACTCATCATATAAATTGAACTCTCAGAAATGAAATGTTGATTGTGACCACTGTTATGAGCACGTTTGAAAAGTGTCCCCATTATTTACCTCACTGAACAACAAATAATTCCCAACTGACTATGGGAAGCAAATAAATTATTTTGGTTGAACAAATCCATACGTCCGAAAAGACTGCAGTCTGACCAACTCTGACCATCATTTTAAACAATGAAACCACCCTGTCATTTTAGAGAATGGTTAAAGACTTGTTCTTCTATGATTGAGAACATAAGCATTGTGGGGACAATGTTGGACATCAGGACACATTCTGCCATGTGCCAGACTTATGTAACATGTTCCTCTTCCTAGCTTATGCCTCCCAATCCAAGCTTTTGCACTGGCTAACAATTACTCTGTGTACTCGCAAGTAACTGAAGCTTTTGCACCTGCTACTGCAGGTAAAAAAAATAAAAAGCAGGCAATAAAAAATATGTGTGTGATTAAAGGAACAGTTCTGCCATAGCCTCTAATTGCTCTCAGGATCTGAATTGGCAAAACCATAAGACATTCAACAAAAGGTTCTATGTAGGTAGGCCTATAAAACCTAATAATTTCTCACAAAGCAGACCATTCCATTTAAAATAAAAGAAAGCTATGAGCAATAAAGACCATGCTATTAACAATTAGTCTTCTGCACACATGATTAGACTTAGAGAGATAAAGAAGCCTCTAAATTTAATGGTGAATCCCATATTTCTGGCAGGGTTCACTATTCTGTGCTAATTATGTTGAAAGACCTTGTGCTACTTAAAAGTACTTAGACTGCAAAGTATGACACCATCTAATGTTAACACTTAACATTTAACTTTGATATTAAAGTGCATTTGAATGTGTGAATTCAGGAGTAATTTTTTTAAAATATCTTACAACCATTTTTAGGAAAGGTTTTAAGCCTTCACCAACTCTAATATTTACTGATATGTATGTAATTCATCATTTCATAGAACTTAAAAAAAAACAAAAAACAGTAGGCAGAGAATCCTATTTTAAGGAGGAATTAAAATGAATCAAAGGATCCACCCAGTAAGTAAAGCCAGTGTAAAAAGGGAGTTTGGAGCAGGAAATCCTATCTGTTGTTTACCAAATACATTTTTAAAAACTTACTTTAAATGATGCAAAAGAAAACAGAATGGATCCACCAGAATCCAGGAAACAAACGCTAATGTGAATTTCTTTGTTAAATAGAATCACATGCCTCTTCTAAGTAGAAAAGACTTGTTCTTTCATATAGCTTTATACTAATTTGGTTGTATAAAGGGTACTTTCCTATTAGCATACAAATGTAACTTCAGTTAATGTAAATGGCAGTTATCTACACACCACAGTTGTACAAAAGATCAAAGGTAAAGTTATTGGTAATGTTTAATGTATAAGTTATTAAAAAGGAACTTAAGAAATATAATGCCAAAAACTTCTAGATTTATAAAGCAAACAGAGGAAACACTATCTTTGCCATTAGAATGGGATGGTCAGAGAAGATCTCATTTTCTGTTGGACTGTATTTAATTTGTAAATGTTTACAGTCTTGGGGAAATAAAAGAGAATCCTATTGGCATTCAGATAACATTATTTGAAAAGAAAACCATTTTAATTTTATTTCTGAATACGCAGAATAGGAAAACAAGTAAAAACAGTTTTAAAGCCACAGGGAAGCAGAGGAGTCTTTTTCCCCCCCCCCCTTAACTGCACAATAGTTAGTGTCTCCATAGAAACTGATGGTAACGCAGTAAAGTGTCATCAGCAAACCTGGGCTTCTAAAATATACACAAGTATGTTTCCAAAGATATTGAAAAACACATATATCCATCCTTCCCCAAAGTAACAGGTGATTATGAAATCTCTACAGGGCAAGAACAACAGCTCAAAATTATGGTGGTCTCTTGGTGAAACTAAATTCTTTTTTGGTTATCATCTTATTCAAAGACCATATAGATTATGGAAAAAATTCCTTGCATATTGTGATTGAAGGCTTCTTTGCAGAATCTTCCTCCTTGCAAGTTATTTATTAATTATAATTGTTTATGTCTGCCTTCCTAACTAACAGAAACCAAGAGGGCAGGGGCCATGGCTAATCAGTTCATGACTGTCTGCCTAGTCTTGAATTCAGTAGGACATGTATAAATTCTTGTTCTGAAGTGACCTCTCCCCAGCCCTATGCCCTCACCGTCACACTCATTTTTACCCCTGTTCCTTATCACAACATATGAAAACACTTCTTAAGCACTGACCTTTTGTAAGCAAATGTTTTCATATCATGAAACGGAGGCAGCTGAAGAGAAATTACATATCAGTAGTCTAAGAGTCTTATGTAGCCCCAAAGTTACTCTGCACTGTAACTAGCTGTGTTACCTTGAGCAGATCATTTATCTCCTCTGGCTTTAAGTACTCAAGTGCAATAGGCTTATATCACTAAGATATATTCTAGCTCTGTTATTTGAAAAGAACTAAGAGCATGGCTCAGGGTCGTGTCTGAATCACTCTATTCTAATTTAAACCTCAATCTATATTCTAAAGTTGAAAAGTCAGATTAACAACTGTCTATTAGTTTCTTGTTAACAAATTTCCACAAATTTTACTGATTTTAAAATGCCAGAAATTTATTATCTGACAGTTCCAGAGGTCAGAAGTCCAAAATCAGATTCACTAGGCTAAGTTAAGGTGTCAGCAGGGCTGCATTATTTCTGGAGGTTCTAGGGGAATTGCTTCCTTGCCCTCTCCAGCTTCTAGCAGCTACCCTCTTTCCTGGCTCAAGTCTGCATCACTCTGCTTTCAATTTACTTCCTCACCTCTCCTCTAACCTTAACTCTCCTGCCTCCCTCTTATAAGGGCACTTGTGATTACATTGGGTCCATGCAGATAATCCAGCATAATTGCCCCACCTCAAGGTATTTAACTTAATTATATCTGCATGTAAGCTTTTATATATAGAATGAATAAACAACAAGGTCCCACTGTATATAGCACAGAGAACTATATTCAATATCTTATGATAAACCAAAATGGAAAAGAATATAAAAAAGGAATGTATAGATGTATAATTGAACCACTTTGCTGTACAGCAGTAATTAACACAACACTGTAAATCAACTATACTTCAATAAAAAATAAATAAGTTACATCTGCAAAGTTCCTTTTGCCATATAACGTAACATATTCATAGACTCAGATTAGAACATGGACATCCTTCGGTGGGGGGGTGGCATTTTTCTGACTATATGCTTCAGAAAATCTTCAGATAAACTTTAATGGGATTTTCTGGCACCTTTGTGAAGTCTAGGTTTTAAGATTTCTATTAGCCACTCCCAAATACACACATTAGCACTCTATTCTGGCTTCTTGATCATTGGCTTGCCCTGCCATATATCAGTCATAGCTTCTATAGAAAAATCTTTTGCATGCAAAAGATAAATGTGGCAGAAATCTTTGGAGACTGGGTTAGATTCAGGTAATAGCTAAACACCAAAAACACAAGTTTCTGCCTAAAAATGATGCATCAGAGAGGAAAAACAGGCATTTTGTTATGTACAGATGCTATGAAAACTCAATGAAAATATGATAGAAATTCTCCATTCAACACCAGAAACTCACTGTGAAAACATAAACCACTACTGCCCAGCTTCCTTCATAGAGTCTTAATGATGGTGGAATTTATTTGTTTCTACTTGTAGAGTACAAAGTACATTATAGTAATATGGAGGTTTGGGTATATCTTTTCTCACCTTGAGAAAGTCACTAACTAGGATTCACATCTATAACAAGGCAGTTTTCCATAAGATTTAATTAAAATGAACTAATCTGGTCCTTTTGATTAATTTTTAAATTATCTTGTATTTTTCTGAGAAACAGAACATTATAAGACATAAGGAAATAGAGCGCTTCTGCAGTAGTGATTAACATGAGTGCATTTACAAGAATTTTTGTAGATATACAACTAACAATAATATTCTAGTATATTTCCCAGGAGCCTGTGGTTTTCAGCATTTCAGAATACATTTCATTTTGCTGATTTACTCCATTGCTCATATCTTACCAAGTTATTTCCCAAAAGATGAATAACTAGCTATGCAGGGTCTCATCGTTTGGATGGGAATAATGTAAATTTGCTCAGTTTGGTAGGTGAATTAGCTCTTTTTAGCCACAAAGGTCCACTTAATAAATTGCACTCCAGTGCACTAAATGGTACCTCTGTGACCAGCAAAATTCTTTTTTCTTTTTCTTTTCTTATCATCCTCTAACCTTCCAATAGTAGGTAATTTTCTCCCCACTGGTAGGAGAAGAGAGCTCATTATTTGTGAGGCAATTTACAATGTCTCTATTATCCAGTCCCCCCCAAATTACCTGCTGCTACTCCTATACCTTTCTACATTATTCTTTCCTCCAAACCTTAGGACATAAAATGCTCTCGATCATATTATAATTCCCATTTTCAAGACTGAAAAACAAGTCAAGGTCACAGAGGCTATGATGACAGTATTGGAGACGAGGACTCAGGCCTGTGACTTTAAACCGCCCATTCTGTTGCTTAGCTCACTGACACAGGAAGCTTACATTTATATTCACTGCAAGAGCAACTTATTTCAAATAATCCATGAGAAAGCAGAACAGTTTTTGCTTCTGGCCTGGAAAAATCAGGCCATCTGGCTGCCCTCATGACACATATGAATCAGAATATCAGGCTGGAAATTTAGGTCAAAGCAAACAAAGAAGAAAAGAGCTTCACAAGAGTAGACTAACATATTTAATATCAGGCTGATTTTGGATTTTTCCTAAAATTTATAGATGTATGTTTTTAACTGTATTGGTGACATTTAGTTTGGATTCCTTTATCTTATATTCATGCTTGGTAAATCATCATGAAATTTGGGCTCTGAAATGGAAAAATAGATAAAGTGGATAGAACACAGAATAAAATTAAGATGAAGGTGGTACTTACATTTTAAATCTCTCCTTCAAGTAAAAAAAAAAATGCTTATTCATATTCAAGGAAATAAAAACCAAATAAAAATAGGATACATTACGAAAATCAACAATCAAGTTGCTGAAAATATCTATGTATGCACAGCTATATAATGCACAAATTGTCATTAAGTTTTAAATCAGAGTCATACAAACATTTGTCTTTGAGGTAAGGCTTTGTAAGGTGTTTTTTAAATGAGGCATCCCATAATTTTAAGGCCATGCCCTGTTTTTGAAAGGGAAATGTAATTTAGTATCCATATTATTATCAATTTTGATTACAACTATGAATGCAAGGAGAAAGGCTAGAAGGGTGCATATAACAACTAAAATAAAAACAGTTATCTTACAGGTTACAGGAGTGAGGTCATATGTGCTTCACAAATTATGTAATGATATTAATTCAAACAGAAGAAAATTTAGATTAATTTTAGATTAACCCCCTTCAATTAATTATAAGAAACACTGTGACAAGTGATATAGTAACTCATACTATTATTAAAACAAATGAGGTAATTCTACAATACCAGTCAAAGCATATATTTGTCAGCCTTACTGTATAATTAGTTCATCTAAAATTGTTATTTAGAACTGGCATTTGCCTTACTTTTTTTACACAATACACAATGTGGAAAATTGGGAGAAGTAGGGACAATAAATATATGTCCCTAAGATTGGCTATTGCAAGGATTTAACCATGGTTTATGAGCATGACCAAACAGATTAGTAATCTAAGAAATGGTTTTGCCATGATTAAGAGGTAAATGGTCCTAGTTTTTATTGTTAAGAATTTCAGATATTTTTTCATAATGTAGAAAATTTATCTAGCAAAATATTGCTTTTTGAGGACATATTTCTTTAGTATGTCCCACAGGGCATGGTAAAGAACAAGGTGTAGACTAAGAGCACAGGCTCCGGATGCGCAGGCTCAGCGGCCATGGCTCACGGGCCCAGCCGCTCCACGGCATGTGGGATCTTCCCGGACCGGGGCACGAACCCGTGTCCCCTGCATCGGCAGGCGGACTCTCAACCACTGCGCCACCAGGGAAGCCCCCACTTTAAGGCATTTTGCCATCAGTGGGTGAAGTCTTAACATATCAAAAGGGAGTATTTTGTTGTTCTCCCATTAGAAAGTGCATGGAATAGGTTAGGTTACCAGAATCTATTTAATGGAATAGTTTGAAAGGTTTTTTACTTCTCATCAGTGGAAGAATCAGTATTGAAAAGAACACCTGAACACTGATTTTATTTTCACTGTATATAGAAAAAAAAATCTTCAATTTGATAATTCATTATTGCAATGTGATGCTTTTCTTTTCTGAATTTCCATTTCTTGAGGGGAAAAGAAAATACCACCATTATCTTCAAGTAGCATTTATTGAGTGTCTAATAGTTGCAAAAAAATACAAAGTTCCACAAATCAACAACCTCCTGCAACAAAGCAATGATTCTCCAAAAAGTTTATGGACTGATACACTAAAACATGGAAAAGCAGATAGTGTTTAAATTAGCTAGAGATAAGGTATATTTTTTTCTCACTTCTTAAGCCTTATCTTAATGCTCTTAGGCCACTGGTTACCATTCAATGCACTGCAACACACATTTACAAAATGGCCACAGTAATCTGAAAAATATTAATGTAACAATAAAAGGTGAGTAATTTACTCTCTAATTACAGAGAGGGTCCAGCCTATACGAGAGAATAGGCATGAAAATCAGATTGAAAATCTTTTTCCCTCTCCCTAACAAACAGTATAAACATTTGCATATTGCTCTCAATCTTATTTAAAAATTCCATAAAATCAGACAAGAGATAAAAATGGTCACTAATTCATTTATAATCACCTCTATTATCACTAACCTATATGAAAGCACTGTGTGCAAGATACTTTGCATGCATTATTTATATTTCTCAAAAAAGATCTTATGAGGTAAGCACTATTTATATCTGCATTTTCTTGTTTACCAGATGTAGAAACTGAGGCTTAGAAAGGTAAAATAACTTGCTTGAGGTCACATAGACCTGGAAATCCAGACCCCCAAAATATCCACAAAAAAACAAAGAAAAAATCACTGGTCCACTCCCAGACCTGTGCTTCGCACACAGTGCCACGTTGACTCTCATCAGAGTTCTCTATGGATAGCTATGAAATCTCACTGTAATTAAAATATGTATTTATACATTAGTTAATAAAAGATAGCACAAAAACTGATAATTTAACTTTCCCCATGATCAAAACCAATATGATAATATTACTTCTGATCATATTTTTAAAGTTATATGAGAAGAGTAGCATTGGTAAGTACAGCCAGGGATACTCGGGCCTCCTCTATGGTTATAGTAGACTGTCCACTTTTGGAAGAGTCATATCTTACGATCGTTTTCTTTACAACAAACATGTTCTTATTTGGCAAAACACTCCTATGAAACATATTACTCTGTTAGGTATTTACCCCATAATGTCTGTAGAATTCCTTGCAGGTGAATAATGATCATAATATAATCATGGAAGTATGATTAGACTGCAGAAATTGAGAATTTTTTGTGTATGTGGGGCAACATGTCTATGTGGCTCAAGGAAACAAGTCTAACTGGTGTTAGAAACAAGGAAACAAGTCTAACTGGTGTTCCTTCAATTGTCAATTGGCCATATTTTTAGGTAAAGGAAAGAGAAGAAATGTGAAGGAGAGGAAAGAACTAAGAAGCATAACAAACAGGGTTGTTTGCCCAGCATTTGTCTTCCATTTTCTAGAAACTTCAGTCTACACCCTCCTCATAGACAGTTGCCATATGAATGTTCGCTTTAGCTCAGAATGACTCCATTTGGGGCCACAGATGATTGGTTTAGCAGTGAGTAGACCACTTAACTAACATGGTCAACTCAAAGTCCTTTCCCTAGATTTAAAGAACTAGAGATGAAAAAGAAGGTCTTAGGAGATTACATAGCCATTCTCCCACTATGTCATCAGAGAAGTTAGAGTGTTCAGGGCGGCCCTGAAGTCAAGATACCAAGACAAACAGAAATAAAAGCTAGGGAGAGAATGCTGTCAGTAGTTAAAGCTTTGATTGTAGTTATTTCTGAGGGCCAGTTGCTCCTGTCGCATGCCACTATTTTATTGTTCGCTCTTTCCTTGAAATATATAATGTAATAGATTTCCAGTTTTTGATCAAGTTAGTAGGAACTTAATTTCTTCAGAGGCACCATAAAGTGTCACACATAAATGGCTACCACATATTGAGTGTCTCAACATATGCTAGGCACTGTGACAGACCTTTCACAAACTTTCTCTCTAATGTTCACAGACATCCTATGATAAAGGAATTACTCTCTGCATTTTACAGGTAGAGAGAGAAACTGAGTGAGAGTCAGAGAGTAAATTGCCCAAGATTTTACTGCAAGAGTGAGGAAGACAGAACTGACTTGCAGGTATGCCCCCTATATCCAAACCAGAAAGTCTATGGACTACTCACCAATATCCAATTAAAAGAAACAAACAAAAACAAAAATTTTAGAGGTAGCATACCAGTGTAAATAGCATTGGAAAATAATAGGATCAAAAGATTCAACGCAACGGGAGAGGCCACAACAGTGAGAGGTCCGCATACTGCAAAAAAAAAAAAAAAAGATTCATATATGAGGCCAAGTTTTGCCACTAAAACTTTACCAGTAACTCAGAACAATAAATGGGTGGTAATAAAAGCCCCAGTATGAATGTATCCCATGAGCGGCACTTATTGAGGAGGATTTTGTGAGTCAGTCTGGGAACCTAATCACCATTTCCTACATAAAAATATGTATGTATACTTTTTACTTCCAAGAAATTGACTAACAAGTGAATGTTAGGACACAACTCCTTTGAAACTTGGGGACTGACTGTATTAATACTGTTCAGTTTGATAGAATATTTAAAATTACAGTACTACATTTTCAAAGTACTTTAGGTTTTGAAGGTAAATATTCTTCCCTTTTTCTTCTGAAAAATTAGTGTATTTTGAAATGCATTATTTACTGGCAACTTTATTTGGCCATAAAATGTGTAATACTTTAAAAATTGAGTAATTTTAAAAAATTGGAAGTCCGTGACTACATATAAGTCTCCATATACACGGTTAAAAGTCTCTGGAAAAGTGTCATATAACAAAGCTAAAGAGTCTCAATATCATTACAAAAAAGGAGGACAAATAAAGATATAGGTAGAAATTTATTAGTAGAATCTGATAAACCTGCAAATTTTCAACAGCTCAACTATCTGTCTACACTTCAGTGAAGGGCTGGCAGCAGAATATATTTCTATTTTCCACCTTTGGAATTCATTTCTTGTTAATACTCTTTGGAGCAGCTGGTTGTACGAATGCTGCAAGTGTGTTCTGTCACAGTCAATAAAAGGCAACACAAAATTGCACATGAGAGTAACCTTCCAATCAGGAGCATTGCATACATATGCTGAGGGTCCTAGCTTAATAATCTTACTTTTCAATTTACAATCAAGGCAGAAATCCATCAGGCAAGTAATATTTTCAATGATGCCTATGCAACAATGGCAGGCTTTCAATCTGGATACCAGAAACTAGGCACAAAAGCATGTCTTATTTATCCAACCATATACTCTGACAGACAAACAAGAGCTTGTGCAATGCTGCTTCTTTTTGTAGCACAAGACAATGTAATAACAAAATATGCGTTGTTGAATCAATTCATATCTTGATATCGTTGAAGCCCTCGATCATGCACCCCTCAATGTGTCCCAATGCACCAAACACACTGAGACACTAAATAGGACCTCGTCATTATTGTTCACAAGCTTTCAGCACACCACTTGCCCCTCAAGCGTCCAACTCATTTTCAGGTTGCTTAGCACCTCTACATTATGTTTAGCTTTATTTGGTGGTTCATCTTGCCCTATTTTGTCCTACCCTAACCACAATGAATCACTGACTTAAACATATAGAAAAATAGGTATAATTGATAATTGATATTATTTAATTTAGAGCACAAAGAGAAAAACCCCTGAGTTTTACACTTTTAACCAGTAGCAACCAATATATGTCCCACAAAATTACTAATAGTGTTGGTCAATTTCACAGCACTCTCTGTTTATATATATAAGGATACAGTTTCCTCTGGACTTTCGCCATGCTTTTCAAGAACTATTATTTTCCTGTGTCTTCATATCGCTGTCAGTGTGTTGCCCTTAAAGTGTGTGCTTCTTTTTTTTTTTTTTTTTGGTACGCGGGACTCTCACTGTTGTGGCCTCTCCCGTTGCGGAGCACAGGCTCCGGACGCGTAGGCTCAACGGCCATGGCTCACGGGCCCAGCCGCTCCGCGGCATGTGGGATCTTCCCGGACCGGGGCACGAACCCGTGTCCCCTGCATCGGCAGGCGGACTCTCAACCACTGCGCCACCAGGGAAGCCCCAAAGTGTGTGCTTTTATGCTTTCTTTATAAATTTCATTCTGCGGCATGGATTAAATTAAGATCTCTTATATTAAGAGTTTTCTAATCACTTTTTCTTTTTCTCCAATGCAGTATCTCCAATTCCCCCTGAAAATATTTGCTCTGGATATCTGGAGACCCAAAATAAAGCCCAAGAAAAAACCTTTTTTTGGTAAATTCACTTCTTTTTTCATCTTTCTAACCACAATTTCTTGTTTTCCTTTTGTTCATTATTTTCCATGTTTTCAACCCCAAATATTAGTTATCTGCGATTCTGTCCTACAGCCAGTATTAGAGAGAAAAAATTCTTTAATTCATGCTACTAAATTCAGGAGAATAAAGGCTAATATGAATTAAAGTTCTAATAAAACACAAGTATAACCAGGTTGTTAAAGCGATGCTTACAGAAATTCTCTTCAATAAATGGATCATTTAACTTATAAATACCATATCAATATTTAGGTAACTTTTTATGTAGTGTTTGAAGTATTGGTAAAGTTTGAACTCATGGTTTAGAATCTCTACAAAATGTTATTTTCTAATTACAGTCTTAATATTTCTGGAAAACCCTTTGACATATATCAGAGAGCTCAATCTAAAATACTGCAACCTGAAATTGGGCCTGCAGATGTTTGTTTTTCTGGCCCAAATGCAAAAGTGTAAGTTGGATTTGAATACATGGTGGGTTATTTATTCTTCACTTTCCTACACGCTCCATTATTCTCCTTTGCTTTTACCTCTGATGCTACCACTCACCTATGCAGGAATTTGCAATAATGGCCCTTGTTTCCTGTAGTTGATAGGTAAATTTTATTTCAGTTGCTCCTTGAAATTTATAGTTAAAACATATTCCCAGTCCTTAATAAGACTGAACTTACAGATGGTTCACTGGTCACCCAAAATATTTCCCCCATATTGCAAGATCCTCAGTATTTCATCTCACTCTACTTTAAGATGTCAAAATTGCTTGCTGTATTATTTTTCCATAAAATTATCTTAGAAAGATTCCTAAGCCAGCTTCTCATAATTCTTACTCTCACTTAGTGTATTCTTGAGGAAATCATGTAACAAAACTCTCCAAGACCACAAATTTGTACCATGTGAAACAGCAAAGATATTTGATTTGATTGACCTGTCCCACTAGTGGAGAAGACAGTTGTGTAATCAGCTCTTTCTGAAATCAGGCACGTACTTTTCACTCTATACAGTAACTGTTAATGGGGAAGTGACCCCTCCTTATTTCTATCAGTGTTCTTTCCGTTGCATTTAACCCTGTTCACAGAGACCATCTTCACAGATGTATTCTGAGTATTAGACGTAATGCAGCTAAAGACTTCAGAGTATCTTGCAAAAAAAGTTAGCTTTTGAGTATAAGGTATTACCATTTTAGTTCATATTAAATTCAAGTAGCTCATCTTTGCCTTCAGGGTTCTGAAGATTTCTGTGCACTTCCAAATCTCAGCTATCAAACACATTTCTAAAATAATATAAAAGTTAAACTAGTACGTTACCAAGGATTTTCAACACCCACTGCAGATATTTGATAAGTCCAATCTTACCTCTGTACTTCAGAGAAATGTGGTTGAAAAGAGTCACAGTTTGCATTTATATAGTATTCTATATTTTCAAAGATTGCTTGCTATATTATACAGCAGTCACATGGTATTTGGGCCTCAGAGATATTTATCAGTTAATTCTTATGCCACATATGTAAATATATCATTGCTTTTTAAAAAATAATTGAGTAAAAATGCACTTCTGCCATGCACAGAGGAGTGATATCTGCCAAACAAGGTTTACAGCTTACTTATTTTATACTCGAAAAGACAGTGGCTACCTAAGTAAGTGATGCAATGACATCTACCAGGTTAATATCAGAACAAGTCTTTCTTTAAACACTAGTGGGCTTTAACAAAATGTTGATTTCAAATAAGAATTTCTTATCTCTAGAAACTAAATACAAAGGAAATCATAATGATGCCAGTTTTTTCTAAAGATGCCAGATTTGACATAATAATCAGTACACTGAATTTATTTGTACATTGAATTTTACTTACTAATTATTGCTACCAGAAAAATAAATCTTCTACTAATTTCTGATATATTAAATCCACAGTACGCAAGATATATGTACCTAAGAGCAATGAAATTAATCTTGTATTGAGTTATAAAAAGATGCATTGTGCTAGACCATCTTGGCTTTCACATGACTAAAGTCCTTCTGCAGATGGGAATTCAATTTGTCTATTAGTTACCACCTAGAGGCCAATAACTTTTCCAAAACCTTCAACAGTGAAAACATTTCACCTAGAGGAAATATTTGTTGCTGCTGCTTAATTTTATTTTCTTTTTGAGACAGATCAATATCATTCAGAACCAGGTATGGTGAACCTAGCATATGATCAGTCTAAAACACCACCGAGGGTCAAAAGTGTGATACAAACCATTGGTACTGATTCCATATTTGATCCCAACACAAGCTCTGAAGAGGACTCTAGGTCCCTTCTAACCCTTAAACTTTATTTATTTCTGAGCTGATAACTGGGTCATAGGTTTTTCCAGTGTAACTTAAAGATATGTATTAATCATCCATGCACCTAGATCTATTCTAGAATATAATATACAATACCTTCCTGCAGAGACCTTATTTTCCATTGATGTACACAAGAAACTCTAGACTACTGAATATGACCATAAAATAAAACAAAAATTAAGGGGCTTCCCTGGTGGCGCAGTGGTTGAGAGTCCGCCTGCCGAGGCAGGGGACACGGGTTCGTGCCCCGGTCCGGGAAGATCCCACATGCTGCGGAGCGGCTGGGCCCGTGAGCCATGGCCGCTGAGCCTGCGCGTCCGGAGCCTGTGCTCCACAACGGGAGAGGCCACAACAGTGAGAGGCCCGCGTACCACAAAAAAAAAAAAATTAAGGAGTCAATTATGAATTAAGAAGAAAGAATTAAGAAGGGTGCTAATTTTGTAGTGAATGCAATGGGGTGCAGGTGGGAGAGAGACATTGAGAGAGAGAGAGAAAGAGAGAGAGAGAAGGAGATTACGCACGTTGACTAGAATCATCAGAAAAGCTTCAGAGATGGAGGGCCTGAACAAATCTTTGAAGGAAAATGGGCTAAAGAGAGGTGGGAAGAAAGGAAAAGAAACCTTCCAGATGGGAAAACAGCATGAGCAAAGGACAGGAGTAGGAGTATTCCCTAAATGTTATTTCAAGTTCCCCTTCTCAGAAGCCAACAATGGCTCCCAATTATCCCTTGAATATAATTAAAACTCCTAATCACAGGCTTCAAAGCTTCCACCTCCCCATCCCCTAGATTCTCCAGCTAATACTCCATTCAGGCATATCAACGTATACTCTACACAGAACTTGTCTTCACCCTTTATAACTTCTGCAATTTCTAAAGCTTCTCCTAGGCCACTTTTTCCAAGGCACCACAACTTTTTCAGCCTGTACTTCAAAAACAGTTTAAACTCAAGTTCTTTGTCTTCGGCTCCCTTCACTAAGCACACCTGGTTCTGATCTCCTCATATACAAAATTAGTCACGTATCTATATTTATGCTTCACTGTGCTTTTATTCTTGCATGCATTCAGTGTTGCTGTAAACAGAAGCAGAAACTATGTCCTTCATTAACTAGATTAGATAATGAGGCCCTTGAACCATTTATGTACCAGGAATTTCTATGGAATCTAGAATCATGGGTTTTTATTACACACTTCATGTATTTAGTCACCAAATAATTACCAATAACTGTGAGCAAAGCGCTATATACATTTATAGTATATAGTATTTGGACCACAACATGATTTCAACTCAGTGGGAAACCAAACAGTAATTCAGGCAGTATGTGAAAAATGCCATATGAGGTAATTACAGGAGCTGAGAGCTTATTTCTAGATGTGGTATTCAGAATTAGATTCATGAATAAGGATGTGTCTAAGCTGGAAGAGAATTATGATGCCTAGAAGTGAGAGCATATAACGTTCCAGGAATGAAAAACAAAAAAGCACAAAGGTATGAAATATGTAAGCTATGACGGAGGTGGTGAGCACCCTAGTTTAATTGGAGCAGAGGATATTTTATAGCATAATATTTTATACAAACCAGTCAGACCGACACTCACGCCAGAATCATTATTATTATTATTTTTAAATGTCACCTGTAAAATGGGTTCACTCAGAAAGGATTCTGGAGTTCGGCCTCTACTCCTGACTCTCCCAGTAACTAAGTGATTAATATTTGAAAAGTTCTAAGTCTCAGTTTCTTTAAATATAAACAAAAAATCAGAACCACCCAATATCTTCAAGCCCACCAATATTCCCTGCTTTAACATTCTGTTTACTTTTTTGGTATACTCATTTCAATTTATTTTATTTATATTAATACTTACTTATCTTGTGTCCATTCTCCACAAATAGAATGTGGACTCCATGAGAATAGGGATAAATGTCTACCTCTCTACCACCGTATCTTAAATGCTTAGTTTACTGGGGATATATTTTGAAAATTATCAAAGTGTTTTTTTATCATGAGCAGAGGATTTTTATTGCAGTTCACCCAAAGCACCTAATTGAATGGGGCAAGGTAGAATGGGAAGATCAGGATTTGTTAAAGATAAAATACAAAAAGGAAGAAAAAATGGAGATAAAAGTTAGCTTTTATTTAGTCAATATCTGATTTTTGTGCACATCTAAGCCTTGCAAACGAGGTTCCCGTTATCTTGAGAAATAATTGTCAAAATTAATTAGGCTCCTCCTTTAGGGTAATGAGGGTCAGACCTTGGCAGGGTCAACAGGAAAAGGCCATGGAGCCAAATCCCACTCTCCCCTTTCTGGCCCCAGAGAACACTGGAAAGAAGGAAAGGAAAGTAGAAGAGCCATTTCAGTAGATGCATGTCCTGACTTTCCTAGATTGTCCAAAACATAGGGAGGAGCATCAGGTAAGTGCGAGGAACCTTAAGAGCGGAATGGGTCTTGTACTAGTTGCAAGCTCCACCATGACTCTTATCTAGTCTCTATGACTTGGGGAAGAAGCCAACTCATGTGCTATCCCACATGGTCTTGGAACACAACTAAATTTCATACCCTTAGAAGCATAAGTAGTCAGACAAAGAAAGGCTCTTGGGTAGGTTTTGCTATGTTGCAAGCACTATCTCACATGGTCAAGATATTGAGTTGAGAACCAGCAAACCTGCTGAGTAGTCCACCAGGATAATGTAGAAGAATCCAAAGAAGAGGTTGGAAGTGAATTAGGGCAGAAAACAGGGTCTGACTGTCTTGATGCCAAATGGGGCCAATGCAGCCAGTCAGAGCAGAGTAAGGTCTATCAGAGCAGGACATAAATTGCACTAGTTTCAGATGTCAGTAATTAGTACAAATAATTGGTACACCCACGTGGAATGTGCAGGGACTAAATTTGACAACAGGATGCTGAAATGGAGAAACTCAACTTTTGCCATCGTCTCATACATAACACCCTTCCAAATACTCCTTGACAGTTTTAGGGAGAGAAAAGGCAATAAGAAAAGTTTGTTTCAGAAATTGGCAATTTGTCCGTGAGATTTTGAAGACCACTTTTGAATACTGACTGTAAGGACTGTTTAAAACAGATGTAGAGGAAGGCAAGATTAGTTTTCCTACACATCCAGTTAGAGGGAGAGTTAGACCATGAGACTTGCCTACAATGTCTTTAATAACATAGTGCCTGGCATATGTTTAGTATTCGATAAACAGCCTTATTTTGAGGACTAAAACAATTAAAGGGCTCTCTGAGTGACTATGATTCTTTGATTCCAGTGGATTACTAAGATTAAAAAGAAAATGCAAATGACCTTTTAGTTGTTCTCTGCTTCCCAGCCATGCAGCACTCCGAGGAATACAAAGTCCTAAGAAAACAGTATTGTTTTGGGGGGCCAAAGTTCAAATCCTAATGAGTCATTAACTTTGTCTAAGCTTACTTAAACTTACTACCCCAGGAGAGCACACAAATTAAAAGGATTCCATTGCCTTTTAGGAGCCATTAACAAACCCTTATGTCAGTATTTAAGGAAATTTCCATAATAGAATTGCTAGCATTCATATTTGACTTAACAGTTTACAAGGCATGTTCACATACACTATGTCATGTAGTGTCATTTAAAATTTGAAGAAAAGGGCTTTGAAAAGTCAAGGCACACTCTCACTCAGACTCGGTCTAGGTCCACAACCCAAACAAATACATACATTTCCATGTATGAACTGCAGAATGACCATAAGATCAGGCACTTTAGACACTAACATGTCTTATTATTGCATTCCTTACCATTCTATTTGATTTTAGACCTTTGTTAGAAAATTAATATTTCCTGAAATTTAATTCAGATTTAAAAACTAGTATAGAGCAACAGTTTCCACCTACAGTGGTTGGTGTCCTCTAGCCTGTTTTATGTTTGTTTGTTTTTAATTTGGAAGCCTCTCTCGTTGATTGTTGGACACTACTTGCTAGATATTCTGTTTCTAAGAACAATCCTGTAGAGTGAAGAATTATCCTACATCTCATCTCACACACCTTTCAAACACCTTGCTGGACATATATATATAAAGTAAAAAGACTATATGTAGTTATCTGAGCCCATAATTTGACTCCTTTTTGCTTATCAATATTTAAACATTTTATTTTTGTCACAGTCGAATAGAAATATGAATTCTCCCCAAATACAACTATTTATATAAATCTAGGGAAGTTTGTATTTTCTTTTCCAGAACATTATCAAGAGTCACTTACCATTTTGGAGAATAGGGTGACTGACAGCAGAACTGCTGATGGTGTCTGTGTTTCCAACACAGCTTACCTGTATCTGTCTGCATTTTAGCCATTTTAGCAATTCTATGCATAGGCATAGACATCTGACTACTTCATCTATCTTCTAGTGAAGCCATTCCCATGCATTTACATAATAAAGTACATATTCATTTTAAAATTAGTTTTGAAAAAAGGCATATGTAGGTAGAGAATATTCTCTATTAGCTTCATTTCAGTATAATTAAAGTACATTACAAAAGATTTTATACAAACAAGTTATTGAGTCTGATCATTTTGCAAACCACTGTTTCAGGGGAATCTATCATGGTTCTACAAACATATGGTTAAGTCCCAAATCCGAGGAAAACAACATGATTGTAGATTCCATTTGGAGTTTCTTCGCAACCACAGAAGAACCCAACATACATAGATTAACAATGTCCCAGTGTCACACACTTTCTCACACATGATAACTACTCTTCCTGGACACATGTCACTACACCAAACACATCACACACACCCCTCATGAGTTTCAGGTTCTGATCCTCTCAACCAAGTGAGAAGATTTTTTTTTAATTTTTTTAAATTGGAGTATAATTGCTTTACAATGTTGTGTTAGTTTCTGCTGTACAACGAAGTGAATCAGCTATACGTATACATACATCTCCATATCCCCTCCCTCTTGGACCTCCCTCCCCCCCCACATCCCACCCGTCTAGGTCATCACAGAGCACCAAGCTGAGCTCCCTGTGCTATACAGCAGGTTCCCACTGGCTATCTATTTTACACATGGTAGTGTATATATGTCAATCCTAATCTCCCAATTTGTCCCACCCTCCCTTTCCCCCTCTGTGTCCGCATGTCCATTCTCTACGTCTGCGTCTCTATTCCTGCCCTACAAATAGGTACATCTGTACCATTTTTTTAGATTCCATATATATATGTGTTAATATACAATATTTTTCTCTTTCTGACTTACTTCAACTCTGTATGACAGACTCTAGGTCCAACCACATCTCTACAAATGACCCAATTTTGTTCCTTTTTATGGTGGAGTAATATTCCACTGTATATATGTACCACATTTTCTTTATCCATTCCTCTATTAATGGACATTTATGTTGCGTCCATGTCCTGGCTATTGTAAATAGTGCTGCAATGAACACTGGGGTGCATGTGTCCTTTTGAATTATCATTTTCTCAGGGTATATGCCCAGTAGTGGGATGGTTGGGTCATATGGTAGTTCTATTTTTAGTTTTTTAAGGAACCTCCATAATGTTCTCCATAGTGGCTGTATCAATTTGCATTCCCACCAGCAGTGCTAGAGAGTTGGCTTTTCTCCACACCCTCTCCAGTATTTATTGTTTGTAGATGTTTTTGTTTGTTTGTTTTTGTTTTTGTTTTTGTTTTGTGGTATGCAGACCTCTCACTGTTGTGGCCTCTCCCCTTGCGGAGCACAGGCTCAGGATGTGCAGGCTCAGCAGCCATGGCTCACGGGCCCAGCTGTTCCGCAGCATGTGGGATCTTCCCGGACCGGGGCACGAACCCGTTTCCCCTGCAACAACAGACGGACTCTCAACCACTGCACCATCAGGGAAGCCCTGTTTGTAGATTTTTTGATGATGGCCATTCTTACCTGTGTGAAATGATACCTCACTGTAGTTTTGATTTGCATTTCTCTAATAATTAGTGATGTTGAGCATCTTTTCATGTGCCTCTTGGCCATATGTGTGTCTTCTTTGGAGAACTGTCTATTTAGGTCATCCACCCATTTTTTGATTGGGTTGTTTGCTGTTTTGATATTGAGCTGCATGAGCTGTTTATATATTCTGGAGATTAATCCTTTGCCAGTTGCTTCATTTGCAAATATTTTCTTCTATTCTGAGGGTTGTCTTTTTGTCTTGTTTATGGTTTTCTTTGCTATGCAGAAGCTTTTGTCAAATTACCAATGGCATTTTTCACAGAACTAGAACAAAAAATTTTTAAATTTGTATGGAAACACAAAAGACCCTGAACAGCCAAAGCAATCTTGAGAAAGAAAAATGGAGCTGGAGGAATCAGGCTCCCTGACTTCAGACTATACTACAAAGCTACAGTAATCAGCTGTACAGTATGGTACAGGCACAGTATGGTACAGGCACAAAAACAGGAATATAGATCAATAGTACAGGATAGAAAATGCAGAGGTAAACCCATGTACCTGTGGTCACCTAATCTATGACAACGGAGGCAAGAACATACAATGGAGAAAAGACAGTCTCTTCAATAAGTGGTGCTGGGAAAACTGGACAGCTACATGTAAAAGAATGAAATTAGAACACTACCTAACACCATACACAAAAATAAACTCAAAATGGATTAAAGACCTAAATGTAAGACCAGACACTATAAAACTCTTAGAGGAAAACATGAAAAACACTCTTTGATATAAATCACAGCAAGATTTGTTTTTGACCCACCTCCTCGAGTAATGAAAATAAAACAAAAATACTTAAATGGGAGAAGTTTATTATTTTGATTTTAATTGTGTGATGACACCTGAGGTTTACAAAAAGTAATGATCTGTCCACACCCACTTTAAACCCTCTCTTAAGGCTTGCCTGTTTGATACAGTGTATATAGAAAATCCCAGTCCCTGCTTCAGAGTCACTCAGAATCACCCAACCTTGATTTAGGTTGATTTGCTGAATTTCCTGGATTTGGGTTCTTACCTGACACATTCATCTCCCTTCCCTATCAACACAGAGCTCACCTTCTTGAATCACTGACTTTCAACCTATCTCTGATAATTAGATCCTAATATCCTCCTTTCTTCATGCCTAGCAGCCCATGTTCTATGCAGCAGCTATGGAATAACAATGATACCTAATAACTTAAGGTCTCAAAAACCACATAGCAATATTGTGTGGGTAGGAATCTTGGGAACATTTTTACCATAGTGTTTAGAACACTTCAAATTATTGATGCATTCCAAAACATTAGCACTTAATTTTCTTAAGATATTAGTAACCTCAACCCACATAGCTCATAAAACCTGAGGATATGTCTTATCCATACATAAAAAATGATTCAAATGTGTCCTCTTCTTGTCCACAGAGTTCTTAATGATTTTGTCTCATAATTAGTAATTACCAATATGTTTCATTTTGTGTCTATTGTAATACTGGGAGCAATTTATTTAAATTGATTTTCAACTGGGGCAACTACTGGGTATCCTGTAATTATCTTTTATGTAACACAAACCGTACATTATTAAATGAGTTTCCATTATGAAAGAGAAAGGCCCTTAGATAGTCTAATAATGAAGGCTAACATCACGGTAGGACTCATCTGGCACCATACTGGGGCATAGAGGCTTAAAATGGTGACATAAATTAAGTTCTATCAGTATGAAGTAATATATTATCCTCAACATAAAGAACTTTATTAAAAACAGTAACTTCTGAATCATTAGATGTAGGACAAGGATTATTTACCTTTAAAGCTTCTGGAGTATCATTCCATTGTTCATTTGCTTAAGTTTTAGAATAGCTGAGTTATGGTCTTAGCTGCTATGGCCAGGAAAATACTAAATTGAGATGACTATATAGTCAATTAAACTACATACAACTTTCAGATTTTAAATATCTTCTCCAGGAAATATAAATTCCACATAAATTCTCCGTATATAATTTTAAAACTAACAAAGAAGCAAACAATAACCTGACTCAGTGACCAGCACTTCCAATATGCTCTAAATTGGGTATCACATGAGCTCACAGATCTAATGGGACCATTTCAGCACATTTTAAACATTGAGTTCTTTGGACATCACAAGCATATTTTTCTTTGGCCTAGGTCTTCAAAGTCCAGATGAGAAAAGCTAATGTCCTGTAAGTATGTTAGAGCAATAAACATCGCTTATATCTTATTACTCAGGTACAATTCAGACTTAAACTATGCTGAACACGGCAAGTACACTATGCAGATTCTGATGTTTAACCTCCAAATTTATCCTTGTCAAATATGCTTCATCTACTTTCTGAGCTCAAAGTGAAAATGCACTGAAGGGACATGTCAATTTAGGCAAACCACGTTTCTGGAAATTTGAATATAAATGAAGTCTTTAAATATCAAATTGTATCTTAATTGCACTAGAAAAAAAAAGTTATATTTAAAAGACACTATTGTGTCATCAAAAGCATAGAATTCTTTTGAAAAGTTAATAATCACTCTGAATTATTTTCTGTTTTAGCAGGTTTGAATTTTAACTCACTGAACAAAATAAGGTACTCTTGTTATATATAATTAAGTAATAATAATAATATCTTACATTTGCATATTGTGATAAAAAACAAAAACCACTAGCTTTGGAATCAGCTGCATCTTGGTTAAAATCAAACCCTACAGACAATTACTAACATGTATCCTTAGAGTCTGTTTTTTCATCTGCCAAATGGTGATAATATGCATCTCTTAGGGTTGAAAGGATGATTAAATTTGAAAACATTCACAAAAGCATAATACTTGACATACCCTTCTCAACTTCACAGTTTATCCTGTGCCTTCATCATATACATTATCTTATTTGATCCTATCAACCAAGTGAAGGGAATTACTTGTGTCTTAATTGTATGGACCTGAGGTTAAGTATAAATGATTTGCTCACAGGAAGTGATTAACTTGTAATTAAGTCATTTTTTTTATTACCATGAAAATGGGGAGTGCGAGAAAGAGGATAAGAAAACTATATTTTGTGCTACTGCCTCTAGGTTATCAAATCTAGTCTTTTCTCTAATTCTTTACCTTTTACATGTCTCAGCACTGGTCATCGTTCTGTCACTGGGAGATTCCCCCCATTTGGAGTCAATTTCACATCCTCAATTGTGACAGGCTGAGGAAAGCTTAGTGGGATCTGGGGAAATTTCAACGCTATTTTCCAGAAAGATAATGCCGGCACTCACTAAACATGGTGTTTTCAAACACACAGTGCATGAAGCAGCATTAAATTCATGAGGAGCAGAGGAGGGGGCTGGGAAGGAGAACCTGACATATGCAGGAATGATCATTTCTTCCACTGAGAACACAAGAGGATTAAAATGAAAGAAAAGTGAATCAAATGAAATCTCTGTATTTTAAAAGGAGCAAAAAATAGCTACTTATACATCAGTTATAAACACATGCCAGCTGCATATTAATACTAAATGAAAGAAAGCACATTTAAATTTATTTTTGTAAAACTAACCACAAAAACGCATGCTGTATACAGAATGCCCTATAATGAAAAGCACAGCTTTCATCTCTGTCAATAGTTGCAAGAGCAGCAACTTATACAGGATGACAATTTAATAACAATCTCTAAATATTCTCTCATGATGGAGAAAACTCCTTAAATTACACTGGCTTTGGTGGATTTCTTCAACTAAAGAGATACCTAAGTTTAGGTATGACCCTCAGGTTTCAACATCCATGACATTCTAATATATAATTCATTGACACCTCAGGCAGCAATTTAAAAGATAAGGAATATATTTTGGAAAATCATGGCATATACAGTAATAGCTATTGTTATTGTAGGTGGGCAGAGATAACTTCATAAAGGGAATCACTTAATGAAAAATTTCAGAGTAATGTTAATAATAACAATAGTTATCATTTCTTGAATTCATTATGTCAGAACAATAGTTATCATTTCTTGAATTCATTATGTCAGCCACTATGTGAAGTGGTATATATATACTTTCCCATCTAATTCTTTCAAAACCCTATAAGGTGGATATTACTAGCATTATCACCATTTCAAAAATGAAAAACAGAGCAAAGAGAGTTTAAATGAATTGCCCACAGACAACACTAGTAAATGGCCCAGTCAGGTTCAAATCAGGTCTAACAAACTTCATAGCCTGCTTTCCTACTTAATAGGGCTTACACCGTCTGTCAATTCTTAGTAAGTTCATTTTACAAATCTCAGAATCTGTTATAAATATTGTTAAAAAATAAGGAGGCTGAGTGGGGTAGTTAGATGAATTCCCAAAGAAACATCATCGTAAGTACAGTACTGAGCATTCATTGAGCTCATATGAGCTCTTTACTGAGGGCATTCCACGCCTGCTTATTCAGCTTGACATTCCTGTGAGGTAGGTTGCTGTCAGCATTCCCATTCTCAGTGCAGGAATCTGGTGCAGAGAGCTTAAATAACTTGCCCTGATCATATATCGAATAGGTAGTTACCAGCAGGTTTGAGTCCAGAGCACAAGTGCTTAATCAAGGCATTCAACTGCTTCTTACTCAGGGAGTTCGTCATAAAAACAGTTCGAAAAGACTGTGCAGGTCTCATCCTGAGAGGTAGGGAGTGCAGAGGCACACCTCAAGTACAGCAGCCAGGGAGGGCTGAAGAAGCCAAGGACAGATTCATCACACAGGCTCCAGAGGGCTGACTGTCACAAAAATACCCTCTTACAATTACTGATAACAGCTTGAGCCACAGAAATATATAATTTAGAATGACAGCAAGGAAGCATCAGTGCAAATTCATCCTTGCCTTTAGAAGAGTGAGAACAGCTAAGAGTCAATCATTATCCATCAAAACATCAATCTTCTATTCCTCTTTCATACCCAAACACTGACCATAAAGTCATTTTGTTACCTTGGCTTGGAGAAAACATTTCATGTTTATATTTCCTTACCGTATTAGTGCTCAGCATATAAAACAACCTCTGCTTATCTCATCTTACAGGACAGAAAATGCTACACGTATTTTGAAGAGAGAGTAGTCTGAAGGTATACCAAGTGAACAGTCAATCTTGTCATCATGTATTTGATAGACTAACAAATTTCAAATAAAAAATGTAGCTGAAATCCCTACTGGTAAACATTATTTTCTTGAAAAATACTGCTTTAACATGAGACAAATGGGCAATCTTTAAGATGAATTGTTCTAGCTTTCTTTTTAATGTAGCCTGAAGCAGAAAGAAAGTCTGACCCAATTTCCCATGTCTCAAATTCCAATTCCTAGGCATCAGATTGCTTAATTTGGGTTAGAAAGGGTGCATTTGTTTCAGTTCTTGGTTCAGAACATTCTTTAACCTTATATTATGTATATGATATATATATATATAATGTATATATCATATACATAATATATAAATATATCATATCTAGTAGGTATATTTAATATGTACTATATATTATATATGTATTGTATATATACTTTTAATATATATGTATGTGTGTGTGTATATATATATGTGTATGTGTATGTATATGTGTGTGTGTGTATATATATGTGTATGTGTGTATATGTGTGTGTGTATATATATATATATATATATAAATCAGATCAAAAATGTTCTGCACCAAGATCTGAAACAATTATATATACATATAATTTAATCCCCAAAGTTACTTCAGTTTCCTTACAAATCCCCTAATGACAGAGGCCTAAATGGATTGTCAACCAACTTCCTCTCCTTCAATTATTTGCCCTTAACACATTTCAAATTCACGCTGGAATACCATTATTGTCATAAAATGGTATTACTGAGAAAGCACAGGGACCATGCATGACCTTGATCCATCTTGCCGCCTGACATTCAGAGAATTAGAATTTAAAATGAATTTAGTTGTTTAGAATTTTTAAAATTTACCACCTCCATAACATAGAGAACCGTGTTCTAAAAACTAATGATTTAACTAATATTTTAAATTAATCAAAAGATTACATTATTGACCTTTCCACCTTTGCTTTTTATTACTTTTAGGCATTTCTAAAACTATGACAGTGGTGATTCATATTAAAAGTATATCTCTGATTACCCCTAAAATGGCATCTCCTTTTTCAAATAAATGCTAAGTTACTATTCGACAAATGACTTTATCAGTAAGCAATATAAAAGTAAAATTTCTAAGAAACCTGCAGTATATTCACATAAATTAGCACAAAACTCATACCCCTGCTAAGGAAAAAAAAAATAACTTTAAAAGACAGGATAAAAGCTTTCCAACCTCATCTTCTTTTCACTGTAGCCTCAAAATATTTGCTATTCTGAAATATTTCCCTCCAACTTCTTCCTCTTTTCTCCTCCAGTGAAAATCCTATACACCTCCCAAGTATTAGTCCAATATTTTATCTTTTGTAGAACATTCCCTGACTTCCCCCAATCATAATTAATTGTTCCTTCAGCAGGCACTTTCCAAAGAACTTTTATCATAGAACAGGCCATATTCTTTAGAACATGGAGTTGGTTTCCATGACTCAGTCATCCATGGTCAGCATCTGGTGATAGTACTCATGCAGTTGGTTTCTCATCAGACACAGGGGTTACCTCAGGCATTGTCCTGGCTTCTGGCTTCAATTTTAAGAATATTATTAATGCATTCTTGAAAAAGTCCTTTCTCCTACAGGCCAAAATATTTTACTATACTATACTTCACTCCTCACTCTAATCATTTCTTTTACTGATCTTCAAATCAATCCCCTATATTCACAGAAAAAAATAACTTGGCTTACAATCTCCCTCTGCAGTCTAACTCATGTAATGATTTTGAGTGATTTCAGTACATGTATCCAATTTCCTAGCTTCTCAGTTTTTTGATCTCTTCTTTTATAATAAAATTTATCCCCAAATAATTTCAGCAACCCATTCATATAACCTTAATCTATAGAGTACCATATGACTCAGAATTCTTCTACCTGTAAAATCTTTAAACTATTTTCAGCTCTTTCATTCCCTTATTCTTTCTGAAATCCTGGGACCTCTAAGTCCTTGATCTGTGTATTTTCTGCTGATCTACCAGTTTCTCCCTGTACTTATTCATTTTTACCAGCCCTAGTGAATCACATTTTTCTCTCACAAAAAACCTCAGGCAACTCATCCACTTGTCCTTCATCAACCTTAGGTTGCTTCTAAAATCTAATTGTACATTTTTAACATCTAGACTGCATAACATTGCAGAATGGAATTCTTTGTACTGACAGGCTGGGTCAGTACTAATTGATGGTCTCCAGAGTATTCTCAAACTCAGCAACATAGCTACACCAAATTTATTTAATTCTCAACAAAACCCTGCTCCACTAACTATATTCTCTATATCAGTTCATGGAACCACCCAGCTTTTACAGACTCTTCAACACCAACATGTTACAGAGCAACACATTCTTCTAAATATCTCTAAAATCTGGCCCTCTTTTCAATTCCTATTGAATTGACCCCTGTATTTCTCACCTAGATTACATTCGTGGCCCCCTAACCAGTATTCTGCTTCCAGGGCTTTTGTTTTGTTTAATCCTTTTTCCATGCGGTTGCCAAAGTGATCATTTCGAAATTTTTATCTGATCATGTCACTCTCCTGATAAAAAACTAGCTCGTGAATGGTTTTCATTACCACCAACATGAAGACTAAACTCTTTGGCTACTGTACAAGTTCCTTTAAAATCTGGCCCCAGTGTACCTCTCTAAGCCTCTTCTTCAGCCACTCCTCAACTTTTTACTCTGTAGTTATTATAACAACAATGAACTATCACAGCACCCTTGAAACCTCAGGGCATGAATCTTTCTCTTTGGAATGACCCGAGATGTGTCTATCTGATAATTCCTACTACTCCTTCAATTCATAGTCAAGCACCATCTCTTTTGTGAAGCCTGCCCTAGTTTCCCCATGGCTTCATAATAAGTAGGCAACGATAAGCTCTCCTTTCTTTGTACGAGCAATATGGCCTTTTCTTTTACCTCTAATGCTAATTACTCTATGGAGTTCTTATTTCTTACATATCCCTTCCACCAATCTATAAGTTCCTTAAGAGCAGGAATCATGTCACATTCATCTTAGTGTTTCCAGTATGTAGAACAAGTACTGATAAATAGTAGACATTTACTATATGTTTGTTGTATGACTACATCAGAGACACTGTGAGAATGAACTGCTCTTGTCACATTAAAGGCCTGTGGGCACTCAGGTTGACTAGATGTATTGCATTTCAATTCAGAAACTGTTTCAACAGCTTAAATCATAACTGCTTCCACATACATATAGCAAGATAAGGGACAAACTGAGGAAACTGCACATATCCCAGTGACAGAATTGAACATAAATTTTAAACATTACAGCAGAAATTATAGATAACTGAAAATTAAATTATATTTTACTGGGGCTTTTTTTTTTTTTTTTTTCCTGAAAATAGCCACTTGATGTCACAGAATAAACAGGGCTCTGGAGTCAGCCATCAAATTTAATCCCACCTCAAGTATTTTTGTATCTCTTTCAATCAATTACTTAATGTTTCCAAAGTTTAGTTTCTATACCTACCAAATGTGTACATTAGTACACAATGAAGGGATGATTATTAGGAAGATTATATGAGTGGTTAGCACACAGTGTCTGGTTGATCGTGAGATGGTTCATTTATAGTAGTTTCTTTTTGTCCCATGGATGTAAGTATTTAGATATTTACATCTCTATTTCTATCTATGTTAAAATATTTTTAAGAATACACGTTCAGAATACATAAGCTTCATATATTGGTTATACAGTTATCAAGTCTATATGGTGGTCTCTGAACAACAATATTTCTGTCTATCTGTAAAGAAACTGTTCTAGTTCAAAAAAATTGTTGCTAAGGAAGTCAAAATCAAATTCTCTCCAAAACAGTTTAAAGGCAACTTGAAGACCTTAAATGATAAATTTATTAATATGTTATGAGGAATGAAAATGAAGCAATAAAAGCAGACAAAAGAGATATGAAATGCATAGAATTACATGCAAGAAGAGCTTAAATTTCGTACACTTTCTGGACTAGACTGGATGTCAGAAATATATTCCAACATCTAGCTCCAAGCAGATGTAAAATGGAACTATTTTTAGGTCTGGTAAAAGACAAAATTCTCTAATAATTGGCTGGCTTCCTATTTGTATCCTCAGGTGTGAATCTTGGTCTCCAGATCACCCTTCTGGCCCCGATGATAGGCATTTTTCATTCCATACCTGTTTGGACATCTGTATATCCTGCCCTGGTCCCTCAACAAAGCACTTGTCTGATGGCTTTAGAAATATTCTTTCTCTGCGTCTCAGGTCCTTCAGTTCCAATTCTGTAGCCTTCTCCTTCCCTGGAAATTTAATATGCTCTGGGCAGTTATACATGCTATTTTACCCTTTTTCTCCTCACCATTCACTTTTATATTATTTCAACACACATTAATTAAGATCACTATTTGCATGGTATTATGCCCACAGTAAAAGAAGAAGAGATTTTAAAAAAATGAAGAATTGGCCCACAATCCTAGGACTCAATGTCTAGACAGAGGAGAACATGAAAACAAATAATGAAAAGAAAGTATGAAAAATTGCTTTGTTTGGAGTATATTGAGATGTGCAGTGGAAATTTAGGCATTCTTAAGTCTAAGGATGGATATTTACTCAACATCTCCAGTATGTAGCAACTATATGTTCACAACAAAACTATCATTTGTATTAAATGTATTTTCTGACATATAAATGTTCATGAACAGTACACCAAAGGTATACACATAAAATCAATTATACATTTAACATAGTACCTTTATTAGGAAAAAACCCTAAAATTTCATTTTATCTAGAAAAGATAGCCTGTGTATTCTCTCTTTTATCAGTTATTGGGGGCTAAATGGCCACTGTCAGGGCCTAAGGAGGGTGGACTGGCTAAAATTCTTTACATGGCATTTGCACTTATTTGAAATATAGCAGGGCTCTGGCCCTATTACCAGGCCTTGTTTTTTTTTCCAGTTTTCCATCTGGACCCTGTTAACATCCAGTCCTGTTGGTCTGCCCGTTAGCCTGCTCAGATTTTACAATCTGTCCAAGGCATCACTACCCCACCTCTCTGACCGTTCAGAAAGCAGGAAAGATTAGCAAGCCCCAAAGTTTGCTGAAGGTTTCCCTTTCTGCACTCCCTTTCCTACCTTTTTAAAATTAAACTTCTTATTTTAGACAATTGTAGGTTCACATACAGTTGAAAGAAATATTGCAGAGAGATCCCCTGTACTCTTTGCCCAGTTTCCTTAATGGTAACATCTTACAAAACTTTAATACAATATCACAACCAGGATATCAACATTGATGCAATCCACTGACGTTACTCAGATTTCCACAGTTTACTTGTACTTCTGTGTGTATGTATGTGTATATGTATGTATGTGTATATGTATGTGTGTATATGTACATGTGTATATGTGGGTGGTGTCAGTGTGTGTGTGTAGTTCTGTGCACTTTTATCACTTGTACAGTTTCATGTATCCACCACCAGAGTCAAGAAACAGAAAGATACATGCACCCCAATGTTCACTGCAGCACTATTCACAATAGCCAAGACATGTAAGCAACCGATGTTCATCGACAGATGAATGGATAAAGAAGATGCTGTACATATATACAATGGAATATTACTCAGCCATAAAGAAGAATGAAATAATGCCATTTGCGGCAACATGGATGGACCTAGAGATTACCATACTAAGTGAATTAAATCAGACAGAGAAAGACAAATATGTTATCACTCATATGTGGAATCCAATTTTTAAAAAATGATACAAATGAACTTATTTACAAAAAGGAACAGTCTAACAGATATTGAAAACACACTTATGGTTACCAAAGGGGAACTGTTGGGGGAAGGGTAAATCAGGAGCTTGGGATGAACATATACACACTACGATATAAAAGATAGATAACCAACAAGGACCTACTGTATAGCACAGGGAACTCTACTCAATATTCTGTGATAACCTATAAGAGAAAAGAATCTAAAAAAGAATAAATATATGTATGTGTATACATACAAAGTGTATGAATCACTTTGCTGTACACCTGAAACCACAACATTGTAAACCAGCTGCAGGCCAATCAAATTAAACTTTAAATAAATAAAGTAATAATTGTGTAAAAAAAAAAAAAGAAACAGAACAATTTTATCACCACAAAGATCCCTAGTATTATTCTTTTGTAAAGACATCCACTTCCGTCTTGCCCCTTTCCACATACACTCCCTCCTAACCCCTAGCAACCATTAATCTGTTCCCCATTTCTACAATTTTGTCATTTCAAGAATGTTATATAAACAGAATCACATAGTACATAATCTTTTGGGATTGGCTTTTTGTTTTTTTCACTCAGCATTATTCTCTTGAGGTTCATCCAAGTTGTTTAGTGTATCAACAAGTCATTATTTTTTTATTGCTGAGTAGTATGCCATGGTACCATTGCTACATCTTTTATCACACTGCATTTAAAAATGGCATGATAAAAGAGATGGGGTTTTGCATCAAGCAAGCATGGGTTTAATCCCGAGCTATATAACCTTATACAAGTTACTTAACCTTATTTTTCATGTATAAACCAACCTCGAATGTTTTTTAGAACATGAAATTATATATTTACAAAACATCTAGCTTGGTTCCTGGCATCAATAAATGATAGTTAATAAAGTATTAGCAGACACCAAGAATAAAAGAATTGGTTAAAACTATTGGGTAGGGCTTCCCTGGTGGCGCAGTGGTTGAGAGTCCGCCTGCCGATGCAGGGGACACGGGTTCGTGCCCCGGTCCGGGAAGATCCCACATCCTGCGGTGCGGCTGGACCCGTGAGCCATGGCCACTGAGCCTGCGCGTCCGGAGCCTGTTGCTGCGCAACGGGAGAGGCCACAACAGTGAGAGGCCCGAGTACCGCAAAAAAAAAAACCAAAAAACAAACAAACAAACAAAAAAACTATTGGGTAATGTGATACTTCCCCTACTTACAACTGCTTTTTTCTCATTTACTTGTAGTTTGATTTTCAGATTACTTCTGCTATGTACGGACTTCTCAGTTGTTTTTGTTTTTGTTGTTGTTCTAATAAATTGCTCAGTTTACTTCTGCTACCTGAAGCTCCTAAACATATTAATATGATCAGGTCTGGATATTGAGCTGGCTGGTCAATTGAGAAATGTATGTGCAATGAAATGAGCCTGGGATACCGGCATTTTGAAAATCAACTACTTTGAAGACCAAAAAGAACAAAAAAAGCATATTCTATTGACATTCATCCATATTTGTGTAAAAAGATTTCATTAAAAAAGATCCACATAGATTTCAGTATAATCATTTCCAAATATTTAATCAACAAAGATTTCTTTTTTATTGCTTCACTCCTTCTTTATACTAAATCCAAAGCTTCATATTTTTAAAGACTAACAAATACCATTTATTAATAATCAATGCATTTTATAAATTAAAAGGATATATCTGTCAATCAAAACTCCTGGTCAGCTTGGGGAGAATAATGTTACCTTGCTGGTTGATGGATATGAGTAAAAAACAAAGAAATGTAGTGAACCTGAATAACCTCATCATGCAAAAAACATGAAAAGAGTTAGATTTTTTGTAACAATAAAAATAGATCTCAGGGTCCTATTACTGCCATTACAGATACCTGGGGACAGAAAACTTTGCCTAATTTGGATCACTTCCTCTAAGTCTATGAACTTATGTCTTATGCCAACTAAGACTCTCTAAATTCTTTTACCATGTCTTATTTACATAATTTCAGAAAAAAACTAACTTCAGGAAAGGTCTTTGCAATGGAAATTTTTAAAGCTACCCTAATAATTACTGTGATTCAACCCTTAATTTACTATTGTCCTAAAAACTCCCCAGTACTGGTTTCTTATACAGATACCATTTTTGAAAGGATAGTCTTTTATATCTTTAACAAATTTTCCTACAGCTTTGAATAATGTGTTCAAACTTTACCACATTTTTTCCCCTACAGGGCTTCCTCTTCAGCCCAAGATAAACCAAAGCTATTAAGTGCACAGACTTTGAAGTCATCCAAACATTGGCTCAAATCTTAGCTTTTCCAGTTAAGGCCTGGTGACCTAGGTAAGTTATTTAAACTCTCTAAGCCTTGGTTTCCTCATCTGTAAAACTGAGATAATAATGTGAATGCTTAACGTTTGGTATGCAATAAGGGCTCAATAAATATGCTTGATAAAATGACGAATAATTCTTATATGAAATAAGTAAATTTCAGACAAGACCATTTTAATATTGATTGTTCTTATATTTTCTTTTATCTTTTACAGAAATCTGCCAAAAGAAATTTTTAATATTGTACACTTTTCATTCACTTCTTATTACTCCAGAAAATGAAACAAACCTTCATGACCTTAATATGGATCTCCAGACACTAATGATTATTGGGTGACTGCACGTAATTAAAACAATAAAAAAAACTAACAAAAATGGATATTGTATTCAGAGATTGCACTGTAATGTCTAACTAGTTGTGTGACATTAACAAGATGCTAATCTTTTCCAAGCCCCAGTTTTTCTCATGTGTAAAATGAGGTAACACCACTGAGCTTACAAGGTTATTCTAAGAACTAAATACAATAATATAGGTAAGATACTGGTATCATGCTTGATACTCCCTTCTTTTTCTTAAAAATTGGCATTTTAACATCACTGCAAAAATCATGGTCAGAAGGTATGCTACCTTGACAGACCAGACCAGTATTTCAAAAGGCGGCCGTATTTTAAAGCTTCTCCTCTTAACGTATATCCTAAAGCTCTGATACTGCTTTCAGAGTAAATGCACAAGGATTCTGCTGTAGCAAATAGGAAGACGTTCTCTTCCTCTATGTGGATGGCATGACCACATCATCATACGTTAAAGATTTTATCAGGGATTAACTAGGACTGGAACCTAATTATTGCCAAACAAATGACATAACATGAATTATGCTCAAGTAAAATCACTGTATTTGGAGACACTCTTCACAGTTCGACTCACTATGTCTTTTGGCAATTTAGTTTGCTCAGTTACCCAGGGGTACATTTCATAGCGTCAGAAAATGCTGTTTTGTCTCTTCCATATTATCCATGAGGAAATAAATTTATAATTTATTATAAATAAATACAAATACAAGTCTTTGAATTATAAATAAAATTTCCTAAAATATCCATTTAGTCCTTTAAAAAAACAACTTTTATTTACCACAAACCAGCTCCCTTGTTATACCATAACAGTTCTTAAAAATAAAACTCTGTCATTCCAAATTCCCTTACTCTGAGAGATCAATTGCTTACTGAGAAGGCCTAAGCCAGCAAAACCTCCAATGAGTCCCTAAAGGTCTGCTTCCTTCTAAAATGTCCCCCAAATAATGAGTATAATCATTTATGCTGTTATAAAGTGACACTGACCTCTATTTTTCAGCAAGGAGAATAAAACAATTTAGTTGAAAGAGGCACACTATAATAAGTACTTAAACTTGAGGATAAAACTACAAAATACTATAAATATGATAACGAGGTAAATAGTAACTAGGCTTGATTGAAGTAAACTAGGCTGAAATCATAAAGAAGTGTCTTAGGTGATGGAGAGAAGAGAGAAAGGGAAGAAGCATGTTTTCTTGAATGTGTCAGGCCTCTATTAGGGAATTTACATGCGCTCTCCCATTTAATCCTTAGGTCAACTCTATCCAAGACGAATTACCAGCAGCCCATTGTACTGATGAAGCACAGAGGCTCTCAGAGGTTTAATAACTTGTCCAAGGCCATTGAGAATTCAGCCAGGATTTAATCTTTATCTCTCCAAGGGTTTCTAAATCATTAGGTGTCAGAATAGACTGTGCTGTAAACAGTGGCCTTATGCAGGTCCCTTAAGCATTTGGGCCAGTCTTTATCTACTCTAATAGTCACCATCTGCTATCTCACTGGTATAGATTAATAGCATTTGAAATATTTATGTATTCTCTTTGAAGGAAGGGTAGCAGATAAATCCCAAGTGTTACTCTGCTCAAATCTTAAAGACCAGTATAGCTTCATGACTAAAAATAAGCTATTCCTTTCTTGCTTGAACTCTGATGAGCCCTAAATCTTTATTCTGCACTTAAAATATCATTTTATCCACAATACTTTGTAGTGGATCTCTGACCTCTAGAAGACCCAAATTCTCATCCCAGGTCTAGCCTGTGTTTGCCTTTGGGTCAAATACTAGAAACACCAGAGGGTCACTTTTTTGACCTCGTTTGTCAAGTGGGATTTCCTACTGACTCCATCTGCATCCTGGGGAGGAGCAAATGAGCAAAGTGTATGTGAAAGTGTTGGGAAGTTGAGCAAAGAGCCAAATATAAAGTGTCAGGAGAAATATTCTTGCAGGTATAGTGAGCATAGAGTCATTTCCTATGTAGGTCTTCTCTCTTCCAAGTGGATAAACATGTTAAAGTAAAATGGTCTAATTCTATATCACTTCATTAAAGGTTTTAGGCTACTTCCACATGCTAAGAGTTTCGTTGAGGAAGCAAAATTATATTTTCCCAAACACATTAATAGCCACATATGTATCTATGTGTATGTGTATCTAGGTGTATGTGTGAAGGGTATACTAACCATCCCTCAGCCCACCTATAGTAGTTAAAAGCCAAGGCAAATCATCTTATAGGAATAAAACTAAAGAACATGCCATTATATACTATAAAGGTGTTTGCTACCTATGTCATTCTTAGCTATTGTAATTTATTTGAGTATTTTCTAAGTACTCAGATACTTATTTGAGTACATTTTTAGCATTCTGTTTTCTTTTGGTACATTGGGATATACACTACCATAGATGCTTAACTTTTAACCTTTATGTTAAGAACTTCTGACATTTTAAATCTCAACACTGATGATTAACAGTTTTGCTTTATGCCTGAAGCTAAAAACTGATAGGCCCCTGCCTACAGTGACACCTTTCAGTAGTCACACACTCCAGCAGTTACTAATTTTCCAACCCAGTACCTGAAGATGACATTTTGATAAATTTGCAAAGGACTTTCTGAACTATTTATTAGTTCAGTATATGACAAAGTACACCTTCGGTAATGACATTTTGTTCTCAAAATAACTTCACACACTTTGCCCATTTTTAAATTGAGCTACTTATAGAATTTCTAAAAATACCACCAATAACTCATAATTAACAAACGGCACACCTCTATTTCTCGTTTCATCTTACTCAAAAGCAGTGCCTTTTTAGGTGGCGTCCAAAATTATTTTTTCCTGAAAGAAAAAACTACCATAATTCTTCTGTAAATGAATGAGATGATCAACACTTTTTCATCCTTACTCTAAGTTAAAATGAGACTGAGTTAAACATTATCTCTCTCAACATCAAGAAATGGGCCAACAGTTAAAACAAAAATGGAATAGATGCAGTTAAAACAATTCAGCACTCTACTCACTTTCCATGTCACATCTGAGCTGTGGTATTAATAATCACATCAAAGCACCAAGCATTTACTAAGCTTCTTCTATATGCTCAGAATAATGATGATAGGTTTCAAACTGCATGGAAATCAAGATCTAGAAGTCAAAGCAATCAGTTTTAACAAATCAGCTGATGTTTTGGATTTATCTGCTTTCTCTTTATTTATAGGAAAAATCAACTTAAAGACAATTTTGGAAAAATTCATAATCATAGCATCATAATAAAACTAACACTTCTTTTTAGTATGTTAAATTTTAGACATGCACATACATGAATATTCCTTATATAGCTTTAATTATATTATAAACAAAATTTTATACTTTGCTTTGTTAAAACCTGATATCACTTAATAATTTTAAACTGCCTGATCCATGAATACATGCATAATTAAGAGAAGTTATAGGCACCATCCCATACTTGCCCAGTATTTGAATGGTGAGGTTTGTTTCTGATTAGCACTGATGAACAGAGGCAGTTGGTTCTATAATAAAACTGACCTTATAACTACAAAGTAGCTTTGAATTCTCACTCTGTAATCTTTACCACAATGCTCTTTCAGAAGTCAGAAAGAACAATGTTATATCTTGAATTGTGTCCTCCCAAATTCACATGTTCAAGTCCTCACCCCCAGGACCTTAGAATGTGACTTTAGTTGGAAATAGGATAGTTGCAGATGTATTTAGTTAAGAGGAGATCATACCAGAGTAGGATGGGCCCCAATCCAATATGACTGGTGTCTTTATGAAAAGGAAGCCATGTGAAGGACAGACATTCACACAGGGAGAATGATGTAAGAAGACTGGAGTGATGCTGTCACAAACCAAAGAACTACCAGAAGCTAGATTCCTTCTTAGCACCTTCAGAGGGAGCACGGCATTTCTGACACTTTGGTTTCAGATTTCTGAACTCCAGAACCGTGAGAAAATAAATTTCTGTTGTTCCAAACCACCTAGTTTATGGTACTTTGTTACAACATCCCTAGGAAACTAATACAAACAATATATTAAAAGATTGTCCCACATTACCCTCTACACACTCAATAAATGTAACACTTTCCTAAGAAGTCTGTTTCTTAAGTCCCTTCAAGTCATTCCCAAATTGCCACCACACTGCTCTTTCTTAAATTAAAAACACAATCATCTTGAGAATGCAAATTGGTGCAGCCACTATGGAAAACAGAAGGGATGTTTCTCAAAAAAAATAAAATAAAAATAGAACCACCATATGATCCAGCAATCACACTTTAGGGTATATATCCAAAAGAAATGAAAACAAGATATGAAAGAGATATCTGTATTCCAGTGTTCATTGCAGCATTACACACAGTAGCCAAGATATGGAAACAACCTAAGTGTCCATCAACAGATGAAAGGATAAAGAAGATGTAATATATATATATGACAGGATATTGTTCAGCCACAAGAAAGAAGGAAATCTTGATATTTTTGACAACATGGATGGATTTTGAGGGCATTATACTAAGTGAAACAAGCCAGCCAGAGAAAGACAAATACTGCATGGTATCACTTATAAGTGAAATCTTAAAAAAAAATTAAAAGTCAAAATCCTAGAGGGTAGAAAAGTGGTTGCCTTGGGTTGGGGGTGGGGGAGTTAGGGAAAGGTTGATAAAAGGGTCCAAACTTTCAGCTATAAGATGAATAAGGTCTGAAGATCTAATGTATAATGTGGTGACTACAGTTGATAACACTGAATTGTACAATTGATATTTGTTAAGAGAATAGAACTGAAATATTCTCACAAAAAAAAAAGGAAAAAAAGAAAAAAGAAAAATACATGAGATAATAGATAGAAAAAAGAGAATGTGATCATTTTCCTCAACTAAACTAAAAATGAAAATAAAATTATCCCATCCCAATTTTTTAATAAAAGAATGTAATCATTTACTTTCCTGCTTAAAATGACAGTAATGACTTCTCAACGTCTATAGGAAAAAAAAATAAACATAGCACAAAAATACAGCAATGATAGCTTTAATATTTATGATAAACTACTACAGGCTATGCATGGGGTTTAGCCACAACTAGTATATACTACTAGCATCCTTCTGAATTAAGCATTAGTATTCCCATATTAAAGATTAAAAAAATAATAAGACAGTGAGGAAGTGAATTGCCCATGGCAATACCACTAAAGAAGGGCCAAGCCAGGGTTTCACCCAGGATTGTCTTTCTTGAGAGCACAGATAGTTATGGACCATGTGAAAACTACAATAACTGAAAGGCCCATTCAGATATGGTTTCTACTTGTGTTGTAATTCAAGATTATTTCTTCACGTCACACCAACCTTCCCACTACCCTACCTACCATCTCATACACCCATTTTAAATTATGTGCCTTTTAATTTAGCTGGGTGTTTCCCTGTTCATTATTTCTGCTAACACCTTTCTTTTTCTTCAGATTTGAAATCTCAACCAAACTGACAACTGCCTTCTCATATTTGAGACCTGTCAACTACCATTTCCATGAAGTCTAGTTAGGTTCTCCTTAAGGAAAATTTGACGATCACTGCCTACTTTCTGAATTCATGATAACCTGGAAAAATTCCAATTATAGTATTTAGACATTTATATTACTATTCACAGGTCTATATCCTCCTTCTAGACTGTAAGCTTCTTAAGGAAAGCACATTGTATCCCTAGGGCCTACAACCTACAATAAACATATATTTATGGATTACATAAATAAATGAATGAGATATAACATTATTTTTCAGGTTTATTGAGGTAAACTGACAAAAAAATTGTAAGATATTTAAAGTGTACAATGTGATGATTTGATATACATCTGCATTGGGAAAGGACTCTACCATCAACTTAACACAACCATCACCTAATATTTTACAATTTTTTTCTTTTTGGTGAGAATATAACACAGTATTAAGTTTTCATGGTTCCAAGTTTTTGCTATTACAAATAATGTTGCAATATTTGTACTAAAATGTAAATCCTCTTTCTCTTTAAGGAATCCACTCTAAAGCCAGAGAATAAAACATTCTCTGGCCCCATAGTAGCTGCTCAATAAATCTGACAGACAAGATGAAAAGGCAGAGGGCTACGTACCAGATGAAAGAACAAGATAAAACCCCAGAAAAACAACTAAATGAAGTGGAGATAGGCAATCTTCCAGAAAAAGAATTCAGAATAATGATAGTGAAGATGATACAGGACCTCAGAAAAAGAATGGAGGCAAAGATCCAGAAGATGTAAGAAATGTTTAACAAAGATCTAGAAGAATTAAAGAACAAACAAACAGAGATGAACAATACAATAACTGAAATGAAAAATACATTAGAAGGAGTCAATAGCAGAATAACTGAGGCAGAAGAACAGATAAGTGACCTGGAAGACAGAATGGTGGAATTCACTGCTGCAGAACAGAATAAAGAAAAAAGAATGAAAAGAAATGAAGACAGCCTAAGAGACCTCTGGGACAACATTAAACACAACAACATTCACATTATAGGGGTCACAGAAGGAAAAGAGAGAGAGAAAGGGCATAAGAAAATATTTGAAGATGTTATTGTCTAAAATTTCCCTAACATGGGAAAGGAAATAGCCACTCAAGTCCAGGAAGCGCAGAGAGTCCCATACAGGATAAACGCAAGGAAAAACATGCCGAGACACACAGTAATCATATTGGCAAAAATTAAAGCCAAAGAAAAATTACTGGAAGCAGCAAGGGAAAAATTACAAATAACATACAAGGGAACTCCCATAAACTTAACAGCTGAGTTCTCAGCAGAAACTCTACAAGCCAGAAGGGACTGGCATGATATACTTAAAGTGATGAAAGGGAAGAACCTACAACCAAGATTACTCTAGCCGGCAAGGATCTCATTCAGATTCGATGGAGAAATCAAAAGCTTTACAGACAAGCAAAAGCTAAGAGAATTCAGCACCACCAAACTGGCTCTACAACAAATGCTAAAGGAACTTTTCTAAGTGGGAAACACAAGAGAAGAAAGGCACCTACAAAAACAAACCCAAATCAACTAAGAAAATGGTCATAGGAACATACATATCGATAATTACCTTAAACGTGAATGGATTAAATTCTCCAACCAAAAGACAGGCTTGCTGAATGGATACAAAAACAAGACGCATATACATGCTGTCTACAAGAGACCCACTTCAGACCTCTGGACATATACACACGGAAAGTGAAGGGGTGGAAAAAGATATTCCATGCAAATGGGAATCAAAAGAAAGTTGGAGTAGCAATACTCATATGAGATAAAATAGACTTTATAATAAAGAATATTACAAGAGACAAAGAAGGACATTGTGTAATGAACAAGGGATCGATCCAAGAAGAAGATATAACACTTATAAATATACATGCACCCAACATAGCAGCACCTCAATACATAAGGCAACTGCTAACAGCTATAAATGAGGAAATGGACAGTAACACAATAATAGTGGGGGACGTTAACACCTCACTTACACCAAAGGACAGATCATCCAAAATGAAAATTAATAAGGAAACACAAGCTTTAAATGACACAATAGACCAGATAGATTTAATTGATATTTTTAGGACATTCCATCCAAAAACAGCAGATTACACTATCTTCTTAAGTGTGCATGGAACATTCTCCAGGATAGATCACGTCTTGGGTCACAAATCAAGCCTCAGTAAATTTAAGAAAATTGAAATCATATCAACCATCTTTTCTGACCACAACACTATGAGATTAGAAATCAATTACAGGGGAAAAAAACGTAAAAAACACAAACACGTGGAGGCTAAACAATACATTACTAAATAACAAAGAGATCACTGAAAAAATCAAAGAGGAAATGAAAAAATACCTAGAGACAAATGAAAATGAAAACACGACGATCCAAAACCTATGGGATGCAGCAAAAGCAGTTCTAAGATGGAAGTTTATAGCTACACAAGCCTACCTCAAGAAACAAGAAAAATCTCAAATAAACAATCTAACGTTACACCTAAAGCAACTAGAGAAAAGAACAAACAAAACCCAAAGTTAGCAGAAGGAAAGAAATCATAAAGATCAGAGCAGAAATAAATGAAATAGAAACAAAGAAAACAATAGCAAAGATCAATAAAACTAAAAACTGGTTCTTTGAGAAGATAAACAAAATTGATAAACCATTAGTCAGACTCATCAAGCAAAAGAGGGAGAGGACTCAAATCAATAAAACTAGAAATGAAAAAGGAGAACTCACAACAGACACCGCAGAAATACAAAGCATCCTAAGAGACTACTACAAGCACCTCTATGCCAATAAAATGGACAACCTGGAAGAAATGGACAAATTCTTAGAAAGGTGTAATCTTCCAACACTGAACCAGGAAGAAACAGAAAAAATGAACAGACCAATCACAAGTAATGAAATAGAATCTTTGATTAAAAATCTTCCAACAAACAAAAGTCCAGGACCAGATGGCTTCACAGGTGAATTCTATCAAACATTTAGAGAAGAGCTAGCACTCATCTTTCTCAGACTCTTCCAAAAAATTGCAGTGGAAGGAACACTCCCAAACACATTCTATGAGGCCACCATCGCCCTGATACCAAAACCAAAGATACTACAAAAAAAGAAAATTACAGACCAATATCACTGATGAATACAGATGCAAAAATCCTCAACAAAATACTAGCAAACAGAATCCAACAACACATTAAAAGGATCATGTACCATGATCAAGTGGGATTTATCCCAGAGATGCAAGGATTCTTCAATATATACAAATCAATCAATGTGATACACCATATTAACAAACTGAAGGAGAAAAAACATATGATCATCTCAACAGATGCAGAAAAAGCTTCTGACAAAATTCAACACCGATTTATGGTAAAAACTCTCCAGAAAGTGGGCATAGAGGGAACCTACCTCAACCTAATAAAGGCCATATACAACAAACCCACAGCAAACATCATTCTCAATGGTGAAAAACTGAAAGCATTTCCTCTGAGATCAGGAACAAGACAAGGATGTCCACTCTCACGACTATTATTCAACTAGTTTTGGAAGTCCTAGCCATGGCAATCAGAGAAGAAAAAGAAATAAAAGAAGACAAATTGATAGAGAAGAAGTAAAACTGTCACTGTTTGCAGATGACATGATCCTATACATAGAGAATCCTAAAGATGCCACCAGAAAAGTACTAGAGCTAATCAATGAATTTGGTAAAGTTGCAGGATACAAAATTAATGCACAGAAATCTCTTGCAATCCTGTACACTAATGATGAACAATCTGAAAGAGAAATTAAGGAAACACTCCCATTTACGATTGCAACAAAAAGAATAGAATAGCTAGGAACAAACCTACTTAGGGGGAGCAAAAGACCTGTATGCAGAAAACTATAAGACACTGATGAAATAAATTAAAGATGATACCAACAGATACAGAGATATACCATGTTCTTGGATTGGAAGAATCAATATTGTGAAAATGACTGTACTACCCAAAGCAATCTACAGATTCAATGCAATCCTTATCAAATTACCAATGGCATTTTTTACAGAACTAGAACAAAAAATCTTAAAATTTGTATTGTGACACAAAAGACCCCGAATAGCCAAAGCTGTCTTGAGGGAAAAAAACGGAGCTGGAAGAATCAGACTCCCTGACTTCAGATTATACTACAAAGCTGCAGTAATCAAGACAATATTGTACTGGCACAAAAACAGAAATATAGATCAATGGAACAGGATAGAAACCTAGAGATAAACCCACACACCTATGGTCAACTAATCTATGACAAAGGAGTCAAGGATATACATGGAGAAAACACAGTCTCTTCAATTAGTGGTGCTGGGAAAATTGGACAGCTACATGTGAAAGAATGAAATTAGAACACTCCCTAACACCATACAGAAAAATAAACTCAAAATGATTAGAGACCTAAATGTAAGAACGGGCACTATAAAACTCTTAGAGGAAAAACATAGGAAGAACACTCTTTGACATAAATCACAGCAAGATGTTTTTTGATCCACCTCCTAGCGTAATGGAAATAAACAAATGGTACCTAATGAAACTTCAAAGCTTTTGCACAGCAAAGGAAGCCATAAACAAGACGAAAAGACAACTGTCAGAATGGAAGAAAATATTTGCAAATGAATCATCGGACAAAGGATTAACCTCCAAAATATATAAACAGCTCATGCAGCTCAATATTAAAAAAAACAAACAACTCAATCCAAAAATGGGCAGAAGAACTAATAGACATTTCTCCAAAGAAGACATACAGATGGCCAAGAGGCACATGAAAAGCTGCTCAACATCACTAATTATTAGAGAAATGCAAATCAAAACCACAATGAGGTATCACCTCACACCAGTTAGAATGGGCATCATCAGAAAATCTACAAACAACAAATGCTGGAGAGGGTGTGGACAAAAGGGAACCCTCTTGTACTGCTGGTGGGAATGTAAACTGGTACAGCCACTATGGAGAACAGTATGGAGGTTCCTTAAAGAACTAAAAATAGAATTACCATAAGACCCAGCAATCCCACTAGTGGGCATATACCCAGAGAAAACCATAATTCAAAAAGAGTCATGTACCACAATGTTCACTGCAGCACTGTTTACAATAGCCAGGACATGGAAACAACCTAAATGCCCATCGACAGACAAATGGATAAAGAAGATGTGGTGTGTGTATATATATATATATATATATATATATACACACACACACACACACACACTGGAATATTACTGAGCCATAAAAAGGAACGAAATTGGGCCATTTGTAGAGATGTGGATGCATCTAGAGACTGTCAAACAGAGTGAAGTAAGTCAGAAAGAGAAAAACAAATATAGTATATTAATGCATATATGTGGAACCTAGAAAATGGTACAGATGAACCGGGTTGCAGAGCAGAAATAGAGACACAAGTGTAGAGAACAAACGTATGGACACCAAGGGGAGAATGCGGCACAGGGTGGGCATGGTGGTGTGATGAATTGGGAGATTGGGTTTGACATGTATATACTGATGTGTATAAATTGGATGACTAATAAGAAAAAATAAATAAATAAAAATAAATAAAAAGTAATATTATAAATAAAGCTGCTCATCTTTATTATCCATTTAGTTAGTATTCATGGAAATGTAGGCCTTTTTTTTTTAATATGTGACTGGAACAGAGTTTTCACCCTCAGGATAGCAATGAAGCTATGATACATTCAGAAAGAACTGGGATCATTTTCAAAGAAAGACAACATCATCAGGAGACTCCCTGTTATGGAATGATTGATCTGTTAGTCATATCTCTGTACAGGAGAAAAGGTCCCTAAATTCTGACATCTTCTGATTAAGACAGATCTAACTGAACACAATTTTCCTTCAAAAACAATAAATTGTTTTAACATGAACACATCAGGCATGCTTTCAACTCCCTGCAGAGTATAACTTTTAACTCTCACTGAATATAGTTCACTCAAAATGATACACATCTTGGTCAGAGCGTATGGTTTGGTCCAGAATTGCATCAGTGTATTCTATTAATAGAGAAGAGGATCCTTAGGCTTGTGTGTATCTATGTCAATAGAATATGATTGGCAGAGGGGGAAAAGGCTTCATATAACTTCTGCAATGCTATAATTTTACTTATCAGGAACTCAAAGTCAAGAGACATTTAAGAGAAGATGTGGAGCTAGAGTTTCCAGTCCAGGCATGATGCTTTTTCCAGTTATATCACAGTTTGCATCTTCAATCACATACAACAGTACTGTAAACTACGAATTCACCCATTAACCACCAGCAGGGATACAAAGATGAATAGCCAGTCCCTGCCCACCAGGAGTTCAGGAGAAGAGGTCAGACATAAACAAAATACTTGGGCAGCGCTCCATTATAATATCAGTTGGGGCTAGAAACTAATACCAATTACAAATGCAAACAAACGTGAACAAGTATAACAAAGTTCCTATTATAGAAACAATTTACCAAAAGGATTTGGTCACCACTACTTTAGATCTTCTAATTACAGGTGATTTGTTCCCTTTGCACACTGAGAAATACACACACCACATAGGTAAATGTAAATGTTTTCCTTTGAAATACATATCTTCTTATTTTTCCCATGTTGCTTTAGACAAACACTATTTTTGAACACATACCTAAAGAATTGGGTTTTTTTTCGTAAGGTGATTCAAGTAGACAGAAGTTAAGCAGTCTTTACACATGTTGAAGTCTTCAGTGTCAATCACGTAAACTCTGTCACTTCAGCAGAACTAAAACCACACGTTTATTTAACATTGACCTTCAGAATATATAAATGCTTTGACAGGTATGCCATTCTACAACCTTTGCTTGACAAATGGAGGATGATGCACTTTGTGAATGTTTTCAATCTTGGCATCTATCTAACAAATATTTGTAAGGACCAACCATATGCCAGTCAGTAATACTGAGTATTTGATGAGCACTAACATGTGTAAACCCTGGCTTCTGACTCTGAAGAACTAACTCATCTAGCAGTGGAGATTTAAGGTGGTTGAGGAAGTTTTTTTAATAGAAATACATATAAGAGAACAGCAAAGAATGTAAGCAGTGTGATTAGAGGAAAGGGTATCAAACTTTAGAGACCTCACATTTGGACTTAAACTCTGTCTACTCACTAGTTGAATGAGCTTATTTAACCTCTCTGCACCTCAGTAGTCTCATCTATGAAATATACACAATACAGTGCCACTCACCCTGCATGGTGCCTCAAAGGATTCCATGAGAACATATGTGAAAGCATCAGAAGAGTGCTTTACCCACTGCAGGTGCTCAGTGACTGGAACTTCCTTATCCTTTGCCTTAGGATCACAGAGGAGAGAATTGCTAGCTCTGTCTAGTGCTCACTTTTTACTTTTAATTTTTCTCTTATCTAAGCTGCCCACTACTTTTTCATAAAGGGGATGATTTGGCCTTACTTTTTCTAGAACTTTTTCCCTGCACAATGAAGTGATTCTGTATTTCTAAAATTTAGACACTGCTTCTACTTAAGTGTTCATTTCCGGAAGGAAGCAGCTCAGTAAAAAGGCAAGAGATAGTAGATGTAATGTGTTGTAAAATAAAGATGTGGTGAGCTTTCAGGGCATCATTAAAATTTTTCAAAAGTTCATTTTAGGTCCAACTAGAAGAGTAGCCCTTAAAAATGTACTGATAAAGATTTTAAGTGTTTTGTTTTTGCAAAAGGATGTGGTTTTTATTATTCAGAAAATACCATCCTCTTAGCTAAGATATGTGCATAATTCCATAGGGATCCAGTCCAATTGTTTCATATTGTGAAGAAGTACATTTTTTAACAATTTATATTGTTTTGGCACAAAAATAAATTACAGTGCTGAAAAAGCCCTAGAATAAATATAATGACAGTATACCTCATGCTGAATACTCCTCCAGCTACCCAACGGTTTGCTAAAGGGGAAAAACACCTAAGAAGTACTCCTGCAGTTCTTTCCAACAATGCACTCCTACTCATCAGCCAGGATTCCTTTGGGAAAAAGACTGCTCATAATGGGAAAGAATAGCACTGATTTATAGATTTTAAACTGATCATTTTCAAGAAGCTTGGCTTTCAAGTATCTGAATTCACTGCTCTACACTTGACCATTTTCTGGTCATGGTTACTGACCCTTACAGGTCATATTAGTACAGAAAAGATGGAATATTTAGAAAAGGAGTATGTTGAAGATGGTTCCCAGCTCAATTACCAGTACATTTCTAGTCATCTTTCAACTGTAGCTTTTTTCTGATTCATTTGTGGGTGGTTTTAATATCTTTAGGAGCTTCTCTTGTTCAGCACAGTTCTTTACAGTATCTTTCCAATGCTATTTATTATTTTGGCACCAGTTTCTATATATGCAAGTACTTTCTTTCTTACAGCATATAAAATTATTTTTTCCATACATTATTTAAAAATGGGAAAAAACTTTTTTGAAAGTTGTTTTTGTCCTATTTTCTTTTCTAATTTCAATAAGAAACAGAAGCATCGCTCAGTATTCCTTTTCTGCTGTAAAACCTTAATAAGTCAAACAACTGGTACAAAGAAATTTTTGATTCATAGAATTTTTTTAGGAAATCAATTAACAAAAGTATACTATTCATTGAAATCATTGTTAACATAATCATTGCCATGTGTCAGTTTTAAACAGCTTTTAGTTATAAGCACTTAATGCTCTCTTTTAATATGGGCTATGAAGTTATATCTGCCCACTCCAGAATCTCTCTTACTATCTATCCTACTGCCTTTCAAATATTCCTCTGTAGAAACTGAAAAACATTATTTACAACTCAATGTTGCTTGATGGATTTAAAATAGGTAATGAATTGATTTATATATTTTCCCTGTAATATGTTATATAATATGGTACAAAGTAAGACTCCCAGACTAGTTCCTATTTACTCTAAAGTGCATATTTAGTTTAGGATTTCTCAACCTTGGCACTGTTGACACTTTATTCTTTATTGGGGGTAGGGGTCTGTACTGTGCATTATAGGACATAAAGCAGCATCCTTGGTCTCTACCAATAGGTACCAGTATTATTCCCCGATCTGTGACAATCAATGTCTCCAGACATTGCCAAATTCTTCCAGTTGGGAATTACTGATTAAGTTAAAGGAAATTAATAAAATTGTATGCCAATGAATAAAAAAAATCCAATTTTCCAGAGAACCAAACATCTAATATTTATAAGGAATAAAAAAGGCAAGACTGTAGCTATCTTGAAAGAAATAGATACCACAAATGGATTTCTGAATCAACCTTAAACTGCACAGATTATTCTAACAATTTTAATATAGTTTATAAAATTAAACATAGTTAGATGACCAGGTTTTAGGATATTATAGATGAGAGACACCCTAAATTGTACAACCTCCTTATTTCATATGTGAGGAAACTGAGATAAAGTGACTTTGTCAAGGTTGAATTTTTTTTTTTTGTAAGTAGCAGAACTATGTCTAGAAGCAAATTATCTGAGTCTAAGTTTATCATCCCTTCTTTATGTATTAAGTTTAGGACCTGCAAGGGCCTATCTGACAATGGAATTGAACAGCCTTAATATTTTTCTTCTTAAGATCCCATAATGTCCTTTGTCATGAGCGCACATGGGCTGAAAGGAGACTTCAGTAACCAGTGAAAGACAGCTTGTTTATCTTTCACTGGAAGGGTAACAGAATTATAAGCTATACAAAGAAGAGTGAACTGATTAAAGAATTTACCTGTGCAAACACTGGCATGAGTCTTGTTATTTGAGTTCTGACAGACCAATGCCTTCAGCAATCATCCCACAGCAACTTAATTAGTAAAAAGCTGCGGTTGTCTGATTAATGGGGATCCCAAATGTTGTTGCACACACTACTTCTTGTTCTGATTTGCATTACTATGCACATAGCGTAAGTAGATCACTGTTTACATTAACTATATTGGTAAATATTCCTTTTTAATCAATAAAATGGTTATTCTAATGACCTTCACTAAACGGCCCAAAATGCTGGATTACAATCTTTACCTAATGATTCTGGATAATTTATAGTCATGAATGGCAGCTGTATTTAAGAGACAGCTGAAGACAAGGAATAGTATACCTTTCTCTAATGGGAACAAAGACTTATGTCTGGTGATACATAGCTCTAGGAATACACATGCCAAATATCTAATCAAAGAAGAAATTCTTCTTTCAAATGGTGGAAGGAAACTCAGAATCCTAAGGGGAATTATTAGTGCTTTGTACATACCATCACTACAACTATGTAATGTAGTATCAATATTAACCATATACTGTTACCATATAGTTTGGTTTGTACCTAATTCTGGGAGCTTAGACTTTGAATTCAGACAGATGTAGAGTCAAATCCAGATGCTTCCACTTCCCAGCCACGTAATGCTAAGCAAGGCACATGCCTTCTCTGATTTCAATTTCCCCATCTGAAAAAGGTGGATAATATCATTCACCTTTACTAAGACACATAGTAGTAAGCCATTAATAAACATTAAGTATTATAATTATCATAGTCATCAACCAAATATTTTCTCTTGGAGTCCTAGAGAAACTCTACAAAATTTTTCAACTCACTACTCTACCTTTAATTCTCTTGATCTTCTTCATCTAAACATTTCCTTAATTAGTTCATTTCTCTTCAATTCTGCCGCTACTACATTTACGAATGGCACAATCATTCTCAAGTGGACTATTATAATAGATCTTTAACTGGACACTACTCATTCCTGCTTGCTCTCCAGTCTCTTCAAAGAATGTTTTAAAAGCACTCTCACACTCTCCTGGTTTACAGCTGAAGAAACTCAAGCCCAGAGAAGTTCATTAACTTGAGGTCATACAGAGTAAATGGCTGAGTCTGAAATTGAGCCAAACTTCTTTCCAGGGCATAATGATACCTCAAAGTGTAATATGAAGAGAGGACAGACTGGGGAGACTCAGATAATATATGAACCAGTATTTTTGTTACCAGTCAAAAGGACTTTATCATGCAGAACCTCATGTTTCTTTGATTCTGATTCCTCATTTTAAACTAGTAGTACATTTTAGCATTTTAATAGTGTCTTAGATAAGATAAAGTATATTAAAGCAGTTTTTGTTGCACAAAATTGTTTTGTTTTTACTTCCAAGTTGTAAAGCTGAATTAATATATAAAGCATCATGTTCCAAAGATCTTCACTCAAATAGCATTCTCATATTAATTGACTAGAATGGTTTTGATCCTCAATCATTCAGGCAATTTAAGAGGTTTGACAACTTTCTAGAAGTTAAAATAACGCACATATGTTCAGAAACCTATAACAAACACAACACTTGAAAGTTGGGGGACATAAATTTCAATGCACATATACAGAAAATGTCTTTAATGTACCCCCAAATATGTTTTTCACTTGAAAAGAATATAAAAGTACAATTAGTCCAATGTAGTGTTCCGTCTTTCTTTGATAACCAGCTTTTGCCCCAATGGCTGTGATACCTGAAACAAGTGTTCCATGGATGTCAACTGACTTTAATGAGTGATTCATTGTACAATGGAAACTACTTTGCATTCTCTCTAGATGCTTTCATTGTGTGGAAAAGATAAAGCCCCATTTAGCTTGGGGCTGACATAGAGGAACATAATTCACCTGCCTCTGCTGTCTCTATGTCATGGAGGTTTCTACAGAATGGCAAGAATAACCACTCATTTTACTACAACATGTATCACATCTTCTCTTGCTATATACTTAGGATAGGAGACCTACATAAACCAACAGAGTACAGAAGAAGAAAACTTATTTGTCTATCAATTAAATACAAGAAGTTAAGTAAATTCAGAACAAAACACATGACTTTCAGGAATCACACTTAGCCTACAAGATATTGAGGTGGGAGACCATTATGATAGCGGATTTTGACAAACCAGAACCACACACATATAACTCCTAGCTAAAGACAAACACAAGCATGCAAATGATGAAAGCAGTGAAGAAAATACACTCAAAGGCGCACGAAGAAGCTCAGAGAGTCACAAATAAGCAGCAACAATACACACATCAAGATTTGAAGCTAGCAATGCTCTAAAATGTGTGAATCAGGGATCAAGGCATCACAGTGTCTCTCTTATATAATAAACCCAGGATGTTAGCTGTCAAAGAAGACCCTGTGGCCCAAGCCTATTTTTTAAACTGCTCCTCTGGAAGGTTCTAAGTGCTAAATGATTCTGGTCATACTTACTTGCTTTTTAAATGACTCCCACATGGTTAATATTTCTGACATACCCTTGTATACGCCAGGTACATGGTTATATCATGCAGTGATTGTCATTTTAGCTGTGTCACAAAGAGCTGACACACAGCAAAAAGAGAAGTCAGCAAATAGAATAGACTTAGAAATCACCACTTGTTTATTTGAAAAAAATTACAATACAAGTGCCTTTTCTTTAATCCACTTTGTTTTTAACAGCTAATACATCACAATTAAATATAATATGAGAATATGTATATATTAACTTGGCACCCTTTTGAACTCTAGAATTCTTCTATATTTTATTTTCACTGGATATTTTATTATTACTTGCACTGGCTATTGCTCACAGTGACACAAATGGTAAGCCAAGATTCTCTGGTTAAAATATAAAAATAGAGGCAATAGAAGTTAAGGGACTCATCTGCCTAATGAGACGACACTAGGTTTTACATTCCTCGTGTTACATTTCTCCCTTGGAGAAGAGAGGGCTGTGATAATTATGTGCCTGTCTTCACAGAAGTGCCAAATAAGGCTATCTGGGATATTTATTCTCTTTGAATAACTTTTTTACTTTATAGGATAGTTTTACAAATGTTTTAAGGATGGACCTCCATTCTATGCATGTGTATAAATCATACAGACACAGTCCTGTAAGAATAGATTGCAATGTACATTATAAACCATACAGAGATATTAGGCCCAGTGGATCATTTGGGGCCCCCACTTAAAGACCATGGCTAGCACTGGAATCAACACCCCACCTTCGTACCCTTGAAACAGGGCCCTGGGGAGAGACTAGCAAGATTAACCCAAAGAGAGTCTTGGGTTAGCAGCACCTTTAGCTTTGAACCAAAACAAAGTAGCAAGAAGGCTTTGATACCTTTTCACCCTGACTAATTTTTGCCAGCTCCGCAAAAGCATGCACACCTGAGAGCGGACACATCAGAAGTCATCTGATGGAACAGGAAGGTTCTATGCTATTTCCAGATTAAGGTTAGAGTAGCCAAAATGTTTCAGTATAGAAATCAGAAGTAGCATTATCCTAGCATGTACAAAATTCAGATTATCATTCTTGTAGGTCACTATCCTGAATTCCAAGATCCTGCTGAATGCTAATAGTTGTAGGATGTGGTATCTTGGACTTGTGTTATAAATATGTACAGCCACAGCTTCTACTAATATATACACTGTCACCTCGTCTGTTAAGTTACTTCAACTTAGATATACAAGTTATACTGTTTTCCTCTCCTTAATTATCTATGTTTTATTGGTAGAGTTGCTATAGCCTAATTTCTTTCAATCCCTTTTACTGAATTTTGGTGAAAGTGTCTATGCACTTTCAAACTTAGGTTTATCACTCCCACAGCAGATCCGGGCATACATCTGCTGTCACATTTATCAGCTTTTATGAGAAAAATAACATGAAGTAATAAGAAACTTTTGGGAAGAACATTTCCAACAAGGATCATCATCCAGTACTTCTCAAAATTATCCATTTTTCATGGCTCTGTCTCTCAGGAAGCCCTGGTGTTTGTTTATTTAGTTAGTTAGTTATCTAGTGTTACTGAGGATGAAGTGAGTGAATCTGGGACTTTGGAGTGGGTGGGATAATTCTAATTTTTTTTTTTAGCTGAAGGCAGAATATATGCACCATATTTTAAAACATTCTAAAACAAGAGTGTGTTATCAGGTTTCTAACTAATGATTTTAAGGAGGAAGTATTTATACTTCGATAAAAATGAATTCAAAGCAAAAACCTTGTGTTAGCAGTCCTCACTACTCCCCAGTTCCCCTTAAAATGACAGTTCAGATCCTTTGAAAGAGGCAAAATATCAAAATAACGAAAGAAGAGAAAGCAGACAATCGTACCATTTTGGAAGCTAGAACACTGAAAAACAAGAAATGAAGTACTTAGCTAAAACAGTTGATTTCTAAGCTGCAGTAGGAAGGTCAAAAACCAACCCAATTTCACTGCAGAACTCCAAATGTTCCAAGAATTGGCAAATAAGTAGTTGAAAGGGTGGTGAATCAAGCCTAAAAACTTCAGGATTGTTTGAAAATCTATTTAACAAGCAGAAGGATCCATAGATTCCCTCATCCCCAGAATTTAAGGCTCCTACCTGAGATACCATAGTGAGTGGAATTCAAGAGGCAAACACACTATGGGATCCCAAAGCCATACAACTTCCTTAATACTGCTAGAAGAGCTATTAAACCAGAAGGGCTATTAAACTCCACGTCTTCATGTATGAGTAACCAAGAATTTGTAGCCATCTTCAATCAACCATATCAACACATAAATTCATTATGATGTCTACAAAAATGCTAACTTTTCATTTTTTGAGCTAAAAGAGTTAATTCTAAAGTTTACGTAAGAAAATAAACATGCAAGAATAGCTAGGAAATCCCTAGATATGAATAATTGAGTACCAGTCCTGCCACATATGAAAACATATTCTTCAGCCTTTACAATCTTAAAACTATATGAAGCAGCTCTAATAGAACAAAATAGAAGACCGAAAGTATACCCAAGGATATGTGAAAATTTAGTGTATTATAAAAGCAGTATTCTAGGGCTTCCCTGGTGGCGCAGTGGTTGAGAATCTGCCTGCTAATGCAGGGGACACGGGTTCGATCCCTGGTCCAGAAAGATCCCACATGCCGCGGAGCAACTAGGCCTGTGAGCCACAACTACTGAGCCTGCGCGTCTGGAGCCTGTGCTCCGCAACAAGAGAGGCCGCAATAGTGAGAGGCCCGTGCACCACGATGAAGAGTGGCCCCCGCTTGCCACAACTAGAGAAAGCCCTCACACAGAAACGAAGACCCAACACAGCCAAAAATAAATAAATTAGTTAAAAAAAAAGTAGTATTCTAAATCAATAAGAAAAAGATGGAGTGTATAAATTATGTTGAGACAAGTGGATAGTCGTTTTTAAAACAATCAACCTGGCTCTGCATCTAACATTACTCAATAGAATACATTCCAAATGAAACACATTTAAGTTAAAAAAAAGTAAACCATGTTGATACTAAAAGGACATATAAGTGGATGAATCACTTTATAAACTGAGTGTGGTTTCTAAATTATAACTAAAGCTTTCTTAATTATAACCAAATATCCAGAAACAATGAAAGTTTGATAACTTCAATTACAATTAAAACAAAAAAAACTACCATGTTCTAAAAGATACCATAAGCAGAAACAAAAGACAAATTACTAACTGCAATAAAATAATTGCAGTTTATCTCACAGAAAAACCACCCTAATATAGAAAAAGATTCTAAAAATCAAAAACAGAGACAGAGACAGAGACCTAGAGAGACTGACAGAGATGAAAGTACAGATAAAAAGATACCAATGGTCTTTGAACATATATTAAAGGGTACTCAACCTCATTATAACCCAAATAGTAAAATAATACCAAATTTAACCTAAAAGGTGAGACCATTCCTAATCTGTCAAATCGGTAAGACTTCAAAAGTTTGGCAACACACACAAAGGAGAGGCTGTGGGGGAAATGAGTAGACTATAGATTGCTGGTGGCAGTGTAAATGTACAACCACATGGAGTGGAAGTTGGCAATTCTTCCACAATAAAAGCAAATCCACTTCTAGGAATTCATCCAGAAGATAATCCTCCAAAAGTAAAAAACAGTACATGCAAAAGATTATTCACTGTGTCATTATTTGCCATGGCAAAATAGTGGACACCATCTAAATGCTATCTATAGGAAACTGATTTGAGTAAAGAATGATGAAAGAGAAATGTAGGCAAAAAGACAGTCTGCCTTCTTCCATTTAGAATAATTATTCTGAGATTCACTCATGTTGTTGCTTTTATCAGTAGTTTATTCTCTTTTTATTACTGAGTGGTATTCCATTTTATGAATATTCTACAATTTATCTATTCAGCTGTTGATGGATATTTAGGTAGATTAAGGTTTTCGGCTAATACAAATAAGGGTTTTAAGGACATCACATATAAATCTTTCCATGGACACATGCTGTCTTTTCTCTGGGTTAATTACTTAGCAATCAGATGATAGGATCATATAGTAGTGTCTGTTAAGATTCTTAAGGATCTGTTAAACTGTTATCCAAAGTAGTTGTACCATTTTACATTCCCACCAGCAATGTACAAAAGTGTTCATTCCCCCACATCCTCCACTGACTTGGCATGGTCAGTCTTATCTATTGTAATACATATATAGTGGTATACTGCTGTTGTGAGTAATTATGAATAATTACGTTGAGCATCTTCTCATGTGCTTGATTCCTATCTCTAAATTTTCTTTGGTGAAATATTTGTTCAAATATTTTGACCAGTTTTTATTTTGTGTTTTGGTTTCTCATTATTGCTTCTTGAGGTTTTGTTATATATAATCCGGATATAAATCTTTTATAGAGATATGATTTGCAAATACTTTCTCCCAGTGTGTGGCATTTCTGTTCATTCTCTTAACAGTATCCTTTGATGAGCCAGAGTTTTAAATTTTGGTGATGTTCAATTTATTAATATTTTTCTTGAAATCAGGTAGTACTAATTATCCTAATTTTTTCTTATTTTTCAAAGTTGTTTTAGATAGTCCAGATTTTTTGCATTTCTCTATGAGCTTGAGAATCAGGTATCAATCTTTGTTTTAAGAAAAAAGCCTGTTGATATATTTATTGGCATTACACTGAATCCATAGATCATTAGGGAGAGAACTGACACCTTAACAATACATATTCTTTTGACTCTTTTGACCAAAGATCAAGGTATATCTCCATTTATTTCAGTCTTCTTTACTTTCTCTCAACAATATTTTTCAGGTCTTGAATATCTTTTGGCAGATTTATCCCTAAGTACTTCATGTGTTTTTATATTAAATTTGAGTAAAATTTGCTCCTAATTTTCTAGATTCATAAAGTAGAGGCTGGTGCCATGGATTTGAGACCATTCTTTTATAATATAGGAGTTTATTGTTATAACTGTCCCCCTATATTCTGCTTTAGGGGCAGCTCATATATTTAGATATATTGTATTTTTGTTTTCACTCAGTTTAAAATACTTTCTAATATTCATTTTGATTTGTTTTGATCCATGTGTTATTTAACAGTATATTATTTAGGTTCTAAATATTTGGGAATTTTCTAGAGAATTTCTCTTTCTGATTTCTAGTTTAATTCCATTAAGGTAAAAAAAAAAACATAGTTTGCATGACTTTAATCTTTTTAAATTCATTGAGAATATTGTGGCCCAGAATATGGTTTATCTTGGTAAATGTTCTGTGTGTACTTGGAAAAGAATGTGTATTCTGCTCTAGGTTGAGTGGAATGTTATATATATGTCAATTAGTTCAAATTGTTTGTAAAACTGTTCACCTTTTCTACGTTCTTGTTGATTTTCAGCCTACTGATTCTATCAATTATTTAGAGAAGATTATTCTAATTTATCTATTTCTCTTTGAAGTTTGATCAAGTTTTGATATATGTATTTTGAAGAACTACTATTAGGGCATAAACATTTAGGCTGGCTATGTTCTCTTAACCTCTTTGTCATTTTGCCATGTTGTTTGCTGTCAGACCAAGTTCTACACCCTTCACTCTACTTCTGGACTCAAATTAGTCACCTGCCTGGTTGAAATTTCAGGACTGTAAGACCCCAAATAACTATGAACTTTCAGGACTGTAAGACCCCAAATAACTATCTCACTCCATTGGGTAGGTATGAGAGAGATTGCTAATCAGCAGCATTTTCCCTAGGATGTAGCCCTGAGTCAGAAAGAGCATGCTGGCCAGGAAAACTGTTTATTGATTAGATATTTTATTCTTAATGGTCTGTCCCATTCACATTTATAGTCAGAAAACAAATCTAGTGGAATCAAATTCTAACTGGGTGAAGTACCTTGTATCAAAGATTCAAGTTCAACAATACTGCTACTTTCCCTATCCCTGCAGGTCTCACAAGGCCTTCAGCATTCCTGTTTAGCACATGAAACAGGCTAAAAGTAATACAAGGTGTGACAATCACTCACTTTAAAGTTTCAATTCTTTTTTTTTCTATTTTTATTAAAAATAGAATCCCTTAATTCATATTTTACATGAATGATTAACCTTTGGTAACAGCAAATATGAATACGTTATAATTTGTAAGTATGGGTGGTATCAAACCTGGAGCTAAGTTCGAACTTTTTCTTAAATTCCCACTTCTTTGACTTTTAAACATTGTGACTATACTTCTTCAATTTATGCAACACTTCCTTTAATGTGTGGCAATACCTTCCTGTACTGTGTGCCTATATTCTATCAGCTGGGAAAGCAATTAATGCCTTTAATTAGTACATGAAAATTAATACAGCAAAAGAATTCCTCTCTCCAAAGCTACTTTGGGTGCTTCTTATAATGGTCTTATAGGAAAAATTATCATAGAACCATGAGATTATAGATCATATTTAAAAAATTGATATTGCCATAAAAAGCACTTCATGGAGATTTCATCTCTGACAAAATAACCCATTACATGCAAAGGGTGATAGAGTTACAACTCTTTCACATTTTTTCATCTAACTGCTCATTAATCCTTGTATAGTAGGTATCACCTTCATTTTACAAATGAGAAACAAAATATCAAAGGAATTAGAGACCTAACCTCACATACTTAGGAGGTAACTGTTAAAAAAATGAAACAAAAATATTTATAAGACTATGACCAAAAACTTTATTTTAAACTTCTCCATATACAGTTCTTTTAAAAATGTTCACAAAGCTGCAACTTACTGTACTTTTTTTTTTACTTTTTGCATTTTATTTTACTTTTTTATACAGTAGGTTCTTATTAGTCATCAATTTTATACACATCAGTGTATACATGTCAATCCCAATCGCCCAATTCATCCCACCCCCACCCCAACCCCCCACTGCTTTCCCCCCTTGATCTCCATACATTTGTTCTCTGCATCGGTGTCTCAGCTTCTGCCCTGCAAAACGGTTCATCTGTACCATTTTTTCTAGGCTCCACATACACGCATTAATATATGATATTTGTTTTTCTCTTTCTGAGTTACTTCACTCTGTATGACAGTCTCTAGATCCATCCACGTCTCTACAAATGACCCAATTTCATTCCTTTTTATGGCTGAGTAATATTCCATTCTATATATGTACCAAATCTTCTTTATCCATTTGTCTGTTGATGGGCATTTAGGTTGCTTCCCTGTCCTGGCTATTGTAAATAGCGCTGCAGTGAACATTGGGGTGTATGTGTCTTTTTGAATTACGGTTTTCTCTGGGTATATGTCCAGTACTGGGATTGCTGGGTCTTATGGTAATTCTATTTTTAGTTCTTTAAGGAACCTCCATACTGTTCTCCATAGTGGCTGTATCAATTTACATTCCCACCAACAGTACAAGAGGGTTCCCTTTTCTGCACACCCTCTCCAGCATTTGTTGTTTGTAGATTTTCTGATGATGCCCATTCTAACTGGTGTGAGGTGATACCACATTGTAGTTTTGATTTGCATTTCTGTAATAATTAGTGATGTTGAGCAGCTTTTCATGTGCTTCTTGACCATCTGTATGTCTTCTATGGAGAAATGTCTACTTAGGTCTTCTGCCCATTTTTGGATTAGGTTGTTTGTTTCTTTAATATTTAGCTGCATGAGCTGTTTATATATTTTGCAGATTAACCCTTTTTCCATTGATTCGTTTGCAAATATTTTCTCCCATTCTGAGGGTTGTCTTTTCTTCTTGTTTACAGTTTCCTTTGCTGTATAAAAACTTTCATGTTTCATTACGTCCCATTTGTTTATTTTTGTTTTTATTTCCATCACTCTAGGAGGTGGATCAAAAAAGATCTTGCTGTGATTTATGTCAAAGAGTGTTCTATGTTTTCCTCTAAGAGTTTTTTAGGCCTCTAATCCATTTTGAGTTTATTTTTGTGTTTGGCATTAGGGAGTGTTCTAATTTCATTCTTTTACATGTAGCTGTCCAGCTTTCCCAGCAATAATTATTGAAAAGACTGTCTTTTCTCCATTGTATATCCTTGCCTCCTTTGTCATAGATTAGTTGACCATAGGTGCATGGGTTTATCTCTGGGTTTTCTATCTTGTTCCATTGATCTAAGTTTGTTTTTGTGCCAGTACCATATTGTCTTGATTACTGTAGCTTTGTAGTATAGTCTGAAGTCAGGGAGTCTGATTCCTCCAGCTCCATTTTTTTCCCTCAAGACTGCTTTGACTTTTTGGGGCCTTTTGTGTCTCCATACAAATTTTAAGATTTTTTGTTCTAGTTCTGGAAAACATGCCATTGGTAATTTGATAGGGATTGCATTGAATCTGTAGATTGCTTTGGGTAGTAAAGTCATTTTCACAATATTGATTCTTCCAATCCAAGAACATGGTATATCTCTCTATCTGTTGGTAACATCTTTATTTTCTTTCATCAGTGTCTTATAGTTTTCTGCATACAGGTCTTCTGTCTCCCTAGGTAGGTTTATTCCTAGGTATTTTATTCTTTTTGTTGCAATGGTAAATGGGAGTGTTTCCTTAATTTCTCTTTCAGATTGTTCATCATTAGTGTATAGGAGTGAAAGAGATTTCTGTGCATTAATTTTTTTTTTTTTTTTTTGCAGCACACGGGCCTCTCACTGTTGTGGCCTCTCCCGTTGAGGAGCACAGGCTCCGGATGCGCAGGCTCAGCGGCCATGGCTCACGGGCATAGCCGCTCCGTGGCATGTGGGATCTTCCCGGACCGACGCACAAACCCGTGTCCCCTACATCAGCAGGCGGACTCTCAACCACTGCGCCACCAGGGAAGCCACTCTGTGCATTAATTTTCTATCCTGCAACTTTACCAAATTCATGGATTAGCTCTAGTAGTTTTCTGGTGGCATTTTTAGGATTCTCTATGTATAGTATCATGCCATCTGCAAACAGTGACAGTTTTACTTCTTAGTTTACAATGTGTATTCCTTTTATTTCTTTTTCTTCTCTGATTGCCGTGGCTACGGCTTCCAAAACTATGCTGAGGGCTTCCCTGGTGGCGCAGTTGTTGAGAGTCCGCCTGCTGATGCAGGGGACATGGGTTCATGCCCTGATCCGGGAAGATCCCACATGCCGCGGAGTGGCTGGGCCCATGAGCCATGGCCGCTGACCCTGCGCATCTGGAGCCTATGCTCTGCAACAGGAGAGGCCACAACAGTGAGAGGCCCGCATACCGCAAAAAAAAAAAAAGAAAAAAAAAACAACTATGCTGAATAATAGTGGTGAGAGTGGACATCCTAGTCTTGTTCCTGATCTTAGAGGAAATACTTTCAGTTTTTCACCATTGAGAATGATGTTTGCTGTGGTTTGTCGTATATGGCCTTTATTATGTTGAGGTAGTTTCCCTCTATGCCCACTTTCTGGAGAGTTTTTATCATAAATGGGTGTTGAATTTTGTCAAAAGCTTTTTCTACATCTATTGAGATGATCATATGGTTTTTATTCTTCAATTTGTTAATATGGCATATCACATTGATTGATTTGCATATATTGAAGAATCCTTGCATCCCTGGGATAAAACCCACTTGATCATGGTGTATGATACTTTTAATGTGTTGTTGGATTCTGTTTGTTATATTCTGTTGAGGATTTTTGCATCTATATTCATCAGTGATATTGGTCTCTAATTTTCTTTTTTTGTAGTATCTTTGTCTGGTTTTGGTGTCAGTGTGATGGTGGCCTCATGGAATGAGTTTGGGAGTGTTCCTTCCTCTGCAATTGTTTGGAAGAGTTTGAGAAGGGTGGGTGTTAGCTCTTCTCTAAATGTTTGATAGAATTCACCTGTGAAGCCATCTGGTCCTGGACTTTTGTTTGTTGGAAGATTTTTAATCAGTTTCAATTTCATTACTTGTGATTGGTCATTCTTATTTTCTATTTCTTCCTGGTTTAGTTTTGGAAAGTTACATCTTTCTAAGAATTTGTCCATTTCTTCCAGGTTGTACATTTTATTGACATAGAGTTGCTTTTAGTAGTCTCTTAGGATGCTTTGTATATCTGCCGTGTCTGTTGTAAGTTCTCCTTTTCCATTTCTAATTTTATTGATTTGAGTCCTCTCCCTCTTTTTCTTGATGAGTCTAGCTAATGGTTTGTCAATTTTGTTTACCTTCTCAAAGAACCAGCTTTTAGTTTTATTGATCTTTGCTATTGTTTTCTTTGTTTCTATTTCATTTATTTCTGCTCTGATCTTTATGATTTCTTTCCTTCTGCTAACTTTGGGTTTTGTTTCTTCTTCTTTCTCTAGTTCCTTTAGGTGTAAGATTCGATTGTTTATTTGAGATTTTTCTTGTTTATTGAGTAGGCTTGTATAGCTATAAACTTCCCTCTTAGATCTGTTTTTGCTGCATCCCATAGGTTTTGGATCATCGTGTTTTCATTGCCATTTGTCTCTATTTTTTTATTTCCTCTTGATTTTTTCAGTGATCTCTTGGTTATTTAGTAACGTATTGTTTAGCCTACATGTGTTTGTCTTTTTTATGTGTTTTTCCCTGTGATTCATTTCTAATCTCATAGTGTTGTGGTCAGAAAAGATGCTTGATATGATTTCAATTTTTTAAAATTTACTGAGGCTTGATTTGTGACCCAAGATGTGATCTAACCTGGAGAATGTTCAATGAGCACTTGAGAAGCAAGTGTACTTTGCTGTTTTTGGATGGAATGTCCTAAAAATATCAATTAAATCTATCTGGTCTATTGTGTCATTTAAAGCTTGTGTTTCCTTATTAAATTTCATTTTGGATGATCTGTCCTTTGGTGTAAGTGAGGTGTTAAAGTTCCCCACTATTATTTTGTTACTGTCCATTTCCTCTTTTATAGCTGTTAGCAGTTGCCTTATGTATTGAGGTGCTGCTATGTTGGGTGCATGTATATTTATAAGTGTTATATCTTCTTCTTGGATTGATCCCTTTATCATTATGTAGTGTCCTTCATTGTCTCTTGTAACATTCTTTATTTTAAAGTCTATATATGCTCTTTTAGACAGCATATATATGCTCTTGTAGACAGCATATATATGGGTCTTGTTTTTGTATCCATTCAGCAAGCCTGTGTCTTTTGGTTAGAGCATTTAATCCATTCACGTTTAAGGTAATTATCGATATGTATGTTCCTATGACCATTTTCTTAATTGTTTTGGGTTTGTGTTTGTAGGTCCTTTTCTTCTCTTGTGCTTCCCACTTAGAGAAGTTCCTTTAGCATTTGTTGTAGAGCTGGTTTGGTGGTGTTGAATTCTCTTAGCTTTTGCTTGTCTGTAAAGCTTTTGATTTCTCCTTCGAATCTGAATGAGATCCTTGCCGGGTAGAGTAGTCTTGGTTGTAGGTTCTTCCCTTTCATCACTTTAAGTATATCATGCCACTCCCTTCTGGCTTGTAGAGTTTCTGCTGAGAACTCAGCTGTTAAGCTTATGGGAGTTCCCTTGTATGTTATTTGTCATTTTTCCCTTGCTGCTTTCAATAATTTTTCTTTGTCTTTAATTTTTGCCAATTTGATTACTATGTGCCTCAGTGTGTTTATCCTTGGGTTTATCCGGTATGGGACTCTCTGTACTTCCTGGACTTGGGTGGCTATTTCCTTTCCCAAGTTAGGGAAGTTTTCGACTATAATCTCTTCAAATATTTTCTTGTGTCCTTTCTCTCTCTCTTCTCCTTCTGGGACCCCTATAATGCAAATGATGTTGCATTTAATGTTGTCCCAGAGGTCTCTTAGGCTGTCTTCAATTCTTTTCATTCTTTTTTCTTTATTCTGTTCCGCAGCAGTGAATTCTACCATTCTGTCTTCCAGGTCACTTATTTGTTCTTCTGCCTCAGTTATTCTGCTATTGATTACTTCTAGTATAGTTTTCATTTTAGTTATTGTATTGTTCATCTCTGTTTGTTTGTTCTTTAATTGTTCTAGGTCTTTGTTAAACATTTCATGCATCTTCTCGATCTTTGCCTCCATTCTTTTTCTGAGGTCCTGGATCATATTCACTATCATTATTCTGAATTCTTTTTCTAGAAGATTGCCTATCTCCACTTCATTTAGTTGTTTTTCTGGGGTTTTATCCTGTTCTTTCATCTGGTACATAGCCCTCTGCCTTTTCATATTTTCTTTCTGTGAATGTGGTTTTTGTTCCACAGACTGCAGGATTGTAGTTTTTCTTGCTTCTACTGTCTGCCCTCTGGTGGATGAGGCTATCTAAGAGGCTTGTGTAAGTTTCCTGATGGGAGGGACTGGTGGTGGGTAGAGCTGACTGCTGCTCTGGTAAGCACAACTCAGTAAAACTTTAATCCACTTGACTCCTGATGGGTGGGGCTGGGTTTCCTTCCTGTTGGTTGTTTGGCCCTAGGCAACCCAACAGTGGAGACTACCTGGGCTCTTTGCTGCGGCCAATGACAGACTCTGGGAGGGGTCACGCCAAGGAGCACCTCCCAGAACCTCCACCTCCAGTGTCCTTGTCCCCATGGTGAGCCACAGTCACCCCCTGCCTCCGCAGGAGACCCTCCAACACTAGCAGGTAGGTCTGGCTCAGTTCCCCTGGGGTCACTGCTCCTTCCCCTGGGTCCCAATGTGCACACTACTTTGTGTGTGCCCTCCTGGACTGGAGTCTCTGTTTCCCCCAGTCCTGTCAAAGGTCTGCAATCAAATCCCACTAGGCTTCAAAGTCTGATTCTCTAGGAATTCCTCCTCCCGTTGCCGGAGCCCCAGGTTGGGAAGCCTGACGTGGGGCTCAGAACCTTCACTCCAGTGGGTGGACTTCTGTGGTATAAGTGTTCTCCAGTCTGTGAGTCACCCACCCAGAAGTTATGGGATTTGATTTTACTGTGATTGTGCCCCTCCTACCATCTCATTGTGTCTTCTCCTTTATCTTTGGATGTGGGGTACCCTTTCTGGTGAGCTCCAGTGTCCTCCTGTCAATGATTATCCAGCAGTTAGCTGTGACTCTGGCATTCTCACAAGAGGGAGTGAGAACACATCCTTCTACTCCACCATCTTGGTTCCTTCCTCAACTTATTGTACTTTTAATTTTATAACAATTTTTGCATTATCTATTCCTATTAGAGGATAAAATAAACATATGCCTACTGAAGTTGATGGAACCATCAAACTCATTTCACACCCACTTCATTTCACAGCTATAGTGACACTTCTTCAGCCTGGAACATCAAAATAGAGGCACATCCATGGTTTTTCACCTTTACTGTATATAAAAGAAATATTTTAGCAAATGCATTCCCCTATCTATTCACTGGTTTTAAAAAAAAGAACAGGAACTGTATTGATAAACATGAAGTGGCATAAAACCAGAATTTTATCCTAGCTGAAAAAAAAAGTCTTATCTCAAGTTTTAGATCTCTGGAGGATGTAGGGAAAGAAAACACCTCTACTAAAATCTATCAATATACCTAACAGCATACACCTTCAACTGCAGTGAGTGGTTTACCACCAGTTTCACAACTTTCCACTTCCAAATGCTGAAAGGTAAGGAATGAAACAGTGTCTCTAGTGATTTTTATCTGGGTCCAGAGGGCCAAATCCAATACATAGATACAGAGAAGCACAAGCACCCATCAAAGTTTATATCCTATGTGCATATTATAGTGACCTAGGCACAAAAGAAACCATCTTTATGTCCTTGCATAATAGTATAGCTAGTGATGTAATTTCCCCATGGCCTTCTCACCCATAACTCAGTTCTATATGTTAAGGCATCACAGAAGCTTCCTTAAGCTCAGCTTCCAGAGAACAAACATCTGTGCTATGTAGACACGCCTCATAACATCACAGTATCCCAATATCTCAACTATAAAATAATGCCTGTAAAAGCAATAACGGTCATAAAAATCAAATTCTGATTATATTAGTAGCCTTAAATAGGTATACGGTACTGTTTTTTAACTCGTTTTTTAAATGTTACTTTCACCATTTTCTAGTGACTGAAACAAAGTCATGTAAAAGACTTACCTATAGAGGAATAGGTATAAAAAAATTATTTTCTATCTGACTCATACCAGGTGTGGGTCATTCAATTTGAATGTTATTCAGAAACCAACTATGGACTATTGTGATCACTGTTTCTTTTATGTATTATAATAGCAGAGCAAATGAAAAAGCAGGAGGAAACTAAAATTATTCTCAATATTTTAAACTGCGTATTTCCAAAGCTATTTTATAATAAAATGTCTCCTAGATACAGCTACCTATTCACTCCATGTATAATATGCTAAGACATCTCACAGGCCTCTTGATTTTCCTTGACCTTCAGATTTTACAGATAGGTGAGCCAAGTCCTTTTCTTGAGAATAAAGGACCCAGTATGTGTCTTCAGCCAAGGTAACACTTTTCTTATGAATGTATCAGAGTAACCTACATTACCTTATTCACTGTGAGACTAATATGAGACAAAAATTTTTCCCAGAGCTTATCTTATTTCTATTCTACTTTGAATCAAAGTTAACAATGGAGAATTTACTTTTTACACTGGTTTAAGCACAGCACTGTCATGAGACACCCAAAGGTCCTCTTTTGAACTCTTTACATGGGAAGTCATTTTCATCCTAATTCTTTTAGATTTCTAATTTTGTTTGTTATTGTAATCTTTTCCATTATATTTATTAATGACCCCAACAGTGTATGAATCCAATAGAAATATGAGAGTCACTGTGTTATCTGGAAGATTAATATCCTTCCTATTCTTAAAATTTGGTCAAGTTAACAGTACCCATAGAACAATTTTCCAGCTAGTCCCAAAAATGAACAAACAGTTTACTATAATTGTGTTCTGAAATTCCATGCCATGAACTCAATTCTCTTTTGCTTAGAAATTTTTAGTTATACCAAAAATATCCCAGGCTGAAGAGTTTAAAAAAAGGACACACTAAAGATGAGGAATGAGTGGTTTTCTGGTTAATAAAATAAAATAAAAGGAAGAAAGGCAGAAGAAGAGACAGAAATGTCATGGACAAATTATGACCTTAGGGAAGATACTCAACTTCTGAATCTCAGTTTTGTAATCTATACTAGGTTATAATTTCCTTTCAGGGTTTACCCTCCCCCTCCAACTCTGGCACTGTGAGTCTTACTTTTCTCTGGGGCTCTATATTACCTCTAAGTGTAATAGGACCACTTCACTGCTCTATTAATTAATTATACAGGAAACAGGTGGTTGACAGAAGGCATTTTTTTTTTTTCCTCTTTCTTTTCTTTTCTCTTTTGGCACTGGTGGAAGTACCAAAAGGGAAGGACCAAATGTGAAGTTCTGGAAATCAACAGGGGTGAGTTCTCCTGGAACTCAAGAAATGAGGGGTGAGGTAGGGGGAATCACAGATACAATTTATACAGAGCAATTTTTCCATATACTGACTAATTATATCCTACTAAACAATCAATTGATAAACACCATTGTTAAGGTCCCTTCTTACTTTTTAGTAGGCATACAGAAACTAGGGTAGGCAATTTGGCAAATACCAAATTAAAATAATTTAGAAGTTGGGAATACAACACTCCCTCCTTGATGTCTTTGCATGGCCAATAAATAAACTATAGCTCTCCTCTGCTTGGAATTGCACATCAGGAGGCTAATGTTCTTGATCACTATCTTCTTCCATATCTATTTATTAACAGACTCAGTAGTAAAATAATTCCACAGAATTGTGGGTCTCATTTTACTAAACATAAAACTCAGTCCTTTCAAAAATGTTTTATATAATGAGCTCCCCATAGACAGAGTCTCTAATAATTTTGAGGAACAAATGAATGATATTTTAAGCTTTTCATTGATATAAAATGTCTTCCAATCAATAACAGTAATGAAAAAATTAAGATAATAAAGAAAAATTATTTCTGAGTATAGAAACCCAAACAAAGGGAGAGAATTCAAATTGTAGTCAGTTCCTTGAATGGCCTGAGCATACGTTCCAGAAAAGTGTGTTCTGAAATCATTTTCTTCAGAAAAATCTTGTATACTCCTATTAGAAATATAGTCAAGACACCATAGATCTCTGTGATTGTTTTTCTCTTCTAACAAACAGAAAAAATAAACCCAAACTTTCAATTCAAAACAGAAAAGTGGAACGATAGTACCTGTATTTCAAAACTAGACAGAGGACTCTACTTCTATTGTCATCATGCCTTATTTCATGTTTATTAGAGAACTAATGAGAATTAATATAGGAAGCAGGAGCTCCCTTGCCCTTATCTGCAGAAGCAGCATAGCTCCAAAGATAATAACTCCTTATAAACTTAAATTACTTAATATCTCTGAGCCACACAGATAAAATAAAATAGGGATGACAATGCCTGCCTCACAGGGGGATTGTGGAAAGTGGATGGTATGTGTATAAGAAGCAAATGGCAAGTGGAAACATAACAATGGCCTGTAAATATTTTCTGTTATTATTTATGGTATTATATAACTATCAGTGGGTTTTAGGCAAAATTAATGTTCATGGACTCTGTTGATGACTTTATTTTTTTAAGTGTGTTTTATTTTAGAAGAGATCCAAAATTTCAATCTATCTATGTGTCACAGTGGCAACGTTCCTACACTGTGTGACAAAGCCCTCTCATCTTCTTCATGTCCACTCAGATGTTCTACTGTCATCCCATGGGCCCCTTCCCTGACTGTGCTTCCTCCAGCTCTCAGCTTCAGCCCTTCCTCTGCACCATCCCAGTCTCTCTCCATCTCAGATCGGGATGATCACAGGGAGAAATAATATCTTATTGCTCTTCTCGTGCACCTTCTTTCCCAATTTCAATTTCTCCTGAACACTGATGACAAAGCAATCTTCCTAAAGCACAGTTTTCATTAACAACAGTAAATAAGCTAAAGTATAAATGCACTAAATAAAATAATATTTAGTATGCATCTTAAAATACATTTTCAAGACAGGAATGGTTAAATGAACCATGGTAAAACCTCCTATTACATGTTTTAAAAATTAGTAAAAAAGAAAAAAAAGGGAATGTGGGAAGATGTCTATAATTTATCGCTAAGTGAAAAAAAGCAAATTGCTGAATAACATCTATTATGTTATCCCGTTTTGTAAAAGAGTTAATTATATACTTATTCATATGATAGATATTTGTAATATGTATGTAAGAATATATTACATGAGGCACAGCAATATATGTAAATATAGAGGATTATGAATTTGTTCATAGTAATCATATTTGTGGGATGGGATTGGGGAGCATGAGGGAGGAGATTTTATTTAATTATTCATTTCTTTTATGGGGCATATAATGGGCATTTTGTTTAATTTGTGTTTTATAACCATATTTTTCATATTTTCTGTCAGTAAATTATCTAGTAAGATGCAAGAGGTCAATGGAGATTTTCACTTACTGTTTTATCTAGTATTATATTGTTTGTTTTTTAAAAAAACAAGGAATATGTATTTCACAAGTAATTTGAAAAGTTTAAGGGCCTATAATGTTTTAAATTAAAAATATGGATTTAGGCAAGGTTACCTTTATTGGAATATAAAGCCTTGAGTAGATTGTCTTTATTATAGTAGGGAACTATTTAGACAAGTTGTCATTCATCACACCATCTCAGAATTCTACTAAAATAGGCAACAGAACAATGCCCTGCAGTGTCGTTTTTAGTATAAGCTAAGAGAAGCAGATTATGCGTAAGAAGTTTAACAAGCTGTGGGAGATCAGTAAGGGTTAAGAGTAAAAATAAATCCAGACCAATATATTCTGTTTTTCTATAAATACTGTACTGTTAAATGAGAGCTAGAAGGAGAATCAGGAAGTTTCTTTCTGTTGTGGCCCTAGAAGTCTAATTTTCTTTACCTGATACACTTCACCAGGAATTCTTTTCTCAGAGAAGTTGTTTCTAATAGCTCAAAGGACTGGGCTTTCTTCACAGGTGGCAATTCCTTTGCCTGTCGCTGGAGGTGTCCACATAGAACCCAAGTCGCCATTTTGGAATGCTAGGAAATTGTTTGAACCAGATACCTCCAAAGTTTCTTCCAAGGGTGAACTCCTGGGCTACAAAATACGTCTTTTTAGGAACTTACAAAATCTCCCACTTCCTATCAGATCAGTTGTAAACACCCATCTTGCCACTTAATGATATACATATATATGGCTAAGAGCATACAATAGGAGAAACTGTCCTAGTGAAAGTACATTAGAAATGTTAAAGGAAGGACAAAGTGAAGGCAGTCCAGATAGCAAGGGTGAGTGTGGAACCAGATAAATCTAGAAAAAATTGGCAGAGACCAAACCACGAAAGATATTATATGAAGAGCAAATGAACACCACAGAAGGTTTTTAACTAGAGTATGAAAGGATGGTAAAATAATCTGTCATGTTTTGAAGATATCAATTCTGGATATACTATTATTAAGATTGAAAGGAGCTAAAAAAAAGTCAGCTCATTATGATTCTTGACTCAAGATCCTTCAAAGACTCCTCATTTCAAACAGAGTAAAAGCTAAAGTCCATAATGTAGCCTACAAGGCTTTCTATGATCTGCTCCGTACCCCTCCCCCGCCATTTATCAGATTTTAGCTCCCACGAACCTCTTTTATATAACAAATATTTCATCGTATCAAAAGTTAAGAATATTTTAAGAACTACAAACTTTTCACTACCGAAAAAACTTTCCAGAAGCACTTAGACTCATAGTTCTCTGAGACTAGATACTGAAGTTATCTCATCCCAATCCTTCTTTGGAAGACAACTACGAAAACCATCCTTCAAGGTGAACCCTCTGTAGTTATCAAAAATCCTGTCTGTGTACCTAGTGAGCCCACAGTATTAGAGGAACACAAATATCTGGGAGCTGGTTTCCCTGTCTCTTAATTTCAAGAGAGAAAGAATGGACAGGGGGAGCAGAGTGACCTGTAAGCAACCCTGCCTCCTTGAGCTTTGCTAGACAGGCAGAGATTCACTGTGCTGCACACCTGGAGCTAACACAACACTGTAAAGCAATTATACCCCAATAAAAATTTTAAGAAATAGTCAAGCACCCAGCTGGTATTCAAATATCTAATGATTGATTGACTGAATTCTCTGGCCTTCACCTGAACATAAAGCACAAAATGACAAGGCGAAAAGTAAACCAAGGTCGTTTTTTTCTGCTGCAGTTTATGGCCATTTTTTCTGAGTGTTTATAATATACAGACCATCAACAGAAGCATCCCTTCAGATAAAATAATCTCACAGTAACTTCAGGCATTTTCCACAAGTCTAGGATGCACCAAAATTTTTGAAAGGAAAGTAAGATGAAATTTTTTACTCTATTCCTAGAAACTTCATAGCTACGGTTTCCAGACACTCTGGGGAAAAAATAATGCAGAACAAATGTTTGCACAACCACCATTTGGGAAGCCCCATGTTATAACCAAAATATATAGCAAAATTCAAGAAGCACTAAGTGAAATGTACAGCATACTAAACCCATTTCCACTGATGCTGCCCTCAGCAAAATGAATTTTTTTTCTCTAAGAGGAAGATACTTTATTTCCTACAATCTGGACTGCTCAAGATAGACATTGCAGATGCATCTGAAAACAAACTTCTATGTTGTCAGCAAATCATGAAGATTGAAGGTTGCCTCCTTTCACTGCTAGATTTAAAGTTATGGCAGCATTTCTATTATAAAAAACATTTTCCAAAATTTTATACCCCAGCTGTAAAATAATCTGCTCCTGGATCAAGTTTTGTAGGCTTAAGAAAGGAGAAAAATATTAAAGTTCATTATGAAATAAGGAACATTTTTAAACTCCATCTTTAAATTATAAATTACCAAAAAACAATTTTCAAGGCTTTTGTGCCACAACTTAATTTTAATGTACAATGCAAGAAAAATAATGACCAGAAATTTGTGAGATGGAAACCCATTTTCACTTATTCTGAAGGCATGCTGGAAAATAATTTCCCAAGTAAATAACTGTTATTCCAGAGTAGATTTTACTTGTAGTTGGACTGGATTTACTCTTGTAACCATGGTTATAGGTAACTACAAATAGCTACACTTACTGAGTTGTCAAATGATATTATACTTCAAAAATAACTCTCAGACAAAAACCAACATTTCTGAAGTACAAAGATAGAAGTGAAACCCTTGCTCCTAGTAGCAGCACTTTCTTTCATATATACATATTTCATAGAAATATTTACTACCCGCCAAACACACACATACACATACACACACAGAAACACAGAAACATATGAGCCAAGCACAAAGTCTTTTGTTGTTTTTGGCTGTTCAGGAGTAAAAGGAAAGTTAAGTCCCAAAATAAATAAGAAAAAAAGGAAAGAAAAGTTAACCCTAAAGATTTTTTTTAAATCTACACTTAGGATGAACAAATAGCATTATAAACAATCTTTTTCAAAACAAAGAATCTGTATTCTCTACATGTAAGAATCCCCTGCCTGCTTACTTAATAGAATACTCCTTATTCAGTGATCAGTTAATAGATACTTGCTAATAATAATGATTTGAACCACACATTTGATATAAAGTAACCACTTTCAGAATGGACTTGTCTCTCTCCAATCATTGAAATCTAAAACTATCTATGAAGTTACCAATCAGAAAGATCACTGAGAAGGCCAAATTGTCATACCACATTTTAAGTCCTGAGAAGGCAACTTACCTACTGGCTCTTATCTTGGAATTTTATCTGAGGCTCCCCATCTGGACCAACTTCAACCAAACCATATCTCTTCCTTACTACATCCCTCAAGTCTCATCTCTCTCAAGAGGCTTCCTCCTCAACCTTCAACAACTCTAATATTTGTATGCAGTGTTAATTGGGGTAACAAAGTCAAGGAGGTTTATAACACTTGAAATAAAATGTAAGCAAGGCACGTCAGAAGCATATTGTTCTACATCGAGGATACATGTAAGAAAGGAAATTTAAAGAATGCTGGTACCTGACAGATGCCCTTGCAGAGACAGACCTCACAAAGGATTGAGCTTCCCTCTATGGAAAAGAAGAAATTCTGAAGGATGATAATATTAAATAAGAATGCTGTTAAATTGATTACTGCACAAAATTGGTGGTGGGGTGGGGGGTGTTGTCTAAGTATCTAAGGTCAGTAGGAACTACCTGAAAGGAATATACTGAACCACTTGATTTGGGGAGAAATGCAGAACACTGCCATCCACACATATTTTAATAAAATTTTCTTTTCTTTCCTTTCTCTCTCTCTCTCTTTTTTTTTTTTTTTTTTTTTTGGTTCTATCTCCTTAAACATAGCAGACTTACTCCAAAATTAAAGAAAAACAGGTAAGATTATGAATAATTATAGTACACTTAGGGGTTCTAGAACTTCATATTCATTACTTTAAAAAACATTACTGTTCTCTATTCATGATGCCAACAGGGGAAAACATGAGCTCTGTGCCTTGAAAATTTTCCTCATCCTTTGGAGAGAATGTCAGCCATTTAAGCGCTTCCCTGGAAATACTTTTCTCCTTGTCTGTGTAGACTTGGTAATTCCTTCCAAAATAGCTTAGCTTCCCAATTACACTTGACTGGCTCTGCCTTTGTTCGTTTTCCCAGGCATGTCTCATAAGTAACCAAGAAACATAGTTTATTCTAAAGACATGCATTTTTCTCTCGTTTCCTTTGCTAGAGAAAAGAAATCCTCCTCAAACAACTCCTACCTTTTTTTAACTTTCAGCATTTTTCAAGTTCTCTTGAATTTTTGGTATACAGTATTAAAAAACTTTTCTATAAAGGTTAGAAAAAGAATTTATTGAATTTTGAAGGCTTTTTCAACTATAATTATACAAGTCTGATAAAGTCTGAAATGGAGATCGATTTCTTCAATGTCTTAACAGAGTCAAGCCTTCTTTTCTTTTTTTAAAGCAATGAAGGTACAGATGTTTAAACCAGCAATATTAAACAAGACGCGAAGGGGTTGGAGATAAAGGGATTAGTTATGCATACATGACTCAAAGGGAGTTGTCTAATAGAAACTTGCTTAAAAGCCCTTTATCTAAGGATTCCCAAGTTTCAAATAACCTTTCATTGGATATTTTACAACCTATTGTTACATGGCTCTTCCTTTAAACCTAAATTATTTTTTTCTATTTTAATGATAACCAAAGCTAAGTCTCTGAATAAAGAATATTTCTTTTTAATTTGAGAAGTACTTGTTAATTAAAAAGGTAATTGTCTATTGATCATTTTGCTATTCTTGAAGTCTAATTTTTAAGAACTTAGAGATGGTGTTTGCCAACCTAATTAACATTGGATCAACTCTAGTCTGAGGATTTGGTCCATGTGCAAGGAAATAATTAGATCCTCCTGGTTAGAGGACTGAAAAAAAAAAAAGGCAACAAGATATTCTACAAGTCAGATATGCCCCTTACCACTGTAATTAAAATAAACAATAAAGAAAAAGATTATAGGAATCCTAAAACTGCTTATAAAGTAATAATAATTACTTATATAAAGCTCCACAAAGTGCCTTGACTTCATTAAGTAATGAAAATATTACATTTAGCTTCTTAAGACAAAATTTTAAAGTTATGTCAGGTCCCAAACAAATTACTTTCCTAAAAAATAATGTGGCTTGAAGTATCTCTAAGATTCTCCTCAATTTTATTAGACAGTAACTATACAATGTTTTACATATTGAGTGAATATATGTTTAAAGCTCTCATTTGGCATACCCTCTAACTCCTTTCTTTATGTGCATATTTACATGGATTCCTTCATATGTAACCAATCACAAGGCCAATATGTTGCTCTGCACAGCTTGGATGCTCGATGACTATTGTTAAAAGGCAAAACCTAAAATTCGTGAAATGTGTGGAAATTCATATGAATTGCAGGCAGAAAAACTCAGTAATAATGAAAGAATAAGAAAGAGGTTTTTTCCCTCCAGATGAGTGAGCTCACCCTAAGGTTAATGTCAAATGACATCCTCACATCTATAAACAAGAACAGAAAACAGTCTTCACTAAGAAGAGCATGTTACAGAGCAAGATTATCTCACAGGTGAGGAATCCAAGCCGGTTCAGATGACCCTGGGGCTTCAGGAAGGCTTCAGGAAGGTTGCTTATTCAGGCAGGACAGGCTCAAGTCAATAAGAACTATTTTTCACTGCTTAAACTCCCAGCTATGCAAATGATAGAAAATGAGAGCAGTATCTGACAAGAAGAGAAGCAAGCATTCACGTAAAAGAGAAAGATACGGAGATATAAAAGAGAGAAGTTCAAAGGACAAATACTGGATTCAGATACAACATCAACAAAAGCTTCATGGGAAGATAGCCAAAGAATTCAGACAATGAATACAGATTTTCAGGAACGATTCTTTTGCTGAACAGGCAGCAGATAAAAAGTCTCACCTGGATGATAAGCACAGCCAGCTTCTTGAAAGCTTAAAGCATGAGTCCTTGTGACAAAAAAAGTATGCAAAATAAGTGACATGTAATCTTCTTAAAAATTAGAAAAAACTCAAGCTGCTATTAAGAAAATCATGAGTAAAAGAATAATAGCCTTAAAAGCAAGAGGTTTTGTACCAAGGGCTGCAATGAACTCATTTGCTACAAACAAACAACAACATCAAAAGCCACGCTAGGTGAGATGATGCAATACTGCAAGTTAATATACTAGAAAATCACAAATTGCAAATGTTTCCATATAATGCATTCAGCTTAAAACCATAGTAATCAGAGTAAAGAAAGGCAAGAAAGAAGACATCACTTTTGGTGACGTTGGCTTACTCATGAACCAATCTTTTTTTTTAAATAAATTTATTTATTTATTATTTATTTATTTATTTATTGGCTGAATTGGTTCTTTGTTGCTGCACGCGGGCTTTCTCTAGTTGTGGCGAGTGGGGGCTACTCTTCGTTGCAGTGCACGGGCTTCTCATTGTGGTGGCTTCTCTTGTTGCAGAGGACGGGCTCTAGGTGTGTGGGCTTCAGTAGCTGTGGCACACGGGCTCAATAGTTGTGGCTCGCGGGCTCTAGAGCGCAGGCTCAGTAGTTGCGGCGCACGGGCTTAGCTGCTCCGCAGCATGTGGGATCTTCCCGGACCAGGGCTCAAACCCGTGTCCCCTGCATTGGCAGGTGGATTCTTAACCACTGCGCACCAGGGAAGCCCTCATGAACCAATCTCATGAAAATGTTTTTGTTCCCCAGACAGTGAGTTTCAAAAGATCCCGAGGAAAATCTACTTCTGTCTCCCACTGGGATAGTTTTGCCATTTTTGGCAACAGCTAGTTTTTGAAAATGAAGGATAGATTATGATTCATCAGCACAGTCTTAGAAAACGATTTGAAAATTCAACAGTTATAATGGTCACTTTAAAATCTCTAAAAACAAACCATATGACAAGTTTGTAAGCTGAGAGTCATAAAAACAACTAATAAAAATAATTCCAAATGATTAAGTCACTATTCAGAGACCAATTCTAGAATAGCTAGGGGAATGTGGCCCACAATGGTATATGTCCTTGAGAGAAAATTTGGTAAACATTAGTTTCAATAACAAAAAGAAGCTCTTAAGTATCTATCTCTCTGAAAAAAATATTATCAAGAGTACCCTGTATAAAATAATAACCTTTGATGCAACAGACTGTTCTGAATATCTTTTGTTTCAATTTTTCATTGATGATAAAATTTCAAGGAAAAACTTTTGCAAAGAGCTGGTTAAAATAAATTTTATAGTGTCCTATTCTAAAAATGCCTGAAATTAAAAATAATCATACTTGACATATTCCATTTGAATAAGTTCCTTTTTTGTAACAGTTAATAGCTATTATCTTCTAAATTCAAACTCATGAAAATAAAGACACTAAGTTTTTACTCATATATGAGAATCCTAGATAACCCTTATCTTTCTTCTGGTGATACTAGTATTCATCCTCTAGCTTCACTGTCCAAAATGGTAGCAATTAATCATAGATGGCTGTTTAAATTTTAATTTGTATTAATAAAAATTAAGTAAAATTAAATAGTTTCTCAGTCACATTAGCTATATCTTGAGTTCTTAATAGCCTCATGTAGTTAGTAGCTGGCATACCAGTCAGAGCAGATATAGAACATTTCTATGACTACAGAAAGTTCTATTAGACAACATTGATATACAGGCTATAAACAGAGAAGAAACTTCATAATTTGAATGTATTGTGATACAGATGCTAATATAAATTCAATTGCCAAAGCTATATATCTAGCTACAAGAAGAAGTAATCACACTAAATTTCAAAGATGTTTCTATCACCCTTTATATTAATCAAAGTCCATAGTCCTAACACTAAGTTTTTTCAATTTGGTACTGAGCTTTTCAAACTGATAACTCTGTTAAAAGTCAATTGATTTGTGTCTGTAGACTCCTTAAATACTTATTTTATTACGTTAAACATTCCAAGATTTTTGAGGCAGATTTAGGTGACTAGGTCAGGCAAGTTGAATGAATACTTCTTAATTACCTTATTATTTCACTAGTTAACAGTTGCTCTTAATTTTGGATCAATAACTAAAATATTGATGTGTTAGTTAATTCATAAATAATACATAACAGATTATTTAGTAAATGGTTCATGATTTGTAGCTTGAAACAAACATGTCTTTTGTATCTTCTCAAAGAGGAAAGGGAAAGACCAAGACCCATTTGGAAATGCTACCTGGGAGACGATGTAGAAGCATGAGTAAATGTACACATATCCCCACTTAATCAAATATACTAAAACCAATAAATAAATCCAAATTTGTTTATTCAACTGCAATATAAGCAAAAGTACCAGGGTGGTAGCAATGGTGGTATGTGTGTCTGAGGGAGGGTTAGGGTGGGAAAGAGGCAAAAATTTTCCATTTTCTACAACGTCAAAATACTTGTCCACGTCTCAGAAAACAGTTCACATTAGCTTATCTCTAAAACTCATATCAAGGATACTGTTCCTAATGTATTAATGTCATTCTTTTACCCTAATTCTTTACCACCGTAGTTCACCTGTCCATTTTTCTGTAAAATTAAAGAAAAGGGGAGTGGTACTTCTAACAGTAGTATCCCCAGTCCCCCAATGACTCAAACTCTGTTTGCTGAATACTGTTTAAACATAATAGACTATATCCAGAAACAGTTGATGATTCTCTAAATAGAATCAGGAAAGTGGCAAGGGAGTAGAGTTAAGAATATTTGACTTATCTGTCTGACCAAACTTACATGGATGAAATTATATACAACTCAAGAAGATTCTCAATGAAATACATATTAATAATGTTATCCTCACAAGCCTTTTATAAGACTATCTGGAAGCCTCCAGAAAAAAATATATAAATAAAGAAGGAAAGAAAAAAATATAAGAATTATAAACAATATCACCCCCCCAGTTAAGAAAAATTAGGCAACCTGTGAGCTATAAATTAGTCTTGGAAATACTACCATTGGTTGCCTAATGCTAGCTATGTTCTGTTATAATTTAATTAATTAGTAGAAATAGCCTCTGTTTGTTCTTATTGCATGCGGCAGCTGTCTTGCATTCACGTCTTTAAAGTATTACACTTCATAGCTAGCTGATTTAAATTATTCCCTTGCAGATAAAACTAAGATATACCAATATTACACCACAGCTAATTTATTTAAATTGGTATTCTAAGTCTTTTTAAATATAAAGAAGAAACTATATCTTTAAGGTATCCTTAATTCATTGTAAGATGGGAACAGACATCTGCAACAGTTTAGTTTCCTGGAAACAGGGAAAAACAGCAACAGTAGCATGACAAGAAAACATTAAAGATGGCATTTAAACTGTTGCAAGAAATGAAACAAGCTCATGCTACATTAAATCCACGCACGAAGTGAAGTGTTCAACTCATCCTCCTCTCTAGAATTCTTGGTGAGTCAGTGAAATAGGCGGAAGAAAATGTAGACAGACATTAATCCTTTATCCATTGCAATTCCCTTTGTTCCTATTAAAAAAAGAAAAAAAAAAAACTGAAAGAGTGAAATATGAAAATGACTCTAGAGGTCATGGAGCCCAAACCTCATCTCATAAATGAGGTGAAAACTGAGGCCCAAAGAGGTGACACGACTTGTTCAAAGTCACACAGCGATGCAATGACAGAAGGAGAACAGGAAGCCATGAATCCAGCCCGAGCTCTTTCCACAGCTAATGTGCTGACAGGAGGCTGGAGGGCCCAGCCCCTTTCCCAGAAAACAACCTTTCAACTTCATGTACTGGTTCTCCTAGCACAACTTTCTTTCTTTGAAAAAAAGAAAGAAAGAAAGAAAGAAAAAGCTAATAATGTTCTTTATACTCTTTTGGAGTCTTTTAAACAGATATCAGTGGGACTACAGGAAATTTTAAATATTTATAAGATTTTTTAAATTACTGATCAGATGACACAATTGTAAAAGCCTATTAACCAATTTTTTCCAAGTCCCAGCCTCTTGCAACATCAATCTAACCAAAGACAACTACCAAATTAATCTTCGTAAACCAGTTTTAGTCATGTCACTCTCTTATGCACAAACATCTGGCGGTTCTCCTTTGCCTACCAAATTAAATGTAATATCCTCACACTGGCATTCAAAGTCCTTCACAAAGTCCCAATCAGTCTTTCTTTCCTGGTACTCCTTACCTGTTTCCCAGCCCAACTCCAGCCAGGAGACAGTAACAATCCTTGTTCTTTCCTACCTCCTTGCCTCTTCTCATTCATGCTCTTCTGTCCTCTTGGCACACCTGCTCTCCTTCCATATCTGCTTGTCAAAAGTCCAGGTCACCTTAAATACTGTCATTTTCTGATTGCCCACTCTCTAACCTGATCTAAAACACATTCACAATTAGATATCATCCCTCCTATCTTTTAAGCCTCCAAAGACTCCACTTTTTTCTTCTTTCATGAAGATTATCACACTCCCTTATACTTACATTATATACGTACCTGTCCTAACTTCCTTTGCCATCCACTGAGCCCTTTTAAAACCCTGTCATAGGCTCCCCTGCTGTCAACATGCAATCAGTATCACTGACTTTCATGCCAAAGGATTTTCAGGACAAAACACATAAGAATGACGTAACATTCACTAAGTTTAACCTTCACTGAGGTTTATGTGGAAGCCCATATTAGAGGCAGGCCACCAACATGGACATGGCAAACAAGATGGACAGAGAGGAATAAACATGCATTGCTGTGATGGGACAGGATGGTGATGGGACAGGATGCTGGATGCTGGCATGTGGGGTTTCAGGAATAGTCATAGTTTGGTTCTTCCCACAGCTGAGCTTCCCTGAGACCCAAAATTTCCTTGGGTGTAGAACATATTTAGATGCTTTTTTAACTCTTTCAGCATAATTAGTGCACTGCAGAAGTCATTTGTTCAATGATCTGGAAGGCGGCGTGCAGCTCCCCTAAGGCCTGCATCTGTTATTGGGCAGGAAATATGGCAACTTGCTGTGTTTACTAATTGGGTTGGCTAGTTACTTTGTTCTCTTTTTATTTTTCAGAAATCCCCCCAAATAAGTAATTTTCCTATTTGAAACTTATTATTAAAAGTGATCACTGTGATCACTTTAGAAATGTAAACTTTCATTTTCCTAAAATCTCAAAATGAGTTTGATTGTTTTTCCCCCTTTTTCCTGGGACTATTTTTCTTCTTCTTCTAGCAGGTCAGCATCAGAAAGCAATTTGGGCATTCTATCATGCTCTGATCTTGCCAGATGTTCCTGCCACTGCTTTAGATAATTTTCTACCTCATGTCCCACATTCTGTATTCTCAGTCTTTCTCTGAGGTTTATGTGGTTTTAATGATCTAGGAGTATGAGTCTCAGGAAAAAGCCTCACCAGCCCCTGCATGTACTTCTCACAGCAAGACATGCGGCTATGCTGCTTTCAGGTTCTTTGGGTCCATTCCACTTCCATGCAAGTAAACACAGCCCTTGATGTGAACAGTTAAGTAGCTGGAAAAACAGGCTGAGTCTGTGTAATTGGCCTTGTATACATTTCTCAATCTTGGCTTGTCAATGAGAATTATACTCACACAGGCTATGGCAGTATATGGGTGGCTTTTTTCTGAGCAAAGTATTATGCACCCTATTCATTTCTCTTTTGGAAATCTAGAGCTATACTCAGCTCTGAAATGACAGTCATAGAGGAATTTTAGTGCAGAAGATGCATCATCTTTTTTTCCCCTCTTTGATAAAAAAAATGAATGTAGGGTTTTTTTCAGGGGCTTTCCTTGCCTTGATGAGGTTAATATTTTATTTGAACACACTACAAAGGCATAAATAGCTTTTCTTGTACTTTCATTTTGATAAGAATAAAGGAAAGGAGGGCATATTCATTTCCATGATCAATTTTGCTGAAAACTTCACAAGCTCATCTATTCCTGGAGTAGATCTGGAAATATGACTTGTTAACAGCATCAATTTCCTCAGGATCATACAGTCTCCTATCTTCTGTCAACTTTGACAATGGCTCCTTGTTCACTGTCCACCCCCATATTTTTGCAATCAATTTCCAATTCTGCTAATTCTGCTTTGAAATCTCTCTCAAATTCATCATCTTTTTGTTTCCACTGCAAGCCACTTTTCATTTGAACTATAGGACCATTATTTCCCATCTAGTACCCTTTCCTGTAATCTAGTCAATTCTCCAACCTTCCTGTTCCTTGCCCACTTTCTTCTGAAACCACACTTATCATAATCCCTTGCCCCCAAAATCATTAATGCATAACCGTTGATAGTAAAATCACTCATCTTAGCCTTCTAATATTTCACTAAAACTAGTATTGATCTTTTACTATAATTCAATCTTTTCTGTGATATAAATAACTGAATACTATTGTCCCCAGTCTTTGTTAACTGCTATGCCTTTCCTTTTGCTGGATACAAGTCCTACATCTTTGCCTGCTGAGAGTCTACCCATCCTTCAAGGCTGATTCAAAATATTACCTCTTTTAAGGAACTTTTCTGATTCACAACCAACTTGATGAGTTCTTGCATTCTTAAAAGGATCTATAACATGTCTTTCTTTAATGACCTCTCTAGTCTTTTAGTACACATACTTGATTATCTATAATTTACCTTCATACTAGATTTTTTTTTTTTTTTTTTTTTTTTTTACGGTACACGGGCCTTTCACTGTTGGGGCCTCTCCCATTGCAGAGCACAGGCTCCGGATGCGCAGGCTCAGCGGCCATGGCTCACGGGCCCAGCCGCTCCGCGGCATGTGGGATCTTCCCGGACCGGGGCACGAACCCGTGTCCCCTGCATCGGCAGGTGGCCTCTCAACCACTGCGCCACCAGGGAAGCCCCATACTAGATTTTAAGTACCAGAGTGCAGCATGTATAATGTGTACGTCTGTATGTGTTATTAATTTGTACAGACTGGAGTTTATATCCCAATAGCTAGCATGAGGCATGCCACACAGTAAATGCTCCACAAATACATGTTGAATTCAATCAACATGTATTTTCTGAGTTATTAGTGTTCTGAAAATTTACGTTCGTTTGTCTAGTCATTAATACAAATCTACATAAATTATGCACCTGTATGTTCTTTTTAACAATTTACATGTAACTAAATAATTTTACTCTCTTTCTAGTTGACAGTTTGCGATTTGCTGTCTATGCATTTCTTTCTTATCACTTTCAAGCTTGCACCAACCAAGGGTAGGTTACAGACTTAGGACTCTTTTTAAGCGTCTAAGTCTTTCTCGTGCTGACATACTTCTCTCTCCCTCTAAGTTCTACAGTTAAAAGATGACTCAGTTATATATATATATATATGGCATTATTTTCAGAAGTTTAACTTACATTTGGCATATGGGAGATTAAAAACTTGTTCAGTGTACTATCCTGTCCTTTTGTTTGTTTTGTTTTCTGGAAGCTTTTTTCCTTTTCTCTTTCTCCTCTGCTACTGACATTTTCCCTTTTCTCAAACTTCATTTCTTAATTTTTTTTTTTTTTTTGGCCCTGCCATGTGGCTTGTGAGATCTTAGTTCCCTGACCAGGGATTGATCCCGGGCCCTTGCCAGTGAGAGCATGGAGTCCTAACCACTGGATTGCCAGGAAATTCCCTCAAACTTCATTTCTTTATTGTAACTCACTCTCTATCCTGCCCTTCCCTCTTGAGTCCTGGTGAAAAAGCACGTTAGAGAAGGCTGGTTAGGGGAAGCAAGGTCAGTGGGTCAGAATGGAAGGCACTGGGCATCGAGACATCCCAGAGACATCCTGTGCTCCATTCCTTCCTCGGCCGTCCCAACACTAGTCAACCCCCCAATCCTATCAGGCTGCCAATAAACACCTCTTATCCTTCATTTCCTCCTTTCTATCCTCCAGCCATTGCCTTTGGTAAGGCCGGCATAGTCACTAACACACCATTACAATAGCCCTCTACTCATCTTTACTGTGGTTTTTCATTCGTGGATTGTACCATTTACACTGTTGTCAGAGAGAATATTCTAAAGTGCTCATCTGATCATGTCAAGTCTTTGCTTAAAATGTTTAATGACTTGGCGTCACCTAGATAAAACCTCCAAGGTCCTTAGACACAAAGATCTGGGAGCTGCCTTATCAAGGCTTCAGTGTACTCTCTGACCACATGCTGCTCTCTACCTAGTCAAGCCCCCTCCCTCGTCATCCCAGGAGACCCTCTTCCTCAGTGGATGGGCCACCTCCTCATGCTTCACAGTCCATTTCAAGCAAGATGATTACAATAAGCCCTTTTCTCTCCAGCTCCCATCCAAGATGGAAGTAGCCATTCCCTCCTCAGGACAGCACCCTACCACACATAACTGTTATTTACTTCCCTCATAGCACCCCTAACATCTGTTACACTTAATGACGGAGGGCACTGTCAAAGGAGTTAAGCTGCTTGGTTCTGAATCCTGGTTCCACCGCTCTCTAGCTGTGGAATCTCATACAGTTTATGGAACCTATCTGTGTCTTACATTTCTCATCAGTAAAGTGGGGACACAAACAGTAACAAGTTCAAAGAGCTTCTACGAGAATTAAGTTAATATATAAAATGCTTAAATCGATGGCTAGTCCGCGATAGGCATTGCACAAATGGTAGCTATTATAATAATTATTTTTTAAAAATTATTCCTTGCTTGATTGCCCCTTATGGGCAAATACCATGTCTAGTATATCTAGTTGTTTTTATTCTCAGCTTCTAGCATAGTCCTTAGGACATATTAGACACAGTAACTGCTTCATGAAATGAACAAAGGCATAAAAATAGCAATAAGAGAAAAACAGACCTTTTATTTCCCCAAATTACAACATGTCCCTTTTTCATTGTTCCCCTTAGACGTGAAGGGAACTTTAAGGGTACAAACACAAGTGTTCATAGCGTTTCAGTTGAGAGTTTTAATCAGACTTTCCGACATGCACAGAGGGTTTCTGTTCTACTGTCTCTCAGAATTACAAGAGCATCTATGGGTATGCAGAATGGGGAAAATGCCAGCAAAGCCAGGAAGCAGGACTGGCTGCATAATTTGTGAGGCCCAATGCCAAATGAAAATGCAGAATCCCTTGTTCAAAAATTCTTATGAATTTCAAGATGGCAACAGTAGAGCATTTAACTAAGTGTGAAGACATTCTGCATACAGGGATCAGTTTGACTGCACAGACTACCCTCCTATGAAGCCAGCCGTATCAGGAATCTAATATCCTCTACTCATCAGCTCTGCAATGTGTTCTGAAACACAGCTTTAGTCTACGTTACTGCCAGATTTGTCTCTCTCAACTAGATTAAGAGATTCTAGTTCTACCATGCTCTTACTATGCCTCTCCACCCTGAATTGTACAAGATCCAGCCTCCACCATCCACTAGAAAAGACACTGGCCTCTCCATTTATCTCAGTAATATAAGCTGCCCATTATTCGTCAGGCTCAAAATACTCCTTCATTTATCAGTCATTTGGGGGCACAAACCATGTTCCAAAACTCTGCCTATGGTGCTGTACATATAGGAAGGTCTCAATCTCTGGTTTGCCTCATTTTAAAAAGAAATTTCTGGTTTTTCATAGGAAAGCCAGTAGTTGATAATACCTAATAAAAGAAGAAAAGGGCAAAATAACCCTCTGGATACACGCACATGCTAATGGTGATATGAACGAACTGAAGCCTAAATCATAAGGAAGGAGCTCCCCAGCACAGGCCACTGGAGGAGTTATTTCATACTATCTAGAAAATCCCTTGAGCAAATTCAGTTAGACCTCCTCTTAGCTCATCTAGCACTCAGGCGCTGCTTCTTGAGTAACCTCAAATGAAATGCCTTAGTAGAAACAGTGGCGAGGAGTCCTATCACAGAGGTAGATGGTAGAACAAGGACAAAAGAATGTAAAATAATTACAAAAGAAGGTAAAATAATGACAAAAGAAGATATATTTGTCACAGGAGGGAACTTGGGGTTGGGTAAGAGGGAAAGAAAATTAAATTAGAAGGTGGGAAGGGAAAATGAAGCATCTGGCCTGGAAAAGGAAAATCATTCTCCGTGCTCCTATTACACAAATGCGTTGCTGGCGTCCTATATTAAAATATAAATTCAGTGCAGAGGCAATAAGGCTGGCAGAAACGTGCAAAGGCAGAGGGCCAAGAGCCTCGGCTCGGCTGTTGGCAGCCACTCGGGCCCCTGCAACAGAGTCCAGGTTATATCTGTCAGACACTGAGCCACTGAACACTGTTATTTCTTAGTTAAGGACTCTGGTGTTGGCTTTGAAATTTTCTTTATTTTGGGAGCCATAAACAAATAGTGATTGCATAGCAGAGAGGAGCAGAATATATTATTACTTGCTCTGTCTGGTGAGGAATGATAGCAGGTGTAGTATTACTCAAATAAATGTAGATGGTGGGAGATGAAGGCTTTCTCCAACAAAGTGCATTGTTTCTTAAGGTTGTTTATGTTTTGGATGAATATTTATTGAATCCCTTGTGAGTACTGAGGATAGAGCAGTGAAGAAGAGAAATGTTCTTCTGGGGCAAAGTATATATGTAAGCACATAAATGAACAAGATAATTTCATATAGAGATAAAAATATAATGAAGGAAATAACCAAGGGGATGTAAAAGAATAAGTGGAAGAAAATGGTGAGGTGAGGTTACCTTAACAGAGTGTTCAGCAAAGGCTCCCTTGATAAGGTGGCATTTTGCCAAGACTTGATTTACAAGACTTAGGAAAAGAGGTAGACATTGTACATTTGAGGTAGAAGGAACAGCAAGTGCAAAGGTCCTGAGGTAGGATAGAAACTGGCTATTCCAGTTATCAAAAGAGGATCAGCAAGGCTAGAATTTAGAGAGCAAGGGGGAAATATATGGAAGGAGGCTGCAGAGATGGGCAGGAATCATCATGTAGGATCTCGTAGACCATGGTTGGTAGTACTACATTTATTCTAAAAGCAATAGGAAACCCCTGAAGGGATTTGAAAGGGGTGATAGCATCTGATTTCAGACTTTAAAGATCACATTGGCCACTATGTGAAGAATGTACTGCAGGAGCAGGAATGGAAATAGAAAGACCTGTTATAAGGCTATTGTAGTGGTTCAGGCAAGAAATGATGGAGGTTCTAGATTAAGGTAAGGGACGTGGAGAAGGAAGGAGGGAAGGGGTGCACTGAGGTGCAGGGATAATGCCTGCAGTATCCTGAGTATCAGGAGTAAGTGATGCCTGCACACATCCCTGAGGGGTCACCTCATGAGGACGAGGTTGGCTCCTATAGCTTCACAATTAGTAAACACCTCATTTATCCGGAGGCTACGATCTTCAAAAGCCTCAGTTATTTAGAACATAAAATTTAAAAAAAATCTTCGAAGAAAGACCATATATTTAAGTTGCTATGGATTACTCATAGTGGAGACAGTCATTTCGAGCCTATTTATTTTTTACTTCACAAACAAGTTTTTTTTTGTTGTTTCTTTTTAATTGTGGTTGCTCAGTTTCCCAACCCATGACAGATCAGATTCATTACCTCAGAAGTGGTCAGGCAGTGTTTCTAAAGCCTGGCAAAGTAAGAGCAGTAACAGAAGACAATTGATATCTGGGCAAAGAAGGTGGAGACACACAGATATACATACTTACACATCCCCACCCACAAATAAACAAGCAAACATTTGAAATAAACACTCAGAAATATTTTAATCTGGGGTTACTTGGTAAAATGGTCCCACAGACCATGCTAGCCTTTGAAGGCATGAAGGGACTACAATATTTATTCCTGGGTGCTCACATAGGGGACAACTTTCTACCACGAGACATCTCTACACCACAGACACCTCTCCTATGTGTTCCCATAATGGTCCTTGCTTCCCTTCCTCAGGGCTCTTACTACCTTGTTGTTTTCTCTTTCTGTATCTGCTACCCACACAAGACAGGGAACGCTTTGAGGACAGCTCTTTAATGCCCTTTTTATCTCTGTATCTCCAGGGCCCACCACAGGGCCCTGCATAGAGTAGATGCTCAACAAAAGTGTGGAAAGAACCACAGAGCAGCAGCTGACAACCTACCTCTAGAGGAGACAGCCTGCAGCCCAGTAACCTGGCAGCTGTTGTATCAGTAGCCAAAGCATTCCCAAGGTTTACAGAGATTTGCAGAGGTACAGCATAGGCTGTTTTTTTTTTTTTTTAAACAGATGGATAGAAAGTTTTAAACCATTGCTTCTTGGCAGAGCAACAAAGGTGGGCTCAGGCAACAGGACTGATATAATTATAGTTTTGGTTATGCCTGATGTGCATATTTTGTTCTCCAAACACATTTAAAGATTTAATTAAATGTTTTATTATAGGGAACACAGTGCCAAATATCAGCCTCATTACCTTTTTTTTTTCTCACAGAAACAGCCATTCCCTCATTTTGTTTTGAGATTTCAATACAGATCAGGCTTACATTTGGTTGGTCATATTGACATGGTCACTAACAAAAATGTCCTGTTGGCTGTCACTGCAGGTTAAGCTCCCTGAGAGCAAAGAATATGTCCTGCCCAACTGAGCCTCCAGAAGTTCTGGACATGAGTGCTTTGTCCACAGTGGGCTCAGGCAGAGAGAAGAAACAGTCATGTAGGAAATCTGAAGCACCGCTTTCTGGATGCAGAACACAAAACAGAGCAAAGCAACATCAACACCAAAAGAATAATACATAAATATATAGATCTACAGATAGATAGATACATAGATAGATGGATACATAGATAGATACATAGATAGATGATAGATAGATATAGATAGGGAAAAGCACGGCTTGGATAGTCAAAGAGTCCACTAATGGCAATATGAGGCCCCAGTAAATATTCCACATTTTACGTGTGTGTGTGTGTGTGTGTGTGTGTGTGTTCGTGTATGTGTGTTTCCCTCAAAAAGCCCTTTGCTAAACTGCACAGCTGACCAAAGATCTTCATAAAATAAAAACAGGAAAAAAATCTCATCCCTGGTCTTTCAGAGTAAATTGAAATACAAAATATTTTAAATGGTCATTACAGAAAATATTCCTCTTCCGAATCCAAATTTATAGATATTTCAGTTCTCATTGAAATAAAGTTAATCCCCTAAATAAATGACTTCCAATTTTTTTTAAACAACAGAATCCCGCCCCTCCTTTTTTCTTTTTTTTTTAAGAAATCTTGACATAGTAGGTAGTCTCTCCCTATATGTGTAAGGAATGAAAGCCAAGTTGTGCTGGTGGTGTGGATGTGTGAGGGCATGGCACTGGGTGATGGTGGGGACTTGGGTGTGGGTCAGGAGAGGCGCTGGCACTCAGAATCCTCAGGAACTGCCTGGCTTGTAAATTACTGTGCCAAAGGGACATATCAATTCTTTCTGGCCAAAGCTTAGAGCTGCAGACTGAGGCCTGACCTCTCACTACCTGGAACGATGGTGAGCTTGAAGAAGATGGTGAATGAGAACTTAGCAGGAATGGAGAGTGATCACTAGCCAGAGGCATTCCCCTTTCCACAGACCCGCTTCATGGGGACATATCTGTTCCTGAGAGGCCTAGGAATCCAAATCAGAAGGAGCATAAGTGATCTTAATAATTCTACCCAGGCCTCCCTCTTCCTTTCCTGGCAGCAGCAATATTTACAAATGCTTCATATCTACTTGGAAGTGTTACATTTGTCCTTGTGTCATCCCTGTGCTGTGCACACTTATCCCTCTATCCTCTCTTCCTCCTTCCACTTGGAGAACTTGGAAAAGAAGGTTCTAGAAGAGGAGCCCTGAACCGTTTTTGGAAGAACAGAATGTGAGCCAAAAAGAAGAGAGGGAAGGTATTTTTGTATCATCCTCCTAACTAGGAGACAATATGTCATTTCCTTTTTGACGTAACAGTGGCAAAAGTCTTTGCCTCAAAGGAAAGGGATGAAGGGGAGAGTGAAAATTTCTTCCTTCAGTCCTGAAACAAGGAAGAGAATATTAAGACTATTATTGATTAATCAGTTTTTCTACTTTTGAAAATTATAATAATGGTTGCAAAGACCCCAGCCTTTTATTAAGATTTCTTTTTGTCATTGTTGAAAACTAATTTTTGTAACATTTCACATACTTTAATGAAAATTATGGGCTATAATTAAATTGCTCTAATGCTATCATTACATAGATACCAGATGAATAGGGTTAAAGTGAACAAAGAAATAGCTCTTCAATTAAAAATTATTTTAAAAAGAACTTGGTCCAATTTCCTAAATATGACAAATGAAACAGTATTGAAAATCAATGCTACTACAGCTTTAAATTGGTAAGATCTTAATCTTAACTAAAACAGTGTTTGCATGTAAGCAACCATCTGGATAAAATGTTTAAAATTCAGGGAAAATTTTTTAAAAGTCTGAATCATTTTGTCTACACAAAGTCAAACACTTAGATATTTAAAAGTATCTAGATTAATGCATAGTACACTATCTTGATAGAAAAATGCTTAAAAACAAATTAAAGGAACTTCTCAGTAGAGGAGAGAGAATCTGTGTCTATTAGAAGGACTGGATATCAAGTGAAATTTGAGTTTTGATTTGAAAAGAGCCCCAGCATTCCTAACTAGCAGCCATGTGACCTTGGGTAAGTTATTTAACCCCAACAAGCAATAATTCTTCAACTATAGAATGGGTATAATTATAACACCGTTTTGAGATCTTTCCGGGGATTCAGTTTGAATGAAAAAAATGGAAGAGTGCTTGGTATCCCTCAAGAACTCATATCCAACTAGAACCTCAGAATGTGACTTTACAGGTTAAATTGTGTTACCCCAAAATTCATATAGTGAAGTCCTAACCCTGAGTATCTCAGAATGTGACCTTATTTAGAAATAGGGTCTTACAGATATAATTAGTTAAGAAGGGGTCATTAGGGTGGGCCCTAACTCAATATGACTGGTGTCCTTATAAAAAGTGGTAATTTAACAATTCCAGAGCAAAAAAACACAAAAATCCAATTAAAAAACAGGCCGAGGATCTGATAGACATTTTTCCAAAGAAGACATGCAAATGGCCAATGAGTATGTAAGAAGATGCTCAACATCACTAATCATCAGGAAAATACAAATCAAAACTACAATAAGATACCACCTATAAGAATGGTAATTATCAAAAAGACAACCAATAATAATCATTGGCAAGGATGTTGGGAAAAGGGAACTGTTGTGCATTGCTGGTGGGAATGTAAACTGGCACAGTCACTATGGAAAATAATGTGGAGGTTCCTCAAAAAATTAAAAATAGAACTACCATATGATTTAGCAATTCCACTTCTGGGTATTTATCTGAAGAAAATAAAAACACTAATTCGAAAAGATGTACCCACATGTTCATTGCAGCATCACTTACAATAGTCAAGATATGGAAACAACCTAAGTGTCCACTGATAGATAAATGGATAAAGAACACATAATAGAATACTATTAAGCCATAAAAAATGAAACCTTGCCATTTGAGACAACATGGATGGGCTTTGAGGGCATTATGCTAAGGGAAATAAGTCAGTGAAAGACAAATACTGTATGATCTCACTTATAAATGTGGAATTTAAAAATCAAACAAACAAACAAATGAAAAGGCAAGCTCATAGATAGAACAGAGGCTGGGGGTGAGGGGTGGTTAAAATGGGTGAAGGGGGGGTCAAAGGTACAAACTTCCAGCTATAAAATAAATAAGTCATGGGGATGTAAGGTACGGCATGGTGACTATAGCTAATAATACTGTACTGCATATTTGAAAGTTGCTAAATCTTAAAAGTTCTCATCATAAGAAAAAAATGTATAGGGATGGCTGTTAACGAGACTTATTGTGGTGACTGTTTTACAATATATACAAATATCGAATCATAATGTTGTGCACCTGAAACTAATATAATGTTACATGTCAATCATGCCTCAATAGAAAAAGGGAGAATGCCCTGTGAAGAGATACAGGGAGAAGATAGCCATCTACAAGCCAGAGAGACCTACGACAGAATCTTCTACACAGCCCTCAGAAAGAACCAACCATGCCAGTGTCTTGATCTTAGACTTCCAGCCTTTAAAACTGTGAGGCCAAAATTTTCTGCTGTGTAAGTCACGCAGTTTGTGATACTTTGTACAGCAACCCTAGCAAAGAAATGACCTAATTTGGAAATAGGGCCTTAGCAAATGTAATTAAGATGAAGTCATACTGGATTGGGAAGGGTCATAAATCTTATGACTGGTATGCTTCTCAGAAGGCCATGTGAAGACACAGAGACACTGGGAGACACCCAGGGAAGAAAGCCACATGACAACAGAAGTAGAGACTGGAGCAATACAACTACAAGCCAAAGAATGCCAATGACTTTTGGCAACCAGCAGAAGCTACAAAAAGAGGTAGGAAGATTCTCCTTTAGAGCCTCCAGAAGTAACCAAAACTGCCAACTCCTTGATTTTGGGCTTCTCCGCTCCAGAACTGTGAGAGAATAAATCTCTGGTGTTTAAAGCAACAGAGTTTGTGGCAATTCGTTACAGCAGCCCTAGGAATCTAACATAGGGAGTATTACATAGAGTATTCTGTCCACTTACAAAGGACTATGTGAAGATTTATGATTAGAAATTATGCTTCCACATCTAGTCCAGAGCTTAAGATGATCAAATCCAGAATGAGATTATGTGATTGTTACTAGCAAATATATGTACTGGTGTGATTTTTGAAGTTGGTCATTTCCTAAACTACTTCAGCATGTACCTCCATGGGAGGAAGAAGAAGAGGGGGAGAAATATGAGAGGACAAAAGATTATCAACAAAATCTGTAAAAGAAAGTAATGTAGAAGTTAATTAAAGCAAAAATTACATCATAATTATGAAGCTAGTCGTATATTCTATATGTGAAAACAACACTTTAAAACACGTATCATTACACTGGATAGTAGAAAGGAAAGCATTTTCTACAGAGGATTTATTCTGTGACATAGCTCTTTTTGCTGGTGGCATGTCATATGTTTTCAACTTCAACCCCAATTTCTACAAGAAAAAAAGTATTTATTCTCTGGAAAAAATGAGTTGGACACCTATAACAGTCTTTTAATCATCAGCTTCAGGAGACTCTCTCTGCCTATCAGTAGACAATGGAACAATTGATGTTGTTCTTTTAAAACTTTACAACCCTTTTAGATCTGCTTCATTTCAGAGTTCCAACTTAAACTGTTTAGCTTTTAGAAGACTTAACCACATCTGTCCAAGGATACTAATTCAAATATGAAGCCAAATCTCTGGTTTAATCTGATTTCCCATTTATCTTCAGACCCCAAATAAACCAGACGTTTTAATTATTTCAGTATGTAGTGATTTTTCTACTAGCAAATTGGCCACCAAATTTTCTATTTGATCTGGGATCCCACATAAACAGAATTGTTATTGTTGCTGCTGTATTGTTTTGCTTTATTCCCTCTGTTCTAAAATCATCTCCTTAAAGAAAATACAGTTGGCCACTAACAAATTATGTATATTTGGGCAGGATACTTAATCTCTTTGGTCCTCCATTTCTGCATTTGTAAAGTGGGAATAAAAATCTCATAGGATTGTTGTGATATTAAATAAATGAATAAGGCTAAATATCTAGAACATATTAAGAGCTCACCAATGCTAATTCTATCTCCACTTCCCTTAATGTTACACACTGAACAATTAAAATAGGAACAATCAGATGAGAACAGAATCATATTACTACTTCTACCCATGTACTCATACTCATGTACTCTGCCTAGCTACATGTTAATTTAAATTATCTACTAATGCTCTTTTTAATCTGAAACCTCCAATTGTATACTAGATCCCAACTTTCTCTAAAGATATTATTCTAGAAGTCTATCATCTTTCCTCTATATTTTTAATTGTTCCCTTCCTACTATATACAAACATTTCTCTCTTTTTTTAATTTTCTTTTATTATAATAAAATTGCTTTACAATGTTGTGTTAGTTTCTGCTGTACAATGAAGTGAATCAGCTATATGTATACATATATCCCCATATCCCTTCCCTCTTGCGTCTCCCTCCCACCCTCCCTACCCCACCCCTCTAGGTGGTCACAAAGCACCAAGCTGATCTCAGTGTGCTATGCGGCTGCTTCCCACTAGCTATCTATTTTACACATGGTAGTGTATTTATGTCAAACTTAATCATACAAACATTTCTCTATTTCTTCCATCTTAACCTATAGCAACAAAACAACCTCTATTGTCCTTACACTTCCATTTTTTCTGCTCCTTCTTACAGCAAAACTCCTTAAAATAATCATTTATGCTTAGTGATTCCAAATCTTCCGCCATTCTCTCTTCAACCCACTCCAGTGTGTCAGACCCACACCACCCCACAAGAGTTCATTTGGTAGAGTTGATCACTCTTGTCTATTTTGATGCATTTTCTTTACTTAGCTTCTAGGACAACAAAAATATATTGGTTTACCTCCCATCTCACATGTAACACTTTCTCAGTCTCCATAGTCTTTCCTTCTCTTCTTGCAGACCTCTTAATGTTGGAATGTCCCTGGATTAATCTTTAGTGTCATCTCTTTACTCTATTTTCATTCAATTCCTTTTATTCTCACTCAGCCTCATGACTTTAAAACTCTACCTTCTATATCACAATGACTCCCAGATATATATCTCCATTTATACCTCTCTCCTGAATGCCAAACTTGTTCCTTGATGTCTACACTTGGATGTCTAAGAGTCACCTCAGATTTAACATGTCCAAGCTAAACATCATTCTTCTACTGTGCCTCCTCCTACACTATTCTACATTCCTTTTTTCTGTCTTAATTGATGGCAAATCTATTTTCCTAGACATTCAGACCAAAATCTAGGAATCTTCTCTGACTGCTCATTTTCTTTTACAACCCATAACCAAATGAGCAAGAAATGTGATGTTTGTAATATATCAAGACTATGACTTCCATTGTTACTCCTCTAGTCTGAGCCTGGACCAGGCTGACATCTTGTCCAAGCTACAACAACCTCTTCTTTGCTCTCCCGGTTCCTCCATACCCTCCTACAATCTACTCTCAATAAGTCAGTCAGAATGATCTCTTTAACATAAAGTCAGATCATTCTGAATCTCATTGCCTCGCTCTCTCTACTCTTTCCAGATTACCATACCCCTAGTTGTTCCTTAAATACACAAGGCAGAATCTCATCTTAATGCCTTTGTGATTGCTCTTTGTCATGTTCTTTCCTCAGATACTCATTTCGTTTCCTTCAGGGCTTTGTCCAAAAGAAGACAATACTGGCTAACTTATTTAAAATTACCTTCACCCTCCACACCAGCACACCCAAGCCTCCATACTCTGTTTATTTCTCATCTTCTTATACCCTCTAAATTTAGTTGTTTATTGTGTTTATTGTCTACAATGTGTCTCCACACACTAGCATATAAGCTCCAGAAGGGCAAGGATTTTTTAATTGCTTTTTTTTTTCATTGATGTATCTCAGGGGCCTAGAGTAGTAATCTAATCAGTACAGAGTAAGGACTCAATAAACATTTGTTAAGTGAATAATAAATCAGATAGAAATGTATAAGCATGAAGGAAGAGCATTCTGGAATATAATCCCCTTTTAAAATCCTAAACACACTGACAGTGATAGCAGTCATTTTTATACATATCTAATTAGGAAAAAAATCAGTTTCTGTTCAACAAATGACCAAATAAACCCTAAATTTATGGAAAAGGCTCTTGAATGAATTCAATATTATCTCAGGTAAAGACTACTAAGCAGAGTGTGTAAATGTTAAATACTTATGAAAATCAGGAATAAAATTCTCAAGGAGTCAAGAACTGTACCACAGTCATCTACAGAGATTGTAATTTTCTATACAATAAAACTGGGGTAAGTGAAAAAAGTGAGTTAACTTATGCAGAAACGAAAATTAATTCGGTATTCGTCTCACACGAGCTATGCAAATTATAGTCAAAGTACTGGAGAAATACAAAGCTAAACAACTCTAGGGTATCCGTAAGCCAATCAATTTGCTGTGGATTCTCCGGGTCTCTTGTTCCTCTTCTCATGTTTACTGCCTAATATTTGACCACTTTATGGTTTGTTGGCAACTCTCATAAGAGAGTGAACTAGAGAAGCAAAATGAAACATAAGCAAATTAAAGCTACTCCTGATAGCAGCCAGGAGGAATACGCTGGGATCTTTGTCTGGACAGTGAGAAAACGTGTACTATTTAAAAGTATTCACTAAAATGTGTACTAAGCATGTTTTCTGGAAATCAGTTGCTAACATTGGCTTGACCCAATTCAATAACGTGAGCATTAAACCCATCTAAAATAGAGTCAACTGATAGAATAAAAAGAATTCACGATATATTTGAATGTGCAAAAGCAAGCAGGAAGAAAAGGAGGGTAAAGGGGTGGAGACATACAAGCCTCTGCTGTAGAAATCATCTACAGGATGTAATTTAACATAATGGAAATGCATCTAATATAAGCAAGAACTAGGGCCAAACCTGACTCCACCCACTTACTAGCAGTAGAAACTGGGTCAGAATGCTTAACTCTGAGAACCTTCTTTCAAATTTGTAAAATAAGGACAGTCATATACTTTCTTCATAAAGTTTGGTGATAAATTATGTCAGTCTCTACATCCAAATTCCAGTTTCTATCACATGTTGCCTGCCTATTTGGCCAAGTGCTGACAGTTATCTCATTTTAAGCACTCATCCTTTCTTTCAGTTTGTCAAGGATAAAGCCCTGAAGAAATATCTACAAGAGTAGTTAACATATGGCTAAAACTATCATGGGAAATTTAAAAAGATGGATTAAAAAGTGCAACTGGGACCTTTTGTAAATGAGAGGCAGCCTATTGGTAAAAATATGTTTTTTTCTTCAATTGTATAGGAAAAATAGTATAAAAGCTCTGTTTAAAAATTACAGCAAAGCATCTTTTGGAGGAGGGAGAAGATGTTCTTCCTTTCATACAGATTAAAGTGCAGAAAATGCTTTGTTCTTTGTAAACTTACTTGAACATAAGTTCTATGGGAAGAGAGATCTTTGTTTCATTCATTACTGATAGTGCATATAATAGGCAATTAAGAAACAGATTTGAATGAATACAGCATACACAGATTGGCACAAGGGTGGTGGTCCATCTGCCTCTGCAGATGACCATACACAATTAAAAAAAAAGAGATAAATAATAAGCCAGAATTTTATTAGCACCTAGATAAAATGCAACACAACTATTTCTATACTTCCTAAACTTCCACAATTCTGTTGAAGAACTCAAAGTCCATATGCAGTATATATATTAGCATATGCATAAATATGAAACAACTAATATTTTTTGAACCAGGAAAATATGATTTCCTGAAGTGAATAGACCCTTCACGATAGAGAAGGAAAAAAAAGCTGAAAGTTTTGGGGAAAAAGTTCTATTCCTCTGCTTAAAAGTCAAGCTCTAAACTTTGATTTTGTTTATTTTTTAAAAAAACTATTTATATAGAAAATTACATTTAAATTATTTGTTATTTAGATGTTAGGATAATATACAAAGAGCTAATAAACAGCACAACTTAGTTATAATAATATATTAAATACCAAAGTGAACAAATGTTTTAGAATTCTTAATATGAAAACACAGTAGATTTGGACTATAAACCACAGACTGATGTAGGTATCTATAGATCTTGTCCTCAGGCTAATTATAAAGTAGTTCAAAGTTTGCCAAAGTAAATAGCACAGCCTACATACTTCTTTGCCAACTCTCTCATAAAGCAGATGGAACCAACCATCGAAAGAACCATGAAAAAGAATTTTTTAATGAATCCATTTCTTTCTGAAGTTGTATGAGAAGAAGGTCACTTTCTCACTTACTAGCTTACCTTTTGATGTCCTTATCAATTTTTAATTGTACACATTTTTATGTATTATGCTATATTTATGCATTCTTCAATGGCATCTTTATTTATGACTTTGTGAATCAACATCTTTGTGATAGGAGGCAAAAGTCACTTAGCTAATTACACGTGCTTGATAAGCTGTATAATAATAACCACTGCAGTACTGTACATTAGTTGAAAGCATATAAATTACTGCAGTTATTCTCATTGGGGAAAAAACAAGAGACTTCTTTAGTTATCTAAAACATCTTTGTTGCCTCCATATCCACCTTCTTAAGTATACTATTCTTTTAACCCAAATCATGACATTAATAATAAAATAAAGGTTAAATTCCATTCTATCAGTCTGACCAAAGAAATAAGAACAAAAACAAAGCAAAATTCAATTTAATGCAAATACTTCTGATCTGCAATTGAGGATTTGGTGATATGAAGCTTCTTCCACATAATGCAATCCCAGTGAAAAAAAGCAGTTTAGACGTTCCCCACCCCACAAGAATGTTGTAATGAAATCTGACTTGGTCCAGCCAGGAGATTAGAAATGCACAGAGAGAGAGAGAATGTACAGAACTGGAATATTAATATGACTTCTGTATGAAGATTGAAAATTCTACAAAGTTATAATAAGGTCAAAATAACACAGATAATTTACTGCCAGAGAAAATCATACTCTCCTATGAGTGATTTACTAGATGTTCTATAAAAATGGAGTGTGGACAAGCTACATTCAGATGCAAGCCTGCAGCTGTCAGTGTCTACATTTGCTCAATCTGGCTAGAGGATGCTTTGAAGGTTGATTTAATTGTAGCTTCTGAATCATGTTCTTCCCTATGCTTTAAATTGTTTAACATAAATATAAAAATGTTAAAGCAATTTTAAGACTGTAAATATTTAGTATAAAAAGCTGCAAAATCTCATTTTTTTCTGGAAGAGTGACTGAAAACAGAAAGACTGTCTGGGAAAAAATACCATTACTTAATAATGGTAATTGCCCAACAGTTATGGAAAATTTACCCTGACATGAGAAAGTTCATAGGGTGTTCAGAAGGAACTAAGGACAAACAAACAAAACACTAGGTTTGTGACTGAACTGATTAATTTTAAGAGAAACAGGAATCTATTATCTGTAGAAAAGCGTTCAGAGATCAAAGCTGAACAGCTGGGAAGGCAGCATCTTTGGGTTCCCTGCAGGCAATGTAACAACCTAACTATCTTTTTCTCTATACACAAACTCAAAGCAGAGATTCAACTCCTGTCCATGCCACCAGCGCCAGCACACAGGGCACCACCAATGAGCTTTGTCAATGTCATCTACTCAGCTAGAGCTCTCCTCAACCATCTTTCTATTCTTTGACAGCCTTCAATAAATTCCAAATATCGCCTAACCATTCACTTTCCAGCGTCAGCAAATCATCCTTAGGGAGAATATCTTGTTCTTCCTCTGCAAGCTGTTTCCCCCATTTTTTATTTTCACTTTTATACATACCTCCTTTTCTACATATTTTCTTGCCGGGTTTTCTGGCACATTCCTTGGATATTCTTTTTACTGAAAAATGAATAGAAGACTAGAAAATAACATGGCGCTCCATCACAGACCGCCGGAACATGCAACACCACTATCTAACTTAATACGCTCCTGCATTTACTGAGTGCGAAAGATCCCCAATTCGGTGAGCCTGCACATGCAATGGAGAAATGTTGATGCATCTTCTCAGAAGTCATTCGGTAGGAAATGGAAATTAGGAACCCATTTCTACCTAAATATACGTGCTGCAGAGGAAAGAAAATGAGTAGGCACAGGAAAAAAATAAGAACGCCAACACACATAAACAAAAAGAGCTGCATGCACACATGTAAAATATGTCTACATGCCGACAGGAAAAGCCATGCATGCTACCAGTACACATGAATTAATATTGTTAGAATAGAAAAATATAAATATATCTCCCTGTTTTTCCTGTAGTAAACTCACCATCCTCAGTTGGGACGTATATATTTAAATACAGGCAATCTTCACTCTGGTCTTGTACGTATGATGAAACCACATCCAAGTTATTAGTAAACCACACAGGAAGCATGACTTCTGGCAATCTGCCATCAATGATATTCTGGGGACACACAGGAGCAAACTGAGTAGCATTCCTGATATCTGACCAAGGAGATGGTGGTTCTGGAGGCTGAAAACGATGTTCTCCTGTTGGCGGGGCTGCATATGGAATGCCAAGAAACTGAATAACTGGACCCAAAATTTCATTATTGAGTTCTTTCTTAATCCCTCTTATCTTGCCGAAGTTGGTAGTCACCAGTGGGTCTCCATCATCCAATTTTTGTGAGAGCACGTGAGCAGCCTGAAGCAAACAGCCCAACAAACAAAGAGTCAATGAGGCACCCAATCCCCTGTGTACCAAGCCTGCCATTACTGCTCTCCAAACATAAGCTGGCCACATGCATCTGGGCAGTGCCATGGTCCCACATCAGTTGTGTAGTTGTCTGGTTGCAGTGAGGCAAAGGTATTTGTATCCACTTGAGAAAAACCGTATAACGGTAGAATACACCTCAGATTTCTCAAAGGCGAGCTTGTCAAGAAAAGCTCAGAAAGCTCTTCATGCAGCCAGTATCTCCCATTGATTTCACATGTATTGAAGTAGCATCTTCAATCATCGCTATTTATCAGGCCATATCCTATTGACCATTCTGTTTTCCATAGTAGCAACATAGTGAGAGTGGCCATTGACTGTACATTTCCCTCTTATAAATCAAATCCAGTTAGCTGCAGGTCTATATCCTAGAGAAAATGAAAATAAATCATTAGTACAAACAAGCTAAAATAGACAGAGTGATAACTAGATGTTTTACAAGCTACAGAAATACTTTTATAGTGGCTGGACTCAGGTGAGTTAAATACTACCATAGGAAAATTATGGTTTGATGTGAGATGACAGATGAAATCACCGATAATTAGAATATTCAGAAACTTGCCTCCTGGCTTTATACACACTTAATAGAAAGCAGGCCTTGTTAAAATATACAGTTTCAGGAGCATTTCACAATATAATTTTCTTAAAATACTGAAGGTTATGTGTGAAGTTTTCCCTTTGTTGAAAGTCTTCAATCACTTTAAGGGACCACAGTATTAATCACCAAACATACTAAAAATTAGAATTCAGTAGCAGAAAAACTTTTTAAAAATATTGGTAGGGGGCTTCCCTGGTGGCGCAGTGGTTGAGAGTCCGCCTGCCAATGCAGGGGACACGGGTTCGTGCCCCGGTACGGAAGGATCCCACATGCCGCGGAGCGGCTGGGCCCACGTGAGCCATGGCCGCTGAGCCTGCGCGTCCGGAGCCTCTGCTCCGCAACGGGAGAGGCCACAACAGTGAGAGGCCCGCATACCGCAAAAAAAAAAAAAAAAAAAAAAAAAAAAAAAATATATATATATATATATATATAGGTAGGGAATTAGTGGAACATAAACAAACTTTTTAAGAATGACTATATATATTAAACAAACAAATAAAAGGATGGTTCCCCAATCCTGTGCTATATAGAAAAAACAAAGATTATGCTAGAACAAGAAAACCAATATTAGCTCAACTATGATCAACTACCTTATAAGGTCATTCACCTTAAATTAAGATTCAAGAATTTAAAAGACAAAATGCCTTTAGACACAACTTGAAAAAGAGACAGAAGTTGGCATCATTTTTTGCAGACTTTTTCTTTTTACCATCTAGCTAGCTATATATTTTAGATATCAGTAAATCTGCAACAGGAAAATTAACTTCTGAGTCAGTCAATATATTTTAAATTACAAATGTTCTCACTACCTGTTAAAGGTCAAAGGAACAACACAAAAAGAAGAGTGCGGCAGTTTCAAAGAGCAACCATACCTAATCATAGCGTTGCATACTGACATTAATCAAACATCTAACACTCTTTACCCAGTCCAACTTAGGATGCATCAGAATAAAATGTAACATTCAGTGCAATGCAATTCACAGTGTAATCTTGCGTTAACTGCAAAATAGCACACAACTGGAAATCTGTCTTTTCTTGTTCAAGCAATGTTTTAAAGTGCATAGTTTGAAAATAACAGTGTTGATTTGTATTATAGATGGTTCTATCCTGTCATATTATGGGGAAGATTCCTGAAGAAGTGCTGGTCTGGCAGTGAGGCTGTCCTGACTTTATATTATTGAAAAGGAGATTGCAAAAACTATTTAGGGCAGCAGGAGATTTGGTTCAAGCCTGGTGTTCCTTTAGCTCTGAACAATTCATCACAGATGGCAATAAGATAAATGCCTTTCTTCAAGAATACTTGTCTGTGTTAATGCTCATACCTTTGTTGTGAAAGCACATTAACATACAAAAGACAGGCTTAGACCCATCCCATTTCTGTGCCAGAACTCTAGCATGTATTGAAGATTTAGCTACACAAACCCACTTCTGTTAAGAGTACATAATGCTCATTCTTGCACAGAATCGTGGTGGGCCACAGCATGACTCAGTCTTCCCTACTCACCTTTTGGTGTTAAAGAGCAGCATTTTGACACCTAAAATAGAGAACCTGTGGTGAGGACTTAAAAATTTCCATCACCATATTTTATTCAGCTTAATTTTCAAATACAGTGATTTCTAAAACTTCTTCTTTACATACTTGGTATCTCATCCAGAATAAAAAGTACTTGATTGGCATATGGACACCAAGGGGGGAAAGTGGGGTGGGGTGGTGGTGGTGGGATGAATTGGGAGATTGGGATTGACATATATACACTAACATGTATAAAACAGATGACTAATAAGAACGTGCTGTATAAAAAATAAATAAAATAAAATTTAAAAATTAAAAAAAAGTACTTGTTTGGTTACTAACAAAATAACGCTCATTTTTGTACTCACAAATCCTTAACTGTGTTAAAAATAAAAGGGCTGCTGTTTCCCACTTTAATGTGCTACTTTAACACAAACTGTGGAGGATGAGAATTCTGCATTCCATGGTAAATTTTCAAATTCTAATGGTTAGCTTTTAAGGTTACATAAATATCCCATTATACATGGGCTTACCTGTATAATTACAGTATCGACCCCAAATATTTTTCAGAGGTCACTGTTATAATAATAACAGTTGCCCAAGTTTAATGTAAAAATATGGCTTGTTTAAGTAACTGAAAATTTACATATATACGTATATATATGCCTAAATATAAAGACTCTCAAATTTGTTGGCAGGGTTTTTTTTTTTCCTATTTATTGGTGCTTTATTAGTACAGTATATGCCAAACCCTTAGTTTTTAGGCATTTACATCTCATTTACAACAACTCTAAAAACTAGCTTCAACAGTTATCTCCTTTTTACTTACAAGGAACTGAGACTTAGAGGTTAAGTGTCTTGGCCCAGGTCTCTCAGCTAAACAACAGCAGATCCAGGAGCCCACTGGCATCTAATTTAAAGGCCATCCCCTTGATCATTACACATGATACAGTCTCTCACTTCACAATGAACACTTTTTAAAAAACTGATCCTAGTGCATTTAAAATTGAATTGTAAAAGTGTTTTATGTTCCTTCAGAAGACAGAATGGAGGTAAATACTCTGACAATTTCATAGAAACAGAAATTTAAATGGTCTACCTTGTTCTTACTGGCACTTTAGATTTTGTTACCTTTTTTACCTTTTTTTACTTTACATTGAATGCAGTGATTGGGTATCTATATGTGTTTACGCAAGATCATGTTAAAATAATGAGTAACCCCAAAAAGCCCAACTTCATAATAGGATAAATGTCCATTAACAGATATTGATAAATGAATTAGGATATATTCACAAATTAGAATTCTATACTTCAGAGCAAATAAAGAACCTAGACCTAAATATATCAGCAAGAATAAATCTCAATATTTTTGAAAAAGATTAGATATAGTAAAATGCTATTTAAATAAAGCTTAAAATGTGAAAAACAAAACTATATATTATTCACAGATGCATAAATATGTAATAACAGAATATTTGCTATCCATGGGTAGGGAGAAAAGGGTATGAAATTAGTTCTAGCAATTAATGTTATTAATTGATTAATCGGAACTCTGAATGATAATCTGGGATGAGGCCTTAAAAGACCACAATTAACTACAGCAAGTTTTACAAATCTAAGATTTGATGGTGTTGGGTGACACATGCAAACACACACAAGCACACACATCTTTGTTATGGAATTCTCTGTATTTTTCTGTATGTTTGAAATATTTTATAATAAATACATTAAAATAATGAGGTCAGAAAAGCCTTATTCAGTAGTCCAGGCAAGTAGATGAGCTTATCAATCCACACAGGACTAGCTTTCTCTGACTTTGCAGTAGGTGGAGATACTAGCTCACAAATTCTTCCATTATTCTTCCCTTTGGGTTAAAGCATGTGCAATCCCACTGAGATAAATAAAACAATAATAAATAACATTTAAAAAAACATAATAAATGGGAATATATTACCTCCTTGCATTAATTTATCATAACACCTGGTCCATCAACCAGTTTGCTCCTGAGTGACCCAGATCAAAGAGATGATGCTGGAGAGAGTAGAGAGAAATTTCTAGGACATTAAATAATCACAGTGGGTGGCCACATGCATCCAATTTTTCCTTCACTCAACAAACATTTATTGGATATCTATAACGTATAAGCTATTGTACTAAATCCTATGAGAATTTAAAGATAAGTACAATCTAGTCATTATTCCCAAGCAGCTACAATATTGTAAAGATCTGAATTGACTACACGCTTATCACCAGAGCTGCATGGAGCTTGGCCAATGCTACACAACTGATGGTTGTTATTTACCATAGTTATGTCTATAAAGTCACTGCAAACACTGAATTAGGGAATATGAATCCATTGCTCCGAGGGAAATGCATGTGTATACATACATGCATGTGTGCATGTGTATGTGCATATACACACAAACATATATTATATATACATATTTCACATAGTTACAAATTATCATCTTAAACCCTTAAAACAATTCATCCTAGTAGAGTCTATTTTCTTTATTTTACAAAAGAGAAAACAAAGTTCAGAAGTGTTTAGTGACTTGTCTGAGGCCACCTCACTGATAGATGCCAGAATTGGGATTCAAGTCCCCTCCACGGGCCCCAGAGCTGGAGCTTCTTTCACTATACTGCATTCTCTACCATCTCCATCCTCTGTTCATCTCTGCGTGAGAGCTGAAACCAGAAGTCACATCATCACCTTGCTCAACCTCAGCAGGAAGCACGCTCATGGGGTGACTCACATTTTTTGTTGCTTTGCTCATGTCTGTGAATGACTGCAAAAGCACCGTGAGTATTGACTTTGGGGCTATGAATAAATTTTAGTGAACATGCAAATTTGCAATCCAGATCCAGAAATAAATGACTGACTGTATTAACTAAAGATAAACAATGTTTCATACCTATGAATCTATAAGTTGTTTTGAAGTCAGAACATAGCCTGGCAACAGCACTTAGTAATAATAATGGGATTTAAGAGTTGGATTTAGTAATAATAATTTAATAATAATTGCATTTAGTAATAACTGGATTCAGTGGAGTGTGGCAGTTTACAATGGCCAATGCTGGCCATGTAACTGAAATGTGCTTATGGGAACGGCTCACTGTAAGAGAACCTGACCACCAGCAGATTGTGGGCTTCCTATACCAAGATGTTTCACATGCACACTGCTGGTGGTTCAAGACCTGGAGACAAGGGGTATCCCGTGGGACCCAGGAACGGGAGAACAAAGAAGCCTGAGTCTGAGATTTACAGACCCTATTCAGTGCATACCCTTCTCCTGCTGTTGCTCTATTATATTATTTGCCTGTAATAAAGCTGTCCAGTGAGTATAACCTATCTGAGTCCTGTGGGTCAGTTCAGTAACTGACCACTTAAAGTAAATAATGTGTAATTAATTCACATAGTAATTAAAAATGAGACGAATAAACAAATGAATGCAATCAGAAAAAAAAAATGTTCTTAGGCTTTAAAAGGAGAGACAGGTCTACCTTGAATTAGTGGATAAGGAAAGAGTTAATGAATCAAGGGGAATATGAGCTGGGCCTCAAAGAATTGGACAAACACTGATGGTTACAGAAGGGGTTCCAGGTAGAGGGCATATTCTAGAAACAGTGGAAAAGATATGTAGTGGTAGTGTGGTGCTCAACCTCCCTGGGAGCAGCTCACACTCCATGTAGAAAGTCCACACCAGTGTAGAAAGGTCTGGTCTTCTTGCTTCAATGCAGACCCACTCTGAGGGGCCATCCCAGACGCAAAGCTCCCTGTGGAAAGGGGCCGAGGGAGGAGTTGGTTGTGATTCCCTGACTGCCCTCCCAGGTGTTTTTCCCGATGGTATGTCCAAATAAACTTTTAGCAGGCAAACCTCCATCTCAGAGTCTTTTTATTTTTTTTTCCCTGGGAAACCTGACCTACGACAGAAAGGAAAGCAGCAGCCACATTTGAGGAGGGCACAGTTTAGTTTGGGCAGAACACAGAGTAAATGAGGTTGAGCACTGGATGAGACTGGAAAGGCAGGTTACAGCCAAATCAAGCAAGCCCTTAATTAAAAGGCTAAAGAGTTTGGATTTTATTCACTGGATGATGAAAAGCCATTAAATGTTCTTAGCAGGGGAAGAGTATTATCAAATCTATTCACAAGAAAATTAAACTGGCGGTACTGTGGAGCAGAGATACCCAGAGCAGTGTGTTCATACCCCACCACAAGAGTACCAGATGAGAGAAGGGAAGTAAATCATTGAACTTCTATGTATTGTAATTTTTTTATAAAGCAAAAAGAGGAAGAAATTAAGCTTTGCTAATATGAATATATGGTTTCATGCCAGTGTCTTCACGTGGTTGTGTGATGCACATAACACTTGAGATGTTCTTTGGAAGGTGATGGTTCTACACTGCGGTGGGTTTGCCAGCAGGTGGCATTTTGTTGTTACCGTTCCTTTTCAATGTTTGGTGATGTATTAGAGTTAATATCACTGGATAAGCAGATGTATACCTTTTTCATCATGTTTTAGTTCATGTAACACTCAAAAAATTGGCCACTACATTAAGATTTTCCCACAAGATATAGATTAAAGGAAATACTAGTAATAGAATAAGGACAGGGCTTCCCTGGTGCTGCAGTGGTTGAGAGTCCACCTGCCGACGCAGGGGACACGGGTTCGTGCCCCGGTCCGGGAAGATCCCACATGCCGCGGAGCGGCTGGGCCCGTGAGCCATGGCCGCTGAGCCTGCGCGTCCGGAGCCTGTGCTCCGCAACGGGAGAGGCCACAACAGTGAGAGGCCCGCGTACCAAAAAAAAAAAAAAAAAAAAAAAAAAAAAAAAAAATATATATATATATATATATATATATATATATATATATGGACAAAAACAGCAGAAATGAAACTTCTCCTAGTTCTAGCATAAGTTATTTTTCAGCTACATTGCAAGACTGAAAATAATGGCTATCTAATCATATATAATAACAAGCAGACAAAAATATTTGCAAACATCAGAAAGATAATTTTGAAATGCAAATTTATATCCATTTTAGTAGCTGTGAACTGTGCCCTAAGAATCTCTACATCTTGAGCTATTAATGAATCATGGGAAGAAGGCATCAAGTTTATGTTAAAAAAAAAAAACTGACATCTTTCTCATCACTTAGTGTCTATTTTTGTGTATGTTTTGCAACCTGATGGTCGAGATATTTATGTAGGTGTATAAGTATATATTTTATACTTTTTTATGATTTGGTTATCAAAAACAGAGGATTATGTGACCACAAAGGTGTGGAAACCATTACTTTAGTGAATGAATTGGTGGGAAAGAAACTGGAAACAGTTTTATTTTCATGTACAGTTTGAAGTACAGCTAAATACATCCACATTTATGTGAAAATGACATCAAGAAAAGCTAATATTATAGATCATCAAATATTTGCCAAGCTCTGTCCAAAGCACTTTACATTCAGTCCTCACAACAAAATTATAAGCCAAGTATTATTATCTGAGATGAGGAAAATGAGGCTTTATGTGGTTAGATAACTTTCTTAAGGCCACAAAGCTAAAATAAATAAATAAAAAGGCAGACTCCCTAACTCTAAAGAATATGTCCTGAACCTTTATGATACATGACATTTTGCTTTGCTCCTGAATGAGACAAACTCAATAAAGTCGTACGCTCAGTTTGAAGGTATTCAGGAGAGTGAAATACACAGGACACCAACAGGAGGGAAATAGGAAGGTGGCTGATTAGCTTGCTGAGGTTAATTAATAGGCATAATTTGGAGCGGCTCCAAATGGTGTGGTATTGAAAGTTTTTCCAGCAACATCCCATAACCTGGGTCAGAGAGTAAATGACAACAGTTAGGAACAGGGATAAGCAAGGCAAGAATGGTAGAATTTCAAGGAGCAAAGGTTATAAGAAATGGTAATTCTAGTGTTGAATAGATTAACTAAATCTGGGTAGGAAGGCAGGCAGAACCAGAAGGGTACAAGGAGAAAACGTAAGAAAGAATTAGAAGCAAAAATCACAAAGATGGGAATATCAAAGTTCAAGACCTTAATCATGTAGAAGTTCAAGGTCTATCACAGCCCATGTTGTGGCCATGCCAACCTGTAGCTATGGACAATATGGTGACAAGTATATACTGGCATGATCATCGTTAATTAATTAATAACTTGATTAATGCTAGCACCAACAAGTATGGACTGGGGCCAGTGAGCTAACTATATCATCTCATTTAGCTGTGTCTAAATACCATGAGTTAGAGACAACTATCAACTCTATGTAACAGATAATTAAACTAAAGATCAGAAACACAAAGCCACTGAAACACTTTTCAACAAAAAAAGAAAACATTTTTATGAACGTAGGGAGTTCCAACAAATAGAAAGAGATAAGGCAGAAGAATTTAGAGACTCTAAAGATAAACCCTGCCTCTTCCTCAATTCTATCCAGAGCCTCCTTCTAGGAGGAAGGGTAAGCAGGCCTCAGTGGGTTCCCAGGTTACATCCCGTTCTCCCTTCCTTCACAGAACATGTAAGCAGGGTTCTACTTGTTCTCTCTCTCCTTGGGCTATTTCTACTCTGAATGAACTTCTCCAATGATGTAAGTAAATAACAGAGAAAATAGAATGTTACGGAGAAAAGGCAAACTAAAATTTGACAGAAATAGGAGAAAAAAATTTTACCAACAAAATATTTTAACAGGAAAAAATCACAAGTATATCACAGAGGTTATACCTGGTAGCAAACTATCTTTGTGAAAAAACAATATTAACTAAAACAAACAAACAAAACACAGCACTGGGAGCCATGGTCGGTGAATTGGACCTAACTTGTTTACCAAGATCTTCCTTCCTGAAAAATACTCTCCCCATCAGACTTTGCCTGGAGGGACTCCAGCTAGGATCCCTCAAGGTCTGGCTCAAATGTCAGTACTTCCTTCTCAGACCCTCCCAGTCACAAAAACACTCCCTCCCCGCAACTCTCAAAGCATTTGTTGCCTTTCTTGTAACTGAACCTGTAGTACTTTTTACTGTAGTAATTTGTAAACTTGGATTCCCTATTCATTCTTATATTATTACATCATTTATTGTCAGGCACGGGGAAGGCCAACATGAAGGAGAGAGGCATGGTGATGATTCCCAAAGAGACTAAAGTTCAATGGGGAAGACAAATTTTATGTAAATCAATCACACAGGTAACTATTTAGTCATAAATGCTTTGCCAAGAAGGATAATGCTCTGAGGGGAGAGTTAATGAGTCTGGAGTGGAAAGGATGATCTTCCTGAAGAAGTGATCTATAAACTGGGTTCTGAAAGATGAGTAGAAGTTGTCAGGGGGCAAACTGTGTCAGACAGAGGCAAGGGGAGACCCAAATGCTGTGAAGCCTGGGGCTCCCTATTAACAAAGAGATCAGTGTAACTTGAGAGAAGGGTGGGGCATCAGGCTGGAGAAGAAGTGACATTTCAAGAAATTCTAGGCCAAAAAATTAGGGATGTGAGATCTTACTCCAAGTATGATGAGAATAATTATAATCACAAAAATAACATAATCAGATTAGCCTTAATCTTTGAGAACAGAGGCTATGGCTTTTGAATTGCTGATTTGTAACTACCATCCCCCAAACAATTTATTACATTGTAGGTCACTGGAGAATATTTCTTGAATGAATAACCCATTCATTCATTATATTGTTTTTCACTAATTAACCCTATCCTCAGATTTTATTTATTCATCTGTGATACCTGACCTCTGTGAAGGCATTATCTTAATTACAGTTGCAGCAAGAGAAGATAAAACAGAGAAGAGGCGATGACAAGTTGAAGTACAATGAAAATTCCTCATCATGCAGAGGTGTGCATGGACGGTCATATAGACTGGTGACTAATTCCATTACTGTTTGGCAAAAATTGGGATTTTAAGATGCCATAACAGCTTTCTGACAACACAAAGAAAAAGAGATCTAAGTGGTAGTGTTTCCTTCTGCATTCTGCAACTGAATATTTCTACTAAGACCATCATTACACAAATGGCTAAACATTGGGTGGTTCTTGTTTGTTTTGTTTTGGGTATGCAAGTAAAACAATCCATTTAACATCTAACTGTATAAAACAAGTTTTACTTTCTGTTTACTCTGAACCTATTCTCAGATGGAATATCTAAATATTAATTGTTAAATTTAAAATCTACTGAGGAGCAAGAAGGTTAAGGGGGCAAGAAGGGCAAGAACAGTAAAACAGGTTGTTAAAAAAAAAAGCATGGGCAACAGTTTTAATGTATATGTAAAATACCACAGGACACATTTTTAAAACCATTTGGTGACCCTGTGATTCTCCCAAAAGAAATGAATAATCACTCAAGAGCTCAGGAGAGACAGCTAGGTAGAGCTGATTACTTCCCTTGATATTAATGAGGCTTTTGTCTGACAAGAGCCCCTTTTGGGTTGCAAGTCATCGTGTCCAGAAGCAACTTAATTGTGCCCGCCAGTATCTTTATAGAGAAGACAGTACAACCTAAGAGCAGTGCTACCTTCTCAATTCAGTATTTAAGCCTATTTTTCTTTGTGGTGAGTTGCTGTGCCTGGGAAGAGTGGAGAATTGCCATTCCTGGTGCCCTGTTTAATTAAATTCCTCTTTAAAAAATCCCGTGCTGCCAGAGAATAGCTACAACTTTGGCAGAGGAAGGGCTAAGTTTCTCAGTATGGCCCTGTGCCAGGGTGAGTCAATCTTGACCCCTTGGAGGATGATTAGCAGAGAGGCGGGAGTTAAACCTTTGTGCCCATTCAGTCCTAGGCTTCTGCTGGAATTGGCAAATACTATAGTTACCATTGTTTAAGCAGTAACTGTCTGCTAGGAACTGGACTGAGACCACCAACTCCTTTCGTGTAAGGCACCAAACAACAATAAGGGTTCTGTCACTCCTGACCTGGCTTAGAGCTCAACCAGTGCCCCAAAGGGGAAAGGCTATTACACTTGCAATCTTCTTCAGATATCCACATCTTTTATTTTCTCTTCGTATTACAGATCCATTATACACTGATGCATTACAGTATTATTGGTACTAATAATAACAAAATTCAAAACAATGCTCTATTCATGGGCCATTTGTGTAACAAAACATCAATGAATATATATTCACAAGAATTTAATATACACATGGAGTAAGTTTAAATTATTTCACCATTTAAATAAAACTGAACAATAGGGAATTTGTAATTATAAATGGCTTTAAAAATTGAAAAAAGAATTAATGGCCAAAATGCCAAACATCATTATATTTTAGATCTTACTGCCCGTGTTCTAAGTGTTTGAAATAATTTTTAGTGCTTCCAAAGTTCCTTGAGATATCACATTTTCTACATGGCAGAAAATAATTCTAATGTACATTTTAGTAAAGTATAACCACAAACAATCCTATTATACTTATGAGTCTTGATAAAATAATTTAACAAAATAAAATAAACTGTATAAAAATTTCACTAAAAAGTTTTAATTATTATTTATCTTTGATTAAAATGCAATCTTTTAAATATATTCTTTTCTACTTTTGGAATTTTGCACATAGCTTTAAATATCTATCAATTCAAACAACGATTTATGTTAAGAAAAAATTAAAAGCAAAAATGAAGAGATCAGGTATTAAGCAAGAGGTTACCAATTTAGTTGTTAACATCCAAGGCTAGAACCAGGTCTCTATATTTATTTAGCAATATTTATTGGTCACTACTGATATACCAGGCACTGTTCTAGGAGTTGGGGAGAAACACACATAGCTTTGAAAAGCCAGAAAAAAATCCCTGCCATTATGCCTGTTATACAGACTACTACTACTGTATTATTGCAGCATGTAAAATGTTTTACTCTTATATATTAAATAATTCTCAGATTTATTACTAAAGACCACAGCTCTAAATAATAGAAACTTTTGGCATCAATCTTAGAGCAACACACGCAGTAGAATACTTGGCACAGTTAAAGAGGTAAAGAAACTAGTAACTTTCTTTTTTTAACCCATAATAGAAAGGATAGATAACAATGTCACTTGCACGTAAAGTTTTGGATAGCTAAGTAATATAGATTTAAATTAAAAATGACAGATGCACTGACTTGAAACATAATGGTTACAGAAGTGAAATTTTACTCCTTTTAGCATTACGGTTAACGAATTGATGGCTCAAGTATTATTTTCAGGTGTGAATACTGTGATAACTGTTGGTCAATGTGATATGTAGTAATCACTGTTTTCCTGGTCAGTTCTATCGTAAGCGGAATGGTTGTCCTATGGGAAAAACTTACGCCAGTGATAATTCTAAGTTAGTTTTTTATCAAATCAGTATTTATTGATTTAATGTGTGACCATGTTAAAGTTCCAATATGGAGTATTCCATACAACAGTATGAAAGTATTCACCATAACTATCTAAAAAAAAGGCAAGATTTTCAATTCATTTTGAAATGTTACAACTAACCTCTTTTCTTCTGAAGACTCAATATTCATTGGGTGTTTCAAGGAAGAAAAAACTACTGTTACACACAAGTGATGCCAAAGGTCTGTATGAATAATAAATTAGCCTATCAATTGGATGTTTCCAAAAAGGCAGTTGTTGAGGAGCACACATAAGACCTTCATATTATTGCCTGACTGCTTCACTCTTCCCAGAATGTACCTACATTATTTAAATACAGACAAAATATGAGAAAACCACATTCTAAGGAAATATTTGCCCAATATTCTCTCCCTCCTTCAATTTCTGCCCCAATATACAATGCCACTACCAAATAAATAAATAAGCAAGCAAACAGATAAATAAATCCACTTATTTTCTAAATTATGCCAAAAATTAAACTATAGGTGCAGGTAAATTGATATATGAGCAGACCTCCTATGGAAGCACCACTTACAGCACACCCAAAGGGATGGCATGGGTTTTGGCAGGTAGCCCTACCTGCAGGCATATGTGGTATTAGAAAAGTAGACCATAGAAAAATGAAAGGCTACTGTGTGGCCTGTCTCAAGGGGACTAATACAGAACATGCCTGGATACAGAGTTAATGTACTAAACCAAAATTGCTATAGAAGAGTGAAAACTGTGAAAAAGTGTATATTCTTCGATTTCATAAGTCAGATCCAAGCTCATCAACTTAAAGGCAGGTCCTAAGATGTCAACTGCATTTAGTAGGTCTAGTCTCAGCCTGGAACTTTATTTCCTGTGATGTATCCCTGTGATTTTTGATTTTACATCTGTAGAAATAACTTAACTTGCATTTGTTCCAAAATGAATTTCATGCTCAACTTGTTTTTCTTAATTAAACTTCCTTTAGCAACCCCTAATATGTGTATTATTAAAGCTCATTAGTCCCATTCATGCTTGCCTGTCATTTTTTTGGGTACGCATTCATATACTGAAGTGCTCTGTTGCTATATATAGGAAGAAAATTAAATAATAAATATGGGGAATTGAATGTTTTATGAGTGTCAGGATGAGAAAGTGCCTGTAAGGCCCATAAGGTTTCACACAAAAGAGGTATTACTGCTAAAGCTAACATGCTGACACATCTCTCATCTATAAAGTCTGCAGTAATGGCAGCAGTAAAGCATTTTGCCATTGACTAGAATTTCTCTTACATGCAACGGAAATAGACACAGAAGAGATTATATCGACTGTTATAAAAAGACTTCATATAAAATCCCCCAAAAGTTTAATGTCTAATAATTTCAAATGTCTGGAGTGATTTACTAGTTTCCCTGACTTTAGTTAAGCTTAGAGTTGGCAGTCTTTCTCTTTCAAACATGTTTGCTACCAAATAGGTGGGTTTTCTTTGGGGGGGGAGATATTGAAGGCAGAAATATATCATATCCTTTTATAGCAACATAGCAAAATTTGACATTGTCAATGTGATGCCATTAATAACAAAGCATAAATAATCAAACCTGTTACTATTAAGGAATTATTCTTAGGAACAGTTGAGAATGTAGCTATCCCACAACATTAAGAGGTTAGCTACCTCAAAATGTTTTAAATTACCTTTTAAAAGGCATTTAAAAGGACACCTTAAATTCATCGTGAGTGTTCTATATGTTAATTTTTTTAATGTTTCTGTGCTTTGCAAAATTAAATATTGAAACTTTTTAAGTTTTAAGGGTTTTATTTTTTTGCATTTCTTGATAAAGCAGAAGAGATGGAAGATTTGCACTTTGAGAAGCCATGTGTTAAATTTCAACAAATCATTAAAAAAGGATTGCCCTTTTCATTTTTCTTTCAATTAAGAGTGTGTAGCAATTTTCTTTAAAAAAAATCAGTTAATGTAGAATAATATTTAACTGTATTTAAATGTCTCAAAATCATGGAACGAGTCTGCAGCAAATGTATTCAGCACCCCCTGAATGTCAGGCCAGCTAGAACACATGGAAGGCTTTCGAGAGACAGGTGAGGCAAAGCTCCAGTGAATCAACATCAGTTTTTCCATGGTGATAAGCTTGGGGGAATCCAACGCTATTTCTTGTCACATACATTAGGAACTGTGCTTGCAACTTTCAGGGCTAATTGAGAGTTTCTATTTCTTTACCCCAAACTACCACATTTTGTGTTATTCAATAGCAAAACTGAAACAGCTGATCAAGGCTACCATGTTCTTTTTAATAATCATGACCCAAAAAACATGTATTTGGATAAAGTAGAGCAAATGTAATTAATTTTCTAAATGAACTCTTCAGGTTTTTCAATAGTTCTTAGAGTCATCCACTCTATTAATAGAGAACTTTTATGTAACTGGGTAACTTGCTCTTCATTTACTGGCTACAGCTTTAAAATTTTTTTGTGGTGTATCATTTTGTTTATTTTTATTTCTATCATTATTAACCTTCCAAAGTGGATCTACCACCTACAAAGTTTACCAGAGTTTTATGTAGGAACCGCTTGTAGAAACCATAGAGTGGGCCGAAGTTTCCCCCTTTTCATTTTTACTGCCAAAAGAAAATGGAACGAGGGACTACTAAGTATTGATTATTCTTAACAAACGAAAATATTGTTCAGCCATTACAAAGGCCCTTTAAGCTGACTCTTCTGGCTTTAGCACTATGGCACATGCCATGACCACTGCATCAGTGGTCGTGAAATATGCAAATTAAATTTTAAAATGACTTCCTTTTTCATATTTCATATTCTCCATCTACTTTTATAGTATCAACATTATATTCTCTACTAGTCTAAAAAGAGGAATCCCAGCCCATCTCCCATTCACCTTCATTATTGATTTACTATTATCATTTAATGTGTTACTTGCTAGCTGTCTTTTTTAACTTAAACTTTGAAAAAGATGTTAATATTAGTGGACTCTGTGGCCAGCATCAGTGGCTAGAATGTAACAAAATGCAGAATATCCATTCTTCTAGTTCTTGCTGCACATAAACCACGTGATTTAGAGCTGCGTTTTTTTTTAAAAAAAAAGGCAAACCCAACCTCTCAGATATCTTCTTAAAACTAACAGTTAGGCTTGTAGAAACTATTTCTTACTGTTTTTATCATCTCTAGAAAAACTTACGCAAAGCCTGCAGAAATAAGTAACTTTTCCACTGTAGAATCCTTGGGAGACAAGAGTTTCATATTTTACTATTTAATCTTAAAAAAGGAATGGCATTGTTCTTGTTTCAGTGTTTAGATTTACGAAACACATATACACACACAAATCCAGGAAGAAAGTTTGGTGAGGCTCCTCTTTTAATACCTGAATGTCTGATGTATCTGGAATTCCTGAAATAAGTATTGGGATGATGAGTGCTTTAGATGATATTGAAGAGTTGCCTTTCAGTGAGTTCACACTTAATGAAGAGGTTTCAATGTTAAAACCATAAAGGTCACATTTCATAATCTATAAACAGAAACCCCTGAAAAAATATTTGATGCTTTTCTTTAAAAGATTAAAATGTAGAAAATACATTATTTTATAGTTTAACTATTATATATCTCCATTTTATTCTAATACAGCTGAACGTCTGAGGTTTAAAATTTAACAAATTGGCCTTAAATAGGAAAAGCCAACTAAAACTATGATGCTGAGGTATTAGAAGCTTATAAAGGGAGGGGAGTGCATTAACTTATTTAACATATCTATCTACATATTTTAAACGAACCACTTCTTTATATATAATTGTTCTGAACCTATGTGGACTCCAAAATTGGTTCAGAATAATATGCTTTTCTGATTCCAAAGCAACTTACAGTTTCCTAAGTCAATTAATATTCACTCATTTGAGTGATTAATTTTAATTATATCTGCTGAAATTGATTTTCCTACTGTAAATAACGACGAGCTTTTACTGAGAGCAATGAAATAACATTTTAAAAGAAAAAGAAAAAAAATCCCTGAATTCAGTTGCAAGAAAATGTCTGGGAACGCGCGCACTGCTCAGTTGGAAAGAAAAGCCAGTAAACTGGCGAGGGAGCCAGGGTAGGGATCCATCAGAAATGCAGCCGGCTGCCTGGCGCACTTGCCAGCCTGGGCCCTCGGCAGAAAGGCTGCAACGCCTTCCTGGACTCGTCCAACTCGAAGAAAGTTACCTCGGACTGTATTATGCAAAGTCGAGCAAGTGAATTACAAAACAACATGTGTGGCCAGTCACCCACTTCTACTGTCTCTATCCGATGCAGTGACCCTGTAACCCTTTGGTGTTTCTGAGAGGAGGGAGAGGCGGGAAGGGGAAGGAAGAAATAGCGAGGGAGAAAGAGACAATATGAAACGGCCAATTCCCCCTGGAAGCCAAGACAGCCACCGAAACCGCGGCCAAGGCAGCAGCGATTTCTACTTGGGTTTCCCCCCCCTTCCACATGCAGGTTTTCCAAGGCATCGCTGCCGCCTCTCCTTAAAGTATCACTAGGAGAAAGCACTAGATCCAAGAGGGATCTCCCAACTGAGAGATTTTCAATGCAAACTTGAGAGCTTGGAGGGTTGCTTGGCTTCCCCACCGACGCCACAAAATAAGGTTTTTAAGCTCGATCTAGGTAGCTCCCTAGCGATCCACCGGAGATGCGCGAGGTGGTCTACATCCCCCACTTCTCTTTCCATTTCACAGGCACCGTGTCCGCAGCACCTTCCGCGCGGCGGCACACAGACCCAGGCAGCCCCCTCCCAATAAAAGACCCCACACTTACCCTCAGTAAGATAAATCCACAGAAGGAGCCCCCTCATCTTCCCCCAGTCCCCTTCCAATAATTCAAGGAGACAGTTTCTGTAACACTTCGCCGTCAAATTCAAGCTGAATTGCTCTAAGTATTTACCAGTTTCTAGACGCTTATTTTGGAATCTCGAGCACCCGGTTAATTCTTGTTTCAGAATTCAAGATGCTTCCTTTATTTTATTTATTTTTTTCTTCTCTAAGCAGCCGCAACCCCAGTTTTGCGCCCCCCCTTCCTTTTTTTTTCTTTTTTTTATTCACCCACGGACACTTCCAAAACGTGTCGATTGATCCTTTTTTCTCTCCAGATGCAACCACGATCCAGAATCCTTGAGACTCAAAGCCACCTCCATGTAAATCCGACCATCAGGCGAAAAATACAAATGATCAAACAACGTTACTTCTTTCAGCTGCAATCAGATAATCCTACTAATCCAATAGATTTATCTCGATTGGAAATTGACCTCAAAAATGAATCCCTGGTGCTGATGTCCAGTAGAGCGATTTCGTAGCCCTGTTCAGATGACCAAAAGAACTGTGGATTCTTTCCTTCTTTCTTTTTAAAGTCTTTTTTGGATTCTGGGTGCACTGCTCGCAAAAAATGCCGAGGACCCTGGTTTTCCCCTAATATAGGTTTCTACTCCAAATCAGTGCAGGATGAAAAATGGTGCAAAGATACCCCTAGTGGCTTGACGTGATATTGCAGGGATCTCACTTTTTTTTTTTTTTTTTTTTAATCCCCTCTCCTCACCGTTTTTTTTCCCCTCCCCTCTCCCCCCTGTAGATAACTGGCTGCTATAGTAGTGAAACAAGAAGAAGGCTGAACAGAGATTAACATGAATAGTATGTGACTACTTGAAAAAATCGTCTGATCTTTCTTCTTTGTTTTACTTTAAAGACTGAATCTTCTGTGCTTCTGTCTCTGCAGTATTCCATCTTTTTTCTACAGAATTTTCCCCAATGGCTTATAGTAGCTAAAAGGCCAATTTGGGGCAGCTAGTGATTTCAAAGCAAATGTATTTGTTTCCTGAATAACTACAGATATCAAAAGAAGCCTCAATATTCCTGAGATATGCTGTTTTTAGAAAAACCCTTAACATTTTGTTTCCTTTAAAGGAATATTCATATGTGTGTGTGTGTGTGTGTGTGTGTGTGTGTATATATATATATGTATGTATGTATGTATTTTTGGCAGGTTTTAGAGAAAAACAGCCAATGCAATGAATTTCAGGATTGTTTGGTAAGCAATATTTCATAAACTTTAATGTGCCTACCAATAACCCAGGGATCTTTTAAAAATGAGGATTCTGATTCAGTAGGACCAGGGAAGGGATGAAATTCTGCATTTCTAGCAAGCCCTCTGACTACACTCTGATTTATCAAGGGCCTAGTAAACTCGGGAAGTTGAATTCACTTTCCTGCTGGTGGGTGCAGTAGCTGCAAGGACTCCAAGGTCTTCTTTCTTAACTGACTAAATAAACGTTTTTAGTGTACGAGCTACTAAGGAGTCAAGAGATCTTCCTTCTACCACTGGTTTTGTTATTAATTGGCTATGTGACTTTGAGCAGTCACTTCTGACCCAGGGTTAATTTATCTATTAAAATTAAAGAGTAAACTCAAATAAACTAACAAGTATACTTGCTCCTGGATGGAAGACTCAATTGTAAATTAATCTATAAAACTGAAGTAATTATTACTGAAAGCCCACTGTAGTTTTTCATAGAACTTGAAAAGTTAATTCTAAAGTGTTTATACAAGAGGAAAGGGTCAAAACTTGTCAATACAATTTTGAAGAACAAGGTATGGGGAATTTCTATATTGACTATTAAGGCTTAATATATAATGACAGTAATTGAGGCAATGGAGCTTTGGTTCATAGCTAGAAGTTGGTCCAGGGGAACAAAATAGAGGGCTTAGAAATATATCCCCACATTTATGGAAACTTGATAAATACCAGGTGGCATTAGAGGGCAGTAAGGAAAGATGAATTATTCAGACAATAGATTAGGCATATGAAAAAAATGTATGTACATACAAAAAGTCAAAGTATAGACTGAGAGAATATATTTGCTATGTGATATCTCTGGTTATATAACCAAAGAAGGATTGGTATCCAAGTACATACAGATTTCTTATAAATCGATAAAGACAAAAATATTATAGAAAAGAAATGAGCCAACAAGATGAACAGTCAGTTGACAGAAGAGGATTCTCAATGTCCAATAAACATCTGAAAAAGGTATTCAATTTCCCTAGTTAGTAGAGAAATGCAAGTTAAAATGATGAAATATCATTTCACAACTATGAAATTGGCAAAATTATTTATAAGTCCAGCAATATGAAATATTTATGAGGATGTGGAGAAACCGTGAAGAACAGGTAATAGTACAACTTTCAAGAGAAGTTGAGCGATAAAGATTTTTCCATCCCAAAATCCAGTCTCTCCACTCATGCATTCTTCTCTAGGTCTCTATGCATGTATGGAAAATACCCATTGCAAAATTACTTGAAAGAGAAAAAATAAAAACATCTTTGGATATATTAGTGAACAAGGAATTTATAGAATATTCACATACTGCAATATTGGATGCAGTAAAAAGAAAAGTGAATGCACTATAGCTACTTGAGTTAGCATGACTGCACCTCAAAAGTGCAATGTGGAGCTGCAACAACAAAAGCAGAGTTGCAGAAAGGTACTTGTGGGATGATATATTTATATATCAAGTTTTAAAACATTGTTATATCTAATTATATCTATTGTTTTTGAGCATATGTGTATGTAGCAAAATTATATAAACATGCGTGACAATGATAAGCATGAAATTCAGGGCATAGGTTATCTCTGGGATGAACCAAAGTTAATGAAATTGGAAAGACATTGTGGGGAGCCTCAACCCAATGTTCAGCGCTTTCTTTCTCATACTCAATGTTGACCACACAGGTATTTATAATATCACATTGTAAAGTGTTTGTAGGTCTGAACCATTTTCTTAAAATGAAATATTTAAATGAGGTGATTTCTACGAACGCTTGTAGTTTTAGAAAAATTTCTGTTTAGAATAAGTATATGTAGAAGTGAAAAAAATAATATGAGAGTTCAGAATTTCATAATGTACTGTCTGCATAGAAGTCTATATAGATTTTTTAAATCTATACAGATTTTTTTAAATTTGTAGTTCTTTATATTTCTAAGAACTGGAAATGCATAGATGCTTATTTATTTCTATAAGGGGTATAAAAATTTCCAGCTAGCAAGCAAAAATCACCACCTAAATGAGAAAAATATGGTTGAAATAGGGGGAAAAAGTAATGCTTAACTAGCTATTTTGGGGGGCGGTATTTTCCTTTGATCTTACATATAGCAACTGGGCCTCTGAAATCGTGAAACAGGCAATTAATTGACCATGTTCAGTTCTGACCAGTTAACTGGAAACCACCAAATTCAGAGTAGCCCCAAGCCAAACTACAACACAAAAGAAGATTCTTCCAGAACATTTAAAACACACATGTGAATTCAAATAAGGCGACTTTGTTGATGTGAAACATGAGAACTGGAAATCTCATTTCAAAGTCATTAGATAGTATTCTTCATAATTAATGTAAAATAGGAGAAGGTACCAAATATTCGGGAAGAATTTTTTAGAGCCCAATCTTAGAAGTAAAATGAGCTATATTAGCAGTTAATATTCTCAACTCACAGTGAACTCAGGAAAGATGTCTGGACAAATCGTCAAACAATAGATTGTCAACCATTCAGAACAGTGTTCCTGGGCAATAAGCAAAGAAGCTTTGTTATAAAGAAAGAGTAAGAGAACAATTTAATTTCCTTTGAGAATAGAGCAGACAAGGGGTCTACAAGAAGCAGACACAATATTTCTGAAATTTGGAGAGGTTGACATATTCTTTCAGTAACCACTTATTGAATACCTCTTGCATACTGGGCACGGTACAAAGCATATCACAGAAGACTTGACTTTAAAACAAACAACAACCACAAACCCTGAATTTCCTATTGATGATTGATTTGTTGATTGTAAATGGTTACCAGTTATTCTGAATTAATACTTCACCATGCATACTGAAGAGATATAGATATTAATATAAAAATGAAGGTTCATTTTTAGTGTGTTTAAGTGCAAACTTGTTTGACAGGTTGAAAGAGTCGCTGAAGGTGGAAAAGTAAAAGAAGTAGGAGGATGAGAATAAAATATGAATAAAATTCACTTCTTTCCCTGATGGTTTATTTTACAGAGATGATAGAAACTTACTTAATCTTTATATTCCTCATAGTGCAAATGATTAGTGAATGAATGACTCAATAGATCAAAGAGTGAAACTAGTCAGTACATGAAGAAAACAAATTTATTCTCTATGCTGGATGGGCTCACTAGTCTCTCTTCAGAGAATGAAATAGAGGAGGGAAGTAAAAAATTACTATGTCTAACAATAATGGGAAATGAAGGGCCAAGAAGGGCAAACTTGAGTGCCAATTGGAATATGGGATTCTAATTTGATTGCGTCACTAAAATTTCAGCTGAAAAAACCCACAGTAGGTAGGATTACACATCCTATTTCAATTTCTTTACTGTAAACAAATTTAAAAAATGATTAATACCAAATGGATCATATAAAGAAATTGCATGGTTCTATGAAAAACTAGATGAGAAAGTATTTAATTGTTGCTTTTAATACAAGAGTCATTATGAAAAGAGAACTGTAATTTTTTTTTTGGATAATTGATATAAAAGCGCACTTTAATGACCAGGTCAAATCAATCAAGTTCTGCCTGGTAGTAAACATTTTAGGATGTTATGAAAGATTGGTCTATGTCTGAAAAAAAAATACCTTATAAAATATTGTAAAACATATTTCAAAAGCAAGTCTTCGGAAAAAATACTCCTCTACCATCTTCAGAACTCCCCTGATGTAACCTCATTTTAAGTGCTCAAGTCTTGAATCTAAATGAATGGCAATTGGGGATTATGAAAGGCATAAAAATAAAAAGTGTTGCAACATTACAAGGTCTAACTACTGCAAAGGTGGCTGTTTACGAAGAGGTTCTTTCTACAGGGAAGAATCTGCTCACATAAGCCTGCTTAATTAGAAAAGACTACTTAAAACACTTGACTGATACTGAATATTTCAGGTATGTATTGGGAGAACACACCTGCTTGAATGCTAAATTTACCAGATGCATCTTTATATTTCTTGGTTTGAAGACCTGTAATGGAAACCAAAGAAGGAATGATCAAGACTAGATATTTTAGGATGAAACTATTACATAGAGAAATGGGGCTTCTTCATCAAGGGTTGTATGAGATAATGAAACATATTTTCAAAGCTCAGAGACTTAGTCAGAAATACATCCAAAATTTCAAAACAAGCTTAAATCATTTTGATCTATTAAAAACTTCCAAATATTTGTGCTATTATGCTAATAATATGCTAATAATTAAGAATCTGTTTCATTTCTTTTTGAAGGAGCTCTTTTTTAAAATACCTATTATTGATACTTATCTTTAATTGGTAAAATTATTCTTTACTTAAAAATATATACGTTTTCAAAGGTCATGAAGAACCTAGGGGTAAGACGGGAATAAAGACACAGACCTACTAGAGAATGGACTTGAGGATATGGGGAGGGGGAAGGGTAAGCTGTGACAAAGTGAGAGAGTGGCATGGACATATATACACTACCAAATGTAAAATAGATAGCTAGTGGGAAGCAGCCGCATAGCACAGGGAGATCAGCTCGGTGCTTTGTGACCACCTAGGGGGTGGGATAGGGAGGGTGGGAGGGAGGGAGATGCAAGAGGGAAGAGATATGGGAACATATGAATATGTATAACTGATTCACTTTGTTATAAAGCAGAAACTAACACACCATTGCAAAGCAATTATACTCCAATAAAGATGTTTAAAATATATATATATATATATATATATACATTTTCAACTTCAAAGATTTTAGTTAATAGCTTAATACATTATCATTTTGTGGAAAATCTGATTTATTTTAAATTGTAGATCTTTATATATTTGTAAGATTGAATAGTATTTATGCTGACCCTCTCATAACTGTCACAGCAGATTCTCTTGATATTTTAGCTGCTTTTGACTCCATCATACCATGATTAATTTTAATACATTATAGTGCAGTCTAAAATGTATTTTATAATAAGTATTAAAAGTATTCCTTAAGTATTCCTTTAGTACCAAATAAATACAACCAGGAAACCAGGAAACCATCCTATTGTACATCATCCATTAAAGTTTATTGTATATTAGCTTATTTGAGTCTTATTTCCAGTATTAATAAAATTTATTGTAAAATTTGACCTAACTATGGAAAAGTCACATGAAAATTAATGTTCTGTAGTTCAAGCTGGAAAAAAAATTTTTAGTTCTATCCCAATGGCATTGCCATCTCATTGACTTCACACACATGGGTTGGTTACTCTTTCTTCTCTGAATAGGATTTTATGCCAATTACACAATTAAAAGTAAACACTAGCCTGGATTTTCATTATTGTTCAATTAGTGATTTAATGAGCATGATCTACCTGTCCCAAAATATTTAGTTCCATAACTTCCTAAAACATTAAATAAAGGAGACCTTTAAATTACATCTTAAAAAGGAATGGATATTCCCTTTCTCTCTCTCTCTCTCTCTCTCTCTCTCTCTCTCTCTCTCTGTTTCTGTATGTTTCTGTGTGTGTCTCCATCTCTTTCTTTCTCTCCCTCTCTCTCTCTGTTTGTGTCTGTCTCTCCCTCTCAGGATCTCTGAATACATAAATCTGCCTCTTTAGTTAATGTTTGATTATTTACATTGAACTAGGAATTATGTAACAAATGTTTCAAAAGGATGTTTTTCTAAAATCACATGTATTTGGATTTAGAGCTTGTTTTTTGATTGTATGTGAATAAAATCATTTCTGATACCTGGAAACAAACAGTAGAATGATGCAATCAAACAGAATGATAAAACCACATTACACTCAATGCATAAGAAGTTGTTCAACCTTCCAACCATCCATTCTAAAAATCATGACCTTCAGCTTAAGCATTTTGGTTTTTTCTCTAAAAACTTCCCAAACCTCCCTAGAGATAAGCAAGCTAATAAATGATGTTTTGTTATTTTAAAAATGAAATCTTGACCACTTATATCTAAGTTTACTAGAAGGGAGGGAGAGAAGGAAAGAGACAAAATAGTAATTTTTAAAAAGTAGTTGCTTAAGTACATTATGCAGAGAAGATAATGTCAAAAAAGTTCAAAGCAAGATTTGTTATAAGTCACAAAGTTAACAGACTATAAGGTAGTTTAGAAAAATGGAGTTTACCTATTATACAATGAAGCAAGTATAATTCTTAGCTATCTGCAATACATTAAACCAATTAATAATTCATATTCTCATTCACAAATCTGACAAAAGATACAGGAAAAATAGCTGAAATTAGTTGTACCAGGATTCAAACTAATCATTAAACAAAGTAGAGTATACTTGAACTGTGACCCAAAGAATTACAGTTTTATAGTCCTTGCATAGATACCCCAAATCTCCTTTTGCTAAATAGAAAAAGCCCAAGAAGGCAAATGACTGATGTAACTAAGGTCACACTGTGGTCCATGGCATTGATAGATGAGAAACCATTGCACCATGCCACTTCAGACTTGTTTCTGTTTCTGTTTGGTTGCTTGTATTAAAGTGTCATTGTTCTTAAACTAGATTTTAAAAATTGTAATTAACAAACAAACCAAGGATGCATAACATTAAATGTACTTAATATAGTAAACAGAACAATGGCCCTCCAAAAATATCCACATCCTAATCTCTGCAATCTGTGAACATGTTACCTTATATGACACAAGGGAATTTGTAGATGTGATTAAGGATCTTGAGATGGGCCTGATGTAATCACAAGGGTCCTTAATAAGAAGGAGGCAGAAGAGTCAGAGTCAGACTAAGAAATGTGATAACAGAAGCAGAGATCACAGGGAGATAAATAGAGAGAGATTTGAAGGTGCTACACTGCTGGCTTAGAAAATGGAGGAAAGGACCATAAGCCAAGGAATACAGGTAGCCGCTAGAAGCTAGAAAAGGCAAAGAAATGGACTCCTCCCTTGAGCCTCCGAAGAAGACAGCCTTTGCCAACCCACTTTAGACTTCTGACTTCCTGAACTACAAATTAATAAATTTTTGTTGTTTAAGTCACCAAATTTATGGTAATTTGTTACAGCAGCAATAGGAAGATAATACAATTAATTAAAAATATTAGAAGTATTCTGAGAATAATCAATGCTACCCAACAGAAACAAGTGTGTGTGACATATGCAATTTTACATTTTCTAACATGTTTTTTAAAAAGAAGTAGAATCAGGTGAAAGTAAATTCAATATTTTATTTAGCTCAATGTATTTTTTTAAAGTATCATTTCAACATGCAACACTATTAAAAATTATTGAGATATTTTATAATTTTTTCATACAAAGTATAAAATCTAATCTTTATATTGGACATCTTGGTATCCAATTCCATTTCAAGAGCTCAAAAGCCACATATAAGTGACTACCAGCATCAGACAGTAAGAAACAAATTAAAAAGAAAAATTCATATATTATTCTACAGTTGATTCTAATATTCTCTTATCTATAACAATCTAGATTAAGAATCATAAAGGAATCTAAAGAAATCAGGATGATTATATGGCCGATTTTCTTGTAACTTTGCACTTAAGAAGTATGTTTAAAAAGAAAAACTGGGAAAGGAAGAACAACATAACATGAAAGAAGAATATGAATACCTAACAATACTGAGTTGTCTGATGTTTGTGAAAAATGCTAAGGATATAAGAAAAGAAATTTCTCTGATATTTTCAGAGCAAAAAGATAACCAAGGATAGGATAAGAATGACATTGCTTGGGGCCAACTAGGTAATATGAACAAATGACCAATAGAAAAGCAAACCATTAAACCCTAGCTTCCAATTTCTCCACAGAGAAGAATGATGCTCGAACTAGAAAAGAATATGATGGTGAGGAAATGGTAAGAAAGCCTAAGGTGATTTAAATTAGTTTTAAGATTCCAAGTCTAAATCAATTACCTAATAGGATACTAAAAATACATGAAGATGTATTCTGGGAACTAATATCTATTATCTTTGAGTCACCATGGAAAAATGCCATGAAAATTGTTAACTGTCCTGTTTTTCAAACAGAATTCCAGAAACTGAAGTTTACTATTCTGGACATTAACTGAAATTCTAGAACCCACATTCACATGTGTTCACTAAGTGTATGACAAATCAGAATAAAATCTTTTTATTAGAATTACTGGGGTGGCAGATCAAAAATGTGGCTCGATTTGTTTATCCTGACTCCATCCAAGGCCTTTTATAAAAACCACTCATAATTTTCTTCTGAAGCTGAATGATGGAGTAGTTGAGTAGATCCTTTGAAAGTTGAACAATCATTCTCTGTGGCATCCAATGAATGTTCTTTGATGACCTGTTCTCTTTTCCCTTTCTTTGAGGATTAAAGTTTCCAAAGGAATTTGTTTTGTAATCAAGACTGTCCATTAAGCAAATTAGTCTAATGATGGGTATAAATGAGAAACTTTGGTAGGAGCCTGCCTTGGATCATACGCTTTTAAAAACAGAATACCTAAAATGATCAAGTGTTTTTGGAAATATGCTTTCCAATAATGTTTTTTCAAACTACTTATTTATAGGAAGCCTGATATAAATTATTTAATTATTAAATTTCAAATTGAATTTTAATTTTATTTAATCAAATTTTAACATCTAGTATCTTGCTCTATCTTATAGTGCAGTAAGGTCTCCTTATTTCTGGTTTACTCATCAATATTATGTGAATATTTCTATTTAATTAATCAACCATATTTTTATCAAAAGGTATTTCTTTTTTTTTAACAGATCTTTATTGAAGTATAATTGCTTCACAATACTGTGTTAGTTTCTTTTGTACAATAAAGTGAACAAATGGCATTCTTCACAGAATTAGAACAAAAAAAATTTACAATTCGTATGGAAACACAAAGGACTCCAAATAGCCAAAGCAATCTTGAGAAAGAAAAATGGAGTTGGAGGAATCAGTGCCCCTGACTTTGAACTATACCACAAAGCTACAGTTATCAAGACAGTATGGTACTGGCACAAAAACAGAAATATAGATCAATGGTACAAGATGGAATGCCCAGAGATAAACCCATGCACATATGGGACCTAATTTATGACAAAGGAGGCAAGAACAAACAATGGAGAAAAGACAGCCTCTTCAATAAGTGGTGCTGGGAAAACTGGACAGCTACATGTAAAAGAATGAAATTAGAACACTACCTTACACCATACTCAAAAGGTATTTCTTATTGATAGCATTTAATTGAGTTACAAAGAACTTTGGGTTATAAATAGAGTGCTTTTAATAAAAGCTTCAAAATTAATCCAAATCTAAAACAAACTAGTCAAACTACAACTCAATATGAATCTTAATTTTGGCTACATACATTTGAAATGAAATTTTATGATATAATGCTAATGTTCTTTCATCTTTTTTGACTCCTAATATTGGTGAAATTAAAAAATCTTTCTCTATCCTCTTGTTCCCTGAATACCTCAAGAAGTAGACCAGGAACCAATGTAAAAGACAAAATAATAACAATAATAATAGCAATAATAACAGAAAACAGAATACAGTCTCAATATAGCTTGCCTCCCTCCTTTTCTCATTCTCGCTTTCTCCCCTTCTACCTCTCTTTTAACATACATACAGTACAATATATAATGTATAAGTGTATATAATATTAAATATATTTAACTGAATTAAACTGGACCTTCTAGCACAGAGTGATGTACACAGGATTTGCTTGCTAACAGATGGATCTGGGTTCAATTCTTAAGTGTTCCACTTGCTAGTGACACTTTATTCCCTCTGAGTTTCTCTTTCCTCATGTGCAATATTGAAATGGCCACATTATTTGTGGAAAAGCAGAATTATCTATTTTCCTCAATTTTTTCACCTATTCACCTTGGATAGAGAAAGGTCTCTTAACCTAACACATGTCTAAGTTCTGTTATTGGGAATGATCAGCATTAATAAGAGAAAGGTTTGTTGCTTTTGTAAATGCTCTACTAAAACACCGCCAACAATCAAGAAAACCAAATATCTAAACCTACTCTCCAGAGCTTTGTAAGGAATGTACTATGAACAACAGATACATTTTATTTCATACATAGTATCTCTATATACTTGGGAGAGGGAATGTATAACTCAAGGAAACATCCTGAAGGGAATTCCCTGTCAGTCCAGTGGTTAGGACTCAGTGCTTTCACTGCGGTGATCTGGGTTCAATCCCTGGTCAGAGAACTGAGATCTCGCAAGCTGTGCAGCACAGCCAAAAGAGGAAAAAAAAAAAAAAAAGGAAAAATCCTGGGATACAGGGTTACCATCACTGGTCAATGAACTATATAATGCTTATTAATATTAAATTTTATTAAAATAAAACTTTAAAATAAATAAAACTCATTCTGATATATCTTGAAAGTTGTGGAGAAAGTTGTCCACTACAGAGATTTTTATCTCAATTCTAGGTAAAGGAATTTGAGCCAAGAAATGTGTGACATAAGTGTGATACTTCCCTTAAATAACCAAATCCTTCATGCCAAGAGCATCTTTGATATAAGAGATTCTTGCACATAGAAAGACCTTTCAGTATAGGTGATATTTTCCTTAAGAATATCAATCATGGTTGTACTTTGAGTATTAAGTACTTTAGCATATCTAATTTTATTTGACTTGTAAAAAAAAAAAAAAAACCTTTCAGACAAGAGAGCAGATAATATTTGTTCCTTTTTATTACTGAAGAAATTGACCAAGAGGAAAACTGAGTTCCTTATGGTCACGCAGGGGTTTGTCAAGTGTAGAAATCAGACCTTGGACTCCCAGTCTGACGTTTTTTTCTAACAGTACACATTGCTATTTTTCCTAAATTGGCAGAAAGACCTAAATAGTTTAGTCTTTTAGTTCTCAAAATATTTTTGGCGGTGATAAGTTTTTCAAAAAAAATTACGTGAAATTATAAGTCAAATATTTCAGATGAAAACAGAACTGATGTAGTAGAAGGGAAGGAGGCAGGGGACCAAGAGGTCTGCCCACCATGCTCCTCCAGCCCCTAGGAGGGCAATTTGGAGCACCACTGGAAAACCACTTGCTCCTTTTACAGATAAGAAAACAAAGTAATCAAGTGATTCGTCCAATAAGCTCATCCAGTTACTGACGTCATGTCCCTTGATTCCTCCTGTCCAGCCATTGCACACACTACTTTCTCTAAGCATGCTGAGCTACTTGTGATTTTTCAAATACACCATGGCCTTTCTTAAGCATTTGACGGCTTCACATGACTTTCCTTTTGTCTCGAAAGTTCTCTTTGAAAGCCCTCTTTCTCAACCAATTCACCTTTCTTACCTGTACAGATCCATCAAATCTTACTATAGTCAGCACTGACTCTAGAGCTCATGACACCACTCACTCCACCCAACCCCACCTCTTACCAGCCTTTGGTCTCACTCCCAACCTGGGTTAGGGAGGAATTTTAGTCAACCTTTACTTTTCCTTTTCTTTTATCACACTTGCACTTTTTTTTTTTTTTTTTTTTGCGGTACACGGGTCTCTCACTGTTGTGGCCTCTCCTGTTGCGGAGCACAGGCTCCGGACGCGCAGGCTCAGCGGCCATGGCTCATGGGCCCAGCCGCTCCACGGCATGTGGGATCTTCCCGGACCGGGGCACGAACCCGTGTCCCCTGCATCGGCAGGCGGACTCTCAACCACTGCACCACCAGGGAAGCCCCACACTTGCACTTTTACTAATTGCTCTTTGAGGGAGAGAGTCACCTTTATTCACAAGCACTTTGAACTTATTCAGTGTCACAACAAAAAATTTTGTTGAAAGAAAAAACGCAAGAATGAATGAATGCTATTTTCTAAGTAATTTTTTACAAAAAGCACGAATGTGGGACAATGTGGTATACATTCCAGAGAAGTGGGCCTCACTTGAACTTGCTGCATATACTGTATCACACTGCCAGAAAATAGGGCAACCATGATCCTCAGCGGCTCCTAATTCACAGCTCTAAAACTTTCCATTACCATGAGAGGAAAACCTTGCCAGATACCTATGTTAAACAATCTAATCTTTTATTCATAAATTCGAACAGAAAACCAGCAAGCATTTAAGGAAAACCCATAGCATTAAAAAGAAAGAACAAATAAATAGGAAAAAAAAGAGAAAGAAAGAAAACCATGGTGGGGAAATATACATTTAAGAAAACAGAGGAAATTTTTTTTTTCATTTAACCTGTTACTCTTTTTTTTTTTTTTTTTGGCAGTACGCGGGCCTCTCACTGTTGTGGCCTCTCCCGTTGCGAAGCACAGGCTCCGGACGCGCAGGCTCAGCAGCCACGGCTCACGGGCCCAACTGCTCCGCAGCATGTGGGATTTTCCCGGACCAGGGCACGAACCCGTGTCCCCTGCATCGGCAGACGGACTCTCAACCACTGCGCCACCAGGGAAGCCCTAACCTGTTACTCTTAATGAGACTCAAGGGACTACTGTTTTAAGACAACAAAAATAGGCTTCTCTGAAACATACCGATAAAAGAATGATGAGTTCTTATAGAATTTAAATACTGAAATGAAAAATTTAATAGAAGCCCTCAGCAACCAAATGAACATGGCTACAGATTAAGTCATAAACTGAAGATGAAGTAAAAATCTCCGTTTTAAAATCTAATACATAATAGATTGTGAAGAAACATTTGTATGAAGGCTCACAATCCTGGGCTTTCCCTTGGTTTCTTTTACTTCTTTTGCTTTAAAGGTAAACAATACAATAATTTTATTAAAATTAAGACTAATAAAACATATTTTCCATAGTACAAAACACTCTCACAAAACTGATAGGATAAACTAGTACATTATTGGTGTTAAATACTTTTGGAGAGTAATTTTACTGAACTTTTTAAGAACCATAATATTTCCATTGTAATTTTGCATTTTTCACCTCAGGCAAAAGTAGTGACAAAACAAACACATAGTGCTGAAGAAATAAGTCCTGGAATCTTTTTTTGTTTTCTGAAGCTACCTTTATTTCCCCAATTTCTTTTTTTAATTTTGTTTGTTAAGTAATGGTTTTGAATATTCATGAAATATCTCAAATTCTTATTTGTCATTTATTTAATTTAGCTTCAGGATTTTGACGCTCAACAGAAGAATTCTTTATTAACAAGGAAAATATTTCCCCTTTCCTATATAGGTGTTTACTGGAGGTAAACTTAGCCGAGTGGTTTAATTTATCCCTACTCTAGAAATTTAATCCAAAGAAATAATCCCAAAGAAGGAAAACCTATTTACAGAAACATGTTCCTTCCAATATAATTTATAATAGCAAAATTAGCAACAATCAAAATACCCAGAATTAGTGAAATATTTAAGTAAAATATGGTAATATGCTTGATAAATATTATTAGGAAATTCTGTAGCAACTTGGAAAAACATTCAAGATACAATGCAAGTAAAGGAAACAGTATTCAAAATTAAATTTCTGCTCTGCTTTCAATTATATAAAAACGTAAACATTTGGGTTTGAAGAATTTTGAAGGATAACAAAAACATAAAATATTTGATTTATTTGAATCAATGTATACCTCCCTTATTTCTATTTAATAAAACTAGTACACTGGATTTTTAAAAAGGAAAAATAAAACAGAATTTTCCATCCTTCCCATTAATATCTCAAACTTAGTGAGATTAAGAGTACCCCAAAAGAGGGCTTCCCTGGTGGCGCAGTGGTTGAGAGTCCGCCTGCCGATGCAGGGGACACGGGTTCGTGCCCTGGTCCGGGAAGATCCCACATGCCGCGGAGCGGCTGGGCCCGTGAGCCAGGGCCATTGAGCCTGCGCGTCCGGAGCCTGTGCTCCGCAACGGGAGAGGCCACAACAGTGAGAGGCCCGCATACCGCAAAAAGAAAAAAAAAAAAAAAAGAGTACCCCAAAAGAAAAAAAAATGATTCAGTTTAGAATTAATAGTAAAATATATGTATGGTTCATACATTCAACCCTAATATTAAATAGGGGTTCTTGAAATTGACTAATGCCTTTTCTAATTTATCTTATTTTATAGAAGGTGACCACTTTTAATGGAGCAGTGGAAACTTACATGTTTTAACATATCATGGTTTTCAGAATTTACACACACACATACACACACGATTATGCAATTCTCAATTATCTTCAAAGCAAAGATTAAAGTAGATAACAGAAGTAGGTATTATAGGTATTATCATCCTTTTTTAACAGGTAAAGGGGTTAAAATTTTTTCCTAAGGTCCTATGGGGTCATAGAATGAAACTCATTGCAAACCTTTCTTCTACATTAGTGTCATCTTATGATGTGGGACTCGAGGGACATTGTTCCAGCTAATGATTAAGAACTCTCCAGACAATAGGGGCTTCTTAGACAATGGGTGAATTTCCAGGATGTCCGGCCCCCTTCCGAGAAGGAGGGAGATAAACAAAATAGGTGTCTGTCAAAGACCAATCAGGCAGCTGGGGAGAAGGAGGGAGATAAACAAAATGTAAAAAAGGTGTCTGTCAAAGACCAATCAGGCAGCTGGGGACAAGTTCCCTCTCTGGTCCGAGCCTAAGCCGGGACCAATCAGCAGGAGAACACAACCAAATCTATAATTTACATACGGGGAAGTGGGAATCTATAAAACTGACATATTCGCGCCCAAAAGGGTTCCTTCTTCGACCTCCTGCGTGAGGACCAAGGAACCCCGGTGCACCGGCCTTCAATAAACCTCTTGCGTTTTGCATCGACTTCCGACTCTTGTTGTTTCCTGGGCGAGTCGAAACTCCTAGGAGACCGCGCAGGTCTAACAATGACACCATTTGATATTAGAATAATTCATTATATATTTGACTTATGGGTGATAAATCTTTTTTTTTTTAGTTTTCAAACTGCAGGAAAATTCTTCTTTACGTTTCATTTGTTCATTCCTTTTTTAACCAAAAAAATTTGAAGACACACTATGTACCAGGCCGTCTACCAAGCCCTAGAGATAAAGAGATGCCTAAGTTACAGTTTATCCTTAAAGGATTTGCAGTCTAGGAATGGTGGCACAGTGGTTAAGAATCCAACTGTCAATGCAGGGGACACAGCTTCGAGCTCTGGTCTGGGAAGATCCCACTTGCCGCGGAGCAGCTAAGCCTGTGCACCACAGCTACTGAGCCTACACTCTAGAGCCCACAAGCCACAAGTACTGAGCCCATGTACCACAACTACTGAAGCCCGTGCACCTAAAGCCCGTGCTCTGCGAAAAGAGAAGCCACCGCAATGAGAAGCCCGCACACCGCAATGAAGACTAGCTCCGCTTGCTGCAACTAGAGAAAGCCCGCACACAGCAACGAAGACCCAATGCAGCCATAAATAAATAAATATTTATTTTAAAAAAATAAAGAGGTATGAGCCAAAGAGATAACTGCTGAAGTAGAGCTATTGACAGCACATAGACAAGAAAATGTTTAATCATTTGTGTGATGGGGATATAGAGGATGTTGGGAAAAATACTTGAGAAAGGCTAAGTATGGAAGATGAGCATCAGTTAGTATTGAGATATAAAGTAGGGCAGAGAGTGATACTATTTTAGAATGCAGATTCTTTTTCGGAATTTAAGGATTTCATAGAACTTTGTTAATGAGTGTCACTAAAGAATCTAATTTTACAAGCATTATTTAATTCCCAAATAATTTAGTCTTGATTTGCATATGGTTTGTTCAATTATACATGTTTTGGTGACCTACTAACCCATATAATTAACTAATTTGTCTGAATGCTGTTGAAGTTGAGGTGAGGGAAGGTCAAGAACAATGCCGAACAATGAAAAGCCTAGGGGAAAAGCTAGACTCTGTAGCTTCAATCTCCATCCTAAAGCTATTTCCTATTGAAATCATGACGCATGAAATTTGTGGATGGTTAACCCATTAACAAACAAGATACGGTGATGCATGCTTTCAAGCCCTCTTCAGACTAATTTGAAAGAATAAAGTAGTATTTTGTAATAACTGCCTGACATCAGCTGCTCTCAGTGCCATTAATTATAGGCTTACATCTCTCCATTATACCTCACCCCTTATAGCCAATTCTTTACCTAATCCCACTTCTCTCAGGCCCTCTTCTTTATGAATAATTCTGTTTGCTTTGAGTTTGAAGAGGATGAACATAGTGATGGATTAAATCTCTATTCACAATTAATGAAAAAATCAGTTTAATTCACTGAATTCTAATATACCTAAAACAGCTTTAATTGGCATTGTTTTCTTTCATTCAAAGGAAATGCTCTTCAATACATACATCTATAGTCTTAATAAAATTCTCATTGTAACATCTGCTCCATCTTCACTCCAATTAATTCTGAATTTGAAACTGTCAAGTCTGTCAGAGCATTTCTTTCTGTCAAAGCACCTTGGTGGTAGTATGAATCAGTTTATCTTTATGTGATATTACATATAACTAGGAATCTGAAGAGCCATGTCTCAAAATCATGTTTCTGGAACTTTTCCTCCTTTCTCTGTGGTGACAGATATCTTACAACTTCTCTCTTTTTCCCTATGCAATGGGAAAAATAAAGCTATCTCTCTGAAGAACTGCCCATGTTACTTCCACCATCTTTTAGTACCTAGCCTTTCCTAGGCCCATCATAATTGTTAGAAGAAGGCTCCAGCTTTCTAAATGCACTCTGGTTCTTTTCCTGGCTTCAGGGAAGTAGAACAAGTAAGAATTCAGCAGCCCAGATCCTGGGATTTACTAGAGTTTGCAAAATATAATTTTGCTGCTCGGCTACCAAATCCCAGTCACTTTCGGGTAATCTCCCTTTTCCCACTCCCATGCTGCACCACTGCAAAATACTTGCTCTCACCTTGGCATCCACTTTATCCTCCATCTGTAAGGCAGCCTGCAGCCTATCTTACTCTATTCAGTCTACACGGGGCACTTCTTGGGATATTGCCGTCTCTTCATGAGCTCAGAGTTCACAAAGGAGAAGAAAGCATGGATAATTGCACACTGGCTCTTAGATGTACAAACAGCATACCTTTAACATCTTCCCATATGACCAAAGTAAGTTATATGGTGACTACTCTCTTGAATTCCTCACCTGGCTGCCTGCTCTCTTCCACATCCTCACAGTGCTCGCTTTCCCCATTTCCCAGGACTGAGTTCTAATGGTCCTCTGCTGACCTCCCCAACTTAAAATGGTTGTAATCTAGCTCCACATCCCGTCCAACTTTGCCCTGTGCTCCTCATCCTCATCACCTTGGGCTGGGTTTCCCTTTTGGCAGGACATTTGCTTCATAGTTCCCTCTACCCAACACTTGATTCCAACTTCTCCTAGACTGTAAGCTCTAAGAAGACAGGAAATTTTACTTATCACTATATTCCCAGTATCCAGAAAATAGGTGTGGTTAACACATATTAACTGAATGGAAGATTTTCCTCATTCATTCCTGTTAGCTTTCTGAACTCTTAATTGTAACCTTGGTAAACATGATAAGTGAATTAAAACAATAGTATGTTATTCAGAAAAGATTAGGTTGGGCTATAATAATAACTTTAAAATCCCTGTTATTTATAACAATAAAGATTGATTTCTTGTGCATGGCATGTACAACATGACTCAGTAGAGATTCTGGTCCTTATAGACACTGAAGAGTTCAGGGAATGAGGACTGAACCATCTTGTGATGCTTCCAGCTCTTCAGGAGCTCAGAGTTGATGGGATGATATCCTTAAGCATCCATTTCTCAGTAGGATCAGCATAGTTCTACTTAATGTCTTTCTACTTGAACAAGTAGGATAAATAGAAACCTGCACTCTTCATTATTAATCCTATATCCCTATATTGTTTCCTTCACTAAGGTTTATAAAGGGCATAGAGAAAAAGCAGAGGTATTTAACAGAAACCTGTGCCTACAACAGGTGGAAGGTGCTCAACGAAGCAAACTTCTTTTGGGGAGAAAAACATTCTATGCAGATGGAAGAGCAAGTAAGTACCTGGTGTGCCTGGTATCTTTGTTCATGGAGCAGTAACAAGGCCAGTGTGGCTGGAGCAGAGAGAAAGGGGAAAGAGACTGAAGATGAGGTCAGACAGGTAATAAGGTCCAGATCACATAGGATCTTACTCGCCATTATAGGGATTTTGACTATTATGAGAAATGGGAACCCCTAGCAGGATGTTGAACATGAGAATGGAAAATAAGTTTTATTTTGTAAAAACTCAGTCTCCTGCTGTGTTGAAGATGGATGTAGAGGGGCAAGTGTGGAAACAGGAAGACCAGTGAGAAGCCAGTTGCAGAAATCCAAATGGCAGATGCTGATGGCTCTCACTGGGGTGACAGGAATGGAGGTAGTGAGAAAGGTGTGGGATTCCCGTATCTTTTGAAGGTAGACGCAAGAAGATTTCCTGAATATAGGAGGGAGTGAGAAAAAGAAATGACTCAAGGATGACTCTAAGGTCTGTGCCCTTGTTGCATAACGTTATCACATTTTCAAAGATCTCAGTAAAATATAAATCTGTTTGAGAGCAAACATATACAAGCAGATTGGAGAGAATCTAGAGTCCTGGTAATGCTAGAGGCTCTTAATTAGATAAAGTTGTTGTTGTTTTTCTTATCTTTTTAGTAATATAATTTTACTACTTGATGTAAATAAATGTCTCTTGATAGTCAATAAACTTAAATCATTCCTGGCTTTTGGAGCCCATTTACCTATATTTAACTTCCTTTATCTTTTCCTACAGATATACTTGTTTATTCTGAATTTCTCATGCAATACCTTTTCAGGTGAGTTCGGAGCATCTCTAAAAGGCCCCGTTGATGTTTTTCAACTAGCAAATGCATGTATATTATCAATAATTCCAAGTTGTTTTCGAATTTTTATCGAACAGCAATTCACTCTGAGCAGGCACACTGTGTTCTCATTACACAATGTTTGATGACTGCAAAGCTGCAGGCTTGTGCTGTGGCCAGCTCATGTCTTCAGATGACCCATACTGCAAGCACGTTTCTCTACTATTGCAATATATACTACAAGCTGAGTGACTGGAATGGTGGAATCAATATTATCTCAGGTGGTGAGGCTGCAGGTGGAATAGGCTTTTTTTTTTCTCGGAGGATGTGAAGAGATAAGGATTGCAACTTTGGATATGTTAGGCAAAGTTTATGAGACATCTTGGTGGAGTGTCCAGTAGGCAGTACTGACTTGTGCCTTTATATAAAAATTTGGAATTCAAAAGAACTTCCTGGAATAGAGATGCAGCTTTGAAAAACTATAGCGTATAGATGCTACTTTCAGCCATGAGACCGAATGAAATAACAAAGGTAGTGAATGTAAACACATAGGATGAGAACAAAGAACTGAACCTCAGAGCACTCCAATGTTAAAATGTCTAGAGGAAGTGGAGTAACCAACAAAGGAGACTGAGTGACGACAATTGCTGGACAGATTAAATAAGATGATATATATAAATGTAGATTGCTATATATATTTTAGTTACTGCAGTCTTTAGTGGTTGAATTAATGATGTAAGGCCCCTTACATCATTACCCTCTTCCAAGACACACATTCACACACACACATACACATCTGATCCTGGTCTACTTCTCTAGGATTATCTCCAGCTATACCATCTCCACATTCCCTAGCATTTGCTCAAATTGCACTGTTTTTCATTCCTTGAGCATATGCTTCTCAGTGGCTCCCCTTTATTCTTGGCTCACATTCTTTTTGCTGTCTGAAATATCTTCACCCTTCTGCCTCTCTACAAACACATGAAAAGATGCTCAACACCACTAATTATTAGAGAAATGCAAATCAAAACTACAATGAGGTATCACTTCACACCAGTCAGAATGGCCATCATCAAAAAATCTACAAACAATAAAATGCTGGAGAGGGAGTGGAGAAAAGGGAACTCTCTTGTACTGTTGGTGGGAATGTAAATTGATACAGTCACTATGGAGAACAGTACGGAGGATCCTTAGAAAACTAAAAATAGAACTACCATATGACCTAGCAATCCCACTACTGGGCATATACCCAGAGAAAACCATAATTCAAAAAGAGACATGCACCCCAACGTTCACTGTAGCACTATTTACAATAGCCAGGACATGGAAGTAACCTAAATGTCCATCAACAGAGGAGTGGATAAAGAAGATGTGGTACATACATACAATGGAATATTACTCAGCCATGAAAAGGAATGAAACTGGGTCATTTATAGAGACGTGGATGGACCTAGAAACTGTCATACAAAGTGAAGTAAGTCAGAAAGAGAAAAACAAATATCATATATTAGTGGAATCTAGAAAAATAGTGCAGATGATCTTATTTGCAAAGCAGAAATAGAGACACAGACGTAGCGAACAAATGTATGGATACCAAGGGGGAAAGGGGGGGTGGGATGAATTGGGAGATTGGGATTGACATATATACACTATTGATACTATGTATAAAATAGATAACTAATAAGAACCTATTGTATAGCACAGCGAACTATATTCAGTGCTCCGTGGTGACCTAAATAGGAAGGAAATCCAAAAAAGAGGGGATATATGTATATGTATAGCTGATTCACTTTGCTGTACAGTAGAAACTAACACAACCGTAAAGCAACTATACTCCAATAAAAATTAATTAAAAAACTAAAATAAAATAAATAAAAAGTCCAATTGTGCTGATCTTCCATGACCCAACTTCTTCAATCCTTCTGCCACAACACTTCGAAGAAATTGGACCATTAAAGCATTTTCCCAGAATGTTGTATAGCCTTCAGCAGATTATACCTCTCATTATACTTTTTAATGTACATATTTCATCTCTCCTACTGGATGGCTAAATTCTTTACAGGCAGTGATAATGTCTCAAGTAATCTCTATACTTTTCACAGCATCTAATTTAGTGCTTAATATGTCATATGGGCTCAATGAATTAACTAGTAATCCAATGAATCAGTTAATGAATAAAGTAATACATATGTTTGTTTTAAGCAATGTCTTACTTCTTTTGCAGCAAAAAGTCTTCAACTAATATTTTTCTTATGATATAGTACTTTTTAATTAATTTTATATTATTGCCAAACATATGTAATGCCTGCTATTGTGTTTTTAAGTTGAAGGTGGAAGTCCCTGTGCTGTTTGTGGCCCTCAGGGGATCTTGATGTGAGAGGTATATCTACAACCATAGTGACCTACACCCCTGTTTCTGCCAGAAGATAATAAAGCTTTTGGATGGGGTTTTGAGCTAAGACCTAGGGAGACATGAGATCTGAAAACAAAGACTAGGAAAAATGTGGAAGGGAGTACACAGATCTTAGAAGTCAACATCACAACCATATAAGCAACCAATGTGTTCAGGGCAGAGACAAGAGGCTGAAAGTGAAGGCGATGCTTCCTCAGATAGAAATTCTCTGATGGTTTGCCTGCTAGAGCAGGACCCAGTGATAACCTTCCTAGAGAGCAGCCAACACTAAGCTGAGGCCACCTAAAGCTTCTGTCAAGTAATGACAAACTTTTTTGCAGTGGCTGAAATCTAAGCCCAGAAGGAAGTACTTATTGATTCTCGAGTGTATTGTAGACGATTCTTGACAGGAACAATCTAGGCTTCTCTTTGATATAAGACTAAGGAAACAAACAGAAAACAAAATAAAATAAACCTTATTGTATAGATGATAACTGATAAACTGTTATATATTTTAACATCTTGATTTTTCAGCTAAATCGCTTATAGCAGTGTATGATCTTGTGTTCTTCAACATATTTAATCCTTATCACTGATGCAAATGATGAGAAGGTATGGCTATATTACCTTGTGAAAGCCCAAGAATATCCAGGCCTGAACAGTCTTACAGTCTTGAAGAGAAGAATTTTCCAGAGACAAATATATATAAAGATAGATAGATAGATATGTAGGTAGGTAGATATAGATATGCATACATATAAGTTATTTTGGCATTTTAGTTAATCTTGAGTAATTTCACCATTTCTAATGTTTGCCTTTTTATCTTGGGGTAAATGCAACTAACTAAAATTTTCTGTAAGTTTTATAAACCTCTGCAATTTTAACATGTTAGAATATATCTAAGAATCTAGTCCAAAATGTAAAGGCCTGCAGAAAAACTAGCACTGACCTAAAACTGGTGAGTATTTGAACAAGGAAAAAAAATCACTCTGTTGACTGCTTTAAATTTACAGCAGTAAATAACCAGGCAGTGATAATGTCTCAAGTAATCTCTATACTTTTCACAGCATCTCCCTTTTCCTTCCCTCCCCTCTTTCTTCCTGTTCTTTCTCTCTCTCTTCATTACAATTCTACATCTCTAGGACTATAAGGAAAGTCGTAATGCTCAGATTTACTGCAAAGCTGACCTAGATAAAGTAATTTTATCACTGAAGTCAATTGATAATATACTTTACTGCCTTTTATTAATGATCAGATGTATTCTCTTCATGGGAGAGAATATTTCATATACTATTTTAAAGTCTCCTAATATATAACTCTCATTTAACTAGCCATATAAAATATATATAAAAAGCTTTCTAGCATTCACAGAGCATAAAACATACATTAAGCTAAAACATTTCTTTAAATCTATTGTATATCTGTCTCTATCTCTCTATATATCTCTATCTCTAGTTATATCTGCAGAGAAAGAGAGTATTGATTTAAAGTATTTACTTGCTGGTGAGTCTTCTACCTCCAAATAGGATGTAGAGGAGTGCAAAACACCTTCACTACCTTTGTAATAATAAGGAAAAACTAGACAAATAAAAAATCATAACATTCTGTGTGGTGAATGAAGCATGGTAGATGCTAGGAAGCCTTGATGAACCAAATTCCAGACAAGAACAGGCACTTAATAGGTGAGCCATGAGTGTAGCAGCTTCTACACACTGAGTTAAGTGCTTGAGCTGGGCAGAGAGAGACTAGGTCTGTCATAGACAGAGAGACTTTTCAAGGACAAGGGCAAATCAGTCATGCCTTAGATAACAGTGTAGGGCATGTAGGTTGTGTGTGTATCTAAAAGATACCCAAATGCTAGAACAAATTGTTTGGACCATCAATTCTTCCCTCCTGAATCTTTCCAAGAAAGCAGCAGTGGAGGAGGGGCTGAAAGTTGAGAGACTGCACAGTATTCCCAGCACCTCAGATTTGGGGGCTCTGCTAAGGATCAATCCAAAATAAATCCAAATATCTGAAAGTACAAGCTCTTTCCTCTCTCTGGTAGTTAATATGAGCGACTGCTCTTTCAGCATCCTTGCAGGCTGAGTTGATCTGGCAATGGCACTCATATTTAATTAGATTAAATTCATCTACAATTAGGTGTACCAACTACCATCAGTGATGCCTCTGCCTTTTTGAACTTACAATATTGGAAGTAGGAGGGTGTTGCATTGCAGTTTATTTCTCAATTTGTTTAAAAACAAAGCAAAATGATAACAAAGTGTCAGGGGTTAATAGTATAGAAATAAGTGTAGCAATAGGACAAAATATAAGGGAGGGGGCTCTGTGAAGTGGTAAGTAATAAATACTTAATTTAAGGTAGACTTTGATGAGTTAATAATCCATATTATAAATTCTAAAGCAATCACCAAAACAAAGAGGTTTTGCTAAAATTTTAACAGAAGATATAAAATGGAATGTTCAAATACACTCAATTCAAAGAATATAAAAAAGCAGGAACAAAATAAGAGGATTAGATAGGGTAAACAGAAAATAATAAAAGAAAATAGGAGACTTCAACACAATCTTATAATAATTATATTAAATGTAAGTGGATTAAATAATTCAAAGACCAGACTAAAATTAGGTTAAAAGGTGAGATGAATTATATGCTGTGTACAAGAGTCACACTTCAAATATAAAGACACAAATAGGTTAAAAATAAAAAAGATAGAAACACCTGTGCCATGCAAACCCTAATTATAAGAGCACTGGTGTGGCTATCATAATACCATAAAAATAGGCTTTAAAATAAAGAGTTTTATGAGAGATTAAAATTTTATCATTATTTCATAATGATAAAAAGTCAATTCATTAGGAAGACACAAAAATTGAATATGTATATACCTAATAAATGAGCTTCAAAACTTAGTTGAAGAAGAAGTAAATGCATTCACAATTATGGTTATGGAGTTTATCACTACTTTCTCAATAACTAATAAACAAGCATATTAAAAAGTCAGTTAAGTCTAGGGAAATTTGGATTAAGGTATCAACTATCTTGAACTAATAGATATTTATTTATTTACATATTTATTATGTATTTATTCATTCAAACAAAAACTACAAATGTACATGGAACATTTACCAAGATGTAATATATGCTGAGGCACAAAATAAGTTTTAAAACCTTTAAATATTAAAATCATGAAGAGTATTTTCTCTGACCACAATTAATTCTTAGAATTCAACAGCAAAAAAAAAAAAATCTTAAAAAAGAACACTTCATACATTTGGAAATTAAAAACACCCTCCTGAAAACACATTGATCAAAGAACAAATCACAAGGTAATTCAGAAAACATTTTAAGTAGATGATAATACAATTATAAAATATCAAAATTTGTGAGGTACAGCTAAAATGGTGTTTAGATAGAAATTAATAGCCATAAATTAATGTTAGAAGAAAGAGACTAAATAATACCCCCAAATATGTATATATATATATATATATAAAGAAATAATTTAAAACACCAACAAAACCAAAAGCTGTTTTTATGAAAGGATCAATAGCATTGAAAAACACCTAGAAGACTGGTCAAGCAAAATAAGGGGACATAAATTACTGATATCATGAATGAAAGAGGTAAGATCAAGTAAAAACAAAACTTTCAGATAATAAAAGGAAATCATAGGAATATTATGAACTCTATGCCAATAAATTTGACAACTTAAATAAAATAAATAGATTGCTTGAAATGCACAACCTATCAAAAGTAGTGGAGAAAAGAGAAAATCTGAATAGCCCCATATCTATGTTAAAAACTGAATAATTAAAAATCTTTCTTAAAAAAAAGTAACAACAACAAAAAAGTTATAGGCCTAGAGGCTTCCCTGTTGCATTTTATCAAATATTTAAGGAATAAATAATGTCAATCTTTCAATCTTTAAAAAACTCTTTATGTAAAAAACTTTTTATGTTAGAAAAGTATGGGATACTTCCCAATTCATTTTATGAACTCTACATAATCCTGATACCAAAACGTGACAAGGAGATCAAACACAAAACTACATATGTTCCTTCTGAATATAGGAGTAACAGTCCTTAACAAAATATTAGTAAAATGAATACAGCAATATATAGAAAAGCTTCAATTTGTAGCTTCCCATTAATTCAAGGCAGGCTTAACATTCAAAAATAATTCAATGTAATTCATCAATTAAATGTTAAAAATTATATAAACATCTCAATTGATGAAAAATAACTATAGAATTTTATACCCATTTGTGATTTTAAAATATTTATAAGCAAACCAACAAGAACAGGATTTTTTCTTGATCTGATAGAGGACTTATATATAAAATACACTAAGCAATCAACAATATATAGATAAACAGCACAATAAAAAATAGCCAAAGTTTGAACAAACCACTCACTAAAGAAGACACATAAATGGTCCATTAGGGCACAAAAAGGTGTTCAACATCATTAGAGTAAAATAAGTTCAAAGAACAATGAAATACATTTTCATAATCACCACCCCCCAGCCGAGAAGGGCTTAAAATTTAAAATACTAAAAATACCAAGTGTTGACAAGGATGTGGAGCAACTGGAACTCTCAGACATTGCTAGTGGGAATGTAGAAAGGTTTGAGTATTATGAAAAACAGTTTGTTAGTTTTTTTATATTTACACAGCTACCATAGGAGTAAAAATTCTACTACCTATTTACACAAGAGAAATTAAAAAAATTCATAGTAACTTAATTTATAGGAGCCAAAAACTTTAAACAAGCTAAATGTCCACCATCAAGAGAACTAATAAACTGTGGAATATTATTCATAAATAAAAGGAACAAACTACTGATAAAGTCAAAAACCTGAATGAATCTTTCAGACTCAAAAAAGCCAAACGTAAATCATATACACTGAAGTTCAAGAATGGGCAATGCTGGGGCTTCCCTGGTGGCGCAGTGGTTGAGAGTCCGCCTGCCGATGCAGGGGACACGGGTTCGTGCCCCGGTCTGGGAGGATCCCACATGCCGCGGAGCGGCTGGGCCCGTGAGCCATGGCCGCTGAGCCTGCGCGTCCGGAGCCTGTGCTCCACAACGGGAAAGGCCACAACAGTGAGAGGCCCGCGTACCGCAAAAAAAAAAAAAAAAAAAAAGAATGGGCAATGCTAAGCTATGCTGATTAAAGTGTGATTCAATTCAGAAAAGTAGGTGTTAGAGATTGACTGGAAAAAAAGCACAGTAGGAACTTTGGGGGATAATGGAAACATTCCACATTAGGGTATTTTCCCCCCATGTGTTGGATTCTCCCTCAATAGCACCAGTGCAACCTAAAAATGATAGTGAATTAACCATCACTGTTGATTCAGTCTTAAACAAACCTAGTTTTAAACATATTGAAGCAGGGGTAGACCTTTATACAGTTTTGTTTCTCTTCTAAAGTAACTTTGAATTATCTTTCACTCTTAACTTAGGAAACTGCCAATTATTAATTATACTTTTTAAAGCTTTATATAATTATAAATTTCAGCATAATTTCTGAAAATAGATTTGGTTTTAATATTTAAAATTTGGTAAGTCATCTACTGGTGTCACCACATGGCACCAACTGAATCAACTTGCTATAACAAAGATAATCAAAAAGAAATTTCCAAGAGTCAAACAAGTTGCAACTCTCACGAGCCATCTTAATCAACTGATCCCTGCTCTTTCTCTGTACCTCTCTTTATGTACAAACAACAGCTAACATTATACCCAGAGGGGAAGTTTTGTCTCCTTTCCTACCCCAAAATCAGTGCTGCCCTGCATATCAGCCAGCAGAGGGCTCAGTGAGAGAATTTCCACGTCTTCACAAAATAGTTTGAAGCACCTCTGTTAGTCAGCTTTGTTAAACATGTAATTTGCCTCTTAAATCTACACAGGCAGTGTAGCTGATTATTCTTATTAGCTGTTAAACCTAACCACTACTTATGTTCATTCAAACAGTTCTCTTTTCACTTGCCACATATATCCAACTATTCACAGGCATTTTTAGTACCTGAGTAGACAAATCCTAGAATTTTAAAGTTGAAAGTCACCTCGGAGGTCATTCTTCTGAGGTGTTTCAGTTTAAACCTCCTACCCAAGAAGCTCTTTCAACAGTGTTCCTGACAGATAACTGGGTAACCTATGCTTGGGGAAGGGAGATAAACATATTACTTGTGAAGGAATGTAATGCACATATGCACAGTTCAATTACCTGTCACCAAAATCTCTTTTCCTCTATATTCTATTCATTGATGCTAGTAATTCTCTCTGCATACACAATACATGGAGTAATTTCAATTTCTCTTCTGGTGAACAGCCCTTCATATATTTAGAGACTCTTGTCATTGCTTTGGATTTGGTATGAGCCTTGGTAAACAATGTAATTTCCTTTTCATACATATTTATGTGCACTTAGATTTTTTTTGTTTGTTTAATTAGGATTTCTTTCTTAATGAACCACTTAACTATGGTAATTCCCATCACTTTGGAAATTTGGATCTGCAGGACTAATTTGCAAGTATTTATAATTTGGAAATATAAAGACCTCCGAAGTCAGGAATAACTTTGGGATCTAACCCAAGGCCTCTCAAACTTTAATGTGCACTGAATTACCTGGAATTTTATTAAAACACAATACCTGATTCAATAGTTCTGAGGCAGAATCTGAAAGTGTGCATTTTAAATAAGCTTCCTTGTTGCTAGTCCACAGATCATATTTTGAATATCTAAATAGTTTCTTATATAGAAATCATTAAGTTTCAAAAATATAGTATGCTTTTCTACACTACTGTATTATATAAACATATAAATAAGGCAAAACATTAACAATAGTACATATATATAAATAAGTGATGCTATTTAATACAAAAATCTCAAATGTGTAGGAAAAATTAGAGACTATCACATTAATTCTCCACTGCCAACAATTATTATCTGAAGTATGGATGATTTGAGCTAAGAAAAAAATATTCTTTCAAATTATCTTGGATTATTTAGAGGCCAATAATTGCTCAAAAGTCATGCTGTATTTAAAACCACCGTAACTTTTCTGACCCTGTACCTGTTAAGAATCTGATTTCTATAGGCTGACTTCCTTTCTTCCCAGGTGGCCAGCTCTCACTTTTGCCATCAAAAAGACTTTTCCATGCTTTCACAAAGGTGAAAATGAACTTATTATACAGTGGATTAGTCACACATTCTACAGAAAATTTCCCATGTGTCACAGCATGAATTTTACACAGTGCATCTATTTCAATATGGAATAAATAATTTTCTCTTCTCTAAGGAAAGGATCATCCATTGTTTAACAGTCATCACCTTATGGCTGGCTTACAAAGAGTATTCTCTATCATTTTGGATATATTTGTTTTATTTAGTTTTCTACTAATCTGCTGATAGGAATCACTGTAATTTATAACTATATAAATTGTAATTACTGCTAACTTACTATAGTGCCTAGGAACTTTATACAGAGCTTTTGTTAATAACAACAAATAATAAAACAGCTACTACTACCATTTTTAAGTGCCTTTTTCTTGCAAAGTACTGTCATTGGTCATGCTTACAGAATTCTGAATAAGTAAGTACAATTGGTACCATTATATAGATGAAGAAACAGAAGTTTATAGATATGAAAGAGCTTGGTTTGGGTCACCTGAGTAGTAAATAGTTAAGTTGGGGTTTGGAGCCGGATGGCTTTGATTCCATGATCACAGTGCAACTCTCCCTGCCTCTGGAAGGGATTTCATATTGATGCATAAAAGATTTTCTGTTAGACTCACAGACTTAGAGAATGAACCACACTGGGGTGGGGAAGCATGGGGGGAAGGGATAGTCAGGGAGTTTGGGATCAACATGTACACACTGCTATATTTATAATGGATAACCCACAAGGACCTACTGTATAGCACAGGGAACTCTGTTCAAAGTTATGTGGCAGCCTGGATGGGAGAGGAGTTTGGGGGAGAATGGATACATGTATATCTATGGCTGAGTCCCTTTGCTGTGCACCTGAAACTATCACAACATTGTTAATCAGCTATGCTCTAATATAAAATAAAAAGCTAAAAAAAATAATAAAATAAAATTTTTTAAAAAAGAGATTTTCTGTTGAAGAAAGTAATTATAATTATCTTTAAAATTGAGAGATTACATCAAACTAGATCCAAAGTTTATGTAAAAGACAAAAGGATCTTTTAAAGGGTGGATCCTCAGGGCATAAATATAACCCTTCTTAGGATCAGAGATCATTAAAAAAAAATTTATGTCAAACACAATACTTTCAAAAACACAAAACAATTACTCCAGCCGTTAAGCCATTTAAATCTTGCATATTAACTAAGTGACGAAGAGTATCCAACCAATTTAATCAATCCATAATATAGACGGTAGCAGAACTAACATCTCCAATGTTTAGTTCAAGCTAGCACTGAGCTGGCTTAGCTCTGTGTTCTTTTCCCAAGATGTGATAATCCTTCACTTCAATTCCATTTTTTACTTATTTTTTTTTCTGTAAAAACTCAGGTAAGAATCTGACAATTACACCGCTCATCACTGATATTCCTTTACTTTCTGTAGTCATCACCTCACCACCTGTCCGCAACTCCAGCCCAACTCAATCTGTGACTCCTCTGCTGCAAAAGTTACACATGAGGGTTAAGACAGAAGTGGAGGTGATTAGAAGAAAGAACCAGAATGAAGTTTTTCAATTAAAGTGATAGTGCAGTGAAGAAATCTGATTATAGAAATGTTTGCGATGAAAAAAGACCATATGTGTAGGGAAAAAAACTGGAAGAATGTCAGGGAATTTAAATTAAAAATATTCTTATAGGATATAGCTATAAGTGACTAAATTGTAGTGCATATTTTAATGAGTCAGAACTTCTCAATGTCTAAGATGTTTCATGATAAAATCTTAGTTTACATTCTATTGTTCTAGTCGCTGGTCTACGAGAAAAGTTTATGTTAGTAAAATTAATTTCACTAAATATTAGCATAATAGTCTCACAAAGACTTCACAGGTTACAAATGCGGCTTGTGAACTTTAAGAATTTAGCAAATACTTTCAACATTTTTTCAGTAGTTTTAGGAAATATACTAAATACCCAGTAGCCATATGATGACTATGATGACTCTCAGGTCATTCGAAAATTCTATGTGATTAATGTGTTGAAGGGAAATAATAAGGTAAATATCTAACATTATTCTTATTAACTCATTTAGACTCTTTACTTTTTTTTTTTTTTTTTTTTGCGGTAGGTGGGCCTCTCACTGTTGTGGCCTCTCCCGTTGCGGAGCACAGGCTCTGGACGCGCAGGCTCAGCGGCCATGGCTCACACGCCCAGCCGCTCTGCCGCATGTGGGATCTTCCCAGACCGGGGCACGAACCCGTGTCCCCTGCATCGGCAGGCGGGCTCTCAACCACCGCGCCACCAGGGAAGCCCTCTTTTCTTTACTTTTACTCTTCCTGCTCTCCCTAAACTTCAGTCGTTTGTGAAGACTGATGAAGGACATACAAGCATTAGATCCTTCCTTGACACCAGGCACATGTGCCTAAACGCACTATTTATCAAAACGTGACATATATTGGATCCGATACCCAATTACACTGATATTTGCTCTAAACCTCTGCATGTATTTATTAAAAGCAAAATTTTCTCCATCTTAATTGCCTAAATGTACTTCTCATTCACATTCCACTTGTAAAAAATCTTCAAGATTGCTAAAAAAAATTATAACAAACTGCAATACTCTGCAGGAAAAGCGAAAAGGGTAAGTTCAATTGAGATACTAAAAGTCAAACCTTGACTGAGCCAACAATAGAATTCATGACTCCTTTCAGGCTTTCAGAGTCTAACTCAAGTGACACATATCCTCATAATCTCCTCATCACTTTCTGCATTTTGAAAACCATCATCTGCCAGTGACCTGTGGAATTAATCACTAAGGTAGAAGATAAGGTTATGTCACCAATCATGGCCCACTGGGAAGGGTTAGCTTTTAGGAGAGACTATGTGACTGACTTCTGTAATAGAGTGAAAAATGTTGGATGACTTGCAGGCAAAGGAAATATGAACATAACTTACAAAGGACTGCTTTGTCCTCCAAATTTTAAGGGTTAACATTGTCAGCAGGCTAAATTTGGTTCAGAAATATGCACAGTCATCTTCTCCAAGAACGTAAGCATCATAAAGAACCGGTTCAAACAATTTTTATAACAAGCATTGCATGATTTAGCATCCCTCCTGTAAATAATTTAATCTAATAAAAAAAGAGGAAGCATTGTTTTCATTCAGGGAGAAAGTAAATTTTAGTATAAAATGATAGGCAACATTTTGTTGACACAGGAGCATAGATCAGTAAACAGGAAAAAAAACATGTATGGCTCACTGAAACTATATTAAAATAGATATACAGAGTGAAAGATATTATATAATCACTTTGTTCAACCAAAATTTGAAATATTTACTTTTGTCTTTTGCTAAAGAATATTTAGAGCTTGTAAGTATGCTGGAATATTAGTCTAGGAAGCAGGCTTTCATTTATTCAGGGAACAGATAAGCACAAGTGAAAAGAAAAATCTTGATACTCCTTTTATTTTTTTATTATTATTTTTTACATCTTTATTGGAGTATAATTGCTTTACAATGGTGTGTTAGTTTCTTCTTTATAACAAAGTGAATCAGTTATACATATACACATGTTCCCATATCTCTTCCCTCTTGCATCTCCCTCCCTCCCACCCTCCCTATCCCACCCCTCTAGGTGGTCACAAACCACCAAGCTGATCTCCCTGTGCTATGCGGCTGCTTCCCACTAGCTATCTATTTTACGTTTGGTAGTGTATGTATGTCCATGCCACTCTCTCACTTGATACTCCTTTTAAACACATAGCTTACCTGGATTTACTATCTAGTTGTGTGAAAGAGGGATAGTTATGGACTATTTTGATCCACAATGATAGTGACCATACCTGTGGTCTTCCCTTAGAACATGTGGTACTTTAATCTAATAGAAATTCAGAGTTAGTGGTTTAAAAAAATCCCTAACACATAAATATATCTTATGACAAATCTTTTTCTTAAATGAAAGCAATTGTGGTAGGAAGAACATAATATAGAAATATATATTCACAATTCTCAAGGAATCACAATAGAGCAGTGTTTTTCAAACTGTAGCGTGTAACCCATTAATCGGGCATGAAATAAATCTAATGGAATATGATTAGTTACTTTTTAATGGTACACAGTAGAATAGAACAGAATATATCAGACAGCATTGCACATTGTAAAGTAAGAATCGTTTAATAAAATCTCTGCTCCATATCATATACATGCACATACAAATCTAAACATATTTATATATATATATTTACACATACACATACGTGTCAGTGTGTTTGTGTATACTTGATCCTAATATAAAATAATACATGTTTTGCGGGCCACAGTAAAAAATAATGGAAAAATTCTTCAATAAATAATATCAAAGTCCAGTCTTTATTATCAAACAAAAATCATATACTGTACTTTCCTTCAGAAAATTGTCTTAAAACATACTGACCACTATTAGCTCTCCAGACAGATCACATTATTTCTGTAACCACTTCAGAAGCATCACATGTCTAGAAAGGAAAGTTTAGGCGCATCGAAACATTCTAGATTTCAAGCACAGTTTCCAGTTTGATTTCCTCAATGCTTTCTCTTTCACCTTTTTATTATATTAAGGTATGCAAAACTTTAAAGTCTGGCTGATATCATAGAAGCATTTAAAAATCATCTTATATATATTTCTGTATCCTAGTTTGACTTGGTTAAATGTACATAAAGCTTCTTTGATATATTGACCAACCATTAATTTTAGAGACGCAGGATAGATTTACAGCCATCATTTGACAGGATGATAAACTATGAGATCCAGAGAAACATCAGTAATAAGGTAGCTGCAGGTGTTAAGTGAAGGACCAAAGATGTTTGGTTTTGGCAGGCTTTGGTTTGGAACAAGGAAAACAGAAACAATCTCAAAGAACATTTTGAGCTTTTACCGTTGGAGAAAGCAGTAAATGGGTAAGTTAATAAATTTATAAATTACTATAGTATGAGCAAATTGCTGGGAAGAGAGAATGAAACATTTTATTGCTACTCCACGGATATAACTTTTGGGAAAAAAATTCAAACATGTTCAGGTTTTAACAGGCTATTCAAAGAAGACATCTGGTCTCTACCAAGACTTCTGTTCCTGCCTTAGAATTGTACTCTGACCACCTTCACTTTATATAGACCCCAAGAGAGTACTAACAACTTTTGATTACTGATAGCATGGGAAGAATTCAAACCACTAATCCATTGTCTGTAAATACTTTATTCTCATACCAATGCCATAAACAACCTAATTCTGTAAATGCTGACACATGATAACTAGTATGAAGAGAAGAACTTATGTTTAGTAGCAACCTGAGAAAAAATAAGTACATAAAATTAACAAGGAAGTATCAGTGTGGTTCATTGGAGATCTGGGATTGCATATCTGGATATAATATTGGATAAATTGAGAAAATTAGAGCAGTCATGGATCAAAAGTTATAACACAGCATTTCTGTGCATCACAGAGACCCTTTAAGGAAACCCCAGCTCAGCAATGAGTTCAGTTATCAAAGGGATAATGACCCAAAAACATTCTTCTGGAGACATTGTGGAAACTATTTCCTTTTGAAAAGAAAGGCACCTGTGGAACTAATTAGAATGAAGTACCCCTTTCAAAGTATGGGCTATAATCCTGTTGAGTGAATAAAAAATTTACAAGACTGTAGTTCAGAATGAGAGAGAACTCAAATGACAGCTGATGGTGGCCTCTGGTATGAAAATAAGATTTGGAAAGATTCAGACTGGTATGCACTGAGATAGTCACAAGAGAAAATAGTAATTGTACCCAAGAACAATTTAAATAATGCAAGTCACTCTAGTCCCAAGTTCAGTTAACAAGTGCCCCAAAGTGGATAAGCCTCCCCTAAAATGCATATCTTACTTATAGACTCAGGGAAAAGTTCTGAAAAGACGGTTTTCTCCAGGGAGTAAACCGGGGGCTTAATGTAAGATGTTATATTTTTATTTCATACCTTTTGAGTTGAGCAGTATTTGCTTTTTAAAAAAATTTTTTTAAAAATTTATTTATTTTTGGCTGTGTTGGATCTTCGTTGCTGCGCATGGGCTTTCTCTAGTTGCAGCGAGAAAGGGCTACTCTTTGCTGAGGTGTGCGGGCTTCTCACTGCGGTGGCTTCTCTTCTTGAGAAGCATGGGTTCTAGGCATGCAGGCTTCAGTAGTTGTGGCGTGCAGGCTCAATAGTTGTGGCTCGCGGGCTCTAGAGCGCAGTCTCAGTAGTTGAGGCGCACGGGCTTAGTTGCTCCGCGGCACGTGGCATCTTCCCGGGCCAGGGCTCGAACTCAGGTCCCCTGCATTGGCAGGCAGATTCTTAACCACTGCGCCACCAGGAAAGCCCAGTATTTTCTTTTTAAAAAAGCATGTGCATGTATTAATTTACAACAGTATTTCAAAAGAGCATTGCTCTTTTTGTTAAGGAATTTAGTAAGATACTGAATTATTTTCTTCTTCATTCAAGATGCAGAATACTTTTCTGTTTGCAGATTTGTGAGTATTGCTCAACTTATGTGTATAAGTACAAGTATATATAAAGAGATGATATTGAACATTTGTTATCATTTCATTGTCAGTTGAACAATAATGCAGAGATTTGACAGCACAACCCACTGCCCAGGCTTATCATACCAATACGTACCAGACAGAGGATCTAGTGAAATCTAATTCATATGCACTTTTCTTTTATTACTCTTGTGAGAAAGTCTCAAATTTTACTTAAAATTAATCTATCTACCTAGCTTAATCTCTATTCTTGCAGGACAGGGCTTCAAAGAAAGCTAATTCTCACATACTTTCTTAGAGTTACAAGTCTTCTGGGATGTATATTTGTTTCTATCTCTGCCTTTACACTACCTCTTAGGCGTCAGTTCATCTTTGACAATAAAATTTTTGCAGAGTCATCAATGACTATCTTGCCGCTAAATCTAACAGATAACTTACACTCTTTATCATGTGTTGACTTATCAGTATCAATTCACATTCTTGATTACTTTCTCCCTCCATGTCACAGCACTTTCTTTCCCTGATGCTGTTGTAATACCCCTTCCCGGTTTTTTTCTCCTAACTCTAGGGTCTTCTTGGTCTCCCATCCCTTCAATGTTGAGGTTCCTCAGTTTTCTATTATGGACCCTTTCCCTTTTCATTCTGCAGTCTTTTTCTGGATTGTGTCATGAACTCTATGGCTTAGTTTGCCACCAATATACGGAAATTTTCCAAATCTATGTCAAAGATTTTTTAAACCGATTTTTCTAACTATCTACTACATACCTCTTTCTGGATGTTCCACAAGTACTTGAAACTCAATATATCTCAAACTTATCTCAAGGATTTCTCCAAACCCAATTCTTTCCATGTACTCCTTTTTTTTTTTTCCAGGGAATGGTACTGATAACCACTTAGTTGCCCAAGCTAGAAATATGGTGCTTCCTGAGTCCTTTTTCCTCATTCATTATATCCAATAAATTACTAGAATGTACAAATTCTATGACATCTACTTTTCTCTGTTTTCATTGCCACGTCCTTATCTCTTACACAGTTGAAGGCATAGCCCTTTGTCTTTCTAGCATCCTATGCTGCTTCTCTCTAGACCATTCTCCAACAGAAGCCAGAGTAATAAACACACATACACACACAAGTAATCACGGCACTTTCTTACTTAAAATCAAATAAGTGCTTTCTATTACTTTTAAGATAATAAAGTCTTTATTATGACTTAGCACACTTATTTTTTTTAATTGGAGTATAATTGCTTTACAGTGGTGTGTAGTTTCTGCTTTATAACAAAGTGAATCAGTTATACATAAACATATGTTCCCATATCCCTTCCCTCTCGCGTCTCCCTCCCACCCTCCCTATCCCACCCCTCCAGGTGGTCACAAAGCAGCGAGCTGATCTCCCTGTGCTATGCGGCTGCTTCCCACTAGCTATCTACCTTACGTTTGGTAGTGTATATATGTCCATGCCTCTCTCTCGCTTTGTCACAGCTTACCCTTCCCCCTCCCCGTATCCTCAAGTCCATTCTCTAGTAGGTCTGTGTCTTTATTCCGGTCTTGCCCCTAGGTTCTTCATTACCTTTTTTTTTTTTCTTAGATTCCATATAAATGTGTTAGCATACGGTATTTGTTTTTCTCTTTCTGACTTACTTCACTCTGTATGACAGACTCTAGGTCCATCCACCTCACTACAAATAACTCAATTTCGTTTCTTTTTATGGCTGAGTAATATTCCATTGTATATATGTGCCACATCTTCTTTATCCATTCATCTGTTGATGGACACTTAGGTTGCTTCCATGTCCTGGCTATTGCAAATAGAGCTGCAATGAACATTTTGGTACATGACTCTTTTTGAATTATGGTTTTCTCAGGGTATATGCCCAGTAGTGGGATTGCTGGGTCACATGGTAGTTCTATTTTTAGTTTTTTAAGGAACCTCCATACTGTTCTCCATAGTGGCTGTATCAATTTACATTCCTACCAACAGTGCAAGAGGGTTCCCTTTTCTCCACACCCTCTCCAGCATTTATTGTTTCTAGATTTTTTGATGATGGCCATTCTGACCGGTGTGAGATGATATCTCATTGTAGCTTTTTTTTTTTTTTTTTTTGTGGTACGCGAGCCTCCCACCGCTGCGGCCTCTCCCGCTGCTGAGCACAGGCTCCGGACGCGCAGGCCCAGCGGCCATGGCTCACGGGCCCAGCCGCTCCACGGCATGTGGGATCTTCCCGGACCGGGGCACGAACCCGTGTCCCCTGCATCGGCAGGCGTACTCTCAACCACTGCACCACCAGGGAAGCCCTCATTGTAGTTGTGATTTGCATTTATCTAATGATTAGTGATGCTGAGCATTCTTTCATGTGTTTGCTGTCAATCTGTATATCTTCTTTGGAGACATGTCTATTTAGGTCTTCTGCCCATTTTTGGATTGGGTTGTTTTTTTTTTGTTGTTATTGAGCTGCTTGTATATTTTGGATATTAATCTTTTGTCAGTTGCTTCATTTGCAAATATTTTCTCCCATTCTGAGGGTTGTCTTTTGGTCTTGTTTATGGTTTCCTTTGCTGTTAGCACACTATTATGACTTACCACCTTATTCCACTCTCACACATGATTCAACACAATACTTCAGTCACTCTAAACATTATTTTGGTACTCAATTATACCCATGCTTCAGAATTTTCCATGTCCTTTTTCTCTAAAACACACTCCTGACCTCTTATATACCTGGTTAACTTCCATACATCATTTAGATTTCAGCTAAGACATTATTCTCACTGAGAAAACTTCCCTGACCTCCATCCCTCCACCCAAGTCTTTGTTTACTGTCACTCATCTGTGTTCCCATGACAAACAATATTTTATTACACTATCACATTGTATTACAATTCTCTCTTTACTTATCTCTAAGCTTTATGAGGGAAAGAACTGCATCTATTTTCTCTACCATTTTATTTCTAGCTTTCAGTGTAGTGACTAGCACAGATTTTGAGTTCAATAAACATTTAATTGCATATATAAATGAATGAATCATCATCAATCTTATTGATGTCTTAGTCTCAGAAATCCAAGATTCTTTGGCTACTCTTATAAGAATTTAACTTATGATATCTGACTTTATTTAATCTCTTTTAGTCATGTTTCAGAATATAAGATAATATTAGAATATGCTTGCTATCTTCTGATAAACTTTCAACTCACTGGACACTGTCAAAATTATCAGAAAACTTCAAGACTATTCAAGAACTGGTTTTATCCTAATGAATATGTCATATGTATATACATCAGGAGTTTATGTACTGCTTTGAAAAGGCAGACTAGTGCTAAAATTAATCATTATCTTTGAAGAAGCTCTGAGTTCTTTACTAAGTTGTGCCAGGGAAGCCCCACATCCAAGTGACAGATTTCATTAGTAGCACATCCGTTTTTGCTATATTTGTAGAACATTGTTAAGTGCTATGATAATAGTCAAAAGTAGAAAATCTGAACATATGTTGTGAAATTAGCTGGAAGCTATATAAGCAATGATTTTTCTTTTCTGGATGAAAAGTTCTGTTTCAATGACATAGTTTCTGACATTTTAGTGCAAAAAAACAAAAACAAAAAATAACCCCCCAAGAAACCCAAAATAAAACCAATAATGGATGTTTCAAACAGAATTAAGAAATTGGACAAAATTAAGCTAGGTAATATGCTCACCTGAGTTGTCTAAAGCCAGGGTAGCAAGAGAACTAGATAAAATGATGCAAGTAAATACTGAGTTTTCTTCAATACATTCAATACAATAGACCACCTACTGCAAACGAAAAGCTGAAGACAGGTCATGTGAGTATGATGAGGTAGAAAAGTTACAGGAAATATTCAGAACTCTGGAGAAAAATCACACCAGCTACAGCTATTTGAACAAAAATATGTATTTTATAGTTATTGGAATGGAAGGGATAACAGACATGTAGCATGGATTTTTAATCGCTCTTAGAGTAATAGTTGACACCTGCAGCAACAACATCTTTAAATATAAAGGACAACTCTATATAAATAACACTAAAATTGAGGGATGAGACTGAAAAAAGGGAGATTAAACGGAAGTCTAAATAAAATTCCTGATCCCGCAAAATACCCAGTAGTCCATCACTTATCCCAGGTCAAAAATAAACAAACAAACAAAGAATAAACAGAGAGTTCTTTTCTAATGAAAATATAAGAAAACTCAGTATCTGACATTTACAGAACCCCAGTATAAGGGCTGGCCTCTTTCCTATTCACCATAAAGAGAAAACTAATGATCAATTCTGTCCACATCTATAGAGCTTCTAGGAAACGTTTACATACTTCATTTCTAACCATAAAAGGTAACCAATCATTAAGGGAAAAAAAGCAATGTGGAAAAAAAATGGCCTAACTATGCAAATGGAAAAATCAACTCCAAAAGAGATAGAAAAAATGTAGAGAACAGAATAAGACTTTAAAAGAGGCTTTCATTAGTATCTGGGAAGAAGATATAGGAAGACATTGAATGCATAAAATAAGAAATGGATTCAACAAAAATGGAACAATAAAAGAACAAGAGCTCTTGGAAAAGGCAAATAAAATTTCCAAAATAAATGTTCAGTAGAAGAAATGAAAGTCACATTAAAGGAAATATTCTATAAAGAGTAAAAATATATTAAAAAGATGAAATAAATAAGAGAAAATATGTAATGCAGGAGGTCAAACAAGGAAGTCCATTATCTGATTAACCAGAATTCAAGAATGAGAGAATAGGAAAAAAATGTAGGGGAAAAATTATCAGAGAAATAGAAGAGAATTTCCCAGGGCTGGAGGATATGACTTTTCAATTGAAAGAGCTCATCAAGTACCTAGTAAAAAGAATGAAAAAAGAAATCCACGTATAGATACATCTTTGTAAAAATTAACCACATCAAGTTCAAAGATGGGATCACAAATTCTTTTAAGGAGAAAAAAAATAGGTCAGCAATGCAGGAACATGAATCAGATTGGATTCTAGTAATACTGGAAGTATGAAAACAAATTAGAGCAAAACCTTCAAAGTAATGGACTATAAATGAAAAAAAAAGATTCTATGTAAAATGAAATTATCAGTTGAATATGAAGGTAGAATAAAGGCATTTTTAGGTATGCAAAGTATCAGAAAGTTTACCACTCTTGCTTCCTTTCTCAGGAAGTTAATCTTCCAATCCACATATAATTAAATCACTATCCTCAGTCCCCTCATTGATACCTTTGAAATTTCAAACCTCCACTTCAAATGTCAGGAATCACAGACAATACGCACTGACTCCACATTTTGCAGAATGAGAAAGGACATTAATGCTCCCACCCATTCCTCACCCTCTTTTTTGCTCTACCTAAGCTTTGACAGCCTTAAATTTACTTTTATATTTATATAGTTAGATTAGTTCCAAACTCTCAAACCTAGTAATTGTTATTACTGTGATGCTGCTGCTGCAAGTATAGTCAGTTGCACCCTTGAGTCATATACTAGGATTTTATTTCATCTAAGTCCAATAGCCCCTATATTTCTATAAGGAAAATACTTTTTTGTGTCATTTAGAATGAATTCTCATTTTTTAATCCTCCACCAAATGCCTTTACCATATTCGTAATTTTGTGCAAGTTGTTAAATCATTCTTTGTATCTTACAGACTCCTATTTTCCAGTCTTCTACCCAAAACCAGTTGTTCTACTCTTCTCTAAGTCAGCAGTATAGCTATCATAGTAGGACAGCATGTGACTGTGCTTCTAAGTCAAGCCCACTCTTTCCTCGACATGTATTCATCTTCCTTGGTATAACCTCTTCTTACTATAGTACATCTTCAATTCACTTCCAAAGAAGGCAAGATAGTTGGGGACAGGTCAGGGGCAGGGAACAGAGAGGTTGATGGGGTGAATGAACTAAACTCTTCTTTCATAGCAGAAATCAATATACTATGTGTAAGTATATTTTTTAAAAAAGAGATATAAACATATCATTTAAAAATACACATCAGAAAAGGTAAGCACAGAAACAGAAGTGGTTGTCGCTTGGGGACAGAGCCTGGGAGGAGGGAGGAGTTTAAAAAATAAACTTGCTTTTCAGTAAACTTGTAATCATTAGTGTTATTCACCAAATATTCCCAGTCTCTGCCCTGTGAGAATATGGCAGGACTGAACTTCCTGACAATGGAGCTGAGTGAAAGTGACATGTGGAAGCTTTAAGAACCAGTGCATAATTCACCACCCTCTCCCTTTTTCTTTGTAACATTAGTCAGAAACTCTGGTGGCTAATCATCAGCCCGAGTTTCTGAATGAGAATACATGTTTCAGAGCTAGCCCCCAGACAACTTGGGATAGATATGCAGTATGAGCTAGAAATAAGCCTTTGCTATTGTGAGCCAATGCAATTTTGGAGTTGCTTTTCACTGCAGCAGAATTTAGGGGAAGAACGCTACTTGATTTTTTTTCAACATGTGCATGATTTACTTTGATAATAAGACATTTTAAAACATCAAAAGACATTGCCAATTTCTAATTTGTCCTAAGTAACATAAATATCATGTCTTTGTTAACGGATGAGAATGCCAAGTTTATAAACTCAATAAAATGATTTTAATTCTCCTTCTCAATAAGGTTGCCCCTCTGAACCTCAGAACATGGAAAATTGAATGATTATTTTTTTCCACTCTCTGGTAGTTGCTACATAACTAGTATCATTCTAGAGGCATAATAGAAAAGCTCATTACATATAACAGATACCTTAAGTCATTAGGGTTTAATTCCTTGTGGGACACCAGTTGAGAACCATAGTCCCCACAGGAGTTAGTATGGTAACTCATGGAAAGATAGCTAGCATTATTATACCTTTAAATAATTAAAACAATGAAGAGTAAGTAAAAATTACTTTTTTGCTATGCTAGTTTACATAAGGTACTGTTTTTCAAACTTCAATGAGTCTGGAGTGGGGATTTTTTGGCTGCAACGGGTCTTAGTTGCGGCACGTGGGACCTTGGCACTGGGGCTCCTCTCTAGTTTTGGCATGCAGGTTTTCTCTCTCTCATTGTGGTGTGCAGGCTCCACAGTGCGTGGGCTCTGTAGCTTACAACACGTGGGCTCTGTAGCTTGTGACACGCGGGCTCTCTAGTTGAGGCACGTGGGCTTAGTTGCCCCACAGCATGTGGGATCTTAGTTCCCCGACCAAGGATCGAACCTGCATTCCCTGCATTGGAAAGTGGATTCTTTACCACTGGACCACCAGGGAAGTCCCCACATGAAGAGATTCTGATATGGGTAGCCCTTAGACACACTTTGGGAATACTGCCTTAATGTTTTACTATTTACACATTAAAGTTCAAAAGATTGTTTACTTTCTGCTTCAAATGTTGATGAATGATTAACTCTCAGTGAAAAAAGTAATGGAAATGGAAAATGGGAGGAAGTAAAAATCACAATTAAAACATTATTAAATCCTCATTATCAGGGAAGATTAACCATCTAAAGAACTGGCTGTGATTAAGACAGAGTAGAAACCAGAGAGTCATGCTTGGTCACCTCTCAGAAGAGCTCAGTGATTGGTAAGATATCAACTGGATCAATGGCCATCTTCCCATCTCTACGGACACATCCAGGAGAGGCAGAGGAGGGTCAAAGAGAAAGGGAATTACCAAGCCAGTCAAATTCCTGGAGACCCCAACTCCACTCAAAAAGATCACTCCAAAAGGCAACTTGGTTTATATTTTCCAACTCACTTCTGCTGCCTAGTCACAGTGCTTCGTTTTTGCCACATGACTCTGTAAATCAGTTAATCAGTTTCAGATCATGACAGCTGACCTGATGACTGTGAACGTATTCTTAGTTTTGTCAAAACTCATCTGTGTATGTCCTTGGCTATACTCAAATCTCATGCCCTATTTTGGAATAAAAAATGCCATATCCATTTGACCTTCTCTTTTTTTTTTTTTTTTTTTTTGCGGTATGCGGGCCTCTTACTGCTGTGGCCTCTCCCATTGCGGAGCACAGGCTCCGGACGCGCAGGCTCAGCGGCCATGGCTCACGGGCCCAGCCGCTCTGCGGCATGTGGGATCTTCCGGGACCGGGGCACGAACCCATGTCCCCTGCATCGGCAGGCGGACTCTCAACCACTGCGCCACCAGGAAAGCCCTGACCTTCTCTTTTTCCCACTTATTTTGACAGCAGAAAACCAAAAGCTAGCAATGGGTGCTAAAGAAACAACAGTGAAATGTGAGCAAGTATTAAATATACGTGAAATCATTACTGAAAATAGGTCTTGTTCATCATCATCAAAAGTAAGTGAGTCAACATCTGTGGTCATTGTTTAGTCTGGTGGGACCATCTCACTCCAGTTTTGGAGTCTGTTCATTTTGGTAGCCTAAACACAATCCTACTTACATTTTTTTTTGGTAGCCTAAATACAATCCTACCTACATTTTCCCCCTCATTTTATATGTATATTTTAAGACTCATAGTTCCCTCCTCAGTCCTGCCACTGCCACCTGCAGCCTGATATCTAAATGTAGTAGGGAATAAGATGGGCATCTGGTAGAAAGACAGAATACACACCATTTAATAAGCGAGTTCTGTTGCACTGCTGTGACACAAAGCAAAACTTATCAAGTAGCCATGGAAAATGTAATGTATTTAATAAAGGGTATTTTTCACTACACCAAAACATGCCTACATATGTTAAATTTCCCTTGAGAAAGCAGTCTTTTCCATATTAGGAACACTAGACCTCACATTTGATTACATTTCTACTTTACTTAGGTGTAAAGAAGACCAGCAACAAATTTCCAGTCTTTTCCCCCTAGCTGTCTAGGGTCTTATGATATATCCTTGTGAACAAACCATACTCCTGGCATCTAGCTTTTCTATTCTTATTTTCCTTTATTCCATGTTTTATTTTTTCCATCTTTTCATTGTAATTCTATTAAATTGTATCTTTATGAACTATCTCAAAACATAGGCTAAAAAAGTAGAAGTAATAAGTAGATAATAAATAGAGATAGAAGAGGAAATGTTCTCAAGAGTGTAGAGGAACCATGCACCATGAAGGAAGCTCAAAACTGTGGCCCTAAGCTTAGAAGTTAGCTCCTGCCCAGTTGAAACAGGCCCTCTCAGCATGTTCTGTGACTGGTCTTCTTTATCTAAAATAATGGAAGATAGAGGTATTACTTTGTGTAGTTCTTAAGTTATTGATGCTTTTGATCCCTTCGGTTTTCATGAATAACATGAGTTGACTACTAATAAAAGTAATGATGTTTAAGAAAAGTTAAATTTATTTATTAATCAAGTGAAAGCATGAATCAAGACAGTATGTTGAGTGTTACAGGGAGTGGAGAGGTCCACAGGAGTCGAGCAGAGGTGGGGCAGGAAATGTGGGCAGTGGTTTAGAACCTGAGTTTTAAATAGAGGCCAGCTTGGCTTTGAATCCTATCAGTATTACTTTGGGTACTTATTGTCTTAGCCTCAGTTTCCCTTGTCTATAAAACAGGAATAACACAGCATCTGTCTTTTTGTGTCCCTTAGAGCTTTAAATTGAGATAAAGGCATTGGAAAGCTTAGTACAGAATGTGTTTTCCATTTACTTTTAATTGATTCTTACTGTGAAAGTTCCCTCCCTTAAAAGCCTAAGATTTATAGAGCAATAACTCTTATACATAAGACTATAGTAGAAGGGCATATGTAATAAATGCTATGAAAGTGGCATAAGCATAGTGGGGAAAGGTGCAGAAAGAAATGATCAAAGTCAGAGACCCAGCTGTGAGGCCAACTTGAAGGAAAGCCTCTAGTGATTTAAATGAAGGGCTACCTAAGGTGTTTGAGAACACATAGTAAAGGTACAACAAGACTCAGGGTTGAAGGACAAATTGAAACAGACTGTATAATTTCAAAATAAAATGAAAAAGCTATCGAGAAGAAACTAATAATGAGGACACTTCTTCTGCAAAAGGAATCCATCTGTGAAAAGTAATATGCTCTTTGTTGCCACCAATTAGGGTATGAGGCTACATTATAGCTCTTCTCATAACAACTAGCATTTACTGAGAAATTAATACATGCCAGAAGTCAGTTAGACACATATCAGTCCTACACAGTAAGAACTACCCCCATTTCCCAGAGCAGATGAAGCTTAATAAGCTTAAATACTTTAATTAAGGTCAGTTAGCAAATGGTAACATGGAGGTGCTTCCTGGCTAAAAAGTCTGTGTTCCAAAACCTGTGATATTTTCATTATCACCCTTCACCTCTCTGCATAACTGCATCTTATGGGATCTTTGTGGTGATTGTGTCAATAATGTAGTTTGGTCGTTTTCATGGAGAGTGAGCATCTCATATAGGATTTTACATCAACTCTCTGAAAAAAGCATAAGGTGAATTTGAATAAGTAAAATTACAGGCTTTATTTTCCAGAAGAACCAGGTGACACCAACTCCAGCAGTGTCTCATAGAAAGAATGGTTGCCCCCATGATCATAGGATAACAAATAACTCAATATTTTCTGTTCTTCTAGTGATTACAGCTCGTGACAGTGTGTTAATTGCTATGAAGTCTCTGCTAAACTGGAAACACATCTCTGTAGCATTATGAAAAATATAAAAGTCCTTTAACTTGGGAAAAAATCATGAGGAAATAATCTATAAACAAAGAGGATAAGTGAAAACTGCCAATACTTACTTTTCTAAATTTTCTAATACATATTTAATTTGAACTATAACAATTGTATGAGACATCCAATAATGACTAAGTTCTAATCAGTAACTGAAAATAATTCAAGATACCTCTGAAGATTAAATAACTACTTCCATTATTCTATAAAAAATGTAATGGTATGATTGCGAAAATAGCATTTCCAAATAGGCAACTAAAGGAAAACAGACAACTGAGGCCATTTTGCATTAAAGACACTAAAATCAATGGAGAAAAACAATCAGAAAGAACTTTCCAAAAGACTGTATAGTAGATTAATGCTATTTGTTATATGGTTTTGGCTTTCTACCTTCTGGACATAGTAGTGCTGTAGTTCCTGATCTTACAGCTGTGTTGGACCATGCAACCTTTGCTGATAAATGAATCAAAACTAGAGGTGTAAAGTGAGTCACTTCCAGGCTAAAGCATTTCATTATTTGTTCAAGACCCCTGGAGTTCCCTTTCCCTTTATCCCACTGACTGAAAGACTTTGAGATAGTGGCTGTTCCATCAACTTGGATTCTAAAGTGAGGGGATTTAGAGCATAAGTTGCAGTCAAGCTGCAACAGACATGAAGCATGAGTGAGAATTAAACTTTTGTAGTTGTGAGTCACTAAGATTTGGGAGTTGTAACTGTAGCATAACCTATCCCAGAACTGCCCAATAAAATAAAATGTAAGCCACCTATGTAATTTTAAGTTTTCTAGTAGCCACATTTAAAAATGCAAAAAGAAACAGGTGAAACTTTTACTAATATTTATCCCTATAGATAGAAAATATATCATTTGCGTTTAAAAATAAAAACGAAACAAGTGAAGTTAATCACTAGCCACATTTCAAGTGCTCAACACCCAAACATGGCTAGCAACTACTGTATTAGAGCAGATTTTGCTTATTATGATGACACAGACAATATATAGTATCTAATTAATCACTGAGATTCCCTCAAGAAACACATATACATGTACACAGTAAGACAAATGGCTTAGAAATAGGAAAGAGTTGGTAAATTCTGGTTTGCTTTAAGATGGCAATGGGTTATTCCAGTGGATCTGTCCTCTGGACAGTGTGAAAACTGAAGAAAAAACGCATTAGGAATGTAAATGTAGTTCCAATTATCCTTCACTTTGCCAGTTCCTGAAAATAGAAGAGTTATACCTTGAAATGTCCACAGTTGGTCCTCAAGAGACCAAATAATATAAATGACTTTTAAAAGTTTGAAAGACATATCTGAAAGAGATGACATCAAACATCTACAACTCATAGGGTCTTAGAGCTGAGAAAAAAATATAAGCAATAAAGAGAGTTTTAAATGTGTCTAAAGTAATCAAGAGTGAAAGAAATGCAAGAGCAGAGAGAAAGCTTTGGGTTTTTAACAAGAAATGATTATTAGTGACATTTGGAAATATAGCTTTGGTGAATTCATGAGTTAAGGGACCAAATTAAAGGAAATTCAAAAGAAATCTAGTGAGGAGGAAATTGAAATAATGACTAAAAGGATATAGTAATAGTAAGAGTAGAAATGCATTTCTATAAAATAGAGCCCCATTTTAGCTGAAGAGCCCAAGGAAACTTAATAAGAGAAAACAGCCATTTGCAGATCTGCATGAAGCTAATAATGAAATGCAGGATTTTATAAGGAGATGAGTGGCATCACGGCAAAAAATAGCAGAGGACTTAGACCAAGGATCAAATATCCTATTTCCTTACAGGAAAATGTAAGGTAGAGCTTTAGACTGTCTGCCAACCAAAGGTAAAATCTTTGATCTATTGAGAATTACATGTTTAAATAATTGGTTACCTTGCCTTTGAATGAAAGGAGGCATGGGATTTAGAGGTAGTTGGAAGTTTAGCTGCAATAAAGAAGATAAGAACCTGACTGTCTAATAACATGATTTCTATAGAAATGTGTATGTATTTTTCCATACAGGTAAAAATTAATAAAATTTTTAGGAAAAATAAAAAGGAATCGAAATCAAGTCTATCACATAAGCTAGAAATAGCCTAAGAATGAAGAAAAATTTAAAGACAATAATTGAATTTTTTCACAAAATTGAATACCATAAAGACTTGTAATTTTAAATGTCCTACAGAATTAGCAATAGTAGGAAATTCCAGAAAAGTTTTTGCAATACCTATTGCCATGTTATTTTGCCTATATACTCTTCTTCTGTTTATACCAAGTTTCACAATTCTTGAAAAATCAAGGTCTTCAAGCACTATACTTCTATATTTTCTCCCCTATTTTCTAACATATATCCTGACATCAAGGTGTTTGGAAAAATAATAGCAATAAAAAATGATAAAGGCGAAATCCAAAAGTTCTCTGGATTTACATGCTTGAACACCAAATTTACGGAATATATGTTATTTTCAAGAAAAATAAGTGTCACAATAGATGAATATATAATTTTTTGAATAGGGTAACAGTATATGTTAAAAGTGAAGAGCTGTATAGGTCACAGAATACCAAAACAATAGCAGGAATTTGGGAAGTAAAAAAAAAACATTTGGAAAGTTTCAAAAAAGCTGGAGAACTGGAAGGTTATGTCAATTAAAGCAAAGCCCAAGACAATCAAAAATACTTCAAGAAGGCTAATTTTTAAAAAAGAGCATCGACTAAAACCAAATATTTTAAATACAATTATACACTAAGCAACTGACAAAAGAAAAGTGATGAAGTGTAAAGAAATAGTCTATGAAGTAATTATTTAGACTCTATCTTCAGAAATAAAGAAAAGGAGCAGGCATTTACTTAGCATCAAATCAGATTTATGAGTAGAAAGATGAGAAATTAAAGAACCAGCAGTTTAACACCTTAAGTGACAATTAACTCAGTAATGTTTTCTCTGCTGGTAAAAGACCAACACCAGTAGCTCTCAGTCAAAAGTGCTAAATTAAGTACAGATGATGGAAATTCTTCATTCAAATATCTGAAAGTAATCCAGCTAAGCTCACTTCTGTAAATTACCCTCACAAATATTTTCTGTGTATGAGGATAATATCTACTACTGTCCGGAAGAGAACATTTCTTCCTTAAGTGAGTTTAGTTTCTGTTCCATTCATTCCCCCCACCATCTCTCTTTATTATCCAGTATGACAGCACATTGAATCCATCAGCGTCCTTTATTCATTCCCCACTCTTAGGACCCAACATGGATGAGTAGAGCTAGTTCAGAATGACGGGTAGGCTCCAGGCATGGATGGACTGAGATAGCTTGGGCTTTGGAGTCAAACAGGCCTGTGCTTCAATTATCCCGGATTCACCCACCACCTACTAGCAAGTTGTTTAACCTCTATGATGCTTACTTTCCTCATTTATCAAATGGGGATAATAATATCCACCTCACAGAGTTATTGTGAGAATTAGAGCTAACAGTGCAAATAAAGCACCTACTGCATCTCGGCACATAGAAAATGTTTAATAAATTAGTTTCACTGTTAAGGTCTGAGCCAAATCATGCTCTGCCATTAGAAGCTCTGTGGCTTAATTCTTGCTGATACAGTTCCTACCTCAGCATTGCTGGGAGGACTAAATAAGTTAAAATATGTAAAGCACTTAGAACAGTGTCAGGCAAATGATAAATGCTATATAAGCACTATCATTATTATTATTATTATTATTACTAGACTCAGAATAAGTGAGCTGGTAGGTTCTGGAAACAACAAAGTCCTAATGTATAGGACTTTGTATGTAAAGTATAGAGGTCAAACTTTCTATGAGAGCAGATACAATTAGGAGGGTCAGAAAAGGGGTCAAGAATTCTTGACCTTAAAAATTAGTGAAGAACAAGAGACCAGACCATAAGCACAATGTTGAATCTAGGCTTTGCCACCCTTTTTTAGAGTCACTGCCACATTTGGGTGTTCAATACTTGTAGGCACATAGTGGCCACAAGGAGAACTGGGATCTTAACGTAGGCAGTTTGTAGAGATAGAAGGCTGGTCCCCCAGGGAGCTCTTACATACTTCTCCATAATTGATCTCTAGCTTCACATAAGCTGCACACTGGCATGAACATACACAGGACTTGTGTGACCTCTCAAGGCATCCCTTCAGGTTTGTGATGTTGTGTCTCTCACTATACTCCAAAACCAGGCAGACATGGGTTCTAATCCTGACTCAGTCACTTACCAGCTTTGTGACTTAAGCACACTACATAGTGTATCTTACCCTTCACTTATGAAATACCTATCTCTCGGGGTTGCTTTGAGGTTTGGGGATAGTACATATACAGTGTCTGGCATGCATTCAGCTGGAAGTTGTTAAATATTAGCTACACAGTCTCATCTGATTTCTTTCTTTTTCTTTTTTAATTGGAGTATAATTGCTTTACAATGTTGTGTTAGTTTCTGCTGTTCAATGAAGTGAATCAGCTGTATGTATACCTATATGCCCTCCCTCCTGGGCCTCCCTCCCCCTCCCCATTTTACAATTTTTATGGAAACACAAAAGACCCTGAATAGCCAAAGCAATCTTGAGAAAGAAAAACAGAGCTGGATGAATCAGGTTTCCTGACTTCACACTATACTACAAAGCTACAGTAATCAAGACAGTATGGTACTGGCACAAAAACAGAAATATAGATCAATGGTACAGAACAGAAAGCCCAGAGATAAACCAACGCAACCTATGGTCACCTAATCTAAGACAAGGGAGGCAAGAATATACAATGGAGAAAAGATGCCCCCTTCAATAAGCAGTGCTGATTTCTTTCTTTGACACCATCAGAATGTGTTTATTCTCAATGCCTCTCTCTTTACATAGTGCAATCATTCTTACCCCTCTTTGGAAGAAATGCTCATTGTGCCCAGAACCTCACTAGGCTCTTGCACACATTGACTTCTACCACCTGGTTACACCTGGGTGATTTTAGTACCATCTCTCAGGCTAGAGAAAGGTGCTGTCAACCAAGGTAGCCATATAAATGAAATAAGTCCTAAGTTTCTTTTCAGCCTTTATATAATAATTCTAGTCAAGTTGGCACTTCCTTCTGTGTACAGGCTACCAGAAACCATCTCCACTTTGTTTCCTAACAAATTACACCCTGTTGCTGCTCCAGATACACCTCAAATCAAACTTCAGTCTCCAGCACATCATCATGAATTGAGGATGTCCCACCTGCCACCCTCTGCATTTCTTTCTTTCCACTTCCCAAGTTTAGGGCAAAACCTAAACTTGCCCTTCCAAACCAGATGATGTGTCACCATCTGTGGTGCCCTCCCCAACACCACCATACATCCAGGTTGTCCCAGCCTCTGAATTTCCATGGCCGCTATCATCATAAAAGCACTGACCACAACGCATTATGATTTGTTGAATGTTTTTCTGACTGATCTTTGAAGATACAAATAATGTCCTACTCATCTTTTTAACCCCAGTGTTAAGCACAATCCTCGCTTCTAGGATGGGCATTTAAAATGTTTAGTAATTAAAGAGATTATCATTCCTCTTACTTCAGTGAAATGACCAAGGTTATTAATAATAAGCACATAGCGCATACATTTGCTTGTTCCTATCTCAACATAATTTTCCATCTATTCCCATCATATTAGTCTAAGTACAAACAGATTTCAGCAGCATATTAAAATACCAAGTATTTTTTCCCAGAAATGTGAAGAAACCAAATATTAAGAAATGCATTAGTGTAATTCACCATGATAACAAATCTAAAGTGAAAAAAATCATACAATTATTATTATTATGTACAGATATTACCTTTTATACTATACTAGATTTTATGTAAATCAAAACCTATTCTTGATAATGATTACAATTGTTAATGAGAAGAGAGGAATAAAGAATTATTTTACTAATATGATAAAACATAAATATATTTACCTGAAATCATAAACTCACAACATGAGTTTAATAAGTTTACAATAGAAATACCCCCATTAATGTCAGAAACAAGATAGAGATGGTTTCTCTTACAAACATTTTTCATCATAAGTAAGGAGGTACTATCCAACACATTTAGATAGGGAAAAGAAATACAAATTGGAAGACAGTTGAAAAATATATTATTTGATATTGATATATTAAACAAACATCAATTGATTTAATTATATTAATTAATATTATATTAATTCAATTAATATAATTATTAAATTATTTTATCTGGAAATTCAAAGATATCAATGAGTAAGTGAAAAATTAATATGCAGAAATCTATAGCTTTCATACATGCATACAAAAACCAATCGTGCTGAATAATGAAAGAAAATATTCCATTTAAATAGCATCAAATATCAAAGATCGAGGAATAAATTAATAAGAAATGTGCAAATTCTATATAAGAAAAATTTTTTAATCCTCTGAGGAACATAAAAGGACTAAAACAAATAAAAAACATGTTCTTGCAGAAGATACAAAATTATTATTAAGTTGTTAGTATCTGTAAGTTAATCTATTTTAATATGCGTTAATGATAATATTCAACAGATTTTGTAAAAACTAGGCAAACTAGTCTAAAGATAGTCTAAAGAACACATAGAACAATAAACAATCAAGGCTAGGTAGTAAAAAAATAAAGATTAATGAGAAAGACTATTTATTAGATATCAAAATATATTAGATAAGGCTTTAATAATTAAAAAATTGATCTGGTGGAGAAGTAGAAAGAGAGAAGAATCAAACTGAATCAAACAAAAACCCTATAAATAAATCACATATGAAAACTGAGCAAATCATCATTGACATATATAAAAAGAATAACATTTCCAAGCAGTGAAGAAAATATGTATCATACATTGAATAACACTGTGACAATCTGGGAAACTATCTGAAAAATAAAAGTTGGATATGACCTCATATTTTATAATGAAATAAAATTCTGTTGAATTAAAGATTTAGATGTAAAATTAAATTAATTACTCAAAGAAAACAGCAGAGAATTTTTAAAACATAATTTAAAATGAGGAATGACTTCCCAAATTACACAAAACTCAGAAGCAGTAAAAGAAAAACTGATAAGTCTGACTACGCAGTGCTAAAAGATTCTCCAAAGGGGTAACAACTTCATGAACAAAGTCAGAAGATAAAAGATAAATGGGGGAAATATTTTCTATTCGTATCACGTACTCATGCGCACACACACACACACACACACACACATATATCTTTGTGATATGTAACTATAGCTATATATATATATATATATATATATATATACGCATACATATATAATAATTACAGTTACCATTATAAATATTTAAATATAATTATAGGTTACATAAATATTTATAATGATATAGAACTTTGAAATAAATCATCACAATACTCATAGCCCACTAAGAAAATAATGAGCAACGCATATGGACTGTTTACCAAAAAGAAAAAAAATCAACAACATATGGCTTTTAAACATAGAAAAGGACACTGTATTCTCAGCTATATTAGCAGAAATTTAAATTAAAACTAAAATGAGATGTATTTTAACCCATTAGTTTGGCAAAAATAAACTTGCCTGGCAACATATTGCATTGGTGACAGTGCCAGTAAAGGCAGCTGAAGATGCAGCTGGTGGGAGTGTAACTAATGCAGCTTCCAATGAAGGCACCTTAGTAAAGTCCTTCAAGATTAAAAATATTTCCATCTTTTTATGTGACATTTCTAATGTTAAGTATTTATATTTCATGTAAGCAAAATGATGCTGGTATAGGGTATACATTGTGATGCTCTTTGTCACTGCAGAAGATAGAGCACAGTCCAATTGTCCATAGTGTGGAGCAGATTAAAGAAAATATGACACATACATATTATGGAATTCTATGAAAGTTTAAAAAGAATAAGGTTATGCTGATGAGCACATGATAAATAAACAGATAGATAGATGGATACATACTTTAGATAGACAGACAGATAGATGATAGATAATAGCAGAAACAAAGCACAGAATAGAAAAGTGTATATCATGCTGCTGACTCTATAAAATATATTTTAAAAAACATACATATAAACATATATAGATGTTTAGGAATACATAGACTGTACATAGAAGGAAAAGAAGAAAACTAATCACAGTGATTGTCCCCAGGGTGAGTAAAAGGATGGCTGGGTGACAGGAAACATGGGAAATTAACTTTTCACTATACACCCTGTTGTACTTTTGAATTTTGTAAAACAGGTATAAATTAGTTCATGAAGATAAACAAAATCTATTTTAAATATTTAAAGTAAGAGATATCCCTTCTCTCCAATACTTTTCCCACATCTTTCCTAAGAAGCATCTTCCAGCTGCTCCCCTTCCTTCCTTTGCTTCCAAGCATTTTCAAATGTAGCCTCCCCTTTCTCTCTGTGTAAATGTCAGAAATCTTTATGGGTAAGAACTTCAAAAGTGCAAACAAACAAACAAAAATCCCTGCTATTATTTATATTGTTTTCTCTCTTCTGCCTTAGTTTTTATTCCTCCATTAAGAAAATAATTTTAACTACCTATTCCATGTCAAACACTGTGTTAGATTCCAGAGGCATAATAGTGAAAAAGGCCAAGGAGTGTCAAGGAGCTTGCAGGCCAAGGGAGGAGACAACTAATCAGGCAGTAAAGAAACAGTGCAGTAAGTCTTACACTACAGAGTATACAGGACCATTTGGAACTTGTAGACCATATGGGACACACACTTTGGATGTCCATAAAGTGATTTCAAGAGAAAGCAACATTTAACCTACACAAGAAAGATAAGTAGAAGGGAATTGGTCATGAGAATGACTTCCATTCAAGGAAAACAACCTGAGTGCACATTTAGACAGGAGAGCAAACCCATTACCCTTTTTGAAAGAAGTTTCAAGTGTTTGAAACTTCAACTACTCTGGACAGGGTGTGGAGAAAAGGGAACACTCTTGCACTGTTGGTGGGAATGTAAATTAAATTGATAAAGCCACTATGGAGAACAGTATGGAGGTTCCTTAAAAAACTAAAAATAGAACTACCATGTGACCCAGCAATCCCACTACTGGGCATATACCCTGAGAAAACCATAATTCAAAAAGAGTCATGTACCAAAATGTTCATTGCAGCTCTATTTACAATAGCCAGGACATGGAAGCAACCTAAGTGTCCATCATAGGATGAATGGATAAAGAAGATGTGGCACATATATATAATGGAATATTACTCAGCCATAAAAATAAACGAAATTGAGATATTTGTAGTGAGGTGGATGGACCTGTCATACAGAGTGAAGTAAGTCAGAAAGAGAAAAACAAATACCGTATGCTAACACATATATATGGAATCTAAGAGAAAAAAAAAAAAAAGGTCATGAAGAACCTAGGGGTAAGACAGGAATAAAGACACTGACCTACTAGAGAATGGACTTGAGGATATGGGGAGGGGGAAGGGTAAGCTGTGACAAAGTGAGAGAGTGGCATGGACATATATACACTACCAAACGTGAAATAGCTAGCTAGTGGGAAGCAGCCGCATAGCACAGGGAGATCAGCTCGGTGCTTTGTGACCACCTAGAGGGGTGGGATAGGGAGGGTGGGAGGGAGGGAGACGCAAGAGGGAAGAGATATGGGAACATGTGTATATGTATAACTGATTCACTTTGTTATAAAGCAGAAACTAACACACCATTGTAAAGCAATTATACTCCAATAAAGATGTTAAAAAAAAAAGAGTTTGATAAAGAATGGATAAGTAGAAAGACTGGAGAGAGGAAGACCAATTAGGGGCTAATGGTGGCAATTCCATTCAACTATGATAATAACACAAATTTGAAAAGATAGGGGAAATTGAATAGATTCAAGAGATTTTACGGAGTTCAAATACACAAGATTTGATGATTGATTGTATACTGGAGATGAGAAAGAGGAGCTAAGAATTATCCCAAATTTCTCTGCTAGAGCAACATGGTATGGTGGACTGATATCATTCACTAGGTTAAGGAACACAGAAAAAGGACTAGAGTTATGGAGAAAATCTTTGAATTCAGTATTCTATACATTGAGTTCAGGGTGTCTGAAAGATTTCCCAGTGGAGTTGTCCAGTAAGCACTTGAATATGCTGGTCTGTAGCTTATGGAGATTGACCTAAGCTGGATGTGTAGACGTGGGAGTCATAACTATAACAGTTGAAACTTAAGCCATAGAAGTGGACACATCTGTTCCAGGAAAGTACTCAAAGGGAGAAGAGGCTTTAAAGTAATGTCATAAAGTGAACCACAGTTTGCAGGGTAAGAGAGAATGAAATATCTGAAACAGAGAAGAGTAGAAAGAAAAGTTAGAGAATAAGGAGATTGCAGTATCACAGAAAGCAAAGGAAGAGAATATTTCAAAAGAAGAGAGTAGTCTAGTAGTCTGTGTGTGTCAAATACAGTTGAGGGAACAAATAAGATAAAGACTAAATATTAGTTAATTGGACTTGGAACAAGTAATTTCATAAATGAGTTATGTGTGCAGAATTCATAATTGCATTTGGTTGAGGAATAAGTGAGATTGGTGAAAAGAGTTTGTGCCTTCTTCCTCCAACTAAAACCTCCATAATGCTCTCGTTCTAACTCCTGCTGTATTCCCTCCTCATTACTTCATTTAAGCCCACAAGCTCACAGTGGAAGAGCAAGAAAAACAATAAGGAATAAAGAGGGGTCATGCAAAATGATAAAAGTGTCAATACTTCAAAATGACATACAATTCTTAATGAGTATGTGCCTAACAACAGAACATCAAAATTAGTGAGGCAAAAACTGATAGAACTACAAGGAGAAATAAAGACACTATTATAGTTGGAAACTGTAACACCCCTCTATTAGAAATGGACAGATCCAGAAGGTAGATAATCAGTAAGGATACAGTTGTACTCAACAGTATCATCACTTCATTAGATAAATGGGCATATATAGACCAGTTCACCTAGCAACAGCAGATTACACATTTTTTTTCAAGATCACATGGCACGATCACCAAGGCAGATGACATTCTGTGCCATAAACACACCTTCACACATTGGAAAAATAGATATACAAGGTCTGCTCTCAGCCCACAATCAAGATAAAATAGAAACCAAAAACAGAAAGATAGCTGAAAAATCCAAAATACTCAGGGATTAAACAATACATTTATAGATAACACATGGGTCAAAGAAGGAAATCTTAAGAGAAATTTTAAAATATTCTGAACTAAATGGAAATGAAAATACAATTTATCAGAATTTGTGGGATGCAGTAAAAGCAGTGCTTAAAGGGAAATTTATAGCATTGAACACATATATTTAAAAAGAAGAAAGATCTAAAAATCAATAATCTAAACTCCCCTCAAGACCTAGAAAAAAAGAGCAAATTAAGTCCAAGTAAGCAGAAGAAAAGAAACAATAAAAATCATAGCCACAATCAAAGAAATTGTAAAGAGAAAATCAACAAATCCAAAAGCTGATTATTTTTAAAGATTAAAAAATTGATAAGCTTCTAGACAGGCTAACTAGAAAACACCAACACCACCAAATGCTGGTGGGGATGTGGAGCCACAGGAACCCTCATTCACTGCTGGTAGGAATGCAATATGGTACAGCCACTTTGCAAGACAGTTGGCAGTTTCTTATAAAACAAAACATACTCTTACCATGTGATCCACAGTTGTGCTCCTTGGTATTTACCCCTCAAAACTAAAACCTTATGTCCACACAAAAAGCTGTATATGGATGTTTATAGCAGCTTTATTCATACTTGCCAAAACTTGGAAGCAACCAAGATGTCCTTCAGTAGGTGAATAGAAAAATAAACTGTGATACACCCAGACAAGGAGCAATGAGCTATCAAGCCTTAAAAAGAGAGTCCTCCATAGGAAACTTAAGTGCATCTTACTAAGTGAAAAAATTCCAATCTGAAAAGGCCACATATTGTATGTTTTCAATAATATGGAAAAGACAAAACTCTGAAGAAAGGAAAAAGATTAATAGTTGCCATTGGTTGGGGGTGGGGATGAAGGGATGAATAGGTAGAGCACAGAGAGCTTAGTTTATTCTGTATGATACCATAATGGTGGATACATGTTCATTATACATTTGTTCAAACCCAAAGTATGCACAACACCAAGAGTGAACCCTAATGTAAACTATGGACTTTGAGTGATAATGGTGTATTAGTGTAGGTTCACCTATAATAGCAAATGTACCATGTGGTGTGGGATATTGATAGTGGGTGAATCTATCACCCACTATCAATGTGGGGACAGGGGTTACATGAGAACTCTGCACTTTGTGTTCAATTTTACTGTGAACCTAAAACGGCTCTAAAAAATAAAGTTTATTCACTAATTAAAAAAGAAAAAACAGCAAAGCAATGAATCCCGTTGCAGGTTTTGACCCATTCTATTTAGTGGAAACATAATGATTATAAGGAATAACTTAGCCTTTTCTTTTCAATACACAATGATATGCTCTGATATCAAATGTTTCCATAAATCTGTCATAAACGAGTATAATAACATAAAATTATTGGTATTATCTTAGCTTCATTAGAATTTTAAATTTTAATTTTAAATTTCCCTTGACTTCCAAAGCACATGCAAAAGTACATTTGTCTATGCTACAACTGATTTCTAGTTTGAAATAATTTAGTATGGGTAAAAGCAGATGTTTAATCCTATAAATTTGTAATGATCTATCATATATCAACTATTACTAACAATGAAAGTTTTATGTTTTGTCCTGAGTTCTTTTCACTTTCACTTCCAGACAGGACTCACAGCATACATCCTACATATGATTTGTGAAAGGAAAAATCCTCTGTGCTCTCTCTAGGGCCTTCTCATCTCCTGCCAGGCCAGTGAACAAGATGAGTTTCTTTTTATAACGACAAGGCACAGAGATAATTCATCAACTGGAGAGCACAAACAATCCTTTATTCAGCAGATGACAAAAGGTTATTTAGCTTCTGGCACCTACTATAGTTCTTGCAAGAACGAGGCCCAAGAGCCAATATGATAATTAATAAATTTCCAACATCTGGGCAGTAAAACAATTTTTTATGAATGCTAAACAACGCTAGTGCCAAATTAAAACCTCCCCTTCTCGTATTTATCTATCTGAACCCTTCACTGTAGAGCCAAATTTGCCTGTGTTCTGGCTATAAAGTGGGGATAGTGATGACATAGTAGGGAGATATTACACAACTTGGAAAATCCATATTACTAAGTGTCATTTAATCATATGGACAGTGACGATATCACCCACTGAGCCTAATGGAGAATAAACCTTGCCAAGAGTAGAGTATCAAATTAAATGACAGGTGAGTGATGTTGATCCTCACGCTGAATAAAGGAGCCACATTTAAAGGACGAATTAGAGCCTCAGTTTCTCTAACTGTCCTCCAGCATCCTTTTTTTATTTTCTTTTTTTTAAAAAATAGAAAAATAATTTTGGTTATGTGGTTATTGCTTGTATAGATCGAGAAAGGTGACATTCAAGTCCTAAAAGCCTTCTCATAAACTCAGAAGCATCAAATCTTAGAACCAAACTTAGCAGATCATCCACTTCAAGCCTCTGTCCCTTCCTTAGATTTCCCAACAAAAACAGCATATGGTAATGACTGCAGTTGTTTGAATTAGACAATACATGCCATTAGAATTTTTAAGGAGAAATAAATGTAGGCTAAAGTATTAAAGACATTTTATGAGGCAGTATAAATGGTATAAATCATAACTCCTAGGTAGAATACATTGCAATTTATGAAAGATTGAATAGATACAAATTGAAAACAACATGACCTTGAACAAAAAGCGGCCATATTTAATTGAATTAAAATAGAATCCTAAAAGGGGGAATCTGCTAGGATGCATGAGGGCTCCCTTTGTTGTTTAATTAATGTGTCTGTATATGAGAAATATCTCTTCTCCCACTTTGATTGGAATCCATCATTAAATTTTTACACAGAAGTTATATTTTTAGATGAAATTATTCAGAAATTATTAACTTTGAAGATCAGTTATAACATACTTGTAGTTCTCTGCAAGAACCAGAGAGCTCAGCTACGAATGGTGTTTACAAAATGAGGCATGCATACACCAGGGAACTGATAGATGGTGCACAGAATTGCAAGAATACCTTAGTATTGTAATAAAACGTAAGTATATAGATTATAATAAGAATACATGTTTGGATGTGTCATCTCAAACATGTTTTATTAATGAGGGTGTGTCATCAAAGGAGCTTGGAGAGCAATGTTCTAGAGTGACAAAGCTCAGTAAGGTGCATTATCCAGTAAAAGCTCTATGTTATGTGATAAAAATCCATAGACTATGAGTTGGAAGAATAATTCATGCACTGATTTCCTCATTCACTCAACAAATTTAGATTGAACCATTTGATATCACTAGTGTTTGAGTATTTCTGACTCTATACAAAGAGCAATTTATGTGGTTCGGTCTAATAGTTACCAAGTGTCTTTTATAGGCAAGGACCATGCTACCTGTTGCAAGGAACACAAAGACAGCTCTGACTCTAAAAAAGCATGTCGATTTATAAAATTTGTACAGAAATAAATATGCTAAAACTGTGCAGTATTGAGGAAAGGAAGAGAGAATGTTGAGGAATGGCTCTAGTCATATTTTTTATTGCTTTCTTTTCTGGATTTAGCCACGTGATTTACCATTTTGTGCATATTTTTTTAGTATGAAGACAATTAATACATTTCTCAGGCCTAACAATTAGAAGAGGGGTATAGGGGCACATATTAAAGTTCCACCATCACAAAATGGTACCAGCTTTGGTAGCTGAGCTAATGGTTATGAGGAAGTTTTAGACAAATACTGTGAAACATGGTTTTGTTAAAACCTTTTCTCTGTTTGATTTCTAAATATGCCCCTGATAAGGCCATAAAACTTGCTGTATTTCTTACAGGAAAGTAAGCCCTCTAATAAAAATAAGTATCTTTTCCTAAGCCATTTAAAATCCATCTGACTTATTCTCAAAATAAATAAATAAAAACAAAAAAAAAACAAACAAAAAAACTTTTGGATTTAGTTAATCAGTTTTGTTCAAAACTGCAAACACAGCGGCAAGAAAGGGCAATTGTGGAATGCTTAACTGTGTCTAGCAATGTGAAACTTCATGTTTCTGTTGACTAGATAGCCTAAGATTTAAACACAGTCATTGGGGTGAAAACTATATTTAAACTACATTTATCTGAAGTAATTATCTACTTTGAACTCAAATGTTAGTGATTCCTAAAAGAACCCTTCAGATAAAGCCACTTCCCTGTTCTCTGACTTGACTTAATATTGCTCCCCAAAGAAAAGGAAATGTGACATGGATGCTTGTATGCATTTTCACTTGTCACAATTTTTTGGTTTTAAAATTTATTACTTTTTTCACCTAACGTTCTTGAACACAAAAATAAATAAATAAATCTCTAATAACAATCCATATTATTCATAAGCTATTAATTGAATGCTAGGTCCAGCAACCATAAATCCCACCTCTTTTTCAAGAATTCGCTCATGAAATAGACATATTCCTTTCCACATCCACTTTAACGCTGTCCCTCTGCATACATGCCACAGCTCTCATTTCCTTCCACTCTGTGTGAATTAGTTGTCTGTATGTCTCTTTACGCTAGTGGATTAGAAGATAGTGCAAATTCATACCTTATTCATTTCTGTTTCTCCACAGAACCTGACACAGTTTTTTCCAGATTTTGCTGTGGAAAAAGCCAAATGGAATAAATGTTTGTTGAATGAAATTGTGAAACATTACTGAAGAAATAAACAGCTTACAACAAATAACGGTGAAAAAACCCACAAAAAGCAAACAAACAAAAGCTCCCTTTCACATTGAGGCACAAAATAAACCCTAGGAGTGAATGATGAAACAACAGCATAATCATAATGCAGCAAACCTAGAAGCTATGTAAGTCTGCCTTACATTTTGATCCCTTAAGTGAAGAATTTACCTCGCTACATTGCTCCTCATGTAAATTCCCATTACAGCCGAATGTGATTCCTATCAAATTTATTCCTATGACTAAACTCTGTTCTGTGTACTGAAGCATCTTCCATGTGCTTATCTCCTTCACATTATGGGTCATTTGAACATTGAAGTTAGATTTACCACAGTCCTTTTAAAGAAAATCCATTCTCCTAAGATTAACTTGTTGATGAAAAACACATCAATACAATCAATTCATGAATTCAAAGAAAAAGAATTATACCATAATATTTTTTAAATTCAAAAAAGTACCACATGAACCTTATATTTTCATGTGAAGTACAATTTCTAATATTCACAAATTTACCTAAAAGTTTTAGAACTATTACACAGCTAAGATATCCTGACTTTTTGCTTGCTAGTGAAAAGAAAAATCCATGAATATAGAAATACTATTTATAATTTAAGTACATTTTTGATGGCAAAAAAGTTGACTTAAAAATGTAAATCCATAAAAACAGGGTAAGAGGAAAAATGTACGGCGAAAGCTTCACACAGGATGAAAATGAGTTTTAAAATCTTTCTTCAAAATATCTAAATGTTGAAAACATCAAAATCTGTCAGAATTACTTTTGTAACAGCATATTTTAACTCAGCCAGAGGTGAAGGTTTTATTAGAATTTTACTTTGTGTTTGTTTGGGATGGAGGGGAGAAAGAGAAGGAAACCTTCTATTAGTGAGTGTTTGATGAACTCCCTGTCCCAAAATATTCTTAAATATGGGCCCCGCAGGAAATACATTTGAACCTATTCCAGAAGTAGCATCTTTCTGATGGACTTGGGATGACGGAATTATGACTTTGGAATGACAGGAAGACGGCGAGACTCTCAAGGAAAATTGTGAGACAATGAGTAAGAGACATCTAATGGAGATGGGTGTCAGAATGTGCAGTCAATCCAAGCATAGAGTTTAGGTTGAACTCAACCCCACCAGGATCCAACATGCCTCCAACCTCACCCTGTGGCTGCTCTCTGCCTTGGAGAGGACAGTTTCATATGATTGGAGAACTATATTCCTGGGGGAGCAAACTGAAGTGTTGTGGGCTTCTCTCTTAATGAGCAGGAAAAGAAGAGTAGGTTGCACAACTCAGGAGACTGACAAATGTCCCAAATCTCTAGCATACACAGTAACAGAGGGACAGCAGGAGTAGTGACATCCCCCAGATGTATGACTTGCAGAGCCTAGGGGACATCACACAGGAAAGCAACCTCAGATTACATTTGTTTATTCATGGTAGTTCCCATAATCTCAAAAGAGACCAAACAGAAAAGAAAAAGAAAAGCCTCTGAACAACATAAAATTTCCCAAAAGACAATAGGATATGTGAGAAAAAATTATCGCATGTTTTGAAGTATAATTCATTAGTTCATTGATCAAATGGAAAAAGCATGTGCAATGGCTAACCCTGCCTATGAAATGCAAGAATTGGTAATCATAACACTAAAAGTTATGAACCAAAATTACAAAGAGAGGAAGAAAAAAACAAGGCAAAAATAAGGAAGGAGCTAGAAAGTACAATTACTCTTTCAGCAGTGATATGCTAGCCACTAAAAGTAGACAAAAGAACACTAGAACAGATCTTTCATACAGGAAAAAGCACAAAGTATTCAGTTGTCCTGAAGATAGAATTTTACAACACACTAATTCTGTCACTACCATTTATTAGGTACCAGATATGTACCTCTCAATGTACATCTACTATTTCATTCAATTAATGAGGCAGTATTAACACCCTCTTTTTACAGTTGAGTAAGCTGAGCTGTGGCTAAATAAATTGCCCGTGGTCACAAAACTGCTTGTTGAACAGAAGAGCCAGAAATCAAGCCCAGATGTCTTGCTTCAAAGCCAATGTCCTTCGGGATAACAACATTTGCTCTCATTATAGGTAATCTGAAAATGTCAGGAAAAGTGAACCATAATTAACAGAATGCAATACTATGGTCACAATTAAATCATTTTTAGAATGCAGGCAAGAAGTATGTGTGTGTGTGGATGTGTATATATCTGTATATACATCCACAAACACACTTTAGGAAAGCAAGAAGATATGTAATGCATTTATAAATAATCTGATCAATAAAATAATATGGATCAAAGTTTCTACATTTACAAAAACAATTCAACAATTACCTAGAAAGTTCACTAAAACAGACAGTTCATTGCTAGTTTGTTTAAAGCCATTATAGCATGGTGGAAATACTGAGTCTGACTATATTTTCATTAGCAATCACTGACCAACTCCTCCACCCTCAGTGTGACAAAATAATAAGAATGCTTCTTGCAACCTCCTTCCATTCGGAACCATAGGCTTATGCGGCCCAGAATAGAGTGAGCCTGAGGTTAATTCTTTCTCATCGTCAGCAAACATGTATTTATTCCCTACAGGGAAAGAGAAAAATTTAGTCCCAAAGAATTACTTCCATGCAGAGAGGTGTGAAGTGGCAAGTGTTTAGGGACCCAGCTCTACTTCAAAACCTCAGTTTCAGCCTCAAATGAGTAGAATTTGGGTTCAAACAGGATAGGGATGGAAAAGAATATACTACATGTTAAAGCAAGAAATTTACAAAACAGTTTGAAAAACCAAGATTTTAACAACTGAATTTGAATGTAGGACCTGTGGCATTCTTTTTCATTTTGACCCTTCTTTTGAAGACTGGAGTCTCCCCGCTAAAGAATTGTTTTCTGAATGAACACTAAACACAATGAATGACACAACTAAAAAAATAGTATAATGCAGGAGTTCTTTACATTTTGTGATATGGAATCCTTGGCAATCTGGTAAAACCTAAAGTCCTCGTTCCAGAGTAATGTTTTAAAATTCATTTTAAAAACACATAGAATTTCAAAGGAACCAATATACAGTCATCAATATTTTAAATGATTAAGTTCGTAATATAGCATTTTATGTCTCTATTAGAACATTAAGTAACAAAATGTAACTACCCATAATTTCAAAGTAGAGATTACTTAAAATGATATTTGAGATGTCTGCAGCAACTCTAATATATGAAAAGCTTTTAATTTCTATAGGTAATGGAGTCACAATTAGAGCTAGTACTAGTGTGTGTATTGCCTAAATTCATAATTAAAGAAAATACTACAATTCAGCAGAGGTTACTGAGTTTGTCAGTGAAGTCTTGTGAGTTTAAAACATCTAGAATAATATAATGACAAAATCAGTTAAACCTAAGAGTTGCAGAAAATTTTATTCCACCGCATTTTTAAAAAATCTGAAATACGTAGACTCTGACAGGAAAAAACTTCCTATATATAACATGGTAACTATCAGCTTTAGTATGATGGCATTCAAGCATTCCACGTTCTCTTCTCTGAATTGTATGCTTTTAAGAGAATAGAAAACTCCCTCTGCCAAAGCAAAAAATAACAAACATCATTTTGATAATAAAAGGTATAGTTAATAATCTGGCCAGGTTTCAATATTTACCAGGAGCAGTCTTTATTTAAGCAAAAAATGGTATCTTTTAAACATTCATTGATTGATTTATAAACATTTATTAAGTGCCTACTATGTGCCAGTGTTTTAGAAATTCCTAATATCAGTTATCATTTAAATTGTTACTTGTTCGTTTGATCATTCATTAAATACACATAAATGAAACTGCTTTCATGGCAAGGTACTATTCGGGCGTTGTGCAGCAACAAGCAATATAAATACAGTTCTTCATCCCATGGAGCATATATTACAGCAGGTGAGAAAAACTTCAAACAAGTAGTTAACTAAGCCATTATTTAATATTTTTGTTAGATTCAACAACAGAAAAGGACAGCCAAGGAGACTTTATAACAAGAGGATTCTGAATGGTCAGGAAGGCTTCTGAGGAACCAACATTTTCACTGAGCTTTAAAGAATATGTAGTTATTTACTGGGTGAAGGGAGATGAGATAGGGTTCAATGGGTGCAGAAAGCTTTCTAAATGGAGGGAATGGACTATGCCAAAGTCCTGAGACAGAAAGGAACCTGGTACCCTGAAAGGCACTTAGGAGAAGAATGGCACAGAATAAAGCTGGAGAGGTAGCAGGGATTATACTCTGTAGGGCATCTTGGGATGTATTAAACACTTGATCATTATCCTAAGAATTATAGTATATAATTAAATTGTGTTACATTAAAACAACACATAAAGCAATTATACCCCAATAAAGATGTTAAAAAAAAAAAAACACAGAGTTTTAAGTAAGGCAGGGACATGATAGATCTATGCTTTCAAAAGTTCACTTTGGCTGCAATGCAGTGGCTAGATTAATGCAGGGAGTTCAGTGAGGATCGGCCATTGCAGATCCTAACCCAGGCAAGAGAAGAAAGTAACCTGAACTTGGGTTATGACAGTGGGAACTGGAAATAGGCAAAATCAAGGAGGATTTGGAAATTTAAATTTATAACTAGATAAAGAAGATGAAAAAGAGATAGATGCCCAGCATAATTTCCTGTTTTCTGATGCAGTGGTTGAAGGGGGACACCATTTACTGAGACACAGAACACAAGAGGAAGGCTGGTTATGAAGAAGTGTGTGGTGTGTGGTTGTGTGTTTGTGGGGTGGGGTGGGGTATGTGTGTGATGTGTGAGATGTGTGTGTGTGGTGTGTGTGTGAGGGGAAAAGAAAGGTATACTTTATTTATTATAGTTTATTTAGTTATAAATGTGTTAAACTTGAGACATCTATGAGATACCCAACTGGAGATATCAAGCAGGATCTTGAATCTCTGAGCCTGCTACTTAGAATCGGGGCCTCGCCCGTTTACATCCAGGAGTTATTGGTCTTGAGAAACTGACATTTAACAGTTATATTTAAGAATACAAGCCTTCAGGGAATTCTGAAAGAAGAAATGAGATAGATAAGAAGAAAAGATAAGGAAAAGAGAAAGTAGCCAATGAGGTCAAATGCTGCTGAGAGATCAACAATAAAGAGGACCGAAAGATATTATTTGATCAAATCTATTTTGGTGCAGAGTTGATGTATAGCCAGACTGGAGTGGTCTGAAGAGTGAATGAGAAAAGAGGACATGGAAACTTGGATGTAAACAGTTCTTTTTTTAACCTTGGACTGTGAATGGTAGCAGACTAGTGTGGAAAATAAATGGGAGGTCAAGAGATTTCACGGGTCCTCATACTATCAGAACATTTGAACCACAAGATATGCATTTTGCAAACTACATTTTTTCTCTTTTTAGGCTAAATTTTGAGTTATTGAAGCTGACGGAAAAAATAAGCTTGAAATAAATTTGATGTAAAGGAAATCAAAACATTGACTATTTCTGGAAATGCTGAAGCACACTTATGAACCATCAGGTTAAAAGTCTTGGAATATATTCCACATGTTTCTTCATGAATTCACCAATTGCTTTATACATGTGTTCTGTATTATGTACAAATAAGCAAATACATGGATTATACTCAATAACTAGAAACAACATTCCCTTGTAACCTCCAGATGAGAATTCTGAAGTGAAGTAAAAAGGTTTGCCCATAGTGGTCCAATGAAACAAAAGCCAAGTTAGACACTGCACTGACCATTGACGGTGGTCAAGATCTTCTGGAAGAGGAATATTGGTAAATGAGGTTGACTACATTTCTTATAATCAAGGTTAATTGGCAGTTTACGACACATATGCGCCATTACAGGCCTCTTAATTGTCACATTTCTGATGTTGCTATTTTCCTATTTTGCTGCCAATAACTCTCGTGTGTTATTTCTTCTCTTCACTGAGCAAGGGAAACAAATTGTCTTCAGTGGAGAATATTAAGTGAAGGAGAAAGAACCCTAGCCACGGCTCCCTTCTAGATATGCATTTAGAATTTCCCATGGAAAGATATCACAAAGTGAAAATTACCAAGTATCAGACTTACAGTGCTGTTCTCTGTAGCACCTTTGGAAATGGCATTAAGTATTTCAGGATAATTAGAGACTGGTAAACCAACAAATTAATAAACTATCCCCAGGTGGCCTCAAAAAGATAATATGGTTCCTGCAAAGTGACAAGCCTTCCCAGGGAGAACAGCAGGCACTAGAAATGTCTGCTTCTGTAACGACTAAGTAGGCCACCTTGATCAACAGTCTTAAAATATAAGTGAAAACAAGTGGTTTAACTCAAAAAGTAAAATCTTACACATGATTTTATATAAAGCATATTTATAGAGATCTTTCTCATGGACAATTTTGCTCTTATAAATTATCAGACGACAAGAATAAGTTTCTGCACATTATCTCATGCTGTTCAGTATTTGGCTTGAAGCCCAGGAGAGGGTCATGCCTTTATAATGATGGAAAATGCAACTATAAAACGGCCAAGGAGTTTAGAAAGTGCCACTAAGCAATGAGAAAATGAGGTTCCTACACCGCTTTGCACACAGTAGGCACTCAGCAAATATTTGCCAATAGATTTGTTCTATTTGTTGCCATATTGCTTAATTCTTATATATTTACTGAAGTAGGCTTTAACCAAGATTTTAAGTATCCAAGCTGTTGTGTATAGGCCTTAATAGCTATGAGGCTTCAGGTTAGTCATTGGATGTCTTTAAGTGTCAGTTCTCTCATTTGTAAATGGGGTTAATTTTATAAATATAATATGTACATATAATTATGTTATATACATATATAATGTATATACACAAACATCCATATCTTCTTGCACATTATTGTGGAAAAAAGGAGATACTATACACATACACAATAAGGCTTCAATGAGTTGTAAAAGGTCTATAAAATTATATATAATTAATAAATATAATGTAATTCACATATAATTCAGCTTTAGTTTATAAAACTACAACAAACAGCAACTCAAATATAAGTAGCCTCCAAGACTTAGAAGTGCATTTTTAGCTTCTACTGCTAACCTGAACACTGCTTCCTCTAAATGTTTTAACATGAAACCCCTCTGTGAAGGTCATATAGGAACTTATAAGTACTGCCAGGGGAGAGGATGTCAATTAAAATTCAGTGATGTGTGGCATTTGCTATATCTCTTTCCCAGTTGTTCTACACTTAGTATTTATACTCTGCACCAAATTATTAATACCTCTCCTGCAGGTGACTGATGTCATAGAAAAAAACAAAACCCCCATATATTTTTCAGTATGAAGAATAAAAAATATTTAGCAACACACACACACACACACACACACACACACACACAAATGAACTTGAAACATATGTGGGCACAGGAAGAAAACATTAGCTAGAAAAGCATACAGTCCTGTTGTGAAAAACTGAGAATTGTGGCAACATCAGAGTAGTAGTCATATTCTCTGGAAGCATTTATTAAATACATGACTTGACATGGCGCAAACCTCAAATCAACTTAATTTGTGTCATCTAAGAGTTCACACATGAATAAAGGTATCACATTTCATTGAAATTACCCCTTTAGACCTGGAGATTTATTTATATACTTTAGAGATTTTGACACATAAGATCCTATCTTCCTAAGTCTCCAGGAAAATTGCCAAGAACTAGAGTTTAATGTTTATGGCCAAAAAAATTAATAATCACTTCTGAACACTGAAAAACAGAAATCCATTCTTGATAATAGAGTTTGATTGTTGTCGAAATGAACTACTTACCACTTGAAATGTTTAAACTTGCAAAAATATTTTGTAGAAAAATTATTACAGTATGAGTTAAAATATAAACTCATTAAGTGTCTAGCAACTTCAAAGTGTAGGTCATGACAGGTATTATTAAATCAAGAATGAGTGAAAGGATACAATTTTGGGATCAGCCATGGACTTGCAAACTGTGGGTACTCAAACACACTGTCTTATTATTATAGGGCTATGACTATACTAAGGCATGTGGGTGTCCTGGGTAGGCTAACCATTCGGAACACTTCCAATCAACAGCCTTTAAGTGATTGTGCAGCATTTAATTAATGAGCCAGGAAGAAGCCAACTTTCTTTTGATAAAAATTTTATAAACTATATCTATTCTTTACACTAATGATAATTTTTACATGCACTAAACAGAAAAGAAATTAATATATTTACAATTATTTCCATTCTCATTTTTCCCTTCTCTCAAAACTGAACAAAATCTATAACTGAAAATCATTAATTGAGTGGTAACAGAAATGGTACATAGAAAACAATTATTGTTGTATGCTAAAGGAAAACTTCTAAGTGAGAAAAGTATGTTGGGAAAGTCCTCTTCAATTTTGGGTTTTGTTTTTGCTTATTTTTAATATTGCCTAGGTCCTTACAAAATAATTAGTACTAGACTTCTGAGAGCCAGGTCTTCAGAGGTCATCTTATTTCCTGTTCACAACTCTGAAATATCTTATTGGAAGAGTTAAATAAACCTGGAGGATGTCAGCTTGTACATACACATAGTCATTAGATAACCACTGAAACGCAGCAGATATTTTCTTTAGTGTCCACCATGTATCAAGCTTTGTGTTTGGTGTTGGGGTAAAACAAGAAGAACCTGACACAGACCTTCAAGAAACTCACAGTAGAGCAAGGAATACACACAATTGGTCAAGTGATACTACTAAGTGTGCTAAATGTCGTGATTAGGTAAATATAAGCCTAGGATGTCATGGGAGCTAGTAGCAAGGGGAGTAAACCAACACTGGGGAGTTAGAAAAGGCCTCTCTGTGCAAATGAAGCTATTTAAAGGAATAATCCTGCTCAGTTTTGGGATAGGGTTTAAGAAAACTGGAATTCACCACCCTGCAGGTGGGAATGTTTTGTTTTACTTAACTGTACATTAAAAAGTATGATATGAAATAGGTATATATGTATATCTGAATAATTTTAATCTCAAGATTTTCATAAAAAGAAGTATCTAAATTATCTTGTGAGCTGATTCTGCTGGTTTACTGGATATCTGTAGAAGTTTAGGAGAGGACATGAATAAAAGGCTTTCTAAAGAAACAATGACAAAGTCAGAAAACAAAAATTCTTTGTCTAGAGAAAATGTATTCACAGTGATTCATGGAGAACAGTGCTCTTACACCGCTGCATAACTGTCTTATTCCGTCATTTTGGAAGTAATTGGTACGCTTTACTAAAAAAGATGAAAAAACAGAATAAGAAAAGCTGAAAAAAGCTGCTGGTAGAGTAACAGAAGCCCCAGGGCTTCAAAATCTCAGAGTTGGATTAAGAAGGGATTTAGTAATTAATAAAGATTAAAAGACATCTAGTTAAAACAAGAAGTCATATTTCTTTAAATCTTACTCTAAGTATGCGCTCTGTTTAAACATATGAGTAACATTAATAGCTACACCAATCTTTTTTTATGTATTCTCCCCAAGAAAAATCTTTTCTTCTTTCCTCTATCAGTGATATTTATGTTCATATTCCAAACTCACAACCAAAGGATCTCTGTTAATTGTGATGAGATAGCAACAGAAAGGCTAAATATTAATGTGCCCCGATTGAAAAATCTACATAGCTAGTCTCTCCACTGCTCATGATTTCGATGTATCCCAGATTTTCCCATGTTTGGTTAAAAGTATTTGTTTATTTAATATCGATCACCTAATTGGTTCCAATTTTCAGCAAAATAAAAAAAATAAAATTTACTGCATGTTTATATATCTTCAATTCAGTCCTGCTCACCTGTGCTATATGCTGCCTCTTGATGAATATAAATTTCAGTATTTTGTATGTTTACATAAAACTACATTTATTTTTATTAGACGGGAAAATATTTATTGATCTAACCTTTACCTGTCCCCAATATCCCAGAATACTCTAGAAGTTTGCTATTCAAATTGTGATTCTTGAACCAGCAGTACAGGTATTACTTAATAGCCCATTATAAAGAAACCCAGGCCCACCAAGACTTTCTGAACCAGAATCTTCTTTTGACAGGATCTTTGGATAATTCATACTTACATTAAAATTTATGAAACACTGTTCTAAGAACTTTCTGAGTATCACTAGAGATGAGCAATTACCAGGATATTTTACAACTGTCTCAATCACCAGGTTAAGATAACTATTGATGGACTGCAAGTAGTGACGATTATGGGCTAAATAAGAAAAAAATTTTAATAAAATATTACAACTTCAATAGAAGTTGGAAGTTTAGTCTAGAGCTCAAAGTTTGCATAAGTGAAAATTAACTATAACTTTAAAAAGAATATGCAGTATGACAAAAATTTTTAAGTGAGGGTGCATCTAATTATAGACTATTTAAATAATTGGTGGCTATTCAGTTCAGTAATACGCTCTTTATTACAAAGTGTTAAGTTAGGGACTGATGAGAGTGGTAAAGATGAGGGATGAAAGAGTGCGCACTCTACACAAGCAAAGACAGGAACTATATCTTTGCAACCTAGATTCTCAGAACAATACAGACACAACACAGGCACTCAGTTAAGGACTGATTGATGAATACAGAATGATGAAGACATGATCTCTATTCTCAGAGCTGGGTGACGAAAAGAAAATAGAATCCTGTTAGGAAGAACCATAAGAAAAGGCATGAAGATATAAAAATCCAAGTGTAACTGGTAGCACAAAATCCATGGAAGTTGAGGGGAGATGAGAACAAAAGCATAGAGAGATTTGTCTAGTAAAAACAAAAAGAGGTCTAGAATTGTGAACTTTGAAAGGGAGAAGGAAGTAATTAATTTTGCAGCCAGAATCTGCAATATGGACAAATAACAAAATGGCAGAAAGATAATAAGTAATGAAACAAAACTTTATTTGAATTAATTGGAAATTAGGAGGGAAGATATAATGAAGAGAAAAAAGAAAAGGGTAAAAGAGAAAGAGAAAAAAACAAGTAGGGCTGAACCAACACCAAATTGTGACAAGGAAAGACATTTAGAAGATGGGGTACATGTACAGCTGTCATAAATAATACAGACGGTACAAAAAGAATGGATAAAATATTTGTTAATTGCTATCCAGAGACAAGGAAGAGCTTGACCTTAGGATCCAGGAAAACTTAATTACATAGTTAAGTTAAATAGCAGGCAAAATATATACTCCATAACTAAGAAAATGTGTTGGGTTTTTTTGTACCAAGTACAGAAAAAAAGGAGTTGTATGTAAGAGTAACTAAAATCTCAATTATTGCTTTATGCCAGAGATAGCTTTTCTAACAATAACAGAGTGAAATTAGATTCAATATAGAACTCTGCTTATCCAGAATATCATGTAATACCTTTGTATATAAATTATATTCTGATGGTATAGACATAAAACATCTAGGTAGACATAAAAACAACTGTCAACACACTGATCTATCAGCACAGTCTCAGAAGCAAGGTACAATTTTAGATTCTATACATACCAGATATAAAGAATATAAAGAAAGTAGAGCCTATGGCAGGGTCTCAGTACTTAACTCTGGTCATTTCTGGCTAGATAACTATAAAAGAAACTAAAACTGAACTTCACCGGTGATAAATATATCCAGATAATGATTCTCCTCCTTGTTCAGTTGTCAGTTGGTAACCTGAGAAAATACTGTTTACTCAATTTCAAAAGGAAAACCTTCAATAAAATCCATAGTGGTCACTTCCCTTAATTCACATAATAGTCACATATTAAACATTTACTGTTGTTGTTGTTGCTGTTATTATTCTTATTATCATATCTGAAGACTGGAGAAGGCTTGGGGTCTCTGTTTACAGTTTTAGAGTTCATATTTGCAAGAATGATAAGGGGATGGCAGGGTGTGGGTGGTATACATAGTATGCATTTATTAAGGAGAAAGCCAAATAAAAGAAATGTGTACCAATCCTCCTTGATGAGTGAGAGGGAAGTCTACTGCTAAATCCATGGTGACTGGCTTGATTTAATAAATATGATTTATTAAAGCATAAAGAAAAAATATGTTAAACAACAAAAGCTAAAAGTTTAAAATAGGGCTTCCCTGGTGGCGCAGTGGTTGACAGTCCACCTGCCGATGCAGGGGACACAGGTTCGTGCCCCGGTCCGGGAAGATCCCACATGCCGCGGAGCAGCTGGGCCCTTGAGCCATGGCCGCTGAGCCTGCGCGTCCAGAGTCTGTGCTCCGCAACGGGAGAGGCCACAACAGTGAGAGGCCCGCGTACAGCAAAAAAAAAAAAAAAAAAAAAGTTTAAAATAGTTTATTAGCAAAACTCCAAAGGGTAAAAAAAGAGATTTAATAACTATTACAGAAAAAATAAAGAGTTAACCAAGAACTAAAAATAAGAAAGAATTAACATATAAAATCAATAACATGAAAAACCAATAACACACAAAAAAACAGCACATCCAAGAAGAAAAAAAAAAACAAACCTGAAATTTAAGCTGGCACCCAAAACAGTTTGTAGTTTGAATCCAACCAAGTTAGTTGATAAAATCAAAAATAATAGCACTTGACAGGATGAAAATAAAGCTCAAAGACTCTACAACATAACATTCACAATGTCCAGGATAAATCCAAAAGTGCTCAGCATATGAAAGACCAAGAAACACAAACTATTCTCAAGAAAATAATGAAGGATAATGCTCAGATGATCGATGATCTTGAGGCTGAAATTAGCAGAATTTAATGAAGTCCTTATAACCGTACACAACAAGTTAAAATACCCTCAAATAAAAATTAAAGAACTCTCAGAAAAAAAGAAACTATTGATAATAACTAACAAAATATGGAATTGAAAATAAAATATTTGAAATAAAATACTTTATTGTATATCACAATGGAGACAACAGAGAAAAGAACAGATAACTTTAAAGACAATAATAGAATTTATACAATCTGAAGAACAGAGAGAAAAAATATTTTTAAAGAGTTAACAGAGCCTTAAGGACCTCAGGGACAATATCTAAAGGTCTATTATACATGCAATAGGAGTCTTGGAAGGATAGAAGGAAGAAAAAGGGACACAAATTATACTAGAATTAATGGCTAACTATTGCACAATTTGGTAAAAGACATAAATTTACCTATTCAAGAAGCTTAATAAACTAAATACACATAGGGTATATCCAAAAAGAAAGAAAGAAAGTAAAGTACACCTAGGCACATAAATAATAGAATTATAACAACACACCTACAAAGATAAACAAAAAGTCTTGAAAGCAGATAGAGAAAAAGGATATATTATGTGCGGGACAAAATGATTCAAATGACCACCGAATTCTCATCAGAAATTATAGAGGCAGGAAAACATCTTTAAAGTTATTTTTAAAGGACTGTCAATCCAGGATTCTATATCACTTGAAAATATCCTTCAAGGATAAAGATGAATTAAGGAGAATTCACTCTTAGCCAATCTATAGTGAAATAAATATTAAATAAAATTCTTTAGGTTAGGGTAATTTTTACCAACAGAAAATTTGGATCTTCAGGGAAGAATGAAAGCATTGGAACTGAAAGTATCTAGGTAACTATAAAAGACTTTTTTTTCTTATAATCTCTTCAAAATTCATATGACTATTTAAAAATTACATTATTATATTGTGGGCTTTATAATATATGTAGGTATAATATATATGACAACTATAAATAAAGGATGGTGGGGATAAGGGTAGATGGACCTTTATGGATTCAAGATTGCTGTATTTTTTTCTGTGAAGTGATAAAATATTAACTATAAGCATACTTCAATATGTTAAGGAGGTATATACTGGAATCCCTACAGCAACTGCAATAAAAGCAAAGAGGTATAGTAAAAAATTAATAAGGAAATTAAGTTAAAATTCTAAAAATATTTTAAATAATCTAGAAGACCAGAAAAAGGGAAAAGAGGATCAAATAAAGAGAAGAGACAAACAGAAAAATAATAAAAATAGTATGCACAGATTCAAGTATTAATAATAATAATTACATAAAATGATAAGAGACTAATATACACTCTAATTAAAAGGCAGACTTTCTCAAAATGCATTAAAAAAGAGACTTAAACTTATGGTAGCCACAAAAGATACACTTTAAATATAAAGATATACTTCAAAGTAAAAAGATATAAAAAGATATATCATGCAAAAGAATAAGCATAATGGGGATTATCTATATTAATATCAGATAAATAGACTTCAAGCAAAGAATATTGCCATGGATGCACTTACTGATGATAAATGAATTAATTCGTCAGGAATACAAAACATTCATAAAGATATTTGGGCCTAATAAGAAATCTTCAAAATACATGAAACAAAAATGAAAAGAATTAGAGGAGAACAAAGACATTTACATAATAACAATTGAAGATTTTGATACCCATTTTTAAGAATATGTAGGTATATTCTTTAAAAACTAGACCAAAATTAAGTAGGCTCATAGATGATCTGAACAAGACTTTAATCCTCTAGATTTGATATTTATAGAATAGAGCATGCAACAATTGCAGAAAGCACACTCTTGGTACATTCACCAAGAACATGGTACATTCACCAAGGTAGACAATGTGACTGGCCATTAAAAACAAAACCTCAATAATTTAAAAAAGTATTGAAATCATAGAGATAATCTACAGGTCAAAGACAAAATCACATGGGATAGTAGAAAATTAACTAAATGATAAGAAAGTTACAACATACAAAATGTACAGGAAAAAAACCATAAAGCAGTGCTTTAAGGAAATCTATAGTTTCAAATGTCTTTATTAGAAAACAATAAAGATTCATAACCAAGTATCTAAACCTCCATCTTAAGAAAAATAGAAAAAATAAAAAGAACAAATTGAATTGAAAGTAAGTAGAAAGAAATAAAATCATAAAGTTAGTAGAAATCTGTGAAATAGGAGATGATAAAGCAATAGAGAAAATCAGTGAAAAAAAGAAGCTGGTTCTTTGAAAAGTTCAAAACAATCAGTAAACACATAATCAGTATGATCAGGAGATATGGAAACGAAACACAAATTAACAATAACAAGAAACGCCAGAAGAAATACCACTCAGTTGTCACAGACATTAGGGTAATAAGGGAATAATATGAACAGCTTTATGCTAATACAGTTGACAGCTTAGATAAAACAGACAGACTCCTTGAAAGACACAATCTATAAAGGCCACGCAACAATAGTTAAACTGAAATTGAATAAATTGAGAAATATTCCAATAAATAGAAGTCCAGTCCCAGATGGTTGTCACTTATGAATTCTTCTAAACAATTACAGAAGAAATAATACCTATCCCACAAAAGCACTTTCAAAAGATAGAAGGAAAAACTTTACAACTTATGAAGCTAACTTTAATGGGATAGCAAAATTTAAAAAAAAAAAGACATTCTAAGAAATGAAATCTACAGACGAGTAACCCTTATAAACCTGGATGCAAAAAAATCCTGAGCAAAATATTAGCTAATTGAAATCAGCAATATACAAAAATGATGATACATCTTGGCTAAGTGGGGCTTTTCTGGGGAATGCAAGGTTGGTTTAATGATTGAAATTCAGTGTGTAACCAGTCATACTAACTATTGTGACTGAAAAAGAAGCCAATATGACTTTTTCAATAGATATTTTTTTAAACAATTTCAGAAAATTCAATACCCCTTATGGTTTAAAAAAAAGTCTCAGCAAATTAGTAAGGGAGATTAGAAGGGAATTTCCTAAAACTGATAAAGGGCATCTATTTTTTTTAAAGTCTACAGCTCAAAACAAGATAAAAAGTGAATGGGTACTGATATCCTTTTGTGACATCTCTTAGATTTCTGAGAAATAAGTATAAAAATGAATGTATATTTCTGATAGCTCTGGCACAGTCAACTAGCCAAACAAGTGCAATTAGAGACATACCTCCAGATAGTCTTATGTTAAAAAAACAATAAACTCGTATTTGATAAAGTCTCTTTAAAAAACCAACAACTGTGGCTAATAACCTACTTAATTGTGAAAGATTGAACACTTTTCCTTAAATTGGAAACAAATCAAGAATATCTGTTTTTACCACTCAGCAGCCTGGAAGTTTTGCTGGAAGTTTTAGTCAGTGAATCAAGGCAAGAAAAAATAATACAACCAGACATATGGGAAGGGAAGAAGTAAAAGCATTATTGTGAACAACATGATCATATGTATAGAAACCCATAAAGAATCTATCAAAAAGCTGCAAGACTAGAAAGTGATTTTTTAACACTAGCAGGATATGTGGTCAATATTAAAAATTATATTTATATAGACCAATACCTAACTGAATATTAAAATTAAAAGCAATTCCATTTATGACAGCATCACTATACAAAATACTAAGAGATAAATTTAACAAAAGATGTGGAAGATCTATGCAAGACAGTTAAAACCACAAAACATTGCTGACATAAATTAAAGAAGTTGTAAATAAATGGAGCAATATTTCATGTTCATGAATTGAAAGATATCTATTCTCCCAAATTAATCCATAGATTCAATACTATCATTAATAAAATCCCTACAGCTTTTTTATAGAAATTGACAAGCAGATTATAAAATTTATATGTATATAAAAAGGAATTTGCACAGCCAAAACAATTGTCAAGCTGCTTCTAAAACTTACGTGGAAATGTCTAGAACATTCAAAGCAATTTATTAAGGAACAGCAACATTAGAGGATTCATACTATCTGACTTCAAGAGTTTGTATAATTCTACCGTAATCAAGGCTAAATAATACTGGCATAAAACCTAATAGCTCAATGAAACAGAATAATGAGCTCAGAAACAAATTCCCACTTATTTGACAAATATGTAAAAGCAATTAAATGATAGTGGAAAAGTCTTTTCAGCAAATGATGCTGGAATAACTGGATATCCATAGCGGGAAAAAAGAAGACTCTCAGCCCTACCTCATACCACATAAAAATAATTCAGCTTATACATTTAAACATAAAATGCAAAATAAAAAGCTGTTGGAGAAAGATACTGAATGTCTGCATAATTTGAGGATAGTCAAAATTTCTTAGGTAGGCCACAGAAAACAGACCAAAAGAGAGAGAGAGAGAGAGAAAAAAAAAAATATATATATATATATATTAGACTTCATCAAATCAAAAAGTTCTACTCAATAAAGAAAAAAGATCATTAAGAAAATGAATAGGAAAGCAACAAACTCAGAAAAATATATGTAAAACATAAATCTGGCATAGGATTAGTATTGAGGATATATTACAGAACACTTACAATTCAATAATAAAAAGATAACCAATAAAACAAATGAGTAAAATACCTGAAAGAAACACTCCATTAAAGAAGACTTACAAATGGCCAATTAGCACATGAAAAACTGCTCAACATCTTCAGTCAGGAGACAAATTTAAATTAAAAACACAATAAGATACCACAGTAACTACAGAACAATCATTCTGATATGGTGAAATGCAGTAATTGTTGAATATGGGCAGTGACTATATGGAAGTTTTTTGTAATTTTCTTTCAACTTAGAAGCTTTTAAAAAAAAGTTTAAAAATCAGAGTATAAACCCCAAGGAAATACTATTTACATATATATATATATGTGTGTGTGTATATATATATATATATATATATATATATATATATACACACACACACACACATATATATATATATATAGCAAATAAATCATTCACTGTGCATGTGTTAGATCTTTTTCTACGTGTAGTATTTGTTTTACAGAGTAGCGGTCAAGTATATAAATTCTTGTGTTCCACTGGCTGAGTTTTAATTTCAGGTTTCTACTTAACCGTTTGAGTGGATGTGGATGAAACAATTAACGTCACTGTGCCTCAATTTCCTCATTTGTAAAATATGAGTAATAAGAGTACCATTTTTGTACGGTTGTTGTAAGCATTCAAAGAGCTTATGCATGCAAAGCACTTCTAATTTGACCTAGCACAAGGTAAATACTTAAAAATGTTAGCTATTATAATATTATGACATACACAAATTAACTCAAGTACATCATCCACTCCACATGTATTTGCAACAGACAAGAGTACACAGTGAAATTGCTGAATAACTGATCCCCGTTTTTATTAGCAATTTCATCTGATAAACACAAATTGACGTCTGTTATTAGATGCTGAAACAAAGCCATTTTATGTTCTTTAGACCAGGGAGCATGTAAAAACGAATTCCTTCACTACGCAGGCAAACTATGGCACATATCCAGAAGGCAGAGACTGTGATTCATACTTCATAAACATGCCTGGATTAAATTCTCAGACAAGTGACTTAACAGCTGTGTGACCTGGGGCGTGATATTTAATGTTGCTGAACTTCGATTTCTTCATTTGTAAAATGAGGTTGATAATACCTCACAGGCATATACTGAGGAATAAATGAAATTTACTATATGTAAAACTTTAGTACAGAGTATGGCATATAATATAAACTCAATAAGTGGAGTTCTCATTTTTTACTACCTGAGAAATATTTATTGATATATATATAATAATATGTCTCAGGGACTGCTGACAATGACCTGCAGCTGGATGATAGGCTCAAAGATCCAGAAAGTTCTTTCTTCCAGGACTCTTAGGAAGATACTCATAACCGCCATGTTAGAATATCAGTGTCCCAAATTTTAAGCCCAAGGTAAGAGGGTTGCAATAGCAAAATTAAATTTCCAGATATGGAGACCATTATTTGTATTTTTACTACGTTATTTTTATAATGTAAACCAAAAGACTGTGTAAGTGCCAGAGAGAAATATGACTGAAAAAATTCCTGAGAAATATGGATTATGCATAGTACTCTATAGTTTACATTCACATTGTTTGAATATTTTATTACTTTGAGTTGATATCACCTTCTCAGGTAATTTATTTGCCTCTCTGGATTTTAAAAATGAGAGGCGTAAGTATATTTTTTTTAAAAAGTCTGCATTTTACTACCAACCACAAATTCGAAGAGACACCATTCTTGTTGCCTAGTTGCTCAATGCCTTAAAACCAATTTATTCACCTATCATGCTCTTTAATAATTCAGTGCAAATAAATCAAAGGTTACTGTTTCCTTTATCCTTTGATATTCTTCTACCTATTCTACCTTTCTATTGGCCCACTGATTCAGTGAATTACAATCATCCCTTGAGATCCACATAGAATTTGTTCCAGGACCATCCCTCCTACCCCCCACCAATACCAAAGTCCAAGGATGCTCAAATCCCTTATATAAAATGGCATAGTATTTGCACATAACTCACACACGTCTTCTGATATACTTGAAATCATCTCTAGATTACTTATGATGCCTAATACAATACAAATGCTATGTAAATAGTTGTAAATGCAATTAAAATGTTATATAAATAGTTGCCAGCATACAGCAAATTCAAGTAAGTCTTGCTTTTTGGAACTTTCTGGAATTATTTTTCCATGTATTTTTGATCCAAGTTTGGTTGAATCCAAGAATGCAGAATCCATGGATATGAAGGGCCAACTGTATTGTATGTGAAATGGATTCTGATCCAATATGTTTAAGACTATCTTCCCTTGCTAACTTTATTTCTTATTATGTAATTATGACTAATTCATTACTATATTCTAATATATTTATAATTTTACTAGAACTATGAACCACATATACGCACACCAATCTTAACCTTCGCTAGAAAACATCCAAATCTACAGGAAATCCTAAGGTAACAAAATGCTACCATTTATAACTTTCAATCCTTTCTGCATTTACATATTGCTGTATTGACTCATAAGAAGTACACATGTATCAAAAGAAGTTGAAATCCAAAAAAAGGTAAAACAATACACAAAATGATGAGGTAGTAGTGATTAAAGGTATATAGTATTCTAAGATTTTATATTGTTAGAAAGGAAGGTACAGGTATTCTTTAATGTTAGGCACTGTTTTGGCACGAAAAGTCTTTTTTTTTAAATTTAAATATAATACTGAAAAATAGAATATAAAACATACAAAATAGAACAAAAAATGTCAACAAACATAAGGCAGGAAAAAAGAATGAAAAAGCAAAATACCTCCCCACAAAAAAAAAAACAAAAACTAGTAATTATGAAACATATAAGATAAAAAAGAAGAAATTAAAATGGATCAGTATCCACAATGAATATACATTAAATAAACTCATAAGTTTAGATGAAACGGAAACTCTTAGAATGCATTAAAAATGACAGTGTATACTGTTTACAAAAATAACTAAAACATAACAGAGAAAGTATAAAAGTAATGAAAAAGAAGAAATTAAGCAAATAGAAAGGAAAACTGGTGTAATTATATCAGAGAAAATACATTTTGTGACAAAAAGAAATATTAGAGGTAAAATGAGTAATTAATTACACAGTGATAAAAAAAGAACAGTTCACTAGGAAGACATAATAATATTTCTCCTATATCTTCCCAGGAAAACCATTGAGTGAATTACAAGAAGAAATGAACAAAAACAAACATTTAATTTGGCAGTTTTAACCTAGATTTCTTAATATCTGACAGACAAAGCAAACAAAAAAGCTAGGATACAGAGGATGTGGAAAAGACAAATAATGATATCTAATGGACAAGTACAAGACTCTAGCGAGAACAATTAGTGAATTAACATTATTTCAAACGCACACAGAAGATCTACAAATATTGATCACACAAAAAAGCTTAACAAAGACAAAAGGAATGATATACAAACCACATTGCAACAAAATAACAAATATTTAACCCCTCCATATCATGGTTTGAAACTTTATAAATATACTTTTAAATAACTCATGGGTCAAAGAAGATACCACAAAAGTAGCTAGTATATATATAGATCTGAAATGGTAATAAGAACACTACATGTTTTCTGGGATACACCTACAGCAGTACTTAGAGGAATATTCATAATCTTAAAGGCATATATTGGAAAAGAAGAAAGATTAAAAAAGAACAAGGTAGAAGTCTAACTTAAGACATTAGAAATTTTTTTTAAAATTTGAAATCATTAAAAGGAAATTCTATTTGAATAAAAATTAATGAAATATACAGATTAGTTAGAATAAATCAGGCAAAAGTTGATTGTGTGAAAAGAAACTGAGAAAACAGAAACTCCAAAACTGAAGAGGACTGTTTTGCTCAGGTATGCATCTTGAGCAGGAGACAGCCATCCACCAGTGTGGGAGGATAAAATAGTAGAGAACAACTAGCATTATACTCTTGCTTCCTTCCTGCCATTGCCTTGAGCCAAATAATGCCTGTTCTAAGAGCTGCAGTGACTCAGAGCTCTTCTTCAGTATCTAAGAAGTACATCAGTGTGGTACAGAGCCACGTGTATGTGGAGGGATAAAAAATAGGAGTACTAAAGAGCCTTAGGAAGTCTTTTCTCCACAACTTTTGCTCCAAATCCCTGGACATATAATTACAGTCTAAGGTTCTTAGCTTTTGTGTGCCATGAGCCCCTTTGACAGTCTGTTGAAACCTATAAACTTCATCTCAAAATATCCATAAATACAGCATTACAAAGAAATTAAAATTCAACCACCAAAATATTTTTTTAAATTTATGACATAGCACTGTGTGCGCTTTTTCTTAAAAAATAAAGCATTAACTATGATAGCTACAAGACTAGTTCTTATTGTAATTTCAAAATAATAATAAGCAGAAATAATACTTGATATATCTCTAACTATAAGGGGCATGAAAACATCTGTGATATGTACTGTGATAACGTCTACACTGCTGTACGTTTATTTCTTGTTGTTATTGTTGTTACCCAGTAACTTGAATATTGTTTAATGTGTTGTAAGACATTGTAGAGTTTATCTCAAGCTGTTAAAAATGGTAATGTACAAATGTAAATAGACACATCTATAATATGGGTAAGTTTTGTTTCACCTATAATAGATGTTTATAAAAACAAGTGATGGGGCAATTGGTCTTTTTGCTTCTTTTTTTTTTCATTCCTTTTTTTTGCTTGCACAGGTTGCACTATTGAAAAACTAAGATTGTATAAACCTGGTCAAAAGCTTCAATATACCACAATCTTATAGGTGTCAAATAAAAAGTTATCATACTAACCAAAAAAGAAAAAGAAAATACTAAAATTCAGTTAGATAATAGTAACTGTCTTTCAAAGAGCCTTAAATAAAAATGTGATTTTGTTTTATATATTCATGGGCCCCCTGATCCGATGTTTTCCCCTAATGCTGCTTCTCCTGAGGGTCAAAGAGGGAGGCCTTGACCTGAGGATTTGTTCTGTGGCACAAGATAGACTTTTTATGATTTTGCACTGTTTGGGCATCACTCCACTCCCTATGGTTCACCCACCCCCCTCACTCCCTGGCTCACTGGGGCTAACAGGGGCTATCATCTAAGCCTTCCCCATAAGGATCATCTGACAGAGTAGGCAACACTCCCAAGGGAAAAGAAATGGGGGAAATGGGAAGGGGGAGAAGAAAAGAGTGACCTCCCTGACCACTCTACCTATAATAGCTCCAAGAGAAACATTAAAAATCAATAGAGCTCATCCAAAGTACCAAGGGATTTACAAATTTTTTAATTGAAATTCCTATGTGATATTTTGAGGAAATAGAAAAATGTTCCTATAATTCACGTAGAAAGGAAAACCTATATCCAGGAAATTTTTGATAGTGTATTGGAGGTATGGAGATGGAGGGGATAGTGGTTAGGAATATAAATGATTACCAAAACCAAAAGACAAAGGTAGATCCATACTGGGAAAAATAATCAATTATATTAAAACATTTGTATTGCATAATAAATTAGTAATTTCAAAAGTACTTTAGTAAGAAATGTGAGCTCCTCCTCACACCTTATGTAAAAGAGAAATTGAGGAATATTAAAGTTTAATTGTAGAAAATGAAAATATAAAAACACTAGAAATATACATAGATTAGCATAACATAAGAGTGAAGAAGATGTTTCCATGTGCCATCAGAATTGAAAATAACACATAAAGGGCCACTTTATTTGATTACATACAAGGGAAATATCAAATACTACTACAAACAAAATTGGAAGACCAATGACAATTTAGGGAGAGTGGAGAGGGTCTGGAAAACAAAGTCTCTATGTGTAAGTTAATAAGAAAGAGATAAATAATAAAAGATATCAGCAATTCATAAAAGACATAAAAATGACTAACAAAAGTGTTTCATCTTATTAATATCATAGAAATGAAAATTAAAGTACAAATGAAATGTAATTTTGTCACTTATCAAAGTGCCAAAGATTTTTTTAAGTGAAAATATTCATGCTAATTAGGGTGTGATGAGATGGGTATTTTCACACTCTGCTGGTGAGAATGTAAACTGGCATAATAATATTCCTGGAGAGCAAGTTGGGAGTGTCTTTCAAGGAGCCTTAAAAACCACGTATTTTAACTAAGCAATTCAACATCTAAGTAAGTACCTTTACAAATTTTTCAAAATGCATAACAATGATCATCACATTATTTAAGTAAATAAAATACTGGATCCACAAAGTATCCAACAATAGAAGACATTTAATATATCACGATACACCCATATGAAAATGTCATATCCAAAAACATACTTAATTTAAAGAATATGTATAAATTTAGGAAAATATATGGTCCCCATCAAATGTTGAATGAAAAAGGCAAAATACAGAAATTTATTTAAAATTTGATCCAAATTTTATAAAACAAAAAAATTAATATCTTACTAAGAAGGCCAGAATAGACCAAATTGGTTAACAGTTAATAGCTCTGCCTGATAGTTTATGTGTAATATTTAGTTTTTATTGTTTTTTCCATGATGATTCATATTACTTTATAGTCAGAAAAATAATGTTATTTTAAAATAGTAGGTAGTTACTACAAATATTTCTGTAGTTGTTATGAATCATTACTGGAAAATAATAACTCTGGAAAAAAATTAAATTCTGTACATAAAACCTCTCTAAAATAGCAAATATTTAAAGCATAATCACTGTATCATTGGGAACATGGACTCCGGACCCAGACTGCCTTGGTTTGAACACCAGCGTTTTCTGTCTTAATTTCCTCATCTAACAATTCAGAATACTACCACTAGACTAATAATAATAACATGAATATCTACCTCCAGGCATGTTTGTGAAGATTTCAATGAGTTAATATATGTGAAGTATTTATAACAGTGCCTGCCACAAAAAGTACAGTATAAGGGTTTGTGTACATACACACACACGCACGTGTGCACATGGGCGCATGTGCATGCGCGCACACACACACACACACACACACGCTCATTGTGCTCATGAAACACTAATTACCTGATATGCAATTGATCTTATTTTACTTCTCTTGTGATGAACAAATGAACTAAACAGTTTGGAGTTTTGCTGTAGTCTAGGTAGTTTCAAAGATTCTGTAGTTACTAAATTCAAGTAACATTTGAATGAGCTTAGAGAAACAGCTTAGAGACCAAGATAAGTGATTGACTAAGCTGAATAATTAAAAAGCAAGAATTATCACCTAACCAAATTATCCAGAGATTTCCTATTGACAAATTAGAAAATTTACTACCAATTTAATCAGACTAAATCCTGTTGATGTCCTTGATTGGGTAATTATGTAATGAGATATGGAAAGTAACTGCTATAAATCTTAGTATCTGTCCAGACCCCGTGAGTAACATCTTGGACCTATTCTTCTTATATTCTCCATCGGTTTATTCAAATCTGAGTGCACACGTGCAGAGCATCACCAATATAACAGGTTCAGTTTTTAAATATGTCAAGAGAAAGAAAAGTGAACTTTGGTTTCTTTTTTACATTTTCTGTTCAGTGAAAGTTAAATATTCATTTCAAGTGGAAACCCATTATTCATTTCTTTTCCAAGAAGCAAGTCATGCATTGTCTCCTATCACTTTAATGTCATTCATCTGATTTTGAGTCTACAAATCCATAATGTAATATCCAGTTTGTGGCCAGCCCTGAGATCCACATGCTTTGCACATTTCATTTGTAAAAAATGAAAAAAAGAAAATAATAGAGGGTCAGAGGAGTTGCCTAAACTCACACAAACAACATGTGACAGCACTAGAATATACTCCAATCCCTCTGAACCAAATCTAGTAACTTTTCAACTGTCTTATATAAGAAACATCCTACAACTTGTCCATCGCTTTACATATTCAGGTCAGATTCCTTTCTAGGTCTCTTCAATGACAGTTGCAAACCTCCATCACTGTCTGCAAATCTCCTACTTGACGCCAATACTTCTCACTTTTATAACATCTTTCTACTTTACACGCACACACACACACAAAAGATAAAAATGATTGTGTGTTTACTCCCTCAATCTTAAGCCCTTTCTCAAATCATATCAAATTTTCTTCTCTGTTGAATACTGCTGGTTTTTCTTCCCTGTCCCACACAATTTTGATGGTTCCTCCCACATCCCATTCCCATCTCCCGTGGTCTTGGCTAGGCTGTCAACAATGTTCCCCACCCCCACCTTTGTCTGTAATCTGGGGCAGGCACATGGCCAGGAAAAGTCAAGCAGAGAACTCCTCTGGATTGATATATCAACACTGAGAGTAGAAGAATCTTTTCCCCAGAGGCTGCTAAAATGGGAGGAGTGGAATCTGGACCTCTCAGAGACCACCAAACTAATGACACAAAGAAAGCCTGTGTACAGAATTAAACCATAAAGGACCATGATTGTCACAGCTGCAATGACTTTGATCCTTTGGATCTAGCTTTATGGAAGCCAGTTCCAGCCCTGAGTTACACAAAAAACGACAACCAATAAATTCCCTTTTTTGTTTGTGATATTTTGGTTTGGTATTTTAAAATATGTATCAGTTCGATTTCCTCCCTCTTCCCCTCCCTCTCTGCCTCCCTCCTTTATTTTCTTACTTCCTTCATCCTCACTCTTACCCAAGGATTCCTTCCATCATTTCAGGAACTTTGCTTCACCAACTCATTCCATCACAGCCTTCATTTTCTATGTCTTCAGATCATGGCTTTCTATTAAGTATTTTTTCCATTGCATGTAAAGTCTTTTTTCATATAACAAACAAACACAGACAGCTTCCTTGGCATATCCTGCTTTATTTACCTCCTTCTCATTCTACTTTCTTTCACAATTAAGCTTCTTGAAAGAAAAGTCTATACTTGTTTCATCCACTTCCTCAACAGGTTTTAACCCTATTTACTCCGTTGAAATGCAATATGCAACAGTTAAAATTGATATAACTGTTTTCCAAATCCAAGTTTCATTTTTCTGTCCTTGTTTTACTTGGCCTATCTCCAACACATGATGTTGTTGATTACTAACTCCTTGAAACTTACTCTTCCTTTGGCTTCCATGCTTCCATTCTCTTTGCTTTTCCTCTCTCATTATTCAATCTCAGGTCCCTATAGAGGCTCCATTTCCATGACTATCCCTTAAAATTTATTATTTTTTAGAGTTTAATTCTTGGCTTCATCTCACTTTCCATGGCTTCACCTACCACCCATATGTAAATGGCAGCCATGTCCACATTTCTAGTCCAGATCTCCCTTCTGAATTCTGAGCAATATATACAACTGGCTGCCAATGCTCATTCCATTTAGATATTACAGATACCTCAACCTCAACATATCAAAATATGAACTTGTCTCTCCCCTGTTCTTCCTCCTCCCTTCCTTATGTTGGTCAATGTCACCACCAACCATTCAATTGCTCCCACAATGACCCTGGTTCAAGTTAACACCTTAGATTCCTCCCTCTTTCTCCAACTCATAAGCAATCCATAATCAATACTTATGGATGCTACCTTTTACATGCAGATAAACAAATTTTCTACCTCTTCTAGCATACTGAAATATTCTATTACTGGTCTCTGTATCTCTGGTACAACCCCATCTACTCACACTCCATAGAGATGTCAGAATGGCCCTTCAAAATACAACTTTAATGTTTCACTCCACTTTAATGATGAATAAGGCACAGATTCTTTATGTTAGCACAGAAGGACCTTTCATCTTCAGGTCCTTCTTATTTCTGCATTCCATCTTAACCACCTATGACATCTACTTATTATACAGTTCCCTAAATGCTCCATATTGTCTTATGCCTCTAGGGCTCTGCCCATCCTGTTTATTCTTCCTGGAACACCTACTCCATTGTGAAGCAGGCTCACATACACCAAAAAAAACACCAATTTTTACAGCAATCTTCAAAGACTTGATAAATAGATTTAAATTATGTATGCGGTTATCTTGCCTAATGGTTTAACTCCTAAAAGCTACAATATTAAGATTATCCAAATCTTTCTTCCACATACAGGTTAAGAGAAGAAAAATCATTTTTATATAGCTTACTATAAAATTTTGACTTTTTGCTAATACCTGTCTGGAAACCTATCTTCAACTTACAGCATTACTACTGTCTCTAGAGGATGAAGTCCCTGCTCAGGCTATGCTCTGCTGGTCAAAGGGAGACATCAGCTTGCTTCTGAGTTGAATTATGTGTTCCTGCCAATGGGGTTTTTGTTCTCTTCTTGGCCTTCTCCTTAGGTAATTCTCCAGCTTATCTCACTCTACTCTCAAGTAATCAATATTTATGAGACACTGGAGGCAGAGAACTACAGTCATAAAATATCATAACACCATGCCGACTTCTCTAATTTCTCAGAGTAGAAAAGGACTCCCTTCCTTCCTTTCACCCCATTAGCTGTACTGGATGCCAATTCTTTTAAAGCACAATGCTTCTTTAGTTAATAAATGAATCCAATTAACTGATTTCCAACAACATTTAGCAGATGGACTCTTTTAGAAACTGTTCCAGATGCAAAGATTAAAGTATTTACATCACCTTCAAATTTTATAAATCTTGCTAAGAGTAATGTGTTTAGTCAGAAAAGATGAAACATACACTTGAAGAATGATTAGTAATAATTATTCACTAAGCAAATCAATCATTCATTCACTGATGCATGCTACAAATATTTATTAGATCGCCACTACATATCGATCACCATGTAAGGATTTGGGAATTCAATGGTGGACAAGATATAGTGCTTGCTCCCCAAAAGATTGTATTAATATTTAGCCAGACTTGTAAGCAAAAAATAGCATATCATATGAGATGTTTTGCTTTTGATCAGCTGATTGCAATTCATATATTTTGTTGGAAATTTGGAAAAAAAATAATAACTCTACATATTTAAAGGTCAGGTAAGAGAGCTGAGTAATCAAACACTAAGCAATAAATACACATGTATGGAGGGATGCATGCAAGCATGTATATATACAAATGCATACACACAGAGATTACAGTTATTTCATAAGGCTTTTTCTTAATTAATCAGAAAACAACAGAATGATTTGTTTAAGAAAAAGTTTAAACCATTATAAACATGTAACTTTTTACATATAGAAATAGCATTAACTACACTAACAAGTTATCGCAGTAACATTACTTTTGCAACTATATTCTATTTTTCACAAATATTAGTAATTATAGAGGTGTGACTTGAAAGTCTTAAGTTAATTACTAAAAGATAAAGTATCATTATTATTTGTTCATTTTTGGAAAACTTACTAGGGTGTAACTTTATTTCAGTAAATTTCATTCTGGGAGACCTTCAAGATGGCAGAGGAGTAAGACGTGGAGATCACCATCCTCCCCACAAATACATCAGAAATACATCTACATGTGGAACAACTCCTACAGAACACCTGCTGAACGCTGGAAGAAGACCTCAGACCTCTCAAAAGGCAAGAAACTCCCCACGTACCTGGGTAGGGCAAAAGAAAAAAGAAAAAACAGAGACAAAAGAATAGGGATGGGACCTGCACCAGTGGGAGGGAGCTGTGCAGGAAAGGTTCCCACACACTAGGAAGCTCCTTCGCAGGCGGAGACTGCAGGTGGCGGAGGGGGGAAGCTTCTGAGCCGCGGAGGAGAGCGCAGCAACAGGGGTGCAGAAGGCAAGGCGGAGAGGATCGGTGCCGACCGATCGGAGAGGATCGGTTGGCACCGAGAGAATCGGTGCCAAGCGGCACTCACCAGCCCGAGAGGCTTGTCTGCTCACCCACCGGGGCAGGCGGGGGTTGGGAGCTGAGGCTCCAGCTTTGGAGGTCAGATCCCAGGGAGAGGACTGGGGTTGGCTGCGTCAACACAACCTGAAGGGGTTAGTGCACCACGGCTAGCTGGGAGGGAGTCAAGGAAAAAGTCTGGAGCTGCTGAAGAGACAAGAGACTTTTTCTTCCGTCTTTGTTTCCTGGTGCACGAGGAGAGGGGATTAAGAGCGCTGCTTAAAGGAGCTCCAGAGACGGGCGCAAGCCGCGGCTATCAGCGCGGACCCCAGAGACGGGCATGAGAAGCTAAGGCTGCTGCTGCCGCCACCAAGAAGCCTATGTGCAAGCACAGATCACTTATCCACACCTCCCCTCCCGGGAGCCTGCGCAGCCCGCCACTGCCAGGGTCCCGTGATCCAGGGACAACTTCCCCTGGAGAACACACGGTGCACTTCAGGCTGTTGCAACATCACGCCAGCCTCTGCCGCCGCAGGCTCGCCCCGCATCCGAATCCCTCCCTCCCCCCGGCCTGAATGAGCCACAGCCCCTGAATCAGCTGCTCCTTTAACCCGGTCCTGTCTGAGCGAAGAACAGACGCCCTCAGGCGACCTACACGCAGGGGCGGGGCCAAACCCAAAGCTGAACCCCGGGAGCTGTGCGAAGAAAGAAGAGAAAGGGAAATTTCTCCCAGCAGCCTCAGGAGCAGCGAATTAAATCTCCACAATCAATGTGATGTACCTTGCATCTGTGGAATACCTGAAAAGACAACAAATCATCCCAAAATTGAGACAGTGGACTTTGGGAGCAACTGTGGACTTGGGGTTTGCTGTATGCAACTGGCTGGTTTCTGGTTTTATGTTTATCTTAGTTTAGTATTTAGGGTTTATTATCATTGGTAGATGTGCTTATTGATTTGGCTGCTCTCTTTTTTTTATATATATAGATTTTTTTTTCCTTTTTCTCTTTTTGTGAGTGTGTATGTGTATGCTTCTTTGGGTGATTTTGTCTGTATAGCTTTGCTTTTAACATTTGTCCTGGAGTTCAGCCTGTCCATTATTTTTTTTTGTTTTTGTTTTTTAATACTTTTTAGAGCTTGTTATCCTTGGTGGATTTCTGTTTTGGTTTGGTTGCTTTCTTCTTTCTTTCTTTCTTCTTTTTTTTTTTAAATCACATTTTTCTATATTTAATATATTTTATTTTAATAACTTTATTTCTTTTTCTTTTCTTTCTTTCATTCTCTCTTTTTTCCTCCCTTTTTTTCTGAGCCATGTGGCTGACAGGGTCTTGGTGCTCCAGTTGGGTGTCAGGCCTGTGCCTCTGACGTGGGAGAGCCAAGTTCAGGACATTGGTCCACCAGAGACCTCCCCGCTCCACATAATATCAAATGGTGAAAGCTCACCCAGATATCTCCATCTCAACGGTAAGACCCAGATCCACTCAACAACCAGCAAGCTACAGTGCTGGACACCCTATGCCAAACAACTAGCAAGACAGAAATATAACCCCACCCATTAGCAGAGAGTCTGCCTAAAATCATAATAAGGTCACAGACACCCCAAAACTCACCACTGGACGCGGTCCTGCCCACCAGAAAGGCAAAATCCAGCCTCATCCACCAGGACACAGGCACCAGTCCCCTCCACCAGGAAGCCTACACAACCCATTGAACAAACTTTAGCCACTAGGGGCACACACGAAAAACAACGGGAACTACGAACCTGCAGCCTGCGAAAAGGAGATGCCAAACACAGTATGTTAAGCAAAATGAGAAGACAGAAAAACACACAGCAGATGAAGGAGCAAGGTAAAAACCCACCAGACCAAACACATGAAGAGGAAATAGGCAGTCTACCTGAAAAAGAATTCAGACTAATGCTAGCAAAGATGATCCAAAATCTTGCAAACAGAATGGAGAAAATACAAGAAAGGTCTAACAAGAAACTAGAAGAACTAAAGAGCAAATGAACAATGATAAACAACATAATAAATACAATTAAAAATTCTCTAGAAGGAATCAATAGCAGAATAACTGAGGCAGAAGAACGGATCAGTGACCTGGAAGATAAAATAGTGGAAATAACTACCACAGAGCAGATTAAAGAAAAAACAATGAAAAGAATTGGGGACAATCTCAGAGACCTCTAAGACAACATTAAATGCACCAACATTCAAATTATAGTGGTTCCAGAAGAAGAACAGAAAAAGAAAGAGACTGACAAAACATTTAAAGAGATTACAGTTGGAAACTTCCCTAACATGGGAAAGGAAATAGTCAATCAAGTCCAGGAAGCACAGAAAGTCCCATACAGGATAAATCCAAGGAATACACGCCAAGACACATATTAATCAAACTATCAAAAATTAAATACAAAGAAAAAATATTAAAAGCAGCAAGGGAAAAGCAACAAATAACATACAAGGGAATCCCCACAAGATTGACAGCTGATCTTTCGGCAGAAACTTTGCAAGCCAGAAGGGAGTGGCAGGACATGTTTAAAGTGATGAAAGGGAAAAACCTACAACCAAGATTACTCTACCCAGCAAGGATCTCATTCAGATTCAATGGAGAAATTAAAACCTTTCCAGACAAGCAAAAGTTAAGAGAATTCAGCACCACCAAACCAGATTTACAAAAAATGGTAAAGAAACTTCTCTAGGCAGGAAACACAAGAGAAGGAAAACACCTACAAAAACAAACACAAAACAGTTAAGAAAATGGTCATAGGAACATACATATTGATAATTACCTTAAATGTAAATGGATTAAATGCTTCAGCCTAAAGACACAGACTGGCTGAATGGACACAAAAAGAAGACAGGTATATATGCTGTCTACAAGAGATCCACTTCAGACCTAGAAACACACACAGACTGAAAGTAAGGGGATGGAAAAAGATAATCCATGCACATGGAAATCAAAAGAAAGCTGGAGTAGCAATACTCATATCAGACAAAATAGACTTTAAAATAAAGACAAGAGACAAAAAAGGACACTACATAATGATCAAAAGGATCAATCCAAGAAGAAGATATAACAATTATAAATATTTATGCCCGCAACATAGGAGCACCTCAACACATAAGGCAAATGCTAACAGACATAAAAGAGGAAATCAACAGTAACACAATCATACTAGGGGACTTTAACACCCCACTTTCACCAATGAACAGATCATCCAAAATGAAAATAAATAAGGAATCAAAACCTTTAAATGACACATTTAAGAAGATGGACTTAATTGATATTTATAGGACATTCCATCCAAAAACAACAGAATTCACTTTCTTCTCAAGCACTCATGGAACATTCTCCAGGATAGATCATATCTTGGGTCACAAATCAAGTCTTGGTAAATTTAAGAATATTGAAATTATATCAGGTATCTTCTCCAACCACAACACTATGAGACTAGATATCAATTACAGGAAAATATCTGTAAAAAATACAAACACATGGAGGCTAAACAATACACTACTGAATAACCAAGAGATAACTGAAGAAATCAAAGAGGAAATCAAAAAATACCTAGAAAAATATGAAAAGGAAAACACAATGACCCAAACCTATGGGATGCAGCAAAAGCAGTTCTAAGGGGGAAGTTTATAACAATACAATCCTACCTCAAGAAACAAGAAACATCTCAAATAAACAACCTAAACTTACACCTAAAGCAATTAGAGAAAGAAGAACAAAAAAACTCCAAAATTAGCAGAAGGAAACAAATCATAAAGATCAGATCAGAAAAAAATGAAAAAGGAATGAAGGAAACAATAGCAAAGATCAATAAAACTAGAAGCTGGTTCTTTGAGAAGATAAACAAAATTGATAAGCCACACTCATCAAGACAAAAAGGGAGAAGACTCAAATCAATAGAATTCGAAATGAAAAAGGAGAAGTTATAACTGACACTGGAGAAATACAAGGGGATCATGAGAGACTACTACAAGCAACTATATGCCAATAAAATGAACAACCTGGAAGAAATGGACAAATTCTTAGAAAAGCACAACCTTCCGAGACAGAACCAGGAAGAAATAGAAAATATAAACAGACCAATCACAAGCACTGAAATTGAGACTGTGATTAAAAATCTTCCAACAAACAAAAGCTCAGGACCAGATAGCTTCACAGGCAAATTCTATCAAACATTTAGAGAAGAGCTAACACCTTTCCTTCTCAAACTCTTCCAAAATATAGCAGAGGGAGGAACACTCCCTAACTCATTCTACGAGGCCACCATCACCCTGATATCAAAACCAGACAAAGATGTCACAAAGAAAGAAAACTACAGGCCATTCCTCAACATAATAAAGGCCATATATAACAAACCCACAGCCAACATCGTCCTCAATGGTGAAAAACTGAAAGCATTTCCATTAAGATCAGGAACAAGACAAGGTTGCCCACTCTCACCACTCTTATTCAACATAGTTTTGGAAGTTTTAGCCACAGCAATCAGAGAAGAAAAGGAAATAAAAGGAATCCAAATCGGAAAAGAAGAAGTAAAGCTGTCACTGTTTGCAGATGACATGATACTATACATACAGAATCCTAAAGATGCTACCAGAAAACTACTAGAGCTAATCAATGAATTTGGTAAAGTAGCAGGATACAAAATTAATGCACAGAAATCTCTGGCATTCCTATACACTAATAATGAAAAATCTGAAAGTGAAATCAAGAAAACACTCCCATTTACCATTGCAACAAAAAGAATAAAATACCTAGGAATAAACCTACCTAAGGAGACAAAAGACCTGTATGCAGAAAATTATAAGACACTGATGAAAGAAATTAAAAATGATACAAATAGATGGAGAGATATACCATGTTCTTGGATTGGAAGAATCAACATTGTGAAAATGACTCTACTACCCAAAGCAATCTACAGATTCAATGCAATCCCTATGAAACTACCACTGGCATTTTTCACAGAACTAGAACAAAAAATCTCACAATTTGTATGGAAACACAAAAGACCCCGAATAGCCAAAGCAATCTTGAGAACGAAAAATGGAGCTGGAGGAATCAGGCTTCCTGACTTCAGACTATACTACAAAGCTACAGTAATCAAGACAGTATGGTACTGGCACAAAAACAGAAATATAGATCAATGGAACAGGATAGAAAGCCCAGAGATAAACCCACGCACATATGGTCACCTTATCTTTGACAAAGGAGGCAGAAATGTACAGTGGAGAAAGGACAGCCTCTTCAATAAGTGGTGCTGGGAAAACTGGACAGCTACATATAAAAGTATGAGATTAGATCACTCCCTAACACCATACACAAAAATAAGCTCAAAATGGATTAAAGACCTAAATGTAAGGCCAGAAACTATCAAACTCTTAGAGGAAAACATAGGCAGAACACTCTATGACATAAATCACAGCAAGATCCTTTTTGACCCACCTCCTAGAGAAATGGAAATAAAAACAAAAGTAAACAAATGGGACCTAATGAAACTTAAAAGCTTTTGCGCAGCAAAGGAAACCATAAAGAAGACCAAAAGACAACCCTCAGAATGGGAGAAAATATTTGCAAATGAAGCAACTAACAAAGGATTAATCTCCAAAATTTATAAGCAGCTCATGCAGCTTAATAACAAAAGAACAAACAACCCAATCCAAAAATGGGCAGAAGACCTAAATAGACATTTCTCCAAAGAAGATATACAGAGTGCCAACAAACACATGAAAGAATGCTCAACATCACTAATCATTAGAGAAATGCAAATCAAAACTACAATGAGATATCATCTCACACTAGTCAGAATGGCCATCATCAAAAAATCTAGAAACAATAAATGCTGGAGAGGGTGTGGAGAAAAGGGAACCCTCTTACACTGTTGGTGGGAATGTAAATTGATACAGCCACTGTGGAGAACAGTATGGAGGTTCCTTAAAAAGCTACAAATAGAACTACCATATGACCCAGCAATCCCACTACTGGGCATATACCCTGAGAAAACCATAATTCAAAAAGAGTCATGTACCAAAATGTTCATTGCAGCTCTATTTACAATAGCCCAGAGATGGAAACAACCTAAGTGTCCATCATCGGATGAATGGATAAAGAAGATGTGGCATATATATACAATGGAATATTACTCAGCCATAAAAAGAGACGAAATTGAGCTATTTGTAATGAGGTGGATAGACCTAGAGTCTGTCATACAGAGTGAAGTAAGTCAGAAAGAGAGAGACAAATACCGTATGCTAACACATATATATGGAATTTAAGAAAAAAAAATGTCATGAAAAACCTAGGGGTGAAACAGGAATAAAGACACAGACTTACTAGAGAATGGACTTGAGGCTATGGGGAGGGGGAAGGGTAAACGGTGACAAAGCAATAAAGAGGCATGGACATGTATACACTACCAAACGTAAGGTAGATAGCTAGTGGGAAGCAGCCGCATAGCACAGGGAGATCAGCTCGGTGCTTTGTGACCGCCTGGAGGGGTGGGATAGGGAGGGTGGGAGGGAGGGTGACGCAAGCAGGAAGAGATATGGGAACATATGTATATATACAACTGATTCATTTTGTTGTGAAGCTGAAACTAACATACCATTGTAAAGCAATTATGCTCCAATAAAGATGTTTAAAAAAAAAAAAAAAGAAAACTACAGGCCAATATCACTGAAGAACATAGATGCAAAACTCCTCAACAAAATACTAGCAAACAGAATCCAACAACACATTAAAAGGATCATACACCATGATCAAATGGGGTTTCTCCAAGAAGACAAGGATTCTTCAATATACACAAATCAATCAATATGATACACCATATTAACAAATTGAAGGAGAAAAACCATATGATCAGCTCAATAGGTTCAGAAAAAGCTTTCAACAAAATTCAACACCGATTTATGATAAAAACCCTCCAGAAAGTAGGCATAGAGGGAACTTATCTCAACGTAATAAAGGCCACGTAGGAGAAACCCACAGCCAACATCATTCTCAATGGTGAAAAACTGAAACCATTTCCTCTAAGATCAGGAACAAGACAAGGTTGTCCACTCTCACCACTATTATACACCACAGTTTTGGAAGTTTTAGCCACAGCAATCAGAGAAGAAAAAGAAATAAAAGGAATACAAATCAGAAAAGAAGTAAAGTTGTTACTGTTTGAAGATGACATGATACTCTACATAGAGAATCCTAAAGATGCTACCTGAAAACTACTAGAGCTAATCAATGAATTTGGTAAAGTAGCAGGATACAGAATTAATGCACACAAATCTTTTGCATTCCTATACTCTAATGATGAAACATCTGAATGGGAAATTAAGGAAACACTCCCATTTACCACTGCAACAAAAAGAATAAAATACCTAGGAATCAACCTACCTAAGGAGACAAAAGACCTGTATGCAGAAAACTATAAGACACTGATGAAAGAAATTAAAGATTATACAAACAGATGGAGAGATATACCATGTTCTTGGATTGGAAGAATCAGCATTGTGAAAATTACTATACTACCCAAAACAATCTACAGATTCAGTGCAATCCCTATCAAACTAACAAGGGCATTTTTCACAGAACTAGAACAAAAAATTTCACAATTTGTATGGAAGCACAAAAGCCCCCGAATAGCCAAATAAATCCTGAGAAAGAAAAATGCAGCTGGAGGAATCAGGCTCCCTGACTTCAGACTATACTACAAAGCTACAGTAATCAAGACAGTATGGTACTGGCACAAAAACAGAAAGATAGATCAGTGGAACAGAATAGAAAGCCCAGAGATAAACCCACGCACATATGGTCACCTTATTTTTGATAAAGGAGGCAAGAACATACAATGGAGAAAAGACAGCCTCTTCAATAAGTGTTGGTGGGAAAACTGGACAGCTACATGTAAAATAATGAAATTAGAACATTCCCTAACACTGTACACAAAAATAAACTCCAAATGGATTAAAGACCTAAATGTAATGCCAGACACTATAAAACTCTTAGAGGAAAACACAGGCATAACACTCTATGACATACATCACAGAAAGATCCTTTTTGACTCACCTCCTAGAGAAATGAAAATAAAAACAAAAATAAACAAATGGGATTTAATGAAACCTAAAAGCTTTGGCACAGCAAAGGAAACCATAAACGAGATGAAAATACAACCCTCAGAATGGAAGAAAATATTTGCAAACGAAGCAACTGACAAAGGATTAATCTCCAAAATTTACAAGCAGCTCATGTAGCTCAACATCAAAAAAACAAACAGCCCAATCCAAAAATGGGCAGAAGACCTAAATAGACATTTCTCCAAAGAAGATATACAGATTGCCAACAAACACATGAAAGGATGCTCAACATCACTAATCACTAGAGGAATGAAAATCAAAGTACAATGAGGTATCACCTCACACCAGTCAGAATGGCCATCATCAAAAACTCTACAAACAATAAATGCTGGAGAGGGTGTGGAGAAAAGGAAACCCTCTTGCACTGTTGGTGGGAATGCACATTGATACAGCCACTATGGAGAACTGTATGGAAGTTCCTTAGGAAACCAAAAATAGAACTACCATACGACCCAGCAATCCCACTACTGGGCATATACCCTGAGAAAACCAGAATTCAAAGAGTTACGTACCACAATGTTCATTGCAGCTCTAGCTACAATAGCCAGGACATGGAAGCAACCTAAGTGTCCATCGACAGATGAATGGGTAAAGAAGATGTGGCACATATATACAATGGAATACTACTCAGCCATAAAAAGAAACGAAATTGAGTTGTTTGTAGTGAGGTGGATGGACCTAGAGACTGTCATACAAAGTGAAGTAAGTCAGAAAGAGAAAAACAAATATCGTATGCTAACACATATATATGGAATCTAAAAAAAGAAAAAAAAAATTGTTCTGAAGAAACTAGGGGCAGGACAGGAATAAAAATGCAGATGTCGAGAATGGACTTGAGGACATGAGGAGGGGGAAGGGTAAGCTGGGACAAAGTGAGAGAGTGGCATGTACTTCTATATATTACCAAATGTGAAATACGTAGCTAGTGGGAAGTAGCCGCATAGCACAGAGAGATCAGCTCCGTGCTTTGTGATCACCTAGAGGGGTGGGATAGGGAGGGTGGGAGGGAGGGAGATGCAAGAGGGAGGAGATATGGGGTTATATGTATATGTATAGCTGATTCACTTTGTTATAAAGCAGAAACTAGCACTCCATTGTAAAGCAATTATACTCCAATAAAGATCTTAAAAAAAAAAGAGAGAAAAAAAATTTCATTCTGCACTTGATGTGAAAACTTTTTAAGTTTACATATAATATCAAAATATCAGAGACCATATTAACTTGCTATGTATAACTTCTACCATTTCATTAGGACATATAATAAAAAATATGTATATTTTATGTTTAAAGTAAGCATGGAATATTGTGGCTATCAGTATATGTATGTGTGTGTGTGTGTGTGTGTGTGTGTATATATATATCAAACTACATCAGAATAACTTTTAAAATATTAGCAAAATGTTCTCATTTTTTTCTGTTCTTATAAATAACTTTGAACATTTCAGTTAAATGCTGCATATATATATGTGCAGATACTTTATATATACATATATGTATGTATCTAAATCCGTATCATCTATGTCTGTACCTATATGAACATATCTATATCTATAGATACATAGATAGTTTTAAGAAATTATTTGGAATTAATTTTTTAGGATGATGTAACATTCCACAGAATATACAGCATATTTCCCATGCAACAATCCCAGAACAGTTTGTTCAATCAGCTACTGATTCAGGTTTATTCTGTGTTCAAGTAAAAGAAAGATAATTCTTTTATCAAGTACTAAAGATCCTATCTCATACTAGCTGAGGGTGGTTTTAAGACTCCCAAAGATGACAAACCAAACCTGAGGGAAGATGATGAAGGGGGAGGAGGAGGAAAAGTGAGAGAGGAGGGGAAGAAAAACATATACACGGGACTATAAACTTCACTAGAGACCTGGCCTAGGTTAACCATATATTTTACTTCCTTTCCTTTGTTCTGGGTTTGAGGCTGACAGTGGCACTCTTTCTGCTGCTACTGGAAGAAATTTTATAAGGGAAAGGCAACCCTATGCCAAAGTACAGTAGAGACCAACATTCATAATTTTCAGAGGCAGGAGATCCGCCACCTCGTTAAAGGGAGCCCTGTGTTATCAGCCTGCGGGCATCCTGGCAGCTGTAGAGCACACAGCAGGCTTGTCCTCCTGACCATTAAGAAGATGCTGAGAAGCTGACTTAAGAATACTTCTTTGGGGACTGAAAAGGGAATGCACACATGAAAGTAGACTAGGAATTACTGCCCGATGGATAAAGAAAGTCATTATTTTATTATATAATACTCCTATTTAAAAACAGACCATTGGCAGTGGGAAAATCAGAGGGGAGGGGTGAGAGAGAGCGTTTTCTGGAAGAGACCATGTTGTGTCACTATCTGAGAGGAGCAGTACTCAAGGTTCAGATTCCTCAAGTGACAATTATTTCACTAAAGTTTCATGTTTATAATTTTTTTCTTTCTGGAATTCAAGGTCTATATTTGAAGGTCAAAGCAGAGAAAACTGAATTCATTCTAAACATCTTTTCTGCAAATCAGCATTTATAGAACTTCGAAGCTCATTTTCCACAGTGGGGAATTCATCTCTACTTTTAACCCGATGGCCAACATTCAAAATGAACAGTGAAAACAACGTCTTCCTTGAAGTTTTGTTTCATTCTTCTGGGAAGGCCTGGTACTCTTGCTGGGAAAATACAGATTCTCAATTTGCAGTAATTATCAATACAGCTTCTCAATATTTCTTTTACTTTGTATAGCTTAAATTCACATACTTAGAGACAGTATTTAAATATTTCATAGATCTTAATACTAGGAAGGATAATGGACCATTCATGGATTTCTACTGTGTGCTTATTGACTCTTTGGCTATCAAGGGTTTTGACTTCTCATTCCACGAAAAATTTCTCATGCTACACACTTGAAAGTAAGCTTTATATAGAACTGACAGATTTGTTTCCTCAATATAGCTGTCTTTTGTGAAATAAATACTAATCTCTGAGATACTGCGTTCTCGATGGAATTTACAATCCAACACTGTTCAATTATTCATGATGAGAGATCCATCAACCCAAAAGATTCTTGAGAAGATAGATAAAAACAAATTGCTATCTTATTTGGGTTAAAAACTCAGCGTTGAATAAAAGTACCTAACACAGTATAAATAACAGATTTTTTAAAGTTGATAATCGAAAAATACTAAGAACAGGACACTGCTGGCACAGTAATTAAATTCTCTGAGAACTTGTGTCCCTGTGACATTTTTTATGTGTTTACATTCCAGGTAGGACTATTTCTTTATTAGTAATAATAAAAGAGCAAAATATTAATTTTTAGTAAAAAATATTGAATAGAGGATAATTTGAAGAAGTCCAAGGGGGTTGGCAATATTAATAAATTCCTTCTATCCAAGGCACCATGCTACATACTGGCAGTTCCTCAAGGTTAACTCAAATACAATTTGCTAACTGAAGTTATTCTCTATTTGAAATATTTGATATAATTCCTAACTACAAATTTTATTCTTGAAATATTCTTTCTGGGTAAGGAACATAATTCCCTGTAGGGCTCACATATACATTTTCTATATAGGTCAAGATTTAAGGAGATAAAACAATGAAATCATTCATAAAGACATTACAAAAAGGATAAAATAATAGAGAAGATAGGGGAGATGGTTTTCTTTGTTGGAGAAAAGGGAAAAAAGAAAGAAGAAAGAAAGAGATAGTTTTAAAGTTTACGGTCAAATTTAAGAGATACCACCACTGGGCACACTAAGAAGCTAAGCATTTTCAAATTTATCTTACACTGTAATATAACCAGCATCCTGTCTCTGTGCTTAGTGACTGAGAATACAGTATTCTTTATTTTGGACATAATTATCTTAGTAGAAGGACTGCATGTTTCCCAAGTCCCTAAATTCTATGACATCTCCACAGTTCTCCTAAATATTTTACTTCTGGTGAGTTTCATATTAACCCCAAACACTTCTGCATGAATAATAAGATTTGAATTTCTGAAAGCTGGAATTCATTACCTTTTTTCTTGGGATGTCAATACTGCTAAAATTTGCAAACCTGCCTGCTTCAGCAAAGTTCAGGTTCATGATCTCTAAGCAATCATAAATCTATCTATTTGGATAGGAAATTGCTCTAGTACACAGGAATATCAAGTATCACAGACACAAGTTGAGAAACATTAAATGGGTTTGGTCTCAGCACCTAAGTTCCAAAAAGCAGCATCTAAAACAATGCTATTCCAAGCCCAATAGAAGAACAAAATCACATGCATTGAAATTCTGCCTTTAATAAATTTTAAACACATTCTCTAAAATCTTTTGCTATAGGTTGATGATGTCCCTCCAAAATTTATATGTTGAAGTCCTAACCCCCAATATCTCAGAATGTGACCTATAGCAAAAGAAATAGGGTCCTTTCAGATGTAATTAAGATGAAGTCATACTACAGTAGGTTGGGCTCCTAATCCAATATAACTTGCGTCCTTATAAACAAGGGAATTTTAAACACAGACACTCACACAGGGAGAATGCCAAGTGAACACAAAGGCAGAGATCGGGGTGATACATCTATAAACCAAGGAACACCAAAGATTGCCATCAAAACACCAGAAGCTCAATGAGAGGCATGGTTCTTCCTCACAGCCCTCAGAAGGAATCAACCCTGCTGACACCTTGATCTCAGACTTCAAAGGACTATGAAACAATAAATTTCTGTTGTTTAAGCCACCTAGTTTGTGGTACCTGGTTATGGCACCCCTAATACATCTATGATAAATTTTGACCTTAGTAACTGACTCAGAGATACTGTTGGCTTATTGTGAACTTTTATTCTAATGGATGTGTTTCTTTGTAGTCTATCTCCTTCATATTTCTGCCACCTGCACCGCATGGGAGTCATTTCCTAGAAACGGCCTTTATTTCCTCGAGAATGACATGCACCAACAGAAGTATCCCAAAGCGTAATGTCTTCCTTCAGTAAATTGCTGAAATGACAAGGGTTTCTACTGTATTTTTTTTCTGAAGATCAACATATTCTTTCACTTGATTTTTTCCTAGAAAAACATTAGAATTCTTATTTGCTCATTACAGATTACAAAAGCAGTTATGAACTAAAGACTCCTCAATGCAGTGTGTCACTTCAAGATGCCTCTTGTAATCTACTCTGCTCTGCATTACCTGTAGAATTAGCAGTATTTATTATCCAAGAGTAAACTCTACTGAAGGCTGGGCCAGAGGTATGAAGATGAATAAACACAGGTTTTAACTGTTAAGAAGTTCATAATCTTCCATGGGAGACTGATATATAAACAACTAATTAAAATACACTGAGTTGTGCTCTGCAAAAAACTGTAATTAACATGTTATTGACTGCTTACTATTTTCCATACTGCTTTAGGCACTTAGAATCCTTATGTCATTTAATCCTGTAAGAGCTTCAGGAGGTGGGTACTGCTATTATTATCACCTTGCAGGTGAGCGGCAGAAGAAAAGACAAGGGAATGTAGCAAAATGACATGCCTAAAAAGTGACAGAGTCAGGATTCAACCAAACAAATCTATGATTTTAGTGTCTCTGCTACAAACGCTATGTGTGTTAGGGGTGGGGGAAGAGGTCAGGGAAGCCATAACAAAAATATGCATTTAAGCTGAGCCACAGATGAATCTGACAAGGAGATAAAGAGATGTATATATCTGGAAGAAGAAATCTCCAGAAAAATAATGCAAGACACAGGTAATCAGAAGCAGTTCGGTATGGATGGAGCTGATGACAGATAAGGAAATAGTGGCAGCAGAAGAAGTGGCAGAGAAATTGAAGACAGAGTGTGAAGCACACTGAATGCCCTACAAAGCAGTTTGCAGATTACTCTGTAAGATAAAAGGAGTTTTCATTGGGTTTTGAGCATATGAGAGACACAGCCTTGTCTGTGCTTTAGATGCAGCCCTGGTGGCTTGTGGAAGAAGACAAGCCAGTTCTAAAGTCGAATCTGTCCAAACCACACGGGTCTCCAAGGGTCACCCCAAAATGGTTCAGAATATAATTATATCTATATACATAGGTATAATTATATATAAGAAAATATATCTATAATTAATATATATATAATTATAATAATTATATATATAAAGGGAGAGGCAAAAGGGGTAAAATGTTAATGGTAGGTGAATCTGGATAAAGTGCATATAGGTGTCCTTTGTACTATTTTTATTTTGCAACATTTCATAAATTTGAAATTATTTCTAAATAAAAAGTTTTTAAAAGCACAGACTTCAGAATGGTGGTTGCTGCGGGAGGGTGGGGAAATGAGGAGAAATTGCTTAATGGGTTAGGGGTTTTAGTTTGTAGTAATAAAAATGTTTTAGAACAAGATGGAGGTGGTGGTTGAACAACACTGTGAATGTGCTAAATACCACTGATTTTTTTGTGTTTTCCTATAGATAGATCAATCGATCGATCGATAGATAGATATAGATATATACACCAACAGTTTGAGGACTTAATTCTGCTTTGTAGACATCCCCCAAATGCCAGTTTCAATCCAGCTACCCTAGGAATACTCTCGTGAATCTCTACCCTAGGAATACTCTCGTGAATCTCTGAAGGTTAACAGGTACAAGTGCTACAAGCCAAGGAGCATTTTCAAATGACAGATGCTAATCACCCAACTAAACATACAGCAGCCTATGTAATGGGACTGCTTTGCCAGGAACAACTAGAGAAAAGGAGGCAACCACCACTATAAGTGGGAGTAGGAGAACTAATTAACAACATGGGAGGGTACTGCTATCTTTCAGTGGCCTACTGGTGGTCAGATACCTAGTTGGAAATCTACAAAGTTGCTCCCTTTGAAGAGATGTTTCAGTAACTATTTTAAAGGTGCATTATCTATCGTAATGTCAAGGATAAATTATTGTAATTTTGTGTAAAATATATCCAAACTAGCAATAGATAGAGAAAAAAGAGATGATTAAAACTTAAAACTTTACAAAAAGTATAAATAGTATATTATTTAATATAGTAGTATTACTTTAAGCTTTGATATCATTTTTATTTCTTCTGAATACTTGATCTCACCCAAGCCTAACAACCTTATGATGGAGATAGAACAGGTATTATAAAACATCTTTTAGATGAAGATCACACATCTAGTAGCTGTGGAATCACAAGTAGCTCTTTCACATACCCTAGTCATACACCAATTCAGATCAGTTTCTCAATTCCAGAATACTTAAATGAATTTCCCTATTATACACTAACTTTTAATTCAATTGCAGTGGATAACATTTAGAACAAGTTTTATTTGCAGTTTCTTCAACCATAATATGAAAGTGATTGAACTCACTTATTATAGGTGTACTATACAGCACAGTAACCATAGTTAACAATACTGTATTGTATTCTTGAAAGTTGCGAAGAGTAAATTTTAAATTTTCTCACCAGACACATGTAATTAAGTGAGGAGAAGAAGGTGTTAACTAACCTTATTACGGTAATCACTGTGCAACATATATGTGTATCAAATCATCACGTTGTACACCTTAAACTTACACAAACTTATATGTCAATTATATCCCAGTAAAGCTGGAAAAACAAAAAAGAAATAAAAAGAAGGATTCTGAGGCCCCAAGTGATGGTGGAGCCAAAAGATGGAAGAAGCCTGGATGTCTGAATGCCTGCATGGAGCAGACTCCTCATTGACGCATACTGAAATGTGAATGAGAAATAAATCTTTATTGCGTGAACTCACAACTCGGACCTATGAAGCTATTTACTAAATAATAACTATGTGCCAGGGAGTATAGTAAGTTTTCTCCCTTACATGATCTCATTTATCCCACTTATATGAACGATTGTGACTCTGAATCGTTATGACATACAGCACAAAGTTTGAAAACAATGGCAAACATGGCAATACTTGCTGATGGCAAGAACACAAAGAGATGGGTACTCTCATACACTTCTTGTGGAAGTATTAATTATCATAATCTTTCTGAAGTCAAGGTTTGACCAATCTGTACTAAAATTTGACCAATTTCACTAAGAGTCTAAAACAATAACCTTATCTTTTGACCCACTAATTCCACTTCCAGGAACTTATTATCAGAAATGTCAAAGATGGGGCTTCCCTGGTGGCGCAGTGGTTTAGAGTCCGCCTGCCGATGCAGGCAACACGGGTTCGTACCCCAGTCTGGGAAGATCCCACATGCCGCGGAGCGGCTGGGCCCGTGAGCCATGGCCACTGAGCCTGCGCGTCCGGAGCCTGTGCTCCGCAACGGGAGAGGCCACAACAGTGAGAGGCCCATGTACCGCAAAAAAAAAAAAAAAAATAGAAATGTCAAAGATGTACACAGAGATAAATAAAATTGTCCATTTGGCACATAATTGTAAAAAAACTGAAGCCACCTAAATAACTAACATTATGTATATATTTTAAATAATTCTAATATATCCATTTGATGGAATATTATGCACCCATTAAAAATCACGTATTCCAAGAATGGTTAATAATGTATGAAAATGCTTACAAATAAATTTATGTGACATATGCTAGATACAAAATATTTCAACTTGTTACAAATATGAATGCAAATAAGAAGATGAAAATGAAATAAACCAACATGTTAATATTAATTGTCTCTAGATGGTGGGATTAGAAAGATCTTTATTTTATCTTCTGTCTCTATTTTAAAATGTTATATAATGATCATATATTATTTTTGAATTCACAACATATGTTATAAAAATAAAGGAAGCAAGGAATTTTCTAATCCATTTTTGAAGTTTCCACATAAATTTGTTTAAAATTAAAAAGTGCTAGTGCTTAAATCTGCAAGTTCTAATAGGAAAATTCACTTATGTGAAGCAGCTCATTTCCTGATGATGTTAGATAAGTGAAGTGCTATTACAGTATTTCTAAAAGTTGTCTACCATCTGTGAGTTTATTTTTTAATTGTCTGTTGCTTTTCACATCTAAATTTAAAATTATTTTCACATATAAAGATCTATGACTTATGGTAAATTTTTTGATAGCTTGCATTCCTCCTGTTTTTGATTCCACCAAAACTATTCAACAATAAACTCCCTCTCCATAATAATTGCAAAATATTTTCTCCATTGTACAGATGAATGAACTAAAGGCAGAGAGGTATGTTAATATAGCTAGAACAGGGAACTCTTCTCAGTGTTATGTGGCAGCCTGGATGGGAGGGGAGTTTGGGGGAGAAGGGTTACATGTATACTTATGGCTGAGTTGCTTTTCTGTGCACCTGAAACTATCACAACATTGTTAATCAGCTATACTCCAATATAAAATAAAACGTTTGAAAAAAAAAAAAAATATATATATATATATACCTAGAACACAAAACAAGACATGCCAGGACCATGCTGGAGCCAGCTGTACTGGCTTCTGGGAGGTCATTCTGCACATCTTCCCCAACTCATGTCAGTGGTATCATGTTGTAGCTAGGAACTGGCCATCGTGTAATATTTACACCTAGGAAGTCCTCAAATACTACATCGGGGCTTTTTATTTTTTATCTTTTTTTTGCAGTGAGCTAGTTTACTAGCACACCACAGCATATACACAACAGTATGATTCTTCTAACTTTGCTTAATTAACTCAGGGCCAGGAGATTGTTAAGTAGTCAAAAAAGACATCAGGCTTCACAGTGTAGAGCTTTGGAGTTAAAATGCTCACTGGTATTCCAAGCACCTAGAAGAGTGCCTGTATACCATAGGTGCTCAGTGAATATATGTTTCATGTGTTTACCAGATACCTGCAGATAAACTTTTCTCTCAAGTCAACCATGCATCACCCTAACCTCATCTATCAGTCTTCTTTAAAACCTTGTCTATTTTCATTTCTTTGTTTATAATTGTTGTCTTTCCATTAGTTCCTTAAGCTATCGTCTCATTTCTATTCTCATGTTTCCAGGATCTACCCTTCACGCCAACAATTCACAGGTCACCAGTAACTTCCTGATTAATAAGCACAATATTCTTTTCCTCTCTTAATTCCACATCCTCTGGAACATTTTATACTGTTGATATTCTTTCCTGAAACTTCTTTCTCACTAGAACTTGAAGGCACTTGTGTATTATAATTGCATGTTCTACCATATTTTATTTTGGCCATTTTTATCTTGTTCTTTTCTTCATCTTTCAGTCTAACATAGGATTTGGACAATGTTTAGCAGTCATCCCTTTAAGCTTATTTCTTTGTGATTTCCATTCAAAAAAAATATGGCTTCATCTCTCACCTCTAATCCCAAACATTCACTTCTGTAAATTCCATCCAGTTCTTTCCTTAAGCGCAGAGATTTCTAACTGCCTACTCTGATATTTCCATTTGAAAGTCTAGTCTTTACATCAAATTTGACTAAAACTAAATGTATTATCTTTTTTACCAATTCCTTTCCTCAGGTAACTACTGTGTTTCTGTATGCTAAGCTGGGGTGTTTCTCTTTTCCCTGTTGCCCTGGTAGGTCTCATCCACTAGGATCTTTCCCAGCACAAAGTTTATGTAAGGCTCCTACAAGATGAGTCAGTTGTCCTGCAGTACTACTTCCTCCAAGAAGTTCTCAGAAACAAATAAAATCAATTATTCATTTTTTTCCCCTAAGCATTATGTCTTCAATGTTGGCTCAGTCTACAAAAGCCAGTATCCTCTGTGATGCTGTTTTAGTTCTCTGAGTTGCAGGACACAGCACCCTGCAAGCATGGTAGGAGACTAGTTAATTGAACAAAGCTTAATTGTGCACTAGCAACTTTGAAAATCTTAATTCCTCTGTTGAGAAATGACTAAGCATATTATTGAGAAATGGAATTATGAAATGTTTCCAGATCAAATTAAGCATCTACAGGTGAATTAATATAGAATTGGGCTTCAAAAGCTTACCTTAGGAAAAGCTGAATGAATTGTGCTCATTCTTTAAAATGTATTGATTTGTAAAACCAATATCCACTGTCTACAGAAGGCAATCCAGAACTGAAAATATTTTGGAAAAAAATACTTCTAAAGATAAACAGGTCATTTTAAGATTAACCTTCACCATTGAGGGCTTCTGAAGAATGTCCATATCTATTCAATAATCATTTTGTTCATTAACTCCTTGTGCATAGAATTTTAACTCATGCCACAGGAGGTGGTTTCAGGAATAATACGCATTTATGAAAGACAGTGTAAAATAGTAAGAAGCACTAAGGATTTGGAGTCAAGCAGTAGTCTGACTCTACCACTTAATTTCTGGGAGAACTTGGAGGATTCCTTGATTTCTCTAAACCCAAGTTTACGATCTGTAAAATTAGAATAAGAAAGCTAATTTACAGGGTTATTATGTGGATTAGAGATAAAGTACATAACATGCCTCTCTATAGTAGACTCTCAGTAAATGATATTTATTATTACTTATAAAGCTAGAGAGTATGAGCAGATAAATAGTAACAAAATGCCCCTTACATCTTTTTTTTTTTTTTTTTTTTTGCGGTACGTGGGCCTCTCACTGTTGTGGCCTCTCCCATTGCAGAGTACAGGCTCCGGATGTGCAGGCTCGGCGGCCATGGCTCACGGGCCTAGCCGCTACGCGGCACGTGGGATCTTCCCGGACCGGGGCACCAACCCGTGTCCCCTGCATCGGCATGCGGACTCTCAACCACTGCGCCAGCAGGGAAGCCCTGCCCCTTACATCTTAATGCCTAAAACAACAGTTCTCAAATTTTTGGTCTTTGGATTTTTTTAGACTCTTAAAAATTATGGAGTACTCCAAAGACTTTTTCTCATTTTGTATACACCTACAGATTACCATAATAGAAATTAATTTTTTTAATTAAAATATTTATTTACTGCTTTATTTTTAAACAGTAATGAATCCATTACATATCAATATTAACAACATATATTTATAAATATAAAAATATTTTCAAAATCAAAACTATTCAGTGAGAAGTGAATAGTGGCACTGGTTTACACTTTTTTAAGTGTCTTTAATGCTGGGCTTATTATAAGACAGCTGGGTTGTCATATCTACTTCTACATTCAATCTGTTGGGATATGTTGTTTTGCTTGATATATTACAAGAAAATCTGTCCACACACAGATATGGAGTTGAAAGGATATCAGGAACTTTGAGGGATTCTCAGATCACACTTTGAAAACAGCTTGCCTGAAGTTAGTCAAGATAGTTTCTTGGAGGAAGTGAGTCATTAAGTCAAACCATGATGAAGATGACAACGATAATAGTAACAATAACAACAATAATAAATGAATACTAATTGGCAGAAAAGTTACAAAGAAACATTCTAGGCAATGGTAACATCTATGGTGAAAGTTGAAATGTGGAATAGAACGTACCCAATGTAAAATATCATGAGGGAACCAGGTCAGGAGGGGTAATAGATCTGTACTGAAGAGAACTAAGAAAAAAAAGGAGATAAATTGGGGGGCTCAGGGGTGAAGGAAATGTGGGATGTGAAAACTTCTGAATGAAATTGGGAGTAAGCATACTTGTATTTATATTTTGTATTGACTTGTATTTTGTTTTCAAATCGTTTTAGACGAATAATCTTCTGCTGATGTTTTTGAGCAAAATGATTCATACTAGTGAAAGTAGAGTTTTGATTATTCAGAATAGTTAATAATACTGATGCTTAGGGTACATATAGAGTCACCGATCACTTGCAGAAATTTTAGCACTCCCCCAGGATCTTCAGCCCATAGTTTGAGAACAAACGATTTCTTCACAGAGCTAGATTTGGACAAAGAAAATGTCCCAGAGGGATTAGAACAAAGTGAAGACTGTGCCTCTCTTACATAAAACAATTCACCATGACCAGAGTTATAAACAATCTTCACAGAAGATGTGAGGGATGAACAGTGGATGGATAAATGAAAGAAGCTAAGAAGAGATGGATTGTGAATTTTTAATAGAAGAGCTAGGTAGAAGACATTGTTGGAGTTAAAATAAACCTCAAGAGAAAATGAACATCTCCTCTTGAATTTGCTTGGAAATACTAAGTTATCAACTCCTAATAGAAATTTGAAAAGGAAAAATTAATAAATGGCAATCATTTGAAGTAGAGGGAGGTATTAAGATGGTGAATAATAACCACTGCATACGAGATAATTTGAAACAGAAAGAAAATGATAGTAGAGAGTGCAGTAGGGGGTAGTTGCCTTAATCTGGGAGTGCAATAACAAAGCTGAAGGTTAAAGTCACCCTGAAGGCAGAATTATCTGAATTAGAGACTTGCTATGGAAAGACACAAAACCCAGGGAGGAAGTGGTAGAGGCAGGGAGGAGAGACTTGGTGATACAGATTTAGAAGTGACCTTCTCATGAAATGAACAACCCAAGGAAATGCATGGAAAAAGAGAGAGCCTCGAGTCCAAGGGTTAAATTTTAAGGAAGATCAAAATAAGTTAACAAGAGCAATAAAGGTGCAGAGGAAGATAGGAAGTGGTTAAAAATCTAAGGGAGAAAATCTAGAAAGAAACAAGTAGTTTGGAGGACAGGGAGGGTTAAAAGGGCAAGAAATGACTCCTAGTGTCTTTGGTATCTTGCTTATTTTCAGTGGAAATGCAAATTCTTACCGAGCATTTACTATGTGCAGGGCAGTCTTTTAGGGGCTTTATGTCAGTGTTAACTCAAAACAGGACCAGAGGACTACCACCATTCAGGGATCTATTCCCTATCAGTCTGCCATGAGACAGGCACAGAAATGAGAGTAACCTTTGCAAAATTTTATAGCAATTTGGCACAGTAACATCATCTGCTGAATCTAACCATAAAAATTTCTTTTGATTTTTCATTTAATTTTTCCTTAAGGAAAACAGTCCTTCCAAAAATGGTCCTTCACCAGAGATAGTCTGAAAAGCACAATTTCTCAAGCTTTATCTAATTTATTTCTCTAAGCTATGCCATGAAGCATTATTCTCATGCCCACTGTACAGGTGAAGAATTTAGGCACTGAGCAAACTCATACAACAATTAAGTGGTAAGAAATTTAACCCACATAGAAGGTTTAAAACAATGCATGAGGAGAAGGAAGGAGCAGCAAGGGAAGGACAGATTTTTCATAGAATATTACAGTACACTTTCAAAGTATAAAGAAAATATCACATGGGGAGAGAATCTTTCTAGTTTCCTTTGTGAGTACACAGCACATGGTTGAATATCTGTGGCCTAAATCACGAATGTTTATAGAACAATGATAAAACCAACCTGAAAATTAAAAGAATGGTATTAATGTTGACTTGTGAGTTATTATTCTATTTCTCAAATATGTATTGAAGGCCTACTACATGTATGACATGCGGCTATGCTGAAAGGTAGGCCCTGGGGGAAGGAGATATTCTAATTGGGTGAAGTTAAGTAAGTTGATAACTTTTCTAAGCCTCAGTTTCCATATCTACATAATGGTAGTGATAATAGAATCTTCCCCATTTGAGAGCTAAATGATGTGGTCCGTGTAAAACTCAGTGCAATGCCTGACTAATGCAAAGCCTCAAAAAATAAAAATAGAAATCAATGAGGTGGGAGGAACGAGTGTACTCAGGAGCCTATATTTTCCCAAGAGGACTGGATAACCATATGGTTAGCTAGACTGTAAAATTCCCCAAGTGCTACTAAAAGCTCTAACTGAATTTGGTACTTTACCACCCTTTTAATTCAGAATCAAGGATTTCAGCCATGCATAGACAGTTCAATCTGTCTGATTGATTCTTTTACATCAAAGCTCATATAGGTGTTAATTGCTTGAAGTTGATCGGGAGATGTACCTGACTTGCTTGTAATGGACCTCTCTGGCACTCAATAATTTCTAGAGTAAATTCCTGTCTCTTCATACTCCTTTCTCTCTGATTCATCCTCATGTTTAATGCTGTCTATATGTCCCTGGGGAAACAGCCTAAGTCCCTTTCAAACCCAACTCTGTAAGATGGTTACAGAATGGTCAGAACTGTGCTTTAGGTCTGGAAAGAGAATTCCTAGACAGATCTTTACACTGTGGGAACATGACAGTCACCTGGGACCAATGCCTATCCCCAAAGATGATTTATCTCTGAAAACCTCTCTTTTATTGTCATGTAGACACCAAAAAACTGATTATAACCAAGTTAAACTTTCTTTATCCTTTGTAGATACAACTCTTGTCTGGGCCAGGGAAATAGGAATTCTGCAATATAGACCACATCTAATTTTTGGCAAACAGTACAAATGCAAGGATCCAATCAATTGCTGAACTCTACTGATTGGTACTTCTACCCTTACTGGTTCCTAAGAAAGATCAATAAAACATGCCTTGAGTTCCTGAGCTCTAGGTAATATTTGGGTCACAACATCCAACATTTTTGTTTTGTTTTGTTTTTTTGTGGTACGCGGGCCTCTCACTGTTGTGGCCTCTCCCGTTGCGGAGCACAGGCTCCAGACGCGCAGGCTCAGCGGCCATGGCTCACGGGCCCAGCCGCTCCGCGGCATGGGGGATCTTCCCGGACCGGGGCACGAACCCGTGTCCCCCGCATCAGCAGGCGGACTCTCAACCACTGCGCCACCAGGGAAGTCCAACATCCAACATTTTAATAGTTCAATCTTAGCTGGTTGAACTATTACAGGAGGAACACATGCCAGTGTTTGAACAATAAAATACTCAAGGTTTAGAATTTTCCAGAAGCCATGCTGTTGTCTTAGTTATGAACATTTTGGCTTTTTAAATTTATTACTGTTTCTTTCTTTCTTTTGGCCTGTTTTCAGCTAGCTTAGAAGTACTTCACAAGTAACTAAGATACCTATATTACACTAAGTCCAAAGGGTAATTACAGCACATCAAAATTCCTACATGATTTATAAAAATACATATTGCAACTCTGAAATGTGCAATCAACTCATTACCACAGTGCCTAGCCTACATTAGTAGCTCTCTAAATATGTGTTAATTAATGTTAATTAATAAATATTGATTTTTTTAAATTACTATTTAGGGTATGTATCTAAGAATTCTCATAGCAAAATATAATTTTGCATAGCCAATTTTCATCCACACATGCTAAAAAATAATTGCATCTCATATAATACTTTTATTTTAAATAAAAGCTTAAAAATTCCCAATAACCCAGGATAACAGATTTATAAATAAGGTCCCTGATTATAATTTCTTTTTTAAATAAAATAAAAATATGTATGTGACACTCTTACAAAAAAGTGCTGTTACAGTGTTTAACTCCAAATTATTTAAGACTAGCCTTTCACTCAAACCTGTTATAAAGATTCTTGAAATGGGTCTGTTTATATCTTATCATTACCATAAAATTATCATAAATACAGTTATGGTAATAGTTTTACTTTTCTTCTTTAAGTGCAATCAGACATTAATTTCTTCAGATTATTTCAGTTTTAGGAAAAAATGTGAATACAGGAAAGTTTGCCATACTTTCTCAGAATCTTATTTTCAACAAGAAATTAAATAACCTCATTGGTCTAGATGCCACCTGTTTGTCAATCTCTGCTGACCTTAACAAACTCAAGAAGCAGAAAATTAGCATGTAAGGCTTCTGAGTAACTAAATAAATGTCACAGAGTTTGTGCATTGTTATGCGAGAGTTGTCAGTCATTCTTGCCAAGCCTATTTGCTATGATATTCACATACCAACATGCATGTGCGTGAACACGCACACCCACACACACACCTGAAAGGACTTGGGGATTTGGCTAATCTCCAGCAAATTGGAAACAGAAAATTAGAATTTTGAGTGTAGTTAATTGAAAAGACACACTGAAATTCATTCATTCACCCATTAAACAACGGTATTTTAACTGAGTTAAGCAATGAGCTGAGCATTAAGAACAAAATGGTGGGGCTTCCCTGGTGGCGCAGTGGTTGAGAGTCCGCCTGCCGATGCAGGGGACACAGGTTCGTGCCCCGTTCCAGGAAGATCCCACATGCCACACGGCGGCGGGGCCCGTGAGCCACAGCCGCTGAGCCTGCGCTTCCGGAGCCTGTGCTCCACAACGGGAGAGGCCACAACAGTGAGAGGCCCGCGTACCTCAAAAAAAAAAAAAAAAAAACAAGAATAAAATGGTGAACAAAACAGATACTGCTATAAGATCAAGTAGTTTGGTCTAGTAGGTATTCATTGGTAATCTAATATATATACAAACTGATGAACGCAACAATGCAAAAGTACAGAAAACTATAAGACTGAAAAAGGCAGGCAGCATGGGGCAGATCAGGTGGAGGGAATTAGGAAATACTTCCCTTATGAAGTGACTTTTGAACTGAAATTGGAAGATAGACAGGCATGAACTAGATAAAGGCATTGCAAGAACTCCAGGGAAAAAGGCTGAACAGCATGTAGGAAAGCCCTAAGGCATGGGAGTGTGGTTCAAGTGTCTGAAAGCAGATCCATGTAACTGAAGGGCAGAGATCATGAGGTAATGTGCTCTTTGGCAGAGCTGAAATGGCAGGAGATCTAGTGATGAAACTTGCTTGGGCTAGTAGGGTAGGATAGGCATTTGGGGTTATCCCAAGAACAATGGGAAGCCACTGAGAAGTAGACACATGAGGAAGAAATCCAGAAGAGCATGGTGACGCTGAATTCAAAGGAAAAAGTTTTTCCAAAAAGGAGGGAGATCAAGTGAAATCAAAACTAAAAACCACAATGGAGCTACTATCACTAATCGATGTAAAAGCTTTCTTAGTGGAGGGATATGGTGAGAGCAATACTGGAGTGGTGTGGAAGAGAGCATTCTGTTGCCTACCTAATGGCCATTGCCCTCTTTTTTCTTGTTGACAGAGCCTGTCTCCCACCACTGAAGCTAAAGATGCCTCCCTTGTAGCTAGAGAATGTATCCTAGTATTGGCCAGTGAAACCTAAGTGACGACTGCTGGTGGCTTCTTGAAAGGTTTTTCTTCCTTAATGAAATGTGAAACACTGAGAGATAAAAACATGTCTTACGTGAGGACATATTCTTAGAACCACTGCAGTCGCCTTGTAACCATGAGGGGAAAGCCAAGATCACAGAGTATGACACCCTTGAATTGTTGACTTAAACATGCATAAAAATGCATAGAAATCATCTGAGAAAGAAAATAAACCCTCATTTTAAAGTCACTTTTAGCTGGGCATTTAGTAACTTGCTACCAAAAGAATCACATCTCTGTTAAGGGGATTAAGAACTGTCTGGGTAATAAAGAACTGGAAACAGAGTTTAGATTGCTCTTGGAAATGACTGAAATACTGAGGGGTGGGGAAGTTGCGGGAACAGGAGTTTGGGGAGAGATTTGGATTTTTAAATTTTTTTTGGTTTTCTTTTGTTTGGTTAGTTTTTGTTTTTAAGAGAGAAAAGATTTGAATATACTTAAGTGATGATTGGAAGGATACAATACTTAGGAGAAGATAAATGATACAGAGGAAAAAAAGAATCAACTTTAGCATAAGCTTACTGAAACTGAAAGGAAATGATATGTACAGCTCCACAGGACACAGGATATCTCTTCTTCCTTAAAACTCTTTCTTTCTTTCTTTCTTTTTTTGACATTCATGTCACAAACACTGCTGGGTTTCCCCTACTTCGCTGTCAGCTTATTCTCACTCTCCTATGTTGTCTATACCTTTGTGGGATCTCTCAGTGTTGGGGTAGACCCGGAGGGCTCAATCCTTAATCCTCTTCTTTAACTATACTTTCCATAATTTTAATTACCATCAATATGCTGGTGACATTTAAATGTATATTTCAGGTCTTAATTAACCCCCGATTGCTGCATTATCTCCTCAATATGCCTACTTCTTTGCCTCACAGACACTGGTCCTGATTCTGCAATTACCACATATCACTCCCTCCAGTCCTGCCCTCCCCCAAACCCCACACACATGCAAAATACAGATATTTCTTCTATTTCCAGGCCTTCACTCTTGGTAAATGCCAATCTAATCTACCTAGGTGTTTAAACCAAAGGTCTGGAATCATCCTTGATTCCTCTTTTTTCATCATCCTCAACTCTTCTCATATTCAACCAATCAGAAAGCCTTACTGGCTTTACTTCCCACATACCCAGATTCAGTCCACTTCTCTCTCCATTTCCTCCACTCTAGTCCGAGCCACCATAGTCTCGCACACGAGTACTGTGACAACTTTCCTGCTTCTCTGTTTGCCTGTCCAAAATTCAATCTCCAGGTAGCACCCAAAGTTGTTTTTTATCAGCATAGACCAAATCAAGCCACTTCCTCATTTAAAACCTCAAGGGCCTTCCTATTACATTTAAAATAAATCAAATTCCTTAGCATGACTATAAGAACCTACATGACCTGGCCCTGCCTATCTCTTCAGTTGCACCTCTCCCTCAATTTCCCTTATTTATTTTATTCAAACCATACTCATCTCTCTGCTTTGGGAACATAGCCTCTGTGAATACCAGCCCCTACAAAATCTGCACAACCAACGCAGCAAGTCTGCTTCAGAGCACTGACACTTACTTACTTTTCTCTCTTTCTGGTACTTTCACCCTGATCTCTGAATGGCCTGACTTCTCAGCTCCAAATATACTTAATAATGATGACAATGATTTCCCAATATATATGCATATCAAATCATAAAAAATAAAATAATAAAATAAAATATGACAATTCTGAAATGGAAGAAATGTACCTGGGTGAAGGATATTGGAACTTTGTGTACTATTGGGTTGGCCGAAAAGTTCATTCGGTTAATGAATAAATAAAGTTCTTGGTGAGAAAATGAAAAACGTGTCTTTTATTTGTACTTAAAACTGAACGAACTTTTTGACCAACCCAATATTTTTGCAGCTTTTCTAACTTAAAAAGTTGAATATTGAAATCTGAATTCTTTAAAAAATAAAATTTGAAAATTTGGAAAATGGCAAAATAATGATGGTGATGATGATGATGATGATGATAACAGCTGATTGCTTACTGTCTTCCCCAAATTATTTCTCTACTCTTCTCTTCCTTGTTCTGTGCCTTGGAGGGAGGACCTCCAATGATGGCCCCACCTAAATTCTCTTATCCCTGAATTCTGGTTGGGTGTCCTGATAGTAAACACTGCCAGGAGATTGAAGGGTGGGAAGAAAGAGGTCAAGGTGTTGCCCACACTCCCATCCCCAGTTTCTCCTCTTTCAAGCCATTCTTCAAACAGTGGCTGAGTTTCCCCATCACCTCAGCTCTTGTTGGGGGATCCTCAACCATAGTGACTTTTCTGTCCCACAGGCTCTGGTAAATAACATCATTCCTTCTTTTTGTCCCTTTAGGCTTAAAGGTAGTAATGGCTTCCCATTATTACTATTACCTGGGCGATTTGCCATGTCCTGCCAGTTCCCTTAACTAAGTCCACACCTCTGTAAATACCCCCTTCATTAAACTCTCTTCAGTTGAACCTTTTGAGGGTGCTAATTGACCTTTGACAGATACGATGGCTATGATCACTGAACAGTTTCTACAATCCAGGCACTATTCTAAACACATTGCATGTATTTAATCTTCACATTAACCTTATTATAAAGGTCTTGTCAAGGCTTCAACTTTACAAATGAGGAAACTCAGGAACAGAGCTTAAGTTTAACTTGCTCAAGGTTTCCCAGCCAATAAGTGGTAGAATTTGGATCTCAATCTATATTCTTAATCACCACGCTATATTGCTTCCCAAGAAGCATCTTTCCTTGCCACCCTATTAAATGCTGCCTTCTCCCAAACACTCTTTATTCTTTTCCTAGAACTTCTCACTTTTAAAAATTATTATTTATATTTATACAGGCGTTTACTCTCTGTCTCTACTATAGAAATGATAACTCCATGAGGCCAGGAAACTAGTTTGGCTTATTAATATCTACACACACAATGCACAGAATAAAGTTTATATATCATAAGTTTTCAACAAAATATGAGTTTCATTTTAATGCAGCAGTAAGAAAGTTTGAATGTGAATGCTGGCCAGAAAGTTGACAGAATTTATATCTGATAGCATTTATTTTCTCTATGAAGCAGAAAGAGGGGTTATCTGTTCAAAGTAATAGGAGGATGGATAGAGCAAACGTCTGCTAAAGGTGAAGAAGCTTTGAAATCCTCATTGCGCAGAGCAGGAGACTAGAGAAAAGCACTAGAATTGCTTAGGCTATGCTGAGAGCTCAGCTGAGGTTGGTCAATATGAATTTAAAGTATTCCCAAACTTCTCTGTTTTCAGATTTCCTCCAGCAGTGCTCAGGTGCCCTGGTGCAAACACAAAGAAAACAGTCCCTAGTGGAATCAACCAAGAAGGGGGAAGAAGGCTGATGATATATAAAAAGCACAATGTTCCAAAGGCTTAGCTACCTGAAACTATTTAGTGCTGAAGAAAATTGTCCAACATACCTCAGCAGGATCTAAAACCATTAGTGTATTACTGCAGAGGGTAACAACTGAGATCACTGTATGTGGAGGGCAACAAGCTCAGAACTGGAGTCAGCTCAGCCATTAACTAGCTGTGTGATCATTGGCAAAATACCTAATCTCTCCAAGTCTCAGGTTTTGCTTCTGTAATCTGAAACATGTATGCCTTCTTTGAAGAGTTGTTTTGAGCCTGGGAATTAAGCTTTAATTAACCTGGCAATGTCATACATATGAAACAGATCATTCTACTATTATATCCAATAAAAGAAAAGGCACTGATTGACAGAAAACCATGATGATTCTCCACACGAGTAAGTTTTTTATGTATTTCCTTACAGCTTTCATTTCTGAAGCAGCAGAACAAAACACCAAAAAAACTTTAAAAAATAATTTAAATAAGCTACAAAATATAATATATGCATGTATATATGAATTAATTATCTCAGTATACTCCTGCAGCCTATAGTGGTGAACATCTAGCTTTTGAAGGTAGAGAGTATAATAAATAAACTAATATGATAAAGGCACTTTTAAATGTTAACCTTTTTGATCATTACCCATTTTCTTCAGGGCAGCCAAATTGAAGAAAGTAAAATAAGGAAGATATATTTTGGGCTTTTGATTTTATTTTTACAAAATGATAAGAGTCAGGAGCAGGAAGTTTTTAAAGACCAAAATCTACACATTTGTATTTAAAGTAACAGTTGTAATATCTAGATCACAAATCAACTATATAAAAGTTACCTTGTCGAGATTGGAAGAAGAGAATGGCAGAAGTAAAGGTGAAATAAATGTATCCTGGACTAGCATGAAATTACATCAGTGGCTCATTTAACTCAAGCAGAAGCCTAAGGTTTATCTTCCATTTTATGGATATTAGAGTCTACCCATTTTGATGAGCAGCATTACCTGCTCTCCTTCTGCTATACAGACAGTCACAGAAATCTATCAATCGTTTTATCTAGGCATACAACATGATATCAAATATGAAATAGATTTCACAATAACCTTTAAAAAGCAGATACTGAACTTTTTGAAAAGGTGTTTTAAGTCAGAGTTTTATGAAGAGGACTGTTAATTTGATTTTCAATAATCTTTGCATTGTTTTCCAGTAATATCGCCAAGATTTGTTAAAAGGTGACCAGTACGTGCTATAGTTTTCAAACTGCATTTTTTGAAGATTTTTTCAAGTTAAAATTACACATAGATATCACCAAAAATAAAATAGAACATAAATTATGAAATAAATACCAAAGTGTCAATACAATCATTTATAGCTTATTAGCCAAGAAAGTATGTTCACTGGTCAGTTAAGTAAGTTGTTATTTACAGAGGACATGCTGCCAGTGAATAACTATGAGTAGGTATAAATGATCTATATCAAAAGTGAATTACGTTGCAAGAATTTGATCCCTTCTAGTTTTTTACAGCATTCCAATTTTCAGTACTTAATGGTAATGGGTTTAATTGGCAGAATAGTCTTCCTACTGAGAAAATACAATGCAATTGTTCTCTAGAAAAAATTTCCAGCTTAACAGTAATGTTTACACTTTTTTCCTCCTTAAGCAATGGAAATTCATAAATTGGCAGAAAAATATATGTTGCTGAAAGTTGAGAATTAAATATCCAAAGTTCAAGTCTAAAAATAAATTGAAAAGATCTGCTATGGGCCAGCATGTACATAGCGGTTCCACATAATCAACGATGTGATCTATAGAGACTTGAGGCCAAATCTGTCAATACTGCAAATACACATATATGTCTCGTTTACTCCTTCCTCCCTTCTCATCAACTGCTTTCAGAATTAGGAAACAATTTTTAGAAAAATCTCAAGGCAACAGAAATCATAATTGATACAATTGTGTAAAACAGTATTGGAAGTAAAGTACATTTTCAAAAACAAAAGTCACAAAATACCTCAATCTATTCTTTTAAGAATACATGTTATCAAAGAGAAAAAATTAAAATGTGGTACTCAATTTTAAATCTTGTGTTTCCACTTTAAAATCAGCTAGGGCTTCCCGGTGGCGCAGTGGTTGAGAGTCCGCCTGCCGATGCAGGGGACACGGGTTCGTGCCCCGGTCCGGGAAGATCCCACATGCCGCAGAGCGGCTGGGCCGGTGAGCCATGGCCGCTGGGCCTGCGCGTCCGGAGCCCGTGCTCCGCAACGGGAGAGGCCACAACAGTGAGAGGCCCGCGTACAGCAAAAAACAAAAATAAAAAAAATAAAAAATAAAATAAAGTATACAGCTAGTTGCATCCCCTGGAAAGATTAATGATGCAAATGCTTTATTACACCGACTAGCTTCAAACCACTCTGTCATTCCTCTAAACTGGTTATACAGAGTTATATTTTGTGAATTCCGAAGATTGCTGGCTTAATTAAATATATATATAATATATATATATACACACACACACATATATGTATGTAATGTGTGTATCCTAGTTTTTCGACCAAGTCATACTATAATTAATTAGTCAGAGTAAAAATGTTTAAAGATTTATAACTACTAATAAAAAGAGACAGGTCATTAATATTCTTAAATTTAAGACCCCTAGGTTTCATTGTCTCCCCTACTGCTTATCATATCTTGTAAAACTTTAATAGAATAAATCAAGCACCTTTCAAAAAGAATGTAATTTTTTAAAGTTTTAACATAATCATGAAAATATATATTATAGTTGTTTCAAGTCTAATGTTAAGACTCATTAATTACTGAAAATATACAAGAAGACTGAAGTGAAAGTTAAACCCTTTAACACAGACATCTATATACAGTCACATGGTAACAAAGTAAAGTTACAAAAATTAGTCTGTAGGAGTCTCTCCTTCCTTGGAGAACACTGAATACTTTACATTTTGCATGTTATACATTATTTTTTGATGGATAAAAGGAAAATGTGATCTATTTTATTAAATGGAGGGACTAAACCAAGTTAACCCTATAATGAAAATGAGAACAAATTAGAGGGAAAATATAATTAGTATTTCAAAGGGGAAAAAATAACCATTCAACACATGTTAAATACAACTATAATAACTCAATATTCTTCATACACTGAAAATCTTTTCTAGTTCTTTATAGCATTACAATTTTCAGTATTGAATAATTTTAGAATCAAGAGTAAATTGACAATGTACTCAACATAAATCATTGCAAGAATACTGGATGATAGAATTAAGCTCCAGAATGTTGCTGGCATTTTTCCAACCTACAAAGACACTTTCGTTCCTCCAAATTTAAGTTAATTGCTGTTTGTACATACTTTTTACATAATTTGAATGCAAGTGTCATGATTTTTAAGTTAAAAGGGTGAATATGCACCTCTACTTTCTATAATAAAATTTTCTATAATAAAAATAGGTTTATTTCAAAATTCTAAAATTAGATTAATGCAAAAAGCATCCAGACATTTACATCAGGGCCTGGTGGCTTAATATATTTAACATACACTTCATATAGGTTATTTTGCAGGTGCATGGAGAGCACTTTTACTAGTATAAAATAAACCTCAGCTTCTCCAAATATGTGGAACCAGTACATTTTTCCTTGCATTCTCCATCCTGGTACACATATTTCATAGGAATAGAAGTATAAAGCATTTACCCAACCTCCAGGTACTTCCTTTGTATAGTTTCCTACATATTTCTTATGTAACTCCCATTCATCTCTTGGATTAAATTCCACAAGCTCATAACCATTTCTTAATGTAATCTTAAAAGTCAACAGTGAGCCTCAACAGGTTTGGAAATTCATTCTCCAGGCTTTAAACCAGTGCTTCCTAGACAGGTATTAAAGAGAAATCTAAAGAATATGATGTGTGCTACAGGCGGATAAAAAATTTTCCCTTCTGGAAATAAACACTGTCGCCTAAGCATTAAACAGACCTCAGCAAGCTCCTGTCTTTCCAGGACTTCTCAGAGTCTGCAATACGCTGATGTGTACTGTTCACATCCAAGGAGAGGATGGGGTATGCAACCTTTCCCGAGCATCTCTGACCAAGGAAATCTTAGAAAAATTAGTCTTGCTGAAAAACCACGTCTCTACTGAAAGTAATTTGGGAAATGCTGGAAAAATTTTCCAGATAAGTCTATTTTTGAAGAACTTCAGAAAAGAGAATGCTAAAAATGTCCACACAGAAACTGTTTTTTACTTTTCTTACTAACATATATCACTGTTCCCTCTCCTTACATTTAAGGAAGAAAAAGGAACATTCAGTCCCTATTAATCCCCTGAAGGCAACTGGACCTTCATCTTTCTCTCTACTGAATAATTCTAATTCCTTTAAGCTTTCTTCAGAGCTCCCATTTTAAAATTCTTGAGTCATTTTTAATGCTTCCTAAATCTTCTACAGTTTGTCTATGACTTTCTTAAAAATGGTAACCATAAACTTTGAAAATAAAACTATAAAAATAAGTAAAAGCTTTTCTTAGTGATTATGTTCATTTTTTAAAAATAAGAGTGTGACATTATACACTGCTTAGGAAAGGCTGCATACTATGTCTGTAATCCCAGCACTAGTGGTATAGCCCAGAATCTAGAGAAATTTTTCTGAAGAAAGTTGGCGGGTCTCCTCGTTCAGTTATCTCTTTCATTTCTGTCATTTTTTTCTTTACATTGTTTTAATAGGAAAGACAATATGTATATTATTCAGTTTTTCATCATCTTATTTAAACTTGACTCCTGTGTTAACCAGGAAATTAGATTTCTATTATAGAAACTTTTTTGCACAAAACATTTATGCACCTGCTGTATAAAAAAATAAATAAAATTAAATTTAAAAATTAAAAAAAATTTATGCATCCAGGATATAAGATTTTCTCCATTGTCAAATGAACAAGGTTTGGGTTTGGAAACAGAGTCCAAAGGAAGAAAAAAGAAACACTATAAAAATGAAATTTATCTCAAAATAACAAAGTGATCAAAGGCATATTCCTACTTCCTCAAGAGAAAAATATATTCATGTGCATCTGCTATAAACCACAAACTAATGAATCCTTGAGAACTAACCTCTCTTTATATTTTCTGCAGTGTTAAAAACAAAATTTAAAATACCAAACTCCACAATCTGTGGGGACTAGATATTTGGGAGCTCAGTTTAAGGGCTGAAATGCAGAAGGAAACAGACTGTTAAATTGGCAGCTGGTGCAAAATACAGAGCTGGTGGCGGAGATGATCATGGCAGTGCTTGAAGGGTGATCAATGGCAGGGAAGGCAGAGTCAAGGAAGGCAATGATGGCAGACCAAGGAACAGCAGGATGGCACGTGTGGTGGGTTGTAGAGGGGAGTGTGAAGGGTAGGGGATGGCAGTGGTGAAAGTAAAGGCACTAGCAGAGGCTAAGCCAAGAGTGATGGTGGCAGGAACAGCAATAGAGGAGACAAAGATGGTAGCGTCTACGTGATACTTGGCATATTATAGTCTTGGAGTAGGACTTAAAAGAACATCAAAAATGCACAGACAAATGAGAGGAGAGTAAGTCCAGTAAGCCAAACAAAGAGTCAGGTCAGAGTAGGGATCAGGATCCCAAGTATCAGGATCACAACTGGGATTAGAAGAAAAGTCATTTCCATCAAGATTCAATAGCAAGAGGTGCGGTGGCTGCCCACAGGAGTGCTAGATAAATCCCAATGCATGTTTTATTGCAGCCTCAACTATCTTCTACTAATGCTCCTGAAATAGCCTTGCCTTCTTTCACCCCACCTTAAAAGATTTCTGATCACTGTGGGCAATAGGGTCCTGGCAATGGGAATGGTAGGTAATGCCAGTAGCTGAGGAGCTGGTTGCAGTCATCGAGAAAGCAGGAGCTGAGAAGCAGTAGGGAGCAATAGTCAAGCTGTATGAAATGTAAGGACTTTCTAGGTAGATCAGGCCTTAAGACTTTTCTTTAGGTTTCCCACCTTATTTCTATATCCAAAAATGGAATTTTTGTCAATCAAGTGTGTCATGTAGTGCATCTTATTGCTGGTTCATGCTGTGTCATGCAGGAATCAGAACCCAACTCAGAAGATTTTAAGAGGACATCTTATAGAGGTGAGGGCAGGGTAAAGGGAACCAAAAAGGAATGCTGCAGCACCTAAAGAAGAGCAACTGAAGGAAGTCATTTCCTGGCCCAGAGCAAGAGGAATAACAGTGTTACTGGAGTACAGTTAGAGCTGGAGGGTGGAAAGAAAGAAACTTGTTGAAGTTGTAGTCATGGAAGGATGCCAGAAACCATGGCCCAAAGAGGAAAAGAAAGGGGAAAAAATAACCCAAAACCCTCTCTTCTACAACCCTCCATTCTCCTGCCATTGACTGGCACCTGCTAGATTTAAACAGGAAGCCAGCTGTCCAGGGAGCCTGGGTAAATGCAGCTCAAAGAGGTCAAGGCCAGCCTCCCAGGGCATAGAACAAGACAGAAGGGCAGAACAGGGACCTGGGTGAGGTGGGGTCACGAACAGATAATAACCAGTACATGTTTATAGCATTAACAGGATGCATAGTTAAACCAGGCCAAGAAATCAACTCTCCTGAGCACAGTCTTCCCCATTTGACTTCCCTATAGTATGGGGTCCCCAAATTATCAGATGGGTCATGAGTGGTAGGGAATTCAGAGTTATTAAAATACGTTCCAGAACTCCTATGTGTGCCATGCATTATTTGCCAAAGAATGGGACCATGAGCCAGAGCAAACAGAAAATGTATGATAAGTAGCAGCTTTTTGCTTGTTTCTAAAAACACTGAAATAATTTGAATATTGGGAAATATAGTCTAGATTTTTCTTTGTTAATATATTTGAATGGTGATGAAAAACTATTTTGCTTTTAATGTCGGTCATTTAAAGGTGATGCTTAATTTCTTAGCAAAGGCTACATAATAATCATTTCTGCCTTTTTGTTCAAGTGCCTAGTATTTGATAAGTTGATTTTAAAAGGAAGTTTTAGACATATGCTCAAAAGTAAAAACATTACTGCTAGTAATAGAGATCATGTGCGTTTGATTTTGCCCTTGTCCTTGTAGATTAGTCAGTTTCTGAATAGAGTTACAAAAAGCCAAGCAGTTTGGTTTGGTACTGGTGTTTCTGTCTGACTCAAAAGTCATTATTTCCCCCTCATAATATCCCTCCTTCATTAAAAATGTTAGCCTTCTTTCTTGACTGAATGCATAGACTATACTACATTTTTCCCTAAAAATGACTTTCTTTTACTGGACTGATGCTAAAATACCACAAAATAATGTTTCAGTGAACATGAGGTTTTTATTCATATCTATACTATTAAAAGAGGATCTAACTTTATAACATAAAAACACCATATATTTAAAGTGAAAATAACAGCTTAAAAGGGTAAAGAAATCTTTAAAAATAAAATCAACTTTTCTATGGCAGATGATGGGGATAGACGGAAGAAGAATGTGAGAAACAGTGGCTACATTCACAGCACAGTTAAAGGATTACACCAGTTTGTGAAAACCATACCATATATTATATGGAGAAAAGTATTAAAATTATTCAACAACAACAAAAATCAATGGAACAAAAGAGGTAAGTCATCACCATGGCGGTCAGTCAGGAAACAGAATTGCTGTTTTCCATGGGAGCTTTTGTTGCTACTTTTCTAACACTTCAGTGGTTGAAAGGAAATCAAACTGTGAGAACTTACTGCCACTCCAGTGAGCCCTGGGGGATTTGTCACAAATTTGGAACCTGAGTGGCCTCAAGCTTCACAGTTCTGGCCCTTAGAAGTGACAGATAGCAAAGAGACCAACAGAGAAAGTTAGTTACACAGAACTGAACACCAACATATTTTAAGTTGTGGGGCGAACTTCGGGCCACTTTTCAGTTTTACATTAGACTAAATGACCAAATAATTTCCTCCAAAACATATGCTATACTTAGGAAATTCCAAGCAACAGCAGATATTTTGTAGCTACTCACAGATAATTCTAAACTTACTCTTGCCTAGAAGAAAGCTTCTGAAAGACTGAAAATTGGATAAATAACTAGAGTAGATTCGCAACTCCTTTTAGACTATTTTGTATTGTGTCATTTTCCTAAAAACCTAAAAAAAATGATAGGAACATTCAAAGAACTTAGGTCTTGGTCCCAGACAGATGATGAACATCAACAGTCTATTTTAGAAGTAGATTTTATAGAGTGAAGTTGACTCCAACTACATAATACCTTCTATTCTATGAATTCTGATATCCTCATTGGGAAACTGCTTGTTACACTTGGAACAAAAGTGTATTGTGTGTTCAGTGAAATATTTATTCAAACATTGTCTCACTCTAAATCAATGTTTCTTAGGTGAGGCTCACACACCTGCTGTCACCTGGAATGTTTGATGAAAATGTGAATTCCCAGCCCCCATACACAGGTAATTCATATGCCTGTTAAGTCTGAAAACCACTGCTACAAAGAGCTCATGCATTATTTCAGAAGAATATGAAAATTAGAATCTATTTTGCTATGCTTCTGATACTTTTAGAAGATTTTAGGAAATGATGGAAGAATCTTTTGAGTAACTTAAGTAGTTCAAAAATTGTCTAATATGAATCAATCATAATACATAGTTTTAATTTCATACATTTCCCATCCCACCTGACCCCCACCTTCTGGTTAAGGATTTTGGATTCAGTAGATTCTAGAATTCTGTGTAATCATGGATTTTCTACTTCTATAGTCTGGAAGGAAAAAAAAATCTAAACTTAATGATCAATCAGTATGTTAGCTGATTCTTAAGTATATTTAAAAGGCCCTCATTCTTATAAATTTAATAATTTTATATACATTAATACAATATATTAATCAGAATATAAACCAGAAATAAATCTTAATACTAAGCAATAAATTTTACAGAAATGTTTATTTAAGCAACTTTTTTCCTATAAATACAAATTATACAACTTAAGCTAAGAGGTTCCCAAATGCAAAGGACTTCTATCTATTTAAGGAAACTTCCATTATGCATAAAATAAGAAACTCATGTTCTAGGAAAAGTTCTATTAAATACATATGAGTAAGAAGCAAAAAGATCACTATTTGAAGATGAAATTATGATTCCTAAATTGAAAATGATTAAATCTATATAGAAGAGCTTAAGAAGTTGGCTGGCTATAAATTAAACACTCAACATATAAATAAAACTTTCTTATATACCAAAAATAGCATGAAAATAGAAAAAAAGCATTCACAATACAAACAAAAATATAAAATGGCTAGAAAACTAACAAAGAAAATAACACCAAAGTATAAATTTCACTAAAGGACATAAAAAATCTGTCTCTCTTCTCTCCCCCTTATTTTTCATCACTAAACAATCAAGTCAAAATAACTGGGTAAAGCAGGGTAAGGTAGGGCATGGATCCATGATGGCCCAGAGCAAGGTGTCAGACCCTGGCAGGTTGAGGAAGGGTTTCACAGAGGAAAGCAACCCAGTGTGGGGAATCAGAGCATTAGAAGGGCAACGAGAGTATACATAGAGGGGCAAGCCCAGACACAGGCTGTTGGAGCCCAAATGAGATGGGGAGGGTGTTCATGCGGGGAGCAGCCCAATGAGGACTGTCAGAGTACAAGTTGGGTGAAGAGGGCATCTATGCAGAGGAAGGAGCAGTGGCAGCAATGGGAAATTTTTCATACAGGGCAACTGATCAAATGAATAAATATCTTAAGAATACTGGAAGATGTGCTCCTCACTTACAGATAAGCAATTTGCAAATATGGAAAGGAACAAGACCAGAATGAATTCTGTGGTATTTGATTAGATTTGAAGTATTAATGATAACTCATTGTTTTAAATAGGTAGAAAGACATAGTAATATTGATGTAAATGTCTGTGAATATATATTCCCAGATCTGTCTACTGAGAGAGCCTGGAGGGAGTGACACTCCAATAGCAGTACATAGCACCCAGATTTTGGCTTTTATATATTATTTTCCTCTAAAAGGAAATAGTCTGCTAGAAGATAACAAAAGAGAATATCTCGATGACTTTGGGTATAGCAATGATTTTTAGAGACATCAAATGTGTGATCCATGCAAGAAATAACTGATAAGCTGGACTTCATTAAAATTAAAAACATCTGCTCTTGGAAAGACTTTGTGAAAGAGAATGAGAAGACAAGCTACAGACTGAGGGAAAATATTTACTGATAAAGGACTGTTATCCAAAATATACAAAGAACCCTTAAAATTCAACAATAAGAAAACAAACTTGATTTTAAAATGGGCCAAAGACTTTAAAAGACACCTCATTCACCAAAGAAAATACATACATCGGAGATAAACTCATGAAAACATGTCCCACATCATATGTCATCAGGGAAATACAAATTAAAACACTATAAAACTACGGGCTTCCCTGGTGGTGCAGTGGTTGGGAGTCCGCCTGCCGACGCAGGGGACGCGGGTTCGTGCCCCGGTCCGGGAAGATCCCACATGCCGCGGAGCGGCTGGGCCCGTGAGGCATAGCCGCTGAGCCTGCGCGTCTGGATTGACTGTGCTCTGCAACTGGAGAGGCCACAACAGTGAAAGGCCCGCACACCTCAAAAAAAAAAAACAAAAAAAAAACACTATAAAACTATAGTGCTTTAATACACTATAAAACATTATCACTATACACCTATTAGAAGGGCCAAAATCAGGACAGAGACAACACTAAATGCTGTTGAGGATTCAGAGCAACAGGAACTCTCATTCATTGCTGGTGGGAATGCAAAATGGTACAGCCACTCTGGAAGATAGTTCGGCAGTTTCTTACAAAACTAAACATACTCTTACCATTCTATCCAGCAACCACGCTTCTTGGTATTGATCCAAAGAAGTTGAAAACTTATGTTCACACAAAAGCCTGCACACAGATGTTTATAGCAGCTTTATTCATACTTGCCAAAACTTGGAAGCAACCAAGATGCCCCTCAGTAGGAGAATAGATAAATAAACTGTGCCACACTTAGGTAATAGAATGTTATTCAACACGAAAAAGAAATGAGCTATCAAAACATGAAAAGACATAAAAGAAACTTAAATGCATATTACTAAATGGAAAAAGCCTATCTGAAAATGCTACATACTGCATGATTTCAACTATATGACATTCCAGAAAAGTCAAAACTATGGAGACAGTTAAGAGATCAGTGACTGTCAGAGGTTAGCGGGGACAGAGGAATGAATAGGCAGAGCACAGTGGATTTTTAGGGCAGTAAAACTATTTCTGTATGACACTGCAATGGTAAACATATGTCATTATACATTTGTCAAAACCCATAGAATGTATAGCCCCCAGAATTAATCCTAATGTAAACTATGGGCTTTGGGGGACAACAATTTGTCAGTGTAGGTTCATTAATTTTAACAAATGTACCACTCTGGTTGGGTGGCATTAATGAGGGAGGCTACATGTATGTGGAGGCAAGGGGTGTATGGGAAATCTGTGTACCTTCCATTCAATTTTGCATTGACTCTAAAACTGCTCTCAAAATTAGTCTATTTTATTTCCAAAATCATACAAAGGAAATTAATTACCAAAATGAAAATATGCTTACAGATATTGGTTTAATCAAAAATGTCACTAAATATGCCATGCAAATAAAAACATTAATATATATGAGATAAAGATTTTATATATTATATATTACATATATTCGCTAGATTTGATAAGAAAAGTAGACTGACTGAAAACAGATATTGACTTCCTATTTGCCCCAAACTACTCTTTCCCTAGAAAAACTAAATGAAGCGTTAAGTGACAAAAAAAAAAAAAAAAGGAAATAGTGCACCTTGGAGAAATTCCTGGTTTCGCGGCTGGAGAAGAGAAAGTACAAGATGAGCCTGGAACATCTTACTGTGCCAGAAAGCAAGGTATTATTTCTCCAAGCATGATAGAGGCATGTCAAAAGGTCACAAGTTCTGCCCCAAAGCACTCCACTGGTCAAATATGGGAAAATTTGAGCAGAAAAAAGAAAGAAGAGATTAACTTGTTGTACCCCCATTAAATAAAGTTGAATATCATGAGTACATCCTGATAAAAAGCAGTTAAATAACTAATTAAAAGTTAGCTGGGAATGAGATATTTATGTAACTTTAAGGCATCGCTTTCAAAGTAATTATTCATTACAAAGGGCAAAAGAGTAACTTTACAGAGAGGAAAACCAGCAGACATCACCTTAATCCAATGCTACCAGAGAGGATTCAGTGAAGAAGAGCGTAACATCCCGTCTATGATATTCTTCCCAAAGATTCATGCTCATAAAGCTAATCATGAGGAAATATGAAACAAACTGACTGACTACCAAAATACTGCCCTATATCCTTAAAACTGTCAAGGTTATGAAGTCAAAAAGATTGAAAACCTGTATCAGATTGAAAAAAGCTAAAGAGACATGGCAACGAAATACAAAACATGATTCTAAACTGGATCCTTTTGTTATAAAGGACATTAACGGAACACTTGACAAAAACTAACAGAGTCTGAGAATTAGATGGAGTAATATATCTATGTTAATTTCCTCATTTTGATGGCTATATTGTGATTAGGAAGCAGAATGCCCTTATTCTTAGGAAAACGCTCACTAACGTATTTGAAGGGGAGATGGGCAACTTACTTTCAAATGGCTTAGAAGAAAGACAGGCATTTGTTTTCTCCTTGCACCTTTTCTATAAGTTTGTTTGTTTCAAAATAAAAAGTGTATAATAATTTGAAAAAAGTGATAGGTAGACTGGGTTCCTGATTCTGAAAATTTAACAGCATAAAGATTATTTAAAATTCATTTGGTTAAGTTAATAAAATTCTAAGAATGTTATTTTAACTTAACAAATATACTACAATCCGTCTGCAAGAAAGCCTGGATAAGACAGAAATAAAATACTTTAAAAAGTGTAATACACAGGACTTGTATTACTTGACATTATAAACATATAAGAAATAAACAATAAATCATAACAATGTAGCATTTTTCAAAAATAAACAGATCAACAAAACTGAAGAAAAAGTCCAGAAGATGCATGTACATGTAAGTATTTTGGACATAATGAAGAACACATTTCAAATTAGGATGGAAAGATGCGCTCTTCAATACTGCTATTTAGAGCTTTATCTCTACTTCACAACAGTGAAGTAAAAGTTTACTTGTAAAAAACTCAAAACATAAAGGTATCTAAAGAAAATATAGGTTAATATGTACATAATTTGGTGTCACAGAAGCTAAGCTTGAAGTCAAAGAAGGAAACCGTAAAGGAGACCTATATTCCCATAAATAGAATAAAGGGACAATAGATTAGAAAAATCTCAAAGATGGAATTCATTTGGCTAATAAAGTGTTTAAATCATTAGTAGTCAAAGTTTTTCCAATTAGGCAATGAGAAAGAAGATCACACCTATTGAAATGGCATATATTAAAAAGAATGTAGGGACTTCCCTTGTGGCATAGTGGTTAGGAATCCACCTGCCAATGCAGGGGACATGGGTTCGAGCCCTGGTCCGGGAAGATCCCACATGTCGCGGAGCAACTAAGCCCGTGTGCCACAACTACTGAGCCCCCATGCCTAGAGCCTGTGTTCCACAGCAAGAGAAGCCCGCACACCACAATGAAGAGTAGCCCCTGCTTGCCTCAACTAGAGAAAGCCTGCGTACAGCAACGAAGACCCAACGCAGCCAAAAATAAATAAAATATTTTTAAAAAGGAATGTAATTTACAGTACTGAAGAGCGCACAATGAACCTTTGCCAGAGGGATTATATATGGCCACCACCGTTAGGGAGAGCACATTGGGAATATACATTAAAAAGACTGGAAATGTACAGATTCCTCACCAAAAAAATTCCCCATCAAAAATTTACCCTACGGAAATAATCAAACAACTGTATAATGTGTATGCAATGTTTGTTGTTGATAACGGGAAAAACAAACCACAAATCTAGAAACAATTAAAAAAGTCAAGTAACTAAGTGTTAAATTATGTCATTAAAACAAGCTAATAATTATGTCATCTAAAATTTCACATACAAACATGAGAAATAAATTTATGACAGAGCTTAAGAGGTCATTTTTGTATTAAAAAGTGTGTGTGACACTTCTCAGAAGGAGAGAATTAAAGAGTAAAAGAAAGGCAGAGAAAGAAATTGAAAGGATAAATGGAGTTATCTCAGGATGATAGGATTCTAGGGTTTTTCTTTCTATCTGCACTATTTCTTTTCTAATGATTATAAAGTGAGCATGTGTTTCTTACTTAATAAAAATAATAAAAGCTTTAAAAAGTTGTGAGGAAAACAATCTGAGAATAAGGAGGCAGAAAATTTACAAAATTTTTAGTTAATGAAGAAACAAAACATCTAAAGAATGTAGTTAATTTAATTTTTCATATTGTGCATTCTCTTCATATTTTGTATAACATTATCTGCTATGCAATTTAAAATATCTGCTATTAAGTTACAGAAGAATTGTATAACTGATAGGGATCCAACATTATATTTATAAAACTGCAAGTCATTGTTGCAAGAAATGTTATAAATTTGTACGTTTCTGTGTCATGTATGACATAAAACTAAGCAACCCAAAAGATTTAGCAATGGTATTTGAATCATACTTTCTAAGAGATAATTTAAATCCACATGACGATAAAATATGAATTACTAATTTTATGAAGAGAATGATTGTTTCCATGAAATTAGAAATGCTTATATTTGATTCAAATAATTAAGCAAAATATGAAAACATGTATTTTAAATGTAAATAGATTATTTGAAGAATTGAGTTGAAGCATCATATCAAGAACTATTTTTAAGTCATTTCAATTAGTAAACTTTTAAATGACTGTCCAATTCTATAGTCTTAAAATGGGAAAGATACCATTTTTCTAAAAAATATCAGAAAAATTATTTTAATTTATTTTCTACACTACAAACTTTCTTGGACTAAAAATTTGAAATAGGACTCTAAAATTCAATGACATAAATGACATACAAAAGTAATTTGTGCAGCCACAGGGAATACCTCATGACATGGAAGAATATGTCCAAATACAATACTTAATACAAAAAGGTAGATCATTTTCTATAAACAAACAAATAACACAAAGTACTAATTCCAAATAACCGATTCCCAATGTCACCAGACTGTACTCACAAAAAGTTTTAATTTTACAATTATAAGAGCATATATTGATATTACTGGACATAAGCTTTGAATTAAAACATACAGGTGAAATGCTACAGTTCAATCCATGGTAACAAAAGGATTTATTCCATAAAAAATTATAAAAACATATTTGTAGACTTCAAAATAAACACTTGGGTTTTCTTATATCTCTACCAAGTATATTACACTCACTTCAGCTATATATTTTAAAGGGGTGTAATCTTTGTGCTTGAACCATGCCAGCATAAATTTGATCATACTGAGTTCTAAAGAATACAATTATCATTTGCAAGCATATATCTCTGTATCCCTCCTTTCCAATCTTGATTCCTCCATGTTTTGGAATGGTATCCAAGTAAGGAATAAAGACATTACTTGACATGTAAATTTTTACATGGCTTTACTTGGCAGTCTCAGGATTATACTTGACAGGCATCTACTTTGTGATCAAAGACAGTATTTTCGGAACTGAAGCAGTCATTTAGAAATTGGGAAAGCAAAAGAAATGTGAGTTAAGGGAAAAAAATTCATGCTCCTTCTTGATGCCCTGTTTTTCATTTGACCCTTCAATGCCATTTTTGAAGGTTGGGTTATCATTGAAAGAACAGAATAAAATCAATCCATGAGGTGCCATGTATTCTATATACACTATCTCATTTAATCTTCTTATGCTAAGAGGAAAATACTGCTATTTCCACTTTACAGATGAAAAATGAGACTCAGAGGGATAAGGGGCTTGCCTAAGGTTATACAGCTCATAAATTTGCGGAATGGAATGCATATTTGGGACATTGATCTTGCTTACTCCTTTGGTGATCTAATCCAGTCTCATGGTTTAAATGCCATCTGTATGTCAACAACTGCCAAATACATATCGATATATTATAGATGATATAGATACACAGGGATAGAGACAGAGATATAGCAAGCCTAGATCTCTTGCTGGACTCTGGATTCTTGTGTACAACAGCCCAAAAGACATCTCTACTTGAATCCCTAAAAGACTACTAAGTTCAATATGTCCAAAATTGAACTCCTGAATTCACCTCTCAAAACCTGCTCCACCCTAAGCCTTCTCTATCACAGTTGATGGCAAATTCATCCTTCCATTTTCTCATGCCCAAAACCTTATTAGAGTTATCCTGTACTCAACTCTTCTCCTAGAAACTACTTTTAATCCACAAACAAATCCTGTAGGCTCTATTGTCAAAGTATTTCCAGAATCCAAGCATTTTTTTTAAAACCACTTCCATATCACCATCCTGGTAAAAGACACTGTTTACCTATATTATTGCAATAGTGTTGTAACTGGTCTCCCCACTTAAAAACTTGGTTTCCCTATACTCTGTTACTGACCCAAAAAACAGAATTGTCCTTTTAAATTGTCAGATTACATCAGTCTTCTGGTCACACCCTTCAATGGACTCATCTTAAGCAGACTAAAAGCCAAAGTCCTTACAAGGGCCTATAAGGTCCTACATGATCTGCACCACTCCCCTGACTTCTGTGACCTCATCTCCTACTTCTCTCTTCCTCCCCCTTATAGCAACTCCTGCCTTAGTTGCTTCCTGGATGATCACACCAGGCGGAATTTTGCACTGACTGTTCTCTTCACCTAAAGAGCTCTTCTTTCAAGTCTTTTCCAGCTTCTTAGTGAGACTTACTCTGACCATCTGATTTTGAATTGAAATGATACCTTTTCTCCTCAATATTCCCCACACATTTTCTCTCCGTGGTGCTTATCATCTTTGAACACACTATACGATTATTTATTCATTTTGTTTATAGTCTGTCTCCCCAAAAGTAGGATGTGAGCTCCATGAGCTCAGGGATTTCCTTTTGTACAGTTCACTGTTGTAGCCCAAGATCCTAGAACTGAGCCTAGCATTATAAATATCTTTGACAAAGTGAATGAATCAACCTAACTTGGATATTAGTCAATTTTCACTATTAATTCTACCTAGCCACACTTCTTTGTTTGTCTCTCACTAAGGAGAATTTTACTTTTAGTTTATGGTAATTGGGATTGATTACCATAAATTTCATAAACATCTGATTGTTCAGCTACAATGGAATCTTCATAAAAACATGCCATGTTTTAACCAGTCTGACTCATACATGAAAATGTCTATCCTCCACTTAATTTTCGTCAGCCATTTTTTGCAGAGATTCCCATCTTAATGTCTTAATTCTTTATCTTCTATTACTCTCAGTAAAAAAGAATATATGGCCAGAGGAACAAAATCAGGAAAATGGTCAAGTATGAAAGAATCTGGTGAAAGAATAGAGTGAAAGATAAATGCAAGGACAAATCAGAAAAATTATCTACAAAAGGTCATCAAGAAAGATTAATTTCCATGACATGGAAATTAATGTTTCAAGATCTGAATCATGAAAAAAATCTCTACAAAAGCTTAAGGAATGAGAATAAAAGAAAAAGGGTAGAAGTCACCTGAAATATTTAGCCTATCAAGCTACTGGTGAACGGTATCACACACTTTCTGAGAAAGCAAGTGAATATCTGTCCAGAAAAAGCTGAGTTAAGAATGAAAGGAAATGAACCTTTATTGAGCTCATCCTCCATCACATATCGGGCACTTAGCAACAAACTGATGCTCAAAGAGGTTAGTTAACTTAATGAGATCATGAAATGGCCAGAAACAGTGGATTAGAAACCATTTCTATCTGATTCTAAAGCTCACTCATACAATTCAGAAAGCAAAACCTTTTAGAATTTTGCTATAAGTCAAAGCAAAAGTTTTTGGAGCCAAATGGCAAAGATAACTGGAATTTTTTTAAAAAATAGGATTCTCATACCATACTATCCACAGGTACAAAAAAACACCATGGCTTTGTTTGAATATCCTACTTCAAGACTTCAATAACTGGCAAACTCCCACTCTCCTTTAGAGACTGAATTCATGTGCCCTTCTCTGTCACAGCATCACCAATCATCAACAAATAACATTTACTACTCTATCTATGCAAATCTACCAGCAGAGGTTGGGAGGAAGTCTTCCAGTAGTATGGCAACAAACCACTGGGGGAGGCATCAGAGTGGTCCATCACTCTTAAAAACTTATACTGAGAACCCAGTAGACTAAGCTCTCAATCTGCTTGATATTAGGAATACTGAGCTAAACACCACTATCCTCCTGTCTTAGTCATTCAGGCTGCTATAAAAAAAAAAACCCACAGAGTGGGTGGTTTATTAACAGAAATTTCTCACAGTCTGGAGCCTGGAAGTCTGAGAACAGAGTGCCAGATTGGTTCAGTGATCTCTTCTAGGTCACAGATTTTTCTTTGTATCCTCACAAGGCAAAAGGGTCAAGGGAGCTCTCTGGAGCTTCTTTTATAAGGGCACTAATCCCATTCATGAGGTCTTCACCTTCATGGCAATCACCTGCCAAATACCCCACTTCCTAATACCATCACATTGGGCATTGGGATTTCAACATAATGAATTTTGGGAAGACACAAACATTCTGACCATAGCACCACCCTTTCATGGAGTTCAGATAGAGTGAGGGAGATAGATGGTAATGGGCTACAAAAGCATAGAGTACAGCCTTGGGCATGGATCAGGGCAGGAAGGGAACCAGGAGCAATAAAATATCCAGTGTTAGGGCAGGCATGGTGCTAGGGAAATTTAGAAGCATGTACCATAACACAGATGATGAGTTGGCTTCAGGGTGTGCAGAGAGCAGGTAGCAGGACCTCAGTCTCTCAGGTAAGGCTCCGGGGCCCATTCCCTGTCAAAGTATCTCTTTATGAGGCAGGTATCCATTTACCAACTGTTGAACAACAAAATAGGAATGGGATGGGCAGAAGTCAAATTACCACTAACATATAGCACCCCCAAATTCCAGAGACTCTCTTTTTTTTTTTTTTTGTGGTACACGGGCCTCTCACTGCTGTGGCCTCTCCCGTTGCGGAGCACAGGCTCCGGACGCGCAGGCTCAGCGGCCACGGCTCATGGGCCTAGCCGCTCGGCGGCATGTGGGATCTTCCCGGACCGGAGCACAAACCCGTGTCCTCTACATCAGCAGGCGACTCTCAACCACTGCTCCACCAGGGAAGCCCCCAGAGCCTTTCAACAAGTTTATGTCATTATGCTCTCAAGCAGTAAGGTGGTAACTTACTACAGCTATAGCTATAGCTATTGCTCCATTGACATTAGCTTTGGGAAAGAACTGCAGAGGATAAGAATTAGGAGGGGCCAACAAAGATAAAGGTAAAAATAATTTTTGCATTCATTATACTTCTAAGCATTTGTTTGCAGACCTGCCAAGTCATAAGCTACTGTAAGAAAAACACTATTTGGCAAAACATTATAAAATATTTGAAATATATAAATACTATTCTAATGGTTCTTGAAAGAAAATCATCTATGCTAATGATAAAGAAAAAAGGAGAAATGAAGGAAACAGTAGCACAGATCAATAAAACTAAAAGCTGGTTCTTTGAGAAGATAAACAAAATTGATAAACCATAAGCCACACTCATCAAGAAGAAAGGTAGAAGGCTCAAATCAATAGAATTAGAAATGAAAAAGGAGAAGTTATAACTGACATTGCAGAAATACAAAGGATCATGAGAGATTACTACAAGCAACTACATGCCAATAAAATGGACAACCTGGAAGAAATGGACAAATTCTTAGAAAAGCACAACCTTCCAAGACTGAACCAGGAAGAAATAGAAAATATAAACAGACCAATCACAAGCACTGAAATTGAGACTGTGATTAAAAATCTTCCAACAGACAAAAGCCCAGGACCAGATGGCTTCACAGGCGAATTCTATCAAACATTTACAGAAGAGCTAACACCTATCCTTCTCAAACTCTTCCAAAATATAGCAGAGGGGGGAACACTCCCTAACTCATTCTACGAGGCCACCATCACCCTGATACAAAAACCAGACAAAGATGTCACCAAAAAAGAAAACTACAGGCCAATATCCCTGATGAACATAGATGCAAAAATCCTCAACAAAATACTAGCAAAACAGAATCCAACAACACATTAAAAGGATCATACACCATGATCAAGTGGGGTTTATTCCAGGAATGCAAGGATTCTTCAATATACGCAAATCAATCAATGTGATACACCACATTAACAAATTGAAGAATAAAAACCACATGATCATCTCAATAGATGCAGAAAAAGCTTTCAACAAAATTCAACACCGATTTATGATAAAAACCCTCCAGAAAGTAGGCATAGAGGGAACTTATCTCAACATAATAAAGGCCATATATGACAAACCCACATCCAACATCGTTCTCAATAGTGGAAAACTGAAACCATTTCCACTAAGAACAGGAACAAGACAAGGTTGTCCCCTCTCACCATTATTATTCAACATAGTTTTGGAAGTTTTAGCCACAGCAATCAGAGAAGAAAAAGAAATAAAAGGAATCAAAATTGGAAAAGAAGAAGTAAAGCTGTCACTGTTTGCAGATGACATGATACTCTACATAGAGAATACTAAAGATGCTACCAGAAAACTACTAGCGCTAATCAATGAATTTGGTAAAGTAGCAGGATACAGAATTAATGCACAGAAATCTCTTGCATGCCTACACACTAATGATGAAAAATTTGAAAGAGAAATTAAGGAAGCACTCTCATTTACCTCTGCAACAAAAAGAATAAAATACCTAGGAATCAACCTACCTAAGGAGACAAAAGACCTGTATGCAGAAAACTATAAGTCACTGATGAAAGAAATTAAAGATGATACCAGCAGATGGAGAGATATACCATGTTCTTGGATTGGAAGAATCAACATTGTGAAAATGACTATACTACCCAAAGCAATCTACAGATTCAGTGCAATCCCTATCAAACTACCAATGGCATTTTCACAGAGCTAGAACAAAAAATTTCCCAATTTGTATGGAAACACAAGAGACCCGCGAATAGCCATAGCAATTGTGAGAAAGAAAAATGGAGCTGGAGGAATCAGGCTCCCTGACTTCAGACTATACTACAAAGCTACAGTAATCAAGACAGTATGGTGCTGGCACAAAAACAGAAATATAGATCAATGGAACAGGATAGAAAGCCCAGAGATAAACCCACGCACATATGGTCACCTTATTTTTGATAAAGGAGGCAAGAATATACAATGGAGAAAAGACAGCCTCTTCAATAAGTGGTGCTGGAAAAACTGGACACTACATGTAAAAGAATGAAATTAGAACACTCCCTAACACCGTACACAAAAATAAACTCAAAATGGATTAAAGACCTAAATGTAAAGCCAGACACTATAAAACTCTTAGAGGCAGAACACTCTATGACATAAATCACAGCAAGATCCTTTTTGACCCACCTCCTAGAGAAATGGAAATAAAAACAAAAATAAACAAATGGGACTTAATGAAACTTAAAAGCTTTTACACAGCAAAGGAAACCATAAACAAGACAAAGAGACAACCCTCAGAATGGGAGAAAATATTTGCAAATGAAGCAGCTAACAAAGAATTAATCTTCAAAATTTACAAGCAGCTCATGAAACTCACTATCAAAAAAAAAAAAAAAACCCAATCCAAAAATGGGCAGAAGACCTAAATAGACATTTCTCCAAAGAAGATATACAGATTTCCAACAAACACATGAAAGAATGCTCAACATCATTATTAGAGAAATGCAAATCAAAACTACAGTGAGGTATCACCTCACACCAGTCAGAATGGCCATCATCAGAAAATCTACAAACAATAAATGCTGGAGAGGGTGTGCAGAAAAGGGAACCCTCTTGCACTGTTGGTAGGAATGTAAATTGATACAGCCACTATGGAGAACAGTATGGAGGTTCCTTAAAAAACTAAAAATAGAACTACCATGTGACCCAGCAATCCCACTACTGGGCATATACCCTGAGAAAACCATAATTCAAAAAGAGTCATATACCACAATGTTCATTGCAGCTCTATTTACAATAGCCAGGACAATGGAAGCAACCTAAGTGTCCATTGACAGATGAACGGATAAAGAAGATGTGGCACATATATACAATGGAATATTATTCAGCCATAAAAAGAAACAAAATTGAGTTAATTGTAGTGAGGTGGATGGACCTACAGTCTGTCATACAGAGTGAAGTAAGTTAGAAAGTGAAAAACAAATACTGTATGCTAACACATATATATGGAATCTTAAAAAATAGGTTATGAAGAACCTAGGGGCAGGACAGGAATAAAGACGCAGACCTACTAAAGAATGGGCTTGAGGACACGGGGAGGGGGAAGGGTAAGCTGGGACGAAGTTAGAGAGTGGCATGGACATATATACACTACCAGATGTAAAATAGATAGCTAGTGGGAAGCAGCCGAATAGCACAGGGAGATCAACTCGGTGCTTTGTGACCACCTAGAGGGGTGGGATAGGGAGGGTGAAAGGGAGGGGATATGGGAATATATGTATATGTATAGCTGATTCACTTTGTTATAAAGCAGAAACTAACACACCATTGTAAAGCAATTATACTCCAATAAAGATGTTAAAAAAAAAAAGAAAAGAAAAAATGAGAGAAGATGGGAAGAATGTGGATGGGCCATGTTTAGGGTAGAAAAGAAGAGGAGCAAAAAAATAAAAGGAAGGTAATAGCAGAAAATAGAGAGACAAGGAGTTGAAAGAAACACCTCTGCACTTCCCTTTTCTAAACCATCTGTGGTTTCCAAAACATCTGTGCACCACTGGATACTGTATTTTTCTGCCTCACAGTAAACATGGTTGTGGCCATAGAATGGGGAAGGGGAGTTCTCAGGATTCCTTCATTGTAACCAAACAGGTCTGCCCCTTCAGCATGATGTTCATTCACCCTCCTGATGTTGATGTGACACAAGAGATGATGGCTGAAGGATGCAGCAGCCCATAAAACTAGATAGATATAGATAGATGATAGACAGATGGATAGATAGATAGATAAATAAATAGATAGATAGATCCCAATAATACAATGCTAAATTCTGGGTCACCAAATTCCCCAAGTGAAAAAAAAAATTGATGTACTTCTTGTACACTGTTAGCTGTAAAATATATAGATTTCAGTCCTTCACTCTTCCAAACTACATACCCAGATAAACTGATGTGAGTATTATATAGAAATATAGTGCTTGGGTTTCGAGATCCCTTTCTGTGAAGTTCAAAGGTTTATTATTTCCAAGTTAAATAAACTCAGCAGAGTCAACCATAATAATCACACCTAGTAATAGCTAATATTTATTTGATTCACTTATCCTTATGTGTTACGCTCTGTGCCAAGCATTTTATCTACATTCTCCCTAGACTTCCAAATGCTTCAAAGGTAGAGCTATCCTTATCTTTCTTTATAAATAAGGGAACTGAGGCATAGAGAGGACAAATGACAGATGGTTAAGCTGGAATTCACAGTTAGGCCCTCTGACTGTAAGCCTATACTCTGAATCCCTCCACTTCCTGACTCCACTAGAGGATTCTACCTTCAGCTCTGCTGTATTCAACAGTACCTTATATTCACATAGAGCTTAATAGTGTATAAAATGCCCTTTCAGACTTTGACTCACTTGATCCTCACAACTACTTTGTGAAATAGGCAAGGATATGTCATCTTTCCCATTTCATGGGTAAAAACTGAGCTAGGTTAAGCAGCTTCCACCAATCATTAATATATGGCAAAGTTAGGACAGGACCTATATGTACATCATCCAACTCTAAATGCAGTGCACTATCCACTGCATCAAGCTCTTCTTCATCTGACTTCTTCTAGGAACAACCAACATTTGTCTTCACACTGTTAAATTACTTGTCGAGGACTAAAAAAAATAAGGATCAGAGAAAGAGATATAATGCCTGTCAATTGCCTTAAATTATCGCCCCCTCCCATCCCCTACAATCTCCTTAGATTTAAACAGCAATCCCTGTATAATAGGGAGCTGTATATTTGCCTATTTTGCACTTGACAAAAGAGGTTTTTGCTGAAACCATTACTTGAAGGTACAGAATTTAACTATATACGACTGAGTTACTATAATTATTTGAAGGAATGTTAAATCAAAGCATTTGAAATCACCCTTTAATCACAATTAGTTCAAAAAACAAATATGGTTTTCAAGATTCTCCAGGTGTTCTGACTTTGCTTTGATAAACATTGAACCAAAGACCAAGGAAGAGTTTTGTTCACTTTGCAGTTTCCTCCTTCAGTGCCCCTTGTCTCCTTCTGCATCTTATTGTGAGTTCTTATTTCAATTTATTTGTTTAGGAGTTCCAGGTGAATTTCTTTGATGGAGGTTTTCATATGTGGATGTCTTAGGGCCTCTCCACTGTTAATTCCCAAGATTCTTTCCCATGTCAGACTTCCTATTTCCTACTGTTTATCTTTTTAGGTCCTACACCTTCAGCCTTAATACCACTCACTCCACCCCTTGTGGTCCAGCTCCAATAAATCTGACTTCAAAGTGAGACGTTGCCCCCCAAATCCTCCTTCCTTGCTCTCCCCAAAGACATAAACGTGCAGGTCCTTTTCCTTTCAAGGGTTTTACTGCTAATCACAGAGGGAAACTAAGAGTAGTACAGCACACAATGTCATTCTAATTACTTATCTAAAGCTCCTGATCTCCCTCTGAGGTAGCAAACTGAAGCCTCCATGTGCCCTCTGCTAAACAAAGTATAGCAGTAATTCTGGGAAGATTAAAAGAAAAAAACACTGATCCCTTAAGTCCATTGCTATCCTAGCTGCCTGAAGATTGCTCTTTTGCCAGCCCAACGCAAATATCACCATCTAATCATTCCTGAGCAGAGACTGGGCCTTCTACTTGCCCTGCCCTCTGCCCTTGCCCAGCTTTTTGCATACTACCAATAATAGTACTGTTACAGACTGAATGTTTGTGTCCCTCCCAAATTCGTATATTGAAACCTAATCACCCATGTGATGATATTTTGAGGTGGAAATTTTGAGAGGTGATATGGTCATGAGGGTGGAGTCATCACAAATGAGATTAGTGCCCTTATAAGAGAGACCCCAGGAGACAGTTGTCTGGGAACCAGGACATAAACCCTCACCAAACACTGAATCTGTAGGTGCCTTGATCTTGGGCTCCCCAGCCTCCAGAAGTATGAGGGAAAAAATTCTGTTGTTTAAGCTACCCAGTCTATGGTATTTTTGTTACAGCAGCCAGAACAGAATAAGACAAGTACTACATAATAAGTACCTCCTTTCTCACATTCAAGTCAATGTTCAGGAATTCCTCTCTCTCTTAAGCCAGTGGTACAGCTACCACGTTGCTGCAAGACATAGCTCAGGGTCAACAAGGTGTGAGGATGACCATTTCAGATCCTACATGCCCCCTTCTCTGGGATTCCTGTTCTGATATGTCACACATCCCAGTGAAACCTAAGAATGGAGATGCCACTGAGGCACTTTGGGGCACCCCCTCTCTGCAAAGCTCACACCAACCCCTCTGCCATTGATGGCTGCCTTCCACATTATCGCCACTGATGATTTCTCCCTCATCCTCTTCCAAGCAAGAAAAGGTCTCTTCCTCCCTTCTTGCCCATGGAGTGGGCAGATCACCTGATATCTTTAGATCCAGGCCTCCCCACGTGACCCATGGCCTAGGCCCAGAACTTCTCTAGACATCTGGGAGCCAAGGCTCCCTCAGGAAGTGCTAATGGATGTCAGTTAGACTCCTGGCAGCTGGCAAAATTCCTTTGGATTCTTTCCCCAGTAATGGTTCATCGCTCTAGATTTGGAAGTACTATTTTAAAAATGAAATATAAAATAGACAGAGATGCATTGGTGGGTAGATAGATAGGTAGACAGATAGAAAAACCAACCAAAAAATAAGCGGTACATGCTTCTTTGACTCAGAGGCAAATTTGTATGACTGAAGTCCCACAGGCAGAAGGACATTAGATCAGATCACATTAAATACCCCCAACTACCCTCCCTCAACCACTTCCTTCATAAACAGATTAAGTATGAGCAATTTATCAGGGGAGCAGTTTGGCTGGGGCGGCAGTACAGGAAGACAATGAAAGACTGTTATAAACAAAGAAGGATAAGTACTGCCAGAGAGTCAAGTGCAACTAATCTTCTCTCTCATTTTCTCCTTTCCATCTGTAGCACAAACCACAAATAATCAAGTACTGTCTTGAAGAGAATGACTGTTACCTGGAAAGGAACCTGAAAAAGCATTCATTGTCAGCATTATGCACTGCAGACTTTACCGTAATCAGGTCAAGAAAGTGCCATTACATGAGCATGGAGATCATTTTACTTGATAGAATCATTCTTTCTTGTGATTGTGTGTAATGAAATTTACCTGATGCTGTCAAGGCTGGGGGGTGCTCAGCAGTATTAAGAATAAAGCCCTTCTGTTCAAAGAACAAAGGCAATTCTCCCTTTCCAATGTTTTTATGATTGGGGTTAGAATTGGCAAAGGTAAAACAACAGAGGACCTAGAAATCTCCCCTCCAAGAACAGACAGTTGGAATCAATACATTTTCCTGAAATATCTTGTCAAGCGTGGTATTAAAGAGACTATCTTCAGGACTGTACGCACTTGACTAACTCTTCATAAAAAATGTCAGTATGCTAATAATGTTATGTGCCTTCTATTTTCCTTTCAGTGTACAGATTTTCTCTTCCCCACTATGGGACTCAAAGACAAGCTTACCTGATGTCTTTAAAGCAATCCTGGTTCCACTGTTTTACAACAAAATCTCTAGTGCAAATATGTGTGTGCATGTGTTTGTATGTGTCTGTTTGCATGTGTATGGGTGTGTGTGAGAGAGAGACAGGGAGTGAGACAGAGAGAGAGAGAGGATGTGTTTGAGCACTGGAACGTGCATCTAGAATTTTATCCTTCATCTTTGTTTTTCATAGCATCATTTACATTACAAAAACAGTAAACTGGCATAAGTTTCAAGCATACAAACTTGCTGATAGTTTTTTGCAAAGGGACAATGGCAGGATCAGAGAGATACCTCTTGCTCCAAATACAATTTAACATTTTGAAATATGATTTACTTTCTGGACTACAGCCAGGCAATTACCATTGGCAAATATTTCAAGTGGGAGAAATGAAGTGGTTGCTACTAGTCCCATAATTTGGGATTGCTGCTAACAGATTTTACATATCATCAACTTTTCTGCTATTCTTTTTTAGAAAATACAATAAAATCTTAATATTTCTGCATTTCAAGCCTTAGTGTCAGCTTTGCTGATGCTTGAGACAAAACTGTGTAAGTGGCTCCCTCTGGTGCTGCCACTAGTATTAGTTTTGGGATTTTTTGTTTTGTTTTATTTTTTTGTTTGTTTTTAATATTCACAGCCATAGATGTAAACCAGATTAGCTGCTGGGAAAGGTAAGTAGAAGCCCTGAGGTAAGTAGAAGCCCTGAGGGCCTGCATCACTAGAATTGTCTCTTGGAATACAATTCCACTTGGAATAAAATTAGATGAAGGGTGACATCCTTTATGATATGGGAATAGACACAATTTCTTCCTTGGCCTTTTTCCTTCACTTCATATACACCAAAGAGAACTGCAAAAGGTAAAAGAAAAGTCATGTTCACTAAACCCTGGCAAGATACCCCCATCCTTGTTCCTGAAATTCTAATGCCCCAAGAAACTTCTTAAGTACTTCTAACAGACCTCCATACGGCCATCAATTCTCCAGCCCTGGATTCCACTTTGACTTGTGGACTCCATAGTAGTGATTGGAGCAAACATGGTGTCATAAATAGTCTGTTGCAAAAGGCAACTGAGGGCTCCAGAACAGCATCACTTAATGGCAGTGGGAAAGAAGCTAGCAAAATCTCCTTTCATGGCTGCGATCCATAGTTGTCTCCAATGACTGCTCTTTCAAAACAAGTCCTACCCACAGACGGCCAATGGTTGAAGTCTAGGCTCCTAGGTCAGTCTCCACATTGTAAGGCAACGGTGATTAGTCAAAGGCAATCTGCAATCTTCAGGCTCTCCCATGTTGATCTTGTCCTCCTTTCTCTCCAAGAGGCAGTACATCCTCCCTGATACATTTCTCTAAAGCACAGCATAGCTTCCACCATCAGCCAGAATGTTAATGCATTATATCACTCTGTACACTGAGAAAACAAGTGACCATATGTAGCCTATGCCAGCAGAGCTCTAACTGTGAAGAACAATGGCTCTGAGTCAACAACAGAATTAAACTACTCCGTCTTGTGAAGCTCTTCTGAATATTTTAAGTGTTGCCTTGAAAGTGTGGGATTATGTGCAAGCATAAACATTAGCTTAATGCAATTTTTTGGTACAGAATATGCCAGAGTTTAAAAATCAGAATTGAAATGCAGAAAATAACTTTGGGATAAATTTAATTTTTTTTCATGTGTGATTAAAACATGATTGAAGAGGCATACTTTATGTATAATTAAAGTTGCTTTGTAATTAATAGATTTAAGCATGTATAGAAAATGATACAGCTTAGTTTGGAGATTTTACGAAGGCGCCTATTAAACACTCACTCCCTAGCAAGCCTGACTCAAATGTTTTCACATTCTAATGCTGATAGAGTCCTTGAATTTTTTTGAAGCTGCCAATTTCACCATTTCTAAATGCTTTACCCTTCCTTCCATGAGCTTGTAAAATAAAAACAGCCCTATCTTCCTTGCATTAGCCAAAACAATGATGTAGAACACCCTATAGCCTAATTTCAAAGCCTCCAGAGGCAAAAAGAAAGATTCCCTGAATGTCTCAGACCGGGTCTGACTTAGCTTTGCCTTCTCTACTATGCCTAGCACTATGTCTAACCTGCTGCATAAAAAAATATGTATCAAGTGCCTATTACTGAGTAAGCAGAGAGTGTGTTTGTATATATTTGTGGAGGGTTATCATGGTAATAAGAACACATTTGGACATTTTTTTATGTGCCAGACAAAGGTGCTATAATACATTACTTCATCTAATCCCACAACAGCCCTATGAAGTTGACAACATCAACCCTTTTGGACAGATACATAAACTAAATCAAAGAAAGTTTGAAGACTACAAAGAATAATGCATTTTGTACTATCTTGGCAACAGGATCACCTTTGGGGCTAAAGGGTGAGGCAGAATAAGTTCATTTTCCTCAGTCTTGTTCATTTTTTGCCCCTTTCCCATGGCCCAGTTCCTCAATCCCCCACCATCTCCAGGGATTGCCTCTTGGACTCTCTCTAGAACCCTAAAGCATTCTTCTGGTAAGCACCTGGCATGAACAGAGGCTTCATCTCACTGGAAATGGTCCTAGTTTAAACTGATCTTCCAGGCCTTCCTCATCAATACCTGTCTATTTTTTATTTCATCCATTTTAGCCAAGTATCACATGGGGGAGGGAAAAATTCAGACAAACATATTTGTACTAGAGTGTTAGTTGCTGACATTCATAGTTAGGAGGCTTTTGCAATAGTCCCATGGTACAATGGAACATTTTTAATTTGAGTTTTGGTTTTAGATACAGAAAGGGAACCACAGAATATACTGCAGGGATCAGGAGTCATGAGTACAGGGGTGGGAGGCAGGAGAGAAATAAGATTCATGAGGATAAGAAAAACATATACAGACTGATAGATGGATGCTGGGTTAATCTTCCCAGCAGCCAGGAGCACATTTCCTAGTGTCTCTCCCCTTTCTCATCTAAAGAGTATATGGAATATTAATAACCTTTCCAAGAAAAGTACTTGTTTCTTCTCATACTTTCTGATATCAGGCAGTCATCTACAATTTTCAATTAAATCAGATAGATAGATACATAGGCAGACAGGTAGATAGATAATAGATACACACACACACACATATATAAAACTGTTTTGCAAGCTTAAGTATAGCAGATTTAAAGCATATTGCAAACGTAAATATGCTCTTTATATTCTATCTCCCTGATAGAGGTTTCCATTCCAGTGATTATGCCCTCTTTCTGCCCTATACCAGCATCACCTCACTCTCTTGTTCTTTATGGGTTTGCATGGTACAGACAGGGCCCCAGGAGGAGAGGTGGTTCTGTGAAGCCTCATGCTTCTTTAGAGTTTTAGAGAAGACTGGTGAGGGAATGACATTCTAAATTGAATACCAAGACTATTCCCAGCGTATTTCTGACTAGCAGAGTCGTAATGCACCGATTTGTGAGAAATCATGATCATGTTTATGGAGTTCTGTAGAAAACATGCTCATGCTCTTCTAACTGATTCCTTCCTTGTTCCCTGGGTGCTGGTTATTCTACTCACCGATTCCCAAAATGAGCTGCTGTTTTTACAGAGAGTGGATTCAAGGAAAGTCAGGAGGGACATGTTGATTTCATGTGCAATTCAGTAGAAACTGAGGAATGTATCTCACTTGAAACTGCACCTCCAAGACCTTAGAAATGTTACAATTGTTTAAGTGATGATGAGGATGATTGCTGGGTATTAAAAGGCAGATTAGCACCAACTAGAGCCTCTCTCCCTTAAGCAAGTGGGACATTTCAATAAGTGTCCTATAATCAGCAGATCTGGAAGGATTCATTCAAGCATTATATTGAAAGGGAGGTTGGGAAAGAAGGTATGTTTGGAGAGGCAGAGTGTTTCTAGTACTTCCTGCGGAGAGGGTACCCAGGTTAGAAAATAGTATCTAGGCAGGTTATGATAAGAATCTCCTCTTTTGATGACAAACAATCAAATGATCTCAGATGGATTTGTTATCAATCACATATGCATAAACACATACTCAGAAAGTCATATTTTCCATTTTAAATAATTTAATTTGCTTTCCGGTAGAAATGAGTTTCTTCTTATATGAGTAATATAAACCAGTTTTTCCAAGGACCTGTTTATCTCAGGATAAGTATATAATTTATATTTCTGATCTGCATAGGTCCTAAGCCAAACTACTGAACACGGAATGAGATGAATTTTCTCAATGAGTACATTTCTTTCTTTTCTACAGTAACATTACTGTGGATTGGTATGTTTTTTGATTTTGGTTTTGCTTTTTTCCTTTTGAAAAAGTCTAGAATGACCAGTTACCTCTGTAACATGTCCTATTCTTAATTTTTACTGCTTTTGATCAAGCCGTGCTTTACTTCCTCTTCTTCTCCATTCATTCATTCATATCCCAATGTCCTTCAAGTAACACTTTCTTCACTAAACCTTCCTAAAAATAAAACTCTCTTCTTCCTATATTCTGGCAATTATTGCCTATACTTCTAAACTAATAATTCTATAATCACAGATACAAATCATATATGATGCTGGTATATGTATTACTGTCCTGTATGTAAAACTGATGCATGAAAATATTACATGAAGATTGGGATGTTCCAGTCCAAGTTCTATCATTGTATGTACTGAGCAAGTCATTTCTTATCTCAGCTTCAGTTTTGCCACCTGCAATCTAAGAAGGTTGCCCTATAATTGTCTAAAAAAACCATTATGGCCCATTCAGTTTCTCAGCTGGAAATACCACTGAATATTTATTGAGAGCTTTAAAAATGAACTGTTCTCTTTTTAAAACATGTTTTACAGATCATCTGGGGTCAAAAATTGTGATTTTTCCCTTTTAGTCATAAAATAGTGATTGCAATGTAAATATAATCTCAACATCCTATTTTATGGTGTAAGACTCTACCATTAAATAATATTCTCCATGTTAAATACTACTATCTTGAATATTTTTCTTAGGGACAAATGGACCTACATAGAGGATTAAAATAATTTAATTAATTATTCAATAAAAATCTACTTACTTGCAGCAATATTATATCTCTATCTTACATATTCCACGCTTTAATTATTTTAAAAGAGAGCTTCCAGAATATGTAGTTTAAAAAAATAGGGAAAGGTTTCTTCATGCTGTATAAATCAACTCACTTTTATGGCAACATCATGTTTTCTTTGTGGTGACTACAGCTACAATGAGAGAAAAGAGAGTGGGGCACCTTTGGAGAGCTTGTTATTCATCAGAAAGTAAGTACCCAGCTTTCTGACCACTTAAGAGCAGTGGCAATTTTCAAATACAATACAGAGAAGAATCACTGTTGTCTGTGGAATTGCACAGTAAGAACTGTCAAGATATATCCACAAATAGTAGCATCTGACTGATCCAAGCCAAGACTCCTCTTCCTTTTATTCATATTTTTTAAAATCAGTAGTATGGCGTTGAGTAATGATAAAACAAAAATTAGAAAAGAAACTTCATTTTTACCTGCTAATTTTCTCCTGCTTTTTACTGATGACTCTCTTTTTAAGCAGAACATTTATATATAGTGATAGTTCATTCCTTGTGGAAGTTTTCTTTGTTCTTGATGGAAAATGCATTATCTCCTTGCCTCTTCCCAGGTCTACATCCTTTATTTGGCTTTGATTTATTCAATAATCTTTCCATTCCAGTATGTTTGAGAAGAAGGGTCCTCAGTTTTAACTGTGTTCTTTTGAACCTTCTGCATTGCTTACAGTTGTTTTAAATAGCAAATAAGATATGCATGTGTAAACCTCCAAAAAAGCTGTATAATCTTAAAGATATACAATACATATTGTATATCTTAAGCTTACCAGTTTAGAGTGACACATCTCTATTACTATATACCTATATAATACCAGCTTAAATATATATATATATTATTATTATAAACATTCTTTATTACTGATAATCTTTCCCCAAAACAGTTCTGAGACCCAAAAGACACATTTAATTTCAATTTGTCCAACTATATATTTTAAACACTGAAACCAAGGCCCAGAGAGATGAAGTGAATTATAGGAAGTGACACATATAGTTATCAGAAGAGTCTGCTCTATAAACTCAGGTCCCTTGATTCCTAGTCTTGTGCTTTTTTCATCCTACCATTATCCATCTGGAAGACTAGCTACATTTTGTACATTGCAAACTGGGAGGGTAAATAGAGAATAAAAAGGGTTAGAATTAGATTCTAATCACACTCTCTAAGAATTACGTATTATTCTCTCTTATCCAAAAGCTTAGAGATTAATTAAATAGCTTGGTTAATTAATTATCATTATTCCACTAGCTTGTTTAAAAATGAGAACACATATATCATTAAAGTTGCCATATTTCACTGACTCTGACACACTATTTTTTAACCTTTAATATCTCTGAAATCAGGATGCATTTTATAATTCCTTATAGCCAAGCAGTAGTGGAGGCATAGTTGCCATTGACTTTGTATGTGAAAATTGGTTGTATTTCTCTTGCCACGACCAGACAACCATCACTCCTGATATTTTAGGACAATTGAAGGAAGAAATATGAGATCTGGTTGCTGTCTGAAAATCTTCAACTGTCACATTCTAGTAAGATCAACAAAACACCACCATCAAAACTTTCAGAAGGTATCAGCTGCTTGGAATGAAATCCTAAAGACAACCATGAAGTACGCTTAAGAAAGGGTCCATCACCAACACACACAGACTACTGTCGGGAAAAACATGGATATGGATATGACTCTGAGTCAAAAAAAAAATGATTCAAAAGAGTGAGAATCTAAATAGGACAAAAATTTTTGAATTCTTAAACCAATGTGTTTTTTAATATACTTTTTATACATGCATAAGATTAATATATTAGAAAAATCTACATCTATTTAAGTCTAAATTGCTCTTTGTTAAAGTATAAAATTCTAAGTGGTAGGAAAGCATTGTATAACGATTTAATTGGGATGCTGCTTCTTTCTAAAGCATTCGTAAAATAACGATGTGTCCTGTAGTCAGTGGTTCCTTAGTTTAAATGAAATATTTGTAAAGTATTCAATAAAATTAAACATTTTATTCCCTAAGAGAAGCCTCAGAAACTTGCAGTACCTTAGGGTCAATACTGTAAACCATACTATTTCACAGTGGATATGCTGAAGTACAAGACGCTGCTAAGTCCAGTGGAGAGAAGGTCAGACAGATGCCTAGAACACGCCCTCCCCTCGTGGTCTTTACTTGATACAAATGTGCCCACTAAAATGTGAACTATTTAAAACCCAATTTCACTCAGTTTTCATTTTCAAATATGCCTTCTTAAAACAAAAAGGGGAAGCATATGTTTCTGACCCCAAACACAAATGGAGTTACTCATTATCATTTTAAGTTTGATTCAAAAATCAGTTTCCCTGGAGGCAAGGAGCCCAGGTCAGAGGTGGTAGCTGTGCTGCAAACCGCTTCAGGCCTGGAGCCTGAAAATAGAGCACTGACGATGCAAAGATGTGACTCTGAACATACATTCTGAAACGCCAGGGGTAACAGAGAAGATTGCCAACGACCACAAAATTTGCTTTGGAACAAAGAGAGAAATCAGATCCATTCTTTTCTAGTTCACGGTTCTTTTACCGTGTAGCTTTGGTGTTAAAGTTTAATTGCCCCTTTATATTGGGGAGAAGTTATAGGGTAGAAAGGTGGTTATTGAAATACTGAGGATAGAGGGTAAAAAAATTGAAAACCAATTGCTATCTGGTCATAGAGCAAAATACATATAATGACTTCAGCTATACATCCTCCACCCACCCTGCCTTAATTTTCCATCTGTCTGCAAAAGTACAATGTGTATCTCTCTCGAATGGCCCAGGCATCACTCACATCTCCTTTCCCTGAAATCCTATTGTACATGTTGATGGGAGCATAATTCAGAGTTTATTGCACACAATATTGTCTAATCTCTAAACATATATTCTTTCAGGAAGAAAACATTTATTGAGTTATGTATGACACCATTCATTTTTTGTACATGTATATATACATGTACATATACTTCCTCCTTCCAAAAATAATTTGAAGCAGCTTATGATAAGAAGCCCAAATACAATCAAATCTTCAACCAAAGTTTAAGTTTTAAAATGGATTCAAATAATGAAACAGGGTAAAAGGAGATAATTCAGGACCTCTTTTTCAACTGAACACAAAACTGGCTCTGAGCTTCCATGAAGTCAGACCAAAAAAAAATGAAAATACGGCTTTCTGTGCTTAAAAAAAAGACTCATAATGCTTAATGAGATACTGGCTTGTGAGCTGAAAATTAGTTCCCTCCCCTAGACTCTCCAAGTAAACAATTATCAAAAGCAGGGAAGTAATTTTAATTGGGCATAACTGATATCAAGTCCTTCATGAGAATAACTGGCAACAGTGTTCAGTCATTTCTCACATTATTTCTGATTTATGAATATAAGATAATATGACAAACATAGATGACCTGTTTAGTAAGAAGAACATGCTCTGCTTTAACTGTGGTTTCTGTTATTATGATACAGTTATAAGTTGAAAATGTAGGGTTTTGGATTTATATGTGGAATGTAGCATAATAGTTCTCCAGATAATACTGGAAAAAAAATCTCTGGAACATTATGAAAGCAATCATTCTATATCAGAAGCATGCAGCCTGACATGTGTACAGTTTATGTCCACGGATCCAAAGACTGTTTAATTCTTGTGTGTATGAGTGTGTGTGTGTGCGTGGGCGTGTGCACTTAATTCCAGTGTAGACATTCCATATTATAAGAACTTCAAGCAGGACAGGGCATGATGTTTATGGCACATCCTATTAGGTACCCTAGGTTACAACTATTGCCTCCTTCCTGTCAGTTAACAAGAGCTCTGATTTTGTCTAAGTGTAACACTGCCATGTCCACAGGGAAAGCAGACCTCTCCTCCAGCCCCTGGGGAAGGACTATGATTGATCAAAACCAGTCATGCAATGTATTATCTCTTTGCCAGTGATTAGTTTAGGAGTGGGATGTCATAGTTTTAGTCAATCAGGCATAAAGGGAAGTTTGCTGATAGCTTCTGGAAAAAAATTTTCCTTTTTGATTACAAGAGACATTTCCATGAGAAGAAGACTTCCTCTCTTCTTTTTGCTTTGGGTGGGACTGTTTGAAGAGGTAGTGTTTGGCTTGGTGGTAGTCATATTGTTTATCTTGTTTCCAAAATGGAGAGCCAAGAGAATTACAGCAAAGCTGTCCCAGAGCTGTGACATCCTTGAACTGCTGAGGTAGCCAACTGTGGACCAGTATACCTCCATAATCCTTGTCCTGAGAGATGATTCTTTACTGTTTAGATGTTTAATTGGGTATTGTGTTGCTTGCATGCCAAGGTTTCGTAACAGACACCATATTTTATATTTCTATATTCTACACAGACATGAGCAAAAATCAGCATTCAACAAGCTCATGGGAAAAAATTGTATCAATCAGATAAGATCATTGGTCATCAGGGCAATACTGATACATCTTTGTAAGGCAGAATTCTTCCCTATAATGGTAAACTACACTGAGGTGAATAACTGAGCAACCTAATTTAAAGTTACTACAGTCCATGCTAATACACCTGTACAAAAAACCATTATTTTACCAAATGCCATCACTCGCATGTGCTATCTTTATACATGCATTAGAAAAGAGTACTAAAACAAAGATCTGCATTTTCTTTCCTTGACAACATTTCTCATATGATTGATGACTAATTTGTAAGCATGAATAGCAACTTTTATTGCTTTATTCAATAGATTGAAGAAGACAGGGTGCTCTCTGACCAAAAAAAAAAAAAAAAAAAAATGCTAGGAAGAGTAGGATGCCTCCATTCTGCTGTTATTTTCCAAGTAAACTATCATCCAGAGGAAAAATAAAATCACAGTGTTATCACAGTTATTTTATGAATATTTAGCATGTGAAAAATTATATCTATCCCCTTTTATGGCTATTTACTTTTTCTTTACTTTTTCTCCTTTCTGAAATATTTAGGTGATTTTTACATATTCATTTATTCTGTCACAGTATCAAACACTTCTAGTTTCCAACCCCGAATCAGTTTCCCCTTCTTTTTTCACAGATTCTGATTTTCTCCAAGGTAGTGGTATGCCAGAGGAAAAACATGTTTCCCAACCTGTCGGGTATGTAGAAGTAGTGATTTGACACAGTTCTGGTAGGTATAGAAGTCTACGGGGAGAATGTCCACATCACAAAAATGACAAAATGCTCAAGGAGAAGGCTTGTTTGGTCCTTTCCTCTCCCTTTTTTCTTTTTTTAATCTCATAAAGAGCCCTCTACCATTTATTAAACAAAAATCAAACAGATCCTCACTACCACTGCAATGCAAAAATGGGGAAGTAGGAAACAAGGAATTTCCTTCCTTCAGACTCTAATCATTCTCAAGTTCTCAACCCAGGAGGATTTAACCTCTAAGGGACATTTGGCAACGTCTAGAGATAGTCTCGGTTTTCAGAACCAGGTGGGTGAGTGGGTGGAGGGTGCTACCGGCATCTAGTGAGTAGAGGCCGGCGATGCTACCGAACAGCCTCCCACATGCAAGATACTCCCTCCACAACAAAGACAACGACTTATGAGTCCCACATGACACTAGCGCCAAAGTTGAGAAATCCTGAGCTAGAAAACCCTTTGTTACATTCCCTTGCCCCCTCCTTCTTTGGGTCTAGAAAGCAGACATGATGCCAGAGGCAGAGCAGTGATCTTATGACCATAAGAAGGAAAGCACCTAGATGATAGATGAAACCTGATTCCTTGTTTAAATGCTTAAGCAACTGTCTTCTCCTGATTTTGTTTTAATAATGTGAGATAAATAAATCCTTATTTGCTTAATCCACGGTTAGCCAGATTTTCTGTTGCCTCATAGCCAAACGTATTTCTAAATAATACATTTATCATTCACTTATGGCCTGCTTTATATTTAGACATGGAGCTAAGCATTCTGAATGAAACAATAAATTAGGCATGGCTTCTGACCTCTGGGAACTTACTCTCCAGGGAGGGAGCCAATCATCAGCAAGTGTGAAAGGTGGGGGACTCCTAGCATGAATAACATGTTGTGGGAGCTCAGAGTAAGGACAGCAGGGTGACAGAGAAAAGACCACTCTAAGGAAACAAAATGTTTTCCCATCCTACAGTTGGGGTATATGTGCTGGGAAGTAATCCATAAAGAAAGACTAGTATAAGAAAAGCACAGAAGCCTAAAATGTCAAGTAGTATTGGGGAAAATGGTAAGGAGGAGTCAGGTGAATGGAATGCAGAGTAAATTGGGAGGAGTTCCAGGTGGAAGGTGTTTTAATCTAAAAAGGAAGGTTGGGGAGTAAATTGTGAAAAGACCTGAATGCCCTCAGAGGTCTAAATATTACCATCCAAGCTATAAGGAGCCATTGGCCATGGCTGATAGAAGATCTGCAAGACCAGACTGTGTTTTAGAAAAAAATAAATAAATGTTTGGTGAACTGGACTTGGGTGATTCCATTTACAAATAATTAAATATAACTGAGGAACCACATCTTTCTCTTTACAATCTAATAAGATAGAAACAGACACCAAACTTCACTTCAAAATACTTGAAAATGTAGCAGAAGTGTACTGTTGAACTGTTGCAGTTTCCAATGTTATTGTTAATTCCAATTGTGTTTTGCTTACAGAAACTACAAATTAGTATTTGTTTGATAATTCATAAAATAATTCCTTTGTGTAAAAATTTTAAAAAAGAATTCTAGAAATAAAAAATTACTATGCTTTGCTTTAAAAAAAAAAATGTTAGAAGTGGTTTGTTTCAGCATACGGAATCCCAGAGAGGTATTTTTCAACTATGCCTACTATATCAATATTGCCCCTCAAAAAGTTGTCAATAACACTGGAGCTTAGATTTATTTATATCTGTATTCTCTAGTTATAGCTACTTAATTATCCTATAAAAATTGTATCTAACTAATTTAAAGAAATTTGAAGGAAGATATAGACCCTGCTACTGGATAACCATGTGGAAATAATAAGAATAGAATAAAATATGAGAATTTCAGGGTTGGAAGAGACTTTCTAAAGTCAGGGAAGTCAGCCAACCATGCAAAGAGTGATCAAACCTTCAAACACTCTGCCTGCAGCAAATGAAGTTCTCAGCCTACCTTCTGTAAGTATATATTCCACCTTCAATTTCAAAACAATTCAGACATTTATATTTGAAAATATGTTATACCTAAATATAAAAGGAAAATTTCACACAATGAACCGCCACTAAGGGAATAAAAGACTGACAGAAAGTACTTTGGCGTGGGAGGAGGGAGACTATGGAAAGAAGAGTTGCTTAAGAGGGCTTTTCTGAAGCCCACACTGCAGGAAGTCTAGTACAGTCGGTTGAAAGACTGACTCCCTCAATTTTTGCTTACGTTAATAGGATTGGAAAGAGTAACTGCAGAATAGCAGGCTTACAGAAAACAGTTACTTCTTTTAATCAAACCATGTAATCAGAAGGCCTGAGTAATAATTAACTTCCACTTGCTCTGTGAATCACTCCGCAGAGCAGGTAGACGAGATTCATTCTCTGCCAAGGGCACGGTAAACGTAATGTTTTTGTACTTAACACTTAATATTTTAAGTACGTGCATGGCCCTTGCTTCTGAGCTCATTTCAGAAAGCTGGTGTTCTGCTAGGTTACAATGGCTGAATGAAATGCCGAGACATTTTATACGTTTTATGCTCAAACACATGCACCCACACCTTTCCTTAGTGATATTTTTATACCTATGGTCTTATTTATAATTAAGCACAATTAATTTTTGAGAAATACATAACTGTAATTTTCATGTAGAGCATGATCATTTATTTAAGCAAAAATAGTCTACTGTAGTTTCAGTATAAAAAAAAGAAAAATGAGTATATTGAGTACCTATAAAAAGGCAGAGTAATAGATACAGGGTTAGTTCTCTGATTCCATGTTTTCTAAGTCCTACATATATCACTATGGTCCTGGAAATGAAAAAAGAAAGAATACCTTTGTGGACGCCAACTGCTCGTGATTCAGATAAACACAGAATTTTTCTCATCTTTATAACCCTCTAACAACCTCTTCTGGAATAAATCATTCCCAATTGAAAAATCTCAACCTAAATAATTTTAAATTCACTGCAGGCGGCTTTTCATCTCTACTCCCAAAGCATTGTGCTGGCCGGTCGGGAGCCAAGGGAGAAGGTCGGCAATGTTTGGACTACCTTCTGTGCCCAGGGGACTTGACTGCCCCATAATGCATAATCTATTAACTGCTCATCGCGGGGATCTACCGAGAGTGACATCTTGACTCAAACCAGGCAGATCTGAAAACCACTTCGCAGGAAATGTGCGGAAGCGCAACTTTCTTATCCCCGCCAAACTCCGAGGCGGAACCGGTCCCGGAACGAGCCGGCGGGCCTGGGGAGAGAGAGCCCGAGGCTGGAGGCAGCTCCTCCGCGCTCCGCCCCGGCCTCAAGCAAGGGTTTTCTAGTGGAGGCGGCATTGTTCCTCCAGCAGCTCAGCCTTCGTGTTTCGCCAGGAAACCCTCCCCGCTCTCTCGTAATCTTTTCCCTATTGCTTTGGTACCTCTCTGCCGATTTCTCGGCTCCTGGGTTCTGTGGTCCCTGGACACCGCTCTAAGGTGAAAGGCTGCAGCGACTGGGGCGCCGCTCTAAGGCGTCGGAGGCGACTGCACTCTTCCGCCCGAGCTCGGGCGGCGTGCGCGCCTCACTCTCGCTTCCTCCCTTCTCTCCGGGGCTCTCCGGCTCCGACGGGCTCTCCCGGCCTCTTAGCCCGACTCCGGCTCGCCTCCCCCGCGGTCTCTCCTCACACCCGCGTCGCGCGCGCCGCACGCTCCGCGTCGGCCGCCGGGTCGTCGGCGCGCTGACACGACGCCCCCCGGCCCGCAGACCCGGTCTCGGGCTGGAAGGGTCAGGGCGCCGCGGGAGGCGGGGAGGAGGGGCGAGGCGAGCCGGGGCAGGTGGAGAGCGCGGGGGGCGGCGCGAGGGGGTGGGGGGAGAGGGAGCCCAAGAAAAGAGAAGAGGCATCTGCTCTGAAAGCGCCAAGGAAGAGAGGACGGAGGGGGCAGGAGCGGAGAAGAGCCGAGAACACCCACCTGGAGGGGTGGGCAAAACGGGAAATTTACAAAGTGCCGGGGCGAGAGCTGGTGAGCGGAGGAGGAAGGAGGCTGAAAGGAAAAAAGGAAAAATAAGGGCAAGTTCCCACCTCTCCCCAAAAGGTCGAGTCTGAAAACGCTTCCCAAGTACAGAGAGAGTTAAACAGGGACTGATCTTGTTGTAAAGGGTGGGTTTAAAAAGGCATTAAGTGTCGTGTAGTTTTTCCTATACTAGACTCAGCTCCATCCCCTTCAACTCTGGTAAATGACCCTCCAAGTGAATGACCTGGCAGTACGCAGAAACGGAAGCTGAATTTCCTCCACTGTGGAGTCCTCCTGAGGTATTGGCTCTTCTTTAAATGAAAATGACCATTTGGGAGGTTCCATGACCCCCAGTGCTAAAGAAACCACCCAGTTCATGAAAGTTCGTTATTTTTATTGCCTTTATTTTCGTCAGAGGATAGAGGTACGCACCAAGGTAGGGGTTGGCACCAAGAAATATTTAAAACAGCTATCGAGGTAGCATTCTTTTTCAAAACGACAAAATGGGCTTCCTAAAACAGCTAAAAGGGGATTGGGAAACTCAGTTACTCAGCTGGGGGGGGAGGGAGGGAGAGAAAGAGAGGAAAAGAGAGAGAGGGAAGAGAGGGGAAAGAAGCATTTAAACTCTAACAGAAGTCTACACCTCCAGCAACCCTCTCCCCCGGCCCCCGCCCCAACCCAACGTAACTGAGAAAGGGTTAAGCTTACGGAGGAGAGAGCGGGGCAGGGTGGGTGGAAGGTGGGGAAGAAGAGGGAGAGGCAGGGAGTAGGAAGTTCTCGGCAATCCCCGGGATAAAGAAAAACACCGGAGCTCGGCGGACGCAGGAAGCTCCCTTACCTTTCTCTCTAAGCCCCGTTTGCACCTGATCTGCAACCATAAATATTTCGTGATGCTTAGTGTGCAGCCAAACGATGGCCGAATGTTAATTCTTCACTCTCCCTCCCCTCTTTAAAATACAGGCTCAAAAGAATGTTAATACTGTTCTCGTTATCCATCGGCTCCAAAACATTCCGCTTTGTCAGGAAGAGAGACGAAAACCAAGCGCTAGGGCACGCGTATATGTATTTATATATTAAGCGGTCGGTATATAAACATATATACGTTTTCTGCATGTAAATCCAAAAAGAAAGCACCACAGATGCCTCTGAAAGAGGGAGGGGACGGGGAAAAGAAAAACTTGGCAGGCCAAATGTATCCAAAGACTTCGTCCCAGGAGCCACCTGCTTCAATATGAAGAATTCCCGAAAAGATTTAGAGGGAGAAGGAAAAAAAATAAAAATAAAATACCCAAAACACACACTTGAAACTGGAAGACGCCTAAGACGCGTGGAAATGGAGAGGATGAGAAGAGCTCCCGAAGGTACAGATCCGTCAGCTAAGTGAGCAATCGCCTCCGAAAGCCACAGGAGGGGAGGTGGCTGCAGATGCGTCCCCTGCTCCGGTCCCCGCCGCCGCCGCCGCTACCTGTAGACACGCGCACACACACGCGCGCACACACACAGCACAACCTCCTCTCCCTCTCCCCCCTCTCTCGTGGCGTTGCCGGGTGCAGGAGTCTGAATCAAGCTAGACCCATCCTTCCGACCCCGTCCAGCCCCCTCAGAGCCACGATTCCCACCCCTGCCACCGTCTCTTCTCCCGGTTTGTGGCACAGCATTCGCCCCCGCCGCCCCCGCCCCGCAAGTCCCCTCCCCGGGTCCGGAGCCACGATCTCAGTGGGGGTGGGCTTCAGGGGCGCGGGTCCCGCGGTGGCAGACTTGAGGCTGGCGGTGGTCCCTCCCTTTACAAGTTCCGCCCTCCTCCCTCCCTCCTCCCGCAGCGCCCGCAGCGTCCGCGGCGACAGGAGGGGTTAAAGGCCCCGGGCGTCACGTGTGACGTTCACTCGGAGGAGCGTGTGAGTGAAGCCGCACGGCCGCGGAGCCGCGAGGCCTCGGACGCAACGGGTTTCTCGGTTCTCGGAGTCCTTGTGCTTCCCTCCCAGGCGTTTTCGTCTTGGTGTATGAGTGAAGAGTTAGAGGCAACAGCCTTCTACTGTGTTTCTTCAGTTTCTGTTTTTGTTTTTTTCCCTCTCCCCCCCCCACCCCCTTGGTAGATCCCTTGCCACCAAACTCGCCCCTGTTTTCTGTTTGCACCAGCTAGAGGCAGAGTAAGCTCCGAATTGACGTGTCGGTTGTAGTCTCCTATGTGGGAGTAGTGTAAATGCAAAGCCACTGCCTTTGGCCTCTTTCCGCGGACTGCGCCCACATCTTCTGCTGCTGGATAGGTGATTTTTAAAAATTCATCGTAGCTAATCAGTGTTGGCTTTTGTGACGGGTGTGACTCACTATACCACATTGTTTACACCTACCCACCTCCTACCAGCTTCTCTGTGTGAATTTTAAATGCAAGTGAGTTGGGGGACAGGGGCCTACCAACAGAACCACTGAATTAATTGACTGCAACGTGTAATAATAATAATAATAAAATTCACCAGTAGGAAATCCCTAAGAGAAGTCCGTCACACTTGGTCTTGAAAAGTGTTTTTTCTTGTTTAAGAGCTTGCTTCGTATTTCTCATTTGCATGTATCCTTTAATCTGTAAAATTCAGGTCAAAGAAAGGAACTTTAAAATAACCAGCACTTAGAATGCAATTGCTCTGAAGTATTACTCATTAATTTACCAATAATAATAAATAAGAAACCTAAGGTTCCAGAATATGTGATCTGATTTTTAAAAACGATCTGAAATATGACATAACATTCCATTTCCTTAAAAGGAATTCAGTACCACATTCTCCCGACATAGTTTTAGACATCAGTGTATCTTGTCATTTTTTCCTTCTTTTTAGAAGTAACCTTTAGGTGATGTGTTGACAAATATTGTAGTAGATTTTGATATTGCTCCCAGGAAAGTGAAATTTCATTCGACTAAAGCATGTATCTGATTCTTGGTGACAGATCTACCCTGCCCAGTTTGTCTAAATCCTAAATCCTGTGAAAGGTCTCTGGAATCTGGAGAGTTCTCTGGAAATTTCCTAGAAAAGATGAGATATAAGTATTCCAATGTCAGTGAAAGTACCTGATTGAATCCTTTCATCTTTCATGGGACTACACAATTAAGGTAGCCTAATAGAGGGTATCATTATGATAACTGCAGAACCAAACTTTTAAAAAAGAAATAGGGCTTATTTGATAAACTGTCCATTGTAATTTACAGAATGTAAAGTTTTGTATACTCTCTTGTTTCCCAAGGCTGTGGGCACCATATTCTAAATGCATCTGCTGAGGTTAATATCAGAACCCTAAAGGTAATGACTGAACATTTTTCATTTTTAATATTTGGCATTTGTAGTATAGATTAATTCTAAATAGGTTCTACTGTGTTTTTTCATTATTCTTTTCACAGCTACACTTTATCAGCTGGGCACTATTATCTCATTTTTATGAGTTAGTCTTACGAAGCCCAAGAATTTTAACACAATAGAATTGTCACACAAATAGCATTTATCATAATCTGTAAATACAGGCAAATGAACCAAATTCTCCCGCCTATTCTTCTCCACTTTCCCAAACAAACCCCCTGAGGGAGATAAATCCATACCATACCATTGAATCCCACAAGCAATTAAAAAGCAAGAAATTTTGCTTATTATTTATTTTTTTCTTCTTTTGTTGGTATGCAGTTAAGAGCTGGGACTCTGGAATCAGATTGCCTGGTTTGAATCCTGGATCTACACTTAATATGTTATTGCCTGGTGCATGTTCCTAATCTCTCCGAACCTCAAATTCTACCTCTGCAAAATGCAGATAATAATAATACCTACTTTGCAGGAATGTTGTGAGGAGTATCTAAAATAATGCATGTAAAGCACCTGACATATGAGTAAGTAATTTTTCAGGGTTCACTCTATTTTTAGTATCTATGGGATGTGTTTCCTCTACTGCTTCAAACATCAATATATGTAGTGACATTTGGGCTTAGTGTTAAAAACTGATCATGAAATTTGGTTGCATACATGCTATCTATAACATGAAAATCATTAGTGATTTTTGAATCCCTAGGCCCTCCCTACCTTCTCTTTTCCTTATGGTGTGTATCTGTCTTCTATTAGCTAACTTTAGTGTAAGGGAGCATATTAAATGTGGATGAGACAGAAAAGAAAACATTAAACACATGAATAGATGATGAAGGCAGCAATAAAATGTAAGAAATTGGATTCAATTTACATTGCAGATCATGTAGTCTTCCAGGCTGTGACATTAACCGCGCTGGACTTTGTGGCCTTTTACCATGTTACATACTGTTTAGAATGAATACTGGAACTCTATGTAAAGTCAATTACAAATAAAAACTGTGTGAAATTTGCCCAAACATATGGGCTTATCATAGATTTGGAAGGAAATCTTAAGATAACACAAATGTAACGTATTAGCATTTTCTGAAAATATTGGTTCAAAAGATTTTTTTCCCCAGTAATTATATATATAAAGAAAATTTAATGGCATGTTCTCCTAAAGTAAAGAAAAAGCAAGAGTACTTCTCATTCTTTGGAAAAGCCCGAAGGCTCACAGCAGGAGGTTAGCACATTTTTTTTCTTTTTCAAGGGGCTTCAGAAGAGAAAGTATTAATAAAATGTTATGCTTAGATAAAATTTTACTACAACCTTTCTCATAAATCATATGTATTTTACTTAAAATGGTCTAAATATAAATAATATACTGAGAACGAGTTTATGGGGGCTATGAGAGTTCACATTTCAGCTGTGAAAGAAATAAAACATGAAGCCTCATAATCTGTCAAGTGGCATTGCAAGGTAGACCACCTGCCTAGCTTCCTGGGCAGACTATTATAACCTGGACAAAAGATATAGATGTTATTAATAGAGAGAAGACAGATACTGACTTTTAGAATTACCAGCATAGTCTGATAGAGTTTAGTATCCATTTGGCCACAATCCACCTGGTCTCCAAGTCCAGCATACCCACAAACCCCCTCTCCATCCCATATAGTCTGTATAGCATGGCCAAATTCATCTTTTTACCTAGCCCTTACCAAATCAAGCCATTCATGAAAATGCTTAATGAACCTGTATCTCCTATCATGTGAAATACAAAGTCCTTATTCTAAAATCCAAATCTAGCATACTCTCAATCCCACACACCTTTATTCAGCTGCTTCTCCCATTACTTCTCTTCCTAATCTCTACATTTCTCCTGAAAGATAATATTTGCTGGTCCCTAAGGACAATTCTAATGATTTATTCTCATGGTGATTTCAAATCACCATCCCTACCTTCTAAACACTTCCAAAAATACTACCTCAAAGATCCCCTCAATCAGAAATTATTTTCCCTTATTTACTCTGAATGTAACTAATGCGCACCTTTCATAATGCAGTTGCACAGTCTCTCTTTGTTACCATTATTTCTGGATCTTTTGTCTCTGTTAGCTTGTTTACAGGATACTAAACAATCTCTCACCCTGAGACTTTTCCATTTACTATTCCCTCTTCCCAGGTCTCTCCTCTTCCTAATGGCTCTATGACTCCCTCCCTCATTTATATGAGGTCTTTGCTCAGATGTCACTTTCAAAAGATGTCTTCACTGACTTAACTATCTAAAATAGCATTTTCCTCCTCCCTTATTCTCTGTCTTTTTACCTTCTTATATTTGCTTCAGAATGCTTATTATAACCTGATTATATTTATTTGTTTCCCCTTACCAGAAGGTAACTGCCACAAAATCAGGAATTTAGCCTGTTTTGTTTACTGCTGTATGACAAGCACCTAGAAGTATGCCTGACTTGTTGTGGTCTGTAATGGTTGAACAAACAAATGAATGAATGATTGCCGTCCATTTGATTCACTAATAGTAATTCTGGGGGCATGATTACAGACCATCATGATTTCATCCAACAATTGAACATAAAGGCATAGAAATTTGCTCAGGTATCCTTGAAAGTTATATTTTTAAAACATATGCCTTACTTAAAATACATTAAAGCCATAATTACATAGGTCCCCACTTTTTGAGATAATGTTTAGAATGGACATTATTAGCCCCAAATGTATTCATAAAGCAGAGATACCCTACTTCCAAAGATACTCTGTTCCTTTAAGAGCCAGTGGTACTTTATTACATATGACTTAGATTTCACATTTGCACATTTCCCAGAGTTTTACTATTGAAATAGAGTATCTAGGTAATGTTCTTTTACTTATGTTCTAAAATACCTTTGTTGTTATTACTTAAAAACTACAAATTTATATGGGACTTCCCTGGTGGTCCAGTGGTTAAGACTCCGTGCTTCCACAGCAGGGGGCACGGGTTCTGTCCCTGGCTGGAGAACTAAGACCCTGCATACCTGCAGCCAAAAAAAAATGCCAAAAAAAACCTTGAAATTTATAGAAGCAGTTATAAAACCCTAAAATCACATTAATAATACACTGTGTAGTTAGTTCTTAAATAAGTCAAGATTATTTTGTATTATTCAGTAACTGAATTCTCACCAATCTTTTGACTGCCTGTCTGTACCTATTATTTCATTATGGAAGGATAAGAAGAAATATGAGATGTGTTCCCTTCCCACTTGTATTGTACAGTACCTCTGAGTCTGAGGTAGGATAATACCTAGACAATATGATGCCTTCATGCACAATACAAAAAGACTTTCCAGGGCAAGGCATTCCAAGCACAGGAGCAACATATTTAAAGGCATGAGCTCACAAGAGTGCAAAATGTGTTACTAAAGGCAAGCAGTTCAGTTTAGCTGGAGCATAGGAGGCATGTAGAGGAGTAGCAAAAACTGAGGTTTTGTGTAAGCGGGGTCAGATAATGAGAGGACCTGCATGTCTGACAATGAAGTTTGGACTTAACCCTTAGGCAAGGACAGTGGAGGGCTTTCAGCAAAGTAGTGTGATCATGTTTACCTTTTAGAAAAGTCTGTCTGTAGCAGCATGAGGAACGGATTTGGAAGAAATGGTAAAACCAAGGGTAAGGCAGCCAGTTATGAAATTATTGAAATGAAGTGAAAAGAGGTGGGGGTGTCTGCATTACGTAGTAACAACTGCAACAGTAATAACAACAACAACAAAAAAGGAATTAAGAGCAGTGTGTTAATTCAAGAAAAACTTGGAAACATGAGAAAAAGTTTAAAAGACTTTTGGTTTTAAAGCAGGAGCAACTAGATGAATGGTACTGTCAATCATATCTTTACGAAATAGGAATTTTTAGTATACCTATTTCACAGATGGAGAAACTAGATCCGAGGCATAAAAGTTTAAATTTGAAACTATATCCTCTGATTTTAAGTTCAGTTAACTTACCACCATCACACACTATCCTCCTGAACAGAAAAGAAATGAACAGGTATGAGATTATGCCTTTCAAATACAAGTTGGTCAACTTTGTATTTAATATGAGTACAGGAAAAAACTACTTCAGCTGGAGATCACTGGCAAATGTGTAAAGTTTAGATATTCTGCATTGCTTATTAAAAGAAGTTAGTATGTTTGATGTCAAGAATTGTCCAAAACCTCAACAAACATACAGGAGAGAGAGAGAATGAGAGAGATACAGAAAGAAAAAAAAAGAAAAAGGGAGGAAGGAAGAGAGGAAGTAGAAAAGGGAGAAGGGGGGGAAGGGGAAGAAGGAAGGAAAGAAGGGAGGAAGGAAAGAAGGGAGGGAGGGAGGGAGTAAGGAAGAGAGAGAAAGATTGAGAGAGAAGCAACACAAGCTGCAGCTAGAAAAATGTCAACTGAGGATTGAGTTTCTGGTGTGTCTTATAGTATCAATTTGACTTAAATACGTGGAGGAAAGGACAAAGAGTTAATGGCCTGAATAAATTCATTTTCTAGATCGACACAAGTATTTTTAAGCAATATGAAGAACTGGCTTCAGGTAATGGCTGTGTAGGATCTTATTAGACTAACCTTCCTGAAGATAACTATAAACTCATGGATGTAACACAAAAACAGCAGTTACATAAAGGCAGTTTATAATAAACAGAAGCAGGCAGATTCTTGTAGGGAATCCACACACAGAAAAGGAGAGTTCTGCAGAATGAGTTCTCTTTTGCAGTTGTTAGCCTGGAGCCAGGAGCAGTCAGTGTGGCAGGAAAACCAGTGATTCCTTGGTTTGGGGAATCAGAAGACTGAGTCCAGGGGAAACTGGTAAAGAGGGGGACTCTGAGGGAAAAGAATATAGACATAAAGGGTATGCTCAAATTCTGTCTGCCTACATCTTTGGTTGACTCCTGAACCACACACTTGTGCAGTAGGTCCATAACAGTTCAGTTAAAGAAAATAGATCTGAATTAGTTTTGGAACCATTGCCCAGTTTGCAGCTGGAATCTAACCAAGATAATTTCCTGCTAAAATAAAAGAAGTAATACTCTTTGGAGGAAAAACAATAGAATTCAGAGTCTCCACAACTTAACATTCATAATGTTCAAGACAGAATCCAAAATTACCTGATGTATAAAAATTCAGGAAAATATAATGGGTTGCCAAGAAAAAAGAAAACAGTTGACACCAACCTCTAGATTATCTATATGTTGGAATGAGCCAACTGGGATTTTTAAACAGCCAGTATAACAATCCTCAATGAAATAAAAGAATATAAGCTTGCAATACATAAAAAATACAAAATATTTAAACAGAGAAATATAAATAATAAAAAGAACCAAAGGACATTCTAGAATTGACAAGTACTATATTTGAAATTAAAAATTCACTGGATAAGCATGAAAGTGAAATGATGGTGATGACTGAGGAAAGAGACAGAGAATTCTTGTCTAGTAGTCAGGAATCTATTATCCAATGTAAAGAACAGAGAAAATAAAAAGAAAATAAACATAATATAATGCAGTTCCAGAAGGAGAAGAACAATAAGGGTGCCAAAAATATTTAAAGACTAAATAGTAGCTGAAACTTTCATATGCTGCTGGTGGTATGCAAAATGCTGCATCTACTTTGGAAAGTAGTTTACTGCCTTCTTATGACAACAAACATATACATGCCAGGGTCTGTATTAGGACCCAGCAATTCTACTTATAAGTATTTACCACAAGAAATGAACATATAGGTCTACACAAAGATTTGTATGCAAATTTTCATAGCAACAGTTTTTCATAATGGCCCCAATCTGGAAACATGTCATTAAATGTTCATTAACTGGTAAATGGATTAACAAATTGTATTACATCCATACTTTGGGGTACTACTCAGAAACAACAAAAAGAACACAAATCTCAAAAACATTATGCTAAGTGAAAGAAATCCAACACAAAACAGCATTTGCTTCATGATTCCATTGACATGAAATTCTAGAAAATGCAAAACTATAGTAATAGAATGAAGATCAGTGGTTGCCTACCACCAGGGTTGCGTAGTCAATCAATGGCAAAGGGTCACGAGGGAACTTTTAAGACCAGTGGAAATGTTTTGTATCTTAATCATAGTCATGGTTCTAAGCCTGTATACAATTGCCAATATTCATCAAACTCTGTACTTAAAATGAATGAAATTTATTGTATGTAAATTATACCCTAATAGAGCTAAATAAAAATAAAGAAATGGTATGTAGTTGAAAAGCTAATGTGAAATCTTATGGAAGGTTTTGCAGTTGAAGCGAAGGAACCTAGTGCAGTTAGCAGTAGGGAAAAAAATGCAAGTTCTTATTTATGAAAAAAAAATCCATGCTTTAGAAAGATTAACAGCAAAATACATGATATGCTAAAAGAGAAAGCAATATGGGCTAGAAATCTGTCCACGTGATCAGGTCAAACCTTACATGGTAGCAGTTGGAATGGAAAGGAAAGGATGCATATGAAACATTTCAAAGGAAGAAACTAGTTATTAGGAATATGGTTCATTAATAAAAGAAAAAATTAAAAATACTGCACATAAATGTAAAACTAAGACATGAAAGCATTCACTCAAAATACTTCATCAGTGTTTACCTATTGGGAGAGAGTGAGAATTTACAGTTTTTACTTTTTATGCCATAAAAAGTATGGCATATGTCCACATTGAACATTTACTCCATGTCAGTTGCTCCCCATTTATTATCTTTCTTAATCCTCACAATTAAACTATGAGGTAGGTTTACTAACCCCATTTTACAGATGAGGGAACTAAAGTCCCATGTTAAAATAAATCGTTCAAGATCACACAGCTAAAACACCATAAAACTGGATTCAAACTAAAATCGGGCACAAATCCCATTCTTTTTGGCCCTAGTCTATATTGAAAGAATAAATTATTAATATCATCACACACTATAATGAAATCAAGGAAACTACAAACTGAGAAAGAACCATTGAATCTAGCAACAATTTTGTGGAAGACATTTGAGTAGAAGAAACAGGGGAAGACCATTGGAGTTAAGAAAACTAATTAGAGAATGAATAAATAAAAAGCTGATATAACTTTGATTACCTGATACTTTTCTTAATCTCTTCAATGGTCTTCCATCTTTAGAGTAAAAGCACAAACTACCTTTCAACAGCATCCACTCCTCTTACCCTGTAACTGACAGAAACTCAAGTCCAATTAAGTAAAATAAGCAAACTCCTGAAAAGCAAAAACACAATTTATTGGGTTATGTAACTGAGAAGTCCAGGATGCACTGAGCTCTCACATGACTGTATTCAGAGACTTAACTGAGGTCATTAAGTTTTTCTCTTTCCCTTTTTTTCATTCCTTGGCTTGCCTCAGCTTTATTAGCAGGCAGACTCTCTTCATATCTGGGGCTGAATGCCCGTCAGCAACTCCCGATAAGCCCTTTCAGCTAAGCATCCCTAGGGAAAATATTACCTTGTTAACTCTAAAAAAGAAATCACATGAAGGACTTTAAATAATTTGCTTGAATCACACCCTTTTTTCTGCGACAAGAGATTAAATTAATTTGCTGTACCAAGCCCACTGACACACGGTATACCCCTACGCCAGGTAAGGGGCCCCACCAAGACTTACACATGCAGTGGAGGCTGATGTAGGAAAGGCCCGGGGATGGTTACCAGAAGAAGAGAGGTGAAAAAGCTTTCTGGGCAGACTTCAACTACAGCCATAATAATAGTTTACCACATGCTGCTCTCAATTTTTCTCCCATTAGCTCCTTTCCAGTTCCTTCTATCTAGCAGAAGTGGATTAGATGTTGTGAAACCACATTTCACACTTTCCCATCTCTGAGTCTTTGTTCAATTTGTTTATGCTACTTTGAGTTCCTTCTCTAAACCTGTCTGATGAAATATAAATTTTAGAAACTAATGCATGGCATATTTCAGGTGCTGAATGAATGTGCATTTAAGGGAATTGTCTAAGTAATTCATTAGACATTCAGGAGACAAGATTATGCCCTCAAAGAGCATTTAATTAGTAGGTTAGAGAAAACACACATACAAATAACCAAAGTATGAAACAAAACAGTGCAAGTGAATTAAAAAGAGTAATGGGAATTCAGAGAAGAAAGGATCAAGGACATTTTAGGGCAGGGGAAAATGGACTTCAGAAAAGGCTTTGTTAAGAAGGAAGTGTTTGATTTGGCTTTTAAAAGTGATTGAGATTCAGTGCATATTTTTTTTTGAATGAATAGATGAACAAATGAATGAACTGATATTAATGAAAAAACAGATAAAGCATATAAAATTTAGATCTTCCATAAAGAAAGAAAGATTAGGTTTTTAAGTCTAAAAAGTAGTGGAGTCAAGAAAAGATGTTTTCTTTTTTTTTAAGTTAGAGAACTGAGTCTATTTGAAGAACTGAGTCTATTTGAAGAAAAATACAAAATGGGATATACTAAATTCATTAAGAAAAATTAGATGTAAGATTCAGGTCCAGGAAAGATGAGAATGAGATTCAGAAAATAAATGGAGCATTAAAGCCAATCTTCTAAGGAAAAAAATCTTAAATAGATTTAGGAAAAAAAAAGAAATACAAAGTGCTATAGGAAAATGCCTTTCTTTAAATAATTGGCTTAAATTTAAAATAGCAAAGATTAGAGTGAATTTCTCTGTTTATAATGGATCACTGTGTTTTGTTTTAAATATGCTCAGTTATAATTTATGGACTACATTAAAGCAACAGAATACTTCCTCATACAATATCGAGTGCCTATTTCTTAATAATCTACTTCAGCAGAAAGTATAAAAGTGTTCTTCCAGTCATTTATATATAAATAGAGGTGTTAAGTGTCCCTTACAGTATTAGGAAATCAATATAAGTATTTAATGCAAAGGAAACAAGAGATGATTTAAGTATCTTAGGATTCAAGTTGGAGATAATTGCCTTCTCACATTTCTTTCTCATTTTCTCCGTTTTAGAGAAATAAAAGTACTATATTTGATACCTAAAATAATAATTATAATTTTAAAATTCATGAACAAGATTGCAAGCCTAAAGTAGCAGTTGCATATTTACTCTAGGGCTCTCACAATGGAAAATGTATTAGAAGAACTTGATATTTGTTACGTAATTATGAAGAGGAACATTTTAGGCTTTACCTTAAACCCATATTCTTATACGCTTTCTGTGTATTTATGTGGCAGTCAGAACGATAACTAAAACATTTTGGTCACTGGAAAGTGGTAGATGTTTGTTCCTACAGGTACTGGGAAGTAATGAAGCCTCCCATCCTATTAGAAGGATTCTCCGCCAATAGAAAATTTCTCTTGTAAAAATCACATGTGGAGGGAGGAACCAGGCAAAATGTGACTCTAAAGTTGTTAGATGTGATGAGTAATGTGCACTGAAAGGTCATTTCATCATTTTTGCAGAGGCTGGAGGGGTCTCCTTCCTCCTTCAATCTGTTAAGAATTTCATACATGGCCTTCTCTATCTCTATATGTTTGTAACAAAATGCAGTGTATCGAGGGGCAGGGAATGTGGAAACAATGCGCTTCCATTAATTATGTTAAGTGTTTACTTCTCAGCTCATCTTCTAATAAACATCTTCAAGCACCTTGCCTTGTTGCCAGATTCAATGATATGCACCTTGCACTCTCCGGGTCTTACTTACTTCACTGTTTTCTCCTTTTTTTCCTTCCTTCCTTTCCATGACTCCCTTCCCTTTATCTTTTCCAACCCAATACTCTCAAGACCAAACCAGTAGAGTTCAGCTCAAATATTCCCTCTTCCATGAAACCTCCTCCCTTTTCCCCCAAAGTGGAAGTAGAACTTTTTCTTCTGAACTTGTCTGGCACTTTATCTGTAGTACCCTTGTTGCAGGCATCAACAATTTGCCTCACTGAATTTTTATGCATTTCTCACTTACCCTATTTGAAAAATGGTTTATAAAGTTTTTTGTTCTTTTTTCAAATACTTGTTAGAGTGCCTGTCACATGGGTTATCTTGCACATATAAATACTTCAAAAACACTTGTGAATATATAAATGAGTGAAAAATAGATATGTTAGAAAGAAGAACATTTAAGAGGCGATTCCAATCATTCAGTGGTGTTCTCGCCCTTCATACCAGTATGATGTTGATATACTCTAGGCTGCTAGAAGTGGAAATGGAGTAAGCAGAAAATTATGAAAGCTATTCAGGAGATAGAATTAGTAGGGCACGGCAAAGAAAGTGAGGGAGAGGGAGCATTCAAGATTATTTCCAGATTTCCTGCTTGAGGAAATGAGCAGCTGATTGTACCATTTACAAAGATAGAGCATTCTGAAGAAATAGCAGCTTGAGGGAGAAAAATAATTCATTTTATCTGTACATGTTGAATTTTAAGTGCTTGTGAGACCCAAGTGATAAAAACCAACCAGGCAATTGATTATGGATCTGGAGTGAGAGTAATGTGGATATATATATGGGAATTGTCGGTACATGTGTGGTCACTGAAGCTGTATGAGTGACTGGGATAGATTATTAGGGCCAGTTTGTCAACAGGGAATAGAAAGGTCCTAGAATCAAAGGAACAGAATTTTAGGGTTTAGGTAAAAAAGGAATTTGTGGAGACTGAGTAAAAAGTATCCAACACTAGTGAGAAGGATCAGAATGAGAACTTGAAGGTGTCCGGCAGGGACATGGGTGGCCTCGGTGAAAACAGTTCCTGAAGAGCACTCAGAGTGGAAGCCAGACGGAGGTGTGTTTAATAGGGAGAGGAGAGGCAATGAAAACCGCAGTTATGGAAAATTCACTCAAGAGTTTGACTGTAAAGAGAAAGATTGAGATTTGTAGCTGAAGAGAGAAATTGGGTCAGTGGAGGTGTTTTTGATTTGTTTTTTATTTTAGTTTTTATTAATGGAGAGATTAATTTTGAAATATTGATGGAAAGAAGTTAGTAGAGAAGGTCAAATTAATGATAACAGAGAGAAGGAACATTGATAAGGTTCCTGAGAATGTAAAAGGGCCTGCATACTCAAGCTAAGAGAAAAGATACTGCCCTTCTAACAAGGAGATAAGTGCAGATATAAGTTTACTGGTAGAATTGCTGGGAAGTTGAGGAGATTCTGCCTGATAGTTTCTATTTGTTTGGTGACATAAGATCCAAGGACATCTATAAATTGTGTGTGTAAGTGTGTAATCTGAAGGGGTACTGAAGGTTTGAAATGACCAATCAATATTTAAAACAGCAAATATATATACACATATGTAGGTGTGTGTGTATATCTGTATATGACCAGAGCCACGTTCTGTGACATCAGGAATAAGGACTGACAAAAGTGGTGACCCCTACCCAGGTCTGCTCCTATGGGCAGGGTAAGAGGCAGCTGTGCAACTTGGACATGGGCCAGGCTACCCGCTGGCTTGGAGGCGAGATATGCAATGTCGCTGTATGTGCAGCAAGAGCTCCATGTTACAAAAATAAGATCTTGTTCCAGACCTGGGACCCAGGGATAGAGAGACCACTAAAATTTCTATAGACAGGTGACGGGCACACAGAGAGAGAAATCAACTACTCAAAAAAGTTTGCAAATTAGTATTCCAAAGCACAAGTGAAAAACTATTGCTGAGAAAATCAATTCACAAAAATTAAAATCCAAGAGACAAATTCACTGCCAGTGAATTGAAAATAACAGAGCCATCTAAAAATCTCTTTACATAAATATATTTAATATTGTCAAAGAGTAAGAAATGACACTCATAAAAAATAAAAACTAAGAATCAAAAACATATAGATATAATTCAAGAACAGAGAAATATAAAAAAAAATAGTAGTCCTGGAAGAAAGTTATAATTACTAAAAATAACTAAAAAATAAAAAACTCCAGACTGGATAAATTCAGTGATCGTATTGAGGTCCTTACCCAAAACATAACAGGAAAAGAGCAAGGTAGTAAATATTAAGAGAAGTTACAGAGCCTGGTGCTTATGTTTAGGATGTAGAAATGTGGAAAGAGTATTGCTCCTACACTAAGAATAACAACAACAAGAAAGCCTGATAAACTGCAAAATCATAACTTCTCTTGAACGTACCAGAGAGCTAAGTTTGCAGGGCAACTAAGTAGCCTGAAATCCAAGAGCAGAGACAAGGACATGAGCACACTTCACCTGTGGTCTCCAGTGAGGAGAGGAAGCGATGGATGCCAGGTGCACACAAGCAGGTAAGAAAAATTCAGTTAAAATGTGCACAAATTGCTAAAGGCAATTTTTAGATAATAGAACTCCTGGGAGCCACAGATACAAGGGGAATCCACACCCATTTACAGTCTCTTCTCTAAGGGCTTCCAGTGGGTGCTAATGATAAAGATCACTGGCAGGATTAGTGACTGGAGAAGACTCCCATCAGTGAAGGCCTGGAGGAGGGAAAAGGTCCTTTCTGCAGGAAAAACAGAAGGCCCCACCCAGACCCTAGATCCTATGGAACAAAAGCCTTCAGTCGCTGGAGGAAGGGCAGCAAACTATCACCCCCAGAGCACAGCTGAAGAAGGCCCATTGATTGCAGCTGGGAGAGGAAAAGAAAAAAAAAAACCAACACTCTACATTGCAGATGATGCCAGATATAAGTCTGATAGCATAGTGGCTTTTTCCCCCCCCAACATCATATTTTAGGTCTTTTGCCCTTTTTTTTTTAAATGAAGATACAACAATGCATAAAGCTGAATGATTTCCTGGGCAGTATAGCTTAAATTTAGCTTACAGATTTTGCCAAGTGATGTTTTCTTATTCTTCAGACAATCATGATCTTCACAGTTGCTGTATAACCCCTTGGGCTTTTACCACCATTATTTTTTAAAAGTCATCAATAATTTTCATTTCAATGACACCATGACCAAATACCTCTTCATCAGCCAACATACTTATCCAAGTTTACGTGCTCTGTGATGAATATAAAATATTCCTCATTGTTCAAGGATTTGTTAGACTCTTTGGAGAAAAGTGTATCCTTGAGCCGTCAAAGACCTTGATCACTCTGAAGAGTATGTTGAACGACTGCTGACATGACACTAGCCACATTTTTCTCCAGACTTTCCCCAAATCTGACTTTGAGCCAGGCACAAGTGATTACCTCCCTAGTGCCTTCCTCCTGTTGAGAAGAGGTTTAAAATGCTTGCAGTTCTGTCCTGCTGAAACTGTTATTTTAGCTTCATCATTCAAATGGGTTATGATATAAATTGCTGGATTGTTTAGGGGTTAAATGAAATAATGAGGTAAGAATTCAGGATCGAACTAATACCCTACAACCACCCATAAAGAACTGTAATGAAAGACTATTTTTATCCAAGTTCAGTGTCATCAATAGCTTGTTCAGAGTACTGAGCAAATGGGATTATATCTGGAGGTTAAAAACCTTAAGAGCTGGGGCTTCCCTGGTGGCGCAGTGGTTGAGGGTCTGCCTGCCGATGCAGGGGACGCAGGCTCGTGCCCCCGTCTGGGAGGATCCCACATGCCGCGGGGCGGCTGGGCCCGTGAGTCGTGGCCGCTGAGCCTGCGCGTCCGGAGCCTGCGCTCGGCGGCAGGAGAGGCCACAACGGTGAGAGGCCCGCGTACCGCAAAAAACAGAACACTCTTGCACTGCTGGTGGGAATGTGAATTGGTTCAGCCACTATGGAGAACAGTATGGAGGTTCCTTAAAAAACTACAAATAGAACTACCATATGACCCAGCAATCCCACTACTGGGCATATACCCTGAGAAAACCAAAATTCAAAAAGAGTCATGTACCAAAATGTTCATTGCAGCTCTATTTACAATAGCCCGGAGATGGAAACAACCTAAGTGCCCGTCATCGGATGAATGGATAAAGAAGATGTGGCACATATATACAATGGAATATTACTCAGCCATAAAAAGAAACGAAATTGAGCTATTTGTAATGAGGTGGATAGACCTAGAGTCTGTCATACAGAGTGAAGTAAGTCAGAAAGAAAAAGACAAATACCATATGCTAACACATATATATGGAATTTAAGAAAAAAATGTCATGAAGAACCTAGGGGTAAAGCAGGAATAAAGACGCAGACCTCTTAGAGAACGGACTTGAGGTTATGGGGAGGGGGAAGGGTGAGCTGTGACAGGGCGAGAGAGAGTCATGGGCATATACACACTAACAAACGCAGTAAGGTAGATAGCTAGTGGGAAGCAGCCGCATGGCACAGGGCTATTGGCTCGGTGCTTTGTGACAGCCTGGAGGGGTGGGATGGGGAGGGTGGGAGGGAGGGAGACGCAACAGGGAAGACATATGGGAACATATGTTTATGTATGACTGATTCACTTTGTTATAAAGCAGAAACTAACACACCATTGTAAAGCAATTATACCCCAATAAAGATGTTAAAAAAACAAAAACAAAAACAAAAACAAAAACCTCAATAGCCAAATATTTTCCTTCTATTGCCCAGGGAGAATTCACCATAAACAACAAACAAACAAAATCAACACCCTCTAAACCCAAACCAAACCACACTAAACCAAAACAGCAGAAAAATTCAGGAACACACTATATGTATGTTGACTCTAGTAGCCTAATCTGTCTTTCCAAGATGGCAGCCTCAAAGACTATCGGTATTAACTATGTTCCTTATCACTTTTATCCTTGGTCACTGGGCAAATGCAAGACCCTCTAGTGAACTACTTTGTCAATCCCGCTATCCATGCACGACTCTGTGGTTCTTTTGAGTCTTTTTAATTCAAATTGATTTCTTCTCAACCCATCCTAGTGCTCTCTAGAATCCTAGTTCTGTGGTAAAAATATTTATTTACATCTTTTTCATTCAGTGTTTTTTTAAACCTCCTATACTAACCAAAACCAAGCCAAGGAATAGCATCCCCTGAAAAATTTGTCAAGTACCAACTGTTCATATTTCATACATCCTGGTTCTGTTACCTCAGAGAGCAGAAGGAAATTTGGCAATCTCTTAGCTCACCATTGCTGCCTCTAGATATGTTACTTTCTCTCTTGAGTGCAAAATATTTCCTCATTTGACATATAGTATTTGGTACCACTTTTCTCTGCTGCTGTCACTTGTTGACCTTCTGATCATTTCCCTCTGTTTGTTGAACATTTGATAAAATGACTCATGATTTTCTTTCCATCACAACTCTTGCCATCATCACAGGAAACTTCAACTTTTGCGTGAACAACCTCTAAGATTCTTAAAAATGCTTGCCATAATTGCAAGGTCTAGGACAATGATATTTTCTAACGATTACAATACGCTTATGGAATTTTGAAGCAATTATTACATACAAAGAGAGTTAATTTCCTTTTTCCTCTTTAAGTATATCCAAAAAGATTGCTTTAGTCAGCATCGTAAAACTGCTCAGCAGTTGGACTGTGCTTGTGTAGAGTGCAGCACACTTAGCAAAGAATAAGCTTTTTTAAAGTAACGATCTATATGGAAATATACAAAGAAACAAAAGGATTAGTATAGGATAATGGAACACATGGACTAAAAAACGAGCCATACCCAGCATTAAAAAAACTGTGAGTGTATATGAATGTATATCAAAAACTACAAATAATTACACTGTGAATATGCACTCCTCTTGAAACCCTATGCCAGGGGTTGCCAAGGGAAATATTTCTGTCTCAGGCCATTTGGATTCTCTTCATCACCTAGTGCTGCCATCTGCTGACCTCTTCTGCATCCTACACTTTTCATGTCCTGTATTAGATCAGAACAGAGGTTATTAATTTTAATATGTAGCAGAAAATTCTCAAACTCCCTGCATAGAGCTGCCTTACACTCAGACTCTTTGGAGGCTTTGTCAGTGCTGTTTCTCTAACCTGTAGCTACTCCCATTGTCCGCACAGTTCTGGGATTTAAGATTTGCTCTTCCTCCAAAAGCTCTGAAAAGTGCCAGCCGCAGCCACTCATTGCCTGGGAATGGCCTTTCTGCTCTGCATGCTCTCTGCTCTGCGCCTGCTGACTCTTTCTGGGCCCCTCTGAACTGTGCTGCGGCTGTAAGAGAACAGCGTATTAAACTTTCTGGCAGGATGACGGCAGTTCGGTCCATTTCTGTTCAACAAAAGCTGACTGGAGCTTCTGGGTTGAGTCATACCTCACAAAGGCTCCCTCTCTGCCCTGAAAACATGAAACCCAGATTACTTGTTTGCAGGACCTGATATTGCTTCCAGCATCAGTTACCCAGGTTGCACTGCTTAGCTGTCTGTGCTCACTTTCTGTGAGAAATAAGGCTGTAGACAGAAATAAGTTCTGTGGAGAAAAAATGTCTTAAGAGTCATACTCTTGTAGACGATTTGGAAGAGCAAAATCTGACTTTCTGAGTTGGGTCTGTTTGAATCACTAAAGTAAACTTTGAAAAATCACGTGGCTTAGTCGACATGTGTTCATGAAAATATTTTACCCTTCCAGTGAGTTTGGGCCAGATCTTCACATTCGTTCACAGAAAGCCAATAACATAGAGTGTATTTCAAAATATGGTCTGGTTCCCTCTTCATAATATCATTCCTGGTCTTACTCCAGATGCACAGATCACAAACGTTGTGGAGTGGAGCCTGGAAATCTGCATTCCAAGCTGCTAAACAGATATTCCTTATGCGTAGCGTTGAAAATCACTGTGCACACGAAGGCTGCTCTACCTTGGCTGTGCATCAGTATCTGCAGAGCTTTAAAAACATACAAATGCCTGTTCTCCATCCCAGACCTACATTGACTCAGAATCTTCAGAGCTAGAGCTTTCCGAATCCTTCTGAGGGCGGGCTAGCATGAAGAACATCTGCATTAATCAGATGTATATATTTCATTGATTAATAATAACAGCTCCCATTTATTAAATGTTTGCTAAGCAAAGTCCATGTTAATGTATCATTTCATCCTCCCAACAACCCTATGAGGTTGGTAGTATTATTAAGCATTTATTATTGTTGTCATTTTTCAATAGATAGCTTAGAAATCCTAAAGAAGTCACACACTGAGGAAGTTGTAAGGCTGGGACAAGAACCAGTCTGTCTGATTCTAAGCGCTGGCCTGCCCTTCCTCCCTGTCACACATGGCCATTGCCTCCCTGACATTAGTTTTTTATAGCTACCATCTTAAAAGTGTGTCCAGATTTTTTTTTTACTTGTTCTACTTTTCTCCTTTTTGGTTTCAAAATTAGCACCATCTTCTGATGTTTCTGCTCTTTATTTTTTCTTTGTAATTGTTGATCTAGAATTAATTCTCTGAGACAGCTAACTAAAATGTTGCATGTGCACAGAGCATTTTACGAGGGAGGGAAGCTTCCTATAATGTCTCATGGCTTTGTGTGTTATCAGAGAGATGGTCTTCACCCACAACAGGATTCCTTCCTTGATTATTACTCCTAGTCCAGTGCATTGGACAGGGTGCCTCACATGTGTGCTACCTTAACAAGCTTTCTTTAACTGTGTCTTTCCTGTGGTCCCATGTTATGGTAATCATATATATAGTTGGACTGTTCTACCAGACTATAAGCTTCTCAAGGAAGGAGGTGGCATCTCTTATTTCCACATGCCCAAGGCTGGCAGACCGAAGACCTTCAAGACACAGCCTTGAGAAGCAAATGGCTCTGTGCACCAACTACACCACACCTCCACCCTGAATATGTGCACACGTGACTCAACTTTGCAGAACCTGACTCCTTTGTAACACAGGGACAATAATCTGTTGTCCTATCTGTTAGGCTTGCTGGGAAGTAATGTACACAAAGCATGTGGTGCTGTTACAAGCACAAAGGAATGACTATTATTGTAATTATGGTAGAATGTAATTACGGTAGAATGGTCATTCATTCATTTATTCACTGAATGCCCACCATATTTGTCAAATACTGTACTAGATTCTAGAACTTATAGGAGCTCATAGGACTTATGGGACATTGACATAAGAAAAACTGTACAACTTGAAACAAATTATATGTATGGAAAGAGAGAAAGAGGAGAAAAGGTGATCTGAAATCTTGAAGTAAGTCAGACAGAGAAAGACATATCATATGATATTGCTATATGCAGAATCTAAAAAAATGATACAAATGAACTTATTTACAAAATAGTAACAGACTCACAGACTTAGAGAATAAACTTATGGTTACCGGGGGGGAAGGTGGGGGCAGGGGAAGAATAGACTGGGAGGTTGGGATTGACATGTACAAGCTGCTATATTTAAAATAGATAACAAACAAGGACCTACTGTATAACATAGGAAGCTCTGCTCAATACCCTGTAATAACCTAAACGGGAAAAGAACTTGAAAAAAACAGCTCCATGTATATGTATAACTGAATCACTTTGCTGTACACCTGAAACTAACACAAAATTGTTAATCAACTATACTCCAATTTAAAATAAACATTTTAAAAAAAAAGAAAAAACAATAACAGTAGGTAACATCATTGAGGCAGGGCAGAGGAAAAGAGAATGCTGCTCAGAGAGTCACAGAAACCTTTCTGAAAAAGCCAGACTTGTTCCTTCTTTTTTTCTTGGTGAATTAGGAAGCAACATCAAGTTGCAGGTAGATCAGAGGGAAGAGGTATTCAGAGAACTGAAATAATTGTTGCAGGGAATGAAAAGTGATCTGACTATGAGACATAATAGAATTCCCAGGCACTACTGAGGAATCAGTTCATGATGAATATGAATTCAGAGTGAGAAAAAGTCTTAATTGCATGGTTTCTTCAAAGAGGATTCAAGCAATTAGAAAAGGAGAAGCTGATTAGTTGGGTTCATTCAGGTTTGCAAATGGCTTCAGGGTATTGACAAAAGGGTGATTAAGATTATGAGCCATGCACTCTACTCTGGATGCAGATGGAATTGGCAACAAAAGTTGACTAACAGGAAGAATGTGAAGAGAACCATTGTCTGAAAATCCTGATGATGCTAGAAAGCTTGTAGTAGATGCAGATGAGCAGATAATTTGAATTGAAGAAGTTGTCATCCAAGAGTGAGACGTTTGAATTACTGATGTCACAAATGGAGCAATTTGGGAAAATAACAAATCAAGATTGTGACCATGGAAGTTGTGTGACTGAGGTGGAGAGATGGAGAATATCCCTGAGGATATGTAGGTCATGGAGCCCAGAGTATTGAAGTCTTTGTCTAGACTTGCACAGTGAACCTTCAGTGACCACAGTCACTAAATCATGAAGCAGAGTGATCAGAAGGTTAACAACAATGCAGGGGAGAGAAGGTGAGACTGCATAGAAGCAGGGAGTTTGCCAGTATAGAGAAGGAACAATGGAATGAAAGCAACTAATGGGAGCAAAGAAGACACCAACACCATCTGAGGTTAGCAGCTTATGAAAGTAGAAACATCTTCCAAGTAAGAGTTCTGCAGAGTGTGTGTTCTCCTGAGGGGATAGCCAATTTTCAGTTAGGAAAAGAAAGTTGAGGGCTTCCCTGGTGGCGCAGTGGTTGAGAGTCTGCCTGCCGATGCAGGGGACACGGGTTCGTGCCCCGGTCTGGGAAGATCCCACATGCCGCGGAGCAGCTGGGCCCGTGAGCCATGGCCGCTGAGCCTGCGCGTCCGGAGCCTGTGCTCTGCAACGGGAGAGACCACAATAGTGAGAGCCCCGCGTACCGCAAAAAAAAAAAAAAAAAAGTACCACACACACACAAAAAAAAGAAAGTTGAGAGAATATTCTTAAAAGCTTCAAAATATAAAGGAACATTTTGATCACGAAATCCTAGGGGCTCAGGAAAAGGAGGAAATGAAAGAAAAATGAAGTCCGAGTAGAAGTACACACCTTTGTGTAGCTTTCTGTATGAAGAAAAGCAGATGAAACATATTCAATACTTAGACTAGACAAAAACAGCAAACTTGGGAACAGTGATTTCATTCTATTAGTGCCTTGTACAATTAAGGATACTTCAACCTAACCAAATTCAGCAGTAGCCCCAACCAAAGGCCTAAAACGTTGGGGCTTAGGTCCAGGCATTTCCTTTTCACATTGTCTTCCCTTTACTTATTCAACAAAGATTTATTCCAATCTAGATGATTAGAATGTGTTGGTGAACTAACTAGGCAAAGCACTCTGCTCTTACGGTGCTTATGTTCAAGAGGCGTAAGACACACAAAAAAAGTGATAAGTAGCTTTACATAACAAATGAGAGCATAGCTTAGCAGGTTAGAAAGTGATGAGTGCAATGGAAATGATAAATGTGGAGCATATAAGTGGCAGTCACGCATGACAAGAAGGAGTTCAAATGATGTAGGGTGGTCAGGTTAGGACTCAATGAGACCGTGATATTTGAACAAAGCTTGAAGGAGACGTGGAATTAGCCATGTGGATACCTGAGGAGAAGAGCATTCCAGGCAGACGGAATAGCCAGTGAAAAAACACTAAGGCAGGAGTGTGCCTGGTTATGTTTCAGGAATAGGCAGAAGCCAGAGTGGTTAGAGCAGAGTGAGAGAGAGGTCAGAAGATCAGCGCTTCTCAAACTTTAAAGTGCGTATGAGTCATCTGGAGATCTTATCAAAATGCAGAATCAGATTCAGGAAGTCATGTATGAGGCCTGAGATTCTGCATTTCCAACAATCTCCCAGGTGATGAAGGTGTCACGGGCCCATGGTTCATGCTTGAGTAGCGAGGATTTAGATGACTCTTAGTTTGGAAGAGTGAGAAAGTAATTAAATTATGGGAGTCTAATATTATTATGACACGGTATGAAGGACTCACTTGAGGTTGCAGTCATGAATTTAACCCTTTGTGGCTATGTGTTTGCTTCAACCACACTCAGCTGCACAGAGACAGACATGGAGTTGGCAAAGAGTCAGATTTAACCAGCGTTGTTGTTTTGCGATGATAAGGAGAGAGAATCCAATGGAGTTAAGCAAGTATACCAGGAAGTAGTATAATGATTGACCATGGGATTTAATATGGGTAATGACATGGCCTGGGGTCACTGGTGGAAAGTCAGACAGGTCTTGTGGGCCCTTCACAGCTAACAGGGCAGTGGTCTTAAGCCGTAGTTACTGAACATGTGATCTCATCCTTCGCTGGGTTAATGGTACCTGCGATAGATAGGTGATTTCAACACTTCAATGGAGAGAGAACATTTTCAAGGCAACTCGCACTGAAGTGTCAGTGATGTCAGGAGGTTTGCAGTGTTGACGCATGGATGCTGTTAATACACACAGCGACACACAGTAATATGCTATAATGTTAGGAAATAATGAAAATTTGAGATTTAGGAATACTCCATCATGTTGCCTTTTGGTTGTAGCTCTGCTCACCACTGTTTGAGTATCTGCCAACATCACACTTCATTCACGTATAATCACCACTGTGGCTGCAGGTAAACCCATCACTGACTCTTTACAACTCATTTACCCACCATTGCAAAAACTCCCTGCTGACCTAAAAGAAAACCCCCAATACTGCTGCGTTATAAACTACCCCACAGAATGCCTCTTTTCTTTATCTTATATCTTGGTTTGCTTCTGTTTCACCTTGCTTCTAGTTCCAATACCTGTATTCATACTGATGTTGATCTTGACCTCTGACTTGAAGTTAAAGCATTTTTTCTAATCCTCCACTCATCTTCAGCATCTCAACCTTTTCTACTACAGACTCTTTAGGGTTAGCTTGCCCCTCTGGTCTTATTATACTGTTTTTAATTAACATTCCCTGAATCAATTACTGACCCCTCCTCTCCTCACCCTCATTTTCCCCATCATCAGTAAGAGAAAAGATGCCCATAATTTCCGTTTCTCTCTTACTTCTTTTCTCCCTTCTTATTGCTTTGTTTCCTTTTGCATGCTACTCTTTTTCACACCCACACAAAATGTCATCTTATCTAGAATTTAGTCTTCCTTTTTTTCCTCCTGAAGAACCAATCAATTACAACATGGGGCTTAACCTTGGGTCTTTATTTCATCCCGGCTTGTTCATTTGTTTATTTCAAATGTCTATAGGAAATAGGTCTACATGATAAAAAAAGAAATAGGTCAAAGTGATATCATGTGTGCATGTTTTCTCCAGTTGTCTTCAGATTTGGACCAAAGCCTGAGGTTTTAGGATGCCTGGTCTCCAGAGAGCCAAGCTTTATTGTAATAAGCAAATTGTACATAGAGATTGACACTAATAGCTACAACAGGAAATTACATTAACTCTGCAATTAAGACAAAAACTTTATATACACAAGGAAATGGAAGGGTTCTTTATAGAATCATAACCATCTTTAGAGCTGGATGGCACTGAGATATCTTTCAGACAACTATGAGATGAGAAAAATTAAATATGTTCTTATCAATATATGCCATCGCTTCCATCACTTGGAGGCATTTTACCACAAGCTATACTGGAATGAGAGAAATGAGGTATTCATTAATTTGCATGTGTCTACTGACATGGCTTTAAAACCATACTTACATCCCTCTGTTTTGTTTCCACAACACTTGGTTCACAGCTTTATTATTCTGCTTCTTATTCAATGCATATCTAGAGGTACAAGAAATAAGACCCAGGGAAACAAGGTTTCCCTCTGAAAGTTAACACTATTTAGATAACACATAATTTGGGGAGACATGTCTTCCTGAAATAGTTGCAGTTTAATCAATAATAATAACCTATTCTAAGAAAGCACTTTTTAATCAGTTTCTTGCAAAGACTCTTTAAGCAATATAGCATAGAAGTTACAAGCATCAACTTTAGAACCAAACTGGGTTCAAATTCTGGTTCTTCCATTTCCTAGCCATAAACTAAGCAAATTATTTAACTTCTCTATGACTCATTTTCCCTACCTGTAAAATGAGAATAATATTTTCTGCCTCAAAAGTTTGTGTTGACAGTTAAATGAGTAAATATGTAACCCATAGTAAGCTCTATATAAGTGTTCGGAATTGTTCTTTTTTTGTAAATTTTAATTTTATTGGAGCATAGTTGATTTACAATGTTGTGATAGTTTCAGGAGTATGGGAAAGTGATTCAGTTATACATATGCATATATTCATTCTTTTTTAGATTCTTTTCTCTTATAGGTTATCACAGAATATTGAGCAGAGTTCCCTGTGCTATACAGTATGTCCTTGTTGGTGATCTATTTAATGTATAGTAGTGTGTGTATATTCATCCCAAGCTCCTAATTTATCCCTAGCCTACCCACGTTTCCCCTTTGGTAACCGTAAGTTTGTTTTCAATATCTGTAAGTCTATTTCTGTTTTGTAAATAAGTTCATTTTATCATTTTTAATTATATTCCACATATGAATGGTGTTACATGATATTTGTCTTTCTCTGTCTGACTTCATTTAGTATGATAATCTCTAGGTCTATCCATGTTGCTGCAAATGGCATTATTTCATTCTATTTTTATGGCTGCGTAATAGTCTCTTGTATATATGTACCACATCTTCTTTATCCATTCCTCTGTTGATGACCATTTAGGTTGCTTCCATGTCTTGGCTATTGTAAATAGTGCTCTGATGAACACTGGGGTGCATGTATCTTTTCACATTATGGTTTTCTCTGAATATATGCCCAGGAGTGGAATTGCTGGATCATATGGTAACTGTATTTTCAGTTTTTTACGGAACTCCATACTGTTTTCCATGGTGATTGTACCAATTTACATTCCCACCAACAGTGTAGTAGAGTTCCGTTTTCTCCACACCCTCTCCAGCATATATTGTTTCTGGATTGGAATTGCTCTTGATAACAGGAAAGGGGAGTAACTTAGAAAGGTACTATGAACATTCTGACCATGGCAAAGAACATCTTCAGTGATTTATTCATTAGTGTCCAGAATTTAGTTAATATTTCCATGTTTGAGAGGCTAATCATCTTCCTGAGTGCATTAATATTGTTTAGTTTGTGGACCTACAAGGGTGATAAACACATTCTGGACTATAGTAAGTTGGCCCATGCCATCCAATCCCATGAGGCCACTTGCCTGCTGAGCCTGTCCACGCTAAAGCTTTTCCATTTAACACACATACACTCACTCTGTGCTGTATTTTTCATTCACTTGTCTATCTTCCACATTAGCTTCGGAGCTTCCCAGGTGAGGAACCAAACTTATTTAACTTGGTGTCACCATTGGGCAGGAGTGCTGTTCTTATAGTTGAACAGAATTTGCATTCTGTGTTGGAATATAAACATCTTGCAGGTAGGGTCTATATCTTATTTGCATTTGCAGTGCTAGTTTGTAGTGGAATGCCTAGTTCACAGCAGGCACTAAGTGGTTGTTGGTTGAATGTAATTAAAAAATGTTGAGGTTCTTTTATGGTAAGTCTAGACAAATTCCAAGGTGTAAGTACCAGGGTTCCACAGGACTCAGTTGATAAGGGCTCATTGGCACAACAGCTCACAGAAAGAACCTAGGTTAATCTCTTTTTAAATGAAATGAAAAACATTATTCATAAATGTCCATTATTTCATTTTAAAAACCAAACAGTTGGAAATTAAATATGCTTTTGTAATCTTTTTTAAGAATAAAAAGTTTCTCACTATTTCCCTTGTTTCCATAATAATAAAATGACTTTTGCATGTCAGTGATTCCCTACCAAAATGAAAATAGGGATTAATGAAGTGACACTGTAAAAACTTTAAGTGAAACAAATGTTGGAACACCAAGGAACCCAAAGCAAGCTCTCCTTGTTTCATATTTTCTGCGCAGAGATGTGTTTTTAAAGAGGCAGGAAGCATAGAGAGAGGGGACAGGTCATTTCTTAAGTTGTACACTGTTCTACACCATAGATTTTATTACTCTGATAACTCCTACCCTCGAAATCTTCCAGCTCAAGTTCTGTTTCATAATGCAGAATTCATCAAGGGTATGGAAACCATTAATCTTCTTTTATGCACCATCTGGTGAAGGACTGAAGTTACCTCTGGTCAGGAACTGGACAGTTCCAAGAATTTCAGTAAACACCAGTTTCAATACAAACCTCTGAGATGGACATTTGGAAGGGCCGGAATGACCATTCAAAGGTCATGCTCAAGAACAGATGGATTTCTTCCTAAAGATTGCACTAGGTTTTAAAAGATATGGAGAAAGCAAGATCAAACTTCAGTCCTGTGCTTGCTGAGTGCCATTCACCGGACTGTGATGTCAGAGTAACTCCTGAGACACATGTAACTAGGACATGTAATTTGGATCCATGTCATGGTACATCCTCCTTTAGACTATGATGGCTGTGAAGCAGTATTCATTGGTGAATAACAACAACAACAACAACAAAAAACACTAATTTGCTATGTAAAGTTACTTGTATGCTCATATTCAGTTACTTTATTCCAAACATTTGAAACAAGGAAGGAAGAAAAAGTCAGACAGAACTAGAGTGATTATTTGGAGCAAATTATAACTGAAAAGGATGTTGCTCATACATTGCAGATTGCAAGCATGACTTGTCTTACAAACTTTGCCACATAGTTTCTAGGGACACGTGGTCCCAAATAAAGGATACCGTGATAGACAGCATATCGTCCCTCCAAGGATGTCCATATCTCCATCCTCAGAATCTGTTACCTTAAACGGAAGATGAGACTATGCAGATGTGACTAAGTTAAGGATCTTGAAATGGAGAGATTATCCTGGATTACCCAGGTGGGTCCAATGTAATTACAAGTGTCCTTATATAGGAAAGAAGCAAGCAGGAGTCAGAGAAGCAAATGTGACAATGAAAGCAGAGGTCAGAGTGATGCAGCATAAGCCAAGGAATGCAGACAGCCTCCAGAAGCTGGAGAAGGCAATGACAGCTTCTCCCCTAGCACCTATAGAAGGAATGCAGCTCTTCTGACATCTTGATTTTGGCCACATTAAGACCCATTTCAGATTTCTGATCTCCAGACGTGCAAGATAAAAAATTTGTGGGTTTTAAGGCACCAAATGTGTGGTAATTTGTTATTACCAGCAATAGGAGACTAACACAGACACTAAAGTTAAATTTTGGTTTGGAAAAACTGTAAAGCTAGATTTCTGAGTCCTGAGAGGCCCTAGGCAGTCCAGGAAAAATGGGAATACTGAAGTGATCACACTGATATGATGCACCGCACAGGGCAATCCTAAAATCAAAGTTCACAGGGAACTCAGCAAGGTGCTAAGGACACATGGTCCCATAAAAGTAGTTCAAGGGGCATGTGTGAAAAGAAAAAGGAAATGTTAAACTTCAAAATTCACCCAAGTCTGTGACTCTTGGCAACAAGATATATAAAAATTTTTCTAAGAAGCAGGGATAAAATGACTATTCATCAGCTAGGCTCTTTGATTTTATATCATATAATCTAATCCACAAACAAATGTTTTATATTTACCATTTGATTATTATTCATCCTTCTCTATTCCTGATTTGTCTTAAACAATGCATTCTCACCCTATCCTAAAATTTCGACTTCCTGATTCCACGCAAGTTCAAAATAAGTATGTAAATAGAGCAAAATTATACAATTGGGATTCAGCCTATCAAAAATCTCAGGGAAAACAACGAAAAAGATCTTAAACTTTATTTTCAAATAAACATATATGAGTGACTCTGCCCAAATTAGAGTATATTAACCTGAACCTATGTCTTTTGTTATTGACTTTTCAGATGTAAGCATGTTGAGCTTTATTTTGCCTTTACTTATGTAAAATACAGTGGGTAAAAGCACATCTTTGAGTCTGTCGACCTTGGGTTAACATCTCAGCTCTTCCACCCACGAATACTTTGCTTGTCTGCCCTTGAAGTTACTTAACATCTCAATGCTTTAGTTTCATCATCTATAAAATAGTGATAATAATAGTATACAGCTTACCATGTTGTTGAAAGGATTTATTGAAAAAAAGATATAAAACATTCAGCAGAAAGCTTAACATAAAGCTCAATTAAAAGTAGATAATATTAGCATTATTATTAGTTATTTCATTCACATAAAGAGAGCTAAATCATTAACAACTATTCACTATATTCTAATAATAAATTACTAAATAAACATGTCCATAATACATTTTATCAGAGGAACTTGTTATAAATTGAATTTTATGATACCAACATCTGCAAGATCTTCCTTGCCCTTAATTTAATTACTTGGCTAGGTGCAAAACAATACAACAAAAAGGAATATTTAGAACATTTCAGTGTGCTTCTCTTTAGAAAATCATGGGGTTTTTTTGTTGTTGTTAAGTTCAAACATGTTTCTTTCCTATCCTTTCATCACAGTTATTTGGTGATTTGCCAATATGAACCTAATAAGGAGTCCACTAGATAGACTTATTCCCTGCCTCGTCTGCATTTTCACAGACCATTTGTCATACTTTAACACTGTTTGTGATGATAATATTGACAGGTTTCTCTCCCCAATTAAACTTTGGCTCCTTGAGAGAAGACACAGGTCTTATTTATCTTGAAATATCCTGCATGTATTAGGTAATTTAAAATGCAATATGATTTAGTAAACGAATGAGAATTATAAAAAAGTCAGTTAAAATATTCCAAGCCCTATCTGCACCTAATTCCTGAATGATGGGTCTATGATTTGTGCTCTCTTCACTAAACCAGTAATAGATTCCACATTTTCTGAGACTTTCCCAGTAAAGGATCTCTAAGGGGAACTGACCATGGCTTGGGCTTAGACTAACACACCACTTATTGTAAGTAATATATAGAAATTAAATGAGAATTTAAACAAGTAAACAAACTTAGGAATTCTGATTTCATTTCTCTTATTAGCTGACTATATATGTTGAGTATAGGTAGTATTTTAATTATTCTCACTACGCAAAGTAGTAATTAAAATAAGTAAATAAATAACGTAAAATACGTAGTAAGTAAAAATAGAGTTTTCAGCACAGTATCTATTTCATTGTTGTTTTCAAATTCCTCACCCCGCCCCTCATCCTGAGAGCCTAGGTCTGACTAGGTTTCTGTCCTTCAGTTTGAATGGTCATACTCTTGCTTGGCAGAGAATAAATCATGCCCTAAAGTTTGTAGACTTTCTATAAGCAACCCAGTGAACAAAAAGATGCATTTTCAGTAATTGCGCTAGAAAATTGTCAAGCTATAGTTTTCCAATGACATTACTCAAGTTAGTAAATTTATAAATACTGTAAAGAAAATTTTAAAACTTTCATAATTTATTGTTCAATGCCTATTAAAACACTTTGTTAGGAAGTGGCTATGTACACTAATTTATCTTTTCATGATTTTACAAAAAGCACTAGGGCCAATATGTTTTCAAAATAGTTATCAATTACCAATAACAGTCTATTTTATTTAGTCACCCTATCTGTTAATTGATATTTTCGAGAATCAGCCATCATGCAGCAAACCTGCTAAGTAAACAGAAAAATTGGAAGGTGAAAACTTTTGGGTAACTATCTTCATTTTGATGCAGACAAGAAAGAAACTATGGTTGCTAAGGACAAAATACATAAAACTGCATGTGGTTGAATGCATAATAGACCTTAACGATGCCAACTACTGAAATAACAACTTTGAAAACATATTAAAAAACAGCAGAAATTTTAAAAAAGCATTGTTTTCCTCCTTTGAAAACTACCTAGACCACACTTTTCTTGTAAAAGCAGTTGAGGCTGTGCCACCAACTAAAATGAAAGCTTTGTTTCTTCTCTTTCGCATACGGGCCCTCAACTGACATATAAAATATTCTGGGAAACAAAGTATAACAGAGTCAGAATTACCAGGTTGATTTTGCTCTCGAAAACAGTTTTCTTCTACTTCTTGTGTAGCCTGCCAAGCTCATCATACTTTTGGCAGATATAAGGCACCTCTTTTGAATCAATCTCATGAAGCTGGTTAATGCCACAAGCAGCCACTGTTACCTGGCAATACACATCAGAGGTTTTTATTATTGCTATTAATCAGTGAGGTGAACTGACGTTTAGAATGTGCATATAACAGGCGTGGCGACTTTCTCCCTATAATCAAAAGATTTTAAAGATATTTGGAAGATATTTGAGGAGGACCCTGGTTTGTTGAAAGGTCAAGGCTTTGAAATTAAAATTCATTGTTTCATTTATTAATTCAGAGTTTGACAAACTTTTTCTGTAAAGAGATACATAACTTTTTTTTAGCTTCAAGGCCCATATATATGTTCCTCCTCTTCCTTCTCCACCCCCAACCGCCCACCCCAACCTTTAAGATTTAAAAACTTCTTAGTTTGTGGACTGGATATGGCCCACAGGTATCATTTACTGACACCTGATTTAATTCATTCAAGTGTTTTTAAGCAATATGGCCAAAGTCCTCATAAAACTTAGTGTACTAGCAGAAACGGATGAATAAAAAAGCAGCTGTACTACAGTGTGTCTGGTGCCATGATGTAGTATAGTTTGCTAGACCTAACCCAGCTTCAAAGGTGAGGTAATATGTGACAAAATTATTAGTAGAAGGAGATAGAAGATTAGAGGTGAACATTTGCTAGGAAGAGAGAAGAACCTGTAAAAAGGCCCTTAAGGGAGAGTTTGGTATAATTGAGAAATCACAAAAATTTTACATAGCCTATAATGTGGAGAAAAGAAGATGAAGAGCGGATCAGAGACAGAGCACGCAAGGCCTGGCAAGCCATATTAAAGAGTTTAACCTTACAGGCAATGAGAAGGCATTAAAACAATTCAATAAAGAATATGAAGTTGGGCTTCCCTGGTGGTGCAGCCGTTGAGAGTCCGTCTGCCGATGCAGGGGACACGGATTCGTGCCCCGGTACGGGAGGATCCCACATGCCGCGGAGCAGCTGGGCTCCTGAGCCATGGCCGCTGAGCCTGCGTGTCCGGAGCCTGTGCTCCGCAATGGGACAGGCCACAGCAGTGAGAGGCCCACGTACCACACACACACAAAAAAGTAAACAGGCACCTCAATGTTCATTGCAGCACTATTTACAATAGCCAGGACATGGAAGCAGCCTAAATGTCCACTGACAGATGAATGGATAAAGAAGATGTGGTACATACACACAATGGAACATTACTCAGCCATAAAAAAGAATGAAATAATGCCATTTGCAGAAAGATAGATGGACCTAGATATTATCATATTAAAGGAAGTAAGAGAAAGATAAATATCATATACACACTACTATATATAAAATACATAACAACAAAGACCTACTGTATAGCACAGGGAACTATACTCAATATTTTGTAATAACTTATATGGGAGAAGAATCTAAAAAAGAATATATATAAATATGTATAACTGAATCACTTTGCTGTACACCTGAAACTAATACAACATTGTAAATCAACCATATTTCAATTTAAAAAAATAATTAATTAAAAAAAGAATATGAAGTGAGCAAATCTGGATTTTTAAAATATCTCTCTGGTTGCAAAGGGAGATTGAATTGGAGAAATTCAAGACAAGAGGGAGGTCAGCATTTAGGAAGCAGTGGCCCTAGATACAGAAAAGTAGCTAAATTTGAGTAGGTAAATGTGAAAGGACTAAAGTTGAAATCCCATTTATGTATAAAAATCACTTACTCTCTTGGTATCTATAAAACTTAACTAATGACATTTCCTCAACTATTTGTCCTAGAAGGTTTTTGTGAAGCGCAAGCCAAATGATGTATATAAAATAACTTAGCAACTATAAAAAATATACACTTTTCTTATAAGAGTAACACTTTTCATTATTATGGTCAGCTAAGTTAAAATTACTAAGCACAGTAGCCTTGATAAAATTATATTTTGAATAACATTCAAAGAGGCAAATGAACATTTGCAAACCCTACTTTATCTCTTCTCTCCTAGATCTGGAGGCTCATGATTTGCTCCAGGAGAGTCTCCTGGTAGTTTGGGTGTCTTGCATCAGCTGATTCTAGATTACTAGCTCCCTTGTAGCCTCCCTATACTTACTTTGGAACTGGAAAAGTGACAGGCAAATGATTATCTTAAAACATACTCCAGAATTGCTAGGGAGAAAACTGCCTTTGTGTAGGCTAGAGGAAAAAAAAAAAAACTGCCTGGTATAGAAGATCTCAAGGGTGTTCCAAAGACTTCAGATCAAAGGATGGAATGTCTTTTTTGGGACAAGGAAGGATTATTTTTCCCCTTCAGAGAGATAAGGGAAAAGGAGAATGAGGAGGAAATGGGGACAGTGAAAAAAGGAACCTGGGAAGAACAGAAGTGCCACACGGGGAGGGAGCCAGGAGCCAAAAAGCCAGGAGCCTTTAGGGAGGGAGTCCTGAGATCACAGGACTACAGAAAAGAGATGTCTAATTTCAAACTTAAAAGTGTTTACCGCCTGCAGAGACCACTTCAGCCTTCCCCATTACTCAGTTCTTCAGCACTTCAGGAAACTACTATATCATATCAATTTCATGAATGATTTGTAAGAAGTGGGTGTTGTAGATAATTGTTTTAGTTGCAGGTGGAAATTGGCAAGGGAGTTACATTTTGTGAGAAATTAGCATGTGGAAGCAGAAGGTTGGGTAATAGAGGAGATCATGAAACTATGAACTCTCTGCAAATCTGAAGAAAGCTTGGGAGATCCCTAGATTTATGTTGGCCGTGGAGTTGAGTTGAGGTCTTTTAGGTAATAATTTAGGTAATATACAGAACTCCAAGGAACAGAGGGCCTCTCAGCTGACTGTCAGTTGCAGGATCATCATGAATTATCAGGAAGCCTTGTTTCAGGCAACCAAGTCTACAGCTAAGAAGGTTTGAAACCACCTACTGATGCCGAGTGTTTAGAGATAACTAGCTAGTAATGCTACTAAATTATGCATGTATATTCTTCATACTTTATTAGTAGTAGAACAACCTATTAAATGTCTAGATAAACTTAAAGTTTCCTGTAAACCCATGCTCTACTTTTGAAAATTATCCATTTAATCTCTTTCTTGATATATATAAGTATAAAATAGAAACATACAGAGTACCTTTCATATGATCATTTCAAAATTACAAATATGAAGCAACATTCATATGACTTCTGGGAAGATATTAGTTTATTCGTTATATTGATGGAGCAGTGAAATGTATACAATATTAATAGCTAATGTGATGTTCTAAGAAGTAGTAAACTTCATAATCCTTTCTTGCACACTGTCTATGACTAGATAGCTCTGGGACCTTTAATAAGGTAATTCACTTCTCTGAGTCTATGTTTTCTCATCTGTAAGATGAATTGTTGAATGTAATAATTTTTAAATATCACAATTCTAAAATATTGTTTATTTTATGAATTGCAATGGAAAGGCCAGAAATACGTTATGTACTTACACTGTTGCCTTAGTGACAGAAATTTCTATCAGCATCACAAATGCATAGTTATGTATTTAGATGGAATTATTTATTAATCCATATAATTCTAAAGATCATAAAATAAGAGAGCTGTAAGGGATTTCTGAGTATTCCACCAAACCTCTAGTTTGGTACAATATGATCAATTTATCCCCAATATCCCCAATATATCCCCACTTCTAGAACATCTCCCATAAGAGAGAATTTTTTAATATATGACATCTATGTGCCAATTTGCTGGCATCAGGTTCTATGACTTGTTTGAGACATTTATTTTGGTGTCAGTTGCAGATGATGATAACTCTTAGGGACTTTACTTTAAAGACAATGAAAGGCCTCTCTCCTTCTCCTTGCCCTGTGAAAAAAGATCCAAAAAAAGGCTGTTTTCTCTTTTTTTCTACAATTCATCATCTACCCAGTTATTTCTCTTTTATTTCAGATTTACACACACACACACACACACACACACACACACACAGACACACACACACACACACACACTACAGATTCTTTCCAGCAGATAGAAAATATTGTGCACCTGTAAGTAGGTCGGTAAGGCCACATAATCTAATGTGGAAGGAGCTGGCTTCTATCCATTTGTGCATAACAATGTATGGGCAGTCAGAGCTGGATTCATGCTTTTTATTTTTGTTACTTTTAATGCAGTAGCAGATAGAAAACAGATATAAGCATTGCAGTTTTAAGATGAAAAGAATCCTTGAAACATCATATGCATTTGTCTTAAGGAAGATTTGTAAATAGCATGCTCTTATCTTTACATAAATGGTACTATTTTGAAATGCCAAGCAACCCTTTTAGGAGTACAGTTTTGCAGGCTTTATTTCTGAAAATATTTCAATAACTGTAATAAATAAAAGGCTTGAAGCTCAATACTCTCTTTTTCCTTCTGTCTTTTACTAACAGAAAAATGTTGAAAGCAGACTCATCGTTCAATATGAGAGAGATGCCAAATGAGTGAAAGAAGCAGTTATGGAGAAGAAACAGTAGAGTCTGGGCAACTTGCCTAAAGGGACACTTGGGTTAACCTTCATATTGGAATTGAAAATGTGAATAATTTTCTCTTCATTTTTCCCCTGGATTCTAACAACGAAGACAGTCTTTGAACTTGTTACTTGTTTCTTGTTCTTTTATCAAAGCAGAAAGAGGCAACAAGAGAACAGGTTTCGAGTCAGAAAGCCCAGAGCTTGAATCTAATCACCACTACTTACTTATATGATTCTTGTGAATATTCTTAATCAGTTTAATTTCAGTTTTCTCATCTAGAAATTGGTATGAAAATAATAATTACCTTATGATTGTATTATGAGAATTAAAAAGAAAATTACCTGCAAATAGTATACTATTTCCTTTGTACAAAGACATCCCTTATTAAGTTATATCCATTATTGTTATTTGGGTATATTGAATACATATACTGAATTTGAGTGTATATCCTGAGAAACAACTAAATAAAAAGAGACTGGCTTTTTAACTTTTAAATTTATAAAACTTCCCCTCTGTTTTAAATAATATGCATGAACAAATAGCCAAAATGACTATATATTCAAAATTACGTATTGGAATAAAATGTGTAAATTGAGACACTTATGTATTTTCAGAACTATGAAGTTGTAGAATGATTGAGTTTATCATATGTTACAGTCTTTGGATGCTTAGAGAAGAAAATGAGGCCAAAAAATTTAGTTCAGTTTATTTCTGAGAATAACTTTTCTTAAGTGGCTAAAATGAAAATCACGTTAGGAACTTATGCTGGATATCCTCTATTTGCCCTTCTGATCCTCTCTCTGACCTTCTCCACCCTGCTCTAATTGCATAAGACCAACCTTGACTGTCTATATTAACTGGCTCGTTTGCCCACTGACTTTGGCTTGAGTTCAGCCAGTGGAAAGCACAAGCAGGAGATCAAAAAGAAGCAGGAGAAATTATACTTCTGGCCAAGATGAAGTAAAAGAAATCATATTTAACTCCCTCTTGAAAAAACTAATGAATTATACAAATACATTACAAATGCAATATCAATTATTGGATATCAGGTGGTATAGGACAGTGATCCCTGAGAGAGAAAAAACAAGCTGAAATCTGAAATTTCCCAGTTTACTGCCAAGAGAGTTTCCAGCTTGCAGTGCAGGAAGTGGAGATCTTTCTGTGTTGAGGGGATGGATGTGGGAAACAAGGAAGGCCAAGGCAGCTAGAGAAGACAGCTGCACAGAGAGAGTTTGTTCTAGGTATCTACAGAGGGTTCCTGTGGAGTCTTTAGCTTAGTATTGATCAGCATGTGTGTTGTGAGAAAACTGTCTAAGGCTTGGGGTGAAAAGCAACAGAAAGAAACAGGCAGAACAACTTTTAGTGTTAACAAAGATCAGGGGTAGTTTATGTTCCCAACAGACAGTAAAAAGCCTCAGAATTCATGGGATACTAGGTAAAGTACTCAAGATGGTATCTGTTCAGTAGCAGGACAAAATGAACTCTAAACAAAGGCTCTTCTGGTCCCATCTAACAAAACTTAAAAGCAAGGATCAAACCATATCCTAATAATTTAACTGTTTCCCAAGGAAAAACAAAACAAAACTCAAGAATATTTATAGAAATACAACAGTATCAGGCACTCTGAAAGGTAAAATCCACAAGGTCTGCCGAGCAGGAAAATGCAGTCCGCAATGTGCAAAGAGTGGTCAAACAACAGAAATAGACCATGAAATGATCCTGATGATAAAATTCTTAGAAAAGGATGTTAAAATAGAATCATTACAGTAAGCATATTCCATATATCTATATATTGGACCAGGTAGAAAAGACTGAGCATGTTAGGTACAGATATGGTGAAAGGTGAAAGGATTGATGAACTTGAAGAAATAACAACAGAAACTATAAAAAATAAAACACAAGGGAAAAAAAGACTGAAAAAAAAATGAACAGAGCATCAGTGAGCTGTGGGGCAACTTAAGGTGGCCTACTACATGAATAACTGAAGTCACCAAAGTAGAAGACAAAACAAAATATTTGAAGAAATAAGGGCTGGAATTTTTCCATATTTGATGAAAATTAGATAACCCACAAATCCAAAAATCTTAAATCCCAACCACAAGAAACATGAAGAAAAGTATACCAGGGCACATCATAATTTTTGAAAATCAGTAGTAAAGAGAAAAATCTTAAAGATTCCTAGAGGAAAAAGATCCATTATGTATAGAAGAAAAATAATACTATGTAACAAAGAAGGTGGTATCCCAGAATGAAAGGTTAGTTTAATCATTAAAATTTAATTAATGTAATTCATCCCATTAAAAGCATAATAGAAATAACATGATTGTTTAAATAAATGCTCAAGAAGCATTTGACAAAATACAATGTACATTCATGAGAAAAAACACTCAGTAAACTAGAGATAAAAGGTAATTGTCTCAATCTGATAAAGGACATCTCCAAAATCTTCTAGCTAACATCATATTTAATCATATTTAATTTTTTCTTCTAAATTAAGAACAAAAGAAGGATGCTCTTTCATATTATTTCCATTGAACATTGAATTATAAGTCCTAGGCATTGCAATAAGACAAAAAAATAAGTGGCATAATTTTTTAAATTAGCAGTAAAAATATTGTTATTCAAAGAAAACAAAGGGGTCTATATTTAGAAAACCTGATTGAATTCCCCCCTAAATAAAACACAAGTCAAGTTAATAAGCAAACTTACCTATGTTGCCAGATATAAAGTCAATATGCAGAAGTAAATTTTATTTTTATAAACTATAAATAAATTCTTGAGAAATACATTTTAAACTCAATTTATAATATCATAAATAATGTTGTTATATGCCTAAGCATAAATCTATAAAAACTGTGCAAGGGCTTCCCTGGTGGCACAGTGGTTGAGAGTCCGCCTGCCGATGCAGGGGACACGGGTTCGTGCCCCGGTCCGGGAAGATCCCACATGCCGCGGAGCGGCTGGGCCCGTGAGCCATGGCCGCTGGGCCTGCGCATCCAGAGCCTGTGCTCCGCAACGGGAGAGGCCCCAGCAGTGAGAGGCCCGCGTACCGCAAAAAAAAAAAAAGAAAAACTGTGCAAGACCTATTTCCAAAAACTAAAATACACTGTTGAAAGTAATTCAAGAAAACCTAAATAAATGAAGAGAGGTGTCATTTTCAAGTATTGGAAGACTCTGTGTTATTAAGACAGCAAATTATCTCCCAATTGATCTATAGATTCAATACAATCCCAATCAAAATTCCAGCAGGAATTTTTGTATAAATTGACAAGAAACCTCTGAAATTCATACAGAAACCCGAATGATCATGTAAAGAATTAAAATTTCAAAAAATGTACAAATCTTGATATTAAAACATTTTATAGAGCTACAGTAATCATGACAGTATGAAATTGTTGTAAAGATAAAGATTAACTAAATAGAATAGAGAGTCCAGAAAATCTGTGCAAAATTCACACACATATATAGTAAACTGAATTTTGCCAAGGTATATAGTTCCTTCAGTTATAAAAAGAGAGTTTTGCTTTGTTTTAACAAATGGTGTTTGAACAGTTGGAGATTTCTATGAAAAACAAATGACTTCACCCCTATTTCATTCTACATGCAAAAATTATTTAGGGTATAATCACAAACCTAATGTAAAAGCTAGAACCATAAAGATTTTAATAGAAACTATAAGACTATAACCTCAAGAACTTGGTGTAGGTAAAGATTTCTTTTTTTTAAGTATGAATGAGTGTATTTATTTTGAATAAAAATCAAAATAAATTATAAACTTTAAAATGCCAACAAATACTATAAGCATCACAAAATCCAAGAAAATAACCTTAAATGGACCCATCATTAATTATCTGTTTGGCATATTTCTATAATACTTTTCCCCAAATGTTTTCTAGCTGCAAACACTTTGATTGCCTTCTCAAATGACAATTTTGCAATGTTTTCTACAGAGAAACCTCAAAATAATTTAGTCTTTCCTCTAATATAGTTGATGAAAAAATTTCACTTATTAACCTTTTAGAAAATATTCTTTTTCAGCTTCATAAATTTGCATTAACAGTAACACAAATTTTTAGGATTGCTCTTAAATTTAGAAAAAATCTCACTCAGTTTCTTCTATTTAAGACCTGTAAGACTTCAGAACATTTTAAGTTTTCTTGTGCAAGAAGTAATCTTAAATATTCTTTGAAAAGATATTATGTATTACCCATTTTGTTGTCAAAGTTCTCGCTACATGCACATAATATAAATTATGTTGTCTTCACTCATATTTTGTAGAGACGCATAAAATGTGTGACTTGATTCAATATTTTTGTGGAAATGCATAAAACATCCAACTTGTCACATGGAAGTACCAGCTGTTTGCAGTAATGCTTATGGTTTGTGCTCATAAACACAAGCATTCTTATATTCTCTTTTCTCTATATTTGTTGAGGTATAATTGCGAAATAATAATGGTATAAGTTTAAGGTGTACAATGTCATGATTTGACATACATATACATTGTGAAATAATTACCACAATTAAGCTAATTAAGCATCCATCACCTCACATAATTACCCTTTCTTTTTTGTGTGTCGTGAGAATACTTTGGATCTAGCCTTTTGATTATTTCAAATATACAATACAGTATTATTAACTATAGTCACCATGCTGTACATCTGATCCCCAGAACTTACTCATTTTATAACTGAAAGTTTGTACCCTTTGACCAGTATCTCTCCAATTCCCCCATGCTGCTCCCCAACTCCTGGCAACTACCATTCTACTCCTTGTTTCTATGAGTTTGATTCTTAGATTCCACATATATATGAGATGATACAGTATTATATGAGATAATACAGTGTTTGTATTTCTTATATAAATACTGTATAAGAAACTTATTTTACTTAACATAATACTTATTTTACTTAACATAATACCTCCCAAGTTCAATCCATGTGATTACAGATGGCAAGATTTCTTTCTTTTATATGACTGAAAAATATCCCATTGTATATGTATACCACATTTTCTTTATTCATTCTTCCGTAGATGAACACTTAGGTTTTTTCCATACCTTGGCTATTGTGAATAATGCTGCAATTAACATGAGAGTACAGCTATCGCTTTGAAATAATGATTTTTGTTTCCTTTAGATATATACTCAGAAGTGGGATTGCTGGATCATAAGGTAGTTCTAACTTTAGATTTTTTTTGAGGATATTCTATACTGTTTTCCATATTGTATTTGCCATAACACTATTTTCTATACTGTTTTCAATTTACATTCCCACCAACAGTGTACAAGGTTTCCCTTTTCTCAATGTCCTCACCAACATTTCTTTTCTCTTGTCCTTTTGATAATGGATATCCTAACAGGTGTGAGGTAATATCATATTGAAATTTGATTTGCATTTCCCTGATCATTAGGGATGTTGAGCACCTTTTCATATACCTATTAGCTATTTGTATGTCTTCTTTGGAAAAATGTATATTCAAGTCCTTTGCCCATTTTAAAAATTGAGTTTATTTGTTTTTGCTATTGAGTTACATGAGTTTCTTATACACTTTGGTTATTAACCCTTTATCAGATATATGGTTTACAAATATTTTCCCCTATTCCATTGGTTGCCCTTTCATGTAGTTTGATGTAGTCCCACTTTTCCCCTTTGTTTTCATTGCTTATGCATTTGGTGTTGTATCCAAAAAAAGTCATTGCCATGACCAATGTCAAGGAGATTTTTCCCTATGCTTTCTTCTAGGAGATTTAAGTTTCAGTTTTTGTATCTAAATCTTTCATTTATTTCAAATTACTTTTGTATATGATGAAAGATAAGGATCCAATTTCATGTTTTAGCATGTGGATATCTAGTCTTCCAAACACCATTACAGAAGACACTATCCTTTCCCTATTGTGCACTCTTGGTGCCCTTGTCAAAGATTAGTTGACTGTATATGCATGTGTTTACTTCTGGATTCTCTAGTCTGTTCCATTAGTCTATGTGCCTGTTTTTATGCCATTAGCATACTGTTTTGACTATTATAACCTTGTAATATAATTTGAAATCAGGAAGTATGATGCCTCCAGCTCTGTTCTTCTTGCTTAAGATTGCTTTAGCTATTCAAGGTCTTTTGTGGGTTTACATAAATTTTAGGATTGTTTTTCTACTTCTGTGAAATTTAGAATTTTGATAGGGATTACATTGAATCCGTAGGTCACTTTGGGTATTATGGATATTTTAACAATATCTGGTCTCCCAATCCATGGACACAGGGTATCTTTCCATATATTTGTGTCTTCATCGGTTGTTCTCATCAGTGTCTTATAAGTTTCAGTGTAGATATCTTTCACCTCCTTGGTTAAATTTACTTCTGAGTGTTTTATTCTTTTTGATGTGATTATATATGGAACAATTTTCCTACTTTCTTTTTTGGATAGTTTGTTGTTAACCTATAGAAATGCCACTAACTTTTGTATATTGATTTTGTATCCTCCAACATTACTGAATTTTTTAGTTTTAAAAGTTTCTTGGTGAGATCTTTAGCATTTTCTATACATAAAATCATTTCATCTGCAAATGATGACAGTTTAACTTCTTCCTTTCCAATTTTGATGCCTTTTATTTCTTTTTCTTGCCTAATTCCTCTGGCCAGGACTTCCAGAATTATGTTGAATAGAAGTAGTGAGAGTGACACTGTGTGTTGTTCCTAATATTAGGCGGGAAATTTTTAGCCTTTCACCATTGAGTATGAAGTTAGCAGTGGATTTATCATATATGGCCTTTATTATGTTGAAGAACTTTCCTTGTATACCTAATTTGTTTAGAGTTCTTACCACAAATGGATGTTGAATTTTGTTAAATTCTTTTTTTCTGAATCTTTTGAGATGCTCATGTGATTTTTGTCCTTTATTCTGTTAATGTTTTGTGCATCACATTTACTGATTTGCATATGTTAAAACATCCTTGCTTCTCAGTGATAATTCCACTTGATCATGGTATGATCCTTGTAATGTACTGTTGAATTTGGTTTTTCTAATATTTTGTTGAGGATTTTTGCATCTATCTTCATCAGAGATATTGGCCTGTAGTTTTTTTTTGTTTTTTTTGTTTTTTTTTCTTGTAGTGTCCTTATCTGACTTTGGTACCTGGACTATGCTGAGTGGGACTGGAGCTGGATCATGGGCCACTTCAGGGTCCACAGCCAGGAACAAGGTTAGCAGACCCAGTACCCAAGGCATGAGCAGATGTGGCTCCTCCCTTGTCCTTTGGCAGATGGTGCTGGTGGCAGGACCCAGGCCAAACAGTGCTGTAGCTGAGTCCACAGGGAGCAGCACTGTTTCCAGATGGGCATAGACCTGCCTTCTCAAAATGGCCCTTTTTGTTCTTGGGCTCCACCAGAGTTTTGTAACCTCCTACTTGGATCCTAAAGCTCCCATAAGACACTTTTGTCTATGAATGACTGCCAAAATATTATTTTTCTGGGGGGATATCAGCTGGGGATTTCATATTCTGCCAGCTTTCTGACATCACTCTCTAGGCAAAGGTTTTTAAACAAAACATAAATTTGATAAACTATAAAAAAATTGATACATTTTAATTTATTAAAAGTAAAAATTTTGAACATCAAAATAGACTACTGAGAATCCTGTCATAATGTATATGCATATCTAATCATTCTACTGTAAACTGAAATATCTTACCAATTTATTTGTCAATTACCTCAATAAAGCTGGGGGAAAAAAAGGGTACTGTTAAAAAAATAGTCAATCTACAGATGAGGAAAATTATACTTGCAAAACACATTTCAGAGAAAGAACCAATATACAGAAATTATACAAAGTAACAAGTCAATAATTAAAAAGAAAATCTATTAAAAATGGTCGAAGGACTTTAACATTCATTTCACAAAGACACAAAATGGTCAAAAGGCACATGAAAAGGTGTTTACATCATTAATCTTCAAGAAAACACAAGTTAAAATCATAATGAAACATCATTTTACACCCAGTAGGATAGCTAAGATTAAAAAAATATAAATGTTGGCAAATTTGTGGAGCGACTGGATCTCCCATTTTTTAATGGTGTGAGTATAAAATGGTACAACTACTTTTGAGAACTGTTTGGAAGTTTCTCATGAAGTTAAACATAAATCTACCCTATGATCTAGCAACTCTAGCATTAAATATTTACCCAAAATAAAAAAAAAATATATGTTTATACTAAGACTTATATAACTTAGTCTGTTTATGTGAAGAATATTGATAGCAGCTTCAATGATAATAGGTAAAACTAGAAACAACCCAAATATCCATCAAGAGTTAAATGGATAAACAAATTGTGATAGATTCACAATATAGAGTACTCCTCAGAAATAAATATGAACAAAGTACTGGTAATTTTAACAATAGAGATAAATCTCAAAACTACTTAGCGAAAGAATTCAGACACAAAAGAGTTAGACTATTTGACTTTATTTATAGGAAAGCTAAAAATAGGCATAACTAATGCACATTATTAGAAGACCACTTCTTGATTACCTCTTGAAGGTGGTAAACTGGCTAGGAAGGGGCCTGAGGGAAGTTCCTGGGGTGTAATTACCTCTATCTTTCCTGAGGTTGTAGTTGCACAAGTTTATACAATTATCAAAACTCATCAATCAGGCATCTATTTTACGTAAATCTCATACCTCCAAAATGATAACTTGCTGATGACTCAGGTAAATTTGAGAAAAGCAAGATGATGCTAGAAATCAAGTAGATGGAAGAGACTTGAGAGCAGGCAACTACAGACAAGGTCAACATTTGTGTTAGAGGGAACGAAGACACATGGAGAAAGAAAGAACAGTGAGCATGAGATAGCCCATCATTATGAATAAAACTTCCCACCAGATTAGAAGAAAAACTGGAAAGACAAAAAAAATCTTGTCATTATTTACAATAAGTAAGAATTAGAAGAAATAAAGTAAAAGGTAGATCATGAATAGGATCGAACTTGGAGATTTAGAAATATGAAATGGATATTATGAGAAAGTTTACGGTATACAGAGGCATAATGAAGTTCCCAGTAGCTACTTCCCAGACCAAGTTTAGCTCCAATGTTAACATCCCTCTAGCCTTTAGATTCTGTGCTGCTTGGGAGAAGAATCTCAATTCTGGTAGAAGGAAAGAGAGAAAGAACCATTTTTCTTACTCTTACCTTTTTCATGTTATAAATCCTCAAATATATTTTTTAGTGTTAATAATCATTGTAAAAAAATTTTCTTTTTTTGTCAGTTCCTTATGATGATAAGTCACTGTATGGTTATTTATGCTAGAACGGATATGTTAATTTACTCATTTGCATCAGTTATGATACTCTTCCCAGAAAGAGAAAAACACCTTTATGTTTGATTAAACACACCTTGTGTGATTTAAGCGCAATTTTAAAGCTTATTCCTCGTCTTGGTATTATTTTTTAGCAGGTCTGCTGATTCTAATCTCTTGTATGTAAAAAAAAAGCAAAAAAGTTATTCAGCAGCTAGTAAGGAGGACAGCTTTATGTTATTGTCATAAAGTATGCTCAGGTCAATTGACAGGTATTAAAAACTCCATCTGAAATAAAATATTTTTCTGCTCTAAAACTGTATCATTGCTTTAGCTTCGTTTTTCTTTTAACTATTTAGATTTCACCTTACCTGTCACACCACTGTAATGACTCAAAAGTAGTCAAAACCACTTATGACATTTACACATGTATACTCTTTGAGCTACCATAACTATGTACATTAGCAATTATTTTTGCACTGCCTGTAACATTTCTTGTATTGCTCATGAAAATATTCTTTGATTGCTGTATTTATTTTTCTTGCTTAAAAAAATAGTACTTTTATCTGATATTTTCTTCAATAAATTCAGTATTAATAATGGTGTATCTACTGATACCTTGACCCTACAGATCCTTAATCTCCTCAAAATTAATGACTTCCTTGCTTGTCACTTTTGTGTTTACTTAGTCCTGACTCCCTCAGGAAGATTAAAGACGTTTCTTCTCTGTTCCCATTGCATCTTGTATAATACAATGGCAGTCATCACACTATGTTAGTTTCCACTGTTAAACTGTCATCAATTGGAACTACTTAATTTACAAAATGTGTATTCTTAAAACCATATAGACTTATTGTCCTTTTTTCCCATTTCTCACCCCTTCTAAGTTTGCTTTTTGTACTCAGGATTACAGTCCTTCTCATCTCCCTATTCTTCTCAGTCATATCCTATTTATTACTACTACCAAACCTAGACACAATTATGGTTAAAGGGAGAGAGAGAATACAATATGGAAAATACCACCTAGAGAATAGGTTCCCAAATGGTGATGTTGTTTTGGTTAATTCCCTATAGTTTAGGCACTGGTCCATGGTGTTTTAATTTCAGAAATTTATCTGTTTGAATTTCATAAGCCAAATATATTCAAATTAATATCTATATCTACGTTAAAGCTAGGTTTACATCAATGAATATAATTGTTCTTATATCCAGAACTGTAGGGCCCAATACGGTGAACTGGATAGATATCCTGACATCTTATTAGTGGATCTGCTTATACTGAAAAGGCTGTAAAGCTAGACTCCCTTGATGCTGCTACTAACAACAACAATAAAACAATTCCTAACCCTTATCTAACATTTTTCTCTGTGTGTTCCAGAAATGGTTCTAGGCACTTTTTTTTTTTTTTAGAAGATGTTGGGGGTAGGAGTTTATAAATTTATTTATTTATTTTTGCTGTGTTGGGTCTTCTTTTCCGTGCGAGGGCTTTCTCTAGTTGTGGCAAGTGGGGGCCACTCTTCATCGTAGTGCGCGGGCTTCTCACTATCGTGGCCTCTCTTGTTGCGGAGCACAGGCTCCAGATGCGCAGGCTCAGTAGTTGTGGCTCACGGGCCTAGTCGCTGCACGGCATGTGGGATCTTCCCGGACCAGGGCTTGAACCCATGTCCCCTGCATTAGCAGGCAGATTCTCAACCACTGCGCCACCAGGGAAGCCCGGTTCTAGGCATTTAACATTTAGTTCTCACAACAGTGTGATGTGATAGGCACTAATATTTTTCTCCATTTTACAGATAATGAGACTGAGGCACAGATAGGTACAATGTAGTGAAGGTGGAATTTCAAACCAGATAGTCTGGTTTTAAGTTTCATGTTCTTAATCACTATGTCAGAATACCTCTCAATTAAATATACTTCATAAATTGGATTCATAAATGAGCGCGGAAAGAGGCAGAGGACATGAGGAAACCATTCTGCTGATGCAGATCACGGCAAAGGCAATTTGGTTCAGTAGTTAGCACTTCCAGATTTGATATTTCTCTGCAAAAGTAAAAGTTGCTTTTCTATTCATGTAGAAATGATGTAACTCTATGACATAAGAGTTGTTGCTAGAAGCTCACTGGAGTCTACTCTTCTAGCTCTCTCAATTATACTGATAAACAACAGGTAATAAAACAATTTTGCTTTACACAAACTAAAATAGTGTCTGTTGCAGCACCTGGTCTCTAACCAATACAATAATTGGTACCAGAAGTGGGAACAGCAACTGAAAGGGGCAGCAATAGTGAAAGACAAGATAGGTGTCTTGCTACAGAAGATTCGATGGTACTGTTAGAAAAAATGGGATTAAAGGTGTTATTTTCCTACTCAAATTTTTGTACCTCAGAGTAGCCACCTTTAAGTTAAAAGAGAAGTTAGAAGACAGAAGAAGTGGAACCACTATATGGAACAGTAATTTTCAAGACAATGGATTATCCGATAATAAAGGACAATAATCCTTGAGAAGGTGAAAAAAAATATGGGCTCTATAATTGCTCCTACTTACTGTTCTGAAGCAATATCCAGGCTGTTGCCTTGGGAAAGGGAACTAAATCAGAGCCTGTTGGGCTCCCTGAGTTGAGGAGATAGAGTTGAGAGTCTAGGGAGACATTAGACAGCTAGTGTTACCAGGAAAAACTACCAGAGAGGAAACAGCTGCACAAATAGAGAGCCCCAGAGATTGTCAGAGGACCCCCATCAAGTATTTAGCTGAGTATTAATCACTGCATGGATGAGGAAATTACCAGAGACTAAGAAAGAAATCCTCAAAAGGTTGAAAAGTAAATAGTGCCCAACAGTCATACAGGGCTGGAGACAGTGTTTGTTCCAATAGCCAGATTGAACTCATGATTCACAGGACATTGTATGGAGTACTCAAAACAGTCTTGCCTCAACAATAGAAAATAAATAGCTGTAGCCTGAGCCCAGTCTCAGTCCTGCCTAACAAATCTTAAAAGCAAGCTCCAAGAAGACCAAACTATTTCCAAATAACTTAACTGCATCTCAGAAAAAAGTCAAGGTGTTTAGAAATTGAAGAAGACACAAGTAAACGAGAAGATTTCTCATGTTCATGATCCAAATAATTAATACTGTTAACATATCTACACTACTCAAAGCCATCTATAGATTCAATGCAATCCTTACCAAAATTCCAATGGCATTTTTTTCACAGAAATAGAAAAAATCCTAACATTTGTATGGAACTACAAAAGACCCCAAATAGCCAAAGCAATCTTGAGAAAGAACAATGCTGGAGGCATCACACTTCCTGATTTCGAACTCTATTTAAAGCTATTTTAATCAAAAGAGTATGGTACTAGCAGAAAAGCAGGCACATAGACAAAAAGAACAAAATCAAGAGTCCAGAAATAAACCCACACATATGTAGTCAATTAATATTTGACAAGGGAGCCAAGAGTCATAATGGGGAAAGATAGTCTCTTTAATAAGTGGTGCTGGGAAAACTGGATATCTACATGCAGAAGAATGAAATTGAACTCCTACCCTTATGCCATTTATAAAAATTAACTTGAAATGGATTAAAGACATAAATGTAAAACCTAAAACTATAAGACTCTTCGAAGAAAACTTAAGGGAAAAGCTCCTTTACATCTTGGCAATGATATTTTGGATAGAGTAACATCAAAAGCATAAGCAACAAAATTAAAAGTCAACGAGTGGGACCACATCAAACTAAAAAACTTTTGCACAGCAAAAGAAACAATCAACAAAATAAAAGGCAATCTATGGAATGAGAGAAAATATTTGCAGACATATATCTGATATGGAGTTAATATCTAAAATATATAAGAAACTCATACAACTCAATAGCAAGAAAAAACAATCCAACTTAAAAATGAGCAGAGGACTTGAATAGACATATTTTTCCCAAAGAACACATACAAATGACCGACAAGTATACGAAAAGCTGTTGAACATTCTTGACCATCAGGGAAATGCAAGTCAAAACCATAATGAGATATCACTTCACACCTGTTAGAATGGCTACTTTTAAAAAGACAAGAAATAACAAATACTGACCAGCATATGGAGATAAGAAAATCCTGGTGCACTGTTGATGGGAATATAAATTGGTACAGCAACTGTGGAAATCAGTATGGAGGTTTTTTCAAAAAATTAGAAATAGAACTACCACATGATCTGGTAGTTCTGCTTCTGGAACTATATATATGTATATACCTGAAGGAAATGAAATCACTATCCTGAAGAGATATCTGCACTCCTTCATTTATTGCAGCATTATTCACAATAGCCAAGACATGGAAACAACTTAGGTGTCCACTGACGGATGGTTAAAGAAAATGTGATATATATATATATAACATGAATGGAACGGGAGGGCATTATGCTACGTGAAATAAGCCAGAGAGAGAAAGACTGCATGGTATCATTTGTATGTAGAAACTTAAAAAAAAAATTCAAATAAGTCAAATACATAGAAACAGAGAGTAGAGTGGAGGGGGGGGGATGTTGGCCAAAGCATACAAACTTTCGGTTATATGATGAATAAGTTCTGGGGATCTAATATACAGCATGGTGGCTATAGCTAAAAATACTCTATTGTATACTTGAAAGTTGCTATGAGAGTAAAGTTTTAATAGTCTCACCATAACAAAAACAATAAAATGTGAAGTGAAGGTTGTGTTAACTAACAATAACATGATAAACATTTCAAATCATTACATTGTACACAATAAATTTTTTAACATCTTTATTGGAGTATAATTGCTTTACAATGGTGTGTTAGTTTCTGCTTTATAACAAAGTGAATCAGTTATACATATATATATGTCCCGATATCTCTTCCCTCTTGCATCTCCCTCCCTCCCACCCTCCCTGTTCCACCCCTCTAGGTGGTCGCAAAAAACCGAGCTGATCTCCCTGTGCTATGTGGGTGCTTCCCACTAGCTATCTATTTTACGTCTGGTAGTGTATATATGTCCATGTCACTCTCTCACTTTGTCACAGCTTACCCTTCCCCCTCCCCGTATCCTCAAGTCCATTCTCTAGTAGGTCTGCATCTTTATTCCGGTCTTGCCCCTAGGTTCTTCTGACCATTTTTCTTTTCTTTTTTTAGATTCCATATATATGTGTTAGCATATGGTATTTGTTTTTCTCTTTCTGACTTACTTCACTCTGTATGACAGACTCTAGGTCCATCCACCTCACTACAAATAATTCAATTTCATTTCTTTTTATGGCTAAGTAATATTCCATTGTATATATGTGCCACATCTTCTTTACCCATTCATCTGTCAATGGACACTTAGGTTGCTTCCATGTCCTGGCTATTGTAAATAGAGCTGCAATGAACATTGTGGTACATGACTCTTTTTGAATTATGGTTTTCTCAGGGTATATGCCCAGTAGTGGGATTGCCGGGTCGTATGGTAGTTCTATTTTTAGTTTTTTAAGGAACCTCCATACTGTTCTCCATAGTGGCTGTATCAATTTACATTCCCACCAACAGTGCAAGAGGGTTCCTTTTCTCCACACCCTCTCTAGCATTTATTGTTTGTAGATTTTTTGATGATGGCCATTCTGACTGGTGTGAGATGATATCGCATTGTAGTTTTGATTTGCATTTCTCTAATGATTAATGATGTTGAGCATTCTTTCATGTGTTTGTTGGCAATCTGTATATCTTTGGAGAAATGTCTATTGAGGTCTTCTGCCCATTTTTGGATTAGGTTGTTTGTTTTTTTGATATTGAGCTGCATGAGTTGCTTGTATGTTTTAGAGATTAATCCTTTGTCAGTTGCTTCATTTGAAAATATTTTCTCCCATTCTGAGGGTTATCTTTTCATCTTGTTTATGGTTTCCTTTGCTGTGCAAAAGCTTTTAAGTTTCATTAGGTCTCATTTTTTAATTTTTGTTTTTATTTCCATTTCTCTAGGAGGTGGGTCAAAAAGGATCTTGCTGTGATTTATGTCATAGAGTGTTCTGCCCATGTTTTCCTCTAAGAGTTTGATGGTGTCTGGCCTTACATTTAGGTCTTTAATCCATTTTGAGTTTATTTTTGTGTATTGCACACCATAAATTTATACAATGTTTTATGTCAATTAGATCTCAATAAATGGAGAAAAAAGAATATTTAAAGTAATATAAAATTATCCAGGAACCAACATGGTAAACTTCACTGTGTCTGATATCCAATAAAAAATTATTAGTCATGCAAAAATATAAGGAAAATATAACCCATAATAAGAAGAAAAAATAATCAAAACCAAACCACATCCAGCACAGTTATAACAAAAAGCAGATCGGGATATTTAAATTGTTATTATCACTGTATCCCATAAATTGGAAAACCTATTGGAAAGATTGAACATGTTAAGTAGAGATATAGAAAAGATAAAAGAGATTTAAATTGATCTTCTAAAAATGAAAACCACAATGTCTGAAGTTAATAATACACACTATAGGATCAATGGTAGATTAGACATTGCAGAAGAATAATTAAGTGAACTTGAAGACAAAGTAATAGAACCTATGCAAAATAAAACAAAGAAAGAAAAGAGCATTTAAGAAATTAATAGATCATGACTAATTTGTAGGACAATTTCAAACCACTTACTAAATGTGTAATTGGAGTCCCTGAAGGAAAGTAAAGGGAAAAGTACAAAGCAAATATTTTTAATGACCCAACTTTTTCCAAATTTAAATGAAAATGAAAACTCACAGATAACAGGAATCTCAACAAATGTCAATACAAGTAATATGAAGAAAACTACACCAAAGCATATCATAATAAAAAAGTGTTAAAAAGAAAATTTTTTAAGTTGTCAGAGAAAAATAACACATTATGTATAGAGGAACAATTGGTAAGATACCAGATTTCTGGTTGGAATCAATGCAAGCAAGAGAACAAGAGAAGAAAGAAAGAAACTATTAACCTACAATTTTATAACCAATAAAAATATCTTTCAAAAATAACGTAAGAATAATAACTTCTTCAGATCTACAAAAACTGAGGTTTTCATCACCAGCAGACTCATGCTACAAGAATTATTAAGGGCAGTCTTCAGATAAAAGGAAAATGACACTGGGTGGAAACCTGGATCTATACAAATGAATGAGAAGCACTGAAAGTGGTAACTACATGGATAAATATATTAAATATTTGTTATTTTGTGTAAATCTCTTTAAAATTAAATTATTTAAACAAAAATAATAATGTAGTGAATGTTTTGCAACATATGCAAAACATTAGTTGCATATGTTTTGCAACTAAAATATATGATAACTGTGTAAAGGTCAGGAGGGAAGAAATGGAAGTATACTATTGTAAGCTTTTAATACTATATATTAAGTGGTATAATACCACTTGAAGGAACACTGTGATAGATTAAAGCTGTATAGTGTAAACCTTAAAATGACCACTAACACACAACAAAACAAAGAATTATAGTTAATAATCCAACAAAGGAGATAAAATAGAATCATAAGAATATACAATTAATCTATAAAAAGACAAAATGAACACAAAGGGGACAAAGAATAGATGTGACAAATAGAAAACAAATAGCAAATTATAAATTTAAACCTAACAGTGTCAATCAAACCTAATGGCATTTAAGGCAAGTGGTCTAAATACTCCAACTAAAAGAGAGATTGTCAGATTGAATATAAAGCAACTCCTCACTATATGTTGACAACAAGAAACACACTTTAAATATGAGAAAAATAGGTTAAAATGGAAATAAGATACATGCTGATACTAATATTTTAAAAGGCCTGGAGTGGTTATATTAATATCAAAGCATATTTCAATGCAAAGAGCAGCACGGGGAAATAAGGTCATTTCATAATGAAAAAGGGTTAAATTCTTCAAGAGGACTTAACAAATCTGGTTGCTTACACACTTAATAATAGACCTTAAAAATACACAAGGCAAAAACTGATAAAACTGCAAGGAAAAACACACAAATCCACAATTATAGTCAGATATTTCAACAATACTGTCATGGTAACTAATAGAATAATTATACAGAAAATCAGTAAGGATATAGAAGATTTGAGCAATACCATCAACCATCTTGACCTAATTGGTATTTATAGAGAATTTCACACAAATACAGCAGAATACACATTCATTTCAAATGTATATGGAAATTTTACAAAAATATACCATATTCTGAGCAATAAAATAAGTGTAAACATACTTGAAAGGCTCACGTCATACAAAGCACATCTCTGACCAAGATCAAACTATTTTCATAATAATTTGGCATTATTTGCTTTCTTTTTCAGTCTCTTTCTCTCATGAATTTACAGTGGAGTTTTCCAGAATCTACAAATGTGTGATATCAGAACAGATTGAATGCAGAAGCAGATATGAGACTCCAACTGTCTTCTATTAAGCCATACATTAAAGATATTTTCAAAAAATTAAAATAGTATCACTCTACTCACTGATATTTTTTGGAATAGTAGTTCTTTTTTTTCCATAAAATACATTAAATATGGTGATATATAAGCCTTTTAAGCTATTATTTTAAATTATTTAATACTAATTTCTAAAATTTCTCAGTTTTAATTTCTAATGTAAAAATTGATAGATATAACTCATATAAAGAAAGGTCCTCTTTGGAGATTCCAATAATTTTTAAGAATACAAAGGGATCCTGAGACCAAAAAATGTGATAACGATTGCTTCAAAACACAATTCAAACATTACAACTCTTTGATTCATAAAAACATAACTGGTTTTTCAATATGAATATCTCCATTTTGATGTGTCCGTTTTGTATGACTCGCATTGGATGTTTAACATGGTCAATGCCAAATTCATCCTCTCCTCCTCTCCCATGAAATCAGATCCTTCTATTAACATATTTGTTTTTCTTAATACTTAATTCTCTGAGTCACTGACACTTGAAACCTTGGAGTAGACATAATTTCTTCTTCTTATGCCCATATTTTGGTCTCTCTTAGGTGTTTGTATTTCGTTAGTTTATTAGATACATCTGCCCACTAGATTGTAAGTTCCCTGAAGATAGAGTCCATATATTAATCATCTTCTCTATTTTCCATGATACTCATCCCTTACTCAAAGACAAGATTAGTGGAATGATTCACAACTGACTGTTTGATAAAAATGACAGCAAATAGGCACTGACAATGTATTCAATAGTACAGACACACTATTACTTGCACAACCTGGAACATTTATATTATATGCTGGAATTCATTCTTTAATACAAAATTATGAGTGTGTTTATGAGCCTCTGGTCATAATTAAACACAACAATGTAACTTGAATTATCTTTGAATTAACACCACCATAAAATACCAACATGTTAGGTAACGATAAAACATCAGTATGTTATGGAAACCTCAAGATCAGTTTAAAGCTGTGCAGAGAATTGCACTAAGCAGGAGAAGCTGCAATACATCCATATGGTTTAGATTTTGCATTAAGCTTGTTGTACATAAATTTGTGCTCCTAATTAAAATAGCCGTCACTGTTGAAAGCTGGGAAAAGCATTAACAAAGCCACCAGTGCCAGGCCCTGGCTTTGTTCGAAGTGTAGACATTTTTAACCATAAGATAATGATATTTGAGGAGGATGAGTTATAATAGGGTCATAACAGGGAACAGTGGGGAAGTCTGACAATATGGCTGCTGACTGACACCTGCTCCTATGGGGTAATGCATGTTGTGAGGTAAGTTGTTTGCCCAGGGGTAGAGGAGCCAACAACTTTAGATATTTTAGAATGAAATCATGTTTGAGTGGAAAGGTAAGAGCACTGTGCTGATGGTGAACAAGTGGCAGGACCTTGATTGTAATTACCTGCTGTGGGTGTAGCTGAATGACGTGCAAGATTCCCTCTCTGAGTTGGCTGTATTGGAGGCACTGCCTGGTTTGCTAGTGCCTTGCTTAGGTTTACCTTTAAGAAATACAACTTTATTGACATTTTGAAAAGATTATACCGACTTGTTACACTGCCCCCAGACCATAGGAAGCTATGTTTACCAGGATAAGTTATCTGGACAGCTAACACAATGAGGGGATCACTGTTCCCTAATTATCTAAACTGATAGGTGAAGCAATATTCCATGAATTACAGTACTTTTAAAAACATAATTTATGGCCTTTCCATTTTTTTTCCTAAATCATTTGCAAATTTGAGTTTAGACCTTAAACACTGTGGCTATCGGCTATGCCTGCAGTTACAATCAATGGTGCTATTTTTTCTACATTTTAATTTTTTTAAATCGAGTATGTCATGTTAACTTAGTCCAGGCATCAACTGGCTTTTGGCTAGTCAGTTCAGTCAAAGTGAATTTTGGAAATAGGTTGAAATTATAAAAATGCAGGAAGAATTTTTTTACTTTAATTCATGCAAAAGTTAACCAGTTTAAATTTCTGGACAAGAAAACCCCAATCAAGAAGGAAAAAACAAGTACTACCTTCATTTAAATTTAGTAATCTTTTGTTGATCCCTTAAGTAACAGTTTTTAATATGTACTATGGAAAAGTTGCAGGTGGCTGAGAAAGAATCAATCTTTCATTCTATCAACAAACATTTATTGAGTGTCTTGTATGAACCCAGCACTGATAAAGAAAATCTACATAAAATATCCTAATTGCTTCTATAGAATGGGATAGAAGTTATTGTACTTCTAGAAAATATAAATGGTCAATATTCTAGAGCATACAAAAGCACTTAGACCCAACTGTATTTATGCATTTCTATCATAAATAGAAATATTATTAGCATTGATGTGACAGCATCCTTAAAAACAGTTACTTTAGTATTCTTAAACAAGGCTTAGATAAATGATTTAAGAGTTCCTTGGTTGCTGAAGTATGGATAAATTATAATCAAATAAAGCAGTTAAATCAAATGTACTCAACTTCATTATAAGACAACTGTACAATTCTGAGTCCTTTTTAACCATTATTCCTTTTACCCTAGAGAGATGGAAACAGTTTTCTGGTCTGGAGACTGCTAGGTCTTTGTCTTAGTCTATTCCTTCACTTCATAGTCCAACACTCTCACCTTAAGCCTAACATTGTCACAGATCTTGCCAACTAAACTACACATCTCCTCTTACAGTATTATGTTTGCAGCAAACTTGCAGAGGGAGACTTCTGCAAGTTACTTAGTCTTTAGGTAGATAAGAAGTTCTAGTGAATACTATTTCTTATTAGATTTCTTTCTTTTTCACTTTTCTTCCTTTTCGGTTTCTATGCTGTTGGACTGTTCTGCTCTTGTCTAATTCTCCTGAACTCTCTGTTCATGCTACTGTTGCTTCCTTTAATGCTATTACTTATCCATATTGCTGTTGGCCCTAAAAATTCCATCTGAGCCTTTCTCTCTGTGGTTTGCTTTTGCATTGATTATTTGAAAGACAGAAAGGGCTATTTATCTGCCACTTAGAAAATTTCATCATTCTGATTTGAGGAGACAAGCTCTCAGGCTGTATCATCAGAAAGGTCCTTGGTACAAGGGAGAAAACACACTGTGTCTGCAACATGCCAGTTAGTCTTCGTGATAAAGCACCTGCCACTTACCAAGGCCTCCAGCTGAAATCAGAGACCCTGCAAAATCACCACCTCTATAAATCCACTTTTAATTCTTCATACTTTCCTGGGTAAATAAACATGTGATGTCACAGGAAGATTTTTGAGAAACACTGAATGATTTCTAAAGAAAGATCTCTTTCCTTCTAATTTTAACTCACCATGAATAGATGGGTGTAATCCAAAAAGTTCTGAGCATTTTTTTGAGTGTAAGCTGGGCCAGCATTTCCTGGAATTGATCTTGATTGGAGGCATCTGGTTTATAATCTCAGCATTACAAAGAGGCTCTGAGACTCCAACTTGAGCTGGCAAATGAGTTTCAGTGAGTCGTGTCTGGAAAAGCCTCTCCTTTGGGGACAACAAATTCTATAGGTTCTTTTAAAATTAAGTTGCTTTGTGAAAACTGGCACTGACATACTTCAGGGTTTTTTAGATTTCAAAATTCTAATAACATGAGAGGTGATCTGATAATTTTTGTTTATAGACTCAGGAAATTGATGAGAAGCACTGTACAATTGAGAAGTTTTCTATAATAATTAATGGATCTTGGGTCATCATGGTATCCAATCTTATTTAAAAAATGGCCTCATTAATCATTCTCATAAAATTGACACGTAATGTTTATTTCAAGAAAAGCTTCTGCTCATTGTACTATGTTTCTCTTTGTTCAAGTGAGTCATCTTTATAGGCTTGATGTGATTCAAATATTTGTAGGACATGTTCTACTTGATTCATTACACTTGTTTTCAACTATTTTTCTAGACATCTACTATATAAAACTGATAAAAATGAAGTTGTACTGTTGAAAAAAGGAGGAATGTATTGGACCCCACTCACTCATCCTCCCTTCATTTCCTGCTCCAACCCCAGAGGCACCTCAGCAGAACCCCTAACATCCAGTAAAGCTCAGATCAAAAATCAGATTGCTAATCTGAAGCACAGAATCCTGGACACAGCCCCGATTTTCAGCCTCTTGTAAAGATATCATGGTAACCAAAAATTCTGTAACCTTAACATTTAAGGTTTGGTAAAAATGCAGGCACTTTTACATTTTTAGGGAGTATTTTTCCTTGCTTTATATGCTCCCTCAGAATTTTTCATTTTATAATTTTTATATCACAAAAATTATACATACTAATGTAGAAAAATCATAAATTAAAGTACAATAAAGACAGAAAAATAACAACTAATATTTGTAGGATCTTTTGTAGATCTGCCAGGCTCTATTCTGTGTCTTTACATGTAATAATTCATTTAAATCACCTAACAATTCTATTAGATTGTTATTACCATTATACCTATTTTATAGATGAGAAAAACAAGGAAGAGAGAGGTCAAATAATTTGCCTAGTGCTATAGAGCTAAAAGAAAGACTGGCATATGACTTTTTGTATGCACGGATAGCCTCAGACCATATTGTTCTTTTCAATTAACAATGTATGTCCATGTTAATAAATATGCCAGTTATTGATGATTCCATAGATACACAGACAAGCTACGTATACATAAGAGTTACTCAAAGAGGAATCAACACACATACTCATTCTCTCTCTCTCTCTCTCTCTCTCTGGATATCCTTTAGAGAGAGGTGAGGAGATTGAAAGGGGAGCAACCATCTCTGTCTCAGCCAGAACAGTTTTAAATTTTACCTCTTTCAAATATTAGGGTCTCACTTACAATTTTGTTCGAAGAAGAGGTGTTTTTTTAGATTTAAAAGAAAGTTGAAATGCTTAGTTTTAGTCAATAGAGAAGACATAAGCAGCTTATCAAATTGCTTCCCAGCATTAACTAATGAACAACATTTTATAACTATATACAATATCAGATGTCAAAAGAGTATGATCTTAGCAACAAGCAATATGTTTGAATCCCTGTGGTTGACTAAGGCTTGCAGATAAGCCAACAAATAAGTTTTCTTAGCGAAAAGTAGCATTGGTCTGTTAGGTTAGAAGATTCAGTAAAATTGGCGATTATTACTAACTTAAACTAGCACCAAGAGGCATCCCTGCTGAGGTGAAATTTTAATGAAAGAAACCAAAAAGGGAAAACCAAGGGAGCTGAAATATGTCCTACAGAGAGGATACCATGATAACAATACCATAAAAGTTAAAATGATGACTAATCAGATTGGTACAGAAACAAGATTCTTATATTGAAACATTTGTGGCTACAAATACTTAAGCAATTAGAGTGGTATAAAAGAATAACATAATCCCATAAAGCAAATAATCAAATTAATGATTGAATTAAAAACACATAAAATATACAATAAGAAAGATATGGCTAGAAAAAAAATCAGTCCAAATGAATGTATCAAATTCCATTTCAAGTATTCTAGTAAATATGCCTTATTCACAAAATTTAAGAGTTTTTTTTTCAGGTACAGGTAGAGAAGTTTAGATTAGGAATGTCTTCTTTTTCAAAATTTAAAATTAATATATTGAATTAATATATGTTTAGAAAACAAATGACCATTAACAAAGAAATAAAGTGACACAGACAAATTTATATTCATTAAAATGCATTAAACACAAAGATTAAATATATCAAATTTCATATATTTACCACAGGGAACTGCTCCTTGAAGTTTTCTTAATGTGAAAAATTCTGACTTCAGACTACAGTGATTTTAGACTGTGATGAAACGTGATGTCTGAGTGATTTTAAAAAGCCACTTTACTTTCAGTTAATGGGTAAATTATAAAGTATTTTTATACCTGTTTCTAATAATATTTCTCCATCAATTCAATTAGAGATTTTCAATCCCATAACTCACTTTTTATAACTTTCGACCACTGAAAGTACTTGTCATTGGAAGTTACCCAAGACTTACCACATAAATTATGAATGTCCTTATTACAGTCTTCTTCCTGACATACCTAGAAGTATAAAGCAAAGAAAGGGTGAAAAATGACATTAATGACATTAATTAATTTTGCTGACTTTTTCCCATGTTTATTGAGATATAACTGACATATAGCATTGTGTAAGTTTAAGATGTACAATGTGTTCATGTGATATACATATACTGCAAAATGATTATCATAATAGCATTAGTTAACACCTCCATCACCTCATTATAATTACCTTTTTTTTTTGTAGTGAGCACATTTAAGATCTACTCTTTTAGTGACTTTCAAGAATGTAATACAGTGTTAACTATAATCACCATGCTTCACATTTTTTTTTTACTTTTGTGGTAAATAACAAATTATAATATCTTGACATCTATGGATATGGAAAATAAAATTTTTAGATGTGCTGTGAATTCAGTAGATGAAATAATCTAGTTGTTTGTTTTGTATACTATGTTAAAATAACAATTAGTGGCAGTGGAAGAGAGTTTGTATGTGGTTTATAAAAAGTTTACTCAACAATTAAAAAAAACCCTCAAAATGAAGATCCTTCTCTGTCAGTACAATATAGTTTCATTTTTATACATTGATGCCTAGGGCAGGGGTCCCAAACCCCCTGTTAGGAACCGGACCACACAGCAGGAGGTGAGCGGCTGGTGAGCGAGCAGAGCTTCATCTGCTGCTCCCTATCGCTCCCCATCACTCTCATTACCACCTGAACCATCCCCCCAACCCACCCTGTGGAAAAACTGTCTTCCACGAAACTGGTCCCTGGTGCCAAAAAGGTTGGGGACTGCTGGCCTAGGGCAATATCATTTGGGGGATTTTTATTCAGAATGAATAGAGGAACTCAAAGTATATTTATGCCTTTCTTTTTTCTTTTTAGAAAAATTTACTGTGCAATGGCATATGGTAACTTGGTATACATAAACAGAGTGCTGTACAATGAGGAGATTTTAAATGGAATTTTTAAGGAATACTTGACAATTTTTCTTTTAAAAAATTTGAAAAGTAAATCTGTGTACTGATGGAATAGGATCTAATCCCAAAATAGGATCAATATACCAAAACAGATGTAAAAATAGTCTTTTTAGCAATAGGCCATTTCTCTATAGATTGCTGAATACCTATTTACTGTCTAGATTTCCAATTTCTAAATATTATAGTAATATTTATAGCATGCCCTATATATTGGCAAATTTAATGTCACAAAAAATACAGCAGATTAAAGTATTTGGTATATAAATTATGGCATAAAAAGAGGTAAGGGAAAAAGAGGAAATCTAGCATTGTAGCCCTTGTCCATTCATATTTTTATAAACTTCTGTAAGTCTCAAAAACATAGAAAAATTACAAGGCAAGGCAAGGATGTCCCCTCTCACCACTCTTTTTAAACATCACACTGGAAGTTTTAGCTAATGCAATAAGACAAGTAAAGGAAATAAAAGATATACAGATTGAGAAGGGAGAAATAAATCTGTTCACAGAAGACATGATTGTCTATGAAGAAAATTCAAAAGGATAAACAACAACAAAAAACCCTTCTGAAACTAATAAACGATTATAGTAAGGTTTCAGGATACAAAGGTCATATATAAAAGTCGGTCATTTTCCTATATGCCAGCAATGAAAAAGTGGAATTTGAAATTAAAAACACAATACCATTTATACTAGCATCTCCCCAAATTGAAATAATTAGTTATAAATCTAACAAAATATGTGCAAGATCTATGTGAGAAAAACTACAAAACTCTGATGAAACATAACAAATAAGGACTAAGTAAGTGGAGAGATATTTTATGTTTATAAATCAGGGAACTCAATGTTGTCAAATGTCAGTTCTCCCCAACTTGATCCAAGGACTCATTCAATAAAATTCTCAGCAAGTTACACTGTAGATATCAACAAACTGATTCTAAAGTTTATTTGGAGAGGGAAAAGACTCAGAATAGTCAACACAGTATTGAAGCAGAGGGACAGAGTTGGAGGACTGATGCTACCCAACTTCAAAACTTATTATAAAGCTACAGTAATCAAGACAGTGTAGTATTGGCAAAATAATAGACAAACAGATCAATGAAACAGAAAAAAGACCACAGAAATAGATCCACATAAATATAGTCAATTGATCTTTGACAAAGGAGCAAAGGCAATACAGTGAAGCAGACAGTCTTTTCAACAAATGTTGATAGAACAATTGGATGACCACGTGTGAAAAAAAAAAGAATCTAAATGCTGACCTTACACCCTTCACAAAACTTAACTGAAAATGGATCATAGACCTAAATGTAAAATTAAAAACTGTAAAACTCCTAGAAGATGACATAGGAAAAAATCTAGATGACCTTGGGTATGGTGATGACTTTTTAGATACAACACCAAAGTCATGACCCATGAAATAAAGAGTTGATAAGCAGGATTTTTGGGACTTCCCTGGTGGTCCAGTGGTTAAGACTCCACACTTCCAATGCAGGGGGCATGGGTTCGATCCCTGGTCAGGGAGCTAAGATCCCACATGCCCTGCAGCATGGCCAAAAAAAAGAAGAATTGATAAGCTGGATTTTTTTGCAGTTAAAAACTTTTGCTCTGCTAATGACAACGTCAAGAGAATGAAAAGGCTAGCCACACACACACACACACACACACACACACACAAAAGCCTACTGGGAAATAATACAGGTTTCCCCCACTATCCAAAAGTAAAGCATTCTTATGAAACCTTTTATAAGCTGAAATGACATAAAGCAAAGAAGCAAATACCTCAGGGCACATCTTGCTAATGGATGCACAAGATAAATCAAATAAAGCACAGATGCTCAAGATACAGTTCACAGCCATGGCAGTTTGATGCTGAGTGTAATTCCTGGGAAAGGAACCTGGCAGTGTCACTACCACTCCTCAGGTGCGAGCTGCTTCTATAATTGCTTGCTGCAAAACAAACGCTGAATGCTATCATTTCTTCTTTAGGTTAGTGGAAACAGCTGCTAATGTAGACCTTTCATAAAAGTGAAGTGGTGCAAAGCAAATTTTTGAAAAGCGGAGAATATCCATACTTGCAAAAGACATATCTGATACAGAACTGTTATCCAAAATATATAAACACTTTTAAAATGCAAAAATAAGAAAACAAACAACTCAGTTTTAAAAAGTGGGCCAAAGACCTTAACAGACACCTCACGAAAGAACATATACAGATGGCAAATAAGCAAAAATGCTCTACATCATATGTCATCCAGGAAATGCAAATGAGAACAACAGTGAGATATCACTACACATCTATTAAAATGGCCTAAATCTGGATTACTAATATCAAACTTGTCATTATATATTTGTCCAAGCTCATAAAATGTGTGACGCCAAAAATGAACCCTACTGTAAACTATGAACTTTGGGAGATAATGATTTGTAAATGTAGGTTTATTAGTTGTAACTAATGGACCACACTGGTGGGGGATGTTGATAATGGAGGAGGTTATGCATGTGTTGGGCCAGGAGTATATAGGAAATCTCTCAGTTCCACCCAATTTTGCTGTGAAACTAAAACTGCAGTAAAAAGAAAATAAAAGTCAACTTTTAAAAATATAACAAGACTTCTGCATTCAACCATGAGGAAGTTGCAGAGTCTGTACTTAACTTCCTAGAAACAACCAGAAAACTGGAAAAAAGACATCAAACACCTGTTTTCAGATATTGGGAACTACATAGTATAAAAATGTGATCCCTGATAAAAAGGGAAATGATAGAAACAAGCCCTACAAACCCTGTGGCTCTCCTTCTGGAGGCACAGTCAGGACTAGGGTAGATTCAGGATAATCATAAGCAGGACATGGTAATCTCACTGACGGAACAAAAATTTTTCAGTTCAGGGTGTAAAAGCAAAGTTCCAGATGAAAAGAATTGTTCATAAAAAGACCTTCAGGAATCTCCACAGTAGTCCCCTTGAATCTGATGTTAAAATTAAACTGTACATACATACAACAGAACTCCATGAGGCCAGGGAAAAAACTCCCTGAGGCCAAGGTGCTGTAAACTGCAGAAGTCCTCCCAAGGCTCACACAGGAAAGGGAATCATTCAGCTCGACCAACTGGACTGGACAATTCTTGAGGATCACCAGAGCAGTCACTGGAGACTCCAGAGAGCCATACTTAAGTGAAAGAACTACATTATTCCTAAAGACTGGTCAATACCTACCCTGTCAAGTGTTAAAACAAGTCTCAAAAAGATCAAACTGATCCAGAATAACTAAACTGTCTTCTGGAAAAAAAAGTGCAACAATCTTTAAAGGAAGATAACAAAATCCAAGCACTCAACAACATAAAATCACACTATACAGCAGCCAATTAAAAATAACTAGAAGACCAAGGAGCAAGAAATTGTGACACATAAGCAAAACAATCAGTCCCATATATTCTCAGAAACTAAGATTAGAAAGTAATTTCATCAACCTGATAATGAACATCTATAAAATCCTACAACTAACATCTACTTCAGGTTGGAAAACTGAATGTTCCCTCAAGTTCAGGAACAAGAAAAGGATTTCAGCTCTCACCACTTTATTCAACAATGAATGAAAGGCATGCATTTTGGGAAGTAAGAGATGAATCTGTCTTTATTTACATGTGACAGGATCATGTATGTAGTAAATCCTAAGGAATCTTTTTGAAAACTACTCAAAATTATAAATGAGTTTAGGATAAAGTTTCAGGATAAAAAGTCAATATACAAATATCAATTGTTTTATATTCTAACACAACAATTGGAACTTGAAATTTAAAACATGTCAGTTTTAATATAATATAATGCAAAACTATGAAATATTTAGGATTATATTTAATAAGATATGTGCAATAATTCCTAAGAGAAATTAAAGAAGACCTAAATAAATGGTGAAATACAGTGCTTTCCATGAATTAAAAGTCTCAATAATGTTAATATGTTGAGTCTCTCCAAAGTGATCTATTGATTCAATGCAATTCCAATGAAATCTCATGAAGTTTTTTTTTCTGAAAATCAACAAGTTAATCCTAATGTTTAAAAAATACATATGACATAGAATAACCAAACAATTTTGAATAAGAAAAGCAAAGAAAAACTTTTAAGCGGCAAAGGATTTGCATAGACATTTCTCCAAAGAAGATATATGAATGGCCAGTAAGCACATAAAAAGATGCTCAACATCACTAATCATTAGGGACATGCAAACCAAAGCTAGAATTAGATACCACCTTACACCTATTAGGATGGATACTATGAAAACAAGAATGACAAGTATTGGTGAGGATGTAGAGAAATTGGAACCCTTGTGCACTACTGGTGGGGATGTAAAATGATACAGCCATTGTGAAAAATAATATGGAGTTGTTTCAAAAATAGAATTACCATATGATCCCGCAATTCCACTTCGTGGTATATACGCAAAAGATCTGAAAGCAAGGTATCAAAGAGATATTTGTACACCCATATTCACAGCAGCATTACTCACAATAGCTAAAATGTGGAAGCAACCCAAGTATTCATGGATGAATAGATAAGCAAAACATGGCATATATATACAATGGAATCTTATTTAGCCTTAAAAAAAATTCTTCAGTATGCTACAACATGGATGAACCTTAAGGATATTAGACTAAAGGAAATAAACCAGTCACAAAAAGACAAGTATTGTAGGATTTCATTTTTATGAGGTACTTAGAGAAGTCAAAATCATAGCTATAGAAAATAGAATAGCGATTGCCATGGGTTGGGAATAAGGGGGAATGGAGTTATTGTTGGATGGATATAAAGCTTTAGTCTTAGAAGATTAAAATAGTTCTGAAGATGGATGGTGGTGGCAGTTTCACAACGATATGAATGTAATTAATGCCACTGAAGTGTACACTTAAAAATGGTTAAGATAGTAAATTTTATGTTATGTGTATTTTACCACAATAAAAAATGGGGGGAGGGCTTCCCTGGTGGCGCAGTGGTTGAGAGTCCGCCTGCCAATGCAGGGGACACGGGTTCGTGCCCCGGTCCGGGAAGATCCCACATGCCGCAGAGTGGCTGGGCCCGTGAGCCATGGTCACTGAGCGTGCGCGTCCAGAGCCTGTGCTCCGCAACGGGAGAGGCCAAAACAGTGAGAGGCCCGCATACCACAAAAAGAAAAAAAAAAAAAAAAAATGGGGGGAAAATCAGCCAGTGCAATTCACCCTATCAACAGTTTAAAGAAGAAAATCATGTGATCATCTTAATAAATGTGGAAAAAGCAATGTGTTAAAAGCTCTCAGCAAATTAGGAATAGAAATAGCTTCTTGGATTTTGGTTAAAGGGCATATACTAAAAATCCTACAGCTAACATCACTTGTAATGGGAAAAATTGAATGCTTTCTCCCCGAGATTGTGAAAAAGCAAGGATGTCTGCCCTCACCGTTTGTATTCAATTTATAGTAGAGGATACAGGCAGTGCAAGTTCCCTGGATAACAATTAAAAGAATAATGCATTACTATAAGTTAATAGAAGAAAATAATTATTATTAAAATGTTTGGTTAATCTCAAAGAAAGGCAGAACTGAGAGAAGCTTATCTCTAGTTGGGAGCAGAGACAGCAGTTAGCAACAGGGGGAAGATAATCAATGAATGTTCTGTTGTTTGTTCTTTGTTTTAAAACTAGAAGACACTAAAGCTTGTTTTCATACTGGTGGTAAAAATCCAGTATTTTTAAAAGTGGTTAATATAGTGAGAAGAGGAAACAAATAGAAAGTTCTTTGAGCAGGTGGCAGGAGATGCAATCCAGTGCATTAAGAAGGATTAGTATTTGATAGTGAGAAAGGCTCTTCCTCAGAGCCCACTTACTCATTAGCACAGTAGGAACAGTTTTGGGGGCTTACAAATGATTTTAGGGGTCCGCAAAAATGTTTTCATTAATTTTAAAGCCATAATGTCCTGTTCTTCCTTCATCGAATCACAACAAAACTAGTATGGAAGCAGATCCAGGATTGTTGGCAGATTTGGTGGTGGAATTAGAGAAATCACCCATCTGATCACTTTTATATTCTCTATAAAATATGAGATTATCTGGCAGTAATGACTTGGTACCTTAACAGAGACTGAACGAATTAGAAAAGTAAAAAAATATATACAATAGACATTTCTGAGAATAGTGAGCATAATAGAGAAATACAGAATGCTGAATAGGGGTGGGTGCTCATTTGAAATCAGAGATCATGCATACAAACAGCAATGCCGTTTTGCTAGGCTGTGTGATTTACCCTAGAAAAAAATAAGTGGCTCGATTCATGTAGTCTCTGAGGTGTGTTAGTCAGTTGCCACTCAGGGAAAGAGGAGAAAGGACAAAAGGAAATTCTTGCTCTCTCCCCTTGGCTTGATATCTCTTCCTCACTTAATATACATATATCTCCTTAAGTGAACGGGATTTACTTTAAATTTTAGGATAATTTGAAACTTTTATAATTCTCAAAGACATAAAATGGAGAAAATGTGGATCCGTATTTGGTTTACAGAATCATTAATGGCATGGGTTTGGGAAGATAGGGCAAAATCCTGGCTACTCACAGCTGTGCAACCTTGGACAAGATGCTTAACCTCTCTGAGCCTTTATTGTCTTCAACTGCAGAAGGAAGAACCTATATCTAAATTATAATGGTTTTGATGAAGATTTATTGACATTATGTACAAGGAACAATTTAGTACAGTGCTTGTATGTGACTGTTACATTATTAATTAAAGGAAAAACTCCTGTCAATGAAAGTTATTAACAAAAATTGAAACATAATCAAATCTTCATATATTGTCAAAGTTTTAATATGATCCCAAAAGTGATCAGGAAGATACACACATACCTCTTTAAAAACAAATTATGTCCTTGGAAAATCATTCTTTCATGCTATTATTCATTTATTTATTGCATAAATATTTATCTAACATATGCTCTATGCCCAGCACTTCCTGAGCGCTGGAATACAGTGGTGAATAAGGCGTCTGAAGAGTCCTTTAATCCTAGCATTTTTTGACTTGGCACTGAGTTTAATTCCACATAACTCAAAGTTTCACATGCAGAGAACAAGTAATCAAACCAGCGTCAGTTCTCAACTCTGCTCTTTCTTTAGGGAACTATCTTGGTTATTTTGAGGACAGATAACTGCTAACTCACATTGGCTTTTCTGCATGACTTGTTTTCCTCTCTAACAGAATCTGCCATTTACCTGGTATTTAAAAAAAAGTAAGCCCTGCCTTCTGATCCCCTGTGGCTCTCCCTATGATGGCATATGAGAAATACATTCTTGATCAAAGCTGATCATAGATAGCAACATATCTGAGCTGTCTCAGCCTTGTTGTCAATAGAAATGCCTGCACTAAGTTATAATTCAATGTCATGAACTAAGCTCTTATCAAAAGCTGATACAAGAAATGCCCATTTTTAAAGTGTTACTCTGTTTTCTGTAAAACGTGTGTTGAAGACATCATCCATCATTGTTACTCAACATCCACACAATAAATCTCATCTAGAACATAGGGATAGGAGAGTATTTGTCTCACCAGATAAACTTTTATGTTTTCTATAATCTGACAAAAGTAATACAGCACAATAGTTAAGATGATGGCTTTGGAGTCAGAAAGATTAGGATTTGAGGCCTAGTCCCAACATTTTCTGAGAAGGGAAATTAAATTTTTAAGTCTTGGTTTTCTCATTGGTAAAAAAGAAATCCTGGATTTTTTTTTTTTTTTTTTTTTTTTTTTTTTTTTGCGGTACGCGGGCCTCTCACTGTTGTGGCCTCTCCCGTTGCAGAGCACAAGCTCCGGACGCCAGGCTCAGCGTCCATGGCTCACGGGCCCAGCCGCTCCACGGCATGTGGGATCTTCCCAGACCGGGGCACGAACCCATGTCCCCTGCATCGGCAGGCGGACTCTCAACCACTGCGCCACCAGGGAAGCCCCGAAATTCTGGATTTTTAAGAATTCAGTGAGCTAATACATGTACTATACTTTACAATATCTTATATATAGTGAACACTCAACATTATGTTTACTATGAGAAATACATAAACCCACACTTTTTCCTCTCCTGCCATAATTGGCATAACTAGCTTTTCTCCCCTGCTGCAATTATAACCTTGCCCAAGTTTTCCGGTACAATAAGTTTCTCATTTTTTCTTCTAAATTTTTTCAATGATGCTTCGTTTACATATGTCTAAATCTATTCAATATGGAAGATGCCTTAAGTGTTTTTTAAGTATGTGGGTGTATAAATATCTAAAAAACAGAAAACACTCAAAGAGATTCTATTTTGTAGAAAAAAATAAAATAATAAAGCATTTCAAATAAATAAAAAATTACTTTATCCAATAAATAAATGATGCTGAAACCAAAATAATGTTAGATCCTTACTGTGTTTGTGTGTATGTGCATGTATATATCTGTGTATGTACGTGTGTATATATATACTGTATATATATTTGTGTGTATATATATATATATGTATATATATAAAATTCTAGCTCTTTGAGAAATGCTCATTATAAAAGTTTCAACTTATCCTAAAGTTTAAAATAAAAATCTCTTTCACTTAGGGGGATATACGTATATATGAGAGAGAGAAAAAGAGATATGGAAGTCAAGGGGAGAGAGTAAGAGCTCTTGTTCTTTCTCCTCTTTCCTTGAGTGGCAATTAATTAATTTATATACATAATATTTATTTTATGTGTATTATATATGTTTTATATGTATGTTTATTAAATATTATATATGTACTACATAAACATGTACAATTTTAACTCCCCCCAAAATGTAGAATAAATGCTCATTGAATACTTAAACGCTGCATGAGAGAATTTTTCTAAAGGTAAAATGAAAGAAAGGGACAACAAAGAAAAGATCAATGCCTCACAGGTTTAAAAAATCTACAGCTTACCAGCTAAAAATTCTAAAAGCAAATACTGAAAGACAATGTAGATACTGAGGAAAAGATTTACAATAAATAAGCCATGTATAAACTTAAAATAGTTACTCTAAAACATAAACGTAAATAAATAAAAGGGGTTCTTACCAACCAATAAAAAATGAGAATTCCTGATTGAAAAGGGGACAAAAGATGATGAATAAACAGCTTACATTGATGGCCATTCTAATACGTGTGAAGTGATATCTCACTGTGATATTGATTTGCATGTCCCTGATGATGAATGATGTTGAGCATCTTTTCATGTACCTGTTAGCCACTGGGATGTCTTCTTTGGAAAATGTCTGTTTAGATCCGCTGCCCATCATCAAGAAGACAATAGATAGAAAGTATTGGCGAAGACATGGATAAAAGGGAACCATAGTACACTGCTGGTAGGAATTTAAATTGGTTCAGTCACTATGGTAACAAGATGGAGGTTCCTCAAAAAATTAAAAGTAGAACTAACACATGATCCAGCAATTCTACTTCTAAGTATAAACCCAAAGGAAATGAAAACAAGATATCGAAGAGATATATGCACTCCCATATTTACTGCAGCATCATTCACAATATCCAAGATATTGAAACAACCTAAGTGCCTGTCAACAGATGAGTGGATAAAGATGATATGGTATATACATACAATGGAATAGCATTCAGCCATGAGAAAGAAGGAAATCCTGCCATTTGCGACAACATGGGTGGAACTTGAGGGCATTATGATGAGTGAGGTAAATCAGACAAAGAAAGATAAATACTGTATGATATCACTTATATGTGGAATCTAAAATAACCAAACTCATAAAAACAAAGAGTAAAATGCTGGTTACCAGGGGCTGGGAGATGGGGGAATAAGAGAGAAATTATTTAAGAGTACAAACTTGCAACTAATAGACAAATAAGTCCTGGAGATCTGATGTACAACACAGTGACTATAGATAACAATATTGTATTATAATCATAAAACTTGTTAAGAGACTAGATCTTAATGATTCCCACCACAAAAAAGAAATGATAGTTATGTGATGTGATGAAGGTGCTATCACTACAACAGTAATCATATTGCAATGTATAAATATATCAAATCAACATGTTATACACCTTAAATTTACATATTATGTCAAATATATTTCAATTTAAAAAACTTACCAAAGAAATAAAATACACAAAAAATTTTAAATGTCAATTTCAATGGCAGTAAGATATGCAGATCGGAGATACAATTTTTATTTATTTATTTATTTATTTAATTTATTATTATTTTTTTTGCGTTACACGGGCCTCTCACTGTTGGGGCCTCTCCCGTTGCGGAGCACAGGCTCCGGGCACGCAGGCTCAGCGGCCATGGCTCACGGGCCCAGCCGCTCCGCGGCATGTGGGATCCTCCCGGACTGGGGCACGAACCCGTGTCCCCTGCATCAGCAGGCGGACTCTCAACCACTGCGCCACCAGGGAAGCCCTGCCTCAGATTTTTTACTTACTCTTATATTCATTAATTCATTCATTTCTAATAAACATATGGAGATACAGTTTACAGTCAATATAATGAACCCTTCTAAGTGCACATGTGTATGGGTGATTTAAACACTCATGTACCCCCCCACCAAAATCAAGATATGGAATATTTCCTTCATCTAAAAAAGCTCCCTTGTCCCATTTCCAGTCAATTCCCTCTAGTCCTCATCCCTGGATGCAGAAAACCACTAATTTGCTTTCTGTCAGATATTGTATTTGACATTTCTAGAGTTTATGTAAATGAGATCACACAGTGTAACTTTTTGTGTCTGACTTCTTCATCAGCATAATATTTCTGAGATGTATCCATGCAGTCATGTGTCTCAGTAGTGCATTACTTTTTATCTTTTTATACATTGTTTAGGTATACCAATTTTTTTTATCCATTCAACTGTTTATAAGTATTTGTGATAGGGCCAGCTTTCAGCTATTAATTCTGATATGAACATTTATGTCCCTTCTTTATTCATGGTAGCATACTTTCTTCTGAAGTCTGCTTTGTGATGTTAATATAGCCAATCTTTTGATGCTTAATATTTTTATAGCAAATATCATTCCATCATTTTACTTTTTTTTTTTTTTTTTGCGGTACGCGGGCTTCTCACTGTTGTGGCCTCTCCCATTACGGAGCACAGGCTCTGGATGCGCAGGCTCAGCGGCCATGGCTCACGGATCCAGCTGCTCTGTGGCATGTGGGATCTTCCCGGACCAGGGCAGGAACCCGTGTCCCCTGCATCGGCAGGCGGACTCTCAACCACTGCGCCACCAGGGAAGCCCCATCATTTTACTTTTAACTTTTTCTTTATATATAGAATTTCTCACAGACTACAGATTTTGGGGTTGTGTTTCATCCAATCAGCTAATCTCTGTCTTTTAATTGGTGTGCTAAAACCACTTATATTTAATGTTATAATTGACATGTTTAGGTTTAAATCTACCGTCTTGCCATTTGTTTTCTACTTGTCTGATGCGTTCTTTGTTCCTCTGTTTTTTTATCCCTCCCTTCTTTTGGATTGAATAACTTTCAGTATCTCACTATCTCTACTAATGGTTATTTAACTAAGACTCCTTTTTAATATTTTCTTAGGGTTTTCTTGAGAGTTTATAAGCTTAACAAAATTTACCTCCAAATAATATTATAATATTCCACATTAAGAGGATTATCACAACATAGTACCATTTCCCTCTCCAGCCCTTTGTGTTACTGTTTTCATACATTTTTACTTCTATATATGTTACGAAGACCACAATAAATTACTTGTGTTTTTGCCCTAGTCAATTAGCTTTTATACAAATTTAAAATGGAGAAAAGTTATTTTTTATTTATTTTATTTATTTATTCTATTTATTTACATCTAAGTTTCCTTCTTGTATCACAAAGAATTTCCTTTGACATTTCTTGTCATGCAGCTGTATTGGCAATAAATTCTCTGATACTATGTTTTCCCGAAAAAAATTTAATTTACCTTTGTTTTTGAGAAGTATTTTCTCTGGATATAAAATTCTATGTATTCCTCCCCACCTCAGCTCTTTAATGATCACTGAGGTTCTGATCATTCCTTTTGCAGTCTTTTTTTTTCATTCTGTTTATTTTGGATTGATTCTATTGTTATGCCTTCAAGTTCATTGATATCTTCCTCTGCAGCATCTAATCGGCTCCTAATTACATCCAAGAAAATTGTTCCCTTTACTATGTTGCGTCTTCCAATTTATGAACACTATATGTTTCTCCATTTATTTAGGTCTTTGATTAATCAAAATTTTGTAATTTTTAGCATACAGATCCTTCTAGATATTTTGTTACATACATACCTAAGTTGATCATTTGGAGGGAACTATAGTAAATAATATTTTAAAAATTGATTTCCTTCTCAACAAAAAGGAAACAGAATTATAATTGATTTTTATGTGTTAACCTTGTAGCTTGTGACATTGGAAACTCACTTATTAGTACTAGGAGTTGTGTTTTGTTTTTCAGAACCCTTGGAATTCTATATATAGATAATCATTTGTGAATAGGGAGATTTTTATTTCTTCTTTTCAAATTCCTATGCCATTTGTTTCTTTTTCTTTCCTTATTACACTGGCTGGGAGTTCTTGTATCATGTTGACTAAAAGTGGTGAGGGTGGATATCTTTGCTTTGTTCCTTAAGGGAAAAAGCATAAAGGGATCTTAAGGGAAAATCATTCAGTGTTTCATCATTAAGTATTTTCTTAGCTTTAGCTTTTTTGTACATGTCTTTTATGAGACTTATAAAGTGTTTTTCCCTTCCTAGTTTTCCAAGAGTGTCCATCATGAAGAGACGTTAGATTTTGTTAAATGACTTTTCTCCATCAATTGATAAAATGATGTAATTTTCTCAATATAGTGAACTATCTTGACTGATTTTCCAACACTGAACCATTCTTACACTCATGAGATAAAACCCTCATGAGCCCGATGTGATTGCTCCAGACAGAATTTGTATTTTATTCAGCTCAATTACCCAAAACACCATGCAGTGGCATTGTTCCTGTTAATTTATCAGCATGGGGTTTACTGTGCCAGAATATGTACACATATTATGTGAATAGTATAACGTTGAAACCCAAACCTGCATGAGAGTTGGGCTTCAGTTACCATTTCTCAAGATAAACTTTTTTTTTTTTACTTAGACCCTAAGGCAAGATAGAGAAGTTTCCTTGTCTTCTTACTTTGTTGATGAGTTAGATTTTACTAGTTTACTCTTTTACTACAGATGAAACTCATTAAAAAATTCACTTTAATAAAGACCTCACTCCCAATTCTCACATTACATGGAACCAAGGACTTGTCACCTATTTCTGCATAGTTAATAAAATGCAAATCTCTTATTTTAGAGGTTACAAAATTCCCCCAGGAGTTTTGCAGCCCCAGGATCAATTTATTCCTCTGGATTTCAGCCATTTGGGGGGTTTCATGTGTTTTGTTTTGATTTTTCTTTAATTTCTTGATTTCTTAGATTTTTGATGGCTTTACTTTATTTTAATTGTTTTAAATTGGGGGATTTTTAGGATACTTAATGGCTATAGTTAGCCAGAAGTGGGAGTCTATATCATTTTCACATTCATTAAAAAAATAAAATTAATTTATCATTCATGTTCAGAGTTCCATGCACTGCTCTGTCATTACCATCTTGCCTAACTGTACTCTTTGTTTTTGTTTATTATTTTTAAGTAAACAGTCCACAGAAACTTTCAGACATGTGTGGCAAAAGCAAGTTCTTGCAGCAGCACCAAGACAGAATGACAATTTGAGATCACAGCTAACCAGTACAGAGACAATACAAGGTCACATCAAATGTGGGTAGCTCTTGTCTTAAAGAGCCAGTTAGTAAAACCAACAAAACAGAAAACAAAAATGGAAAACAAACAAAAAAAGTTCTAACCCAAATAACATGGTGAAGAGTTTAGGAGAAACCACAAGAGATTCCTGAAACCTCATGATACTCCCTTTTGGTCTAGAAATGCCCACTGGGGACCTGGCAACTCTCATGAATCTGACCTTTCCTACCTCTTCATTCCTCCAAGACAAACACTTGTTTTCTATCTCATGTCATTTCCTCAGGGTTCTGCTGTGTGTTAATAAGTTTTAATAGGATGGAAAAATGCATGCTATTGTGTTTGGTAGCAAATGATTTACCCAGGAAATATGATGCCTTAACTTAATTAAAATGCTTGTCTCCACAAAGCCCGCAAGGAGCAATGTTAATGGTGAGATTTTCAGACATTGTGTCAGCCTCATAGAGATCCATTTGTCACTGTGAGGGAATTTGGCGTCCTTCAAGTTTTACTACCACTGAATGGAAGATCAAGTTAAGCTTCCACCCTGTACCCTAAGCACCCAGTTGATTTCTAAAATCAACAGCATTTATATGAAAGTGAAGAAAAGTTTATCAGACACAATGGAATTTAAAAGTTTTGAATTTGGGAATATACTGACGGTAGTGCAAACTACATGAGAATGAAAACAAAATAGTTAAAAAGAAAACTCTGAGTGGAGAGACTTTTATTAGAGCTTCATTTAATATTTATATTTTATTAATACTGCCTTACACAATAAGACAAAGTCCTTAATTTTAAAAATATCTTTTAATTTATTTTTGTATTTTTATATTATTGATTAAAATTTATGAATAGGTGATACATTTGTATGATTCAAACTCAAAGCTGAGAATTACCATATTCTGTAGCCAGGTATTCTAGCCAAGGAGAAAACAGATTTTACCCAATATTTCAAAGGGCACATCAGGGAAAATGTACCATTCGTAAATATAGAAATATCCAGAATAACAGAAAAAAAAATCTCTGCCTTAAATTTTTCACATTGAACAATATCAGACTGAGTGACTGAAAACTTTTTGCATTTAGGATTGAATGTCTTGCTATACAAGTACACAGATATTCAGCTTATCCCTGCACAAGAATGTCTTAGGAAGCAATACAAAATTATAACGAAAACCTGAACTGCCCACAAAGAGGAGAAATCTCCAGCAGATAGATACACTAGGACTGTTCCAAAAGAGACAGACTTCTCTTGTCTTCCTTCCAGGCTAAAGATTTTCACCACTTCCTTACTGAGGAGGAATTAGAAATTTCTACCTACACATCATTGAAAAGCATATATGTATATGTGTGTGTGTGTATATATATATATATATATATATATATATATACACACACAGACACACACACATGAATATATAATTAAAGTTGGGGAAAAAATGACTTATTTGTTATAGATACTTGGACTTGTGGATCCTACCTATTTCAAACCCAAAATAGGCTCTCCAGTTAAGCAGCATCCTTTCCAGAAGGTGCTTTATCAAAACAAATTTCTTACTGTATGTACCACATATCACAAATCATAAACTGTCACATTATTTGCAGCATGATGTCAATGCTTATGAATGCACTAAAACACAAAGCATCTATCAATAGTTTATATTTCCATTTAAAGAAGATTATAGGGAAGATAATAGAATCATAAAATTTTTGAGCTGGAAAGAACCTGATAACAATAGCTAAACTCAAATAACACTAATTATGTGACAGCCACTGTTCTGTATACTTTAAAAATATTAATGTATTTGATTCTGAACACAATAGGATAGCTACTATTACCATTCCCGTTATATATCGATGGAAATTGAGGCACAGACAGGAAGTTTAGTGAATTACCCAACGTCATGTAGCTTAATAATTTTTGAGGTGGGATTAGAAATTGGCTCCAGAATCTGTGTTCTTAACCACTGCAAGTCTAAGAATCATTTCTAAATAAATGAAGGTAGACAGTATTACAACGAGGATAGAAATACTGTATTGGAATCACATGCAAAATGTATGACCATTGTCATTCATGTTTTCAATTATTGCAATGTGACTGTACTTAAGAAAAATGGATTTGGCTGCCCCTCTTGATTAGTCTAAGCAATTATATACTTTCCTTTATCTTAAAAAAAAAAACTACAAAAGTCTATTAACTCTGTAAAGAATAATAGGGCTCATTTTTTTATGGAAAGATGAAGGCTTGAGCCTGCCACTCTTAATCGTCAGTGAATGTTTAAAATTTAAGACTATTTTCACTTAATACAAAATGATTTTATTAGAAATAATTGAAGTAATTACTCCCAAATTGATCTATGCTTCCCACTGCTTCAGATTTCTACCTTTTTTCTTTTGAGTTTTCAATGTTTCAAATGTAAAGTGCTTTGAGACTTTTGTAGAAAAGATACTTTTAAAAATACACACTGTCAAAGTGTTACCAGTTTCTGTAAAACTCAGTTATATCAGGTAGTGTACATATTCAAATGTTGAAGTGACTCATCTTAGATTCCCTGTGCTGCTTATATGACCTACAACACAGACATAACTGGTTTTAAACTAGAGAACAAGAGATTGTCACTCTTTTAGTAAGACGACCTTGGATGAATGAATAAGTGAATTAAATTTTCTGGTTTCTTAGTTATTCCTAACTTGAAGGAAATCTCTCTCTCTCTCTCCCTGCTTCTCTCTCTCTCTCTCCCTTTCCACTTGAAGTTTACAATATGCATGGTGCTCTGGGGGCCTAAATGTTGTTAAAATCTCAAAGAATGGTTCCAACCACTGCCACACAGATGCTACCTAGAATTCTTGAAACATAAAACAGGAATTTGAAATCAGTTTCTAAAACTAAACAAAGGGAAGAGCTTGTTTTTAAATATGATTATTATCTCCTCAAATATTGCCTTAAAGTGCTTAGTAAATTTTAACCAGCCTCTTTTTTTTTTTAAAGAGGAAGAAGCTTTCCAATGTTCAATGAGAAAAAAAAATGTATTATTTTATAATTTACGGCATGTATAGAACCATGTACTTTTCTTATATTGGTCCATATGTATTTCAAATCACAGGAGCCATATGTGGCAGTCTCCCACTTGTCCCCCAATGTCCATTTCATCCCTTCATCCATATTAATAGAATTTTTAGCTGGGCACATGGCCACTCTGAATACAGATTACATTTCCCAGTCTCCTTTGCAATTAAATTAGTTGTGGCACTGTGACTACGCTTGGCTAGTGTGATGAGAAGAAATGTGATGAGATGAGAAAGTAAAGAAAAGCAGCTTGTGAGATCTCTGGGGAATATTCCTGAAGAAACAATGCAGTTGCACCATTTGCCTCCCCTTACTTCTTTCTCTATTCATTGGGGCAGATGCAGACATCCTGAACCATGAAGTCAAGACCTCATAAAGTGGAGCCACTCAAACTAATTGTGAGTCCTCAACATCATAGACTGCCACTCTAGTTACTGGCAGATAGACATAACTTGGTTTGAAAATGAAGTTATTTTTCAATTCTTAGAGCAACCCTCAGACCTCACATGTGCACTAACAGGAAGTGGTTTACAAAGAAAATCATACTGCTTCTAAAAGTCATACTGCACACTCTCCAATACCCAACTTAGATCAGACTAAGATGGATAATAGATAAGAAGAAAAGCACCAGAAACCATTACCAGGAGGCACGAAGGCCAATGAACAAGACAGTTTCTACTAAGACAGCAATACTTACTAGGTGATCTAACCAAGGAACTCCTTTTATTGATAGAGAAGCCAGTCCTCACTCTTCCTGCCCATGGTAATTTGATAAATCCTCTGTAATAGTAACCCCAATTGTCTCTTTTCTCTGGATTGGAGCTTTTATTGTGGATATGATCCACTGTATCAGTCCACTGTATCCAATCAAGAGAGAGAAACCACACAGTTATTTGAACAGGGAAAGTTTAATATAAAGAATTATTAACCATAACAGAGCATTTAAATAATGGGAAATTGGCTAGTAAGAATAAAGAGAATTCTAAAGAATATAAGAATAGCAGATATAAAGACCAGTCACTACCCCTGGGACTGTGACAGAGTATCCAAGGAAGAAAGCCTACATCCACAGGGCTGAGATCCTGACGTTGGTGGAGAGGACATGACATGGCCCACTGCAGAGGAGACCAGTCACTGCGGAGCTCGGCCAGTGTAACTTGCTAGAAAACTGCCCTCTGGAACGTGTCAGAAATCTACCCTCTAGGGTGACAGGGAAATTTGTTCATGCGGAGGTGTCTCACCAGAGGCACTGCACTACAATATCCACCTGAAGTGTGTGTGATGGGAGTTAGCTGTTCGCCATGGGATGCTGCTAACTGCTGTGCATTGGAAATCCCGGCACTGGAGAATCCAAAGGTGCTACAGGTGGTAGGCAGTCTGCTACCAAATCGCCTGAGCAGGGTGATGTGCCGTGGGAAGCAGGGGGCTGCTGGGTGCTCCTGCCACTGTGCACTACAGGAGCTAGACCCTGAAGAATCTGGGAGTGCTTCCAGAGCCCGATTCTGGAGAAGACTACACATGCTTCAGGAACCCACAAAGCAAGTGAGCCCCTGAACCAGGAACGGAAGCAGGTTTCCTCCTGCAATGTCTCTCCAGTACCCTCTACTGACAAAGTTCCAGTGCCAGCTGGGAAAATAAAAATATTTAAAGGATCCACATACATTTTCACGGAGCGGGCAGAAAAGGTGAATTTGGAGTAGAGAGCTGATAAATCGGTAACTTGCACACCTACCACTGTATAGTGAATATGTGGAGGCAAATAATCTACCTGTTAATTTTGATTCACTGGACTATGACAAGCCACAACCACACAGAGAAAACTACACACCACCAAGAAATATGGACTTTGAACTGGATGTAGTCGTTTGATGAGCTTCCGGGTCATTTTTCTTGTGGAAGGAGTTACTGTTGTTCCATGTGTGGGGAAAACAATGTACAGATGACCCTTGAACAATGCAGGGGTTAGGGGCACTAACACTAGTGCAGTCAAAAGTCTGTGTATAACTTATAGTCAGCCCTCCTTATATGACACTCCTCCATATCCGATTTTCTGTATCTGTGGAGTCAACCAACGGCAGATCATATAGTACTGTAGGCTTTACAATTGAAAAAAATCCATGTAAAGGGGACCCGCACAGTTCAAACCTGTGTTGTTCAAGAATCAACTGTACACAGATATTCGATTGCAAAAGGGATGCACAGTGGTACTGATTTCCAGTTGTCCCCCATATCTGTCCTTCCTTTCTCTCAGAATATAATTCTTAACTGGGCACATGGCTGCCCAGAATAGAGTTTATTTTCCAACCTATAGCAATCATGCATTGTTGATAGCAAGCAGTTCATTCATCAGTTCTGGCCACTGAGCTGGAAGGAGAAGTGTGTAGAAGCTTTCAAGAACCTCCTTTAGGGAATAGTGCATATTACCGACTTCTTGGTTCCATCCTCCATCTTTTTTCTTGGACTTTAGGTCTCTTCATCTTGTACTAGAGAGCAAGTCTATGTACAATGGAATAAAAAGACAGGTGCCTGAGTCTCTGACACTTGTACCATACCATGCTAGCCCTGCAATATTTACTTGATCGGTTTTTATGTGAGAGAAAAGTACATTTCTACATTGCTCAAGCCACTGTTTCGGTTTTTTGGTTTTTTTTTTTAACCACAATTGAGCTTAAACATGATATATTCTGTCTTTAAGTAAAACTATCATTTCTAACTATCTACAGATAAACTACTCAGCTATAATTCTGATTCCCCTCTGTTGTTCATAACGTCCTTTTGACCAGTTAGTTTGTAAATAATAATTTTATAGCAGGAAGTAGTTAATAAGGTAAAAGGTAAATCATATATACCATGTTATAAATATAAATAAAGAATTTGGGGATTTGGGGCTATTGTGGATTATCTAGGCCAGACATATTCTATCTGGTAGCATGGATGAGAGAAAGTTGGCTATAAAGTACATTTCTCAAATGAACATCCAAATATTTCAAAGATGATATATATTTTTATAAAATTCATGTGATTGGGTTTGATTCATTTTCCTGTGCCAAAGATAAATTTAGTGGAAGAGGTGTGAGACTGAAGGAGCTTTCCTGATTCCCCTTTGCTGTCTCATTAACATGAAAACATTGCCACCTCAAAATAATACAAAACACAAACCACCACAAGAGACAGATAAGCAAAAATTTCTCTTTCTAATGCTGCCTACATGTATACAAATAGATAAAAAACAGGAAATGATTGTAGATGACCTCAAAGTTTGATGGGGATTAGTAAGAAATGTTAACAAGGCCAGTTTTTGAAATGTTTATAATATAGCTCATATTTTAGCTTGGTGAAGCGCCAAAATTCAGTTCACATTAGTGAAAAAGAAGGAAAAAATGGAGAAAACCCAAAACCCAGTTATTTCAAAAAAAGAACTCCAAGGGTTAAATATGAAAGAAAAATATCAGTATGTAAATATGGGTAGTAAAAAATGATAGAAAGGTTTGCATATTAATGGATGATTACATAAAGGGGAGATAATATACTATTGAGGAAAATCATGAAAATCACGTTCTTTAACCAAGGTCCAAATTTTTGTTATAATGTTTGTTATGTACAAAATGTGTCCCCCCAAAATTCACATATTGAAGCTCTAACTCCCAATGTGATTGTATTTGAAGACAGGGCCTAAAAGAGGTAATTAAGGTTAAATGAGGTCATGAGAGAGAAGACTTAATCCAATAGGATTATAAGAAGAGGAGGAGACACCAAAAGTTTGTGTGCACAGAGAAAAGGCCATTTAAGGACACAGTGAGAAGAGGGAGCGAGAAGAAACCCAAGGAGAGAGAGCCACCCAGTCTGGGGTATTTATTACGGCACTCCTAGCTGACTAATACGATCTTACAATATGGTCAAGAAAGCAATAAAATAAATGCAATTAATAAGAACCTACTATGTGCCTTGGCCCTAATTCTAGGTTTATTTAGGCTAAATTCTGTCTTGAGATCGTCCTCAAAATAGCCAAACTGTCTTTGCCCATGTATGATGTCTCTCTGTCTCTCCCTGCATCTTCTATACCATTAGCGACAACCAAGAAGTATGTAGTAATATTTTCTGTGACAGGTCTCAGCCCCTTGATTACAATCAACAAGCTTATTAGCAACTGTTACAAATGTTTAGGGAAAGAATAAGCACTGACATTAATACCACAAATGCCAACATACATCATACATTCATAACAAAGTTTAGTGTCAACAAAGATGGCAAACTCATCCACCAACAGGCCAAAAGTACAGCTAAAGTTAAGCTACCATTTGATACCTGTATTTCCTAATTAATCAACTTATATTTTCCTTGCATGTCTTTCATAGCCCAGGAGACTTAAAGGGAAAATCATTTAAAATAATTTTAGGGGAGCAAAATATCACAAGAGAAACATCAAATTTTCTTAAATATTTTAAGAAAAACCTCTCCCTTTTATGTCATTTTAAAATTTTTGTATGTTCAGAGAACTATGTTAGACAAAGATAACAAACTTGACACATAACAATTTTATGGGTTTAGATGTTCACTTTAAAAAAATTTAACTTCAACTAGCAGAAGAGAATAAAGATTATTCAAAATAAGTTTTAGTACATGGAAGAGACATTGTTCAGATTGACTTGGTACTTAAGTGGGCCTTAAAGCATCATACTATTTTTAATTCAGGGCAATGTACCAATTAGCTGTGTGGCTTTGCTAAAGTCCCTTGACCTCCCAGGGTCTTAATTTCCTCAAATGTGAAAACAGTGATGTAGGACCAAAGGGTTTCTGTGGAAGATTGGTGCAGAGATGGCCTCCAATTTGTTCCAGACTGCTTGTATCCATGCCCTTGGGTAACTCTTTCCACACTCATTTTGGGCTCAACCATGTGCTTGGCTTTGGCCAGAGGGACAACAGCACATGTGATTCAAGCAGATGTGAACAGTGCTTTCACATTTGGGATGTACTCACTTGCTGCACTTGGAACCCTGACATGTGAGCAAGCCCAAGCTAGCCTGTTGGAGAATGAGAAACATGCTAGGCTGTCACTCACACTCATTGCTTTAGTCAGCAGCCAGCCCACCACCTGATCACCTGGCTTTGGTCAGATCATGTAGGCCCAAGCAGACACCATTCCAACTTGCTAACTGCAAAGCACATGTGTGATCCCAAATGAGATCAGCCAATTCCAGCTCAGACTAGAAGAACTTCCCAGCAGAATACTAAGTTAAATAAGTGGATGTTGTGAAGTCACTAAGTTACCAGTGGTTTGTAACACTAATAGATAATAATAGTTCCTAAAGTCTTCTTTAGTTCTAAAATGTTATGATTCTGGATTCTATGTTATAAAATTACAAAAGCACAGTCTTTGCAGACAAAGAATCTGTTCAAGTATTTCCATTTGGACAAACCTTTGAGCCTCAGAGTCCTACTCTCACATACACAAGCTGACCATCCCTCCCGATTGGCCAGGGACAGTCCCAGCATCCCCCTGTTGTCTTAATGTAATTCTTAAAACCACTCTTTTTCTCTTTCAAAAGTGTTTCAGCTAAGTCAATCAATTATATGGTGGTCTTGAAATATATTTCCTAGGTTTGGAATCAGGAAAAATGAGATTAAAAATAATATTGATTATTATGATTAGTTTTTGATAAGCAGTCCATATCTTTATTGAGCACAAAATATGCAAAGCTCTACTACAGGAGTCATGGAGATACAAAGATGGACAAAACATGGTCCATGAACTCACAAGTTTTCAATCTACCATTGCTATGAATGGAATTGTGTCTTCCCAAAATCTGTATGTTGAAGCCCTAACCCCCAATGTGATGGTATTTAGAAAGGCCTTTGGGAGATAATTAGGTCTAGATGAGGACATGCGGGTGGAGATCTCATGATGGGATTAGTATTCTTAGAAGAAGAGACACCAGAGAGCTTGTTCTTCTTCTTTCTCCTCTATCTGAGGACACAGGGAGAAGGTGATCATCTATAAACTAGAAAGAAGCCCTCATGAGAAACCAATCATGCTGGCATCTTGATCTCTGACTTCCCAGGCTCCGTAACTGTGAGAAAATTAATTTCTGTTTTTTCAGACTCCCACTTTATGGTATTTTGTTATGGCAGCCCAAACTAAGATGACCATATAATTCCTCTAAAATATATAAACTGTAGAAAGCCAAACACCCCAGGTGTATGAAATAACTTGTATAGTGAACATGTACATGTGAACTTATTTGTGTACTGAGTGAGTACAGTAGTTAATAGGAAAGATTTTAGAGCCAAGTTGCTTGTGGTCAACATTCACATGAAGGATGTGACTTTTGGCAAGACACATCCCTTTTATACTTCAGGTTTTTAATCTTGAAAATGGGATAATAGTAATAACATTTAAGTCATCATATTTTTGGAACTATATACATATATATATAAAACAATAGTTTAGCACTAGTGCTACTTAAGTATGAGATATTATAGGGAAAATAGTAGAAGTGCTTTCCTTTTTTCCTACAAAAAAGAAAAATGCATTAATAGAATCTAGAAATTTATGTATTTATATGCTATATTACTTAAATTGAACTACCTTTGAACTACAGTAGAGTCAAACCTTGGAGCTTATACTCACTGAGTGAAATATCAGGCTCTGACATATTTAAATATCTCTCCTTTTCTGAGTCACCATAGTTGATTTTGTCTAAATTTAATTCATGTATGATGTAATATTTGTACTGTCAAAAACAAAGCAATATTTTGTTCATTCAAATGACGAGTATTGTCATTAGTTGTTATTAACTGATTAGAATAATATTCATTAAGGTTAGAATGCTAATATATTATAATTATATTTATTCTTTTGTTTGCCAAACTAATTTAGATGTGTTTTGAGTTGCCAAAGAACTTATTTAAGACTGGAACAATTCTTAATGGTTAAATGAGTAAATCACTTGTTTAAGAGAAAATGTGTCCAAATAGGACATAACTGGGTATCTTAGAGATGTCTTCTAGTTGTATTATACACAGGAATATAGATATGTACTTCAGGGTTGATAATGGTGTTCTTTATTATCTTGAAATGACATTAAGGAATTATATGTGTATATTACATATACTGTTGACCCCTTGGGGCACCAACCCTCCCTACAGTCGAATATTCATGTGTAACTTACAGTCAGCCCTCTGTATCCATGGTTTCTTCATATCCATAGATCCTTTCTATCCGAGGTTCCACATTTGCAGATTCAACCAACTGAGATTGTGTAGTACAGTAGTATTTACTGCTGAAAAAATCTGCATCAAGTGGACTCGGGCAGTTCAAACTAGTGTTGTTCAAGAGTCAAATATAACAGAAAACTCCTCTTGCATTTGGCTATTATTTATAATTTTTAACTTTGTAAGTACATGTTCTTTATCAAGTCTTTTCTCAGATCTGGCCTTCACACTAATGACTGATACATGCTATATTTTTTCCAGCTGCTATTGATACCAGTGGACCAGAGCAAAAATATGATTTGAATTGTGCTTTATGTTGAATGGCTCTTATATTTCTGAGCCAGTATAGGCAATGTTTTAAATAAATTCAGTTGCCAAAGCTACCTGACAAATCTTGGCTCATAATCACCAAAAGTGATATCTTTCACTTGATTGTTCCATTGACTTTAAAAATAGCAATTTTATTTTGGTTGTACATATCAAGACCAAATCAGCATATATGAACATAAGAGAATTATCCTTTGTTTGGGGCTTACAAAATTAATAGCACAAATAAAAGAGAAAGTGTATAGGATTTGAATACAACATCTTTAATTATAAAAAGAGCAAAAACAAACAAAAAATATCACATACCTTCATCCAGTTATGACCCAGAGCAACAGAGAGCTAGTACTAAAAGTTACATTTATCCCATAATAGTCACTATTTTTAGGACTGTCTTTATATGAGTATTAAAGTAAAGCACAGAAAGTAAAAGAAATGAAGGGTCCTCAAAATTTGCACTTGATAGAAATGTCAAAGAAGCTATAATTTTAGTCAAACTAGGCATATATACCTAGCTAAAGGTACTCTTTCAAATGCATAGCACTTGCATTTCAGTGACCGCATTTTAGTTTTATTTAAAAAAAATTTTCTAACCCCCCACAGACAGTCAAAATCTAAGGAATAAAAGTTGAAAGAACAACAAATACAAAGTGAATAGTTTTTTCTGAGCCTCCAACCTTATATATGGACAAAATAACTTGTAAGACTAAAGGAAAGTAGGAAAGATTATTTGATAGTCACGAACTGCCTGTTGAGTAGTAGTTTGTGGCAGAGTTTTGCTTGAGTGCCTAACAAGTAGAGGAAAAGAACTGTGCCTTAAGAACTATAAGTAATATAAAGGCTGAGGGGTTTTAAAAAACAGTAAGCACAGTGAATGGCAGCAGTAAATATGACCACCAAAAAGGCTAATAGCATTTAAGGCTATTCTAATAGAACTAGTGAAGTGGCAATTCCTTTCTATTTTATTCTGGACAACCGTGGTCAGGTATAGATGCTACACTTAACATAATGTGTATCAACAAGAGTGACCAGAGGAGAGTGATGAAGACGGTGAAAGAATTCAACACAATATTTAGTTGAAAGGCATGTAGATTCAAAACAGACATGAAGGAGACAAGACTCGATAGGTGACATGTAGGGGTCATGATGGTAACATGCAAATAATTGAAGTAAAAGGAAGAAAAAGCACACTTGTTTTACTATCGGTCCCCAATTTTGTCGGAGAGAGGTTTTGTTCAATAATAAGAACTGCCTAATAGGTCAGACTCTCTAAAGAAAGAACAGACCACCTCAAAAGGTATTATGTTCCCATTCACTGAAGTATCGATTCAGACCACACAGATGTTTAGCAGAAATGCTGTAGATTCAGTAATATAAGAGTAAATGAGCTATATAATGTTTAATGTTCCTTCCAAGCCTAAGGGGCTTGATGGCAGGATACTCAAATAGACAATTAGCTAAGAGAAAGTAAAAACTATTTGTTTTTATAATGAGTGTGAGTACCCATGAAAAAGGACCCATTCAACACATAACTCCAAAAATTTCAATATCATAAATTTTGTCAGCAAATCTTTTTTCCAAAGTGAAAGAGGTCTAAAAGGTAGGTATAAATTTACCTGATTAAAAATGCAATTGCTTTCTGATCTGAGATTTAGTTAAAGAGGAACCCAAAGGTTTGAATTTGAAATAAGAAAAAGTAATAGCAAACAGCATTTAAAATTTAAAGTGGGCATGAGGTGATATTTCCAAGAAATATAAAGATATTTTTATAAAGATATTTTAATGTGCAGCTCATATAGGAGAAAAAGAAATGTATGGCTTCTTTGTAAGAGAAACAAAACTGCTCATGGAAGAATGCTATGCTCTCAGTCTTTCTAAATGTCCTATACCCATGTATCTCAAGGAGCTCATACACTGTTTCTGTTCTTACGGTTCCCCAACTCAAACTGCCCTGCCTCAATATATTTTCACAGGCACCACCTTCAGTACCTAGCTATTTTCTGTCCCCATCTCCTGAACTACAGATGGATTTAATCTCTGACTCGTAGCCTCTCAGGCTACATGGTCTCTAACTCTCCCTCACTATTCCTTTATGGCAACCCATTCTAGATTCCAAAAATATAGGAATTATGACCCTTCTTATCTATACATTCCAGAAGGAGGATACAGTTACCATATGCGATTTCAAAATATTTAAGAGGGATGTACTTCAATAAAAATTTATTTCCTGTCTTACTTCTCATAGATGTCCATGTCACACCGCAGAAAATCAATTTTGAATAATTTTGGTCGCTTTGTGAAAGCTTCTTTGAAATTGTCCAAAGATGGTTAAAACTTCCTAGACCCTAAAGGCCATCCTCATACTGTTCATAAGACGCATACAAAACCCCCAATCCCTCGTATAAGAGTACAAGACATGCCTTAGAACATTTACTGAATATTAAGTTTCTCAAACTAAGAATTCATTTTTTTCACATTTTAATAACCATCACAAAACTATTTTCATTCCAGTGTTCAAATATGCCACTGGATCTGTGAGTACAGTCAATTTATGTTTTGTTGGATCAACACATGTAAATGGAAATCAGAACAGTATTACTACTGTTATGTGGAGCTTAAGCAATTAACATTTAATTGCTTAAGAAACATCAAATTTTGTCCTTTCTGAGACTGAAGAGCTCACCAGGTATAAACTGAGATCCAAGATTAAGAATCACTTCTATAGCATTCATGACTAGGGTGGCCCCAGATAAGGTTGAATGAGTCTCTCCAATGTGCCATTGTTAAATTTATTTACCTACCCCAGAGATATATTTTGAAGCAAACTCATGCTGACACACTCATCGGGTGCACCTCTACTCACACTTAAAGTTGGACAAAGACAACAGTAAGCTCCTTTCACAGGCGAGGGAGCTATGAGTAATAGCTGTCAACAACACTTCCAGATAGAAATCACCTCTTATTCTTTTCAGTGCATAACCCCAGAGTTTCTATCAAACATTTGACAAAGAACTTGTGTATTTAAAAAGAAAACTATTTTTCTGAGACAAAAAATTATCCTTCAATATCTGTAGCAACCTACAGATAATACATTGTTAGGAATGTTTCTTCAACATTATACTTGGCATTAGGACTGTTTCTTCAACAGTGTAAACTGTCAAATCAGATGTGTCAGAAAATGTTGACACCAACTGACTAAGACTGCTAAAATCATGGCTGGAACAAATGGAATTTAAGAGGGCATAGTCAAAGAAAGAATTAATGAACACTCATGGTTCTTTATTTTATTCTTATATTCATTAGATGCCCAGAAAGGAATGTCCCTAGAATACCTAAGTTTAACTTCCTAAAGAAATACCTTCAGTTAATTACTCCTATGTGGTATGCTCATAATTTTAAAGAAGATACAAGGAATTACCATTTGAAATGCTTTTATTTATCTTCCCCAGGTAATATGTAAAACTACCTAGTTAAATGGCAGATACACAGTAATACATGGTAACAGTAAATAAAATTGAGACGGATTGTACTAGCATCATATTGTTGGTCAAAACTTAATTCCATGTGAACTAAATCCTCCAGATTTTTATAGGAATTTCTTTTGTGCAGGTGTCTACATCTTTTACATATAAAGTTAAACCTTTATGTTTAAATTCATAATCCTCCCAGTTTCTATTTTAAATTTTATTCCACTTGTTTTGCTGAAATAGTCTAGTCTCCTGGAATAATTTTAAATCTTAATCCTAATTTACTGAATGTATGATACTTCCTAGTGTCCTGAAAATTTCATAAGCATTCCTCTCATCCTTTCATCCAAACATTGCTGACAATAGTGACTTACACAGGGCCAAGCACAAAACACTATGATACTTAATGGATACACTTTCAAGGGCAAAGATTTGTTGCCCAAGGGAGAATGACAGCACAGTGATTTAATTCTATTCATTCTTAGAGCAAATGTGGCTCATTCAGCTTAATTTCTTAATTATGATACAAATGAAAATGTAAAAGAAATTATTTCAGACCAAAGTAAAGGCATATAGAATGAAGATAACTGTGTAATCTACTTTATGTCCATGAGAGATTTAGATCTTTTATATTTAATATTAATCACATCTAATTCTTTGACTATCTCACCAACATCATTTAAAGTCATAATTAGCACTAAATAGCAAGAGAGGATCACCAACTTGGAGGTCATGGAATGAAGCCAGAGTATTGACACTGGAGGCTACTAATGCTATTGGCTTCAACAAACTCCACAAGTTTGATGGGTGCCAAGCTTGGACATTCTGGCAGTAGCCGTATGATGAAATGAAGTGGCACCACTGTGCAGCAGGTACATTTAAAACACACAGGCAGGGGCTTCCCTGGTGGCGCAGTGGTTGACAGTCCGCCTGCCGATGCAGGGGACATGGGTTCGTGCCCCGGTCCGGGAAGATCCCACACGCCGCGGAGCGGCTGGGCCCGTGTGCCATGGCCGCTGAGCCTGTGCGTCCGGAGCCTGTGCTCCGCAACGGGAGAGGCCACAACAGTGAGAGGCCCCCGTACTGCAAAAAAAAAAAAAAAAAAAAAAAAAAAAAAAAAAAACACCACACAGGCAGCTTGGAACATGGCAAGCGCTCATGAAATGGTACATTTTACGCAAAATGATGAAACTGCAAGGGGAGAAATAGAATGACTAGTGACTCCAGTTGTAAACTAATATGCAGCCTCAATGCATTAGGGAAGAAAACAGCCCTTTGAGTCATGGTCACAGATAGCAACTGCCTTTGCTTATATCTTCAAAAGGGAAGAACTCTTGAAGACACACCATTAGCATTTCTACTTGTAATATTTGCACATATGAAATTATGACCCCTACTAAAAATGCAAAGAACAAAACAGCCTTGTTTTGGTACCTGTGTCTAGAATACTACATCCCTATATATGTATTAATATGGAGAAAAGACTGTGTGACATTTCAAGTTATTTTTCATATTGCATATGTTTTAATTATGAAAGTCAGTGCGAAACAATCTATCAGAAAGCAACCACTCTGAATTAACATGGCAGAGTCAACCCTCAAGGAGGTTCACACTTGACTCCCTCTTTGTGTAGGAGGGGCCGATATTAAACTGGCAGCATGAAAAGGAATCATCAGGTGGCATAGTGCCATGAGATGCACTTGGCAAAGTGAAAGATCTGGGCTTTGGAATCAAAAAAAGACTTAGGTTTAAAAAGAAGAGATACATGTATATGTATAACTGAATTACTTTGCTGTACACCTGAAACTAACACAAAACTGTTAATCAACTATACCCCAGTATAAAATAATTTTTTTTTAAAAGTAAAAAAGAGGAAAGAAAGACTTGGTTGGATCTCTGCACTGCCCCTCACTAGCTGTTCTACCTTGGGCAGTCACTTAACCTCTCTGAGACTCAGTTTCCTCACATATACAATGAGGATAATAATACCTGAGATTCCTGTGAAAAGTACTGGAAAATGTAACATACAGTAAGAGTTGTGATAGCTGAGATCATCTTTTCCCCAGACACGTTAGAGTCATTCTATTTCTTTGGACAAGAAACATCACAAAAATATGGAGGCAAGAATCATACATTCACAGGTGCATAAAGTAGATTAAATAATTTCTTTATTCTATAGAACTTTACTTTAGTCTGAAAGAACTGTCTCAAGGAACTTGGTCTAAAATAATTGTGGGTTCACCTATGGTTTCAGGCTGAATCAAGAATGTAGTAAATAGAAAGAGCCCATGTATGTCAGTGGTTGATTAAAAATCATGCTAGGGAACAACCACTGTGGAAAGTGGTTTGGTAGTATCTATTATACTAAAACTAGAGATATAACCTGTGACCCAGCAATTCCATTCCTAAGTATATACTGAGCAAATGCATACACATGTCCACCAAAAATGTGTACTAGAATATTCATAACAACACTATTCAAAACAGCTTCAAATTGGATACTACACAAAAGACCATCAACAGTTGACTAAATTGTGATATATTCACACAAAGAAATACTGCTTAACAATAAGAATGAATGGTATACGTTAGAAATAATAACATGGGCGATTCTCACAAATACAATGTTAAGCAAACAAAGATGAACACAAAAGAATACACATTAACTCTATATAGAGTATAAAAACAAAAAAACTTAAACTGTGCTGTTAGAAATCAGGGTAGAGTTTGCCCTTGAGAGGCGGTGATGGTGCGGGGTGCATAGTGACCAGAGAGAATCACAGGGAGGTTTTAAAGTGCTGGTAATTTTCTATTGTTTAATCTGTATATAGTTGCACAGTTTATTTTGTTTGTGAACATTCAACAAATTCTATACTTATATGCGTACATTTCTATATGTGTATCACACTCAAATAAAAAATTAAGAAATTAGGGTGTGCTAATATTCAGTGCTTGATTTCAACATATTCTTTGATCCCTTATCCCATGGCCTTTAGGAAGCGTAAGCATGCCAGGCAGGAGAGAGTTCCCAGAAAGCTTTTGACCAAAACAAGTTTTAGTACGTTACTCAGTTCCTGAATAAATGCCAGAAAACACATTGTTTAGAGACATTATTAAACTTCATGCAATTTAAATGTTAATGTTTTAAGCATAACCTTATGCTAGGGGAAAAATGTTCTATATGCTATTTGTTTCCAACATGCAAATTTAAAATTTACATAAATATATCCTAATTTTGCTTTTGAAAAGTTGAATTAGTATAAGAAAAGCCTTTTATATCTCCATTGCATATTTATTATCAATATTGCCATCTGCCCCTTCAACTCATTTCTGGACATAGTAAACAAATATATTGCCACCTACTGATGACTCCAATGGTAGGTACATGATATGTGAAATTTCAAGAAGATAAATATTGTAACATGCATTACTTTACAACTCATACACATTGACATGTAAAATCACATTCACATTTTAATATTAGTCTTTTGGATTTTTTTCTTTAAATGAAATGCTACTTTACATAATTTTTCTACATTAATTCTACTTTATGTATTTGAAATATTACTTTATATGTATGGTTTAATATTTATTGAGACAACGTATTTCTCATTTGGAAATCATACTCTCGTGTTATTCTTGTCTGCTGTGCTAAAAATGATAGTGGTTTTAAAAGGGTTAGTGAAACTTGGGTGTATGCAATCATTTTCTGATAAGATCAAACCCTGGCCTTGTTCAAATGTTCTCTTTCTACTTTTTGGAAATTTTTTTTTTTTTTAAATAGTAAAATAAAATAATTTTTTTTATTTTTACTAAATCAAATGTTCTCAGTTTTCTTTGTGAAAAGACAACTTGGAATGCTCCTTAAAATTACTTATCTTTATAATTTCCTTCAGTTGGTTTTAGTTTGAAAAGAGTACACTAATTGCCATAATGGATTAATTTCCTTGAGTAATGAACATGTCAAATGTACTTTTAGTTCTATCAGTTTCCTCTAAAGCCAGGACTCCAAAGAGATGTTATTTTTGGAGCATGCATAAACAGCATGCATAAACTCAGCATCAGGTTGAGGGCTCCCTGGGGCTTCTCCTTTCATTGTCCACAACTCTTCTGTGCCTTGTGGAGGGAACATTCTCCCTGTAACAAAAACTCCTTCCCCAAGAAGAATCCTGGACACAGTCTCTCAAAAGAAGGAAACTTCCTTTTTTTTTCCTTCATATTGTTTCACGTCATCACATATTTTTATGGGTCATTTATTCTTGGTGTTCCCTGATTGCTTTGTCTTAACCATTTCCTACTCTGGAACATACCTTTCACTTCTCTCTTTCTCCTCCCTATGCAAGACCCTGTTAGATGCTAGCACCAAGGGCAGGATATAAAGGTGATTAAGAGGCTCTTTCTACCCTCAAAGAGCTTATGATTTAATGGCCAGGACTGCTTTTTTTGAGATTTAAGAGAATCAGTAACAAAGGGCTATAAAATTGATCAAATGAATATATTTTTCTGTAATTGACAAGGGTTAATTATGACTTGAAAGTTAACAATTTCCCCCCAAAACAGCACTTAAATGTAGGATTGTTCTACTTTCCAAATTTCACAATTGCTCATAACTTGTTATTGAAGAAGTAAGTCACTATGCCCTCCTTGTAATGGGTGTTTCGGTTGTAATCCTTAAATCTAATAACCATCTTATAGAATAAGGAAATGAGAAGAGTCAGAGAGCAGATGAGGACTGTATTTGAGAGGACAGAGGGCTTTTCAAGTGCTTCTGAAATCATCCCTGTAGGCACGTCATGTCAGCCACGCAGGCTATAGCTAGAAATAATATTAACAATGTAAAATGATTTTCCTGACTATTAGATCTAGATTTGCATTAATGCAAAATACATATGTAGAAATGCTATTACTTCAACTGCACATTAATTTATCAAAGTGGTTCAGAATGTTAAATAACTTTACAGAAGGAAAGTATTTTTTCCTGTTCTCTGAGGGAGTATTTTACATCTGTAGTCAAGTTATTGTTGCTGAATATGGAATTTGTTGCTGAATATTGTTGCTGTTTATGGAAGCCTGCAAAAATCTGTGAGCATTATCGGTATTGCCTGTATGCTGTCTCAAGTTATTTGCTCCTACTGTTTGGGCCAATGTTCCTAAAATTCAGCCATGGTGGGCTAACGTTTCTCTGGCCACAGTTATGTAAGGGTAATAATTACAGTTAATGAAGTGGTACACAAAAATGGATAACTTTACTAAGTTATGAACATGAACATCCACCAAATACATAGGGAAAGAACTTAAAGTTATCAAAAATATATATTATAATGAAAACATGTGTATGTACTTAAGCAACATTTATTTATCATCTACTATTTGCCCTATTTCAGGTTTTTGGAATGAAATGGTTCCACTCCTTAACAGACTTAGTCCCGAAAGGATGACAGACACATACGCAAATATGCACTGTGATAAGGGTGGGGTAGAATATGCTTCCTGGCTGATTAGTATTTCTCAGTCTCTTTTGTTGGTTCCTCATCCTCTGATTTTCCTTAAAATTGGTGTTCCTTGGCATTCTTTCCTCCTCCTATCTACTCATTATCCCTGAGCAATTTCCTTCCCTATAACTGACCTCAATTACTCCCCTATGCTGGTAAGCCTAAATATTTCTATTCAGTCTGGATGGCTTCTTCCATTCTCTCCATAAGTCTACTGAACATCTCTACCCAGATATCCCATGCTCATCTCAAAAGCAGTTTATCCAGAACAAAATGTATCACTTTTCCTTCTCTTCTCTATGTACCTATCTTAGAAAAAAAAAAAAAAAAAAGGTATCATGATGCTCTGTGGCCCTATCCAGAAACCTAGACATTACCCAGATTCTCTCTTTCATCTTTCTCTCAGCATCCAGTCTGTGTGCCCTGTAGCCTACCTCTTTGATATACCTCGAAGTCTTGCAGCTGAATATGCTCCTATCTTGTTGCCTCAGCTCAGGATCTCTTTCATCCACCCATTCATCCATTCAGCAAATATTTCTGGAAAGTCTTCTCCATTTCAATCCCTCATCTTCTTAATCTTGTGTTTTGTGCCCCAATGTAATTTCCATAAACTGTAGAAACCTCATTTCTGCCAGAGTAATGATTCTAAAATGTGAATCTGGTCCTGTTACTTCTCTTTTAGCTTTTCATGGTCCTAAAACAGTTTCCACATATTGGGATGTGGGGGAAGGAGGTGTCAGAAAATTGTCAAAATATTAATAATCTTTTTAACATCTAATTCTAAAGTAGAATTGATATAAAATCAGACAGAAAATGTCAAATCTGCTACCCTTCTTCCATAGAGCTCCCTGTCAGAATAGCTTTTCCTTTCCTCTTCAACTAATTCTTGAAAGATGAAGGACATGTTTCCCCATATCTGGTATACATACTTAAGGGTTTCTTTTCTTTTTTTCAAATTTTTACCAAGGGACAATGAAGAGTGTGGTATAGCATATGTGAATACCAAACCTCTCAGGACAAAAAGCAAAAGTAGCTGAATCAGCAGAATATCCCCACCACCCTACTCTCAAGAGATTCTCTCTAGCTCCCAATGGGTATTCCTTCCCTTCCTGTAGATATGAGTAGTTGAAATGGTGTGGTAAGAGGCAAATGGAATTGCCATAGAATAATACAGTAATGGGATACTTCTAATGTGTTTGTTCTCTGTCAGACTTCACCCTGTGACAACATGACCCAAGGAATAAAATCTGTCCAATTAGATATTCTAAAGACTTGAAGCCAAATGCTACCTGTCTTAACTACCTCAAGAGCTTACAGGCCATGGAGCTATGGATTCTGGAACATTTTGCCATAAAACCTTTCTTAAAATAGAAGTTCAACATGTCAACCAGGTAAACTTGGAGTTGCTCCTGTTGAAGTTGTGTTGAGCAATGGAACCTCACTTACTCTTCCGTCTGCCTCTGCCCCATCACACGTCCTTTGTCCTCCACTACATGGAGGTCCCTCCAGGTGCTATTTCATCTTGGAAAGCCTGATCTTAAATCCACTAGCCTATGAGATAAAGCCTATAACGCTTTAATATGGCTACTAAAGACTTCCAATGGCCCATTCCTAATTTTTTATTCTGATCTCTTACTTTGCACCACCCTCCCAGCCACCAATTTACCCCTGCCACTACTGCTTCCCCCAAGCCCCCACTCCACACACTCTCTACACAAGCCTACTGGTTACCAGGTTACTTCAAAACAATGGTCGTTGCTCATGGGATTCCTTCTGCAGTCCTCCCTCCCTCCTATCTCCATCTACCCATCACATCTCATCTCACCAGGTTCAGCTAGGGGATCACCATGCACAGGAAGCATTTCCTGGCCCCTCAGTTAGAAATGACCACTTCCTACTACCTTTCCAACTGCACACTATATATACTCCCAATGCAGTGTCTATAAAATTGTATTATGTTTATTACTGAAACTCAGTAGGACCCTGTGGTGCCTTCCCAGGGACAGACACCACCACCCCCATGTCCCCTGCCTCTTGTTTGTAGAAAAGCTTTAGCCTCCTTGGCCTTCCTGGGGTTCCAAAGAGCAAATTAAATCAGAGAAGTGAGAAAATACAGAAACAAAGGAAAACAGTGAAGACAAAATAATAATACTTTAGCCATAAAACAAAGTCAAGGACCTTTATTTCCTCCTCAAGGTTATAGATAATATCCTGAGCCATATCCTTGAGTTGTTTTGCGGATACTAAAATCCCCATCAGGTGGAAGAATTTAACTGCATGCTGACAACCAGCATGTAGACCCCAGACCAGTTGGAACCAGAAGGTTGATGACTGAGATTCCTGAAACACCACCCTGTTACCACACCAACAACCAATCAGAGAATTGTGCATCAGCTGATCACACACCCTGTGACCCTTTCTCTCACTTTAAAAATGCTTTCCTGAAAGCCATCAGAAGTCTTTTGAGCATTAGCTGCCCATAATCCTTGCTTGAAGCCTTGCAATAAATGCTGTACTTTCCTTCACCACAACCTGGTATCAGTAGATTGGCTTTGCTGTGTGCTGGGCAAGGGGACCCAAATTCAGTTCTGTAACTTTATTAATTAATTTCTTTTAAATATGGTGAATTTTTAAAATACAGAAAAGTACAAAGAAGAAAGTAACAAGAATCTATATTCCCTTCGTCTATAATTTATCAAGGTAAAATTTTTGGTTTATTGCTTTTAATCTTTTTTTGTTTTTTTAAAAATAAAATCCCTTTTGTTTAAAAGTGCATTCTGCTCACAGTATATAATTCAAATAGTGCTCAAAATCAGGAAGATTAAAGTTTAAGAAAACTCAAAACTTTATCATCCAGAAGTAAACTTTATTATTATTATGTAATTATTGTTCAAGTCATCATATAAAACATATATACAGATAGAATATGAAAGCCAGGTTACCTGACATTAAAAGGAACCATATTATAGATATTAATTTTGTGATTTTAACAAGAGAAAAAAAATGATAAAACATCCAAAGGAACTATCAATACTTAACCAAGGAAATCATTCCTCAGGATAACAGATATTACTGTTTAAAAGACTTACAAGTTTACCAAATAAGTTTACAAAAAGCATAAAGACATTGGATTCAGATTTTTTTCTCCCCCAAACCATTAAGTTTCAGACAGTATTAATTAACTTCTTGCTAAGGAACATAAAGGCTTTTATACTTTTATAATTCTATGTTTTCCCTCTGCCGTTCTATTTTTTAGTTATATTGTTAATTTTATATTGTTCAGGTTTTAATACTTACTTTGTTTTTTCCAAAAAACTTTTTTATTTTGATATAGATGCAACCCTACAGAAAAGTAGCAAAAGCAGTGCATGGTATTCCAGTTTACCTTATGCCTAGATGCCTCAAATATTATGTTTTACCACAATTGCTTTACCTGAGAAGATTAAGAGAAAGTTGCAGACATAATCTTTACCTACAAATTATTCAGTGTGTAGTTCTTAAAAGCAGGGACATTCGCTTATATAAACACAGTGCAATTATCAAAATCAGGAAATTAGGGAGAGACCTTCAAGATGGCAGAGGAGTAAAATGTGGAGATCACCTTCCTCCCCACAAACACATCAGAAATACATCTACACATGGAAAAACTCCTACAGAACACCTACTGAACGCTCGCAGAAGACTTCAGACTTCCCAAAAGGCAAGAAACTCCCCATGTACCTGGGTAGGGCAAAAGAAAAAAAAATAAACAGAGATAAAAGAATAGGGATGGGACATGCACCTCTGGGAGGGAGCTGTGAAGGAGGAAAAGTTTCCACACACTAGGAAGCCCCTTCAATGGCGGAGGCGACTGGTGGTGGTGGGGAAGCTTCAGAGCCGTGGAGGAGAGCACAGCAACAGGGGTGCAGAGGGCGAAGTGGAGAGATTCCTGCACGGAGGATCAGTGCCAACCAGCACTCACCAGGCTGAGAGGCTTGTCTGCTCACCTGCTGGGGCAGGTGGGGGCTGGGAGCTGAGGCTCAGGCTTTAGAGGTCAGATCCCAGGGAGAGGACTGGGGTTGGCTGTGTAAACACAGCCTGAAGAGGGTTAGTGCACCACAGCTGGCTGGGAGGGAGTCTGGGAAAAAGTCTGAACCTGCCTAAGAGGCAAGAGACCGTTGTTTCAGGGTGCAAGAGGAGCGGGGGATTCAGAGCACCGCCTAAACGAGCTCCAGAGATGGGCGCGAGCCACAGCTATCAGCGCGGACACGAGAGCCGGCATGACACCCTAAGGCTGCTGCTGCAGCCACCAAGAAGCCCGTGTGCAAGCACAGGGCAGTATCCACACCTCCCCTCCCGGGAGCCTGTGCAGCCCGCCACTGCCAGGGTCCCGTGATGCAGGGACAACTTCCCCGGGAGAACACACGGTGTGCCTCAGGCTGTTGCAACGCCACGTGGGCCTCTGCCACTGCAGGCCCGCCCTGAATTCCGTACCCCTCCCTCCCCCCGGCCTGAGTGAGCCAGAGCCCCCTAATCAGCTGCTCCTTTAACCCTGTCCTGTCTAAGCGGGAACAGATGCCCTCAGTCGGCCTACACGCAGAGGCGGGGCCAAATCCAAAGCTGAACCCCTGGGAGCTGTGAGAACAAAGAAGAGAAAGGGAAATCTCTCCCAGCAGCCTCAGGAGCAGTGGATTAAATCTCCACAATCAATTTGGTGTACCCTGCATCTGTGGAATACCTGAACAGACAATGAACCATCCCAAAATTGAGGTGGTGGACTTTGGGAGCAACTGTAGACTTGGGGTTTGCTGTATGCGACTGACTGGTTTCTGGTTTTATGTTTATCTTAGTTTAGTATTTAGAGTTTATTATCATTAGTAGATTTAATGATTTGGTTGCTCTCTCCCTTTTTAAAAAAAAATATATATTTTTTCCTTTTTCTCTTTTTGTGAGTGTGTATGTGTATGCTTCTTTGTGTGATTTTGTCTGTATAGCTTTGCTTTTACCATTTGTCCTAGGGTTCTCTCTATCAGTTTTGTTGTTTTTTTTTTAGTATAGCTTTTAGCACTTGCTATCATTGGTGGGGTTTTTCTTAGTTTGGTTGCTCTCTTCTTTCTTTTATTTTTTTTCTTTTAATTACGTTTTATATTTTTAATTTTTAGTAATTTATTGTTTTTTTACTTTAATAACTTTATTTTATTTTATGTATTTCTTTCTTTATTCTTTTCTCCCTTTTCTTCTGAGCTGGGTGGCTGACAGGGTCTTGGTGCTCCTGCCGGGTGTCAGGTCTGTGCCTCTGAGATGGGAGAGCCGAGTTCAGAACACTAGTCCACCAGTGACCTCCCAGTTCCACATAATAGCAAACAGCGAAAGCTCTCCCAGAGATCTCAATCTCAATGCTAAGACCCATGTCCACTCCACGACCAGCAAGCTACAGTGCTAGACACCCTATGCCAACAACTAGCAAGACAGGAACACAACCCCACCCATCAGCAGAAAGGCTGCCTAAAATCATAACAAGGTCACAGACACCCCAAAACACACCCCCGGACATGGTGCGCTCACAAGAAAGACAAGATCCAGCCTCATCCACCAGAACACAGGCACCAGTCCACTCCACCAGGAAGCCTACACAACCCACTGAACCACCTTAGCCACTGAGGGCACACACCAAAAAAAACGGGAACTACGAACCTGCAGCCTGTAAAAAGGAGACCCCAAACACAGTAAGTAAAACAAAATGAGAAGACAGAGAAACACACAGCAGATGAAGGAGCAAGGTAAAAAACCACCAGACCAAAAAAATGAAGAGGAAACAGGCAGTCTACCTGAAAATGAATTCATAGTAATGATAGTAAAGATGATCCAAAATCATGGAAATAGAATGGAGAAAATACAAGAAACATTTAACAAGGACATAGAAGAACTAAAGAGCAAACAAACACAAGAAATGAAATTAAAAATTCTCTAGAAGGAATCAGTAGTAGAATAACTGATGCAGAAGAACGGATAAGTGACCTGGAAGATAAAATAATGGAAATAACTACCACAGAGCAAAATAAAGAAGAAAGAATGAAAATAATTGAGAACAGTCTCAGAGACCTCTGGGATATTAAATGCACCAACATTCGAATTATAGGGGTCCCAGAAGAAGAAGAGAAAAAGAAAGGGACTGAGAAAATATTTGAAGACATTATAGTTGAAAACATAACTAATATGGGAAAGGAAATAGTCAATCAAATACAGGAAACACAGAGAGTCCCATACAGGATAAATCCAAGGATGAACACATTAAGACACATATTAATCAAACTATCAAAAATTAAATACAAAGAAAAAATAGTAAAAGCAGCTGGGGATAAACAACCAATAACATACAAGGGAACCCTAATAAGGTTAACAGCTGATCTTTCAGCAGAAACTCCGCAAGCCAGAAGGGAGTGACAGGACATATTTAAGGTGATGAAAGGGAAAAACCTAAAACCAAGATTACTCTACCCAGCAAGGTTCTCATTAAGATTTGATGAAGAAATTCAAACCTCTACAGATAGGCAAAAGCTAAGAGAATTCAGCACAACCAAATGAGCTTTACAACAAACGCTAAAGGAAGTTCTCTAGGCAGGAAATAGAAGTGAAGGAAAAGACCTACAATAACAAACCCAAAACAATTAAGAACTAGTAACAGGAACATACATATCGATAACTACCTTAAATGTAAATGGATAAAATGCTCCAACCAAAAGACATAGACTGGATGAATGGATACAAACACAAGACCCGTACATATGCTGTCTACAAGAGACCCACTTCAGACCTAGGGACACATACAGACTGAAAGTGAGGGAATGGAAAAAGATATTCCATGCAAATGGAAATCAAAAGAACGCTGGAGTGGCAATTCTCATATCAAACAAACTAGACTTCAAAATAAAGACTATTACAAGAGACAAAGAGGGACACTACCTAATGATCAAGAGATCAATCCAAAAAGAAGATATAACAATAGTAAATATTTATGCACCCGACATAGGAACACCTCAATACATAAGGCAAATGCTAACAGCCATAAAAGGGGAAATCGACAGTAACACAGTCATAGTACGGGACTTTAATACCCCACTTTCACCAATGGACAGATCATCCAAAATGAAAATAAATAAGGAAACACAAGCATTAAATGACACATTTAACAAGATGGACTTAATTGATATTTGTAAAACATTCCATCCAAAAACAACAGAATAAACTTTCTTCTCAAGTGCTTCTGGAACACTTCCCAGGATAGATCATATCTTGTGTCACAAATCAAGCCTTGGTAAATTTAAGAAAATTGAAATCATATCAAGTATCTTTTCCAACCACAAAGCTTTGAGACTAGGTATCAATTACAGGAAAAATTCTGTAAAAAATACAAACACATGGAAGTTAAACAATACACTACTAAATAACCAGGAGATCACTGAGGAAATCAAAAATACCTAGAAACAAATGACAAGGAAAACACAATGACCTAAAACCTATGGGATGCAGCAAAAGCAGTTCTAAGAGGGAAGTTTATAGCAATACAATCCTACCTCAAGAAACAAGAAAAATCTCAAATAAACAACCTAACCTTACATCTAAAGCAATTAGAGAAAGAAGAACAAAAAAAACCCCAAAGTTAGCAAAGGAAAGAAATTATAAAGATCAGATCAGAAATAAATGAAAAAGAAATGAAGGGAACAATAGCAAAGATCAATAAAACAAAAAGCTGGTTCTTTGAGAAGATAAACATAATTGAAAAACCATTAGCCAGACTCCTCAAGAAAAAAAAGGAGACGACTCAGATCAATAGAATTATAAACGAAAAAGGAGAAGTAACAACTGACACTGCAGGAATACAAAGGATCATGAGAGATTACCGGAAGCAATTATATGCCAATAAATGGACAACCTGGAAGAAATGGACAAATTCTTAGAAAAGCACAACCTTCTGAGACTGAACCAGGATGAAATAGAAAATATAAACAGACCAATCACAAGCACTGAAATTGAGACTGTGATTAAAAATCTTCCAACAAACAAAAGCCCAGGACCAGACGGCTTCACAGGCGAACTCTAGCAAACATTTAGAGAAGAGCTAACACCTATCCTTCTCAAACTATTCCAAATATAGCAAAGGGAGGAACACTCCCAAACTCATTCTACAAGGCCACCATCACCCTGATACCAAAACCAGACAAGGATGTCACAAAGAAAGAAAACTACAGGCCAATATCACTGATGAACATAGATGCAAAAATCCTCACAAAATACTAGCAAACAATCCAGCAGCACATTAAAAGGATCATACACCATGATCAAGTGGGGTTTATCCCAGGAATGCAAAGATTCTTCAATATATGCAAATCAATCAATGTGATACACCATATTAACAAACTGAAGGAGAAAAGCCACATGATCATCTCAATAGATGCAGAAAAGCTTTCGACAAAATTCATCACCCATTTATAATAAAAACCCTCCAGAAAGTAAGCATAGAGGGAACTTACCTCAACATAATAAAGGCCATTTATGACAAACCCACAGCCAACATCGTTCTCAATGGTGAAAAACTGAAAGCATTTCCACTAAGATCAGCAACAAGACAAGGCTGCCCATTCTCACCACTCTTATTCAACATAGTTTTGGAAGTTTTTTTTTTTTTTTTTTTGCGGTACGCAGGCCTCTCACTGTTGTGGCCTCTCCCATTGCGAAGCACAGGCTCCGGAAGCGCAGGCTCAGCGGCCATGGCTCACGGGCCGAGCCGCTCCACAGCATGTGGGATCTTCCCGGACTGGGGCACGAACCCGTGTCCCCTGCATCAGCAGGCGGACTCTCAACCACTGCGCCACCAGGGAAGCCCTAGTGTTGGAAGTTTTATCCACAGCAATCAGAGAAGAAAAAGAAATAAAAGAAATCCAAATCGGAAAAGAAGAAGTAAATCTGTCATTGTTTGCAGATGACATGATACTCTACGTAGAGAATCCTAAAGATTCTACCAGAAATCTACTAGAGCTAATCAATTAATTTGGTAACATAGCAGGATACAAACTTAATGCACAGAAATCTCTTGCATTCCTATATACTAATGATGAAAAATCTGAAAGAGAAATTAAGGAAACAATCCCATTCACCATTGCAACAAAAAGAATAAAATACCTAGGAATAAACCAACCTAAGGAGATAAAAGACCTGTATGCAGAAAACTATAAAACACTGATGAAAGAAATTAAAGATGATACAAACAGATGGAGAGATATACCATATTCTTGGATTGGAAGAATCAACATTGTGAAAATGACTATACCACCCAAAGGAATCTACAGATTCAATTCAATCCCTGTCAAACTACCAATGGCATTTTTCAAAGAACTAGAACAAAAAATTTCACAATTTGTATGGAAACCCAAAAACCCCGAATAGCCAAAGCAATCTTGAGAAAGGAAAACGGAGCTGGAGGACTCAGGCTCCCAGACTTCACACTCTACAAAGCTACAGTAATCATCAGTATGGTACTGGCACGAAAACAGAAATAGAGATCAATGGAACAGGATAGAAAGCCCAGAGATAAACCCATGCACATATGGCCACCTTATTTTTGATAAAGGTGGCAAGAATATACAATGGAGAAAAGACAGCCTTTTCAATAAGTGGTGGTGGGAAAACTGGACAGCTACATGGAAAAAACGAAATTAGAATGCTCCGTAACACCATACAGAAACATAAACTCAAAATGGATTAAGGGGCTTCCCTGGTGGCGCAGTGGTTGAGAGTCCGCCTGCCGGTGCAGGGGACGCGGGTTCGTGCCCCGGTCCAGGAAGATCCCACGTGCCGCCGAGCGGCTGGGCCCGTAAGCCATGGATGCTGAGCCTGTGCGTCCGGAGCCTGTGCTCCGCAATAGGAGAGGCCACAACAGTGAGAGGCCCGCGTACCGCAAAAAAAAAAAAAAAAAAGGATTAAGGACCTAAATGTAAGGCCAGAAACTATCTAACTCTTAGAGGAAAACATAGGCAGAACACTCTATGACATAAAGCACAGCAAGATCCTTTTTGACCCACTTCCTAGAGAAAGGGAAATAAAAACAAACAAATGGGACCTAATGAAACGTAAAAGCTTTTGCACAGCAAAGGAAACCATAAACAAGACCAAAAGACAACCCTCAGGATGGCAGAAAATACTTGCAAATGAAGCAACTGACAAAGGATTAATCTCCAAAATTTACAAGCAGCTCATTCAGCTCAATATCAAAAAAACAAACAACCCTATCCAAAAATGGGCAGAAGACCTAAATAGACATTTCTCCAAAAAAGATAGACAGATTGCTAACAAATACATGAAAGGATGCTCACTATCACTAATCATTAGAGAAATGCATATCAAAACTACAATGAGGTATTACCTCACACTGGTCAGAATGGCCATCATCAAAAAATCTACAAACAATAAATGCTGGAGAGGGTGTGGAGAAAAGAGAACCCTCTTGCACTGTTGGTGGAAATATAAATGGATACAGCCACTATGGAGAACCGTATGGAGGTTCCTTAAAAAACTACAAATAGAACTACCATATGACCCAGCAATCCCACTACTGGGCATATACCCTGAGAAAACCATAATTCAAAAAGAGTCATGTACCACAATGTTCACTGAAGCTCTATTTACAATAGCCAGGACATGGAAGCAACCTAAGTGTCCATCAACAGATGAATGGATAAAGAAGATGTGGCACATATATACAAGGGAATATTACTCAGCAATAAAAAGAAACAAAATTGAGTTATTTGTAGCGAGGTGGATGGACTTAGAATCTGTCATACAGAGTGAAGTCAGTCAGAAAGAGGAAAACAAATAGCATATGCTAACACATATATATGGGATCTAAAAAAAAAAAAAAAAAGGTTCTGAAGAACCTAGGGGTAGGACAGGAATAAAGATGAAGATGTAGAGAATGGACTTGAGGACATGGGGAGGGGAAGGCTAAGCTGGGATAAAGTGAGAGACTGGCATGGACATATATACACTACCAAATGTAAAATAGATAGCTAGTGGGAAGCAGCTGCATAGCACAGGGAGATCAGCTCGGTGCTTTGTTACCACCTAGAGCAGTGGGATAGGGAGGGTGGGAGGGAGACTCAAGAGGGAGGAGATATGAGAATATATGTATCTGTATAGCTGATTCACTTTGTTATAAAGCAGAAACTACACACCATTGTAAAGCAATTATACTCCAATAAAGATGTTTAAAAAAAAAATCAGGAAATTACCATGGATGTAATAGTATTATCTAAACTCCAGACTACATTCAGATGTCACCAGTTGTCCCACTACTGTTCTTTTTATGATCCACAATCAATCCAGGATTATTCACTACATTTAGTTGTTATGTCATTTACTCTATTTTAATCTTCAACAGATCCTCAGTCTTTGTCTTTCATGATCATAACCTTTTTATGCTCACAGGTCATTTATTTTGTAAGCTGTCCTGCAGTAGTTTTGTATGTTAATGGGTATATGCAAGATTGCCCAAAGCTTCACCTTCCTGGTTTCTTTCTTTTGATTCATGAATGCTGGATTTGCCTGAGTTCTCTCATCTGTGAGATGACACCTTGGCTGTGTTTCATTTGGCGGGGGTTATATTTTCTTTCCCTTAGACCAGTGGTTCTCAGTCAGTCCTGGCTGCAAATTGTTATCACCTAAACAGCTTTCATGGCCAGGGACTTCTCATCCATCCACAATTTTGTAGCCTGACAAGAGGGGGAACAGAGCTCAGCTGATATAAATTTGTACTCTTCATTGGAATACCTGGGCTGCTGCTTCTCTAAGAGCCTATTACATTCACTATACCACAGCCCACTCCATCTACTCTTATCTGAGATAACCCCATTCTTTGCATTATTCCTCCAATTGGGTGTCCAGCTGTAGAACTTTATTTTCTTGAGAAATATCCAACCTAGCCAAGTCTCTCACTTATACTTGTTCCTTCCCAACTGCTGTTTTTATTATTCTCCAGTAAGAAGAATAAAAAGATATGAGCACTTATTTGCTTCTCCCCAACTTTGGGGATACTGGTAAGAATCCATAGTTCAGTACTTCGTTATTATCTCTACTATTCAGGACTTCAGGAAGTCTCTCTGTTCCACTCTAGAATCTTATCTCTCTCCATGGGTGCCAATTTTTGGAATTATTGCATTAGTTTATGCTCTTTCCTTATTTGGTTGCTTTTCATTATTTATTCATATGTCTGTTTTTCTCTAATGGACAATAAGCCCCAGAAAGTCAGGTGCTTGTTTTCGTCAACTTAGGGCATGGCCAAGTGTCTGACACATGACAAGCACTCAATAAATGTTTTTGATTACATTTTAAAAAATATAATGAGGGTTTTCCTGGTGGCGCAGTGGTTGAGAGTCCGCCTGCTGATGCAGGGGGCACGGGTTCGTGCCCCGGTCCGGGAGGATCCCACATGCCGCGGAGCGGCTGGGCCCGTGAGCCATGGCCGCTGAGCCTGCGCGTCCGGAGCCTGTGCTCCGCAACGGGAGAGGCCACAGCAGTGAGAGGCCCGCATACCGCAAAAAATATATATATATATAATGAGAAAACATATGGGGGAACACCAAAATGTTACTCGTTTAATCAAAACTTGAAGTCTTCATTCTAGGTGTCTATTATGTGTTTGAACATCAAGTATACGGTACATAATTGTATGCATCAAGCAATTATTCCTGACCTCATCTCAACATTTGATGAATATCAGTAAAATCTTACTCTTTCCCAACCTCTCTCCCAACTGTTCATTTCTCAGGCCAAAGTATAGAAAGTGGGACTCAAAGGCTCACTAATTTACCAAGCATCATTTTCCTCCCATTTTCTCAGTAATTATAGGCACATCTTTTTGTTCTTCCCAGAAAGATCCCTCAGAACTCACAGCACCATCACCATCTCCCAAAACAAATCAAAACACTTTCAATACCTGAAGATTATGTAAAAACAGCCAAGCCCTTTATTTTTGTAAACATTTCTTTTCTGACAAGGTAAAAAACAGGTATTCTACTCCAATTCTTTACCACAGCATCCCTTTGTACAGCATTACTCATTGTCATAGGATGTTCCACAGTGAATAAACAAAACTACTAGTTCTTTTCCAGTGTAATTTTATGGCAAAAAAAAAAAAAAGTGTTGGTCTTAAGGTTTCATTAATGGACATGTAGACAGTGTGAACCTAGAGACACACTCATCCTGACATGAGCAGCTCCCGATGCCTCGGCCATTTGTCCTTCCCTGACTGGCTCCCCAAGTCTGCAATCATCCCATGGCTTCCTACCATTTGGTCATTTTAGAGATATATTAGTTGAATTGTTCTTTTTTGGTTGTTTACTTTTCATCCAGCTTTGAAACTCTGCTATACTTTCCCTCTTTGGCAGCTTTTAAAGATGTTACTTTCTTACACGCATTTAAAATCTTTTAAGAAGGGAGTCTTGTTAAAATTAAACATAAGGTCTCTAAGAAAGGAGAGATGAATGTCAAAAAATTCAAGATAAATATTTTATACTACTTTAAAATTTAAAAAGGGGTCTATTCATCCAATTCTTGGCTATAGAAAATAGTACCAAGGACAAGACAGTAAAGTGGAGGAAGCCTATTAAACCTATTGGGCCATAATAATTATGCACAAATGGATGGGTTGATTTAACTGATTCATTAATTTACATCTCAAGAAAATCTTTTTTATATTGCTTACAATAACACCATCAATAGGTAGAAATGAAGGATTGGAAAGGTTTGGATGGAGTGAAATAAGATATAAAAAATAAGTTAGGATTTGTGTAAAGCTAAATAAAGGTCTGGCAAAGATGTCAACATTCTAAACCCCTGAACCTGTGAATATGTTACTTATATGTCAGAATGAATTTTGCAGATGAAATTAAACTAAAGACATTGAGATGAAGAGATTATTCTTGACTATCCTAATGTGCCCAATATAATCACAAGGGTCCTTTTAGAGGGAGGCAAGAGGCTCAAAATGAAAGAAGGTACTGTGATTGAAGCAGAGATTGGAGTTTGGGGGCCATAAGTCAAAGAATGCCAGTAGCTTCTAGAAGCTGGAAGAAGCAAAGAATGGATTCCCATCCAGAACCTCCAGTAGGAATCAGTCCTGCGGACACCCTGACTGTAGTCCAATGACTTCTGACCTCCAGAATTGTGAGACAATTAATTTGTGCTGTTGCCACTAAGTTTGTTGTAGTCTGTTACAGCAGCAGTAGGAAACTAATGCAGGCTTTTGAATACTTTGCACAAGGGCCCATATCATATCAAGAAATAAGCTGCAAAGCTATGTGATAAAGTCAAAAGTGAAATGCTTTCTTTGTTGCTTTCTTAAAATATGTGATGAAACTATTGCTTATCATTATATTGGAAAGTTTCAGTGGTATCCAACTTTTAGAATTGTTTCATATTTCTGTTTAAAGTTCTGTGTGTTAATACACATGAGTGTGAAACTCACCATAGCCCTCTGCAATGTAAATTAATTTTGTTGTTTTTTTTCAATAAAACCTCTGATGTAATTACATCTTATTGACTTTATAAAATAAAGCTCCCTGATTGTGAAAACAGAGATGTTATTTGAGGATACTTCTTTTTTTTTTTTTTTTTTATTGGAGTATAATTGCTTTACAATGGTATGTTAGTTTCAGCTTCACAACAAAATGATTCAGTTATATATATACATATATTCCCATATCTCTTCCCGCTTGCGTCTCCCTCCCTCCCACCCTCCCTATCCCACCCCTCCAGGCGGTCACAAAGCACCGAGCTGATCTCCCTGTGCTATGCGGCTGCTTCCCACTAGCTAACTACCTTACTTTTGGTAGTGTATATATGTCCATGCCTCTTTATCGCTTTGTCACCGTTTACCCTTCCCCCTCCCCATAGCCTCAAGTCCATTCTCTAGTAAGTCTGTGTCTTTATTCCTGTTTCACCCCTAGGTTTTTCATGACATTTTTTTTTTAATTACATATATATGTGTTAGCATACGGTATTTGTCTCTCTCTTTCTGACTTACTTCACTCTGTATGACAGACTCTAGGTCTATCCACCTCATTACAAATAGCTCAATTTCGTCTCTTTTTATGGCTGAGTAATATTCCATTGTATATATGTGCCACATCTTCTTTATCCATTCATCCGATGATGGACACTTAGGTTGTTTCCATCTCTGGGCTATTGTAAATAGAGCTGCAATGAACATTTTGGTACATGACTCTTTTTGAATTATGGTTTTCTCAGGGTATATGCCCAGTAGTGGGATTGCTGGGTCATATGGTAGTTCTATTTGTAGCTTTTTAAGGAACCTCCATACTGTTCTCCACAGTGGCTGTATCAATTTACATTCCCACCAACAGTGTAAGAGGGTTCCCTTTTCTCCACACCCTCTCCAGCATTTGTTGTTTCTAGATTTTTTGATGATGGCCATTCTGACTGGTGTGAGATGATATCTCATTGTAGTTTTGATTTGCATTTCTCTAATGATTAGTGACGTTGAGCATTCTTTCATGTGTTTGTTGGCACTCTGTATATCTTCTTTGGAGAAATGTCTATTTAGGTCTTCTGCCCATTTTTGGATTGGGTTGTTTGTTTTTTTGTTATTAAGCTGCATGAGCTGCTTATAAATTTTGGAGATTAATCCTTTGTCCGTTGTTTCATTTGCAAATATTTTCTCCCATTCTGAGGGTTGTCTTTTGGTCTTCTTTACGGTTTCCTTTGCTGCACAAAAGCTTTTAAGTTTCATTAGGTTCCATTTGTTTACTTTTGTTTTTATTTCCATTTCTCTAGGAGGTGGGTCAAAAAGGATCTTGCTGTGATTTATGTCATAGAGTGTTCTACCTATGTTTTCCTCTAAGAGTTTGATAGTTTCTGGCCTTACATTTAGGTCTTTAATCCATTTTGAGCTTATTTTTGTGTATGGTGTTAGGGAGTGATCTAATCTCATACTTTTACATGTAGCTGTCCAGTTTTCCCAGCACCACTTATTGAAGAGGCTGTCCTTTCTCCACTGTACATTTCTGCCTCCTTTGTCAAAGATAAGGTGACCATATGTGCGTGGGTTTATCTCTGGGATTTCTATCCTGTTCCATTGATCTATCTTTCTGTTTTTGTGCCAGTACCATACCGTCTTGATAACTGTAGCTTTGTAGTATAGTCTGAAGTCTGGGAGCCTGATTCCTCCAGTTCCTTCTTTCGTTCTCAAGATTGCTTTGGCTATTCGGGGTCTTTTGTGTTTCCATACAAATTGCAAAATTTTTTGTTCTAGTTCTGTGAAAAATGCCAGTGGTAGTTTGATAGGGATTGCATTGAATCTATAGATTGCTTTGGGTAGTAGAGTCATTTTCACAATGTTGATTCTTCCAATCCAAGAACATGGTATATCTCTCCATCTATTTGTATCATCTTTAATTTCTTTCATCAGTGTCTTATAATTTTCTGCATACAGATCTTTTGTCTCCTTAGGTAGGTTTATTCCTAGATATTTTATTCTTTTTGTTGCAATGGTAAATGGGAGTGTTTTCTTGATTTCACTTTCAGATTTTTCATCATTAGTATATAGGAATGCCAGAGATTTCTGTGCATTAATTTTGTATCCCGCCACTTTACCAAATTCATTGATTAGCTCTAGTAGTTTTCTGGTAGCATCTTTAGGGTTCTCTATGTATAGGATCATGTCATCTGCAAACAGTGACAGCTTTACTTCTTCTTTTCCGATTTGGATTCCTTTTATTTCTTTTCTTCTCTGATTGCTGTGCCTAAAACTTCCAAAACTATGTTGAATAAGAGTGGTGAGAGTGGGCAACCTTGTCTTGTTCCTGATCTTAGTGGAAATGCTTTCAGTTTTTCACCATTGAGGATGATGTTTGCTGTGGGCTTGTCATATATGGCCTTTATTATGTTGAGGAAAGTTCCCTCTATGCCTACTTTCTGCAGGGTTTTTATCATAAATGGGTGTTGAATTTTGTCAAAAGCTTTCTCTGCATCTATTGAGATGATCATATGGTTTTTCTCCTTCAGTTTGTTAATATGGTTTATCACATTGATAGATTTGCGTATATTGAAGAATCCTTGCATTCCTGGAATAAACCCCACTTGATCATGGTGTATGATCCTTTTAATGTGCTGTTGGATTCTGTTTGCTAGTATTTTGTTGAGGATTTTTGCATCTATGTTCATCAGTGATATTGGCCTGTAGTTTTCTTTCTTTGTGACATCCTTGTCTGGTTTTGGTATCAAGGTGATGGTGGCCTCGTAGAAGGAGTTTGGGAGTGTTCCTCCCTCTGCTATATTTTGGAAGAGTTTGAGAAGGATAGGTGTTAGCTCTTCTCTAAATGTTTGATAGAATTCGCCTGTGAAGCCATCTGGTCCTGGGCTTTTCTTTGTTGGAAGATTTTTTTTTTTTTTTTTAACATCTTTATTGGAGTATAATTGCTTTACAATGGTATGTTAGTTTCAGCTTCACAACAAAATGAATCAGTTATATATATACATATATTCCCATATCTCTTCCCGCTTGCGTCTCCCTCCCTCCCACCCTCCCTATCCCACCCCTCCAGGCGGTCACAAAGCACCGAGCTGATCTCTGTTGGAAGATTTTTAATCACAGTTTCAATTTCAGTGCTTGTGATTGGTCTGTTCATATTTTCTATTTCTTCCTGATTCAGTCTTGGCAGGTTGTGCATTTCTAAGAATTTGTCCATTTCTTCCAGATTGTCCATTTTTTTGGCATAGAGTTGCTTGTAGTAATCTCTCATGATCTCTTTTATTTCTGCAGTGTCAGTTGTTACCTCTCCTTTTTCATTTCTAATTCTATTGATTTGAGTCTTCTCCCTTTTTTTCTTGATGAGTCTGGCTAGTGGTTTATCTATTTTGTTTATCTTCTCAAAGAACCAGCTTTTAGTTTTATTGATCTTTGCTATTGTTTCCTTCATTTCTTTTTCATTTATTTCTGATCTGATTTTTATGATTTCTTTCCTTCTGCTAGCTTTGGGGTTTTTTTGTTCTTCTTTCTCTAATTGCTTGAGGTGCAAGGTTAGGTTGTTTATTCGAGATGTTTCCTGCTTCTTAAGGTGGGCTTGTATTGCTATAAACTTCCCCCTTAGAACTGCTTTTGCTGCATCCCACAGGTTTTGGGTCGTTGTGTCTCCATTGTCATTTGTTTCTAGGTATTTTTTGATTTCCTCTTTGATTTCTTCAGTGATCACTTTATTATTAAGTAGTGTATTGTTTAGCCTCCATGTGTTTGTAGTTTTTACAGATCTTTTCCTGTAATTGATATCTAGTCTCATGGCGTTGTGGTCAGAAAAGATACTTGATACAATTTCAATTTTCTTAAATTTACCAAGGCTTGATTTGTGACCCAAGATATGATCTATCCTGGAGAATGTTCCATGAGCACTTGAGAAAAATGTGTATTCTGTTGTTTTTGGATGGAATGTCCTATAAATATCAATTAACTCCATCTCGTTTAATGTATCATTTAAAGCTTGTGTTTCCTTATTTTCATTTTGGATGATCTGTCCATTGGTGAAAGTGGGGTGTTAAAGTCCCCTACTATGAATGTGTTACTGTCGATTTCCCCTTTTATGGTTGTCAGTATTTGCCTTATGTATTGAGGTGCACCTATGTTGGGTGCATAAATATTTACAATTGTTATATCTTCCTCTTGGATCGATCCCTTGATCATTATGTAGTGTCCTTCTTTGTCTCTTGTAATAGTCTTTATTTTGAAGTCTATTTTGTCTGATATGAGAATTGCTACTCCAGCTTTCTTTTGGTTTCCATTTGCATGAAATACCTTTTTCCATCCCCTTACTTTCAGTCTGTATGTGTCTCTAGGTCTGAAGTGGGTCTCTTGTAGACAGCAAATATATGGGTCTTGTTTTTGTATCCATTCAGCCAATCTGTGTCTTTTGGTGGGAGCATTTAGTCCATTTACATTTAAGGTAATTATCGATATGTGTGTTCCTATTCCCATTTTCTTAATTGTTTTGGGTTCGTTATTGTAGGTCCTTTCCTTCTTTTGTGTTTCTTGCCTAGAGAAGTTCCTTTAGCAGTTGTTGTAGAGCTGGTTTGGTGGTGCTGAACTCTCTCAGCTTTTGCTTGTCTGTAAAGGTTTTAATTTCTCCATCAAATCTGAATGAGATCCTTGCTGGGTAGAGTAATCTTGGTTGCAGGTTTTTCTCCTTCAACGCTTTCGATATGTCCTGCCACTCCCTTCTGGCTTGCAGAGTTTCTGCTGAAAGATCAGCTGTTAACCTTATGGGGATTCCCTTGTGTGTTATTTTTTGTTTTTCCCTTGCTGCTTTTAATATGTTTTCTTTGTATTTAATTTTTGACAGTTTGATTAATATGTGTCTTGGCGTATTTCTCCTTGGATTTATCCTGTATGGGACTCTCTGTGCTTCCTGGACTTGATTAACTATTTCCTTTCCCATATTAGGGAAGTTTTCAACTATAATCTCTTCAAATATTTTCTCAGTCCCTTTCTTTTTCTCTTCTTCTTCTGGAACCCCTATAATTCGAATGTTGGTGCGTTTAATGTTGTCCCAGAGGTCTCTGAGACTGTCCTCAGTTCTTTTCATTCTTTTTTCTTTATTCTGCTCTGCAGTAGTTATTTCCACTATTTTATCTTCCAGGTCACTTATCCGTTCTTCTGCCTCAGTTATTCTGCTATTGATCCCATCTAGAGTACTTTTAATTTCATTTATTGTGTTGTTCATCGTTGCTTGTTTCATCTTTAGTTCTTCTAGGTCCTTGTTAACTGATTCTTGCAATTTGTCCATTCTATTGTCCATTCTATCTCCAAGATTTCGGATCAACCTTACTATCATTATTCTGAATTCTTTTTCAGGTAGACTGCCTATTTCCTCTTCATTTGTTAGGTCTGGTGGGTTTTTATCTTGCTCCTTCATCTGCTGTGTGTTTTTCTGTCTTTTCATTTTGCTTATCTTACTGTGTTTGGGGTCTCCTTTTTTGCAGGCTGAAGGTTCGTAGTTCCTGTTGTTTTTTGTGTCTGTCCCCAGTGGCTAAGGTTGGTTCAGTGGGTTGTGTAGGCTTCCTGGTGGAGGATACTAGTGCCTGTGTTCTGGTGGATGAGGCTGGATCTTGTCTTTCTGGTGGGCAGGGCCACGTCTGGTGGTGTGTTTTGGGGTGTCTGTAGACTTATTATGATTTTGGGCAGCCTCTCTGCTAATGGGTGGGGTTGTGTTCCTGTCTTGCTAGTTGTTTGGCATAGGATGTCCAGCACTGTAGCTTGCTGGTCGTTGAGTGAAGCTGGGTGCTGGCGTTGAGATGGAGATCTCTCGGAGATTTTTGCTGTTTGATATTATGTGCAGCTGGGAGGCCTCTTGTGGACCAGTTTCCTGAAGTTGGCTCTCCCACCTCAGAGGCACAGCACTGACTCCTGGCTGCAGCACCAAGAGCCTTTCATCCACAGGGCTCCTTAATTTGGGATGATTCGTTGTCTATTCAGGTATTCCACAGATGCAGGGTATATCAAGTTGATTGTGGAGCTTTAATCCGCTGCTTCTGAGGCTGCTGGGAGAGATTTCCCTTTCTCTTCTTTGTTCTCACAGTTCCCAGGGGCTCAGCTTTGGATTTGGCCCCGCCTGTGCGTGTAGGTCGCCGGAGGGCGTCTGTTCTTTGCTCAGACAGGACGGGGTTAAAGGAGCCGCTGATTCGGAGGCTCTGGCTCACCCAGGCCGGGGCGTAGGGAGGGTCACGGAGTGCGCGGCGGGCCTGCAGCGGCAGAGGCCGGCGTGACGCTGCATCCTGAGGCGCGCCGAGCGCTCTCCCGGGGGAGCCATCCCTGGATCCCGGGACCCTGGCAGTGGCGGGCTGCACAGGCTCCCCGGAAGGGCGTGTGGCTAGTGACCTGTGTTCGCACACAGGCCTCCTGGCTGCGGCAGCAGCGGCCTTAGCGTCCCATGTCTGTCTCTGGGCTCCGCACTCTTAGCCGCGGCTCGCGCCCGTCCCTGGAGCTCTCTCAAGCAGCGTTCTTAATCCCCTCTCCTCGTGCACCAGGAAACAAAGAGGGACGTAAAAGTCTCTTGCCTCTTCGGCAGGTCCACACCCCTCCCCGGACTCTCTCCCGGCCAGCCGCGGCGCACCAACGCCCCGCAGGCTGTGTTCACGCCGCCAACCTCAGTCCTCTCCCGGCGCTCCGACAAAAGCCGGAGCCTCAGCTCCCAGTCCCGCCCGCCCAGGCGGGCGAGCAGACAAGACTCGCGGCTGGTGAGTGCCGGTCGGCCCGATCCTCTGCGCTGGAATCTGTCCGCTTTGCCCTCCGCACCCCTGTTGCTGTGCTCTCCTCCGCGGCTCCCAAGCTCCCCCACTCCGCCTCCCGAAGTCTCCACCCGCGAAGGGGCTTCCTAGTGTGTGGACACTTTTCCTCCTTCACAGCTCTCTCCCGCTGGTGCAGGACCCGTCCCTATCCTTTTGTCTCTGTTTAGTTTTTTCTTTTGCCCTAACCAGGTACGTGGGGGGTTCCTTGCCTTTTGGGAGGTCTGAGGTCTTCTGCCAGCGTTCAGTAGGTGCTCCGTCAGAGATGTTATTTGAAATGTTAGTCTCTATGTTCAAGATATTTGCTACATCAAGGAAAAGCCACCAATTCCCAGAGAGTTTTCACACCTGAAAATTAAACCAATTTGTTTTGCAAATCTGTCTTATGCAAATTACAAAATCGATCACTAAATATAGGCCTCTTAACAAAAGATTTTCCAAAAGGATTAAAGATTCCTTACAGAGGTCAGTTCCTCAAATGTCCCTCAGTACAAATACATACAACTAATAGTCTATAGTGAAACTGGTTATTTAACAAATGCCACACTATAGAATATATCTTGAAACAGTTGCCTGATATGGGAGAATGCACTGGACAATATCATATTATAACAGTATTCTTTCTTTCTTAAAAGAGTGTAAAAATTTTATGTTTCTAGTGTTTCTTGTGTGCATTCATGGTTAAGTATATGGGGTCTGTGGCCGACCATCTAGATTAAATCCCAGCTCTGCCACTTGTGACCTGAATTATTTAATCTCTCTGCTTCCTCAGGAACATGGGGAAAATGATAAGACCAACTTCAGCTGATTGTTTTGAAGGTTAAATAAGTTAAAGCATGTAAAATACTTATTGATAGAATGAGGCCTTGTACAATCTAAGCCTTCAGTTAGCAACTATCATTGAAGTCAGAAATACAACATAACTGTCCATCAATCTCATATATACATACGTAGCTACCATTATGTAGTCAGCAAATATTTATTAGGGTCTACTGTATCCTAGGCAGTAAAAAATCAGCATGATTTTTTTATAAAACGAATCTCCCCCTTAGGCCTAGTTCCCAGAGCTAAATATATTTTGAACATATGCAACATTATCAGTCATCAAAGCTTAACAGGAAGAGGTTCAGGAGAAGGGCTAAGATAGGCTGAGAAGGAGGACATCATGTTCCAAGAAAGCAGGGTTCATCCTAAACCTGACTGTGGGTTCACAAGCCTTAGAACTACAAAATCTTTTTCAGAGAATATGAGAGGGAAATTTTTAAAAGAGAGAGAGAGAGATGGTAAAAATCTTGATAAAAGAAATTAAGCAGGATATAGAATAAGAGATAGAATCATAAGTTCATATATTTAATATTCAGTATAGGGATAGTTGATGATTGAACAGAACTTTTGGCAGAACTTGTAATGGTTCTCTGAGGGCGGCAATTTTAGCAGTTGAAGGGAAGACATTTCTTTCTTTTTATTTTTTTTTACATAATTTTTTTTCTTTTAACAGTCAAAGAAAAGTTAGCCCAAAAGTCTACTTTCAATCACATTCACCTGCAGAGGATACAGCATGTTCAACAAGAACACCACGTTCAAATGCAACCGTTTGCTTAATATAATCAACCTCCCAGAAAAGACCTTGACCATTGTAGTGAGTATTCATTTGTAACTGAGTTGCAAGGAAAAGTCTGGGTTGAAAGAAAACTTATAATTGTTCATTTTCTTTATAGCAATCTAAATTTGATTGTATCACCCAAGCTGGGATTCAGTATCAGTCATTTGAGATATTTATCCCCCATCTTGGTCATGCTGGGGTTCCAGGGTCTTAAACTCAGAACCCTTCATACTTCACTCCATACTGTTTGCTGTTAAATTCTCATAGTCCAAGCCAGACCAGTGCATTGATGTCCTCTGGCTCTGCTGCTTCCTTGCCATGCTTGGGGTACAGAAACTTCTGCAAACCCTTGGTCCTGGCAACCTGTCTAGATGCAGCCATTCTTTTCTGAGATTTTATACTTTCTTTCCTACTGCAATCATGTGGAGAAAAGTGAAAGAATCAGAAAAGGACTTTGGCAGAGACCTTTGTTTCCTAATACAAACTGTCTCCTCTTCCCTTCAGGGCTAGAATGCTCTCAGCTTATAGTTAACTAATTGCTAAGGAAACATCAGCAGACTACATTTTAAGATGCTATTTCTCCTAGGAATATTTGCATTTCAATAAGTTTCTCTTATAGGTTAAATCTTCAAGGCTCAAAGTAATAAATCTCTAATGATGGAAATGACAGGTCAAGAGGTGAAGCCTTTGGGGACCCAGTTTAGCCTTGTAAAGTCCTCCAGGCTCTCACGTATGCATGCTCTTTCAGGGAAACCCTTTCATTTAGCTCACATGGGAATGAGGTAAAGGAGACAAATAAGGAAAAATGCAAAGCCAAATACTAGTTACATAAGATGTTCCTTGATATCCTTCCTAAAAGTTATTGCTCAAGCAATTTTACTTCCCTATAAGTAGGGGAAAAGATGAAACAACTTACATATAATTTTTATTACTTCATTAACTCTAACTGCAACAGTTTAAATTGTAAACTAAGTCTGAACAATCTGAAAAAGTACTTAAAGTGTAATACAATGCATCTACATATTTCTATCTATATTTATCATCATAACATTAATATAATCAACTAATTCCATTTAATGTGAGTATATTATTTTCCTCTACAGTGATGGGAAGATTAAATTTAACTATGGCCCTTTTACTGAAAAAAATTACAGTACCTTGTAAAACTAGGGCCAAAATTAGATATATACTTCTGCTAGAATGTATTACATTTTGAAAAATCCCATGTTTATACCATTTAAAATTCTATGTAATAAATGAATGTCTGTATATCTATAATATATAATATATATCCTCTATAAAATGTAAAGGACTATACAAATATACTGCAGTACCTTTATTGAGGTTAAGATTTTTATCATAATTTCACTTTATGAAGTTGATAAAGGCATAAAAATTCACAAAGTAAAATCTTGAAAAAAATTCAACCTTACTGCAAATTTTGAGTTTTACTCTACCAGTACAAGGGCATGAGCCTATTTACAAAATATAATTTGACCTGCTCATCTACACTGCCATGAACCGACCTCACCAACATTTGAGTCATTCAAATCAGTAATACTCGCTCCTGTGTAATTAGACTTTATTTGTTGTTCTCATTCTCATCCTCATGTTCTACCCCCACAGGACTTCTTTTACTGGGTTATATTTGGAGCGATGTCTTTAGATGCTATTTTTGATCTAAGGCCTTTGCCCTTTCTTTTGATCTATAGTGAAAAGACGAGGGCATTAATGTTTACCTGGGTTTATCTGCACTTCTGAGTATGGATCTCTTTAGGAGCACACTCATTTAAAGAAAAAACAAGCTGCTTCTGTGCCCACCTCTGCACCTAGAACCAAAGTTCTTAGTCAGGCTAAACTCTTACTAGGCTAGGCACACTGACCCATGGGATCCTCCCAGTCAGGAGCATATGATGGTACCCTGTCAAACTGGGATTCTTTAAGCATTCATTTGACATCCACTTAGAGATAAGACAGCACAGTGAGAGAAGAGGATGGAGAAGAAAGAGTACCTTCTTAGTACTTAGCCTCTCCTCTATTTCTCTGAAGAATTCAGTTTTGGTGAAAAATTCTCATACTATCATTCAGCAAAATAAAAGCTTCTTGGTTAACCAGATCTGCCTTCCTGAAAGGCAGTTTACTGATTATCTATTGTCATTCAAGCACACCTCTTGGGATCTGACTTTCAGCTACAAAGGGCTCATCACAGTATTTTCATATGTTTGTATTCTCCCTGTGCCAGACCAGTTCCAGCAAATAGAGTTTTGTTCATTTCATAAGTTTCCCATCAGAGGTGTTTCCATACTTGTAACCCCTCTGGAAATTGCCCAGGGACATTTCTGATGGTACCTCCTATGTACAAATATTTGAAAAAAAGAATAAACAGATTCATTAAATTATGATATGATTAAATCATCGACCAAATAGAAAATTTATATAATAAAGCCAGAAAAAAGGTTGTAAAATATAGTTTACAGTAATTATTCACATTCAAGGCTGTACATCAATACATATAACAACGTGGCCCCGAACATGAATTCTATCCAAATAATTCATTTATTAGATTTTAAATAACACAGACTGAACTAGAGGCCAACAATAGCCAGCAAATAACCTTATATAAGAATAAAAATACAAAAGTATATATCCTAATATCACTGCATTATGTGTTTTCATAAGTTCTTTTTTCTTTAATTTTTGCTTTGCCTGTACATCACAGTTACAGCTACAGACCAGGTAGAGAATATTATACATGTTCTAACTGACTGCCACCAAAATGAAAGACAGCTAACATACTACTGATTCACCCTATATTGTGTCGTTAAGGAACAGCTACAGCAGCTCTAAATATTGCAAAAATTTGATTGCAATATTTTGAGATCAATATTTTCAGATCAGTACCTCCTCTGCCTTCTCTATTAATTTCTCTGTTCTGTGCTGTTTGGGGAATAGAGCCCCAATCAATCTCATGCCACATACATGTATATGAAGCATATATAGTAATCCAAAAATATCAATTTAACTTACAAAACACATAATTTACTGTTCAGCATCTCTCATTCAGGTCTGTGATTTAGGAGACACAAAATAAACAGAAAACTTGGTTATTGCCTTCAATATATAGTCTATCATATGTGCTCTTCCAAATGTAAATTATATTGGAGCAATTTATTCTTCGAAAGTAACAGTGGACATGCCTTAAATTCAACCTGTTCTAGAATACATTTCCAACTTTTGGGTCTCAGCTATACAAAGGAGAGAAAGATTAGGGGCAATGAAATGGACTGCACAGATGAAAAAAAGACTGTATAATGGACATTTTTTATTAGTGTCTTTTCAGTATATTTACATAAGGAGGAAAAAAAACAAAATAAAATGAAAACAGGCTTATCAGTTTTTAGAAGCTTGTTTTTGTAGATGCCATGGTGTTCTGTTTGGAATACAGCCCCAAACCATCACATTCCGTTATAATTAACTGGGCTGCATGTGACTTTTCTACTGATGGGCTGATTCTGAGATGGAAATTTTGGAGGAATCACATCAAATGCTGGAGTATGCACACACATTTGGTATAAAAGAATTGTAATTAAACTTCAGTCATCCTCTCCTACAGAGAACATTGAATTAGAGTCAAGATTGGTTTCTATTATGTTTAAGTCTGTCAGAGGCACTGGGGGATGATCGTTAAGACACTAGAGCAAAGTGAAATCTGTGGGCAAATGTTCTATTTATTATAAAGTAAAGTGTGGGTGAATTCAAAGCTGTCCCTAGGGTGGATGCTGAGGGCAGCTTCCTGGAGGGAGGTGAATGTAGTCTGCCGTGATTCTCACCAACATAATCCTGCCACAAGAGTAGGGACTCTGGATCATTTAGGTCCACAGAGTGCACAGCTCTCTGTAGAAGAGTCTTTGAAGAATCAAGAGAAGAAAAAACAAAAAGAGTTTGGATTTGAACTTAAGCTTTCTCTCCCTTTCTTCCTTCTTCCCACTTAGATTCAAATTAAGTTATCAAAGTCACCTATATCCTTACAAAACAGCTCCTCCCTTCTTATCCTTTCTGAAGCAGAGTTTCTTGGGGAAAAGGAGGAAAGATACCTCCCTGATACTGGATTCAGAAGAATAAGTCAATCTTACTGTCACTATAATTCACTCTTGTCAAACACCATCATAAAGCAAAAGCATGAGTTTGACTCTTCCCCCGGTCAAACGTAACTTCCACTCTGTCCTTTTGTGACTTCTATTCTTCTCCAAGACTCACAATATCTATTGCAGCCTGATATACTCTGTATATAATGATTATACCAGCATAGGGCTATAATCAATCAATCAGTAAGTAAACAAGCAGGTAAGTAAATAAACAAACAAAAAACCAAACAAACCAGCCTAGGGTTATGGTAAGAATTGATATTATCCCCATTATCAATAATAAAATAGTTGTCTTTGTCTTTATCCCCCTTGCCTCATGAACAAAGATCAATGGATCCTGATTCTATCTAATTTAATAATTAGATAATTATTAAATTCCTGGTAATTCCTGGATTTTCTCACATACGCTCCTGAAAAGTCTTCTCAATTTCACAGTCACTATTGACTTTTGTTCTTTCATTCAAGAGACAACTTTTAACATATTGCAAAAAAACACTGCAATAAAATCATGAATAAGTAATGTTATTTGCTCTTAAGGAGTATATAGTGTAGTAGAGGACAAATACACAGATAATTACAACAGTGTGATCAGGGCTATGAAAGAGATGTGTAGGAAGCAATGGAGCACAGAAGAGGGACACCTAACCCAGACTGGCAAGGATGGAGGTGACAGGAAAGGAGGGGATACAGACACATGACCGACTCTTGAAGGGTAAACAGGAGTTAGTTAAGCCAGGCAAATGAGAGAGGAAAGGGTGTCAAAGAGAGGTAACATACAGTTACATTCAACATTCAAGTTGGTAAGTAACTTGAATTTTAGGGACCCTAGCTCCTCTACCCACCAAAATTGGGTAATATTCAGCCAGCGTATACTAATATGTCTAAAACTGTACAAACAGGTATGTATATGTGTGTGCATCTGCATGTGTGCCTAGAGTTCATTTTGACTGATACGTTCTCTAGCTCCTCAGCTAACCTCATTATGTTGGTAAGAAGATCAATTAGGACAGTGTATGTGGACATACAAAGAAATCTACAAAATATAAATTTAAATATTTGAAATCTACCAGGATGACTTTGTTGTTTGACTCATGTTGTTTGAGAAGAATGCTAAAGGTAAAAGGTGGAAAAACAAGGAAGAGAATTAACTTTTGCTGAATTTCTACAAAGCACAGCATGAATCTAGGCATTTAGATATATATTCCTATTTAATAATTCCGAAAAACAAGTAAGTTGGAAAACACAATCACTATTTTGCAAATGACAAACTGAGACCAGAAAATTTAAATATTTTTCCCATGGTGAAACAGCTATTAACTGAAAAAAAAAAAAAAAGACAAAATTTGAAGCCACCTCCTTCTATGTTCAAGTTCTGTTTCTGTATCTCTATGTAGCAGAGACCAAATGTTATGGGAGTACTTTGTCCTCTATTGATAATTAAACCTGAACTTGTTCTGGTTCCAAAACAATGAACAGGGCTAAGGACAGGAGCAGAAGTAACTGGGCTCTATAAGAATGAGGAGATGGTGCTGGGTCTCTTCTAGGCAGTGCTCTCTTTGTTTAAGAAACATTTATGACTAAGATCATATTCTCCTATCCACACCCAAAAGCCATGTTATTAGGCTCATAAAAAATTGTGTAAAAGACTGACGTCCAAGATCACATTTCACCATCAACACTATACACTGAGAGATTACTACGTGTTTGGCATTAGAAGAATACCATTTAGGAACGTGGGAAGAGTAGAGAGAACTTCAAAGAGAAGCTGGCATTTGAACAGGACCTCAAAGAATAAGATACCAGACTGAGAGAAAAAATAAATACCAAAGCACAGAGGTAAAAACACCTAGGTTATACCTGGGAAATAATAAGTTCAAATTGGTTCCAGAATTGGTCATTGAAAAGAGAATAAAGATATCAGTCTATCTCTCAGGTATCTCTCAATGCTGTCTCTTCTCTCCACCCTCACTGCTAATGCCTTTATGAAATGTCAGAACTCTCAACTGAACTATAACAATAGCTTGTCACTATTCTCCCAGCTTCCCATTTCTCATCCATATCAGAGTAATCTTTTTATAATATATGTCTGTACAGTTCACCTCCCAACTTACAAATATTTCAATCTTTCAAAATCTTTTCAACTCTTTAAAGGAAAAAAAAGCCCAAACCCAGACACCCAATAATCAAACATTCATAATATCCAGTATCCAATATAAAATTACTAGACATGTGAAGAAGCAGGATAATATGATCCAAAACAAGAAGAAAAACAAATCAATAGAAAGAGACCTAGAAATGACAAAGATGATGGAATTAGCAGATGATGACTTTAAAAACAATTATTATAAATGTAGTCAAGGATTAAAAGGAAAGCAGACATAATTATGAAAAAAAACCAGACTATAAAAGAGAAACAAATGAAAATTTTAAGGCTGAAAATACAATATCTCAAATGAAAAGTTTACTGGATAGGTATACCAGCATATGAGACAACGCAAAAGCAAATATCAGTTAACTTGATGATAGGGTAATAAAATTATTCAAACTTAGGTAGAAATTGAAGGGAGGAAAAGGCTAAAAACCTAAACACAGCCTCAGTAGTCTGTGGGACGATATCAAATAATCTAACACTTGCGTAATAAAGAGGACAAAGCAGAAAAAACGTTTAAAGATATAATTACTTAAACATTTCCATATTTGATGAAAAATGCCAAATTAAGATTAAAGAAGTTTAGTGAAGCACAAGCAGGACAAATACACAAAAAAATCATACCAAGACACATTATAATCAAATTGCTCAAACAGTTTCTTCTTCTATTTCCTATGTATTATTTCAGTGCTGTAGGGCACATTCATATCCTGATACAACGTCTGGTTCTGCAGTTCATTGTCACAACGGTAAGTGGTTAGTGGTAGTATTACCTGAAGCAATTCCTACACCAGGATGGGTAGAAATAATAATATGCAAAAATGACAGCAAGCACGTAAACAAATCCAGCTAACCCCAAACTAAATGCATCCCCAATTCAACTTCTCCTTAACTGAGTCTAAAATGCCAGTGGCTACTCCAGTGCCACCCAGACACCGGGATGACACGCTGGAGGAAACGTCAGTATAGAGAGAAACAGTGGTCTTAAATGATTACCATTAAACTCTCCTATTTTTCTAAATTTTATAAAAATACTTGACCATCCAGTATATTACTAGGACTCCCGCAGGCCTGTGTGATGAGAGGCCAGGATGCCTGGATTTTATTAGCCTCAAGTTAACCTGCCTCTGGTGGTGGGGGAGCCAGTGGGGGCAGGAACGAAGTTGACGGGGAAAGCACAAGAGAATAGACAATAAATTAATTACCAGCCCATGTCAACAGAGGAGTAATCACAGGACAAACAGCCCTTTATGTAAATATTAAGTCAAATTTATTTCTTGTCATTTGGGGAAGGATCAGTTTTATTCTAGAAATGATTATATTACTCTGAATCAGCAAAATTAAGTTTTCCGCCATCAGCAAAACTGCTTGCTCAAATGTTAGGCTAAATTTTAATGAAATTTAAAAGTTAAATCTTTGCTCAAAAAAGGAAAAAAAAGGTAAATATCATGAGATTGGCCTTGAAAAACTGGAGAAACATTCATTCTTATGAAACAAATTTAAAAAAACAAACAAAAAAAAAGGAGGAGGAGACTTTCCAGACAGTAAAAGCAAGGATATCTGAAACAAATAGAGAATCCTTTGTATTAATCCAAAAAGTTCCTTGACTCCCTTTACTATGCATTCTACCAAGTTGTATTATTGAAAGAAATACAATTATACATCAAGTGAAAGGACAATATTATTTACCCAGAGTTGACTTCTTGTATTTAAAAGAAAAATGATGAATTTAGTACTTACAAAAATGACACATACTGGCTGAAGCCAGAAATAAAAAGAAAAAAAAATAGTATGTTAGTCACCACATCACATTATAAAGATCTCTAAAATTGCCCTCTTGTGTCACTCTTCACATATGAATTTTTTTATGATAACATACACTTTTATTTACTTTCTACTATCTGAAAAAGCTATTAACATTTTAGTCATAGGTTTAACAAATGAAATAAGCTCAGAGTGACTGATTCACTTGAATTGCAAATGTCATCACTTGCCCAACACTTCCAATGAATTGTCAAAATAAAGATAAAAACTTAAGTAAAGAATGATTTAATGTCAATATAATACCATAAATAACAGCATATAATTTTAGCTGTTTTTGATGAACCTAAGGAAAACATTTTGAAAATAAAGTAGAAAAAGATATTGCAGAGGCAACTAGCATTATAATTACGAGATTTTGCTTTGCTTTGATGTAGGTGTGTTTCTAAATTTTCTTATTCATATTAAAACTGATAAAACAAAGAATGTTTTCCTTACTTATGCTATAACTTATGCCACAGAACTGAATTATAGATAAAACTATTGATACTTATAAAAGGCTTTTGTTATCATAGTTGTCATTATGCCACTAAATAAATACAACTTGGGTGATATCCAAGACGGACCCAGCCAGTCTTAACCACCCTGTAACCACCAAACTTTTCATTACAAAAGCAAAATGTACACGCAATCTCTAACTTGTCATTAAGTTGTATTCTAAAACATCTTTTGTAAGTGGCTATTCGAATGCATTTTGTCAGACTCACACTGATTTCCAAGGTGATATATTCTCAGGTCAACTAGAGAAATAAATGTAACCCATGATATACTAGAATTATAGAACAAATGATAGGACGTATGTGTAACAAGAATTCTTTGGAAACCACAGTTATTGATTTTTCAAGAAGTGCAAGGAACACACCTCATGTTTGCTGTAGTGGGATAGGCAGTTTTCCTTTGAGCTCCATCCTTACTTATCCGGCAGAACAGAGAATCTATCAGCTTCAAGCTGATGTAGGAACCATGGGAGCTGGAGCTGGAGGAAGAAAGTTGGAAGGGATGATTGCTAAGAATGGAGGCCCATTGGTGTTTGGTGTCTTGTAAACACTTCAATTGTCATTTGCCACCAATCTTTTTTGTTTTTTCCTACCAGCCATAGTGATGAGTTAGGCTATAAGATTTCTGATAACACCACCTTTGGAGTCTGACTCCAATTTGTTCCCTCTCAAGAACACTTCGAAAGAGTATCATAGTTTTGCATCTTTTCTCCTACTTGACTTTTCCTTAAAATAAGCTGAAAAGGACTTTCCAAAGTGTTCATTTTCTTTGAGTTTTGTCTACTTAAATCAACTTTTACCACAACTTATGATGTGGAAACAAACAGGATGTCCTATTATGAGCCTCTCAGGTTTTTCCTTTTCACGTAGACTCAGCTGTCTTCATACGTGATGTTACAGCAAGCTTGTTTATCAGAATCATCTATGAGTGATGGGACAAATATCTTTTCTAAAAATAAATTATAATGAATTTAGGGTTAGTCCTCTAATAAATGTCTTTGTCTCGCATTCTGATGTGTTTTTGTAAAGGGGGAAAGAAAGTAATTGGATTACGTACATATAAATAAGGAACTGAAAAGCGCCTACAGTCTACCTTATCAATGCAAACATGGGTCACATGTCCTGAGTGACAATGTGTAAGAAATGTTAAGAAACACCTCCGTAGAAAATTTGACATTGTTGCCGAACAAAACTTGGGTCCACTTGTCTGCTCACAGTAAAGCCAATCTATTGACACCGGGCTGTGGTAAAGGAAAGTGCAGCGTTTATTGTTAAGGTGCCAGACAAGGAGTTCAAGAAAGCTAGTGCTGAAAAAACCCAAACTCCCAAACGGAGTTCAGGAAAGCATTTTTATAGGCCAGGTGAGGGAGGGGGCTCACAGGGTATGTGATCAGCTCCTGCACAGTTCTCTGATTGGTTGATGGTGAGATAACAGGGAGGTGTCACATGGGTTAACATTAAATCCTTAGGCTCCAGTAGGCCTAGGGGCTACATGCTCATGGTCATCAAGTAGTTAGCATCCTCCATTTGGTGGGGGTTTTTACATCTGCAAAACAACTCAGGAAATATGCATCAAATACTATTATCTAGGTATTTAGCTCCTCAGAAAGGCACCAAAGCAGAGGATATGGGGGAGGGGTCTGTCCCCAGAAGGCCCCATAGGGTCCTGCTTGGTTACAGAATCTTTATAGAGAGAAAGAGTTTTTGTAATAGAAATACCAGGTCCCTTGCTTTCTTGGGCATTTGGCCAGACATCTTGAGGCTGAATCTGAGGGAATGCACTAATCGGCAAGTGCCCAAGCTCAGCATTGGGGCGGGGGGTGGGGGGGATGGAGAAATGGAAAAGCAAGTCTTATTATTTTACCACTTCACTCTGAAATCCTGCCTTCCTTGACGTTTATCTTAGATCATATCAGAAGCAAGAGGAAAAGCTGGATTCACCTATTTCCCAACAGTACTTAAGAGATAGGATGGTTCATCAAGTAAACATAGAAAGGAGGGAAGAACACATAGAAATATGAAGTGAAGTTAAAGGATTTTCCTATGTGCCCACAAGTATGGGAGGGATATAAAATTTAGAGCCTACTTTTTTTTTTTTAATCACGTTCCATATTCAGAGTTAACTTGAGGAGTCAGTTGGAGCGTAGTACAACGCCCAGATCAGCCAAATTTTTTCTGTAAAAGCCATGCAGTAAATATTTTAAGGTTTACAGATCATATGGCCTTTGTCACAACTATTCAATTCTGCCTTAAAGCAAGAAAGCAGCCTTAGACACTCTATGAATGAATGGGTGTGACTGAGTTCTAATAAAACTTATTTATAAAGAAACATGCAGTGGGCCTGATTTAACCTCGGGGGTCATCATTTGTTGAACATTGCTATAATGGGTAAAGCACTGGATTTAGTTTAGCTGTTAACTAATGTATTCTGTAACCTAAGTAAGTTTGCTTAGTCCTCTTCAAGGTCTCTTTTTCCTCAGATGCCTCTTGTGTGAAATGAGAGTTAAACTAGCCCTGTAATAATGTATGTAATACACACACTCATACACACACACATACATATAGAATATATATGATAAATTTAAATTGTTTTTATCAGGGTGAATATTATAATACACAAACCTTAACTCTCAGTGGCACAACTAAATGAAAGTTTATTTCTCACTCCTATGGAGTCCAAAGCTGATGATACTCCTGGTGGGTGGCTCTTTGGGCAGCTCACCTACAAGCTGTGATTCAGGGACCCCAGATTTTATTGTTAGGCTCCACCATTCAAAGACATATCAGTGTCATCCTGCCAGCAGTCCTGAGGAACAGAACACTGAGGATCACATATTCCATGCTTACCTACCTCAGCCTGGGGGGCACATTCCATTAGTCATGGGGGTATGAGGGAAAGAGTCTGAGAAAGGGAGTCCCTTAAGGGGTAGTCATGGTCCAGCAACAACTCCACACTAGGGCAGGGGGGTGAACAAATTGTTAGTGGTCAGCCAGCAGTATCTGGCAGAATTATAAACACAAAATGGGACATTTTGCAACCTACAAAAATATTCATTAGGAGTATTTGAAGACATTTTCCAGAAGTATTAAATAAGGCCCCTGTGAAAATTGGATAAGAATGAATAAATATGTTTATTACTGAAGAAACAGACACATCAAAAATCTGACCAATGGCTTAAATTTTCCACAGCAAATCAGTAGTAAAATTCAGGTTCAGGTCTTAGGGCTAAATCCACGCATTCAAAGTTTTCTTTGATTTTTTTTTTATGAATTCACACGTTTAATGTGTTCAAATTTCCACAGGCAGCTGGTGCTCACACCTACAAATATATAACAATAATTGTTTCCTCCAAAGTCCAAATGCAATTCTATTTAGGCAAAGAAAGTTTCAGAGTCTGGAGATAATCCAAAGCAAAAGAATTAAGCGTAGTTAAGCATATTTTCAAACACAGAAAGCAGTTAATTTCTTCTTAGGGATTCATAATTATAAAGAGATCATTAGAAGAAGATTTAAAATGGTATTGCTGCAAAACCATATATCTTTGATGCTTATGCTGCCCCTTATGTTCAGTCACTACGATTAGTTTTAAGCACTATTACAAACTAAGGGAAGCTGTTTATTCAACTGTTCATTCTTTCTGAATACTGAACACAGCACACACTTCTTTCTTAACAAAGTAATTATTTAAGAGGGAGATTATTTTCAGTCTACGAAACAAATAAAACAACTCTTTGAAAACAAAATTCACTTAATAGACATTTAGTGCTTCTATACACCCAAAATGGTACTGGAACAGCGTATGCAGCAGCAACTGAAACCAATAACCATAAGCCCTGCCTTCACAGAGCTTAGTGAGCACTAGGGAAGTAAAAGATAAACAAGGAAAAAGACAAATATATAACCCAAAAGACGAAGCAAAGAAAGAAACGGGTAGAAAATATCACAGGAAGGAACAATCCACTTATAAGGGGTATACAGGGGCAGTCTAAAAGACATTTAACCTGAGATTTAAGGAAGGGAAAGAATCAGCCTAGTGAAGCCCCAGGGGAAGAGAATTCCACTGAAAAAAACTAAACCAGCATGTGAAAAAGATTTAATGCTGGAAAAGCCTGGCATGAATGGAACAGAAATAAGGCCATAGTGGCTCCACTTGGCGAGCTAGGCGTGATAGGTGCTGCAGGAAACGCGCAGGGGCCAGAACACGGAAGGTCCGCAAGAATTTTATTAAGAATTTTATTCTAAGCTGCATGGGGAATCCACAAAAGGTTTTAAAGCAGAGCCAAGGTTTTTATCTGGTTTCATAAAAGATCATTCTGGCTGTTGAGTAGAGAATGTATTAGGGCTTGGGCAGAAGAAGAGAGGGAGGGCAAAAAGATTGACCCAAGAGCAAAAATTGATAAAACAAAAATCACAATGAACTTTAATTTTGTTCTTTCTATTAAAAATGGCCAAAGATTAATTTTCCTGATATGCAACTAAATAGCTATTTAAATTAAAAACTGAGTTAAATCAGAAAGTTGAAGAAAATGTTTATGCAAAATATAGTATACCTAAATGAGGGTGTTGGTCTAGCTCTGTAAGTATATATAAGCTATAAGCTTTTGATATTTCATACCCCTATGTACATTTCCACCGTACACACACACACACACACACACACACACACACACACACACACACACACAATTTAAAACAGTATATGATATATCTGATGATATTTCTTTAGAATGGTATTTCCCCAAGTTAAGGAACAGAAACTATATTAGTGATAGAGACATGGTTTTAGGTAACATTGGACATGACATCTGATAACAGGACATTGTAAAAATAATATTAATTCAGATAGAAAGAACATTATTTCCTTTTCTTTCAACCTAATGATGTCAAAGAGGAAGTTTCAATTTAAGGCTAAGATTTATTTAATATCTCTCTAACATGAACTAATCCTTATTTTTTCATAATAAAAATCAAGCTCCCATACTTTAGCAGACAGTGATACCTAGTTAGAATTTAATGATTTTTGTTTGCTTCTGTTGAATTTGTTGTTACAGTAAGCTATCTATGAAAAGAGATATTTCTTTTATATTTTAGTAATAGGATGAAGATTCCTTAAATATAGTATTTAAATAAAAATATGAATTGATTTTAAGAAAAATACTAAAGATTTAATGGTTTCCAACAGTTTGTAAAAATCATAAAAGTAGTTAATAAATGACTGAAGTTTGGGAAACACTGATTTAAAATAAAGTTTGTTTCAAAGACAAGGAATAACTCAAAAAGTAATAAAAATTATAAAATCATCCTTACAGAAGACTAGAAAAAGTTTCCAGAACATTACTGACATCTCAGCAGGTCTTATAATTGTTAACAAGCCCAGTGAGAATCAGATTAAAGTAGCAATTTTCCAAAGGCCATACAAGTCAACATCCAGCTTTTTCTTTCAGACAAGGAGTTATTAAAATAATGAAGAAGGTGACAACCTTAGTCAATTTGCTATGACCTTCGTGCAAAGAATAAGGAATAAACAAGCAAATATATACATACACACATATGTATATATAATACACATATTATAAATGGACAATTGCTTTGCAGATTTTTCTTTACAATCAGGGAAAAAGCAATTTCAAAAACACCAACTAAATCTAGTAGCCCCACTGAGGTGTGGATGATTAAATCTTTATATGATATCAGACATTTGACTGACTTGGAAATAGAAAGTATTGTACTGCCTCAAGGTAATTCAAAATCTTCAAGATTATTACACAAGACAAATTTTATTTGGACTCTTCTGTAAGATCTTATTACTTATTAAACATAGTTATCCCAAAGGAAAATTTAATTTTATGTGGAACAAAACATGTCAAACTTTGTATTGCATAAAGTAACTAATTATTTTGGTGTCCTATTTCCTCATTTACATGTTTATTTGCCTGAAAATACAGCAGGACCAGGTCATCCCCTAGGAGCCCCTCTAACTCTGTTATTTGATCACTATTAGTCCATTCATTCATTCATTCATTCATTCTTTCAGCAAACATTTATCAATTGCTTATTTTATATGAATCACAATGCTTCATGTTGGATATAAAATGCAAATAAAATATGTCCATGCTGTCAAAGAGTTGTGAGTCTAACAGAGGAACAGAATGATGTGAACTACTAAGATGAAGTACAAGAAATTTTACAAGATGGTTCTCAAAGTTCTAGTTTAAAGTCTCTCTCCACTTGGAGGATGCTCCCAATGATTGCCCCAAATGTTGTCATTAGAAGATCCTGGATGGGGAAGGTCCTTCTAAAAATAAACCAAATTAGCTGACCCAGCAACTCAATCCACTTTCAGGGCAGTGATTCCTTATTATTCCTTCCTAGAAGCATACTATGTATTATAAAAATCTAAAATGACTTTGTTTTGTTTCCCACTCACTTTTTTGCAGTAATTACATTCATTTTTCTTTTATTTTACATTGAGTATTTGGAGAATAAATACATTTACCAATTATCCATATGTAGAAAATCATGAGGATCTAAAATTAGAATTGACTTGGAAGGCTTACACATTATCCAGAGATTTATAATCTATCACTAGATGAGACTTCTGTTGCCTTCCTTTATGGACAGGGTGAGGATATTTAATATAGAGCATAGACTAAGACAGATGGATATGTATAGTAAATATAGAATAGGCAACTGGTCAGGTAGCAATGGTAATATATCATTTTCAGATACCAAAAACCTTTTTATATTTGAATCTCTGTCACTCTCAGTCTATGTTCTCCTATTGGAGCTAAGTCTGTACCCATCCACTGGTTGGATCACCTGACTTAGTTCTAATTCAATCAGGGCATTACATTTGCTTAATCCTTATGATTAGGTGAGAATATGACCTAAGTGAGGCCAACCAGAATGAATCTCAGGACTTCAGTGAAAGCTATTTAAAGAGATTTGCATTCTTGTCCACTGGGTGTGAAGTTATGAAAAAGAAGAAAATGTAAGTAATGGCAGTATAGCAGTCATTCTGTGGCAATAATGAAAAATCATGTCAGAGAATTAAGTCAACAGACAATAAGAACAATAACAGAGCTAAGCTGTACCAAGGAATGGAGAGAACTGAGCCCCAGTGACAAATAAGATTATCTTAAAACCAGGTGAGAAATAAATTAATTCTGTCTTCAATATTCTCCTCTCCTCTCACTACCTATTTTACAGAGTCCCTGAAATATAGAGCAAGATTGCTCTTTATTTTCCAGAATTTTTTCCTGAATTATGGGTCCTCTTTTTTCTTTTAAATTTACTGACTACAATTAATTCCTAAAGACACAAGATGTCAGTTATTTAAACTTAGAAAAACTGTCATTTGAAGCACCCCTTCTGTGCCTGTCACATTTAGCTACTCAACAAATATTAGTTCTTTGTCTCTCTTTCCAATCAAATGTGATAAAATAATCCATGTCTCAATGAGAATTGTGGTAGAACCCCTTTAAAAAATAATAGTGGGCTTTGACTTAAACAGTAAAGTGGACTAAATAACCTGAAAGAATGTCTAATACAAAATGTCTAGAAATGTTGGATTTAATATAAGAAGCATCTTTTAAATTCATAACTGAGCAAACAAGAAAGCAATGGAATTCAGAGTAAAAAAAAGCTGGTGGGGGGGCTTCCCTGGTGGCGCAGTGGTTGAGAGTCCGCCTGCCGATGCAGGGGACACGGGTTCGTGCCCCGGTCTGGGAGGATCCCACATGCCGCGGAAGCGGCTGGGCCCGTGAGCCATGGCCGCTGAGCCTGCGTGTCTGGAGCCTGTGCTCTGCAACGGGAGAGGTCACAACTGTGAGAGGCCCGCATACTGCAAAAAAAAAAAAAAAAAAAAAAAAAAAAGCTGGGGGTGGGGAGATTATAAGGCTAAAAAACAGAGTGGAGGGCTTCCCTGGTGGTGCAGTGGTTGAGAGTTCGCCTGCCAATGCAGGGGACACGGGTTTGTGCCCTGGTCTGGGAAGATCCCACATGCCGTGGAGCGGCTAGGCCCATGAGCCATGGCTGCTGAGCCTGCGCGTCCAGAGCCTGTGCTGCGCAACAGAAGAGGCCACAACAGTGAGAGGCCCGTGTACCACAAAAACAAACAAACAAAAAAACAAAAAAAAAACCCCAAAAAACCAGAGTGGAAAACTACATTAGTTGATTTTAATAACCAACAGGTTTGGGTTTGATGGCCTCACAGAGACAGGAGATATCACATGGGATCCAAAAAGGTTGGGTTATTGGAACTAATGCCCTCTCATAGAGCTTAAATCCTTAAAGGCTAAACCCTCAAGAAGAGTAAGCTAGAAAGAAAAATAAAGCTACCTGTCAGCAAGGGTATCCAAAAAGGAAACTTATCTATCTTTATCTAGGATCTGCATGAGGTAAAAGAAAAAAAGCAAAAAACTGTTTACTGTTACATAGGTTTGAATTTGACTACTTACATGATCCAGATAACCTCATAATATAATGAAGTTTCTGGTTGATAGAAACCAATTGCACCTGAAAAAAAATGCACATTCTTTCTGAAAAGATACACCTTAAAGCATGCCTCAGAGGGTTATCACAGATAACATCTCACCAAATATAAACCCACCTTTAAAATTACATAATTCATGAGGAAACAAATAACTTCACAAACTGAAAACAGCTGAAACAGGCCTCTAAGAATATCAGACAATGAAATTCTCAGCTTTAGAATACACTGTAGGTATGTTTAAAGTGTGTAAAGAATTAAAACTGTTGTGGAAAGATTACAGAAGAGCACAAAACCATTAAAAATAATATGTAGCATATTTGTAGAAAACAAAATTTTAGAAATGAAAAATATTACCATTGAACATAAAACTCAATTAGCAAGTTAAACAGAAAAACAGACACAAGGGAATAGAGAAATAATAAGCTGGAGGGTAGCTCTGAAGAGGTTGAATGTAGCAGAAAAAATAAAGAGATGAAAAATATAAGCAAACGTTAAGAGATTTGGAAAATAGAATAAGAAGGTCCAACATACACCTAACTGATATTAAAGAAGAATAGAGAGAATAGATAAGAGGCAAAGTTAGAAGAAATATGGGTTCAAATTTTCCAGAAATGATAAAAGTTGTTCAGAAAATACATCACTAGCATAAATAAAAATAAGTACAAACCCTGACATATTCTTATAAGCTTCAGGATACCATAGAGAAAGAGAAGATCTTATTAGCTGTTTTTAAAAGACAGAAAATCTAAAAAGGAATGATGGATGGATAAAAAACCAATCCAAAGACAAGAAAAATAAAAAAACAGGCAAATAATAATTTGGAAATATTGAGGGAAAATACTATCAACCTAGAATTTTACATCTGATGTAACCATCTTTGCAAACAATTGTAAAATAAAGACATTTCTAGATTGAAAAAGAAAAACATCTTGAAAAATTTAGCGGCAATAGACCCTCAAAAATGGAACATCTATAGAGTATACTTCAGGGACTTTCCTGGTGGTCCAGTGGTTAAGACTCCTCTCTCCCAATGCAGGGGGCACAGGTTCAATCCCTTGAGGGGGGAACTAAGATCTCACATGCTGTGGTCTAAAGTATATATATACACGCACTCACACACACACACACACACACACACACACACATATATATATATATATACTTCAGAAAGAAATAAACTGAAACAAGGTTTTAAATTTCAAAAAGAAAAGTGAGGAAAGAAATTGGTAAAGGTGAATAAACACAAAATACTGACTGAATGAAACAACAATAATAACTAATTATTTTAAGGGTTATGAAACAAGATGAAACTAAAAAATGACAATGGTCTCATGTAAGACAGGAAGAAAAATCAGAAATGAATTGTTCTAAGATCTTTGTATGGTTTTAGAGATAAACAGAGATGCTGATTAACCTTAGAGTTTGTTAAATATCATATGCATGCATGTTAAAATTTTAAGGACACTCACTAAAAGACTATAAAGAAGGTATATAAATTGCAAAACCTGTACAGGGAGGGAAACGGAATAAAAACAAAACAAACTTGAAATATCAAAATACAGACAGGAAAGAAAAACAACTTACAGAAAAAGAAGTCTAAATGGAAAACACAGAATGTATCAGGATTGACAGTATATGCAGAAATTGCAAGAACAGATTTTTAAAAATTGCTTACAAGATGTGCATGTAAAACTTGAAAGCAAATAGGTTGCAATTAAAATGTTGAAAATTATATATGAGAAAATTACTAGTCAAAAGTAAGATACTGTAGCTTTATAGATGTTTATATAAAACAGATTCTGAGATAGAAAGTTTTTATGAATATAGAGATATACTTCATAATTTTAAAAGATGAATTTCACCAGGTCTCTTACAATTCTAAATATTTATACATTTCATAGTATTTTTCAAAACTATTAAAACAAAATGACAGAATTTTACAGAAGACAAATCCACAATAATGTGTGAAAGTTTGATACAGTTTTTGTTTTTGTTTCTTTTGGTAACTGAGAGCTCAAGCAAAAAAGAGAAAGAGAAAAAAAAAAGAGAAAGAGAGAAAGGGAATGAGAGAGAGAAAGATTTGAACAGCTAAGAAGGTTGATGTATTAGTCTGCTCAATCTGGCATAATGAACACCACAGACTGGATGGCTTAAACAATAGAAATGTATTTCTCACAGTTCTGGAGACTGGAAGTTCAAGATCAAGGTGCCAGCAGGTAAGTTTGATACTAACACCTTTTCTCTTGGCTTGTAGATGGCCACCACCTCACTATGTGCTCACCTGACCTCATCTTTCTGCACAGGTGGAGAGAGAGTGAATGATCAATCTCCCTTCTCCTCTTCTTATAAGGCCACTAGTCCTATGGGACTAGGGCCCCATCCCTGTGACCTCACTTCACCTTAATTACCCCTAAGGACCCTATCTCCAAATACAGTCACACTGGGGGTTAGGGCTTCAACATATAAATTTTGAAGGGACAAAATTCAATCTATAGCACTTGATATAGAGAACTTTGAATCCAGCGATTAGACAATACACAAGAACACAGAAGACCGTTATAAAAATTGTCCAGTGCATTAAGCCATTAAGCAATGCTCAATAAATTTAACACATCTGTACCATTCATACCACATTCTCCAACTAAAGTGCAGTTAAGTTAAAAATCAATAAGAAAACTAAAATAAAAATTTCCATACATTTGAAATTAAATAACATGTATTTAAATTATTTATGTATCAAATATAAATTAAAAAGGAAATTAGGAAAGACTTGAACTTGAGAAACATAAGCTTCTGTGTGTAATATGATATAGCTATCTGCTACAAAACCTTGATTTCTGCAAAATCACCGACTAAAAATAACAGAACATGTCAGAATAATAGGTCTAGGAGTGAAACGTTTAAACTTTATGTACTTTGTAACTAGAGAGCTGATAAAAAGAATAACAATCCTACTAAAATAATAAATAGCATAGTTTAAAGGACATGTTTTGTTTTAAATAAGTGCTGTAGTAAATATAAAACTTTATTTTTTTGATAGGCAAATATAATAAGGGTTGTAAGGAAGCATTGAGGGTGCTGAATTATAGCAAGGGGGAAAGGCATAGAGATGAGGAAAAATCACACAACCAGCAACTGCAAGAGGAAGCACACAGCTTAACTAAATAAAAAAGAAAAACACTGAGTGAATAGGTACCATGAACAGTACCATATTCCACCCCCCACCCAGCTAGCAGCATTCAGCAATATTAGTGCATTTTCTATTTTAGTGTAATTTCTGTTCTACTGCTCTTACTTTTGGTAAGATAAACTATTAACATGTTAACTTTTTTTTAAATGCATGAACCAAAGCAATGTATGCATTATGCTGTCATCATTCTCTTATGCATCAAACACGGGCTAATTCTTATTACAGAAAACCTTATAGCAGAAGAGTCTTACCATATGCAAAAATTCACTATTAGAGGGGAATTAATAGCCTTAAATATTTTTATTAGAAAACATGCTGAAATTGTTAGCATCTGAATAAGTTGGGTTCAGTCAAGAGAAAGAAACAAGAGGAAGTTTGATATCATTTAATATCATATAATAAAGAATTATTAGTTATGATTGGAAAGTTACAATAAAGATAAAAAGAAAACCGCAAAGGGAATCGATCCTATGCCTGTGGGAGAGTGTCCAAGGAAGGACAAATTTGAAAGGGTGGTTCAAACCTTGTTGAAGAAGGTGTGGTTGCAGCCAATTAGATAACAAAGAAGTTTGCCAGATTGCCAAGCCAGAGCTGATCCACACTTGCCAGACAAGCAGGAACAACACTTTGGAGAACAGACAAATTGAGGCTGATGGTGAACAGGTGGCAGATGGAGTTGGGACATCACTGTGGATTTGATAAATAGTGCTGTGCTCACATCAGGATGAGTGGAGGAAATAAACCTCCAAGACACAAGCAAGCCAGGCTGACAGGTAAGCCCTGGGAGACTGGTGTGTGGCAAGTTGGAGGTGGTTGGTTGATGTGGGAGAAGGGGGCACTGCTGATGTTGCTACTGGAAACAGGAGCTGGAGAAGACTCTCTATGCAGGAACTTAGTGCTCTTCTTGTGAGCAGCTTGGGCCTGTGGGGTTCTGGGCCAGCTTTAAGTTGGGCAAAAGTTCCACTAAATAGCAGGCCCACTGAGGCTCCTAGCATGGTACCAATAGGACGGAGGGAAGGGTACAGGGAGCAGAGATCTTGGCTGAGGCACCAGCTCATGCTGTCACGAGCTCCTAGCTATGTTGTTGCTGCCTAAGTTAAGAGTGACAGAAAGCACACAACAGGAAAATTCTGGAGAATGCTGATCCCTACAGGCATCTAAAACAAGAGGTTCTCTACAGACCAAGCGGTGCAAAACAAGCCACATTCTTCAGGAATCTGGTGAGCAAGCTATTTTGGAAGCAGGAATGTCCTTCAAGATCTTTCTGACAGACTAAGGAGAAATATTTATAAGGCTAAGCTCCTTTAACAAAAAGAAAGCATGAATTTGGAATTGAGAGTCAATAAGTCAATGACCATCATAGCCTCCATTTGTGAAGCTAGAAAAAGATAATAATTCCAAAGAACATAGAAGAAAGAAAATAATGAAAAAAAGGCAAATTTATAGAAATAAAAGATACAATAAAAGAATCAAAAAACCAAACACACACACACAACACACACACGCAACACACACACACACACGCAGACTCTTGAAAAGACAAAGGAGACAAATCTCTGTCAGGATTGATCAAGAAAAAAATTTCTGAAGACTCATAAAAAAATGGATTGATAAGGAATATGTAGGTAGAATTATGGCAGAGGCATACAAATAAAATAACACTATAACTAAATTTAAACCCATAAATTTGAAAACCTAGACAAAAAATCCTTCTAGGAAGACATAACTTACCAAAATTAACTCAAGAAGAAAGAGAAAAATTCTAAAAACACTTATGATCATTAAAGAAATTAAATCAGTAGATGAAGATCTACCTTCCAACCCACACAAACACAAAGAATAATATCAAAAGGACAAGGCCAAGTAATTCTATTAGCAATGTATACCAAACTTCCAAAAAAGAAAAAGAAAGAAAACTCCTCAACTAATTTTATAAGATTAATATAAGTTTGAGACAAAATCAAAAAAGACATTATAAGAAACAACAATTATAAGCCAATTTCACTTTTAATACAGTGTGATGCTAGAACAAAAAGGTTTGATTTTAGTTTAAAGACTGCCGAGAATGATGACTAAAATCTAATACATGGTGACCTTCATTTCAGTTTCCTATTGAATCAGTTAACAAGTAAAATACAAAATATATGAGATAAAGACACAAGTGAGAAAGTAGATACAGCTTCCCAATTCTTGCCTGGTTTCTCAGAGATATGCTTCTTAAGTTTTGTTTTCAATGAAGAGAGGGCAGGAGGAGAAACCCACCATATCAAAGGAGCCAAAGTAACCAGCTTTCTTCCATTTGTGCTTTAGAAAAAGGAGAGGGGTCATATCATTCAAGGGTCTATCTACTACTATACAAAGCAATTCCTTTTTACACTAAGATGACCACAATTTTGTGTCATCAATGCATTGTGTTTTTATTGCATTACTGGCTCTGTAGCAGGCTCGACTGTAGCCTATTACAAATATACACAAAACTCCTAAAAATATATATCTGCAAATTGAAATCTGCAACGTATTTAAAAAAATAAATAATGATCAGGTTGCATATATCTTAGAAGTATAGGGATGATATAATATTAAAAGCTCTTGTAATGTAATACAACACATTAATAAAGAGCAGAAAGCATAATTTTTGCACATGCAAAAAAGAAATGCATTCTGTTAAATCAACTCTAATTTATATTTTAAAATAAAAAACTTATCAAATCGTAAATAAAAGAGAATCTTCTTAATACAAATAAAATGAACTATGTAGACACAATAGTTTGGGTTAGTATAATCTAAAAACCCTTTTACCAATGCTGTCTTCCATTATATAAGCCACAAAGCCAAATGTTCACTTTCCCAGCCTGCCTTAAAAGAGTTCTAGTCTGGGTAGCTGAACTTGCAGCAGGCATTCTGAAAGCATGAGAGAAAGGTCTACATCTAGGCTTATTTTTGCATGAGAAAAGATAACTTCTTGTATTTGAGATACTAGATTCTTGTCACATTTTCTGTCACCTTACAAATGAACACATCCACAAGAGATCCAGATTACCTGACAAAAACCTGCAATGATTTCCATAATTAATGTTGAAATTCTAGAAACATTATCTTTAAAAATTAAGATCAAGACAAAGATGCCTGCCATTACTGCTTCTGTTTAGCTGCATACTGACTGTTCTTGACAGTCCAGGATGACAAGAACAAGAGCTAAAATCTATGAGATTTGGGAGAGAGAAATGAAAACTGTAATTATCATAGAAAAACACTGAAGGGATATACAGGCAAATTGTTATAATTAATTAGAAGAATTAAGCAAGAATATTGGATAGAAGATTAATATACAAAACCATAAAATTTCCATACTCCAGTAATAGTAAATATGATTTTTAAATGTAACAATAACTTTCAGTAATCTAGGAATAGAGGGGAACTTCCTAAACCTGATAAAGAATACCTACAAAAAACACAACTAACATCATATTTAATGGTGAGAAACTTGAAATTTTCCCATTAAGATTAGGAACAAGGCAAGGATGTCTCTTCTCACTATAATTTTGAACATCATACTGTAAAATCTAGCTAATGCAGTAAGATAGGAAAGGGAACTAAAAGGTATACAGATTAAGAAGAAAGAAATAATCATGTCTTTGCAGATGACATGATTGTCTATGTGAATGATCCAAAAGAATCAACAGCAACAACAAAAAACTCCTGGAATTAATGAACAATTATAGCAAGGTTGCAGGATACAAGGTGAATACACAAAAGTTAATCACTTGCCTATATACCAGTAATGAACAACTGGAATTTGAAATTAAAAACACAATACCATCCCCCCCAAATGAAATACTTAGGTATAAGTTTAACAAAATAGGTACATAACATATATGAGGAAAATTACAAAGCTGTGAAGAAAAATATCAAAGAAGAACCAGAGAGATATTCCATGTTCATGGATAGGAAAACTCAACATTGTAAAGATGTCAGTTCTTCTCAGCTTGATCTATAGATTCAATGCAATCCCAATCAAATACCAGTGGTTATTTTTGTGGATATTGACAAACTTATTCTGAAGTTTATGTGGAAAGGCAAAAGACCCATAATAGCCAACACAACGTTGAAGAAGAACAAAGTTGTAGGATTGACATTACCCAACTTCAAGACTAACTATAAAGCTTCAGTAATCAGTAAAGACAGCATAGTATGGTGAAACAATAGACAAACAGATCAATGAAATAGAATAGAGAGTCCAGAAATAGACACACATAAATACAGTCAACTGATCTTTGACAAAAGACCAAAGGAAATACAATGAAGAAAAGATACTTTTTTTCAATAAATAGTGCTGGAACAATTGGACATACACATGCACAAAATAATTAATCTGGACACAGACCTTCCATCTGCCACACACAAAAAAACCTTCAACTCAAAATGGATCATAGACCTAAATGTAAAATAAAGATCTATAAAACTCCAAGGAGATAACACAGGAGAAAAACTAGGTGACATTGGTTATAACAATGACTTTTTGGACACAAAACCAAAGTCATAATCCATGAAAAATAATTGATAAGCTGGAGTCCATTAAAATAAAAAAACTTCTACTCTGCTAAAGACAATGTCAAGAGAATGAGAAGACAAGCCACAGACTGAGAAAATATTTGCAAAAGACACATCTGATAAAGGATTGTTACCCAAAATATGTATTGAACTCTTAAACCTCAACAATAAAAAAACAAACAACTAGATTTTAAAATGGGACAAAGATCTAAAAGACATCACACCAAGAAGATATACACATGGAAAGTAAGCACACACACACACACACAAAAGATCCTCTACATCATCTGTCATCAGGAAAATACAAATTAACACAATGAGATACCACTCCACACCTATTATAACAGTCAATAAAACACTGACAAAACACTGATAACACCAAATACTGGTGAGTTTGTGGAGCAAAAAGAACTGCATTCATTGCTGGTGGAAATGCAAAATTGTAAAGCCACTTTGGAAGAAAATTTGGAATTTTCTTACAAAACTAAACATACTCTTAGCATATGATTCTGCCATCATACCTCTTGGTATTTATCTAAAAGAGCTGAAAATTTATGTCCACACAAAAACCAGCACATGAGTGTTGTTAGCAGCTTTATATACAGTTGCCAAAATGTGGAAGCAGCCAAGATGTCCTTTAGTAAGAGAATGGATAAATAAACTGTGGTACTTCCAGACAATGGAATATTCTTCAGCACTAAAAAGAAATGAGCTATCAAGTCATGAAAAGACATGGAGGAAACTTAAATGTGTATTACTAAGCAAAAGAGACCAATCTTAGAAGCCTACATACTGTATGATTCCAAATATATGACATTCTGGAAAAGGCAAAACTATGGAGACAGTAAAAGGATCAGTGGTTACCAGGGGTTAGGAGGGAGGGAGGAATAAATTGGTGGAGCATAAAGGATTTTTAGGGCAGTGAAACCAACCCTGTCTAATACTATAATAATGGACATAGGTCTTTATACATTATTCAAAGCCATAGAATGTACAACACCAAGAGTGAATCCTAATGTAAACTATAGACTTTGAGTGATAATGATGTGTTAGTGTAAGTTCATTGATTGTAACAAATGTACCACTCTGGTGGGGAATATTAATAATGCGGGAGGCTACACATGTGTAGTAGGGACAGGGAGTACATGGGAAATCTCTGTACCTTCTACTGAATTTTGCTATAAACCTAAAGATGCTCTAAAATCTTTTCTATAATTAAAAATATTACAATGACTTGTGCTTCCAGCCATGATAGAGGGACAAGACTTAATCTCGACTTAACTTCATGTTGGAAACAACTAGAAAACTGAACAAAATACATCAAAAACCTGTTTTAAGATACTGGAAAATATACACAGGGTGAAACTGATTTCTCAAAACAGGGAAATGAAAGAAATGAGCCCTACAAGCACCATGTCGCTCCTCCTGGAAGCACTATCTGGATTACGGTGGAATCAGGAAAATCACAAGCATGACATGGTGGTCTCACTAACTGAAGAGAAAAATATTCCAGTTCAATGAATCTGAGGTAGCTAGAAGTTGCAAGGCAGAGTTGCAAAGATAAACTATTCAAAAAAAAGAACTCCAGGAATCTGTATAGGAATCCCTTTGAGTCTGTTGTTAAACACTAAACAGTACATACACACAATAAAACTCCTTGAGGTCAGGAAATAATGACCAGTGTGCTGAAAACTGCAGCATTTCCAGAGCTCACATAGTATAGGGAGCCATTCAAACTCTGACCAACTGGAGTGGACCAGCCTTGATGATCAGCAGGACAGTCAGTGGAGACTAATTTATTCCTAGAGTAAAGACTGGTCAATACGATGCTATCAAATTCTAAAAATAAGCCTCAAAAGAGTCAAACTGATCCATAATAATTAAATTGTTTTCCAGACAAAGCAAAACAATTTTTAAAAGAAGATAACAAAATCTAAGCACTTAGCAACATAAAATCACAATGTCCAGCAGTCAATCAAAAAAACAAACAAAAAGAACCCAGAAAACAACAGAAAGGCCAAGAAACCAGAAATTGTGACCCATAAGCAAAACAAACAGTTGCATAAATTCTCAGAAACTAAAAGTAGAAAGTAATTTCATCAACCTGATAATGGGCATCTATAAAATTCTACAAGTAACATCCACAGGGTGAAAAACTGAATGCTTCCCTCAAGCTAAGAAACAAGGATATCAGCTCTCATCACTTTATTCAACAATGAATAAAAAACATGTATTTGGGGAGGGAAGAGATACATTTTCTTTTGCATCCAAAGTCTTGCAAATTTCTGGTGGAAAAGTAAATTGGTACAAGAGAGTTTGGAGGTCAATTTGCCAATATTTTATAGTTTCAAAAGCACATGGTTTATAAGCAAGCAATTTCACTGTTATATCATATGACATAGAAAACAGTTACACACATACACAAAGAGACAATTATAAAAATATTCATAGTAGTTTTGTTTGCAATAGCAAATACTTGAAACAAGAGAATGGACAAATTGTGGTGAAGTCATACAATGGAATATTATACAGCAATGAAAATGTATGTGCTAGAGTCACATATAGAAAAAATATCAAAAACATAATGTTGAGTAAAAGCAGTTCCCAGGATACACAGAGAATACGATACTAAAATATGAAAAATGACATCAAATATTATTTAACAATACACACTTAATTGGTAAAAGTATAAACACACAGAAGGTTAAACTACAAATTTAAAATTGTGGTTACTTTTAGGCTTGATCTCGCACAATGAAATCATGGAGCCATACGTAAAAGGGCTTCATCTGTATTTGTAATGCTTTCTTTATTAAGCTATATAGCAGATACAAGGGTGAATAGTGTATTACTTTTGTATTCTTTTGTAAGTGAAGTGTACCATAATGTAAATGAGTAAGAAAAATAACTAAAATACCATGAAACTATCCAGCCAGATAAGGAAAAAAAATGTATTGCACATTATGGCCTAAAGCGATTATGTTGACCTTGTTAGAACTTAGAATGATAGATCTTAGAAGAATCAATAAAAAGTCTTTCAGGAATAAATAGAGGAAAATGTTATTCACTATTCATGAATCTTTGCCTGTTCTTACTAATCTGCCAGAGGCGCTTCTCTGAAGAAGACAACCAAACAGCTTATCAAAGGAGTATGTTCTCTAGGTTTTTGTACCATATTGATTAGAATCATCTCTTAAGACACTTTCCTCTATCCATAAAATTTAACTCATAGCCAAAGTAACTCCTGTTCAATGTAAGACCAACCTGGTTTCTAGCAACATGCACATTTTGTAAATATATTGACAAAAAGATATGTGGGATGGGATATATATTATCCTCTCTCCAAAGCTGTGAAATGGAAAGTGTCTAAGCTAGAATGTAAAGTTATTCCTTCCCTTGAGGGGAACCCATGAAGCAAGCACGCATTCATTCTCTTAATTTCACCTTTGGAAATTTTGAAATAAAGAGGAATCTGCCACAGTAATGAGATAATATGTCCAAAAGAAATGCAGACCACACCCAATAAAACTGCCTGTTTCTGTGTTGTGTTTTAAGGACAGGTATTCTTTATGTTTAGAGAAAACGTCAGTGTGAAGAGAAATATGCAATTATGCTTTAGAAGGTAAATTTTAGTCACATTAAAATGATGATCTAATATATAATTCCTATCATCTGTTCTCACACACACATCTTAGAGTTCTAGCTATAATGCAGTATATCTGATAGTAAAGCCACACACACACACACCAACTGTGTGTGTATGTAAGAAAGTAGAAAAGAGAAGATGTACGAACTGTCGGCTTTTGATCCAACCTACTAAACTGTGCATGACAAGATAATTTCAGAATTTCTATTTCCTAAAACTGCTTAGATGATACATGATCTAAAAACAACCTAAACAATTAACTCCTACTCTTTCTTCAAATTGAAGCTCAGGTAAAACCTCCCTTGGAAATCTCTCCCTGGCACCTTCTTCCTTCCAGCAGCTGAATTAGACACCTCTTTCAGCAGCTCCATTGTCCCCAGGCTCTCATCCATGGTGCCAGTAGCACTAATGCTCCATAACCATCCTCTGTGTGTAAGTCTGTCTATCAGAGCCTGAGCACCAGGGATCTGATCTGTCTCAGGGTCCTCAACCTAGCATCAGGCCTGGCACTTAGTGTTCACTCAACAAATGGTTGTCAATCTAACCTCTTTATATTATATATTCTGGATCAACATTCCAGTGAATATAAATCGAATTAAGATCTTATTCTTACATTTCAAGCAAGGTATGAGAAAAAGAATGCCCATTTCCCAATAACATGTTGCCATTTTATGTTTTCATTTTTCTCCCTTCTGTTACTCTAGCTGAGGAGCCCCTCATAACCAGAGACAAACTGATTCCCCTAATAGAAACAGCAGGTACTTTTCTACTTTCCAGAACATTGTGTTTAAAATATACTTTAAATGAAGTTGGTGAAAGATGCCATGATATGAGCTTACCTTGATGCATATCTTAGCAACAGAGAAAGTACTTGATTCAACATGCAGCTAAATTTGGTCTTGGATAATATTTGATATAATTTTCATAATACACCTGGATTCTAGTCACAGTATGTACAGCTATATGCAAGAATCCTGCATTTCAAAAAATGGAATAAGGGATATATTGAATTATGTATTGTATGAAAAAAAGTGACAGATGGTATTATACAGCACGTGGAAACACTGGTATTCATACAATAAGCATTAAATACATTTCTCTAGATAAATGGCGTTATTTGCAGGTATGACGCACCTAACCCTCATTAATTTTAGGTTTGAGTGCATCGCACAGCTTATTTTAGAGGCTGCATCTGTCAGAATGAAACTGATGTGATGCAGAAATTCAAAAGATATCAGAAAGAACGCCAACTAAACCTAGAAATGTGGGGATACAAAGAGAACATAAAACTAAAGCTTAGATTTCTTTGGAGGTAGAAGGAGGATACAATAAAAATTGAACTTCAAAGACAAATGAGGGAAAAGAATTTAAAGTCATGGATGTATAAGTCACTTAAGAAAGCATTCCCTGAATGAAGAACACCACCCAGGTACAAAAAGTCTAAATGACAGTTGAGAATTTACAGTGATCCACAGAATCAATATGATTTACTTTAAATATTAGAGACCAAAATAAATCTTTTGAGGATGTGAACGATTGATTCCGCATACAAAACGCAAAATTCACTCCTCTTTTTTCTTTGTATTTTAAATGCCTATCTTGAAGAGAAGTTAAGGGAAGTGAATGAAAACTTTTCATTATGACTTATATTATCCAATCCATTTTTCGCCCCTATTTCAATTTGTCTCCTCATGGAGAAAAGAAATTCTTATTATTTCATCAACATAAGGCTCATTTTGGAGCCAGTCTGCTGCTTACCCTGGTCCTTTGGGCAGTTATGCACTTGACCCCATTCTCAGGCTAAAGTATCAGAGAGGGGCACTCTCTACCATTCATCAGTCACTAAATGGTACAGCAAAATTTGGCCTCTCCTTTTAAAATAGAAATAAAATACTAAATTGAAAGGAAAATACTTATTTTGAATTTGTGAAAACAATTTTAATGACACAGATTTACGAGTACCATTGTTTCCTTTTAAATATTAATATAAGCACTATAAAATGTTTTCAAATGTCTCACTATGACAAATAACTTTAGAACAAAAATAATTATATAAAAATCAACTAATGTGTTGCTAAGATCAAAAAGCTTTTATGTTTCTCTTGGATTTTCCTTCTTCAGTATATGATGCTAAACACTATTTCTGGATACTAGGAACAACAAATCTAAAATGGAAAGACACAGGAAATAATGAACATACAATAAAAATGTATGTATACTGGGAGACCTTCAAGATGGCAGAGGAGTAAAACATGGAGATCGCCTTCCTCCCCACAAATACATCAAAAATACATCTACATGTGGAACAACTCCTACAGAACACCTACTGAACGCTGGCAGAAGACCTCAGACTTCCCAAAAGGCAAGAAACTCCCCCACGTACCTGGGGGTAGGGCAAAAGAAAAAACAGAGACAAAAGAATAGGGACGGGACCTGCACCTCTGGGAAAGAGCTGTGAAGGAGGACACACTAGGAAGCCCCTTCACTGGTGGAGACCGCGGGTGGTGGGGGGAAGCTTCAGAGCCACGGAGGAGAGCGCAGCAACAGGGGTGCAGAGGGCAAAACTGAGAGATTCCTGCACAGAGGATCGGTGGCGACCAGCACTTACCAGCCCGAGAGGCTTGACAGCTCACCCGCTGGGGCGGGTGGGGGCTGGGAGCTGAGGCTTGGACTTCGGAGGTCAGATCCCAGGGAGAGGACTGGGGTTGGCTGCGCGAACACAGCCTGAAGGGGGCTAGTTCGCAACAGCTAGCCGGGAGGGAGTCCGGGAAAAAGTCTGGACCTGCCTAAGAGGCAAGAGACCATTGTTTCAGAGTTCACAAGGAGAGGGGATTCAGAGCACCGCCTAAACGAGCTCCAAAGACGGTGCGCACTGCGGCTATCAGTGCTGACCACAGAGACGGGCATGACACGCTAAGGCTGCTGCTGCAGCCACCAAGAAGCCTGTGTGCAAGCACAGGTCACTATCCACACGTCTCCTCCCGGGAGCCTGCGCAGCCCGCCACTGCCAGGGTCCTGTGATCCAGGGACAACTTACCTGGGAGAACGCACGGCACGCCACAGGCTGCTGCAACGTCATGCTGGCCTCTGTCGCCGCAGGCCCGTCCAGCACTGTGTACCCCTCCCTCCCCCCGGCCTGAGTGAGCCAGAGCCCCCTAATCAGCTGCTACTTCAACCCCGACCTGTCTGAGTGGGAACAGACGCCCTCAAGTGACCTACATGCAAAGGCGGGGCCAAATCCAAAGCTGAACCCCAGGAGCTGTACGAACAAAGAAGAGAAAGGGAAATCTCTCCCAGCAGCCTCAGGAGCAGTGGATTAAATCTCCACAATCAACTTGATGTACCCTGCACCTATGGAATACCTGAATAGACAATGAATGATCTCAAAATTGAGGCAGTGGACTTTGTGGGACTTTGTCTATATAGCTTTGCTTTTACAATTTGTCATAGGGTTCTGTCTGTCCTTTTTTTTTCATTTTTTTAGTATAGTTTTTAGTGCTTCTTGACATTGGTGGATTTGTTTTTTGGTTCGGTTGCTCTCTTCTTTCTTTCTATCTTTTTTTTTTAATTACTTTTTAATTTTATTATTATTTTTTTAAATGTTATTTATTTAATATTTTTCTTTCTTTCTTTCTTTTTTCCTCCCTTCTTTTCTGAGCCGTGTAGCTGACAGGGTCTTGGTGCTCCAGCTGGAGGTCAGGTCTGTACCTCTGAGGTGAGAAAGCCAAGTTCAAGACATATGTCCACCAGAGACCTCCCAGCTCCATGTAATATGAAACGGCGAAAGCTCTCCCAGAGATCTCCATCTCAACACTAAGACCCAACTCCAATCAACGACCAGAAAGCAACAGTGCTGGACATCCTATAGAAAACAACTAGCAAGACAGGAAGACAAAGCCACCCATTAGTAGAGAGGCTGCCTAAAATCATAAAAGGTCACAGACACCATGAAACACAACACTGGACGCGGTTCTGCTCACCAGAAAGATCCAGCCTCAGCCACCAGAACACAGGCACAAGTCCCCTGCACCAGGAAGCCTACACAAGCCACTGAAACACCCTCACCCACTGGGGGCAGACACCAAAAACAACGGGAACTACAAACCTGCAGCCTGCGAAAAGGAGACCGCAAACACAGTAAGTTAAGCAAAATGAGAAGACAGAGAAACACACAGCAGATGAAGGAGCAAGATAAAAACCCACCAGACCTAACAAATGAAGAGGAAATAGGCAGTCTATCTGAAAAAGAATTCAGAGTACTGATAGTAATGATGATCCAAAATCTTGGAAATAGAATGGAGAAAACACAAGAAACTTTTAACAAGAACCTAGCAGTAAAGAGGAAACAAACAACGATGAACACAATACATGAAATTGAAAATTCTCTAGAAGGAATCAAAAGCAGAATAGCTGAGGCAGAGGAACAGATAAGTGATCTGGAAGATAAAATAGTGGAAATAACTGCAACAGAGAGAATAAAGAAAAAAGAATGAAAAGAATTGAGGACAGTCTCAGAGACCTCGGGGACAACACTAAATGCACCAACATTCGAATTATAGGGTTCCCAGAAGCAGAAGAGAAAGAGAAAGGGACTGAGAAAATATTAGGAGGTTATAGCTGAAAACTTCCCCAATATGGGAAAGCAAATAGTCAATCAAATGCAGGAAGCACAGAGAAACCCATACAGGATAAATCCAAGGAGAAACACACCAAGACACAGATTAATCAAACTATCGAAAATTAAATACAAAGAACAAATATGAAAAGCAGAAAGGGAAAAGCAACAAATAACATACAAGGGAATCCCAATAAGGTTAACAGCTGATCTTTCAGCAGCAACTCTGCAAGCCAGAGGGAGTGGCAGGACATATTGAAAGTGATGTAAGGGATAAACCGACAACCAAGATTAGTCTACCCAGCAAGGATCTCATTTAGATTCAACAGAGAAATTAAAACCTTTACAGACAAGCAAAAGCTAAGAGAATTCAGCACCACCAAACTACCACTACAACAAATGCTAAAGGAACTTCTCTAGGCAGGAAATACAAGAGAAGGAAAAGACCTACAGTAACGAACCCAAACCAATTAAGAAAATGGTAATAGGAACACACATATCAATAATTATCTTAAATGTAAATGGATTAAATGCTCCAACCGAAATACATAGACTGGCTGAATGGATACAAAAACAATACCCGTAAATATGCTGTCTACTAGAGACCCACTTCAGATCTAGGGACAAATACAGACTGAAAGTGAGGGGATGGAAAAAGATATTCCATGCACAGGGAAATCAAAAGAAAGTGGGAGTAGCAATTCTCATATCAGCCAAATAGACTTTAAAATAAAGACTATTACAAGAGAAAAGAAGGACACTACATAATGATCAAGGGATCAATTCAAGAAGAAGATATAACAATTGTAAATATTTATGCACCCGATATAGGAGCACCTCAATACATAAGGCAAATGCTAACAGCCATAAAAGGGGAAATCTGCAGTAACAAAATCATAGTAAGGGATTTTAACACACCACTTTCACCAATGGACAGATCACCCAAAATGAAAATGAATAAGGAAACACAAGCTTTAAATGATACGTTAAACAAGATGGACTTAATTGATATTTATAGGATATTCCATCCAAAAACAACAGAATACACTTTCTTCTCAAATGCTCATGGAACATTCTCCAGGATAGATCATATCCTAGGTCACAAATCAAGTCTTGGTAAATTTAAGAAAACTGAAATTGTATCAAGCATCTTTTCTGACCACACACTATAAGAATAGATATCAATTACAGGGAAAAAAATCTGTAAAAAATACAAACACATGGAGGCTAAACAATACACTACTAAATAACCAAGAGATCACTGAAGAAATCAAAGAGGAAATCAAAAAATACCTAGAAACAAATGACAAGGAAAACATGACGACACAAAACCTATGGGATGCAGCAAAAGCAGTTAGTTTATAGCAATACAATCCTACCTCAAGAAACAAGAAAATCTCAAATAAATTACCTAACCTTACACCTAAAACAATTAGAGAAAGAAGAAAATAAAGACTCAAAGTTAGCAGAAGAAAAGAAATCATAAAGATTAGATAAGAAATAAATGAAAAAGAAATGAAGGAAACAATAACAAAGATCAATAAAACTAGAAGCTGGTTCTTTGAGAAGATAAACAAAATGGAAAAACCATTAGTGAGACTCAGAAAGAAAAAAAGGGAGAAGAATCAAATCAATAGAATTAGAACTGAAAAAGGGGAAGTAAAAACTGCCACTGAAGAAACACAAAGGATCACGAGAGATTACTACAAGCAACTATATGCCAATAAAATGGACAACCTGGAAGAAACAGACAAATTCTTAGAAAAGCACAACTTTCCGAGACTGAAACAGGAAGAGATAGAAATATAAACAGACCAATCACAAGTACTGAAATTGAGACTGTGATTAAAAATCTTCCAACAAACAAAAGCCCAGGACCAGATGGCTTAGCAGGCGAATTCTATCAAACGTTTAGAGAAGGGCTAATACCTATCCTTCTCAAACTCTTCCAAAATATAGCAGAGGGAGGAACACTTCCAAACTCATTCTATGAGGCCACCATCACCCTGATACCAAAACCAGACAAAGATTTCACAAAGAAAGAAAACTACAGGCCAATATCACTGATGAACATAGATGCAAAAATCCTCAACAAAATACGAGCAAACAAAATCCAACATCACATTAAAAGGATCATACACCATGATCAAGTGGGGTTTATCTCAGGAATGCAAGGATTCTTCAATATACACAAATCAACCAATGTGATACACCACAGTAACAAACTGAAGAATAAAAACCATATGATCATCTCAATAGATGCAGAAAAAGCTTTTGACAAAATTCAACACCCATTTCTGATAAAAAACCCTGCAGAAAGTAGGCATAGAGGGAACTGACCTCAACATAATAAAAGCCATATATGACAAACCCACATCCAACATCGTTCTCAATGGTGAAAAACAGAAAACATTACCACTAACATCAGGAACAAGACAAGGGTCTCTCACCACTATTATTCAACATAGTTTTGGAAGTTTTAGCCATGGCAATCAGAAAACAAATAAGAGGAATACAAAGAAAAACAAATATGAGGAATCCAAATCGGAAAAGAAGAAGTAAAGCTGTCACTGTTTGCAGATGACATGATACTATAAAGCTGTCACTGTTTGCAGATGACATGATACTATACATAGAGAATCATAAAGATGCTACGAGAAAACTACTAGAGCTAATCAATGAATTTGGTAAAGTACCAGGATGCAAATTAATGCACAGAAATCTGTTGCATTCCTATACACTAATGATGAAAAATCTGAAAGAGAAATTAAGGAAACACTCCCAATTACCATTGCAAAAGCAGAATAAAATACCTAGGAATAAACCTACCTAAGGAGACAAACAACCTGTATGCAGAACACTATAAAACACTGAGGAAAGAAATTAAAGATGATACCAACAGATGGAGAGATATACCATGTTCTTGGATTGGAAGAATCAACATTGTGAAAATGACTCTACTACCCAAAGCAATCTACACATTCAGTGCAATCCCTATCAAACTACCAATGGCATTTTTCACAGAACTAGAACAAAAAATTTCACAATTTGTAAGGAAACACAAAAGACCCCGAATAGCCAAAGCAATATTGAGAAAGAAAAGTGAAGCTCGAGGAATCAGGCTTCCAGACTTCACACTATACTACAAAGCTACAGTAATCAAGACAGTATGGTACTGGCACAAAAACAGAAATAGAGATCAATGGAACAGGATAGAAGGCCCAGAGATAAACCCATGCACCTATGGTCACCTTATTTTTGATAAAGGAGGCAAGAATATACAATGGAGAAAAGACAGCCTCTTCAATAAGTGGTGCTGGGAAAACTGCACAGCTACATGTAAAAGAATGGAGTTAAAACACTCCCTAACATCAAACACAAAAATAAACTCAAAATATATTTAAGACCTACATATAAGACCCAACACTATAAAACTGTTAGAGGAACACATAGGCAGAACACTCTATGACATAAATCACAGCAAGATCCTTTTTGACCCACCTCCTAGACAAATGGAAATTAAAACAAAAATAAATAAATGGGACGTAATGAAACTTAAAAGCTTTTGTACAGCTAAGGAAACCATAAACAAAACGAAAAGCCAACCCGCAGAATGGGAGAAAATATTTGCAAATAAAGCAACTGAGAAATGGTTAGTCTCCAAAATTACAAGCAGCTCATGCAGCTCAATATCAAAAAAAAAAAACCCAATCCAAAAATGGGCAGAAGACCTAAACAGACATTTCTCCAAAGAAGACACACAGATTGCCAACAAACACATGAAAGGATGCTCAACATCACTAATCATTACAGAAATGCAAATCAAAACTACAATGAGGTATCACCTCACACCAGTCAGAATGGCCATCATCAAAAAATCTGCAAACAATAAATGCTGGAGAGGGTGTGGAGAAAAGGGAACACTCTTGCACTGTTGGTGGGAATGTAAATTGATACAGCCACTATGGAGAACCGTATGGAGGTTCCTTAAAAAACTACAAATAGAACTACCATATGACCCAGCAATCCCACTACTGGGCATATACCCTGAGAAACCATAATTCAAAAAGAGTCATGTACCACAATGTTCATGGCAGCTCTATTTACAATAGCCAGGACACAGAAGCGATGTAAGTGTCCATCGACAGATGAATGGATAAAGAAGATGTGGCACATATATACAATGGAATATTACTTACACATAAAAAGGAACGAAACTGAGTTATTTGTAGTCAGGTGGATGGACCTAGATTCTGTCATATAGAGTGAAGGAAGTCAGAAAGAGAAAAACAAGTACTGTATGCTAACACATATATATGGAATCTTAAAATAAAAAAAATCGTTCTGAAGAACGTTGGGGCAGGACAGGAATAAAGACACAGACACAGAGAATGGACTTGAGGATGCAGGGAAGGGGAAGGGTAAGCTGGGATGAAGTGAGAGAGTGGCATGTACATATATACACTACCAAATGTAGAATAGATAGCTAGTGGGAAGCAGCCACATAGCACAAGGAGATTAGCTCGGTGCTTTGTGACCACCCAGAGGGGTGGGATAGGGAGGGTGGGACGCAGACGCAAGAGAGAGGAGATATGGGGATATATGTATATGTATAGGTGATTCACTTTGTTATAAAGCAGAAACTAACACACCATTGTAAAGCAATTATACTCCAATAAAGATGTTAAAAAAATTGTATATATTGAATTTTAGAAAAATGATTATTGCACTAATCAAGCTTCCTCATTTTAACATGTTTGTAAGCTTGCTCATGATTTCTCACATAAGTAACTGAAAATCCTAGTTAAATGCACAGAGTTATGCTTCACTTTTAATTTGTATTATTTTCTTCTCTGAATTAAAATGAAACATTAACTCCGTTGAGCAAAAAGCTATATCACAAGAACCTTTTTTGTTGTTTAAAACCATTACATGTTCTTTTTTTTTTTTTTTTTTTTTATGGTACGTGGGCCTCTCACTGTTGTGGCCTCTCCCGTTGTGGAGCACAGGCTCCAGACACGCAGGCTCAGCGGCCATGGCTTTCGGGCCTAGCTGCTCCGCGGCATGTGGGATCTTCCCAGACCGGGACACGAACCCGTGTCCCCTGCATCGGAAGGCGGACTCTCAACCACTGGGCCACCAGGGAAGCCCTGTTTTGTTTTTTAATGATGAAAAGGCATTGAGTTTTATGCCATCCTTTTGTTTACTTTCTGCATTTACTGAGATGATTGTAGGGTTCTTCTCTTCCATCTGTAAACAGTGTGAACTGCTTTCTTGTTTTCTACTGTTAAACTATTCTTTCACATCTACTTAGTTATTTGAATAGTTTTCTAGTTTAGTTTGTTAATAATTTATTTGAATTTGTTCTCTATGTTAGTAAGTGAATTGGCTGATAATTTTTCTTCCCTGTCTAGTTTTGCCATCAATCTTATATGAGGTGGGAAGCTTTTCTATTTTTCTCTCCCTATAAAATGGGATTGTTTGTATAAAATGGGATTATCAATGTCTTCAAAGTTTTACAAAATCTTTCTATAAAGAAAAATTGGGCTTCATAATTATTGTGATAGACATTCAATCTCCATTGTTAGAGGATTCTGTATCTTTGAATTTGCCTAATCACTAAAACTTATTTGCAACCCCAAAATGGATATTCACAGCTCTTTTTAAGTCATTCACAGACATTCAGAGATTTTTGAAACATCTCAGTTACGCAATGTGAATGTTTCTACCTGAGGTCAAACCAGGTGACACTCTGCCTTCTTGTTCCAGATCTCATATTGTAAACAAGTGTCCTTTTTATTGTCTATTTAGTGCCACGTTTTCACATTTTTGTACTGTTAGCTGGTGATTTTACTGTTTAAAATAGTCCCCAAGTGTAGTGCTGAAGTGCTGTCTAGTGTTTCTAAGTGAAAGAAGACTGTGATAGACCTTGCAGAGAATTACATGTGTTAGATAAGCTTTGTTCAGGCATGTTATAATGCTGTTGGCCATGAGTTCAATGTTAATGAATCAACACATATTATATACAGTGTCTTTAACAGAAACACACATAAAACAAGACTACATATTTAACGCTTGATGAAAATGTGATCAGAAGCTTGCAGGAGTCTCACCTTGTATTTTCCCCAAGGAGCAACGGTTGATATTTCCTTATTCAGTGTTCACAGTAACTTCATAGAACATACCTACTATGAATAATGAGAATTGACTATATTTTAAACTACCAATTCAATTTCTTTAATGGCTATAGATCTAGTACATTTTCCTCTTTCCTTTTGAATCAGTTTTTTAATTTAAATTTATTTTAAAAATTATCCATCTCATAAATTTGTTTTATCATTGTAGAGATTTTTTAAATCTGTTGTTCTATTTTTCTATTCCTGAAATGTACAATTTTGCTCTTTGTTTTTTTATTTTTTCTTGATCAACTTTTTTAGAGTATTTGCTTATTTTATTGTAAATCTTTTTTTGGTTGGGTTTTGTAAAACATCTCCATTGTTCCTTTGTCTTCAACTTCATTAACTATTTTTTTTTTAACCTCTTTCCTTCTACTAATTTGGGTCCTCATGGTTTTTCATTTTCTGAGCCTGTGAGTTGAATATTACATTTCTTTATTTGCCTTTTTAACATATGAATTTGAATGTAAATATCTTTATGTTCTTTATTTTACAAGTTTTTATTTTCCTTGTCATTCAATTAGAATTGTTTCATAAATCACATTCTAATTTCTGTTTTGGACTATGAATATCTTAGAATGGCTGTGGCTTTTTGTTTGTTTTAGGTTCCAAAAATATAGGGATTGGAGCTTTTTTTCTCCACTTTCTAAATTCATTGCATTGAGGTTATAAAATAAGAAACACAAACTAACGAATTTGCAGGTTCTTATTTTTAGTTCTATTGTTTGCTCAGATTTGTTAAATGCTTCATGTGTGCTGGAAATCAGTAAGCATGTTCTATGAATGCAAGATTCTATTCATATCAGCTTATTAACTATGTTGTCTGAATTTTTACTATCCTCAATAACCGATTTTTTTCTGCTTGATCACTCACTGTCAGAAAAAAGGTGTGTCAAAAGCAACCATTAAGATCAGGAATCTGCCCATTTAGCTTTGTACTTCTGTCCAATGTGTGTGTAGGTTTATTTAATTGTAGGTATGTTATTATTGTATTGCTTTTGTAAATGGGATATTTCTTCTATCAGATTTCCTAACTAGTTTCTAACTAATTCTAACTAGCTTTAGTTCTATAATTGATTTTTTTATTTCTGTATATGAAATGTATACATAGCCATCTACTAAATTTTTGTTTGTCATGGTTTTTGCATTGATTCTTTTAGGTTTTCTAGGTAAAGACTCACTTTGTCTGATAGCAATGATTCTTTTACAATCTACTTTTATACCTCCTACTTTGATCTCTTGTCTAATTGCATTGGCTGCCACCTCTATAACAATGTTAAATAATAAAGGTGATATCTGATATCTTGTTTCTGCTTTTAGTTTTAAAGCATGATGCTGGCTTTGGGTTAACAAATTATGCCACAACTATGAAAGTCTCATCTATTTCAATTTTAACATATTGGGGAATTATACATCTATTACTCTTTTATCATAGTGTGATATTTATTCATATTTCATCATATTGTAGAAGTATGCACAGATGTTTATTTTAGATATTAAATATTACCTAACACCTTTCAGAATCTATGGAGATGATCACCATTATTTTTCTCTTTTGATATATTAATTTTAAAGATTTGGTAGAATATCTTTTTAACACTAGCTAGTCTTAAGAATTGGGGGCGAGTCCCTCCCAGCAAGCCTCTTAGATAGCCTCATCCACCACAGGGCAGACAGCAGAAGCAAGAAGAACGACAATCCAGCAGCCTACAGAACAAAAACCACATTCACAGAAAGATAGATAAGATGAAAAGGCAGAGGGTTATGTACCAGATGAAGGAACAAGATAAAACCCCAGAAGAACAACTAAATGAAGTGGAGACAGGCAAACTTCCAGAAAAGGAATTCAGAATAATGATAGTGAAGATGATCCAGAACCTCGGAAAAACAATGGAGGGAAAGATCAAGAAGATGCAAGAAATGTTTAACAAAGACCTAGAAGAATTAAGGAACAAACAAACAGAGATGAACAATACAATAACTGAAATGAAAACTACACTAGAAGGAATCAATAGCAGAATAACTGAGGCAGAAGAACGGATAAATGACCTGGAAGACAGAACGGTGGAATTCACTGCTGCGGAACAGAATAAAGAAAAAAGAATGAAAACAAATGAAGAGAGCCTAAGAGACTTCTGGGACAACATTAAATGCAACAACATTTGCATTATAGGGGTACCAGAAGGAGAAGAGAGAGAGAAAGAACGAGAGAAAATATTTGAAGAGGTTATAGTCGAAAACTTCCCTAACATGGGAAAGGAAATAGCCACCCAAGCCCAGGAAGTGCAGCAAATCCCATACAGGAGAAATCCAAGGAGAAACATGCTGAGACTCATAGTAATCAAATCGGCAAAAATTAAAGACAAAGAAAAATTATTGAAAGCAGCAAGGGAAAAATGACAAATAACATACAAGGGAACTCCCATAATGTTAACAGCTGATTTCTCAGCAGAAACTCTACAAGCCAGAAGGGAGTGGTATGATGTACTTAAAGTGATGAAAAGGAAGAAACTACTACCAAGATTACTCTACCCAGCAAGGATCTCATTCAGATTCGATGGAGAAATCAAAAGCTTTACAGACAAGCAAAAGCTAAGAGAATTCAGCACCACCAAACCAGCTTTACAACAAATTCTAAAGGATCTTCACTAGGCAAGAAACACAAGAGAAGGAAAAGAACTATAATAACAAACCCACTTCCGGGAAGATGGCGGAAGAGTAAGACGCGGAGATCACCTTCCTCCCCACAGATACACCAGAAATACATCTACGCGTGGAACAACTCCTACGGAGCACCTACTGAACGCTGGCAGAAGACCTCAGACCTCCCAAAAGGCAAGGAACCCCCCACGTACCTGGTTAGGGCAAAAGAAAAAACTAAACAGAGACAAAAGGATAGGGACGGGTCCTGCACCAGCGGGAGAGAGCTGTGAAGGAGGAAAAGTGTCCACACACTAGGAAGCCCCTTCGCGGGTGGAGACTTCGGGAGGCGGAGTGGGGGAGTTGGGAGCCGCGGAGGAGAGCACAGCAACAGGGGTGCGGAGGGCAAAGCGGACAGATTCCAGCGCAGAGGATCGGGCCGACCGGAACTCACCAGCCGAGAGGCTTTTCTGCTCGCCCGCCGGGGCGGGCGGGACTGGGAGCTGCGGCTCCGGCTTTTGTCGGAGCGCCGGGAGAGGACTGGGGTTGGCGGCGTGAGCACAGCCTGCAGGGCGTTGGTGCGCCGCGGCTGGCCGGGAGAGAGTCCGGGGGGGGTCTGGACCTGCCGAAGAGGCAAGAGACTTTTGCGTCCCTCTTTGTTTCCTGGTGCACGAGGAGAGGGGATTGGGAACGCTGCTTGAGAGAGCTCCAGGGACGGGCGCGAGCCGCGGCTGAAAGTGCGGAGCCCAGAGACAGACGTGAGACGCTAGGGCCGCTGCTGCCGCCACCAGGAGGCCTGTGTGCGAACACGGGTCGCTGGCCACGCGCCCTTCCGGGGAGCCTGTGCAGCCCACCACTGCCGGGGTCCCGCGATCCAGGGACAACTTGCCCGGGAGATCGCGCGGCGCGCCTCAGGCTGCAGCGTCACGCCGGCCTCTGCCGCTGCGGGCCCGCCCCACACTCCGTGACCCTCCCTACGCCCCGGCCTGGGTGAGCCAGAGCCTCCGAATCAGCGGCTCCTTTAACCCCGTCCTGTCTGAGCAAAGAACAGACGCCCTCCGGCGACCTACACGCACAGGCGGGGCCAAATCCAAAGCTGAGCCCCTGGGAGCTGTGAGAACAAAGAAGAGAAAGGGAAATCTCTCCCAGCAGCCTCAGAAGCAGCGCATTAAAGCTCCACAATCAACTTGATATACCCTGCATCTGTGGAATACCTGAATAGTCAACGAATCATCCCAAATTAAGGAGCCCTGTGGATGAAAGGCTCTTGGTGCTGCAGCCAGGAGTCAGTGCTGTGCCTCTGAGGTGGGAGAGCCAACTTCAGGACACTGGTCCACAAGAGGCCTCCCAGCTGCACATAATATCAAACAGCAAAAATCTCCGAGAGATCTCCATCTCAACGCCAGCACCCAGCTTCACTCAACGACCAGCAAGCTACAGTGCTGGACATCCTATGCCAAACAACTAGCAAGACAGGAACACAACCCCACCCATTAGCAGAGAGGCTGCCCAAAATCATAATAAGTCTACAGACACCCCAAAACACACCACCAGACGTGGACCTGCCCACCAGAAAGACAAGATCCAGCCTCATCCACCAGAACACAGGCACTAGTACCCTCCACCAGGAAGCCGACACAACCCACTGAACCAACCTTAGCCACTGGGGACAGACACAAAAAACAACAGGAACTACGAACCTTCAGCCTGCAAAAAAGGAGACCCCAAACACAGTAAGATAAGCAAAATGAAAAGACAGAAAAACACACAGCAGATGAAGGAGCAAGATAAAAACCCACCAGACCTAACAAATGAAGAGGAAATAGGCAGTCTACCGGAAAAAGAATTCAGAATAATGATAGTAAGGTTGATCCGAAATCTTGGAGATAGAATGGACAATAGAATGGACAAAATGCAAGAATCAGTTAACAAGGACCTAGAAGAACTAAAGATGAAACAAGCAACGATGAACAACACAATAAATGAAATTAAAAGTACTCTAGATGGGATCAATAGCAGAATAACTGAGGCAGAAGAACGGATAAGTGACCTGGAAGATAAAATAGTGGAAATAACTACTGCAGAGCAGAATAAAGAAAAAATAATGAAAAGAACTGAGGACAGTCTCAGAGACCTCTGGGACAACATTAAACGCACCAACATTCGAATTATAGGGGTTCCAGAAGAAGAAGAGAAAAAGAAAGGGACTGAGAAAATATTTGAAGAGATTATAGTTGAAAACTTCCCTAATATGGGAAAGGAAATAGTTAATCAAGTCCAGGAAGCACAGAGAGTCCCATACAGGATAAATCCAAGGAGAAATACGCCAAGACACATATTAATCAAACTGTCAAAAATTAAATACAAAGAAAACATATTAAAAGCAGCAAGGGAAAAACAACAAATAACACACAAGGGAATCCCCATAAGGTTAACAGCTGATCTTTCAGCAGAAACTCTGCAAGCCAGAAGGGAGTGGCAGGACATATTGAAAGCGTTGAAGGAGAAAAACCTGCAACCAAGATTACTCTACCCAGCAAGGATCTCATTCAGATTTGATGGAGAAATTAAAACCTTTACAGACAAGCAAAAGCTGAGAGAGTTCAGCACCACCAAACCAGCTCTACAACAACTGCTAAAGGAACTTCTCTAGGCAAGAAACACAAAAGAAGGAAAAGACCTACAATAACAAACCCCAAACAATTAAGAAAATGGGAATGGGAACACACATATCGATAATTACCTTAAATGTAAATGGACTAAATGCTCCCACCAAAAGACACAGATTGGCTGAATGGATACAAAAACAAGACCCATATATTTGCTGTCTACAAGAGACCCACTTCAGACCTAGAGACACATACAGACTGAAAGTAAGGGGATGGAAAAAGGTATTTCATGCAAATGGAAACCAAAAGAAAGCTGGAGTAGCAATTCTCATATAAGTTTTATATATATATATATATATATATGTAGTTTGCTTGAGTGCAGTGTTTTTTGTTTTCTGTACTGAATTCATTAGCATGGGTCGGTATAAAATTTAGCATAGGTCAATATGTAATTTGTAAACTAATAAGGTCTTAAAAGTGAGGAATTAAGTCTTTTAAATTTAATTATTTATTGTAAAGAGCAGAATAGCATACATAAACAGGTGCCTAAGGAAAACTTGTATTCTAATATGGAACTCTCATGAACACCTTTTTTTTTTTCTTCTAACGGTATGATAGTAGGCCATTTGATTATTTTTATGGCTTTAACTTTACAACAATGAAATATTCGTAAATTTTAAAAAGTATTTTTCTTTATTTGATGCGGGTGGGATACTGGAGAAATGAAAGGTCAAACATCTATTGAGGAATCCATACTTGTCTATATATTGTGTACTTTTATTTCAAGAACTGATTTAAAATTCCTAAAAGGATGCTATAATAAGTTATTATGCCATTTTACAGACTGAATTAAGTGAATTTCAGGGAGGTATGAAACTTGCCTAAGGCTATCCAGCTACCAAGCGGTAGAAGTGAGAATTAAATCCAGGTATACCTATAAAAAAAAAAATAAAAAAAATAAAAAAAAAAAAAAGGCGAGGGCAGCACCAGGGTATGGGGTTGTTAGTTTTATAGGGGTGAGTAATTTCATACGCTGATGAGTGGGAGGAGTATTCCAGCTATTTTGGGGAAGGGGTGGGGATTTCTAGGAATTGAGCCACCGCCCACTTTTTGACCTTTATGGTCATCCTTGGAACTGTCGTGGCACCTGTGGGTGTGTCGCTTAGCTTGCTGATGTGTTACAATGAGTGTATACTGAGGCTCAAGGTCTAGTGGAAGTAGACTCGTCCGCCATCTTGGACCTATTTTGTTCTAATCAGTTTATGTTGTGTCCTCGGGCTATGTAATTCTTTTAAAGGTTGTGCCCTGCCCCCTTTCCTCCTGTTTCATATTGAATATATAATATTTACCAGAGTATGTTTTAATAATTAATACATGATATATTGTATAATTAATTTATATATCATATATATATAATGATATCTATAGGTATTTGTTCTAATAAGTCATTAAAAATAAATGAATAAAAAAAAAAATAAAGTATAGTATTCCAAAAAAAAAAAAAAATAACAAACCCAAAACAATTAAGAAAATGGGAATAGGAACATACATATCGATAATTACCTTAAATGTAAATGGATTAAATGCTCCCACCAAGAGACACAGACTGGCTGAATGGATACAAAAACAAGACTCATCTATATGCTGTCTACAAGAGACCCACTTCAGACCTAGGGACACATACAGATTTAAAGCGAGGGGATGGAAAAAGATATTCCATGCAAATGGAAATCAAAAGAAAGCTGGAGTAGCTATACTCATATCACATAAAATAGATTTTAAAATAAAGAATGTTATAAGAGACAAGGAAGGACACTACATAATGATGAAGGGATCAATCCAAGAAGAAGATATAACAATTATAAATATATATGCACCCAACATAGGAGCACCTCAATACATAAGGCAACTGCTAACAGCTATAAAAGAGGAAATCAACAGTAACATAATAATAGTGGGGAACTTTAACACCTCACTTACAACAATTGACAGGTCATCCAAAATGAAAATAAATAAGGAAACAGAAGCTTTAAATGACACAATAGACAAGATAGATTTAATTGATATTTATAGGACATTCCATCCAAAAACAGCAGATTACACTTTCTTCTAAAGTGCGCACAGAACATTCTCCAGGATAGATCACATCTTGGGTCACAAATCAAGCCTCATTAAATTTAAGAAAATTGAAATCATATCAACCATCTTTTCTAACCACAACACTCTGAGATTAGAAATGAATTACAGGGAAAAAAACACAAAAAAAACAAACACGTGGAGGCTAAACAATACGTTACTAAATACGCAAGAGATCACTGAAGAAATCAAAGAGGAAATCAAAAAATACCTAGAGACAAAAGAGAAGGAAACACGATGGGATGTGTTTTTGAATGGGATGCAGCAAAAGCAGTTCTAAGAGGGAAGTTAATAGCTATACAAGCCTACCTCAAGAAACAAGAAAAATCTCAAGTAAACAATCTAACCTTACACCTAAAGGAACTAGAGAAAGAACATACAAAACCCAAAGTTGGCAGAAGGAATGAAATCATAAAGATCAGAGCAGAAATAAATGAAATAGAAACAAAGAAAACAATAGCAAAGATGAATGAAACCAAAAGCTGGTTCTTTGAGAAGATAAAGAAAATTGATAAACCATTAGCCAGACTCATCAAGAAAAAGAGGGAGAAGACTCAAATCAATAGAATTAGAAATGAAAAAGAACTTACAACCCACACCACAGAAATACAAAGCATCCTAACAGACTACTACAAGCAACTCTATGCCAATAAAATGGACAACCTGGAAGAAATGGACAAATTCTAAAAGGGTATACCCTTCCAAGACTGAATCAGGAAGAAACAGAAAATATGAACAGACCAATCACAAGTAATGAAATTGAAACTGTGATTAAAAATCTTCTAACAAACAACACTCCAGGACCAGATGGCTTCACAGGTGAATTCCATCAAACATTTAGAGAAGAGCTAACACCTATCCTTCTCAAACTCTTCCAAAAAACTGCAGAGGAAGAAACACTCCCAAACTCATTCTATGAGGCCACCATCACCCTGATACCAAAACCAGACAAAGATACTACTAAAAAAGAAAATTACAGACCAATATCACTGATGAATATAGATACAAAAATCCGCAACAACATACTAGCAAACAGAATCCAACAACACATTAAAAGGATCACACACCATGATCAAGTGGGTTTTATCCCAGGGATGCAAGGATTCTTCAATATACGAAAATCAATCAACGTGATACACCATATGAACAAATTGAAGAATAAAAACCATATGATCATCTCAATAGATGCAGAAAAAGCTTTTGACAAAATTCAACACCCATTTATGATAAAAACTCTCCAGAAAGTGGGCATAGAGGGTACCTACCTCAACATAGTAAAGGCCATATACGACAAACCTACAGCAAACATCATTCTCAATGGTGGAAAACTGAAAGCATTTCCTCTAAGATAAACAATGAGACAAGGATGTCCACTCTCACCACTATTATTCAACATAGTTTTGTAAGTCGTAACCATGGCAATCAGAGAAGAAAAAGAAATAAAAGGAATACACGTTGTAAAAGAAGAAGTAAAACTGTCATTGTTTGCAGATGGCATGATACTACACATAGAGAATCCTAAAAATGCCACCAGAAAACTACTAGAGGTAGTCAATGAATTTGGTAAAGTTGCAGGGTACAAAATTAACGCACAGAAACCTCTTGCATTCCTATACACTAATGATGAAAAATCTGAAAGGGAAATTAAGGAAACACTCCCATTTACCACTGCAACAAAAAGAATAAAATACCTAGGAATAAATCTACCTAGGGAAACAAAAGACCTGTATGCAGAAAACTATAAGACACTGATGAAAGAAATTAAAGACAATACCAACAGATGGAGAGATATACCATGTTCTTGGATCAGAAGAATCAATATTGTGAAAATCATTATACTACCCAAAGCAATCTACAGATTCAATGCAATCCCTATCAAATTACCAATGGCATTTTTTATGGAACTAGAACAAATCATCTTAAAATTTGTATGGAGACACAAAAGACCCCAAATAGCCAAAACAGTCTTGAGGGAAAAAAATGGAGCTGGAGGAATCAGACTCCCTGACTTCAGACTATGCTACAAAGCTACGGTAATCAAGACAATATGGTACTGGCACAAAAACAGAAACATAGATCAATGGAACAAGATAGAAAGTGCAGAGATAAACCCACACACCTATGGTCAACTAATCTATGACAAAGGAGGCAAAGATATATAATGGAGAAAAGACAGTCTCTTCAATAAGTGGTGCTGGGAAAACTGGATAGCTACATGTAAAAGAATGAAATTAGAACACTCTCGAACACCATACACAAAAATAAACTCAAAATAGATTAGAGACCTAAATGTAAGACCGGACAGTATAAAACTCTTAGAGGAAAATATAGGAAGAACACTCTTTGACATAAATCACAGCAAGATCTTTTTTGATCCACCTCCTAGAGTAATGGGAATAAAAACAAAAATAAACAAATGGGACCTAATGAAACTTCAAAGCTTTTGCACAGCTAAGGAAAACATAAACAAGACAAAAAGACAACCCTCAGAATGGGAGAAAATATTCGCAAATGAATCAACGGACAAAGGATTAATCTCCAAAAAATCTAAAGAATATATATAAACAGCTCATGCAGCTCAATATTAAAGAAACAAACAACCCAATCCAAAAATGGGCAGAAGACCTAAATAGACATTTCTCCAAAGAAGACATACAGATGGCCAAGAAGCACATGAAAATCTGCTCAACATCACTAATTATTAGAGAAATGCAAATCATAACTACAATGAGGTATCACCTCACACCAGTTAGAATGGGCATCATCAGAAAATCTACAAACAACAAATGCTGGAGAGGGTGTGGAGAAAAGGGAACCCTCTTGCCCTGTTGGTGGGAATGTACATTGATACAGCCACTATGGAGAACAGTACAGAGGTTCCTTAAAAAACTGAAAACAGAATTACCATATGACCCAGTAATCCCACTACTGGGCATATACCCAGAGAAAACCATAATTCAAAAAGACACATGCACCCCAATGTTCATTGCAGCACTATTTACAATAGCCAGGTCATGGACCAACCTAAATGCCCACTGACAGATGAATGGATAAAGAAGAGGTGGTATATATACACAATGGAATATTACTCAGCCATAAAAAAGAACAAAATTGAGTTATTTGTTGAGATGTGGATGGATCTAGAGACTGTCATACAGAGTGAAGTGAGTCAGAATGAGAAAAACAAATATCGTATATTAACGCATGTATGTGGAACCTAGAAAAATGGTACAGATGAACTGGCTTGCAGGGCAGAAGTTGAGACACAGATGTAGAGAACAAACGTATGGACACCAAGGGAGGAAAACTGCAGTGGGGTGGGGATGGTGGTGTGCCGAATTGGGCGATTGGGATTGACATGTATACACTGATGTGTATAAAATTGATGACTAATAAGAACCTGCAGTATAAAAAAACAAAAGCACACAAACAAAAGAAACCAACTAATACTAAACTTACTTTGGGTTATTTGTATGGAAATACATTAATATAAATGTTTCAGACATTACATGAAATTTCTAAAAATCTCATATGTTCCGGTATAATGTTTTTAGTCATAACTCTAGTTATTACTTTAAAATGTATATCTCAGAAATAACTAAATTTCCTTGTCAATTGCATTATTATGAACTTTCATCAAATCTTTAACCGTGGTCATTTTTAAGTCTTTTGTTATTTACAGACAGTTTCGGGTGTACTCTGATGCTTTCGCAAAAATGTTCCTATAAAAGGGTTTCATCTTCTAGGAATTCATGGAAAAGACTCTGACAAATACAGGTTTCTGGTAACTGACTGTACTGCTGAACCGAATGAATAAGCATTTTCAGAACTCTGATGGAAAACTGATGAATTCATAAAAGTGCTAACAAAAGATCAAGATAAAAAAATAATTAATTACATGGGACTGAGTGAACTGATGAGGATGATTATAATTTTTGTGACTTTCTCTTTGAATAAAAAAAATAAAGAACTGGGGCCTATGGAGAGTGGATGGATGTATATTATTTGCTCATTGAAACTTCGTTTTTACCATGGCAACTAGTCTATTTGAGTTAAAGAACTTTACTTGGGTTAGTTTTGTAATTTTTATAAATAATCCACATGCATGTGAAAAGGTAGTGTTTTCAGGGAACAGATTTTTACATGTACCTTATTATGTTACTTAGCTTATGCATGGACAGTAACATGTGAAATAAAGCCTTTCATTTCCAATGTATTTCTATTTCTCTTTGTATTTCTAGCAAGTTTTTTTGTTAACTCTTATTCTTTTCTCCATAAAACGTTTTCAATTTTTTTTTTCCAGAGGCTATATCACTTGCAATGTGGAATTACTGGGACTATAGCAACTGTAGTATTCATAGAAATAAGACAAATTTCCTTCCAAAAACTCTGGAATTCCTGACAAATGTTACATCAAGATGTAGACTGTAGAGAAGCCACTGTTTTATAATTGTTTAATAACTGATATTTTTAAGGGCCTGTCATGAATGTAGTGAATTATTCCAAAGAGAAAGAGGGACCTAGCCAAGAAATAAAGAAGTCATTATTTTTCTAGCCCCACTTCCTATGAATATAGGTAACTGCTTTGACAAGCAGCTCATTCTTCACACTCACCCTAGCTAGTTCTTCACTGACCCATCCCTGCAACAGGATCAGATTCAGTCAGCAATAGCATTCAAGTGGGTAAAATGACCTTAGTAGATTAGTAGTTAAATAGACTATATACCCACCTAATTACATGTCAATCTTAACCAGCAGAATTAGACAGGTAGGCAAGGAGTTATTTGTTGGTAATAATCCATATTCAGTATTGAACATAAGTAGATTTCATTAATTTCTAGACCGATACATATATTTATACTCAGCCAGGCCCAGATGTCATCCTCACTAAGCTTCCTATAATCACATCATCCATGTTCTGTGCTCCTATTTCTCTATGGTGAGGCTTCCTGTTTGCTGTTAAATCCTCCTTGACTTTTGACAATGAGGCGTCACCACCCTCGGCCAGCTTCCTGCCACCTCCCTATAATTGCCACCTTGCACGGGCTCTTCCTCATCTTAAGACAGATAGCTGTTCCCCTCCTTTCCTTCAATGCAACTGTCTCCCCATAAACCAGCAAGCAGAAGGAACATGCATGACAAAAACATCTTCCCTAAAGCCCAACTGTACCAAACTGCTGTTGCATTTAACTGTCATTGTATGAAAAAATAGAACCCAGAATTTCTTGCCTGTCTCCCTCAGCCATGCTGTGAAGCTGCCTGTCAACCTATTTTCAGTCAGAAATTTACAGTATTTCTTGTAAAGCTTTCTTTACATAAATATTTTCTTTCCTAACTTTGTGCCACATTTTTCTCCTTATTTCTTTTCTTAAAACCTGTTTCTCAAACTAAAAAGCCCATTCTAGCTTGGCACACTGAAAACAATTCAACAGATGTTGCACTCATCACTGTACATTTTCTGTTTCTACACAAGAACAGAAAATTGGCTGGGAAAGTAAGTCTCTGTTGATCGTCACTTAATGCTGGTACCATCAATGCCTTCCTCAGAACTCACCTTCCTGTCCATCAGTCTCACTGTAAGCCAGCTGTCATAAACATACTAAATTATTTCTTTCCATGCCACTTTTATACACATCTCCTATCTGGTCAAACTGTACAACGGCTGTTCTGTTATTTTACAGTGTAACTGTCTAAAATGATTGCCATGGGATTTTTTTAACATCATTTTTTGTTTGTCTTCTATATTTTGTAGTATTTTCCCCTAGTGTCTTTCCTGGGCAGCTGACTTTTCTGAAAGCGAAAACACAGTATCGGAAGAGAAATAATTCCTGATTAAGATTTCCCCACATAAAACTTTTGCAAAAGCTTGATAATAGTGTTTACAATTCATTCCATACTTAGTATTCATATGATTATAATAAAGGCTTTCAACTTGAGAGTATGAATAAAGAGTAACAAAACATCTACATAAACATAAATTCAATTTTGCAGATATTTCATCACTTTGAGTCACTAAGCATCCACGTGATTACGTGAATTATTTTACATCACTCAACACATTCAGTTTCCACTCCTTGCCTTACATACACTTCAGTTAGGCATTTGAGGAACACAAAAGAACTGTGAGTTTCCTGCTCTTTGTGTCTGGCTTCTAGTCCGTGAGACATAAATGAATTTACCATAAACAGCTGGAGAATAGCATTTATCTTCGAACATCTATGTCAGGAAGATTTTCATCATAAGGAGGCAAAAACTGTAATTTAGTTGCCCAAAGAGTCTATCATTTATCAGTTTTAAGGCTAATGTGTCCTTCAATAAAAAAACATGAAACACTATTAAACACCACTCTTCTTTGCTATTTTAGTGTAATATTTCCACATAATCAATGCTCTATAAACATCAAATAAATGAAAATGAATGAATATTGTGATTATTTAGATGTCATTATTCTACTCATGCCCTATAAGAATTTATATAACTGCCATTCACAGAAACTGTTTTAGGTATATGAATTAAAGTTTTACTCTCCTCTTTGTTTTGAACCATTCAATTAAGAACAGTGAAATAGATTCCTAATTTAAATATTTCATATAATAGAGGCATCATAGTCAAATGACAGCTTTGTCTTATAGCCAACTCAGTGACTTCAATTTAATAACACTCACCTTAAACTAGTCTTGAAAGTTCAATAAAAATTATTCTCAGATAGAAATGTAAGAAAATAGATCCCCTGGTTTTCTTATGTGTAAACATATGGAAACTCCAAACCTGGGGAATTCATCTATTCTAACTAAAGCTAAGAATGTTGGGAGAAAAATCAGGCACATTCTTTAATCTTTCAAACTATGAAATGTAATTTATTTGCATCATTAGAAGAGCTTCCCTCATCTGTCTGCCTTAAATCACTTAAGAGCTTATGATGCTGGTGATGGTTATAAGAATGTAAAACAGAACATTTTCCAGCAAAGTATAAATGAACGTTGAAAAGTGGGCAAAATTCTGGTTGTGTTCTGGAGCAAAGCTGGATGAAACTGTTAGAATCTGAAGGAGAATTGCTGCGTTTCAGAACTTTTTAGGGATTAACCTTAAACACGAAAGGAAATTTTAATTTTAATGAAACAAAGTGGTATATTATTGCCATAGTGCCTGGCTGGAGATATTGGGCAGGGAGACACACTTTTTTTTTTTTTTTTACTCAAAAATGACTTATAATTGAATCCTAATAAAACGTAAGACAGAACCTGAAATATTTTCAGGCCATGACTGGATGACCAGCTTCACAGATGGTAAGATTCCTGCATGGGTCAGGCAGTGGGCTTCTTGAATGAGTTCCAACAGCCTGTGGTAGTTCTGTAGCCCTCCCTCTTCATTCAAGTCATATTTGCACAATTTGAAAACATTTTAATCTGAACAACATTGCTTAGCTTTTCAGTGGATGAATGAATTGTCTGACCCAGCCAGAAAAGTCAAGGGTCTTCATACTTAGGAAATTTGTTCCTTGTTACAAATTATACTCCTAATCCAGAAAATAGCCTTCCAATCTCTTCAGTTAAGATGCCTCCACAAACTCCTGCCTACATCATTGAAAACACCGCCTGTTGTGTCCCAGAACCACAAGGAGGCCAGGGTCTCTGGAGCAAAGGGAGCAAAATGGAGACTTGGTACTAGAGAGTAAAGAATTCAGAGATGGAGCAGAAAACCAGGCCATGCGGAGTCTTGTAAGCCATTGAAAGGACCATTGCCTTTACTCTAAGATCAAAGGAAAGCCATTGTAAGTTCTTGAGAAGGGGAATGACGTGATCTGATTTACTTTTACTTTTTAAAGGCTGCTGTGTGCAGAACCAGTTCATTAAAATATCTGTTAGTGGACCCCAATAGAAGTTATATCCAAAGTCCTCCACCAAGCCCTCATTCTCCTTTACCTCTTCACATCACTAATCACATTTGAACACTATCCAGGTCTGCAAGGACACATTTGGGCAACTCAAACAGTGTAGGTAATTGTAGGTAATACGACATTAAAAGGACTATTTACAAAGGCGTAGGCAAGGTTAAGTAAAACTAACAGTCAATGGTGAAATCACCCAGGGTTAGAAATAACGGAGTTGTTACCATACCCTCTCTGAAGTGGACAGGAGACCGGTGGTTACCAGAAGCCAGAAGTAAGTTCTGTAGCTGTAGGAAGGGATACCTACAAGAGCCACGTACCTACACAGAGAAATGCAGACGATCAGCAGCAACCTGCAACAACACTCTTATTTTGAAAATGCAAATTTGTTCCAATGTGACTGATATATTAGGGAACAATTTAAGCATAACTAAATTTGATGTTTGCTTATGCACAATTTCATCCATGAGAAATACTGAGCGAACAGAGAAAAGTGCATAGCTAAACTATACTGAGCAGGAACACACAAAAGGCACATGCGCACACACCTCAAATATCCACCTGCTACCTCAGTTCACCATATGTGTTATGAGCCACGAACACCCACATCTGGTGTTACAACTTTCCTTCCAATTTCAGATAATCCACCTTCCACCACTTTACGATAACTCAGATTCTACAACTTTTCCAATGCCCACTTCTGCCATCAAACTGCATGCAGGTCCTTTTTGAGGTAAAATGCCATATTTATTGTAATATATCTGTATATTTTTAACAATTTAACATGTGTAAAACTGTGCTATATTTTTTATTGGGTTTCCATCTTTGAGTGTGTGTGTGTGTGTCACTGATAAAGATTTTGTGTGTTCTGCCCCTAATCCCATTTTCCCATAACCCTGTGGGATTTTTGTTTGTTTTGTTTTGTTTTTATTATTATTATTTTTTTTTGTGGTACGTGGGCCTCTCACTGTTGTGGCCTCTCCCGTTGCAGAGCACAGGCTCCGGACACCCAGGCTCAGCGGCCATGGCTCACGGGCCCAGCCGCTCCGCGGCATATGGGACCCTCCCGGACCGGGGCATGAACCCGTGCATCGACAGGCGGACTCTCAACCACTGCGCCACCGGGGAAGCCCAACCCTGTGATTTCAACTGCATGACTTTGCACTGTGTGGTGATTTCTAGGACAACAAATATCCTGTTATAGCAAAACTAATTGTACATACCCAGATCTCACTCACATGCCTCCTTCCATTTTCAGCCAATTCTTCTTACTAACCCAAACCAACAGAAAACCAAAACAAAGAAGCCCAGTGTTATAATCCATAAACATCAGCCTCCTGGGGCACAGTGCCAGGTGGAGAAGGGTGGAGAGTGCATCTGAAAAGAAACTGAAAGCGAGGAGCACAGACACCTTCCTTCATTTAAAAATCCTCTCTTTTGATTTCTAGTGCCTTGCTACTCAAAATGTGGTCCAGGGATCAGCAGTTTCAGCATCTTTTAGGAACATGTTAGAAATGCAGAGTATTGGGCCTCTCCAAAGAATTACTGAATCGAAGTCTGCATTTTAACAAAATCCCTCCTCAGGTGACTTATATGCACATTAAAGTTTCAGAACCATCGTTCTCGAGTCTTAAAATATTTGTTCTTCCCCTATCTCTTACCTCATTGGTCACTGCCTTGATGTATCCTTTCCTAGTGTCTCTTCTTCCAACTCTATAAAATTTTCAAAGCTGTGTTGGACCATGACTGGCCTGTAACTTGAAGAAATTTCAATGGTGGAGTAAACTTTGGCCTCAATGATATAATTTTCATCCTAATAGCTAGTTCTAAGAATACGGCAAAAGGTGAAATAACATCTATCCCCAAGAAACCAAATCAAAACCACTAGAGTTAAATTTAACTAATTAATGCTGAGTCAAATACAAATATTGTCTATCAGCTTGCAAGAAAAATAGCATAAAACCCATAGGCTAATCAAGATTAATTATGAATCAACCGGTATTAATAGATATAGAATTTTTACCTTTTTAAAATAGCAAAGCCTAAGAATTTTTACCTTTTTAAAATAGCATAGCCCAATAGTTGGCTATGAATTCCTCATTAATTAAATTCAGTAAATGATTTTACTTTTACAATTTATTTTCAACGCCAGCCAACTGAAAGCAATGTAATCTTCACCTTCCTCTTCCTTCAGCAGCTCCCCCAGAAGATTCTCCCAGTTACCTATTCTCAAGTCCTGAGAATTATGTTTGACTCATTTCTTTTTTTTGACCTCACTCTTGGGAGCCAAATAATCATTGAACCTTAACAATCCTTCTTCCTCAATGTCTCTTATATTTTTTTCATTCTTTCTATTCCCATTTCTAATTTTCTGGTTCATGTCTTATCACCACCTATCACTTGGGATACACGAATAACCTCCTTCATGGTCTTCCTAAATTTATTATTTCCTTATCTCAGTTAGTTAATGATCCAGGAGATCATTATTGCCTCCAGAGTGAAATTCATGCCTGCCCTAAAACTCATGATTTCTGATAACTTGGTCCCAAACTAGCATTCCAACTTACATTGGAACCTGCATGGTGTCCTTCACGGCTCCATCACCAGCCATAGATGAGGCCATATGTCCATGCATCCCTGACTCTCTAGAGGAGAACTTTTGGAGAATTCCTCAACATCTGTCTACTGTGTGTCCACCTAAATTTGTTCCTTTCATCCTGTTCTCATTAAAGGCAGTCCCTTTAACTCACACATGGTTTTCTGGGCTGTCCACTTTGATTTTTCATTTATTTTTGTCCTTGGTGTTATTTTTTCAGATGCCCCTTTATTCCATGCTTCAAAGTCACAGATCATACCTGTACTTCCTTCAGGGCTCAACCATGAGAAAGCTCAGCTCAAGTCAGTGCACCTGGACCATTTATTTGGTTGAAAAAGAGATCTAGAAGCCTTATTTCTAGTCCCTTCTACTTCCTTAACCAAACTAGTTACTTGACAGACCTTGCCCCATTTTATCTTCCATGAATGGAAATATCATTTCCTTTCTTCTCTGAATACTCAAATTGTATCCATCTTCCAAGAACCTGCTGACTTCCACTTTCTCCATAAAGGACTGAATTCCACACCACTTCAGCCACACCAGTTATCCCTCCTTTCTTCACCTTCAGGTACTTTTTATTTTTTATATCAGTCTTTGTTTTTCAGTTAAGACTCCTATGGTTTTATGACATTAGGTGAACTTTTCCTGAATTGTTTAACTCAGGTTTATGTCTTACCTCCCTAACAAGGCCAGGAACAATGTGTAATTTTTCTTGTATACCTTAGAAATTTTGTATGTGCTCAATAATATTTGTTGATTGAAACCACAGCAATTTCCCTCAGTTTTTTAACAGAAGAAGAGTTGTTTTTTTTTTTTTCCCTTAATGGAAACTATAAAGCCTGGACCCTGTAAATGTCCACACAAATACTACAAATACTACCCACATGCTGACAGATTAACAATGCTTTTAAAAGTTACCATTAAGGATCCAGTTCAAGTCTACTTTTCATTAAGTTTTAATCCCATAAGCAACTTCCTTTCCCAGAGTCCTTTCTTAGTTACAATGTCTTCATAATGCTATTTAACTTTAACAATTAGAGAACAGGTTAAAACAAACCCATAATCAAATTGACACTGAAAAGAGATAAACGCTGCCTTTCAGTGCAAAGCTTTCTATCTTAAATGTGTCCATCTCTTGACTACATTGGTTAATTGCTCATAACTTTATTCCACTAGAACTATCATTTAAAGGTACATGCAGAGATATGTGTGGAATGGGCCTATAGCATTAATAAAGTTTGTAACAAAAAAAATATGTTTGTGATTTTTATTTAAGAAAATCTTATCTAGTGCTTACTATGGGTCAGATACTCTTTTAACTTTACAAATATTGTCATTTACTCTTCATAACAATGCCATGAGCTAGGTATTATTATAACACCCATTTTACAGCTGGGAAATTAGTCACAGCTAGTTCATGGCAAAGACAGGATTCATACCCAGGCTGTTTGGCTCTTCTGGGCTCCTAACCATTACATACTGATGCTTCTCTTGCGAAAGAACAAAAAATAATGTTATGAGATATTTTGTGTACGATTATAAGTTTAAAGTATTCCTCTGTCTATATCCAAAGACATTTTTCTGTATATAGAGATCATATATCAGAATATGTAAACTTAACGCTCACTAGAGCCACATAAAATCACCTTCATCTAACCTAGTGAATCATGGTTTTTTCTATTATACTTCTCATCAAGCCTTTCTGTGAATTTTTATTTAGATTTTAAATGTTGTTTGACCAATAGTCTTTTCTGTAGGAATTTGGGCACATTTTAATAATGGTTCACCCTTTAAATTTAATTTTTATGTGTATTAAAGTGAGACATATATATAATTTAAAAGTCAAATATTTCTATAAACACTTTAAATAAATGACATCCCCAACTCTTTTTACCCATGATTTCCACCTTCCAGAAGCAACCATTTTTCAAGTCATTTTAACTGTTTCCTCTGGTGTTTATATCATTTTAAAGAATCTGATTAAACTCTTATTTCTATCTGCTTGTTTGCTTTAGGTAGCATCTATTGACTGTCGGGATAGGTGAGAGGTCTCTGGAGTGATGGGTTGGCCTGGGGAGTGGCAGGCTTTACTCTGAGGTAACAGTGTGAACTCAGACATTTCGTTGGGGGATCACTGTAATTAGCATCTATAGTATTATCACTTTCCTATTTTGTTTATCCAAGGAAAATCTCCTAATCTCTCTGGGAGTGGGCAAAGCACGGTGTGGAATGAGAATATAAGCATGGATGGCCACCGAGGGAATGATAGTTGTACAGTTTCATTTTTAACTGAGTAAATTTTTATTGAATTCTTTTATTTTCAATAAAGTACCAAAATCCTCATCTGGCTTAACGTCAATAAACCCAGACTCCCTCTTTTCCAACCCATCCAGAAAATAAATCTCCAGTCCATTGCCGATGATGAAGGAAGTATGGTCACCAAGTTACTTTGAGAATCTAAGTGTCTTTGAAAAAGAAAGAAAGAAAGTCCCATCACATTTGGGATAAAATCCAAATTTCTCCTTATCAAGTTGGTTTTCTAACCACTCAATCTATAGTAGATCTGAATCTACCGTAACTCTTATCCTTCCCTCCTCCCTCCCTTCCACCTTCCCTTCCTTGCTTCCTTGCTTTCTTCATTGCCCTCACTATTAGGACGTAAACTTGCTGTTGTCTTATAAACCACTCCAGTACCTAAACCAATATTTGGTGCCTAACTGCCCCTCAATAAAAACATTTTGAATGCTTGTTGGTAGAAAGCTCACAAATCAAACTTCCTTCACCAAATGCTTTGCTTCATCCTCAGCTGGGGGAATCAGCACCTTTTATTCATGAGAGTAGGGTCTTTAGAAACAAGGTTTTGAGCTGCAACCCAGATTCATGACTTAATGTCATACAAATCCCTTGTCTGTGAGAATGATGGCAATAATACCAGCATCACCGAGTTGTGGGAGGATTAAGTGGCTGCCATTTAGAACACATTTCACAAATGTCAGTGTCCTGTCCTATCCCTGAGACCAGGAAAAAATAACTTCCACTCCCTGATCCTGTGTATCTGTGAAGTGTGAGTGTTCTCAGTCTTTTCTCTCCCTTGGTCTGCCAGAGGGTCCTGGCTTTGCCTGCTCAGTTCTTGGTCCTCTTCATCCCTCTAAGGAAATTTCTGCTGTTGCCACATTCGTGGGTTTTTTTTGTTTTGTTTTTTGCTTTTGATTTCAGCATTGCAGAATTGGAAAAAAAAGGTCAAAACATAGAAGGTTATAACTTTCCTGGTAGGCTGTGGAGAGAAATACAGTGGGAGTAAAAGAGGAACCGTGGGCTGTGATAGTGAAGGTGCAAGGTGAGGACAAAGGGGTTCCAGAGGAGTTCAGAGGGGAGTCTGTGTTTGTGGATGGGGGATGGAGAGAAATGGAAGGGACAGAAAGTCATGAATGAGGAGAAGGGTCCTCTCAGATGCTATTGAAAATAGCTAATGTTTATTTAGGTGCTTACAATCAGTCAGTTCAATAAATCTTACTTATTCCTTGTAATAGTCCTATGAGGTAAATACCTAAGAGATATGGGGTTTTAGAGAATAGGAGACAACCTAGAATTTTTATAAGCTTTCCTGTGAAACATGGCTCCTTATATTCTTCTAGAGAAATGAAGAAACAATAAAATTCTTGTTTAGACTATACATTTCTGCAAGAGAGATTACTCTGAGATTGACCCATAGGGGTCACAGCTTCAAAAGATGACACGTAATCCATTTTACATATATTTCTCATCCCTTAGCATTAGCTATGAATACAACAGACCTTCTCTCTGCTATCCAATGCTGGAAATTCCTTTACTTTATAGGAGTGAAGGACATAAATTTTAAAAACTCTAAAGACAGAAACATTCAAAAGATGATCTCAAGTAAATTAAGCCATGGTCATTCTCTGTGGTGGGGACCACGACGAAAGCAAGTGAGAAAAGAATAGTTGATGGTTTTTCTCCCCAACAATTTTGGAATATAATTATTTATACCTGGGAGAAAGACCCCATATTTTAAAAGGAAAAGAAACCACACAATTGGAATTCAAATTTTATTTCAAATTATAATTTTTTTTAATCTACTACTGGAATTAAATTAGTTTTCAATTAACTTCTCTTTTATTGTATTTTCTTTGATCCTGTGGAAGGCGGAAACTTTATTGATAATTATTTTTCTTTTAGAAATGCTGTGCCTGGATGATAGTGTTGGTAAGTGGGTTTGCAATTCTGTAAATAAATAGATTTACACTCACATCAAAGAGTCAAAAGAATATATCCTAAAATATATACTTGTGTCTAGTGAGGGGTTCTTTTGTGCTTCTACCCACAGGTTGTCTTGTCTATAAGACTCATTTTTTCTTGTCTTTAATTGAAGGAATAAAAAGCCCTAAGAATATTAAGGGGACAGCTACACTTCAGACCCATATGTTACCTTATTAGGCTTGGCTTTTAAGAGTGTTTAATTTTCATTTTCATTGCAAAGGCAAACTTCTAGCTCCCTGATCTTTAAAATCATGTGTCTGAATTATTTTAATTCATGTAAGCATAAAATAACACTTTTTATTGCACCATTTTCAGATGATTATTTTTTTTGACCAGTTGCCTTTTCAAAATAACAACAAAACAAAAGCATAGATTTGCATAACACTCATACTTTCAAATCAATTTCATATACGTTGTCACATTTTCTCCTTCTAAAGCTTTATGGGGTATGGAGGCTGGTATTATTTTCCACACTTTATAGATAATGAAACTGAGGTACAGAGAGTTTAACACACTGGCCCAAGGGCACATAGCTAATAAATGATAAAATAGAACTATAACCCAGGCCTTCTCTTTTCTGATCCACAAAATAATAAATCATATGTGTTTTTTCAAGCCTTAATTTCTACTCTAACCAAGCTTTTTACCATTAGCTTTTACCAAGTGTTTATGTTATTATTACAACTATCATTATGTTCTGGTGGTGAGCCAAAGTTTGGAGCTAGAGTTACCTCTATTCCCTTGTTTGTTAAAGGGAGATGCTGACAAAATCTAGCTCATTGTGCTGTGAGAATGAAATGAGTTAACACAAATAAAGGGGCCTTCTATGTGAACCAACCTGGGGTAAAATCTTGGCTCTTTTGTACTAGCTGTGCAAGCCTGGGCAAGTTACCTCCCCTTCCCGACTCTATAAAATAAGGACCGAGCTCAGCTCATAAGAGTCTTGAGAGGATTAACTATGATACTTGCAAAGCTCCAGTACAGTTCAACTATCAGATAAGTGGTAGCTGCCACTGCTGTTGTCTTCCTAGGTACTAGTCCTTGTCACCACTTGTTTCTGTTTTCCTCTGCTTGGTATTAAGTGCTGCGATTCAGGATTTCATTCCAACATTTACTTAGTTGATTAACATTATTAGTTACTTTGGGGATAGCTGTCCAACGAGATGGAAAAGTACTTAAACCACTCACCTACTTTTTCCCCATCTTTCCCACTGGATATAGTGAGATATTTTTCAGAGGCCTTAATAAAAATAAACCTAGTTGTCTGCTCCATCCACTAGTTCCCACAGCACTTAGTTTGTACCTCTGTAATAGCACTTCCTTATGGTTTTTGTTTTTACTTCTATCACCTCGAAGTCAGATGCCAGCAAGCTGAATGGAACCATGGATCAAGGCTGCAGTGTCCCAGGGAACAGGGCTCTGCCCAGAATTTCAGGACCTTGTGCCCATGCTGGCAGCTAGAGAACTAAGAAGCAATTACCAGAAGTAACACCTTACATGGGTACACAGTCTACTGTCTGAAGCAGAGTGACCTAATCCAAACATGATAAAGTTAAACGGTGTAGACCAATATCTTAATCTAAGTATGTCAGGAATTGATGAATCAAGAATTGATGAAGAATGATCTGATGAATGAAAAAATTTAAAGTGTATATGAAGGAAAGGTGAAACTGGAGAAATTCTCTGAGCTAGAATTCAGGTGGTATCCGATTCGAGTTTTTATGTGCCTGCTTGGAGCGGGGGCATTTATGAGAACTGATGCAATGAAGTGAGCAACAGGGTCCCATTTATTCTGGTTTTCCCCGTGCTGGGCACTGAATGAAAAGCTTTCTTCACAGCCATGGCAAGCCCACCTGCAGCTGCCTCTTAACCCCTCACAGGAGGGTTGTCATGTTAAGTCTTTTCCTCCCGGCTTATTAGCAAGGTTCTTCCCATTTGGCGGAGCCCATGATTCTCCTGTGTATCAAACAGTCCCCACTGTTCGATATCCTGTGTTTCTTCAAACAGTTCCCACACACTCCACAAGGAAATCCTCTTAACTAGGCTAAAATTTCCATGGTGGATAGGTTTTCTGTTTGTGCATTTTATTGTTGCTACGGTTTTCTTCTCCACTATTTACTTTGAGTCACAAACTTCTAATCACAAACGTCCTATCATTGATTTCCTCTGTTCCCATGCCTACCTGGCTTACTTCTTCCAACCTGCCTAAGAACAATTCACCCTTTCAATAAAAGAGCATTCGCCAAAGGTTTCCTTTCCCCTTTTCCTCTAGCATGGAGATGCACTTGCAGTACACATAGCTAATGATCATCCAAAGCAAAAATACATGCATAGCACATAAGCTACAGATCACTGGGACAGATGCCACCATGCTCCAATGTAATGGGTCTCAGGAGTAATTCTTTAGCTCCCCTGATATATTTCTCCATATACATACTATGGGAATTGCCTCTTTGCAGCTCCTGTTTCCCTAGGGAAGAGCTACTGATGACGTGCTTAAGACTCATCCTCTTCTATTTGTTGATTTGTAAACCCACTGTAGAAGGTTAGCTTTAAACAAGATTTCAACCCTGTCTCTGGAACCCTTACCCTCAAAGAATATACAACAGAACCTTGCAACAGAATTCACTCTCTCTCACGGGCATTTATGCCTTGGTAGCATTTCCTGCTTCTCCTATGTTATATGGAATCTGGAACTGGAAAAGACTGTCAGCATGAGAATAAATAAGTTACTGTTTTCTTGAGTAACTGCAGAGGAGAAATGGGTGTAATACAAGGGTGTTATACATATTGGAACGTGAGGTTGAGAGAACGGTGCTGAAAATAACTAAGATTTTAGGTCAGAAAGATCAAGAGGATACAGCTCACATAATATTAAAATTTTAAATTATCCTGAAGCTATTTGAATTTTATTCTAGTCATCCCAGAGCTTTGGAGCCCCTAACATTAGCTGAGGAGTATATATGCAGGAAGTCTATGACTCTCACCCAGGAGATGTCCAAAATGAGCAGCTTAACACAGTGTAATTTTTCTAAGAGTATTTGGAGCACTTTTTTGTTCCATTAATATTATGTCATACCACAGAAAAATCATATGAGCTACTGACCTATCAATTAGCATGTCAATTAATTGGCTCCTTAAATATGAATATATATGTGTATATTACATATATATTAATATATATATATATATACATATATATATAGTCTACAATATCTGGCTGTAAGTGGTAGCCTAAGGGAAACTCCCAGCCTCTTTGATTTCAGATGATAGGCAGCAAAGGCATGGCTGTTAATTTTTATACCTGTTTTCTAATTCTGTTTTTCATCTTTCATATATACATATGTGTGAATATATACAAAATATGTACTATATATATATTTCTATTGTATATATACCCATCTTTAATACTAAAAATGATTCATATTATGTAGTTTGAAGACTTCTATTACTCTGAAAATTAGAACATTTTCTCCTATTGTCTGCCATTTTTAAGTGACAGGCACCAATATTTCTTTCTTTAGTTCTTTAAATCCTTCTCTTGTTCTTCTCTCTTCCTCTTTTCTTTCTCTTCCCATCCAACCTCAGCCCTCTTCTCCCACTACCAACGATCCCACTTCAACCAGGCAATGATGTCTGCTCAAGTACAAACATCCAATATGACAACCTCAGAATTTCTGAGCTTCACCATGTCCAAACCAGAAACGCTCACTTTCCTTTCAGAAACTTATGCTAGATGGAAAGAAAAGATACACTTTTAGCTAAAGGTCCAATTAACTGAATGCCCAGAAAAACATAAATGCTCTATAAACATTGCCAATAATCTATTTCCGTAAACAAAGGAGAACAACCACTTTCATATCTAGTCTTTTTATAACCCCAAACTCATGAAGACTAATGCTACTAAGTATCTATCATCTTGAGTGCTTGTTCTGTATCAAGCACTGTGTTAAGCAAAATATATTATTTTGTTTAATTCTCACTATGATGCTATGACAATAGTATAAGTAGTATTACTGTCATTTCTCAAATGAGAAAATTGAGATTTAGGATAGATAAACAACTTACCCACAAGTCAAAAAGCTACTAAAAATGTAGACTTGAAACCCAGGTCGGACTCATTTTAAAACACACAGTTTTAGCCCCTGAACTCTACTGCCACCAGGACTTTTTTAAGACTTTCAAAATATACTTTGAGGTAAATGAAAATAAACTTCTTGATCAAATGGAATAAGAGACATTTTTTCACTAAACTCTAACTTACAAATGGAACATCTGCCTACTCGCTTTCTTTTCAAATAGAGTTCCATTAAGATAATAAAAACCAAGGGAACTTACAATGATTTTGGGGGTCATACTTAAAAGCAAATTTCTGATGTTTTATCACTTCAACTTTTAAATAATTCTGTAAGAGTATCTACAAAACATAGACATTTAACTGTATAATGGTATTATCATACCTAAGGAAATCAATGATAACTTTTAATATATAATAACTGGTTTACATTTTTTTTTTAATTAAGTGCAGTTCTACGCTTAACAAATGCAGAATCAAAGGCCAAATGAGATCCATATATCATAATTAAATACTTAAAATTTTATACTATTTAACCACTAAATAATAATTTTAAAACTATATGTCAAGCAAATGAATTACTACATTATTTTTATTCTTCTACATTGACAAATATACCTTTACATAATAAAAAACTTGAAAAATATGCATACAGCTATGGTTCTTATATAACTGAAAGTTTAAAAAATATCAAAAGATTATTATTACTGCAAATGTCTGGGTGTTCCTTGGTCAGCTGGTAATGTTTGGACGTGTAATGAAATACAGATATATGTAATTCATAACTTATTTATTATATTTTATTTTTCTTGATTTCAACAGAAACACTGATTTTTATCATTCTGATCATGATTTAGTATAACTTGTGCTGTATTGATAGAAATGGTTTAAATAAATAAAAGTAATGTCATTATTTTCAAAAGTTTATTAAATTTGAATATACTTCATTAAATGCTATCAAATTTTTTAATTAAAATTATTTTGTCTTATTTTCTTATAAAATATTCTGTCAACTATTAAAATCATAAAATTAATAATATTAAAATTTAAATCCATTACTTAAAATCTGATATTTGTGCTTAATTTTTGAAAATTTTAATTAAGCCATTACTTTTTGATAAGACCATAACTATTCTCAATTCTTGCAATCAATGTCCATCTTGTTGTTAATGTAAAAAACTAGTGTCACACTTCACCTAAATTACCTCTAGATCTACATACGCACAAGGTGAGTAAATACCAATGATTTTTTATTGTAAAAATTTCTCAGTCATCATATGCAACTGTTGTAAATTTCATGCTATGTCATTAGTACATCCAGAACCATGAATTAGAACAGGAAACTAAGCAAAATAAAGGACTCTCATCACTACTGAGAAACAATATTTCATTATACTGCAAAATCTATTGCAGTCATGCTATCTGGAAGGAAGCATCTGACAAGTTAATTAACATGTCTTTTCTGCCAATGAAGCATTTCTGCCTCTCAAATCCTTCCTGTACTATAAAACATTGTCAATTTTCAATGTTCATGAAGGCATAATCCCCAAACCTTCACCACATGTGGAGGCCATCTCCTGTGATTTCTAGAAAAAAAAACTAAAGACATGGAGACGCTTTTCCCTGGTGCCTGAATGGAGCTGGCCACAAGAATAGATGCTTAGGACTATAGGCCATGTTATACCAGTGCTGAGTGCCAGATCTCAAGTGACAGAGGTATCCTTTTTTTAAAGGTTGTTTTTTGTCTGTATTTTGTATTTTTGTGTATGTTTGTGCTATAAAGGAATATCTAACTTGCTGACCCAAGGAAGGAGACCCTTTTGTCCAGGTCAAGTTTAGGGGTCACAGGTTATTTTCAATGTTAGAGGAGCATTTGTTGAAGAAGCCAGCAATTCTAAAAACTTGGAAAGGTCCCTCAATGTTGTTTAAAGTTAACCTAATCAGGAACTCCATATATGATTTACTTTTGTCCAATTTGTTTGACAATGGTATGCAATATTTCAAACCCCATCTGTACTTCCCTAGCCCAGAAAAGTAAATCATCTGTAGAGTAGTGTCCACTGGGTCCCATCCAACACTGGACAATCAGACTAAAATAAACTTATAAATAAAAAAGTAAAGAAAGCTGTTCATCATTGCTTCTATGCAATTTTACTTTCCATTATACCAAGAAAACTCATCAATACAAAACCAATAAAAGAGATTTTAGGAATGGGAATTACTCTGAAGATTTTGCAAACCAGTGTTTCAAAAATAAATTTAAAAAGGTACCTATTCTCCATTCCAAGAATGGGAGATTTATATTCACCAAAGGAAAACAAATATGTGTCAAATTGCTACTTAATCCTTGCCCAGGCAGAATTCCATCAGGGCAAGGTGCATGATCAAATTGCTAGGATAAGCTACTGAAGTTTTAAATATGACAATTCTCACAACAGAAGGAAAAATGGGCTATCAATATCCATATATTTAAGAATATATGGATAGTGAATGGGAGAAACAAGTTACAAAACTGTCTATTCTATTTCAGAGTATAGATGGTACTAATGTAATATGAAAAGCTTTATGCTGATACAGAAATTCTGTTAAAATGTGTGCATGTTTATTAATATTTGTTATATATGAATACACATACATGTAATATATATACACACCTAATATATACACATACATGTAATATATATATATATATACACACACATACACGTGTACATGACTATGTTTGGATAAGTGTACCAGAAATTTTATATAAACACCATGGATTGTATTCAAGTAAGAATGAAAGTAATTAAATAGATAAAGGCACTGATGTACAAGGGCAGACTAAAATAAGTAAATATACGAAGTTTGAAAGTAAAAACATTAATAGCATAATCACATCACGCAACATCCGAAAAAACTGTAGCATGGATATGGAGGATGTCTTAATTTGTAAAGTAAAAGAAGAGCGACACATGAAAGTACAGGTCTTCCTCAATTATCAAAAATATTTCTTGGAAGTTAGAGAAGTAGGAAATAGAATGCAGGGAAAAAGATCTTTTGTGAAATGAGTCAGTGACAATTAGGGTCCTATATACACCATCACCAGTTCAGAGCACCAAAATATTTCTGCTAAATGTTTCCAAATTTGAATTTCAAGAAACCAGAAGGAGAGCATGAGTCATTAAGATGCCCTGCTCCAAAATTCCCTCATGTTTTAAGTACTACAAAATTCAGTTTGCTAAACTCAGAAGAGAACAAAAACATCTAATTTCTTACAAGCATTTTCTAGTGAGAATAGGGGGCGTTGTAGTTGTTTGATTCCTCTGTTATATGTGTCACTTGCAACTATACTAGAGATCCCATGCATAATGAGGGCATTTCAAATTAATAATAATAATTATAATGATGACAATAATAATAATAATGTAAATGAAGTTTCTTTTCCAATCAGATAAGAAAGTCACAAGAGACTATTACTCCCACTCTAACAATAACAACAAAAAGCCAGATAAGTTACAAAAATCATAGTTTTTAAAACTCATTGAAGAGTTGAGGACACAATGAAACTTCAATGAACTAATGTCCAGAAAGTGCCAAGTTCTTCATAGAAGAGAAAAGAACAAAGGTGCTGAGGAAGAATGACATAGGGTGGAGTGTGGGAGGGGCATAAGTAGACATTAGATACAGACTTAAAGCGTTAACAGTCACTTGTGAGCTGGCACTGCAATTGGAATTAGAACTCCACCCACAGACCAAATCTGCACCTACCCGCCAATTCTTGCTCAAGTGTAAGGAGTAATACACTAAAAGCAGTGGGGAGTGGTGTCAAAGAATGAGAGCTAAGAAACAGCCCCACCGACATGCACAAGGGCTCAACTGAGTACAAATCTCCCTATGCGGGGGAGATATTCCACAGTTCTAAAAGCTTACAGCTCAGCTTTGAAGCACATGCAGATCTCTGGAGTCTTGGCAGTGCTCTGATCTCAAGCCTAGCAGAAGGAAAAGTCCGGATTCCAATCCTCAAAACGTTTGAAGACAGTGGGAAACAAAAATAAGCTAATGTTGAAATAAGTCAAACCCAGCTTAACTAGATCATATAGACTCAGTCCCTGCTTTAGTGGCCTAATTTAAAAGTGCTCCTTTCTAAAAGCAAATATTATTTACTTCAGTTCCTTCTTTCTTTTATACAAATACGTGGCAAAAAATGAAAGGTTATAAGACAACAAAAAAAGCAAAATATATGACCAATGGACAAGAGAGGAAATAGTGAATAGAAGTAGATCTAGAGAGAGCTCAAATGTTAGAGTTATCAAACCAGGAATTTAAAATGACCATGATTTTTTAAAAAGTTAAAGAATATAGTTAAAATGGTGGATAAATAAGCATGAAGAAATGTTAAGTTTCAGCAAAGACATAAGAGATCTAAATAGAAATGTTATATGTCAAAATTGTGGTAAAAAATGGACTTAATAGACTGGACACAGCAGAGGGCAGTATCAGTACTGAAAGCAGATCAATAAAAAGCTTCCTAACAGAAACAAAGAGAAAAAAATAAAGTAAAAATAGGAATTAAAATAGGAATTAAAACGAACAGAATATCTAAAATATGAGGGATAGTATCAAACAGTGTAATACATATGTAATTAGGCGGCCCAAAAAAGATGAAAGAATGAATAAGGCAAACTACTCGAAGAGATAATGGCTGTTAATTTTTCAAAACTGATGGAAAAAAATCAAACTATGCATTCAACGGACTCAGTGAATTATAAGCAAGATACATACCAAAAACCGAAATAAAACTCGAGGTACATCATAATCAAGTTTGTCTTTGGAAACCATAGACGAAGGGCATGTCTTAAAGCATCTAGAGAACAAGGACACCATAAAGGCAAAATATGCCCCTGAGTTTCTCCTCTCATCTCATACTATACTTCCAGAACACTTCTGGGGACCAAATGGGGGAGGTGTTTCCCACACCACGCAATTCTGTGACATGAGCTGGATGTCCTACAATTTCCTTCAGTTCTGACACTGTCCACCTGGGATTATCATCAGATCCCACAGGTTAAGGTCTCAGTCCTGCAAGACTGAACCCTCACCTCCACTTCAGACATCAATCTCAAATCCAGGTAATCACCTCTGCTTTTTGTAAGGCCAACTGGCCTGAGGCAGGGGAACACAATCAGATTCACAGGTTGCATCAGACCGAAATTCTCCGGACCACCCAGTTCCAGAAACTGCCCTGGAGACATTCCGGACCACCCAGTTCCAGGAACTGACCTGGGGACTTTGAACCCGGCCCAGCCTTCCCGCCTTTCGAGGGGCGCGACTGACGGTTCCCCAGGATACCCGAAAAGACCACCAAATAAGGAATACTCTGCGCCCTCCCAGATTCACCACACCCCTTTCCCTTCTTCCCCTATAAAATCTTGCCCAACCCTCACCCGGGTGCGACTTCTCTGGCCCCTTTCTCTCGGACCAGTGAACCAGTGAACCTCGCCCGGGAGCGCTCCCTAATAAAGCTCACTTGAAGCTTTCCTCTGTTTCGCGGTGCCGTTTGTTAAGATCCGACCTTACACTTTTGACCAACTGGTCATAAATTTCACATTCTCAAAACTTACTAGATTATCAGTTTATTATAAAAGGATATAACTCAGGAACAGCCAGATGGAAGAGATGTATAGGGCAAGGTATGGGGGAAAGGGTATGGAGCTTCCAAATCTCTGGGCACATCACCCTCCCAACACTGCCATGTGTTAACCAACCTGGAAATTCTCCAAACCCTTTCCTTTGGGTTTTTATGGAAGCTTCATTACACAAGCGTAATTGATCAAATCATTGGCTGCTGGTGATTAAGTCACTCTCAAACCTCTCTCCTCTCCCTGGAGGTCAGGAGTGGAGCTGAAAGTTCCAACCCTCTAATCACATGGTTAGTTCCTCCTAGCAACAACTCCCCATCCTCAGGGGCTTTCCAAAGGTCACCTCATTAGCATAAACTCAGGTTGAAAGAGGCTTGTTAGGAATAACAAAAGATACCTTAATCACTCTTGTTCTTATCACTTAGGAAATTCCAAGGGTTTTAGTTTTAGGAGCTCTGTGCCAGGAATGACGATGAAGACCAAATACATATTTCTTATTACAAATCGCAGTATCACAGACACATTATGCAGAGTAGAATAATAATATGAATAATAGTTGACTTCTCAGCACAAACAATGGCAGCTAGAAGAAAAGGAAATAATATCTATAAGGTGCTGGGGGGAGGAGGGCAGTACTGTGAACTCAGAATTAGATATACAGCTAAAATATCCATCAAAATTGAAGGCAAAATAAACATATTCTCAGGCAGACAAAAGCTGACCGTAGTGCAGCAGTCCTTTTCTAGTATAAGTGTGATACCAGATAGAATTCTGAAACACAGGGGAAAATGAAGAGCATAAAAGAAAGTAAGTATGTTTGTGAAAATAAAAAGTGTTTTAAATTTATATACATATAAATGTAAAATTTATATAAATATAAATACATATAGTTTATATTTATTTCTGAATTTATTTAAAAGAATATGGGCTGCATAAAAGACAAATTAAAACAATGTATCATGGGGCTGTGGAATAAATAACAATATAAAGCAAAAAGAGTACAAAGGGTAGAAGGAGGGTAAAGGAAATTTTATTGATGTAAGGTAAATGAAGCAATACAATATCACTTATAATGTGTGCTATAGCAAAGTGTGCCAACTTAGTGATACCTAGTGTAATGTCTAGAGAAAACATGTAAAATAATACAAAGACTTATATACAGCTAAAAATAAATGCATGAGATAAAATAGAATACTAAAAAATATACAATGTACCCAAAATAAGGCAGTAAACAGGAAACAGAAAACAAAATTAAGATGATATATTTAACTCACCAATAATTACATTAATTGTAGTGAACTAACTATAAACAGAGTGTCAGACTAGATAAAAAATTCAAAACCAAACTCTATGATGTTTAAAAGAAACACACCTTGAAAACAAAGACACAAGTAGGTTAAAAGTGAAAGGGTGGGAAAATATACTATGCTAATACTAAGCATGAGAAAGTTGAAGTGACTATATTAATGTAAATAGATTTCACGAAAAAGAGTAAGACTAAAATAGATAAATTTCATAATGGTAAAATGATCATTTCAGTAGGTACATAAAAAGTATTTGACCAAATTTTCCACATCTTCATGAAAAAACTTTCAATGAACAAAGAATGGAAGAAAACTTCCTCAAGTCAGTAAAGTACATCTCTTTAAAAAATCTAGTTACCGTCATAATTAATGATTAAATATTGTATATTTTTCTCCTAAGTTTGGGAATAAGGCAAAGATATCCACTTTCAACACTTCTAGTAAACAATGACTAGAGTACCTAGTCAATAATTAGGCAAGAAAAAAAATAAAAGGCACAAAGATTAGAAAACTTATTACTTGTAGATGATATGATTATGTACATAGAAAACTATATGGAATCTACAAAAATAAAATCTACTAGAACTAATAAATGAATTAAGCAAAGTTGCAGGGTACAAGGTCAATATGCAAAGATCTATTTTTTTAATGCTAGCAAAGAAAATAGATTTAATTTAATTTAGAAAATTCAATTTTAATAGCATCAATAAACATTAAATAATCTGGGAATCAATTTAATAAAAGGTGTGTAAAACATCTAGGATAAAACTGCAAAGCTTTGCTAAAAGAAAGTAAAGAACACCTAAATAAATGGAAAGATATGCCATGTTTGTGCACTGTAAGACAATTTTTTAAGATAGCAATTCTCCCCAAATTGATCTATCAATTCAACAAGATCTCATATCATGATTATAGCAGGATTTGGTTTTAAAAATTGACAAGCTGAGGGCTTCCCTGGTGGTGCAGTGGTTGAGAGTCCGCCTGCCAATGCAGGGGACATGGGTTCGTGCCCCGGTCTGGGAAGATCCCACATGCCATGGAGCGGCTGGGCCCGTGAGCCATGGCCGCTGAGCCTGCGCGTCCGGAGCCTGTGCTCCGCAACGGGAGAGGCCACAACAGTGAGAGGCCCGAGTACAACAACAACAACAACAACAAAAAAAATTGACAAGCTGATTCTAAAAATATATGTGGAAATGCAATGACTCTAAATATAGTCACAACCATCTTGGGAAAAAGACACAAATTTGGAGAACTTACACTACCTGACTTCAAGACTCACTAATGAACTGCAATAATCTAGAGAGTGTGGATGTTTTATTAGCATAAGAACAAACAGATCAATGGAACAGAATAGAGAGTCGAGACATAGACCTACAAATATAGAATAAAATGATGTTCCATCAAGGTGCCAGGTCAATGGAATGAGAAAAGGAAAGTCAATAAACAGATGAGAAACCCAGTTTTCTTAAATGGAGAAAAGGCTTGAACAGATATTTTAAAAATGAGTTAAATACGTGGCCAATAAGTACATGTAAAAGCACTCCAAACCACAACAGAATGCCATTTTACAGCTTTCACAATGGCTAAATTAAAAACAGAACAAAACAAACAGGAAAACAACATCATTAAATGTTGTCAAATATGGGGAGAAACTGGAACTCTCATTCTTTGTTAATGGGTACATAAAACGATACCATCATTTTGGGGAACTGTTTTGCACTTTTTATAATATATATATACCCTATGATCCAGAAATTTCACTCCTAAAGTATTAGCTAAGAGAAATAAAAATATATGACCACCAAAATATTTCTGTAAGAATTATGATAGCCACCTTGCTCATAAATGGCCCAAAACTGGAAACAAACCAACAGGAAAATGATTAAACAAACACTGGTGTAGTCATAATGAAATACTACTCAGAAATAAAAAATAATATACTACTGATACATATAACAACATGGATGAATCTTAAAATCATATTGGGCAAAAGAAGCCAGACACAAAAGAGTACACATTGAATATCTGCATTTATAAGAAATGCCAGAAGGCAAAACTAACTATAGGTAATGACATCAGAAAATGACTGACCAGGAAAAGGAGGATGGGAATAGAGTTGACTGGGAAAATGCATTTGGAAATTTTCTATAAGTGATGAAAATGTTCTATACTTAGAGTGGTGGTTACAGTGGTGAACCCAATTGTCAAAACAGTCGAGCCAAACAATTAAGATATGTGCATTTGATTGTACAATAATTATACAACAATAGAAAAAATAAAAATAAATAAATAAATTGTTCCTCTGGAAAGATTACTATTATTAGTGGGCAACTATAATTCTTGTAGAAGAAAGAGAAAGTAAAATGACCACTGAATAAAAGGCTTTCAATTAGAATATCCTAAAACTGTCTTTGATTGCTGTTTGCTTACACCCCAACTGTTTTCACATTCTTATCTCCAGTACTACAATAAAATAAAAAATAGGCTCAGCAAACATACAGAATTAGTGAATGTTCTATCATTCCTAGTGGCTGAAACACATTATTTATTCAATAAATACTTAGAAAGGGCATTTATCCTAAAATTAGGAAGTTATCAGCCCCACACTAAAACAGTGGGGTAAAAGGTAATTTCAGCTCTCTGAAAGTTTTAAAACCACATACTTGCCAGCATTCAAATTTTTAACTTCCACTTTTTCCATTATGTCCATTTCCTTTTTCATCATATATTTTATATAATGACTCTTTGCAAAACATGCAAACAGAATTCTTCTTTGAGTATCAATTTCTGTTGATTTCTTAGAAAACAAAAGGAGAAAACACACAGAGTAGCAATCCAATACATTCTTTATTGGCCCTGTCAACAGACATACAGACACTCATGCACTTGTGACTGAACAGCACTCCCTCATGGCTGGTAAATTATCCCTTCTCACCTATGGTTAATCTTTGGAAGAGTCATTTGTGAAGCAGTAGGGGAAGAAGGAAAAGCCTTTATACCCAGCTGGCAAGTGGAAAGAACTCTGTTGTCTTCACATTCAATAAATAATTTCTTGATTAATTTGAAAATTATCTATATAGTACTACCCACTGGAAATCTGCTCCAACTTAATCTTATTTTCCACTTCGAACAGAAATTTAGATATCTCAGCTATTGAAACAGGAACGGCACATCTCTTCCCTTCCCATGCTTACAGAAGACATCAGTATCAATCACCATGCTCTATCCTTCTGAGCCAGGTATGGCCTCAGAATCTTTCTTACCACAGTACCTGAGACAGCCACTACCATTATAGTGAGATGAAACTACTTGCCATCCTTGTTCTGAATTTCCATTAGTATGACCTTACTTGATCCAGATTCTATAGCTATAAAATGAGGAGAGTAATATTTATGATTTGAATCAAGGAGTCAGAAGTGCAGTACTAAAACCATCATGGCATCTTCTAGCTTCAAATGAAACAGAGACCATGTGAGTTAAAATGAATTACTATTTGCTATGCTTTTTTAGTGCATTTGGTGAAACAGGCTGAAAGTGCACAGGGATACATTATTATTTTCAAAGTGTTTTAACTTGCCTACCTCTAGCAAACTGGAAAAAGACATGCAAGTTTCCTAAAATGACACATAAAACTGAGATTTCAAACAGCTGTAGTCAAATCAAAACAAATATCCTTGTTTATGACAATAAACAAATATCCTTGTTTATTCTTATCAAAGAATTCTGTTTTTTTAATAATTACTTCTTAAGCACTATTTCTTCCTTGGAGTAGACCTTCTAATATGTCCACCTCAAATTCACCATGTTAATGTATAGTGCTAATATAGGAAACTCAACTTTTAGAACAAAAATTCTTATTTGTGTAATCATCTCTAATCTAATTCCTTGTTATTTTGAAACCCAAATTCTTTTTTCTCCAAGGTGACCAATTTACTAGATTGTAAGAGTCCTCTGGTCTTCTCAACTAGAAACAATCCCTTGTTGCAGACCAGTTATTGATACCAATAATTGTTAAATAAAAATGCAGTAGTTGTGTAGATAAGGTGGAAAAGTCAAATGAGAGTGATATAGAGTCAGAGAAAGCAATAGTCAGAGAAGGGAAGAATATATCTGCCATTTATATACTTTAAAAAATTGTTGCATTGAACATCCAGGCAAGAGACTGAAGACATTCCCTTCTTGTGTTCTCTAACAAATATTAACAAAAGCTTTTGTTAGCTGAAAATAAACAACCAACAAGATTTTAGCTACAGAATCCAAAATTTAAGACACTGTAATATACTAAGATTAGAGAAATGAATATTTCTAGACTTCTCTTACTGCACTCACTACAAATTGAATTCTTAGCACAATTAATTCAAATCAAATATACCTTTTTTATTTTTGATAGCCCGGTATTTTCTGCAAAATTGTTAAGTTTATAACAAATACACTAAAAATCAATTTTATTTAAAATGTATGAGACTTTAAACTCTGCTAATTTTGGCAGACTAAGTCATATATTAAGAAGCTGATTTATAAAAACTATCAACAGTGATTTGATACCTTTTATTAAGGATTCATCAACTGACTTTAGAAGTCCTCAACCTCTCCCTTTAATTTGGGTTTTCCTGGCTCAACAACATCAGTATTCTCCTCTGGGCACAGGGACAATATTCTCTAGCCTCCCTGTAGTAAGGCTGGGTCATCGTGTCCATCTGTGACCTATTTTCTCCCAGATCCTTCAGCCCTTTCCCTTATCAGCTCTGCATTTCAGGGCACTGACCCCTGCAGCCTGTCTTTCCCAGGCTTGCAGTAGTAGCTTGAAGCTGGATTTGGCAAATGAGAGGTACTGGAGGAATATCAGGGCGTAGGAGGAAGGGAAAGACTTTCATGGCTCCAGCTCCCACCAGACAGTGCCACCGTGATTTCAGCTTCCCAAAAGCAACATGATGTAGATTCTGATAACACTGCCTCCTCCAGTGAGAGGGGCTAACAGTTTCCTGTTATTGCTAATCCCTGAGGCTAGTTTAGTGTCCCTTGTTTGGCTACTCAGCTTTGTTATCATCTGTGTCATTTCTGCATTAAATTTCTTGTAACAAATTCTTTATTTTAGATCCTTAAAGTAGTTTCTTTCTATCTGATGGGGCTCTGACTGCTAACACCACATTTCTGAGTTCTGATCAAGGTAATATGAGCAGAAACGATGAGTGACGTTTCCACTAGAACTTCTCATGTGTGATCCTCACTCCTTTTTCCTTTCCCCTACTGAACAGAAATGACTGGCAGGACTTAGAAGACATGAGTCCTCAGCCCACTGGCATACATTGTATTTTGACATGAGCAAGGAATTAAACAATTATTAAGTCTCTGAGCTTTCAGGGTGAATCTACTGCAGTATCTAGCATTTACCTTAACTAATACAGGTACCTTTCTGCCTTTCCCACACCCTGTGATTCTTGGGTCTCTATATTCACACATGGAATTATGATTTTCATATTTCCTAATATGCAAAATTAGAGTTTAATAATATTTACCAGGTAATTTAATTTTTGGATTAATTCTCAGTAACTCTCTCCAGAAAAAGTTATTAAAAAGGTGAAGTTAGACTTTGGTATATCTCATCTGTTCTTTAAGGTGAATCCTCCAAACTTTTGTGAACCGACCTCATGTTAACATAGAGATCTTATTGTCTTTTAAAATATGTGGACTTAAACAAAATAAAAAATTATGTTTTCTCATATACGGATAAGCAAAGATAGTCCAATGCTAGTAGGATGACTCAGGGGCATTAGGGATTTTTTTTCTTCTTCTTATTTTTCCTTGTTTTTTTTGTCCTTGGTTTATTGTCAAAGATGGCTCCCCACCATATCCACACTCCAACCTCAGGGAGGAGGGAGAGCAAGAAGAATGTAAGGATAGAGAAGTGGAGGAAGTTATTTTTATTCTAGATGTCCGAGCCAGAAATTGCATATATAACTTCTGTTTGCATCACATGGGCAGAACCTACTCACGTTGTCATAGCTGTAAGGGAGATTGGAAATGTGTTCAGTCAAAAACCACTGTTCCTTTAGAAAGGGGTAATGTACATGAGGACTGGAGGGGTGACACAGCTGCTGCTTCTACCACAGAGGACTGAAAACCAAATGAGATCAGACTGTTAAAAGGTTCTACATAGACATCAAGAAGAAAGTGATTCCCTACAACAAACACTACATTAAGGAAGCTGACAATCTTAGTGAAAGACTTTACTGAAAGATCATACACATTTTAATATCATATTTCATTGACTTTAAAAAGCCACCAATTAAATGATTATTAGATGTACCACTATCTTATAACCACTAAGAAAATTTCCTATTAAACTACGCCACAATGCTTTCTTATTATTTAGACTTTTTATTTTATACTTATTGTATTAATTTTTCAAGTTTTATTTATATACGCATTTTCGCACATATCCACTGCTGTTTCCCATCTTTCTACGTACACAATGACTCTGTATTATTGCTGAATCATAATGTACTCTCCCTGATGATATTTTAAATAGCAATTAAACTCAATGTGTGTAGTACCAACATTGTGAATCATTCAATTGAAATGATGATATTATGAGCAACTGTGATCAAGTTTTCATATAAGTAGGCAATTACTACTAGATCACTGACCACTGCCTGGCCAACCATAATTATAAGGTGCATCCCAAACTTAGAAGTGTTCAAATGTTAAAAACAAAAAGTCCATCTTCAAATGAATGAAATACAGTAATTATAATGCATTATATGTACTCTCCCACTCTCCCTCTTCCAACCTCCACCATGTCTGTTAGCTATGTTTCTTTCTGAGCAACACAGGTTTTGTAAAGTAGGAGCACACCATCTTCTTTTAAAAGATTAAATTTCACTTTTGTTTTATGGTGTATATTTACATAATTTTGATTTTATATATGTTGGCTATTGTTTCTGTTTTTAGATACCACCTATAAGCATAGCAAGGAAGACTGATACACAGTAATGGAACAGAAGGTGAGTAATAATACCCTTGACAACAAAAATATAAACATGTAGTAATAGGCAATTGAGAATTGGAGAGAACATGGAAAGATGAAGGAATATATAAGGGCACTAATTCCCTAAGTTTACATTCTGAAAATGCAAGCAGTACTGTCTAACATTGGCAGATGATAAAGACTAAGATGGTAAATGAATCTTTAAATTTAATAAGACCCAAAAGGAAAATCATGACTATCAGAAATATGCAGATGGAGCAAAGGGAGAAGAGAAAGTGCAGACCAAGTGAACTGAGTTCTTCATCTTTAATGGTGGGGAATCAACAGATACAGTCTATTCTTTCTAGCAATTAGGTGAGGAAAGAGAAAAAAGGAGCTATTCATTTTCATCATATAACCTCTATCATTTTGGATTTTTTTTTAACTTTTTAATTTCAATAATTACATTTTAAAAGTTTTCTTTCTTTTTTAAGAATAACTGAAAGTTTTTAATGATTACTTATTGTTTTCTCAATTTATATTCCATTTTTTCTTTGCAAGTTCCATAAACATTTAACTTGTACACTTTATCTGATAATTCCAATCACTGAAGTCCTTGAAGATCTACATCTTGATGTTTCTTCCACATCAAGTTGCTTATTGCCTTTGGTTTGCTATTGGTTTTATTTTCTTTGTGAGTTCATATTTTTTTAATCTAACTTTTGGGAAGGATTATCCTAAAGGCTTGAATTGGGTAAACTTCTCAGGGGCACTATTGCTCTGGAGCCTCATGAGTCCCATTTAAGGATTTTTTCTGGTCTCCTGTCTTGCAGTGAAACTCAGTCTTGGTCTCCTAGTGCCAGAAACAAGTCGATATTTATCTTAGGGGAAGATTTCCATGCATAGGTTATAGTTTATTTTGTCCTTAGAAGTATCTCTTATTTTCTGTGATGTTAGTGATTCAAGTAGTACATTAAAAAATGTATATTTTAGCTTGAATTTTGTTGTATTATTGTGGGAGAGTCCTTCATAGTTTTCAGTCAGCTGTGCTAGTAGAGGTAGAAAAACATAAAATTCTTTAATGATTTATTAGTTATCTCTTACTGTGTAACAACTTATCCCAAAACTGGGTGGCTTGAAACAACAAGCATTTCTTAGCTCACAGTTTCTGTGGGTCAAGAATTCAACATGGGATTGGGAGGTTAGCTGGGTGTCTCTGGCTCAGGGTCTCTCACAAGGCTGCCATCAAGGTGATGGCTGGAGCTTCAGTTATTTCAAGGCTGGGCTGGAGGATGATATGCTTCCAAGCTCACTCACTCACTGAGGCCTCTGTTGGCTGGTAGCCTAGGTCATCAGTCCCTTGCCCCATGGGCTTCTCCACAACCTGACAGCAGGCTTCCCTCAGAGCAAACCAGAGATGGAGCAAGCAAGGATGAGATGGAAGCCACAATCTCTTTGTAACCTAATCTCACAGGTGGCATCCCATTACTTAGGTCATAGTCTGCTCTTTAGAAGAGAGTCATTAAATTTAGCCCACACTCAAAGGAGGGGATTACACAAGGAATAGAAGGCAGAAGTCATTGGGGGCTATTTTATAAGCTGCCTACCACAATTACAAAAGTACATAAGTTTTAACAGAAAAATTTGGATTTATATAAATCATTTACCACTATTATTGACATATCTTTCCTTGAGTCCTTATTACTATGTTACTCGACTGAACTGCCCTCCACGAATCTCTTCTACCTATTTTATGTGTATGCCTTTAAACTATCTTTCCTGCTTACATGATATTTTCATCATGCAATTCCTCTTCTATAAAGCTTTCTTTAGCTCTTTATTTCTAACCTCTCTTCTGTTCCCCTGATCTATCCTACTTGATCAACCTTATTTCCTCTCCCCCACTAGGAAACAATTTGCCCTTTAACTGGTTTATTCCTTGCCACTTCCTTATCTTTATTCAAGTTATTTTACATGCTTAGCTTTCCCTATTTCTAGCCTCCTAACAAATAGTCTCATAATCCTTCAAGATCTGGTTTGTTCCATCTCTTCTGTCTACTCTTCTCTTCTTCCAAGCCCATAGAGTGACATTTTATTACCTATATCAGTCATTTGACAGTTAAGCACATACTATTTTGTGGCAGCTCTTATATGAGTATTGCTTTCAACTCCCACTGATATTTAATGTAAATATAATATTTCTTCAGCTAGATTATTAGTACCTCAAAAGCAGGAACTGGTTTTATAGAATACTTACACCAGCCAAAGTGTACCTAGCATATAGATGTTAATCAAAAAACCATCTGAAACATTAACTTACACAGAAATAAATGAAAACTTTCATCTTTAAATCTACTTTTAACCTACAACCATCTGAAGTCTAACCTACCCAATGTATTAATGAATCTTTTTGTATTCCAACAAAATAAACTTTTTTGGGGGTACTCAAATGTATGAAAAATTGGTATCCAAACAAAAACCATCAATTAAAATCAAAAATGAATAAAAATCAGTGATGACTGACTTTCAAAGTTTACATGGAATTATAAAGAAGTTTTAGGAAAATCAAATTTAATGATCAACCTTTACAATCTTGGTTTTCACAACTGTGAGTGCCTAATTTTCTAATTGCAGACATCCCTAAAGATGTGAGGGGGAAAATGACTGGGCTACTCATAAAAGACATGGAACATGAGTAAGAAAATAACCATAGCAGGGTTCTAAATGATTAAATAACCCTAAAAATGAAAAACAAAATTTAATCCTATTCCCACTCATGAAACAAAAATAAGGTTAAAATGTTGGTAGTCAGGGCTTCCCTGGTGGCGCAGTGGTTGAGAGTCCGCCTGCCGATGCAGGGGACACGGGTTCGTGCCCCGGTCCAGGAAGATCCCACATGCCGCAGAGCAGCTGGGCCGTGAGCCATGGCCGCTGAGCCTGCGCGTCCGGAGCCTGTGCTCCGCAACGGGAGAGGCCACAACAGTGAGAGGCCTGCGTACCGCAAAAAAACCAAAAAAACAAAAACCAAAAAAAATGTTGGTAGTCAAGTCCTCTTTGTGGCATAGTAAGACAGCATAGTAAGCACAGCCTCACTGGGGCCTGGGCAGGGAGCGGATGTTTTCCCTATTACCTTGCTGTAGAATGACCTAATGCAAGGCAATAGACAAGAAAATGATAGGTTAGCCATACTCCAACTTGAAAGATGGCTTTTGAAGAGATCTTCACTCTAAGTCCAGAAAACTTTCAATCTTATTTCTGTTACAAATTATGCTTGAACAAGTCACAGCAGGACACCCAGGATCTCAAGTGCTTTAAGAAAACAGAGGAACAGCACAATGAGGAAAACTAAAATTTTCTCTTTCTAAACACAATTTAGTTTTGAAAAAAAGAAAAATCTTATTAGGTTACAATGTGTTAAGTGAGGTGCCCAAGGGCAGAGAATGACTCATGGCAAGGCTAAGAATAAAACATGGGTTTTACACCCTAGAAAACATTTTTTTAAAATAAAAATTAAAAACCTACGTGTAATTGAAAAAGTTTTCTTACATATTTCTAAGTGTTTCACAGAAAAGTTCCTCTTCTCTCTCTGCCTCTGTCTCTCTCTTACTCTCCCTCTTTCAATTTGAGGTCAGCACTTGCTAAAATGTTATTACTCTTGGGATATAGAAGCCTTAAATATAGAGAGCAGAAAGGAGAAATGAAAGAGGGGAGAGAGAATTAAATGAAGTTAACATTTATAATTTTTGCTGTAGTTGGACTACACTAATAAGCATTTATTTTAAAAATAAATTGTCATGTAGTACAAAGAACATAAGTTCTAGATCAAACAATCTGAGTTCAAATGCCTGTACTGCCCTATGAGACCTGAGTCTCACTGAGTTTGAGCTTCAGGGTCCTTATCTGTAATTTAGGTTACTGCCCAGCCCAAGAGAGATATTGTGTGTAAAAATCCTTTGTAAACTCTAAAGCTTACATAAATATTAAGTCATGTTTGGCTCCGAAGATTTTACATTTTTGCTCCTAATGCATGAAAGGATAGAAGCTAGCTCTAGGCAAAATGGTCAGATAGACCACATTTGATCTCATGGCTCCTCCATTTTCCGTTTCATCCTCTTCATTATTTCTCACCCATGTCTGCTGCTAACGGTAGAAATACAATTGCCTCTCCCCTTCTATTACTTTCTTCCTTTTCCACACTCAACCAAGATGAGAAGAAGGTCCATACCTGTATGTACACACACACACACACATACACACACACACATATATATAGATATACATATATGTGTGTGTATATATATATATATATATATATATATATATATATCCCTGTAGTATAGCCATAGAGGGAGGAAGCCTTATGGAAGAAGAAGTAAGATCTTCCTCCCTACTGGTAGCAGTTTACCAGTGGGCTCCCAAAAACAGTGTCCCCTTTGCATATTCCAGAAAATTTGCTGCTATGATGCAGATAGTGGACCATGTGAAACCGAAGACATATCCCAGTAAAAAAGGAGTTTGGGGAAAAATTAAAACTTTTTGCAGCCCTACTCATGGAATAAGATACCAATCACTGGCACATGCCTTTCATTTACTTTCTATTTTGTTTTTAGAAACAGCTTAAAGATAATTTCTGGGCACATGGCTATATTTGTAGGGCTCTAACTGACCTTAATGAAGTTCAACACTGGAACCACTAAGGTATTTATGAAATAATGTTACTCAATATGAACAGTATCCTTTTTTTTTTTTTTTTTTTGCGGTACGCGGGCCTCTCACTGCTGTGGCCTCTCCCATTACGGAGCACAGGCTCTGGACGCGCAGGCTCAGCGGCCGTGGCTCACGGGCCCAGCCGCTCCGCGGCATGTGGATATCTTCCCGGACCAGGGCACGAACCCGTGTCCCCTGCATCGGCAGGCAGACTCTCAACCACTGTGCCAACAGGGAAGTCCAACAGTATCCATTTTTAAAGATGGAACTCCACGTGGTATTAAATAGCAATTTGAATTAAAATATACTTCAGCCAGATTTACATTTATAGGCTGAATGAGTGCCAAGGTATATTTTCACTTTTTTGTCTGGGAGACATTTTAAATGTATGAAAAGCCCTGCAATATGCAGAAAAACTAAGTGAAACAATAAAAAGCAGCCCACCATAATCTGAGCGACTTGTTCTGGTGATGTAAGCAACTGTAGAGTCTCTAGTATTTTTCTGATTACCATTTTAAAATGCATTTTAATAAGAATAATTACATACTCCAAGGTAGACTTCTATACTATTCTTGTACCAAGAAATTTGATAGCATTATGTATATAGACTTTAGAGGATCCAAGGGTTTCTCTCTATCTCATATGTATTATTTCCAAAACCTCTTGATTCTAACCTGGAATATGCATAATTTTGACATCAGTGAAAACTGTTTCAGAGGTTGATTGCTATTAATTTCATATATTTTAATACTGTCAGTGTGTTCTTCATGTACCATATGTAACGCTATTTTTGTCCAACTGCATATTTATGCTAATAAGTAAAGTTCATCAATGATAAGAGACTTTACAAATGACATAGGAACTATTAACATTTTTTTGCTGACTTCAACAATTATTACCTAGCAATTTTAAAATCAATTTCCTATTGCTTGTAATATGTGCCCCTTAGTTAGGAAACTGCTACATCTATATCCTCCTAAAGTATACTTATGTACAATAAATTCCCATTGACATTATAGCAGTTTTCATTTTCATGTAATATTCCATCATTTTTCTACAATAAGGTAGTATTTCAACATGGCTAATTGAGACAATTTGTAATTAATTTACTTCTAGTTTTACCACTTTCATTAGAAAGTCTTGGCAAGCACCTGTCTTTGCAAATCAAACTTCCTATGTGGGCCTTTTACTTGAAGATGTAAAGTTCTTCTCCATGTCCTTCAATCCTTATCTCTTCATTTGAAGATGGGAAGTTCCTTGTCTCATTGTTTCTCAATTCTGCCGCTCAGGACAGGAGCCTTTTGACATTCATCACACTGCCTGGCACACCCCAGCCTTAAACAAATTTCACTGCCTGCTTTCTCAGCCTCTACATCAGTGCTTCTGAGCTCTGATGGAGAAAATCACGCAATGGCTCAGATCGATTCCAATTTATGGCCTCCACATTCACTGGGCACTCACAACTGCCTGGCAAACTCTCTGTGTTTCTGTAGTCACCCTCTCTCCCAACCTCAAATTGGCAATTTCAAACATCCTCCCCACTCCTCAAACCTTCCACCTCGTCTCCTGATTTGTCATTCTCATCACAGGACTCTTCTTCCCATCCAGAGCCTTTAGATCCTCCCTACTGCTGAACTGTCCTTCTCCCAAGCCTGGCTGGCCCCACGTGTGCCCTGTAACCCAGATGTTTGGCTTCCTCAGAGAACTTTGCCCTCACACTCAGGGCCTCTCCCTCCTTTTTGCAGCATCCCTCTTCTGCTTATGGCCTCCTTCCCACTAGCCTTGACCTTCCCAAGTGTTACCCACATTAAAATAAACGTTCTTGGGCTTCCCTGGTGGCGCAGTGGTTGAGAGTCCGCCTGCCGATGCAGGGGACACGGGTTCGTGCCCCGGTCCGGGAAGATCCCACATGCCGTGGAGCGGCTGGGCCCGTGAGCCATGGGCGCTGAGCCTGCACGTCCAGAGCCTGTGCTCCGCAATGGGAAAGGCCACGACAGTGAGAGGCCCGCACCGCAAAATAAATAAATAAATAAACAAATAAATAAATAAACGTTCTTGATCTCTCCTATACTAGTTACTCCATTTACTCTCCTCCCATTCATTGCCCAATTCCTAACATCTCACTCCATCCCCAAACTACCAAAACTGCCCCTGCCAAGCCACCAATGATCTCTTCTCACAGATCCAATATATGCTTCTTAATCCTACTCTGATTTGATCTTTTCGGTCTCTGTGATACTATTTATTTTTCTTTCCTAAAATTCTTCCTTTTTGCATCTTCTATGATACTACACTCTCTGGATTTTCCTTGTCCAGTATTCAATGCTCTTTCTAGCTCTCCAGTCGAGGTGTTCTGCCTATCCTCTTCAGGCAGGTTATCAAGGCTCCACCCTCAGCCTGCTTCTTTTGTTATGTTAAATACGGTCCTTTGATGATTTAATCTACTTCTGTAGACTCACTTACTGCTTATATGCTGATAACTTCCAGAATTATAACCCAGCTTTCTCTGCTGAAACTCAGACCCTTATATATAACTACTCACTAGATATTTCCACTGAGACGTGCAATAGAGTCCTAAAACTCGTATGTTCAAAGCATAACTGGACAGGGACAGGTTGCCTGCTGCAAATCCATCTACCCTCTCCTGGTTCTCTGTGAATTTCTCTGGTTTAGTAAGTAGCACCTCAAACTCCCAGTTTCTTAAGCCAGAAACATATGTAAGTATGCACGTATAAATTGAGTTTTATATATATATATATATACACACACACACACACAGACATACACACACATGTGTACACATTTTTTATAACATCATTTCACTTTAAACATAAAATCCATGCAATTCTTCCTTCTCCATATACCTTGATTCTGTCAGTTTCTCTCTAAGCCCACTGCTGCTTGCCTAATTCACACCATCATCATACCTGGGTTAGTGCTGGTGGGAAGGAAGCCGTAAGCAGAAGAGGGATGCTACAAAAGCAGGAGGGAGAGGGCCTGAGTGTGAGGGCAAGTTCTCTGAGGAGGCCAGACGTGTGGGGCCTGGGACCCAGGCGGGGCCAGCCAGGCTTGGGAGGAGGAACTCAGCAATAAAGATCTAAATGCTGTCTCTCTCTGAATGAGAGGAGAGGTCTTGGGTTGAGAAGGACAAATCAGGAGATGAGGTAGGAGGTGTGAGGAGAGGGAGGATGTTTGAAATTGCCAATTTGAGACTGGGAGAGAGGGCACCTAAGGAAATCCTCTGTAGACTACCGTTATAGCTTCCAGCTCATCTCTCTGCCTCCCGTGTGGTCCTTCCTACATACCGCACACTGCAGCCAGACTGACTGTTTAAAACACAGACCTCCTGGGCTTCCCTGGTGGCGCAGTGGTTGGGAGTCCGCCTGCCGATGCAGGGGACACGGGTTCATGCCCCGGTCCGGGAAGATATCCACATGCCGCGGAGCGACTGGGCCCGTGAGCCATGGGCGCTGAGCCTGCGCGTCCGGAGCCTGTGCTCCACAACGGGAGAGGCCCTAACAGTGAGAGGCCCGCGTACCGCAAAAAAAAAAAAAAATAAATAATAAAACACAGACATCCTTTTTAAATACTTCAATCCCTTTCCATAATCCTCAGGAATTTCTAACCTGAGCATGACATGGAGACCATCACAGCCTTGGGACTCCTCAGGAGGTCCAGAGGTTAAGACTCTGTGCTTCCACTGCAGGGGGCACTGGTTCAATCCCTGGTTGGGAAACTAAGATGCCACATGGCAGGGCAAGAAAAAAAAAAAAATTCAAAATCACTATCTTGTTCCTCCTCAGCCCTGCACCTCATCCCTTGTCACCCACCATCCCAATCCAACTGAATTCTTTGAAATGCCCCACAAGAGTAATGTTCTCTTTCCTCTCAAGCCTTAGCACATGTCCGTACCTCTGTCTAGAATGCCTGGATCTCCCTACTCAGCCCGCCCTCTTCCTCTGTGTAGTTCCTCTTCCTGTTTCCCCAGTCTTTCTTCGGAGGTTATCACCTGCAGAAAACCCTTCTGCTACACTCCCTGCCATAGGTTAGTTGCCCTCACAGTGGTTCCTCAGTACCCTGTGCTTTAGCCCTTTATTGGCATGCATACTGCATCATGTTTTTCTCTTATTTTTTTATCCAACTAGCATCACGGCAAGGCCGGAGTAAGTGCTATGTAAACAGTTTTGAATGCATGAAAAATTAAGTCACCCTGTAGCAGGTATTTGTTGTACAAGTGTTTATACCTTATCCATGATTCATTTCCCAAACAAATATGGAAGAGAAGGCACAATGTGTGTTCTCCTTAGCTGAATAAGTACATTCATTTTAAAACAGAAAGTTGAAACATATGATAATCTCTCAGCAGGCGGGAGAGACAGAGTATATATTATATGAAACCTGGATGTGGTTTAAGACTGTTGAACTCAGGCAGGTCAGAAGCTGAACCTCTCTTATTCGCCATCAATAATAAGGCCTATCAACCAGTGAATTGATGGCAGAAATGTCAGCAGTCACAGAAGCTAATGTGTGGCTCCTGTTATCTAGCTCATAGGCTCTAGCTACTAAATACACAATAGGTTAATAAAAGGGAGCAGTACAATAATTTTCCACGTGACCATCATTTTTCACAAGCAGCTGAAGATTAAGAAAATACTGGCCCAGCCCACTAGTTAAATGTTACACTTACTTAACACTTACTAAAATTTTAAACTCTTCTAAGTTTTCTTTCTCCATGTTAATATACAAGCTACAAAGGTATTCAACTCAATTCCTAAGCCAGACACAATTTTAGTATTTTCTGCTTTAAGTAAAAAGTCTGATAGCTTTTCTTTCATCTCTCTCTTCTTCTGGTAACAGACCTTTCCTATCTATCACTCCATGTAGAGTCTTTAGGTCTATTCAGGGATTAGCCTGGCAACTTCTTATGTCAGTACTAAAATGTCACACAGTTGTTGTTCTTTTAAATTTTATTATAGAAGTGGTATTACAACCTGGGCAAAAAAAAAAAAAAGAAAAAATGACACCTTCCCCATCCCATGCTGCATAGGTATCAAACAACTACCTGGCTTCTGTCTTTACAAACTAATGTTCTATTTTTTGCTGTAATGCCCTACTTGTCCAGTCTAACTTGTTGAGACAGAATAAGTTGTTATTTACCGTTATGCAGAGTTGCCAGTCAGAAGACAGGACACAAAGTTAAATTTGAATTTCAGATAAACAATGAATAATTTCAAATGTAATATCCCATGCAATATTTCTATTATACTAAAAATTATCCATTAATCAATGAAATTAAATTTTAACTGGACATCCTCTAAGTTTATTTGCTAAATCTAGTAAGCCTAGCTATGAGGGCTGAAGCCAGGAAGAGATCATCTCAAAAATCACTTTCTATTTCCTAGCCAGCCACATCCCACCCACCCTTCCCACCATCTCATCTCCTTACCTGAAAAGCCTCACCATAAAAGTTACCAACTCAGAGATGCAACAGGAAAGGGCTTAGCTGTTCAGGTCCAGATCCAAGCCCGACCTCCTCATTTTCCATTGAGGAAACAGGGGTTCAGAGTTCAGTGGCTTCAACAAGGACACACAGTAATGGGCTAGTGGAGCTGGAAGGGGTCCCATTTTTCTGTTGTTATTGTTGTTGTTATTAGTTACAAGCCTTGCATTCTAAAGGTCTTAGACTGTGGGGGGGGAAAGCAGAGTCATTTTCTTCAGAATGCCACTAACAAAGATAGCTAAACTTGGTTGGGTGGGAGATGGTTATGTCCTCTCTTAGAAAGTAGAAAGGTCACATAAATATCCACTTAATTGAATTGCATGCAGTATAATGCTCAGCAAACCAGTGGTTAAACCAGGAATAAGAATATGTATATGGAGGTGTAGCAAGAGGACACAGAAAAGAGTTAGCACTAGAGGTGTCTACATGTCCAAGGAAGCAGAAAAGCCCCTGGGGACCCTGATGGTTTCTCCTCAGGACTGTACAAGAGCCTTTATAAACCAGTGATGGGCTTGCGTGGCACAACTGATACTTACCAATGTAAAGGCACATCAGAAAACAATCAACATAAAATGATACATGTATATCTGAACATATTCAACTTATTTATGCTTAGAGACAACTGCCTTTGTGGGTCCAAGTCTGGGCCTGGTCTTCTCATGAACTTTCACTCTACTCCCCCACAGATAAAACATCCATCTATATGGCATCTCTTGTGTGTTCCTGAGGTGTACTATAATTTTAATACTGTAAACTCTCAGACATATGATTCTCAAGAGCATACCCAGGCTCCTGAAGGACGCAGCCATCAGAGAATTCAATGGAAATAACACTCCGAGCAGAGAAAGGCCTCATAATACGTGAAGCTCAGAGCCTGTCTGCTGTCTGTCTTGAAGGTGAGCTAAGTGGGAATTTAGCATATGCTTTGGAACAAGAAGGAGTAACAGGTTTACATTGTGCTGGTGGCTGGAGTGATGTGATGTAGTCAGGCACAAGGGAAAGGCAGTGTACGTGATCAAAGGGATCCTGTGACTATGTAAACCACACAGAAAAACTGGCTTGGAACTAGAAAACCAAGCAAAAAGAAGACCTGGTCTACTAATAAATGCAATTCATAAAACTTAAAGAAGACAGAGAGAAATGGATCAGGTGCAAAAGCCATAGAGACATTTAGGACTGAAACTCAGATTGTGCCTGTAAAGACAGACATATACAGGGTACTGGAGCCAGCTCTGGCTAGCCTCTGGGGGCCAATGGTGTACTTCTCTTCCCAGCGTCTCATGTTGGTAGTTTGAAAGTGGCCATGGTAGGAATATTTATATATGGAAATTGACAAATGCTACTAATCAGTGTTTGTTTGTTTTGCTTTCCTGAGAGCCAGTTTACATACACAGCACTGCCCACTATCTAAAACCCAGTAGAAGAAACATGACAGGAATGGTATAGCACCAACAAGCCCAGGATGCCTTCAAAGAAGATGGCCTGGGGCCAGAGGATGTGTTCATTGAGGCAGAAGAGGCAGGCCCAGAAATAGAATTGGAAAGAAGAGTCTGGTATAATTTCCCCAGATTTAAAAGTCCTACCTATCTGAAACTAATTCAGAATAGAAATTTAAGCAGTTTATCTCAAATTACGTTGAGGTAGAGAAAAGAGAACATGTAAATTTTAAATAATATTTAGAAATCAATGCTCTGTAAACATGCACATTTTTATATTTATTTTGTTTGCTTCCCGAATTTTCTTTAAAAACAATTTCAAATCCTGTGTTTGCTGTCCTAAGGAGTATTGTTTCTAAACCTTAGTCTTGATAATCCCAAATGATGTTTCTGGAGCCAGGGCAGGGAGTGGGACAGAGATACCAAAATGGCAAGAAGGATGTAAAGTTAAACTTTGCCCATTTCCAAACAGAAACTAATAGTTATTTGAGCAAGCAGAGCTATACCTGGAATTTGCAAAGCTGCCTCCAGAGGGTCCAGAGGACCCCCACACACCAGTAAAAGCCCCAAATACATGAACAGCGCTTCAGTTGGCATCCTCAGGGGTAGCCCCTGAATTTGCTCAACAATATCAAAATTGCCCATTAATTTGCTTTTCCTGTAACTTCAAGACAAGGACAAACCTTTGACAATCTGTGTTTGTATGGGCAAGCAGATCATCACTTTTACACTTAAGCAGGAGATAATTGCTAAGCCTATTCCAAAGAACAGAAAAGAAACACATTTCTTATATTTTCTGTACCAAAAGTTTTGCCAATCCTGATAAAGAATTTTTAAAACAACTCTGATTATGAAATTACCCAGTATGTGCAAGAGAGAACATTCATCTCTTTTGCTCTGATGAGAAATTAAATTATTTTACTTACTACTGCAAATGTAATCGTCAGTTTATAAAGAATATGTAAAATAATGACTAGGGATATTATCAAAACTAAGTACAAGTATATGGTATACTGTGTGTGTGTGTGTGTGTGTGTGTGTGTGTGTGTGTATGTTGGGTTTTCTACTTTGAGCTCATGTAAAAACCTTCTTGATGTTTCTTTTTAAAAACTCATACTTAAAAACTCATTATTCAAGAAAATCTTCATTTTAAAGTATATATATATATGTATTTACTGTTTTAGAGCAGGAAAATTATCATAGTAATCAATCAATTCGAAGCCTAGATGCTACAAATGAGGAAACTCCGCTGGTTTGTTAATGGAAGAGCTCAAGTCCAATCTTCTGGCTCTGAAACCAGTGTTCTTTCTACGACTATGATACACTGCTTCCCTGAAAAGGAATACCTTAATAACTACTGACTGAGGGGTATAAAATATTAAAGTATGTGGTATATTTAACAATTCAGGTGGAGTGAGGGCAAAGCAGGTTAACCAAAAGCCAAATACTATGAAGCCTGGATAATCCTACCTGCAGCAACCCAAGAGAGCCTCAGCTGGTGGCTTCAGTTAGGGCCATCTGCAATCTCGAATCCTTCCTCCTAACTTCGTGGTGAATGACTTTGACCAAGTAACCACAATGGGTAATTGCAAGACAAGAAGGCCTCTAAAATGGCTTCTACTGTAAAATGCTCATTGCTAAGTGCATGGTCACTTTCTTATCCACATGAGTACTTTCCTATGTGCTGGCTTGCCAGGTAACTGCTATTACAGAATCTGCATTGCAATTGCCTGGTATTTGTAAGAAAATGTCCAACTCTCTTTTGACACATGAGAAGTCTTTATATACACCCACAGAGAGCGCTTTGACTGTATTTCTACAGGGACAAAGTTGCTTTAAATTTTTGCCTCAGCATTATTTTATGTTTTCGGGAACAATGAATGGCACTGATGTATCAAATTTTTGTATCAATTGTTTTGACAGCTAAGAGCAAAGTTCAGAATGAGGTTTCTAATCCCCCATCACTTATTCTATTTCTAGTTTACACTGACCTATGCTTGAAAAGCACTTGTTATTACAAGAATTAAATAAATATTGAGAAACTGCTGATGATGCAGGTGTGGATCAGTAGAATTCCAGGGGATGCCATTCAAGTCATAATGGATGTGGATGGTGCCCCCTCGGGGGTTGTGCTATGTACAACCTGCATGGCCATGCAGAGTGGCATCATCTCCTTGGGGGCTCATTGTCCTATAATTATAAAAGGTGATCTCATATGTTTCACACTCTTCAGCAACTACTACCTCCTTAGCCCAGTTTTGCAAACTCCTCCCCCGGGTCTCAAATTCACAGATACCATACCCAACAGAACCACAACTACTTGATCTGTGATGACAAAGGGAAAACTTTCAGCTTAAAACTATCAGAGGTAGAAGATCTAAGTGGGAATGTACAGGTTCAAATGCCCATCCAGCAACCTGAGCAAGTCACCTATGGACTCAACCTCACTCTCTTCAGCGGTAATGTGACAGTAGTGAAACCCGACTTTCCTCACTCTCTTACTGCAATGAGGTAATGAAATTGAAATCATCCATCACAATCCTGTCATCTACAGGGAGGGGCAGGGGATTCAACAGATATTAAAGAACCCTGAAGGAATTCCTATGATAGTCCTGAGATTTAGGCCAATCGTTGACCTAAGGACCACAATTCATTTAGTTAACCAAAGGGACTCAAGCACAACAGCTGCTTAATCATGGAGAAACCAACGTCAAAACTTGAGGAGACTGGGGAAAAAATGTATAAATAAATCGTAATAAAAAAAATAAATTAATAATAAACATGCGTAATCAAGCTCACCTGCAATCAAAGGAGTGCAAATGTAAACATCAAGGAGAAAATATTTCTCACTTATCAAATTAACAAATCTTAAAAAATATTGGGGAAGTTGAAATGAGATACTGTTCCACACCACTAGCAAGACTATAAATTGGCATAATTTTTTAGTAAAGCAATATGACAGAAGGATACTAAGCCATTAAAAAGTTAGTGCTCTTAACAAAAAGAATAAAATACCTAGGAATAAACCTACACAGGGAGACAAAAGAGCTGTATGCAGAAAACTATAAGACACTGATGAAAGAAATTAAAGACAATACCAACAGATGGAGAGATATACCATGTTCTTGGATTGGAAGAATCAATATTGTGAAAATGACTATACTACCCAAAGCAATCTACAGATTCAATGCAATCCCTATCAAATTACCAATGGCATTTTTTACAGAACTAGAACAAATCATCTTAAAATTTGTATGGAGACACAAAAGACCCCGAATAGCCAAAGCAGTCTTGAGGGAATAAAACGGAGCTGGAGGAATCAGACTCCCTGACTTCAGACTATACTACAAAGCTACAGTAATCAAGACAATATGGTACTGGCACAAAAACAGAAACATAGATCAATGGAACAAGATAGAAAGCGCAGAGATAAACCCACGCACCTATGGTCAACTAATCTATGACAAAGGAGGCGAGGATATACAATGGAGAAAAGACAGTCTTTTCAATAAGTGGTGCTGGGAAAACTGGACAGCTACATGTAAAAGAATGAAATTAGAACACTCCCTAACACCAAACACAAAAATAAACTCAAAATGGATTACAGACCTATATGTAAGACCGGACACTATAAAACTCTTAGAGGAAACATAGAAAGAATACTCTTTGACATAAATCACAGCAAGATCTTTTTTGATCCACCTCCTAGAGTAATGGGAATAAAAACAAAAATAAACAAATGGGACCTAATGAAACTTAAAAGCTTTTGCACAACAAAGGAAACCATAAATAAGACAAAAAGACAACCCTCAGAATGGGAGAAAATATTTGCAAACGAATCAATGGACAAAGGATTAATCTCCAAAATATATAAACAGCTCATGCAGCGCAATATTAAAGAAACAAACAACCCAATCCAAAAATGGGCAGAAGACCTAAATAGACATTTCTCCAAAGAAGACATACAGATGGCCAAGAGGCACATGAAAAGCTGCTCAACATCACTAATTATTAGAGAAATGCAAATCAAAACTACAATGAGGTTATCACCTCACACCCGTTAGAATGGGCATAATCAGAAAATCTACAAACAACAAATGCTGGAGAGGGTGTGGAGGAAAGGGAACCCTCTTGCACTGTTGGTGAGAATGTAAGTTGAAACAGCCACTATGGAGAACAGTACAGAGGTTCCTTAAAACTAAAAATAGAATTACCATATGACCCAGCAATCCCACTACTGGGCATATACCCAGGGAAAACCATAATTCAAAAAGATTCATGCACCCCAATGTTCATTGCACCACTATTTACAATAGCCAGGTCATGGAAGCAACCTAAATGCCCATCGACAGACGAATGGATAAAGAAGAGGTGGTACATATATACAATGGAATATTACTCAGCCATAAAAAGGAATGAAATTGAGTCATTTGTTGAGAGGTGGATGGATCTAGAGACTGTCATACAGAGAGAAGTCAGTCAGAAAAGGAAAAACAAATATCGTATATAATGCATGTATGTGGAACCTAGAAAAACGGTACAGATGAACCAGTTTGCAGGGCAGAAGTTGAGACACAGATGTAGAGAACAAACGTATGGACACCAAGGGGTGAAAGCCACGGGGCAGTGCGGGTGGTGCTGTGATGAATTGGGAGATTGGGATTGACATGTATACACTGATGTGTATAAAATTGATGACTAATAAGAACCTACTGTATAAAAAAGTAAATAAAATAAAATTTAAAAATTAAAAAAATAAAGTTAGTGCTTTTTGTCTTAGGAATTCCATTTTTAGGAATAATCCTAAAGAAATAACCCAGAGATTTACATTAAAAGATATGCAAGAGAGGGGCTTCCCTGGTGGCGCAGTGGTTGAGAGTCCGCCTGCCGATGCAGGGAACACGGGTTCGTGCCCGGTCCGGGAAGATCCCACATGCCGCGGAGCAGCTGGGCCCGTGAGCCATGGCCGCTGAGCATGCGCGCCCGGAGCCTGTGCTCCGCAATGGGAGAGGCCACAACGGTGAGAGGCCCACGTACCGCAAAAAAAAAAAAAAAAAGATATGCAAGAGAGTACATATGCTTGGGAGAAATTGCCCTCCCCCGCCAAAAACCAAACCCTGTACTTCCAATAAAATCATGGTACATCCATCCAATAGACTATAAGGCAAAAACTATTTTTTAAAAGCAGAATGTTAAATGGCATGCAAAATGACTCTATACAGTGTCAAGTAAGGAAGGCAGGATATAGACTTGCAATATGTGTAGTTAGCATATGGAGTGTACTTTGTAAAAGATAACTATAATCAATGGAAGTATTGAACAGGAAAACAATGACTGGACTATTTTTAAAAAGTTCAAAAATCGGCAAAACTAAACCATGGTGTTAGAACCGAAGACAGTCATTACCTTTGGGGAATAGAAAAGGGATAGTGATTAGGAGGGTCTTCTGGGGTGCTAAGAATGTCTTATTTCTTTTTTTTTTTTTTTCGGTACTGGGGCCTCTCACTGTTGTGGCCTCTCCCGTTGCGGAGCACAGGCTCCGGACGCGCAGGCTCAGCGGCCATGGCTCATGGGCCCAGCCGCTCCGCGGCATGTGGGATCCTCCCAGACCAGGGCACGAACCCGCGTCCCCTGCATCGGCAGGCGGACTCTCAACCACTGCGCCACCAGGGAAGCCCTGTCTTATTTCTTTTACTTGGGTGGCAGTTATCCTGGTGGGTTCACTCTGTGATAATTCATTGAACACACTTGCAGCTGACTCATTTTTCTGTACGTGTGCCATACTTCAATAAAAGTTATACATATATTATTTGTTAAAGTATAAAGAAAAGCAAGGGAATGTTTGTCATACAATTCATAACACTGTTGAGGAGAAAGATTCAATCCTTATGTATTGATAATGTTCTACTTCCTGAAATGTGTGGAAGCTATATGGCTGATCTTTTCATTTTTTTTAACTTTTTAATGTATACAACAGAACTTTAACTCCTACATACATATACTTTAGAGTACAAAAAAAAGTTTTAGAGTATTTTTCTTCAAAAGAGAAAAGATATACAAAATCTTATGAAGTATATTTATGTATACCCTACCTGTGCATTTATGTGTGTGTGAAAGAGGCAGAGAAGAAGCATGATCTATTTGTTTATCTATCTGTTCATGGTAAAGAGATTGCAAAGATATACACTAGAATGGTCTTAGTGTTTCTCTTAAGACTCCAGGTTATTTTTATTTTATGTACATCTTTTTGTATTTTCCAAAGTATTTTTAACAATCATATTACTTTTAGAATCTGAAAGGAAAAATAGAAACTCTTTCTACGATTGAAAAAAAAAAAATCAGGTGCCACGCATGTATCACGCAGGTGTCACGGGCAGGGAGGGTTTGTGGGCGGGGCCGCGTGCAGAGGGGCGGGGCCTTGCGAATGTGATGTTTCAAACCTGGGCTTCCACGAGCACACAGACCAGCGTGGCCTCGGACTGGGACGTTTGGACTCAGACGCGGCCAGATGCGGCAGCTGGGAGGAATCCAGAGCTTCGCACCGCCCCCGCTGGGCTGAGGCACAACTGCGTAGGTAGGAGGCCATTCAAGTCTGGTCGGTTAAAACTTTTCAATTTCCCTGGCTGGGTGAGAAGGAAGGGGGCCTTCAGGAGGAAGCTCGAGGAAGTTGGAGAAAGTAGGACCTCCTTTCTTCCTTACCACTCGAAGAACGTTGCCTATTGATAACCCTAATAAGTAGCCAAGAAATCATTTCCTGCAGGCAGTTAGCAGACAGGGAGTTCCCAAGTGGCTCCCTGTCCCCTATACGCGGCACCCCCTGTCACATTTGATGAGAAAGGAAAGGCCAAGATCCTATTTGGTTCCCGAGTAACAGACTTTTACTTTTTATTTTGTTTTGTCCTAACTTGTATTCATTCATAAAGTGTATAATATGAGGACATTGACCTCAGGTCAAGCGAAAGATGATCACTATTTCAGAGTCCAGATTTTATTACCACCTGTTTTCTCCCTAACTCATGATATTACTGTGTCTGTAACTCATCACTGAGGAACTGAAGACATCCTGTGTCACTGAGTGTGGTTTTAGGCAGAGAGACAATCTGACACAATTCTCTCTCTGACAACTGTCAGAGAGACAATCTCTAAGACACAGACCATTTCTTCATTTGTGTACTCTAACATCATACCTGGCATAAAATGTGTGCTCCGAGATGTTCGATGTATGAGTGACTGAATGAATGGTTGAATGAATGATTGTCTTTAAAAGGAATCTGCCATTCAAAGGTGGCTCGGCATGAGCAATGAAAAATTGTATCAAGCTTGTTTAAAGTTTGCTTTGCACATTACTTGTCTATAAAATATTTATAGGTATCAGTAAGAATCTCTGTTTTTGGAACACCAGCAGAATATTTACCACTTTTAGTAAGCCACTAGTTTTAAATAAATGCATAAAAATTTATTTGTAATGGTAAATATTTTTGTTTAATTCCCTATGATTACATTGAATGTGCTAATAATGTTATTATACACAACAAAGGGCTGTGGGTCTTTCACATGTCACCAGTAAGGCCTTGGGCGCCATACAGGTGCTCTCTGTTACATATTATTGCAGGCCGGATGGACTGTTTTCCTCCAAATGGAAAAATAAATTAGGACCCAATTATAACATTTTACAGGTTTTTCCCCCCCTTCATGTGAGACAAGAGCTCAAGGATTTTTGTAAAAGGAAAGGTAAATAAAGGTAGAAGAGAAAAAGAATGCACTGGAAGCAAGAGATAGGCCAGAATCCTTCTAACCACCTAACTCTGCACACAGCATGTAGTTTTTCTTCATTGTCCTGATCTGAATAAGGAGTGAAATATTGATTCTGATATGGGAGAAAGGGATACAACCGGAGGCGAGACTGTGTTGTGTAGTATTTCAAAGAGGTTTTTAATTTTTAAGCCTCTTTTTCAAGTGCATAGAAACAACGTAAACTGGTGAGTTGTCATGGTGTTTAACACAAATACATAATCAAGATAGAACTGAGATTTCTTTTATTCCCAAAGTGAAATTTTCGCTGAAGTACCTTTTCAACCCTGTTATTATAACCAAATAGCTAAAACCTCCAATCTGGTCATTTTCAAAGATCTTTCCAAAGAGAAATAATTTTAAAGGCCATTCGAGAAAAATACCCTCTCCTTTATTCTTTTTTCTTTGTCAGAGTTTGGAATGGAAAATAACTACTTGTAACAGTATCTGCCCTAAATTCATAAAGCTGTTCATCTTCTGAGCACTGAAACCAGTAAGCTGGAAATTAATTACAGCTTAAAAGAAAACAACAAATGGACATGAATAATAATCACGATATACAGGACCTTAAAATGGTCTCCAGGCATAAACCCACAGTTCATTCCTTACAGCAGGAGAATTTTTTCTAATTAAGAAACACAATGGGGCTTCCCTGGTGGCGCAGTGGTTGAGAGTCCGCCTGCCGTTGCAGGGGACGCGGGTTCGTGCCCCGGTCCGGGAAGATCCCACGTGCCGCGGAGCGGCTGGGCCCGTGAGCCATGGCCGCTGAGCCTGTGCTCCGCAACGGGAGAGGCCACAACAGTGAGACGCCCACGTACCGCAAAAAAAAAAAAAGAAACACAATGACTAAAGCCACATCTCTCCACATAGCATTTGACTGCAATTTCTTTTTTTTTCCTTTTATGTGACATATCAGTTTAAAATAGATGAATAGGTACCCAAACAATAGAAAGCTATGGTAACAAAAGCCATACAAACACCATATGCTCATGGGTGTTTAAATCCTTTTATATCAGGGAGCCTGGATTATTGTCTCTCAACTAGTGTAAAATATATTGAGTCATCTTCCTGGAAACTAACATTCAAGTTGTAACATTTTGCACCCATGAAGAGCCTTGCTGAATTTTTTTCAGGCTGTTAATAAAATATTACAGCAGTCTAGTTTAAAGATCACTGAAGTAGAGACTATAACTTATCACAGCTCTGGCTAAATTTCAAAATACACATGATGAATGAGCATGAGTGAGGGGTCCAATAGAAAGAGCATTTTCCTGTCTAATTTTTTTAAATTGCTGAGCAATAATAACAACACTAAAAAAGATGACAATAGTATAACAGCATTTTTCAAGCACTTACTATTACCAGACAACCTTCTTCTATTACTCTTGTCAACAACTATGAGGCAGATATCATTAACTCATTTTGTAAATGAGGAAACTGAGAACACAATAGCCATTACCAATATCAACATCATTCCAGATTCTCCATACGATGGGAAAAATAACTGTGATGGCAAAGATTCAGCTTTACCTCTACATTTTAGAAAGCCTTAAGGGGTAAATTTATTTACATACCATATGATGTGGTATACAGCTGTATACACCTAGGTATGTCTATTATAAAATGTTGAGGATTCATGTATTTGAACCACTAATATTTCACAAATTTTAGGCAACTTTGAAAGGTAACTGAGCTGATTTTACACAGGATAAGCATTAGAATGTGTCCCTTTAACCTGAATTAGCAGAAGCTGAAGCTGTAGTCACATTGCAGTCTAGAATTGCATGACAAGTGGAAAACTGATACGGTTTTAAGTATATCATTTAAAAAGAAATGTTTCAGGAAGACGAGTGTTATTATCACCGGCTAGAAACAGAAATTACCAATAGAAATCAGAGCTCTTGGCAATTTCTTTTCATAAATGAATTGGTTGTTCTACCTATTTACTTAAATAAATGATTTATTAAACTGTAATAAATAGATACATGATAAAACAGTAATTGATTAAAAATATTAATAAATAAAATTTATTAAAGTAAATAATACAATTTATTCTCTTAAGATTTACTTAAGTTGCATGTGTGCCTTTCAAGGGTAAGCATTAATATATGGAATCAAAATTAAGACAGTAGGATTAAATTCCCTTTAACAAAGGAAGAGACTTGTATATAACTCTGTTTAATCTGTTGTTTTTAAAATGTGCTTGAAAAGATAGACTTGAAAATATTGGTCTTGCTTTTCTTCAGGCACCTTTAGTTGTTACTTATTAGGATGATAGTTCCACATGTTAGTTTAAAAGCTATTGGCACTCAACCTGGGTGGTGTTTCTCCACTAGAATAACTTTCCTTAGGAAATTCCAATTCTGGGTGTTCATCTGATTCCACATGCATGAATGCTTCAATGCTCTCCTACCAGTTATCACTTAAGTTCCTATTAGCCAGTATAACTCAAGCAGAAGAATTCAATGCTGTCTTTGAAGATCACCTAACTTATAGTTTGAAAAGACATTGTATTGTCACCCCTCCTTCCAAAAAAAGTGTGCAATTAACTTGTTAGAAATCAGCTCAGATTTGTTAAGTTTGAAGGAAGGTATAAGGAGCAAAACTATGACATAGAAACCACTTCACACCTCTGTTCAACAGACATTTGGAAACCTAGGTTGAAGCACAGAAAAAAAGGAATGCAATAGTCCCGTGACCTCCACAATCAGCTCTCAGCATATATTCCCAAACGTAACTTATCTGTTCTACTTTATGTGTAGGTATGTGTGTGTGTGTGTGTGTGTGTGTGTGTGTGTGTGTGTGTGTGTGTGTTGAAAGCCCATGGGATCCTACTCAGATGATGAAGATAATGGAGGAAGGCATCTCAATGTCCTTAGGTACTGGGAGCAAGGCTTAATTAAAGACTCAAAAGTTCAGACCTCACTTAATTCCCTCATCTTCCCTCATCTTTTATATTCACTAATTTAGTTCACAGTGAAGCAACACTGTGTTAAATATGAGAGCCATTACCAGACTGATGGGCAAGACTTGATATACGTTAAAAATCACAACATTTATTAATTTAAACATTTCAACCTGACTGCCTACAGAATCCCTTCAGATGTTGCCCATACATTCATTGGTCAATTCCATGAATACAGAAAAGTATAATCTGCAGTTCACAGAGGCTCCGTCTTCTCATGCAGTTCCCATTTCTTCCCATTTTCCTCCCAGAGATTCTGCCTTCCATGGGCCTTCATGTTATTCTGTCTGTTGTCACAGAATTTGTTCAACCAGTACCCACACTACACTGGTCATCTGGCTTTGGTTTTATCTACCTGTTTTCCACTTATCTCTCCCTCTCCCTAATTCTCAATATTTTTCATTCTTCCAGATCTTTCATATCTACAATATGCTGTCAAGAATAATGGGACAGAGTTGGGTTATGGGTGAGGAGGGAGAGGTAGTTTAAAAATGTCCCTCCAGGAGCCTGACGCATCTCTTCCTCCAGCCTTGAGAACACTGCTTCACTTTGGGACATTCATACCAGGAGATGTTACCTATGCTGGTATGGATGTTTTAAAGCGAGGGCAGAGGAAAAATGATTCCATTAATTTTTGTAGCAGAATTCATTGAGTGAGCTCTTGAGGCCCTATTTCTTTTAAAGTTGGAAAGTAGGCATGCAGAAAGGGACTATTTCTACTTACCAATCAGAGATAACTCAGTAATGATTTAAAATAGCCTCTTTGGGTAAATATCTTCCTCCTCCCCAAGATGCAGGACAGGGGAAGCTTACTCACCTTCATGGCAACCGAAATGGGAAGAGGCCTTGTGTCAATGCCTTCTCTAGTCCTCCCTGGCCTCTATTGATACATCCTTCTTTCCACCTTTTCCCCAGGATTGAGTGTGACTGAAGTACGGTACAGGTGATCCTGAGTTCCTTGATCTGGTCTTCAGGTCATCAGATTTACCAGTGAATATATCAAACAGTTGCAGGGAGATTGGGTCATAAAAAAGCAAGACTGGAGGGATTTTTTTTTTCCCTTACCATAACTAAACTTTAAAAAATTATGATAATGATAGCAAGCAAATCATTCATGCCCAGTGCAGTTTGTTCAGGCTCTTCAGGGCCTTCAGAAACACAGGCAGAGAATCTCTTTTACTCTACCTACCCTACACACAATCTAACAATTCCCAAGCCAGTCACATGAACCTCATTTCATTTGTTTTGTGTGGTTCTGCCCTCCTGGAGAGTTCTGTAGAAAAACACCTTCTGATTTACTGTCAAATTTTTTCCCTGCCTTATTACTTGTATTCTCAAACAGAGCAGAGATTGTAGGTGGGGGAGTAAAGGGCATGTGTTTGGGAAAGTCTTACCTCTATTGCCTTGAACATATTAGAGATATTTTAAACTCCTAGCTAACTCTTATATCTCAATCACCTATACATATGTTTCTATTGTCTACTTTTTCTTTTGATTTTTGATTATGTTTTCTTGGGGTGTTTGAGGCATACTTAATAATTTTTTTGGGTTTTTTTTGCTGTGTTGGGTCTTCATCGCTGCACAGGGGCTTTCTCCAGTTGCAGCGAGCGGGGGCTACTCTTCATTGCCATGCATGTGCTTCTCATTGCAGTGGCTTCTCTTGTTGCAGAACACGGGCTCAAGGCACGTGGGTTTCAGTAGTTGCAGCATGCGGGCTCAGCAGTTGCGGCATGTGGGCCCTAGAGCGCAGGCTCGGTAGCTGTGGCGCATGGGCTTAGCTGCTCCACGGCATGTGGGATCTTCCTGGACCAGGGATCGAACCCGTGTCCCCTACATTGGTAGGCGAATTCTCAACCACTGCGCCACCAGGGAAGTCCAGTAACTTTTTATTAAATGTTGACTATTTTGTATAGGAGACTGTAGAAGATCCAGGTGATGTATCCTGCTCTATAATGGATTCATCATTCCCTTCACTAGGCAGACAACACAGTAATTCATCTTAATTTAATCGGGGACTGTTGCATGTTGAGACTGGGTTGCAGGCCTGGAGATGGTCTATCTCTAGTTCACTCTGGTTCTCAAGAGTTTTCAGCTGTCAGTCTGATGTTTCTTTGAGGCCATTTCTCCTGCAGCTCTCACAAGACTGCCAAAACTTTGCATTGCTTTGCAGAGGCTTCCTACTTAGGTCTTTAGCATCCTGCCCCATGTAGCCCCCCAAGTAAGCCTTTTCTCTGGATAGTAAACATCTCTGTGCTTGAATTTCCCCAGATATCTACCGAAAACCATACTGGTTTCACCCAGTACCCTAAGTAAAATGCTGAGATTCTCAGCCCCCTCCCCATACCAAATTGGCAAACATTGCCCTGATTCAAAATGGCTGTAAAAGTCAGCTCATTTCCATGAAGAAGTTATACCCTATCCATTTCTCATTGCCTGCCAGTACACTCATACTGATTACCTGGTATTTAATCCTGCTTTTCTACTTGGTCTCAACAGAAATTCTGGTCTGCTACAAACTACTCCACCTGGATAAGCAGAAGCTAACATGTAACTGAAGAGTTTGAATGATATACTTTGGCAGGTTCAAACTGCTGAAATAGTAATTTTGAAATATGACTTTTTTTAAAGTTTGATACACATCAAAACTATTTTTTTCCCCAAGAAGTTCTTTAATTTTATGGTTCTCTTTTTCTGAGATCAGTGGGGAAATATTAGTGGATGATTGATATACAACCAGTTTTCAAATATTATTCAACTCTGTAAACCTGTAAATCTTCATTAAATTTAATTGAAACATGATTGAAAAAATAAAAAATGTATTTCTAAACTATTTTGATATCTTCTCTAGCTTAATTCCAAAATTAATTTCTCTCATAGACAAATGTATTGATTTGTCTATGAGAGAAATTATTTATTCTAGAAAAAGTATAATTATTTATACTAGAAAAAGAGTCAGAAGAAATCTTCAAATAATAGTACTAAAAACTATACAAGAAATTAAATTATTATTTTTCTTTACTTATTTTATTTTTCATGGGGGAAGAAGGGGCAGTGTAGTGTGGTTGAGAGGAGAGGCCCAGGGGACTTTCTTTGCCCCTTTACCCCCTTTTTATATCCTAAAGGAAAGTAGAGGGAAGCTGCCTCTGCCTTGAAATGAGGCTATGTGCTTCAAACCTGGGGACAGGGGTAAGAGAGGATCTGTGCTTTGGGCAACCTGAGCCAGAAGCAGAGGGGTATTGGGGAGGATACATGATGCTTATTGCTTTGTATGTTTCACTGGGAAGGAGGGCACCACCGACAGTAGCTCACAGATTTGTAAACTGAGCCTACTGGCTTCAAGAGGGGAGCAATGGAGTCAAATTAAATATGAGTCATTTGTGCAAAAATAACAAACAAATATATACAAGATATAAATAGTTCCATTTGAAAGAACTTCATAATTATCTTTAGTAAAATATCAAACTAAAACTCTGGCAAAGAATCAGGTAAACCCTACTTTTAGCTCAGATATTTATGATGTGAAATGGCTTGGCATGCATAGGAAGGTAGATAAATAGTTCATATTCTAGTCCTTCTCTCTCTCTCTCCTTCTCTCTGTCTCACTCTTTTTCTCTTCTCTGCCAGGTTCCATGGTAAGTGCATATAACATTGTACCATTAATCCACAGGCAAATCATACAAAAATACCTTATCCAATAGTTTCTCAAGTGTTAAAAATGCCTTTTATTCTTAAGCCTCTAAAGGAGAAGACAGTTTAGGGTAAGTTAAAAGGCACTGTAAACATACTAGAAAATATTAAAATGACAATAGTGATAATTCTGTTATACAATATGTTTGGAGATTAGGGGATTTCTATGTTCACTCTCTACCTGTCTCCACCCCACCCCAAAAAATAGTTTACAGAGATTTATAATGATCTTAGGTGAAAATAAATATCCAGTTCGGCCTCAGGGGAAAATAATTTAGGAGCAGTCTCATATTCATGCCTCAGGTTCTAATAGTGAGGTAAGAGTGGCAAATATTAATTATTCATGCATTACCCATGGTGCACCCATTTTATGGATCATGCACTATGTGACTGGTTATATATGATAACAGTGAAAATAGATTAGCTATCCCTCTTTGTGTGGATATTCTCCCATTTTACCAACTGCTCTCCAGGACACAAAATTCCCAGAAAATAAATATCCTGAGCTTCAAGTTTTATGTAAATATTAGTCGCCAACTTTTGAAATTTAAGAAGAAAAATGATGTGTGTGTGCGCATGCGAATGTAAACACAGCTTCACAATGTAAAGCAAAGCATCAATTATTAAGTCATTAGTATGCTTTATATATGAATATGATGTTTATAATTTGCTCATGATAGAGTATATATACTATATGTAACACCATAATAGCTACCCTTTGTAGAGAACTTATATGCTAAATGATGCATTAGTTCCTAACAAATGTTGCTTTGTTAATCCTTCAGTCATCCCTATGAGGAATGAACTGGATGAAAAAAACAAGATCCATCAAAGTAAAATAACTTACTGAAAGTTTCTTCAGCAAAGAAGAAACAGTTAGGATTTGAGCTTATATGTCCTCAACTCTAAAACCCAGGTCCTGTCTACTATGCCATTTCAATTCTTGAGCTTGGAGCCCCCTCCCAGGAAAGTCAGATAGCAGTTCTGAGCTCTTACTCCCAAGCTCCTATGAAGCACAACCCATTTTATTCACCTTTATAATTCCCCAGGAAAGAGCCTAGTATTTTCCCCTAGTAGGAACTCAGCAAGTGTTGACTAAATGGATGAATGAACGTCTAACAATAGTCCATCCTTATAAACTTCTTTTTCGGGAAGCTAACCATATAGACTTTAAAGTATTTCCTTAGCATCAGATAAAGGAAGCATCTATCTACCTATTAGACTGCTTCATCAGTGCCAGCCCAGGTACCAGTTTTACCACAGCAACATGAAATATATACATCATTGGCTCAGTGCCAGCATGGTCACCCAACTACCTATATCAGACTCCAATGGAGTAGACTGACCTTGGACATACTTAGAGCACCAGTAAAGTAGCATTACCAAGAGAATAATTCTCTAGGAAAACCTTGCATTTAATCACTGTATTGTGTTACATAAGTGAAATCTCATTGATCTTAAGAAATGTACACTGAAGAAATAAAGGGTAATGAGACATGATACATGCAACCTAACCCACAAATAACTCTGAAAAAAATAAATAATATAAATGTATATATGTGTATGTGTCTCTGTATACCTGTCTACACTACACACACACACACACACACACACACACACACACACACGCACAATTATAAATAAGGGCAAAATGTTTAAAATTGGTAAATCTGGGTAAAGGGCAATTGAGAGTTCTTGATATTATTCTTACAACTCATCTATAAATTTAAAATTATTTCCGAAAAGTTAATTAGTTCATTTTATTTTTTTAATATCTTTATTGAGTATAACTGCTTTACAATGTTGTGTTAGTTTCTGCTGTATAACAAAGTGAATCAGCTATATGTATACATATATCCCCGTATCCCCTCCCTCTTGTGTCTCCCTCCCACCCTCCTTATCCCACCCCTCCAGGTGGTCACAAACCACTGAGCTGATCTCCCTGTGCTATGCACCTGCTTCCCACAAGCTATCTATTTTACATTTGGTAGTGTATATATGTCAATGCTACACTCTCACTTCATCCCAGCTTACCCTTCCCCCTCCCCGTGTCCTCAAGTCCAGTCTCTACGTCTGCATCTTTATTCCTATCCTGCCCCTAGGTTCCTCAGAACCTTTTTTTTTTTTTTTGATTCTATATATATGTTTTAGCATACAGTATTTGTTTTACTCTTTCTGACTTACTTCACTCTGTATGACAGACTCTAGGTCTATCCACCTCACTACAAACAACTCAATTTTGTTTCTTTTTATGGCTGAGTAATATTCCATTGTATATATGTGCCATGTCTTCTTTATCCATTCATCTGTCAGTGGACACTTATGTTTCTTCCATGTCCTGGCTACTATAAATAGTGCTGCAATGAACATTGTGGTACATGACTCTTTTTGAATTCTGGTTTTCTCAGGGTATATGACCAGTAGTGGGATTGCTGGGTCATATGGTAGCTCTATTTTTAGTTTTTTAAGAAACCTTCATACTGTTCTTCACAGTGGCTGTATCAGTTTACATTCCCACCAACAGTGCAAGAGGGTTCCCTTTTCTCCACACCCTCTCCAGCACTTATTGTTTGTAGATTTTTTGATGATGGCCATTCTGACCAGTGGGAAGTGGTACCTCACTGTGGTTTGGATTTCCATTTCTCTAATGGTTAGTGATGTTGAGCATCCTTTCATGTGCTTCTTGGCCATCTATGTGTCTTCTTTGGAAAAATGTCTATTTAGGTCTTCTGCCCATTTTTGCATTGGGTTGTTTGTTTTTTTGATATTGAGTTTCATGAGCTGCTTGTATGTTTTGCAGATTAATACTTTGTCAGTTGCTTCATTTGCAAATATTTTCTCCCATTCTGAGGGTTGTCTTTTCATCGTGTTTATGGTTTCCTTTGATGTGCAAAAGCTTTTAAATTTCATTAGGTCCCATTTGTTTATTTTTGTTTTTATTTCCATTTCTCTAGGAGGTGGGTCAAAAAGGATCTTGCTGTGATTTATGTCATAGCGTATTCTGCCTGTATTTTCCTCTAATAGTTTTATAGTGTCTGCCCTTACATTTAGGTCTTTAATCCATTTTGAGTTTATTTTTGTGTATGGTGTTAGGAAGTGTTCTAATCTTATTCTTTTACATGTGGCTGTCTAGTTTTCCCAGCACCACTTATTGAAGAGGCTTTTCTCCACTGTATATTCTTGCCTCCTTTATCAAAGATAAGGTAACCAAAGGTGTGTGGGTTTACCTCTGGGCTTTCTATCCTGTTCCATTGATCTATATTTCTGTTTTTGTGCCAGTACCATGCTGTCTTGATCACTGTAGCTTTGTAGTATAGTGTGAAGTCTGGGAGCCTGATTCCTCCAGCTCCATTTTTCTTTCTCAAGATTGCTTTGGCTATTCGGGGGTCTCTTGTGTTTCCATACAAATTGGGAAAGTTTTTGTTCTAGTTCTGTGAAAAATGCCATTGGTAGTTTGATAGGGATTGCATTGAATGTGTAGATTGCTTTGGGTAGTATAGTAATTTTCACAATGTTGATTCTTCCAATCCAAGAACATGGTATATCTCTCCATCTGCTGGTATCATCTTTAATTTCTTTCATCAGTGACTTATAGTTTTCTGCATACAGGTCTTTTGTCGCCTTAGATAGGTTGATTCCTAGGTATTTTATTCTTTTTGTTACAGTGGTAAATGGGAGTGTTTTTCCTCAATTTCTCTTTCAGATTTTTCATCATTAGTGTATAGGAATGCAAGAGATTTCTGTACATTAATTTTGTATCCTGCTACTTTACCAAATTCATTGATTAGCTCTAGTATTTTTCTGGTAGCATCTTTAGGATTCTCTATGTATAGTATCATGTCATCTGCAAACAGTGACAGTTTTACTTCTTCTTTTCCAATTTGGATTCCTTTTATTTCTTCTTCTTCTCTGACTGCCGTGGCTAAAACTTCCAAAACTATGTTGAATAACATTGACGAGAGTGGGCAACCATGTGTTGTTCCCAGTCTTAGAGGACATGGTTTCAGTTTCTCACCACTGAGAACAATGTTAGCTGTGGGTTTGTCATATATGGCCTTTATTTTTATTTTTTTTAACATCTTTATTGGGGTATAATTGCTTTACAATGGTGTGTTAGTTTCTGCTTTATAACAAACTGAATCAGTTATACATATACATATGTTCCCATATGTCTTCCCTCTTGCGTCTCCCTCCCTCTCACCCTCCCTATCTCACCCCTCCAGGCTGTCACAAAGCACCGAGCCAATATCCCTGTGCCATGCGGCTGCTTCCCACTAGCTATCTACCTTACTACGTTTGTTAGTGTGTATATGTCCATGACTCTCGCTCGCCCTGTCACAGCTCACCCTTCCCCCTCCCCATATCCTCAAGTCCATTCTCCAGTAGGTCTGCATCTTTATTCCTGTCTTACCCCTAGGTTCTTCATGACATTTTTTTTTCTTAAATTCCATATATATGTGTTAGCATACGGTATCTGTCTTTCTCTTTCTGACTTACTTCACTCTGTATGACAGTCTCTAGGTCTATCCACCGCATTACAAATAGCTCAATTTCGTTTCTTTTTATGGCTGACTAATATTCCATTGTATATATGTGCCACATCTTCTTTATCCGTTCATCCGATGATGGGCACTTAGATTGCTTCCATCTCCGGGCTATTGTAAATACAGCTGCAATGAACATTTTGGTACATGACTCTTTTTGAATTTTGGTTTTTTCATATATGGCCTTTATTATGCTGAGGTAGGTTCCCTCTATGCCTACTTTCTGGAGAGTTTTTATCATAAATGGGTGTTGAATTTTGTTGAAAGCTTTTTCTGCATCTATTGAGGTTATCATATGGTTTTTACCCTTCAATTTGTTAATATGGTATATCACATTGATTGATTTGCATATACTGAAGAATCCTTGCATTCCTGGGATAAACCCCACTTGCTCATGGTGTATGATCCTTTTAATGTGCTGTTGGATTCTGTTTGCTAGTATTCTGTTGAGGATTTTTGCATCTATGTTCATCAGTGATATTGGCCTGTAGTTTTCTTTTTTTGTGACATCTTTGTCTGGTGTATTTGTCTGGTTCTGGTACCAGGGTGATGGTGCCTTTGTAAAATGAGTTTGGGAGTGTTCCTCCCTCTGCTGTATTTTGCAAGAGTTGGAGAAGGATAGGTGTTACCTCTTCTCTAAATGTTTGATAGAATTCACTTGTGAAGCCATCTAGTCCTGGGCTTTTGTTTGTTGGAAGATTTTTATTTTTATTTATTTATTCTTTTTGCACTACGTGGGCCTCTCACTGTTGTGGCTTCTCCCGTTGCGGAGCACAGGCTCCGGACACACAGGCTCAGCGGCCATGGCTCATGGGCCCAGCCGCTCCATGGCATGTGGGATTCTCCCGGACCTGGGCACTAACCCATGTCCCCTGCATCGGCAGGCGGACACTCAACCACTACGCCACCAGGGAAGCCCCTGTTGGAAGATTTTTTTTTTCTTTTGCGGTACGCGGGCCTCTCACTGTTGTGGCCTCTCCCGTTGCGGAGCACAGGCCCTGGACGCGCAGGCCCAGTGGCCACGGCTCACGGGCCCAGCCTCTCCGCGGCATGTGGGATCCTCCCAGACCAGGTCACGAACCCGCGTCCCCTGCATCGGAGGCGGAGTCTCAACCACTGCGCCACCAGGGAAGCCCTGGAAGATTTTTAATCATAGTTTCAATTTCAGTGCTTGTGATTGGTCTGTTTATATTTTCTGTTTCTTCCTGGTTCAGTCTTGGAAGGTTGTACTTTTCTAAGAATTTGTCCATTTCTTCCAGGTTGTCCATTTTATTGGCATAGAGTTGCTTGTAGTAATCTCTCATGATCCTTTGTATTTCTACAGTGTCAGTTGTTACTTCTCCTTTTTCATTTCTAATTGTATTGAGTTGAGTCTTCTCCCTTTAATTCTTGATGAGTCTAGCTAATGGTTCATTAATTTTATCTTCACAAAGAACCAACTTTTTGTTTTACTGATCTTTGCTATTGTTTCCTTCATTTCTTTTTCATTTATTATTTTTTTTTTTTAAACATCTTTATTGGAGCATAATTGCTTTACAATGGTATGTTAGTTTCAGCTTCACAACAAAATGAATCAGTTATATATATACATATGTTCCCATATCTCTTCCTGCTTGCGTCACCCTCCCTCCCACCCTCCCTATCCCACCCCTCCAGGCGGTCACAAAGCACCGAGCTGATCTCCCTGTGCTATGCGGCTGCTTCCCACTAGCTATCTACCTTACGTTTGGTAGTGTATACATGTCCATGCCTCTTTATCGCTTTGTCACCGTTTACCCTTCCCCCTCCCCATAGCCTCAAGTCCATTCTCTAGTAGGTCTGTGTCTTTATTCCTGTTTCACCCCTAGGTTTTTCATGACATTTTTTTTTTCTTAAATTCCATATATATGTGTTAGCATACGGTATTTGTCTCTCTCTTTCTGAATTACTTCACTCTGTATGACAGACTCTAGGTCTATCCACCTCATTACAAATAGCTCAATTTCGTCTCTTTTTATGGCTGAGTAATATTCCATTGTATATATGTGCCACATCTTCTTTATCCATTCATCCGATGATGGACACTTAGGTTGTTTCCATCTCTGGGCTATTGTAAATAGAGCTGCAATGAACATTTTGGTACATGACTCTTTTTGAATTACGGTTTTCTCAGGGTATATGCCCAGTAGTGGGATTGCTGGGTCATATGGTAGTTCTATTTGTAGCTTTTTAAGGAACCTCCATACTGTTCTCCACAGTGGCTGTATCAATTTACATTCCCACCAACAGTGTAAGAGGGTTCCCTTTTCTCCACACCCTCTCCAGCATTTATTGTTTCTAGATTTTTTGATGATGGCCATTCTGACTGGTGTGAGATGATATCTCATTGTAGTTTTGATTTGCATTTCTCTAATGATTAGTGATGTTGAGCATTCTTTCCTGTGTTTGTTGGCACTCTGTATATCTTCTTTGGAGAAATGTCTATTTAGGTCTTCTGCCCATTTTTGGATTGGGTTGTTTGTTCTTTTCTTATTAAGCTGCATGAGCTGCTTATAAATTTTGGAGCTTAATCCTTTGTCAGTTGCTTCATTTGCAAATATTTTCTCCCATTCTGAGGGTTGTCTTTTGGTCTTCTTTATGGTTTCCTTTGCTGCGCAAAAGCTTTTAAGTTTCATTAGGTCCCATTTGTTTACTTTTGTTTTTATTTCCATTTCTCTAGGAGGTGGGTCAAAAAGGATCTTGCTGTGATTTATGTCATAGAGTGTTCTGCCTATGTTTTCCTCTAAGAGTTTGATAGTTTCTGGCCTTACATTTAGGTCTTTAATCCATTTTGAGCTTATTTTTGTGTATGGTGTTAGGGAGTGATCTAATCTCATACTTTTACATGTAGCTGTCCAGTTTTCCCAGCACCACTTATTGAAGAGGCTGTCCTTTCTCCACTGTACATTTCTGCCTCCTTTGTCAAAGATAAGGTGACCATATGTGCGTGGGTTTATCTCTGGGTTTTTCATTTATTTCTGATCTGATCTTTATGATTTCTTTCCATCTGCTAACTTTGGAGTGTTTTTGTTCTTCTTTCTCCAATTGCTTTAGGTGTAAAGTTAGGTTGTTTATTTGAGATGTTTCTTATGTCTTGAGGTAGGATTGTATTGCTATAAATTCCCTCTTAGAACTGCTTTTGCTGCATCCCATAGGTTTTGGGTCTTCATTTCTTCATTGTCATTTGTTTCTAGGTATATTTTGTTTTCCTCCTTGATTTCTTCAGTGATCTCTTGGTAATTTAGTAGCATATTGTTTAGCCTCCATGGGTTTGTACTTTTTACAGTTTTTTTTCCTGTAATTGATATCTAGTCTCACAGCATTGTGGGTGCAAAAGATACTTGATACGATTTCTATTTTCTTAAATTTGCCGAGCCTTGATTTGTGACCCAAGATATGATCTATCCTGGAGAATGTTCCATGAGCACTTGAGAAGAAGGTATATTCTGTTGTTTTGGGATGGACTGTCCAATAAATATCAATCAAGTCCATCTTGTTAAATGTGTCATTTAAAGCTTGTGTTTCCTTATTTATTTTCATTTTGGATGATCTGTCCATTGGTGAAAGTGGGGTGTTAAAGTCCCCTACTATTACTGTCGATTTCCCCTTTTATGGCTGTTAGCATTTGCCTTATGTATTGAGGTACTCCTATGTTGGGTGCATAAATATTTACAACTGTTATGTCTTCTTCTTGGATTAACACCTTCTTGATCATTATGTAGTGTCCTTCTTTGTCTCTTGTCTTTATTTTAAAGTCTACTTTGTCTGATATGAGTATTGCTACTCCAGCTTTCTTTTGATTTTCATTTGCATAGAATATCTTTTTCCACTCCCTCACTTTCAGTCTGTTATGTGTCACTAGGTCTGAAGTGGGTCTCTTGTAGACAGCATATATATGGGTCTTGTTTTTGTATCCATTCAGCCAGTCTGTGTCTTTTGGTTAGAGCACTTAATCCATTTACATTTAAGGTAATTATCAATATGTATGTTCCTATTACCATTTTCTTAATTGTTTTGGGTTTGTTTTTGTAGGTCTTTTCCTTCTCTTGTGTTTCCTGCCTAGAGAAGTTCCTTTAGCATTTCTTGTAAAGCTGGTTTGGTGGTGCTGAATTCTCTTAACTTTTGCTAGTCCATAAAGGTTTTAATTTCACCACTGAATGTGAATGAGATCCTTGCTGGGTAGAGTAATCTTGGTTTTAGGTTTTTCCCTTTCATCACTTTAAATATGTCCTGCCACTCTCTTCTGGCTTGCAGAGTTTCTGATGAGAGATCAGCTGTTAACCTTATGGTGATTCCCTTGTGTGTTATTTGTGCTTTTCCCTTGCTGCTCTTAATATGTTTTCTTTGTATTTAATTTTTGACTGTTTGATTAATATGTGTCTTGGCATGTTTCTCCTCGGATTTATCCTGTATGGGACTGTCTGCACTTCCTGGACTTTACTATTTCCTTTCCCATGTTAGGGAAGTTTGCAACTATAAGCTCTTTAAATATTTTCTCAGTCCCTTTCTTTTTCTCTTCTTCTTCTGGGTCACCAATAATCCGAATGTTGGTGCATTTAATGTTGTTCCAGGTCTCTGAGACTGTCCTCAATTCCTTTCATTCTTTTTTCTTTATTCTGCTCTGTGGCAGTTATTTCCACTAATTTATCTTCCAGGTCACTTATCCATTCTTCTGCCTCAGTTACTCTCCTATTGACCCCTTCTGGAGCATTTTTAATTTCATTTATTGTGTTGTTCATCATTGTTTCTTTGCTCTTTAGTTCTTCTAGGTTCTTGTTCAATGTTTCTTGTATTTTCTCCATTCTATTTCCACAATTTTGGATCATCTTTAGTATCATTACTCTGAATTCTTCTTCAGGTAGACTGCCTATTTCCTCCTCATTTGTTTGGTCTGGTGGGTTTTTACCTTGCCCCTTCATCTGCTGCATGTTTCTGTCTTCTCATTTTTTTTAACTTACTGTGTTTGGGGTCTCTTTTCTACAGGCTGCAGGTTTGTAGCTCCTATTGGTTTTGGTTTCTGCCCCCAGTGGGTGAGGGTGGTTCAGTGGGTTGTGTAGGCTTCCTGGTGGAGGGGACTAGTGCCTGTGTTCTGGTGGGTGAGACTGGATCTTGTCCTTCTGGTGGACATGGCCACATCCAGTGGTGCATTTTGGGGTGTCTGTGAACTTAATATGACTTTAGGCAGCCTCTCTGCTAATGGGTGGGGTTGTGTTCCTGTCTTGCTATTTGTTTCACATGGGGCGTCCAGCACTCGAGCTTGCTGGCTGTTGGGTGGAGCTGTGTCTCAGTGTTGAGATGGAGATCTTTGGGAGACCTCTCGCTGATTGATATTATATGGGGCTGGGAGGTCTCTGGTTGTCCAATGTCCTGAACTTGGCTCTCCCACCTCAGAAGCTCTGGCCTGACACCTGGCTGGAGCACCAAGACCATACCAGCCACATGGCTGGGAAAGAAAGGAAGAAAAAAAACACAACCAACAAGTAGAACCCCAATCCAAATTGTAAAAGCAAAACTAAACAGACAAAATCACACAAATAAACATACACACATGGTCATGAAAAGAAAACAAACAACAACAACAAAAAAATACAAACTGTCAGCACCCTCGGACAGAGGGTAAAAGCAAACCTAAACAGACAAAATCACACGAAGAAACATACACATACACATTCACAAAAAGAAAAAAAAAATTTTAATATTAAAAAAAATTAAATTAAAAATAAAGAGAACAACCAAACCAATAAATCCACCAATGATAACAAGCACTAAAAACTAAGATAAACATAAAAACCAGAAGCAAATTATATGCAGAAAGCAAACCCCAAGTCTACAGTTGCTCCCAATGTCCACCACCTCAATTTTGGGAACATTCGTTGTCTATTCAGGTATTCCACAGACTCAGCGTTCATTAAGTTGATTGTGGAGATTTAACTTGCTGCTCCTGAGGCTGCATGAAGAAGTTGCCCTTTCTCTTCTTTGTTCACACAGCTCCTGGGGTTCAGCTTTGCTTTTGGCTTTGCCAAAACCTAAAGGCTCTTCCCCGCCCAGACAGGAGGGTGTTACAGCAGCAGCTGATTAGGGCTCTCTTGCTCACTCAGGCCAGGGAGAGGGAGGGGTACAGTAGTCATAATTCGAATGCAGGATGAGCCTGCAGTGGCAGAGGCTGGCATGACATCGCTAAAGCCTGAGGTGTGCCGTGTGTTCCCCCGGGGAAGTTGTTCCTGGATCACGGGAGCCTGGCAGTGGTGGGCTGCACAGGCTCCCTGGAGGGGAGGTGTGGATAGCGACCCGTGCTTGCACACAGGCATCTTCGTGTCAGCAGCAGCAGCATGAACATTTCATGCCCGTCTCTGGGGTCTGTGCTGATCGCCCATCTCTGGAGCTCATTTAGGCGGTGCTCTGAATCCCCTCTCCTCACGCACCCTCAAACAATGGTCTCTTGCCTCTTAGGCAGGTCCAGACCTTTTCCCAGACTCCCTCCTGGCTAGCTGTGGCGCACTAGCCCCCTTCAGGCTGTCTTCACACAGCCAACCCCAGTCCTCTCCCTGGGATCTGAACTCCGAAGCCCGAGCCTCAGCTCCCAGCCCTGCCCGCCCCGGCGGGTGAGCAGACAAGCCTCTCGGGCTGGTGAGTGCTGGTCGGCACTGATCCTCTGTGCGGGAATCTCTCCGCTTTGCCCTTTGCCCCTATTGCTGTGTTAGTGCGTGGAAACTTTTCCTCCTTCACAGCTCCCTCCTAGAGATGCAGGTCCCATCCCTATTCTTTTGTCTCTGTTTTTTCTTTTTTCTTTTGCCCTCCCCAGGTACATGGAGAGTTTCTTGCCTTTTGGGAGGTCTGAGGTCTTCTGCCAGTGTTCAGTAGGTGTTCTGTAGGAGTTGTTCCACATGTAGATGTATTTCTGATGTATTTGTGGGGAGGAAGGTGATGTCCACGTCTTACTCCTACGCCATCTTGAAGGTCTCAATTGGTTCATTTTAAAGATACATTTCCTACCTCTGGGTAGATATAACTTTAAAACATGTTTGAGAAAAGTTAATAATTTAAAGGGTAAATCAAAGGGTAAGAAATCTTTGTGGTTACTGTTCATTAATTGTGTGACTTTCTGCAAACAAAGCACTAAGCTGTTCAATATATGTTTCTTCATTTGGAAACTGCAACTGCGATAACCATTTACCTTGTGTATTATGGGGGAGGCAGTGGAGTGAGGTAGAAAGAACTCTGAGAGTTGCAAGATGTGGCTGAAAGCACTGATTCGCTGTGTGACCATGAGCAAGTCATTTCACCTGCATGAGACTCCATTTCTTCATCAGCAAAATAAGGATATTAGATGAGAGCGTACTGGGAAGGCTGTCCATCTCTATCCTTCTACAATTCTGAGTTATAGTTTAAGAAATAAAATGTTAAAGTCTAAGAAGTAAGAGCCATATCAACAGAATTAAAGAGATGGCCAAAGTTGGGGGAAAAATTTTTTTTTATTTATACATCTGTACAGTCTCAGCCTCTTAGGTAAATAGAAACTTGGATTACTTTTATAGAAGGACAGAGCAGTGTTTGCAAAGAAACAGAACTTTCTCTCAGAATGCCAGTGAATTTGGCAGGCTGACTGCATTTGTGTTTCAAGAAGAAATGTAGCCAAATGTCTCTGAAGTACATTGAAACATGACTTGCCCTACCCTCATATTCCTCCCACAACAAATGAGTTACTGTTTTTACAATCAAATTAGATTAAGGATTTTTGAGAAGTACAGTTGTGTCCTCATGGACCACACTTGTAAAGAGAGCAAGTTGTATCATTATCACTTCCCCAAAAAGCTCTGATTTTTCTGATGCTTTTGGTTCTGAATGAGCCACACTTTATGTCAACAAAGAATCAGGGAAATTATTTATTTCTCAACAAAAACTAAAGTAAAAGAGACCAGGATAGGCACATCATAAATATTGTTGAATGAGAGTAGCAAACAATAAAAACAGGAAAAACAAAACAAAACAAAAGACAGAATAAGGATGCCACAGTGTCTGGAGAAGCATTCCATAGTGAAGTCAATCTGTAAAAAGCTAGCTTATATTTAGGTGACTCCCAACTAAACTGTCTAAGTTTCTGTAATATGGTACAGCAGGAAAAAAGAGGTAATTTTGAATTTTTCAATAAATGTACAATAAAATAAGATACAGTCATCTGTCCAGTTAAAAAATATTAACTGTATGCTTACTCTGTGTCTAGAACATTCTGAATATATAGCAGTGAACTAGCATACAAGGTGTATTCTCTCAGGGAGCTTATATTCTGTTGGATAAAAGATATATATGTATGAAATATATATATATATATACACACACACACACACACACACACACACACATATACATATGAGTAAATATATCTGTGATAAGTGGTATGGTGAGATTTAAAATAGATATATGACTGAACGTTGTTACTTTAATTCATTAGAGAAGGTTTCTTTAGGAATAGACATTTAAGTAATGACCTGAGTAACACGAAAAACAGTGAAGAGAACACTCTAGACCAACTAATGCAAAGGTTCCAAGGTGGGAATGAACTTGTTAAATTAGCAGAACAGAATAAAAGCCAGGTGGCTGGAATACAGTAGACAAGGGAGGAAATACGTGATGAATTTTCAGAGGGTGCAAGGGGATAAGGGATTTGTATTCTATTCTAGGTGTTGTGGGCAGCCATTTAAAGGTCTTAAGCAAGAACATGGTGGGATCTGATTTTCATTTAAAAGGACGACTTGGGCTGCTGTGTGTGAGAAAACAATTGCAAGTCTAGGCAGGAGATCATGGGGCCTAGAGGGTATCGTCATGAATATGGAGAGGTGGACCTTTGAAAGAAAGAGTCAATAGGACCTCATGATGGATTGGAGTTAAGTAAAGGAAAGGATCAAAGAAAACTTGTAAAGTTCTGTCCTGGCCAATGGATGTGGGGGCATGTACTGGAATGGGGAACACTAGGAGATGAGCAAGATTTAAGATGAGATGAGATTTAAGAAACCTGTTTTGGGCTTGTTAGTTTTAAGATGCATATTAGACAAACCAAGTAGAGATGTCACATAAACAGTGGGGTACACAATTTTGAACTTCTGGGAGTATTACATATTACATAAATTATCTTTTTTGATTCTCACGTGATTCTCCTGTACCCAATCATTCCCATTTCCAGAGGAGGAAAATATCATTTAGAGAGATTGAATAACTTCTCCTAGAGCATACAGTTCATAAGTAATAAATCTAGAATTCAAACCTTTCTTGCATCTCCAAACTGGATGTTCTTTCCACTGCGTAATACCACAATGAAGGCACCTTTCTAATGCTCTCCTCTCTCTGATGCAACACAGCAGTTGTTCACACTGTACCAGGTACAATGAAGCACAGTTGCTTTGATGCCATTATTCCCATTTGGTGACTTGGTGATCAGCAAATGGTTTGGCAATTTCAAGTCTGAAATCCCTGGAATCCACTCAGCGTGGAAGTCCACATAATGTCCACATTTTTTTTTTTCTGAATTTAATGACTTCTGGAATACAACAGGGCCATCCTTACACTGGCAACTAAAGATCTTATGAAAAACAATTAAATTCTAATGCGTTTCTCAACAAAGTTGGTTCATATACTTGTTAACCATAAATCGCCGGTTCATTTTGTTACCATTTAAAAGGAATCCTACCCAATAAAATAGCAGTAAAATTGAATACCTAGTTACTAAACTTTTAAAAATGTTTTCTAAGGTAGGGAAAGTATAAATCCCAATCAATGACAGTGAAACGCAGAGGAATTTATTATCCTATGGTCCAAAAGCTATGGAATTTGACATCGAATGTCCCAAGTTCAAGTCTTAGGTCTGGTAGATTCTCTTGGTGATCCCTCAAGTTGTTTAACCTCTTGCTTTCCTCATTAGTAAAATAAGGGTAATAATATTTATGCAAAAGAGTTGCTGTGAGAAACAAGTGGAATAGTCCAGTGAGATAACTTTGTACACTGGGAGTATCTGTTGGCTGCTATTATTATTCATATAACACTACACAGTATGTTTTATTATGTATTTCTTAACCTGTATAGGGATGCCTCTCATTCTTCCTCCTCTCAAAAGCGAATCTCTTAAACTCCATCCGTTCCATGTTCCCACAGAAGCATGTTCATTATTGCTACCATACTACTCACACCAACCAAGCACTCATATGAATAACAAATGTGTACTGAGGACCTACTATGTCCCAGGCTCTGAAGGAACTAAACATCAGTATAGAAAAAAGACTGTGATACATTTCTGCCCCTCCAGCAGTTCACAGTCTTGTAAGAGAATGTCTCCTCTGTATAAATTTATTTCTCTGTACATCCCTCTCCCCATCCTACACCTTTACTCCCAGCTATGAGCTCTAGAATGCCAAGAACGCTGTCTTGGTCATCCTTAGTTTCCTTTATAACACATAGCACAGTACATTTCTCTTGGTAGGTGTCCAATAAATAATTATTGGATCAAAAAAAAAATCTTTCGTAGTGTGTTTTTTAAAATATCAAGGTGTACTAGTGGACTAACAAGCAAGATGTTTTTCCTTATGATGTCTCTCTGGTTACATTTAACAGCAAGTTAAAATTAGATCTTTTCTTTTTTTTAAGAAACAAAACCATAGCAACTGTGATGTTGAAATGTTTCAAAGAGCAAATTTTTAAGGGTTCTCTTTTACTGGATTACCCATGTTTGAGCTGCCTATTTCAATCAAAATGCTAATAAATAATTTGTTTTACTAACAGCCATGTAAACCACTGATTGTATCTATGAAGCGATAGAATCTCCCACGTAAAACAGAATGCTTAATGAATGCTTGTAGAAAAAAATAAATGTGTTGAAAATCCACTGAAAAAATTTTTAACGGTTACCCCCTGGAAATGATTGAACATTAACCTCTCCTTGTTTCTAGTACGTGTATCTATTATAAAACTTTCAAGATTGTTCTGTTTCATATCAATATTTGCTGGAGATCTTTTCTTAAGGCATGCCTCTATGAGGAAATCAATCTTACAGTCTTCTAAATGAAAGAATGGGCATTTTTACAGAATGTTATCAGTGAATACTTCTTTGACACACATAATGATTGTCTGATAGTTTTCTCTAAATGTATTTTTATTGAAGTAATGATTAAAGTGTAACTCAGTGCCTCAGGAACACTGACTCATGTCATGTTAATCAACTTGACAACTAAAAAAATAAAATAAAAAAATGAAGAGGTTGATAGTTTAAATCTAATGGTAGATGATTCACTTGAACTATCAAAGAAGAAAATGTACTTTACCCAGGACCAAATTTAAAACAAAACCAAACAAAACCTAGCGAAACACCTCTCACAAAGTTACAAAACCATACCTTAAAAAAAAATCCAATTTTGTTTCTCTTAAAATGTTTCAATTAGCCTTTGATTCACAGCATCCATATTGATCAACATCTATTGAATTTCTACTCTATGCAAAGCATTGAACAAATGTCAAGATACGTAAAGCACATTTCTACTTTTAGGGAGCTTACTGGAAGAAATAAGTCATTCGTGCATAATTGCAATGTAGAAAATAGGACTATGAATGCCGTCAGTATTCTGAGGAGGGAGGGGCGGATAACTTCTGGCTAGGTTTGGACAGGTAGAATGAGGTGAGAACAGGAAGAGGGCGAATTCTTAGCAGACAGACTGAAAATAAGTATCTTTCTGGAAGTAACAAGAAGTTCCCCTTGACTTCAGAGCAGTTTACAGAAGGTGTGCTAAATAAATCTGGAAACACACATTGAGCTAGCTGGTGAAAGGCCTTAAATTCCAAATTATTTAAATAGAGTTGTATATTTTTTTTAAAAAGCGGTAAGTGAGCAGTTTCATAACTCTTCTGTACACATGCAACAATTTTTATAAAGAACAGGCTCTAAATCTGAAGCTGACGTCACCCTGTTTGGAACAACACTGAAAAATATTGGTTGGGTTTGGCCATGCTTTTTCAGCCTGTACATTTACACCCTTTTTTTTTGACATTAGGATATTTATTCTGGGTTTTTGTGGGGACCTGAATTATATGTTTCTTGGACAAATTTGGAATACTTGCTCTTCCAGATGCTTGAAAATGTTACAAATGTTTTTCCTCTGATTGCGCTATATATACAGTGTAAACTTTTTCCCCCTCTATTATTGTTTCTTGTAAAAAACTGCACTGAAGAACAAAATTATGATTTCTATAGAGAGGTTTAAGGACTAATAAAGAAATACCCAGAAACCTGTTTCTTAAAAACAATAAAACTTTCTTTCTTGTAAAGAAAAAGGTGCAAAGTTGGGATGGGGGTACAGACAACTGACAGGAAGATTGGACTAGGGGAATTTGAAGGAAAAGAGGCAGAGGGAGGGAGGGAGGGAGGTGGAGGGGAAAAGGGAGAGAGAGGAAAAAAAAAACAATTACCTTCTACAAGAAGTGGTTGTAAAGATAAGTTTATATGTTCAAGAGATATGAAATAAATATGAGAGAAGTAATGCTGCTATAGATGTTAAAACTGTTACTAACTACAACCAACTACAGATATTCTGACACATTTTAGCTACTGCTGCTTGAAGTAGGGAGAGAGTTTAGAAAAGATACGTGGGAGATACTATGAAAATTTTGAAATAGCTCACCGACATTTCCTGTTTGTATTTTCAAAGCTGATTGTAAGAACAGATATGAATCAGAGATCCTTAAAATCAGATATTTTGAGCTTTAAACAAGTCTCAAGTACTTCACATCTCTTTTGCATTACAGATAGTATTTGACAAAGAGGGAAACACAAATATAATTTCTATAGTATTCATAAGTATCAAGCTTTATTTGGAACTTAGCCACACTGCAGTATATAAATTTACTAAAAATTTCACATAACGCTTAAAAGAATCATACAATGCATGTGGGGCGCTGGAGTTGTGCTACTTCCATTTCTGCATCTCTGCTACTGAAACTTATCAGTATAAATGTATATCTCAAGTGTCCATCCACTGGAGATCTTAATTCAAGGACTGAAGCTAACTTTTCTCAAACTAAACCATATGCGGCATAAAAGGGCAAACGTAAGATAGAGTTATGGTAGACAGTTTTTTCCTCACCACCCTGAGTAGCCACACTAGTGGTCCAAAAGATATATTGGATGCCAGCAATGAATCCAAGAGAGGAAAACAAAACAGGACCCTTCCTGAAGTAAAGCTGCAGTAATGGGTCTCATGATGACCAGTCATGGCTATCTCCTTCAATATTGAGCATAACACAGACTGGCAAAATTTTTAATCTTTTAGGTGTCTTCCCCCCCCATAGACACAAAACTCTAATACATCATTATAAATCACTGGGGAAATATTTTTCTAGTATTCAACTTTTGCTAATTAACATCCAAGACAGCTGTTATTAAAATTATTTGGAATGCCATCTTTCGTATGAGATAATTTGGATCATCATAGTAGATGTTTTGATACGTCCACGTTTGACCTAAACCTTTTTCTGATGACACAAGTACAGTGGTGGGGAGGAGGAAAGTGCCTCAAAAGTTAGAGTCATACATACAATTTTGTATCTTCCTGTACTTTCCTTAAGAATCACTGTGTCAAATTTCAGGGTCTTTTAAAGGTTTTCTGGGGCAAACCAGTCTTTCAAGCAAACAAATGAAAGTAATCAACAACATTAACAAAATCATAAGATTTGACAAGCTAGTCAAGACTTTATCTTGAGTCAGGCACTGTCCCTGTAGTAGATGAAAAGAAGCAAGAATGTTAGCTTTTATCTCATTATTATCTTATTGTAATACTCAGCCCTTCTTTCTTGCATTTTCTCTTTTCCTTGTGTTCTGATGTGAGTTTCCTATTAGCTATCCTAAAGAACAGCATGCTTTAGAGGAAGCACCCCAGACTAGGAGTTAGTGAGTAGAAGTCCCAGGGAGGAAATAGCAATCCAGGTTCTGCTAATGTGACTTTGACAAGCAAATTACCCTCTCTATTCCTTAGTTTCTTTGAAAAATGTGGTCCTTACTCCTATTTATCCTACAGAGTTGTTTCCAGGACAGGATATGATAGGTGAAAGAGTCTTAAAAATAGGAACCAAACTGACTACATCATTATTAGGTCTTAACACATTTTATATTTTGAAACTAATCTAGAAGCAGAAATTGTATGCAGAAACCTTTGAGTCGAAAGACTGTTAGTTATATTTTTTTAACATAAGTGATTTAGGAAAATGCCTCATCTTCATATAATACAATATTGATACCATTGCTACAAAAATATGAATAGAGTAGACTGAAGATGAATATGTGACTCCATATTTAATGAGAAGGTGAAGGCCATGTTCTTCTGCTTTCAAGTTCTTTCGGAATAATAGTTACCTTTAAAGCTGTTTAAACTTGAGATTCCCATTCCTAATAGAAGAAACAAATTGAGGAAACATTGTGCTCATAACATTTCTAGAAGCCTTTCAGAGGAAGCAGCTGTGGTTTCTTTAGACTCACAAGTCTATTATGCAGGTTAACAGTATATTTTATAATGAGTTCTAGACCACCTGCCTTTCTGAAGAAATTAATATTGAGATAGATTTTTTGGGGGGTCCTTTTTTGTCCTCAGTGGCTATGCATAAGCTTTTCCTATTCAATGAGTTTGGGCACCCCATAAAAATGTTCATTCAACGTTGTTCAGCTATAGATGGTTATTTTTGAAAGACATTGTCTAAATGTGTTTTCAACAAATTCTTGGTGAATTCTGAGACTGAAACATATACTTCTCTAGTAAAACAGTCAGCAGATGATGTACATACAGTTTTACTTTAAGGTGATAAATACCTATAATGAATTAAACAGTGTTTTCAATGAATTTGACTATAGTCTGACTAAATTAAAGCCACTGGAATTTCAAAATTTTGTTGTAATTATGTGTCTTCTTCTCACCCCTACAGGTGTTTCGGGGGAAATCAATGGATTCAGGAAGCAGTAGGAGTTTAGAGAATACAGTAAATAGGTTCTATCCTGATCAACTTGTTCCAAAGATAAACACAAACAAGAAAATGTCCACCTCAGCAAACCCACCCAGCATCCTGGAAATGCCACAAGAGATTAAGAAAAGCTGTGGAGATAAACAGGTAGAAATCACAGCTGAGAGAATAAAAATGGCAAAGAGCATCAAAAAAAACCAAAGCAATGATTTAGAGAAAGTGGCCTTTAAACGGAAGGCAGAAGGTGAAGAAAAGCCAGCTGGAAAGAAAGAGGCAAAAGTAATAGACCTTGACAGCCCACTGATCACCATGCCTCTGCCTCATATCCCCTTAAAGAATATCATGGATGTGGAGGTGAAGTTGGTCTACGTTAATGAAGAGGACGTGAGCTATGAGTTTGTAGAGTCCTACATGTCCACTGGGAATCGGCCAACATGCCAAGCTGCTGAAATAGTAGTAGACCCTTTCCGTGTACCTAATTTCACCTTTCTGCCTCAGATTGACAAATGGCTTCAGGTAACCTTAAAGGGTGCCAGCTCTTGCTACAGACAAAAGAAATATGCCGTGGCAGCAGGACATTTCAGAACAGCACTGGAGGTATGGGATTAAAAAAAACATAGATTGGTGATGGGAAGCTGTGAAAGGGAAAGTTGTGATTACATTGAGCAGTTCTGATTATACTGTAATGAACAGCGATCATGGGGTGAAAATATTGAATGATATCAAGACTATGCAGTTCTCAGTTTACATAAATAAGATGTGCCTGCAAATTAATATGCTTGTGTGCACTTGACATACAGAAATCACCCCAAAAGCACATCTCATGCATTTTCTCTAACAAATTCTGCAGTGGGTAACATATATTAAAAAGCAGTTGGTTTTGTAATTTAGATGTATACCTATAAAAACCATAAAGTTTTAGTACAGTGGTGATGGGGGTAGAGTATAGATTCTCTAGAAATAGGCAGTTAATGAATATACAAATTGTCCCCTTTTGATATGTAGTCTTCATGATTAAACATAACCATCTTACTTTTTAGCATGGGCTGATAATTTATGTATAATACTGATTAAAAACAAAACAACACCATTTTACCTTACCATCAAACTTCCCTTCCCTTCCCATTCTACTGAGCTTTACGAATAATTATTTTTCTCTCTGCAAGCAGGTAAGTTGGTCAATATCTTGGCATAAAGAAATAGCCCATGGGCTAAAATAAATGTGAGAATCACCAATAAAACACAAAAAAGGTCATGGGGAAAACTGCACCATCTAATGACCCACTGAACTTATAAAAGGACCAAAGTGTGTAACTAGAACTCCCGTTGGCTTGGCAACATTCGTGACTGCATATTTAATTAACTACAAAAAATAGTTCAAGCATTTTATATATGCCTGGTGGCTGAGATTTACAAAATGAGTTAAGACAAGGTGCCTCCCTCTAACAATTGGTGAGGGAGAGAAAGCAGTAAACAGTTAAATAGAGATGGCATAAAGGAGTGACTGATCCACCATGAAACCTGGGGCATGGGCAGGAGTCAGATGTGAGATGTTTGTGATGGATATTTAAAAAGTATTATTTACACTGTTACTTGCAGGTTAAAAATGACTACATCTACAATGAATTATTAATGGACAATACTAGACAATGGTGCCACTAAATATTTAAAAAAATTCTAGGCACAAAAAAGGAGGCCCAAAGAGACATGAAGTGGTGAGACAGTGCACAAATAGATGCATCTATAAATGTATGTCCTTATAAAGGGTCATTTACACAAAGAGGCAAAGAGTGATGCACTATGTAAACTTCTGAACTATGTAAAAAGTGCCCCCAAATTAAGTTATCCACAAACCACTGAGAACCCTCTGCTGTTCTTTGAGCTAATGACCAGAAGCCACTGACTGGGAAAAGGAAGCTAAGTAAAGACTCCAGGAAGAACCGTGGGCACTTCTGCTAGGGCTATTTTCAGCTGAAATTTGGTGGTGGTGGGTGGGGCGGGTATGCAGGGCTAAAGGTGTAATTTTTTTTTTTTGCGGTACGCGGGCCTCTCACTGCTGTGGCCTCTCCCGTTGCGGAGCACAGCCTCCGGACGCGCAGGCTCAGTGGCCATGGCTCATGGGCCCAGCCGCTCCGCGGCATGTGGGATCTTCCCGGACCGGGGCACGAACCCGTATCCCCTGCATCAGCAGGCGGACTCTCAACCACTGCGCCACCAGGGAAGCCCTAAAGGTGTAATTTTATAGATAAAGGAAAAGAATCATTTTGGCAATGGGAAAAAAAGGCATAAAATAAGAAAGAACATAAAATTCAAGTTAAGCCTATGTAGAAGTAAAAGATATTTGCAGTAACTGGAAGAAAATATCCGTTTTTCCCATAAAACCCAGTGTTCAAAAGTGTAAAATTTGAATCAGGTTTTAATGACCCCAAGATCTGTACTGCAACTGTACTGGAAAATGCTTGTGTTCTGACTCTGCTGTGCACATCCTCTCTCTCTCCCATTCCCTCTCCCATTCCCTTTCCCTCTCTCCCTCTCTCCCTCCCTCTCTCCCTCTCTCTCTCCCTCTCTCCCTCTCTCCCTCCCTCTCTCCCTCTCTCCCTCCCTCTCTCCCTCTCTCCCTCTCTCTCCCTCTCCCTGCCTCCTCCCCCTCCCTCAAGGGTTTTTAGGAAAGTGTTGGATGCTGACACAAATTACTGGTAATTAACAAAAGTAATTATTTTGAAACCAAAAGTTAGCTTAGACATCTGGCCTAGCTTTTGTCTAATTACCTTGGGAGTTAACCTTTGAAATCTTACCTAGAATGTCTCTTAATAAACCAAAGTTACTGCGAATAGAAAAGATTTTTAACCTCTTTAACTCTTTCCTCTCCTGAATTTAACTTCTCTTGAATTTAACTTCTTCAGTATTGAGTGTTCTCAGGTATTACTTAATGCATCTCTTGCTTTTCCTTAGGTCCTAACATGACTGAGTAAGATAAGATGGATGACAGAGACCAAGGCATAATGATAAGGATCACACCTGAAAGATAAATGCAACAATGAATATTTCAGTGTGTGAAGTTAGGATTAGATTTGGCTACAAGTGACAGGAACCCAAAATACCTGTGTCTAAAGCAAGAGAGAAGTTTTTGTTTGTTTGTTTGTTTTCGTATAAATGTTAGGTAGTCAAGCGCCAGTATGGTATGACCATCAGGTACCAGATTCTATTTTGCTCCTTAACATGTGACTGTGACCTCTTAATCCAAAATGCCAGCTCCTGTTGGTGTCATCACGCCCACCTTCTAACCAGCCATAAGAGGGCAAAAGGAAGGAAAGAGTGACCCTGCGTCCTTCCAAGCACACTTCATGGGAAGTTGCACACACCATTTCCATTTTTTTTTTTCTTTGACCCGAATTTGGTCATGTGACTGCACAAAGCTACAAGGGAGGCTGAAAAATATGGTCTTTATTCCCGATGGCCCTAACATTCATGGTCACTAACATTCTAGCTGTACTTTCATGGGGAAAGGCATAATTATTAATAAAGACCTATAGGAAAAAATAAAATAAAAAATAAAGACCTATAGGAAAACTTAAAGGTCTGGGAATGTGCTAATCGTATTTTTCTTATTCCTATTACTGAAGAAGAAGGGGAGAATGGGTATGGCTATTGAAGGATAACTAGCAACTCTCCTATGGAGTGAGTATTACATGGGAGGCATTGGGAGGCATATAAAATGCTTGGCAACTGAGTGGTACAGAGTCAGCTGCAGAAATATACAGAAGACTGGTTGTGGTTAAAGGTAAGACCACAAAAAAAGAAACAGAAAGTAAAAACTGGGGAAAGGCCCTAGAAATCTGTGACTATTTATTAATAGACACAATAATTTCCAACTTATCTAATCAACGCATTAGAATGTTCTGCTTAAACATTAGTTTCCTTGTGCTCTTGACAAAGTATTAACTCCTTTTGTTTCTATAACATGGTCACAAACTAGACAGGTAAATTTCTGATATTTTATAAATGAAAAAGATAAAAATGATATGCAGTGATTCAGAAGATAACAGTTTAGCTTCCCCAAAGCAGTCAACTTTAATCTTTTAGGATTTTAGAACACAGGAGGCATTAACTTAAATGTGCTTGATGAAATAATTTATTTTTCTGTGCTTCCTTTTTACTATGTAAAGTTGAACCAGTTAAGTAGGTTAGATTAGTCCTTAGCTCTGTGACTAACTCATCAATCCTTGTTAAAATCAGTCATCAGACTTCCCTGGTGGCGCAGTGGTTAAGAATCCACCTGCCAGTGCAGGGGACACGGGTCGAGCCCTGGTCCAGGAAGATCCCACATGCCGCGGAGCAAGTAACCCTGTGTGCCACAACTACTGAGCCTGCGCTCTAGAGCCCACAAGCCACAACTACTGAGCCCACGTGCCACAACTACTGAAGCCCGCGTGCCTAGAGCCCATGCTCCGCAACAAGAGAAGCCAACACAATGAGAAGCCCACCCACCACAACGAAGAGTAACCCCCGCTCGCTGCAACTAGAGAAAGCCCGCGTGCAGCAATGAAGACCCAATGCAGCCAAAATAAATTAATTAATTTAAAAAAATCAGTCATCACTTGCTCTTGTGTTTGAAATCACAGCAGAAATCATACCAGATGGGCAAAAGGTACAAACTGAAGATAAAAACCATAAATTCATATTAAATCACAGTTTTATACCTAGATGCTATTACCTATAATTTTTAAAGAACAACTATATAAATTCACCCCCTATTAAAATAGTAGGGATTCTATAAAAAATAAATAAATAAATATAAGACATTGGCCTCATGGGCCAATGAGGCATATTAGGCAATACACACTATTTCCAATAAATTGCTTGGCTGTCAACAAAAAGTAAGAAGAGATTAATTAATAAACATTCTAGCTGTACTTTCATGGGGAAAAGAATAATTATTAATAAAGACCTATAGGAAAACTTAAAGTCTGGGAATGTACTAATGGTATTTTTCTTGTCATTTATAAGTTAGCAAAGGTTCTAATAATTTTGTGGCACGCAACCTAAACCATACCATAATTTCAACCTTACTTATAGGATCTTAGTAATTGAGAGGCTTCCACCTTTTGAATTAGAACAGATCTATACCCACCCTTTAAGATTCACAGCTTCAAACAATCCCACTGAACCTGCCAAAGAAGTCAGACCACAACTTATCCCACACCAAATGGAACTTTCAATTCTTCCAATTTCATCATGTAGGAACCCCTTGAGGGTTCCACCTTGAGGTGCTAATATTTTTCTTTTTTAATATCTTGGTGCTCCAGTCACTGATCTGTGAAGTTAGAGTAATAACTCACATTTATGGAGCTCTTTCTATGTGTCAGGTACTGTATTTTACATTCTGGGAATATTTACGTTCAATATTCCATTTCACTTTCACAATAAAAATGTGAGATGGGACTATTATTCTTCTGCTGCTAATGAGAAAACTAAGGGATAGGTAGGTTAAGTAATTTGCTCAAGGATCAACAGCTAGCAGTGGTAGTAACAGGAGTAGTTGAACCAAGGTGATCTGGTTCAGAGCTCACCACCTTAACCACTATGCCTTTGCTACTCGAAGTGAGAGTTTGTTGGAATTACAGAACTTTGGACTGTGCCAGACCTGCAGAATCAGAATCTGCATTTTGACAGATCCCAAATGGTCCTGGTACACACAGGAGTTTGAGGAGCATTACACTCTGTGAGACGCTGACACTAGACAAATTTGCCCTCCAATTAAAACTGTGCAGTTTGGTTCCCAATGGAAAATGCTCTCTAACCCTTGCTAATTTCATAGGAAAGAATTTCCTTTTAAGCAATTTTTTCTAGAACGATTGTTCAGAATTGGGGGATTTCAAGGACCTTAAAACTCTTGTTAAAAGTTGGAGGGGGGAGAGGATTGATCTTGTATTTGTATTGTACAAGAACATTACAAAAATTACCATCAATTATCATCATTATTTAATTAAAATATGGAGCAGTTGAACACCAAAAAGATAGAAAATAGAAAGGGCATACTCTCAAAAAAGGGCATACGCTCAGAATGAAGGATATTTTTTAAATAGATTATAATTCAATTTTATGAAAAGTTGACTAAATTGTTTTTTTTTTCATTGCCCCTTGGATCAGTAAGTATTGGTCTGAGAACCAGCTTTTGGGAACCACTGTTCTAGAACACATTCCCTTTATGGTAAACATTAGGTATCCAGGACCACTGAACCCGCACCAGGGCCGCCTTATGCGATTACTTCCAGTGTAATGGAATTTGGTATGAGGCAGGTCCATTTTGGAGCCCATGCAAGGGGGTTTATTTAATGAAGTAGCAAAGATATCTCATTATAGGACAGCCTCACCTATAATTGCTCTGCTGAGAATAATTCTGTAGCAAATCTCTAGGGCATGAAAATGTGGACATCCCAGAAAGCTTAATTTAAATGGATTCTAACACTGATAGTTCCTAGTCCAACATAATCAGGAAAGCAAGAGTTCACCAAATTCGCTGAATGCCTGAGCTGTCTTTTTACACATCTGTGGATTTGCATAGAGATTCAGTATGCATTTCTTAAACTACTGCTGGGGGTCCAGGCCCATTTATTTAGATAATCATCAAAACAACCCTCAAAGACAGATATTATCATTCCCATTTCACAGATAAAAAACCAAAAACAAAAAACTGATGCTCTAAGAAGTTAAAAAAACTTAAAGTGCCCCAGCTAGTTTGTGGAAGGGCTGAGGTCAAATTCAGGTGCCCTGGTTTCACATCTGGAATTCTTTACACTCTTGCTTTTCATACTTTAAAGTTTGTAAAAGTTGTATAGGAATATTGTTAAAAATGCATGTGGTCTGTGATAGAGCATCCAGATGCCTCATTTCAAATAAGCTCCCAAATGACGTCCATGCCGCTGGTCCAGGGACCACTCTGAATAGCAGAGATTTATGCCACACCACTGGTAGGTTTGTAAACACCTGCCATTGCCCATCTGGTGAATTAGCAGTAAGCACTTCGATGTATCTAGCTCACATAACCCTAGGTGGCCACAAGGATCCAGAGCTCTGATGGACAGAGCACTGAATTTCTGAACCTCTTAGAACACTGTTAAGCAGGAATGGTAAGAGGGTTCCGTTTCTCCACACCCTCTCCAGCATTTATTGTTTCTAGATTTTTTGATGATGGCCATTCTGACCGGTGTGAGATGATATCTCATTGTAGTTCCGATTTGCATTTCTCTAATGATTAATGATGTTGAGCATTCTTTCATGTGTCTGTAGGCAATCTGTATATCTTCTTTGGAGAAATGTCTATTTAGGTCTTTAGATTCTTGACATAATTACAGTCACCTAGGGGATCTATTAAACATACACACACACACACACACACACACACACACACACACACACACACGGGTGCCCAAACCCACCCTCAGAAAGTCTTATACAATTGTCTGAGGTTCAGGCAATGACCATGCTTGGGGTTCTGGTATTTTTAAGTTCCCAGAGCAGCTAAAAACAGTTGAGAACTGCTCACACAGAAGATCCTTCTCCTTTAAAATTACCTACAATAGATGTTAACCCATGTGTGCTTTTTTGAAGGGAATTAAGAGAAGTAATATCTAAACATTCTAAAGCTATTACAAAGCATCAAGAAAAATGTGAATGTCACTGTCGTGAAAACGTACTCTTTGGAAATTTACATTTAAAACAATCTTCTCATACTCACTTAAAAAGCAAATTAACTCAATGACTACTTTTCTATTAACACTAATAAATAGGTTGATACTAAACACTAGTCAGTGGTTAGTTAGCATGTGTCTCTAAATTCATTTCATTAGTGATGACCTCACAAAAAATGAGTTACTAATCTACAGGAAGCCGAGCAAGATCTTTTCAGTGAGCAGGTTCATTTTCATAGTTTACGGGTCATCGTTAGGGATTGGATTCAAATGACAGTTAACCTTAGGGTATTTTTTTTTTTTTTTTTGGTACGCGGGCCTCTCACTGTTCTGGCCTCTCCCGTTGCGGAGCACAGGCTCTGGACGCGCAGGCTCAGCGGCCATGGCTCACGGGCCCAGCCGCTCTGCGGCATGTGGGATCTTCCCGGACCGGGGCACGAACCCGTGTGCCCTGCACCGGCCGGCGGACTCTCAACCACTGCGCCACCAGGGAAGCCCAACCTTAGGCTATTTTTAAATGCTGTTAACTCTGTTTACATTGTTGTGAATCAAAACTCAACCAACTCACTCACTGAAGTCTTACACAACCCTAAACTGTAATTCAATTTGATGATTCCATGTGGAGGTTCACACACATTAAAAAAAAAGACGACTCGTATCCAAATATTGGATAATGTTGCCCAACATTTTTTCCACTATCCAACTTTCTAAATTTCTTGCAAGGCTTCCAAAGCCAGATAAAGTTTAAAACAGCAATCCTCTCTCTCTTTTCCCTACCCCTTTCCAGCTTTCATACACAACACAGGGTGATGTTCAAACAGACTCTGCATGTAATGAGCAGACGAGGTCCACTTAAATTTGTTCACAGGAATGTAGAACAGAGTAAGGTTGTGGTTACTCTTTTGATTCAGATGATCTAGAAGAAAGTTAGGGGAAAACTTTTATTTAATCATCTAGTTTAACACTTCGGTTGCCTCATTTGACATTCACTAAAATAGAGAAGACTTTCTTTCCACCTGAGAGATGATTCTGTTTCTATCAGAGAACAGGATGTAGATAGGCAGGGTGTAATAAAAAAGGGGAACCAAATTTTCATTACACTGTCTCAGTATGGTTTCATTATTTTGAATGAATTGTTATGAGTACTGAGAACACTGGATTCATATATACTTGAAGGCTGCCACCAAAATATATTTTATATCCAGAAATAACTTCTGGAGTACTTGCTTTGGGATATGATAATGATGATTCAAATTATGCTGCTAATCTATGAGTAATTAATCATTGATTTTGTGGGATATGTTTTGCTAAGAAATCAACCACAAATTATTAAGTGACAACTTTCTCACTACTTTCTGTCAACTTGTTGGGTGATGTTGGGGTAAGATCACATTATACGACAGGGATTTGGTTCTCAAGGAACTTAGATTCAAGCTTTAGAGAAAAGTTCTATAACTGTAAGGAAATTAGAAATCTATCAAGTGTTCAGTGATGTGCAATGGCCGTGTAGAGCAAAGCTTTAGGATAGGAATGTTTGATGGAGTTTGTGATACACATTTATGAGCATGAACTCGGTGGCAGGCACTTTATCTATAGTAACACCTCGAATTCTCACAGTAACCCAGTGAGTTGGGAACTATTATTATTCTCTATTAAAGATAAAAAGATAAAAATGCATAAAATACTCACAGAAATGTTGAGAGGATTTGTGGTGAATTTAAAGGTTTGAATGAACCTCAAAAATAAATAACTGGGGGCTTCCCTGGTGGCGCAGTGGTTGAGAGTCCGCCTGCCGGTGCAGGGGACACGGGTTCGTGCCCCAGTCCGGGAAGATACCACATGCCGCGGAGCGGCTGGGCGCGTGAGCCATGGCCGCTGAGCCTGCGCGTCCGGAGCCTGTGCTGCGCAACGGGAGAGGCCACAACAGTGAGAGGCCCGCGTACCACAAAATAATAATAATAATAAATAAATAAATAACTGAATGGAAAAGCGGGTGGGAAGAGGGGACAGAAAATGAGTATGATATTGGAGATAAACATTGCTAACAGGATGGAAAACTTGAGGAAAGATGCATGAAACCTAATAAGGACAGCAAAGAGATGGGCAGGCCAGAGGAAGGCGTTATTGAGAAATAAAGGTGGAGAGATGGAGCCATATGCTGGATGGTCTTAAAAACCAGGCAGAGGAAATCGGAATTGGTATTTAAGGCAATAAGTGGGTTCTTGGATAGGGAAGTAATGATGTGGAAAAAAAAAAAAAAAGGATTGCTTGAGAATCAGTGAAAAAAATATTGAATAGTTACTACTTTATCAACACTATGCTGGTTACTACTACAGGAGCTACAAGGAAGTATAAGATTTCAATCTTACAGCTCTTTATCCTTTCTTCAGTTACATCTATAATATAACTATACTGTTCTTATAGCAGACATTTTATTTGCTATGATCCAAGTGCTGATTTTGGGAGAAAACAGCCAGGGGGATAAGGGTGTGAAGGAACTAGAAAGAGAAAACTCCAGGGTAAAATAGGAATGCGTAGAATGTTCCTATGGAAGAAAGTGCAGGGCAGAATAGGGAGAAATAAACCTAGAAGAGCTACCAGGTTGCCAGGGGTCCATGCATACCTTGTCAAGATCTTGGACATTATTCAGTAAATAACAAGAGGCCTCCCAAAAGCATTACTGTGGGGAATGATGGTGTCAATTACATATTTATTTATTTTTGCTACATCACTCTAGTGTATGTAGAGAACAAAAACAGTGCTCAATCTCTGGGTTATATCTTATTACTGGGTTCTGAAATCAGTTTAATGGATTGTGACCAGCATTATGTTTAACATATCAATAGAATAGAAATACAATAGAAAATATCAGAGTTTATGAAATACTGGAAAGTTTTACTCTGTGAAAATTTTGATCCTGTTATATACCCAGGTATATCTATATCTATCCATAAATAGAAATGTACCTAGGAAGAGGAGAGAGAAATAAATTAATTGTGCTGTCTATCTAGCTCTGTGTGTGTTTGTATGTCCCTGTTGTGATGTAAAATGTATTTCTTATCATGGATCTTGGTCAAAAATATTTGAAAGCCACTGGTTTAGAGGCAGATTTAAGAGGGAGAAGACTAGAGGCCATTAGCAGGTTATACCATGACAATCTTGATGAGAAAAGTAAAGGGCAGAACCAGATAAGCAATAGTAAGTATAAAGAGGAGAAACCAAAATGAGGGAGGGAAGAAAGGAAGGGAGGGAGGGAGGAAATAAAGAGGGAGGGAGGGAGAAAGGAAAATGTTCACACCTTAGTGGCAGTTGAGAAACAAAGAAGCATTTTCTAAGTATCAAAGCGCCACCAACTCAGGAACCTGAGGTGAAGAAGATGAATGCAATTTTGGATGTATTTTGTGTGAAGGCTGGTGACAAGCTCAGCTGGTGCAGCACATTTGTTGCCTAGAGACAGGTAGGTAGGAAGCACAGAGGAAAGTTTATGACCAAAGATAGACATTTGGAGGAAGCATCCATACTTGATGCCACCTGAAGTGTAACAAGAAAGAGAGATGATGAAAGAATCCTGGAAAATGTGAATTACCTCTCAGATTAAGAAATAATGAGACAACATTAATTGAGAGACCTCTAAGAAGTTACTCCTCATGGACTGGAGGCTTTAGGAAAATATCTAGTTACAGAGTTTCTAAAGGTAGCATTTAGAGTGAAAAATAATCTTTGGCTGTCAAGGGTCTATGAAGAGAACAATTTTAATGGGTATCACTGCAACTCAACTAGAAAGCAAGAATAGGAGTGGACATGAGCTTAGCAAGCCCGGAGATGAAGTATCTTGGATCTGAAAAGTTAGACTAACCTTGTTCATATGTACCGCATTTAGAACGTGGACTAAAATTAAGCCAGCAAAATTTATACCCTGAAATTTCAGTGACATGATCAGTCTTTGTACTCGTTATATGGTTGAGCATATGATATAATCTCAGTAATCTCTGTTAAAAGAATAAACCATCATCTGAAACTAATGCCTGATTTCACTGCTTGTAATCAAGGATGTGCTTCTAAGACACAGCCTTTCTCAATAGAGCTAACTGCCAGAAGCAATGGTGAGATTTGGAAAGGGAAGAAGTAGGCACAGTGTCTAGAATGTTTACCTCGAATGGAAGATGAGAAATGGAAGAGTATTTCGAAGGGAATATAGAGTGAAGGGCTGATTTTTACTTTTTTTTAAGGATATGGACACTGGTCATGATTATATTGAAAGAGCCCTTAGAGACAGAGAGAGTAAAGGTAATGAAAAGATGATTGAAGGTGTGAGATCCCCCAAGGAAGTGTGAAAGGATGGGGGTCTGGAAACAGATGGAAATGTTAGATTTGAACACATGGAAACCTGTTCCCCTGTGATAGGAAGGAAGAGTTTTTAAGACTTGAGGGTAAGTTGAGAGAATTCTTTGATTTTTTAATTGAGTCAGAAGCAGTTGAGGAATTTGAGAAAGATTGGACAGATAGCAGAGAAAAATTAGACAAAGCCTAAATAGGGTTAAGGCAGAGGATTCAGGGATCCCTAAGAAGAGGGACCATGAATCTATAGTGAGAACAAACTGCAAAGTTATGTGATTTTCTACATTGTGTCTCTGAGCATCCACAAGTTTTCATGGACTCCGACTTGAGGTTTTGATGAAATGGATGAGAGGGCAGAGCTACTGTGATTAATGATGAGAGAATGTTTACCATGGTGGACTCTAGGTCTGGGCTGGGTAAGAAAGGACAGAACAGAGGGTATGTAGTGGCCCAGGGTCTGACAGTTAAAGAAAAGGCATTTGAGGAGAAGAGAGGGAAAGAGCTGAAAGGCTAGAAGATCTGGTCAAGGAGTAGTACTGGAGTATAAGATTTGAGAGGTTATAAGTTTCATGAGATCGGGCTGCTAAATTAGAAGAGTTCAGGAATTAAAAAAAAAAAAAAAAAAGCAAGAGGTCAGGATACAAGATGAGTCATCCACAGCTGGATACTGGATATCTGAAGTCACTCAGGATGATGTTGTGACAAAGAGCAAAGAGGAACCATAATCCAGGTGTCAACTCTTAGTAAATGTGGGGAAATAATGAGGAGTGTGTTAGGTGACAGAGAGGGTAGGACAGCCAGATGACACGGTTCTGTGATACTGTGCTAAGGGACAGGAAGGACAAAAACCTCCATGTGACACAGGCTTTAGAGGACAAGGGCTCCTTGGAGGGTCCAGCTTAAATTGAAGAACATAGAAAGAACCTCTTGGTAAAGGGTATGGGGTGATTTGTTTACAGTGGGAGGGACCATGACCCTGAGAGTAGATTGGAAAGGAAGGAAGGACAGATTTCACAGGGAAGCCACAGAGCACAGCTGGAATGAGACTTTGGGAATGTCTCATTCAGAGGGGTTGAAACATGCTTGGAGCAGCAGGTATGAATTATCCCTCCCCTCCATTCTGACTGGTCAGTGGTCTAGCCCAGGTGTATCCACTTGTGCTCAGTCATAGAAAGCTCAGCAAGCCTTAGTCTGAAGGAAGAGAAAAGAGGGTTTTCATACCCAGCAAAGTAGAAGGATAATTTTCTTCTTTTTGTTACTCATACCTCTCCCATGTCCTTTCTTCCTATGTACAGCACTAATCAAAAAACAGTTAGGGTTATTAGAATTACTACAATGATAAATTGCTTTCATAATACATCTTTGAAGTTAATCAGCAAGGTTGTTTTTATATCTTGGCATGTTCATTTATATGTATTGGATTTTTCTCGTTTTTTGATATTTGGAATATTACTGAATAATAGTTTATGACTGCTTTAGGAGGAAACATATCAATACATATAGTGAGAAGCACACCTTTTTAATAAAAGAGTTACCTTAATTTACCTGAGTGCTTAAAAAATTAATTTAAAATATTGATAAATAAGAATTCTCAGTGGCTTTATTAACATACTGTGTGTTTGTGTGTGTGTGTGTGTGTGTGTGTGTGTGTGTGCGCACTCTGTGCTTTTAGTATACTCTATTTGGGATGTTTCCTAGAGCACTGGCTTTGAGATAGGGTGATAATTATTTGCTGGCATGTAGGATTTAAACACAACAAATAAATTATTTTAAATACCAAGCATAATGATGAAAATTAATGAAACAGTCAATATTCACAATTTCTGATGCCTTCCTAAGGTGTGAATGTTGAAAGCTGGTAACCTCACACCAGTTGTTTCTTCTGTTTTTATTTTAATCATTTTTTAACTTTAAAACTTCACTCAGCAACGGACCAAAAAAAAATTACTGGAAGTAGTTTAAAACAGCTCAGTCCTGATACAAATCTCAAATTAGGAATGAAGGAGATGTCCTACCATTTGTATGGGTTATGGGAGCAGCAGTCAAGTATCCACTTAAGCAAAAGAAGTAAGTAAAATATTATGATCTCTAGCACCAGAGACACATGTCATCGTAGAGTATGGGAAGCCATTGCTGGCACCAGAGGCCTGCTCAGCATTTCTGGCTCCCACAGAGTTGTCCTCAAAGATACTTTAAAGGGCTTCCCTGGTGGCGCAGTGGTTGGGAGTCCGCCTGCCGATGCAAGGGACACAGGTTTGTGCCCCAGTCCGGGAAGATCCCACATGCCGCAGGGCGGCTGGGCCCGTGAGCCATGGCCGCTGGGCCTGCACGTCTGGAGCCTGTGCTCCGCCGCGGGAGAGGCCACAGCAGTGAGAGGCCCGCGTACCACAAAAAAAAAAAAAAAAAAAGATACTTTAAAATTGAGTTATTGTATATTTCTCTCCACTTTATTGGCATGAACACTGAGGGTGCATTCTAAAACAGTCCCTACTGCTAAGTAATGGATTCAGGCAGAATTCTTGTCAGAGGAGGTGTCCAGAGAACAGGATCTCACATGTGGTGACGTCCATTTATGGCATCATACAATTGCTGCCACTGCCACTAGTTAATTTAGGCTAAGGAGGAATATGAAAAAATGAAAATGAACGCCAAAAGGCTTAGCTGAAGCTGAGAGAGGTGTAGGTGGCTGTGATAGGTTTCTGACCTCCACTTAAGTGCATCCTGATGACAGTTACATGCACAGTGCAATCTCAGGTCAATCATCAGCTCACCCCTACACAGCATGACTATCACAAGTGGGAGGTGTGCCACTCACTGTGTTTGAATTATATATTTTAACTTTCTCACTTATTTTTTGAATAGGTAATATATTTGCATAGTTCAAAATTCAAGAGGTATAAAATAGTATGCAGTGAAAAGTCCCCTTTCTAGCCCTATCCTCCAGCCACCCAATTTCCAAATGGGTAACCACTGTTTATCTTTTAAGTTAATAAATACAAGCAATATGGTAGTACATGATATTCTTTCTGCAACTTGATTTTACTTAGAAGTAAGTCTTAGAGGCTGTTTTATATCAGCATATATTTCCTCCTCTTTATCATTGCATAATATTCTATTATATGGAAGATATCTATTCCCCCCGATGAACATTTGGATTGTTTCCAGTGTTTTGCTCTTAGAAATAGTGCTGCAATTAATAACCTTGTACGCATGTCATTTTGCACAAATGCAGGCATGTCTGCAGGACACATTTCTTAAATTAGAATCCAAGAGTTTGCACATTTGAAATTTTAATAAATATTGCCAAGTTATACTCCCATCAGCTGTGTATGAGAAGACGTAGTTTTCTTTATTCTCACCAAACCAGTGTGTTTGTCTAGGAGTGCAATGGTTTTCAATTCAAAACAAGTTTGAAAAGTACCTTTTGGGCAAATGAGTTTCCCCCTATACAATTCTGGTAATTCTTTGCAGAGTAGGAGAAAACGACTTCCCTTTCATTTGTGTTGGGTTATAAACTTGCATTAGAACTCAGTTACCATCCTTTAGGAGTGCCCATGCTGACCTGATTGGCCATTTCTTACAGAGTGAGGTAAATGTCTCTAAGATGAAGTGCGTGCTCATATTTTCAAGAAATGGGATAGTAGTTAAGCAACAACATTTAGAAAAAATATTCCTAGTCTATAATAGTCAGAAAGCTCTTTATTAGTAGTAAGGTTCTTCTATAAAAGCATAATTTCTCTTATATTTAGAGACTGTAAAATCTTTGGCACTTTAGGAATTGTGTATTATTTGAGGTTGTAACATTTTAGATTTTGATGTTGTTTCTAATGCATCAAGTCTAGCATTGTTCTCTCCTAGAAAATCCTTAGAGGAAAAATAAACATGGTAGAAGTTAATAGCTACCTAAATGTAGATTTCACTTGGAATATTCATCTAATAATGTGTTTTATAGGTAGCATATGGTAATGCAGTCATATTAATTCTGGATGAATTTTTCTGTATTAAATTTTGTTGAAAGTGTTACATTTTAATTACTGTCTGGTGTAAACCACTGATTTCAGATAGAAAAATAATGTGACTCCTCCTATTACATATTTACTCTAGAACAAGAAACAAAAAGACTGTCAATAATGGCTAAGTCAATAATGATACCCAACTTGGAAATTCCCTCTGACTGGTGGGAGTGATTTGATGGAAAGGCTGTTTTTATTCCATGACATCAGTGCTGAACTTTGAGTAGCAACTGCCTCCAGGATTACTATTCTTAAAAAAAATACCTGAAATCTGTAGATGGATTACAGATACATAGGTAGATTTTAAAATTCTCTTTATTCATTCTCCATCTCTAAGAAACATAGGAGAGGATAAAACACTTCCCAGCCAAAAAAAAGAAAAAAAACCAGTAGTTTTCTATTGTCCTGAAATTGCTTCCATTCAAATACTTACAGGTACAGTCTTAACTCTGATTTGCTCTGTTGTTTGTGTGCTTAAGTCAGCATTTATTAAGTGGTCAGTGTGTGCCAGCTATTTACCGACTACACCTCTTTCAGTTCTCACGACCACCCAAGGAAGTAGGATTATCATTAGCCCCATTTTGCAGATAAGGAAAGTAAAGCTCTTGGAAGTCAAATAACTTGCTTAAGATCACCCTACCTGTAAGCAGTAGAGTTAGAGTCTGAACTTAGGCCTATGTGATTCCAAACATATGGTAACTATAACCACTATGTAATGCTGCCTACTTAGTAGTAGAGCCACTTTTCAAATAAAATCCTAAATAGAACCATGAGTGATATTCAAAATATTTTATAATCAACATAGCCAAATCACAGCATAATCATAAAAAGGGCACACACTAATGAACAGATGCCTACAACGAACAGCTGAATATGAGCTCAATAAATTTAGACAAATAAAGTGGAAATGTTCTGAGGCGGCTATGGAGGGCCTATGACTCACCTCTGTGGCCTGCCCATCACAGGAAGAAGCTCATTCCATCCTCACTTCCCCTTTCAACTCCCACCTCACAGAAACTGGGGTTTGGTAATAATGAAAAAAAAAAAAAAAAAAACTCTCATGAAGCCACATACTGTATTTATTAAAACATGAGCCAATAGAAAAGCTTATATTCCTTTTACTTGTACTCTTTGTAACTAGAGATTAATCCCTTTAAAAAATCTTTTGACTAGACCTAAGTCTAATATTTCTAGTATCATTTCATAGGGAAACCTGTCCTTGTATATTTCAGATTGGAAATATGTATACCTGCTAGGAAATATATGTCTCTCCTTTATGGTCATTTACTGAATGTTCACAACTGTATACTTACAATTCCCCTTTAGCTCAAGATTACTTTCCTTTTTAAAATGTTATGTAGAGAGTATAATGTCCAAGAGGGGATTTGGCTTTTAAACATTTGATTCATTCATTTAAACAGTTACCAGGTAAACTGCACAGTGGGAAACTGGATATTTTTCTTACTGTGAGAAAATCAGACAAGTATTAGAGGGAAGAGTGTAAGACAAGCCTAGTAATCATGAACATTCATGTATTGGAGCCTCAATACATCAGTGATTGAGCCAGTTAGTACCTTAGTTTCTTTTCAGAAAGCACATGTGCTGGCTTACTATACAAAGAAACATAGCTAAAATAAAAGCAAAGGAACACAAGTCAAAAAGGGATTCAAATAGGGAAGGGGCAGAGGAAGTAGGGCAGAAAACCTATTCTGTGCTTACTAGGAGCCAAGGTGAAAAGGGAAAAGGAATTCATTTAGCTAGCTCACATTTACTAATTTTAAGTAATACTGACCCATAGGAAGAGATAGTCTTTTTATTACTACTGAGTTCTAAAAGAAATTTGTTATGTAGGAATCTTTATGAGGAGTATCAATACCTTTTGAGATCATTGATTTGGAAATATAAGTATACTTTTAGGAACAAGCAAAAGCAATGGCTCTGTTTTTGTCTCAAAATGCATAACTTTTGAAGGCTTTTACCTTGTGGCATTTGCATGCTTAATATAATCTTAATACTTATAGTATCATCATATACGTATTAACCTCTGGGAAATTTTTATTTTGTATTGCAATGTCAATCAACAAATTTTTATTATGTGCCTGTTCTAGGTACATTAGGCTCTGGGAATGCAGTCCAAAACAGTCATATTCTCTCCCTTCACGAGGATTCTTGTTCAGAAATAAAAAAGCAATGAAAAAAAATGTGTGTGTTCCAGTGAAGGAAGAATGAGATGCTATGACATCTGATAGCATCTAAAGCTGTGGTACCCAGATTTTTTATTTCATGAATGTGTATGATGTTTTTTAAATGGGGGTCAATATAGGTTGCAAATATTTTATTAGCCAAGAAAAGTCATTTAAAAGAGAAAAAAAAAAGGCACTGCGGTGGACCCTTTAACAACATGGGCTTAAACTGTGCAGGTCCACTTGTATGCGAATGTTTTTCACTAAATGAGTACTTCAGTACTGCGAGGTCCATGGGTGGTTGAATCCGCAGACGTGGAACTGAGGATATAGACAGCTGACTGCAAAGTTTTATGCGGATTTTTGACTGCGCAGGAGTTGGAGCCTCTGTTGTTCAAACGTCAACGGTACAGCCTTCTAACAACATCATTTCATTCAAAGGACACTCTAAATTAAAAATACAGGGGAGAACATAGTCTTAGAATGAAGGGCAGCTTGCCAGTGATGCGGGCCCAGGCGGCCACAGGAAGCCAAGGATACAGCATTACATTTAGTCTTCATGTCTCCACAGGCTCCTCTTGGCTGTGACAGTTTCTCATACTTTCCTCATTTTTCATGCCCTTGACAATATTGAGGAGTACTGCCCTATTCTAAAGCCTCAGAGTCTTCTGCTTCAGTTGGCAGAAGAGGAAAGAGACAGTGGAGGAGCCACTTTAGAGTCACAGAAACCCCAGCTTACAGGAGTTGCCCATCCTTTTTACTTCTGGTATGGAGCAATGGAGATCACCTCTAGCATGCAGCGCTAAGGCAACATTTCCAATTTGAATATTCCATTGGTCAGGCTGCTGCAGGCAGCCCGGCTTTAGGAAGACCATCCAGGTGGCTGACAGTCTTGGTGCTCCAGCCGGGTGTCAGGCATGAGCCTCTGAGGTGGGAGAACCAAGTTCAGGACACTGGTTCACCAGAGACCTCCCAGCTCCACGTTATATCACATGGCGAAAGCTCTCACAGAGATCGCCATCTCAATGCTAAGACCCAGCTCCACTCGATGATCAGCAAGCTACAGGGCTGCACATCCTATACCAAACAACCAGCAAGACAGGAACACAACTGCACCCATTAGCAGAGAGGCTGCCTAAAATCATAATAAAGTCACAGACACTCCAAAACACACCACCGGACATGGCCCTGCCCACCACAGAGACAAGATCCAGCCTCATCCACCAGATCACAGGCACCAGTCCCCTCCACCAGGAAGCTTACACAGCCCACTGAACCAACCTTACCAATTGGGGGCAGACACCAAAAACAACGGGAACTACGAACCTGCAGCCTGCAGAAAGGAGATCACAAACACAGTAAGTTAAGCACAATGAGAAGACAGAGAAATACACAGCAGATGAAGGAGCAAGGCAAAAACCCACCAGACCAAACAAATGAAGAGGAAGTAGGCAGTCTACCTGAAAAAGAATTCAGAGTAATGATAGTACAGATGACCCAAAATCTTGGAAATAGAATGGAGAAAATACAAGAAACGTTTACCAAGGACCTAGAAGAATGAAAGAGCAAAAAAGATGAACAACACAATAAATGAAATTAAAAATTCTCTAGAAGGAATCAATAGCAGAATAACTGAGGCAGAAGAACAGATAAGTGACCTGGAAGATAAAATAGTGGAAATAACTACTGCAGAGGAGAATAAAGAAAAAAGAATGAAAAGAATTGAGGACAGTCTCAGACACCTCTGGGACAACATTAAATGCACCAACATTCAAATTATAGGGGTCCCAGAAGAAGAACAGAAAAAGAAAGGGACTTAGAAAATATGTGAAGAGATTATAGTTGAAAACGTCCCTAATATGGGAAAGGAAATAGTCATTCAAGTCCAGGAAGCACAGAGAGTTCCATACAGGAAAAATCCAAGGAGAAACACACCAAGACAGATATTAATCAAACAATCAAAAATTAAATACAAAGGAAAGCAACAAATAACATACAAGGGAATCCCCATAAGGTTAACAGTTGATCTTTCAGCAGAAACTCTGCAAGCCAGAAGAGAGTGGAAAGACATATCTGAAGTGAGGAAAGAGAAAAACCTACAACCAAGTTTACTCTACCCAGCAAGGATCTCACCCTGATTCGATGGAGAAGTCAAAACCTTTACAGACAAGCAAAAGCTAAGAGAGTTCAGCACCACCAAACCAGCTTTACAACAAATGCTAAAGGAACTTCTCTAGGCAGAAAACACAAGAGAAGAAAAAGACCTACAATAACAAAACCAAAACAATTAAGAAAATGGTAACAGGAACACACATATCGATAACTACCTTAAATGTAAATGGATTAAATGCTCCAATGAAAAGACACAGACTGGCTGAATGGATACAAAAACAAGACCCATATATATGCTGTCTATAAGAGACCCACTTCAGACCTAGGGACACATAGAGACTGAAAGTGAGGGGATGGAAAAAGATATTCCATGCAGATGGAAATCAAAAGAAAGCTGGAGTAGCAATTCTCATATCAGAGAAAATAGACTTTACAATAAAGACTACTAAAAGAGACAAAGAAGGACACTACATAAAGATCACGGGATCAATCCAAGAAGAAGATATAACAATTGTAAATATTTATGCACCCAACAAAGGAATACCTAATATGTAAGGCAAATGCTAACAGCCATAAAAGGGGAAATCGACAGTAACACAATCATAGTAGGGGACTTTAACACCCCACTTTCACCAAAGAACAGACCTTCCAAAATGAAAATAAATAAGGAAACACAAGCTTTAAATGATACATTAAACAAGATGGACTTAATTGATATTTATAGGACGTTCCATCCAAAAACAACAGATTACACTTTCTTCTTAAGTGCTCATGGAACATTTTCCAGGATAGATCATATCTTGGGTCACAAATCAAGCCTTGGTAAATTTAAGAATATTGAAATTGTATCAAGTATCTTTTCCGACCACAACACTATGAGACTAGATATCAATTACAGGAATAAATCTGTAAAAAATACAAACACATGGAGGCTAAACAATACACTATTAAATAACCAAGAGATCACTGAAGAAATCAAAGAGGAAATCAAAACATACCTAGAAACAAATGACAATGAAACATGATGACCCAAAACATGTAGGATGCAGCGAAAGCAGTTCTAAGAGGGAAGTTTATACCAATACACTCCTACCTCAAGAAACAAGAAACATCTCAAATAAACAACCTAACCTTATGCCTAAAACAATTAGAGAAAGAAGAACAAAAAAAACCCAAAGTTAGCAGAAGGAGAGAAATCATAAAGATCAGATCAGAAGTAAATGAAAAAGAAACGAAGGAAACAGTAGTTAAGATCAATAAAACTAAAAGCTGGTTCTTTGAGAAGATAAACAAAATTGATAAACCACTAGCCAGACTCATCAAGAAAAAAAGGGAGAAGACTCAAATCAACAGAATTAGAAATGAAAAAGGAGAAGTAACAACTGACACTATAGAAATACAAAGGACCATGAGAGATTACTACAAGTAACTATATACCAAGAAAATGGACAACCAGGAGGAAATGGACAAATTCTTAGAAGAGCAAAACCTCCTGATACTGAACCAGGAAGAAATAGAAAATATAAACAGATCAATTTTAAAATTGGTGATTAAAAGTTTTTAAATCTTCCAACAAACAAAAGCCCAGGACCAGATGGCTTCACAGGCAAATTCTATCAAACATTTAAAGAAAAGCTAACACCTATCCTTCTCAAACTCTTGCAAAATATAGCAGAGGGAGGAACACTCCCAAACTCATTCTATGAGGCCACCATCACCGATACCAAAACCAGACAAAGATGTCACAAAGAAAGAAAACTACAGACCAATATCACTGAAGAACATAGATGCAAAATTCGTCAACAAAATTCTAGTGAACAGAATCCAACAGCACAGTAAAAGGATGATACACCATGGTCAAGTGAGGTTTATCCCAGGAATGCAAGGATTCTTCACTATATGCAAATCAATCAATGTGAAAAACCATATTTACAAACTGAAGAATAAAAATTCAACACCCATTTATGATAAAAACTCTCCAGAAAGTAGGCATAGAGGGAACTTATCTCAACATAATAAAGGCCATATATGACAAACCCACAGCCAACAACATTCTCAATGGTGAAAAACTGAAACCATTTTCACTAAGATCAGGAACAAAACAAGGTTGCCCACTCTCACCACTATTATTCAACATAGTTTTGAAAGTTTTAGGCACAGCAATCAGAGAAGAAAAAGAAATAAAAGGAATCCAAATCGGAAAAGAAGTAAAACTGTCACTGTTTGCACATAACATGATAGTATACATAAAGAATACCAAAGATGCTACCAGAAAACTACTAGAGCTAATCAATAAATTTGGTAAAGTAGCAGGATACAAAATTAATGTACAGAAATCTCTTCCATTCCTATACACTAATGACTAAAAATCTGAAAGAGAAATTAAGCAAACATTCCCATTTACCACTACAACAAAAAGAATAAAATTACCTAGGAATAAACCTACCTAAAAAGACAAAAGACCTCTATGCAGAAAACTATAAGACACTGATGAAAGAAATTAAAGATGATACAAACAGATGGAGAGATATACGATGCTCTTGGATTGGAAGAATCAGCATTGTGAAAATGGCTATACTACCCAAAGCAATCTACACATTCAGTGCAATCCATATCAAACTAGCAGTGCCATGTTTCATAGAACTAGAACGAAAACAGACAGATGGAGAGATATACCATGTCCTTGGATTGGAAGGATCAACACTGTGAAAATGACTGTACTACCCAAAGCAATCTACACATTCAGTGCAATCCCTATCAAACTACCAATGGCATGTTTCATAGAACTAGAACAAAAAAATTTCACAATTTGTAAGGAAACACAAAAGACCCCGAATAGCCAAAGCAATCTTGGGAAAGAAAAACGGAGCTGGAGGGATCAGGCTCCCTGACTTCAGACTATAGTACAAAGCTACATCATCAAGACAGTATGGTATTGACACAAAAATAGAAATACAGATCAATGGAACAGGATAGAAAGCCCAGAGATAAACTCACACACCTGTGGTCACCTTATCTTTGATAAAGGGGTCAAGAATATACAATGGAGAAAAGACAGCCTCTTCAATAAGTGGTGCTGGGAAAACTGGACAGCTACATGTGAAAGAACGAAATTAGAACACTCCCCATACACAAAAATAAACTCAAAATGGATTAAAGACCTAAATGTAAAGCCAGACACTATAAAACTCTTAGAGGAAAACATAGGCAGAACACTCTATGACATAAATCACAGCAAGATCCTTTTTGACCCACTTCCTAGAGAAATGGAGATAAAAACAAAAGTAAACAAATGGGACCTAATTAAACTTAAAAGCTTTTGCACAGCAAAGGAAACCATAAACAAGACGAAAAGACAACCCTCAAATGGGAGAAAATATTTGCAGACGAAGCAACTGACAAAGGATTAATCTCCAAAATTTACAAGCAGCTCATGCAGCTCAATATCAAAAAACCAAACAACCCAATCCAAAAATGGGCAGGAGACCTAAATAGACCTTTCTCCAAAGAAGATATACAGATTGCCAACAAACACATGAAAGGATGCTCAATATCACTAATCATTAGAGAAATGCAGATCAAAACTACAATGAGGTATCACCTCACACCAGTCAGAATGGCCATCATGAAAAAAATCTACAAACACTAAATGCTGGAGCAGGTGTGGAGAAAAGGGAACCCTCTTGCACTGTTTGTGGGGATGTAAATGGATACAGCCACTATGGAGAACAGTATGTAGGTTCCTTAAAAAACTAAAAATAGAACTACCATACGACCCAGCAGTCCCACTCCTGGACATATACCCTGAGAAAACCATAATTCAAAAAGAGTCATGTACCACAATTGTTCATTGCAGCTCTATTTACAATAGCCAGCACATGGAAGCAACCTAAGTGTCCATCAAGAGATGAATGGATAAAGATGTGGCACATATATACAATGGAATATTACTAAGGCATAAAAAGAAATGAAATTTAGTTATTTGTAGTGAGGTGGATAGATCTAGAGTCAGTCATACAGAGTGAAGGAAGTCAGAAAGAGAAAAACAAATACTGTATGCTAACACATATATATGGAATCTTAAAATAAAAAAATGGTTCTGAAGAACGTTGGGGCAGGACAGGAATAAAGACACAGACACAGAGAATGTACTTGAGGATGCATGGAAGGGGAAGGGGAAGCTGGGATAAAGTGAGAGAGTGGCATGGACATATATACACTACCAAATGTAAAATAGATAGCTAGTGGGAAGCAGCCACATAGCACAGGGAGATCAGCTCGGTGCTTTGTGACCACTTAGAGCATGGGATAGGGAGGGTGGAAGGGAGACGCAAGAGGGAGGGGATATGGGGATATATGTATACGTATAGCTGATTCACTTTGTTATACAGCAGAAACTAACACAACATTGTAAAGCAAATATACTCCAATAAAGATGTTAAAAAAAAGAATTAAGGGCAGACTTTCACCAAAAAAAGGAAATAGACAAAGAGAATTTTCAATCTCACCTTGAGGTATATATAATGTTTTAGCTGCAGACAAATCAAAACAAAACCCGATTTTAATTGTAATTTGTAGAATGTGCTACAAAAAGCATAGTGCTTTGAAAGAAAGTATCAGGAGTAGCCGCTTCGGAAAAGGAGAACAAGGAGCTCTCCTTAGAAAAGGTAGAACATTTCATCTGAGGCCCAGAAGATGAGCGTAAGCCAGACAGGCAAGGAGGAAAAAAACCAAAGCATTCCCTGTCGGGAAGGTTTAACACTCTCCCCTCCTTATTTGTGTTTTGCGGTTGCCCTAAAACAGTACCACCAGTTAAACACAATTTATTACCTTAGTCTCACTGATGAAATGAGACTCACTGACTAAAATTAAGGCCCTGGCAGGAGGACTGCATCCTTCTGGAGGCTCGACTTCCTTTGCCTTTTCCCACTTCTAGAGGAGGTCGCCTGCAGTCCTTGGCTCGTGGCCCCTTCCTCCATATCTACAGTGTAGTATCTTCAAATTCCTCCCGACTCTGGCATTGACTCTCTTCTGCCTCTCTTCCACATTCAGAGAACCCTTGCGATTACACTGAGCCCACCCAAATAATCCAGGATGATCTCTTTATCTTGAAGGCAGCCGATTAGCAACCTCCATTCCATCTGCAACCTTAGTTCCTCCTCTCCTTGTTGCATGACATATTCACAGGTTCCAAGGGGTAGGATGTAAACATCTTTGAGAAGCCTGTGTTCTGCCTACCACACCCTCTGACTCATGGAGAACACAGTATATGCTAAATTGCTTCCTTCTCAACTACTGGCTTGTGAAGAATTGTGAAGAGTATGAGATATTACTTTGCCTGCAAGCTAATAGGATGGCCTGCCAGAGTTTGTGGATGGCAGTAGAAGGCATGAGACTCCTGGGTCACAGACAAAGGACTTTACTATTCGTGGCAGAGCAAGCAGCATGCGCATCATCACATTTCCCTCAGCCCCCCTTATCTCCAAGTCCCACAGGAGTGATACAGATGAGGCCTGATGGATACCTACACCCACTATGGACTGTGTTATAGGAGAAGAACCTCAAGTTTAGGGAAGCCGGATCATTTATAATGTGCAGTAAGCATGCCTTCCCTTTTTCTCAGAGGGAGACACTACCTCTTTTTTCCAAGGCTGTTCAATATACAAATATCCTTACAAAGATGATCCAGAACAAAGAATGGTTACTGCATCGTTTGCAAGATGTATGAAAAAACTAGAGAACCTTGGAAAATTGTCCACAAATATCCCTACACTGCATCTGCTTTTAATAACCTGGTCTGCAGCTTCTGAAATGCAGGGACTAGTTCTTTGAAAAACATTTTAAAATCAATACATTTTAAGTTAAAAGCTTTTCTTTTCAAATATAATTTTTACAACTTTTTACTTGTTCAAGTCAACCTCTATTTATACATTGCATTGAAATATTTTTCTAGTGCCTAATATGTTCCTTGTTATCCTTGCCTTATCGTCAGATAATTCTGTATGAAAACATGTTGACTTTTTGGCTAGTTTAATAAACAAATGACTAATGCAAAAAGACAGCTTGACCTCAGTTCATAATGAGGAAATAAATATTAGCAAATTTACTAATGAGGGCCCTGATACAAACAGGTAATTTTGAAGAAAACCAGGTGCCAATATGACCTTAATGTGAAATGTCATTCTATGAAAAGAGTGACTTGAGAGGGGGCCTTTACTAAGAAGTGGAAGACAAACAGATTCGTTCATTTCTACGTATTAAATCCAAACCCATTCTGAGAGCAAAAGATGGCTGCAAAGTTAGAGACCCAGTTAAATAAGCAAATGATTATACTTGATATTAGAAGTATCAACATTTATGAATTTGCTAATGTGTCTATTCCCTCTTTTTCTGACATTCTTTTAAGTTAAAACTACTGATTAGATAGGTTTCTAGTTTTAAGGGCAAAGAAGGTTACAAGGAACATCTTAAAGTATCTAATGATAAAAATGAGTTGGATCAGAAGAAAAAGGAAATGAAATACATTTTAGCCTCTATGTGCAGAAATGATGGTAGATGCATATCAATAAGACATACTCTTTGAGCAACTTTTTCTTTGAAGTGGTAATACATAAGGCAAGTTGTCAATGTCCTCCTGTCTAGTTGTCCTGAGACCAACACTGTGATATCAGACCAAGGGAAAGATGGCAGCCTTTATTCCTAAAAGAGAGTTGCTCAGAAGCCAACTAGATGATATTTATACTCTACATATGTAGTGATTACAATCTTGCCACTCATATTTTATCCTATTAATGGTTCTGAAAAACTGAAATAAATCACCATCCTTACTTTTACCATATCCTTGTGCTTCACTAGATCATTGCTCTCAGGTTAAAGTTATCAATTTGTGTACTATGCTGACAAAAGAAGCTCTTACAAATTGCCAAGGAGCACGACAAACGGCAGCGGCTTTCCTTGACAGGTAAAACGCTGCAGAAATTCAGTGGAAGGCATTTAGGAACCACAATCAGAAAACCTGCACTTGAAATCTGGCTCCTCCCCATCAGACCTCTGTGAGCTCTAAGCCTCAGTTTCCTCATCTGCGAAGAAAGGATGAAAGTGTGACGCCCTGTCTCTGATCTCAGGGTGACATGATGTGGCGTTTGTGGGAGCACCTTAGCTCATAAGGGTAAGACCTTTTTTTTTTTTTCCAATTTGGATTTCATTCTTTGTTTTATTTTTGTTTTGGAATTTTCATTGAGGGAGTTCAGCAGCACCTGTTAACAACAGGATTTTTAGTAAATAGTACATTTGAAAAATCAGCAAATAGTACATTTGAAACTATTTAGTAAATAGTTCATTTGAAAAATAGTACATTGAAAAATAATAGTACATTAGTAAATAGTACATTTGAACATTTTTTAATCATTTGAAAAATCAGTAAATAGTACATTTGAAAAATAGTATATTTAGTAAATAGTACTATTTACTAAACATCATTTAGTAAATAGTACATTTGAAAAATCAGCACATTTTCAAATAGTACATTTGAAAAATTTTTAGTAAATAGTTAAAAATAGTACATTTTTAGTAAATAGTACGTTTAAATCAGTGATTATAATCCACAATTTAAGACCTGCTCAAATCAGAAATCTCCAAGCAGGTCTCACAATCCCACCCACGCCTTAGGGCCTGCTGTGCGGAAAGGGCTGCATGCGCTGAGTACAGGAGGAGCAATTTACCGGCATCTTCCCATTCCCTCCTGCCTGGAGTCCCAACCCCTTCCCTGGCGCTCATCAGTGACCCATCGGTGCCTTTCTCACTGCCGACTGCAACACAACTCACCATGCTATACCCCTGACGGTGACAGTTCCTCATTCTCACCTTTCAGGTCCTGACACAAAACTGCCACCACCATTTCTAAAGGTCCCCTCAAGTCACAGAGACTTTCACAGAGACCTCATTTCCTGCAGAAACTAATGGGCCCTATCCTTGTCTCCCCTACAGCTGTCACTGATACAGGCAATCATGCTCTCCGTCTCCTCAGCTGTTAACTACACGTCCTCCTCTCCCTCCCAGTTCTTTCCTGAAGCTTCCTTTCAGGTACTGATTTCCTCAGCCATCCACAGATAAGAACATTTCAATAGCTAAGCCAAGATAAATTTGCAGCGGCCATCAGATGCTGCCTCCTGCCTCTAAAGGAGAAGAGAATGCTCCGCACAAGATGGGTGTTTTCACAGCCTCTGTCAGTGTTTCCTCTAACTTTTAGTCACAGCCTGAAGTGAATTATTACTTTGAAAGCAAGTTCGTCCCTTATGTCCAAACCAATTCTCTACCAAGGTAGTTTGAGTCTTATTTCTCCTCTTTGGTCTCCTCTGGAGCACTTGTCTATGATTTGGGCATGAGATAGAGGGAATCTCAAAGTTCAAAAGTCTTCTGGTCCAATTACATATCTACTTTTAAAAATACCATCACCGGGGCTTCCCGGGTGGCGCAGTAGTTGAGAGTCCGCCTGCCGATGCAGGGGACACGGGTTCGTGCCCCGGTCCGGGAAGATCCCGCATGGCGCAGAGCGGCTGGGCCCGTGAGCCATGGCCGCTGAGCCTGCGCGTCCGGAGCCTGTGCTCCGCAACGGGAGAGGCCACAACAGTGTGAGGCCCGCGTACCGCAAAAAAAAAAAAAAAAAAAAAAAACATCACCGCCAGTGGGTTGTGCAGGCTGAAAGGAATTTGTTTCATCGTAGGCGATCTGTCCATCCTTGAACAGCTCTGACCAGGAGAAGTGTTTAACTGAGTTCACTGAAATCTGACTTCCTGAGTGTTACATCCTCTGGCTATACTTTTTCCCATCAGGACATCACAGTATCTTCCATGGTCACTCGCCTGTCTAGGACTATTCATCACTGCTTCTCCATCATCTAACATAGGCTCCCAAAGCATAGCAGGCTCTTAAGAAACATTTGTTGAATGAATGAATGTTTGTGGCCCTTTCTACAGGACTGCAATTTGTATCTAAGACATTTATGAAATATAATCTTGGTCTTCTCCACGCTAGAAGTCCTTAGTTTTCAAAAGGAAAAGTTTCAAGTTCAAGTTACATTTCCTTTCCTCTGGGCTTTCTCCAGTGTGTCGAAATTTATCTCAGTAAACTATATAAAAATTAAAAATATAAATTACATAAAAAGATAAATTATAGTAGAGATAAATTACATTTAAATATACATTTTATGTATATGACTATATAATCATGTGTGTGTGAGTATAAAATTCAGTTAATCTACTTTTCTAAATAAAGTTATGTCAACGTATAGAGCACAAGTAAACAAAAACTAATTAAAAGCACTCTCTTAACTGAGAAAAAATATACCTTGGCACTCAAAATCTACTCACAGCTAAGTGGTTTTATTTAGTATTATTAACTTTTTTTTAACATCGTTATTGGGGTATAATTGCTTTACAATGGTGTGTTAGTTTCTGCTTTATAACAAAGTGAATCAGTTATACATATACATATGTTCCCATATCTCTTCCCTCTTGCGTCCCCCTCCCTCCCACCCTCCCTATCCCACCCCTCCAGGCAGTCACAAAGCACCGAGCTGATCTCCCTGAAATTTTTTGTTTTATACGGAGGCTTTGTTATAATATCATTAAACTATTTTTAAAAGAGAAATTTGAACCACAATTCTACCACCCTGCTGCAGCTGTTATCATTCTTGTTTCCCCCCATCTTGTTCATATATAAAAATAACTTTGTTATTGTAAATATATGGTATACATTTGCATTGTACTTTCTTCACTTAAAATTATATTGCACATATTTTTCATATTATCATTAATCTTTATTTTAATTTCATCAGCTTATAGTACTTCATCGATTTGATATACAATAACCATTTCCCAATTAGTCCTGATTTAAAATGTTTCCAGTTTTCTTATAGAAAATGCTGTTAGGAATATTACATACATATAGATGTTCTTCCTAAGTATCTTGTCAAATTTAAAAATATTCACTTCTCTCTATTATCAATTGAAAGGATTTTTCAGTTTCTATGCGTATGAGTTTTGGTTATATGTATACTATTTATTTCCAGTTTTATATCAATGTAGTTAAAAGCTAAAGCCTGTAAAATTTTGACTTTTAATTAAAATTATTCATTAAGCCCTAAAACATAATGTTTATAAATTTCACAGATATACTTTAAAAGACATAGCCCCTTTTAAAAATGATTAGCATTTTTTTCATTCTAAGAATATTTATAAATACCTAATTGATGCCAGGCACCAGGCTAGGAACCTGTGATGCAAGAATGAACAAGACAGACCCCTGCCCTTATGGAGTTTAAGGTCTAGCAAGAAACAAAGAAGTGAGAATACACTGTGGTAAGTGTTATGATAGGACGGTTCAAGGTGCTACCACCCTTAGACCCAGGCAAAAAGGGTCCTTGGCCTCGGCCCCAGGTTTCAGAGAACCCCACTCTGGCCCTTCCCCAGCCATGCCCCTTTCTCACCAGGCAAAGAGACAGCAGGCATCTGTGGGGCATCCTGGATATGCCCATCTGGAGCCCACAACAACCATTAAACCTCCTGGGAATAGCAGGGGTGCCAGAATTCCCTGCTCAAAAGGTCCAAACCCACTCCTAGGGCCAGAACAGACTTCTCTAGAGCCACCTGCTGAATGTGGAGCCTGTGCTTATGTGTCTACCAGTGAACACGTAAAACACAGTGCTTGGGGAAGGTTGTGAACAGGGACTGAACGTGTGGTCTGGGTTGCCCACACACAGGCAGAAGAAGCCCCTGGCAGCTCTGGTCGGAGGCAGGAATGGGAAGGGAAAGAGGAGTGGCCACAGAGTGAGGACAAGGGGCTAGGCCACTTCCCCCCAGAGTCATGTTCCAGCACAGAGCTCTGAAGATTCTGAAAATTCTAATTTGAACCTTGTTTTCCAGGTGGCTTTGAGGATATATTTGTCAAGGTAGGAGGATGGAACATATTTCATTTAATGTTTTGTTAGCATGATTGATAGTTTTAAAATATTTAGATATATGGGACGTAAGCCTTCATTTGTATTCTTGCCCCAGTCCTTAACAAATGTTGGGGCAGGCTTGGTACAAGGTACCACGGGGACGCCTAACAGGAGGATCTAACCTTCAATGGGGGTGTCATAGAAGGCCTCTCAGAGTAAACCATGGTTCAGGAGCCTAGGCTCAGACACATGATATTCCACTTACGTAACCACTACATTTATAGGCTAAAGGTGGAAAAGTCATATGCTCATCTTAATAAATGCCGAAACTGTATTCGATGGAATGCAAGAGACAGTCATGTTCAAATTAACACTTACAACCCTAGAATAACAACATAGGTAGCACAATAAATGCTTTATCTATATGAAATTAAACACTGACATCACATATACATGTTAAGTACCAACGGTGTTCCCTTTAAATTTAACCAAAGATAAGACTTTCAACTATCACTCAATTCTTTCACATGGATGTTAAATCTCTAGCCCATTCATTTTGGCAGATGTTAATTTCTTTTCCCTTTTCCAATGGTTTAATGAACAGTTTTAAGTGAGAAGAACTGTGCCGTGTCATTTACTCCACCACTTCCTTAAAGTCCTTTACCTTTTTCTGGTTTCTCGTTGTTGCTAGTCTATACACCCTCTTGAAGGCACGAGTTCCATAAAATTACTACCTGCTTGTTAAAATATACTTTTATTTATTTCAAATTTTCCTCTTTCAAGATTCAGTGGAAGCCTACATTTTCCTCCTTATGGTTTTGTATTTGTTTGGTCAGCCATTGCCTGGAGCTGGTGTTCAGACCAGGAAGCGACTCATTATTCTCCCAAATGGTTCCTGTGTCTCACTTATTAACCCGTATCAGCTGGAGGCAATGGCATTCCCTCTACCCTCCAGTCTTAACACACAGCCAGGAACTTGGCACAGGAAAAGTGTGGTGGTGGAAGTTCTGGCCTGCCCGGCTACGAGGAGCAAGCGGTTAATTGAATAGAAACAAGTCATGTGGCATGTTTAATCTGAGTAAGAATACAAGTCTAAAGTTGTTTGCCTGGTCACTGCCAGGCATCTGTTAGCTACTGCGTTTACAGATTCATTCTCTCTGTCTTTCTCTTTCCCGATGTCTCTTTCTCTTGTATTTCTAACTATAAATTCCCAGATAAGATTTTGATTTTTGATACTTGATACAGGACTGTTCTGAAACAGTGACTAAAGGAAAGACAAGATATCTTCACGAAGCAGCAGTTTTGGTGTTCCTTTCTGGCTTCTTCTCAAATTTTACAATAGAACACGTGAGAACTGGGATGCTGCCTATTCTCAAAGTGTATTTTCAGAGAAATTATCTCACTCCGAGCTTGTATGAGATACAATTCTCTTCTCCCCTACAATTTAGGATCCATGATAATTTTCTGGACATCAAGCATGTTTATGCAAAACTCTTCTACTTTAACGAGAAGACAGGACTTGAAGATACGTGCTTTTGATCATCCCTGCAGGACCATTTTATCAGTTCGTAAATCAGGGAATCCACTCAGGATTCGTCTAGCGATGCCCTGTTTGCTTACATTCAGAGTCTTGGCACGATCAGAAATTGCCTAAAACTGATTCTCCCATTATTCATCAAGTATAGTTTGGACAACAAAAGTGATCTCCAAGATACTGTTTCCATAACATAACAAAATTCTCCATGGTGGCATCCCCAAATGTCTCCACTGGGCCTCACTTCCCACCATCCTCATCCTCCTTTCTTCTCCATCGCCATTAACCCCTACAGCCCCGGGTCTCAGTAAGAACCATCAAACGACAAGTGGCGGGCACTGAAGTGGCTTCACCTAGCATTTTGGAGTCTCAACATGAAAAGCCCATTCTTGGTTTCTCCTCCTTGAAGGAGAGGGCTCCATTCACCTCTACAGTGCGCTTGCCTACTTTCTGACTCTCCAGCCTCTGCCTAGGTTTTAACTAACTACTTGATCCTCTGAGGAATTTCTTTTCTGACCCCTCCCTTCTTCAGGGTACTTCAGTGGATTCTGGTAAAAGGAGCCCTGGCCTGAGCCTAAGGGAATCTCTTACCTTAGGGCACTGCCAAACTATAAGGCTTGTGTACTGTCCCCTCCCAGACTTCTGTTCTAGAAAATCAAGTTGCATACAACCCCACACACCTAATGCATAATGAAAAAAACATTAAAATCACAAATAATTCCATAACTCAACAATGATAAACATTGTTGATATTTTAGGGTATGGTGTGGCATGGTATGGTGTGGTGTGGTATGGTATAGAATATGTAATACATGAGACATAATTATACTAAACAATTATTCATTGTGTATATAAAATTCAGTTTTAACTAGGTGTCATGTATTTTTATTTGCTAAATCTGGAAACCCTATTACAGCTCTAATCCCCACAGGCTTGTTTTCCTTCACATATATCCTGACCAATAATTTCACATTTTCACTAAAATAGTGTTTCAGGAGTAATCTTTCCCAGGACATTGATAACATTTGCTACTCATGCACTGGGTGGAAAAATTGTTTCCTTTATTGGTCAGTAGTATGTTAATGAAAAAAAGGAGAGAGATTTTAGTTTACACTTTTATGTTACCGATTGGGAGTTATAGCTTCAACATGTACTAACTACTTGATCTCTGTATACACCAATTATTTCTGTTGATGCTGAATACTAAGTGATGAAAGAAGACTTTTATTTAAAAGTAAATAAACGATAAAGTTGCCAGACAAATATCATACAAAGGAGAAATAAATTCATGTGGAAAACATATAATAATATCATTGCTTTTTCTTCCCTAATGCATTTTAAAAAATGTGAGAAACACAATTTTTGTAACCCTCTATACAAAGGTAAAAAAAAATGTTATTTTTATCAATGATGGGGTTTCATTTTAGGGATGGAGCTTAGAGATTATTTTATTAATTTTAAATTGTTTGGCTTATTTTAAATGAGAAGTTCATCATGGTTATGTTTTTTTTCTTTTTTATGTTCACCATAATATTATCGACAATGCACTCCTTGAACCTAGAAGTGATTTCAAGTCCTAATGAGGACTGCATACAAGATATTTGTGACTTGTCAAGCTCACCAGAAATACAGAGAATTGCACCTGAACTTCTGCCCTATCTATATCAACTCACTGTCGATCTTTTGACAGTATTATATTTCAGACAGTAACTTTATAAATTTGGGCACCTAGAGAAATTCTTCAACAAACTAAAACATTTTCAGGCTGACATTAACAGCTAGACATTTTTAGGTATCACATGTAGGCCAGAAATGTAAAATGGGTTTGTGCCACAAACTTTTCTAAGTTCTTGTAATTAGTGTAACCATAATAGATGGAAAATAATGGCAAGATTTCCTTCTTCTCATCTGCAGACCTGTTTCCTTCTATTCATCATCACCAAAGGCTAGTGTGAAAGATAGCCTAAAGGTTGGGCATTGGAGAGTCTGCAGCTGCTCAATGGGTATTTTTGGAAAGTGAGGTGGCATCAGGGCTCACCAGGACCCTGAAGGAAGATCTGCAATACTAATTCGGGGAAAAGCAGTTCTCATTCATTTGGCTTGTTCTGATATCATTTCTTGGCAGTAAAAAGAGGCTAAGCTAATGTGCAAATCTGACAATTGGGAAGTCGATGAGTTAAAATAGTACTTGATATCATCTCTCCCTTCTGGTCATCTGGCGTCTGTGCTATTTTGAATATTATTTTCAGTGTTGAAATGATTTTACATGGTCAGAATCACTCAGGTACGGTCCACAGTAAATATGACGTGGCAACAACGAAAATCAGAATCAATGCATGTTTCTAGTTGGTTCAGCCTTCAAATATATTTAACCAGTTGGTGTGTTTTTTATACAAAGAACTCCCCATCCTAAGGATATGTTGCTTTTAACTGTTTTTCTTTTTTCCCTCAATACATTTGTCCTTTTAACTTTGCCCTGACTGATAAGGGGCAGATTCCTATAGAAAGATATACACACTTCCTATCTGAGACCCAGCACTATAGTACCAGCACTGTAGTAGCCAGCATTTAAATAGTACTAGATTATTTTTAAATGCAGTAATTTACCTATATATAAAATAAATAACTAATAAGAACCTACTGTATAGCACAGGGAATTCTATTCAATACTCTGTAATGACCTATATGTGAATAGAATCTAAAAAAAGAGTAGATATATGTTTATGTATAACTGACTCACTTTGCTGTATACCTGAAACTAACACAACATTGTAAATCAACTAGACTCCAATAATAATTTAAATAAATAAATAAATAAAATGCAGTAGTTAAGAGAACACCCTCTGGGCTCTCAGTTATGTGAATTTGAATCCAAGATTAGTGGTTTACTATGGCTTTGTGACCTTGAGGAAGTTATTTAAACTGCCTACACCTGAATTCATCTATCAAGTGAAAATAATAAGGTGAAAATAATATTGTATCTATCTTATAAGGTAATACAAGTAAAGGGCTTAGCAGAATTCATGGCATACGAAATGTTTCATTTATTACTATAAGAATATTATTAACAAATTTAAGTTACATTATAGTATAAGTCACTACAGAAGTGTTATAATTATCACATTTCCTCATGAATTTTCTCCCCTCACATATGACTAGCTAAAATATTGAGGTAGAAATATATTTTCTCCTTCATACATTTTTCTCCTAGGGGTTCCTGCTATTAGCTAGCATATAGACACAGACAGGAGATGGAAAGTGTTGTCTTTGTGTTAAACCTGTATTTCCCAAACAAGTTTAATACAGAAACTCACTTCCTATTTGTCTGGGTGAATCTTTCCCTTTCTTTCAGAAATGGAAAACATTTTCACAGAGCCTTTAGGAGACTCTGATGCCAGGGTATTATTAGTGAGAGAGAAAGTAATCGTTCCCTTCTTGTGCACTTGGACTGAGAGCCATCAAAGTAAGGTATCCCCTGTTCTCACATCCCTTGAAATCCTGATAAGTTCTCTAGCAAAAGTAGTCCTTTCTGTAATGTCTCACCACCTGCTCTGGGAAACAGTATGCCCTCTTTTACGCTGAAACTTCAGTGGTTGTGCTTTAAAGAAAGTTTAATCCTTGTATGGAGGAATGACTTGTGTGTACTATAAAAACTTCTATCTGCATAGATCCATAAATATTGCTTTAAATCCCTTTCAGGAATTCAGATCCTCTTATCATTGCTTTTATGCCTCTTTTTCCCCTAAAATATTTAAACTTGGAAACGATACTATTTTTACTAAACTCTCACCCTTTCTACTTTTTTTCAACTAAAGTCATGAGAGAGAGATGAAGTCTAATTTGTAACATGAACTATATACATTTGGAATCAGCAAACAAACCTTGTGAACAAAACATTTCAGAAAGAAACATACAAAGATAGGGGAAACATACTGAATTTGAAATGAGAAGAATTATTTTTAGTTTCTTCCACGGCTATTTATGAACCCTGTGACCTTGGGCAGGTTACCAGATTTCTCTGAATCTCAGTTTTATAACCCACAAAATGGGACTCAGTGGCTGCCTGACCTGCTTCTTAGAGCTTTGGTGAAGAGATAATGTATACAAGGGTTATATAAATTCGAAATCCCCATGCAAATATTTTTAGTAGTACAGGATTAACTGTTCAGCTGCTCTCCAGAAACCCCCTTGAAAGGTTCTGAAGAGTTGCTGCCCTCATAACCGGGGATCATGGACTGCCCTGCCATGTTCACTACTGCCAGAACATCATACACCACATAATCTTTCTTTTGACATTCGAATATATTGATAAGAGAGGGATTATGCAAAAACATACTGACATTTTACCTGAAAGATAAGTGAATAATTTTCCTTTATCCTATTTTTAAGAGCAAACTCTTAAAAAAGTCACCATACTGATTAATATAATCCCCTCATCTACATAATATAATATATTCTTCAAACTTTTTACTATCCCTGACTGGCTATAAAATCTCAGCTATTTTAAATGATTTTTTTTTCAGATTTATAACATTCTATAAAAATTTTAGGTACAAAAAATATTTTCTACTGAGCTAAAACTGGCCTAGCCTCATGTGTGTTTCTTTAAAAGCTTTATTCTCCATGGCCTAATATCAAGGTGTTAGTTTAAACATGTATTCTGAGAAGGAAAATATCCATTGGTATTGCTAATTTAAGAAAAAAAACAAACTTTATACTAACCAGAATTTTACACCTGACATAACAGTATGGATTAAATGATCCCAGGGCTCCATTCTTTCTGGGCCTAGAAAAAAAAAATCTCTTGACACCCACAAACATTAATTTCTAGTATGCTTTAAATATGCAAATAAACATCTCTGAATGTTTAAAAAGAGAATTTTAAAAGACAGTGAGACATACCTGGATTTGACTAACTTAATAGTAACATGAGTAACATATACATTGAAATAGAGTATATCAGCTCACACCAATAATATCACTACATTGCCTTCTGATCAGATGTGCTAACCCTGCTTCTTCCTCTCCTCAAATTCTTTTTAGAAACATTTATCTCAAAATTGAGGTATTAACCAGATGCCAGCCCCACTTGAACTAAGAAGTAAGGAAGATGGAAGTTGCCTTAGGATAGCATTTCCCAAAATGAATTTCACAAAATTCTAGGCCCTCAAGATGTTCTTTTTAAAAAAATGAGTTTGTTGCAGGAAGGGAATTCTATGGACAAATAAGTTTGTAAAATATTGTACGCCGTATCTTCCTCTTAGATATTTGCATGTCTTAGTATACATTAGCATGTTAAGTAGTTTTAATAGCTCTAAACTACTAAAACTACTTAACATATCACCTGCTTATTTGATCTGAGAAACGTTTTTGATCTAATAACTCCTTAACTTTCTGTGGAACACACAATTTCAGAACTGCTTCTGTCCTGAAGGAACCTGTGGTACTGAAAGAAAAGGAAAAAACCAGTGGTAGTAGAGACCCAGACTTTTATCTTGTATTATAACCCACATGGCACACCTTCACATGAGGGTGAATGGATGAGGAATTTGAAAAAATAATTTAGAATTTAGAGAAAGAAATCTATTTCTCTCCTTGTAGTAGATTAAACTATTGGTTCCAATTCTTCTCTCCCACCCCCACCCAGTCATAGCATTATTCATCCACATCCCACCAGTCTCAGCCCTTGACATGGGGCTTGGCCATGTGACTTGCTTTGGCCAATGGGATGGGAGTGGACCTGAAATGATTGAGGCTTTAAATGTGCTTGTCCAGTTGTCTTACTCTCTTCTACTCCTGCCTTTTCCATGAGAAGATCATGTCTCAGATAGCTACTGTTATAAGCCCTAGTTAACCTAGAGTTAACTACCATCTTAGAGCCAAGCCTAGCTGAACATAGCCTAGATTGGCCAACCTTAGCCAACCTAAAGGTGTGTGGACAAAAAATAATTGCATATTGTTGTATGCCAGTGAGTTTAGGGGCTAGTTTGTTCTACGGTGTTTTCATGGCAATTGCCGAATTATATACTGCTCCACAGGAGTTTGCTCCTAAATAATTAATACCGCTATAAATGTCCATAACAGCTAAAAGAGAACACGGTAATGAAATCAAGTGATGTATCATAGGGCACTGAATTTGTGGATCATTGTTTTATTAATTCCCTTTATTCTTAAATTCTTGAAAATGATGTCCTGTCAAAAGCATAAAATTTTTTGATATCTTACTTCTCTTAGTACAGTTATCCCAACAGTTTTAAAGAAAATATACCCTCCCAGACAGCTCAGCTTTCCCCACTTAAACAAAATGAAGTAATGAAAAACATTTAATTGACATGAATATAAATTTTAAAAGAAATACATCTGCAGTTTAATATATTAAAACCAAGGATTCCACAGAAACCCCAATTATTATCAAATGTCCTCAAAATATTAATTTTAGTTTTACTGCTATTCAGCAAAGGGGATGAAGAAGTACATCAAAAACTCTCCTGCCTAAGGAACTAGTCATTCTGACATGACAAACTTTGGCCCAGCAGGCACCTCACTGCTACCCGCGAGGCCTTCATCCCTGGACCCCAGGCAAAGACCCTGTGTTCTTGACAAGAACTGTGCTCTTTTTCTCCCCAGAGCACCTCCATTCTCTCTTCTTTTTCTCATTTTTGTGCATCATCTCTCATCCTTCTTCTCTCCATTTCTACACGTTCTAGATTCCTCTGCTTCTAGTCATCCCTCTTTCTATAAAATGGGTGATTGTAGGAATTAAGTGATTCTTGTATATAAAAGTGCCTTCCCTGGTTGCTCAACAAATATTGATTTATCTATTTCCTGACTATCCTACCTATCCTACCAATTCCATAATGGTAGTCCAGCGAGCTACAGATAGATAGATACATACATACATACACAGATATCTATATCTCACTAGACTACTATATAATCTGTCTCACTGCATGTATGAATATGGAAGAAGTAGTCATAAATAAGAAACCAGCGTTAACGATAACTGTTGGGATTCACATCTGTCCTTCTAGGATTTGACTGTGACTCACATTAATGGCCAGCTGAGGAACACACTAAGAAAAACAGGATCTAGGTGAGACAGCAGATCTGGATTTGAATCATAGCTTTAGAACTTACTGTCTGATAAGTTAGTACCCTCTCTTGAACCCAATTTGCTCACCTGAAAATTGGGTGTAATAATATTTAATAGGATACCATCTATAAAAGATAATATCTAATGGAATACTATATATGAAGAGCTTAGCAAAATGCCAAACACACAGCCAGCACTCAATAAATGCTAGCTATTATAATTATTGTACAAGAGCTGAGTTTGTAAGTCATAGTATATTTACTTTATAATATAAACACCTTGAAACAAGCACACTATTAACATTATCTTCATTTTAAAATCACTACCTTTATGAGCTGAAATGCAGAGACAAGAAAGAAGGAAGATTTATTGTATTAATTCATCTCACTCTCACCGTGTTTCTAATCTGCTTTACACATCAGATAGCTAGAGTTTAGGGGTATCCCTGAAAAAAAAAAAAACTGAAGATTAATGTGTATCATTTACATGCTTCAGAGCATAAGCAAATTACTGGCTGGTCAGATCAAGGTGAAACACAGTGGAATGCACTCACTATAGCCACGCCTCTATTTTAAGGCTATCTGTAAGGAAAAAAAAAAAAGATTGAAGCATAGCTATTTTAACAAATAGGAGTAGGAGTGATTAATTACTTTTTACTGTCATTCAACAGTGCGTCACCCAGGGAGCAACCTCATTTCTCCAATTCTGCTATAAATTTAATAGCGGTCACATCATGGCCTACTTGGCTGAAAAGCATTGCTCCTGAAACCCTGATGGTACTTTTAAGTCTGCTGATGTGTGAACATAATTCTCTGTGTCTCTTAGCTCCACATACCCTGTCTCTCCCAGGGAGACACTTTAGTAGATCTATGTGGCACCATGTGGAAAGTTACAAGGGACGAGCTCTCTGATTCTTTCCTCTTTCATGTAACAAGATGAGATAAAATTTAAAACCAATGGGTGTTATTCTACGATGTAGATATTCTTTCCACTCTGTTAAGGGAATATAAAAAGATATTTATTAAAATTGAAAACTATTAGTTATGGGACCATTGCAGCCTGAACATTTAGTTTGGTATATAAAAAGGGATTGTAAAGATCCCATTGAAAAATTTGCAGGATAGGATGGTGGTTAGCCATTGTGCCTAAAGCCCATCCCTCTATTTGCAGTAACCCACAGGAAGAAGTTTCTAAAAAGTAGGATCATCGCAAAGGCCTGCCAGACAACCAGGCAGAATTTCCAAAAAACAAACCCTCAAGGAAGAACAGATGATGAAAAGTAGATTATCACCTATATCTACTGCATGCCCAACTCAGAGACTCATGTTCAAGGACTCATTTCTGGGGCTCTAAGTGCTATTTCATCCCCTAATTCCAGTATTAGTACTCTCTTTTTGTATCTATGCATAAATGTTAATCCCTTCAACATTTAGGAAGTGGAAATGGACAAGAAATGGTTTATTTCACCTTGAGATATGAAGTTAATGAGAAGAAGAGGTGGTGAAAGAAAGAGCAGTGAACTCTGGAGGTTGAAATTTCTTTGGTTTTTGTTTTTTTCTCCTTACAATTCTCCCAGCAAAGAAAGTTCTATAGGTAAGTTCTAACAGTACCAAGGTGAGCTGCAAGGAGAACCAAGAAGAAGCTACCAACCCAGTCTCTAGTAAACATTTGGCATGGACCAGGCTCCTGTGCAGTCAGACCTTAAGAAAGATTCTACATGGTGAAAAAAAAAAAAAAGGAAGCATTAAACTCAGGTGGAATACTGAAGTCATGTTTTCCAAGAGAAAACCACTGGAAGTTTTCATCAGCAGTTCTACTGAATGTCCAACAGAGGTGTTAGGTACTAAGATTTAAAAAAAAAAAAGAAAATTCAAGAACAGAATAATTTAGGACAATGAGCCTGATGTGGAGGAAAGAGGACTTTCCATTAAAAAAAAAAATCAGTTTTAGCCCCTGTTAACTGGGAAAATCACTACATTTCTCTTAGCATAAGATTTTTTTTTTAAATTATATAAGTTTCAGGAGGTTATCATTATAATTCAACATCTGTATACTACAAAGTGGTTACCAGCACAAGTCTATTTACCATCCATCACCATGCAGCTGATTTTCTTCACCCATAGGTTTTAATACCTGTCAAATGGGAAAATTTGTTTTATCTACTTTGTGGAGATACTAAAAAGTTAGATGTAATTATATACATGAAAATCTCTTAGAAATTTTAAAAATTCACGAGTAAAGGAGTCTTTAATAACTTTCCTGTTTTAGAGATTGTCCTTTGTATTTCTGATTTGATACTATCACTTATTGATTCTTGTTGCTTCCAGTTTAAAATTATGCTGCAATTTAATTTTTGATTTCTTTATAATTTATTTTCTTCAATTTCCTAATCTCACTGTTTCAAAATAACAAATGTATACTGCCTTTACAAATTATCTTTTCTATTTACATTCAAGGGAACATCTTCAGAATTCAGTGCTAGAACAGGGAAAGAAATGCAGAACATGCCAAAACACCAGGCATCATGACTGATCTCATAGAAATTAACAAGAAAAAGAGTAAGAGCATAAAAGACAAATGGTAAAGGATCTGACAGATAATCCATAAATAATGAAATATAAATGACTAACAAATATGCAAAAAAAGGTCTAGTCTTACAAGCAACTAAGAAAAGCAGGTGGTAACATTTTAAAGAATAATAAGAAGCCAACACTTTCTTAAAGAATTACTGGCAAGAAAGATGGAAGTAAAAGCGAATTCTCTTCCTGAGTAAAACACACAAGCACACAACACACTTCTATATAAGAAAAACTAAAATAAAAGCCCAGGACCAGGTGGCTTCACAGGTGAATTCTATCAAACATTTAGAGAAGAGCTAACACCTCTTCTTCGCAAACTCTTCTAAAATATAGCAGAGGGAGGAACACTCTCAAACTCATTCTATGAGGCCACCATCACACTGATAGCAATCAATACCACACAAAGATGTCACAAAAAAAGAAAACTACAGGCCAGTATCACTGATGAACATAGATGCAAAAACCCTCAACAACATACTAGCAAACAGAATCCAACAGCACATGAAAAGGAACATACACTATGATCAAGTGGGGTTTATCCCAGGAATGCAAGGATTCTTCAATATATGCAAATCAATCAATGTGATACACCATATTAACAAACTGAAGAAGAAAAACCGTATGATCATCTCAATAGATGCAGAAAAAGCTTTCAACAAAATTCAACACCCATTTATGATAAAAACCCTCCAGAAAGTAGGCACGGAGGGAACTTATCTCAACATAATAAAGGCCATATATAACAAACCCACAGCCAACACCGTTCTCAATGGTGAAACACTGAAACCATTTCCTCTAAGATCAGGAACAAGACAAGGTTGTCCACTCTTACCACTATTATTCAACATAGTATTGGAAGTTTTAGCCACAGCAACCAGAGAAGAAAAAGAAATAAAAGGAATCCAAATCGGAAAAGTAGAAGTAAAACTGTCACTGTTTGCAGATGACATGATACTCTACATAGAGAATCCTAAAGATGCTACCAGAAGACTATGAGAGCTTATCAATGAATTTGGTAAAGTAGCAGGATACAAAATTAATGCACAGAAATATCTTGCATTCCTATATACTAATGATGAAAAATCTGAAAGAGAAATTAAGGAAACACTCCCAAAAAGATATTTTATTCTTTTTGTTGCACTTTTTGCAACAAAAAGAATAAAATATCTAGGAATAAACCTACCTAAGGAGACAAAAGACCTGTATGCAGAAAACTGTAAGACACTGATGAAAGAAATTAAAGATGATACAAACAGATGGAGAGATATACCATGTCCTTGGATTGGAAGAATCAACACTGTGAAAATTACTATACTACCCAAAGCAATCTACAGATTCAATACAATCCCTATCAAACTACCACTGGCACTTTTCACAGAACTAGCACAAAAATTTTCACAGTTTGTATGGAAACACAAAAGACCCCAAATAGCCAAAGCAATCTTGGGAATGAAAAATGGAGCTGGAGGAATCAGGCTCCCGGACTTCAGACTATACTACAAAGCTACAGTAATCAAGACAGTGTGGTACTGGCAGAAAAACAGAAATATAGATCAGTGGAACACGATAGAAAGCACAGAGATAAACCCACACACATATGGTCACCTTATCTTTGATAAAGGAGGCAAGAATATACAATGGACAAAAGACAGCCTCTTCAATAAGTGGTGCTTGGAAAACTGGACAACTAAAAATAAAAGAATGAAATTAGAACACTCTGTAACACCATACACAAAGATAAACTCAAAATGGATTAAAGACCTAAATGTAAGGCCAGACACTATAAAACTCTTAGAGGAAAACATAGGCAGAACACTCTATGACATAAATCACAGCAAGATCCTTTTTGACTCAGCTCCTAGAGAAATGGAAATAAAAACAAAAATAAACAAATGGGACCTAATGAAACTTAAAAGCTTTGGCACAGTAAAGGAAACCATAAACAAGATGAAAAGACAACCCTCAAAATGGAAGAAAATATTTGCAAACCAAGCAACTGACAATGAATTAATGTCCATAATTTACAAGCAGCTCATACAGCTCAATATTGAAAAAACAAACAACCCAATCCAAAAATGGGCAGAAGACCTAAATAGACATTTCTTCAAAGAAATACACAGGTTGCCAACAAACACATGAAAGGATGCTCAATATCACTAATCATTAGAGAAAAGCAAATCAAAACTACATTGAGGTATCACCTCACACCAGTCAGAATGGCCATCATGAAAAACTCTACAAACACTAAATGCTGGAGAGGGTGTGGAGAAAAGGGAACCCTCTTGCACTGTTTGTGGGGATGTAAATGGATACAGCCACTATGGAGAACAGTATGTAGGTTCCTTAAAAAACTAAAAATAGAACTACCATTTGACCCAGCAATCTCACTACTGGGCCTATACCCTGAGAAAACCATAATTCAAAAAGAGTCATGTACCACAGTGTTCACTGCAGCCCTATTTACAACAACCAGGACATGGAAGCAACCTAAGTGTCCATCCAGAGATGAAGGGATAAAGAAGATATGGCACATATATACAATGAAATATTACTCAGGCACAAAAAGAAATGAAATTGAATTACTTGTAGTGAGGTGGATGGATCTAGAGTCAGTCATACAGAGTGAAGGAAGTCAGAAAGAGAAAATCAAATACTGTATGCTAACACATATATATGGAATGTAAAAAAAAAAAAAGTTTCTGAAGAACCTAGGGGCAGGACAGGAATAAAGACACAGACATAGAGAATGGACTTGAGGACACAGGGAGGGGGAAGTGTAAGCTGGGATGAAGTGACAGAGTGGCATGGACATATATACACTACAAAATGTGAAATAGGTAGTGGGAAGCGACATAGCACAGGGAGATCCGCTCGGTGCTTTGTGAACACCTATAGGGATGGGATAGGGAGGGTGGGGATATGGGGATATATGTATACGTATAGGTGATTCACTTTGTTATACAGCAGAAAGTAACACAACATTGTAAAGCAAATATACTCCAATAAAGATGTTAAAAGAAAAAGAAAAAATAAATAAATGAATTAAGTATTAAGTAAAGATACTAGTTTAAAAAAAATTACAGAGAAACAAAGCAAAAACCCTAAAACCCTTAGGAAAGAAGGGGGGGGAATAACAAAGCCAACATAAAAACCAAAATCAATGAATTAGGAAGCAGAATAGCAGAATTAATAAATTAATCTAAGAGTGTGTTGCTTTTTAAAAACAAAATAATCAAACCCCTACTATTCTAATTAATAAACAAACAGAGAAAACAAAACTATATAGCACCAAGAGTGAAAAGGGGAATGACACCACTGGTACAACAGGCATTTAAAATGTTCTAAGAATATAATGTTCTTCACTGTAATGACGGATTTTAGAGTCTGAATGAAATTGGTAATTTTCTAGGAAAATATAAATTAACAAAATTGATACACAACACTGAAAACCTACACAGTACAATAATAAAATAAGAAAAAAAAAGAGGTGAAATGAGCTGGGCTGAAATTTTTTTAACTATTTATTTCCAAGTGTTCCAGAGTGTTGAAAAGACGGGGATCTTTCCAATTTGTTTTATATAGCTAGCATAAGCCTGACACCAAAACGTGATGAACATAACTCAAAATAAATTATATATTTGGGAAAAAATGTAATTACATATTTACTAAGTGAAAATAAATCAATATGAATTAGAACAGCCCAATTTTAAAATGAATAAAATTCATGAACAGCATACACATACACATGGCCAATAAACATGTGCGGCTGATTTAGTAATCAAATTAAGGTGAGGTGCCTTTGTTACTCATCTGATTAGCAAAGAATAAATAGATTAAAACATTGCTAATACCTAGTGTGCGTGAGGATATAGAAAAACAAGAACTTAAATACCTTGTTGGTAAAAGTGTAAAACTTTTCTGGAGACCACTTTCATGATGTATACTTTCTAAAATATGATTTTTGGGTTCTAATATATATGCCTGACTCAGTAATTCCGATATGTAAGAGTATATTATAACATATGGAATATGAAAATTTAGAAATGGATCAAATGTGTGGGCAAAGATGTATATACAAGGCTGTTCAATGTACCTTATTTATGACATTAAGAACTTTCAGTGTCTCTGGAGAAATTTCTCACTAGGAAAAACATTAAATGGGGATCTGGTAAAATTATGCAACCATTTAAAAAATGGTATAAATCTATATTTATTAATGTCCAAGATACAGTCAAAGAAAGAAACATAATGGTATGGATCATGAATAATATCATTTTCATAAATGGAAGGAGAAAGACAGAGATAGATGACAGAGAGATGATAGACAGAGAACTAGCTAAGATAGATATATCCACACCAACATGTAACATCTAACAGTGGTCATTTTTTAATAATTGTGAATTTTTTCTCTTTATATTTTCTTAATTATCTAAATTTCTAACAGTTTAGTACAGTTCTTTTCATTATCTGTGTTAAAGAACCAATTCTCTTTGAAGTTGGTTTTGTCCCAATCTGTTGTGGAATGATACTTTATTAAACAGAGTAAAAATAAATTACTAGAAAAAAATGAAGTAAAAATATGACATAAAAATACAAAAGCTAGGGCTTCCCTGGTGGCGCAGTGGTTGAGAGTCCGCCTGCCGATGCAGGGGACATGGGTTTGTGCCCCGGTCCGGGAAGATCCCACATGCCGCGGAGTGGCTGGGCCCACGAGCCATGGCTGCTGAGCCTGGACGTCTGGAGCCTGTGCTCTGCAACGGGAGAGGCCACAACAGTGAGAGGCCCATGTACCAAAAACAGAAAAAAAGCTAATTTTTATTATAATTCAAGAAATATAATATTTCTCTATCAAACTACTATGAAAGTTTCTAAATGCTTACTCTGTTTCTGTGCTTATCTCATCATGGATCAGTAGCTCATGAACTGACACTGTAGCACTGGTGTAGTGATTAAACACACAGACTCTAGGGCCAGACATCTAGGTATGAATCCAAATTACTGTGTAGCCTGAGATGATTACATAACTCTCTAAACTTCAGTTTCCTCATCTGTAAAATGAGTAATGAGTGCTCTGCACTGAATGCTTGTCCCCCCCAAATTCATATGTTGAAACTTAGTCATATATGTGATGGTATTTGGAGGTGGGGCCTTTGGGAGGTGATTAGGTCTTGAAGGTGGAGCCCTCCTGAAGAGAATTTGTTCCCTTATAAAAGAGACCCAACTGAGCTCTCTGGTCCTCTTTCTGCCATGGGAGGTTACCATGAGAAGTTGACAATCTGCAACCTGAAAGAGCGCCCTCACCAGAAGTGGACCACACTGCACCCTGATCTTGGACTTCCATGTCTCCAGAACTGTGAGAAGTAAATGTTTATTTTTTAAGCCACCCAGTCTATGGTACTTTGTTATAGCAACCTGAACTGACTAGGACAATGGGCATGAAAACAGTGATTATCAAATGAGGTAATAGATGGAGCGCTCTTAGAACACTGCTTGTAACATAATAAGCACTATTTAAATGTTTGCAATTGTCATCATTATAAAAAGAAATAGAGTTAATAGTAGAGTTAATATTGGGAAATAAAGACAATAATTTAGTAGACAATCTTGAGACACTCTCCCAGAATGCAGTGGTGAAATAAATCAGAGAGCCTAACAGACATGAAGAACAGAGATGGAAATGCAACTTAATTACTTTCTTAAGAAAGAAAACATGGCAGTTGGGATGGGAACAATAATCAAAGATGTAAGTGAAGAAAACTTTTCTAAGTTAAAACAAAAAACAAGAAACCTGGGTATGGAAACACAAAGACCTTACCTCTTTCCGGGCAAAACAGATGAAAATAGAACACATCTGGATTCATGGTAGCAACAATTTTGAATTACAAGAAGATAGAAAAATATATCACATGCATGGGGAAAACAAAGAAATTTCAACACAGGAAGTTCTTTTAAATTATGTCTAGTTTAATCCAAAAAAGTATTATTTTTTCCTCCTCTGCATGCTAAATATGAGAACATAAATGGAGAACTATGTGTTTACAGAGAAATGGTTACGTCTCAAGAAACATACACTCAGCCACATTCCTTTACATGTATAAAGTCAGCAAAAATACATTCTCAGTTATGCGTGAGCTCAGAGAAGTTACCATCCACATAACCCCTCTTTGAAAAATTACTTGGAAGTGGGGCTTGCAAACTGAAAGATGTTTAAGAAAAAATAAATAATGAAGTCATAATACAAAAGGACCTGCCACCTTCTCCCTGTGAATATCACTAAGTACAACCCTCACCTCATGGCAAATGTCCTTAAATAAGAGACCACAATAATGAGAATGTGGAGAAACTGATGCATTCTTTCACAATGGCTGCCAAATAAAACTTCAGAGCAAACTTCATTATGAATTATTACCCTTCGTTATAAAAATCAGTCTATAATTTGACAAGAAAAAACCCAAGAAAATTATTTCCCTCAGATATGATTCATCTTCTCATCCCAAATCTCAGTTAAACATGATAATAATTGTGCTAAAACAAAAGGAGGGGGATAAAAATGAAAGACACTTAAACCTTAACATGACTATTTTTTAATTAAACTTTACTTTGAGATAACTGTAGATTCTTATGCGGTTGTAGAAAATAATGCAGAGAGATCCCATTTACTCTTTATGCAGTTTTCTCCCACTGGTAAGCTCTTGCAAGACTAGTACCATCACCAAAATATTAAGATTCAGGCATTCCACCAATCTTAAAATTTCTCCAACTTGACTTGTACTCGTGTGTGTGTGTGTGTGTCTTTACTTCTGTGTATCTACCCACCAAAGTTAAAATACCTTACAGTTTACAGTTCTAACACTACAAGGATTCCTTCCTGTTGTCCTTTTATAACCACAACACCCATTCCATCCCTAACCCCACACAATCACTAATCTGTTCTCTATTCCTATAATTTTGTCATGTAATCATACAGTGTATAACCTTTAGGGATGGGGTTTTTTTCACTCAACATAATTCCCTAGAGATTCACTTAAGTTGTTGCATTATCACTCACTCATTCCTTCTTATAGATGAACAATACTTTACAGTATAGCTGTACCATCATTTTTTTAATCATTCACCATTGAAGGACATCTAGATTGCTTCCAATTTGGGGCTATTATGAATTAACTTGCTATAAACATTCACATATGGATTTCTGTGTGAACATAAGTCTTCACTTCTCTGGGATAAGTGCCTAATGTTGAGTTGTACAGTAGTTGCATGTTTAGTTTTTTAAGCACCCGCCATATTGTTTTCTCCACTGGCTGTACCATTTTACATTCCTGTCAGCAATGTGTGAGTGATCCAACTCCTCACCATTCTCAGATTTTGGTGTTGTCACTATTTTGTATTTTAACCATTCTAATAGGTATGTGGTGATACCTCACCGTAGTTTTAATTTACATTTCTCTGATGACTAATGATGTCAAACAATAAACATGTTGAACATCTTTTTATGAGCTCATTTGCCATCTGCATGTCCTCTTCAGTGAAAAATCTGTTCATGTCTTTGCCCACTTTCAAATTGGAGTCTTTATTTTTTCTTAACTGTTGAGTTTTGATTCCATTATGGTAGCGAATATACTCTGAATGATTTCAGTATTTTTCAATTTGTTGACGTTTACTTTATTGCCCGTGATATGCTCTATATTGGTGACTTTGCCATGGGTGCTTGAGAAAAATATGTATTCTGCTGTTGTTAGGTGGAGTGTTTTACATATATGTCGATTACCATTGGTTGACTGTGTTGCTCAGATCTTTATGATCTTTGCTGATTTTCTTTCTAGTATTTCTATCATTTGCTGAGAGTGGGATATTGAAATATCCAACTATAATTATAACATGAGTATATTTTAATACGTTTTAGAATTTAATTGAAAACATAAAAAGAAGCACAGCATATGAAAAAGAAATGCAAAGATTATATACGATACATAATTTATTATAAAAACATGAAAAGGATGTTAGGAATATGTAAAAAATTAATGGCAATTATACATGGTGATAGGGTTATGGGTAACTTACTCTCCATCTTTAGATTTCTTTGTAATTTCCAAAGCAATATAAAAACCTTAAAAATTTCTGATTGGATGAATGATATATACTCTTATTTGTAGCTAATTGATAACTCAAATAATGCCACATTTTTCAAGATTTATTGTTTTCTCCTAGACCTTCAGGGATCACTCAAAATTATGTCCCAGGAATATGGTGGGCAAACACTCACCATACAGTATTCTAATAAGGGAGAATCTATTAGCAATATCAATCTTATTAATGATGATACTAATTAAAGAAAAATGTGTGGCTGTATTTTTAAGAATGGGACCATAATATAATATTTAATCTTGGTTATTTCTGCTATTATTGGGCTTTATATTATTTTTATCTGTGTTTTTAAACAAAACTTGAAATTCCTTTTTGCCACAATTTCTGAAAATAGGTTTGATATTTATTTCTTAAAAGAACTTTGAGATACCTTAGAAAAAGGTTTTATAACTCTGAAGTATTGCCATCCTGTTTTCAGAAAACTATCAAATATATTTTGTAAGATACGTATTTTTTATTAAAATTTGAGCTGTGATTCTAATTTACTACTGAAATTTCATTTTAATTTACCTTCTCATGAAAACAACAACAATACACATAAGAGTCTTCACTGCATTTTCCCTTAAATATTATGCTTTTAACTTGTCCATGCTTCATTCAAAAATATTTTAGGCTTCTTTTCAAAACAAAAACTAACACATAATTTTTGTTTCCTAATTCAGTCTTCTCACTGATATACTATATCAGGTAGTTTAAAAGTTTTTATTGCCTTATCTCCATGAGTTATTTCACCAAAAAGGTAAAGTGTATAGCTTTAGACAAATATAATTTGAACTAAGTCACCCTTCCTACATTCAAACAAATACATCTCACATTAAAGTTCTTCATCTTCTAGAGAATTAACTTCTCAGTCTCTACAAATGTCTGCAAGAAAATTTGAAAATTCAGCAAAATATCTGTAATGTTCTTTATAATCCTGACACCAGTACTTTGTCTATATTTACTATAATTCTACCTTTAACTTCAACATATTTACAACAATTTGCAAAGCTTATTTCAAAGATGCCCCACTTTGGCAAATAAATAAAGTAACCTTTGATAAAATCAGAAAGTACTCTATCTTAGAGTACTTGACTGATAAACCAAGATCACCACAAATATACATAAGCCTACCCAGCAGGCTGCCTGTTCTCCCATTTTAATGTGAACTGAAAAATTATCCCTGTCTCTCCTTGCTGTCTTATAGTTTGGCTTCATAAAGTATACTCTTTAGTGTGTTAAGATTGATCATTTTATTCCTTTTCTGGCCTTGAATCTCACAGAAGTAGAGAATATTGAAGACATTAGATCAGGCATTTATTCTTCACTTTATCTCAATGTTCATAGGCGAAGTCTTTAATATTATTAAATCTGAAGGTCAGCTTCCTCTTACCATGTAGGATCTGAGTGTCCTTGTAGATGCTACTCCCTGAATGGCCCACATATTCATCCCACAAAAAGTGTGCCTGAGAAAGGAAACATGCCTGCTCCACCACAACAGAGAGGGACACAGTGGAGGAAGGGGCAAAGGACACATACACTGTGGGGCTTGTTTATTTCTCTTTTGTTTCTTTAAGATGTTATGTGAAAAATCCATGAGATGTGAGCATTTAAGACTTGAAAAACAATGCTGATTTAATTTAGAGGATAAAATTAATCAAGAGGTTCTAGAATTTTAATATGATGATATGCTGGCAAATAAAACTACATAATTTCTACTTATTTTGTTTTCTACTGATTTGGGCTTTATAAAGAGCTATGTCATCCAAAAACCTTTTTATTTTCCCCCGGAAAAACTGTTGCTTTAGGTATCTCTGGGTCCTACAGGATCAGGTTGGCCCTACAGGATCAGAGGAGAGGTGCGGTCTCAAGCTGTCATGTTCAAACTGTAACACTTTCTCTTAAATGATATTTTATTCCAACTATATTGACATTCGTGAGGTCAGACTCTCAGGAATAGTTACTAAATCAGTGTTAAATGCTTTGTCTCTTTTATTATCAATTTTATTAGGTAATCTTTATAAAGCAACCAGACAACATTGACTGAGGTCATTTACTTTGTATCTTCCACAAGAGTCTTTGCTTTTTTTCCCTCCAAATAATTGAGAACTGTACTCTGAGGACCCTTATAAGAACATAAATAGAATTTGACTCTTTTCTAAAGGATAATTTGAGGGGAAAAACTTTTACATTTGATTGTGTGCATATAGTTGTTCAGGAAAAGGAATAATAGATTACATATCTAAAGAGCTCTTATAATTAGTAAGAAAAAGATTATGGAAATAGGCAAGGAATAGAAAACAGGAATTTACATGGAATTAAAAATAGCCAAAATTTATTTAAAAGACCTATCTAATGCAAATTAAAATGTAAGGGCAGTAATTTTTGTCTGACAATTACTAGTAATTACTCAATAACTATATATTGACTGAATGTATGTATTATAGTAACAAATTTCTCCCATGAAATTGGAAAAGACTTCTAAAAATGATATGAATTCTCAGACTTGACAGGATATCCAGGCAAAAGATAGTAGCACCAAGTAACTACCAATTCAAACTAGGGGTGTTTAACATCTAGATTCACCTTCAGCTCATAGTTGTTAGATAAAATTAAGAAGAGAAATACATTTTCGAACAGAATATAGTCATTCTCAACCCATTTGCACTTTAAAAAATAACTGACAACAATGTTAATGTAAATGAGGTTGCAAGGCAACCTCAACTTACTCTATAAAAGAAAGATTAGGGGACTTCCCTGGTGGCATAGTGGTTAAGAATCCACCTGCCAGTACAGGGGACACAGGTTCGAGCCCTGGTCAGGTAAGATCCCACATGCCGCGGAGCTACCAAGCCCATGCGCAACAGCTACTGAGCCTGCGCTCTAGAGCCCGCGAGCCACAACAGCTGACTGAGCTCGCGTACTGCAACTACCGAAGCCCGCGCGCCTAGAGCCCGTGCTCTGCAACAAGAGAAGCCACCAAAATGAGAAGCCCAAGCGCCACAACCAGAGAAAGCCCGTGCGCAGCAACAAAGACCCAACGCAGCCAAAAAAATTTAAAAACAGAAAAATTAGTTTAAATAATATCATTTAAATGCAAAGGATTTAGAATACAAGAAATTTTACACTAAGGTATATATAAATAGGTATTAACTCCAAATATTACTATCCCTGGTAAGAAAAGCATAGAGGATATAGAAAAGAGCAAAGAAGCAGATAATCGGAATAAGGTCACTAAACAGAGGTGGAGTTTCTCCTCCCCCATCAGCCTTGATTCTAAGACACAGTAGAAAACTCTGAGGGGAAAAAAAAAAGTGCCGATCTATCCTTGTCATATTATTGACACTTCTTAATGTTTGGGCTTCTCCTCCCAAAATTAATTATTTTCTTCTTCTACAGTTTATCTGTGGTGCCCAGAAACCACTGACTTCCTGGAATTTTTATTAAGAATTCCACATTCCTCCCATGTTTTTCAGATACTGTGGCCTCCGCCAATAAATTCTAATAAATTTTCACTTCTTTTCTTTCAATAACATCCTAGCGAATATGATTCAGACTCAAATTAATCACCGATCATGTTAATGGCTCCTAGGAGTTTACTTCCGATACCACTTATTATATTAAATCAACTTGATAGTGTGCTAGATCATTGCTCAGCTGGGTTTTCATAAAAGCATTGGTATTTAATATGATTTATATCTGGTTTTCTGCTAATATCTCTGCTTATTGTGTGCTTTTATTTTTAAAACAGACATTCTTAGCTAATGGCACCCGTTTAAAATATATCATACTTTAAAAATATTTTACAGGAAGCATTTTACAGTAAAATACGTTACTTATATTACAGTCACTTAATAGTGAACAGGAACAATTTATTTAATTTACAATCAAAATGTTAATATTTGACTTGTAGTTTGGAAAAAGTACATGTACATATATATGTTTTGCTTGTTTAAAAGATCAATTATATGTCAAGATTATTAGAAAATTTAAAGCACTGTATTTTTTTTAAAGCTTTGCAGCAAAGGGGCAGCTCTGGGAAAACCATTTGAAGCATCTGCTGAAGATGTAGCAAGTGTGGCAAGTTTCATTGAGACAAAGCTTGTTACATGCTATCTACGGATGAGGAAACCTGACCTTGCCCTGAATCATGCGCACAGGTAAAATGAAGTATTAATAACCTCAAGTAAGTACTATCCATGCAAGCAGAGGGTATTATGTGAGCCTGTATGATTAACTTAGATTCCATTTAAATTTAAAGACAAAACAAAAAACATTTCTTTACGCCTCGATTTATGTTAAACTAGGCAATCATAGAGATCACAAAGGGCATCTCAAAACCTAATGGAAGAAAGAGAGCCATAAATAATTATCCATAAAGCCAGACAAAATAAAAAGGCAGATAAAAAGGCAGATAACTGTAGTAGCAAATTACAGCAGGAAGAAAGGAGGGTACGAATAAGGTTAAGTAAGGAACGAGAAAGATCAGAAGGATTTCCAAAACTGCCCAAAATACAGAGAATGGTAGAAGGAAATTCCAACTGTGAAACATGAGCAAAGACTCGAAAGCTTATCGCTTATTTGGAGATACCATAGCTGAGTCGAAGGATGCTATGCAGGGGTGAATGTGACGGCTGTCCAAAGGTGTAAAACACTTTTTAATCTATGTCCTTAAAGATTTCTTTTATATGTTTCTATCCCTCTTCAGAACTCTGTTTTAGCTTGTGGCTTCCTAGAATCCTCAGCCCTATCTTTTTTTTCTATAAAAATGTCCTGTTTCCTAAAGGTCTTGCTCTTATCATGGGTAATATTCAGTTTAATCTATGGCAAAGATAAAGTGATTATGTTATGTCTTTCAAATAACTCTTTTCTTAGAATTATGAAGCCTCTACCCCTCTCTGCCTGGCTTAGAGTGATTGACCTAAATATTTAGTCTTGTTCATTTTCTGATCTCACACATCCTGGACTTCTTTTGGATACAAATAATAAAACTAATATCAACATGAAAACATAATGTCTGCCCTGTTAATAACCATGAGGAAACACAATTATCAATTATATTAATACTCATTATGTCAGCAGGAGATCTGCCAACATGCAAAAATCATTTACAACTCTACATCCACAATGATGTAAGAGTTCCGCCAAAGATTCTTCATGGCTCTAAGGAGACCTCAAGCTTGTAGGCTTAAGCTTGACATCAAGGACAACAAAACCACTTTTAAATTCATAAGATAACCTGCTTGAAAGAAATTTTCTTGCTTTAAGTAAACTGCAGAACCTAAACACAGATTCTCTTTGACACCAAAGAAAATTAGACTCTAGTTTCTGGAAACACCTTATGCAACCATCATTTTCAAACCCAATATCAGGACATATGGTTATGTCAAAGAATTTCATTCCATTTCCCTTTGAAAGGAAAAAGCCACTTGGGTGACTTGTGAGCTCAATGGAAAAAATTATCTAAAATTGGGAATAGCCCAGAAAATCTATAGGCATACATAAACAACACTGAATTGAGATGCACTTGAAAGTAATTATTTATCACCTTCTCCACGGTTTTCACTACACATAAGAAGTGCCACCAAAATGGCCTGCATATTAAGGAAACGATCTCCTGGATATTAGAATGGTTTGATGGATTTTCAAATCATTTTTAATAATAAAAGGATTCAAAATGGTATGGTCATGTCAATATTTAATTCAGTGTTATAAAAATAAGTAACGAACATTAATCAAAATTGTACTATAAGAAACAAGGATGCAAGGATTAGTTTCAATAGATTCACTATTTAGGCTTAGAAACTTTTATTTTAAAACTAAGCATGCTCTTTCGAGACCTTGAAAATTACTGAAGGGAGGATATATAATGATGACTAGTAAACTAATCTTCCCCATTATGCTAGGAGTAACTTTTGTATCCTTTTTATTCTATTGTAAAATAACTTTTGCTTCTTTTTCTAAGTTGAACATTAAGAAATGGAAATCAATAGAGGTTAAACAGTCAATTCATACAATTAATAATGCACCAACTGAAATAAATCATTTTGCTACCCAGCAAAATGTCATATTGCAGAACTGCAGAAAACAATGCATATGATTCTAATATTTAAATGTTTTTAAAGATCTCAGATTTTAAAGTAGAGCCTGAACCATAAATATATTTCTCAAAATAAATAAATTAATCAGGATACTCAGTCTATAAATAGCCTACAACCATTATACATTATACATTCATTTACACACTGAATGCAGAATCTTGCTTTTGTATTATTACCACATTGTGATGGTTGATACTAATCATGGATCAAAATTAAAATATTCCCTTTTTGCATTTATTTGCATTTGCTGAAGCATCCTTTCTTTAATTTTATGTAAATGTGAGGTCTACTGCATATCTTTAGGAGATTTGTTAACACAAAAATTAGTTTGAAAACCATCACATAGTTTTGCTTCTGATAAAAAGTAACTGCATGTTGTTCTGTCATGTAGAAGACTACAAGAACCATAACTTTATGGTTTTAGGTTCAACAAAGATACATTTTCAAATTATTTAGGCAAGTGTTGACATTTAAAATATGATAATAAGTAATACAAAGGCTTTAGAAACAACTGTTAACAAGTTTTTCTTTTTTTAAATAACATATCCGAAGTGGCAAATATGGATATCATTTTTTTTTTTTTTACTTCAACCAAAAGTGATGCCTAGACTCATCAGTCAAACATATCAACTCTGTGCTCACTTCATCAAACTAGTATCATTGTTTATCAGAGGTGTCTTGAACATTCCTAAGACTGATTTCTAATTACTGCTATCTTATCAAGAATAGAAATCCTACTATAACTCTTTTCCTATCATATAATTATATGTTTATTTGTATAACTGTAAAGATTCTAATGATGCATATCAACTTTTTTGCATATTTCCCACCTTTATATTGCTGTTGTTTGCTTGTTTTTGCTGCAGAATTTTGATGCCACAAGGTGGCAGGCAAGATGAAGTCTAAAATAGCAAATATGTGGAAATGAGCCTCTTTTCAAAATTGTAATGGTGTCATCTACATTCACTCATTCATTCAACAAATATTTATTGAATGCTCACCAAGAGCTTGTGCTAGGCAGTGGGGGTAGTAGTTGTAAACAGGAAATATGTGGTGTTTATGCATATTAGAAGAGGTAGCAAAGTTTAAAAAACAAATACTAATAAATATGAGAAAAAAGAGTGCGTGATAAATGCAACGAAGGTAATAACATAATTTCAAGTTGCAGAGGCAGCATTGTATGTTAAATCAGAGCATGGAGTCTGAATCTGACTCCTCAGGTTTTCATTCTGACTCCCCCACTCACCAGTTAGCCTGAGTTTAATTCTCTATAAAATTGTGTTATAATAATACTACCTATTTCACAAATACTATATCACAAGGTTTTGTGAAAATTAAACATAAACCCATAGATTCTTTACTCCATCCATGATAGAGTTACTGGTACTGGGCCTGCCTTCCTGCTATAAGTAAGTATAAAACTGGACAAAATATATGAGACAACTCTGTTTACGCACTGGAAAACGGTCATAGCAGGACTTTGATCCTTGAGAGAAGGACAGTATACATGGTGAGCCCCACAATTTTCTTAGCTTTTTGCTGGGGTTCTCTTCCTGCCCTTACTCAGGGAGTTGGAGATCCCGTTAAATGTTAAACTGAAATCTCAATGGGCTGAGGAAGCAGAGATTAGAATATGAGGCTGCCAAAAAAGCGGTAATTTACAGGGCAGGTGACCAAAGGAGAAATAGCTTTGTGAGCAGGTTGGGGTTAGAAGACTGCATGAGGATTTGCTGCAGGTTCTTGGCCAATATAAGAAGTGAGACGTCAGGTAGCAGAGACTGCCTGCTATGGGACTAAGTGCTAAGTGAAAATACCAGAGGACCTGCAGTGATGGGAGATACTGAAATACCAGTGTGAAGAGACCTCACTGAGTACCTAAGGCATTCAGCTCAAACCTCAGAAAGACCCATGCTTTGAGAGTTAGTACCATGACCTCCAGAATGGATCATTCCTTAGGATTAAACTCAAAGGCAAAACAGACCTGCCTTAATAGAGACTAAAACCATGCATGACAAGAACAAGAGTATTTTTCATTTAATTGCCTGATAGGAAAAATATTCAACAACTTTGCAGGGATGATGTCATAATCTCAATTCCTTACAAAGTTTCATCCAAAATGTCTAGCATAAAATAAAAATTTCTGTACATTCAAAGAAATAGGGAGATGAGACTCATATTTAAGAAAATAAATAGTCCGTACAATCAGACCCCAAGATGACCCAGATGTTAGAATTGGTAGAAAAAGATTTTAAAGAAGTTACAAAAAATAGATCCAAGGATCTTCAGGCAAAGATGATCATAATAAGTGAAGAGATGAGAATCTCAACAGAAAAACAGAAACTATAGAAAAAAACCAAATGGAGATTTTAGCATGGATTAATGAAATATCTAAAATAAAAATGTACTGATTGACCTTGACATCAGATTGAAGACTTAGTACTAAAGAAAGGATTAGTGAACATGAAGACAAATCAGTAGAAATTGCCCCATATGAACACAGAGGAAAAAAAGATATTTTAAAAAATTAACCAATGCTTCAGTGACCTATCCTCAGAGACAGTAACAAGCAATCTAGCATACATGTAACTGTCCCAAAGGGAAAAGAAAGAAAGAAAGGGGCATAAAAGTAATCAGTAGAAGTTTTCCAAATTTGTTTTTAAAAAAAGTAAAATCTAGTTAGCCCCAACTAAAATAAATACAAAGAGAACCACATCTAGAAACAGCATAAGCAAACTTTTGAAAACTCAAGACAGAGAGAAAATATTAAAGGCAGATAAAAGAAAACAATATGTTACACACAGGGACAATGATACAAATAACAGGTGACTTTTAATCAGAAATAATGGAGACCAAAATACAATGGAACAGGAAGTTTAAAGTGCTGAAAGAAAAATGATGTCAAACAAGAATTCAACAACAACAAAAAAATTCTTCAAAAGGAGAGTGAGATATAAATACATTTTTAAATAACTAAAGTTAAAAATTAATCTTGAGCAGATCTGTACTTTGAGAAATGATAAATAAGATATTTCAAGCTGAAGTAAATGACAGTAGAGTAAAATTTGGATCTACAAAAAGGAATGAAGAGCATCAGAAATGGTAAATAAGTGAGTAAACATAAAACACTATATATCTTCTCAAAATTTATTTAAGGATGAATGACTAAGGAAAAAATAGTGTTCTATCATATTATCTAAGGTAAAAATAATAAATAATAAGATTACATATTTTGATGTGCAATATTTGACTACAATATCACAAAAACCTGTGGGAGGAGGCACAAATGGAATTTTACTACTAAAGTTTTTACATGAGGTAGCACAATATTAACTCTAGCCTGTGTTAAATTAAAAATGCATGTTATAATCCCTAGAGTAATCATTAAAAATATTACGAGTACAGCTAGAAAGCCAATTATGGACTTAAAATTATATACTAAAGAATGTTTAATTAACTGAAGTCAATAAAGGAGGAAGAGAAGAACAAATAATGGATGGGACACTGGAAGATAATAGCAGGACAATAGATTTGAACAAAATCATTAATAATTACATTAAACATACTAATTGACTAAACAATCCAATTATAAGGCAGATATCATCAGTCTGGATTAAATCACAAGATTCAACTATGTTCTATCTACAAAAAGACATAGTTTGAAAGTAAAAGGAAGAAAAATGACATACCATACAGTAAACATAAAAATCTGTTTTTCTGTCAGACTTCGCTATGTTACTATCAGACAAAGTAGGTCTCAGGGAAAAGAGTTATTAACAAGGATAAAAATAAGGCTCAACAAAATTTTGAAAATTTGAAATCTGACAGAGCTTTTTCTCTGACTATAATGCAATTAAATTAGAAATCATTAAGATATCTAGAAAAACCCCTCCAAATACTTGGAAATTAAGCAATACACATCTAAATAACCCATCAGTCAAAATATAAGAAAATAAAATAACAAAGGCATGGATTTGAATTTCTGCTTCATCACTTACTAGCTTTAACTTTCACAAGTAACTTAACTTCACTTTGCCTCAGTTTTCTCATCTTTAAATCTAAGTAAACTGGTTAAAATCACTCCTAAATCTTAAAATATATCAAATTTGTATTTTGTTTCAATCCCACCACCAATAACGAATGCAGATTATTTTCAATGGTAATAACAGCAATAAACTCTATACATGCATAGAGGACACTATTATTTTTAAAATACCCTTTAGATGTGAAAAGAGGTTCAACATCCTTACTTATTGGAGAAATGCAAGTCAAAACTACAGTGAGATACCACTTACACCAGTCACAATGGTCAACATTAAAAAGTCTACAAACAACAAATGCTGGAGAGGGTGCGAAGAAAAGGGATCCCTCGCTACATTCCCATTAGTGGTAATGGGAATGTGCTGCAGTCACTATGGAAAACAATATGGAGGTTCCTCAGAAAACTAAAAATAGAATCACCATATGATGCAACAATCCCACTCCTAGGCATATATCTGGACAAAACTATAATTCAAAAAGATACATGCACCCCTATGTTCATAGCAGCATTATTTACAATAGCCAAGACATGGAAACAACCTAAATTAAATGTCCATCAACAGACAAATGAATAAAGATGTGGTACATATATGCAATGGAATCCTACTCAGCCATAAAAAACAGAAAATAATGCCATTTGCAGCAACATGGATGCAACTAGAGATTATCATACTAAGTGAAGTAAGTCAGAAAGAGAAAGACAAATACCCTATGATATCACTTATATATGGAAGCTAAAATATGACACAAATGAACTTATCTACAAAACAGAAACAGACTCACAGACATAGAAAACAGACTTGTGGTTGCCAAGGGGAAGGCGGGGTGGGGGAAGGATCAACTGGGAGTTTGGGGTTAGTAGATACAAACTATTACATATAGAATGGATAAACAACAAGGTCTTACTGTATAGCACAGGGAACTATATCCAATAGCCTGGGATAAACCATAATGGAAAAGAATATAAAAAGAAAAGTGTATATATGTGTATAACTGAGTCACTTTACTATACAACAGAAATTAACACAACATTGTAAATCAACTATACTTCAATTAAAAAATAAGATAAAATAAAATACCCTTTTTGAACCCAAGATATACTGAATAAAGTAGACAATTTGGAATATTCTATGAAAATACAAGTTTGGGGGGCATCATTATTTATAACTTTGAGGATAATTAAAATGCTCAGAGGTGATATAAGCTTAAACCATTACAGACATTCATGGGTTTTAGAATAAACTGGTTCATAATAGAAGTAACAGAAATTTTGAAAATTTCTTGCAAATCTCATGAAACGAGATATTTAAAATACAACATGCTCCTCTTTACCATAACTGAATGTTCAAAGTTTGGCCAGGAGTGACATGAGAAATATGGCAGAACAGGATGTTCCCAGCTTGTATCATCCCCTGGCAACAATAACTTGGCCGCCATTCATAGACAAAAAGTATCTTTGTGGGAGCTTTGGAATCCAGGCAGGACACTGTGAAACCTCAGGGGGGCCCACAACCAAGGAAGTCTGTTTTAATAAAGCAGGCCCAAACCAAGGGGGATGGCACCCCTATAGTGTCCCTAGCAAGACTCAGAAACAGTTCTGACCCCTGTGGATTTGTCTATAGCCCCCTTTGACCTTGGTCCTGCCACCAGCACAAGATGCCAAGGAACCTCAGAGAAGTCATGCCTGCCTATGCCTCAGTAATAAACCCACAGCTATGGACACTGAAGTAACTCATGATCTGACTCCATCTCCTTTCAGCCACCATCCATAAGCAGTCCTACCAGCCCAGGGACGTGGCTGGAGACATACTTACTTGCATCCCCAGAGATCCGGAAATGTCCCTCTGACACAGCTCTAGCCCCTCCCCACTGCAGTCAGGGAACAGTTCTACCCACCTAGGGATCTGGTGGGAGACATGACCATCCATGCCTTCAGAGCTATGACTTCAGATCTCATTTCCAGTTGTGTACCCTGAAGCAATCTTGGGCCTCAGTTCCAGCTCCTATCAACCATAGTCCAGAGCCAGCCAGTCTGTCCAGGGACCCACCCAGTGGCCCAGTAGAAGCCCTCCCAAGGACTCAAAGAGAGGCATATCTTTCCACATACCTGATAACAGGACCACTGTCTGAAGACCCAACTGCAGACCCTGAAGTGGAACCTTGTCCCAGCACCAGCCCTACTAATCAAGGTTCTAGAGGCAGTTCTGTCCATCCAGGGACCAAATAGGATCCACTCAAGCCCAAATCCCTGGTAAAAGGCTCACCAAACACAGATCCCATTGTGAACACAGCAACAGCCAAGTAACGTAGCTCTAATCCATCTCAGCTGTAATTCTGCAGGTAATCTCATCAGCCTGGGAAAACAATAGAAGCCAACATTGGAGCACCTAAATATTTAAGGCAAACATTAACAGACTGAAGGAATAAATAGACAGCAATACAATAATAGTAGGGAACTTCAATACCCCACTCTCAATAATGGATAGATTATCCAGACAGAAAATCAATAAGGAAAAAACAGACTTGAATAACACTATAGACTAAATTGATATAATTAACATATACAGAACATTCCATCGAACAGCACAAGAATACACATTTTTTCCAAGCACACACAGAACATTCTCCAGGATAGATCATATGTTGGCCCACAAAGCAAGTCTTAATAAATTAATGAAGACTGATATCATATAAAGTATACCTTGCCAACCACAATGATATAAAACTAGGAATAATAATGGGAGGAATATTGATAAATTCAGAAATACATGTAAATTAAACAACATACTCTGGAAAATCCAATAAAAAAGAAATCAGAAAATATCTTGAGACAAACAAAAATGAAAACACAACATACCAAAAACTTATGTAATGCAGCAAAAGCAGTTCTAAGAGGGAAATTTATAGCAGTAAACAACTACATTAAGAAAAAAGGACAATGTCAAATAAACAAGCTAACTTTACACCTCAAGGAACTTGAAAAAGAAGAACAAACTAAGCCCAAATTTAGCAGAACGAAGGAAATAATGAAGATTAGAGCAAAACGAATGAAAAAGAGACTAGAAAAACAATGTAAAAAATCAACAAAACTAGAAGATGTTTTGAAAAGATAAATAAAATTGACAAAATTTTAGCGAGACTAACCAAAAAAAGAGAGAGGACTCAAAATTATAAATGAACGAGAAGACATTACAGCTTATATCACAGAAATACAAAGGATCATAAGAGACTACTATGAAATATTATACACCAACAAATGGGATAGCCTAGAAGACATGGACAAATTCCTAGAAACATACAATCTGCCATGAAAAACATCATGAAGAAATAGAAAATCTGAACAGACTAATAGTAAGTATGCATTTTGAAGCAGCAATCAAAAGCCCCCCAACAAAGAAAAGACTAGGACCAGATGGCTTCACTAGTGAATTATACCAAACATTTAAATAATTAACATCAGTCCTTCTCAAACTCTTTCAAAAATAGAAGAGGAGGAAATACTTCCAAACTAATTTTATAAGGCCAGCATTACTCTAATACCAAAGACAAATAAGGACACTACAAGAAAGGAAAATTACAGGTCAATATCCTTAATGAACATAGATGCAAAATTCCTGAAGAAAATACTAGCAAAGCAAATTCAACAGCACATTGAAAGGATCACACATCATAATCAAGTGAGATCTATTCTTGGGATGCAAGGTTCCCAGGACATACACAAATTAACAAACATGATAGATCACCTTAAGAAAATAAAAGATAAAAATTATATGATCATCTGAATAGACGCAGGAAAAAAGCATTTGACAAAATTTAACATTCTTTCATGATAAAAACTCTCAACAAATTAGGTATAAAAGGAATGTACCTCAACATAATAAAGACAATATATGACCATCATACTCAACAGTAAAAAGCTGAAAGTTCTTCCTCTAAGATCAGGAACAAGATAAGGATTCTGACTCTTGCCATTTTTTATTCAACATAGTACTGGAAGTCCTATACAAAGCAATTAGGCAAGAAAAAGAAATAAAAGCCATGCAAATAAGAAAGGAAGAAGCAAAACTGTCTCTATTTGCGGATGATATGATCTTATAAATAGAAAGCCTTAAAGTCTCCGCAAAGAAATTGTTAGAACCAATAATGAATTCAGCAAAGTTGCAGGATACAAAATTAATATACAAAAATTATTTGCATTTCTATACACAACAGTGACTAACCAAAAAAGAAATTAAGAAAACAATCTTATTTACAGTAGCATCAAAAATAATAAATAATACTTAGGAATAAATTTAACTAAGGAGATGAAATACCAGTACACTGAAAACTATAAGACTTTGATGAAAGATAGAAGAAGACACAAATAAATAGAAAGGTATCCTGTATTCATGGATTGGAAGAATAAATATTGTTAAAATTCCATACTACCCAAAGAAATCTATAGATTTAGTGTAGATTTATACACTAAATATAAAAAAGTTCAATGGCATTTTTCAAAGAAGTAGAAAAAAATCAATCAAAATTCATGTGGGGGCTTCCCTGGTGGCACAGTGGTTGGGAGTCTGCCTGCCGATGCAGGGGACACGGGTTCGTGCCCCGGTCTGGGAGGGTCCCGCATGCCGCGGAGCGGCTGGGCCCGTGAGCCATGGCCGCTGAGCCTGCGCGTCCGGAGCCTGTGCTCCGCAGCGGGAGAGGCCACAGCAGTGAGGGGCCCGCGTACTGCAAAAAAAAAAAAAAAAAAAAAAATTCATGTGGAACCACAAAAAAACTGAATAGCCAAAGCAATCTTGAGAAAGAAGAACAGAGCTGAAGGCATCAACTTCCTGACTTCAAACTATATTACAAAGCTATCAAACCATAATGGTACTGGCATATAAACAGGCACACAGACCAATGGAAAAGAATAAAGAGCCCAGAAGTAAATCCACATGTATATGGTCAATGAGTCTAAGACAAGGATGTCAAGAATACAAAATGGGAAAAGGATAGTCTATTTAATAAATGACATTGAAAAAACTGGATATCCACATGCAAAAGAATGAAATTAGACCCTTATTATACCATATACAAAAATCAACTCAAAATGGATTAAAGACTTAAATTAAGACCTGAAACTATAAAACTCCTAGAAGAAATCATAGGGGGAAATCTCTTTGACATTGCTCTTGGCAGTGATGTTTTGGATATAACACCAAAAGCACAGGCAACAAAAGCAAAAATAAATAAGTGGGGCTATGTCAAACTAAAAACTTATGCACAGCAAAGGAAATAACAAAATGAAAAGGCAACCTATGAAATAAAAGAAAATATTTGCAAACCATATATTAGGGGTTGCAAACCATGGCAAGGAGTTAGACATCCAAAATATAGAGGGAAGAGATATGGGGATATATGTATATGTATAGCTGATTCACTTTGTTATAAAGCAGAAACTAACACACCACTGTAAAGCAATTATACTCCAATAAAGATGTTAAAAAATTTACATATATATATATATATATATATATATATGGAAGTCTTACAACTCAATAGCAAAAAAAAAAAAAAAAAAAAAAAACGCTGATTTTAAAAATGGGCAAAAGATTGGAACACACATTTTTCCAAAGAAGACATTAAAATGGCCAACAGATATATGAGCATCACTAATCATCAGGGAAATGCATATCAAAACAATGAACTACCACCTCAGACCCGTTAGAATGGCTATTATCAAAAAGGCGAGATAACAAGTATTAGCAACAATGCGGGAAAAGGGAACCCTTGTGCACTGTTGATGGGAATGTAAACTGCTATAGCCAAAATGGAAAACAATATGGAGGTTCCTCAAAAAATGTTAAAAGAACTACAATATGATCCAGCAATCCCACTGCTGGACATATAGCCAAAGAAACAAAGTCAGTATCTTGAAAAAACATCTGCACTCCCATGTTCACTACAACATTATTCACAATACCCAAGATGTAAAACAATCTAAGTGTCTGTTGACAGATGAATGGATAAAGAAAATGTGAAATAGATACATACACACACACAATATTATTCAGCCATAAAAAAGCAGGGAATCCTGCAATTTGTGACAATATGAATGAACCCAGAGGACATTAAACTAAGTAAAATAAGCCAGACACAGAAAGACAAACCCTGTATGATCTCACTTATATGTGGAATCTAAAAAGTCTAACTCAGAGAACCAGAGAGTAAAATATTTGTTGCTAGGGCCTGAAGGTGGGGAAAATGTGGAGATATTCGTCAAAGGGCATAAACTTTCAGCATGGTGACTATAGTTAATAATACTGTATTGTATACTTGAAATTTGATAAAAAGATGCTGAGAGTTCTCACCACACTGGGAAAAAAAAAAAAAAAACTATGTGAGATGTGAGGTGATAGGTGTGTTAAGTGATTGTAGTAGTCATTTCACAATGTATACGTGTATCAAACTATTACATTTTCCACCTTGAATACATACAGTTTTTGGCAAGTATGCCTCAATAAAACTTAGGGGAAAATTAAAATAGCTAAGCTAAAAGAAAAAAAAGTGGCCATTAAATTCAACAAGTCAATAGCATTCGATGAAACAAAACAATTCTCACAATCTTAGGTGAACTTAAAACCACAATACTAATAGTAAAACAAAAGAGGACATTGCTGGAGCCAGTTTCTTGATATGAAAAAATGTTTAGGCTACTAAGTATCAGTGTTGATACTACTTATAGGGGGATAATAATAGGAAACACAAAAGAAAAAGATGTGATCTTACCTGAAATATACATAACCCTGGGTACCTCACAGTGCTTTGCTTTGAGAAAACATATGGGTGACTATTTTGATGACACTGCCATTCATAATAAGACATTACATTATCCATGCTGTTTTTCTAAACTCTTAAGGAAAGGGCTTCAGTTTAAATATGCCTGCTCTTCCTATTCCTATCCTCTGTGTTCCCTAAATTACAGGGTGTTACTTTCAGTTGAATGAAATAAGCATAGTCTGTATGTGTTTGTGTGCCCGTGTATGCTTGTATGTTTGCATGAGCTTGCAAGTGTGGAGAAAACAAGGGGAAATCATGGCATGCCATTTTAAGGATATCAGGTTGGACTTTTAGCAAGTAGGCACTTTGCCTCTTTGAGAAGTTAGGCATATTAAAATACTGTATGAATCATTAGTACATTTATGTCTCTTTCTATTTTACCCCCATAAAAATATATTTACCTATGCAATAAAAAGATGCTTTCACCGAAGACTGTATTAAACACTCCAAGTTTTCCTTTCAACCCTAAAAAGGAATATAAAACATGCCAATTTCAACCCTAAAAAGGAATATAAAACAGGGCAAAGATTGTGTTCACTGTTATCATACTGCAGAGAACAGGTACAATACCTCTCTGCAGTGCAAAGCTGACCACGTTAAGCAATTGTTCTCGAGCAGGAACAAGAACAAGCATTTATTGAACACCTGCCAGGTAGCAGGTGTGAATTAGGCATTTCATATGCCATTTCAGTTAATCCTTCCAAATAACTTCCTGAGAAAGTTTCCTTACTACCATTTACAGATGAAGGAACTACATCCCAGCAAATCCATGATATCACAGTAATTTTTCTTTCTCCTAGATATTCTGGCTGTCATCACATTTCATCCTAAATTATGAAAATCATAGCATCTTTAAAATTTGAAGGGGTTCCCATACTGACGGTGGTGGCAGTGGGATGTGGTGGGCATTTTCCCTGTAATTAGAAAATCTAGGTGCAACTACCATTTCACTGGTTGTTTTGCAAAAGCCTTGATTTCCTTGTGTATGATCTGTGGATAATAATGCTTAGCTTGGCAAGTTAACTGTACAATATTGATGCAACATAGCTTTTACATCACAAGATTCTAATATAATTACCAGTTTTCACCCTTCCTTTACCTGAAGCCTGCCTGTTCTTTGTGATCATCACATGAATCAATAAAAATAGCCTTGTAAGGTAAATACATGGCCTTATTTCTGAAAGAAAGAAATAATAAGAAAAAAGATAATGAAGATTAAAGCTAATAAATTCCAGAAAACAATTAAACATGGCCATATATTACCCAAGGAATATAAACGGCTAAGTGTCCCAGAGTCATTATGTGCTTATCTTAGTAAGAACCCAAGAAATAGGACACTGATGGCTCAGATACCTTATTAGAAATTTATTTTCTGCAGAAGGAGGAAAGGAGGAGAAGGAGGGGAAGGGAAGAGAGGAAGAGAGGAATGGGAGGAGGAAAAGGAAGAGATAACAATGACCATGTCTGATATGAGAGGAAAATTTGAACACGTAGTAAAGGCAAAAAAACAAACAAACAAACAAACAGAAAAAAACCACAAAACTTATTGACCCCTTCTTAAGTTTTCAATTATAGGCAGGTTCTGAAGCTGGGTCAGATTCCTTGAGTTGCCTGTCCAAGTTGCAAAAGATGTGATAAAAGGATCATACTCTGTTTATATTACAGAGTAATATAAACAAATATAATAATGTAAATATGTAAACGTATTTACAACCTTTCATGGTTATATCTGTACCACTTTTCATTATAACAAAGCCTGCAACAGATTAATTAAAATAACCCCACCTACAGCATTCCTCTACTGCCTCCATGACCCTTTGCCATTCCTCCCATGGCTCCTCACCGGAACACATCACCTCCTACCCTTACATTCAAGTTGACAGCATTTTACTTTACAATCATCTTGCTTGGTGTTTTATTTCTTATCCTAGCTTCCACTCTTTTTCTTCTAACAATTTAGGCTAGTCTTAACTCTGAGGTCAGTTATCTATTCAGCTTTTATCTTTCCTTTCCACTTACTCATTGAGATAAAAATGGTTCATAAATTAAGAAGCAGTATATTAGTGTATAGGAGTGGTATCTGATGCAACAATGCATCTGTCAATCAGGACCTCTATAAAACTTAAATCTACCAGTTATTGTTGGTTTATTCCCTTGTTTTTGATTTCCATATGGTTCTTGGAAAACAGAACAGACAGCACTAATGCACAGTTCCCATGCTGAGTACTGCCTTCAGGAAACATTCATTTCGGTCCTCGAAGCTGGCAAGAAGGCTGCACAGACACTCCTTGTGGGTGGCTCTGTTCTTACATTATTTAAGAGGATTCTTTTATATTTGTTTCTCACTTTCTAATACACCAGCTTTTTTTTTTAACATCTTTATTGGAGTATAATTGCTTACAGTGTTGTGTTAGTTTCTGCTGTATAACACAGAAAATCAGCTATATGTATACATATATCCCCATATCCCCTCCTTATCCCACCCCTCTAGGTGGTCACAACCTACTGGGAAGCAGTTACACAGCACAAGGAGATCAGCCTGGTGCTTTGTACACCAGCTTTAAAATCCATTCTGATGGGATGAACAAGTCACTTAGCCTTTCTGCAATTTCTTCCTCTGTAAATTCTCACTGGGATATTAAAAGTATTGCTGTACTTAGAATTTTGAAATGTTCTAAAATTTGTAATTGGTGTGGCCTGGGGTAAGTACACATAATGAGAAAGATGAAATGTTTGTTTCTACTTCCTGAAAGGTCAATTAGTTTTTTAAAATGTTCTAGATTTTAAAGGGCTAATTCTGTAACTACAAGTAAAGAAGAATAGAGGAGCTGCAAGTTTGCTTGTAATGTAGTGAAACAAACTTCAGAAACCAAAGTCCTGGATTTGAATCTCTGCACATCATTGAGTAACCTTGACTTTCACAAGTCATTTAACTTATCTTTGACTCAGTTTCTGTATCTCTGAACAAGGGATAATAACAATACCTTCCTATACACTTGTAAAGGGGGTGAAAGGATATTATAGATATGAAAGTGTTTTGCGGGGCTGGAGGGGAGCACAGGGTGGGATGAATTGGGAGATTGGGATTGACATATATACACTATCAATACTATGTATAAAATAGATACCTAATGATAACATACTGTATAGCACAGGGTACTCTACCCAATGCTGTGTGGTAACCTAAATTGGAAGGAAATCCAAACAAAGAGGTGATATATGTATATGTAGAGCTGATTCACTTTGCTGTACAGCAGAAATTAACAAAACATTGTAAAGCAACTATACTCCAATAAAAATTAATTTAAAAAAGAAAGTGTTTTGAAAATGGAAAATGTTTGTGCAAATCTTTTTTTTTTCTTTTATTTACTAAATCAGAGTTTCTAAAAGTATTCCATCTGTCCTGCAAGATGTTCCACGAAAAAGAAAAGGACTCCAGTCTAGAAGTTCATGAAACAGGAAACCCTAATCCTTTCTTACAGGTTTATCAAGCACACTAGCACATTAAGCCTGTGAAAAGTCCTACAGTCGAAAAAGTGATTTAATTTTTTTATTTTAACGTTTTTTATTTTAACGTTTTTATTGGAGTATAATTGCTTTACAATGGTGTGATAGATTCTGTTTATAACAAAGTGGATCAGTTATACATATACATATATCCCCATATCTCTTCCCGCTTGCATCTGCCTCCCTCCCACCCTCCCTATTCCACCCTTCTAGCTGGTCAAAAAGCACTGACTTTCTCCAAGCTTACGCCTTCCCCTCCCCGTGTCCTCAAGTCCATTCTCTAGTAGGTCTGCGTCTTTATTCTCGTCTTGTCCCTAGGTTCTTTATGACCTTTTTTTTTTTTTAGATTCCATATAATGTGTTAGCATACGGTATTTGTTTTCCTCTTTCTGACTTACTTCACTCTGCATGTCAGACTCTAGGTCCATCCTCCTCACTACAAATAACTCAGTATCATTTCTTTTTATGGCTGAGTAGTATTCCATTGTATATATGTGCCACACCTTCTTTATCCATTCATCTGTCGATGGACACCTAAGTTGCTTCCATGTCCTGGCTACTGTAAATAGAGCTGCAATGAACATTGTGGTACAGGACTCTTTCTGAATAATGGTTTTCTCAGGGTATATGCCCAGTAGTGGGATTACTGGGTCATATGGTAGTTCTATTTTTAGTTTTTTAAGGAACCTCCATACTGTTCTCCATAGTGGCTGTATCCATTTACATTCCCACCAACAGTGTATGAGAGTTCCCTTTTCTCCACACCCTCTCCAGCATTTATTGTTTGTCGATTTTTTGAAGATGGCCATTCTGACCAGTGTGAGATGATATCGCATTGTAGTTTTGATTTGAATTTCTCTAATGGTTAACGATGTTGAGCATTTTTTCATGTGTTTGTTGTCAATCTGTATATCTTCTTCGGAGAAATGTCTATTTACATCTTCTGCCCATTTTTGGATTGGGTTGTTTGTTTTTTTCATATTGAGCTGCATGAGCTGCTTGTAAATATTGGAGATTGATCCTTTGTCAGTTGCTTCATATGCAAATATTTTCTCCATTCTGAGGGTTGTCTTTTCATCTTATTTATGGTTTCCTTTGCTGTGCAAAACCTTTGAAGTTTCATTAGGTCCCATTAGTTTATTTTTGTTTTTATTTCCATTTCTCTAGTAGGTGGGTCAAAAAGGATCTTGATTTATGTGATTTATGTCATACAGTGTTCTGCCTATGTTTTCCTCTAAGAGGTTGATAGTGTCTGGCCTTACATTTAGCTCCTTCATCCATCTTGAGTTTATTTTTGTGTATGGTGTTGGGGAGTGTTCTAATTTCACTCTTTTACATGTAGCTGTCCCGTTTTCAGCACCACTTGTTGAAGAGGCTCTCTTTCCTCCACTGTATATTCTTGCCTCCTTTACCAAAGATAAAGTGACCATATGTGTGTGGGTTTATCTCTTGGCTTTCTATCCTGTTCCATTGATCTCTATTTCTGTTTTTGTGCCAGTACCATACTGTCTTGATTACTGTAGCTTTGTAGTATAGTCTGAAGTCAGGGAGCCTGATCCCTTCAGCTCCGTTTTTCTTGCTAAAGATTGCTTTGGCTATTCGGGGTCTTTTGTGCTTCCATACAAATTGTGAAATGTTCTGTTCTACTTCTGTGAAAAATGACAGTGGTAGTTTGACAGGGATTGCATTGAACCTGTAGATTGCTTTGGGTAGTAGAGTCATTTTCACAATGTTGATTCTTCCAATGCAAGAACATGGTATATCTCTCCATCTATTTGTATCACCTTTAAATTCTTTCATCAGTGTCTTATAATTTTCCACATACAGGTCTTTTGTCTCCTTAGGTAGGTTTATTCCTAGGTATTCTTTTTGTTGCAATGATAAATGGGAGTGTTTCCTTAATTTCTCTTTCTGATTTTTTATCATTAGTGCATAGGAATGCAAGAGATTTCTGTGAATTAATTTTGTATCCTGCTCTTTACCAAATTCATTGATTAGCTCTCGTAGTTTTCTGATAGCATCTTTAGGATTCTCTATGTATAGTATCATGTCATCTGCAAACAATGACCAGCTTTACTTCTTCTTTTCTGATTTGGATTCCTTTTATTTCTTTTTCTTCTGATTGCTGCAGCTAAAACTTCCAAGACTACATTGAAAAATAGTGGTGAGAGGGGGCAATCTTGTTTTGTTCTTGATCTTAGTGGAAATGGTTTGGTTTCAGTGTTTCACCATTGAGGACGATGTTGGCTGTGGGTTTGTCATATATGGCCTTTATTATGTTGAGGTCAGTTCCCTCTATGCCTACTTTCTGGAGGGTTTTTATCATAAACTGCTGTTGAATTTTGTCCAAAGCTTTCTCTGCATCTACTGAGATGATCATATGGTTTCTCTCCTTCAATTTGTCAATATGGTGTATCACATGGATTGATTTGCATATATTGAAGAATCCTTGCATTCCTGGGATAAAACCCAATTGATCATGGTGTATGATCCTTTTAATGTGCTGCTGGATTCTGTTCGCTAGTATTTTGTTGAAGACTTTTGCATCAGTGATATTGGTCTGTAGTTTTCTTTCTTTGTGATATCTTTGTCTGGTATTGGTATCATTGTGATGGTGGCCTTGTAGAATGAGTTTGGGAGTGCTCCTCCCTCTGCTATATTTTGGAAGAGTTTGCAAAGGAGAGGTGTTAGCTCTTCTCTAAATGTTTGATAGAATTCGCCTGTGAAGCCATCTGGTCCTGGGCTTTTGTCCGTTGGAAGATTTTTAATCACAGTTTCAATTTCAGTGTTTATGATTGGTCTGTTCATATTTTCTATTTCTTCCTGGTTCCGTCTTGGAAGGTTGTGCATTTCTAAGAATTTGCCCATTTACTTCCAGGTTGTCCATTTGATTGACATAGAGTTGCTTGTAGTAATCTCTCATGATCCTTTGTATTTCTGCAGTGTCAGTTGTTACTTCTCCTTTTTCATTTCTAATTCTATTTATTTGAGTCCTCTCCCTTTTTTTTCCGGATAAGTCTGGCTAATGATTTATCAATTTGGTTATCTCCTCACAGAACCAGCTTTTAGTTTTATTGATCTTTGCTATTGTTTCCTTCATTTCTTTTCATTTATTTCTGATCTGATCTTTATCATTTCTTTCCTTCTGCTAAATTTGGGGTTTATTTGTTCTTCCTTCTCTAATTGTTTTAGGCGTAAGGTCAGGTTGTTTATTTGACATGCTTGTTTCTTAAGGTAGGATTGTATTGCTATAAACTTCCCTCTTAGAACTGCTTTTGCTGCATCCCATAGGTTTTGGGTGGTCATGTGTTCATTATCATTTGTTTCTAGGTATTTTTTGATTCCTCTTTGATTTCTTCTATGATCTCTTGGTTATTAAGTAGTGTATTGTTTAGCCTCCATGTGTTTGTATTTTTTACAGAATTTTTCCTGTAATTGACATCTAGTCTTATAGCGTTGTGGTCAGAAAAGATACTTGATACGATTTCAATTTTCTTAAATTTACCAAGGCTTCACTTGTGACCTGAGATATGATCTATCCTGGAGAATGTTCCATGAGCACTTGAGAAGAAAGTGTATTCTGTTGTTTTTGGATGGAATGCCCTATAAATATTAAGTCCATCTTGTTTAGTGTATCATTTACAGTTTGTGTTTCCTTATTTATTTTCATTTTGGATGGTCTGTCCATTGGTGAAAGTGTGGTGTTAAAGTTCCCTACTATGAATGTGTTGCTGTCAAGTTCCCCTTTTATGGCTGTTAGCATTTGCCTTATGTGTTGAGGTGCTCCTATGTTGGGTGCATAAATACTTACAAATGTTATATCTTCTTCTTGGATTGATCCCTTGATCATTATGTAGTGCCCTTCTTTGTCTCTTGTAATAGTTTTGTTTTAAAGTCTATTTTGTCTGATATGAGAATTGCTATTCCAGCTTTCTTTTGATTTCCATTTGCATGGAATATCTTTTTCCATCCCCTCACTTTCAGTCTGTATGTGTCCCTAGGTCTGAAGTGGGTCTCCTGTAGACAGCATATATATGGGTCTTGTTTTTGTATCCATCCAGCCAGTCTATGTCTTTTGGTTGGAGCATTTAATCCATTTACATTTAAGGTAATTATTGATATGTACGTTCCTATTACCATTTCTTAATTGTTTTGGGTTTATTATTGTACGTCTTTTCCTCCTCTTGTATTTCCTGCCTAGAGAAGTTCCTTTAGCATTTGTTGTAGTGCTAGTTTTGTGGTGCTCAATTCTCTTAGCTTTTGCTTGGCTGTAAAGGTTTTAATTTCTCCGTCAAATCTGAATGAGGTCCTTGCTGGGTAGAGTAATCTTGGTTGTCGGTTTTTCTCCTTCATCACCTTAAATATGTCCTGCCACTCCCTTCTGGCTTGCAGAGTTTCTGCTAAAAGTTCAGCTGTTAACCTTATGGGGATTCCCTTATGTGTTACTTGTTGTTCTTCCCTTTCTGCTCTTCATATTTGTTCTTTGTATTTAATTTTTGATAGTTTGATTAATCTGTGTCTTGGTGTGTTTCTCCTTGGATTTATCCTGTATGGGACTCTCTGTGCTTCCTGGACTTGATTAACTATTTCCTTACCCATATTAGGGAAGTTTTCAACTACAATCTCTTCAAATATTTTCTCAGTCCCTTTCTTTTTCCTCTTCTTCTTCTGGGACCCCTATAATCCAAATGTTCGTGCATTTAATATTGTCCCAGAGGTCTCTGAGACTCTCCTCAATTCTTTCCATTCTTTTTTCTTTATTCTTCTCTGCAGTAGTTATTTCCACTATTTTATCTTCCAGGTCACTTATCCGTTCTTCTGCCTCAGTTATTCTGCTATTGATCCCTTCAAGAAAATGTTTAATTTCATTTATTGTGTTGTTCATGATTGTTTGTTCGCTCTTTTGTTCTTCTACATCCTTGTTAAACGTTTCTTGTATTTTCTTCATTCTATTCCCAAGATTTTGGATCATCTTTACTATCATTATTCTGAAATCTTTTTCAGGTAGACTGCCTACTTCCTCTTCATTTGTTAGGTCTGGTGGGTTTTTACCTTGCTCCTTCATCTGCTGTATGTTTCTTTGACTTCTCATTTTGCTTAACTTACTGTGTTTGGGGGTCTCCTTTTCACAGGCTGCAGGTTCATAGTTCCCGTTGTTTTTGGTGTGTGCCTCCAATGGCTAAGGTTGGTTCAAGTGGGTTGTGTAGGCTTCCTGGTGGAGGGGACTGGTGCCTGTGTTCTGGTGGCTGAGGCTGGATCTTGTCTTTCTGGTGGGCAGGTCCACATCTGATGGTGTTTTTTGGGGTGTCTGTGACCTTATTATGATTTTAGGCAGCCTCTCTGCTAATGGGTGGGGTTGTGTTTCTGTCTTGCTAGTTGTTTGGCATAGGGTGTCCAGCACTGTAGCTTGCTGGTTGTTGAGTGAAGCTGGGTGCTGGTGTTGAGATGGAGATCTCTGGGAGATTTTCGCCGTTTGATATTACATGGAACTGGGAGGTCCCTAGTGGACCAATGTCCTGAACTTGGCTCTCCCACATCAGAGGCACAGCCCTGACGCCTGGTTGGAGCACCAAGAGGCTGTCATCCACATGGCTCAGAAGAGAAGGAAGGAAGGAACGAACGAACGAAGCGAGAGACAAAATAAAATAAACGTTATTAAAATAAAAAAAAATTATTAAGGAAAAATTTTTAAGTAATTAAAAAAAAAGGAAAGAAGAGAACCAAACCAAAGAACAAATCCATGAATGATAACAAGCACTGAAAACTATACTAACAACAAACGGACAGAGAGAACCCTAGGACCAATGGTAAAAGCAAAGCTATACAGACAAAATCACACACAGAAGCATACTCATATACATTCACAGAAAGAGAAAAAGGGGAAAATATATACATATATATCTTTGCTCCCAAAGTCCACCTCCTCAATTTGGGGTGATTCTTGGTCTATTTAGGTATTCCACATGACTATCTCTGGGGTCCGTGCTTTTAGCCACGGCTCGTGCCGGTCTCTGGAGCTCCTTTAAGCTTGCTCTTAATCCACTCTCCTCGCGCACCAGGAAACAAAGAGGCAAGAAAAAGTCTCTTGCCTCTTCGGCAGTTCAGACCTTTTCCCGGATTCCCTCCTGGCTAGCCATGGTGCACTAGCCCCCTTCAGGCTGTGTTCACGCAGCCAACCCCGGTCCTCTCCCTGGAATCCGACCAAAGGCCGAGCCTCAGCTCCCAGCCCCCACCCGTCCCGGCGGGTGAGCAGACAAGCCTCTCCAGCTGGTGAGTGCCGGTCGGCACCGATCCTCTGTGCGGGAATCTCTCCGCTTTGCCCCTCGCACCCCTGTTGCTGCGCTCTCCTCCGCGGCTCCGAAGCTTTCCCCCTCTGCCACCCGCAGTCTCCGCCCACGAAGGGGCTTCCTAGTGTGTGGAAACCTTTCCTCCTTCACAGCTCCCTCCCACTGATGCGGGTCCCGTCCTTTTTCTTTTGTCTCTGTTTTTTCTTTTTCTTTTGCCCCATCCAGGTACATGGGGAGTTTCTTGCCTTTTGGGAGGTCTGAGGTCTTCTGCCAGCGTTCAGTAAGTGTTCTGTAGGAGTTGTTCCAAGAGTAGACGTATTTCTGATGTATTTGTGGGGAGGAAGGTGATCTCCCCGTCTTAGTCTTCCATCTTGAAGCTCCTCCCGTTTGTGCAAATCTGAACCTTAAAGTCACCATCGTGTTTTATTTTCAAACACATCATGTGACTAACCTAAAATTTTACAAGATTCTAGAATTCACAAACTTCTTTTCATGAGCACATTTGCTCTAGTTAACAGTGTTTATCAACAAAGTGAAAACTATTTTGATAGTCCTCACGTGGTTGTTTTTAGCCTCCTAATTTGTTGCCCTTACGTGCAAAAAGATTTCCACACACGTCGTTAAAAAATGGACTAGTTTAAGACCTAGAAGTGAGGAAGTCTAGGGAAATACAAGCTCCTGGTGAATATTAGATGTCCAAAAAATGTTAGAAATAATTAACTTTGAGGGAAAATGGAGGACTATCCACATTTCCAAATTCAACCAACACCATTTTAAGGGATTAAAGCTTATTCCTACTGATTCTGCTTCCCATAGACTAAAATGTAAAATTGACATTTCGGTCTTATTCTCAAAGCAACTTCCTTCAATGTTTTCTCACACTCTCAGTCCTACAGGTCTTTCTGGGGATCCTTGGGGAAGTCACAACATAGGCCATTACATATAGGGCTACAAGTAGCAAGAGAGAAACCTGGAACAGGTCAGTTTGGAGAAGGTGAAAAACATAGCCTAGATGCCTACCCCTATTCATTTCACAGCTCTTGCCAGCCTGTGTTTGATATTTAAAATTTTCTCTTTACTTCTTTGGATTCCAGATAGAAATCGCGTGTTGGGTGAGCCTGACTTGCTCTCACTCTCACAGTTTACCTTAAAAGAGCTGACTACCTTACAAATAAAAGTACAACTCTCCTATCCATCTTACTTTTTCACAACTGACGAATGTGTATTTCATGGATATGGAATTTTCATGGATATTCCATTAATATTTTATATCATTGACAACAGAGTACTAGCCTCAACAAGCATTTTGCAGATTCTGAGCTTGTACTGTTACTGCTGTATATACCCAAACCCTTTCTCATTTCCTCTTTTGTTGCTATAGCAGGAATTCCTCATGTTCATCCTGTGACCTTTCCTGATTTTTCACAGAAGTCTGAAGAGCAGACATTTGTTAAGTTACAACCGTTAAAGAAGAGATGATTCCTTAGTGGCATTGCCTATGCTCTGCTCACAGGTCAGAGCTGTGACATATATATTTCTTAAGAATCTTATTCACTGGAGGAAATGCAGACCATGTGTCTTTCCTAGGTCACCTGGGGCAAAATAATTTGGTAATTAGATATACATGGTCTTATGATATTAACAATTATTAAGCTTTTAATAGGAAAGATGATTTTCCCACAGAAGACAGTTAATTTCACAGCAGTATTTGGTTTTTTCTAAGTGTTTCACAATAAGAGATTAGGAGAAGAAAGAAATCTAATAATATAACTTTACTATGTATTTAACCTCATTCTTTTTGATTTTTTAGACTTTTATTTCCCATAAACTTTCCTTATAGAACCTGTTCAATACATACAGGCTCTGAGAAAGCAGTTTTTGGTTTTTGCTGAAAGAAAATAATATGAGAATAACATTGATAAATCACATATACAGACCCCAAAAAAGAAGGGGGAAAGGTATTTGGTTTTAAGACTGAGGGCAAAAGGATAGTGTGATATAATGCAAATTATTAAACAAGTATGTCCCATGTGCCTCTTCATCTTCTTTCTTGTAGTTAAAGCCTTCATGCAAAGTTTACTTGTACAGTGGTCCTCAAACTGGCCTTCTGACCCCATTATATTTTTACACACTACTGAGGATCCCAGAGATTTTTTTGCTTTATGTAGGTTATATTTAGAAAGGTTTATCATATTAAAAAATAAAATTTTAATTGTAAACTTAAAAATATATAGTTACTAATTTAATAACAATAAACCCATTATATGCTAACATAAAATGCATACTTTATTAAAAATAAGTATATTTTTAAATGCTCACAGGAGTAGCGTTGTTCTACATTTTTGCAAATCTCTTTAATATATGGCATCATAAAAGAAAACTGGGTTCTCATATCTGATTCTGCATTCAATCTGTTGCAGTATGGTTGAACTATATGAAGAAATCCAGTCTGACACAACATGTATTGTTAGAAAAGGAAAGAGAATGTTAATAGACTTTTCAGATAATCCTGAATATTCTTCTTTGATACTATACCAAGACTTGACAAGCAGTAGTTTCTTAAAAATTAATTGCAATGTGGATTCTGAAACCATATCGATCAACTCGTACTCTGCTTCATTAAAAGCCATTGGTCTTCCTTACACTTTGAATGGGTTGTTTACCCATGCATGAGTTAGTAACATCATACATTGGTTATGTGGGAAATAATGCATCACTTGCAGATTTCTATTATGCAATAGTAAATTTCAAAAATCCCACATGTTAATATCACCAGTATCATCAGAAAAGTCTTTAAGCATTGGGTGGCTGTCAAGCTCACAGTGACAGATATAAGTTTTCCAAAATTCTAATTTTTGCTTGAAAGCTCAAACTTTTAGCACTGGCAGTAAATACTGTCAGTTGTGTTCCTTTAAGTGACAGGCACACTCATTTCATTTTCAAGAAATGTATGCCAAATTCCAAGTCTGATCATCATAGTTTGCTAGTTGTTCTTCCAAGTAAAACATGATGTTCCATGGAAACAGCATCTAGGTCAGCTCACAGATGCAAACAATGGCATGAGTGTACAAGTGCTTTTCCTCAAGGCAGCCATCATAGCTTGTTATGCTGGACAGAAGGGTTTTCTGCATATGTCCCATCTCATCACACCAAATATTAAAAAGACACATACTCAAGGGTTGAGATATGTAATTTGGGGGGCGGCAAGTGCATACAATGGTGAAGAATACACTCAATTTCTCTACAACCGTTTGCTATCACTGATTTGATTCCTGCAAAAGAGCCAGCAGTTTTACCCACCATGGCTTTTGCAACATCAGTGCGAATATCAACACAGTGAAAAAGGAAAACGATATCTTAACATTATTATAAAAATAATAATAATATTGTAACACCCCCCTTGGCAATCTGAAGACCGCACTTTGAGAACCACTATACCAGTTTATAGCATACATACTTAGGATCCTCCCAGCCTTTGTATCTCTCATCTTTCTTCAGAATAGTTGCAATGACTGTCTTCTTAAAAAGTGTTTCTAAATGATGTATTACTTCACACCAGTCAGAATGGCCATCATCAAAAAATCTACAAACAATAAATGCTGGAGAGGATGTGGAGAAAAGGGGACCCTCTTGCACTGTAGGTAGGAATGTAAATTGATAGAGCCACTATGGAGAATAGTATGGAGGTTCCTTAAAGAACTAAAAATTGAACTATCACGTGACCCAGCAATCCCACTACTGGGCACATACCCTGAGAAAACCATAATTCAAAAAGAGTCATGTACCACAATGTTCACTGCAGCACTAGTTACAATAGCCAGGACATGGAAGCAACCTAAGTGTCCATCGACAGATGAATGGATAAAGAAGATGTGGCACATATATACAAATGGGATATTACTCAGCCATATAAAGAAACAAAATTGAGTTACTTTTAGTGAGTTGGATGGACCTAGAGTCTGTCATACAGAGTGAAGCAAGTCAGAAAGAGAAAAACAAATACCGTGTGCTAACACGTATATATATGGAATCAAAAAAAAAATGGTTCTGAGGTACCTAGGGGCAGAACAGGAATAAAGACACAGACGTGGAGAATGGACTTGAGGACACGGGGAGGGGGAAGGGTAAAGTGGGACGAAGTGAGAGAGTGGCATGGAAATACATACACTACCAAATGTAAAACAGATCGCTAGTTGGAAGCAGCCACATAGCACGGGGAGATCAGCTCAGTGCTTTGCGACCACCTAGAGAGGTGGGATAATCACAGTGGGAGGGGAGACGCAAGAGGGAGAAGATATGGGGATATAGGTATATGTATAGCTGATTCACTTTGTTATACAGCAGAAACTAACACAACATTGTAAAGCAATTATACACCAATAAAGATGTTAAAAAAAATGTTTCTATCATGTGCTTGCTATGTAATCTCTAAAGCCTTAGTAATTTCTTCCATAAAATTAAAAATCTTTTAACGAATGAACAAATCCTTAATAGGATTCTGCCTTCCCCTATAGTGAATTTATTACTTTAGCTAAGCAAATTTACATGGCACTTTTTATTACAGTTTACCATACTCTATCACCAAGATATTTGGGGGCCACTCTTCCAATTTGGATTTTCTACCTCTCTTCCCTAAATGTAATCACTTCAAAGTGCAGCTCAAGACTCACTTCGTCCAGACGTCTTTCCAAAGTTTGCAGTTTCCTGTCATTTTAGATCCTCTACACAAACCTTTTGGTTTTTTCCATTGCTTTCACGTGCCCACCAACTGTTTCAAGTTTCACTTTATTTACTGTTGGTTATGCGTGTATTTCTATAATTTTTACAACTGGATTAAGACTTCTTTTGGAGGCTAGTTGCTTAGAACCTAACATAGCTTTTTAAACAAACAAACAAATAAATGCTGTTGTATTATATTCACAGAAATGGCAGCACTTTTAAAGATATCTGGAAAATGTATTCTTTCCAAAGTAATGTGAGATGACACCTTTTTTGGCACAGGTCACAACAGGTTGAGACACAGTACTTCCAGCCAAAGAGAACTGGATATGAAGACAGGAGATTTAGTCACCTTTGTCAACAAAGAGTTAATAAACATATTAGAAAACCCCTTTGAATTTCAAAGAGAAGCCATTAACATTCTCATTTACAGTATTAGTAATTAGTAGACTTCCCTAATTGGAGTCACTTTGAGTGGTGACTCCACTTATTTGGTCTATAAATAAACATTGTATCCAAAATCGAGAGCCTTTCCCATAATCAAAGTCCATATCCAATTCAAATTTGGCTTTCAATTTGTAAACTATAATGCAGTATATAAACTAAGGGTTTGGCTAGAATGGTCACCCTATACATAAATGCAATGCTCGTTGTGGTACATTTCCACTAATTGTGTTAAGTCAACAAAGGAAGATCACAGGCAATTGTCAGAAGTCCAAATGTTTCATCAAGCATGAGTCACATTAATATTTATCCTTTGGTATAGGAGCAAAAGGGGGCTTTATCGTAGGTAAAGTACTGTTCCTGGAAGACATTTATTAGTCTCCAGATCAAAATATCATGATGTCAATATGAACAATTTTAAAACTTAATATATGAATAGTTTTGACTGTGCTATCAAAAATCCCTCTAATTCTCATATTTTAAAAGAAATAAGCATCCCATTTCATTATCCAGTAAAACGATATAATAGAATTCACTATAATTTATTTCAGTTCATTTTAAAGATTCTTGCATAATTGCTGGTTGAAGACAGCATGAAAAATAATAGAATGCAGGCAGACATTTATTTCCATACAATGGGGCTACTCAAAATATTAGTTTAAGTATGTATTTACCCTTCTGGTTCTTTTCTTTAGAACCTGTACAGTGTCTGGCACATGGTTTACTCTCAATAATTGTTGCTGAATGAATCATAAGTAATTTCTGGTAGGTTAGAACACAGGGGAATTTAGTAATTGTACTTTTCAAAGCAATCATTCTAAAATGCAGCCCACCCAAGTAACACAGAGAATAGAAAAAAACATGTGCTATTTGTCATGCTGTTCTTGAGCCACCGCCACCACTACTCCAACTCAATATTACACAGACAGATGAACAGGGCTTTACATCTACAACTTTGGTTTCTGAAACTTGATAGCTTTTCTACAAGAGAGTTGATAGCTGGTATTTGGCTCATGAACCCTACAGAAAAGATAATAGGGCCAACACTGTATTCTTTTTTAAGAGAAAACGTCAAGAACAAAAACTGAAAATGTCAAAAGATAGGTTGATATACTGTATTACTTAAAGACTGTTTTGTTGGGAGAACTGACCAAGTGATTTACTAACAGCTTTTACTGGACAGTCTTTGGCTTACAATGTAGGTGAAGAATAAATGGGAATCCGTTTCATGTTTACTGTATCTAGGCATTTGACAGATGGAGAAAAAAATGGGAAGACACAATTACAGTCTACAAAAATGTGGGGTTTTTTTCAGGTTTTCAAATTATGAAAACTAATTTTGTAGTGGGAATTTTTTTCAAAGTGTCTACTTATCTATATCTCTACATCCTTTTATTACATAAACTGCCTTTCATTCCTCATCACATCTGCACACAGGTAGGGATTATGAAATTGTGTAAAGCTGACATTCAAATGGCATATAGGTGCAAAAGTCAGTGGAGAGAAGACCTGAGTATATTCAGGTCAAAACACATGTAGATCTCCCAGCGAATCTTAGACAAGATTGGGTTCTCTGGTGGCTCCTGAGGAAGACTGTGTTCAGTCACTCAGTAACGTTGCTTTATTCCACAAACATTCATTGAATGCCCATTATGTGTCACGAATTTGCTAGAGGTCTCCAATACAGAGTAAATAATAGAGTGAAAAAACTAAAAGAAATAGAGAGAAAAAGAAATGGTCTCCGTTGGTCAAAAAAGGCGTATCATTGCACACTTCTAAAGATCCAGTAAGGTGCCATATTTTTGATGATTATTTGATATACGTTAACTGATGATATTCATGTTGATGAAGAATATGGAAGACTAAAATGAATATGGAAAAATATGGAAGCCCTAAAAGCTCCTTCTAAAGGTTCCTATTTCTTGGTATTGATGACCCATTAAATCTGTTATTTGATTCCCTTAATCTTCACTCTAGTTTTCTAAACAAGGAAATCTCATTCTCAAATTCTAAAGTAAAATATACTTAAACATTGATCCTAGTCATTATTTAATGTGTATTCACTATTAGCTTTATAACGAGGACATACAATATAACATCTCCCTTCTAACTATGTATTTTTCAGAACTGTGACAATATAGCAATTTTTTAAGATATTTATCCTATTGACTCTTGGTCATGTCGAGAAATTAGGTATTTGTGGCTCACTTGAGTAATTCCATAATTCAATATTTTCCACATATAATTAATTGTAATTTGGGGTATAAAACATCAGGGATGATATTCAAGTTACTCCCCTATTTGGCTTCTTCTTTAAATTTGTTTTCTTCTGCTGTGCTATGTACATGCCGGGATCTCTAGAAATAGTTGAGAATGATTTCTTGTTGTTGTTTCCCTAAAGAGTTAAGTTTGCTTTCACACTTTTGCAAAAACATGCTTTGCCACTAATTTGGCAGAGCTATATGCATTATTTGACAACAATCTACTGTAAATTTCTTATTTCAAAAGCCAATGCCTTTAATTCTAATTTTATGCTCTAATACTTCATAAAATAGTTCCATTTATCCCATGTAAATTAAATTGGGTCATTTCATTGTTCTGTCTTGCTTGTCAATGTAAGATATTTAAAGAGAGTACATGGACTTCTCGATTCTTCTCAATACGTTAAGGACTGTTATACTTTATTTTGGCTTTTAATTCTAATTATCAATCTTTCGTAGTGAAGCAAGTGACCAAATAAAATACAACCACTAAGATTTCATTGAATCCTTGTGTAGTGACAGCACTACTGCTTAAGTTTCCTTTACATTCCTATTCCTTTCACCCACCCAGGAATTCTGGTTACTAGATTGAGATTTGGTATTATACCAACAGTCCATGGGGAAAGAAGTTCTAAGAAGCAACCACATGGAACAATTGCTGATCTTTCTGTAAATCTGTTACTTAGGACACAGATTGTTACATTATAGGACATCTTCGGATAAGGTGATCTTTCCTGTTGTGCTACAAAAAATATTTGAATTGAGCAACTGGCTTATTTAAAACAAACTCTATGCCCTTCTTTCCATTAGCTACCAGCAAACCTAGAAGAAAACATGTAGTCCATGTCAACCAAACTCTTAGAATCTTGTGACACGTCTTTTATGTACTAACGTCATCTAGGTGTCAGCTTAACTTCCCTACATTTAATCTTGCTTTCCTCATTCAGTTATTTTTTTATTTTTAATTGTGATGAAACACATGTAATGTAAAATTTACCATCTTATCCATTCTTTAAATGCACAATTTATTTTGACTTAACTTCATAAATATTCTATAAGCTGCCTTAAAATCTACCTAAAACAGAACATAAATAAATAATAAAATAATCACTCATTCTTCAATATTAGGTATTCTGAGATTTTTCTACAATATTTTAATTTTTTGGACCTTGTTATGAACTCTTTTTTTAATTTGTTAATGGTATGAATGTAACAAACACTGCTTGCCTATCTGAACAAAAATTATCTGTGTGGGGAGACAATTCTCCTTGGGTTGTAAACAAGGCATTGACTGGCCTCTGCTCTGAACTATCGTTTCAAAGATGACTGTGTGATAAACAACCTTGGAAGAAAAGGCAAGTCTGCTTATAGGCTTGAAAGATGAAGATAGTGTCTCCCTCTAGACCTATAAACAGGCATGCTTACAATCCATTATAAAACATCTGTATTCTCTAAGCTCAGGATTCCTCTCCTATAATGCAACCTACTGAAATATGAAGGCTGCACCTGGATTTCTTTGCATTGCTATCTGGGAATTTCAGCTCAAGGAACCAGTACAACAAAAGACTGATACATTGGCTACTGCTGTTGCTATGAGTAAGAAACTGTCCTTTGTCTCTAGCCTTGGAGGTTCAGGTCTTCTACAAGTACCCATGAAACTATGTCATGTTAACTTGTGAGCCTGAAAGTGGGGGGAAACTCAGACCCCTCACAGTGATCAACAATGTATTCTAAGAGATTTTTTGTGAATATCCTTGAAAGTCATTTAGCCTAATCTCCCACTCAGTCAGAATTTCTTCTACACATCCTGACAGATGGCATTCTGAATGTCACTTCAGTGATTCCAGTAAAAGAAACTCTTCTCAAAGCCTATTGCATCACTGGTTATTAAGTCCCTCCTTATCTTGAATTGAACTATCTGTATCTCTATAATACTGGGTTTTGCCAGATCTCATCTGTTTTTACATGGAATAATTATTCTATTTTCCACATGGCAGGCCTTTGTATCCGAAAGTACTTACTTAGTCTCCACTAATCTTACTTTACTCTCTAAACATATCAATTTCATTCTATATTCTTCACACACTATGTTCTCTAGATCCACTGGACACTCTAGACACAACCCAAAACGGTTGTGATTCCCACAGATGTGTCTATATAGCTAAAGCAGAATTCAGTGGAAATATCATTTATCATTTGAACAGAATGCCTTTGATTCATTTAACATAAATTTTATGTACAGTTTTTGTAGCTCTATCATATTGTCCTATCATGTTTAGCTTGTGACTAGTTAAAATATTCAGACTTTTTCCACATGGCCACACTCAAGCCATGATTATATTTGTAAAACTGATTTTTAGAATCCATAACATAAGATTTTTAACCTGCCCATATCATTTTGAATTTTGCTTCTGTTATTAATGATATTATTCTTTGTTAGGTAAAATTTATGCCATCTAAAACATTTATAGGCATCCTTTCAATCTCTTAATCTTAGTCACTAATGGAAATATTATCCACAAAAAGGGCTAAGGACAAGCCATTAAACTTGCATAATAATCTAGACTATACTTCAACAGTACTGATCAGTTGTTCAACAAGTTATAATCTACTGAATTATGCCATTATCCAGCATAAATATCACCATCTTATCCACAAGGATATCATGCTTTGGCGAAGTAAAAATGTTTCATATCCCTGGCATTCTCTAGGTCTACCAACTATTTCTAAAAGAATATGTCAGCATTTCACTAATATATTAAGAAGAATGTCATTCAGGAGAATGAGTCACTGCTACTTTACTTTGCTAATGACTAAGCAAGGTAAAGGAAACTGAATTTAGGAATCTTGGTCTAAATAAGAAATTGCTTCCCTGATCCCTAATCTCATAAAAAGACTAAAGCCTTAAGCCCCTGAAGTAGTGATAACTAATGTTCTCACTCACAGATTTCAGGCGTCTGATTGAGATGTAGAAGCAAAACACATCTGTCTCTGGGGCAACAGGTATGAAATTCTCCTGCCTCCATTGCCACTTTTGGATGTGGTTGGGAAAAGTCTATAACTTTATTGTGGTGATGGTTACAAACATGTCAAAATGCATCAAACTGTACACTTTAAAAAGGTGAATACTACTATATGTAGATTATACCTCAATAAAATTGACTTAAATAAAAGTACATTAGAATAAGAAGTTAATTTTCTAAAAATTAGAGAATAAATGTAAAGATGTAAAAAAAGAACATGAAATCAATATTGCCTTTAAAAACAAACTGAATTTTGAAATGGTAATAATCACCATTAAAACTTAGGTCTAGAAAGATCTCCCAAGGAATCTGAGTGAAGTAAAGGTATCTATCTTAATCCTTGACGTTAACATTCTGTTTATCAATTGAATGCTTTTTTTGAATAAGTAATTAATCCAAGTCATCCCTACAAAAGAAAAGGACAAAGGACACAATCATGTTGATAGATCCAGAGGATATTTGAAAAAAAATTAAGCATTTATTTCTGATAATTGGAAAATAATACTTTTTCTCAAATTAATTCATAATCATAATTATCAGTGAAGTACTAAAGCATCCCTAGATCACCTCACTTATTTAAATTCCTTTTAAAAAAATTTTAGCCTATGCAGTAAGAGAAGGAAAAAAAATGTAAATATTGAAAAGCAGTACCAAACTTCATTATTTGCAGATGATGTGAATAAAACTAAATTACTGCAATATTAAAAAACAGAGATACAAAACTAAGTAATTTTAAAATACATATCTAAATGCTAGCAATAAGAAGTTAGGAAGTATAATAGAAAAAATCCCATTCTTATCAGACATACATGTGGTGCTTCTCAAACTTTACTGTGCAATCAAATCACCTGAGGGTCTTGTTAAAATGCAGATTCAGTCGGTTTAGGGGTCAAGACTTTAGAGTTCTAGTGAGCTCCCAGGTGCGTGAGTGCACACTCACACACACACACGAATATTATCGGTATAATTCCCATCGATAATTTTTAAACTTTAGAACTAATAAGAAATTTATAAAACCTCTCTTTTTTAACATCTTTATTGGAGTATAACTGCTTTACAATGGCATGTTGGTTTCTGCTTTATAACAAAGTGAATCAGTTATACATATACATATGTTCCCATATCTCTTCCCTCTTGCGTCTCCCTCCCTCCCACCCTCCCTATCCCACCCCTCTAGGTGGTCACAAACCACCAAGCTGATCTCCCTGTGCTATGCGGCTACTTCCCACTAGCTATCTATTTTACATAAAACCTCTATTTTTAAAAAGGTAAAGGAAGGTTAAAATATTACTGGAAGACATAAAAGAATATTTGAATAAAGAGAATGTCAGGTTCCTGGATTGGAAGACAATAGTATAAAAATGTGTGTTCTTCCTAAAATTGCTTAATGCCTTTAACACCAATGAAAACCACTAAATGTGGGGGGGGTTTGCAACTTTAAAAATGAAGATTATAAAGTTCATCAAAGAATAAATATGCCACATTAGATCAATTTTTTCACAAAGAGATCATTAGGCAGTTCTTTCCCTTCCAGAGAAAACTGACAAGAATTAAAGAGCAGAAGCAAGAACTACAATCTTGCAGCCTGTGGAATGAAAACCACATTCACAGAAAGATAGACAAAATGAAAAGGCAGAGAGCTATGTACCACATGAAGGAACAAGATAAAACCCCAGAAAAATAAGTAAATGAAATGGAGCTAGGCAACCTTCCAGAAAAAGAATGCAGAATAATGATAGTGAAGATGATCCAGGACCTTGGAAACATAATGGAGGCAAAGATCAAGGAGATGCAAGAAAGGTTTAACAAAGACCAAGAAGAATTAAAGAACAAACACCAAAAAGAATTAAATAACAAACAAACACAGATGAACAATACAATAAATGAAATGAAAAATACACTAGAAGGAATCAATAGCAGAATAACTGAGGCAGAAGAACGGATAAGTGTGCTGAAAGACAGAATGGGGGAATTCACTGCCATGGAACAGAATAAAGAAAAAAGAATGAAAAGAAATGAAGACAGTCTGAGAGACCTCTGGGACAACATTAAACACACCAACATTCCCATTATAGAGGTCCCAGAAGGAGAAGAGAGAGAGAAAGGACCCGAGAAAATATTTCAAGAGATTGTAGTCGGAAACTTCCCTAACATAGGAAAGGAAATAACCACCCAAGTCCAGGAAGCGCAGAGAGTCCCAGGCGGGATAAACCCAAGGAGAAACACATTGAGACACATAGTAATCAAATTGGCAAAAATTACAGACAAAGAAAAAATATTGAAAGCAGCAAGGGAAAAACGACAAATAACATACAAGGGAACTCCCATAAGGTTAACAGCTGATTTCTCAGCAGAAACTCTACAAGCCAGAAGGGAGTGGCATGATATATTTAAAGTGATGAAAGCGAAGAACCTAAAACCAAGATTACTCTACTGGCAAGGATCTCATTCAGAGCCTTCGGAGAAATCAAAACTTTACAGACAAGCAAAAGGTAAGAGAATTCAGCACCAACAAACCAGCTCTACAACAAATGCTAAAGGAACTTCTCTAAGTGGGAAACACAAGAGAAGAAAAGGACTTACCAAAAAAAAAAAAAAGCCAAAACAATTATGAAAATGGTAATAGGAACACAGATATTGATAATTACCTTAAATGTAAATGGATTAAATGCTCCAACAAAAAGACGCAGGCTCGCTGAATGGATACAAAAACAAGACTGATATATATGCTGTCTACAAGAGACCGATTTCAGACCTAGGGACACATAACAGACTGAAAGTGAGGGGATGGAAAAAGATATTCCATGCAAATGGAAATCAAAAGAAAGCTGGAGTAGCCATACTCATATCAGATAAAAGAAACTTTAAAATAAAGACAATTACAAGAGACAAAGAAGGACACTACATAATTATCAAGGGATCAATCCAAGAAGATATAACAATTATAAATATATATGCACCTAACATAGGACCACCTCAATACATAAGGCTAATGCTAACACCTATAATGAGGGAATCGACAGTAACACAATAATAGTGGCGGGGGCGGGGCTTCCCTGGTGGCGCAGTGGTTGACAGTCCGCCTGCCGATGCAGGGGACACAGGTTCATGTCCCGGTCTGGGAAGATCCCACATGCCGCGGAGCGGCTGGGCCCATAAGCCATGGCCACTGAGCCTGCGCGTCCGGATCCTGTGCTCCGCAACAGGAGAGGCCACAACAGTGAGAGGCCCGCGTACTGCGAAAAATAATAACAGTGGGGGACTTTAATATCTCACTTACACCAATGGACAGATCATACAGACAGAAAATTAATAATGCAGAGTGTCACACAGGAAACAATAGCTTTAAATGACACAACAGACCAGATAGATTTAATTGATATTTATAGGACATTCTACCCCAAAACAACAGATTACACTTTGTTCTCAAGTGCACAAAAAACATTCTCCAGAATAGATCAGATCTTGGGTCTCAAATCAAGTCTCGGTAAATATAAGAAAATTGAAACCATATCAAGCATCTTTTCCAACCACAACGCTATGAGATTAGAAATCAATTATAGGGGGAAAAAATGTAAAAAACAAATACACATGGAGACTAAACAATACCTTACTAAATAACCAAGAGATCACTGAAGGAATCAAAGAGGATATCAAAAAATGCCAGAGACAAATGACAGTGAAAACACGACAATCCAAAACCCATGGGACGCAGCAAAAGCAGTTCTAAGAGGGAAGTTTATAGCAACACAATCCTACCTCAAGAAACAAGAAAAATCTCAAATAAACAATCTAACCTTACACCTGAAGGAACTAGAAAAAGAAGAACAAACAAAACCCAAAGTTAGTAGAAGGAAAGAAATCATAAAGGTCAGAGCATAAATAAATGAAATAGAAACAAAAAAAGCAGTAAAGATGAATACAACTAAAACCTGGTTCTTTGAGAAGATAAACAAAATTGATCAACCTTTTTAGCCAGACTCATCAAGAAAAAGAGGGAGAGGACTCAAACCAGTAAAATTAGAAATTAAAAAGGAGAAGTTACAATGGATACCACAGAAATACAAAGCATCCTAAGAAACTACTACAAGCAATTCTATGCCAATAAAATGGACAACCTGGAAGAAATGGACAAATTCATAGAAAGGTATAACCTTCTAAGACTGAACCAGGAAGAAATGGAAAATATGAATAGACCAATCACAAGCAATGAAATTGAAACTGTGATTAAAAATCTCCCAACAAACAAAAGTCCTGGTCCAGATGGCTTCACAGGTGAATTCTATCACACATTTAGAGAAATGCTAACACCCATCCTTCGCAAACTCTTCCAAAAAATTACAAAGGAAGGAACACTCCCAAACTCATTCTACAAGGCCACCATCACCCTGATAACAAAACCAGACAAACATACTACAAAAAATGAAAAGTACAGACCAATATCACTGATGAATATAGATGCAAAAATCCTCAACAAAATACTAGCAAACAGAATCCAACAATACATTAATAGGATCATACACCATGGTCAAGTGGGATTTATCCCAGGGATGCATGGATTCTTCAATACACACAAATCAATCAATGTACTACACCATATTAACAAACTGAAGGAGAAAAAACATATTGATCATCTCAATAGATGCAGAAAAAGCTTTTGACAAAATTCAACACCCATTTATGATAAAAACTCTTCAGAAAGTGAGCATAGAGGGAAACTACCTCAACAAAATAAAGGCCATATATGACAAACCCACAGCAAACATCATTCTCAATGGTGAAAAACTGAAAGCATTTCCTCTAAGATAAGGAACAAGACAAGGATGTCCACTCTTGCCACTATTATTCAACATAGTTTTGGAATTCCTAGCCATGGCCATCAGAGAAGAAAAAGAAATAAAAGGAATACAAATTGGAAAGGAAGTAAAACTGTCACTGTTTGCTGAGGACATGATAAAGATGCCTAAAGATGCCATCAGAAAACTACTAGAGCTAATCAATGAATTTGGTAAAGTTGCAGGATACAACATTAATGCACAGAAATCTCTTGCATTCCTGTACACTAACAATGAAAGATCAGAAATAGAAATTAAGGAAACAATCCTATTCACCATTGCAACAAAAAGAATAAAATACCTAGGAATAAACCTACCTAAGGAGGTAAAAGACCTGTACTCAGAACACTGTAAGACACTGATGAAAGAAATCAACGATGACACAAACAGATGGAGAGATATACCATGTTCTGAGATTAGAAGAATCAATATTGTGAAAATGATTATACTACCCAAAGCAATCTACAGATTCAATGCAATCCCTATCAAATTACCAATGTCATATTTTACAGAACTAGAACAAAAAATCTTAAAATTTGTATGGAAACACAAAAGACCCCGAATAGCCAAAGCAATGTTGAGGGGAAAAAACGGAGCTGGAGGAATCAGACTCCCTGGCTTCAGACTATACTACAAAGCTACAGTAATCAAGACAATATGGTACTGGCACAAAAACAGAAATATAGATCAATGGAACAGGATAGAAAGCCCAGAGGTAAATCCATACACCTATGGTCAACTAATCTATGACAAAGCAGGCAAGGATATAGGCTGGAGAAAAGACAGTCTCTTCAATAAGTGGTGCTGGGAAAACTGGACTGCTACATGTAAAAGAATGAAATTAGAACACTCCTTAACACCATACACAAAAATAAACTCAAAATAGATTTGAGACCTAAATATAAGACTGGACACTATAAAACTCTTAGAGGAAAACATAGGAAGAACACTCTTTGACATAAATCACAGCAGGATTTTTTTTGACCCACCTCTCAGAGTAATGAAATAAAAACAAAAATAAACAAATGGAACCTAATGAAACTTAACAGGTTTTGCACAGCAAAGGAAACCATAAACAAGACCAAAAGACAACCCTCAAAATGCGAGAAAATATTTGCAAATGAGACAACAGACAAAGGATTAATCTCCAAAATATACAAACAGCTCATGGAGCTCAATATCAAAAAAACAAACAATTCAATTAAAAAATGGGCAGAAGACCTAAATAGACATTTCACCAAAGAAGACATACAGATGGCCAAGAGGCACATGAAAAGCTGCTCACCATCACTGGTTATTAGAGAAATGCAAATCAAAACTACAATGTGGTATCACCTCACACCGGTCAGAATAGCCATCATCAAAAGATCTACAAACAATAAATGCTGGAGAGGCTATGGAAAAAAGTGAACCCTCTTGCACTGTTGGTGAGAATGTAAATGGATACAGCCACTATGGAGCACAGTATGGAGGTTCCTTAAAAAACTAAAAATAGAATTACCATATGATCCAGCAATCCCACTACTGGGCATATATCCGGAGAAAACCGTAATTCAAAAAGAGTCATGTACCACCATGTCCATTTTAGCTCTATGTACAATAGCCAGGACATGGAAGCAACCTAAATGCCCATTGACAGATGAATGGAAAAAGAAGGTGTGGTACATATATACAGTGAAATATTACTCAGCCATAAAAAGGAACGAAATTGGGTCATTTGTAGAGATGTGGATGGACCTAGAGACTGTCATACAGAGTGAAGTAAATCAGAAAGAGAAAAACAAATATCGTATATTAACACAAATATGTGGAATCTAGGAAAATGGTACAGATGAACCAGTTTGCAAGGCAGAAATTGAGGCACAGATGTAGAGAACAAACGTATGGACACCAAGGGGGGAAAGTGGTTGCGGGGGAGGGGGGGCGGTGGGATGAACTGGGAGATTGGGATTGACATATATACAGTAACATGTATAAAACAGATAACTAATAAGAACCTCCTGTATAAAAAATAAATAAAATTAATTTTTTTTAAAAAAGGGTATGGGGCTTCCCTGGTGGCACAGTGGTTGAGAGTCCGCCTGCCAATGCAGGGGACACGGGTTTGTGCCCCGGTCCGGGAAGATCCCACATGCCGCAGAGCGGCTGGGCCCGTGAGCCATGGCCGCTGAGCCTGCGCGTCCGGAGCCTGTGCTCCGCAACAGGAGAGGCCACAACAGTGAGAGGCCCGCGTACCGCAAAAGAGAAAAAAAAAGGGTATGTCATTTTAGAAAGCATTGAATAAAACAATAAAAGGATAAAAACTAGGCTTTACAATCAGCACTAGCATTTTCATGCCAAATATCTAACTGGGCATATTATAAGCACACAGTGAATGCTGCAATAATTATAAGGCAACCAAAAGCAATAAACTGCCAAATATCTCATCTCAAATTTCTAAACTTCCTTTTATAGGTAGACCTCCACCTGTCAGGGTAGACTGGGTCCTGGTCTTTTGGTCCCTCTTCTGAAGCTGTGATTTATGTGGCTTAGTATAGGGTGGTGTTATGGTTTAAGAGAGTCTAGTCTAGTTTAGCAATAGTGATTTCTAAATTCATGTCCTCTAATGTATTTCTTCAGCACCAAAGAAAGGACTTGTAATTACATGCAATTTTTAAAAAATCTATTCTTTTTAAAAATTACACTGAAGCAGTGTTTATCTCATCAACCCTCACTACCCACAAAAATCTCCTCCTCCACCAAGGCCACTCTGATCATTCCTCCTCTCCCTCCTCCCTCTATTGTATTAAACCCTTCTCTCACACTCCTCCTACCCACCACACCCCATCCTTTTCTTCAGCCTAATCCATTTTTATCAAAAGAACACATCCGGCAAAGCGAGATTCTTTGCAGAATAGCATAGCAAAACCAAAATACCACATCATGGGCAAAGAGATGTCAAAGACAAGAAATGGTCATTCAGTAAGGATTTTGTCTCATCACATTTGCAGACATTTGCTAAAAATGCATAAGTGAATGAAGATTACAAAGTAAAAGGAAAGAATTAGCTACAATGTGGAAGAAAAAGTTCTGGTCAGAGTCGGAAGACCCAGGCCCCTAGACAGAGCACTGTTCTTTTCACTCTGATCTAATTTTACAAGATTACTTTTACACAGATAAAATACACAAACATGCTTTATAAATGTCCTTTTTCCTGAATTAATATAAAGTATTAGTAGTAGATATTAATAGTTCAGTATGGATGTGGAATAAACTTATGTAATAGGCTTTAAATTTCCAATATTTTAATCAACAAAGCAAATGGTCTGTGTTCTTGGGAGATTAATGTATTCATTTGTACAAACTACTAAGCATAGAATACAGTGAAACTTTACTAACTCCGGCCCCGCTAATTCAGAAATCATAAAGAAGGAGTAAGGTAAAATATGAAGTGCTGTAGCTAGAGATGGGAAACATAATAATAAACTTGAAGCAGCGTTGCAACTAACTACTTTATGATTTTAGAGAGGTCCCTTAGCCTCTCTGGATTCTGTTCACTTGTGTTTAAAGTGAGCTGAATTATTCAGTCAATCCATCTCATCGTCATATAATTCTATGATTCTATGTACGTCAGATAGATGCTTCTTTTTCTACTTTATTCTTTCTATAAGCAATGTTTCTGGGAATGGAATTATTCTTGTCTGGATTTTTTTTAGTCTGGAGTTCATGAATAGCCTTAAGGGGTCACATGAATTACCTAAATTTGGGCAACCATGTTTATGTGCATTTTTCTGGACAGAGATCCATAGCTTTCATCCAATTCTCAAAAAGCTCTGTCAACCATCCCAGAAAAGATTAAGAACCACTTACTTCAATAATGAACTAATTCCAAGTGATTCTCAGCAACTTGTAAAAACAGGCTCACAAAAAGATTGCTTAATAATCCTGTGTTGGTTCTGTAACATTTGTATCTTACATCAATAACACAACACTCTATTATGATATAAGCTACACCTTAAAATTTAACAAATGGCTGTCTCCTCATTCGGGGATGAATCATGGTCTATATCTGTCTAGTTCACCTCATTATATCAAATGCCTTGAACAGTGCCGGGTTCTCAGTGAAGGAAGGAAGAGGAATGGCTGCCAGTTTATCTCTGGAGGAAGAGGGCAGCTATGGAGTGATCATCATCTCATCTGAGCTGGAACTGAGACTGCAGAACGCTGAGATAATGAAAAAATCAGCAAGCAAGGATAGATAATCTTATCCAAAAGTCAAGCCTTGTAATTTCAATACAAGGAAATGGAAACCCAAAGTGAACAAGGGTCTTACCAAAAGTGGCAAGTTCAGGACCAGATTCCTTAGCCAATGGTACAGGGCTCCTTCCATTCCACTACATTGTCCAGCTGGGGGAAGACACAGAACCCAATGTGGAGTGCAAGCAAACATGTCATCCAAGTTCCAGTTCCTTTCTTTTAACTGAAATTCAGCAGCTAACAATTTCCCCTTCATTATAGGTAGACATACCATAAATATGTCTACCTGTGATCTTTGCCTGATTTATTAATATATAACAAACAAAATAACACCATGTCTTATATGTAATATAAGTGGATTCAAATTTGTTGCCATTGTTATATCTATAAAAGTTAGCCTGTGTTATAAATATAATTGCTTTTATCATGCAAACTTAATTTTTCAATAATGCTTGTTTATTTGTCTTAACTGACAATTACAGGAAGAAAAATGATCCATTTACTAGTTTATCTTTTAACATATATAGTATGTAAAATTGAATGAATGTTATTTCATTCCTATACACTTCTGGTAATTGACTTTTAAAAGCTTAATAACATTTGCATTTCTTTTATCTTTTCAGGAGCATTGTTTTAAACCCAGCCTATTTCCGAAATCATCTTCGTCAGGCAACAGTGTTTAGATGTCTGGAGAGATATTCAGAAGCTGCCCGGTATGTTTGTTACAACTTTTGTGAAGACTTATTTCGAGTTAAACTAATTTTATTCTCAGCTTCTGGTAATAGCGTAATAGAACTTTCCAGTTCTCACATGGAATATGATTTTACCAGAATTATTGTCTTATAAACGTCAAACCAACAATTATTGACTATCTTTTTCTTTAATTAAAGCCACTCTGTGTTCATAGCTCTTAGTAAAATTCAAACTTTGCAGCCATGAGGTCACTGATAATGATGGGAAAACTTCCAGGGAAGATTAGAAATGAACTTGACCTCTTGCTCTCAAGTACATTCCTGATCCTGGTTGTAAGGACACAATTTTGTGGCTATCTCTTTCTTGAGTTCTGGAAATAAAATCCAACCCACATGAAAAGGATACCAGCTGCCCATTTCTAGAGAAGACGGCATCAGTTATAACACCAAAGGTTGTTAGAGGTGTCCTAAACTGTTGTCTCTTGGACCCACAATATGTTTCATAAAAACCTGGTGAAGAAGCTCCTGATATTCTCCTCCCCAGAACCTAGACTTACGGCAAAGAATTGCAAGATTTGTGCAACAGCCTCAATGCTACACTCAGAATTCCTTTGCACCTGTGACAACCAACGCTTTTTATTCCTGAGTCAAGATCATCATATCAGACTCCCCTTCTCTTTGATAAATTCTCTCAAAGAATTTTCTTCATCTCTCAATGTATAGGTACCTATTGTTTCTTACCCATCCACTTTACCACCCCAGGAATTTATCAAGAAAGTGTGAGTGATTTCTATACATACTCCAACCATAACTCCTAGGGAGAAAGCCACAGTAATAGGAATGGGGAGCCTAGGTTGCTGGTGGCTACTATCTCTAGAACATTTGCAAATAACATTTGCTTGGAAAATGAAGTTTAAGAAATTTAAATAGATAACAGAATGATTCCATAAAATTGATACCGTGAGTTTGACATGAATTCCATTTTATAAGTTGGTCTTAGGAATTGCTTGAACTCAATTAAACGATGGATACGGAAGGCAGAATTAATCTCAACTACTCTCACTTTGCAGTCAAACAACCAATATGCCACAATATCTATTTACCTGTATGTCAGTGTCCACTTTTAAAAATTAAAATAGGTCTCTATCAATCTCGTTTTTACATTCTATTTTTCCTTATACTCTTTTCCTGAATGTTTTATCTTACATTACCCACATACGACTTCTTCCTACTTTTTTTTTTTTTTTTAGTCCTACTTTTCATTTTGTCTACTGAGTTGTCCCTGTGGCTTATTCTCTTCCCACATACACTATGCAAATGAGAGGGAATTTAAGCGATGATAGTAAGCTTCCTTCTGTCCCACGCTTTGTAAAGGTCACTAGCTACAAATGAAGCTAATAAGCTCAGCATAAACAGATACAGTTATCTGTAAAATAGTTTTCTTTAAGAGGTGGTTCACTAATGTGTCTTCTGACTCTAATCAAGAGATAACAGGAGAAAGCTAGATGCAACTTCAGAACTAGATTGTAACTAGTTAAAACTGCTAGTAGTGTGCTGGGTTGGCTTGTACAGACTCTAGAGAGCCCACTGTTAAATATTCAGGAATATTGGGAGAGCCAGTTGTTAACTGTAGGAGAAATTAGCATTGCTGGGAGAATTTACACTATGAAAATTGGCAAATGCTACAAACCCAGGATTTTGGAGTTTGGGGGAGAGCCAGATACCAGTAGATCATTGACTATAACTTAATTGTATCAGCCTAACTGCTTGAGTTAAAGTGGTGATAAAAATTCTTTATGGTTCCTAAAACAAATGAATAAACAATGAGAACTTGAAAATTAGGAATTTGTCAGTACTTACCATGTAATATTGGCACTAAATATCCATTTACCTTGACATGTATATCCCTGAAGTGCAATGTGTATCTGTGTAATATCATTTGATGACTAACTTGACAATGATCCTTGAGAAAATTCCTGATAATTGTTGGCTATACTGGTGTGGACTTTCCAACAGAGAAGCAGATACAAGTGTTTTCCATCTTGGTTTCCTTGGCAATTATAATCCTTAATACAGAGTATTAGTCATCCTCTTTTCCCCTCAAGGGAAAGAATACTATGAACCATGAACACGAATATCTTAGTTTCTCTTAGCTATTTGATTTCTAGTGTAAAACACTAAACACAAATCAATGTATTAAGCGTTCATATTTATCAATCAACTGCTTGGATACTTAGATAGTTTGGTTCAGGTCTCTTATAAGCACATTATATTAAAACTAATTGAAAAAGCCCACATATCAAGGTTATTGCCTCTGAGAAGCCAATCAGTCGTGTTTCTGAGATTGAGAAGCACCCACCAAAGAATGCCATTACCATGTAACTTAGGAAGTCTTAAAACCATGATTCCCAGTGAAGTAGATCATCTTCCATCTGGTCCAAGACAGTGCATTTACAACCAGTCCCTGGAAGCTGGGTTATCTAAAATTTTCTCATCCTAACCAGCTCTACCCAGGAAGGAATTCGTAGAGAACAGTCCAGAAAACATTTCCAGGACAGCTTCACAAAATCCCAGATTCTCAGCCAGAGAGGTTATAGGAAATGGGATTGAATAGAGGGTATAAATCAATGGGCATATTGACTGATTACGACAGGTATCATGACAATGGGCGGGTCCTTTTATTTTATTGGTCAATATCTTTTCAGAAACATCATACCAGAAGAAAGAGCCCGAATATATAAATGGTAGGAAGCTAAATAAAAATAAGGATATTTTATTTTGATATAGGCTCTGCAGGGATGCTGGTCACCCTTGAGAAGACACCTAGCACCAGTTAAATTGATGAAATCACATTTTCATACCATAAATCTCAATTGAGATTACTGTAACCCCCTGTGAGGCCTGTGAGGCCTTACCTGAAATAGGCCTTCCCTGAAATAGCCAGTAGCCTAGCTCTTTAACATTGCTCTGTTTCCGTGCCTATAAAAGTGTACGTGTTGAAATAAAATGTTCTTGCTCAAATCTGTCCCTCCTCCAACACACACACACACACACACACACACACACACACACACACACACACATCTGGCCTACTTTCATAAGAAAGATGATAAACCAAGAAACAATATGCAGAGATGTAAAAAGGCATACAAACAAAAGCCAAGACTACCTTATGAAGGAACTAATAACTTGATAATACGAACAGCACCATGTCTTTCATCTCTGCATGCTCACTGACTAGCACAGGCCTTGGCACAAACCAAGTTTGGGGTTTACAAATTAAGCTAGCTAGCCTCTGAGTTTGTGATTACTAACCATTTAGCTGCATCAGTAAGGAGATATTACATGAATTTCTTGGTACAACCCTGGTTGAAAAATAAATATAAGAGTGTGCACATAGTAGTAAAGCCATGTGATAGGGTCATGCCTCCTACAGTGAAGATTCACGAGGCACAAAACAGATGACACTGCACCGAATCTTTAAGACCACCCTGTGTAAGAGGAAGCACACAGAAGGTAACACTAAGTGAGAAAACACAACAAAGCCTCTTCATCCATCACTAAGGAAGAATTAGCTCTGTGTTTCTACGTACGTGAACTAGACCAGGAGACACTAGAGCAGGAATAACACATTCAAATGCTTACAAAGCCCACGCATATGGTATGTGAATTATAAGATAAAAGGGTGTTGTATGAACTACAGAAGACTGGAGCTCACTAACTACAGGGACTGTACAATTTCTCTCTCAGACTGAACACTGTTGAGAGTGAAAGTGGGTGCATTTAAGAATTATACTAGGAAAACAGGCATAAACCAGGACTATCATTAGCACACTGGCCATATGGTCACCCTACCACTGGCCCTTCTGAAGGGAGTAGCCTTATTCAAGTCCAGCTAATGCTACTGTATAGAAATATAGGTTCAGTGTTGCAGATTTTTCAAGAAATAGTATAATAATTCAGAGCTTTCCAAGAAATTTCTTGACTTTTAAATGTTGGCAATTACTTCAAGTTTTTCAAACACGGTGTCATCATAAGAAAGCTGAAGTAGTCCCATTCAGGAAAATGTAATCCTCTGAAGAATCAATTGGCCAGGTGACCAATTTGCAGAATTCACCAAATTTCAAGTTTACTAGAACCTTATTTTAAGAAATAATCTTACTGACAAATTAATATGAATACATTTTCTTATGTACATATTCCTCATGAATATATTCAGCAAATCTTGTTAATTTTTGAAAATTTTCAGTTTTTAAAAGCTATGGTTATAGAATGATTTATTCTCATAAATATGTTCTTCTTGTGTGTATGATTATTACTATACTGTTCTTGAATATTCTATGACTATTTTCTTCTTATTAACATAACCAAAATTTTAATTTGGAAGTTTAACAATTTATACTAATTTCTTTCTCATATTTTAAAAGCCATTTTTTTTGTTTTTAACATTTCGTCATTTTTAAGATCCATTCCCCAATTTTTGGAGAGTGAGCAAATTTGCCTGTGTGATCAAACGTATTTTTAACTGTTTATAGAATTTACAACAACTTGTATTTAATGAGGAGATTTTTTTTTTTTTTTTTTTTTTTTTTTGCGGTACGCGGGCCTCTCACTGCTGCGGCCTCCCCCGCTGCGGAGCACAGGCTCCGGAAGCGCAGGCCCAGCGGCCATGGCTCACGGGCCCAGCCGCTCCGCGGCACGTGGGATCCTCCCGGACCGGGGCACGAACCCATGTCCCCTGCCTCAGCAGGTGGACTCTCAACCACTGCGCCACCAGGGAAGCCCTAATGAGGAGATTTTAATAGCATTCTACTTTATCTCCTGAAGCTAGAAAAAGCCAAGATAGGGAAAATGAACAGTGAGCAACACAGCACAATCTGGGCTGTGGATCCCACAGAGGGGAGACTGAAGAACAGAGAGAAACCATAGGCTGCAGAACCCTGGAGCCCTGGCTCCTTCAAATCCATCAGTAGGATTAATACAAAGTTTTTAAAGAGTTAAAATAAGCTGTCTTAGTAGATAAGCATATTTATAAATTTAACAAATTGGTCATTTGACAAACTCATCATCTGATGAACTGATCGCGAGCCCACAGAAGGCTGTGGGCCACACCATCAGATTTGAAGCCGGGAAGTCAAGTCCTCTCTCCAGCTCTAAAGGAATACTGGAGTTTAATTCCTCAACAGTAAAAGCTGAGCTTCCTCCTACCAGCATGAGGATTCCTTCCCGCATCAAAGTTTGCGCAAGGGCAGTTGGGGGAAGATTTTAGTCTAAAAACAGCAGTCCACTGTTAGAAAAAGGTGTTACCTTACAGAGTTCAACAGCTTTAGTTTACTATCTACAACAAAACTGGTCTGCTCTATATTTTGAAATAATATTATTTAGTGCCGTGTAATGTATGTAATATTGTGAGAAATAGAGTAAATAATACAATATGTAGTACAAAATTTTTTTAATCTTTGCCCTGCTTAAAGTACTGCACTGAATGACACACTGGATTTCGGAGCTCTTGTATATTACATGTGCTTTTCAGGATTAAAAAAACAAATTGGTGGGCTTCCCTGGTGGCGCAGTGGTTGACAGTCCGCCTGCCGATGCAGGGAACGCGGGTTCGTGTCCCGGTCCGGGAGGATCCCACATGCCGCGGAGCGGCTGGGCCCGTGAGCCATGGCCGCTGAGCCTGCGCGTCCGGAGCCTGTGCTCCGCAACAGGAGAGGCCACAACAGTGAGAGGCCCGCGTACCACAAAAAAAACCCAAAACAAACAAACAAAAAAAAAAACAAATTGGTGAGATGCCACCAAGTTGTATCTGTCTGCTTGTTAATACACTAAGAATTTTCTCTCTCATAGCTATTTCTCAGCTTTGCCTCTCTCACTCTTGACCTCTGACAGTGCCTTTCAGTTCACTCCTATTTTATCATTTTGGCTACCTGCTATTCCCATCCTCCTCCTCTGCACTTGCCTTTTTTCTTGTTTCATGATGCTTACCTTTTCTGAAAAAAAAAGTCCCTTCTTTGTGAGTATCCCCTTGCTTCTGGTCATTAATAAGCCATTGTCCAAGCATCTCATTCATTAAGACTTTGACTTTCCTTGGTAATTACCATTGTTTTAACTAATTAGTAGTTACATTTGTTTTTGCTTTATCTTATTTTTGATACTCTGAGACAAATTAGAATATCTGAATTTTCAAGAAATCTGCTCTATAGATGAATGTACAATGAAAATCTCAAACAATAAATTCCTTAAAACACAGATTCTTTTAGAAATGAATTGTCAGCTATGGCTAAGGTGTGACACATTAGAGTATCAATGTTTTTGTTGTTTTTTTTTTTGCGGTACGCGGGCCTCTCACTGTTGTGGCCTCTCCCGTTGCGGAGCACAGACTCCGGACGCGCAGGCTCAGCGGCCATGGCTCACGGGCCCAGCCGCTCCGCGGCATGTGGGATCTTCCCGGACCGGGGCACGAACCCGTGTCCCCTGCATCGGCAGGCGGACTCTCTACCACTGCGCCACCAGGGAAACCCTAGAGTATCAATGTTTGAATGAGAATTAGTTTAAACACTTAAGGTCTGGGCTCTGCATGGGTATCAGGATGTTCTAGGGATGTTTCTTTGCCAGGTAGTATGTTACTGTTAAGCCAAATCAAAACATGGTATTTCAAGATGCATGAATTCATAGCTACCCTCACTGACAAGCCAAACAGTAGAGGTTAGTAGAGGTGGGAGTAGGTAAGCTTCCTGAGACCCAGCAGGGGACTTGGGGATTTGATTTTGTTGTTGTTTTCTTAGGTAAGTTGGTCCTACTGGAAATTAAAAATAATGCATATATAAATCACAATCTGTCAAAAGAAAAGGGTGACCCCAAAATAAACTGAAGTGTTTGTTCAGAAATCTGGTAACATAAAGCAGTGGTGTTGCTGTAGATAAGCAGTCACTCAGGGGTAAGTAGTACAGTAGCAACAAGGAAGAAACTGTGTCAGCTTTTCTGGTGTCATGGAACTCTATGATTTTAAATGAGATTATTAGGTATCTTGCAAGAGAGGAGAATATACTGACAGGCAGACTCAAGACAAGTGATTCTGAAGAGATGATAGTAGTGTTGGGAGCTTATTTTAACAGTTCTGATTCAATTGGAAGTGTAAAATCCATTCATCCACCATGCAAGATGCTAAAAATATATCACAGGGTTTTTTGGTTAAAGTAAGTTCTCATTTATGCCCACAAATAAATTAAATGAAGACTATAGGCTAATTTTTATTCTTAAATTGGCCATCTGCCTGAAGGGCTTGCTTTCTTTTTACTGGAGGCAGTTCACCACTGCGAGAACAGCTTTAGTGTGGTCTGACATTAGTCAGTCATATGTAACATACAGTTAGGCCATGATCATTCCACCACTAAATCGACTTTCCTTTTCCCTACACGTGACAAAGCTGCATGAACCCTAAGCACTGTGAAAATGTTGCTTCCTTATGTATTTCTAAAACTGACATTAATAAAGAGATATTTAGTCATTTCACATGACTTAGGTTAAATATAAGACTACAGCACACCCAATTTTTATATGTGTAAGGTGTAGTGTTTGTGATTTCAAGGAAAAAAGTGAACACTAAAATACACTACAGCTTCAAGTTTCTAGCCATCTATTAGGTATTAAGGATTTAACATTGCAGATTTATAAATGTCTAATTCTACAATAAAAACGCTAAATGTAAGGCTATAATGACATCAGGTGGATTAAAAAGTAATTCTGTTGCCTTAAGAAAAGCTTTGGACATGATCCAAATTATAAGTAAATTACTGCAAGGACACATAATCTTACATAAATACAGAAAAAGATTTTACATCAGGCTGTTAACAACAACATCTGAAAATCCATCAGAGAAAAATGAACATTGATTGAATTTGTGAATTCTCCATCTTGCTGATGTTTATCATGGTATTTTTGTCCCTTTTCTCTTTTGAATGGTATGCTATGCATTTGCGTTACTTTTAAACATTTCTAAAATAATTTAGAAATGCACAATTCTTGGACTGTGCGCACTGTCTGCAAATATTGGTCTAGAAAACATGTAGCAGAGTACAGAGAAAGATTTCTCTTTTTTGCTATAGATCCAACCTTGCATCTTTTAAAAAGTGGGTGGAGCAATGAAGATAATGTAAGAGAGAATGCAGAAAAGCCCTAGAGTGTCATGTTTAAAATATGAAGAAATAAAGATCTCTTCCCTCCCTTCTTCCCTTCAATCAGACATCCATCTGATTCCATATTTTCTACAATAACAGAATGTAGAAAATCAATTAAACATTCAAAAGTTTAATCCAAAGGAGCTACAGTTTAACTCAGAGTTCTGTGCTGTTTTCTAATATCTAAGTGTTGCCAAGTGAATCAGAGTATAGTCTGTAAATGTTAAAATTATGATAAATGGATCAAAAGCTCCATGTTTTTAATCTGTAACTTGGAGATAATAATAGCATCTGTGTCACAGAGGTTATTATGAGGATAAATGAGAATTTATATTGTGCACTTAGCACAGTACTTGGCACATCATAAACTCTCAATAAAGAATGAGCTATTATCATTGTTTCTGTTGTTAACAATTAGAGCTCTTTGAAGATAGCTGAAGCTACCTCAAGAGACAATGAGTTTCTCAACACTGAAACCAGAATTTGTTGAGCAGTCCTGCAGCTGAAGTACTGCACTACGAGAGACGAGCTTGCACCCCAAGACTATTTGATCCCATCTCACTCTGAGTCAGCACATCTGTGTTTTTGGAAAGACCACTGTTAACATAGGGGTTGAAGAACAAGATTCTAGCTGCTTTAAGGAGTTAAAAGAGGCAAGACTGTGACTTTAAAAAAATTTTGTGTATGAATATATTATGAATGTTAGCATCGTGTTTCAGTCTGAGTGATGTTCCAATTATTCTTTAAGGGAGTTACAATGTGGAGGTCTCTGGGGTTGGCAGGTGGAACTTTAAATCACACAGAGAAAGAGAAGTGTTCAGTCACCTGGTTTTTATGCCAATTCTCCCTTTTTTCCTTTCCTCAGTTCTGTCAAAAATAGCAATACCTTGACAAAAGATTTAGGCTGGAAATACTAACACTGCCAGAAACTGAAATTCTTCACCCTTCTTTTTAACAGCCGCATTGGTCCATCACACTATTTTGCACATAAATTAATTTTGATGCCACTAATTGTGAAAATTGCTTATAAGTCAAAAGTTCTGATTTTGTATCTGTCTGCTAAGGAGGAATCACCTACACTAGAGAATTACAGTCAAGGCAGAAAGAACTGTGTTCTACTCCCAGGGCTACAAATGACTGGCTATGTGTGACCTCGGGCAAGTTAATTAAGTAAGCTCTTTGAGTTTCAATTTCCTCAACCATAAAATGAAGATAATAATACTACCTTACAAAGTAAGCATAAGGATTAAATAAAATAATGAATATAAAACACTAAACTCAGTGCCTGGCACATAATAAGTCCTCAATTAATTATTGCTGTTGCTATTGTTGTTACAAGCTTTGAAGAATGAGGTTTAAAATCCTAATACATTCACTCTGAATTAATTCTATTGAGTGAAACTTTGGTATAAACATTATACTACTCAACTACTACCCCAATTTATCTCCATTTTAGCAGCTATCATCTATGACCTCCTGCTCTTTGCCAAACTTTATGTCAGATGCTTGTCTTGCATCATCTTTGTTCCTCACAACTCTGCAAAGAAATTATATTCTGCATTTTTTAGGTGAGAAAACTTAAGCTACAGTTTGAATGACTTGTCAGAGATCACACCATTGATAAGTAGCAAATCCGAAATTCGAGCTTAATCTTATCATCTAATGCCTATTCCTGCACACACACAAAAAAACACACTTGGCATTGTCAGACTTTTTCATATTTGCCATTTGGGTAAGTTTGAAATGGCATTGCCTTATTGTGATATACATTTTCTTTTTTATTATTATTACTAATAAGCCTGTGCATTTTTAATATTTATTGGTTAATCATGTTTCCTCTTCAGTGATATGCTAATTTGTGTATTTACCTTTTGCTCATTTCTTATTGGATTGTCTTTTTATCATTAAATTTAGGAAGCTTTATATATTCTGTATACTAATAACTTTTGGTAATATGTGTTGCAAGTAATTTTTTCCAACTTATGGCTTGTATAATCATATTCTTCATGATATTTTTGATAAAAAATAAGCCTAAAGATTTAGTTTTAATGTAGTCAAATGTATCAAATTCCTTTATGATTTGCACCGTTTGAGTTTTAAGAAATATTCCTCTATTCCAAGCTCATCAAGATAGCCTCCTGTATTGTCTTCAAAAATTTTAAACTGTTCTCTTTGCCTTTAAAGTTTTGACCCAATGCTAATTGATTTTTATGTATGGTGTGAGGTAGGAATCTATTATCATGTTTTTCCCTCAACGGACATTCAATTGTCTTGACATTATCTTACTAAATCCTTTCGCCATTGATCTTCAACGTTGATTCTGTCTAGATCAGTTTTACACATATGAATATGCTGATTTCTGGTCTGCATTCTACTGATTCATCTATTTGTCTGTTGCACTGCCAAGACTACACTATCCTACATAGAATGGTTTAATAAGATATCTTGATAGCTAGTAAAGCAAACCTCCCCAACTGATTCTTTTTCAAGAATGTTTTACCTATTATTGGCCTTTTACTCTTCCACCAAAATGGTAGAAAGAGTGAATCTGAATTCCAAACCAGGATAGGGTAACTTCTGGTTAGGAATTCCCAAGGAAGACTTTCTTACTTTTTCTTGTGCTCCACCAGGATTCAAGGTCAAGGCTGGCATGCAGTTCCACTATTTTGCTCTGTAAGAGTTTCTCCTAGCTCTTTCATGGAAAATGTTATCTCTTAAAGAAACCATTATGCAGGTGGTCTTCTATTCAATCTTCACTATACTTGGACCTCAGGCTATGTCTCCTTTCCCCTATGCACATGTCTTCTTAAAAGTCAGCTACTAGAAGAGTAAATATTAACCACAAGCAAACCAGCTGTCCCAAAATAGGAGAGACAGAAAAAGAGAATCCCAAGTTACTGGAGGAGAAATCTCTGAGCAGAAACCTCCATGGAAACCAGTGCTAGGATAGGAAAACCTGAACTGTAACTGACAAATTTCTGGAGGCTCAATGTTGAAAACTTTGAGAGGTTAAAAATGTCAGGGTGTGTGGGGGGCTCCAGTCATAGGGAGACCCCTACACTTTTGTGAGTTTTATCTCCAGGTGCTCTACCAAGTCCTCACAGTGAATATGGGAGGAAAATTCCACCATGCTTCCAGCAGAAGGAAGGGAAAAGAAACCATTTTGAAATATGCCAGAGCATTCTGTTCTCTTTAGAAAGTCCTGCCTTCAAGTGAACCTTCTTTACCAGAGCCTGACATACCTGAAGGAAGAGAAATACCCAGCTCCAGCTCATTCTAGCCTTCCAAATGAGGAAAGAGGAATACCCAACTCCAGTCCTTTTTTGCCATTGCATCACACCTAAATGGGGTTACAAACTGGGAAGCACTGGTGAAGTTCACAGTCCAGGAGCCCAGGTTCACCTAATGTAAATCATAGACTGAGACCTAATCATAGAACTTCAGAATGCTTCCCCTCCCCCAAAACCTCACCACTACATACCAAAAGCCTATTTACTGCAGTTCCTTCTACCTAAGGAACTACCCATACTTCATGTCCCCCTTGTAACAGAAAGTTGTAATGCATACTAAAAAGCTAGAAGACAGAGTGTGAAGAAACTGAACAAGCATCAGAACCAGAATGATATGTAGCAGGAATGTTGGAATTATCACAATGGGAACATTTAAAAATACATAATTAATATACTAAGGGCTTTAAAAAAAACAAAACATGCAAGAACAGATGGATAATGTAAGCAGAGAAATGAAAATTCTGAGAAAGAAACAAATACTAGAGATCAAAAACAATGCAACAGAAATGAAGAACGTCTTCGATGGGCTCATTAGTAGAGTGCATATGGCTGAATAAAGAATCTCTGAGCTTTGAGGACATGACAATAAGAATTTCCAAAACAGTACACTGAAAAGCAAAAAGGAAAGGGAATGAAAAAAAAACAATATCTAAGAACTGCGGGAAAACTATAAAAAGTATAACATATATGTAATGGAAATACAAGAAGGAGAAGAAAGGAACAGAAGCAACATTTAGAGCAATGACTGAGAATTTCCAAATATTATTGTTAGACACCAAAACACAGATCAAGGAGCTTAGAGAACACCAAGCAGGACAAATGCCAAAAACCTACACCTTGGCATATCATTTTGAAATCACAGAAATTCAAAGATAAAGAAAAAATTCTGAAAAGAAGCCACAAGAAAAAAAAATCTTACAAATAAAGAAGCAAAGATAAGAATTACATCTGACCACTCCTCAGAAACCATGCGAGCAAGAAGGAAGTGGATGAAATATTTAAAGTGTTGAGAGAAAAAAACCCACCAACCTAGAATTATGTATCTTGCAAAAGTATCCTTCAAAAGTGAAGGAGAAATAAAACTTTCTCAGACAAACAAAAATTGAGAAAATCTGTTGCCAGTAGATCTGCCTTGCAAGAAATGTTAAAAAAAGTTCTTCAAAGAGAAGGAAAATGATATGATATAGGGCAGAAACTCAGGTCTATAATACATAAATAAAGGGACAGCATGAGAGAATGAATAAGTGAAGGCAAACTAAAAACATTGAATTTTTTTTACTCTCAAATGAGCTAACTGATAAGTTTATTGAAAATAATAATAGCAACAATATATTCAATTATGAATGCTTGTGTCTATGTATATAGGCACCTATGCATGCTTAGAGATTAGTGAAATGAATGACAACAATGATACAAGGGATGGGAGGGATGAATTAGGAATATTTTGTTATTTTAAGGTACTTGCACTATCTGTGGAATGGTATAGTGTACTAGCATATTTGAAAGTGTACTTGGATTAGTTGTAAATGTATATTGGAAATTCTAGGGCAACCACTGATAAAAGTAAAAAAAAAAAAAAGTATAATTGATATGCTAAAAATGGAGGAAAAAACTGAATCATATAATATGCTCAACCAAGAAGAGAAAAGGCAGAAAAATTGTGGAAGACAAAAATAAGAAAAATGGCAATATAAAAAGTAACAAATATGGTAGATATTAATCCAACTCATCAATAATCATTTTAAATGTTAATGCTCTAAATATACCAATAAAAGACAGAGACTGTCAGAGTAGATAAAAAAATAATACCTAACTATATCCTGTCTACAAGAAACTCAATTTAAATATAAAGACATATACAGATTAAAAGTAAAGGGATAGAGATATACCATGCTAACACCAATCAAAAGAAAGTGGGGGGCTTCCCTGGTGGTGCAGTGGTTGAGAGTCCGCCTGCCGATGCAGGGGACGCGGGTTCGTGCCCGCAGTCCAGGAAGATCCCACATGCCACGGAGCGGCTGGGCCCGTGAGCCATGGCCGCTGAGTCTGCGCGTCCGGAGCCTGTACTCCACAACGGGAGAGGCCACAACAGTGAGAGGCCCGCGTACCGCAAAAAAAAAAGAAAAAAGAAAAAAAGAAAGTGGGAGTACCTGTATGAATTTTAAACAGACCAGACTTCAGACCAAGGAAAGTTTTCAGGGATAAAGAGGAACATTACATAATGGTAAATGGATCAATACTTCAAGAATATATGATAATCCTTAATGTGTATGTACCTAACAACATGGGATCAAAATATATGGGACAAAAACTAGAGAAATGCAAAGAGAAATAGATGAACCGACCATTATAGTTGGAGATTTTAAGACCCCTTCATCAGAAATGAAGAGATCCAACAGGCAGAAAATCAGTAAAGACACAGTTGAACTCAACAACACCATCAATCAACCGGACAAAATTGACATCTATAAACTACCTCATCCAACAGCAGCATATTATACAGTTTCCTCATTCTCACAGGAAATATTCACCAAAATAGACCACTTCTAGGCCATTAAATACACCTTAACAAATTTGAAAGAACAGAAATCATACAATGTTTGCTCTCAGACCACAGTGGAATTAAACTAGAAAAGAATAACAGAAACATAGCTGGAAAATCCTCCAAATACTAGGAGGTTAAACACACTTCTGAATAACACATGAGTCAAATAAGAAATCTTAAGAGAAATTTTTAAATATTTCCAACTAAAAGAAAATGAAAATACAACTTATCAAAATGTGTATGTGCAGCAAAAGCAGTATTTAGAGTGAAATTTCTAGTCTTGAACGCATATATTAGAAAAGAAAGATCTGAAATCAATAATCTAAGGTTTCACTTTAGGAAGGTAGAAAAAGTAGAGCAAATTAAATCCAAAGTAAGCAGAGGAAAAGGTATAATAAAAATTAGAGCCAAAATCAATGAAATTAAAAACAGAACATTATTAGAAAAAAAATCAACAGAACAAAAACTGGTTCACTGAAAAGATCAATAAAATTAACCAGCCACTAGCTAAGCTAAGAAAAATAGAAGGGCACAAATTACTATGTCCAAAATGAAAAAGGGAACATCACTACAGATTCCTTAGACATTAAAAGGATATTAAAGGAACACTATGAACAACTCTATGCCCACAAATTTGATAACTTAGATTAAATGGACCAATTCCTTTAATGACACAATTTGCCAAAATCCACAAAGAACAAGTAGACAATCTAAAATGGCCTATACCTATTAAAGACATTGAATCAATATTTGATAACCTTCCAGAACAAAAACAACCAGGCCCAGGTAGTAGATTCACTGGTGGATTCCGCCAAACACTTAAGGAAAAATTATACCAATTATCAACAATCTCTTCCAGAAGATATGACCAGAGAAAATACTTTCTAACCCATGCCATGAAGCCAGCATTACCCTAATCCCAAAATAAGACAAAGACATTACAAACAAACAAAAAAATATATATATATATCTCATGAACCAATATCTCTCATGAACACAGATGCAAAATCCTAAACAAAATATTAGCAAATTGAATCTAGCAATATATTAAGAGATTATATACCATGACCAGATGGGATTTACCTTAAGTATGCAATGATTGTTCAGCATCTGAAAATCAATTAATGCAACCCATCACATCAATAGGCTAAAAAAGAAAAATTACATGATTATATCAATAGATGCAGGAAAATCACATGACAAAGTCCAACATCCACTCATGATAAAAAGCACTCCTGGAACAGAAAAAGAGCATGAAGGAAAAAAACTGGTGAAATTTGGTGAAATTTGGCAAAGTCTGTAGTTCAGTTAATAACAATGTGCCAGTATTAATTTCCTGGTTTTATTCATTGTACTATGGTTATGTAAGTTGTTAAAATTAGAGGAAGCTAGGGGAAACTGGGTGGAAGAATATATGTTAACTCTCTGTTCTATTTTTGCAATCTTTCTGTAAATTTTAAATCTTTCAAAAAAAATTTAAGAACACCTGTTTGTTATGTTTGTTTTCAGTCTGTGTTGTTTAAGAGTATCAGCTGTTCTGAATAGGGTTTCTCTGATCATCTTATCCACCATAGTCCCAAATTTGAAAGCCAAGACTTAACATTTTAAAGACATATTTATCATCTTTCTCTCCCAGCCTATTTTGGGATATCCTTTGCCTGCTATAATTTAAGAACATGTTCTTTTTCTACATTTTATATCTCCTACAGAATCCATCTTAATTTTAGCTTCTGAAGCTTATTCTGCTATTCTTTTATACTTTTCTTTAACTACCTGAATCACAAAATCAGGTGCTAATAACTTCATGAGAATTGGGGTTAGACAGTCGGGATCAGCAATCCAGTATTATCACTTACAATTGTGTTGGCTTCAGCAAGACCCTTAGTCCCTATGAATGAGTATAATAATGCTAGTATCTGGACTCAAGTCTCTAAAAGCTATTATGAGAACCAATTTTCTCTTTTCCCCCAGGTTCCCTGACATCACAGTCTCTAAATTTTTTCCCACTTCTCTAACTTTTCCTTCCCAATCTCTTATTCCTAAACCCACTGCTTAAAAATCAGTATTTTCTAAGGTTCTATCCCCTTGACTCTTTTTTAAAATTGTGCATTTTCTTTTCCTTGGCCAGTCAATTGCCTCTCCTGGCTTCAACTAATCAATATACTAATGACTCCAAAATTCATGCCTACATTCTCAGATCTTGCTCCCAGCCTCCACATTTATATATTCAAGCACCTTCTGGTTATCCCCATTTGGCTGTATTATAAGCATCTCAATCAAAACATGCTCTAGGCTTCTCTGGTGGCGCAGTGGTTGAGAGTCCGCCTGCCGATGCAAGGGACACGGGTTCGTGCCCCAGTCCGGGAAGATCCCACATGCCACAGAGCGGCTGGGCCCGTGAGCCATGGCCGCTGAGCCTGCGCGTCCGGAGCCTGTGCTCCGCAACGGGAGAGGCCACAGCAGTGAGAGGCCTGCGTACCACAAAAACAAAAGAAAATGCTCTAAACTGAACTCGTTATTGCTCTCAAAAACTTAACTCTCCAGTATCTTTATTGTTGAACATAAGGGACTGATTAATTAAATAGTGAAAATACCCACAGAGTACAATGCAACCATTTTAATTAATGGACAGATAATATTTACTAATGTGGAAGATATTCTCAACATATCATTCATTTTTAAAAGCAGGTTAAAGAACAATATGTATAGTATGCTTTATTTAAAGAACAAATTTGGACACATCTCTCTCCAGACTAATTACTTCAAATGGCTCTCCATAATCTACAAAATAAATCCTGGCAAAAAATTAAAGGTCTCAGGCTTCCCTGGTGGTGCACTGGTTGGGGGTCCGCCTGCTGATGCAGGGTACACGGGTTCGTGCCCCGGTCCGGGAAGATCCCACATGCCGCGGAGCGGCTGGGCCCGTGAGCCATGGCCGCTGAGCCTGCGCGTCCGGAGCCTGTCTGTGCTCCGCAACGGGAGAGGCCACAACAGTGAGAGGCCCGCGTACCGCAAAAAAAAAAAAAAAAAAAAAAATTAACGGTCTCATAATTAAGACCCTGTTTATCTCTCTAGACCCCTTTACACACATACATACAAACACACACACGCACACACACTTTTCAATACTGACATACTACCCAAGCACAGCATGCTGTTTCATGCTTGTGCACATTTTCATATTCTATCTCAGAACAGCTTTTCCCTCTTTGGTCACCTCTTTGGTCAGGCGATTGACTGGCCAAGGAAAAGTGGGCCTTTCTTGGGGCCCACTCCCCTGGGAAGGTTTCCTTGTCTCCATTTCCTCCAAATAGGATCAATTATTCTTTTTTCTGTACTATTTTTGTACCTTCTTTTTACAGCTACTAGTGCATATTTTATGTCATAACTATTTCCTTAAATGTCAATTTATCTTAAAAGACCATGGGTTTCTTTAAGATGGAGAACTGACCAATTCACCTTTCATACCTTCACTACCCATCTTCACGACTCAATCACATTAGTCACAGTATATATATTCGTGGAACTAAAATTAGAATGCATATGAAAGCACATATCACAAATAGAGTGCTCTGAAATGAAAAATGGTATTATTGCTATTTAAATTCATGCTGTAACAACTGACATTTTAATCAGCATTACAAAGAACAAATTCTTCCAGAGGGGGCTTCTTATCTAGATTAACAAAATCTAGAATCTAATAGTAAAGTAGGTAAGATCCCCTTAGACCAGATGTCTATATATAAAAATACAGAATAAAAGAGAGGCACCATCTTCCAAAACTTTATAAAAGCCAACAAAAGAATTTACTGGGAATAATTTGACCTAGACTCTGTAATGAAAATTTTATGGTTTTTATCTACATCTTACATGACTTGAGTTTCCCCAAGCCTTATCAACTCATGAACACAAATCAAACCATAATAATGGCAGCAACTCAATATACTGGCTTATATCCCCACCTGCATAATATAAGACTTTACTTCTCCCCCAACTTTCTTGGCATTCTTGCAAACTGACTCACATGCACTCCAGAAAAAGGATACAGTTGAATAACATACATGAAGAGGTTAGCATTTAATGTCGTTATCTAAGACCGCCACCCCCCAAAAAAAGAGGTAAAGTCAAATATCCTTCAAAGTCTATTGTCCACTATCATCATGTACGTGGTTTTGCATATACAACATATATACGAATATGCTCACAAAATAGGTAATGTTTATTGTAATGTTCACTATATAATTCCAAAGAGATAATATATTCAGAAACCATCACTCGAGGATATCTCTGCTTGGAGTACTTCAGCAAATTAATGAAGATTCTCTTTGTTGGCACTTCTTTTTCATCCTCATCATTCCATCTTCCATAGATGACTTTATCAGTCCATATAACTCTTCCTTAGCCCTCATTTATCTAAGGTTTTCCTGTAAGGCTTGGAGGACTGCCCACTTGCCAGGCAGATGTTTGATCTCTTTGCCATTGATCAGGGAAACCGTTACATCTTTCTCACATTTTAAAAATAGGTTTCAAACTTGCAATGATTATTGCTGATTTGACTGACTCCATTCCCTGCCTGTGGGCTTAAGCTTATTGAATAAAATGGTGAGCTCAAACTGGGCTCTATTTAAATCTTCATCTTTCCTTTTATCTTTTGATCAATATTTTGGAATCCAACTAGGTTAAATGCATGCATAATGTGACCTTGCTATTACTGGGGTTTCACATCAGTCTTGAGTCTCTGGGTTCTTCACCAAGGAACTGGGAACAAGTTCCAACCCCGGGGGCTAAAGGAACTCTCTATCTGCTAGCATAATGTGGATACTTCCTTAGGGATCCCGTAACATTCTTTTCCTAGGTTTGTTGTGTTCTAAGTGTAACTGCTCAAAAGAATATCTTTGAGTCATGGGTCTCTAACAATTTATTTCTGTGAAAGATTTTGCTTTCCTCAAATAAATTCTGTTAAATCCTGGCCATGGCACTAGGTTCCTAAATCCCTGCCTCTCCTGCATGAATGATTGCATGCATTCAATCAGGGATGCAAGCTCTAACCCTTTTTTTTTTAATGTCAGAGAGGGTTTTTCCTCTAAGAGTTTTATTTATTTTTTTTACATCTTTATTGGAGTATAATTGCTTTACAATGGTGTGTTAGTTTCTGCTTTATAACAAAGTGAATCAGTTATACATATACATATGTTCCCATATCTCTTCCCTCTTGCGTCTCCCTCCCTCCCACCCTCCCTATCCCACTCCTCTAGGTAAGCTCTAACCCTTTGATGGGAAGAGTCCTTTCCTGAAACAGGAAGAGCTGAAATGGATCCCATCTGTACAGGGCCTTGAGACCTCTTGTGTCTCACCTTTTGATCATCCCCAGGTCAGTAGTAGCAGCTCAGAAGTTCATTAACAGGCTTATTATTAAATCTCTTCTACCCAGAATCAAGTGGATTACATGAGAGCAATGCGAAGCAGGGTCTCCACTACACTCACTGTGAATATTAGACGCTTATAATTCACATTGAACCACCCTGGCCTTCACTCCTCCCTGCCAACACACCTAGAGCCCCATACCTTCCTTCAAGGGATACACTTATTCTCTTAAGGTTTTCATGAAATTTAGAATTTTAAGATGTTCTTGCTGCAGTCTACTCTTCTGTGAACTGGTATGATTTGTTTCTCCATGCCCACAGAAATGTTTCCTTAAAAAAACAACTCACATAAAAAATACTTGCCAGCTGTTATTGCCTTCTGAAATTATTTATTTTTAAATTTATAAATATGCTACCATTACTTAACGCCTATGGGCACATTTGCAAAACCAAAAACACAATTTAAAAAATAAGGCAAACTGTGGTTTGGAATAAAAAAAGAGAGCATTGTCTCTGCCTATATTAAACCCCCTTCAAGCAAACATCTAAATAAACAGATGGACAATGTACTGTGCCCCCAAAGAAATGTAAATGCTTCCTCAAATCAATACCATGAACAAGTTCAGGGGTGCAAAAGCTTCTCCTGAAAATGAAAGGGTGATCATCTTGTAAACTTAACATCTGCCATGCTAGAAGCTAACATCTCCCTTCTAAGGTCTTCCATGCATTCTATCCCAAAAGCTCAATAATGTAAATACTACTTTAAATGACACATAATAAGTTCTCAATAAACAAACAGCTGTTTGTTTTTAACATGCAGACCACTTTAATTCCCAACTCTTTTGCTTTCCTTATGCTGATCGCCATATCTGGAATCTCTCTCTTTTTTTTTTTTTTCCTTCAACCTTGCTGCGTTCCCTTTTTATCTAAGGAACAGTCAATAGAAATTTTACTTATGTTAATGTAGTTGTTTGTGTGTGTTGAATAATCTACGAAGTAGTGAAAATACATCAACGTTTATTAGCCAGCCTTTCTGATTCCAATCTGTAAATTAAAAGCTACAAAATGAGCATTCGGAAAGCACCATTTCAGCACAAATCAAAGGCTTCTATGGATTACATCTCCTGAAAAATTCTATAAGAAAGTCATACAGCAAGCTGTCTGAGGATAAATACAGGTATCTCTAAGAAAATATATATCCAATAGAAAAAATGCACATGTATATGCATTTTTTCCATAGACTCCTGAGTCAGGGAAAAAGTTAAATCAAATTATAAGAATCTATTGCAGAACATTACTAAGTGAAAGAAGCCAATCTGAAAAGGCTACATACTGTAAGATTCCAAGTATATGACATTCTGGAGAAAGCAAAGCTATGGAGACAGTAAAAGTTCAGTGGTTGCCAGTGGTGGGGGTGAGGGAAGGGATGAATAGGTAGAGCACAAAGGATTTTCAGGGCAGCGAAAATACTCTGTATGATGCTGTAATGGTGGAAACGTGTCATTATACATCTGTCCAAACCCATAAAATGTACAATAAGAGTGAACCCTAAGGTAAAGTATGGGTTTGGGGTGATTATAATGTATCAGTGTAAATTTGTCAATTGAGACAAATGTACCAGTCTAGTGGGAAATGTTAATAATGGGGCAGAGGGTATATGGGAGATCTCTGTATCTTCCTCTCAACTTCACTGTGAACCTAAAACTGCTCTAAAAAATAAAGTCTTTAAAAAAAAAAAGAATCTATTGCAGACTACTATATAATCAGCTGTGCCTGGAAGAAGGAATAGAACAAGCAGAAAATGAGATTCTTGTCCTTGAATAGCTTACAATTCTACTGGAGAAAAGGTAAACAATTCTCTCTACAGAGTATTAAACAGGTTCATTGAACCATGGAGGGTGGCATGCCACAATGCATTCATGCTGTAAAACATTTCCCCTTAGATGATAGGAGATCACATCATTTATCATCTAAATTAGGAAAATTTTGAGAGTGAAAGAGGCCCTATTAATTACCCTAGGACAACAGGCATAGACTAGGACTGTCTTGGGAAAACCCAGGTGTATGTTCACCTTAAGCATGGAGTCAAAAACATAGGCATCACAGTGCTGACCACTCTATCCTGAGGATTCCCCCCGAGCAAACATACTGCTCTCAAGATGTTTATCCATCAAGGTAGTCTAAAGTGTAGAGGAAGATGAAGAACAAGGGACCTAGAAGCGGTGGAGATCACTTTGTTTTTCTTTTCTATTCTCTTCCTTCTTTTTTTTTAATTGGGGTATAGTTGCTTTACAACGTTGTGTTTCTGCTGTACAGCGAAGTCAATCAGCTATATGTATACATATATCCCCCCTTTTATTGATTTCCTTCCTGTTTAGGTCACCACAGAGCACTGAGTAGAGTTCCCTGTGCTATACAGTAGGTTCTCATTAGTTGTCTATTTTATACATAGTAGTGTATATATGTCAGTCCCAATTTCCCAATTCATCCCACCTCCCTCTTCCCCCTTGGTGTCCATACATTTGTTCTCTACATCTGTGACTCTATTTCTGCTGTGCAAATAGGTTCATCTGTACCATTTTTCTAGAGTCCATATATAGGCGTTAATATACGATATTTGTTTTTCTCTTTCTGACTTACTTCCCTCTGTATGACAGTCTCTAGGTCCATCCACATCTCTGCAAATGACACAATTTCATTCCTTTTTATGGCTAAGTAATATTCCATTGTATATATGTACCACATATTCTTTACCTATTCCTCTGTCGATGGACGTTTAGGTTGCTTCCATGTCCTGGCTATCGTAAATTGTGCTGCAATGACCATTAGGGTGCATGTATCTTTTTGAATTCTGGTTTTCTCAGGGTATATGCCTAGGAGTCGGATTGCTGTCATGCAGCTCAATATCAAACAAACAAGCAACCCAATCAAAAAAATGGGAGGAAGACCTAAATAGACATTTCTCCAAAGAAGACATACATGGCCAACACACACATGAAAAGATGCTCAACATCACTAATTATTAGAGAAATGCAAATCAAAACTACAATGAGGTATCACCTCACACTGGTCAGAATGGCCATCATCAAAAAATCTACAAACAGTAAATGCTGGAGAGGGCATGGAGAAAAGGGAACCCTCCTACACAGTTGGTGAGAATGTAAATTGATATAACCACTATGGAGAACAGTATGGAGGTTCCTTAAAAATCTATTCTCTTCCTTCTACTGACTGTTTCTCTTTTAAAGATCCTAGTTCTTATATATCTCTCATTGCTAGTCATGCACTTTTTGGCCTGGGTCACACCTCAACTGTCTGTAAAAGTTGACTGCCCAGCCTGGTCCATACAGAAAGAGGACCAAAGGGGATCAGAATCACCAAGACCTGCCCTTTCACCAGGAGGCACGTCCAACTCATTTTCTCTTAGAAGTGGACTGGATGAGACCATCACACTTTATTTACAATGCGTGAGAGCACCGCACTTTTCCAGCTACTCAGACATAAACTCTATGATCAACATCTTGGTGTGTCCTTCCTGCCCCCTGCCACCCATCATCAGCCACAGTGCCTTTCACAAACCGAGTGGTCAACAGCTTTTGTTTGAATGAATGAGTAGATAAATGAGGTGATAGCTATGCCTAGAGACAGGAGAATAAGAGCTTTTCTACCCTCCTCTACCTGCACAGAAATATCCAAAGGAGCAAGCAAATATCCTAGCATGTGTGCCATAGTTTGCTTCCCAAATGCACATTTTTTTCCTGAAGGAATAGATCTCAAAATATTTAACGTAATTCAGCAGAAAAGTTGGTTTCACATGTAGAATCCCATTTTAACTTCAACAGCACATATGTGCCTCCCTTCATTTAACAAAATCATTAGCAAATAGTTACTGACCACCTACTATGTGCCAGTCACTGTTCTAGATGCTTGGGGATATGGTAGTGAGCAAACTTTCAAAAGTCTCTGTCCTTATGGATATTTCAACTCATTCATTTGATAATCGTGTAGCAAGTCTCTGGTGAATTCATAATGACGAATGAGATATGATCCCTGCCCTCCTCAAAACTGTACTATATCAGAGATGCCTTTAAAGAATAGCAATAGAGGGCTTCCCTGGTGGCGCAGTGGTTGAGAGTCCGCCTGCCGATGCAGGGCACACGGGTTCATGCCCCGGTCCGGGAGGATCCCGCATGCCGCGGAGTGGTTAGGCCCATGAGCAATGGCCGCTGAGCCTGCGCATCCAGAGCCTGTGCTCTGCAACGGGAGAGGCCACAGCAGTGAGAGGCCCGCGTACCGCAAAAAAAAAAAAAAAAAAAAAAAAAAAAACCAATAGCTAATTCACAAGGGATAGTTGAAGGGCTCTAAGAAAAGCAAAGTGTTATGACAGGCTGGAAGACAAGAATAAAGAATATTTAAATGCAGTAACGGTTAAAGTAGACTGCACGAAGAAAGTGGCACCCTCATTGCACTCTCACAAAACTATACTACCTATATTAGTTATAAGGTTCTGTACGTTTTTCAAGTGCAAGAAATGACTTTACTGATAATGAGAAAATCAATACACTTTTGAAGCAGTCTCAATAAGCCTGTTTGGATATAAGCCCCTCAGTGAAGCAATGTGTATTTCATTTTCCTAAATACCAGTGTTAGTGCCTGGGCAGAATAAGAATTTGCAAATTGAGTGCTTCCCAAGTATCAGGCACTGCTCAATGTGCATTACATATAATGGCGCATTTAATCCTCCTGACAATCCTATGAAGTTGGCAACTGTTATTATCTGCACGGTAATATGAGGAAACTGAGGCACAAAGAGATTAAGTCACTTGTCCAAAGTTATACAGAGAACAAACGGCAGAGCTGAGATTCAAACAAAGGCAGTCCAGCTCCCACATCTGAGTTCTCAATCCCTGTACTGGATTGCCTCTCCCTTAATCTGATGAAAATAATTTCTTCAAAGTTATCAATGAAGATAATGTCTTCATCTTCAGAAAAGACACAAATGTACAAGACCATTCAATACTGCAACCAAAAGAAGTGACTAATGTGTCATTTTTTGGTACTTTAAGTCATTGAGGGAAACATTTTGGGCACAGATTTTTTGATGCCTCACAAATTATCTACTTATTTTGAGATGTACCGCTGCCTTGAAAAAATTATATGCTTGAATGAAGGAAGGTATTGAGAAAGGGAGAAACTGAATCCTATAGGACTGACCCGAGGCCAGGGGAAGGTGGGTTTCATCGTGGGGGATCTTTGGTGGCCAAACTACAAACAGAATACAGCGGAAGGAAAGAAAAGAGATGCCAGAACAGAGGCATGAACTATTTAAAGGGCTCTAGAAAAGTGCAGAAAGCAAATCTGAACACATCATAATTCTGCCTAATGTCCTCACTGAATACATATCATGCATAAAAATCAGCAAATGCTTTTATGTTACTTGTATAACCTTCTGCTGTCTTGGAAGAAGGCGCCCGTCTTCCACCAGTGAGCTGTTAACACTTGGAGAACAGATTCTTTATTGTATCTTGATGAGATTTTCACAAATAGGTTTTGTTTTTAGTAATGGTGTTTTGTTAAGGTGGTTCTTCTATTTGGATTAAATTGAGAATGCTACCCATAAAATTGTTTTTAAAGATCCATTCTCCTCGGGTCACAAGTGTCCTGTGTAACAATTTCGACCGTATAAAGATGTTCCCCAGGTATAAGCTACCCCTCTCCGAGCTCCTCATTCAACTCATTCTGACCTTTCACACCATTCCTATCCTTTCAGTACAGAAACCAAGCTTGCCTGAGTTGGGAGCATCGGATTCAACCTGCGACCCTCACCATCACCACATTCACCCTCTGGTTGACAACACTAATGTTAATAACAATGGTATCAACCTAAAATGTGTAGGTTTCATTTCATAGATTTCAAACCGTTTTACAAATATTATTACTTTTACACGCACACACACCCTTCCAGAATATAGGTATTATTAAAAATCATCTTCATTCTAGAAATGGACCACAGAATGTTAGGAGGAAGACTTGGATTAAGTGACTTGTCCAAGGTCAAGCATGTTCTAAAAGAGTAAGAGGCATGACCCCATGACCTGGGTTCAGCCTTCACATACGACCACACACGCAACATTCCCTCTTTCCTTTTCTCCCTCACTATCTGGTGCTTAGGCTATTACACCTGAGGGAACATTTTCTAAGACGAACACGCTCTTCCACCACTGGGCAGATTTCTTCTGGCTTTTTTGTTTCATTTTGGAGCCAAAAAATTACCCTGCTCAAGATCGGTAAGGAAAAATGCTCTTGATAATGTAGTCTCGACTAAGAAATGTTATGAAGTAAAAGACAACCTTAAAAAATTGAAAACCTGTTCCATCAACCTTTTTAAAAAAAAAAATGTATTTATTTATTTATTTTTGGCTGTGTTGGGTCTTCGTTGCTGCGCGGGCTTTCTCTAGTTGCTGCTACTCTTTGTTGCGGTGCGTGGGCTTCTCGTCGCAGTGACTTCTCTTGTTGTGGAGCATGGGCTCTAGGCACAGGGGCTTCAGTAGTTGTGGCTCACAGGCTCTAGAGCACAGGCTCAGTAGTTGTGGCACAAGGGCTTAGTTGCTCCACGGCATGTGAGATCTTCCCAGACCAGGGCTCAAACCCGTGTCCCCTGCATTGGCAGGCGTATTCTTAACCACTGTGCCACCAGGGAAGTCAACAGTTTGGCAAGAAATTAGCATCAAGGAACTCCAACAAAAGTTAATAAAGTCTTGTAAAAGATGCACAAGAAAAGAATGGCATTATGGAAATAGTACATTACCAGAGTTAAGAGGCCAAATTTTGATGACAAATATATCTGTTTCAATTCTGACCCTTTCCCTGCTTTTTTGGAAAACTAGTCTCCTCAATTTGAGGAACCTCAGTTTCCTCATTTCATAGCTTGGTTCTAAGAATTCAATGAGATGTAAAAGCAATTACTATGTACATGGTAAGCTCTCAAGAAATATTGGTTGCTGTTACAAATAACGATACTATTACTGTTGTTGCGTGTAATGGTTATCAACTGAGAATCTAGAGACAGGCAATATTTGAAATTCCAGGCTAGTAGGCAGACAGTGAACTTCAGGAAAAACTCTCATCCATTACTGGACAGTCTTGCAGGAGCAAGCGTGGCTAGAACTCCATAATAACCACATCTGGAATGATAATCAAGGTAGGAACGTATTAATTAGATTTGGTCTGCAAAAGGTAGAGACTTGGTCTCGGGGACAACTTTCAAAGAATTAAGCAATTAGTTACAGAGGCAGACTTGTTACAAAGGTCCAGAGATGAAACTATAACTTCTTCAATGTCCACCAACTACTGAAATGCACGAACCCACAGCATTATAGGAGCTGGGCCTCCTGCTGAACCACACATGACTTAGGGGTAGTGGAGTGGGCGAGAGGATGACCAGGGCAAAGCACAAACAAAAGCAGATATAAATTACTGAGCACTGTATTCGTCCGGTTCTCCAGCGACACAGAACCAATAGGAGATAAATATACAGAGAATTGGCTTATGCATTTATGGGGGCTGAGGAGTCCTATGATCTGTAGCTGGCAAGCTGAAGACTCAGGAGAGCCAGGGCTAAGTTGTAGTCTGAGTTTAAAGGCCTAAGAACCCAGAGAGCCGATGATGTACATTCCAATCCAAGTGTGAGTCCAAAGGCAGGAGAAGACCTGTCTCAGCTTGAAGACAATCAGAAAGTGAATTCTCCTTTACTCAGCCTTTTTTGTTCTATTCAGGCCTTCCACAAGTCAGATGAACCACCACCACTCTGGGGAGAGCAATCTGCTTTACTCAGTCTACAGATTTAAATATTAATCTCACCCCCAAACACCCTCACAGAAGCGCCTAGAATAATATTTAATCAAATATCTGGGCACACCGTAGCCCAGTCAAGTTGATACTTAAAATTAACCCCACAAGCACCTACTATTTACCAGGTACTGTAAGAGGCACTAGAATGGTAGTTCCCTGTGGTTTAGTCTAGAGCTGCTTCCAGTGCTGATGGAGATGTTCTGTGTCATTCAACATAGCAGCCACTAGCCACATGTAGGTTACTGAGCACTTGAAATGTGCCTGTGTACCTGAGACACTGAATTTTAAATTTTAATTTTAACTCATTTAGATATAAATAGCCATATATGGCTTAGTGGCTACCATATCAGATAATACAGGTCTAGGGAAAGAGGGTAATAAACAAGTAAACCAACAAGTAAGTTACACAATGTGAGACTTATGCAGGAAAAGGATAAGGTTCTGGCTGAGGTAGGGCAGAACTTGTTTAGATAAAATGGTCAGAGTAGGCCCCCCTGAAGAGGTTATCGATGTTTAAGCTAAAGCCTAAAGGCCTAACTCTTGAGAAGCAGCAGCCAGATGAATAACTGAGGAAACAGAGTCCAGGCAGGAGGAACCACACGCACAAACGTCCCAAGGTAGGAAACTTTGTATTTGCTTTGAGCAACTGAGTAAGCCACACTTGACTGGAGGATGATGGAAAATGTGTTGAAGAGGAAAACAAGAACAGCCTATTACAAGAGTGGGAGGCCACCATAGGAGCTTGGGTTTTATTGAGGTAATTTACAGTTACATTTTTTAAAGATCATTGTGGCTGACTGCTGCGTGGAAAATATATGAGCCTGCAAAAAGATGCATCGTGTGTGTGTGGGGGGGGGGTTGCTTGAGTGAATCTGCTAGTTTGGCTCTCCTCCCAAACAGAATATAATCTTTTTAATACTAGTGTGTATTTGTATTCAAAAGGAATATGCACTTTGCATCAATGTTAATTTATGTGAAAGTAATGGCACGTATATACATACACTCTTGAGCTTTTTGAAGTACAAAAAGAAGGAAACAACATGTTAAATATGCTGAAAATGAAGAAGAATTCTGTAGTTAAAACTATCCAGTAGGGCTTCCCTGGTGGCGCAGTGGTTGAGAGTCCGCCTGCCAATGCAGGGGACATGGGTTTGTGCCCCGGTCCAGGAAGATCCCACATGCCGCGGAGTGGCTGGGCCCGTGAGCCATGGCTGCTGAGCCTGCGCGTCCGGAGCCTGTGCTCCGCAACGGGAGAGGCCACAGCAGTGAGAGGCCCGCGTACCGCAAAAACAAAAAAAAAACAAAACTATCCAATAGATATATTTCTAAGAAGTACCCATACCAGTTACATAAATGAAATAGCTGCATACAAACTCCATAAGATTGTCCTTGGACTCTTGAGAGAGGTCAATTTCTGGTTGTAGAAGAAAGAAAAGGAGGAGGAATTTGAAACAAGTTGAAAAGACAACCATGAAACTGACTAATGTCAAGCAAAGAGGACCCACAGAGAAAGATTAAAGCAATTGGAGTTAATTAACCTAGGGAACAGAAGATTAATAAATTATTGTGAGGATATGTAGAACTGCTATTCAGAGGATAAAGTCTACTTGGGGTTGCAAGTATCACTGGATAGAAAGCTGAAGCCTGTAGACTAAAGCTGCAGAAGACGCTGTTTATGGCTGTGAAACTCTGGAATCAGTGAGCAAAGCAGAGTAATATCCTTCCATGAAGGTCTTTAAAACAGAATAGATTCTCTTCATCAGTCTCATTTGAAAGATTTAAGTGTGATCCTGCCCAAAGGCAAGGTGCTGAACCGAATGACTTTTCAAGGTCCTAGCCAGTCAGCCCAATGAGACCACGCAGCTGAGGGTGTGCTATGATTTTCTTTTGTTTATCCATATCTTACTGTTTTACACCACCATGTGGCCACACTGAGTAGAAATGCTATAAATTTTGAATCTGAACATAGGCCTTGAGAAATGTCAATAATTCTCATACTTTTAGAATTGCACAGTCTGTTTAGAAATATTCAATGTGTAAAGTCACCTGGCATGAATATCTTTATATTGTACATAGTGACCCTTTTTCAGTATTAATTTGGAAAACAACACTGATACTTATCGTATAAATAATAACATGTCAAATTCTTTTATTGTGTATTTGCTATTTGATAGAAATCGTATTTGATTCACAATAAGCTGAGTTCATGACATAAAAATCTTTTATTTTAGATGCATATATATTTGAAAGCCAGATTCTGACCCTTTTATATTTAACAGATGTATTAAGTAAATGAGACTTCAGAAAAAAAATTTTTAAATGAATTCAAATACAGTATCAAAAGAATGGTAGATCTGCTTGTAGAAAAACAATAATTGTTGACACATTTCTACAGACATCATGTTAAAAATAATTTTAGGGCTTCCCTGGTGGCGCAGTGGTTAAGAATCCGCCTGCCAATACAGGGGACACGGGTTTGATCCCTGAGCTGAGTGTTGCATTGGATTCTACATTGGACAAATTAAATTGACAAAGCCCAGTCTGTCCCTCCATTCCCATGTCACCTCTAGTACAAAAGCTTTCTGTTAAATACAGACAGTGAGGTAGACCTAGGGCCAGACTGCTTGTGTTACAATCCTAGTAAACTATGTAACTCTGTAGGCCTCAGGATTTTTGTAATGAGAATTAAATGTAAATAAATTAAATAAGGCTTCATCACTTAATCAACAAATATTTACTGAGTGACGACTACACTATATAGTGCCACACTAATAGTGCCAGGCACTATCCTAGGCACTGCAGAGAGAGCAGTGAATCAAACAGACAAAAACCTCTGCCTTCTGGGAGCTTCCATTCCAGTAAAGAGCAGATAGTAAATATTTTAGGCTTTGTGGGCCATAAGGTCTCTGTCACAATTATTCAACTCTACTACTGTAGCACCAAAGCAGCCACAGGCAAAATGTAAGCAACGCACAAGTGCACGAGCATTGCTATGTTGCATTAAAACTTAATTAGCAAACCCAAGTGGCAGACTAGGTTTGGCCCACAGGCCATGGCTTGCTGACCCCCACAGTAGAGGAAGACAACAATAAACACCACCAAGATGAAAAATAATAAAATAAACACGATGTGGAATGGCGATAAATACTGTGGAAAAAGCAAAAACAAACAATGGTATGGATGGTATTGGAGTGTGTCAGGGTAATCCTTACTGAGAAAATAACACCTGATAAAGACCTGAAGGAGGTGAGCCAGAGAGTCAGGGGGTGTCTAGGGAAAGAACATTCTAGACAGGGACTGTCAGGTGCAAAATCCCAGAGGCAATAGAGCACCTATTCTTTTTGAGGAAAGCAGGTGGACAGTTTGGAGCAAGTAGGAAATAAGATCAGAGAAGTAATATGTGACCAGATGGCATGAGGCTCAACTGCCGTTTTAAAGACTGGTTTTCACTCTGAGTGAGAGAGAAGGCTTTGCAGTTTTAAGCACAGCAGTGACCTACTCTGGTGCACTAATTTTAATGGGATTGTTCTGTCTGCTGTGTTGAGAATAGACGGAGGGAGAAGCAGGGAGTCCAGTTTGGAGTCTGTTGCAATAATCCCGGTAAGACATGATGGACCAGATGGTAATGCTGGAAGTGGTGAGAAGAGGCAGGATTCTGAAATAGGTCAAAGATAACCTGACCAGAATTTTGTCTTGGATTGGATGGGAAATGTGAGAGAAAGAGGGGAATCAATGATGACTCCAAAATTTTTTGCCTGAGAAACTGGATAGATGGAGAAGACTACTAGAGCTTGGGGAAGAGGAAAAAAGGAAGATCAGGGTCTCAGGTATGGAAATACCTATTACGTATCCAAGTAGAGATGTTGAAAAGCAGCTTTTGTAAGAGTCTGCAGATCCAAGACGAGGATTAAACTCAGGGTATAAATGTGTGAGTTGTCAACAAATGGGTGGTGTCTAAAACCATGAAACTGGTGAGATCACCAAGTGATTAAGTACAGAAAGAAAGAGAATGGGTCCAAGCATTGGGCCCTGGGGAGCTCCAAGTTTAGGAGTCCAGAGAGAAAAGGAGACAACAGCAAAGGAGACTGAAAACAGCAACCAGTAAGACTGGAGGGAAATCATAAAGAGCAGAGTTGTGGAAGCCCAGTGGGAAGTAGGTACTGGAAGAGAGAACAATCGCATCAGTTACACCTGAGAGTATGTGTAAAATGAAGACTGAGAATTGAGCCACTGTGTTTAGGAGTGTGGAGACCATCAGTAGCATTGACAAGAGCAGTTTCAGTAAGTGGGAGGCATAAGAGCCTTGTTGGAGTGAGTTTTTTTGAGAGGAGTTTTTGTTCTTTTGTTTGATTGGGTTTTCTTTAAGAGAAAGAATTAAGTTAACTGGAAGGGAAGTGAATCAAGAGAGGTTTGAGGGCTATCTTGTTTTCTTTTAAGGTGGTAGAAAGAACAGCATTTTTGTGTGTTAGTAGAAAAGCCCCAGGAAAAAAGGAGAAATTTGAAGACAGAGCAAGAGGGAAAGAGAGAAAGAGAAAGAGAATTGCTGGAGCAGTTTCCATGGGTGGGCAAGACAGGATGCGATCTGGTGCAGAACTGTGGGTGGGCTGGATTCACATTCTGCATGTAAAGGGCTTATCATGGTACTCACTCAGCACTTAGTAAATCTCAAAACCCACAGATATTAAACTACTAGAGTCTGTCATACAGAGTGAAGTAAGTCAGAAAGAGAAAAACAAATACCATATGCTCACACATATATATGGAATCTAAAGAAAAAAAAAATTGGTTCTGAAGAACCCAGGGGCAGGACAGGAATAAAGATGCAGACACAGGGAATGGACTTGAGGACACGGGGAGGGGGAAGGGTAAGCTGGGACGAAGTGAGAGAGTGGCATGGACATATATACACTATCAAATGTAAAATAGATAGCTAGTGGGAAGCAGCCGCATAGCACAGGGAGATCAGCTCCGTGCTCTGTGACCACCTAGAGGGGTGGGATAGGGAGGGTGGGAGGGAGGCTCAAGAGGGAGGGGATATGGGGATAAATGTAAATGTATAGCTGATTCACTTTGTTGTACAGCAGAAACTAACACAGCATTGTAAAGCAATTTTTCTCCAATAAAGATGTTAAAAAAAAGCGTTGGCTAATGTGATCTTACCATTCCAGTGCAGCTACAACATTCAGTAGATTAATGAAAATAAGTTGAATAGAATAAAGATGATGACAGGAGGACATTCAGAAGCAACAGTGAATCACACTGACTGGCATCTAGGATATTGGTCTAAAGGTAAACAAAGATACCTGAAGAAAAGTAAGAAGAGTGATGGGTTACTGTTTCCTTTTGACTCATGAGGTGAGTTAGCCAAAACCAGGATCCCAAAGGCACTTGACTCCTTGTAGATACTCTGGGTTAATTAATTATCTTTGCCCTTTCAAAACTCAGCATGATGAAAAACCGCTACTCTTGCCTCACAGATATTGCATGGTATACGTAATGTTATTTCCATGCCCTTTTCCTGTTCTTCCACTAATTTTAACACTGATACATAAATGCTAAGCTGTAGGACAGAACCATGGTAGGGAACCAGACAAAGGAAGGTGGGTGGTAAAAGTATAACTGCCATTTCCACTGGGAATAAAATGGGGTTGGAGCAACTACAACCTAAATTGTGTTCCTAATATGAACACAGCTCTGTGCCAGGTACTGGAAGAAATACACTATACTTATGAAAAATATCCCAGCAGACATGCAGCTCTATGAAACCATATTTTGTTATTTAACACAGGTATCTTTTTATGATTATAATAATTGTGCTTCACTGAGGGCAGGTAGCAAATTTCAATGAATCTTAATTCCTCACTTATTTCAATATAAATTTGGAGATGTGTTCCTTGGGAAAAAGACTTGAGCCCCCAGGTGGCATAAAATCATACTTCAGAAAGTAGCAGTTTGGTGGACTTCCCTGATGGCGCAGTGATTAAGAACCCATCTGCCAATGCAGGGGACACAAGTTCAATCCCTGGTCCAGGAAGATCCCACATGCCGCGGAGCAACTAAGCCCGTGTGCCCCAACTACTGAGCCTGCGCTCTAGAGCCTGCAAGCTACAGCTACTGAAGCCCACACGCCTAGAGCCCATGCTCCGCAACAAGAGAAGCCACCGCAATGAGAAGCCCGCTCACTGCAACGAGAAGAGTAGCCCTCGCTCCCCGCAACTACAGAAAGCTGCAACGAAGACCCAACGCAGCCAATAAATAAATAAAATTTTTTTAAAATCATGCAAATAAATAAAATTTAAAGAAAAAGAAAGTAGCAGTTTGACAACACATTATAATAGAAAAAGCAACTTTTGGAAAACATTAATAAAAATGCTAAAACTCCTAACTTTACAATGGTGAACTCAAAACCAACTCTCCAAAAGCTTTACAAATGCAGGAAAGCCCTAGAAGCCCACTGTCGTGACCTACCTCCTCATCTCTCACAATTGTTCCAATCCAAGGATGGCAATAACTAATATAATAGAAACAATCGATTCAGATTTTGCTTAACTCAAGATACTGTGTCTATGATCCAGGATTATCTTTAACAGTTTTTGCATGTTTCAAAATTGTAAAGTTTCTTTCCTGAACTCTGCTCAGTAATTTTAGTACAATATGTATGTTGTCCCTGAAACATTTAAGGAGGCCTGTGACCAGAACTATAGAAGCTGGCCTCTGACTACTGATTGACAATTACATCAATGCTTGCCACCTGTTGCTCAACCTAATAATTCGTTTATCTTAGAGTTCGGCAAACCATGCCACATCTGACCCAGCACATATGTTTAGTAAATAAAGTTTTAATAGAACACAATCGCCCTTATTTTTTAACTTATTGTCTACAGCTGCTTCTGAAAGGCAAAGGTGAGTAGTCATGGCCCACAAAGCCTGAAATATTTACTGTCTGGCCCTTTACAGAAAGAGGTTGCTCACCCCTGGTTTAACTAATAGCTGGTGTCCTCATTAAGCAATGTTTGCTTGAGCCATATTTACATATCCAAATGCTGAGGGAAGGAGGAATCAGAGAGCAGAATCAAGTCATCACGTCAGAGGACCCAACTTGTATGCATACAGTGTGCGCTGTCCTTGGCAGTGAGACTTTACATTCTTCCTTGATTTCTTATAAATTCAATTTATAAAATAGATTTCTATTAGGTGACAGGCATCTACATGTCAAGTAGACTTCCTTTTTAGGTTGTCAGGGGAAGAAAATTTTTACAAGTGTTTCAATCAAAATGCAAATATTTGAAATTTACTTTGCCCCTCTCTAGTCTGATTTTTATAACTTGTTTTCTACCCTGTACATGTTCATGCAATATGAAAACCTCCTAGCTCGCTTTATCTTATCATTAAACTAGGGCTTTGAAAAATATAAAAGGATTTCTGAAAGACAACTTATTCTTAAATTATTGCCAGTTATTTTGAAATGTCAATGGATAGCTTCTTTCCAATACCACATGTGTAAAAAGAGAAATGCTGAGCTGCGTAATCCTTCAAATGGTGGTATTTTTTCCCATTGTTAACCTTTAGAGTCCTAATTTTTGTCTGTCCTGAGCGAGAATCTAAACATTCTAATTCTTCAGCAGAGTACCATAATAAGTTTATAGCTGCTCTGCCTTAGACAACATATATATTTACGGAAGGAAAATTTCTAATTCAATTTACAATTATGTCAGGAAACAACACGTATCTTGCAGGCAAAGATCAGAAAAACATTCAGGGTACACAGTGCTAGGTCTGCTTAAATAAATAAACTTTTGGTACTAGTGATTAGGTACACAGGATTATTATATGTCTAATTGGCCAACGTGACAATTTGGAATTACTTCCAGTCACATTTAATTGGATTTGGAATCTCTGGAGAAAAGAAAGGCCCAGCAGAGAAACAGCCATAAAAGTAAACTGTTTTTCCAAAGGGTGCTAAGCAATGAATTAATATCCATTGCACAATAGTTTTTAATATGCCCTCAGCTTAGTAAGACTAATGCAGTGGTCGTACACACTAGATTCCAAAACTAATTCAATTAAACACAAAGGCCAGGGGAGGGGGGTGTTTGTTGAATTGGAAAATTTTTTATTTTCAATTTTAAGGAGACTACTTTAATCAGAGGTGAATAATCTTCAATTTAGGTAAAGTCTGAGATATGCTTTAGTACCAGTATAATAGTTAGCTACATATGCTACGCGAGGTTTGAAGGTGTTCTAGAGTCTATAAAATATATGTTACTCTATAAATGCTTTGAAGCTTAATAAGAGGTAACCAAAACAAAGCATTCTCTCATAGTCTTTAAATATTCTTATACTGTACAAACAGAAAAGCAATGTAGAAGACAAATGGTGTGTTGCTTCTTTTACAGTTTTAGTTTTGGTACCAAAAAAAAAGACCTACTTTCTACATTCTAAACTGCGCCTTATGCTTTGCTTAATATTAGTCTAGTCACATTTATACATTACAAAATCTTCTTCTTCAGTATTTATATATACTGCCTGTTATAGTTTTCCTTCTGTCCTATAAATTTGTTTTTTAAAAAATCTGTCCTTGTTCTTAGGAGTGCCATGATTGCTGACTACATGTTCTGGCTCTGTGGAGGAAGTGAACAGTCTATAAGCAAGCTCATCAAACTATACTGGCAGGTAAAAATTGATGTCCCAACTAGGGAGGAGGAGCCCATTTCATTTTTAGAACCAAAATGAAGGATTGGTGCTTAAAAGACTGCTGAAAAAGGTAGCTCTGGGCATATCAATCAGAAGGACACTACTCAGTAGTAATGTATTTATAATGAAGTAGATTTTCTGAGACTAATTTTAAGGGCAAAATTCAAGGTTGTTAACCCTTGGCCCATACTTCAGTTTTACAACCCAATATAAATTTTAGACATCCCAGGAACTACTTTCCCAGGCATGCTACTATAATGACATGATCCTTTAAAAAATGAACACTGTATCTTCATAGATTCTTCTTAATCTATGACCTGTAAAAGCAGATGCTAGAAGTACTACCAATTACATAATAAAGGAAAATACAAAGATCCATTGTATTTGTGGGGTAAAGTAGTATTTGAAACACTTAACCAGTAGTAAACTGCATATCATCTTTTTTTATTTGTTATTCAAAATGGCAGCAAGAAGTCATACCAAAGGTCAATTAGATGTCAAGAGGAGAGTCAGAATTTCTTAGAATTTTTAAAATTTAGAATTTACTAGTTCAGTCTCCTTCGCAACATACAAATCTGTTCTTAACCTATCCTCTCCCCACAAATTGTCAATGACTTTCTGACGAAATATATTCAAAGTGAAGAGCTCACTTATCCCCCAAAAAACATCTAATTTGCTAATTATTAAACTGTTTTCCTCATTAAAATAGATTTCTACTCCCTTAAAACTTCCATCAAGTAGTTCCCAGTGAGGCCACATGGACCCAATGGAAACCCACTTCCAAACGAAATATTTTCAAATATTTGAAAATCCAGTACAGATGCTAACTCCCTCCTCCAAATCTTCTCGTCTCCAAACTGTGTGTGGCCTTTTTTTTCTTTGTATTTAAAGATGGTTTAATGTTATTGAACATGAACCTTTTCAACCAACTAGAATAAGATCTGCTAAAACACTAATATGAAAGTGAGAAATAATTGTCAACAGTCGTCTGATACTTCCTGATTTTTCCCACATTTTCACTATTGTGTCTTGGCCCCTAGTTTTCTGTTTCTATATCACATGCTGTCTTCAGTAAACAATAAAGTATTAGGTTTATCATATAAAATTCTCATTAATTTGTATGGTTCTGTCTAAATATTTGGAGCTCAATTTACCTAAAAATAAAGATTTAAATTAGTCCTAATATACTTGACACCTGTAAATTGACCTTAAAGTAGATAAAATTATTATTATTTCAAAAAATTATTAATTTGCTAATAAGTGCAAGACTTTCCTAGGGGAGTCTGGAACATGCAAAATAGTAGCAGTTGCTTATGTAAGTAAATAGTTGTAAAAAAATTGCTAGATATGAAAAATAAGCAAATAATGTCTATTGCATAGATACAGTAAAAAGAAAAGGGGTTTTTATTAAAGTATTTCAGAGGCTTTTGAAGAAAGGTGGGAAAGGAGTTGAATCTTGAGGGGTAGATGATATTCAGCAGGCCTGGCATTTACTAGTTCGCAAACGAATGTTTGTTTCAATTTATTCATTCATTAAACAAACATATATTGAGTACCTACTGTTTTATCTACATTGAAGTAGGAAAAAATAGATTCAATGTTGGTGCAACCTAAGATAGGTTAAGAGCTTGAAATTTTTGTAAATAAATTTTTGTCTGTTTTCTTTAGCTTTCAAAGAGCATTAATATCCCTATTTTATTTACCTAAAATAAAAACTTTTTACTAAAAAATATCTCCACTTACCAATACGTGCATGTTTGCTACACAAAAAAGGAATAAAAAGAATACTATTATTTTACTATTCTGCATTAATAAAAGTAACAAAAACCTATTTGTCCTTGTATTCTCTTTTTCTCCTTTAATTTGAAGCAACGTGGTATATTGAAAAACGGTCCTCATCTGGAAGTCAGATCTGACTCAGTCCAAGTTCTAACACCAACATCTAACCTAAAACAGGCTAGTCTCTAGAGGCACTTCAAGTAGAAAATAAGAGGTAACTGGCATAAGACATTTGAGAAGGTCTATGCTTAAAGCCCATCTTAGCTCTAAAACCTCATGTTTTCAGGTATATCCAAATATGATGTCATACACCTACTGAATGGGAGAAAATATTTGCAAATGATATGACTTATGAGGGGTTAATATCCAAAACACATAAACAACTCATACAACTCAACATCAAAAATCAAACAAACTGATTAAAAAATGGGCAGAAGACCTGAATAGACATTTTTCCAAAGAGGACCTGCAGATGGCAAACAGGCACCTGAAAAGATGCTCAACATTGCTAACTATCAGGCAAATGCAAATCAAAACCACAATGAGATATCACCTCGAACCTGTCAGAACAGCCATCATCAAAAAGACCACAAATAGCAAATGTTGGCGAGGATGTGGAGAAAAGGGAACTCTCTGACACTGTTGGTGGGAATGTAAATTGGTGCAGCCACTATGGAAAGCAGTATGGGGGTTTCTCAAAAAACCAAAAATAGAATTACCATATGACCCAGGAATCCCACTCCTGAGTATATATCTGAAAAAAATAAAAACACTAATTTGAAAAGATACATACACCCCAATGTTCATAGAAGCATTACTCACAATTGCCAAGATATGGAAGCAACCTAAGTGTCCATCAACAGATGAATGGATAAAGAAGATGTGGTGTATATATACATATATATATATATACACATACATACATGTATACATATATATGTATAAATACATATGTGATGTATACACACACACACACACACACAAAATGGAATACTACTCAGCCATAAATAAGAATGAAATTTTGCCATTTGCGACATGGATGGACTTGGAAGGCATTATGCTAAGTGAAATAAGGCAGACAGAGAAAGACAAATATTGTATGATGTCACTTATATGTGGAATCTTAAAAACACAATAAACTGGTGAAGATAACAAAAAAGAAGCAGACTCAGTGATTATCAGTGGGGAGAGGGAAGAGGGGAGGAGAAATATAGGGGTAGGAGATTAAAAGATACAAACTATTATGTATAAAATAAGCTACAAGGATATATTGTATGACACAGGGAATATAGCCAATACTTTATAATAACTATAAATGGAGTACAAGCTTTAAAATTTTTGAATCACTATATCATGCAACTGTAATTTATATAATATTGTACATCAACTATACTTCAATAAAAAAACAAATATGATGTCACAAATTTAAGGAAATTTGTAACATAATTACAAATGTAATTATGTTATGGAAAAAAGTAACATAATTACAAAACACATCCTGCAAATAAGTTCCGTAAACAAAACCCTTCTAACCTGCCTGCCTCAACATCGGCACACCACACCAGTATCTCAATAGTTACATACTTCCTTCTGCTAGCCACCCTCTCCCTGATCTTAATTCAAATGCATACATCTTCCCCCAAACCTTGCTCTGTTCTAAGTCAAAAGGGGTTTTTGGAACAGTGCCAGAGAGTATGCAGTCCATGCCAACTTTAAAGACAGGGCTGTCCCACTACCCAAACCACCATGGCAATTACACTGTTGAATGTAAGAACGCCCCACACATCACAGATTAGGAATTATGTCTGCATGTACATTTGTAGACATCCATTAAGGCTGAAGAGATAGGGGCTATTTTCCCTACTTTTGTAAGTGGAGAAGTTACTATATATCTGCCTTTCAACCACATAAAATCCCTACCACCCTGGTCAGTTATTCTCTTAGAGATGTTAAACAGGAAATGGAAATTTTCAGAATGTAAAAATTTAAGAACAAGTCTACACCTACTTTCACAGATCATTGACTTACAATCTCTTAGATGCAGAAGAACAGACCTTTGCCTTGGTGAGCTCAAGAACACCTTTTAATTGCATTAGGAATACTTTTCATGTCAGCAACTCAGCAAGGAAAAAAGGCATAAAGCTCTACACTATATGACAGCTCATACTGGGATGTATCACTTTCATTAAAAGTGTTTGCACCCGTTATTCTATAATAGTATCACCTCTTCAGAGCTAGAGAGAGTTGGAAATACCTTGTCACACCGTACCTGCATTCATACTTCTACAACCTGATACTCATCCTCTGTTATCAGCCAGCCTTCTCTTCTCAAACACCCCCAGACCTCATCACAATTCTGAACTAATTAGCAAAATGGGAAGTCCCTAGTCAGGCTGGGAATTAGCCATTTTGAAGCAGCGACTCTTGTGTATTTATATATTGTTCCTAAAGTAATAAAATTATTCCAAGAAGAACTTCAGAGTAAACTCTAGTCTACCTCCCAAGCCCCCTGACCCTTAGATCCAAGGATAGATTTAATAGCATCAGGAACTGAGCTAGATTTAATAGCATCAGGAAATGTAAAAACAGACAAGCCTTCCTCTTCCACTCCTGTTTTCTTGCCTTCGTTTTCAGCCACGCTCTCAGACACGTGAGTTATCTGGTGTGCAGCTTTATCTCCTGCAAAGTGAGGAACAGAGCCAACTCTGGTCTGCATCACTCAGCAAAGCGGAGTGAGAAAAGGTGATAACAGCTACTTTTGTTTCAGTACTCCCATGAAACGAGTACAGAGGAACCGCACTAAACAGGGGCAAGCTGCCTGATCAGTTCATTCCCCATCTTGACTGTTCATTTTAAATTTTCTTTCTCTTTCTTTCTTTCTTTCTTTCTTCCTTCCTTCCTTTCTTTCTTCCTTCCTTCCTTTCCTTCCTTCCTTCCTCTCTCTCTCTTTCTTTCTTTCGAGTCATAAACCCCTCTGAGAATCTGATTCAACTGATAAGCATCCACTTAAAAACAATACTCATAAACACATACACAGAAAAAAATGTGCTATTATTTATCTCATTGCATTGGAAATTGATCTAAACATAGTTAACAAAAAAGCATTGACAAGGAATTATGGCTTTCTCACACTTGTGAGAAGGTTGTACACTTTTTCAGGAATAAGAAACTGAAATAACATATTTGACATTGCGTCAATGTCAATGTTTCATTTAATAGCAATAAGAGGTAAAATTCTGATTCACAAAGTCTGATAGCAAATGGAGTCAGAGCTCCTGTAGCTCACAATATCTCACATGGGCCATGTGTCAAGAAATACCAAAATTCATATTATATCATTTCCTTTGTCCTCAAGTCAATGAGCTTATCTTTGTTAACTTCATATTATCAAGGCTATCTATGTCAGCAATTTGTTTCCATTCTAAAGTCATCTGGACAAAAAATGACCTTCATACGACATAAGCCATTTGCAGAGTGTCTGTAGATTTTTGTCTCTAGAAACTCTCCAGACTTTATCAGTCTCACCTCCAATATTAGAAAATCCAGATTTCTGTCTGACTCCAGCAACCTCATTCAGAATAGCAGCTCGACCAAAAAAACTCATCATTCTTCAGCAGTATCTCTAATAGTAAATTCAGCATTTTGATCAAAAGATTTGCCTCATTTACGTAACTAAGATATGAGCCGTTATAAAGCTAGTCCTGGAATGAACTTCTCACATCCAATTTGTTCTAAGAAGGGGTTTCTTTTCTCTTAAAAAAAAAAAGTTAAAAGGAGTAACCAAACCAAATATCTCCTAAATCTCTTCCCTGGATTGCCAACACACTTCTCTAGCAGGAAAGAACCTCATGGTGTGCTCTTATATCTTGACAAAGATTTACTGAAAAGGCAATGATTTGAGTTCTTGGCTCTGAGGAAGTTGAAGACTTTCACAGCAGTAGAAGGACCTCTTCGGGGATTGTTGGAAGGGCTGTTGACTCTAACACGGGCCCATGTAAAAAGCCTGACATGTGGAGCATCTTTCCTTAGTGAAGCAGCAGAGGCTGAGGAAGTGCCAACTTCTCGGGTCCTCCATCTGTGCAGAGAATACCAAGACTTCCCATCCAATTCAAGTTGTACTTGGCATTGAAATTGTGCACCATCTTAAAGATATCAATGGCCTAAATGGTTTCCAAGGTGGGCTCACCAAAAAGAAATATTTTTTGGTGTAATCAGTCTACTTTCAAGGGACAAAATCAGGAGCTGGCTGCCCTGAGAGACAAAAGATTTTCCCCAGGCACATGCTTGAGGAAGATGGTGCACAGTTTGTGGTCCCCTAAAGCACTTCCATGGCTTTCGGGGGTTCACAGACCATAGGATAAGACACTTGCACTACTCCTTCTCTTTCCAACAGCCCTTTTTCACTTTGGTATTGGGCCTAACAGGAGACATTTACTGCTTCCAGCACTCAAAGCAAAAAATAGCACCCAGAATGTTAGTGTCATATAGTGCCTCCTCAGACTGCACTGTAGACATTCAAGCTTGAAACCTTTCCAATCCAGTGTCTTCAGACTCCTCTTAAGTTAGTGGATAGCCTTCTTCTTTACTTTCAGATTGTATTTGTCATTCATACTCATTCAGCACATATTTATCAAGTACTTATTAGTGACCATGTGTTAAGCACGGTGCTATGTGTTGGATATACAGCAGTGAAAGAAAGAGACATCACCCTGTCTTCAAAAGCACATATTCTAGTGCAAAATACTTACCAAGAAAAACAACTGGGACTTAAAGGAGACATCACTTCTTAATCTGTTTTTCTTCCACAATACCGTCAAAGTACCAAAAACCATCATGGTTTGACATGAAACTCAAACCAATAAAATTGAGAATATTTTGGTATAGTTGTTTTGTTTGCAATTTAAAAATTCAGTGCTTATGTTAATTCAACAAGTATTTGTGTGTGTGTGTGTGTGTGTGTGTGTGTGTGTGTGTGTTTTAAGTTCAGAAATGCAGACAACCTTTGTGCTTTAGTTGAGTTGGGGATTCATAGGAATATTTGGAGAAGGTTACAGTTTTCCAAGAGTCTTTTGTCTCACTGGTCTCTGTGCTCACAGGTGTCTTCATGCAAATTCTAAGGTCTTATCTATTAGCTTCTTCTTTCAGAAGTGGTGATCAAGGTAGCAGCAAGCTAAAGGCTTTCTCTGCACTAACCAGAGAATGATGTAGGCTACCTTAACACTGAACAGAAGTTGACCTCTTAGACTTAACTTTACTATCCAGTTCTTTGTTTTTCTTCTTGATATTGCAAAATCATCCCAATATTAGTCATTTACCTGGTAAAAAGTTATGATATCTCAACCTTAGAATAAAAATAAAATCTTTAATATGAAATTACAGGCAAAGTAAGGTCCAGGAACCACAAAATTTTTATTACCTTTAACAAAACACCTACATATTCTGGAGAAGAAAAAATGTGTTCTCTCTAAAGATTTTCTTCTTGTGAAAATTTTTTCCACAGAAGGAACAAAATAGAAATACCATATGAGCATTTCTCTTAAATGGCCTGTACTTACAGTTTATTTATTTATTTATTTATTTAGCCTGTCAGACAGAGAGTTTATAAAATATTTGGACAAGGTGTGCCTGAGTACAATCTAGGGCTTATAGTATTTGATTTTTGTTGTTTTATATATATATATTTATATATAGATAGATAAATATATTCAATAAAGCCTTTATTGAATTTGTTACAATATTGCTTCTGTTTTATGTTTTGGTATTTTTGGCTGCAAGGCATGTGGGATCTTAGCTCCCCGACCAGGGATCAAACCAGCACCCCCAGCACTGGAAGGCAAAGTCTTAACCATTGGACCACCAGGGAAGTCCCTAGGGCTTACAGTATTTGGAGTAGATATAATTTGAGAAACACCAAAGCTACTAACCTAAAAATATTTTCCCTATCAATTGCCATATATTATGCTTAAATTCCCACCATTTGGCATTAAGTGTCTAGTCATCCCCAAGTAATATGAAAAAGAAATTTTATCTAGAAGTGCTTAACTCATTAATGGGTGACCCCTAGACACAGCTGTGGGAATTAGTTTGAGACTTTCCTCATTTCTTTGGAAACATGAAAACAGAATCCTGAAGGAAAAAGATGCGGAAGGAAAGGTAAGCTCTGATGAGGAAAGGTGACAACGTTCTGGAATATAGGGAATGTAGACTGAGCAGAGGGATCTTATGGAAGCAATGGATATCTGTGCTTCACTCTATGAAGGAAAGGAAGCAAAAGGAGACAGGCAATATAGAGCAGTAGAATGAAGTCAAACCTCAGATCCACAAGATATAACTTCTAGTTCCAATGCTAGGATTCAATTGTGGGTAAATCACTTCATTTCTGTATTAGTCAGCTACTGATACAATAATGCTGTATAACAAATCACTCTAAAACTCAGTGACTTATAATAATCATCAGGTTAACTTGGGTTTGACTGATCTAGGCTGGTCTTGGCTGGGCGTGGTTAGGCTTAGCTCTAAGCTGCAAAGAGGCCCAAGTGTGATCCACATGGCTCTCATCCTCCTTAGACCAATGGCTACCTGATGTCTGTTCTTCTTATGGCAAAATGCAGGATTCTAAGAGAGAAAGAAAAACCACAGAAGCACATTTCAAGCCTCTGCTCATACCATGCCTGAAACATTCCATTAGCCAAAGAAAAGCATGTGGTCAAGCCCAAGGACATAAATTCTTCTGCTTACTGCAAAGCCATGACAAAGCTATTGATATGATATTGCTATAGGGAGGGGGGAAATTGAGACCAGCAATGCAATCTACCACAACTGCTCTAGACTTTAGTTTCTGCTGCTATATGAGGAGGAAGCTGGCTTAGGTAAATGGTTCTCAAACACTGGTCCAGCTGCATCAGAGGCACTTGGGAAAACATTTGAAGTATTAGATCCTTAGAGTTGGGTACGGTCCTGAAAATCATATTTGCCTACTGACCCCCTACTAGGTGACTCCACTGCATAGTCATGTGCTAGATGGTCTCTAAGACCATTTATAATTATTTTAAAATTAATAACCACCTTAGCCTACCATAGAGTTTATGTAGGGCTTCCCTAGGTGCAAAGGTAGAATGGCAGATGACCTGCACAGGTGATGCTGCCTACCCGACAATGTAACTGATATAATCCATAAGCCCCCGATTCTTCCCTCCCTCAGTCTTTCTACTATATATAGATGCCTCCAGTAAATGAGGCAAACTGTGCTTCCCATTTCTAAAGATCAACAACTGCTCTCCCCCTCTCACCATGATGTCAGTCAGGTTTTCTTGCCCACGTCCCATCCTGAAAGCAGACTCCTTGGCTGCATCAGGATCCTTTCCCACATTCAATGTTACATCTGGACAACAATGGGTACTGCAATATTTTTTAGTCACTTGCCTACAAAGAGATTTGTCCATTAAGCTAGGCAATATTAAAGTTCTCATTTTATGAATTCTCCTACTTTTTAGTTAGAAGACAGGCTAAAGAGGAAGTGTCCAAATTGAGATGAGAGGTAAAAGAGAGCTTCTTTTCCTAGGTCTTAGATAAATGTAGAAATGAATTTCTCATCTAATTATTCATTCCTGTTTATATATTCTTTAATGATATGTTTCTATGGTTACCAGCGTTGTTAAATGCTGCCTGTGTTTCATTTTGCTTTGATGCTATTTGAGGTAGTATGCCAGTAAAAGAGGTTCACTTTTAAATGAAAGATGTAATTGAGGCATGTATTTGATCCAAGGTTGAGTGTTCCCGTGAAGGAGATAGTGACCGTGACATTATTTTCTGTTTGTATAGTTTTGCATAGTTTTTCTGTTGATGTTCTGTGAGTGTCCCAGGGACTAGGAAGGAAGAAAGGAAGTAAGGAAAGAAAGGAAGGAGGAAGACAGGGAGGGAGGGATGGAGGAAGGAGCCTCAACCATACACATATTAAACTCATGCCTACATATCAGTACTATATATTTGATGGCAATGATTTGACCAGACTGTCAAGTAGGTAAGGTTGCTTTATACCTGCTCCATCCCCCCCTTCTCCCCACACTGTCCCTCCTCCTCAGTCCCACATGTACATGTGAAGAGGCAAAGCCTTCTTTGAAAAATGAGTCAAACACTCAAATACTTTACCTCAGTGTGAATTCTAGTCAAAGTGCCACCTTTTCGGAGGTGGTCTGCCTTTAAAACCTTAATTCTCACTGAGAAATAAACGGCTTTGTGTCCTGCTAAAACAAGTCAGGCATCCTGATCATACAAGAATGTGGAGACAGGGGCTTCCCTGGTGGCGCAGTGGTTGAGAGTCCGCCTGCCGATGCAGGGGACACGGGTTCGTGCCCCGGTCCGGGAAGATCCCACATGCCGCGGAGCGGCTGGGCCCGTGGGACATGGACGCTGAGCCTGCGCGTCCGGAGTCTGTGCTCCACAACGGGAGAGGTCACAACAGTGAGAGGCCCGCGAATGTGGAGTGGAGACAGAGCCTCGGAATGTGCCCTGCAGGGGGCAGCACACTTCACCTGTACATCAGCCCTATCTATCTGCAAGTTGGCAATTCAAGCTCCTTCGAAAAGAGTGACATCATACCAAGCAAGAAAATTAATCCTCAGCCACTCCCGAAGAAATATTTACTTAGTACTCTTCTTCAGAAATGTGTGTGTGTGTGTGTGTGTGTGTGTGTGTGTGTCTTTTTCATGGTGCTGGTTTGCTTTTACAGTAATATCCATAGGTGATTAAACAGAGTCAGCTTTTCCTTTTCTTTTTTTCCCTCCTAAAAAGTTTTCTGGGTTTCCGACAGTTCTTATGGGAGAAAAAAAAAAGTAACCTCTAAATTTCTTTTCATTTTCCTTCATTTGAGAATGATGTGGGTTTCAGAAATCTAAGGCAATTTGGGCCTTCTTTTACCTGAACAAATTTAGGTATAACTATTTGATTCCCCGAAGTCCTGTGGCTATTCTGCTCAGTTGCCATGAGGTTATTTTATTTATTGATACATAGAGGCTGTGCCTTCCAGTTCAAATTTGTGAACATGTTGACTCCTTCTTTGTTTTTGTTTGCATCCGAAAATCAAAAATTGTTATGAGCAAAACCAAATTTAGAGGGGTTTGTGGTTATCTTTCATATTTCCCACAGATACTTATGGCTTATTGACTTACAAGCTTGCTGATAAATTGAGGTCACATTTTTTTAGCAGTTGGAGATGTGGAATAACTATTCCATGAAATTATTAAATTTTTTAAGCTGTGTTCACCCAGGTATAAGATAATCTGTGAAGCTCAAAGCTTTTAACGTTTTTATTTATATTCAGCCATCTTTTTGATGGTATTGCACACCAATTAAAAGTAAATTCTCCTCTTTTCTTGAAGTCATATGATTGTATTTTCCTCACTGATTTTTTTTCTAATAGATCTTTATTGGAGTATAATTGCTTCACAATACTGTGTTAGTTTCTGTGGTACAACAAAGTGAATCAGCTATATGTATACATATATCCCCATATCCCCTCCCTCTTGAGCCTCCCTCCCACCCTCCCTATCCCACCCCTCTAGGTGGTCACAGAGCACCGAGCTGATCTCCCTGTGCTACGCAGCTGCTTCCCACTAGCTATCTATTTTACATTTGGTAGTGTATATATGTCAATGCTACTCTCACTTCACCCCAGCTTCCCCCTTCCCCACCGTGTCCTCAAGTCCATTCTCTATGTCTATGTCTTTATTCCTGCCCTGCCACTAGGTTCATCAGTACCTTTTTTTTTTTTTTTAGATTCCATATATATGTGTGAGCATATGGTATTTATTTTTCTCTTTCTGACTTACTTCACTCTGTATGACAGACTCTAGGTCCATCCACCTCAGTACAAATAACTCAATTTCGTTTCTTTTTATGGCTGAGTAATATTCCATTGTATATATATGCCACATCTTCTTTATCCATTCATCTGTTGATGGACATTTAGGTTGCGTCCACATCCTGGCTATTGTAAATAGTGCTGCAATGAACATTGGGGTACATGTCTCTTTTTGAATTACGGTTTTCTCAGGGTATATGTCCAGTAGTGGGATCGCTGGGTCATATGGTAGTTCTATTTTTAGTTTTTTAAGGAACCTCCATACTGTTCTCCATAGTGATTGTATCAATTTACATTCCCACCAACAGTGCAGGAGGGTTCCTTTTTCTCCACACCCTTTCCAGCATTTATTGTTTCTAGATTTTTTGATAATGGCCATTCTGACCAGTGTGAGGTGATTCTCACTGAGGTTTTCTCATCTGTAACGTGAGATAATAATGCTTGTTTTCCAGTGTTGCCTTAACAAATAAACAGAATTTATTTACAGCACTTAGCCAATGTCCAGTGAACACACTATTAATAAATGAGTTTTCCAGATTTACCAATGAATTAAACAGAATCTACATAGGTAGAGTGCAAGAGCAGGTTGCTCTCTGGTGAGAGTCAGTTCATACAACCTATGTCTTGTCTTCATATTAAACATCCTAGGATTCTTTCAACTTCTTCTACAATATACATTTTTTTCAAGGGCAACCTTGACTTTTCCACTCAAAGTTGTCTTGCATAGCAGCCCGAGAGATAAAACAAATTCTTGGTAGAAAAAGCAGTACAAGCCTGGGAACCCAGTTCTTGTCCCAATCTTACCATGCTGTGGGTGCCAGCCATCCATACCCTAAGACCAGCAGTCAAGAAATACAATCAAGGACTTCCCTGGTGGTCCAGTGGTAAAGAATCCACCTTCCAATGCAGGTGACATGGGTTCCATCCCTGGTCAGGGAACTAGGTTCCCACATGCCACAGGGCAGCTAAGCCTGCACGCCACAACTACTGACCTCGTGCGCCTCAATGAGAGAGCCTGCATGCTGAAAACTACAGAGCCCATGCACCCTGGAGCCTGCACGCCACAACTAGAGAAGAGACAACCCGCACGCCACAACTAGAGAGAACCCCGTGCGCCGCAAGGAAAGATCCCGCATGCCTCAACGAAGATCCCGCATGCAGCAGTTAAGACCCGATGCAGCCAAAAAATAAAAATAAAAAATAAATAAGTAAAATATAAAGGAAAAAGAAATACAATCAGAAAACAACATACATACAGTTAGCAAAAGGAATACCTACTTTCAGATAACTAAACAAAGTATAGAGATGAAACACGCAACAACCACAACAAAAAGGGTCCTAAACTGTGTTGGCATTTACCACTGAACACGGGCTAAAGCTTGTTAGTAATACCCAGTTGTGCTTATGAAATAATTACTGGTTATACAGCTATGTATTCCTGATACCTTTTGGTGATTCATTTTAAGTCATCAAGAATAAAAGCTCTGTGGCATCCTAAAGAGTCTGGAGGCTGCTGAAACCCATACTTGTAGCTCTGAGTTTCTATCAGCTAGTGTTTCTCCAATGTGCAAGCAGAAAATTATTCAGGGTCTTTAGAACAAGAACATATTTTATATTCTATTTCCAAATTATATGTGCTTTGCCATTAAATAAGTTAGACCAACCCAAGCACATTATTAACTTCCCACATCAAGAAGCCTTTCATTTAATTTCTGTAAATGTTTCTCTTTGAGAGAGGCATGCTAATTGATAGCATATCCTAAATCTTATGAGTGGCTGGTGGACAAAACAGTCTCATTATGGCCAGTAGGAGTGAAGGATCAATATTCTCTTTTGTGTAAGGACTGTTGTTGTGAAGAGGATCTTGACCTGGTTTAGTTTGATGTGGTCCATTTGTTTCTTTGTTAGCATTAGAGTCAAATTCTCCTTGTCTCTGAAGACAGGAATTAGACAGTCATGAAAAAAGAAAATGGAAACTAATACTCGATCTTATACTTCTAGGAAACAATCTAATTACAAAGACATGAAAATTCTCTCAGTGTAAGAGAAAGCATTGGTTCAAGAGACTTGTGTTCTTGTCTTGCTTCCATCTCTAATTTTGTGACCTCAAGTGAGTCACCAGAACTAACAAGCCTCAGTTTCCTTGATTATAAAGTTGAGTGATTTTAAAATAATACCTTAGGTCCCTTCTATCTCTTTAGTTCCATGCTGAAGGGGCATGGAAATAAAATCCTGCTACAAAATCTAAATTATTAAAAATTAATACAGGGTAAATTTTGGGCATTAAATGCTGAAGTTATTCAGCTAATGGAAGCATCATATATAATCAAAACCTTAGCCCTAACCCGACTGGCGAGTGAACAGTGGAGTATGTACACACACACACACACACACACACACACACACACAATATGTGGTATATATATATGTTCTAAAATTCTATAATACTCTATACACTGCAAAACTAAGATAAATTAAATACTTTAGAAATTAAAATGGTATATATTGTGACTTTTAAACAGGACAGGTTGCAAAGTAGAGAATTCAAAACAGCTATATAAAATATCACTGGGCTAATAAATGCAATGGAAAAGCTGCCAAATATTCCTTTATATTAGAAAAATATGGAACTTACAGTCAAGGTTGTTTAATAAAAGAGCGCTCATAAACCCAAGGAAATATTTCAGCATTAAAATGTTGATTATCACGGCAGGGACAAACAATTATTACGTATTTTATTCCAAAATATCACTATATTAATAAAATTATCATAACAGTGTCAATCCAGGCTATTTCATAAATGATACTATGAAGATGTTTACAGGTAAGTCTCAAAGTAAGATACTCCGTTCCTTAGGAAAATCTGCTCTTTAGGTTAAATCTAAATTTCAAGAAAATCGAAATCTTTCTAATTAAATCCATATATATTCAAAGGGATTAGGTTTGAAAAATATTGCTCAAAAATTTTACTTTTCCATTTTCTAGAAAATTCTAGGTATCATTCAAATTTTCATCATTATTAATATAATAACAAAGAGCCATATTAAACACTAAGGGCTAAAGGTTCCCATTCAATCATTTATAGCTTTCAAGTATAGCACTGCTCCCTTTGAATCTAATAATGTCAATTCTGAAGATAAAACAACACAGTCATATTCGTCCACTAGGAATACTTACTTAGATGGACTTCAGGAGGATTAAAGGGTAGGATATATAAAAAAATTTATCACACTGCTAAATGAAAAGTTATTTTATCTCAAAGTAGCTTTTCTTTCTTTATTTTTTTTTATAACACATAAGGCTTGGTAGAAAAAACAATGGATTATGAGAGATTCCAATTTTCCTTTATTATTGTATATTAGAGTAGACTAATTACTACAACAAACAACTCCAAAATTTCAGTAATTTAAAACAATAAACGTTGATTTCTCACTCACAGTATAGTCCAGTGTGGGTGTTCCTGGTTGGTTCTCCTCCAGTCAGCAACAGGAGAACCCATACTCTTTCCATCCTGCAGCTCAATCTTCCTCCACATCCTGGGAGTCTTCCTCTCTAGGCAGTTGATAAGGAAAGAAAATAGAAGAGGTTTCTATTCTAAGCAGGGTTTTATGGACTAAGCCTGGAAAGAGTAACATTCCTGCCTACAAATTGGCCTTCACTCAGCCACATGGCCACACCTAACTGCAAGGGAAACTGCCTAACCACGTGTACAGGATATATATGTGTGAGAGTGTGTGTGTGTGTGTGTGTGTGTGTGTATATACATATACACACACACACACACATATATTATAAAATTGTTCTAAAATTCTGTAGTACTCGCATATACTGCAAAACTAAATTAAATACTTCAGAATTTAAAATTGTATTTATTATGACTGTTTTTAAACAGGAGGGTAAAGCCCAGGAGGTAAAAAGATAATTTTCCAAAGAGAAAGTGAAATATAATATTCGAGACCCTAATTCTAAATTCCATAAAATTAAAAAGCTGTTAATCCTTAGAAAAGTCACTTATGCCTCTCCAAGTCACTTAAGTCATCTGCAATTCAGTGAATCGAGCTGGAAAATTCCCAAGGTTGCTTCCAGATCTAATCTTGTAAGTAAAGCGATTTACTGCAATTATGGTCAACCCAGATACTGGGAGCATTAAAGGAATAATTTGATAATAATATATAATAATTTTATCACATTTTCTAATTAGTGATAACAGGAATTCTACTTACTGATTCACCATCATTGGACACATTGTTAAAAGTTACAATTTATCCAAATCCTCCAGCAAAAAGATAGGGGAAAAAATATCATGATCCTGTCATCCTGGAAATGTTTGAGGTTTATGGTTACTGCAAGATTTATCCTGAGAACTTTGGGTGCTCTTAAAAATTCACCAGGAAGAATCAAGCCCCTTGGTTTAGAAGGAGACAAATTTTGTTTCTTTTCTTTTTTGCTAGTCATCTTTTCCCTCTACTTTGCTTTTCCTTTACTCTTAATGGCCTGTCTCTCCCAGTCTTTCCTGGTTTACAATTATCCTAGGCAAGTTGATTTCTGAGGTAGCAAAGGGCTCTTTTTTGCTTAGCTGAAGTATAAGGAGAAATTATTATGTTACTGTTTGTAGAGGAAATGAGCTGCCCACAGACACTCTTGGTTTATGTAACTATAAGCTTTAAAACTTGCTAACAGGAGGATAACAGAGAGTTAGTAGGACTTGCAAATGTAAACACCTAATTTCAAAGCTCTTTTTTGTGTAGCAGCAAAGAAAGCATAATTAATAGCAATGTACACTTAACAACAGGACACCTGGACTGATTGTTTTCCCCATTCTCTGCACATGTGCAACATTTATTGACACCGGAGAAACTCACACATTGGGAAAGAATGACTCAGTTGCAGAAAATTTTTGTCAAGTTAAAAACTATCATTTGAAATCTGCCTTCATTTTCAGTGAAGCTTACTTTTTTACAAGCTGCAATTTCTCATCTGTTCTCTTTATTTTCAAAGATTTCCAAAAGAAAATCTTTGACTGATAGTAAAAAGTAAATTAAAACTTATATTTTAATATCTATCATTCTTACAAAATATCTCAGTTTTTAAAAATCTTTAAATTTAAAATCTTCAATTTGCACATATTAGACTGTTCATGCATCATTTAAAATCTACAAACAACAAATACTGGAGGGGGTGTGGAGGAAAGGGAACCCTCCTACACTGTTGGTGGAAACATAAATTGGTGGAAAACAGTATGGAGGTTCCTCAAAAAACGAAAAATAAAGTTGCCATATGATCCAGCAATCCCACTCCTGGGCATACATCCAGACAAAACTATAATTCAAAAAGACACATGCACCCCTATGTTCACAGCAGCACTATTCACAATAGCCAAGACATGGAAACAACCTAAATGTCCACCAACAGATGAATGGATAAAGAAGATGTGGTACATACATACAATGGAATACTACTCAGCCATAAAAAAGAATGAAATAATGCCATTTGCAGCAACATGGAGGGACCTAGAGATTATCATACTAAGTGAAGTAAGTCAGAAAGAGAAAGACAAATACCATATGATATCACTTATATGTGAAATCTAAAATATGACACAAATGAACTTATCTACAAAACAGAAACAAACTCACAGACATAGAGAACACACTAGTGGTTGCCAGGACGAGGGGGTTGTGGGGAGAGATGGACTGGGAGTTTGGAATTAGCAGGCACAAACTATTACACTTGATCTTAGCCAAAAGGCCGAGAAGCGATAGGCACAAACTATTATATATAGAATGGATAAACAGCAAGGTCCTACTGTACAGCACAGGGAACTATATTCAATATCCTGTGATAAACCACAGCGGAAAAGAGTATGAAAAAAAATGTGTGTGTATATATACATATATATATATATATGTATAACTGAATCACTTTGCTGTACAGCAGAAATTAACACAACATTGTAAATCAACTATACTTCAATAAAATATTTTTTAAAAAATGGACATAGATTGCTCATGAAAGACAAGTCCAATTCTAAATTATCAAATTATTACCATCACAAAATGAAAACCTGATATTTTGGTGTCCAACCAAAAACAGTCAAAAATTCCCACTATCTTAAATAATAATAATTATAATATTTATAATTACAGTAATAATATTTTAAAGCTAAATTTTTTCTAGATTGCTTCACAAATGAGTCATTCAATAATGTACCAGAAATGTTATATATCTGTATATTTATATTTAAAATATAATTTAAAAGTTTAAATATGTATATTTAAAATTATATCACAACATTTCTTCTTGGGGCTCTAATAATTTCCTCTGAGAAAGTATCTCCGTTGAAAGTTCAATTCTTATCCTTGCATACACACTCTGCTCACTCACCCACTTCCTTACTCATCTTCAAGATGGAGGGCAGAAGCCACAAAAGAACCCCATTTCTACTGGCTCTGAGTGGGGAGCTCTAGAGGGAGGCCATGCTCTAGCACACACCCTCCTGAGTAGAGAGCCCTGTGAAAGCCTGAATGCCATGCCCTGAACATCAAGCCAAGAGCACAATGCCTTAAACAAGCAGATCAAGCTGCCACACACTTCAGCCACTTGCTAAAAAACAAAGACTAGTGTAGGCTCTTGGGCATGAGTTTTCCTGTCCTGCTGTGTGATGGCTTAGCAAAGCTACCCTGCCAGCAGTTACTTAAGCTGCCAGCAGTTGAAAAAGAAATGGGATGGAGAGAGAGTTTTCTTCTGTCCTGGCCTTACTGGGATACTGTTAATACCTTTCTGGAAGCAAACTAGAGGATTAAATACCTTCACTAAATTTTTTGATCCAGAATTTAAAGCAAAATATCTTCAACAAGATATTCAGAGACACCACAAGGAAAGCTATTTGGATGTTAGGAAGTGTTATGGGCTGAATCACGTCCCCCCGCAAAATTCACATGCTGAAGTCCTAACCCCAGGCTGTAGATTGTGACTCTATTTGCACATAGGGTCTTTAAAGAGGTAATTAAGTTAAATTAGGTCTTTAAGTGGGATTTAATCCAATATGACTGGTGTTCTTATAAGAAGAGGAGATTAGAATACAGACACACCCAGAGGGAAACCCATGTGAAGACACAGAAGAAGGTACCTGGCCATCTACAAGCCAAGGAGAGAGGCCTAAGAAGAACTCAACCCTGCAGACACCTGGATCTCAGACTTCTAGGCTCTGGAACTAGGAGAAAATAAATTTCTGTTATTTAAGCCACCCAGTCTGTGAAACTTTGTTAGGACAGCCCTAGCAAACTCATACAGGAACTAACAGCTTACAAAAGGCAGTAAAGTCAGATCAAGACCTTAGATCTGAGGTCTAGAACAGCTCCCTTCTTCGGCACCTCACTCCACACAAATCCAGGTACAGCTACTTACTTTTTTGGTCTGGACAGGCCATCCCAGGATTGGTTCCAGCAATAAACGTATTCTAGCATATTCCACGTTCCAGCAATGAACAATGAAGCAAGGACCAAGCTGGAGAAAACATTCTTCTACTCAATATAAAGGATCTTTACTTTCTTTGGGAGGACCAGAACCTGGTACCTAAACAGCTTGAGTTCTTAATCCACGTCTCTGAATTCCAGACCTGCTGCCTGCATTGCCGCTGTTGGCCTTTCATAGTAGCATCCAGGCCTCAGCACCCAGACCTGCTGCACCCTCAGAATCCACTGCTGCATAATCCATGGCTACTTCCATCTAAGTGCTGGCTCCGGGTTTGGCATCACAATCACATTCTTTCCCTTCTAGTTCCTCAGACCTGGAAAGGACAGCGTTGTGGACAATATAAGTTCTTTCCCTCAGCCATTCAGAAATTTGTCCCACACCAAATTTAAATTGTAAATTAAAACTGGAATGCCTTTGAGGACAGATGCTTCTTCAGAGGTCCTTTGACCTGAATAGTTCAGCATTTGTATTGTTTTACTTCACTGTCTATTCAGAATCCTAATCATAGCCCGTAAGAAAGAATGTGACTTTAATATTGGACTTTGCTGGTGTGCTTGAGTGTGCACTAGTTATCTTTCTTTAAATCATAGTCATATGGTAAATTTTCTGTTTTGTTACGGTTCCCTTTCATTGGTGGGCATGCAGTGGGCATTTCTTGGAAATGGCCAATTTTTATTAAAATGTTTCTAGAAGAAAATTTTTTTTTAAAATTGTAAATTAAAAAATTGATCATAGGGGCCATTTGAAGTCACTGAGGAATGAAGCAAGCAATCAACAACTGAAATTCAGTTTCTCAGTTTCAAATCAACTCCTTATTGCTGTTAATATTCGTCTAAAACTTGTTTACAATATACTCTACCAGTAATAATATAAATTGCTGTCTGTTAAATGATTTTTCTTTGTTGGAAACTTCAAATCTATTATTTTTCCTTATTGGTTGTTGACAATTTTTAGTTGTCAGGGAAAAAAATCATTCCTATAACTAAATTTGGATTTTTGTAATATTCTTTTATGCTATTTTCAGAAAAATGATATAACTATAGACACTTCTACTTTTTATTCAATGTTCAAGCCTTGTTAGAAGGAAAAGTTGTAGGAAAGGAATAAATTCCTTTTAAAACTTCACATAACTTTCCTTTTGGTCTGTTTCAAATAGTAATAGACCTAGTTAAAGCAGGAAGTTCAGGGTGATGGCAGGCTTTATGAAGAATGGTATCTTGCATGAACAAAGAAAATTTAAAGAAATTCTTAAATAGCTGAATCCATCTCAAATGGCTCTTGTGATCTGGAGGGAAGGAAAGCTTTGCTAGGAGGAAGTTGAGAAAGTTTTCTTTTTTTTTTTTTTCAATTCCAAAAGGCTTTGCCATGTATTGGAAGAAGAAAAATATACAGTTTGTCTAGTTTGTCATGTTATTTATAGACAATACTTAAATCTAGATATTTTGATTAATTTTTTAAAGTAAAATTGCTCATCAGTGTCTGTTCATAAGATAACTACATTAGACTTAAGAATTTGATTTTTAAGATCAAGTTTAAAATGACAGCTCAGAAAACAGGATTTTTATTTTCATCTTAAAGCAAGCTCAGTTTAGAGGTGTCTGTTTACAAACTTTCTTCACTTAATTGGTTTTCTTAATATGAAATAGGATTCCCAGAACTAATTAAAAGTTCATTCTAATGAATATTCAAGACCAAAATATGTTATCTTTGCAGTACAGTATATAGATTTTTAAATCATCCATAAAGGTAATCATATTTTTTTATATTCTTTAAGTCATGTATTGTTATTGAGACCAAATGGGTCGTCTGCTTCCTCTCAGGCCATGATTGAAGAAGCCATCACCAGGGCGGACTCTTTCTCAGTTATGTACACACCATTTGCAACAAAAATCAGAGCTGATAAAATAGAAGAAGTAAAAGAGGTTTTCATCAAAACTCATCCTGCATATGTGGAATATATCTACACAGGTAAGATTCAATATCTTCAAAGTATCAGCTAACAACTTATTTCCTTAAAAAACAAATACAGGCATGTTTCTGCTTTTTGGTTGATTATTTCAGTTTTAGGGATTTTTTTTTAATCTGATGAGCTGAAATGGAAAGTTATTTTAAGGTTTTAAGTAGAGCTAGCCCTATAGGTCTAGCATAATATTCCTTGTGCCATCATGTTTCTTTTTTTAAGACGAGAGGTAAAACCGAGAAACTCTAAGATAATAAAAAATGAAAGAATAACCTGTAGTAAAATGTCACCTTTCCCCATATACTTCATCAGTAAACTAGGTGATTATAGTATTTTCCTGAATATGGATTTTTTTTTTTCTCCAATCCCTGCTATTTCTACTTTCCTTCCTCCACCTATCTCACACCTCAAACGTCCCTCTTTTTTTATGTGCTCGGGCCACTGGTATCCAAGTGAGATCTGGATAGCCAGCCAAGTGTACACAGAGAACACAACACTATCGGTGTCCTTTTTTCCTCTTTTTGTCTTTGGAAGCCACTTGCTTTCATTCATTCATTCCAAATACTTTTTACTATCTACCATGTTCCAAGTGTTATTCTGAATTAAGACAAGAATTTTCTTGTACTAAATTGAGCCAATCTCTAATGGAGATGGAGATTTCCAGTTATCTAAGATACTAAGAGTTGTCAAAAGCTTTTGTTGTTCCTGTTTTACTGTCTTTAAATCACTGAGTCAAAACAATATTAAAGAGTATTTTGGGGCTTCCCTGGTGGCGCAGTGGTTGGGAGTCCGCCTGCCGATGCAGGGGACATGGGTTTCTGCCCCGGTCTGGGAGGATCCCACATGCCGTGGAGCGGCTGGGCCCGTGAGCCGTGGCCACTGAACCTGCACGTCCGGAGCCTGTGCTCTGCAACGGGAGAGGCCACAGCAGTGAGAGACCCGCGTACCGCAAAAAAAAAAAAAAAAAAAAACAAAGAGTATTTTGTTATTTTCAAAATAAATAAATTAACAATCAGCAATGACTACCATATTAAGCAAAACCTCTAAATACACACATCTAGTATCACATCCTCCTGTTAAGGCCCCTGCATTCCTTTTGTCAGGCTTTTGGGGCCAAGTCACTGATTTATATGATTAATAATATACTCCACTAGTGATCACGTTTAAGGTACCAGGCACTCTACATTCATTATCTCTTGTTACTCCCATAACTTAAGAAGTGAGTAAGATGATGCTCATTTAGAAATGAGAAAACAGCTACCAGAGAAAACAGTTTTTCCAAAGATACACAGCAAATCAGAAAATCAGTGGCTGCAGGCCTTGGATCTGAACCCATATCCTCGCATTGAACCACACTATTTCCATCTGATAGAAGCCGAGGTGTGACGGAAGCATTAAATTTAGGTCCTATGGAATCCTTATTTCTTCCACAATGCTTCAAGCTCTTCAGAAGAAATATATTTTAAAAATATAACTAGGGATGATTAAATAGTGAATCCCTAAGGAACAATGAAAATTTAAAGGCAGAGAAAGGGAAGAAAAGAAATCACATGCGTGCTATAATGAACACTGATGCTGATTTACTTAGTTCCAGCATTTTATAAGGAAGTAGATAAAAATGTTTCAGAACTCACAATTTTTACTAATTGTTATAAATCATTTTGTTATGGATATCTTCAAGGGTTTTGCGGGGGGGGGCAGAGAGGGGAATCAATACCACACAAAAGTTATGTCAATCTAGTATCATGGAAAATTAATCCAATTCAGCTATTTCCATATCTACTCTCAGATCCACTGGTAATAAAGAGAGATTCATTGAAGAGACTACCAGTTTGCCAATTTCTCTACTGGTAGAATAAATTTAGTTATATTTAACCTACTTCCCAGAGAAGTCATGAAGATTAATTAAGACTTAGGAAGCACTGTTGCCACTGAGGGTTTAAAAACAACAATAACATTAATGAGCCAGATTCACATCTCATGTAACTCCATCAAACCTGTTATCAAGACGAATTATGATCTGTTGGCAAGATGATTCATGCTAAAGGATCTTATACTTTGGAAGAGAAGATAATTATAAGTTACTGATGATTGTTTCTATCATTATATAATTACTAATTGCTGGAGTGTGACAGTGCTATATGAGAACAGAGAGAAGACAGTTTCTGGAGGAGAAGGGGAGGTAGTGAAGGCAATCTCGAATTTTAAATTTCATTAGGAGTGGTGAGGTCCTTCGCTCTACAGAATAGGTACTTTGAACTAACAGGCTATTACACTGATGACATTATTTGCCTCTGTTGCAAATGATTAAAGGGTCACTCCAAAGCCATTGCTGGAACGACAGTGAAACCACTATTACGAACTATATGTGCAAGTCTTAGAGGCATCTCTTCTTTTCCCCCCAGGTAATTCCAAGGTGAGGAAGGGGGCGGGTCAAGTGTGATCTTTAGCTTCTGGATATTTCTCACAGGAGGTGCAGAGTGGTGATTTGGGCAGGCATCAGTAGCCAAAGGCAGCAGCTAGAAAGTGAGTTACACAAAGAGAGATAGGGCCTAGGAGGGTAGTGCCCTTGTTTTGTTGGCACGTCCCAAATACCAGGATACTCCTTTTATCTGCCTTCTATTTAAGAAGCTTCTGTGTTGCCAAAAATGTATTCAGTTATTTATTTCAACAAAGAGTCATGCAGCAGGCGTGACTGGACAATCACACAGCAAACGTGTGCAAACACGAGGCTTTTTTTTTTAACCTACACATATTCATCTTTGGTCTGTCCAGAGCCAAAAATATATTCTATCCCACCCCAAAGGACTCAATCCCACCCAATCATTTCTAAAATTTAGTCTGTCTTCAGTAACTATCTAATCAAATTCACCAGCTTTTTTCCCCTTTCCACGGGACTTTCTTCTCCTACTAGTCTGGTTTCAACTTTCTCAGAGCTCGAGCCTACCCAAGGGTCCAAAGAAGCCCATGGGCATGTGAGGAAAGAGTCCTCTTGGAAGTCTTGTGCAGGCTGGCACAGCTGCTGATTATATGGCTAGTGCAACTTGAGACAGCTCTGTTGGCTTGAGCAGGACTTGACGGGCTCATTTATGTGACACATTAGGTCACCCAAGGGCACTATATGGGTTTCCCATGCTACCTCCTGGTGTAAATGCTTCTTTACATGTACACTAACCACCCCTACCTCACAAGTTGGACCAGACTAGAACTACTTTCTAAGATTCCCTCTCCCTGCCAGAATGTGGAGTTCTAGATCTTACTCTAGAAATCCCTTCTACTCCACGGGAGACTGGAAGTCATTTTAGTCCTCTCTCCAACTTGCTATGTTATTCTGCCATTTCTCTTCTCCTTTTCTCCATGCTTCAGAATCCCAATATCCTCAGGACAAGAAGAGGATCTACAATGGAGATGGGTGGTATATTCAGTTATTCATTTCGTCATCAAACATTTATTGAGCAGGCACTATACTAGGTAGTGCTAGAATATACCTGCTTCTAAGAAAGAATATGACTCTAGTAATTTATACTTCAGGGTGAAAATTGGACTATATTTTTCCTCTCTTCTAGAGAATACTTCACTTAAAACCTAAGCTCTAATTGTGGAATGGAAGGCTGAGTCTAATTAAAAGAATGATGGAGGAGAAAACAGATGAAGGAGCAGTTTGGGAATAGAAGTCCTTGCCACCGAAAGTGGCAAAGACTGGCTAGTTGTTTACCAAACTATTCTCTTCCCCCCCCCGCCGCCCGCCACCCATGCATGTAACTAGAATACATTTCCAGCCTCCTTTACAGTTCAGTGAGGCTTGTGACTCAGTAACAGCCAATGTAATGTGGACAGAAATAAACTGGGAGTATGACACTCCCAGGCCTGGCCCATAAACCTCTGCCACGCAGAACTCGCTTTCCCTAGCCACTGACTGAGTAACTAGGACTGCGGAACTAAAGAAGCTACGAGGCAAAAGCAGCTTGGATCCCCGAGTGACCATGTGGAAGGCAACCCACTGAATACCCACACCAACGAAAACCAAAATTCTCTTGCTTTAAATCCCTAAGATTTGGAGGCTCTTTGTTAAATCGGGTAGCTTTACTCTAACTAATATACTGCCTTACACCCGTGAAGCAGGCGGCTGCCTACTCCATCTGCAGTGTACACAATAAAATTCATGTGAACTCAGGGGAGGATGGATAAACACTCCTCCACGTGCAGTCAAATTCATCCTCAGAAACACTCGGAGTTTGTGTACATTCCCTTCTACCTCCCGTTCACTCATCCTTCCTTGGACAACTACAGGTAAATGTTCTCATACATATGTGTTTGTACCCACTCACAGAAAAGGCACATTTGAGGAGAGACACAGATTCCCCACGGGAGACAGAACACAATTACGCAGTTTTCATTGCAGCTAGAGAAATTGAGGCCATAAATAAGAAGTACAGAAATCATCTAAATAAACAATCAACAGATGAAGGTCAGAAAATCTGTACCTTGAAGATCTTGGATGAAAAGCCTACCTATCAAAGTTCTGCTGGATAAGTAGGTATTATCATTAAAACCTGGAGACCAATACATTTAGTTCTCCCAGCAGAGGCTGGCAGACAACCCTCCAACACAGAAACTCTGCCCAACTCCAGGTCACCTTCATCAAGCCTAGATAGTATTGAGTTCATTACTCCTTGGTCATGTGACAGCGCCATGAGCCCAGTAATAGCTGGCAGAGGTGGTGGTGATGAGCAGGAAGAATATTCATGATAGAGATCCCCCAGGCAGTGTATTCTTTCTAGCTAGCCCCTAATTCAGAGTCATCCTTATCATGGATTTCCACATGAAAAATAGATGCAAAGGGAAAAAACTATAAAAATGAATTCATTTTGAAATGTATAGAGATCTAAGTATTTTTAACTTTTTTACTGAATGGACCAACTAAATTAGTGATTTATTATGAGAAAAACCCACTTCACCCTCAGTGGCAGGCACTAGGACTATACTGCCTTTATAACTTCTACAAGACTGATACGGGAGGGTTAAAATTCAAATCTGGGGCTTCCCTGGTGGCGCAGTGGTTGAGAGTCCGCCTGACAATGCAGGGGACACGGGTTCGTGCCCCAGTCCGGGAAGATCCCACATGCCGCGGAGCGGCTGGGCCCGTGAGCCATGGCCGCTGAGCCTGCGCGTCCGGAGCCTGTGCTCTGCAATGGGAGAGGCCACGACAGTGAGAAGCCCGTGTACAGCAAAAAAAAAAAAAATTCAAATCTGCCTTGTAGGACAACCAGGCTTACATATCCTCAGGAACTCACTGTGCATTCTTTGCTATTTTGGGGATGTGGTAAGACCCACCAAAATCTTAAAGCCATATTATAATAGAGCTATACTGTATTATGTTTCACAGAGGAAAAAATTACTGAAGTTGTAGCAGTGTAGCTATCCATTTTTCTTATTTAAGGAAAAATCCAGTTTGATTCATGCAGAGTAGTCAGGGTATATAAAACAAATAATAATCCACCAGCCCCAGAATTACTATGTTTTCATTTATAAAGATTTTGCTTGAGATTTTAATTCATATATTCCAATGAAATAACACAATCCTTGTACAGTTCTTATTCTTGCATGATTGTATTTTAATAATAAAGTAATACAATAAGCATATCCTGTCTCCACTTGATGAAAATATCAAGATTTATTTGCTAAATAAAATAAATATTCAGTAATGGATCTGTGCTTAGTAATGTTTAATAGAAAAGTTTTCTGGATCAGATATCAATTACTTTAACACTTAGGTAGATAGAGTCATATTTTGTCTCTCCAGTGCAATTTAACTCCAAGAGTAAATATGTATGTTCAGAATAATAATATACTGTTTTAAAACAGACCTTTAAAAATTGCTTTTCACTGAAATTTATAACCTTGTTCTTGTTCAGTCATCATTTACCAGTAAGGATAATACATTCTATGCTCTCTAAAATATAAAGTTAAAATTTCTCATTTTATTCTTTCTTCTTTAAAATGTTATAATTTTACCATGATCAAGAGTTTCCAAGATTAGACTATTTTCCTCTTTCTAACCCACTTTATCAAATGGAAAAGTTTATAGAATTAAAGAGCCTACATCCCCAATATCATTATGAATGTGTTACGGCTAGGTTGGTTATAAAGATGACAAATCATCTCATGTTTGTACCACAGAATTCTTTTTAGAAACAGAGAATCATTCCCAAAGAAAAGAAATTCCTCATATATGGGGTTAAATTCTCTGTTCTTAAAATACTAAAACGTTGGTCTTCCCAATGGGAAGTGTGGTGTTCTGGCACTGTTCTATCTAATCAAAGTAAAGACGTCTCAGTGAGCAGCTCACTTGTCCTTTGCAGTAGCAGGTTATAACACCATTTGCCTCTGGTCTCCCTCATCTACTGTCTCTCACCATCTATGATTGCATTCTTCCTTTTAATTGCATAACTCTCTTTTAATTTCATTTTAGCTATAACACGTAGCAATAACCAAGGGATTGTACTATTTTACTTTCTTCTTGTTAGTCTGTACTTCTTGATGCATCCAGTGAACCAACTTCCCAGGAGTTGGATTCATCTCTACGATCGGTAACTTGTACCTTTAGTAACTCATCACAGTACAGGTGCACCTCCACACCATGGGTGGCCACCCAGGAATCAAAGATTCCTCACCCTCCACCCTGTTATCCTTTCTCTTCCCAAACCACATGTTTCCATGAGCCAGGACCATTCTAGCAAATCTCACTTCTGACTCTGATTCTGGGATTTTCTTTTCCTCACAACACTGCTGACACCAAATTTGTGGGTTTTCCACACCACTTCTCCAGCTCTCAGCCACCAACTGCTGTTTTAACAATTCAGTTCACTTTTGGTACTCACTATCCAGAGTTAGCACAGACGTCACAGATTAAGGGCTCGATCCTACCAGACTGCCCCACCACCACTTCAGATGTCAGTCACAGGTCCCAGGCCTCCTGTACTTCTGACCAACCAGCTATAAGTTGGGGGTTTCCAATGACCCCCAATTCAGGTTCTATAATTTTCTAGGATGACTCATAGAACTCAGGAAGTGCTTTACTTACTATCACTGGTTTATTACAAAGGATACAACTCAAGAACAGCCAAATGGAAGAGATACATAGGGCAAAATAAGGTGGGGTGTGGGTGTGTGCTCTCACTGGTTGCATGACTCTCCCAGCACCTCACTGTACTTCACTAACCCAGAAACTCTCCAAACCCCATCATCTCGGGGGGTTTATGGCGGTTTCATTATGATTGACTAAATCACTGGCCACTGGTGATTAACTCAATCTCCAACCTGCCTCTCCTCCCCAGAGCTTGGGGAATGGGGTTGAAAGTTCCAGGTTTCTAATTAAGCCTTGGTTTTTCTTGAGACCAGCCCCCATCCTGACAGAAGCTATCTAGGGGCCTGCCAAGAGTCACCTCATTAGAACAAAAGACATTCCTACCATCCTCTATCACTTAGGAAATTCCAAGTGTTATAGAAGCTCTGTGCCAGGAACTAGGAAGAAAGACCAACTATTTTTCTATGATACCACACCATCTCTCACACATCGGAGATAATATCCTTGTGTGTTTTACTCTTGGGTGCAGACCACTATTCAGCATGGCTTTATCTGTGAGAATCCAGTACAGTCTCGGTTGATTTTGTATTCTTCCAGAGCAGATTTTCTTTTGATTTTTCCAAACCACATGGAGTACTACCAACCAGAGAGCCTCTATTTCTAGAGCTGAGATTTCCTGGGCCATCTAGGTAGTATAAATTCAAACCTTATGCCTAGACTTAAAATTCCCAGAGGGGAAAAAGAATCCTACTCCAGACCCCAGATAAATCAGACAAGTTTATTTTGTTAACTTCATCAATGGTTGGATTTTTTTTTTTTATCTCCATCATTCACTGGTACCCCAGTCTCACCTTTGTTTAAGAATGCACCATGTTATATTATAATTGACTGTGTATTTGTCTACTGCATGCAACAAATGGTAAGCAACACCATGGCCTTCATTATCTTACCATTTTATCATAATGCCTGACATTCATATAGACTCTGGTAAGGGGAGCCTATAAATATTTTTTAGGTAAATTAGATAATCAATTCTTCACCTAAGCTATATATCTTATTAAGATTATTTCTAATATTTCATCATTTTGTTGCTATTATGGAGTAAACCATTATTTTCATTATACTGTATATTTTATTATACCTATATATTTTGATTGACCTTTTAAAATCTTATATCTGTTTATTTGGGGGTCTGTATATTTCCTTTTTCGATCCCTTACTGACCTCTTGTCTATACTAATAGATTTTCAGTTTATCCTCTTGGATTTTCTATATAAATAACCATCTATTCTTAAGTTATGACCATTTGGCCCCTTCACTTCCAAATTTTATATCTCTCATTTTTATTTCAGGTCTTATTCCTTTGGCCTGAAATTCCAAAGCTATAGAGAATAATAGTAGTCAAAGGCAGTCATTTTGTTTCTGAGTTTAACAGGAATAAAACAGATTAAAAGGAGTTTCACCACAACTAAACTGACTACTAATAGTGAATAGTAAAGAGTAATACCTAATAATCAAGATAACCTCCTCTTTTAGATTTCCATATGTAAGCAATAACTTATCAAATACAAAGCCTTGCTGACTTTCAAATTTTATATATTAACTACAGGAAATCACTGAGTCATTACCATAAGATCATTTGCTTATGAGCCATGATAATTCATGAGTAATAATAGTTCTTGTACATGATAATCATGATAATTCTTTGTTTTTTAATTGTCTTCAACAATTGCACTTATTAAATAAAAAGCTGTAGAACTACAAAACCAATTTCAACAGAAAACAAAAGAAAATCTCTGGTCTCAGGAAAAGAAATTGCTGTGCTTCTCTGGGATGGTAGTTTGTTGTTGTTGTTTTATCTTAGGAACACTGTGAATGAGACAGTTGATCTTCTTTACTTCTAGAAAGTATACAGGAGCTTATAAAATACATTCTGTGTATTAATCTCACCTATGGCTTCATCACCGATCTCTTACTTTTCCTTCTGATCTGTTTTCTTCAAGAACTCTTTTACACATTTTTTTATGCTGTATGTATTTATTTAAGGAAAGTCATTACACTTCCAGAGTGAGATATAAACAAATAAGTAGATTACCAGTCCAGATAGTAAGGAAAACTAAGGCTTTCAGATTATGTAAGACTTTTATTATGCAGTATTAGTTAACTACCCAAGGGTCACTTTTTGCAAAATGCAGAATCTAATCGAAAGTGAAAAAATCATAATTATGATGTAGATCAAGAAAAATGATGCTAAACATTTTTTTTAGTTATTTCTGAGATATACATTTTAAAGTAATAACTAGAATTATGACATAACATTATACAAGAATATATAAGATTTTTAGAAATTTCATGTAATGTCTGAAACATTTATATTAACATATTTCCATACAAATATAAACATTTATTTTTTATTATCTCATATACTTAAGTCTAGTTATTAGTAATAGTATTACAATAATGTTATAATAATAGCATCACTAAGTCAATTTTGGTATCTTTGTACTAGATGTAAAAATTAATTATTCTTAATCCTCAAACTATTATGTTTCTTAAATAAGGCAATTATTCTTCTCAGATAGTCAACTTGAAGAATTTATAATATGTCTTACATCTCAGCTATGATATTTTAAGGATTCCATAGTATTTGTAGATATACTGAACTACGAGCTAAATCCCTCTGTCAGAAACCTTTTGTTTCAAATAATAGGAATCACAGCTTAAACTGATTTCAGTATATTTAAGTTTTAAAGGGGTAGGAGGAGGCATGAAATACATTGATTTATAATACAACTACAGGGGGACTACCTTTAAGCACAGCTTGATCCAGTAGTTCACTCACTGCTCTATTTTCTACAGTCAGCTTTCTTCTCAAGTTCTACCTGGTATTCCATCACCTGTACCTCAAGGTGGTACCTGCATCTCAAGGTACCTCAAGTGCTAGTATCTTGAGTCATAGCAAAATTCCCAAATGTCATTACAAACTTCAAATCACACTGTCCCAAGAAGCAGTGAATATCTCTTCCACCCAATTCCTGGGACTCACTCTTCCTCATTGGCCCAAATTACATTATATGCTTATACTTGAACCAAAACAGGTCAAGGTAATGCCATGGATTGATTCGTCTAAGTCAAATAGGTCTCACTTTTAGAGTAGGTAGGGAAGGAGAGAATTCTCCAAGGGTAACAAAAGAGGGAAGGTGGGAGTGCATGTTAGGTATCCAACCAACCAATGTCCATTCCAATGGCTGCAGAAATACAGCCACTTAAGGGCATTAGAGCAACAATATATTATTTCACTAACTGTGAATTTAATAAATATTGAAGGGAAAAGCAGTATCTTTCATGTTTGTTTGTCTCAAACCTACTTTGTTGGGGATGGAATTAAGGAACTTCCCCAGAATAAATACAATACAGCTGATTAAACATAAAACTTTGGAATCAATAAGAATTCCAGGTGAAATAAAAATGAACTATGTATAAAAATCTTATGTAATTATTTGTTTTTCAAAGCTTATAAATGGGTTATGAGGGGCAACTTACATATACAAAGATCAGTTTTGGAGAAGTAGAGCAGAAATCTGAAGGGAAAATTAGGAATCTTAGGAATGAAAACCAATGTTTTCCACTTGCATCTATAACTCTGAAATTATAATGAAGGTCAAAGGGAAAATACAATTTATTACACAAAGATTCATTATACAAATAGCTTTCTCACACATCAACTGCAAAAACCAAAATACACTGTCTATGTTTTTAAAGTGGAAACTGTTTTATTATTTATGGGAGCAATAATGATGTTAGCTGCAAAGTTGCTGCCTTTTGCTATTTTCTTGCTGATGTGAATTTGTGGATAACTTCCGATATAGAAGTACTGGCATTAAAAAGTGAACAAGATAAAACTCAGAAAATGACTGGGTGGGAAAGTAGTAATGACAAAGTGTTGGCATTATGAAGGGACTGGAGAAGTTAAACTCTGAAACTGATCACTAAGATGAAGTCATATAAAACTGACATGGTCCCATCTCACACTGAACAACTGGGACCTTTAGAAATGAGATTTTGCTCTAGCCTAAAATGTCAGAACATTTTGTTATGGACAAAGGGCAGAGAAATGACATAGACACTGGAAAATAGAGAAGGAAATGAAACAGAGAAAGGAGATGACAGAACCCTAACAAATCTGCATATTTCTAAAAGACTTTTAAAACCTCTATGATTTTTCTTTTTTCAAAATTGCTTTGAGAAGTTTATCCACAATCTGTTGACTGTGGTTACGATGAGGTGTCCAACAGAAAATACTGATGATGGTGGTATCTATGTTTTCTACTTTATGTCCAGAGAGCTCATATTTTATTTTACAGATGTTTAACTTCATAAAAAATAAGCAGTCCCTCATATATAGAGATGAGTCTGCTGACCTACGATCAACAGTTCACATTTTTGCAGATGCTTTTCTGGTGCTGCTGACAGTTTCATTAAGCCAGTTTCTCTGTTACTCCAATCTTCTTTGTGACTAAGGGTCCATATTTCCCAGAGAACAAGCTGCAGCAAGGGTCCAACCTGAGCGTGAAACTAAGTTTTCAATCTAGGCAGAGCTGCTCTGTTCATTTGAGCATCAACTCCACTGAGTTACCTAATACATAGTATTTTACCTCACTCCCCCTTCGTAAATTAAACAGAAACCACTTAAAGTTTAGGTAAAATAAATAAAGATTGTGTGATATTCTTTTCTAAGTTTAGTGACAGAGAAATAAATCCTATCTCAGAAGCTCTGAACATTTCATTAGCTTTGAATTTTTTTAAGTTCTATTCTTATTTGGACGATTAAAAATTCAGGATTGAGAAAACTTTGTTTTTATATTCAACTCAAGTATTGATTGAGCACCTACTAGGTGCTTGGGGCATGAAGATAACGTGAAGATGTGATCTTGAAGAGGATTAAAACTTATTGGAGAGATGAGACATACCCCCATGAAACATTAGGAGATTCACTCTAGAGTGAGTGGTATGGGTGTTCTTTTTTTTTTTTAACATCTTTATTGGAGTATAATTGCTTTACAATGTCGTGTTAGTTGCTGCTGTATAACAAAGTGAATCGGCTATATATATATATATATATATATTCCCATATCCCCTCCCTCTTGTGTCTCCCTCCCACTCTCCCTATCCCATTCCTCTAGGTGGTCACAAAGCACTGAGCTGATCTCCCTGTGCTATGCAGCTGCTTCCCACTAGCTATCTATTTTACATTTGGTAGTGTATATATGTCTATGCCACTCTCTCACTTCGTCCCAGCTTACCCTTCTCCCTCCCCGTATCCTCAAGTCCATTATCTACGTCTGCCTCTTTATTCCTGTCCTGCCCCTAGGTCCTTCAGAAACTTTTTTTTTTTTTAGATTTCATATATCTGTGTTAGCATATGGTATTTGTTTTTCTCTTTCTGACTTACTTCACTCTGTATGACAGACTCTAGGTCCACCCACGTCACTACAAATAACTCAGTTTCGTTTCTTTTTATGGCTGAATAATATTCCATTGTATATACGTGCCACATCTTCTTTATCCATTCATCTGTCGATGGACACTTAGGTTGCTTCCATGTCCTGGCTATTGTAAATAGTGCTGCAGTGAACATTGTGGTACATGACTCTTTTGGGGTTTTTTTTGTTTTTCATTTTTGGCTGCGTTGGGTCTTCATTGCTGTGTGCAGGCTTTGTCTAGTTGTGGTGAGCGGGGGCTACTCTTTGTTGCTGTGCACGGGCTTCTCACTGCAGTGGCTTCTCTTGTTGCGGAGCATGGGCTCCAGGCGCACAGGCTTCAGTAGTGGCTCGCGGGCTCTAGAGCGCAGGCTCAGTAGTTGTGGCACACGGGCTTAGTTGCTCCGTGGCATATGGGATCTTCCTGGACCAGGGCTCGAACCCGTGTCCCCTGCATTGGTAGGTGGATTCTTAACCACTGTGCCAGCAGGGAAGCCCCACATGACTCTTTTTGAGTTATTGTTTTCTCAGGGTATATGCCCAGTAGCGGGATTGCTGAGTCATATGGTAGTCCTATTTTTAGTTTGGGTGTTCTTTAAGAGTTTGGGTGGGGGGAGTACTGAAATACTCAGGTAGCCCTTTAAGGACTAGGTGGGACTTAAATTAGGCACATCTGGAAGTACAGTAATCGACTGAGTAAAAGAAATATTGAGAGATCAGGTAGATGTTTCTGGGTGGAAAAGCACAAAGAAAAATTCAGAGGCAGGATGAGCACAGGCTAGTACAAATTAGTGAAATCAGCAGACCTGATGAGAAAGGTTTATACTGGGGAAAACACAGGAATGAAGAATAGACTGTGAAACACATCCACACAATTGAGAGCCCTGAATACCAGGAAAGAAGCACTGAAATTCCTGAGGAGTGATGTAACCATGACAAAGGTGATATTTCAGAAATATTCACTGGGTGGTGGTGTGGAGATATATTGGTGTGAAATCATACTGGTGGCAGCGAGGCTTGTTGCGAAACGTTTTCTGTAATCCAGATGCTATGTGATCAGAAATTTGACCAGGGTGGTAGCAATGATAATGCAAAGAGCGGGGTTAATATGAGTTGTATTACAGTGGGCAGATTTAATGAGTTTTTGAGATTCACTAAATGTCAGGGAATATGAGGAAAGAAAAGTTAACAATGACTTCAAAATTTTAAGCCAGAATAATTGGGTGAATAATGGCCATCCCTTCAATATGCTGATGCAAAGTAGGGATGAGAGATGTTGTGGACATTTAAAAAATCACTTTCAAGGAATATATTTGCTGTATTTGAGGTAACGTTTGTAATGGTGAGCAAATAGCAATGTCCCAGTAGGCAATTGGAAATGCTGTTTGAAACTGGTGAAATTTTGCAGATGAGACTATGGCTTTGAATCCCTAGTCTTTTGATTTAGAACAAGGGTCTCCAATCCCCAACCGGTACCGGTCCACGGCCTGTTAAGAACCGGGCCGCACAGCAGGAGGTGAGCGGCAGGGAGAGTGAGCGAACCTTCATCTGCCACTCCCCATCGGTCTCATTACCGCCTGAACCATCCTCCGCTCCATCCATGGAAAAATTGTCTTCCCTGAAACCGGTCCCTGGTGCCAAAAAGGTTGGGGACTGCTGGATTAGAAGTAATAGCGAATGCCACAAGAATAGAGAAACTGGACTTCCCTGGTGGCACAGGGGGCTCTGTTCCGGGAAGATCCCACATGCCGCGAAGCAACTAAGCCCGCGCGCCACAACTACTGAGCCTGTGCTCCAGAGCCCGTGAGCCACAACTACTGAAGCCCGCACACCTAGAGCCCATGCTCCTCAACAAGAGAAGCCACCACAATGAGAAACCCGTGCACCGCAATGAAGTGTAACCCCCGCTCACCGCAACTAGAGAAAGCCCGCGTGCACCAACAAAGACCCAACTCAGTCCAAAATAATTAATGAATTAATTAATAAAAGAAAGAATAGGAAAATTCCCCCAAGAGTGTTAATATGAAGAACATATCAGTGAGCCACAGACAGCTAGGAGGTGCACTGAATGAGATGCAGGAGAAAAAGGGAGGAAGAGGAAGCAGCATGTATATGTGTAGGAGAGATGGGGAGACGCAGACAGAGAAAGAGGCAGAGAGAAAGACAAAGAGAGGGAAACGGAGAGAGAAAGAGAAGAGACTGTCACTGAACTCCAGGGAGGTGACTTCAGGGAGGGAGGGAGGAAGGTCAAAGAGCATGAATGTCTTGAGTACCTGAAAGCTGGTCAGCTCCAGCCTCCTGAGGTACAATAAAAGGTTCTTGATAAAGGGCAAACATTACCCTCTTTTGCTGAGAGTTGGACATCTTTCATTTGGAAGATAAAGAATTGAAAGATCATGTTTCTACAAGAAACTTTATCTGCATAATCTATCTTTGATATTCTTTTTAAAAACACCTGCTTCCCTAATGGTACAAATTTGGAACTGCATCATACCTGCAAATTGATTTTTTAATAATAAATTTGGTCCTAGTCATCTAAATTTCATCTGCAATTGTGATAAACTATAAAGGAATGCATTAAGGGATTTATTTCTCTCAAGTTCTCTTCTCACGTGACAGGAGCAAAGAAGACATTTTTAATCAACTCAACCTTCCTACCAAAGGACAATACATTCTGGTTAACTTTCATATCCATCAGAGGCACAGGGCTTTTCGGATGTAGGTAAAGGTTTATGAGCATAAAATTGAGAACAATTAGCACTCAAATTAATGTTACATGAGATTCAACATCTGGTAAGTGTGTCGTCATTTTGGGTCATAGACCACTTGCTAGGCTAAATGTTCATACAACTGCAATTTACTCTGCATACAAATGGAATAAAAATGATACTTTAAAAATATTTTTTAACTTAACAGTATGTATGTAGGGACCTCTCTCATTTCAAAACTTTGACTAGAATTGAACAACGGATTGAACAGGATGAAACATACAGCATCAAAAGGAACAGAAAATACATTTTTGCAAGTATATTTTATAACAAATTAGCTATAGTGCTAATATTAGTTTCTCTAGTTCATCTAACCACTGTCACTATTAATACAGGTCTCCTCTTTATCCATCAAATATTTAAGAGCAGGAAGAGGTCAACCTCTCAAAGTCTTTGTGCTATTTATATAACAGAGCCCTCAAACATCGGCTGCTTCTGGCAATAGAGGGGCGTCAGAAAATGCCAGATCTCAAGATGCCTCCTGCAACTCACCACAAACACCAGCCCATGCACAGCACACCGTAAACTATTCTGAACCTCAGGACTCCGGGGCCTCCAAGAGCACTTTAATGTACACCTTAAAGTCCTAGAGGTGTCCTGCAGGGAACCCTCTCTGAGCTGGAAGCAGGTGCTGGCAGGAGGCTTCAGGGTACCTGGGATCCAGCGGCTTCTATGTCAACAAGCTACATATACTCTGGGTCTGTGGGGAAGTCAGAGCGTCCATAAAGCCTACCCACATCCATTCAGGGGGCCTCTGGGCATCCAGAGTTACCCAGAAAGCCAAGGCTCTCCCCAGAGGATGGCCCCAGACTTCACCACCAGCATGGCCAGGAGCGCTGAGGCCTTCTAGGTCAGGGAGCAAAACCAGATTAAAGAGCAAACCATAGCCAGGGAACACATACCTTCCCCTGCCCTCCAACTCCAGAGTATGCTAATTCCTGAAAATACTGACAATTTAGACATGCCAGCATCTTAGAGAGTGCTAAAGAATAACCGCAATCAAAAAAAAAAAATGTTATGACCATTTATCAGGAGAATGAGTTAGTGTCCATTTTACTTTTACTTAATTGCCTTTTCACATGATCCGGTTATTGGCCACTTCAGTAAAACTGGTAAACTCTGGGTTGGGTGTGTCTGTATCTGTAGATTTCAAAAGCAAAGAAACTTTCTGCACTCTTGAGATAGAGATGCAGAAATCACATTTTACCTTGTTTATAGAAATGAGCCATCCGTTTAAAAAGAGGCAAACACCAACTAAAGAAGCATCTAATACTACAATCTGCTTTTAAAGTGCCTAAAAGTTACACTATTAATTCTAAGAACCCTTGAGCCTTTGCTGTACTTTTCTAGATAGAGTAAGGAAGCGTTCTATCTAGAATGGTGTCTATGTATTGACATTGCCCTGCTTCTGTAACGTGCTTCCCACTGACTGTCAGAGTGATCATCACTGTCGTAGGATTGTTTTGAGAGTTAAGCCCTGTGCTTCAACGTTCAGCAGCCTGACTCTCAATTCTGGTCCCTCCGTTTGCTGTGTCGGGCAAGTCTGTAATTTCTTGAAGCTCCAGTTTGGTCATCCGTAAGATGGTCATAATAATGTGTCCTGCTCTACACTGTTGTTGAATGAGAAAGATAATCCTGATAATGTGTATGGCACAGAAGAAGTGCCACATACATGTTAACCCTCAGTAATATTTAGTGGTTACCAGATCCTGTCACCAAAGACTAAATCATGTTTAATATATTTTTGTTCGGTGCTTGTGTTTAAAAGATATTTTGTAATATTTTCTTTTAATTATCAGCATACATGTTAACTCTCTGTTTGACAGCCGTATGCTATTTACTTAACCAAAATGTGCCAAATAGCTTACTGCAGTGTTTTCCAAACTGCGCTTTGAAAAAGTGGGATTCTGTGGAGGAGTTCAAGGTGGCTACTGTGTGGGGGGTATATAGAATGGGGTACAGTGATGAGAGTTGAGTGGTCAGTGATCCAGGCTTCAAATGGAACAGCTCTACCTTTACCAACGTTGAATATTGGGCTTCTCAGTAAATTGTAGTTTGAACAAAGGGTTCTGCAGCTAAAAATCAGAGGGGGGAAGTCAGAGAGGGTGGATAAAAACACTCATGGTTTACTGTGTCTATTATTTCTTAAAGAAATACTACAGATAGCAAAGACTGTATTTGAAACACTGCCATTTGAGTTCTGACTCTAGATTAAAAATTGGCATTTAAATCATGATTCAAGGATATTTGGAATTTCATCTTTTTCCCTTTCTGGCAGTGTTAAATAGGGAGGGCTCATTAAACCCTCTGTTCATCATCCTTCATTTGAGAAGTCTATTGTAATAAACCAAAGCATTACCCAGAATAAAAATGAATGAAGTAAATCTGGCCTCCAAGACCCCATGGCTGACATCTGTCCCTGTCCCAAAAGTAATCCAAAGTCAAGCAAGCCTAAAGCAGAGTGCAGTGGTTACGCCCACGGTCTCTGGAGTCAGACTGCCCAGGTGTGAATCCTGCCTTGTCCACTTATATGCGTGTTTCCAGACAAGTCACTGCCCATCTGTGTACCTCAACCTCCCGGTTATTTGTAAAATGAGGACAAAAGCACCAATTATGTGAATGTTTCGTGAGGATTTAAAGAGAATGCACACAAAACAAACATGATTATCAAAGGGGAAAGGGAAGGAAGAGAGGGATAAATTAGAAGCATGGGATTAACAGATATAAACTATTATACATAAAATAGATAAGCAACAAAGATTTACTGTATAGCACAGGGAACTATTTTCAGTATCTTGTGATAACCTATGATGGAAAATAATCTGAAAAAAATATATATATATATAATTGAATCACTTTGTGTACACCTGAAACACAATATTGTAAATCAACTATATGTCAATAAAAAAAATTTTAACAGAATGCACACAAAATGTTTAGAACAAGGGAAGGTAGAAAATAAGTACTAAGTAAATATTAGCTCTTCTAGTCATTAAGAACAGTTTGTTTTAGAACCATTTTCTTGACGCATGAGTTATTTCCAAGTCTAATTACAAAAGTTAGTACATTTATCATTTTAAATTTCCTTCAACTATAGGAGGGAGAGCAACTAAATTAATTAGCCTTATATTTTAATTCTTACTTGGTAATTTTTCTCTTTCCTTTCATATAACATTATTTTCTTAAACTGTGGACAGAAAAATCAAATTCTCTTGAAAGGTGTCACACAGAAAAATATTAAGCCTGCAACCTGGTCCTGAATTTTGTATTATTTTGAATATGGGGAAAGAGGAACACATAACCTAGCCATATTCTATTGCTATACTTTGTGTATGTTTATATTTTAATAAAAATATGAAGGATAAAGTATGATTTTGATATATCATCTATTTGACCTTTTGATGCACATACTTTTACTTTGTAACTTTAATTTTTTCCGAGTATAATTCTTGAAATCTGGGGGGAAAACACCCTGAAAACAATAAAATGATAAATTCTTTAGTTCTTTTTCTGTCATATTTCAGACCTTCAAGGACTCCACGTGTTGCCTCAGACAGCTGACTGGTCATCTTTTCCTCCTCAACAGTATCTCTTGACTCTTGGGTTCAAAAACAAAGAAGATGGGAAGTTTTTGGAAAAAGTATCATGTAGGAAGTTACCAACATTTACAGGTAAGTCACCTGGACTTGTTATCTTTCAATACTGTTTTAAATTAGGAATTGTGCATTATTCATTAAGATTTATTCATCACAAGCCTAGCATATAGTAAGGCCTGGGCACCAAAATGTTTGTTGGGTCATACTTAACTCCTTCCGATCTTCTTCGTGGGTTAGTTAACAATACCTGGAATTCTGGTTCCCCCAGGAGTGCCCACCTCCCTCACTCTAACCATCTCACCGCAACCACATCACCACCCATGCCTGATCATGGGGCACTCAAAGATTACAAGCTTTTGTCATCACCCATCAGCAAACACAGAAGAAAATCGTGCAACAAAACTATTGTACGAAATCAAACATATAGCCAATGACCACCTTAAATCACTTGGATTATCTGCCATTGTATTAATATCTGTTCTATTCTTTTCTTATGTAATTAACCAAGATCTCAGATCTCCTGAAGAGTATTATAGTTAAATGGTACTCAGCAATTCTACTTGAAACTTTCAAAAATCAAGTAAACATTCAGGTGAAGTCTCATACTTATGGGCTGAATTCATGACCAGGTTGAATTTATCCCTTCAGCTCTACCCACATAATTAAGGATTTGTGTTTTGTCTGGCACTCTGTCCTCTGAGGCTTATCTCAGCTTCGAGCTACATTCAAAGTCAGTGCAATCTGCACACTTGAATAATACCTGGGAGGAACAAGACAAGAATCAGACACATTTATGATGACATTTTTTTCACAACTCAGGAAAAGCATATTCTGCAGAGAGAGGTGAATTGTCATAGGCTGTCCCATGGATCTCTCAATCAAGAAACACAACAAAAGGAATAAATGATAGTCTCTAAAGGGCAATGTCTCCTCATAGATCTTTCACTGTTATACTTCTGGTCTTTGAGATGGGACTCGTTTCTATACTAAAGATTTCATATCTATTAATATTGAGGTATCTGTTTATAGCTTGCTAAGGAAAGCATTTTGAAATGGAAGTCTGGGGGAAAAAAGTATAAAAGTTTATTGTTACAATTTTTAGAACATAAAACTCCCTTCGGTCTGCTGACAAGAGAAGACACAGTGAGACACATGCAGAGAATGGGGAAGCAAATCTTGCCAATACTGGATTTTATTAGAAGCACCCAATCGAATGTAGGTATATAAGTCTTTTATATTTTTTCAACATATAAATATCAGACAATTCTAGAAGTATGGAAAGTTTATGGTGTGAATATTGCAAGTGTCGGAGGATTTTAGAAACTTTCACAGTCAACCTTATTTGCAAAACCAAGCAAAGTTTAGCTAATGATTTTATTCCTTTCATATTTTAAAATATATTAATCATAAAGCTACACTTGGCAATTTCCAGCATTTCTCAGGCTAGAGCCTTTTCTTTGTGGCTTCCTGATATCTAATTGAAGGCTGAATTGAATCTCTTGCTTCAAATCAGTAACAAAATTTTAGTGAACACAGTGCTTTCCCTGTTTCATACATTTGGCTACTGCATATAACCATTTTGTTGCCTACATAAGAATTCAGAACACTGAAAGCTAGCTCCTCCACATTAACTGATACACTGGATGCTACTCTAAACATTGGCAATTGATCTTTTTTGTTGTTGTTAACATCTTTACTGCAGTATAACTGCTTTATAATGTTGTGTTAGTTTCTGTTGTATACAAAAGTGAACCAACTATATGCATACATATATCCCCATATCCCCTCCCTCTTGCGTCTCCCTCCCACCCTCCCTATCCCACCCCTTTAGTTGATCACAAAGCACCAAGCTGATCTCCCTGTTGCTATGCAGCTGCTCCCCACTAGCTATCTATTTTACATTTGGTAGTGTGTATATGTCAATGCCACTCTCTCACTTCGTCCCAGCTTACCCTTCCCCCTCCCCGTGTCCTCAAGTCCATTCTCTACGTCTGCATCTTTATTCCTGTCCTGCCCCTAGGTTCTTCAGAACCATTTTTTTTAAAGATTCCATATATATGTGTTAGCGTACAGTATTTGTTTTTCTCTTTCTGACTTACTTCCCTCTGTATGACAGACTCTAGGTCCATCCACCTCACTACAAATAACTAAATTTCATTTCTTTTTATGGCTGAGTAATATTCCATTGTATATATTTGCCACATCTTCTTTATCCACTGATCTGTTGATGGACACTTAGGTTGCTTCCATGTCCTGGCTATTGTAAACAGTGCTGCAATGAACATTGTGGTACATGACGCTTTGAATTATCATTTTCTCAGGGTATATGCCCAGTAGTGGGATGGCTGGGTAATATGGTACTTCTATTTTTACTTTTTTAAGGAAGTTCCATACTGTTCTCCAAGGTGGCTGTATCAATTTACATTCCCAACAACAGTGCAAGAGGGTTCCCTTTTCTCCACACCCTCTCCAGCATTTAGTGTTTGTAGATTTTTTCATGATGGCCATTCTGACTGGTGTGAGGTGATACCTCACTGTACTTTTGTTTTGCATTTCTCTAATAATTAGTGATGTTGAGCATTCTTTCATGTGTTTGTTGGCCATCTGTATATCTTCTTTGGAGAAATATCTATTACGGTCTTCTGCCCATTTTTGGATTGGGTTGTTTGTTTTCTTCCTATTGAGCTGCATGAGCTGCTTGTATATTTTGGAGATTAATCCTTTGTCAGTTGCTTCATTTGCCAATACTTTATCCCATTCTGAGAGTTGTCTTTTGTCTTGTTTACGGTTTCCTTTGCTGTACAAAAGCTTTTAAGTTTAACTAGGTCCCATTTTTTAATTTTTGTTTTTATTTCCATTTCTCTAGGAGGTGGGTCAAAAAGGATCTTGCTGTGATTTATGTCATAGAGTGTTCAGCCTATATTTTCCTCTAAGAGGTTGATAGTGCCTGGCCTTACATTTAGGTCTTTAATCCATTTTGAGTTTATTTCTGTGTATGGTGTTAGGAAGTGTTCTAATTTCATTCTTTTCCAGGTAGCTGTCCAATTTTCCCAGCACCACTTATTGAAGAGGCTGTCTTTTCTCCATTGTATACTCTTGCCTCCTTTATCAAACATAAGGTGACCATATGTGCAAGGGTTCATCTCTGGGCTTTCTATCCTATTTCAATGATCTATATTTCTATTTTTGTGCCAGTACCATACTGTCTTGATTACTGTAGCTTTGTAGTATAGTCTGAAGTCAGGGAGCCTGATTCCTCCAGCTCTGTTTTTCTTTCTCAAGACTGCTTTGGCTATTCGGGGTATTTTGTGTTTCCATACAAATTGTGAAATTTTTGGTACTAGTTCTATGAAAAATGCCATTGGTAGTTTGATAGGGATTGCATTGAATCTGTAGATAGCTTTGGGTAGTACGGTCATTTTCACAATGTTGATTCTTCCGATCCAAGAACATGGTATATCTCTCCATCTGTTTGTATCATCTTTAATTTCTTTCATCAGTGTCTTAGAGTATTCTGCATACAGGTCTTCTGTCTCCTTAGGTAGGTTTATTCCTAGATACTTTATTCTTTTTGATGCAATGGTAAATGGGAGTGTTTCCATAATTTCTCTTTCAGATTTTTCATCATTAGTGTATAGGAATGCAAGACACTTCTGTGCATTAATTTTGTATCCTGCTACTCTACCAAATTCACTGATTAGCTCTAGTAGTTTCCTGGTAGCATCTTTAGGATCCTCTATGTACAGTATCATGTCATCTGCAAATAGTGACAGTTTTACTTCTGCTTTTCCAATTTGTATTCCTTTTATTTCTTTTTCTTCTCTGATTGCTGTGCCTGAAACTTCCAAAACTATGTTGAATAACAGTGGTGAGAGTGGACAACCTTGTCTTATTCCTGATCTTAGAGGTAATGGTTTCAGTTTTTCACCATTGTAAACGATGTTGGCTGTGGGTTTGTCATATATGGCTTTTATTATGTTGAGGTTGGTTCCCTCTATGCCTACTTTCTGAAGAGTTTTTATCATAAATGTGTGTTGAATTTTGTCAAATGCTTTTTCTGCATCTATTGAGATGATCATATGTTTTTTCTCCTTCAGTTCATTAATATGGTTTATCACATTGATCGATTTGCATATATTGAAGAATCCTTGCATTCCTGGGATAAACCCCACTTGATCGTGGTGTATGAGCCTTTTAATGTGCTGTTGGATTCCGTTTGCTAGTAATTTTTTTTTTTTTGCGGTACGCGGGCCTCTCACTGTTGTGGCCTCTCCCGTTGCGGAGCACAGGCTCCGGACGTGCAGGCTCAGCGGCCATGCTCACGGGCCCAACCGCTCCGCGGCATGTGGGATCTTCCCGGACCGCGGCACGAACCCGTGTCCCCTGCTTCGGCAGGCGGACTCTCAACCACTGCGCCAGCAGTTTTGCATCTATGTTCATCAGTGATATTGGCCTGTAGTTTTCTTTCTTTGTGACATCTTTGTCTGGTTTTGGTATCAGGGTGATGGTGGCGTTGTAGAATGAGTTTGGGAGCGTTCCTCCCTCTGCTATATTTTGGAAGAGTTTGAGAAGGATAGGTGTTAGCTCTTCTCTGAATCTTTGATAGAATTGTCCTGTGAAGCCACCTGGTCCCGGGCTTTTGTTTGTTGGAAGGTTTTTAATCACAGTCTCAAATTCAGTGCTTGTGCTTGGTCTGTTTATATTTCTTCCTGGTTCAGTCTCAGAAGGTTGTGCTTTTCTAAGAATTTGTCCATTTCTTCCAGGTTGTCCATTTTATTGGCATATAGTTGCTTGTAGTATTCTGTCACGATCCTTTGCATTTCTGCAGTGTTAGTTGTTACTTCTCCTTTTTCATTTCTAATTCTATTGAGTCTTCTCCCTTTTTTTCTTGATGAGTCTGGCTAATGGTTTATCAATTTTGTTTATCTTCTCAAAGAATCAGCTTTTAGTTTTATTGATCTTTGCTATTGCCTTCTTCATTACTTTTTCATTTATTTCTGATCTGATCTTTATGATTTCTTTCCTTCTGCTAACTTTGGGGGTTTTTTGTTCTTCTTTCTCCAATTGCTTTAGGTGTAAGGTTAGGTTGTTTATTTGAGATGTTTCTTGTTCCTTGAGGTAGGACTGTACTGCTATAAAGTTCCCTCTTAGAACTGCTTTTGCTACATCCCATAGGTTTGGGGTCATCATGTTTTCATTGTCATTTGTTTCTAGGTATTTCTGATTTCCTCATTGATTTCTTCAGTGATCTCCTGGTTATTTAGTAGCACATTGTTTAGCCTCCATGTGTTTGTATTTTTTACAGTTTTTCCTGTAATTGATATCTAGTCTCATAGTGTTGTGGTTGGAGAAAATACTTGATATGATTTCAATTTTCTTAAATTTACCAAGGCTTGATTTGTGACCCAAGATATGGTCTATCCTGGAGAATGTTCTATGAGCAGTTGAAAGTGTATTCTGTTGTTTTTGGATGGAATGTCCTATAAATATCAATTAAGTCCATCTTGTTTAGTGTATCATTTAAAGCTTGTGTCTCCTTATTTATTTTCATTTTGGATGATCTGTCCATGGGTGAAAGTGGGGTGTTAAAGTCCCCTACTATGAATGTGTTACTGTTGATTTCCCCTTTTATGGCTGTTAGTATCTGCCTTATGTATTGAGGCGCTCCTATGTTGGGTGCATAAATATTTACAATTGTTATATCTTCTTCTTGGATTGATCCCTTGATCATTATGTAGTGTCCTTCTTGTCTCTTGTAATAGTCTTTATTTTAAAGTCTATTTTGCCTGATATGAGAATTGCTATTCCAGCTTTCTTCTGATTTCCATGTGCATGGAATATCTTTTTCCATCCCCTTACTTTCATTCTGTATGTGTCCCTAGGTCTGAAGTGGGTCTCTTGTAGACAGCATATGTACGGGTCTTGTTTCTGTATCCATTCAGCCAGTCTAAGCCTTTTGGTTGGAGCATTTAATCCATTTACATTTAAGGTAACTATTGATATGTATGTTCCTATTACCATTTTCTTAATTGTTTGGGGTTTATTTTTGTAGGTCGTTTTCTTCTCTTGTGTTTCCTGCCTAAAGAAGTTCCTTTAGCATTTGTTGTAAAGCTGGTTTGGTGGGGATGAATTCTCTTAGCTTTTGCTTGTCTTAAAGGTTTTAATTTCTCCATTGAATCTGAATGAGATCCTTGCTGGGTAGAGTAATCTTGGTTGTAGGGTTTTCCCTTTCATCACTTTAAATATGTCCTGCCACTCCCTTCTGGCTTGCAGAGTTTCTGTTAACCTTATGGGGATTTCCTTGTATGTTATTTGTTGCTTTTCCCTTGCTGCTTTTAGTATCTCTTTTTTGTATTTAATTTTTGAGAGTTTGATTAATATGTGTCTCAGCATGTTTCTCTTTGGGTTTATCCTGTATGGGACTCTCTGTGCTTCCGGGACTTGACTATTTCCTTTCCCATGTTAGGGAAGTTTTTGACTATAATCTCTTCAAATATTTTCTCAGACGCTTTCTCTTTCTCTTCTTCTTCTGAGACCCCTATAATTCAAATGTTGGTGTGTTCAGTGTTGTCCCAGAGGTCTCTGAGACTGTCCTCAATTCTTTTCATTCTTTTTTCTTTATTCTGCTCCCTGACAGTTATTTCCACCATTTTATCTTCCACGTCACTTATCCGTTCTTCTGCCTTAGTTATTCTGCTATTGATTCCTTCTAGAGTATCTTTAATTTCAGTTTTTGTGTTGTTCATCACTGTTGGTTTGCTCTTTCGTTCTTCTAGATCCTTGTTAAATGTTTCTTGTATTTTCTCCATTGTGTTTCCGAGATTTTGGATCATCTTTACTATCATTACTCTGAATTCTTTTTCAGGTAGGTTGCCTATTGCATCTTCATTTATTGGTCTTGTAGGTTTTTACCTTGCTCCTTCATCTGTGACATATTTTTTGTCGTTTCTTTTTTTTTTTTTTTTTTGATGGGTGGGGCTGTATTCCTGTCTTACTGGTTGTTTGGCCTGAGGGGTCCAGCACTGGAGTTTGCAGGCAGTTGGATAGAGCTGGGTCTTGGTGCTGAGATGAGGACCTCTGGGAGGCCTCACTCCAGTTGGTATTCCCTGGGGTCTGAGGTTCTGTTAGTCCAGCAATTTGGACTCAGAGCTCCCACCACAGGAGCTCGGCCCTGACCTCCGGCTTGGGAACCAAGATCCTGCAAGCCAGTCGCTGGAGGTTCATCCCGCCCCCTTAGCTGTCTGTGGTCCCCCACCAGTGCCTGGTAGGTGCCCTAATTGTATGTAGACACGAATCCTAGTCTGCCATCTTGACTCCGCCCTCCACCTGGCAATTGATCTTTATATACCCTTAAGGTAAATTATCTAATCCCTTTCTGTGACCCAGGGAAAATATGCCCTTTCTACTTTCAGTCTTTAAAAAAAGCCCAAAATAAGACCTGAGTTATGCTGTGCTATTTTACAAAATTTAAGCTATTGTATTGAAAGTACATAAAGAGGGCTTCCCTGGCGGCACAGTGGTTGAGAGTCCGCCTGCCAATGCAGCGGACACGGGTTCGTGCCCCAGTCCGGGAAGATCCCACATGCCGCGGAGCGGCTGGGCCCGTGAGCCACGGCCACTGAGCCTGCGCGTCCGGAGCCTGTGCTCTGCAACAGGACAGGCCGCAACAGTGAGAGGCCCGCGTACCGCAAAAAAAAAAAAAAAGAAAGTACATAAAGGGAACTCTTCGTTAATGGGCTCTAAAGGCTGCAGATTTCCCCTTTTAAAATATTCTTCAAAAGGCCTAAGCTGGAAATTTTTAAGAATTCTTTTTTTGTGGTTTTAGTATTACATCGTTGATTTGATGTTCTTACCTTACAAGGGGAACAAAGGGGGTTATCACAAACAGCTACTTAACATCTGTTCAGCAGTTTACCTGCTCAGTAACATTATTCAGCATTTTACAAAAGCTATAAAACCCCTAATTTATTTGCATGATTTGTAATTCTATGCATTACAAATCCAAAAGCACATTTTTACTGATTTTCCTACCACATAGCTTCCTTCCCCTTCCTCACAACTGTGTTCCACTCAACTATCTCCCCTATACTACTACTACTACTAAGAAATCCATCTCTATCTTAGTCATCTTGCGCTGTCATAACAAAATAGCATTCTAGAGGCTAGAAGTCTGAGATCAGGGTGCCAACATGGTCAGGTTCTGCCAAACACCCTCTTCCTGGTTTGCAGTCGGCTAAAGACCCTCTTCCTGGCTTGCAGTTGGCTACTTTCTCTCTGTGTCCTAACATGGCAGAGAGCAAGCTCTCTGTTGTCAATTCTTGTAAGAGCACTAATCCCAAAATGAGGCCCTACTCTCATGACCTCATCTAACCATAATTACCTCCCAAAGGCCCCATCTCCAAATACATCACATTGGTCACTAGGGCTTCAACATAGGAATTTTGGGTGGACACAAACGTTCAGTTTATAGTGATCTCATTGGATCTACTGCAAATTTTGGGTCCTGTTCTCCAATTCACAACCTCTTCCAGACACACACACACACACCCTCACCAACCACCCCATCCTAATTAGAGACACACACACACACACACCCCTCATCACTGTCATCATCAGGCTCTTGCAAGCAGTGGAAGCCTTGCTAGCAAGAACCATCACCATATAGTATTACTTCACCTCATCTGCACATGGTTAGCCTTGCAGTGCCAGCATGCTGGATGTTGGGGAGGTAATCTGTCTGTGCCCCGGCTCTTTGGGGCGATGCCCGCCGTGCCTTGCTACTTGTCAGATACCCGCCACATCATCATCTGTTGCCAGCTCAGATCTCCCAGTGTGCTGTGAATGCAGGTTAGGCCAATCTAGGCATCAAGCACTTTTTAAATGCTTCTAACACATTTTCTTCTCACGTTTCAAAGGGCATTCTGGCCACTTAGAAATGTGTATATGCATGAATCTCTATGTGTCCATAAAGCAGACTTGAAAACCGTAATGAATAAGATTCTTAGCATCTAATGAATGACTCAGTCTTCTTTAGAATGAGTCAGCACCACTTTGTTAACTGTGAGGGATTTCATCAACTTTATGTTTGCATCTATGGGAAATAGTTTTTGGAAGACTGTCTCAAAGAGCTTGAATGAAATTGAAGCAAGTGAGCCCACAGGTACCCAGAGACCACAAGAATATCCAAATATTGGCCTGTAGGTTTCTCATTATATGCCCAACCACAGCTTCATAAAGCAGGACTGAATAAAATTGGCTGCAAAGGTAACCTAGCTAATGAAGAAAGAAATGAGTTGGTGAGCAGAAATTATTCCTACATGGTACAATTAATTGTAACCCAAGAATCCCTCAATAGTGTTTTTAGGATCCCGAGGTGGTTTTTTTTTTTTTTTTTTTTTTTTTTTGTCAGATGTCAAATGCCATCCACTTGAGTAAGCACTGCATTGCCCTTATTAGCTGTGACCCTAGCTTGTGACACCTGTGGATGAAGACTTTCGTCCAAGGCTGTGCTCTGGCTGTGTAACCCTAGGATATCACTTAACCTCTGAGCTGTTTTTTTCTCATTTATAAAATAAGCTGTTACCTGCCATGCTCACCTCCCAGAGTTGTGAGACCAAAAGTATATAATCCACATTGAAGCACTTGGTAAAGTATTAAGAATTTTTAGAGTTTTAATTAATTGTATTGGTTTTCATTTGCTATGACAAAAGGACTGTTTTATAGACCCTTCTCTTTCTTTGTAAATGCTGTATACTTTGAAATTACATACTCTTCTAAAACGAAGACTGTGCAAGTGTCCTGTGGATCTTGAATTCTTTTCCTTAGATCACTGATGCACTCAGATCTCCTCACAAAGGCAGGATTAGAGGTGTCATCTCTAGCCATGGAGTAGATCTACTGCCCACAGTAGGGCTTGTCAGGGAACATGAATTTTCACCTCTTGCTATGAGGTGGTAGAAAGAGTTGGTGAAGGAGACAAAGACATTCCTGGTATAATGCTTCTCTCAGAAAATAATTCTCCTTACACTCTGACACCAGTTTCCTTACCTTTATAGATTCCTTTGTTAGGCACACAGCCCACGGCTGTGTGACAAGAATGATTCTGGCATTTTCAGAGTTATTGTCTAAAATGTTCTCCCACCTTCCTATCCGGTGTCTTTTAATCTCACTGAACATCAACCCCATTCAACCAGTAGCTCTGCTCTAATGGTATTTTTTCTTCTATGGTTCTTTGTACTAATTATTTCACGTGCTACTGAATGCTGCTGTGCTTTTCCATGTATTAACTTTACAGGCTGCTGTCAGTTTGCACCTTATGTACTGTGCTTCCTGGGGTGTTAAAGAGTTAAAATAATAAAATCTCTTGCCAGGCATGAAGCTTCCTTCACAGGCTGACTTGCCAAAAAATGACCTAACTAGCCAGGTTTTGAATACCTTGTTAATTTTACTTGTAATTTCCTCCAAGTGAAGCACAAAAATTGTTTATATATGCACATTGGAAATGAACAATAATATGTGTTTCCTACCCCTTTTCTTTGCAATTAATGTTTCTATATGTTATGGCAAATGGAAATACATTCCCAATACTTGGGCTCTGCTTTTCAGCAATATTATGCTGTGCCACTTACGTTCCAAACATTCATCCACACCTGCTATTAAATCTAGACAACTGTCTGGCTGAAGCTTTCATCTGAACTTGCTATTTACCTAACCTTCACTGTACCTGTGTGGCCACTTCATTACACTCTCTCCAGCAGCTAAGGAGCTCTCTGGTCACTTCTGAAGTCTCATTGAGAGGGCTACTTCCTTTTAGATTTAGCCCTTGCTAGCATTAAATGTGAGCTAATTCCTTCATTTTTCATTATTTCCTTGATTTTCTTAAAGCAACAGCATTAAAGCATTCCTGCTGGCATTTATTAATTTTTATTTCTTTTTCACTTTATCTCTCAGAAGCCCCAACCTTGTATAGGTAAAATATTAATCTGTAGTTTCCTGATGACCAAAACTGCATTTGGCTTGGGGGGGGGGTAGGGGGAGGACCATTAGCAGTCAACTGTATCCTTTCCCTAGTGTCCTATCCATAAGGAGCACTTCCTGTTTTGCTATGCATCCAACAATCCAGCTAACAAAGCACCACTGCCTTCCACTATTTTTATTGTCCTGATGTTTTGGAAAATTACACTGATAGATTATGTTTCCAAGCAGGCCGCAGTTGTTTCTGCACTTTGGAGTTGAGTCACTATACCACTTTCCTACAACCAGCCCCACTGTTTATTTTAAAGAAGGACAAAGAAAGTAATTTTTCTTGGGAAAGAAAACTGTTTCTCCTGCAACTTGCTTTCCTCTATTTGACAGTATCCATTGTTTAGCTACGTGTTTAAACTCTGTGGGTAGGCTGGCTATTTCTTCAATTCAGAGAAGGGATCTCAAATCCACAATTTGCAGTCATTGCTCCTATAGGTTTATAGGTTTTCAGATAAATGATTAATTGGAAAGAACAAATTAGCAGGGATAAAGAGACATCAGTCAAATGGCAGAAAGAGATGTTAGGAAGAAATACAGCAAATACAATGCAACAGTGCTTAACCTTTCTTTATTACCAAGATTCCAGGAAAGCGCCAAACTCTAGAGGTTGGTGTCAGTCAAGATATGTGTATGACATTTCAGAAAGGACTGCCTTCTAAATTCAAGTTAAAATTTTGATGCTCTTTAGTAATGCTGGTTTCTAATAATTTTTCTCCTTAGAAAAGAATATTTTAAGAAGAAAAAGTCACATCTGCCTTCTCTAGTTTCTGGGAGAAAATCTGTTTTATAAGTATGCACAAACTCAAATAGTCCTTGTGCAGATACTAAGCTTTAAGGTAGTAGTTTATTCTCCAACTTCTGTTTGAGATATTTGAATATCTGAATTTTTGTATAGCTAAAATTCCTATTTCTAGGGCCACATAACAAGAGATTGTGATTCACTGAGTAAGGTCCAGGACTCTTCCTAATTAACCAACAAGCCTAGTAATTCAGGTGCAGGTGGTCAAAGAGGAAACCTCCACTCCCCGACCGCATAAAGGGATGCCGCTCATCTAGGCTTCCACTTCTAAGCACCAAGATGCAGAATATCATCACCAGACTAAATCCTCCTATGACTTCCCGTTTCTCATCACCCTCCAAACATGACAGGAACCCTTAGATGCCCCCTTATGTCAGAAGTACTTTTTCCTAAACAGAAATGTGAGAATTTTACGATAAACTTTGTGTCACCTATCAAGCAGTACAATTTGTATTAAACTTTTTAGAGAAGGTAACATGTCCTCTCTATGGCTGGCAGTAGCAAACACAGAGGTAGGCCACCTTAATTATAAGTGTGCCCCATTTTAAGAAAGCCCAAAATACCAGTAGATTCATGGAGGTTGGTGTTCCTTACAAGTGCACAACAGTCTGTTTCAAGATGGATCATGTCAGTTGCTGGAATGGTCCTAGGACCCAGAATAAATCACTAAAATGACACAAGGAGAGAAGCCAGAGTCCATGGCCATCCAAAGAGAGCTAAAGATAAAAGCAGAGCTGGAGGTTTAATGTAAGCCACTGGGCTAGACAGAAATCCACTTGCATAACATTTTTCAGGATTCAACTTGCATAAGAAATCTTCCTTTGTATAAACAAGACAGTGGGCAACTCTTAACTCTCATGATGCCTTGGTGACATAGATAAAATCACCCCCGCTCAATGGACACAGCTCTGTGGGATCCCCACTGGGAGAGTGGAGCTCAGGTTCAACTTCAGTCCTTCTTTTCCCCTCATCCCAGATTCCTTAGGCAGGGCCACCCGCAAATCCTTCTCAACAGTCCTGCCAAGCGTTCCCTTTTATATATCAACACATTCATCTGTTTGAAGGAAGGGTACAGACAATTCTCTAAAATAATAGAAGAAAACATTGATTTGCACTAGATACCATTACTTCAGGGGAGCTAAACGTGTTATTATTTAGCTGACCTGACTTCAATCCCCGGGGAGAGGTTATTTCTGTGGTTTTGTTCTAAAACATTTCCTTCTACTGGGAGACTAGGGGAGTCTTCGTGCGTGCTCAGGTGTGATGGAGAAGTTGCAATATGCCAGCCTCCTCAGCCGGCTGCAGAGAGTAAAGGAGCAGTCCCAGGTGATCAATCAAGCAATGGCCGAGCTAGCAACCATTCCCTATCTACAGGACATCAGTCAACAGGAGGCGGAATTGGTACGCATTTGTTTTTCTTTGTTTAAGGCTTTCACAAGCCCTGAGCCAATAAAAGAGTGATATGGTCTGAAAAAGAATGTGACAATAAATGCAGTCCGAGGGCAAACTCCCCAACCCTCATGAAGCATTCTAATGAAGAAACTGGAAAATGTAGAAGTGTGTGTGTGTGTTTTATTTGCCCACCCTAACTAGCTTTTTTTTTTTTTAATAGCAAGACCTTTGTAATGTATGAAAATATGGAAGAGGGCTGATTACTCATATTTTGAGTCAGGCTTTTTTGTTTCAAGTAAAGTGAAATTTTAATACATTGTTTCTTAACTCCAAGATATGTTAATACAGGATTCTCTTCAATGGAAAAGTAAGAGGAAAAAACAGTAATTGCTGGATAGAAAACTGACCCTACAAAATCATCCATAGAATTTTCTTATTTACTTCTAATGTCACATATATGCCGGCAGTGCCAACACTCGCACACATATGTCCATTTAGTTAAGAGAGGTGTCTTGAGGGGAAAATGTAGTCAAATGGTGGGGTGTTTGGTTTTTTTTTAACTGAATTGACCAGTTAACTCAGAAAACACAGAGCCTGTCAAAAACTAGTTCAAGAAATATCTTATAGAACAAATCTCCAAACAGGTGTGTATATTATAACCATAATTTATATTAGAAACAATAGCACCTCGTTTGAAAAACAATTATTAATCAGTGTGATGGCCATTCAAGGAAAGGTAAAATTCACTCCATATAAAGCTCCTAATGTGTTGCTGGGAAGGGCTCTTTGAGGCTCTAATTGAATGTAGCGAAAACTAATTATAGACCTGAATTGAATTCACATAGCAAGGATGAGAACAACCCAAACTTAGCACCTGTAATTTTCAGATAACTAAAGGAACACTCCCTCTTTGAGCTTTTAAAATTGTTACAAATTAATCAAGAAATGAACCGCCAACATTTATAATGTTCATCTGAACCTGTTAAAAGTATATTAAATAAATACTGATATTCAAAGTAAGCATATAAAACCGAGTTTTATATAATAAATATTTTATATAATAAATAATAAAATATTTTATATAATAAAATAATAAAACTCCACATACTAAACATTAAAACTATGAGAAAAAAAGTCTATTAGTCAAGAATTTACTAAGTCAAAACTGGCAATAATACTTTCTAAACCTGTATGGTTATGTGCACAGAACACCTTCTAAAAGGCTAAGTGTTTATCCTACCATTCGTAAGGCATTCAGGAGTGCAGTAAGTGTGGAGCTTTCAAAGTGCATATTATAGCCAATTTTAGATGATTAATGCTCCTCTGAGATAAAAGAAAGCAAAGAAAATGTTAATTTAAGAAGCTGGCACAATGTTGATCCTGTCTTCCTGAAAAGCACATTCAAGATTTAAATGAAAAATACAAGGGAGTTTTCTGCACTTAGGTCTTCTTAACCACACATCTGCAGCCTTCTTCTTCCTGGAAATACTTATATTTCTAAATATACACAAAGAGCACAAAACTAGCATTATTAACATCACTAACTAATGTGTTAGTGCAACATTCCACTACCCGAAACCTTGGAAAACAGGATTTCATGGGATATTTTCATAATTTATATACCTACTAGAAAAAAAGTAAATGTATAGGATGTATATGTGCAAGCCAAATATTTAAAAATCATGTCTCTTGCAAGGGTTCATCCCCTTAAGTAACAGATTTTACTTTCCAGCTTCCAAGCATAGGTTAACCTAGATACAAATCCTCGAAACACCTTTTATGATGCTATATAAACAGTGACTACTCAGTAGAAGAGTTCTGAGTGACTCAACTCTCTACCCTCCTGCTTAAGCTCTGCAATATCTAAAGAACAGAAAGATTATCTAAGGGTTCATAATGTTTGACGCCATGGTGAACTGAGCTGGTATATGTTCATTTTCAGAGAACTTTCTTTTTTAGCTTTGAATATCACATGGCTTCATGTGGCCTCATTACTTTGCAGCCACATATAAAGTGTGTGTATAGGATTATTTTAAAATGGAATATGGCAGTTCGGGGCAAAGGAGAGAATGTTTTAAACTTGCCTTTGAAATGGAACCTTAAAAAGTAATCCTGGTTATTTTGAAATTTTAGAAAAGAAAAGCATAGTAAAAGAACATAAATGAGCCAGATCCTTTAAGAGGCAATAAAACAACACAATTTTAGTATGGTCCTCTGGTGAGCTTTTGCATGATGCCTAGAATTATGATACATTAGCCTCAGGAGAAAATATTAAAATGTGTTCATGTACTACATGCCATTCCCTGAGAGAATTAACTACCGCCTTCATTCTTTACAACCCAAATCCGTTTTTACAAAACATCAACACTTACTACATTAAAATCTATATGTTTTCTACAAATTTTCAAGAATCTTTCCATTGTTCCAGTATTTTATATCTGCAATAATACTTGGTAATGACTGAAGCAGAGATGAGGTGGCAGTGTTCATTGTCGGAAAGTTGAGTAATAAAATCATCAGCGTACAAATGATTTTTTAATTAGGTTTTAATCTGTGTATTTAGAGAAGTTATTTCTGTGTGAATTCCACCCTGATAATTTTTATCTTGGTGCCACAGCTGCAGTCACTAATGGCAGATGCTATGGACACGCTTGAAGGAAGGAGAAACGATAAAGAACGTGTGTGGAATACAATTCAAAAGGTAAAACTTTCAGCTGAAGGAAAAAGACATATTATTCTCAAAGAAAATGTCCATCTTGGGTCAAATCTGTTTAAAAGATAAAAAGAAAAGGAAATTCCTGGGGTTGCTTTATTGGTTGTTTTCTTTTTAAAATAAATGCAGCTCTCTCCCTGGAAGTGTAGCCAAAATCAAAAATGGATTTATTTAATCTGTTTCCTAAGGTCTGCTGCTTTTCTGACTGTGGTCATATGCTTTTATGGGTCTCTTATCACGCTCATTTTCATATTGTATTTTCGTTATCTGCTCCTTCATTATTGGTTATTATAGATATTTTTAAAGCCCTTTCATCAATGTTTTAGTTTGCTCCCCAACCCTTTCTCCCATAATGGCCACTTGAGGAATAATGGCTACCTTTCAGGGAACTACAAATGAACTAGCACATTGATGTTTGGGGTGAAGGAGTAACAGACGGGTTATTAGAAGGAGAACATCCCTTCATTGGTTACCTGAGTTATGCAAAACAAGCACTGAGATGCACCTGGCCCCAGCTACTCGGGAGACTTGTGTGATACCACGGGCCCCTCTGGCAATGCAGGAAGGAGTAAGTAGTGTTGGGTCTCCAGTCCAGCTAAAGGTGATAAATTCTGGTCAATCTACTCCCCACTCAGTCTCCTCCAATCACGGTAAGAACCCACAAAGGGAGAACTGGTGCCAGGAGATGTGAGAAGAGCAAACCAAAGAAGACTTCAGTTTAAGAGGTGAAGTCAGCCATGAGGGATTCCAATGCATCTGCAGAAATGTGTGTCTTCTGTAATCAATTCAGAGGCCCTATGATAAATGCATAGAACAGAAATCAACTGAGTTCAGCAAATATTGGTTGGATATCTACTGTGCCTGAAAGAACACTGTATGTTAAGGATATTGTGCTAGACAAGACAAACACAGCCCCTGCCTATATGGACCTACCCATCTAGGAAAGAAGACAGTTATTAAACAGCTACTTATAAGTTTACTAACTATTATATTTTAAAAGTGGATGTTCAATGATCTGTGGGAACAAAGACAGGAATATAATCTGGTCTGAGAGATCAGAGAATCCATCTCTGAGAAAGTGATATTTATAAAACATTTAAAGGACAGTAGTAGTTATCCAGATGAAAAGGGAGATTTCTACACAGAGGAATAAGTTTGTACCAAGAATGCTACGAAAGCATGGCAAATTCAAAAACTGACAAAGGAACGAGGAACGTATTTCAAAATGAAGTGCAGAGGCAGAAGAAGTCAAATCACAGAAGGTCTTAAAAATTACGTTAAGGGTTTTTTAAGGATTTGGTCCTAAAAACTATGTTTGGGGAAGTATTAATATTTATCTGATAAATATTTTTGAGACATCGCTAGGGCTGTAGTGGGAAAACAGATCGGGGCTACAGAAATTTGGGGAGGTCAGTTATAAGGAGGTGACTTGATGTACAGTGGTGGGCACAGAGATGGAGAGAAGCAGACAGATGTAAGAAATATTCAGGAAGCAAATATACAGGCCTTATTCACTGATTGCATATGGGAGTTTAGAAAAAAGAAAAGGTTAGAATGATGCCCAGACATTGGGCTTGAGCCACTAGGCAGGGAATAGGAAGAGGTTCGCTGGTGCAAAGGAAGGAAATACTTCAATGAAGCAGCTTTGGGCTGAGAACATAAACTCTTTCAGAGTCCACAGAAACCACACCAGGTATTTGAAAGGGAACTTAATATACAGAATGGTTAACTGTGTATGAAATAGGTAACTGAAAAGGAAAACAATAATTCGTTACCAAGGAAGCAATAAAAGGAAACAGCTACCACCCCCTAGGGCTGGAGAATCAAAGAGAAGAGGTTGCAATTACTAAAACTTAGAAACTTGGAGCAGGGACCTGGCTGGGCCAAAACTCAGATCTCCTACTAGGAGGTGCTATTTAGCTAGTGCTAGTGTCCCTGAACTTGGAGGAGGGGTCGTGAAGGGCTGAGACTTAGACTTCTGAGGAATGGGCACTAACTCACTAGTGCTGATGGGGAGTGAAAGAAGGCAGTTTTAATGGGGGTAATCTGGCAACTTTGGAAAAACCAAATTCCACTGCTACTACAGAAAAGAATGTATGTTTCTGGAGCAAAGAAACTTTGCTGAATAGATGCTCACGGGAACTCCAAGCAGACAGGAAGTCCGCAGCAAATAACCAGGAAGCAGCAAGTCCCTCCTTTCTCCTTGGGTTTTACAGTGTCCCTCTATCGACCCCTATTGATGGAGACAAAAAGCTGGCAAAACAGAAATGGGGTTTCCAGAGTTCCAGTCCCAGCATCAAGGAGCTAATTACAGAAGGGTGGGTTTGGAATTAAGAGACAATAGGCTAATAACTAGGCCAAAAGTGCACTGAACTTAGGGTGCTGGCAAGATATCCAAGGTGAAGTACAGGAGTCTGGAGATCTGAATAGGAAATTGAATAGAGATAGAGTTTTCTAAGACATTGGCAAATTGGTGGTAACTGAAATCATTTGAGTGGATGACATGGCAGAGAAAGAGCGTATAAGAAGAAGAGAGGTTTGGGGAGCACATTTCAAATTTAGGAGGAGACTAAGAAGGAATGGCAAGACGAACTGGAGCTAGAGCTAAACGAAATCCAATGCTCATGAGAGTCAAGTGATATAATTAAATATTTCTGCTGACTATAGAAATAATTGTTTAGCACAGGGGGTAACAAACTACAGTTCACAGGTCAAAACCAGCCAACCACTTATTTTTGTAAATAGAGTTTACTGCACACAGCCATGCCATTCACTTAAGTATCATCTATGTCACCTTGGCCAAGTTGAGTAGTTGCCACAAAGACCATATAACTCACGAAGCCTAAAATATCTACTATCTGACCCTACACAAAAAGTCTGCTGTACCCTTATACCCTGCTTTAAAGCATTATCCCTCCCAGAAATATTTGCATTTGTACAGTAAATATTTATAGTTGCAAATCCGAGAGAGAACAGAATAGTCCAATTATGAAATTCCAAGGACTAGCCAAACAGGTGGAAGAGTGATTGACATTTGTCTATACCTGTCTGCATCTTGTAGACAACCACCAGTTTCACCTCACCCTACACTAGTGTTCTGACGCCCACATTCATAGGAGCATTTAGCCTACAGCTTCCCGCTTTGCCCTTACTGCAGTTATCTATTGCTGTGTTAAAAATCATTCCAAATAGTGGTTTAGAACGACAACGTTATCTCTCACAGTTCTATGTGTTGACTAGACTTAGCCAGGTGGTTCTTGCTCAGTGTCTCTCATGCAGTTCAATCTCGTGGCTTCTGTGCCTGGGACTGGAGGAGTCACCTGAAGGCTAGAATGGACTGGACTCCAAGATGGCTCATACATGTGGTGACAGCTAATACTAGTCACCTGAGACACTGACTGGAGTGCCTAAATGTGGCTTCTCCACGTGAATTAGGCTTTAAACAGCACAATAGCTGGGTTCCAAGAGGAAGTATCTCGAGAGAAAGGGAAGTATTTAAAAACCACCAGTCTCTAAAAGGCTAGGCCCAGAACTGGCATAGCAACTGCCACCCTATTCTATCGGTCAAAGCAGTCACAGGCCAGCCCAGAATCAGGGGATTGGAGAAACAGATTCCAATTCTGCAAGGAGGAGTGATATGTGCATTTGTGGAAAGAATGAAATGATAGCATCCATCTTGGAGATAAGCTTTAGCAGTAGAGCCATGGATCAGGGCCCCGGGCTGGAAAACATACCTTCAAGCAAGCAGGAATCAGGAGAATAGTCAAGTCAAGGCCTCTGAGACTGGAACACATCAGAGCCACTCAACCCAACCACTGGGTATCTAGAAAGACTTACTGGTGAGCAGCCAATCTTTCCAAATTAAAAGCCCTTAGCTTTCTAAATGGAAGCTCCTGAGAGGTCTTTAGGAAGATGTGAATGGGAAGGAACGCGGTGCCAAATTTTTCCCCAGGGCTTTTAATTTGGTCCGTGTGACTCTACAGAGCATGATCCTATCACTTTCAGATGATTCCGGTAGCAAGTAAGTAATTTCCTTTTACTGCTACAGAGCTCATCTGCGTGTGCAGGAAAAAAAATAATAATTTAAAAAAAAGCTAATTGTACAAGCTACACTGTGTTCTGAGCCCACTAGAAGTTGATATCAGCATCACCACCTCTGAGATCTGTTATCTGTAATAGAAACAGCTGTTGTACCTAATGAAAACACTTGAAATTTTCATCTGAAGCAGAATTACAGCAGCACCTCCTAGTTCCACGGAGTTAAAGGGTCTGTCAGAATCCCCATTACCTAACACAATTTTCAGGGCTCCACTTCGTTACAGGTCTATAAAAAGACTGTCAAGATGAAGCCTGATTCACGAGGGCTGACCTCCTGTCTATATTTTGTTATCTTTGAGATTTCTCTAAGAACCCGGAAAGAGAAAGAATGAGAAAATTCTGGGCTTTTTTCCTGATTCACCAGAACTAAAATACTGTGTATTCTTTATAGAGTTTTAGGAAAGTGGCTCTTGTTTTTGTATGGCTTTACAGAGTATTGGCTTTCCAGTAATTAATTCCAGAAAGATATATGTATGTTGGTTTAGCTGTGCGAATACAAAAATAAGCAGATTGTGTCCAAAAAAAAGGGTAAATTTTCTTGTGTTGGAAAGTCCCATGCCATGACGGGACTCTTTAAGTAAGAGTATCACACTTTGCTTAGTTTTAGTCTGTAACAAAAATACCTGAGAAAACACACCCCTCTGAATATCCCACAGGTCCTGTTAGCACACTGCTCATTCCTGCATTCAGTGATTGGGGCAGACACTGTCCTAGATGCTGGAGATACAGCAATGAAAAAGCAGTGCCCTCATGATGTGTGCATTCTGCTAGAGAAAAGTAGGCAATAAACTACCTAAAGAAATATGGAATATAAGTAATAAATGCCATGGCTGGAGAAAGCAGGAAAGGAAAATGGAAAGTACAAGATGACTGCAACTGCAATAGAATACTCAGGGCAGGATTCACCAAGGTGATAACTGAACAAATATCTGAAAGAAATGCAAACCATGCAAATATCTGGTGAGAAGCATTCCAAGTAAAGGAAACAGCAAACTCAAAACCTTGAGACTGGAGGGTGCCTGGTACATACAAGGATCTGCAAGGAGGGCAAGGTGACTGGAGTAGAATGACACGAGTCATACGAGATGAAGTGAGAGAGCAGAGGAGGTAATGTTTTGTCAAACAGAAAAACAAAAAACACTCTAAGCTGCTGAGGTGGGAAGACATGGAAGGGGGCAACGGTGGAATCAGGAAGACCAGTTAGGAGGTTACTGCAATGATACCAGAGAGTAATAACGATGGCTGGAACCCAAGGCTGCGTGGCTTGAACCTTGAACCTAGATAGTGGCAGTGGATATGAGAAGTGGTCTGATTCTGTCTTCTATCCATAAGAAGAACAAAGACTTATTTACAGGGAGGCTAGTACAGTAAAAAGCACTCTGAACTAGCGATTCAAAGACTGGGTCTGTCACAAATTAGCTCAGAAGCCACATCCTTTCTCTAGGCCTCAGTTTTTTCATCTGTAAAAATAAAGATATTGAGCTAGAAGATTCAAAATCCCCTCCCAGCTCTGAATAAATGGGTCTTTTGAAAGCCAGATCATCAAAATGCAAGAAGAGTTAATGTTTACTGAGCTCTTAATATGGGTCAACACTCTCCTATTCACTTTACATACAGCAACTCACTAACCCTCACATAAGGTAAAAGGTATAATTTATTCAACAGAGAGGTTTACCAGTTTTCCTGAAGTCACACAGCCAGTAAGTGGTAGAACCAGGACTTGATCTGGCCTTAGAGCCTAATCTCTTTCTTGATAGAAGCCCAAGCTTTGTGCAACCTGAAAAAGCCCGACTGACCACCATTTTTATATATGGCTGAGCGTTCAGGTGTGAAGCCAAATGGGGAATTATGATGGCCTCCAATCAAAGTGGAATCTGGCCATAAACTAGCCCAGTGTGTCTGTCTTCAATTCTCAAAATAAAGTTCTTTCAATCTGAGCCAAAGAAGTCACTAAGGAATTTTCGGTTTAGTCTACCTTTGTGATCTGCCCATATAGGATCCTCCTCCTCTGTACCTTAGTTTTCCATCTCTAACCAGAAAGAATGCAGAGCTTCAATCTACAAAATCTTGACCATGAATTCAGCTCCCACTTGTGGGACCTTGGGCAAGTCACAGCCTACTGAGAAATACAGTGTGTTCATACCCTTACCACCTATAGAGCCTATGATTCTGTGTTACTCAGCATTGAATCCTAAGGCCCATTATGAACTAAGCCTGAAGAGAAATAGAAAAAGGAATCTTTAGAAAAAGGAGTCTTTTAAAAAAACGTGCCAACTGTTAAGTTGGAACATTCTTATTTCTTCTCACCAGAGACTCAGTTTAGAGAAACATTTAAGCAACACTGTCTACAACTCAGAAGACAAAGCTGCTGGCTCTTAATTTACAAAGTCTAAATTTCACACTGCAAAGATCAGAATTTAATCTGGTATGACATAAAATATTGTCTTATTCTGATCCGCCTCTAGATCTCTGATTTGAGACTAAATAAAGAGAAATAAAACTGTGTTACTTTACAAGCAGTGAGAGAAATACTTCAGCATCTAATCATTATCCTATGAATTTTCATGAGAAGAAATGCTACCTTACAATTTCTTCAAATATTAAAATATAACACAGTACATCATAATCTTTAATGAGTCCAATGAATGGAGTTAAGGTAGATATCTTTAAACCATCCATATTCAAAATGATTTAGCTTTGGGGGTTCCTTTATCTCTTGAAATCTTAACTTATAAATCATACTCATCTTCACTGTCATACAGGAATGACATTCATCGATATAGTAATTTGGTCCTTTAAGATAAAAATGGGATAGAATTGTATGTCACTTAACAACTCTGTTCTGTGCAAGGCTGTTGACATAGGCAGAGCAAGAAGCGGAGAGTGCAAATTCAGAGATGGGCTGGGGCAGTTGGTTGAAGACGAAAGAACAAATTGGAACATTTTATTTACTTTCCACATCAGCATTCAAACCTGAGTCCTTCCAGGAGCTCCGCTGAGAGAGATTGCCCATGTGGCACTATCATTCATCAGCCAGTCGTCTGGGCTGACTAATATGCGGTTGGGGGCTGCAGTTGTGTCTCTGACAGTGCTGCTGTCTTTTCAAAGATTCAGCAACCGCACCACTCAAACTGCAAAGCAGTTTGTCCAGCAATCAGGCTTTTCCTGTGTATCTTGTTCTTTAAGGAGTCTCCACAGATTTACTAAAATTTGACTGTGAATCTTCTCAGCTTCTGGTTATGGGTTTCCTCGTTAGCATATCCCCAAATTCCTTTAGAGCGTGTGCTCCGAGCACTGCTAAGCAGTTCCGTCCGTGGCATAGTGCAGATCATCGTGCACAGAAACCAAAGTACTCTTGTTGCTGACCAGGCTGAGGGGAAGGGGCAGGGAAGCAAGGCCCAAGGGGCTAAGAGGACAGGTGCCGGGATAAACCACTGAGGTTCCGGGGACGACTGAGTCTGTGCCAGTAGGCTTCTAAGTCGGCAATCGTAGTGGAGGAGCCACCGGCCAAAGCCCTGGCAGATCCTCCTGACTGAGGTCAGAGGCTGAGCCCTGGGGCTGTCAGACCTGGAGGGAGGACCTCATCCTCACATGGACAGCAAAGCCACGTCTAGCCCGGCGAGGGGAGAAAGCCAAGAGCCTTAGTTTTCGCCATGGCCACTGTGCAACACTCCAAACAGATGCTGAATTTCAATCACCATTTAAACCAAACAATATCTTTCTCCTCCGACTTAAAGGAAAACCATTTTCAACAGCTGTGTTTGCTAATTACTCACTTTCCACCTGTACTTGGCCTCTCCTCCAAAACTGGGAGTACCTCTTTTATATACTTTGTTGGCTGAAATTATTCTAAAACTTTGATGATTTGGCAGGAAATTTCTGCAGCAGAAGCATTTCTGTGCAGGAGTCGGATCTAGCATGGCCCTCAACTAGGGAGCATGAATCCAGGAGCTGTGTCTTTTTACCAGGAGCTGTGTCTTTTTACCAGGAGCTATCAAGGGGCAGACAAAACTAATCAGCCATTTATTAGATGCTCATATACTTAATAAAATACTGTGATATCCAACAAATTATCAAACTCTGTTAGTCTGAAGTTTGCTTTTGAACAACTATCACAATGGAAACATGCTATAGAAAAATTTATTTCAGGTAAATAATTAAGTTAATGTGATAAAAATTAATAATGTGATGACAAATATCATCAGTGATGACTACTGATCTCTTAGTATATGCCAAGCACTTCAAGAAGTTATCACAGAGACTTCCCTGGTGGCGCAGTGTCTGAGAGTCCACCTGCCAATGCAGGGGACACGGGTTCGAGCCCTGGTCCGGGAGGATCCCACATGCCGCAGAGCAACTGAGCCTGTGCACCACAGCTGCTGAGCCTGTGCTCTAGAGTCCACGAGTCACAACTACTGAGCCTGTGTGCCACAACTACAGAAGCCCACGCACCTAGAGCCCCGTGCTCTGCAACAGGAGGGGCCCCCCCGCAATGAGAAGTCTGCGCACCACACCGAATAGCCCCTGCTCGCCACAACTAGAGGGAGCCCGTGCGCAGCAATGAGTACCCAATGCAGCCAAAAATTAATATAAAAAAATTTTTTTTAATTATCACATTTAATGACTGCAACAATCCTATGAGAGATATGTCATTATCTCTCCTTTGAAAGACGAGGAAAAGAGCTTCATAGAATTAACAAGGAAACAAGCCTACATTTGTTAGGGGCAGTATTTGGTTTTGAATCAGGTTTGTTTGGGTCAAAGTCTCTGTTCCTAGTCATTAGCTAGAACACTTATAGTAAACCAAATGCAGCTACTAAAAGTCAATGGCACAAAGAACATTGCCTGACCCAAGCTCAGTTTCTGTAAGACAACCAAAGAGACGATCTTTGAGTCAGCTTTTCAGCAGTGAGTGGGATAGGAGCATTGCAGGCATCTGTTCTTCTCTAGATCACAGCTCACAGACCCAGCTGGCGACTTACCCAGACTGTTTTACAGCAGCTGCCTGACCAAATCTGAACCCTGGCACCCACTATCTGCTGGATCATGCTACTCTTACTGTCCTCCTTCACCACCTCTCCCTTTATAGACATATCTGTTTAGGGTGCTTTGATAGGTCACCATTTTCCTTCTTCCTGCAACATCAGCACCCCAAGAAAACAGCTTGCAAGTCTCGTTATTCCTGTAATATATTTACTGTTGCTCCAAGGGTCACTTTCTGGTGAGATATCTGAATAAGTATTTTGAAATGCACCAGGATCTCAATGAAAACATAATTTCAGAAGCTGTAACCCCTCCACACCTTACCTCACAGCACAGAGGCCTTGTGGCCAGGACTGGACAGCACACTGTTTACTCCTCCACTTCCAGGAACCCCTCCCTGCCTGTCCTACTAGGGAGCTAATAATATAGGGAGGTGACTAAAACAGAAATTGGAAATGCTCAGATGACTCCAAACCTATCAGTGTTTGTCTCTCTGTAAAGGCTTTTCAAAATGAATCTTTCAGAAGTTCAGTGAAATATTCTGGGGCAAGGGAGGGGAGCATATATCTCAATTTCATTTTGAACTGAAGAGTCTGCTGTTCATTCTAAAAGTTACTTTCTCTAAATTACCTAATATCTCTTTTGCTTGGCAGCCCAGCACTTACTGCATGTATTTTACACATTAAGTTTTGCAATCCTTTATAATTCTAGAGAATAACAAAATATCAGCTTATACCACTTGGTAGCTAAATGAACAATAGGACATCTTCTCATTCTGTATTGAAAGTGAGATTAATACAGAGTTCAGAGCAATTGGCTTGTCACTCTTTCAGTCATTTATAGTGTACTCATTATATCTTTCATCTTTTGGAGAAGGGTAAAAATAAAGGTACCTTTACATGCAGCCCTAAAGGAAGGTATGGGGTCATTTATTATTCCGATTATGACTTTCTTAAAATGGTGCATGGGGAGAAGGGAACAAGACTGTAATCAAAAACACATACAAATGCCATGAGCACCAACACGCCCATATCACTTAGCATCATTAAAACTGGATGTGTAGGGCTTCCCTGGTGGCGCAGTGGTTGAGAGTCCGCCTGCAGGGCACACAGGTTCGTGCCCCGGTCCGGGAAGATCCCACATGCCGCGGAGCGGCTGGGCCCATGAGCCATGGCCGCTGAGCTTGCGCGTCCGGAGCCTGTGCTCCGCAACGGGAGAGGCCGCAACAGTGAGAGGCCCGCGTACCGCAAAAAAAAAAAACTGGATGTGTAAAACATATGTGTACTCTGCTAATATGCCTTTCTGCTGGAGAAGAGATTCTGGAGAAGAACATGAGGTGGCTGGTGAAAAGATGCATATGGACCAATGTTAGAGATCCTAACCCAGAGATAGGATAAAGTTAGGGTTCTTTCTTACTGAATTGAAAGGAATTCGAGAAGCTTTAAACTTCCCAATACCTCTTATGGAGAGGAGACCCCCTTCAGCTTCATTGATTCACTTCATCATACTGATGATGATTTTCAGAAGCAACTGGGAAAACAGATACAAGAAATAAAAGTACATCTCCCTGAGGAACAGAGGTCAGAAATCATTTTTTTAAAGCCGTGACAGAGGGCTTCCCCTTTCAGGAATATGGAGGAGACATGCTTTTCCCTATCCCTCACATTAAGTGAAACCTTGGACATTATATACAAATATAAGACTCTGAAAGGTGGAATGAAAAGGGAAATGACCGAGAGACATGGGGACCTGAGCAATAACATGGTGATGAGTTCATTGGATTTTTTATTTATTTATTTATTTATTTATTTAGCCTCATACATTCCACACTTCTTGATGACGAAACCCGGTAACCCAGAAACACTAACATGTGCAGACACACACACACACAAAACCAACAAAATCCAGCTCCCTCCAGCCAAAGGACAAGGAAAAAGGCAGCCTAGCAAGACAGAAAGCTCTTAGGCAATAATCATCCTACTCCAGCCAAACACCACAGAAAAAAGATGGTGATCCAACCCCAGCCATGTCAGCAAAGCCCAAGTAAGGAGTCAGACCTCTTCCCTCACTGGGCTATAATGTGTCTCAACCTTCCCACCTGAAATGGGTGGTGTCAAAGAAACTAAATAGGGAGCCTAGATATTCGTCCCCACTGGGTGTGGTGTCAGGGGAGGCCTAGTAGACGGTCAGGATTTTCACCACCCACCAACAATCATGAGCCTGCCTCCTCGATGTGATGTCAGTGGAGGTCACATGGGGAGCAGTGATGAGGTACTGCTGGAGAGGTATCAGTGGAAACCTAGTGAGGAGCTTGAATGCTCATGCCAAGCCAGAAGTAATGAGGAACCCCTCCCTCAAGTGTCAATGGAGGCTGAGTGTTGAACCTGAACTTCTATCCCCACCTGGCAGTAATGAGGCAACGTCCCTCCCACCTCTTGCCATAGCAGTGTCAGAAAATCCAGCTAAAGCAGAAGGCTTAAATAAGATGCAGACTCTCATAACGTTAATACCCCAAATGTCCAGATTTCAATCAAAGGTCACACATCATACCAAGAAACAGGAAGATCTCAAACTGAATAATAAAAGACAATCAATCGATGCTAACACAAAGATGTTAGAGCTATTATAATTATCTGACAAAGATTTTAAAGCAGCCACCATAAAAATGTTCTAATGAGCAATTAGAGACATCTTAAAACAAATTTTAAAATATGACATCAGACTATATACTACAAAGCTATAGTAATCAAAATGGTATGGTACTGGAACAAAAATAGACACATAGATCAATGGAACAGAAAAGAGAGCCCATAAATAAACCCACACACTTATGATCAATTAATCTATGACAAAGGAGGCAAGAATATACAATGGGGAATAGAAAGTCTCTTCAGTAAGTGGTGCTGGGGGTCCCCGTGGCAGAGAGCAGGGTGAGAGGCCAACCGTGGCCTTCACCCCAGGCCCTCCAGGCCCCCTGGCCTTGGGGCCAGCAGGTGAGCTGGGTGTCTGGGGACAGGCTGAGGGCTGTGTCCCATGGAGCCCCAGAGCCCTCACCACGGCCACCCACCAGCTGGGCCCAGGCCTTGAGGCAGCGGTGAACCCCTCCCCACATCCCCGCCTCTGCGACCTCATGGCAGCAACATCTCCATGGGTCGCAGTCCACAGAGCCTTCAGCAAGTGAAGGATATGCACACTGCCATTCAGGCTTGTCAGCTCCCCCATCTCAGCTGTCCTCTGCTTCCTGCATCTCTCCAGTCTCCTAAATAACCACCACCACTTGCCCTAGAAATGGGATCTGGGCTTGGACCCAGCTGATTTGATTTGAGCTTTAAGCTCCCAAGTCCTCCAGCCTATCAGCCACCCCTGAGAGACTGAGGTTGACACCCAAGGAGACACCCATTCCACATCCCTGGTACGATGTCTAAGGAGCTACTATCTGGATTTGGAGTCAAGACTACCCTCACCCTTGACTCACATGCTCCTCAATGTGTCTGGCACAGAGAGCCAGCCACTGTTCTAAAGATGACTTCCTTTTATTAATCTTCCTTTGAGAGCAAGAGGCTAATAAGAGAAGGAACTTGCAGAGCACTCTTCTAAAGAGTCAGAAAGAAACAAGAACACAGCCAGAAAAAATCGGGACTTAATAAATAACAAGCAAAGGAAATCATCAACAAACAAAAAAAGAACCTACAGAATGGGAGAAAATATTTGCAAACAATGGAACCAACAAGTGGTTAATTTCCAAAATATACAGACAGCTCATACAGCTCAATATCAAAAAAACAAACAACCCAATCCAAAATTGGGCAGAAAATCTAAATAGACATTTCTCCAAAGAAGACATGCAGATGGCCAATAGGCACATGAAATGATGCTCAACATCGCTAATTATTAGAAAATGCAAATGAAAACTGCAATGATGTACCACGTCACACCGGTCAGAATGGCCATCATCAAACAGTCTAGAAATAATAAATGCTGGAGAGGGTGTGGAGAAGTGGGAACTCTCCTACACTGCTGGTGGGAATGTAAATTGGTGCAGCCACTAGGGAGAACAGTATGGAAGTTCCTTAAGAAACTAAAAACAGAATTAACATATGATCCAGCAATCCTACTCCTGAGCATGTATCTGGAGAAAACCATACTTCAAAGAGACGCATGCGCCCCAATGTTCACTGCAGTACTATTATCAATAGCCAAGACATGGTAGTGACCTAAGCGTCCATCAATAGATTAATGGATAAAGATGTGGCGTATATATATATATATATATATATATATATATATCTCCACAATGGAATATTACTCAGCCATAAAAAAGAAATAATGCCGCTTTCAGCAGCATGGACGGACCTAGCAATTATCATAATAAGTGAAGTAAGTCAGATGGAGAAAGTCAAATATCATATGATATCACTTACATATGCACTCTAAAACAATGATACCAATGAACTTATTTACAAGACAAATAGACTCACAGACAGAAAACAAACGTATGTTTACTAAATAGAAAGGAGAGGGGAGGGATAAATTAGGAGTTTGGGATTAAAATGTACACACTACTGGGCTTCCCTGGGGGTGCAGTGGTTGAGAGTCTGCCTGCTGATGCAGGGGACGCGGGTTTGTGCCCCGGTCCGGGAAGATCCCACATGCCGCGGAGCGGCTGGGCCCGTGAGCCATGGCCGCTGAGCCTGCGCGTCCGGAGCCTGTGCTCCGCAATGGGAGAGGCCACAACAGTGAGAGGCCCACGTACCATAAAAAAAATAAAATAAAATAAAAATAAAATATACACACTACTATATATAAAATAGATAACCAATAAGAACCTACTGTATAGCACAAGGAACTATACTCAGTATCTTGTAATAAGCTATAATGGAAAAGAATCTGAAAGTTATACATGTACAACTGAATCACTTTGCTTTACATCTGAAACTAACACAACATTGTAAATCAACTATATTTCTATAAAAATTTAAAAAATAATTTTTAAAAAGTGGTTCTGGGAAAACTGGAACAGCTACATGTGAAACAATGTAATTAGAACATTTTCTCACACAATATACAAAAATAAACTCAAAATAGATTAAAGACCTAAATATAAGACTGGAAAGCACAAATCTTCTAGAAGAAAACATAGGCAGAATATTCTCTGACATAAATTGTAGCAATATTTTTTTGGATCTGTCTCCTAAGCCAAAGGAAGCAAAAGCAAAACTAAACAAATGGGACCTAGTTAAACTTAAAAGCTTTTGCGCAGCAAAGGAAACCATCAACAAAACAAAAAGGCAACCTACTGAATAAGTGAAACATATTTGCAAATAATATAACTGATAACAGGTTAATATCCAAAATATATAAACAGATCATACAACTTAATATAAAAAAACACCTGATTAAGAAATGGGCAGAAGACATGAATAGACATTTTCCAAAGAAGACATACAGATGGCCAACAAGCACATGGAAAGATGCTCAACATCACTAATCATCAGGGAAATGCAAATCAAAACCACAATGAGATATCACTTCACACCTGTCAGAATGTTATTTGTGTTCTTTTTGAACACAAATATGTGTTCAGTGTTGGTGAGGTGTGGAGAAAAGGGGACCCTTGTACACTGTTGGTGGGAATGTAAACTGGTGCAACCACTATGGAAAACAGTATGGAAGTTCCTCAAAAAACTAAAAGTAGAACTGCTATATGATACAGCAATTCCATTCTTCTGGGTATAGATCCCAAAAAACAAAAACACTAATTTGAAAAGATACATGCATCCCAATGTTCATAGCAGCATTATTTACAATAGCCAAGATATGGAAGCAACCTAAGTGCCCATCAACAGATGAATGGATAAGAAAGATATGGGGGGTGTGTGTGTGTGTGTGTGCGCGCGCGCGCGTGTATAAATATATACGCAAACAATGGAATACCATTCAGCCATCAAAAAGGATGAAATTTTGCCATTTACAATAACGTGGATGGACCTAGAGAGTATTATGCTTAGTGAAATGTCAGAGAAAGACAAATAGTCTGATATCATTTATATGTGGAATCTAAAACACAAAACAAATGAATATAACAAAAAAGAAACAAACTCATAGAAAACATACTAGAGGGAAGGGGGGAGGGGCAGATAGAGGTAGAGGATTAAGAGGTACAAACTACTACGTATAAAATAAGGTACAATGATATATTGTACAGCACAGGGAATATAGCTAATAGTTTATAGTATAAATGAAGTATAATCCATAAAAATTCCAAATCACTATATTGTATACCTGAGACTAATAGAATATTGTAAATCAACTATACCTCAATAAAAAAATAGAGAATCTCAGCAAAGAAACAGAAGACTTAAGAAGAACCAAATAGAAATTTTAGAACTGCAAAATACAATAACCAAAATAAGAAACTCAATGGAGGGGCTCAACATCAGAATGAAGGGGAAAGAGGAAAGAATCAATGAATTGACGATAAGACAGTATAAATTATCCAATTGGAACAACAGAGAAAATCGACTGAAAAAAAAAAAAAAGAAAAGATCCTCAAGGAGCTGTGAGTCTAAAACAAAAAATCTAATATTCATGTTAACAGAATCCCAGAAGGACAGGAGAAAATGGACAGGAATGAAAAAGTACCCAAAGAAATAATAGCTGAAAACCTCCATAATTTGGCAAAAGACAGAAAACTATAGATTCAAGAATTTGAGGGGCTTCCCTGGTGGCACAGTGGTTAAGAATCCGCCTGCCAATGCAGGGGACACGGGTTCGAGCCATGGTCCGGGAAGATCCCACACGCCACAGAGCAACTAAGCCCGTGCACCACAACTACTGAGCCTGCGCTCTAGAGCCCGCGAGCCACAACTACTGAAGCCCGTGTGCCTAGAGCCCATGCTCTGCAACAGGAGAAGCCACCACAATAAGAAGCCCACGCACCGCAACAAAGAGAAGCCCCTGCTCACCACAACTGGAGAAGGCCCGTGAGCAGCAAGGAAGACTCAACACAGCCAAAAATGAATTAATTAATTTTTTTTAAAAAAAAAGAATGTGAGTGAATCCCAAACAGGATAAACTCAAATTCACACCAGGATGCAGCATAGTCTAACTTCTAAACCTTAAAGACAAAGAAAGATCTTGAAAGAAGCAAAAAAAGAAATGATTCACTAACTATAGGGGAAAAACAATTTGAATGACAGTGGATTTTTCAGTAAAATATATGGGGGCCAAAAATAAGTGGCACATTTTTCAAATACTGAAAGAAAAGAACTGTCAACACAGAATGCTATACTGAACAAAAATATCTTTCAGGAATGAAGAGAAAATTAAGACATTCTTAGATGAAGGAAAACTAAGAGAATTTGTCATCAGATAACTTACCCTAAAAAATGCCTGAAGGAAGTTCTCTAAATAGAAAGGAAACAATAAAAGAAAGAATTGTAAAATATCAAGAAAACTGAAAGAACACAGCAAGCAGAAGTATGAGTAAAAACAATAGACTGTCCTCTTCATTATGTTTAACGGTGCAAGCAAAAATAATAACACTGTGTAACGTGATTCTAAATATACATGGAGTTCTGTTTTTCACTTCCACATATAAGGAGCTTGGAATTCACCACTCCATCCTAAAAACAAGTAAAAAGCTGAACAGACTGAAAAAATCAATAACTCTTCTTGGGCAAACAAGAGACTGGACAACACAGGACAAATCACTGCTCCCAAGAAGGGAGAGACTAAGAGGTGAATGTAGGGAGATGTGGCTTTCTGGAGCAGAGACTCGTGAGCAGAACCTGCCATGGGAACCAGTGTTGGGGTTGGAAAGCCGGAGTTATAACTGACAAATTGCTGTGCCAACAACTCTGAGTATTAAAATCTCTAGTGGGGGTGGGGGCTTCCCTGGCGACGCAGTGGTTGAGAGTCCGCCTGCCGATGCAGGGGACGCGGGTTCATGCCCCGGTCTGGGAAGATCCCACATGCCGCGGAGCGGCTGGTCCCGTGAACCATGGCCGCTGAGCCTGCGTGTCCGGAGCCTGTGCTCCGCAACGGGAGAGGCCACAACAGTGAGAGGCCCGCGTACCGCAAAAAGAAAAAAGACTAAAACATAATCATAGGACTATAGAATGTCCCCTCACAGCTGAGGACCACATTACTAAAGGTCTATTTATAGCAGTTCCTTTTACCCAGTACATCATGTCCAGCTAACAAAAAAAAATTACAATGCATACATACCAAAAGGCCAAAAACACAATTTGAAGAGACAAAGCAATCATCAGAAGCAGATATGGCAGAGATGTTGTAATTATCAGACTAGAAATTTAACACAACAATGATTAATACACTAAGGACTCTAATGGATAAAGTAGACAGCATGCAAGAAAAGATGTGTAATAATAATAGCAACAATATATTCAATTACATATGCTTATGTATATGTTTTAGGCATGTGTGTTTATATAATACATATATATACACATATATAATATATAATACATATATAATATACATATATGTATATATAATACAAATGCTTATGTTTGCTTATATATAAATAAAATGAATGGCAGCAAAGATACAAGGGACTAGAGAAAGGAATTAGGATTATCTTATTATTATACAGTACTGACACTACCTGTGTAGTGGTATAGTGTTGTTTGAGAGTAGACTTGGATTAGTTGTGAATGTATATTGCAAACTCTAGGTCAACCACTAAAAAAAGTCAAAAAAAAAAGAAGTATAACTAATATACTAAGAAAGGAGAAAAAATAAATGAAGGAAGGTAAAGAGACATTTAAAAAGGCAAGGTTTCTTTTTTTTTCAATATTTATAGATTATACTCCATTTAAATTTATTACAAAACAGTGGCTGTGTTTCTCTGTGCTATATAATATATCCTTGCTGCTTATCTATTTTTTTTAACATCTTTATTGGGGTATAATTGCTTTACAATGGTGTGTTCGTTTCTGCTTTATAACAAAGTGAATCAGTTATACATATACATATACATATGTTCCCATATCTCTTCCCTCTTGTGTCTCCCTCCCTCCCACCCTCCCTATCCCACCCCTCCAGGCAGTCACAAAGCACCAAGCTGATCTCCCTGTGCTATGCGGCTGCTTCCCACTAGCTATCTACCTTACGTTTGGTAGTGAATATATGTCCATGCTAAAAAGGCAGGGTTTCTTAACTTCAACAGAACTTAAAACAAAGACACCAGTAGACTGAAAATATCTGTATATCCTAGAACTACTAAATATGTTATACAAAAAATAGACTAAAAACACTCTAAATATATTAAAACGAAATTATAAAAAATGTTCAAGTATCCATAGGAAGGTAAGGAAAAAAAAGAGAAGCAAAAACCAGAGAACAAAAAGAAAGCAAAAAATAAAATGACAAACTAAGTCCTAACATACCAACAATTATATTAAATGTAAATGGTCTAAATACAAGAATTAAAACACAAACTGGCAAAATTGATTTAAAATTATAATCCAACTATATACTGTCTACAAATTCACTTCAAATATAATGACATAGGCAGGCTAAAAATCAAAGGTAAAAAGATATACTATACAAATATTAATATAAGGAAAACAGTAGCAACTATATCAATATCAGACAAAGTAGACTTCAGAGAAAAGAAAGTGGACAGAGAGGACATTATAGAGAGAAACATTATGTAATAATAAAAGGATCAGTCCACCAAGAAGACATAGCAATCCTAAATGTGTATGCACCAAACAACAGGGCTGCAAAATATATGAAACAAAAACTCAAGGGACTAAAAGAAAAATAAACATGTCCACAATTATAGTTGGAGATTTCAAACCCTCTCTCTCAACAGTTGATAGAACAAGTAAACAGAAAAATCAGAACTCAGTAACACCATCAACCAATGGGATCTAACCAACATTTATAAAATAATCCATCCACTAACAGCAGAATACACATCTTTTCAAGTGTCCATAGAACATATACCAAAATAGACCATATCCTGGGCCATAAATAAACTTTGACAGATTTTTAAAAACTGAAATATTAAGAAAGGTTTTCTTCAACTACAGCAGAATCAAACTAGAGATCAATAATAAAAAGATAACAGTAAATGTTCTAAATACTTGAATAGTCCATGGAACAAAAAAAGAAGTATCAAGGAAAGTGAAAAAATACACTGAATTGAATGAAAATTAAAATATAACATATAAAACTTTGTGGGATACAGCGAAAACAGCACTGAAAGAGAAACTCAGAACACCAAATGCATACGTTATAAAAGAGGAAAAAAATCTCAAATCAATAATTGAAGCCCTGGGGCTTCCCTGGTGGCGCAGTAGTTGAGAGTCCTCCTGCCGATGCAGGGGACACGGGTTCGTGCCCTGGTCCGGGAAGATCCCACATGCCGTGGAGCGGCTAGGCCCGTGAGCCATGGCCGCTGAGCCTGCGCGTCCAGGGCCTGTGCTCCACAATGGGAGAGGCCACAACAGTGAGAGGCCCACGTACCACAAAAAATAAAAATAAAAATAAAATAATTGGAGCCCTGACTCAAAAACCTAGTAAAGGAAGAGCAAAATAAACCCAAAACAGAAATATAAAAGGAAATAATAAAGGTAAGGCTAGAAACCAAAGAAATGGAAAACAGAAAAATAGAGAAAATCAATGAAACAAAGAGCTGGTTCTTTAAACATATCAATACAATTTACAAACCTCTTGTAAAACTAATGAAGAAAAAAAGAGAGAAGACAAAATCATCCATATCAGGAGTGAAACAGGATATCACTACAGACCCTGCAGAAATCAAAATTATAATAAGGGACTACTACAACTAACTCTACGCATAAAAATTTAACAATGTAGATGAAATGTACCAATTACTCAAGAAACACAAAGTACCATAACTCACCCAATATGAAATAAATTGAATCACTCTGTAACTATTAATGACATTTAATTCATAATTTTTAAACTCCCCCAAAAGAAATCTTTAAGCCCAGCTGGTGTGACACCAGTTCCACACAATCTCTTTCAAAAAGTATAGGAGAAGGAAGCACTCTCCAGTTCATGCTATAAAGTTAGTATTACCTGATACCAAACAGACAAAAACAGTACCAAAAAAAAAAACCAAAACCAAAGAAAAAAAAATACCCCTAAACCCTGCAAACTAGTATCTCTTATGAATATACCTGTAAAAATCTTTTTAAAAATTTTTTAAATGTTAGCAAATAGAATTCAGCAATATATTAGAATTATATGCCATAACCAAGTGAGGTTCATTCCAGAGATGCAAACAAGGCTATCTGAATATTTAAAATTCAATGTAATCTACCATATCAACAAAATACAGAAAAAAAAGTCACATAATCATATCAATTGAGGCATTAAAAAATTGACAAAACTTAACATCCATTCATGAGAAAAACTCTCAGACAACTACAAATAGAAGAGGATCTCCTCAAATTGTTAAATAGCATCTACAAAAATCCTAGAACTAACATACTTAATTGTGAAAGACTGAATGCTTTCTCCCTAAAATCAGGAACAAGACAAGGATGTCTGCTCTCAACACTCTTATTCAACACTGTGTTAGAAATTCCACCTATTGCAGAAAGGCAAGAGAAAGGAAGAAAAGGCATATATATCAGAAAGGAAAAAATAAAACTTCGTCAATAATGTAAGTATTATTGTCAACACAGAAAAACAAAAAAAAACTAAACCAAAAAAAAAAAATCTTAAAATAAGTGAGTTCATTAAGGTTACAAGGTAAACATACAAAACTCAATTGTATTTCAATATACTAGCAATAATCAGGGACAGTAAAATGTTAAATATAGTACCATTTACAAATTTCAGAAAAAGTGAAATGTTTTGGTGTAATTCTAAGAAAACATACACAGGACTTGTACACTGAAAACTACGAAACTGTAACGAAAGAAAGCAAAGATCTAAATAAATGGAGAGCCATGCCGTATTCATGGATTGGAAGACTCAACATAGTATAGACATCAATCTCTCAAAATTGATGGTTTAATGCAATTCCTATTAAAATCTCTGTAAGAATTTTCATAAAGACAGGACTATTTTAAAATTTATGGAAAGCCACAGTAAACAGAATAGCTAAGACACTTTAGAAAAAGAGTGAACTGAAAGGAATCAGTCTACTGGATTTCAAAACTTTTTATATAGCTACAGTAATCAAGACTTTGTGGTATTAGTGGAATGTAGACACAAAGATCAATGAAACAAAATTGAAAACCGTAAGTCAATTCACATAAATATGCTCAATTGACTTTTTTATAAAGGCACAAAAGCAATTCAATAAAGCAAAGATAGGCTTTTCAATAAATGGTGCAAGAGTATTTGTACATCCATAGGTGAAAACAAACCAAAAAACAAACAAAACACTTGACCTAAGTCTGACACTTGATACAAAAATTGACTCAAAATGTAAAACTTTTAGAAAAAAAATAGGAGAAAATCTTTGGAATCTTAGTCTATGCAAAGCATTCTTGGATGTGACACCAAAAGTATGATCCCTAAAAATCTAATTGATAAATTAGACTTCATCAAAATTGAGACCTTTTGCTCTGTGAAAGATTCTGTTTAAAAGGATGAAAAGCCAAGTTACAGAATGACAGAAAATATTTGCAAACCACATGCCCAAAAAAAAGACAAGTATTTCGATTTATAAAGAATTCTCAAAATTCAACAGTAAAAATTTAAAAAGTTAATTCAATTTGAAAGTGGGGAAAAGACATGAACAGACATTTCACCAAAGAGAATGTCAAATAAGCACATTAAAACATATTCAATATCATTAGCTATTAGGGAAATGTAAATTAAAACCTCAGTGCGATAAATCACTCCACACCTATCAAAATGGCTAAAATAAAAATTAGTAGCAGCACTAAATGCTGGTGTGAATGCAGAGAAATTGGGTCACTCACACATTGCCGGTGGGAATGTAAAACAATACAGCCACTGAGGGAAACAATATAACAGTTTCTTTAAAAAACTAATTATGCAACTAACAAATGACTTAGCAATTATACTCCTGAGCATTTATTTATCTCAGGGAAATGAAGTCTAATGTTCACACAAAAACCTGTATACAAATGTTCATAGCAACTTAATTTATAATAGCCAAAAATTGGAAGTAATCTAGATATCCTTCAAAGAGTGAATCATTAAACTGTGGTGCAGCCATACCATGGAATACTACTCAGCAATAAAAAGGAACAAACTGTTGATACACACAACAAACTGAATAAATCCCCAGAGAATAATGGAGTTATATACTATATGATTCCATTTATATAACCTTCTTAAAATGAAAAAATTACAGAAATGGACAACAGATTAGTGGTTGCCAGGGGTTAAGGAGGTGGAGCCAGGAGGAAAGTGGGTGTGGTTATAAAAGGGCAACACAAGAGATCTTGTGGTGATGGAACTGTTCTATATCTTGACTGTATCAGTGTTAATATCCTGGCTGTAATATTCTACCAAAGTTTTGCAAGATGTTACCATTAGGGAAAACTGATAAAGAATACACAGATTCTTCCTGCATTACTTCTTACTGATGCATGTGAATCTGCAATTATCTCAAAATAAAAAGTTTAAAAAATATATACTCAAACCTCCAAATAAATTATGCCATTCAATGTGGAAAAATAAAATTTTATTTTATTTTTTAAAATATTTATTTATTTGGCTGTGTTGGTTCTTCGTTGCAGCACACAAGATCTTCCTTGCAGCACATGGGATCTTTCGTTGCGGTGCTCGTTGGGGGACACAGGCTCTTCACTGCAGCGCGCGGGCTTCTCTCTAGTTATGGCGTGCAGGTTTTCTCTTCTCTAGTTGTGGCGCGGGCTCCAGGGCACATGGTCTCTGTACTTTGTGGCACACGGGCTCTCTAGTTGAGGCTCAAGAGCTCAGTAGTTGTGGCGTGCAGGCTTAGTTGCCCCACGGCATGTGGGATCTTAGTCCCCCCACCAGGGATCAAACCTGCATCCCCTGCATTGGAAGGCAGATTCTTTACCACTGGAACATCAGGGAAATCCCCAAAACTAAAATTTTAAAAAGCCATGATACATTGTTTCATGAACGAAGTGATAGCAGGGTTCCATAATTGCGCTTTAACTGTATGCTAAACATAATTTCTTTAAAGTGCTATCATTATGGGAATTTTCAATTAGGACTTGGTAATACAGTTTAGCTGGAAGTTTTTTGCACATTTTGTAACATATCACAGGTAGATGACCTAGATTTCCACATTGTACTTTTTTATGACTAAAATACCAACTAACATACAAAATTCACTAAATTTAAATGGAGAAATATGAGGCTTGTTTGCCTGTTTGAATGCTAGCCAAAAGCTAAAGGAAACTGCTATACTATGAATAGCAGAAACAACTCTGTTTCAGAAACTAAGTTTATTTTAGAAATTAATTTCAAGCCTGTTTGAAAACAATTGTCATTCTAATAAGAATTAAAATTCAAACCATTTTGGGTGATAAATATTTAAAAGCATTTGGTCTGGAAACTAAACTGGAACAGAGCAAGGAAACTAATGTTATCAAATCCACTGTGGTCCACACTGCTAACCGCTGGAAAAACATCCCCGTTCTGTAACCACCACTACAGTCATAGAAACATGATATTTATTCCTGAGGATCCAATTCTTATTTCATCTATCTTTTGTCTTCTTAGAAGACATCTTTAAAAGCTTTATTTAAAAAAGAATCCTTTGTGCACCCAATTCCTGATGCATGAACATGTACAAACATACCTAATCTTCTCTCCTAAATCCAGACTACATGAAATCCAATAGGAAGTCCCATTTCAAGCCCAGTGTCTTCCTTCTCTGCGTAATTTACCCATGCGTTTATGTTTGAGATCAACCTCCTCTAATTGCCATTATTGGAAAGAAACTACACTGTTTCCCAAGGTATATACTAAGCCTGTGCAGGGGGCACCAACAAAGTAGGGAGCATCAACCGACAGGAAAAGTGAAAGGTAGAAATCTTCAAAGTTATGTATGAGGGGAAAATTAAAACTTAATTGAGCTATATGGCTTAGTACAGATCTCCTCAACTTACACTGGGGTTACATTTCAATAAACCCATCATAAATTAAAAATACTGTGAGTTGGAAATTACTTAATACATCTAACCTTCTGAACATCATAGCTTAGCCTAGCCTACCTTAAATGTGCTCAGAACACTTAAATTAGCCTACAGTTGGGCAAGATCATCTAACACAAAGCCTATTTTATAATAAGTATTGAGTAGCTCATGTAATTTACGGTACTGAATACTGTACTGAAAGTGAAAACTGGGATGGTTGTATGGGGACAGGATGGTTATAAGTGTATGGGTTGTTTACCCTCGGGTCACGGGGCTGACAGGGAGCTGCAGCTCACTGCAGCTGTCCAGTATCACAGGAGTATCAGACCCTATACTGCTAGCCCAGGAAAAGACCAAAATTCAAAATCCGGTCTCTACTGAATGCATATTGTTTTTGCATCATCATAAAGTCGAAAAATTCTGAGTCGAACCATCATAAGTCAGGGACTGTCTATAGCTGTATTAATTTGCTAAGACTGCTGTAACAAAGTACCACAAACTGAGTGGCTTGAACAACAGAAGTTTATCATCACAGTTCTGGAGGTTGATAGTCCAAATTCAAAGTGTCAGCAGGGTTGGTACCTTCTGAGGGCTGTCAGTTCCATGCCTCTCCCCTCGTTTCTGGTGGTTTGCTGGCAATCTTTATCATACCTTGGCTGTAGGAGCATCACCTCAACCACTGCCTTCATCTTCATAAGTTAGTCTCCCTGTGTGAGTGACTGGGTCCAAATATCCCGTTATCCAGTCATTTGGGGTTAAGGCCCACCCTAAAGACCTCATGTTAACTTGATGGCCTCTATAAAATCCCTATCTCCAAATAAGGGTACATCCTGAAGTACTGGGGGTTAAGACCTCAACACAGGAATTTCGAGGGAACGAAATTCAACTCATCCCAGTAGTGTTTCATTTTAAATGACTCTGGGAGGGAAAGGGCCACCCAGATCTTCACAGTGACTCTCCTCCCCCTCACCACATCTGAATGACTCCCCTTCCAAAGCTCTATTAGGCCATGGCTGTGTGTCCCTTTCTGTTATCATCTCTTATCAGCTTTGCTTGTGTTGAGCTTCTTGTCATTTTTTTCCTTAGTTTGTCCCCATTTCTAACTCTCTATGTTCTAAAACTCAGTTTCTCCCCCAGCAATGCCCTTGGTCTCATGGCCAGCCTTTGCATAAGAAATGGAAACTGGTACTATTGCTTTCACCTCTGGCTCACATGCCTTCAATTACCAAATGAAAATAGGTTGGATCAATGTGCAAATGAAGCCACAGTCAGCCCCACAAAATGAGAGTGAGTCAGTAGCAATCCTCCTTCACAAGAAAGCTCTCAAGTGAACAGAGGGTCTCCTGACCTCAGGGCAGCCCCATACTTCCCACCTACACAAAAGATACAAACCAATTTTATAGTAAAAGATTATTGGAGAAAATATTCAAGTACTTTTTATCACGCCTATACTGAAAGTGACTATGAAGTGGTTTTATGTGGGAAAACATTTTAATCTGTAAAAACGTTGCATTTTATCCTGGAATCTAGTAGAAAAATCTTAAGTTTCGATATGCTAAAAAAATCATTAACTGAGAAAACGAATAATCTGATGATTGAATAATCTGAAGCAGTTAATAGGGTAAGAAAGAAAGTGTGCTATAAACTACCTTCTAGGGTTAAGCTAATCCGTAATAGGGGTCCTTTGGATGCAAGATAAAATATTGATACATCTGGAGAAAAAGATATAGGTCTTATAGATATGATTGTTTTATAAGTAAAATATAACGAAGTACTGAGAACCCTAGTATCCATGGGTGTTTATATCAACCAGTTCGATACCTTTCTTTATATACAAAACTACAACAACAGAAGTGGTTGGATCCCTCTCATTTCCATAGTGCTTCTCCAATGTGGTACAAGGCAAACTGCAACGTGTCCTTCTTCCACTGAGCACATTTCTGTAGAGTGAATCCAAGCCAAACTAAACATCATTAAAGTAGTACCTTAAAGTTGGAATGGATGTTAAAAGCTTCTTTAATCCAACCCCCAGCTCACACATGACCCAAATAATTCATACCTGCCCAAAAAGTCATCTAAAGTTTGATTTCCAGTCTCTGGTGATGAGGGTCACTATACCTTACCCTAAAACCCCTTCCATTTTCTATACAGTTGTGAAAATATAATATGTACTTTTTTATTCATTTAACTACTCATTCAGCTGTTTATCACTTCAACAAATATTTATTGAGAACCTATTATGAAACCACCAGGCACTACACAATGTGCTATTATAATCCTTGTAGAGGACTTAGACATTTATGAAGAGATTTCCACAAACATCAAGCCATTTAATCCTCACAAAAACCCTGTAAATAGACTCTGGTTATTAATTTGTTATTTCCACTAGAGATGAGAAAATTAAAGTTCAGAATTTAAGTCACATCACCAGTGAAAGAACTGAGAATCAAACTCATAATTCTAGATGGTACCCTTTCAAATGTATAAACTAACACAAATTCATCACCCCTTCACACAACGATGCTCATATACCTAAAGATATCACAGATTCCTGTTATGTATTCTCTTCTCCCCAGTAAACACCTCCAGATCCTCCAACGTTTCATCATACAATTTGGAGTTAAGACCCTGGACATACCCAGAACCGAGCATGATAGTCCATATGAAACAGGACCTGACCAGAAAAGGGAAAAAACTATTGCCCCCTTTGAGACACATTTTAAATATTGTAGTCTATAATCAGATCAGTTTTGGGTAACCAGGGAATACTGTTGATTTACATTGAATTTGCAGCTAATATGTACTATCAGAAACTCATATCTTCCCATTCCTTTCTCTGCCCCCTCTTAATTTTGTCTGTTATATAGTGGAATTTTGAGACCTAATCACAAGACTTTAAAGTATGTCAAACACCTACACTTAGCACAGTTACTGAGGCAGCAACCTCCACAGAGTGGAGGTCAAAAACACAAAAACTATTAGATAAAGTTGTTTAGCTTTTAATTTTATTTCACTTTTATAGGTATGTTTTATTTATTTGTATTTTTTTCTATTTACTGGGCATACACTTCCAGATTCAAGTATTAATACTACCACTAAATAATAGCAATTCAAACCTATGCAAAGACTTCACGTAAATTGTTTAATTTAATCTCATTAGGACCCTGTGAAGCAATTGACGATGAAGAAACTTTCGTTCCAAGAAATTAAATAAGTTTGCCCAAAAGTCACCAAGAACATGCTGGAGCTGGGATTCCAACCCAGATATATCTGACTTTGACCCAGCAGGCTGTCTCTCTGCCATGACCACCTTTTTGTTCTGAATAACTGAAAGCGTCATTTTTTGTTTGTCTTTCTTAGGACTGTTTAACTGCCAAAATGCTTTTCACATGGTAAACTACAAAATAGTGGGTTGTTTTTTCTTTTCTATTAGGAGTTTTCATCATTCTGACTTTTAGCCTAGTACTAGGCTATTATTATAGGTCCATTTTTTTTTAACACATACCTGAATATGGGACCTTTTTCTACCTCTTACATTTCTCACTAATCAAACTCATCCTTTTTCCCTAAAACTGTTCATTGAATTTTATTCCTTACCTCATTAAGATACCATCAATGTCTCAAATGAGAAACTTCAGAGTCATTACTAATTCTGCTTGCCTTCTAACCCCAACACAGAATTTTTCATCAAGACTATAGCTCTTACTTCCCAAACATCTCTTAAATCCTTGATGCAGGCCCCAATAGTCTTTTTCATATCATATTGCACTGGGCCCTAATTGATCCACCTGCTTCTAGTCTCCCTGGCTGCATTCCACCCCACACAATGCACCAGATTTATCTTCCTAACCACATAGCTAAGTATTTTTCAACTTTTTATAAGCTGACCCCAATCTATATTTCCTGCTGTGTATATCTCTACTCTCTGTTCCCCCATGCCCACATCTATGCTATGTGACCCACCCCTATCAAATAGCCCATGTTCTTTCACAACCTTGCTTTTTTGGATGCCATTTCCTCTGTATGGAATGAGTTTCTTGTCCTGGCAAAGACCCAGCTCCTATCACCTCCAATACGCCTCCACATTCCTTCAGATAGAATTCACTGTTCTGACATTTTTGCTAACACAACTTTTTGTACATAATTCTTATATAAACATTCATGCTTTTTTGCAATCATGTTTTCATTAACGGCCTCTCCTACATGAATGAGTTCCTCATAAACAACCATCTCGATATTTTTGCTTATCACCTTAGTACAGTGCCAAATATTGTACACAGTAGATGTTTAATAAATATTTTCATGAAAGAATGAAAGTACTTCCTTTGAGATCTGAGCTGACTAGAAATTTTCCTGTAATATATATTGGTCTGTTTAGTTACCTCCACATTTCTTCCTAATTGGTATTATTTGTTTTTGTACTGTTAGAATTTCAACTTTGAAATCTCCTGTACTTCTCAGGCTGTCTTCTCTTTTATGGTTTCAAAGTCACCTTTGTTCTGAACTTTTGACTCCACAGTAAGTCATGACTGACAGACTTTTGTGCTTAAGAATTTAAAAATCCTCAGAAACTAGTCGATAACAATTTCCTAACTCTTTGATGAGGATTATGATTGACAACCATATGATAGGTGAGAATCTGCCCTTTTACTAAGAACTTCAGTTCCCCTCGATCATCCGGAATCCCCAAATTCTCTACAAACTCATTTGGTCTGATATTCACATCTCAGTAATGCCAAGTCGGCACTGGCGCACAGATAGACAAGAAAATGTCATCTGCCCATTTTGCAAATGGGAAAATTAGACCCAGAATGACCAAGGAGACTATCTGATATAGTTAAGCAAGTAGACCCTATACTAAAAAGAAGGTCTAATAAGGCCTCTGCTCCAAAAACTGGCTCATTTCCTTCCTTACATATTTCTTTGTGTTTTATTTCCCTAAGGGCTTTATAGAAATTTCTATCATTTGCAATCTGTTCTTCTTAGTTATATGAATCTATTTTCTCTTCAACCATCATTTTTCTTTCCTTGACTTAAAAAAAGAAAATAAAGAACCAGCTTTACTAAAACCATGTTGCAGCTCTCCTACACTTCAGTAAGTACAGAAGCTAAAACTGACTTACTTTACTGCATGTTCTGTCATTCATCTAATGGTATAATCTAAGAGAATAAACTCTGGTTTGAAAATTGTAAGGGCACATCTTAAGACTGGACAAACTTAAATCTGATGTGAGTACAAGTCATGGAATTTTTTGGCTTGGTGTGTCCTTGGAAATTATCCAGGCTAACCCTTTCTTTACTAAAGGCTGGTGAAAACTGAAGCTCAGAAAGGCCAGTGACTTTTCTGGGGTCACAGATCAAGATTATAAGCCAGGCCAAGAACAGAACTCAACACTCCTGACTCCTTTCCCAGTGCCCTTTCTACTTTTGGTTGTTTCAAGTACGGAGACCACACCTTGTTATTACCTTGCCTAGACTCAAAGCTAAACAATGATAATAGAATGATGGGATATGAAAGTGATTAATCTTTAAGAGAAAAGAAAGCCTTCTGATATGCTTCATACCAGTCATCACCTTGAGTATGGAAAAACACATTGGTTTCTGAACACACTGATGTCTTCAGCTCTATTATCAGAGAGTAGGACTGTTGAGGGTCTACCATATCCTAGTTATTGGGAATAGTGAACACCATGGACCTAGCTGCCTGCCTTATGGAGCAAGCCCAGACGGGAAGATAGATATTATATAAATCATTATAAACAATTAAGTAAAAACTTACAATATGCGAAGAGATGAATCGGCTGCTGTGGGAATATGTTACTGAGAGCCCCAACCTGGTCTGGGTTATCAAGAAGTATGTCCCTGAGGCACTGATGTTGAACCTGAAATCCAGAGGATATGTAAGGGTTCCAATGGGAGTATTCCATCAGAGGGCATAGAATTAGGAAGATCAAGGGTGCAGAGAATGCTGCACGGTTGTGTTTAGAAAACTGAGAGATGTACCACAGGGCTAAGGCAAATGTAGTGACAGGAGACAGAATTAGAGACAGAAGTGTAACCAGATCACCCAGAGCTGTGTAGATCATGTTAAGGGCTTGGGAATCCCTTAGGCATTTTAAGCAGGGGGAAATGTGACCAGATATACATTTTAAAAAGATCATTCTTTTTATTAGGAGAATGGGTATTATTTATTAGGAGAATGAGTATTATTAGGAAATGGGTTAAAAGGATAGCACGTAGACAGACCAGGCACGAGGTGAACACCTAGGCCAGGTGAGACATGTACATAGTCTGTACTCTAGACCTCCCAGTTTAATTCAGCAGTACTCTCTATTCCAATGACATAGCTTGTGTTTCTTCTTTGTCTTTTTTAATGAAAGGCAAACCAGTTAGTCAACACTGCTCTTAATAAACACAATCTTTAAAAAAGATAGCAGCCACCTAATGGATATTTTAAAACAATTATTTTTCTGTATCATTGAAGGAAGTTTTTCTTGTTGCATTAGGGTTGTAATTGTAACTGTACTTGGACTGACTGCAAACATTATCACTGTAAAGAGCTTTGACTTAAACCATACATTGTCAGCGCAAATAACATGAGTGAGTAATCAACTCTATCGAAGTAACAGTCAAGTGCTATCCATCGTGTTTATTTTGATTGTGCTCTGTGTTAATTTTTCACTTATGGTTTTGGTGTAAGTTGGATAGTAAAAATGGATGGAATACACAGAATAATGCATTGACTTCATGAAAGGATCCAAAAATATTCTGTCAAATCATTTTGGTGATTGCTGCAATAATCAGATATCATAAATATGTACTTTTGGAAAAATTTACCTGAAGTAATTTTAGGTTTTCAAAAAGAATTGTTTTCACATAAATAAATTATCTTATTTTCTTAAGGAAACCAACGGACAGTTTTCATCACCTTGTGTGATACAAGACCTAACTATAACATATAAATGAGTGCTACCATTTATTACGCTCTTTTTGACAATCTGAATTATCTTTTGGATATTACTCTGAATGATAAATCAAGTGATTTAAAAGTAGAGCTCAAAATTGGAAAATTGAACTTGTAAGTGCTTTTATCTTAAGTAGACAATATGTTAATATACCTTGAAGAGTAAGTGCTCTAGCTTTGAGCTAACTTTACGACAACAGGTTCTTCAGTGAGTGATTTTAGACTAATACAATATGCAGGTCTTGGGAATCAGGGTTAAGTATGAATTGTTTTTCATCATGAAAGCCCAACTCAGCAGATATGTAAACTGTTTTACTCTGATAAATAGTATAATACATTCAACCAACTGTCACTGAATAATGATAAGTTTTCTTTGGAGAAAGACAAATAATTTATTTCTAAGAACTATTGTTTTGTATATCGTTATTTTATCTTATTTTATTTCAACTTTTGATTTAAAAGAGAAATGGCTCTTGCTAAGACAATGTGGAATATTCATTTTTCTCCCAAGTTGGCCTGGGGTATACCAGTGCTAGAATCTCTGGTTTTGAGGGGAGTAGATTTTGTTTCATTATGCTTTTAGAAAATTGAATAATTTTTCACCATTTATTCCTTTTCGAAATCCCTGGTTTTACTGACCAGTAAAGACAGCAGGTGATGATAAGCCCCAGTCCCATCCCCAATATATAGGACTGAGTGGTAAAGCAAATTCCTGCATGTCTGCTTCACGTTCGTAAAACAAAGGACCCTGAAATTAAAACAAAAAGGGGGCTTTTACATTTAATTGTCTCTGTCTCCGCCAACAGACAACATGGACCTGTATGTGCCGTTTACTTTTAAATTCCTCACCATTTTCCTAAGTACACAAAACCTGGGGAAACAACAATGAATCTTGTTGTATCTCTTTATTTCTTCTAGGTTGGACGAATTGAAGACTTTCTATACCAATTAGAGGATAGTTTCTTAAAAACTAAAAAACAGAGAACTGCTCGAAGGCAAAAAACAAAAATGAAGCGGCTTCAAACTGTGCAGCAAAAGCTAGTCACTGGAGAGCAGGCAACACCACCGAGACGTTCCAAAAAAAGGGCCAATGGCATCCCGCCAGCCTGACTGTGACAGCCCAGCAACAAAGGCCTACGCCAAAAGAATGAGGTGGTGCCCCTCTTGGCAAAGAGGGTCTACACTTCGTTAATCTCAACTGGCAGCAATAAATGTTCTCAGCAAGTTTGGCCTGACTCTTGCTCAAATTCGTCTTTCTTAGTTAAACAGCTTATAAAACAACCATTGCTGCCTCTTTCACCTGTCTTGCTCTTTCAACGTTGACTAAAGTACACCAGGTCTACCCAAGTCCACTTACAGTATATGTGCATATTCATGTGTATTCATTAAGGATTAGTCACATACCATATACAGATATGGATAATATAAATGCAGATTTTTTAAATTATAAAATGGATAATATACTCTCAATCCTTATAGAGTTAGCCCTATGTGGTATGGCTGATATCATCAGTTATTTCACCAACATCTGTATTCTTTCCTCTGGATCCTTCATATCCCCTCCCCTTAAATGACTCAACACAAATGCATATATTTGACCAGATAATGAGTCAAGAGCCATTACTCAAGACCTCAGTTAACAACAAGGAGGTTTGAAGATAGAGTAAGAAGATGGGACCCATATACAGAGTAAAATAAACAAGAAAATGTAAATTTTAAAAATAATGGAAAAAATAAGATCTCAGAGTACATTAATAACATGAAAAGGAAAAAAGGGAATAAAATATTTAGTGCTGAATTTTTCATTATACGGTGAGATTGTAAAGGAATCAATAATTTAGCCTTACGTATGTTAGATTTGTGTAGTCGTAATTATGCAAGATATAAATATTTTGAAACTTTGAAATAAATTACGACCTTGATTTCCCTGTGGACCATTTGCTTAATTCTCACCTCTATCAAATAGTTTCCTCTTTTACCCCACTCCACCCAGAGATCATCATCATTGCCATCATGTTCCCTCAGGTTAGTTATTAATATAATGGTAGTCAGTTAAAGACAGGGGCGTTTAAGAAACTCCTTCTTGTTTCTAGACTCACACCAGCAAGGCATCTCAGTTCTGTTCTCATAAGTACTGGAAAATAATTTCTTTCTATGGACACTTGAGTCTGTAACCAAATGTGGGAGTCTAAGAAAAATGGCTCAGCCTCCCATCCAGCCAGCTCTGCTGTTATCCCTTTTGACCACTGTCCAGGAACTTCCTATTAATAAATATTTATATATATATATTTATATCCTTATAACATATATAACATATATATATAAATATATATATTTATATCCTTATAACATGTTTTTTTATATATATATATATATATATATATATCCATCCTTATAACATCTCTAGGAAACAGAACTTGTTGAGCTTTGAATTTAACTTTTTTTACTTCCAAAAGAATTTCTATGTTCTGTAATACTTTAATTAATTTTTTATTTGGGATGGAATCTTAGCACTGCCTGTTTTCTGAAAGCCCTGTTGATATTCAGTAGCTGTTCAATTGCTTTATCTTTGTTCTTCAAAAATTAGTGTTCTCTCATTCCACAGTGCTAAAAGATTATATTTGAAAATAATATAGTTACAATTATTAGATTACGGTTTCACTGTTTGACCACTTCCCCCAAATCCAATACTAAATATCCATTGGTTGTTTTTGGCTGGGGCTTGGGTAGGGAAAGGAAGGCAGTTCCAGTTGGTCTTAGGAAGGATGATATAAAATGGAAATTCAAAAGAAACTTTTTTTCAGAAAAAAATTAATCAACACTCATAGCTCTTCAACAAGGTATCAAATAATTAGAATTCTTAATAGGTGTAATAGCAATGTCCACAGGAATGAATTTCGCTCATTGTTTCAACATTAGTGTCAAGAGCCTTGAATAGCAATAATGCAGATGAAGGATTTGTAAAGCAATATATTAGTTTAAAAAAAAATAATACCAGAGAAAGCAAAGTTTACAAAGTACTTTCAGAATGCTTATTTTATATCCACTTCATAAGAATTTCTTCATGTATGCATTTTCTCCCTTTACAATTGAAGAAACCAACACCCAAAGAGGTTAATGCCTTGCTTGACTCTGAAGACTTGTTCTGTGCCATACTTGCTGTCTGAAATGTGATCCATGAAGCAGGAGCACCAGCATCACCAGGGAATTCATGAGGAAAGCAGAATCTTAAACTCCTCCCCAAACCTACTACCTCAAAGTCTGTACTTTTAACAAGCTCCCTAGGTAATTTATATATGCCCATTAAAGTTTGAGAATTGCTTTTATCATATTGGAAAATATTTTCCTGTCTGTTCAAAGTTAACATGACACAGGGCCTGACGATATGCTACTCTTAGGTTTTGGTCCAAAAATATTTCCTAATATGATCATTTCTGCAAAGGTTTATGCACCAAAAGAACGAAAAATTAAAAGTTCAGTAATTACAGAAAATGTGTTTTTCCTCTGCCATTTTATTCTAAGATAGATAGGATTTTATTCTGTAACATTTCAAAAACATGAAGCAAAACAAAAGAAAGACATATGGGCCAAAAAGAAGTGGTATACGCTTGATGATCAGACCAATTTAACTATTATTAATTGTATAGCTAGTCCATGACCTAAATGTTTCAATCGTTTCCTCTGTCTTCCCCTATCATTTCTCCTATGTCCCTCCATCATTTACTGACATATCTAGATGGGAAGCAGAGCTCTGCTGATCTCTAGAGCTAGGGGCAACTTATCTTTCAAAATATCTAAACAGATTCTTTCCAACTTGTCTACATCAGGGTGATTAATTCTGTCCATAAAATGTATTTGAGGAGACTGCCACTGGGTGTTATTCTGTAAGAAATAGTTCAAGTTCAGGAGTCCCACCCCCAGAGGAGGAATCCCAAAGGAGGCCACCTATGATCACATGAAAATCCTGTGTGTTCTGACCCATGTCTTCCTTAATGTCAGGTACTTGATCATTCTCAGTCATTCCTTCATCATTCTTCAAGGCACTTTGGTATTGTTTGTATGTGTAGGGGTTCAGAATATGTCATCCTAAAATATGCTACATTGGCATACTTATTATTTTGAATTAAAGGTATTTGAGAAACTGCCAATGCAAGAAGAACATTCTGAACTTCCTTTGTCCTCCGAAAGCAGGAAATAAATCTCCCATATGAAAGGTACGCTTCTCTGTAAAAGGAGGTAAAAGACATCCTTACTGCCAGAGACAGGGAAATCGGGGCCATAAAAGGCTATATTAAACAAACCTCGTTATTTCTTCACTGGTTACTAACCCCAGCCCAAACACCTCTGTCTTGGTAATTATAAACAAATTTATTGTTTCTTTGTCTAAAAGGTACAAAAGCTTCCTGCTTTGGTCACTTCTTTGAGTCTCATATCTTGGTGAGGCTCCTGCACATACATACGTAAATTAAATACGTTTTTCTCCTGCTAATCTGTCTTTTTATTACCGGTGGATCTGAACCAATAACCTAGAAGAGTAAAAGGAAAATTACTTTTCCTCCCCTACAGATGTTTTTCTCAGCTTTTCAGTTTCAAATTTTTCAAACCTATGGAAAAGTGGCAAGAATAGTACAATATAACTGATATACCCCTGGCGTGGATTTCCCCAATTATTAACATTCTGTCTCACATGCATTTGCGTTCTCTCTGCTCCTTGTCTCTCTCTCACCTTCTCCCCTTCTCTCTCCCTCTCTCTCTCTCTGTCATCAAGTAAAACACATTCCATAAAAAACCAAATTGTTTCTTTTAGTAGAATTACCTTATCATGAATACACTATGTTAATCCCCCATTTGCAGGTCTACATTTGTTCTCTGCATCAAATCAGACAAGTGAGCACAGCTACTTATAAACTGCTGGGGCAAGTGGCTATGGACAGCACGCACCACACTGTCTCTGTCTTCCTCCTCCCTGCCGGCCTTTCTGGAGCATTGCTTTAATGATCACAACAGCATTCAGCAGGGGCAGGGTTCTTGAAGAAGGAAAAGTAAGTAACAAATGCTGTTTGTTACTTGCTAGCAAGGTACCACCTCAGAACTGGTAATTCATACTTTTTTTGTATCTTCAAGGATGGCCAATCTTTCTGAGCACAGATGTTGCAATATTTGAAAACAGCCAAATTTTACTCAGAACCCAGATCAGTGACTACAGTAGATGGTCAACTGAGTAATGTTACTCTGTGTCCAAGACTGTGTGCCTCTCTGAAGTAATGGCAGGCACAAAGGCAACTGCACTGAAATAAGAAGAGCTTTCCAAGTGACTTCTCTGAAGAGAACCAGGTTTACCTTGGTATCTACACACTATTGATAGTATGTTTGTTTCTATTTGCTTCTGATGGAACAGAAAATTGGATAAATTTTAAAACCTCTCTAGAAAGCAATTTGTCAGTGTGTATCGTGAGCGCTAAAGATGTTTATAGCCTTTGCCCCAAAATTTCTTTCAGGAGACTATACTAGAGGAATAATCAAATACATGTTATAAAAGTTTATATTCATCACAGGGTTATTTTAAATAGAAAAATAAAATGAACTCAACCAAAATTTTCCAACATAGGTAATAGACTAAATGATTAATGACAGTCTATCCAATGCTTAACCTAATCACAATGTAAAAAATTTATCATGTTAAAAGAAAAAAGTAAGATATAAAACTATATAAGCACAATTATAACTAGGTTATAAAATATATGCATATAAAAGACTGGAAGGACATACAATAAGATATTAAAAATGGTTATCTTTAGTGGAGACAGTTCTGGGTGATTTTATTATCTTTTCCCTAATATACAATAAGTATATGTTCCTTGATAATAAGAAAAAACTTTAAAATATTATTATTTAGTATCACTCTGCAGAGAAAGACCAATTCATATCAGCTTTTCTTTGCCTGTTTACAGGAAAAAAATTATATATTCTGAAAACTTGCATCTCAGATAATTGCTGTTGCATAGACAGAAGCCAGTGGAAACATTTTATTTGCAGAACTCTAGGTGGCATGAAAATTTTTATGACTACCTCCACCAAACATCCATGGGATACACAGTCCAGAAGGTCACTGAAGTAACTATAACACAGAGCACCAATTATGGTGTTAACCATAACCATAACCATAAAAGTAACAAAACTGGAACTTCCCTGGTGGCACAGTGGTTAAGAATCCACCTGCCAATGCAGGGGACACGGATTTGATCCCTGGTCTGGGAAGATCCCACATGCAGCGGAACAACCAAGCCCGGGCGCCACAACTACCGAGCCTGCGCTCTAGAGCCTGCAAGCCACAACTACTGAGCCCACGTGCTGCAACTACTGAAGCCCACGCGCCTAGAACCCGTGCTCCGCAACAAGAGAAGCCACCGCAATGAGAAGTCCGGCGCGGCAACGAAGAGTAGCCCCCGCTCGCCGCAACTAAAGAAAGCCTGTGCACAGCAACGAAGACCCAACACAACCAAAAATTAATTAATTAATTAACTGATACCACATGTGAGTTGTCCCTATCTCCCTTGCTTGTGTTCCTCATAACTTTCTCCTGATTGTTTTGTTTCATTCTTTCCCTGTACTCACAGGATATTACCCTATAAAATATGAGACGATCACAGACCAAAGTCCTTTAAAACAAAATGTATTGAAAGTTCAGAGACCACTGGCAGAGCAAAGCTTTGATTTATAGTGGCTTGATTCACTGAGATGGGGTGATGGAGTCCAAGTTCAATCAGATATTTCACAAGTTGCCTGATCCACTCAGCAGTTCCCTGGGCTCTCGGGACATGGATACAAAGGACTACCGTGCAGCCTTGACAAGCAGCAGATTGTCAAGATGTAATAGAATGTAATGACACACCTGGGGCAGGCACCTATCTTTGACAAGTCATCAAAGGGAGGGAAAATCAGAAAACAGACCCAAAGAGCATAACAAAAGTTATAAATGTAAGCATATCCTGCTTGTGCCTCAATAAAAAGAAGCCAGAAACACTCAGGCTCCATGAAATAGAGATTAAAATTACTCTCTATGTACATTATTTAATAAATGGTATGGGAACTTGAAAATTAAATACTGGATATGCTCTTTTGTTGTGATCCTTTATTGATCAAAGGCAATGTGCAGAACTAGTATGCATTAATAGTCAAGAATTTAACTTTCTTTTTAAATAAGTGTTTGGGGAAGTACAAAGGTAAATATTCATTGAGAAATGGGAAGACTAAATCCCTGATATTGATAACAAACCAGTCTTTCTCTAAGCCTTGTTCAGTAGGTTTACAGATATGAATAGCTATGTCAGGCAATTCCCTAAAACCAGAAGGGGAAGTTGGTGTAGTACAGCTATTAAATGTAAAGCCCTAAGAAGAGTACCTCTCACAGGTACTGCTCAGTTCAAGTTAGCTGACGATGGTGGTAATCATGACATGGAAAGCAAAACGCGCTTTGATTTTGATGACCTGGGTTTCAGTCCTAGCTGTGTTGTAATGAGGGATAATAATTTTTTTCCCTACCTAATGAGGCCTCAGTAAGGAGCAAATAAGATAATGAAATATGAAATGATTTTTAAACACTGAAGCAATAATGCCTTTATTGACAGCTCACAATAAGCTAGGCATTGCCCTCTAGTCCTCACTACAGTGCTAAGACAGGAAATGTTATTATCTCCTTTTACAGATAAGTAACCTGAGGAGCAGGAGGCGAAGTACTTCCTTAGAGCTAGAAAGTATCAAAGCTCCAATTCAAACCCAGGCAGCTTTACTCCAGAGTTGGGACTTGACATTGTACTTGAAGGCTTGTGGCAACCTTGTGTCAAGCAAGTCTATCAGCGCCATTTTTCTAAAGCATTTGCTCACTTCACGTCTCTGTGTCACATTTCACTAATTCCTGACATATTTCAAACTTTCTCGGGGCTTCCTGGTGGCGCAGTGGTTGAGAGTCCGCCTGCCGATGCAGGGGACACGGGTTCGTGCCCCGGTCCGGGAAGATCCCACATGCCGCGGAGCGGCTGGGCCCGTGAGCCATGGCCACTGAGCCTGCGCGTCCGGAGCCTGTGCTCCGCAACGGGAGAGGCCACAGCAGTGAGAGGCCTACGTACCGCAAAAAAAAAAAAAAAAAAAAAAAAAATTGTCTAGGAGAGTGAATTCTCCAAAAATCTTATATAGAGAAGAAAAATAAGGGTGATGAAAGAGAAGGGGGATGTTTAGCAACTGAGTTTAGAATTCAACACAACTGGTTTTTAGCCTAGTTCCTACAGATGAAGCAGCTATGCTGTGACCAAAGACAACCCACATTGTTTCTCTATCACTCACCTAATCTGTGAAATAGAAACAGAAATACTAATAGTAGATCTTACCTCCCTGGTACTGCTCCAGGAACAAATAAGTTGAAAGAGTGCCTGTAAAATTCCAATTTTGAACTGAGTCCAAGGTTACTCCGTTTTTAAAAATGTATTTTTCAGAAAAGGAAAATTGGAAATTTGCTCTAAAATTTTTATTGAAAAAATATTCCCTTTTGTTGAATAATGATAGGAGATAAAAACATGCCACAGTTCCAACTCATCCCCCTTTGTTAATGAATTAAGCCACATCAAAATGCAATAAAAAGGGTATAAGGGGCTCCTAAAAATCATTCAAATTTTTATCATTTTCCCTCCATAAAATGAACATTTCTGTTAAAATGATATTACATAAAAATGGGATTTTTTTTTTTTTTGAGGTACGTGGGCCTTTCACTGCCCCAAATGTGGAAGTGTCAGGATATCCAACTCAAAGATGCCCACAGTTAAGAGTATTGGACTGTTGGTCAGCAGTAACCATGGGAATGAGAAGTTCTGCTGGAGTGGAAAGACCCCATGGGTTATGCAGAAGGCACAACTGCAAGGGAGAGACAAAGTGACTAGAAAACAGGAATTGTGACATCATAGCACAGTCAAAAACTTGAATTACTTGCCAACAAGGTACCTGCCTTGACAAAGAGTCACAGTAGACAAAAAATACAATAACTTTGAAAGGACGGTCACTTCAGAGGGAAATGGGCTCCTCAAAGCGTAGGAAAAGGATCCTTTTGATAAATTTGTATTAATAGGAAAGCCTCGATGTCTTTTTCAAGATACGACTACAGTGATGAATAGAAAGCACTTCAAATGGAGAAGTGTTGAGATAATAAGCATAACACTTCATACACTGTACCTGTAAATATTTGGGGGATGTGAATATTTATCTTGGTCATCCCTGGAGAACTTCAATTTGAAAAAACAATGAAAAATGTATGTGACAACAAAATATCCAACAAAGATTCTTCCAGGGTATAAGCTGAGCACCTTGGAGAGTGTATCACCTCTGTCGTCCCCTAGGACACAGCTAAGGAAATATCTTTTCTTACACCCAACGGCACCCAAGTGCACTAGAAGAACTGGGTCTCCCAAGGGACTTCATTCACTGCTAAGAGTCTTTTATAAACAAGAAAAATCTAGCTCAAAGTATTCAGTGTATTTAAGAAATCTACACGGTCACAAATCACTATGACTATTATCTCCCATGTGGCTTTTCCACCGCAGCACTGCCAATATCAATACTAACAACATTTTACATTTGTGATATTGTGAGTCATAAGAAATATATATTTGGTCTGCATCCACATTTCCTGTCTAACAGCTCCCAAAACGCTTGGAATTTCCTAAGTGTGGAGAGTGATAGAAGTGTCTCTTGGTATATTAATGAGGTGACTTAGGGAAAGCACCAAAGGATGGGGGCTGGTTGCCAATGGAACCGACTATGTGATTAGAGGGTTGGAACTTTTAGCACCACCCCCTGACTTTCTGGGAGGGGGAAGGGACTGGAGGCTGACTCAATGGCCAATGATTATATCAATCATGCCTATGTAATGAAACTACCAGAAAAACCCAACATGGATGTTATTAGAAGAGCTATGGGGTTGATGTACACGTGAAGGTCAGGGAGAGTAGTGAGCCTGGAGAGAGCATGGAAGCTCCACACCCTTTCCCCATACCTTGCCCTAAGCATCTCTTCCTTCTGGCTCCTCCTGAGTTACAGCCTTTGATAATAAACCCATAACCTAGTAAATTCTGTAAGCCACCCTAGCAAATTAATCAAACCCAAGGAGGGAATCTTGAGAAACTCTGATTCATAACCAGTTGGTCAGAAGTAAAGGTATCAGTCTCGGGCTTGTGACTGGCATCTGAAGATATGGTGGGTAGGGGGCAGTCTCATAGGACCGAACGCTTCACCTGTGGAGTCTGATTCCATCTCCAGGTACATAGTGTCAGAATTCAGTTAAATTGGAGGACACCCAGCTGGCGTCTGGAGCACTGTTTGTTGCTGTGGGGAACTCTCCCCTCCATACATGTCGAAACGGGTCTCAGAACACCACTTTAACAAATATTAAATTTTCAAATAAAAGCTGGTTAGCTCCTTTGATCTTCAACACAGCCCCATGCAATAGGTAGTGCAGTTACTTGCTGGATGAGAAAACAAAGTCTCAGAGAAAGAAGGTCAAACTCCTAAAAAGAGGCACACTGAAGATAAAAATCCAAGTCTTCTGGGTCCAAACCTACTGTACCTCCCACTTCCATTTTAAACTAAATAACGAACATGAGGATGGTTCAATTCTCTGAGAAAGAACAAAACCTTTGACAAGTGCTCCTAAATTTTTTCAGAGCCCCTTGGAGGAGTCAGTGCTGTGTTTTAATCCCTGGGAGGGGAAGAGACTGGTGGGCTAAACTGTGCGAGGCGTCAGCAGCAGGCTCAGGCTGCAGATGGGCAGAGGCAGCGGAGACCAGGGTGCCACGCGCCAAGCGCAGATTAAACATCCAAATCGGAAAAAGAACAGCTGTAGCCCCTTTACATTGCGGTTTCAAAATTCTGTGCGTATAAAGAACTATAAAAATCACAAGTAGGCTCCGGATCATAACAGGTGAATAGGGATTTATAATCTTTAAACTGCAAGGAGAATGGCTTACATTTGTACCATTTCCTATTTTGATTACAAGCATTGTCCTGAGAGCAGATTCGTGTTGTGCCTTTTCTGATTCATTTTGCAATCCATCACAAGGAGAAACAGAATGATGATGCCACTGTACATTCTTACATTCTTTGAAAGACAATAAAAGCCTGTGTAACTTCAGGCCTCTTTTTTTTTTTTTTGCTTGTCATAACTTGATTGGGCAGCTGTTTTCTACTGTGGCCTGTTAGCTACCTCATTAACCTAGGAGGGTGAGATGGTCTGGACAATGAGCTTCTGGAAATTCTTAAAGGTTAAAGCAAAAAGCCTGCTACTCAGTGCTTTTCATAAACTAGCTGGGATATTAAATTCTGATATCTTGTTCCAGGGTCCCAGACTGTTTCATAAGAAATGGCACAAAGCAAGGCTCTTCCCGAATTGTTTGGTTTTTTTTGGTTTTTTGTTTTTGTTTTTTTGCGGTACTCAGGCCTCTCACTGCTGTGGCCTCTCCCGTTGCGGAGCACAGGCTCCGGACGCGCAGGCTCAGCGGCCATGGCTCACGGGCCCAGCCGCTCCGCGGCATGTGGGATCTTCTCAGACCGGGGCACGAACCCCTGTCCCCTGCATCGGCAGGCGGACTCTCAACGACTGCGCCACCAGGGAAGCCCCCGAATTGTTTTAAAATGACATTCTTCTTTTAATGCTTTCTGGCCCTATGTAGTTTATATGTCAGTAAGCCTGGCGGAAATGTCTACCCTCCCTTCCCTATAAAACTCTCCTACAACAGAATGGCCTTTACTCCTCAGGAGGGACTTTTTTTCAGCTCAGTCTGTTTTCCTTTGTATTATAGACACTTCTGTAAAATTGATAAGAACCTCTATAGCAACCAAATTCTCTATTTTTCTAGAAATTCATGAAATACAGTGTGAAGATGCTGAAGCTCATATGCAAAGAAACAAATGCAAAAGTTTTAGAATCAGTGCGTCTGGGCTCTAGCCTGGCTATTAAGTATTATGGCCTATAGTAGGGCCATCACAGTGCACACCTACCTGTATTATCGTGTTATATGTGTGACCATCTGGAAAACTATAGCTGCGCCAATGCAAAAAAAATGAAAAAAATAAAGACATGGATTACAATTTTTCAGATGTTACTCAAATCCCCCAGTTGGGTAAATGCAGGACATAAAAATGCAGTAATTTCTAAATTAAAAAGGAAACATTCATTTTTCTTCTCTGTGTTGATTACTTTTTTCACTCTTGATCCAGCTAGATTGCCTAGCCTTTTATAGCATAGAAAATCTATGGAGCATTAGAAATTGGTAGCATGCCCCAGCTGACCTAAACTTATGGAATTGCACCCCTATCCCTATTACATATATCATACTCCAACTTCACCTAGGTGGCTTTGTACACAGGTGACAGTTGGGATCTGTGGGGATTTTCCCCTGGGAGGCTGCAAAGCTTGGGGTATATTATGTCACATGTGGCTTTTCTAGGAGCTCATGAAAGCATTTCTACACAGTGCTTTATGATGGATATGAAGCCTTAGGAATTCCAGTTGGATATATAAACAGCCTCTTGTTTGTTATTCTAATTGTGGTCATTATATAAATGTAAATGAAATGTACACTCTGCTCTTCATTTGCATGTAAATTTGGCAAGCAGTATTTGAAAAAAAGTCTTGGCACCCACTTCTTTTACCAATCACTACTCTTCTGTAGTTAATAAGTTCACTCATTCATTCATCCATTCATTTATTCCACAAACATTTACTCTACTATGCACTAGACAGTGTGAGAGGGCAACAGGTATGGGATATACAAAAATGATAAAGAGATAGTCCCTCCCCACAAAGAGCATATGTCTAGTGGGGAGAGAAGTAGATAAATTACAAGCACTGTTTGTTAAGTGGTGGAATTTGGGTACAAATAAAATTCTGTATCAGGAGACCCAAGCAGTCAGGTTTAACAGAGATAAGTTGGATTTTGAGGAATAAGTAGGACATTTCCAAATGGAGACAGCACAAAGGACATACTTGATAGAGGAAAGAACAGAGGCATAGAAAAAATGTGTGTCAAGAGAATTCAGGGGGGACATCCCTGGTGGCGCAGTGGTTAAGAATTCGCCTGCCAATGCAGGGGACATGGGTTCCAACCCTGGTCCGGGAGGATCCCACAGGCCACAGAGCAGCTAGGCCCGTAAGCCACAACTACTGAGCCTGCACTCTAAAGCCCATGAGTCACAACTACTGAGCCCACATGCCACAACCACTGAAGCCCATGCGCCTAGAGCCTATGCTCTGCACAAGAGAAGACACCACAATGAGAAGCCCACGCAACGCAACTAACAGTAGCCTCTGCTCGCCGCAACTAGAGAAAAGCCCACGCACAGCAACAGACCCAACGCAGCCAAAAATAAATAAATAAATAGAATGCAGCGTTAGTTCTGGCCTCAGCAAAATTAAGTAAAATTAAAATTAATTAAGTTAAAATTAATTAAGTAGGGGCAATCCACTTTCCTTTGCTGCCCCTTCCCCAAATCACATGACACAGGCAAATTCCAATACAAATAATTTGGGACTCTGCTTCTGTTCTTCTCCATTCTCATGAACAAAGATAAGATTTTGTTACTAACAATCACAAAGACAGCAACTAAATTGGGTCCCGTGCTCTTTCACATCACTGTCTCCCTTGATTTCATGGGTCTTAGGAAATAATCAGACCAGGCTTACTGAGAATCGCCGGCTGACTAAGGCCTACTTGGAATTGGGAATAAATGTTTGCACCAGGGCATGAGAAGTTTTCAAGAGGGTCAGTCAAGATTTCAAACCACAGTGTCCTCAGCTATGCAGCTGTACTGCAGGGACTAGTTAAGCACATGGTTCCTGCCTTCTCAGGGCTGCAGAGGGGTTGTATATATATTCTGAAGATAAAATGAAAAGATATGGTCTGGTAACAGCACCTAGTATCTGAAGGCAAGACCATCTTGAAAAACTGCCAAGACGGAAGGGTGCAGCAACCATTTCTCTGAGGAGTTGCTCTTTATACCATTTCTGTCCAATAACAATATAAGTCACAACATGAACCACATGTAATTTTCAACTTTCTTATAGTTGCATTAAAAAAACTAAAAAAAGGTAAAAATCATTTTAATAATATATTTTATTTAACCTAATCTGTCCAAAATATTATAATTCTAAAATGTTAACAGTATTTTTAAAGTATTAGGATATTTTACTTTTTTTGTTCATACTAAGTCTTTGACATCCAGTATGTATTTTCCACTGACAGCCCATCTCACTTCAGACTAGCCACACTGCAAGTGCCCAATAGCCATGAGTGTCTTAGCAGCTATGGTGCTGGACAGCACAGCTCTACACCAAAGGAGCTAGCTGTCTGTGGTCCTCCCTTCCCTGCACACTCTGTATTGATAGTAATACCCAAATAACCAAAGCATTAGCTAGGGTTAATCAAGACTCTGGCTGAGGACATATAGTAACTATCCTTGGTTCTTTTATTCATTCATTCATTTATTCACTTAATAAACATTGGTTCAGCAACTGTTATTGTGTGCCAAGTTAAGTGCTTCTTGTGGAAACACAAAATGAAATAAGAGGTCTCTGCTTTTGAGAGTCTAGTTGAGAAGAAACAAGTAAAACAATAATGGTGCAGTGCCTTGAATTCTTTTCCAGTGTGTGCACAGGGAGCCTTGGGAACCCAGCGGCAAGTCAGGGAATGAACAAGGAAGACAGGAGAGCTGAGGAACCATTCAGAGCACTGCAAGACTAGTGCAAGTTTACTGCACAGTTGTAAAGTGAAAGGAAAAAGATTCCTTGGAAGAGAAAGGGAACAGGTGCAAAGACCTAAGGCACCATTCCACAGAAGTCAAAAGTATAATCTGTAATAAGGAGGTTCCAGGGATGTCAGAGAATGTGTCAGGAAAGCTTGTGTGTCTGTGTTGCATACACCCCAACATAGTTTGGCACGGCATGGAACCAGAGAACCTGCAAGCATCCAACACCTAGTTTGGAGTCTTCTGATAAGTTCCAGGTAACTCCCTGCAACTTGTTTTTAGACAGGGCCAGTAGATGTCTGTTTTCAACATTCCAGAACCAAACTAAAAATCCAACAAATTATGCTATAAATATATATGCTATATATGAATGTAAGGTTCTGTCACAGTTATTCAAATTTACAATATTTTCAGAGCATAGGCTAGGCACTTAAGGTCAGGATGTCCTGCTTATAAAAAAGTTTGTTTTACCAATTCAGAGAACTCTTTGCTAAAATACTTTCAGCAACAGTAGCAGGATTACATTTCCCTGGGTTGAGTCCCTTTAAGACAACAGACAAGGTCCCTCGCTTGCCTACATTGCCACCTTCATCCCCAACCTGACACTCACTCAATCCACTGCACTCCAGTCATAGGAAATGACCTATGGTTTCTGAAACACAGAGCTGCAGTCACTCTCAATTGCAGACCTTTGCACATATGACTCCCAGAATGCACTAATTTCTACCTGACTGCTTAAAACTCAGCTCAAAGCACAACTTCCTTGAGGAAGCCTCCCCATCGTCCCGACTCTCTATCTGGGTGGGTGCTACTCTGATGTGCTCCCATAGACCCCAGTGAATATCTCTACCATTGTTTTTTTGGCCATTTGCTTGTTATCTTCTGCCACAAGACTGTTAACTCCTAGTGGACAAAGTTTTTTGTTTGTTTGTTTAATTTCTATATCCCCCACCCCTATTCAATAAGTGATTGATAAATAGACGAATGAAAAAAATCAATAAACCATACTGTCTTTAGAACAAAAGGATTCAGGTTGGAGAAGTTATATGTTATAAATAACTTAAACACAGAAGGCAGAGTTATGGCAAATCAATCAAATTTTTTTTAAACAGAGTAATGCATGGTAAAGGAGATAAAGAGTTGTGACTAATTTAAAGGGAGATAGATTTTGCCTCAAGGTAGAACTTTCTAACACCTAGGGCTGTCCCACAAAAGAATGCTCCCTCTGGGGGTAGGCAAATTATGTCTTTGGGCCAAATTTAGGCCACCATCTGTTTTTATAAATAAAGTTTTATTGTAACACATCCACACCCATTTGTTTACATATTGTCCATAGCTGCTTTCACAGGCAAAGGCAGAGTTGAATAGTTGCAACAAAACCCAAGGACGAGGAATTCCCTGGTGGTCCGGTGCTTAGGACTCCATGCTTTCACTTCCAAGGGCACAGGTTCCATCCCTGGTCAAGGAACTAAGATCCCACAAGCCTCGCGGTGCAGCCAAAAAAAAAGAAAAAAAGAAAAAACCCTAGGGCCTGCAAAGCCTAAAATATTTACTATCTGGCCCTTTACAGAAAAAGGTTGCTGGCCCCTAGTCTAGACATGAGGTTGTGAGATTTCCATTGCAGGAAATACTCAAGTAGAGGCTGGGTCTGTCCAGGATGTGGAAGGAATACGGTCTTTAAAAGAGAGAATGGTTACCTTTAAATGTCCTCCCCTCTGGGCAGGTCTGTGATTATAGGCCTACTTTTCTATGACAAAAGCGCATCATACTTTAATTTGTCTCTGACTGACAGTTCTATAATGGGCAGTATTGCTAGTGAAATGGAACAGGACCTGTACCCTCCACCCTCCCCACCCCGGGTTCAAATCCTTTCAGTGTCCCACCCAAGTAGAGGATGGCAACTTCAGGCTGAGCACAAGATTCCTGGAACACCACCCTGTTACCTCACCACCAATCAATCAGAAGAAAGTCTGCACACAGTGGAAGATAATGAAGACTCTGACCCCCTCCCCAAACGATCCGCCTTTAAAAACTTTCATGGGCAAGCAGAATCTTCGGAGTTGGTTCCTGGACACAAGTCTGCCTTCTCCCCAGGTTGCCAGCCTCCTGAATTAAGTAACCTTTCCTTTCCAGCTAACACTGGAACAAGCAGCGAACGGCCAAACCTTAGCTCAGTAATACTAGTTATAGAAGAGGAAATCATCACATATACAGCCATGGTTTAGGTAATGCACCCGACTTCCTAAATACAGTTTACACTCTGAATAATGAAGGAAATATGTTTTTGGCTTCAAGCATCACCAGGAAGCTATCATAGGAAGAAGTCAGGAAAGATTCAAAGGAAGCCAAGGACTTAAACAGACTTAAAATGAGGCTCTCCCTCTGGACCACAGGTATTAATCAGGGGGCAGCCCTTCAGCCTTTAATGTTCTTTATGAGGCTATGTGGTCACAGTGGAAAGGAAAGGGAGCCACCTACGAGATTACCTCTTCTGCTTGCTTTATTCTATTGACTCTTCTCAACATCATTGGAGGTCAAGTCTCCAAAGCTGCTTTTTCATCCTTTAGCAGGGTTATTTACTTGGAATGAAAAATTCTCAAACTGAAGCACTCTGGATGAAGAGGAATTCCTTTTCAGAAATCATTCCATTTTCACATATTACAATGCCACACCACGAAATGTTTTTAATGTTGAAGTAAAGCCATGTGTGTACATTCATTTGGTGTTCCTTAGGAGGGATGAAATGTCTGCATGCTTCCATATTTTCAGTTATAGAGGATGTACCTTTGGGTAGATTAAGGAAGGAGCTGCTGCGTCAGGAGGAGAAAAGGCATTCCTGCATCCTGTTATTCTGGAGAAGGTGTTGCTGCAGGAGACTGGCCAAGGAAGGCAGGTCTGGGGGCAAGGTGCTCCCATCACCATATCAGTCAAGATCAGCTGTCATCTCAGCACATTTCCTGCATTACCAGGTATACTGTTCTACAAATAAAGGAGGGACAGGAGCAAGTCCTAAAAACCCCCAATTTTAAAGTGGTTACACGGGCTATCCCCAAAGACACTTACCATCCCCTCTTCAATGATCTCCTCACCAACTATATCAAGACTCAAAGATGAGGGCAGCTGAAAAGAGCCCAAATATTTCTGGTGGAAATTATTTATAGCTGTTTACTTTCTAGTGGTCACATTTACAGGTTTCTAGTAAATCCTCCAACTTTTCCTCCTATTTCTTCATGAAATGATTCTCTCTCTCCTCATTTACCGCAGCAGCTGTGCAAGTGAGCTGCACTCTTTCAGATTTCTGCCAACTCTTGTTATCAGTCTGAAGGAACTGGCTGCTTTAGGAGGAAAGGGAAGAAATCTCTCCAGCATTATGTAGTATACGGAGAGGATCATGTAAGTTATAGCTGTCTGGGGTCACTTTGTGCAGATACTTAGCATTTGTTCTTTCCTTCTTCTCCCCATCTCTCCCCCCTGTGCTGGAGGATACTTGCTGTAATAAAAAACAGTAAAGAAAACTTGCTCCCGTGAAGTCTTATTGAAATTTTCCATTGGAAGGAGCGACTGTAGGTCAGGAGGGGAAACATTCTGCCAATGGGATTCAGAGTGACGCTCCCTCTTCTGAACTCCGGTGGCCCCACGGTTCAGCCAATTGGCTAAACCAGTCATCGGCAGTTCTCAAATCCTGTTCTGCTGTTCTCTGTGTGTGTCTACCTCATCCACTCAAGGAGGGTGTAAAAATTCCTTAAAGGCAGTCTAATCCCACATACTCTCCTTTGGACCTCCAATAGCTCCTAGCACAGGGCCTTCCACCCTGAAGTCATTGGAAAAAAATTTTTTGCTGTGCTACTTCTGAAGCCTGTGAACTAGTTCGAATGCATTTTAAGAACTTTAAAAACTTTTAAGAGTAACCAGAACACAGAAGAGAAGGGGGAAGATTTTAAAATACTTCCTTACTGGGATAGGCAGAATGATATTACTCCCAAAGATAACCAAGTGAATATGTTATGCTACATGGCAAGGGGGAATTAAAGTTGCCGATGGAATTAAGGTTGCTAATCAGCTGACCTTAAAAGAGGGAGATTTTTCCTGGATTATCTATGTGGACCCAACATAATCACAAAGGTCCTTGAAAGTGGAAGCAGGAAGCAGAAGACTTAGTGTCAGAGTGATGCTATGTGAGAAAGACTCTGCTAGCCATTGCTGGCTTAGGAGATGGAAGGAGACACAAACCAAGCAATGTGGGATGCCTGTAGAGGCTAGAAAAGGCAAGAAAAATTCTCCAGCGCCTCCAGAAAGACATGCAGCCCTGCTGACTCCTTGCTTTTCGCTTAGTTCTGAACAATCGTAAGTTTGTGTTGTTTTTAAGCCACCAAATTTATGAAAAATTGTTGCAGAAGCCATAAAAAAACAGATTCAACCATCCTTGACTTATACAAAAGGGAGGAAGGTTTAATATTGAGGCATTTTCTTCCTGAGAGTTTCTGCCTTGAAGAGGGCCTTCAGTCCTGTTTGGCCATAAAGTTCCTAAGTGATAGGGACTAAGAAGGAGTCAAGTGACTATACGGCAAAATCTTTGGTCTCCAAGGCCATTGCATGTTTCAGGTAATACCTACTGTGGAAGGCAGAGCTAGCCCTGCTCTCATATGAAATGAACAGTTGCCTCTGTTATTTCATGGGGAAGGATAAGGTTTCCCAACCTACTTCCCCAAAAATGTCCCTCCTCCTTCCTCACTGGGCCTTGAGAACAGGGAAAGTAGTATCGCAGCCAGTTGAACAGGGTACCATTCCTTGCTTTCTATAAGGAAATCTTATATCTATGGATATCAAGGGTCTAGTTTTCACAATGGAAAACCACTTGCTGTAGTGCCTGCGCAACAAAATGTCACTTGAAAGTGGTGTCTCCAAACCTGATAAGCATCGGATGTTGCCAACTGAGATAGGCTCAGAGCCAATGGTACTGGCTGGAAACACAAGGGGATGCATGGAGACACAGGTATTTTCTAAGCCAGGGAGGAAAATAGAGAGAATTGGGCTCCAAGGCGATATTTGCTAATATCACAATTTTGCTTACTTTCAACACTTAAAGGGGCAGGCTACCCAATTCGGTCTTCAAAAGTTGATTAGCCTGAAAGGGCTGCAAAGGCTGCCTCTATTATATCCTCTGAGTGAAACAGGAACCTCCAGTGTTCTTGTAATTGTTCAGTACTGTGGTTCAAGTCGAACACATTTATGGGACTTGGCCTCTAGCCCACTTCTTATGAATACACACAAACGTACCTTTTATTGCTCAATAATGCTTTCACTTTTGCAACTTTTTATGAAACACTAAAAAAAAATGGGGATTTTATTTTAATTTTTTTACAGAAGAAACCACAGAAATACCAAATCTTCCAAATGGGAACTTTTCTTGTCTGCTGCCTCAATCAAAAATTATTTGTCAAGGGACTGGTCAAAGCTTCAACATAACAACTCAAGATATTCATTTGGTCCAAATCCAACTGACTTACTCTCCAGACTGAGTTTCTGCATCCCTCTTTACGAGCCCAACCTCCTTCTCTGGGATGCTTAAGGTACAACGCAACAGCATTCATCAGCTCTATATGCCTATAGGATGTGCTCCCCACTGACTCGGTTACAAATCCGCATTCTCTCATCTGGGTTCTTGTCTAGAAGAACAAGAAGCTCTTTCTTACATGCACACCTTTGCATTGCCACCTCTACATCATGACTCCAGGCCTTCATGACCCCCCACCTGGACCACTGCAAGAGTTTCCTACCTAATCACCCTGCCTCCATTATCCACATTCGACAATTTGAATAAGCACACTGTCATCACATTACTCTTGAAGGAGAGATACAATCGTATTGCCCCAGCTTAGATGCTCCAATAGTTCTCCATTTTTCACCAGGTGAAGTTCAGTCTTCTCAACCTGGCATTCAACCTCATACAACCAGGCTCCGAATTCCCTTTCCAGGTGTAGCTCTCACTACGCTCTTTCATGCATTCTGCACTGCTGACAATCTGGATGGTCCGGCACTCTGCAATGTACCCCACACATGCCTTTATTCTTGCCACTTTGAGTTCTTTGTTGCAAGCCACAGAAACTGACTTTGGCTACCTTGGGCGCAAGGGGATGGGCTGGAAGGATGTGTGGAAGTTCACAGACTCTGAAGAGCAAAGCACAGAAAGGACAGGAACCAGAGTTGTTCAGGGGGTTGCTCAGTAGTGGGAGCTGTTGGACAATCTCTTCGAGGCACAGACAAAGTGAATAAGTGAGCCCCAGATTTTTGAGTTTTTGCCGCTCTACTCACATTCCAACTCCAGAGAGCATCGAATGGAACTGGCTTTGGCTGGAGGCAATCAGAGCACCTTGATCATTTTACAAACACTATTCAATGGGAGAAGAGAATTCTTCAAAAGTAAGTCAGAGCATGGGCTTCCCTGGTGGCGCAGTGGTTGAGTGTCCACCTGCCGATGCAGGGGACACAGGTTCGTGCCCCGGTCCGGGAAGATCCCACATGCCGCGGAGCAGCTGGGCCCGTGAGCCATGGCCGCTGAGCCTGCGCGTCCGGAGCCTGTGCTCCGCAACGGGAGAGGCCACAGCAGTGAGAGGCCCGCGTACCGCAAAAAAAAAAAAAAAAAGTAAGTCAGAGCGTTAGTGCCAGAAGAACAAATAATAGAGGCCCGGCAACCAAAAGCAACAAATACCTATGACACATTTTCTCCACCTGGAATATTCATTTTCTACCTACCATTCTCTGCCCATTCTTCAAGACCCAGCTGAGATATCATTTTGAAGCCAGAGCCCATCTCTTTCGTTGTGAGCTTCCAGTTCAGAATGTGCTCCTCTCTTTCAGTCCTCCTTACTTTCTTCCTTCTTTCATAGTTTTTATGTTGTATCCCTTTCCTCACTAGCTTTGTAATGAGAAAAGTCACATCCCCTCTCTATGCTCCAGTTTCTGGATCTACAAAAAGGAGATAATAATAACCATTTCACATAATCATTGTGAGTAGGATTAATATCCATATGTAATGAATTAGTTTAGTGTCTGACATGCTGTGGTTGTTATTTTTATTAGCCTGTCATCATCATCATTATTATCAGTATTAACACTTTTAGACTGGGAACCATGATTTGTTCATCTTTATGGACCCTAGTCAAATATTTTGCACACAAAACTATTTGCTACTTCTGGTGAAAGAATGACTCAATAAAGTAATCAATTAATGAAGGAAGAAAATTCCGGAAGCTGAAATTGAAACTGGGATTTCAGTAGGCCTTCCCTTTCTACTTTTACCATCCAATACGGAGACCCCAACTGCAGGAGCAAGGATTATCATAGATGTTCCAAGAAACAGATAGGAAAAGAGCTTTTCCATTGAACATTCTGTGGTTCTGAGGCAGTTGGAAATACAGCCCCAGTTCTGTTCTTTTGCTGTAACAGCCTCTGTCTGTAGGAGATTTTAAAATGGATAATGAAAAGAAGGAAGGAAGGAAAGAAGGAAGGCAGTGGGCAAACATTAATAAGAAATTTAGGGTGACCCATGGGATAGGAAACAGGTATCCGCCCCACCCCGACCCAGTTTACCAACTCTGACAGTGGCCCCCTTAGGAGCCATTCTTGGTGATACCCTGTGCAATAGTTAGGGATGCTCCTCAGGCATCCTTATCTCCCTTGGTTACCATTATGGGTCTGTCATCTATGTATTTATCTAAATCTTCTTCAAATCTATTTGTATGTATAGTCTTTGCCACTTTCCACTTGTATTAAAGCTTTGCTTTAAAATTTAAATTTTAACCTAGATGGCTAGGGAAAAAAGAAAAAAACTCATCCTTCCAACAGAGAACTGGAGAAAGTTCCATTTAAATTGTACCTGTGCCACCCACTCAACAGCCTGGGCCAGGCATCTGCCCTCCCTGCTTCACCCTGATCCATTTAAAATTGATAGAATAACCTTCAGATCAGTACATTAAAGGTTAATTAGATTTTAACTTTTTCATGCCACTCAGAATATGAAGAAGATTATATAAATATTACATCTTACTATAGATTCTAGATAAGAATCCTTTCTTCATTTGACTAAATTTGTATCCCTCACTGATCGATTCCTTGTCCTCCACACCATCATGTTTTTATACACTTTGGATAATCCCTTTATTACCACAATGTGTGGGTGTATAGATTATGCACCATACTACTCTAGGGGGTGACATTCATATCCTGTTTATCATACATACGTCCATGCACTGTGAAAATTTCCAGACAAAATGTCAGTCAACTGTCTTGGGGAAAGGGTACCTTTTTCTACTTCACACAAAGATATTAAGAAGACATTATGGGGACTTCCCTGGTAGGCACAGTGGTTAAGAATCCGCCTGCCAATGCAGGGAGGGGACACGGGTTCGAGCCCTAGTCCGGGAAGATCCCACATGCCGCGGAGCAACCAAGCCGGTGTGTCACAGCTACTGAGCCTGCGCTCTAGAGCCTGCGAGCCACAACTACTGAGCCACGTGCCACAACTACTCAAGCCTGTGCGCCTAGAGCCCAAGCTCCGCAACAAGAGAAGCCACTGCAATGAGAAGCCCACGCACCGCAACGAAGAGTAGCCCCTGCTCGCCACAGCTAGAGAAAGCCCACGCACAGCAACAAAGACCCAACACAGCCAAAAATTAATTAACTAAAGAAAAAAAAATCCATGTTAAAAAAAAAAAGAAGACATTATGACTGGATTTGAGACATCACTACTATGTCTTTCCCAGCTTTATCCTTGAGCCTTTTAGTAAACTTCCATTTATTAGGTAGATTCAAGAGAGTTCAATGGTATTTTCAAATATAATACACATGTAGTAGTTACCTCCTGCATCAGACTTCCCACTCACTGCATACAGCCCTTTGAGCTGAGCTGTTCCTCTTGGAGTTCATTTTTGAGGCCCAGCACTTCCTCTTCTAGACCTGGTTCTGGGTCCCTAAGATACATACTTTAATGCAGGTCTATAAATTAATCAGGTGTGAATGTCTTCACTCCAGACTCCCCATGTCTGGCACAGAAATCTTTCTCAGGTTGGGTGAGAGAATGCGGGCAAATCCCTGGAGTAGCCTTAAGTGTTGTTCCAATTAACAGTATCTTTTATTTTCTCCTTAAAAGGAGATGGCCCCCCTGGATCTGGCTCCTTTGGGATACTGAAGAGTATGTTTTTAACCCTTCGAGTAGAGCCAAGAAAAACATCTCTTGCTCTGTTTCTAGATTTAATATTTCCAGGTGGATTTAAGAAAACCACTATTATTTTGCTCTCGGTATGAGTACGTGTGCACACACACACACACACACATTTAGATCATCAAGGTAAAACAGATTTAACCATTTTAACAGGAATGGCTGTCATTTCACAGACTTGGGAGCCAGAATTCTCAGGATGATGCAAGCCATCAACCATCTAGTATTTAAGTGCTCTTACCTAAAACTCTGCTTTTGTTGAAACCACAGGGGAGACAAAATCCTTGCCCCAGGATAAGAATGGAAAGATGTCGAGGTACTTACTCTACTAAACCTCATTTGTCTAATCTTTAAAATGATAATAATAATAATACCTACCCCACGGACCATTAGCTGGTTGAAATAATAAACATGAAATCTTTTAAGTAGCTAATATTCAACAAATGCTTATGGGAAACGTACTGCACTCATTAAAAAGAGAAGCATTGTTCCTGTCTTCAGGGAGTTTTACTTTTTATAGGGTTTTTTTTCCCCTCAAGAGGTTTTTGAGCAAGGGAGCAACCAATGGTGTGCCAGAGGCAGTGTGTGTTGGCTTGCAAGAGCCAATTAATAAAATATTCAGAACTAGTTGCTAAACCATTGGTAGTTGAAATATGGGAGTATTTGCACCTCAGAAATTGCCAAGCACTATAAATCAGCCTTTCTTTCCCCCCACCCCGAAAGCCCATTTTGTAGCACACCATTGAAAAATATGAAAGCATGAAAAATACAGCGTAGTGGTTAAGAACAGGGATTTGGAATTGGGGAGAGATGGATTAAAATCCTAACTGTACAATCTACAAGCTGTAAGTCATTTAGCTACTCTAAGCCTCATTATCCTCATTCATAAATGAGGAAAATAGATTAATACTGTAATCTACGTATGTTCATCTGCTCAGGTTGCCATTATAAACGTAGACTAGGTGGCTTAAACAACAGTTTTCTAACAGTTCTGGAGGTTAGAAGTCCAAGATCAAGTTGCTAGTATAGTCAGTTTCCGAGGAGGGCTCTTTATCTGGCTTGCAGATGGCCATGTTCTCACTGCATCTCCACATCACCTTTCCTCGGTGTGTGGGCATGGAGGGACAGCAAGCAAGCTCTCTAATGCCTCTTCTTATACAGACACTAATGCTACCAGATCAAAGTCCCACCCTTAAGATTTCATTTAACCTTAATTACCTCTTTAAAGGCTCTATCTCCAAATAAAGTCACATTGGGGATAGGACATATGAATTTTGAGGGGACATAAACATTCAATCCATAACACTATCTCATAGGAAAATAGAATGAGACACAGTATGTAAATGCCACGCCTAGTGCTTCTCAAGTGCTCAATAAATATTAGCTATTATTACCATTACTCATTAGAGGAGTAAGACTGGCTTTGTGGGGTGGTAGGAAGGGAGACTAGAAAGTGAAAGACTATAGTCAAGAGGTTCATTAAGCAGACCGTTGGAAAACATCAAAGACAGATCCCAATAAATGAAAAATTAACAAGATATAGAAACTGACTAGATATGGAGGTGATAAGAAGAAATGGTCATGGGCTTCCCTGGTGGCGCAGTGGTTGAGAGTCCGCCTGCCGATGCAGGGGACACGGGTTCGTGCCCCAGTCCGGGAAGATCCCACAAGCTGCGGAGCGGCTGGGCCCGTGAGCCATGGCCGCTGGGCCTGCGCGTCCGGAGCCTGTGCTCCGCAACGCAACGGGAGAGGCCACAACAGTGAGAGGCCCGCGTACCGTAAAAAAAAATTTAAAAAAAAAAAAAAGAAAGAAAGAAATGGTCAGAGTTAGCTCCAAGGAGCCTAGGTGGGAAGGAACTGATGGGAAAAAGACACCAGAAGATGAGAATCGGTTTTAGGAGTTTTAGAAAATGAAATGAAACAATTGAGAGTTTAAGATAATGGCCAAAAATATCCAAACTCCCCAATTTAAAATCCTTAGAGTATGTATTCATTGACCAAATATTTCTTGAGTTTTTATGCAAGACACAGACTATAAGGGATACAAAAATGGTTAGGATATGGTCCCTGTCTTTATGTGCCTATGGTCCATTATGGATGAGGACATAAAAAGGAAATTGTCACTCAAGCTTGAAAGAGATTCAAATTAGGTGCAATAAATTTTCAAAAAAAAGGGAGATGGCTTCTTGCTGAGGATAAATTCGCATTTCATGGAGGCAGAGGGATGGAGCATGAAGAATAGATAGGAAGGTGTGGACTTAGATAAACAGTAAGATGTGGAAGAGGGTAGAGAAAGGCTTCCTCATAGAGGCGTTCCTCTAGCATAAGAAAAAGCATTGAATTGAGAAAATGTATTCAGGGGGCAGTTCAGTTCAGCCAAAGCATGGACAGCCAATTAGAAAATAGTAGGAAATCAAGTTAGAGAGGCATCAAAGACCAAACCACAGAGGATCTTAAAATCTAGATTAAAGAATTTGAACTTGATACAACATTGATGAAGGGAATTAAAAGAGACACAGATAAGTGGAAAGACATCCTCTGTTACTGGATTGGAAGAAGTAATATTGTTAAAATTGTCCATTACCCAAAGTGATCCACAGAGTCAATGCAATCCCTATCAAAACACCAATCTCATTCTCTACAGAAATTGAAAATAACAATCCTAAAATTCACACGGAACCATAAAAGACCCCAAATAGCCAAAGCATCTTGAGCAAGAAAACAAAGTTGGAGCCATTTCAAAATATATTGCAAAGCTACAGTAACTGAAAGATTATGGTTCTGGCAGAAAAACACACGTGAAGAGCAATAGAATAGAGAACTCAGAAATAAACCTATAGTCAACTGATTGTTGACAAGCGTGGCAAGAACACACAATGGGGAAAGGATAGTCTCTTCAATAAACAGTGCTGGAAAAACTGGATATCTACATGCAAAAGAATGAAATTAGACCTTTATCTTACACAACATAAACAAATCAACTTAAAATGGATTAAAGACTTAAAAGTAAGACATGAAACCATAAAACTCATAGAAGAAAACAGGGAAAAAAAGTTTGACATTGGTCAGGGCAACAATTTTTTGGATATGACACCAAAAACACAAGCAACAGAAACAAAAATAGATAAATGGAATTTCATCAAGCTAAAAAGCTTCGCACAGCAAAGGAAAGCATCAACAGAATGAAAAGCAAACTTACAGAACAGAAGGAAATATTTATAAACCATATATCTGATAAGGGGTTAATATCCATAATATATTAGGAACTCATAAAACTCAATAGCAAAAAAAACCCCAAACAACCCAATTTAAAAGATGAACAAACTATTAGATATAAAATAAGCTACAAGGATATATTGTACAACATGGGGGATATTGTCAATATTTTATAATAAGTATACATGGAGTATAACCTTTAAAAATTGTGAATCACTATACTGTATACCTGTAACTTATATAATATTGTACAGCAACTACACTCCAATTTTTTAAAAAATGAAGGACCATAATAGACATTTCTCAAAAGAGGACATACATATGACCAAAAGATACATGAAAAGGTGCTCAACTTCACTAATAACCAGAGAAATGCAAATCAAAACCACAATGAGATATCACCTCAAACCTGTTAGAATGGTTATTATCAGAAAGATAAAATATAACAGGAGTTGGCGAGCATATGGAAAAAAAAACACTTGCACTGTTGGTGGGAATATAAATTGATACATCCATTATAGAAAACAGTATGGAGGTTCCTCAAAAAATTAAAAATAGAACTACCACAGGATGCAGCAAGCCCACTACTGGGTATATATCCAAATAAATGAAATCAGTATCTTGAAAAAATATCTGCACTTTCATGTTCATTACAACATTATTCATAATAGCCAAAATGTGGAAACAACCTAAGTGTCCATGAACAGATGAGTGGATAAAAAAATGTGGCCTACATTCCATACAATGGAATATTATTCAGCCAGATAAAAGAAGGAAATCCTGCCACTTGTAGCAACATGGATGAACCTGGGGGACACAATGTTAAGTGAAATAAGCCAGACACAGAAAGACAAATACAGTATGATCTTGCTTATATGTGGAATATAAAATACTCATCAAACTCACAGAAGCAGAGAGTGTAAATGGTGGTTACTAGGGGCTGAGGGGAGAGGGAGATGGGGAAAGGTTGGTCAGAGGGTACAAAGTTTCAGTTATGCGTGATGAATTTCTTCTGGAGATCTCATGTACAACAATGTGACTATAGTTAATAATTCTGTATTGAATACTTGAAATTTGTTAAGACGGTAGATCTTAAATGCTCTCACCAGAAAAAGAAACTAGTAACTATTCAAGATGATGGATATGTCAATTAAATTGACTGTGGTGATTCTTTCACAATGTATATGTATATCACATCATCAAGTTGTACACCTTAAATATACACATTTTTAAACTGGCAATTATACCTCAATAAAGCTGGAAAAAAATTTTATGTAAAAACTGCCCCCCCAAAAGAACTTGAACTTGATTTATTGATAGTAGTAAGTGGTGAATCACTACCACACTGATAAGCATCTTTCACCTCATCCACAATTGATTTACTCAGACCCTTTCATTCTCCAAATCTCTAAATAAACTTTTATCAGCTGTGCTGACTTTTTTTTTTTTTTTTTTTTTGCGCTACGCGGGCCTCTCACTGTTGTGGCCTCTCCCGTTGCGGAGCACAGGCTCCAGACGCGCAGGCTCAGCGGCCATGGCTCACGGGCCCAGCCGCGCCGCGGCATGTGGGAGCTTCCCGGACCAGGGCACAAACCCGTGTCCCCTGCCACCAGGGAAGCCCAGCTGTGCTGACTTTTAAGGTGCCTAATTCCTGGCATTAACCCTTTTGCAATTCCTTCAGCAACCAGGTCGTCCAAGATCCCAGAACTCTTCCTGATCTCTGGAAAACTAAACCATGTCCCGCCTTTAACTACCTTAGCTTTCAATCTCAGAATTTCCTCAGAAAGATTAAGCAGAAACATCTGCTCTTCTCAATTCTGCTCGTACTCCTATATGCAGTGTGGTCTATGACAGTACTCCATATACAGTCCGTAACAGTTATTGAGCGAAAGAAAGAGAAGCTAAAACATGGAGGTGACTTACCAAGAACCTTTAGAAGGTATTCGGGAAGAGGAATCAGAGGAAGAGTGCGGAAGCCGAAGTTTGTGAGGTTCCAGAGCACAGACACGTACACACCTAGCGTCTCCTTCACCAGCATTTGCACCTCTGCCTCTTGCTCCCCTCAGAGGCTGCGAATCTCTGCAGAACACGCCCAGCTCCTTATTCAGGCCTGTGCCCCGCTGTGGGCGGAGGTCACGGGAAGAATGCGACTGCCGGTTGACCTGGAGCTGAACCTGAGCGCCCGGAGGCTCCGCAGCCCCTCCCTGTCCTTGGATTGTACGTTTCGCCCACGGTTCCCACAGCTGGAGCCGGTTTCAGAGGCACAGGCTTGAGAGAGCGCTGTGGTGTTGAGACCATCTTGACGGTGTAAGTGACTGAACCCAGTTAAGGCCTCTACAGAAACTTTTAAAATCTGGCAGGCGGGCTTCCCTGGTGGCGCAGTGGTTGAGACTCCGCCTGCCAATGCAGCGGACACGGGTTTGAGCCTTGGTCCGCAAAGATTCCACATGCCGCTGAGCGGCTGGGCACGTGAGCCGTGGCCGGTGAGCCTGCGCGTCCGGAGCCTGTGCTCCGCAACGGGAGAGGCCACAGCAGTGAGAGGCCCGCGTACCGCAAAAAAAAAAAAAAAATCTGGCAGGCAGGTGGGGTGATCTACCCGCAGCTGCGGGAGACAAGTCTCCTACGCAAGTTTCCTTGCTCGTTAAACCTGCCACCTACCAACTGGAGTGGTCTCCTCTTTCTTTAGTCTCTCCCTGCCCTCCGTGTACTGGGCCAGTTTCAGATTTCACCGGGGAAATTTCAAGGTTGTGAACCAACAATTGTTGAGGCAGCCAGGGGACCGAAGAAATGGGCCTTGGGAAGGAGACATCCTGGGGGCAGGGAAGCCGACTTGGCCATTGACTTCTATGTGGGGAAGGGTGGCCCGTATGTTAGATGCTTGTGGGCCATCGAGTGAGTCAGGGGAGAAACCCCAAAACGCTGGCTGCTGTAATGTGTTTGTTTGAGGAACTGCGCAGGGCGAACTGCCGCAGAGAAGGGAAAGAAACGGCTGCCCCAGTGGGCAGGCCTCTAACTGTGGGCAGACGGGCTGGACCCCGACGCCCAACTGGAGGCTGAAGCTCAGGTTAGAAAATTGGAAGAAGAGCTGAGGATAGAGAAGGACGTGCAGTGTCCACGGCTCTGCTAGCTTCAGTGCAGGCAGGCGAGGTGGGAGAGCCAGGTAGTAATTTGGAGGCCTTAGCGGTGAGGGTTCTGTGAAGTGAGGAGGGCGCAAGCTGCTGGGAATTAAGGTCAGAGTGTTTGTAACAAAGCGGATTGGGACGGTAAGAGGTAGAATCCCTGGAAAAGTGAGGAGAGCAAAACAAGGATGTTGAGGTGATTGACAGTGAAACGCACAAAACACCTCGAGCGGTATAACCCCTAAAACAAAGGAAACCAAAAGTACAGCAACAACAACGCCAGCCAGCATCCCCCAGTTCAGGAAACGTTCGCGATGAGAGAATGTTCTCCCACTGAGCTTATTGATCTAGCTACCAAGTTCCAGCCAAAGGCCAGGGAAACTATCCAGGCATGGTTCATGGGGCTGTGCTATATAGGGGACAGTGACATTTCTCTAATGTCATTGGGCAGCAGGCAGAAGAAATGACCAACATCACCACACACCCTGTCTTCCAGCAGTGCCTGCCTGGTGTTAAGGTTGGGGGAGGAGGGTGTTCTAGGAACTCACTCCCTCATAGATTGGATTATTCTAGCCTACAGGGAGGCTTGGCCCAATGATTGAGGGGATGGGGGGAACCTCCCTGGGCCTGTGCAACCCTGGAAATCTATAGAGGAGGTACAACAAATTCTTAGGGATTTGGGAATGAGACAGGCTATCTGCACCCCTGTCTTTGAAGGTCCTGAAGCCACATTCACTACAGGAATTTAAGTCAAGATACTCCAATCCAACCCCAGTACCTGTTTTGGGATGCCGACATCCGTGCCGAGCCCAGTCGTGGGAGAAGACATTTATGGTGTTGGGCAATTCATCGCTGGTCTGGGGGCGGGGGGGACTGACAAATCCCCGGAACAGGTCCGGGCTGTGGGCAAGACCCAAGATGGAGGGAACTCAAAAAGCCAAAAGGCTATCCCAATCACCTGTAAAGGGTTGGGTAAAAGTAACCCAGAAGCAAAAGTGGTTTGACATCACTGCTGCAGGGGGCCCACCTGAAAAGATAATGCAACACAACATTGTTTGGTCAGCCTATGGAAAGCTTTAAAACGTGAACAACAATTTGTTGTTCTGCCTCACCTGCCTCACTGCCTCACCTGCCTCACCTGCAGGTGACCTGCCTCACCTGCCCCTGCTATCCCTGACGCCCTGCCTGCTCCCGCAGAGGCTTCGGGGATTCACGCTCTGGATACATGATACAAGCCAAGATTGCCTCCAGGTGAGGGCCCTTGGAGGCCTCATGTTGAGCTCACATTCACTGTTCCCCAGAAATAAGCAAAAGGTGATGGCTCTGGTTGACATTGGAACCAAATGTACTCTAACATCATGGTAACCCTCAGAAGCAGCCATTGATGGTTATGGAGGGCAAATGGTTATGGTCAGAAAGGTCCCTTTGGCACTGGAAATCAGGTGTTCTCTTGCACTAGAATACTAGGTTTTTTTCTCTTCAGTACTAGAGAACATATTGGGCATTGATATTCTACAAGGTCGAATTTTGCAAACCTTTATCAGTGAATTCCACATCCAGGTTAAAGTAATCAAACCAGTGTTGAGGGGAAATGCCAGCTGAGAACCAGTTAGTCTACTGCCCCCTTGAAGAGTAATAATTGTCAAACGATATAAAGTGCCGAGGACACAGCATAAGGAAATAGGAGAAACTATCCAAGAACTGCACTGAGTGGGTATTGTGCGCTCTGCCCCTAGTGCTTTCAACAGCCCAGTATGGCCAGTAAAAAAGCCAGATGGCTCATGGAGGATGACCATGGACTACCAAGAATTCAGCAAGCCCCCCAAGAATTGAAGAAGTCATCCATGTGGCTGTACCCAGCACTGCACCATCTTAGATACCTGGCCGCCACCTTAGGAGTGGACCATGCTGCACTAGACTTAGCAAATGCTTTTCTCGGTGTGCCCCTGGCCGCTGAGTCACCAGATCAATTTGCCTTCACACGGGAGTGGCAGCAAGGGACTTTAAGGAACGTCCCCAAGATTACCAACACAGCCCCACCAAATGGCATGGGACGGTAGCTTGAGATCTGTCCCTGTTCTCTTTCCCCACATCAGTAAAATGAGCCCATTACATTGATGCTAAACTGTTAACATGAAGATTTGCCTGTACTGCAGAACACTCTGCAGACTTCACTGGAACATCTGTGAGGGAGAGGATGGGCAGTGAACCCACAGAAAATTCAAGGCACAGACACCACTGCAAAGTTTTTGGGAGTCATTTTTGTCAGATAAGATGTGTCTTGTCCCAGAAGCTGTGATTGATAAGGTGCAAGCCTAAATGGCCCCTAAGAACACAAGAAGTACAAGCTTTTATAGGAGTTTAGGGGTTTGGGAGGACTTTTATTTCCCACCTGGCACAGTGCCTCTATCCCTTCTACTGCCTAGTAAAGAAAGGGCATGGGAGAGACTGAGGATCAGGGCAGCAAGCTGCCATTGAGAAGAGAAAAAGACTTGTGAAACAGACCTGGGCATCACCTCCCAGGCAGGGCCACCATTTGAGGTAGATGTGTCTGTGAATCTGGAAGGTATGGGTTGGGCACTATGGCAGAGACCACAAAAGAGAGGGTCCCAGCTCTGGAAGGGGGCCGGAACCTGATAAACCACCATTTTCCACTGGTACAATCATTTGGCCACCACCTTTATTCCTTCCATTGGCCTGGAGGACATTATAGCACACATAGAAGCCCTTATTAATTCACCCAGTAACACTTCATTAATAGCCAGCAAAGGTCCTTACTGAACGCTGAAATGTCTCTAATGAGAAAGGCTGTCCTCCAAAACAGAAGGGCCTTGAACATTATTACTTCGTTGCAAGGAGGCACCTGTGCCATTGTCCAAGCAGAATGTTGCGTGTTCATACCTGATGAGTCTGCTCAGGTATCATCTTTATTAAATATGAGGACACAAGTGAAGGCCCAGAGTGATCTGACCCCCAGCCTAGGGGACTTAGTCAATCAGTGGTTCCCGTCATGGGGCTCTAGGTGGAAAGAACTGTTACTGGGGAATTATTATCTTAATCTGTGTTTCCTCTTGCACGTGCCTGTATTGTCACTGTGGTGTCTGCCTCCAGTGCAGCCAAACAGCCGCCAAATGAGCCACCTCCATGCTAGTGAAACCCCTTGCTGATCGCTCAGGGCGCCTCGCAGAAGAGGACAGCATGTGAGATTGTAAGAGCCGGGCACAAGGGGAGGAGTGTTGAAAGAGGGCATCGAGAGGACCTGACCACCAGTTGACCTGTAAGCTGAACCCAGGCGATCAAAGGCTCCTCACGCCCTCCCCTGTCCTTGGGATGTATGTTCTGTCCCCCTTTTTCACAACCAGAGCCATTTTCAGGGATGCAGCCTGGAGAGAGCAATGTAGTGTTGAAACCACCTGGACAGTGTACGTGACTGAACCCAGGTAAAGCCACTGTATAAACTTTTAAGATTCTGGCGAGTGGGTGTGGAGATCTGCTCGTCCAGAAGCAGCCCAAGCCTGCTTATTAAACCTGCCACCTACCAGTCTGCAGTGGGCGGCTGCTTCCTTCTTCAGTCTTTCCTTGCCCTCCTTGTACTGGGGCCAGTTTCAGACTTCACCCAGCAAAGTTCCCAAGGTTGCAAAGCAACACCCCAGCACCTGGCCTTGGGCCTGACACAAATAGGTGCTCAACGAATGGTGGCTGAAGTCAGGGATGGAGGGAAGGAGAAAAGGGAGGGAGAAGGGGGCAGCAGAACTTTGGCACTAAGACCTGCCAGGCTCTGTTACTTGGGTGCAAGTTTGCCTCCACTCTAGATTTTGAGCTTAAGAACAAAGATCGTAATCTAGAATCCTCTATATACTCTTCCAGCCAAAATGCCTAATATGGGATCAAACACAATAAAGCTTCACTAAATTAAATTTCCTCAGTGCGGTGAGTCTGCTTTTTTCTTTCATTTTAGGGAGGGTGATGGGTAGGCTAGCCATAATTTTTAAAATCCACAGATTTTTGTAGATAGGTAACTGCTAAATTCAAAATTATAATGGGTTCAGTAGTGGGAAGTGCAGCAGCATTACTGTTACTACTGTTACTGTTACTACTGCTGCTATTCCTATCTCTTGTGCCCGGGAGTATTTAAACATTCCCATGGGTAAAGGAGACTGGAGTCTTTTAAAGACTCAAAACTAAAGCATCAGCCTTCACCTTCTCTCTAGCACACCAGCAAGAATTAATTACCTACCTGGGGGGAATTAACAGAAGCATTATCCAATCTAGAACGGGAAAACCAGGGCCTCAGGATTCAGAGGGCTCCAAAGCTGAGCCTGCTAAGCTGCATCAACTTAAGGAAGATTTAAATGCTCTACCCAGCTTTCTCTCTGTCAGAAATGAATACATTGCCATGAGAAGGAAGCCTAGCAATGACAGCAAGCCCTGGCTTGAGGTCTGTTGGCATAGTCTATCCTAGATACTTGAAATGTGAAGATGGCAACTGGGTCTCTGCAGTCAGTGCACCTTTGAGTTATTAGGAACAGGGATTAGAAAGAAGCCTTTCATTTAAAAACAGGTGGGTTTCTCTTAATTTCTAGGAAAGTTAGGAGTGCCCAGATGCCGCTGCTGATAGAATTGACTTCTATTCGCGTACTGCAGGTTGATGCTGTGTCATTTGTGCTTTATAAAAATCCAAAATCCTTAAGTGCTCTGATCAGTAACAGCCTAAGTAAACTGGAGCTGAAGGAGCTCCTTTGTCCACATCACCATCTTCCACTTCCCCTCTTCTGCTCTGCACCGAGCACTCTCTGATTAAAAGGCAGTCACCTATAAAAAGAATGCAGAGGGCTTCCCTGGTGGCGCAGTGGTTGAGAGTCCGCCTGCTGATGCAGGGGACACGGGTTCGTGCCCCAGTCCAGGAAGATCCCACATGCCGCGGAGCGGCTGGGCCCATGAGCCATGGCCGCTGAGCCTGCGCGTCCGGAGCCTGTGCTCCGCAACGGGAGAGGCCACAACAGTGAGAGGCCCACGTACCGCAAAAAAAAAAAAAAGAATGCAGAAGCCCAGCACAGGTAATGTGTTCTTTCCCTTTGCACAATGAATGAAATCTCAAGCTTTTAACCAATCTAGCAGCAACCAGTTTTAAAGATCTTCAGCAAGCTTCCTTGGTGGTAATCAGTGCAAAAGAATTCACTGATTAGTTCAACAGACTTTTCTTGAGCATCTATGTTATGTCAGGGATTAAGCTTTCAGAGGTGCTGGACAGAGTCCATTACTAAGAGTTTATGGCCCAAAACTCATATGCACTATGGCCAATGTAGTCCAGACAAATGTGGGCTGTGGTATCTTCACAAGGATACACTGGCAAGATTGAAAGATGTTCTTCATAGTACCTGTAATGGACTTTGAAACAAGTTTTTATAAATCTTGTGACTATCTTGTGAAAACTCTATTTATATTGCACTGTATTTTTGTCTTAACAGAATTAATTGATCATAGATAAATAGGTATACACATATTTTTAATACTCTGGTTTTTAGCCCTATTTTAACATTTCTCCATTTGTAAACATACTGGCTACCTCAAAATGTGGAAGTAGCTCAGGCGTCTCAGAGTATAAAATAATAAAGATAGCATGAAACCAAAATGACATCATTGTTTTCTAGCCCTTAAATCATCTCAAAGTAACTACTCTTTCCTTTCAAATCTTCACTAAAGGTTTCTTATTGACTCTCTTTATAATGGCATTTCACTGTGGTTTGAAATTGTATTCTGCTGCACTTTAATCTAAATCCCTCCTGCATCAATTTCACTCCATTCTTTCTTGACCTATTGGTGTAAATAGAAACAAAGAGTCATTTACCATCTTTTATACTGGCCCTGCCTTACCTTTTTGCAGTGTATGTGGACAGAGTACTTTGCTTATCATAGATGCTGAACAAATGTTGTTCAAATTTAACCAATCAGGTCAAGTGGATTTATACATGCACACACACACACACACACACACACACACACACACATACACATATATATATATAGGCTACTGAGCAAACTACTTCTTCCAAAACACTTAACACATATTATTTTACAACATTCCTGTAAAACTTGCTTTTATTATCCCTGATTACGCAGCTGAGGAAACTGAGACTCAGAGAGGCTAAGTGACTTGCCCTAGGTCACACAGCTAATGAATTTTAGAGTTGGAACTTATGCCCAAGTCTATCTGACCTCAAAGCCCTGTTTTTGGCTCCAGACTAGTAGGTAGCATCTCATCTTTGGTCCCGGGGCTAGATTTGGCTGCTTTTAATTGCCAGTAGACTCTACATGCACTTTCTAATGAAAACAATTCTCAACTCTGAACAACTCTACAGAGAATTTGAAAAAATGAAGAGGAACTTTGAAGAGGTCAGAGCTTGAAATTTTTTCCCATCATATTTCTTGAAAGTAATTGCTCAGAAAGATAAGGTGGTACTTACTTCCAGTAAAACTGGGACAGTCCCAGAAATGCTGACTCACTTGTAATGGAACATCATTCCTGGAACCATGTCCCATATAAAGTGGCCTCTCAGAGCTCTAGCAGACGCAAGAGGCCTCTGTGATCATGGCACCTCTTCCCCTTCACTCCAGCCAGAGTGTTCATGGGACACCTTCTGTCTGCTTGATGCTCTCGTGACAGGTTTGTGTTAGAGGACCCAGCACTCCTCAGGTTGTATCCTAAACTATGTAGCTACCAGGGCATTTGTTTTCTTCAAAATGAACAAAGTTTGCTCATGTTTAATAATTTATTTTGTCTCCTTTACTATTTTTAGCATTTCATTTTTGGGGTTATTTTGCCCTACTTCATTGATGTGCAAGTTTCTGTTTTGTTTTGTTTTACCATGCCACTTGTGGGATCTTAGTTCCCCCACCAGGGGTCGAACCCAGGCCCTCAGCAGTGAAAGCGCAGAGTCTTAACCACTGGACCACCAGGGAATTCCCATTTGTGTAAGTCATTTTTATAGACTTCTGTCCTATATCAGACAGAGCAGGAAGCAGAGCTCTGGACACTTTCTCTCTCCAAAACCCCCTGCTCCAAAATTTCTAGTACCCCTCTCTGGCCAAGCTTTTTAAAGATTCTTTTCTACTCTGTCACTTCTCATTCTTTCTTCAGTACTCAGCCTTCAATCCACTATTCCCCTTACTACAGGAAAATGATCTCACACTTGCACCTCCAAAGAGTCACGTAGCATGGATACTTCCATTCCCTATTTGTTAGATTTCTGCAGTATGGGACTCTGTTCACCATTCCCTCCTTGAAACTTTTATATCCCTTGACTTCCTTGGTATAATTTTCTTCTCTTCTCATTTTCCTCCTGTTTGGCCAATCCTCCTCATTTTTATTCATATAAAATCTTTCATATCATTCATCCTTCTTTCTCCTGCATCTTAAATATTAATAATTCCTGGGATTCTGTTTCTGCACTTTTAACCACACTCTTCCTAGGTAACCTCATCCCCAAGACTTCAAATAGGTCCATTATACTGTGTCTACCAAATACTCTAATCATAATGAAAGCAAGGATCCCACTAATCTTGGCCTGAAGTACAGAAAATAATTAATAGATGTTTGGGCTTCCCTGGTGGCGCAGTGGTTGAGAGTCTGCCTGCCAATGCAGGGGACACGGGTTCGTGCCCCGGTCCGGGAAGATCCTACATGCCGCGGAGCGGCTGGGCCCGTAGCCATGGCCGCTGAGCCTGCGCGTCCGGAGCCTGTGCTCCGCAACGGGAGAGGCCACAAAAGTGAGAGGCTCGCGTACCACAAAAAAAAAAAAAATTAATAGGTGTTTGTTGAATGCATTAAATACCCATCTCCAGCCCAGGTCTTCCTCCTGAGCCCCAGACAATAAATATGTATATATGTATATGTGGGCATACATATTATATACCTACCTGTTGGACTGCTCCACCTGAATGTCTTACAAGCATCTCACATTTATCTTTTTCAAAAATAGCTATTCTCTACTGGCCCCCAGCCTCCTCCTTACCTTTGATTCTCTGTTTTAGTAAATGGCACCATGCCAATCAGACACACTGGAGGTTGTCTTTATGACCACCTCTTCACCTACGTGCCCTCCCCCCATACCGAATTATTCATTAAATCCATTTATTTTTCTCTTATAAATCGTTCAAGTCTATCTTCTCTATTCCACTTACTCACACGGCCGCAACCTTAGTTGAGGCCTTCATCCTTCTACAACTACCATGGCCTCCCTCTCTCGCTCTCTCTCCAGTCCCAGATCACCCCAATGCAACCTCTACACTGCTGTCAGAATGTTTTTTTTCTGAAAACAAACCCAGTCACGTACAGTTATATATCCAGTATCAAAAGTCCACGAATTTCCCTTTTCTCTGTCCTTAAAAGCACTGCAACAGGCACCTTTCATGAAAGATTCACTCAAGGCAAATGCAACCATACCCCGTAACAGGATTCAGCCAACCTTCTCTAACAGGAATCAGAGCCCTAGGTCAAGAGTACCCTAGATTCCTTTGCTTCCTTCATGCAAGGGCAGCGGTGCCTGTGCCACATTCCTAGCCAATATATTTATCTTGAATAGTACTTATTTCACTCCTTTAAAATTATTGCTAGCATCCCTCAGGCTACCTAATAAACCCTCTAGTGCTAGTTGAAATGGCAGAGAGTCAAACATTTACAGTAGCTACCTGAGTAGAGTCTTTCAGATGCTTAACTAACCTCCCTTGGAGTGTGTATTTTGGATTAAGGTACTTCAAACATCAGCAATCTGCCCGTAGAGGTAGGTTAAACTAACTAAACACACACATATGTATTACACTTTCTATGTTGAATATTTTTAAACTAAATTACAAACTATATAACATCCTGTTTTGCAGGGCCTTACAGGCGTGCCTAATTTGCCTACTGTGTAATTAAGCAGAGCTAGTACATACCCAACCCTTGGCATTCTTGTCTCAATGCTCAAGACAAGAAAAGATAGGCCACAGATGTTTTGTTCATGAATAGACCAGTGACTTTACTAATCCATTAGGTATAAGGGCAAAAGTTCTGGATGGGAACTCAGAATTCATTTCATCTATCCGGGCTTCAATCTTGCATTTCTCCGGCAGAAGCTAATATTAAGCTGAACCATATGAAAATGCCGTCTTCAAAGTGGAAGAACACACAGGTTTTGGCAATTTTATATGGTTCAGTCTCCCATGATGCTTCTAAGCCACTTTCAGCTAAACAGAGAGAAACTATTTTAAAGCACTTATAAGAATCAAATTCTATTCAAATGCTTAGTGATGAGGTCCCAGGAGGAGAAGCAGATCCCTACCTCTCAGTGTTGCTAGTGCCTCCAAACTCCTTAATATGCTTCATCATTCAATAAGGGGCTGTGGTTGCCACGAAGTTGTCACAGATCAATTAAATCCTGGGCATTTCTGAGGTGACATTCAGATTAGTGGGAGGATAAAAGGAAATCAATTCTTCCTTTTCAGCCTGCACGTGCCCACTGATTTCCTGGTGTGAATCGTGAACTCTCATTTCAAACACAAAGGCAAAGATGGCCTCTCCTTTCAGGGCCACTAGTTGATTGCTGAGGTGATGCTGGAAGAATAGAAACCACAGGGGTCTTGCCTTGCCATTAAGGGCACTGACACAAAAAGACATCTTTATACCAGGACTTAGAAAGAGGAGAGAACAGAATTCCTATTTCACCAATCCTTGAAGTAAAATTACCTTGAGAATTTGGGCTTCAAACAGGGATAAGAGCACCACCCTTCATTTTCTGGCCTACACGTGAAGAGACGTAATGCTTTTTTTTTTTTTTTTTTTTTGCGGTACGCGGGCCTCTCACTGCTGTGGCCTCTCCCATTGCGGAGCACAGGCTCTGGACGCGCAGGCTCAGCGGCCATGGCTCACGGGCCCAGCCGCTCCGCAGCACGCAGGATCCTCCCGGACCGGGTCAGGAACCCGCGTCCGCCTGTATCGGGAGGCGGACTCTCAACCACTGCGCCACCAGGGAAGCCCGAGACTAATGCTTTTTGAGGAAGCGTGTCACTGCAGAGTGGGGAGGGGGAAGAAAGACGAGTCAAGGTGAGGCAAAGTGAATTCCACCATTTAATTAGCAATCACCCCTGACCTGCCAGACACTGCTAGTGTAATTCCTGAATGGCTGAATCAAAGCGAAAGAGCAGGTAATTAGATAGCATGCACTAGAACACTAGAAGCATCACATTTTCAGGGTTTGCACTGAGAGCAAACTGGATATATGTGCTATGCTTTTAATATGTTTTGCTTTCCAATTAGCAATCAGACCTGATTTGTCAGTCATCCCACCTATAATGCATAAAACACTGGAACATGGAAAAAAAGCAAGTTCAGAAAATCAATCATGCTTATATTTATATTCACTCAATGCTGAGGCGTTGCAAAAACTGCCGAAATATTATCTTTCTCTTTACAAAGGAGCAGAAAGGAAGGGTGAGATTGCAATTCAATATAATGAATAAAACTCTGGCTGTTTGGGGAAAAGTACAATAGCTGAATATTTATGAGATTGATGATGGGAAATGCATTTCATATAGTCAGCAATTGTGGAAATATTCTACCATTTATAAAGAGTATAGGAACAAGTACCTGTTCAAGAAATATAGAGTCATCTTTTTTTTTTTTTTTTTTTTTTTTTGCTATACGCGGGCCTCTCACTGTTGTGCCTCTCCCATTGTGGAGCACAGGCTCCGGACGCGCAGGCTCAGCGGCCATGGCTCACGGGCCCAGCCGCTCCGTGGCATGTGGGATTTTCCCGGACCAGGGCACGAACCTGTGTCCCCCGCATCGGCAGGCAGACTCTCAACCACTGCGCCACCAGGGAAACCCTAGAGTCATCTTTTACATATAAGGAGTTAACAGAAAATGTTTTAAAATCTAGCCTTTTTATTGGATGATAATTGGCAGAATGAGAATTTCTCATCTATCTCAAATAACACACTCACACAAGAGTGAAACTGAGTCCCCCCCCAAAACCAAGGCCCTCTAAAACTGAGTTCCCCTGCTGAGTTTATGGAAGCCTCTTTATCCAAAATTTTATTCCCTTTCTTGTCCCACTCCTGTCCCCCTCAGGATTGAAGAGGATCAAAGAAAAGGGGGGATCAATACCGAGCAGGATGCTGCAGGGACCTCCCAACTATAAAAACCCCTCTGTGTCTCCCACCCACACTCAAGGCAAGGGGGTGACACTAGAAAAAGGCTTTAGTCTTTTTTTTTTTTTTTTTTGTAGAAAAAGGCTTTAGTCTCCTAGGCCTTCCCCGATTTCCAAAGAGTGGACTGAAGAGGTCACTAATTAGGGAAGTGAGGGAACACAGAAACAAAGGTAAAGCAGTCAAGCAAGAAAAGTAATGATAGCTTAAATAAGAGCTCAGGTATAAAACAGAGTCCTAGTTCATCCTCAAGGGATATACACAACAATCTGATGCATAACTTTGAGTTATTCTGCAGTAACTGAGACCCGCCCCCCACCCATACCCAGGTGACTACTTGCTGACCACAAGCAGGTAGACCCCAGACTGGTTGGAACCAGAATGTTGATGATCAAGATTTCTAAAACATCACTCTGTTACGTCACCACCAACCAATCAGAAAAAAGTCCATGAGCTGCAACCCTCACCCCAAATCTTGCCTTTTAAAAACTCTTTCCAGGGGCTTCCCTGGTGGCGCAGTGGTTGAGTGCCCGCCTGCCGATGCAGGGGACACAGGTTCGTGCCCTGGTCCGGGAAGATCCCACATGCTGGGCCCGTGAGCCATGGCCACTGAGCCTGTGCATCCGGAGCCTGTGCTCCGCAACGGGAGAGGCCACAACAGTGACAGGCCTGCGTACCGCAAAAAAAAAAAAAAAAAAAACTCTTTCCAGAAAGCCATCAGGGAGTTCAGGTGTTTTGAGCACCAGCTGCCCAATCTCCTTGCTTGGCACCCTGCAGTAAATGCTATACTTTCCTTCACCACAGCCCAGTGTCAGTAGATTGGCTTTGCTGCACAGTGGGCAAGGGGACCCAAGTTTGGTTCAGTAACAGAGGTAGTATATAACTTCCTTCTAGCCTTTTAAAGAGAGTAGTCTAAACTCATTCAGTTTCCCTACTTCCTCAGCTCATATTCAGTTCTCAACCAAAGAATCTGTCTTCCATTACCACCATTCCATCAAAACTAGCCTTACCAAGGCCTCCAGTGACCTCTTAATTTCCAATTCAGTGAATACTTCCTGGTACTCATCTTAACAGACGGCCCTGTGGCTGTTGCCACTGATGACTTCTCCCCTCTTCTTCAAAAGCTCTCATCCTTGGCTTCTGTGGTGCCTAGATCTTGATTCTCCTGCCTCTCTGATCATCCTGTTTCTATCTCTTTTGTGAGCTTCTCTTTATCTGCGTGTGTCTTAAATATTGGTGCTCCCCACTTCAGCCTGCACGTTTTCCCTGAGTGTTACTTGCTTCTAGCCTCTGGTTTTAATTGCCACTGGCAGGCTGAAGATACCTAAATCTTTACCTCTTGTTCTGATTCTATACCTGAGCCTCAGGCAGAACATCTCATTTCCAGATGTACCTCTTCACCTAAATATTCACCAGCACTTTATACTCAGTGTGTCCAAAATGGAACTGCTTATCCTTCCAGCTTCCAATCCTGCTCTTCTTCTTGCCCTCCATGTTGCTATTCGTTGTTTGTGGGAGAGGCAGCCCCAACCATGGGCCCCAATGACTTCCACTTCCTGTTCAGGCCCTAGTGTCATCCCCTTGCCTTGAGTGTGGGCTAGTGACTTGCTTCTAACAAATGGAATATGGCAAAAAGTACTTCCAAGATTAGGTGGCAAAAAAAGATAGTGACTTCCTTCTTGCTTCCTCTCTCTTCCTCTCTCCCTTATTCACTCAGAGGGAAGCCAGCCACCATGTTATGTGCTGGCCTACAGAGAAGCTCACATGATAAAGAACTGATGTCACCAACCAAGGAGTACCAGAGTCCTGCCAACAGCCATGTGACTGAGCTTGTTAGCAGATCCTCCCCAAGTTGAGCCTTGAGATGGCTCAGCTCCAAACACCTTGATTGTAACTTTGCAGAGCTGGATCCAGCTAATATACCATATACCATATGAATTCATTGTTTACTAAACAGTACATTATTTAGGAAAAATATATATACATGTGGTAAAACCATAAAAAAAGAAGAGGGAAATTATTAACACACTATTGAGAGAAGCGGTTACCTTTGGTAGAAGAATATGGAGGATAAAATTGAGGAAGGGATCATAGGAACTTCTGAGGTGTTAGTACTATTTAAGCTTAATGGTAAGAAGTGAATATTTGTTTTATTATTCTTTAATCTGTGCTTCATATGTGTGTCTGTGTATATATATAATGTACTATTTGAATACATGATACATTTCACAGGTGTTCAATTTGTTTGTTTTCTTATGTTTTCTCATGGCTACTAGAGTATCATTACTCCTGGTAGAGCCCTAGAAGTGGGATTTTCTGGGTCAAAGTCCAAGTGCATACATAGTTCTTTTAAGTATTACCAACTTTCCCTCTAGAAGAGCTGTACTGGTGCACATTCTCACCAGGTACTTACTAGGAGTGTCTGTGTCCTCACAGCGTCACCAACAAAACATGTTGACATAGTTTTTTATTTTTGCCAGTTTGATAGTGAGAAATTATACTTCAGTATTGTTTGAATGTACATTTCTCTAATTATAAGTGAATCTGAACATCTTTCCATATGTTCGAATGCTCCTTATATATTTTTGTGTCTACTCATGATTTTTTCCCATTTTTCTAATAGCTTTTGGTCCTTTGTTTCTCAATTTCTACAAGTTCTCTCTTCCTCTCTCATATATACATATACCACAGACAAAGATTATATATATATATGTATTTATATATATATATATATATAATCTTTGTCTGTGGTATATGTTACAGATATTTTCTCCTAGTTTTTCCTTTGGTTTTGTTTATGATATGTGGTTGGCTTTTTTTTTTTTTGGTCACAAATCTTTTTTTATTAAACTTTTATGTAGTCAGATTTCTTAATCTTTGCTTTTATTGACCCTGGATTTTGAGTCACAGTTACAGCCCCTGTGTCTTTAATAATGTTAAAGAGGAATTTATCCATGTTTTCTTCACATACTTGTATGCTTGTATTTTTTACATTTAGATCCCTCACTCCTTTGGAGCTTCTTCTTGGGTATAATGTGAGACGTGGATCTAATTTTAACTTCTTCCAAATGATTACCCAGTTGTCCAGCACCATTAAAAAGTCCAGCTTTATCCCAATGATTGGAGATGCCATCTGATAATTTCTAAATCTGCAACAGTGAAGAGGTTATGAAAACCAGCAGCAGACAAGACATTTCAAAAAATTATTTGTTACAAAAAGCAGATAGAAGAGCACTGACAGAGGAAGCCAAGCTAAGGAAGTTCATACAGGGGAAGGACATTTTATAATGATTTTTTAAAAGCCAATTCATCAAGAATACATAACAATCTTAAATGTGCGTAACTGTACTGTGTCTCTTGACTGATTTTCTAATCTAACAAAATGCTATGGCTCTCATTTAACACAAAAGTTGGGTTGGAAAATCATTTCTTTATTTGTTCTTCTGAAATTGTTTTCCATTTCACCCCACAGAGCCAGAAGCATAATGAGGAGCTTCCAGCCACATCTACAATAACATCTTGACATCCCCAGCATACTCTAGGTCCTTGGAAAACAGCTGGATATAGTAGTCATTCAATTCTTCCAGCTGTGAGTTTTTATCTTTTGCTTTTGGCTTTTTAAAATTTTACCAATTCACTTCCATTCTCCTAGAAAAGCTTCAGAAAATAAAAACATCAATTTGTTTTAAAGGGAGTGGTTCTGCGACAGCACTTTTTATTCTAAAAGACCATAAAAAGCCAAGTAAGCAGGTTTGGCTACCTTACATAGGCCTTCCAACTCCATGCTAGACCTGAATACTAATCTGCTTCCCAATCAGCAAAAACACTGAGAGATGAATCATTGAATTTCATAAATACTTGGTGTTAATTACAAACTGTATGATGAATTTTGCTGTAAGTAGGATCAGTTTGACATTTTGGAAACTTTCCAGAATCCACTTTTAAGGTGTTTGTGAGGTGGGTAGACGAAGTAGTGAGGGTTCATACCAAAAGATTTATCCATATCTCTGAGCTGATAGAATTCATGAGTCAGCCAAGTCTTCACTTCATGCTTATGAAATGTCTTTCCTCCAGGAAGCTCTTCTCACATTCATTATCTCTTTAATCATTTACCTATTCCATTAGAGAAAGCAAAGTGGGGAAACATGGGTTATATTAGCTCTTTTACTCCCAGGAGAGACTATTGAGGTTCAGAGAGAACAAAAAATTTAGTAATTCAAATCTGTGAAGTTAAAAAAAAAAAAAAAGCTGTCCTAGGAAATTTGTGGAGTAATCATGTAAATTTATTTTTTTTAATCCCTTAAATGTATACTGAGAAGAAGAGGTGAACACTGCCTAATGAGCATCATTAGTGTTAATTCATAGTTTAATGTGATAAAGGCTTTAGAGCACTGTAGCAAAAATGTTAGTCAAATTTTTCACATAATACACAAGCCTATCAGATTCTCTTCTGGTCAAGCTGCTGAAAGTCCTATTCCCTTGCCCACATTATGAGGATTTATGAGATCGGTCTCAGTTAGGAATAAATCACTGAATCTCCTCATCTGTAAAATGAGGCCTCTGGCCTAACCCATGCCTTGTGCCCTAGGTACTTGGTGAGGATGAAAGATCTGAAAAGTTCCTTACCCCTTAGGAAAAACAAAATTACATATGTCTAGTCAGGCAAATTATTACAGGATGAATGCCTCATGACTTTAAGAGAAACGAGGACTTTATGACACACGATGATCTGAGTGAGAATATTAATAAAAATGAAAATATATTATCCAAGTACCTGTTACTCCTTTGTGACTCCCAATATTTATTTCTAGTGGATCATGGTTATGATCTTAACCAATGAAGCTTTCATAAGTTGGTCACCATTTGAAGGTATTGATATGTTTATTACACATATGAGGGAATGGAATTAATTAACGTTTGGGGGCTAGTGTCTTTGCATGCATCATTTTAATTATTCCTGACAACAGCCAAAATAAGAAAACATATTATCCTCATTTTTCAAATTAAATGGGGATACAGATAAAATTACAAAAGAAACTTACTCAGGATATCATAGGCAGTAGGTGGTAGAGCTGAGATTTGAATTCTGGTCTTTTGATTTTTAAAAACATGTTCATTCCAATACATGGAATGTTTGCCATCAATGATATGTTTCATATTAACATGAATTATTCCAATATTTTAAATTATGTAATTCACAAAATGGACAATGTATCTGTATTCGTTATTTTGGAAATACTGGGCTTCTGCACAAAACGGGAACAAACTCAACTGTTATAAGTAGAAGATGGATAAATGGCATCTCTCTCTGGAAGAGGCATCCCTGGGGAGTTTGCAACACATAGGGGCTCTCTAAAGGATGCTCCATGATTGCTCTATGACCTGGTATGTCTAGGGAAGGAGGTTTTATGGGTATTTATAAAATATCTGACAAAAGAACAATGTTCAAGGCTAAGATTATTACTGCCATACACTATGGCATTAGTTTTCATCTTGTATTTTGTCCCAGCATCCCTATGGGATGCAATACACTGTCATCAGTAATAGTGGTTTCGTTCTCTGCTCCACCAATTCACACCCTGTCTGAGTACCTTAGGGTAGGGTGGTGAGGCCCCTGCAGAAATCTGGAAAAGTCCCCTTTCTCAGATGACTCAGCTATGGGAGGTGGGAGAGGTAGGGAGAACAGTATTCCCAATCCTAAATAAATTAAGTCATTAGAACAAAACACGCTTTTAAGCAAATTATTAGAAATACAGCCTAAAAAGTTACAAGCAAGTTCCCCTTCCTCCAGCCTGATGGAGCTCCATGCCAGGGCATGTGCCTTGATAAGTATAAGGCTGTTCTTCAGTCTTGACTCGCCTCTCATGGCCAACTGGAACATAATCTCCACAACCATCGGCAGTGACCCTTCTCAGGGACTATGAAAGCACAGGTCTCCACATTTCACTAGAAACACAGAATGGCTCTAAGTACCTGTTAGAAGATTAAAATCTCAATCTCTTTGCCCTTCGATAATTATCAAGAGCTCGGTTTATTTACTAAAAAAAGAAAAACATACATACCAAAAGAAGTTTAGCCTAACCAGAAATTAAAGAAACACAAATTAAAATCATTTTTCGCTTCAGGGAATTTTATCTAAAATAGGAATTTTTAGCTTTTCTTGAAAATCTAAAGATCTGGACTATCCTTAGTCTTTATTCCTGGATGACAACGGTTGGCAAGAGCTGAGTATCATCCTCTCCCTGAAGATAGGACATGCCGTCCCCAGTTCTTTGCTGTCTCCAGTGAACTCTCCCTATTGTCTCACACATCTGCCTGCTCACTTGCCTGGCCTCTGTTGGCTTTTGAGTTTGCAATCCTTGAGGAAGTACCCTCCTCTGCTCCAATCATTTGTGACCAGAGAGGTGGAGTCAGGTGACAAGAAACAGCTCCCTGTTTGTAAGAAACGATATGGTTCTGCTCCCTCAGCAGGGGCCATGGATATAGAAAACCTTCAGAAGGGAGGTATGGGTGTGGCAGACATTCTGAGGCTTGGCTTATCCATTACATAAACAGGGAAAGTCATCTATTTTTATAAATTTCAACATATACCATTAAATTACCTAGAGATATGGTCACAATATATTGTGAAAAAGCAGGTTTAAATCAGTAAGAGAGTAACCCATTTTTCATAACAAATTTATATACAGGCATTGCTTGTGATTTGAATCTAATCCTTTTCTTGGTTTGATACGTTGGATATCAAATTTGGACGGAGTGGTGAATGGGCCTTATATCTGTTTCAAGACCATCCCAAAACCCCAACCAATTTTCCAAAATTTAACTAGATATTCTTAAACACCTATATAGGGAGACAAGATGGTGGAGTAGAAAGACCTTGAGTTCAATTCCTTTTGTGAGAACACCAAAATCACAACTAACTGCTGAACAACCATTGACAAGAAAAGACTGGCACCTACCAAAAAAGATATTCTACATCCAAAGACATAAAGAAGAAATCCAACAAGACGGTAGGAGGGGCACACTCATGATATAAACACCTATATAATAATAACCCCAAGGATTTCTGCATAAATCTATTAGGTAAAATGTCAAACACATAATTATTTAATGGGCTTTTTAGTGGATATATTTTCATGTAATAGGCAACAATACAGTAGAAATTAGCTTTTCTTCTGTACAACAAGCGTATACTATAATGTAAACTAAAAACTACTATATATTTAAAGTTATGAAATGAATATAGATAGAACTTAAATAAGCAAACATGAAACATTTTAAAAATGATTACTTACCAAATAAGGAGGGATTTATGGAGAGGAAGACGGAGCCTCAGTTAGGTAGACAGTGATGCTACTCAGGGATGGGTGTGGTGAGGGAGTGAGCTAGCAGAGAGCAGGTGAAACAGCACACACCTGAGATGCACCTATGTTCAAATCCAAGGATCTTGTGGACAGCCATCTCTTTTTGGCACTTGAGTCTCTAGAAGTGGGTGGCTATAAACCATTATCTGAAATAGCAGATAGCCAAGAACCAAAACTAGCAAACAAACTTGCAAAAACAAATATTTTATCTGCATAATTCCAAGTTTTCTAAAGATCCAGCAACAGGTATTTATGGCTCCCCTTCTTTCTCTTCCTTTGACCTAGAATGAACATCAGGTTGAACAAGTTTCTTGGTTGTAAGTTCTTTGTACCATCCACTTCACTAAATCTAGCCTCCCGCACAAGATTTAGGATTTTTGCTTTGTGTTAATCACTTCCTTGAAACCTTGGAAGTCAGCAACAATTGCGGGACCAGTTTTTTTCCATACTCCATTCATCGTTTGTTACGATACATGCCAAACCCAGTTGATAAATTTGAAGACCTTCTGAATGTCAAAACTCTTCCATAAATCCTTAATCGAAGCAGTGTTGCCTGCATCACCAGACTATATATCAGCACATAAGTGCCACATAGTGCATCACCATCTGTAAACAATATGCCTTGAAGGCTGCAGGACTCTCAGAGGCTACAATAAGACATAATGCTGGGAAGCATAAAGACCACTGTGATATTATCTCTGTAACTGTCCACACTAGAAGGACATCTGGGAGCATTGTCTATTATCAAAAAAGCATTGTTTGCAAGTTTTCCATCTTTGTGCACCCTTTGATGAATAGAGACAGTTAGATCCTCATGTAATGACTGAATACTGCCTTGGTCACCCAATCTTTACGAGTTGATTATCACATAACAGACAATTTACTCAATAGTCCCTAAAAGGTACTGGGGTTTTTTATGTGATACGCCAACGGAGGTTTTAGCTTAGAAACAAATTCACTTTAAAGCAGTGTTAGCCTTTTGGGGATGGTTTATGTTCTAGGACTTTTGTCTCCTTTTTCTGAAATGAACGTACAAGATAGCATTTGTTTTCAAAATAGCCCCATTTCATCAACATTAAAAATTTGCTTTGCAGTTCAATCACCTTTGTCAATAGTTTCCTCCAATTCGTGGGCTCATCTACTTTCTTCATAGGCTTTCCAGCATTCTTAGACAACATTTTCATGTAATAATGTGGGGAGTCTGATGAGATAAGGCACAACATGTTTAAACTGTGTAAGACAAGATTCAGTATTGCCAAAAGAAGAGCTGACAATCTACTGCAACATTCTATTTTCTCTCCTGAATTTGTGCACAGATCAAACAGTTTTGCTGCTGTAATAATGTGGATTTGTTAAAACAAGTCTTCCTTTCAGATGGTGAATTTTGGGAAAAAATGTTACAAGTCATTTAAACAATGATTTGTATAGTGAGATTCAGATGGCAAGGATTATCCATTATAAGAAAACTACAAAAGGATAGTAACCAAGGTTAATAGTAACTATCCCTGAAAGATGGGACAGAGTAATTTTAACAATTTTTGTTTATCAATGCTTCTAATCTATTGAAAATAAATATCTACCAATTTTATAGTTAAATGGGGAAAGTAGATGATAGAATAAAATGCCATCTACCTGGACTAGCAGAGCACCTCACACCTGAAACACACTGTTTTGGTCCTCTAAGCAGAAAAGCACTTTAACAATATTTCCCATCCACTTTTCCTTCCAAGCTTTACTAAAAATGTAGCAAGATATTAAAATGGGACTCTGTTTTGAATCAGTTTCAGCAGAGGCCACCAAGAAGCTGAGAGCCAAACAATAGATGACAAAGGAGGTGTCAGAAAGCAGTTGTTTCAACCTTTAGTTGAACCCCATATGTCATGGGTATGAGAAGGTTTTGTAGAAGAGGAGGGAAAGAAAACTTGCAGTGCTGTGACATTTTTCACTCGCCCCTCCCTTGGGAGGAAGAAGGATATTTCCTTCAGCTTTACCTCAGCTTGGAGAAAGGGGCTTTAAGGAGAACATTTCAAGAACTTGCTATGTGTTTTCTGGAATGTGGAGGGCACAGGAGACTGGTGTCTGGCACCCCCTAAAGGATCCACCACTTGGGGGAGAAGAGCCTGGAAAAAGCCCAGGCGGCAGGGGGCTCTGGGTACTCTTGTCCTCCTAGTGAGGGTACAGCACAACCTGCTAAGTATTGATAAGATGCTTCCCGATGCCGACTTCCCCACTCTTCCCCAAAGCAGAGGAATCCGGGACAACTTAGTCACAGTGGTAGGAAGGGAGGGCGTAGTAAGGAAAGAGAGAGAGAACATTTCAAAACCTAGAAGGAAGTAAGAAGTAAGACCTTGCCCTCCTTTATCACCACAGACTTCCAGCCCAGCCTGGAAGGAGAAGAAAAGTTCAACTTCAAATGAAATTCAGAGTTTTCATTATTTTCATGGCCTGAACATAATAAAAACGAAATGGAGACTATTCTGGTGACCAGAAGTGAGCGGAAACATTTCATCTTTTGAGAATGCTAAGAAAACCTGAGGGACATGTCCTAAATTTCACACAAAGAGTGGGGGAAATCAACAGGTATTAAATGATGGTAGTGTGGGAGCGGGAGAATAAAGTTGCTTATAATTGTACCCTATTGAATTCCATTTGTTGTATTTACTAAAGCTCCCATATGTGTCATACTGCTACCGTTACTGTGAAGAAGTTATGGAGAACATCACACTCTACACCAAGCATAACTTCTTAACCACAGCCCACAGGAAGTAATTTGCCCCAGCCCCGTTCCAGCAGTAGCTGTCCTCCACAGCAAAGTGTTTGTATTATGCTCACTGGAAATCAAAGAACTAGTCCTGCTGGCAGTGGAACTGGTTTTTGTTCAGCCGTTCGAGCATCCTGAATAAAACGTGTGGTGCTCTTCTAACAATACACCAGACACTCTGCAGGCACTTTGAGTGCCAACCTCAATCCTAGCTTCCACTTACCATTCCTACTCTCTTCCCCATGGTTTTCTTTTATCTTTTTGTGTAGCATGCTTTTATGCAAACCACCTCAAGTTCTTTCTGTAATCTGGTGGAGCAATAAATATACTTATCACAAATAATACAAATAATTTGCACTAAAATTAATCTTGAACATAATTTAACTTTGTTCTGGTAATTATGAAGGTGCCTTGGCATCTTACATTGCCTGAAGGCCATCCATATGAACATCAGTTATTATTGTGCTATACATGTGATTGAGCTGATAAGGAGTCTAATTAATGGTTGATCCAATAACAAAGTTTTCTCCTTATTACTAGCCTGGGGTAGGTGGGAGGTGAAGAATACTATTCTGAAATCATCTTTAATTCTTAGGTATTTCTAAGTAAACGTTCATCTATATCAAAGGCATTTAGTTTTAAAGAAACAACGCTGTTTTTGTCTAACAGTCCTATTTGTACACGTGCAAGATTTTACATGCAGATATAGATATATAGATATAGTCACTTTGACTATTACATTTATAATGTGGGCCAAGTAGGATTTCTAGTTAAAAATGCAGCTTAATCACAAATGATTACCCAATAAAGACTTCAACAAGAAAGAGTGAAGAAATAATGTAATAAAAGTGGACAGACAGAAGGGAAAACATCAATAGAGGAGAGGTTTGAACACATTCCTAGAAGATGGAAAGAGAATAAAAGGCTGTTGAAGGATAAAATCAACGGAGGAAGCAGAGACTTAGAATTCATAGAAGGAAGAAAAGCAGAGGAAAAAAGACTGTTAATCTTGATGCAGAACCCAGAGAGACAACGAATTCAAGGTCAGAGGTAAGGATGAAGACCAGAAGATAGGGGGCTGAAAAGAGATTAAAATTCCTCTATAAACAACACTCTGGGGGGTGGCAGCGGGTGAGGGGAAGGAACCTTACAAGAAAGTCATGTCCCATCAGAAAGGTCGGGGAGAAAGATCCACAAGAGGGGAACAAGTCTGCAGAGTGAGAGGCAGGACCGGCGGCGTAAGGCAGAAAGAGAGAAAAGGGCAAAGGGCAAGAAGAGCCAGAGAGTAGAGGGGAACAAAAACGACGGAAAGAGAGAGAGAGAGAGGTGTACAGAATGAGAGGTGGAGACACTGAGTAGTGAAGGAAGGGGGGGGGATCCAGACAAGCGGTGAGTCGTTTGGGTATGGATGATTCAGTTGTGATGTATTGATTTGTGGTTTTATAATCCTGTACATTCTAAATTTGTTTCTATTAGACAGATGAGAATGAGAACTGCAAAACTGCTGTCTAGAAGGCATGTGCATTTTGTAACTATTTGTATCAGAAGATAACTTCCATTTGCAATCCCGATTCAGCCAGGGGGCAGTGTCTTGACTCAGTCAGCTGTGGGTCCCCCTCTTCCCTTTTCCTGGGATAGGGGAGGGGATGGGGGGAGAAGTGGGGCAAGAAATGACTCTGACACTATATGGTACCTTTTTAAAGGAACATTAAAAATGTTTTTGTTTTGTTTTGTTTTTTTGTGAGGAAGGAAGGGAGGGAGGGAGAGAGGAAGGAAGGAAAGAAGGTACTCAGAACTATGTAAACCAAAATGTGACCTGACTTTGAGCATCTGGAAGAGGGCTTGCTGATAAGAAATGGAAATCCATTGGAACTGGATACAAGGATCATTTGGCTTTGATTGGTACCAAAGTTGAAACATCGAGTTTTGAATCCTAACACATGACTTACTTGTCTCTACACTGGACGGTATTCACTTGGTCATAATAATGTGAATGATGCTTATCAAAGTTTAACCTTTGAATTCATCTATAAACTGAACCTGGAAAACTTTAAAATGTTACATAACAGAGGAAAATGTTATCAATTTTGACAACATAAAATTTAAAACTTTTTTCAGAGCAGACAGCTTAATGCTCTCCACCCACATGGCGATCCCGCACTGGCCTCCATGAGGCCCCCTGCCCCAGGACACCCCTCGCACTGGAGCCTGGACAGTGCACATGAGAGCACGCCCACCATCAGCACGACCTCTCCCACCCTCAGTGCCCAGGACTCGAAGGGGCTGCCTTTCGCTTCAGGGACCTACAGGCAGACAGAAGAGAGGGTGTGCTCTGAGGGAGAAGAGACCGAGAGCGAAAAGAAGGAAGAATGATACTCCCACTCTAGAAGGTGAACAGGATGTCTGTGGAGAGTGAAAAGGGAAAAAGAGCTGTTAGATGCAGGGGGGTCAGTAGACACATGATTCTAATAGTTTCCTCCAAGGGAAACTGTAGAGCATAATAATTAATAGCACAGTTAATAGAGCCATCCCAGCTTTACCACTTATTAACTGGTAACCTTTCACAAGTTATGCAAGAAATTGCTCTGTGCCTCAGTTTCTATGTCTGAAAAATGGGAATAATACTCTATTTCATAGGTCCAATTTAGGATAAATGACTTTATATAAAGTGTTTAGAACAGATCCTGGCATACAGTAAGCACTAAATAAATGTTTAATGTTATCTAACATCATTGGGAGTTATGAGATGCTGTCATGGTAAAATTAAAAATAAAACAAAAATAACAGCTGTTTTAAATTGGAGGTGGAAGGGGAGGAGAGAAAGTATAGCTTAAGTAGACACAATACCTTTCAGCTTCTCAGAAGTTCAGCTAATAAATAACGCCTGAAGTTTACAGTTGAAGAAACAGCACCGTTTTGTATTATTTGAAGTTAGAAAGGCAACCATTAGAAACACTAAAACCGGAAATAGTTATAAGCATTTTATTATTTTTCTAATCAAGTAAAGAATTATTCATTTAAAAAATAGTTATATTTGGCCCAAATTAATTCTACGAAAGCTGAACTACAAAAGCTAAACAAATCAAGCCGAATCTATCCTTTTGCAAATGAATTCAGCCTGGCAGATTTATTGGGAAGTGAAAAATAATCTCTCAACCTATGATATTTTCCTGAGTCTTTGCCACACTTTCCAGGGTTATAGCAATGCCACACCTCTTGACGGCAAGACTCAGTTCTTGGGGAGGTACAGTATTAGTGCCTTTTGTCACATTTTTGAACTCTACAAAAATTATCCTGGCCCACAGCCCAATTTCATCCAGACTCATGTGACAGCTTTGCCAGATCCAGCGTGTGGGTGCAACGTATCTGCGGGGCTGAACTGCTTCCTCTAGCAAATTGTTACACTGGTTATCAGTTTTCACTTCTTGCAGGCAGGTGAGCCACGAAGTGGTGTTTCCATCAGTAATAACAAGACTGCTCTTTGGACCATTCCAGCATATCAGGCCACCTCTCTCATCTCTTCACCTACTACTCCTTCATGCAATGCTTAAAATCTGCATTCTCGCTAAGGCACATCTAACAGACACACGTTAGATTAACACCTCCTGAGAGGAACTAAAACATCAAAGGTATTTAGACATACATGAATGTGGTTATTCTTCATTTCAGTAATGCAGTTGTTTCACTTTCCCTGATATGCAGCTTTCCCATAGATTTTGGAACAATTTTAACAGTTATTTAGCACTTATTATGTGCTAGGAATTGACAATCTAGTTTAACAGATAAATTAGACCCCCCCAAAACGTAACAGAATATAAGTTCTAAGATGAAGGAAAACACAGGGTGCTGCTGGAACAGTTAGGAGGGGGACTAATCCAGCCTGGGAAGTATAGTAGAGTGACAAGTAGGGTTTCTTGAAGGAAAGAATCGTTAAGCAAGAAAGGAGAGGAAGGGCATTCACGGGAGAAGGTACAGGATATTATAGATAAGGAGCTGGAATAAGAGTCAGACATGTTCTGGGAAGGGTTTATTTGGGGAAGTGGGAGGTAAGAAGGAGCTAGGTCATAAAGAGAGGGCCTTTACGATATGCCAAGGAACATATATTTTTCTGGAATTCTCTAGGAGAGACATTGAAACATTTTAAGCAGGACAATAAAATAATCATTTTGTTTTAGGAAGGTTACTCTGCTCTAAAGGATGGATTTCAAAAGGAGGACAGGAATATCAGTTAGAAGGTGAATCAGACACTTCCTCTGGGCCACTTCAAACCCTCTCAGACCCACCACTTTTTCTGGAAGCCGCTGCTGGAGTATGGAGTATGTGAGACTTACCTCTCACTTTCTGCACCAGGGATTCCTGAGGCTCTGGGATGTCAAAACCGCTGCTGGGCATTCATGCCAAGTGCAGCCTGGAATTGCTGGGGACTTGATGAGCATGAGACCACCCTGTGTCCATGGCACCGCGCTTGAAAACTGGAATGGAAGCTGAGAAATCAATGCTCAGCTTCCTCCTTTCACATAACAGATGGAAAAGTTCTACACGACTGAGCAAGAGTGGTTTGTGGTGGTGGCCAGCTTGGTAAAGCAGACTGTGTTGGCTTTCCCTCCTTCTCTGTTTCTTCATTCCTACTCCCCAGGATGAACTACCCAAGTAAACCTGAGCATAAGCCTTGTTCTCAGATTCTGCTTTTGTGGAACCCAGGCTAAGACTAAAGACTACTACATAAATTCTGGAGAAAGTCATGTGTGCCTGAAATACAGCCTGGCAGTGGGAATGGAGACGAGGAAATGGACTCATTCATAAGACCTTAAGGATGTGGGATCAGCAGCATGGCTATGAGGAATGAGGAGAAGAGAAAAGACTAGGCCTAGGATGATTCCAGGTGTCTGATTCAGGTGGTAGGGTGGCCTTTCACAGAAAGCTGTAGAGAAAAAAGAGAAACAGTACCGGAGGGGTAAAGGAAGAAGAGACTTCAGATGTGAATATACGAAATGTGAGATGGTTTTAAATCATACAGGGATGATGTCTTGTGAGCAGTTTCATAAACAGATATAGATATATATATGATATATAGAGATATACATAAAATAGTATAGTATGCGTCATAAAATACAAAGAAGTGAGGAACAAATGGGGAACATCTATATATAAGGGGTGGACGATGATTCTCTCTATATTCAAGGAAATACACTGAGATCTAGTTCAATAAGTGAGAAGAAAAAAAAATACCAGATGACACAGAATCCAGAGGAAAAAGTTTTTAAAAGGAGGGGATGGTTTACAAGAACAGAACCAGAGGTCCGACTGATAAGAACTGAAATGTATACATTAGATTTGACAAATGGAAAGTCACAGGTGACCTTGGCAAACAAGTTTCAGCAGCAAAGTAAGTGCAAAAGCCAAATAGCAGTGGGTTACAGGGTGACTGGAAGAGCAGTAAGAGTCAGAAAAAATAACATAGAATTTGCTCCTTCCCCCACCAGAGATATATAGAAAGATGACAGATAGTGGCATAGATGGATGAGCTGTTCTACCTATGTGATAGATAGACAGATCATCTGTTCATTATTTGAAAATTTAGACAATAGAGGAGAAATAACTTTTAAAAATAACTTTGTTTCATTCATAGATACGAACTACTATTATTTTGCTATGTCTCTTTCTAGACATTTTCCTAATCATATGTAATACTTCTAGCAAAAACATGATCATATTCTATATACCATTTTATAACCTTTTTTCATATAATAGGTAATAAACATTTTTCCATGTCCATAAATATATATCTAAAACATCATTTTTAATGACTGTGTAGTATTCCATTGCATGAATGTATCACAATTTACATAACCAATGCCCAATTAAAGGACATAAAACATGTTGTACTGACAATCCTGTAATACAGCTATGCATGCCTATTTACTTATGATCAATTTCTGGAAGGAGTCTGACTCTATCAAAAGATGCGTTTGGTTTGTTTAAAGATTCTGATAGAACTATGCACCAAAAGTTTACACCACAAGTGCTCCATAAAAGCACTGTTTCCACATACCTTTGAAAATAGTGCATCATTAGGTTTTTTTTTTTAACATCTTTATTGGAGTATAATTGTTTAAAGTGTTGTCTTAGTTTCTGCTGTATAACAAAGTGAATCAGCTGTATGCAAACGTATATCCCCAAATCCCATTCCTCTAGCGTTTCTCTCCCACCCTCCTTATCCCATCCCCCTAGATGGTCGCAAAGCACCGAGCTGATCTCGTTGTGCCATGCAGCTGCTTCCCACTAGCTATCTATTTTACATTTGGTAGTGTATATATGTCCATGCCACTCTCTCACTTCGTCCCAGCTTCCCCTTCCCCTTCCCCGTGTCCTCAAGTCCATTCTCTACGTCTGCATCCTTATTCCTGTCCTGCCCCTAGGTTCTTCAGAACCATTTTTTTTTTTTTTTAGATTTCATATATATGTGTTAGCACACTGTATTTGTTTTTCTCTTTCTGACTTACTTCACTCTGTATGACAGTCTCTAGGTCCATCCACCTCACTACAAATAACTCAATTTCATTTCATTTTATGGCTGAGCAATATTCCATTGTATACATGTGCCACATATTCTTTATCCATTCATCCGATGATGGACACTTAGGTTGCATCCATGTCCTGGCTATTGTAAATAGAGCTGCAATGAACATTTTGGTACATGACTATTTTTGAATTATGGTTTTCTCAGCATATATGCCCAGTAGTGGGATTGCTGGATTGTATGGTAGTTCTATTTTTGGTTTTTTAAGGACCTCCATACTGTTCTCCATAGTGGCTGTATCAATTTAAATTCCCACCAACAGTGCAAGAGGGTTCCCTTTTCTCCACACCCTCTCCAGCATTTATTGTTTGTAGATTTTTTGATGATGGCCATTCTGACTGGTGTGAGGTGATACCTCATTGTAGTTTTTTTTTTTTTTCTCATTGTAGTTTTGATTTGCATTTCTCTAATGATTAGTGAGGTTGAGCATCCTTTCATGTGTTTGTTGGCAGTCTGTATATCTTCTTTGGAGAAATGTCTATTTAGGTCTTCTGCCCATTTCTGGATTGGGTTGTTTGCTTTTTTGATATTGAGCTGCATGAGCTGCTTGTATATTTTGGAAATTTATCCTTTGTCAGTTGCTTCATTTGCAAATATCTTCTCCCATTCTGAGGGTTGTCCTTTCATCTTGTTTATGGTTTCCGTTGCTGTACAAAAGGATTTAAACTTCATTAGCTCCCATTTGTTTATTTTTGTTTTTATTTCCATTTCTCTAGGAGGTGGGTCAAAAAGGATCTTGCTGTGATTTATGTCATAGTGTTCTACCTATATTTTCCTCTAAGAGTTTTATAGTGTCTTACCTTACATTTAGGTCTTTAATCCATTTTGAGTTTATTTTTGTGTATGGTGTTATGGAGTGTTCTAATTTCATTCTTTTCCATGTAGCTGTACAGTTTTCCCAGCACCATTTATTGAAGAGGCTGTCTTTACTCCATTGTATATTTTTGCTTCCTTTATCAAAGATAAGGTGACCATATATGTTTGGGCTTATCTCTGGGCTTTCTATCCTGTTCCATTCATCCATATTTATGGTTTTGTGCCAGTACCATACTGTCTGGACTACTGTAGCTTTGTAGTATCGTCTGAAGTCAGGAGCCTGATTCCTCCAGCTCCGTTTATCTTTCTCAAGATTGCTTTGGCTATTCGGGGTCTTTTGTATTTCCATACAAATTGTGAAATTTTTTGTTCTAGTTCTGGGAAAAATGCCACTGGTAGTTTGATAGGGATTGCATTGAATCTGTAGATTGCTTTGCATAGTATAGTCATTTTCACAATGTTGATTCTTCCAATCCAACAACATGGTATATCTCTCCATCTGTTTGTATCATCTTTAATTTCTTTCATCAGTGTCTTACAGTTTTCTGCATACAGGTTTTTTGTCTCCTTAGGTAGGTTTATTCCTAGGTATTCTATTCTTTTTGTTGCAATGGTAAATGGAGTGCTTCCTTAATTTCTCTTTCAGACATTTCATCATTAGTGTATAGGAATGCAAGAAATTTCTGTGCATTAATTTTGTATCCTGCTACTCTACCAAATTCACTGATTAGCTCTAGTAGTTTTCTGGTAGCATCTTTAGGATTCTCTATGTATAGTATAGTATCATGTCATCTGCAGACAATTTTACTTCTTCTTTTCCGATTTGGATTCCTTTTACTTCTTTTTCTTCTCTGATTGCTGTGGCTAAAACTTCCAAAACTATGTTGAATAATAGCAGTGAGAGGGAGCAGCCTTGTCTTGTTCCTGATCTTAGAGGAAATGGTTTCAGTTTTTCATCATTGAGAATGATGTTGGCTGTGGGTTTGTCATATATGGCCTTTATTATGTTGTGGTAGGTTCCCTCTATGTCTACTTTCTGGAGGGTTTTTATCATAAATGGGTGTTGAATTTTGTCAAAAGCTTTTTCTGGGGGCTTCCCTGGTGGTGCAGTGGTTGAGAGTCCGCCTGCCGATGCAGGGTACACGGGTTCGTGCCCCGGTCCGGGAAGATACCACATGCCACAGAGCGGCTGGGCCCATGAGCCATGGCCGCTGAGCCTGCACGTCTGGAGCCTGTGCTCCACGACAGGAGAGGCCACAACAATGAGACGCCCGCGTACCGCAAAAAAAAAAAGCTTTTTCTGCATCTATTATCATATGGTTTTTATCCTTCAATTTGTTAATATGGTGTATCACATTGATTCATTTGCATATATTGAAGGATCCTTGCATTCCTGGGATAAACACCACTTGATCATGGCATATGATCCTTTTAATGTGCTGTTGGATTCTCTTTGATAGTACTTTGTTGAGGATTTTCGCATCTATATTCATCAGCGATATTGGCCTGTAGTTTTTTTTTGTGACATCCTTGTCTGGTTTTGGTATCAGGGTGACAGTGGCCTCGTAGAATGAGTTTGGGAGTGTTCCTCCCTCTACTATATTTTGGAAGAGTTTGAGAAGGATAGGTGTTAGCTCTTCTCTAAATATTTGATGGAATTTGCCTGTGAAGCCATCTGGTCCTGGGCTTTTGTTTGTTGGAAGATTTTTAATCACAGTTTCAATTTCAGTGCTTGTGATTGGTCTGTTTATATTTTCTATTTCTTCCTGGTTCAGTCTCATAAGGTTGTACTTTTTAAGAATTTGTCCATTTCTTCCAGGTTGTCCATTTTATTGGCATATAGTTGCTTGTAGTAATCTCTCATGATCCTTTGTATTTCTGCAGTGTCAGTTGTTACGTCTCCTTTTTCATTTCTAATTGTTGATTTGAGTCTTCTCCCTTTTTTTCTTGATGAGTCTGGCTAATGGTTTACCAATTTTGTTTACCTCCTCAAAGAACCAGCTTTTAGTTTTATTGATGTTTGCTATTGTTTCCATTTCTTTTTCATTTACTTCTGATTTGATCTTTATGATTTCTTTCCTTCTGCTCACTTTGGGTATTTTTTGTTCTTCTTTCTCTAATAAGTTTAGGTTGTTTATTTGAGATGCTTCTTGTTTCTTGAGGTAGGATTGTATTGCTATAAAGTTCCCTCTTAGAACTGCTTTTGCTGCATCCCATAGGTTTTGGGTCGTCGTGTTTTCATTGTCATTTGTTTCTAGGTATTTTTTTATTTCTTTAGTGATCTCTTGGTTATTTAGTAGCATATTGTTTAGCCTCCATGTGTTTGTATTTTTTACAGTTTTTTTTCCCTGTAATTGATATCTAGTCTTAAGGTGTTGTGGTTGGAAAAGATACTTGATATGATTTCAATTTTCTTAAATTTACCAAGGCTTGATTTGTGACTCAAGGTATGATCTATCCGGGAGAATATTCCATGAGCACTTGAGAAGAATGTGTATTCTCCTGTTTTTGGATGGAATGTCCTATAAATATCAATTAACTCCATCTTGTTTAATGTGTCATTTAAAGCTTATTTTCCGTGCTTCCCCAGTGGCACAGTGGTTAAGAATCCGCCTGCCAATGCAGGGGACACGTGTTCGAGCCCTGGTCTGGGAAGATCCCACATGCCGTGGAGCAACTAAGCCCGTGCACCACAACTACTGAGCCTGTGCTCTAGAGCCCACGAGCCACAACTACTGAGCCCATGTGCCACAACTACTGAAGCCCACACACCTAGAGCCCATGCTCTGCAACAAGAGAAGCCACTGCAGTGAGAAGCCTGCGCAATGTAACGAAGGGCAGCCGCTACACGTTGCAACTAGAGAAAGCCCGTGTGCAGCAACGAAGACCCAATGCAGCCAAAAATAAATAAATTAAAAAAGAAAAAAAATTTAAAAAACATAAAGCTTGTGTTTTCTTATTTATTTTCATTTTGGATGATCTCTCCATTGGTGAATGTGGGGTGTTAAAGTCCCCTACTATTACTGTGTTACTGTCAATTTCCCCTTTTATAGCTGTTAGCATTTGCCTTATGTATTGGGGTGCTCCTATGTTGGTGCATATTTACAACTGTTGTATCTTCTTCTTGGATTGATCCCTTGGATCATAATGTAGTGTCCTTCTTTGTCTCTTGTAACAGTCTTTATTTTAAAGTCTATTTTGTCTGCTATGAGAATTGCTACTCCAGTGTTTTGTTTTGTTTTTTAATAAGTTTATTCATTTTTGGCTGCATTGGGTCTACGTTGCTCTGTGCAGGCTTTCTGTAGCTGTGGTGAGCGGGGGCTACTCTTTGTTGTGGTGCGCGGGCTTCTCATTGCGGTGGCTTCTCTTGTTGCGGAGCATGGGCTCTAGGCGCATGGGCTTCAGTTGCTGTGGCTCGCAGGTTCTAGAATGCAGGCTCAGTAGTTGTGGCTTAGTTGCTCCGCGCATGTGGGATCTTCCCAGACCAGGGCTTGAACCCGTGTCCCCTGCCTTGGCAGGCGGATTCTTAACCACTGTGCCACCAGGGAAGTCCCTCCAGCTTTCTTTTGATTTCCTTTTGCATGGAATATCTTTTTCCACCCCCTCAGTTTCAGTCTGTATGTGTCCCTAGGTCTGGAGTGCGTCTCTTGTAGACAGCATATGTATGGGTTTTGTTTTTGTATCCATTCAGCCAGTCTATGTCTTTTGGTTGGAGCATTTAATCCATTTACATTTAAGGTAATTATTGATATGTATGTTCCTATTACCATTTTCTTAATTATTTTGGGTTTATTTTTGTAGGTCTTTTCCTTCTCTTGTTTTTCCTGCCTAGAGAAGTTCCTTTAGCATTTGTTGTAAAGCTGGTTTGGTGGTGATGAATTCTCAACTTTTGCTTGTCTGTAAAGGTTTTAATTTCTTCATCTAATCTGAATGAGATCCTTGCTGGGTAGAGTAATCTTGGTTGTAGGTTTTTCCCTTTCATCACTTTAAATATGTCCTGCCACTCCCTTCTGGCTTGCAGAGTTTCTGCTGAAAGATCAGCTGTTAACCTTATGGGGATTCCCTTGTATGCTATTTGTTGCTTTTCCCTTGCTGCTTTTAATATTTTTTCTTTGTATTTAATATTTGATAGTTTGATTAATATGTGTCTCAGAGTGCTTCTCTTTGGGTTTATCCTGTATGGGACTCTCTGTGCTTCCTGGACTTGATTGACTATTTCCTTTCCCCTGTTAGGGAAGTTTTTGACTATAATCTCTTATTTTCTCAGACCCTTTCTTTTCCTCTTCTTCTTCTGGGACCCCTACAATTCGACTGTTGGTGCATTTAATGTTGTCCCAGACGTCTCTGAGCCTGTCCTCAATTCTTTTCCTTGTTTTTCTTTATTCTGCTCCCTGGAAGTTATTTCCACCATTTTATCTTCCAGCTCACTTATCCATTCTTCTGCCTCAGTTGTTCTGTTATTGATTCCTTCTAGAGTATTTTTAACTTCAGTAATTGTGTTGTTCATTACTGTTTGTTTCCTCTTTAGTTCTTCTAGTCCTTGTTAAATGTTTCTTGTATTTTCTCCATTTTGTTTCTGAGATTTTGGATCATCTTTACTATCATTACTCTGGGTTCTTTTTCAGGTAGGTTGCCTATTGTGTCTTCATTTATTTGATCTTGTAGGTTTTTAACTTGCTTCTTTGTCTGTAACATATTTTTTTTGTCGTTTCATTTTTTTTTTTTTTTTTGATGGGTGGTGCTGTATTCCAGTCTTACTGGTTGTTTGGCCTGAGACGTCCAGCACTGGAGTTTGCAGGCAGTTGGATAGAGCTGGGTCTTGGTGCTGAGATGAGGACCTCCGGGAGGGCTCACTCTGACTGATATTCCCTGTGGTCTGAGGTTCTCTGTTGTTCCAGTGCTTTGTATTTGGAGCTCACTCCCGGCCTCCAGCCTGGGAACTGAGATTCCGCAAGTTTTGTGGGGCAGTTTAAAAAAAAAAAAAAAAAAAAGGAAGAAAGAAAGAAAAAAAAAGGAGAAGTACAATATCAAAGAATAAAAAACAAAGTAAAATTAGAAAGATAAAAAATATATTAGGAAGGGAAGAGATATGGGGACATATGTATATGTATAACTGATTCACTTTGTTATAAAGCAGAAACTAACACACCATTGTAAAGCAATTATACTCTAATAAAGATGTTAAAAAAAAAGAAAAATATATATTAGGAAAAATAAAAGTATAATTGAAACAACTGAAACAAGGCAAATTAAAACCGTAACAGAAAAAAGAAAAAGAGAGAAGGGGGGGGTGGAACAAGCCAAAAGGAGTGATCACGAACTAAGTATAAAGAATAAAATTAGAAATATAAAAAATTTATTAGGAAAAATAAAAATATAAAAGAATCAACAACAATGAATCAACAAGGTAAAACAGAACCCCATCTAAAAGAGGAAAAAAAAAAAAGCCTTGGCTATGGGGGCGGAATTTAGGCGGGGGTGGAACTTAGGCAGCGGCAGGGTTTAGGGTGGGCGGGACCTAGGTTGGGGGGCTGGTGACGCTTGAGTGTGGGGTGGGATCTCTGCTTAGGACCTGCCCGGAGCGGAGAGGCGGCACGTGGAAGGAGGGCCTCTGGAGTGTGGGGTTCTGGAGTTTGGAGGTAGGGCCCTGAGTGAGGGCGTGTGGGTGGGGTTTAGGCCCAGAGCGTTGGAGGGGGTCTCCAAGGGTAGAGGTGGGTCCCTGGCTGGGGTGTAGGGATGGGGCTTGTGCTCTGCGTGGCAGGAGGGAGGCTCCGAGGGCAGAGGATTAGCCCAACAGCCTCCCGGGTGCCTAAGTGGACAGGGAAGGCACTGGCCCTGTTCTCTTCCCTCGTGCCCCTCCCCATCTCCCCCAGGGTCTCCCCATTGCTGCTGGACCCCTAACTGTGGGTGGGTCCCGCTGGGTGTAGGAACTCCTCCCCTCCCCAGCCACCCCACAGGGGTGCCGGTCCCCTAGTCCAGCCTTTACTTTTGCTCCCCCTTCCCTCCCTCCCACTCCCTCAGGACCCGTGCAGCTGGAGGGGGCCTAGGTGGGCAGAGGATCAGGCTCAGCATCTCAGCAGGTTCCTGGGGGCCTCAGTGGGCAGGGGAAACCTGGCCATGCTCCCTTTTGATCCTCTGCCCTCCCAGTGGTTCCCCAATTTCCCCCTTTAGGTGTGGGATCCCTTCCCCTCCCCAAGCCACCCCTCAGGGGCACCAGTCCCATCCCGCCTCCAGTTCTCCTCCCCCTTCTCTCCCCTCATGCCCCACGTCCTACCCAGTCGCTGGGGGTTCCTCCTGTCCCCTTAGGTGTCCGTGGTCCTCCACCAGTGCCTGGTAGGTGCCCTAGTTGTGAGGAGACGCGAATTCCACGTCCTCCTAGTACGCCATCTTGACTCCATTTCCCTCATTAGTTTTAATACAGACCTACCTTGTTATATTACACTTGGCTTTATTGCGCTTTGCAGACACTGCAGTTTTTACAAATTTAATTGTTGTGACAACCTTGCATCCAGCAAGTCTATTGTCGCCATTTTTCCAACAGCATTTGCTCAGTTTGTGTCTCTGTGTCACATTTTGCTAATTCTTGCAACATTTCAAACATCCTCATTATTATTATTATATTTGTTATGGTGATCTGTGATCAGTGATCTTCGATGTTACTACTGTAATTGTTTTGGGGGCACCACAGTCCATGTTCATAGTGAACTTAGTCTATAAATGTTGTATGAGTTCAGACTGCTGCACTGAACAGCTGTTCCCCCACCTCTCTCCCTCTCCTCAGGCCATTATTCTCTGAAACACAAGAATATTGACATTACGCCAGTTAATAACCCTACAATGGCCTCTAAGTATTCAACAGATTTGCAATGTAGATAAAACAGCCTTATATTGGAAGATGCCATCTAGGACTTTCATAGCTAGAGAGGTCAATGCCTGGCTTCCAAGCATCAAAGGACAGGCTGACTCTCTTGTTAGGGGCTAATACACCTGATGACTTTAAGTTGAAGTTGAATACACCTGATGACTTTAAGTTGAAGTCATCAGGCTAATACACCTGATGACTTTAATGCTCATTTACCATTCCAAGAATCCTAGGGCCCTTAAGAATTATGCTGAATCAACTCTGCCTGTGCTCTATAAATGGAACAACAAAGCCTTGATGACAGCATATCTGTTTACAACATGGTTTACTGAGACCTGCTCCTCAGAAAAAAAAGCTTTCTTTCAAAATATGACTGCTCATTGACAATGCACCTCGTCACCCAAGAGCTCTGATGGAGATGTACAATGAGATGAATGATGTTTTTATGCCTGCTAACACAACATCCATTCTGCAGCCCACGGATCAAGGAGTAATTTTGACTTTCAAGTCTTATTATTTAAGAAATACATTTTTGTAAGGCTATAGTTGCCATATAGATAGTGATTCCTCTGATGGATCTGGGCAGTCAGTTGAAAAACCTCTGGAAAGGATTCACCATTCTAGATGCCATTAAGAACATTCATGAGTCATGGGAAGAGGACAAAATAGCAACGTTAACAGGAGTTTCGAAAAAGCTGACTCCAACCCTCATGGATGACTTTAAGTTTAAGACTTCAGTGGAGGAAATAACTGCAGATGTAGTAGAAAAAGCAAGAGAAGTAGAATTAGAAGGGGAACCATAAGATGGGACTGAATTGCTGCAATCTCATGATAAAACTTTAACAGATGAAGAGTTGCTTCTCATGGATGAACAAAGAGAAGTGTTTTTTTGTGATGGACTCTACTCCTGGTAAAGATGCTGTGAAGATTGTTGAAATGACAACAGAGGATTTACACTAACTTAGTTGATAAAGCAGCACAGGGTTTGAGAGGACTGACTCCAATTTTGAAACTTCTGAAGTAAAATGCCATCAAACAACATTGCATGCTGCTGAGAAATCGTTCCTTAAAGAAAGAGTCGATCAAAGGGGCAAACTTCATTGTTGTCTTATTTTAAGAAACTGCCAGCTACCCCAGCCCTCAGCAAACAACACCCTGGATCAGTCAGCAGCCATCAACTCGAGGCAAGACTCTCCTCCAGCACAAAGACTCGCTGAAGGCTCAGATGATGGTTAGCATTTTTTTAGCAATAAAGTATTATTTAACTAAGGTATGTACATTGTCTTTTTGTTTTAGACATAATGCTATTGCACACTTAACAGACTACAGTATAGTGTGAACCAACTTTTACACGCACTGGGAAACCAAAAAATTTATGTGACTTGCCTTATTTCAATACTTAGTTTATTGCAGTGGTCTGGAACCAAACTTGCAATATCTCCAAGGTAGACCTGTATATGTAATTTTTCACCATATACAAACAACTTATCTTTATGAAGTAAAACATGTCTATCTTGACGTTTTTGTTTTGTTTCTTTTCCCCACACACAGGTTATGACGATATTTTCCTATATTTTATTGCTTTTATATTTAAAAACGGAACTTATTTTCAAAACGATATAAGCTGTAAATATAACTTAGTTTTCTTCCAAACGGATAGCCCATTATGCCAGTATATTCATAAATAAACCATCCTTTACATCCAAACTGAAATGACACTCTTATCATTTATTAGTTTCTCATATATATTCTGATCTTTTTTTTTCTGGATCTTCTATATTATTTATCTAATCTAGTTGTCTATACCATTCCAGTACTAAGTGGGTTTAATTATAGAAACTTTGGGAGGCAAGTCCTCCCTAACTTGCAAAAGAACTTTGGCTAGTCTCAGACGTCTACTCTCCCCTACAGACATTAGTATTAGAATCATTTTGTACTATTCTAAACCAAACAAACAAACAAACAAAAATAAACAAAAACCTATTTAAAAAAAACAAGTGGGACTACATCAAATTTAAAGGCTTCTGCACAGCAGAAGAAACTAACAACAAAATGAAAAGGCAACCTACTGAATGGGAGAAAATATTTGCAATCATATATATGATAAGGGGCTAATATCCAAATATATAAAGAACTCATTCAACTCAAGAGCCAAAAAAAAAAATCCAATTTAAAAATGGGCAGAAGATCTGAATAGACATTTTTAGACATACAGATGGCCAACAGGCAACATGAAAAGGTGCTCAATATCACTAATCAAAAGGGAATTGCAAATCTAAACCACAATGAAATACCACCTCATACCTGTTAGTACGGCTATTATCAGAAAGATAAAAGAAGAGCTGGTGAGGTTGTGGAAAAGAGGATGCTTGTACACTGTTGTTGGAAATGTAAATTGGGGCTGGTGTTGTGGAAAACAGCATGAAGGTTCCTCAAAAAATTAAACATATAGAACTACATATGATCCATTCTGGGTATTTACACAAAGACAGAGAAAAAACTAACTTGAAAAGATATATGACCCCCATGTTCATTGCAGCATTATTTACAAAAGCCAAGACATGGAAACAAGTGTCCAGTGATTAGATGGATTAAAAAATGTGACACAAACACACACAAACAAAATGGAATATTATTCAGCCATTTTATTAAAAAAAGGAAATCTTGCCATTCTGACAACATGGAGGGAACTACTTAAGGGCATTATGCTAACTTACGTCACACAAAGACAGATACTTTATGATCTCACTTATATGTGGAATCTTAAAAAAAAACACAAAACCCACAACACACAAACACCCCCAAAACACGAGTTCATGGACATAGAGAACAGATTGGTGGTTGCCAGAGGTGGGGAGTGTGGGGTGGAGGGTGGGCGAAATGGGTCAAAAGGTACAAACTTCCAGTATTAAATAAGTCATGGGGATGTAATGTACAGCTTGGTGACTGTAATTAGTAATACTGTATTGTATATTTGAAAGTTGCTAAGAGACTAGATCTTAAAAGTTCTCATTGCAAGAAAACAAATGGGTAACAATGTGTGGTGATGAATGTTAACTAGACATATTGTAGTGATCATCTTGCAGTATATACAAATATTGAATCATATTTATAACTGAAACTAATATAATGTTATATGCCAATCATATCTCAATAAAAAATTTATAAACAAGATTCTAAATGGAAATGCAGTGAATTTAGATATTAATTTAGACCTATTTTAAGTATTAGGTATTCCCATCCAGGAAAAAGAAGTCTCTATGATCATTCAAGATTGCTTTATGCCCTTTATTTAATAAGGGTCTGTATTTACACAGGGTCTGTTCCTTTCTTATTAAATTTATTCCAAGGTATTTTATAAAGTCTGTCACTATTGTAAGGAGAATTTATCTGTTGCTTCAAATGCTAACTGGATATTGCCAACTTGAAGAAAAGCTTTTGATTTCTGTATCATGTAACCAGCCAAATATTAATTCTAACATTTTTAGGGAAATCTTTGGAGTATACAGCCACATCATTAATAATTTCCCTATTCTTTTTTATGATGATTACCAATCACTTAATTTTTTTGTATTTTGAATTAGCTAAAGCTTTAAAAACCGAATAAACAGTTGTGGGGGAGGGTAAATCTATCTTTTCTAATTTAATGCAATGGTATGTGTATTTCATGTAACATGATATTTGCTGTCAGTTCTTACACAGTATTTACATTTAGATGATTTCCCTCTATTGCTATTTTATTTTGAGGATGTTTTTTCCTCTTTAAAAACTTTTATTGTGAAATATATAATACAACTTAAAATTTAAAATGAATATTATGAGAATAACAAAATAAACACCCATGCATACACCATGCCATATTAAGTTACCGGTACCTTAGAGTCTCCCTTTGTGCTCCTCTCTGACCATAATCTCTCTCCCTAAACCCACCCTCCCAAGAGGTAACTGTTATCCAGAATTTTGTGCTATTTATTATGCCCTTGCTTTTCTTTAAAATGTTACCAGCTATCTATCCCTAAATAACTGTCCTTCTTGTTTTTGAAGTTATATTGTTGTTGAACTTTATATAGACAGAATAATGCTGTATCTATTTTTCTGACTTGCTTTTTCACTCAGTATGTTCCTGAAATTGTTATTGGATGTAGATAAAATGCATTCATGTCATCACTGTACGTCATTAAATTGTATGACTATCCTATAATTTACATATCCATTCTACTGTTGACATTGGGTTGTTTCCAATTTGGGAATACTATAAGCAATGCTGCTGTAGGCATTCTCACACCTGTACACCAGCAGACACACGTGTGCAACGGCTTCCCTAAGTAAGAATGGATATAGGTTTGGTCATGTACAACTTTACTACCTAATGACAAACTGACTTCTGTACAATAAATCAATTCATCAATACGTCAATTTACCTATCCTTGCACCAAATACCATTTTGTTTTTAAGTCTTGGTATCTTGTAAATCAAATGCTCTCACCTTGTGCCTCCTCACGAATATCTTAACTTTATTGGCTATTTGCTCTACCAAGTCTATTTTAGAATAAGCCAGTTTAATAAATTAAAAATTCTTACTGAGGATGGACAATTTGGGGAATTACTATCTAAGAATATACTCTGTACTGTTAGATTAATGACTTCTAATAAAGTTTTAATTTTCTGCATAAAAATCTTGCAAATTACTTGTTTTTTATCATAGCTTTTGATTTTTGCTGGTACATAGAAATAAAATTGATTTTTACTTGTTTCCAGAACCTTACTAAACTCTTATTAATTCCACCAATTTATCTGCATATTCTTTGTGGAGGTGGGGAGGGAAGATGGGCCTATGCAGACAATAACTCCCCTGTGAATAAGAATATAGTTTTTCCTCTTGAATTCTTTTTATTATTATTTTTTAAATATTTATTTATTTGGTTGCACCAGGTCTTAGTTGCCCCATGTGGGCTCCTTTTGTTGCAGCAGACGGGTTCCTTAGTTGCGGCTCCAGGGCTACTTAGTTGTGGCATGCGAACTCTTAGTTGTGGCATGCATGTGGAATCTAGTTCCCTGACGAGGGATTGAACCTGGGCCCCATGCATTGGGAGCGCGGAGTCTTATCCACTGCGCCACGAGAGAAGTCCCTCCTCTTGAATTCTTAGACCTTTCTTTCTTTTTTTTTAAATTGTCAGTGCACTGGCTAGAACCTCCAATATAATGACATCCTTGTATTCTGATCTTGAAGGAAATGCTTTTAAAGTTTCATCATTAAGTAAGATGTGTGCTGTACTCTTTCTTGGTAAAAGTCCTTTACTACCTTAAGGAAGTGCTTTTTTATGCATTAAATTTTTCAGGGTTTCCCTGGTGGTGCAGTGGTTGAGAGTCTGCCTGCCGATGCTGGGGACAAGGGTTTGTGCCCTGGTCTGGGAAGATCCCACATGCCGCGGAGCGGCTGGGCCCGTGAGCCATGGCCGCTGAGCCTGCGCGTCCGGAGGCTGTGCTCCGCAACGGGAGAGGCCACAACAGTGAGAGGCCCGCGTACAGCAAAAAAAAAAAAAAAAAAAAAAAAAAAAATTTCAGATGTTTTTTATTTATTACTGAGATGATCCTATGATTTTCCCCTTTATCTGTTAATGTGGTGAATTACATTTTGTATTTAAAAACTGATTTTGCATTGTTAAATCAACCTTGCATTCCAGAGATAAACTCAACTTAGTAATGATGCATAATCTTTTTTATGCAATGCTGAATTCACATTGCTCATAGAGTATTAGCAATTTTAGAATTTTTCCATTGATAGTCTTAAATGAGATTAGACTATAATTTTCCTTTCCTTTTCTCTTTGTTCTGATATCAAGGTTATGTTAAAAACTCATTAGAAAATGGAAAATGTTGGGATTTCCCTGGTGGTCCAGGTGGTTAAGAATCCACCTTACAATGCTGGGAACATGGGTTCGATCCCTGGTCAGGGAACTAAGATCCCACATGCCACACGGCAACTAAGCCCGCACTACAACTACTAAGCCCGTGTGCCGCAACTACTGAGCCCGTGCACTCTGGTGCCCACATGCTCATCACAACTAGAGAGAAGCCCGTGCGCTGCAATGAAGAGCCTGTGTGCCAGAATGAAAAATCCTGCGTGCTGCAACTAAGACCCAACGCAGCCAAAAACAAATAGGTAAATAAATATTCAAAAATAAATAAATAAATGGAAAATGTTCTCTCTTCAATCTGTTTCTTGAATTTGGGGTGTACTTACCCTGAAACTATCTAGGCCAAGCATTTTCTTTGTAAGAAAGAATTTTAACTTTGGAATCTATTCTTTAATAATTATAGAACCAACCAGGATTTTTTTTTTCTTACTGAGTCATTTTTTTTTGTATTTTCTTCAGAATTTATCAATTTCAACTAAGTCTGCAATTTGACTGGCAGAAAGTTATTCATAATATAATATGCACGTGTCAGTGTATTATATCACATCTAACATTTTATATTTGCTCTCTCAACCTTGAAAGATGTTTGTCAACATTATTGGTCTTCTTAAAAAGCTAAATAAAACAATAAATTACTATGAAGTGAACAAGTATATAACATAAAGGTTAAGAAACAGAATGCTGCCAGAGTACCTAAATTCCCATGTGCCCCTTCCTCATTTTCCCCCATGGAGGTTATACTATGTTGGCTTTTAGAGTAACAATTTTCTTGTTTGCCTTTAAACTTTTACCAGATAACTCTACAACCTTACACAATAAAGTATCACTTTGTCGATTTTTAAACTTTATATAAATAGAATTTAAAAAATAGTTATTTTTATATCTGTTTTCTTTCACTCAATACTCTCAAGATTTATCCAGGTCATTGCATGTTCAGGAGTTCATTCAATGCATGACTATAATACAGTATATTCATCCATTATAATGTTGATATAAATTTCTGATTTTTCATTTTCAGGCTATTATGTATAATGTAGCTATGAACATTCTTTTGTACATGGATTCTGGTATTCGTGTGCCTATTCTTCCTGAAATAAATATCTGGGATTACAACTGTTTGGTTTTAAGGTATGCATATCTTAAACCTTACTGCTTAATGCCCAAGCATTTTGTAAAATGATTATACAATTTACACTCCTACAAGCAGTGGAAGAGACTTCTCTGCTTCCCATTTGTGCTAAGCAAATATGGTGCATGTGCAATGGTATCTTACTTGCATTTTCTGCATTATGAATGAGGAACATCTCTTAATAAACTTATTAGCCATTTGGGTTTCTCACTTGTAAAATGCCTTTTTTTCTATAGAGATGTCTGATTTTTCAGATTTTTCAGTTATTTACATATTCTGGATATGAGTCGTTTGTCAACTGCATAAATTGCAAACATCTACTCTGTGACTCTCACTCTCTTAATGATGTCTTTTCATGACTAGAAGTTCTTGATTTTAATGTAGATTTATCAATCTTTCCCACTATAATTAGCTTAAACAAAGTAACAAGTTTAACTAATCTTTTCCAACCCAACAGATTAAACATACTCTCCTATATTACCTATTAAAATGTTTATAGTTTTACCTTTCATATTTAGGTCTACAATTCCCTTAAAATTCATTTTTGTATATAGCATGTGAAGAAATTAATTTCCTTCCCTTCTTTTTTTAATAGAGATACCCATTTTTCTCTGCACCATTTATTGAACAGACTGTCTTTTCCCCAATGTTTTAAAGTGCTACTTTTGTCTTTATGTATTTTCAATTATAATCCATTAATCTATTTGTGTTCAGTACACCAAAACTTCCAACACCTCAACGTCTTGATTGCTACAACTTTATAATAAACCTTGTTTCTAATAAAGCTTCCTCAACTGAGTGGTTATTCATAACTCTTGTATTTCCATATAAATTTTTAAAACAGTTTGTTATTTTACACACACACAAACACACACACTTTGTATTTTGACTGGCTTTGTTTGAATCTATAATTCAATTTGGGGGAAACATTTTTCAAAAGTAAAGTAACCAATCCATGACTATGGTATAATATCTCTATTAAGGTCTTTAATTAACGTAAATAAAGTCCCATGGTCTTCTCTGTAAGATCTTGTACATCTTTTATTAGATTTATTCTTAAGTACTTCAGTGGTTTTTATGCTATTGTAACAGGTATCTTTTAAGAAAAAGCATTTTCAACCTGTTTGTGGCTGGTGTTAATATAATTCATACTTGTATACTGATTTTGTATCAGAATTTAATTTAGTAACTTATCTGTAGATTCTTTAGGATTTCCTATCTACACAATCATATCATCTGTGAATAACAGCAGTATTGGTTTTTCCTTTCTAATTTTTATACCATTTCTTTTTCTTACAATACTGCACTGGGAGGGACTACATTAAAATGTTGATTAAAGGTGAAGTAGGCACCCCACTCCTTTCTGATCACAAAGAATATGTTGCCAAGGTTTCATCATTAAGTATGATGTTTGTTATAGTTTTTTTGGTAGATAATCTTTTATAAGTTTAAGGATGTTCCATTCTACTCCTAATCTGCAAAAAGTCTGATCACAAGAGACAAATTTATCGGATGTTTTTCCTGCAACTACAGAGGTAATATAATTTTTCTCCCTTAACCTATTAGGAAAATATACTGATAAATTATCTAAAATTAGAATAACCTTGTGTGCCTGGCATAAACCCAACTTGGTTATGATATACTATTCTTCTTATATATTACAATATTTCATTTGTTAACATTTTGAAATATTGCATGTATTTTCACAAATAGGATTAACATTTCTTAAAATGTCCGAAGTTATCCAGAACTCATAAAATGAGACGGGACGTTTCCTTCCTCTATTCTCTTTAAGTATTTGTGTAAGATTGGTATTAATTCTTCATTAAATATTGAATAGCATTATCCAGTGAAGCCATCTGGGCCTGGTGATTTTTTTCTAGGAATAATTTTAAATGTGGATTCCATTTCTATAGTGTTTATAGGAACATTTATATGTGTTCTATTTCTTCCTGTATCAGTATTAATAAGTTACATTCCTCTAGAAGTATGTCTGTGAGAATTGTGGTATTCTGTTGCAGTAATGAGTTCCAATTTGCTCACATCTTCCTGCATCCACACTCCTGGGTAATAGTACCTTCCCACATTGACTTTAAAGCTCCCTTTAAAGTTAAAATTAACTACCTGCTACACTTTGCCAGTGAACATCCAATACATTTCCAAGTTCATGCCTTTTCTCACATCACTTCCTCTCCCTGGAAAACCCACATCTTTGGAGGCAGCCACAGCTCCCTCCATCCCAATACAATGCTAAAAGTTGTGTATTTTCTGCCAGAAAAAATGCATACATGCACATAAACACAAACTTTTATATAAACTATCATAGGATTCACTACCTCCATTCTGCAAAGTAGATTCTAGATTAACGACTCCTAACTTACACATTGCCCAGTATACATAATGCTTACAAATACTAATAGAGGGAGGAATAAGCAATAAATATGCAAGCAAATATACAACAGAGCAAAGGCTGATATAAGCATTCATACTGGCTTATGAAAATTTGTCTGAAAGAACTGTTTAAAACATGAAACATAAAATATACTTGAGTTTTAAGTATTTATTTACAAAGTTCTTCCTAATACAACTGCTTTTAAAATATAGCAATAAAGGACCATTTACTATTTAAAAGTGGTACATATGTGGCATAGAAAAAAATCTATATAGTCAGTTAAACTATTATAACTGATAACTGAAAATTGTTAAGTGACAATTAAACATTTGCAGTACTCCCTCAACAGGTAGGAAATAAAAATGCATTTATTCATAGGAACTTGATTAATTTGTATTACTGACTTAAAAAAAAAGACTACTGTGAAAGATAACATCAGGGTTTGAAAAGTATTTTACAAAAGCAAATAAATGTATTTCAGTTTTACACTTAATTATGAGGCCATGATAAAAATTTGACCATACACATATCTATGTATTTTACAGCAGGTTAGCCAACTTTAGAATTATTTCATAAAGAATATAAACAATCTTTACCACAATTTCCCCATGGTCTTATCCTTCAAAATAAAATTCCACACACTATCAAACTAAATCAAGATTTGCTAGTGGCTAAAATCATCATAAGTATATTGTCCCTTAAACAGCTACAAGTATACACCAGTATCATGTTTGTGCAAAATATACATTATTTTCTAATCTTTCTGCCCTTATCTCAATTTGCAAGCATATTTTGAAACCATCTCCTTTAACTGTTATTCTTGTTAATAGCGGCAAATCTTTTAAAATCCACATGCTGTATCTTTATTTATAAAATAAACTGCAAAAGGGGCAGTTAAATAACTACTTTAAATAGCACATGTGGACCAAGAACCCACTATTCAGAGATCTATGCAGGTTTTTATCTAGTAAGTACTGTGGTATCACTTAATTTCTGAACAAATTGAGATACACAGATATTTATTTCCAAAAATTCATTCATGGACACTATACAAAGAGATTCACAGCAGTATTTGGCGTCAGCCAATAAAATTTATTTACTGCATCACGTGGCAAAGTTACTAATATCATGAATAACTTAAATGATTGGTCTTCAATTGCATTCAACAAAGAAAAATTACATCAAAATCAATATAATTTTTTACATGAATTAACTCAAAAAATGTAAGAGGTTAATCTTACTCTTTCAAGAAGAAAATAAAATGGCATAGTTTAGTGTTACCTTCTTTCCAGCGTTCACCAAGTGCTAACAACAAGTACCATTTAAGTCAGTTTCTTATTTGAATATGAGGTTGTTTAAAAGTTTCTACAAATTAAGATTTTTTTAAGCTTCATATCAAATGAGTTGTAGATCTACTTAAAGTATGACTTCTCCTTTCAAAGAAGGAAGGAAGGCTGACAAGGGAAGGAGATGGGATGCCCTGTGAAGACAAAATATTGTGTATTTAAGATTTTTTCTTTTAAAAATTGTAATATATAGTTTAGTATCATACATGTCATTTTTACATTTTACAAATTATCATAACAAGACATCTGAAAAATCTAAACTCTTTAAATAAAATTAGGGGGAAGGGTGGGGAGAACATATAATTAAAACTATTTTAGCATTCTGAAAACAAGAAACAAATGGATAGACTAGTTTACTACATATGAACTCAGTTGAAACAGATATATGCTTAGTGTTTCAGGTTTTTTTAAAATTATAAATTAGAGTATAAGTTTTGAGCTTAAAAAGACAAACCCTAGTGGTTTCTTCTTAACTTAATCATAAAGCAGAATTAAGAGGAGTAAAATTACTTCGTGGGAAATAATTTTCTAAATTAAAAGTCATAAACTACGAAAGAGTTTTTATATTATGTATGCAACCCATATTTATATGTCTGTGTTTGTGTGTATGTATGATTTTGCTCCATGTAAAAATTGAGCAAAACAGCAGTGCTTCTGATAATAGAGATTATTAATATACTAAGCTGTCTAAACTTATTGTTTCAGAGTGTCAAAGTTAAATATCATCAGATTTTTAATAACAAAGAAACATAGACATGAATACCAAACACTCAAGAGGGAGTGTAAATCAAAACAAATTATAAAGGTACTGTTTTATTTTAGCAGATATTAATGGCTAACTGCAACTAAACTTAGAGCCAGCAAGGTAGCTGGCTATAAGTTCTCATCAACTAGGTAGTAAATAAAATGAAGTGTTTAAAGAGCTAGGTTGGTAAAGTATTACCATTCAAGTGATAGCAAAGAAATGATTTAAGTAGATAGTATAATAGTTTACATTTTCCTCAGGTAAAACCTTTACGATTTGCCGTATTAAAAGCATACATTTTACATAAATGTCATAAATCTAAGATTAAGAATCAGATCTGTAATATAAATCCACTTCACAGGACAATTACTACTATTTTTTAAATAATCATTTTCATAAATAAGAAAATCTCTAATGGGACTGATTTTTTCTGGACTTATAAGTAAATTACCTTGCAAACATATCTTTATGTGCCAATAAGCAAAGAAACTCTATTAAGCCTATGTTGTGAATTCAAAGCAGTTATAAAGTTGTGAATTCAAAAGTCCCCACCCACCTAATAAGTAATTCAGTGGAGAAAAATACTTTCTTTTTTCACAAATGCAAACTTCAAATAGCTAATAAGCTCACATTAAACTTCACGAGGCTTGTTTCCATTACTGGTTGGCATATCTCCTAATTCTTCACAAATGTCAAAGATGACTTGGATAGAACTTTTTTTGAAATTTGAAAACTCAGTATTTCCTTCTAGCATCTCTGAAAAACTAGCTCGTGAGGCAGAATGACGTATAGATCGAAACCAGGAGTTTTGAGAGCGCCCACCAGTAGAGTTTGAGCGCTGAACATAACCATGCTTAGTAAATCCAATTATAGTGCTTGTGGAAACAGAATGGGTAATCTGTTAGAACAGAAATAGGCAATTGAGAAGAGGACATGAACGTCTTAAAGATATTTTAGGTACTTCTTATTTATGTTGTCTACATAAAATTGACAAAACCATAAATAATATATATTAATTTTCCAAAATTCTTCTATTAAATCCAATTATCTTCATTTGAAAAGCAATGTTTATAATAGTTACTATAAATGCAGGAAATAAACAAGGGATAGTACTTTGGACTTCAGAAAGCTTACAGTCCAATTTTAGTAAATGAATGCTAAATTTTGTCAATTTCAATATATTTTTCATTAATCAAATTTCTTTGCAAAAATTTATATCATCAACTAAGTACAATTTCTCTCTCACTGGAAGGTTAATCTTGATTAAAAGTTCTGTATAAACATACTCATATTAGCTGTAACCTTTGATGTATATTAACTAACGACTTAATTAGCTTTATAAAAAAATAAGTTATTAAGCATTATGTGCCTTTTCTGTGTAAACTTTAACAATCAAAGGTAACCATTTATAAAACACCAAAGCACTCCCTTTGTGTATATTAACTTATTTAATCCTTACAACTACTACTTTAGATTCATTTTACAGACAGTGAAATTGAAACAGGAAGATCTCTAATAAGCTGACAAAAGTCACACAGCTAGCAAATAGCAGAACCGGGATTTGAACATGTGAGTTCCAGAGTTCATGCTCTTAACCATTACTCAAACTGCCTTTGAGTACAAAATCACATTATACGCGAGTGTGTGTGTGTATTTACTCTCTACAATAACACCATAGGTAAGTACTATTAACCTCTTTTCTCTCATCTGCAAAAATGGGGATAAGAGAGAATAGGAAACTTGCTGAAGGACATACAGCTAAGAAGTGACAGTCACTTGCTTTTCTTAACCTTAGTAGGTAAGGTTAGTAATTTTTACAAAGGACAGATACATCACTATTTAGTGATAATAATAAATGTTAGAAATGCCCTTAATATTAATTAAATGACTAAAATTCTGACACTGTTGGGAATTTGGATTGCTCAGGAAACATTTAAAAATATATACATGAATTTAGAACCCATATCATCCTTTGATATTCACAGCTTCAGAGATTATATATTCATCACAGAAATAATGAAAGAAATAAAACTCAGTCTCTGCTATATTACTGGAGCCAATCTATAAATAGAACCATAGCTATTTACATCAGTAAAGTGATAGGCCAGATTGAAACATGTTTCTTAGAGACCTACAACTCAATCCCAATAAAATTTCATATCAAACTACACATTAAGTAAGTCTCTAGTTCATTAAGTGAGGTTTTCTCAGTTACCTAACCCAGTAAAGAGGTCAGATGCTTAGATATATCCAAAAAATTGATGGAGATATTAATATTTCCATCTTTAAAAAGTTAACAAATTCCACACCAACTTCATAAATTTGGAGTCATTTAGCCCATTAAATCAAAATCACTTACTGCTAATGAAGATGTGCTAGACAGACGACTCATTACATGCTTATCATTGCTAGAAGGACTTCTTCCCTCCACTGAACTTTGGGATGTCATAAGAGCCCTTCGTAGAGCTCTTTTTGGAGTTTTGGAGAAAGAGAATGCTCTTGTAACCTAGAGTTAAATTACAATTAATTAAAAAACCTAGACAAATCTAACTGATTAGAACAATTATATGTAAACAAAGCCAAATTCACACCAAAAGTTTTTCTATAAAAAGTATATAGCAAAATTAGAATCTCTTTGGACAAAGCAGTGAGAAAATGTAGTACATTGTAGATTACTCCATCTTGGTTTCATAGAGCACCTACACTAGTCCAGCAGGAGAAAGTGGGAGGGAAAATTTGGCATGAGAGAAGAAACCTGGGTGTTATCTGATTCTGCTACAATTTAGTTGTGAGATCTTTGATCCAAAGTCACTTAAACCTCAATTTCTTTAATTGAAAAAGTGTAGGAGTTTACTTGAATCATCATTGTTAACATGTTTATCTACTATACATCATACATGTTAAATGCAGAGATTCAATGATGATTAAAGTATAAAGCCTCCCCTCAAAGGCAAGGAAAACAACAACCAAGACTTATAAACCTAGCAAGTAGACTACAGTTGCAAAATTTTACCTGTAAAATTAAAAGTCTAGTTCTACTTTTAAAAAGCCCTATTACCAACATTCTTGTGTAGTCCTCAACAACTTCAATACTGTAAGGTAAGTAACAAAGCTATCTTCATCATTAGAAGTCTGAAACACACTTATGGTAAGGAATAGATCCCAGGTTTCCTGACTCTACTGTGTGCCCTTTGCTGAAAAATATCTGATTTTTAACATGAACGCAATTCATGTTAAATGCAATTTCTAACATGAATGCACACGTATCTATACCTAAAACACCATCAGAAGTATCATAGTAACTATAATGGGAAGGATAACAATTTGTTATAATTACTGTGCCAAAGAATTCACTGAGCTAAACTATTATCTCTGTAGGCCATTGCCTAGAACCAAAAACAGCTTTATTTTATACACTACCTGATGTCTATGGCAATACTATTTTAATATACTCTGAAAAATACATTTTGGAGATATGCTGAATAATAATTTCACTAAGACTCACCTTTTTTGAAGTCTTTTTTATTGCTCTAGATGCTCTACTCAATGTACTGTCCATATCTTTCGTATTTACTTCAAAGGATTCTGGATCAGCAGTGTAAATAAGATTCTCCTGTTGAAAATTAATATTTTTATTTTAAAATAAACAAAATAAAGATACACAACTGTTCCTAAAATCAAACCTTTAAGAACTTATATGCTCACATAGGGAGCATATATAAATGAAGCTACTCAAGATTTCTGATGGGTTTGATATAAGTTCTACTCTGAAATTTATTTAAGGCCTCAAAAAGTATATAACAGAAGACCAAAAACTGATTCAAAGAATCAGATTTTTATATTTTTTACAGTGTGTGTGTGTGTGTGTGTGTGTGTGTGTGTGAGTATAGAAATATTTCCTCTTCAACATGGCAAAAGTTCTCAAATGATAAGACACCGACTCAGGGCTTTTAAAAAATTTACTATGCATAATATTTGAAATGTAGGAAAGAGCTCAACTGAAGTTGCCTAATATCTGAATTTACAAACATTTCTTAGTAACAAAATTTCACAACTGGGAAGAATTCTGTGGTTTAACACAGTATAAATCAGGATATAGTTAAATGTTTGCTGCCATCTTGTGGTTAATTTTACTTTATGAAATATCTTCATTAACTGTTTATATTTCAGTTCTAGAATTATCAGCCATCCTGTGGCTAGTAATTCAATAGATTTTATTTTAAGGAAATTTTTCCATTAACCGTTTACATTTCAGAATCATGGTTATACATTTAGAAAGGACTGCATAAGCCATGTAGTCAGGCATTGTGATAAATGCAGGAGTAATCTCTGTAATAGGCAATCACTATACTGCAGAAATCCATTTTATATATGGATATCTAGAACTATGAGAAAAAATTCTTCCTTATAATGAGCAGTTTTTTGGCTTTACAAAAAGCTGTCTGCATCTCTTTTCTCATCAGCACTCTGTTGTACACACTAGCACTGTATTTCCTTCTATGAACCTTTTTGTGGAACAATCCTTTATTTATAACAACATATTCTTGGCCCACAGAAATTTTTTTTTTTTTTTTTGGGCGGTACACGGGCCTCTCACTGCTGTGGCCTCTCCCGTTGCAGAGCACAGGCTCCGGACGTGCAGGCTCAACGGCCATGGCTCACGGGCCCAGCCGCTCTGCGGCATGTGGGATCTTCCCGGACCGGGGCACGAACCCGCGTCCCCTGCATCGGCAGGCGGACTCTCAACCACTGCGCCACCAGGGAAGCCCCCCACAGAAATTTTTAAAAAACAAATCAAGGGCCAGAGGAGGTGGTGGAATAGAAGGAAGTGGAACTCACCTCTTCCCACAAATATACCACAAATACATCTACATGTGGAATAATTCTTATAGTATACCTGCTGAATGCCAGCAGAAGATCTCATAAAACCAAAATGCAAGAAAGATGACCACCTAACAGGTAGGGTGAAAGAAAGAAAACGGGAATTGGGATGGGATCTGTGCCCCTGGGAGGGTGCTGTGAAAGAGGAAAGGTTCCCTCACCATGGGAAGCCGCTTTACCAGCAGGGGAGATCAGTGGGGAGAGAAAGGGAGTTTCAGAAGCTTGGAGGAGAGTGCTGCAGCCAGTGTGCAACAAGAAGAACATAGACCTGCACAGAAGGCCCTGGCCATCTCACTGCAATCCCCAGCCTAGGACCCACATCTGCTGGTACACACAGGGGCTAGTGCTAAAACTTGGGCTTCAGAGGACAGACCTGAGAAGACTGGCATTGGCTGCATGGAGACAGCCTGAAGGGGCTGGAGTGTGGTCCACAGCTGCAAACAGGGGCATGCACAAGAAGGAGCCCAGATCTGTCACTGATGTCCCATTGTTAACCTGCAAGCTCAAAGGGAGGGGCGGGGCCTGGAACAGCAGCCTCATTCTTGGTGTGCTCAGAGGGTGAGGCTCTGCCTCTGTGATTTGGGAGCGAGCAAGCTTGGGTGAGCTGCCCACACATGGAGGCAGGGCTGAAACCCTAGCCTATGGCCAGCGGCCGCACAACTTCAGAAGCAGGGTTGAAATCTGAGTGTTCCAGCAGCTGTGATATCTGCGGATTTGTGCATCTGAGACAGTTTTGTAAACCCAGTGCCTGCAGGACATCGGAGTAGATTATTGGCGCTCCTGTGGCTGGGGCAGGTCTGGAGATAGCAGGCTCTGCTGGCGCTCACACACAGAGCCGGGGCCGGGGTCTGGGCTGACTCAGTAGCTCCTACGGTGGGTCCAGATGCTTGACCCAGTCCAGGTGCACGACCATGGTATACCAGTGCTTGAACTCAGTGGTTCCATGTCAAAAGATCTATGCTAGTGGCTTTGTGAGCACAGCACCTGAGAGATACCCCAGCTTACTGTCTGAATTCCCATGGTTGAGGTGGGACTGAGGGCAGTGCCAAAGACAGTATACATTGGTGAGCCAACACGACAGGTAACAAGCAAAACCACAGAGCGACTTCCCAGTCGACAGCTTCTGCAGAGGAATAATCAGGGGTTCCTCTCCCAGCAGGGGCATTCAAGCCCAACTACCTCACACCAGTCCAGAAACAGAGCTGGTGGCATCTACTCCAACAACTGGGGTGCAGACCCTGCCCCTGACAGAGCTGTGACAACCAAAGAGCAAAGAGGAGGCCACACTCAACATCAGTGCAGGCTCTGGTCATCACGGTAACAATCATACCCCCTATCAAGGGGATAACGGCTAACACACACTAAAGAAAAATGTGGCAGACATCCATAATAAAAACAGCCCTTGAACAAAAATATTACATTCACGAGGGCTACACAGGGAAACACAAAAAACAGCCCTTCAAGACCACAGCAGATAACTATTTCTCCTTAATTCACAGAGTCAGAGAAACAGAAGTAAAATGAAGCAGAGGAAACACTCCCAATTAAAAGACCAAGAGAATTCCCCTGAAAGAACAATGAAACAGACATCTGCAGTCTAGCAGATCAGAGTCCAAAAAGGAGGTAATGAAAATACTGAAGTAATTAAGCAAGTCTATCAATAGAAATGCACATTACTGTAAAAAGGAACTAAAAACTATAAAAAGGAGGCAATTAAATTAGAAAACTAATTTCCCAAAACAAAAGCTGAACTCGAGGCAATCAACAACAAACTGGATAATGCAAAAGAACTTATAAGTGATCTGGAAGATAGAATAATGGAAATCACCCAATCAGAACAGCAGACAGAAACACAAATGAAAAAAAAAAAAGGAAAGCAATAAACGAGACCTATGGGATAATATAAAGTATCCAGATCTATGCATAATAGGGATCCCAGAAGGAAAACGAAGAGAAAAGGGGATCAAAAATTTATTTGGAGCTTCCCTGGTGGCGTAGTGGTTGAGAGTCTGCCTGCCGATGCAGGGGACATGGGTTCGTGTCCCGGTCCAGGAAGATCCCACATGCCACAGAGCGGCTGGGCCCGTGAGCCATGGCCACCGAGCCTGCGCGTCCGGAGCCTGTGCTCCGCAATGGGAGAGGCCACAACAGTGAGAGGCCCGCGTACTGAAAAAAAAAAAAAAAATGTATTTGAAGAAATTATGGCTGATGACTTCCCAAATATAAAGAAGGAAACAGATACCCAGGTACAGGAAGCACAGAGGGCCCCAAACAAGAAGAACCCAAACAGACCTACACCAAGACATATTATAATTAAAATGACAGAAGTTAAAAGATATGAGGATTCTAAAGGCAGCAAGAGAAAAACAAAGCGTTAATTACAAGGGAAACCACATAAGGCTATCAGCTGATTTCTCTATAGAAACATTGAAGACCAGAAGGGAGTGGCAAGATATATTCAAAGTCTTGAAAGGGAAGAAGCTGCAACCCAGGATACTCTAGCCAGCAAGATTATCACTTAGGATAGAAGGAGAGATAAAGAATTTCTCAGACAAGCAAAAACTAAAAGAATACAGTAATATTAAACCTATCTTAATAGGAGTATTGAAAGGTCTTCTTTAAATAGAAAAGAAGCAAGAATCTAGAGGAAAGAGAAATATCTCAACTGGAAAGTAAATCACTTAAATAAGCCAGTATACAGATTAAAAAAATAAATTTTTGTGAAAGCAATGATAACTACAATAAACACCAAAAGAATAAACATGAAGATGTAAAAGAGGACATCAAAATCATAAAATGTGGGGGAAGCGAGTATGAAAAATATACAACAGATTCACAAAAACCAAAAAGAACAGAACAAAAGCGTAATACAAAAGAAAACCATCAAACTACAAAATGAAAAACAAAAAGAAAGGAACAAAGAAGAAATACAAAATCAACTGGAAAACAAGATTTAAAATGGCAATAAATACATATCTACCAATAATTACCTAAAATGTCAATGGACTAAATTCTCTAATAAAAAGACACAGAGTGGAAGATTGAATAAAAAAACAGAAGCTTACAATATGCTGCCTACAAGGGACCCACTTTAGGGCGAAGGACACACATAGATTGAAAGTGATGAGATGGAAAAAGATATTTCATGCAAACAGAAATGACAAGAAAGTGGGTCTAGCAATACTCCTATCAGACAAAAACAGACTCTAAAACTAATGTAATAAAGATAATAAAGGACACTCTATAATGATAAAAGGGTCAATACAAGAAGAGGCTATTACACTCGTTAACATAACACTTGTTAACATATGCAGTATAGGAGCACCTAAATACAAAAAGCAAATGGTAACAGACATAAAGGGAGAAATTGACAGGAATACAATAGTAAGAGACTTTAACACCTCACTCACACCAATGGACAGATCTTCCAGATATAAAAATCAGTAAGGCAAGAGAGATCCTAAATGATACAATAGAACAGTTAGACTTAATTGCTATTTTCAGGACATTACATCCCAAAAAACCAGAATACACATTCTTTTTAAGTGCACATGGAATAATCTCTAGGACAAACCACATACTAGGACAAAAAACAAGCCTGAACAAATTTAAGAGGATAGAAATTATTTCAAGCATCTTTTCTAACCACAAAGGCGTGAAACTAGAAATCAACCACAAAAAGAGAAATGAGAAAAAAATGATTACATGGAGACTAAAAAACATGCTACAAAAACCAATGGGTTGATGATGCGATCAAAGAGGAAATCAGAAGATACCTTGAAACATATGACATAAAAACACAACCATACAAAATCTATGGCATGCAGCAAAAGAAGTTCTTATAAGGAAGGAAATAATAAAGATCAGAGAGAAAATAAATAAAATATAGATTAAAAAACAAAAGAAAAGAGCTGGTTCTTTGAAATGGTAAACAAAATCAACAAACCTCTCTTCAGGCTCATCAAGAACAGAGGAACCAAATAAAATAAGAAATGAAAGAGGAGAAATAACAACCAGTACAACAAAAATTTAAAAAACCACAAGACAATACTATGAACAATTATATGCCAACAAATTCAACAACCTAGAAAAAATGTACAATTTTCTAGAAACATACAACCCACCAAAACTGAATGAAGAAGAAAGAAAATTTGAACGGACCATTCACTAGAAGTGAAATACAATATGTAATGAAAAAACTCCCTGCAAACTGAAGTCAGGACCACATGGCTTCACTGAGGAATTCTGCCAAGCATACAAAGAAGAACTTATAAAAACCCTCCCCAAGCTCTTCCACCAAAAGATTGAAAAGGGAACACTCCCAAAGGCATTCTAAAAGCCACCATCACCCTGATACCAAAACCAAAAACAATACCAAAAAAGAAAATTAAAGGCCAATATCTTTGATGAATATAAGTGAAAAAATTCTCAACAAAATATTAGCAAACCAAATCCAACAACACATAAAAACAAGATCATATACCACAATCAAGTTGGATTCATCCCAGGGTCACAAAGATGGTTCGACATACAAATATCAGTGTGATAACACCACATCAACAAAAGAAAAGACAAAAAACACATGATCATCTCAATAGATGCAGGAAAAGCATCTGATAAAATTCAATGTCCATTCATGATAAAAACTCTTACCAAAGCGGGTATAGAGGGAACATATTGCAACATAATAAAAGCTGTTTTGACAAACCCCCAGCCAAGATAATACTCAATGGTGAAAAGCTGAAAGCCTCCCCGTGAAAATCTGGAACAAGACAAGGGTGCCCACTCTCACCACTTCTGTTCAATATAGGATTGGAAGTCTGAGCCACAGCAATGGACAAGAAAAAGGAATAAAAGGTATCAAAATTGGAAAAGAGGTAAAACTGTCATTACATGCAGATGACATGACACTAAATATAGAAAACCCTATAGACTCCACACAAAAACTATTAGAACTGATAAATTCAGCAAGGTAATGATACAAGATTAACATACAGAAATCTGTTGTATTTCTTTACACTAACAATGAAATATCAGAAAGTTAAAAAAAAAAAAAAAGAAAAAATCCCTTTTAAAACTACATCATACACACACAAAATATTTAGGAATAAACCTGACCAAGGAGGTCAAAGATTTATATGCTGAGAACACTAGAAAATTGTTAAAGGAAACTGAAGATGATTCAAAGAAATGAAATCATGCTCTTGATTGGAAGAATTAATATTGTTAAAACAGCCATACTACCCAAAGCAATCTACAGATTTAATGCAATCCCTATCAAGTTACTCATGACATTTTTCACAGAACTAAAACAAATAGTTCTCATATTTATATGGAACCATAGAAAAAAACAGAATTACCAAAGCAATCCTGAGGAAAAATAACAAGGCTGGAGGCATAACCCTCTCAGACTTCAGAGAATACTACAAAGCTACAGTAATCAAAACAGTGTTGTATTGGCCCCCAAACAGACATATGGATCAATGGAACAGAACAGAGAGCCCAGAAATAAACCAACATACCTACAGTCAATTAACCTTTGACAAAGGAGGCAAGAATATACAATGGAGAAAAGACACTCTCTTCAGCAACTGGTGCTGGGAAAGCTGGACAGCTGTATGTAAATCAATGAAGTGAGAAGACACCCTCACGCCATACATAAAAATAAACTCAAAATGGTAAAGAATTAAATATAAGACAAGACACCATAAAACTCCTAGAAGAGAACACAGGCAAAACATTCTGACATAAATTGTACCAACGTTTTCTTAGGTCAGTCTTCCAAGGCAATAGAAATAAAGGCAAAAATAAACAAATTGGACCTAATCAAACTTATAAGCTTTTGCACAGGAAGGAAACCATATAAAGAAAAGACAACCTACAAAAGGGGAGAAAATATTTGCAAACGATTCAATCAACAAGGGATTAACTTCCAAAATATACAAATAGTTCATACAACTCTATAACAAGAAAACAACCCAATCAATAACTGGGCAGAAGACCTAAATAAACATTTCTCCAAAGAAGACATACAGATGGCCAAGAGGCACATGGAAAGATGCTCAACATCACTAATTATTAGAGAAATGAAAATCAAACCTACAATGAGGTACCCCTCACACCAGTCAGAATGGCCATCATTAAAAAGTCTACAAATAACAAATCCCAGAGAGGGTGTGGAGAAAAAGGGAACCCTCCTACACTGTTGGTTGGAATGTAAACTGGTGCAGCCACTATGAAAACAGTATGGAGGTTCCTTAAAAAAACTAAAAATAGAGTTATCGTATGACCTAGGAATCCCACTCCTGGGTATATATCCAGAGAAAACTATAATTCAAAAATACATGCACCCCAATGTCCACAGCAGCACAATTTACAATTGCTGAGACATGGAAGCAACCTAAATGTCCACTGACAGATGAATGGATAAAGAAGATGTGGTATATATACAAAATGGAATAGGGACTTCTCTGGTGGCGAGCTACAACTACTGAAGCCCACGTGCCTAGAGCCCATGCTCTGCAACGAGAAGCCACCACAATGAGAAGCCTGCGCACAGCAACGAAGAGTAGCCCCCATTCGCCACAGCTAGGAAAAAAGCCCGTGCGCAGCAGCAAAGACCCAATGCAGCCAAAAAAAAATAATTAATTAATTTAAAAAGAAAAAAAAGTTTAAAAAAATGGACTGACTACGCCTCAGCCATAAAAAGAATGAAAGTATGCCATGCAGCAACATGGATGGACCTAGAGATTATCATACTAAATGAAGTAAATCACAAAGAGAAAAGACAAATACCATATGATATCACTTATATGTGGAATCTAAAATAGGACATAAATGAACTTATTTACAAAAAAGAAACAGACTCACAGACATAGAAAATGTAAAAACTTATGGTTACCAAAGGGGAACAGGGGTGGGAGAGGGATAAACTAGGAGTTTGGGATTAGCAGATACAAACTACTATATATAAAATAGATAAACAACAAGGTCCTACTGTATAGCACAGGGAACTATATTCCGTATCCTATAATAAACCATAATGAAAAAGAATATGTGTGTATATATATATGTATAACTGAATCACTCTGCTGTACACCAGAAAGTAACACAATGCTGTAAATCAACTATACTTCAATTAAAAAACATAAAATTTAAAAGTCTGTTAATTTTTCTAAACGGTTAGGTAAATACTTTTAATAAAGTATTTACTTTATAAGCAATAATAATTATACCTCAATGTCTTTAAGATCAGATTTAACTATAATAAACTGTATGTTTTATTCCCACAGGAAATGTCCAAGTACTATACTGAAAAAGGTTATCTGTCTATACATTCTCCTCCATCTATGTCATTTGTGCAAAGATGAAGGGATCTATATCTATCACATGTCTCTCCCATATATAATGAAGAAATCAAATTATCTTTTTTTTTCTTTTTTTTTTGCGGTATGTGGGCCTCTCACTGTTGTGGCCTCTCCCGTTTGCGGAGCACAGGCTCCGGACGTGCAGGCTCAGCGGCCATGGCTCACGGGCCTAGCCGCTCCGCGGCATGTGGGATCTTCCTGGACAGGGGTACGAACCCGTGTCCCCTGCATCAGCATGTGGACTCTCAACCACTGCGCCACCAGGGAAGCCCCCAAATTATCTTTTAATGGACCTAGATTTCATCCAAGATCTACTACAAGCTACCTGATTTCTGGTGAGTCATTTAACTTCAAGAATTTGATTTTCTCATATATCTTCACTTTAATCTGTACAGGATAAAAATGGTTATATATTCATAATGGCATTTGATTTTAAGAGACTGGACTAAGAAAACTGCATTGGCAACTTGCCTGACAGGAAAAACAACTTGCTACAATTCACCTATTGCTCTCAATAAGATAAAAGAACAATAGAACAAAATACTCTCTCACAGATAGCCAAGTCAAAGAGCACTAATGAAAATACATTATAAGTCCCAAAAGCTTCACTACAGCAGAGCCAAAGGAGCTGTAAGGCTATGAGGCCTTATATATGAGGCCCTGTCTGTAAGCTAGGGACTCAAAGAAATGTTTCATGTGTCTATATTTTTAAAAATTTCCTCCAAAGCAACTTTTAAATCAGTTTTCCTCAATAAACACACCACAAACTCTCCTTCATCCATAATTAACAAGTCATTAGAAACGTACACGTTTAGTCTGTATATTACCATGGAGTTTAAACTTTCATTATAATAGTGGTTTAAGAACTTACAGCATCTGCTTTACAAATGGTGTTGGCTACATGTCGACACAGCATCTTTAGCCAGTTTTCTTTTGGAGGTTCCTCTGATGTCATCTGGAAACTGAGCAGCACATTTGCCTGCTCTGTAGGTGGCCTCACAAGCAAGGCAAAAGCATTATGGCAATCTAGGGTTCCAGAATAATCACAAACATTAAATGTTACTCCTTGGAAAATGACAGACGTAACACAAGTTCCCTCAGAGCAATGAAACTCCAAAAAATTATCTCTTCTCTACCTTTTCTGTCCCCTCTGCCTTTTTTTTTTTTTTTTTTTTTTTTTTTGCGTTACACGGGCCTCTCACTGTTGTGGCCTCTCCCGTTGCGGAGCATAGGCTCTGGACGCACAGGCTCAGCGGCCATGGCTCACGGGCCTAGCCGCTCCGCAGCACGTGGCATCTTCCCAGACCGGGGCACAAACCCGTGTCCCCTGCATCGGCTGGCGGACTCTCAACCACTGTGCCACCAGGGAAGCCCTCCCCTCTGTTTTTAACTGGACAAAGAATAGCATCATATTAAGTTGAAACACTGGAAAGAATTATAATAGTATGTACCATGTGAGGAACCAACAATGATATTGTTAAGTAAGCAGTATTTTCCATGACATTTCATATTTTCTTTGATGGAGTTTTAAAAAATTAGATTATATCATTTCTTAGAATTCTAGAATTTAAGTTTTAAAATAAAGTGACATTGTAAGAATAATTCAATAATTCAACCTATTTAAATCAAGTTCAAATAAATAAAATACTCAAATTGTTACAAAATGTATTATGACCAAGATGCTAAAACAGAACCTATTTTAAACAATGAAGTCTTCCCTAATTATAATCCAAAAATATAGAGATCATTTAAGTGAATGTTCTATGTAACCTTTAATAAATCCAGAATTTGACAATTGAGTAAAGATAGCAATGTAAGTTGCCATTCAAGGGTTTTTTTATTGTTTCTCATAAATTAAAAGCTTTCCATCATTTGAGGATGGGATCAGTAATGGAACCAGTTTACACTGTAAAAATATATGCCTAAACAAGCAAAATATTGCCAGGCATGCACATCACTAGGTACTATTTTAAAAACTGATACTGCGCCAGTAGGTATAAACTTTTCCCAATTTCAGGCCTTCAAAGAATCCTCTCTAACACTCCCAAAGTATAGAGTAAAAGCTTTCCTTAATACACATTTGAGCCCATGTTGAGTCTACCATAGTTACTTTGGGTGTACTTACTCATGCACATCTATTCCTGTCATATCCTAAGTGTATCCCTAACAATACAGCCATTGGCAACAGGGAAGGTTATAAGCTGTGGGGCACAGGTAATAGATTACAATTGTCTTTGGATTCTGAAGGAATAAAAATAAGTTTTAGTGTGGGAATGGGCTCTATTTTGACATGTAACCACTTAAAAGCTCTCTGTCCCTTAAGAGATGAAGATATCCTTCAGACTGAGATAGTATTTTCATTTGAACTAAAAATCTCCCAGTTCCTAGAGATGTAGTTGAAGTATAAGAACAATTACTTTGCCAGAACTAACCAACAATATTTAAAGATAATATACCAGCTTAAAGAATATATATAAGGGAATCAAACTTTCAATGAATATAAACTATTTTTATCTAGCCAATAGTTTATCCAATGACCATACCTTCTGTCTCTCGTATGTCTAGCACCTTCTTAATCTGAGAAAGAGGCATTAGATGAATATGCTTAAGAGAAGCTGGGGGTCGGGTCTGGCCATGAGGACTCCTAAAAGTGCCAATAACCTTGTGTCGTTTTCTTGCTATCTGATTATAGAAAAAAAAAAAAAAGTCATCGTGAGTAACATAAAAACAAACACCAAATGCTTAAAAGTTAAATGGCACTAATCACATAAATCTATATGCAGCTTATTTAACTACCAGTCATTCCAAAATTATTATCTGATAAGAAGCATAGTTACCATGTGACAAATTCATACATGTAACTATGTAGCAGGAATGCTCATGTTTATATGAGAAGAGCTCAAAAGTCAGGAAAACAGGATATATGGAAAAGATCCCAGAGGTGTGAAAGAACTTAGAAGCACTGTGAGAAGTAACAGGATCAAAGGATGACGGAACCTCCAATAAAAGGCCTTGAATTCAGAAAGGGGAATAGTTGCTCTGGGATTGCTGCCTTGGGTTCAAAAGATAATTGATTTCAGTGTAAGAGCAGAATACATAATTATCTCAGATGCTTTGCAAGGCACTGAGGATAAAGGAGTGAATAATACAGAAATGGTTCTGGCTCTCATGATACCTACATACTATTGACAAACAGGAAAATTAAAGTAACTAAATAATACATTAAAAATTGATACAAATTATAAAGTCAAGGTGCTATGTTAAGATATAACTTTACCTAAACTGGGAACTCATGCAAAGGAAGACAGGTAAAGTAATGCTGGAGAAGACAGGAACAAAATCAGAAAGGACCCTGTGACTCATGATGTATTTGAATTCTATGAATTTTATAAGGTCTTTAAATTTATTGTTTTCATTTCCATGAAATCCTAGTATATTATTTTGCCTTTTTAAAAGAACATTTCTTTGGGGGTTATAATCATCAACTGAAAGACATTAACACAAAATGATTTAGGTTAAGCTACTTAATGAATTAAGATTGACTGGTCATCATCATGAATATGACAAAGTAAGGCTGAAAAATGTACTGTTGATAGCTTGTGTTGGCTAATGAGAAAAGATCAAAAGGCAGTCAGTATCATATTCACATTGATGCAGAAATATGACACAGATCTATGATACATATCAAATATTAAAGGCCCATTTACATTAATATATGAAAAAAGCTGATTCTTTAAATAATTATTTCCACTGTACTATTTGAATATACTTTTAATTTAGCTAAGCAAAATAAATAATTCTAAGTTTCATTTTTAAAAAGGAAAAACAATGACAAGTGCTAATATTGATGATACAAATGCTAGTCCATCAAGGTAAAAACTCAAAATATAGATACATCACCTGTCATGTTTAAGCGAAGTCAGTTTAGATCTTATCTATTTTAAATGCTTATAACTTTTATCATTCTCTTCATTCCAAATTTGCTCAAAGTTTTGTTTTTTTTTTAAACAAACAAGCTAAAGAATAAGAGTTTATAAATCTAAAAGTCCAAATTATAAATTTGGAGTTCAAATTTAATGTTAGAAATAGAAATGCTACAGTTAATGTGATTCTGACATGGAGACTAAGAGAGAGTAGAACAGAAAGTCACTGAATTCAGGAAGATGAAGGAAGTGAGAAACCAGGGTATCAGATAACAGACTTGGAGGCTACAAGGAATGACCAATGGCAGGAATTAAAATGGAAGGTAAGTCAATGAGCCAGTTGTAGAAGACTTCACAAAAATTGAAAGGGATGTAAAATTTAAAGTAAGTCTCAACTATCTAAGGATTAAGAGGATAAAGACCAGAATGGATTAGCAAAGGAAGTACAGATAACCTAATCTATTAGATGAATGGAGCCAGCTGACCTATGAACGTCAACAGGAAAAACTTACAAAAGCTTTAATGAAAGCAAACAAACAGAACTACTAAGCAGCTACATGGTACTCAGTGAGCATGATACTGCAGATTCAAATAAAATATGATCAAAAATTGACTCTACCTAGTCCCTGTTCTCAAAAGCAGAGCAGGCTAAAGCTCTCATTACAGGGGAGACAAGCAGTTCAGAATTATCTGTCTCATGATTTTTTATAACTTTCTCAGTTCAGGGTAAGGTCAATTGTGTACAGTATTTTCACTGCCTTTACTTTTGTGTTTTGTGTCAGTACTGACCAAATGAAAATACCATTTTTCACTAACCTCACAACAACAAAACTCTTTAACACAAGTAAATTTTTGGTGAGATTTTATTGCACCTGTAACTGTACCTGGCTTTTTCTCTAAGATTCCGTTGTATTTATACTTTAAAAACTAATGTGCAGGAGACCTTCAAGATGGCGGAGGAGTAAGACACGGAGATCATCTTCCTCCCCACAAATACATCAGAAATACATCTGCATGTGGAACAACTCCTACAGAACACCTACTGAACGCTGGCAGAAGACCTCAGACCTCCCAAAAGGCAAGAAACTCCCCCACGTACCTGGGTAGGGCAAAAGAAAAAAGAATAAACAGAGACAAAAGGATAGGGACGAGACCTGCACCAGTGGGAGGGAGCTGTGAAGGAGGAAAGGTTTCCACACATTAGGAAGCCCGTTCACTGGTGGAGACGGGGGGTGGGCGGGGGGGAAACTTCAGTGCCATGGAGGAGAGCTCAGCAACAGGGGTGCAGAGGGCAAAGTGGAGAGATTCCCACACAGAGGATCGGTGCCGACAAGCACTCACCAGCCCAAGAGGATTGTCTACTCAGCCGCCGGGGCAGGCGGGGGCTGGGAGCTGAGGCTTGGGCTTCCGTCAGATCCCAGGGAGAGGAATGGGGTTGGCAGCGTGAACACACCCTGAAGGGGCTAGTGCACCACAGCTAGTCGGGAGAGAGTCCGGGAAAAAGTATGGAGCTGCCAAAAAGGCAAGAGATCATTGTTTTGGGGTGCACGAGGAGAGGGGATTCAGAGCACCGCCTAAATGAGGTCCAGAGATGGGTGCAAGTCGTGGCTATCAGCGCGGACACGAGAGACAGGCATGAGACACCAAGGCTGTTGCTGCCGCCACCAAGAAGCCTGTGTGCGAGCACAGGTCACTACTCACACCTCCCCTCCTGGGAGCCTGTGCAGCCCACCACTGCCAGGGTCCTGTGATCCAGGGACAACTTCCCCGGGAGAACACATGGCACACCTCAGGCTGTTGCAACGTCATGTGGGCCTCTGCCGTGGCATGCTCGGCCCCACATTCCTTACCCCTCCCTCCCCCCGGTCTGAGTGAGCCAGAGCCCCCTAATCAGCTGCTCCTTTAACCCCGTCCTGTCTGGGTGGGAACAGATGCGCTCAGGCGACCTACACGAAGAGTTAGGGCCAAATCTAAAGCTGAACTCCAGGAGCTGTGGGAACAAAGAAGAGAAAGGAAATCTCTCCCTGCAGCTTCAGGAGCAGCGGATGACATCTCCACAGTCACCCTGATGTACCCTGCATCTGTGGAATACCTGAATAGACAACGAATCATCCCAAATTGAGGAGGTGGACTTTGGGAGCAACTGTAGCCTTGGGGTTTGCTTTCTGCATCTCATTTGTGTCTGGTCTTATGTTTATCTTAGTTTAGTATTTAGAGTTTATTATCATTGGTAGATTTGTTTATTGCTTTGGTTGCTCTCTTCCTATTTTTTTTTTAATACATAGATTTTTTTCCCCCTTTTTCTCTTTTTGTGAATGTGTATGTGTGTGCTGCTTTGTGTGATTCTGTCTGTATAGCGTTGCTTTTACCATTTGTCCTAAGGCTCTGTCTGTCTGCTTTTTTTTTTTTTAGTATACTTTTTGGCGCTTGTTATCATTGGTGGATCTGTTTTTTGCTTTGGTCGTTCTCTTCTTTCTTTTCTTTTTTTAAATTACTTCTTATTTTTTTTATTTTTAATAACGTTTTTATTTTAATAACTTCATTTTATTTATTTTTCTTTCTTTCTTTATGTCTTTGTTTCTCCCTTTTCTTCTGAGCCATGTGGCTAACAGGGTCTTGGTACTCCAGCCAGGTGTCAGGCCTGTGCCTCTGACGTGGGAGAGCCAAGTTCAGGATACTGGTCTACCAGAGAACTCCTGACTCCATGTAATATCAAACAGCGAAAGCTCTCCCAGAGATCTGCACCTCAACGCTAAGACCCAGCTCCACTCAACGACCAGCAAGCTACAGTGCTGGATACCTTATCCCAAACAACTAACAAGACAGGAACACAACGCTACCCATGAGCAGAGAGGCTGCCTAAAATCATAATAAGGTCACAGACACCAGAAAACCACAAAACACACCACCAGATGCAGTCATGTCCACCAGAAAGACAAGATCCAGCCTCATCCACCAGAACACAGGCACCAGTCCCCTCCACCAGGAAGCCTACACAACCCACTGAACCAACTTTAGCCACTGGGCCAGACACCAAAATCAATGGGAACTACGAACCTGCAGCCTGCGAAAAGGAAACCCCAAACACAGTAAGTTAAGAACAATGAGAAGACAGAGAAACACACAGCAGATGAAGGAGCAAGGTAAAAACCCACCAGACCTAACAAATGAAGAGGAAATAGGCAGTGTACCTGAAAACAAATTCAGAGTAATGATGGTAAAGATGATCCAAAATCTTGGAAATAGAATGGAGGAAATACAAGAAGTGTTTAACACGGACCTAGAAGAACTAAAGAGCAAACAAACAATGATGAACAGCACAATAAATGAAATTAAAAATTCTCTAGAAGGAATCAATAGCAGAATAACTGAGAAAGAACAGATAAGTGACCTGGAAGACACCATAGTGGAAATAACTACCGCAGAGCAGAATAAAGAAAAAAAGAATGAAAAGAACTGAGGACCGTCTCAGAGACCTCTGGGACAACATTAAACACACCAACATTCAAATTATAGGGGTCCCAGAAGACGAAGAGAAAAAGAAAGGGACTGAGAAAATATTTGAAGAGATTATACTTGAAAACTTCCCTAATATGGGAAAGGAAATAGTCAATCAAATCCAGGAAGCAAAGAGAGTCCCATACAGGATAAATCCAAGGAGAAACACACCAAGACAGAAATTAATCAAACTACTAAAAATTAAATACAAAGAAAAAATATTAAAAGCAGCAAGGGAAAAACAACAAATAACATACAAGGGAATCCCCATAAGGTTAACAGCTGATCCTTCAGCAGAAACTCTGCAAGCCAGAAGGGAGTAGCAGGACATATTTAAAGTGATGAAAGGGAAAAACCTACTACCAAGATTACTCTACCCAGCAAGGATCTCATTCAGATTTGATGGAGAAATTAAAACCTTTACAGACAAGCAAAAGCTAAGAGAATTCGGCACCACCAAACCAGCTTTACAACAAATGTTAAAGGAACTTCTCTAGGCAGGAAAAACAAAAGAAGGAAAAGACCTACAATAACAAACCCAAAACAATTAAGAAAATGGTAATAGGAACATACATATCGATAACTACCTTAAATGTAAATGGATTAAGTGTTCCAACCAAAAGACACAGACTGGGTGAATGGATACAAAAACAAGACCCATACATATGCTGTCTACAAGGGACCCACTCCAGACCTAGGGACACATACAGACTGAAAGTGAAGGGATGGAAAAAGATATTCCAAGCAAAAGGAAATCAAAAGAAAGCTGGAGGGCTTCCCTGGTGGCGCAGTGGTTGGGAGTCTGCCTGCCAATGCAGGGGATACGGGTTCGTGCCCCAGTCCGGGAGGGTCCCGCGTGCCGCGGAGTGGCTGGGCCCGTGAGCCATGGCCGCTGCACCTGCACATCCGGAGCCTGTGCTCCGTGACGGAAGAGGCTGCAGCAGTGAGACGCCCGCGTACCACAAAAAAAAAAAAAAAAAAAAAGCTGGAGTAGCAATTCTCATATCAGACAAAACAGACTTTAAAACAAAGACTATTCCAAGAGACAAATATGGACACTACATAATGATCAAGGGATCAATCTAAGAAGATATAACAATTGTAAATATTTATGCACCCAACATAGGAGCACATAAGGCAAATGCTAACAGCCATAAAAGGAGAAATCGACAGTAACAAATTCATATTAGGGGACTTTAATACCCCACTTTCAACAATGGACAGATCATCCAAAATGAAAATAAATAAGGAAACACAAGCTTTAAATGATACATTAAACAAGATGGACTTAATTGATAGTTATAGGACATTCCATCCAAAAACAATAGAATACACTTTCTTCTCAAGTGCTTATAGAACATTCCCCAGGAGAGATCATATCTTGGGTCACAAATCAAGCTCTGGTAAATTTAAGAAAACTGAAATCGTATCAAGTATCTTTTCCAACCACAACGCTATCAGACTAGATATCAATTACAGGAAAAATTAGAAACACATGGAGGCTAAACAGTACACTAGTTGAGAACCAAGAGATCATTGAAGAAATCAAAGAGGAAATCAAAAAATACCTAGAGAGCTTCCCTGGTGGCGCAGTGGTTGAGAGTCCGCCTGCTGATGCAGGGGATGGGGGTTCGTGCCCTGGTCCGGGAGGATCCCACAGGCCGCGGAGCGGCTGGGCCCGTGAGCCATGGCTGCTGAGCCGGCGCGTCCGGAGCCTGTTCTCCACAACGGGAGAGGCCACAGCAGTGAGAGGCCTGTGTACCACAAAAAAAAAAAAAAAAAAAAAATACCTAGAAACAAATGACAAGGAATACACGATGACCCAAAACCCATGGGATGCAGCAGAAGCAGTTCTAAGAGGGAACTTTACAGCAATACAATCCTACCTCAAGAAACAAGAAACATCTCAAATAAACAACCTAACCTTACACCTAAAGCAATTAGAGAAAGAAGAACAAAAAAACCCCAAAGTTAGCAGAAGGAAAGAAGTCATAAAGATCAGATCAGAAATAAATGAAAAAGAAATGAAGGAAACAATAGCAAAGATCAATAAAACTAAAAGCTGGTTCTTTGAGAAAATAAACCATATTGATAAACCATTAGTCAGGCTCATCAAGAAAAAAAGGGAGAAGACTCAAATCAATAGAATTAGAAAAGAAATAGGAAAAATAACAACAAAATACAAAGGATTATGAGAGACTATTGCAAGCAACTATATGCCAATAAAATGGACAACCTGGAAGAAATGGACAAATTCTTAGAAATGCACAACCTTCCAAGACTGAACCAGGAAGAAATAGAAAATGTGAACAGACCAATCACAAGCACTGCATTTGAAACTATGATTAAAAATATTCCAACAAACAAAAAAATAAATAAAATAAAATAAAATAAAATAAAAAATATTCCAACAAAAAAATAAATAAAATAAAATAAAATAAAAAATATTCCAACAAACAAAAGCCCAGGATCAGATGGCTTCACAGGTGAATTCTATCAAACATTTAGAGAAGAGCTAACACCTATCCTTCTCAAACTCTTCCAAAATATAGCAGAGGGAGGAACACACCCAAACTCATTCTACGAGGCCACCATCACCATGATACCAAAACTAGACAAAGATGTCACAAAGAAAGAAAACTACAGGCCAATATCACTGATGAACATAGATTCAAAATTCCTCAACAAAATACTAGCAAACAGAATCCAACAGCACATTAAAAGGATCATACACCATGATCAAGTGGGGTTTATCCCAGGAATGCAAGGATTCTTCAATACACACAAATGCCCATTGACAGATGAATGGATGAAGATGATGTGGTACATATATACAATGGAATGTTACTCAGCCATAAAAAGGAACAAAATTGGGTCATTTGTAGAGATGTGGATGGATCTAGAGACTGTCATACAGAGTGAAGTAAGTCAGAAAGAGAAAAATATTGTATATTAACGCATATATGTGGAGCCTAGAAAAATGGTACAGATGAACCAGTTTGCAGGGCAGAAATAGAGACACAAATGTAGAGAAGAAATGTTATGGACACCAAGGGGGAGAGTGGTGGTGTGATGAATTGGGAGATTGGGATTGACGTATATACACTAATATGTATAAAATGGATAACTAATAAGAACCTGCTGTATAAAAAAATAAAATAAAATTGAAAAATTAAAAAAAAAACCCAAAAAAACAAAGAGTCATGTGCCACAATGTTCATTCCAGCTCTATTTATAATAGCCAGGACATGGAAGCAACCTAAGTGTCTGTCCATCAACAGATGAATGGATAAAGAAGATGTGGCACATATATACAATGGAATATTACTCAGCCATAAAAAGAACAAAACTGAGTTATTTGTAGTGAGGTGGATGGACCTAGAGTCTGTCACACAGAGTGAAGTTAAGTCAGAAAGAGAAAAACAAACACCATATGGTAACACATATATATGGAATACAAAAAAAAAAAGGTTCTGAAGAACCTAGGGGCAGGACAGGAATAAAGAGGCAGACGTAGAGAATGGACTTGCGGACACGGGAAGGGGGAAGGGTAAGCTGGGATGAAGTGAGAGACTGGCATGGACATATATACACTACCAAATGTAAAACAGATAGCTAGTGGAAAGAAGCCACATAGCATAGGGAGATCAGCTTGGTGCTTTGTGACCACCTAGTGGGGTGGGATAGGGATGGTGGGAGGGAGATGCAAGCGGGAGGAGATATCGGGATATATGTATAGCTGATTCATTTTGTTATAAAGCAGATACTAACACACCATTGTAAATCAATTATACTCCAGGGCTTCCCTGGTGGCGCAGTGGTTGAGAGTCCGCCTGCCGATGCAGGGGACACGGGTTCGTGCCCGGGTCCGAAAGGATCCCACATGCCGCAGAGCGGCTTGGCCCATGAGCCATGGCTGCTGGGCCTGTGCGTCTGGAGCCTGTGGTCCGCAACGGGAGAGGCCACAACAGTGAGAGGCCCACGTACCGCAAAAAAAAAAAAAAAAATTAGACTCCAATAAAGATGTTAAAAAAAAAATACTAATGTGCATGATACAAGAGGGTAGCACTAGATAAGAAATGAAGTAGAAAGGAATAAAAGGAAGAAGTATAAATTTTAAAGAAAAAGGCAACTCATCAAAATCACTTCAATGAATGCAACAAAAACTTACCCAATAACACAAATGTCAAATGAGTCTCCTGGTTAATGACTTTATCATTAGAAGACAGAATGTGTTCTATTTTCTGAGATGAAGGAAAATACATTCCTTTATATCCCCCAATTAGACTGTTTAGTTGATTAAAAATACACGAATAAAAGAATGAAAGAAAGGCGTTGAAAAAGCACATAAATATAATTCAATCTGCCTGTAGGACTAATATGGGGAAAAAATTTAACTTGGATAGATAAGAATTTTAGAATTAGAATCATTGCACCGCATCTGATAAACTAATCATTAACTCACTCTAAAACCTGCAGACTTAAGGAAGAAATCAGGGGATTATAAATTCATTGTATTAAATAATTCACTTATCTCCTTCTTCAACAAAATACTGATTTCTTTGCTGGAAAAATCTACTTAAATTTCAAAAAGAACTCATAATTATTTTGTAAATCTTGAAGAAATATACATAGATATAAGAAGTTCCTAAAATTCTTCACCTAAGCATTTATTTGCATGGAAATAAACTAAATTTTCATTGTGACTTGGATCTGAAGTCATAAAAAATCATCACATTTCTTAATATTAGGCCTTCTCCTAAAAGCATTCAATTAATAGTATTAAGTCAACAACCAGCCTCATCAAAAAAATGTGATTAAGTTCACTTTAAGCTATTTACTTTAATCACTTAATTAAATTAATTTAAAGTTTTTGTAATTAAATCAAAGTTTGGTTTTAAACATTCAGTGAAGTCACACAAAACAGCAGTGTTATTATACTGTATTAAGGACAACTTTACCTCTAGGCAGTCATTGAAGAGGAAGAGGGTTACTTGTTCTCCTCTGTCACAGGGGTGCTCACCTAGAGAAATTGTTTCAACTCGCTGAACTAAGCTTCGGTGAGAAGATAAAAGATTAGCCTGAATAGATTGAAAATATTAATAAAAAAGATTACTTTATAGCAAATAATTTGTAAAAGTTATAATTTAAAAGAAAGTTGTGTTGAGATTCTGTTTATATTATAACTGCAGAATCTAAATACAGTTGAGCCTTTAACAACACAGGTTTGAACTGTGTTGGTCCACTTATACACAGTGTTTTTTCAATAAATAAGTACTACACGATCCATGATTGGTTGAATCCATGAATACAGAACCACAGAAACAAAGGGCCAACTATAAAGTTACATGCAGATTTTCTACTGCACTGGTGGGGCTGATGCCCTTAACACCCAGTTGTTCAAGGGTCCACCGTTAACAAGAAAAAGAAAATAAGTTCACAATCATCAAAAATGAATACCTACTGGACATCCATCTACTTCATAAACAACATCGAAAATTTGCTTTTGAGCTTCTGTCTTTCTCTTATCCTCATTAATATGGCTGAAAAATTAATAAGGTTACTTTTAGAACAAGACTATAAAAACTGTATATACATACATCTCGTGTCACAAACAAAAATCCTTCCATGTGAGTCTATCTTAATTTTGATACCTGTATCAGTTAAAATATTCCCTAAAAGTATCCCACTACATTAAAAAAAATTTCATACAACCCTTCAGAGAAGTATATTTTGCTTTAGTCCTTACAATATTGTGTCTTTTTTTTAAATTATACTCACTATACTCACTCACTTCCTAAAATACGTTACAATGGTATAAACTTCAGGTTCTCATAATCTAAGTGTAAGTTCAGGTAAGGTTTTATGCAAATCATTCCTAAGTCATATGCTAATCATTTCACTGAAATAAAAATTAAGACTAATGGACAAGATGGAATAAGGATGAAAAAAATATACTCTGCCTGAAACAACTAAAAAAATAAAAACAATCAAAGTATAACGAAACAGGGTTCTCAAGTCACTGGAAGTCAATTCCTGTGAGACAGGAAACAATGCAAGGCCAATTATATCCTGTATACAAAAGATACACTTTACATACAAAGACATAAATAGACTGAAAGTAAAATGATGAAAAAGAGCACAATATATTCTCCTCAAGTGTACATGGAACATTCTCCAGGTTAAGCCATAAAATAGGCCTCAAAAAGTTTGAAAGGACTGAAATAATACAAAGTATATTTTCCATAAACAATGAAGTAAAATCAGAAATTGATAACAAAAGGAAACTTTGAAAATTCACAAATATGTGGGAATTAGCCAAAACACTCCTACACAACCAATGGGTCAAGAAGTAATCACAAGGGAAATTAGAAAATACTTTCAGATAAACAAAAACAAAAACACAAAATTTATGGAATATGACTAAAGCAATGCTTAAAGGGAAATTTATAGCTATAAAAGTGTACAATTAGGGGCTTCCCTGGTGGCGCAGTGGTTGAGAATCTGCCTGCCAATGCAGGTGACATGGGTTTGAGCCCTGGTCCAGGAAGATCCCACATGCCACGGAGCAACTAAGCCTGTGTGCCACAGCTTCTGAGCCTGCGCTCTAGAGCCCACGTGCCACGACTACTGAAGCCTGCACGTCTAGAGCCTGTGCTCCACAACAGGAGAAGCCACCACAATGAGAAGCCTGCACACCGCAATGAAGAGTAGCCCCTGCTCACCGCAACTAGAGAAAGCCCCCGCACAGCAAAGAAGACAACAATGAAGACCCAGTGCAGCCAAAAATAAATAAATAAATAAATTTAAAGAAGTGGAAAAAAAAAGTGTACAATTAAAAAAATGATCTCGGGGCTTCCCTGGTGGCGCAGTGGTTGAGAGTCCGCCTGCCGATGCAGGGGACACGGGTTCGTGCCCCGGTCCGGGAGGATCCCACATGCCGTGGAGCAGCTGGGCCCATGAGCCATGGCCGCTGAGCCTGAGCGTCCGGAGCCTGTGCTCCGCAACGGCAGAGGCCACAGCAGTGAGAGGCCCGCGTACAGCAAAAAAAAAAAAAAAAAAAAAAAAAAGATCTCAAATCAGTTTCCTAACCTTCTACTGTAAGACACTGGGGAGGAAAAAAGAGCAAGCTAAATCTAAAGCAAGCAGGAAAAAAGAAATCATAAAGATCAGAGTGAAAATGAATGAAACAGAGAATGGAAAAAAATCAACAAACCTAAAAGCTTTTTTCTTTTATGAAAATACGTTAACACTCACTGCTTAATTCGTAGTTTGTAGAAAGGATCAAGTTAAATAACGTGTGAGTACGTTAAACCACAAAGTGTTGAAAAACACTATTATCCTGATCCCAAAATAACAAAGCAAAAGCATGAAGGCTGGCTGATTAACATATAATATACAAACATAAGCAAAAGCCAAAATATGCATAATGCTTTCAGCAGCAACAGAAGCTGGTATTCATTAATTTGAGCATTATGCCACTGCTGGATCCTTTCACTAGAGATAGTAATCTTTCTCTCTAGGAGCTCCTTTGCAAGTATTTTTAAGAAACGCTATTTCACATAGAAGCACCTCATGGAATCTCAGAAATCATTTAAATCTATTAAATATGTTTATTATGTAAAGCTCAAAGAAGTGAAATGCCCTCGCCCTTCATGAAGCAAAACAATTAACAGCAACAGAGTTTTCAATTTTGATCATATTAGTCAGGAAAAAATCATTTCTGATCAATGCTATGTCTTCAAGTTAAACCTACAGTAAACAGCTTAAGTTTAACAATCAAGTTCCCTAGTAAATTTCTTTGAGTTTATACTTCTAATACATCTCCAACAAACTGTTATCAATTTAATTCCATAGAATTCAAAGTAAGAAACAAAAAGTCAAAGCTAATGTGAAAAAAGTATTATAAACTTCTTCTTTACATCATGGTCAAATTCCCAATTTCCATTTGGGTAGTTTATAAGAATATGAAGACAAAAACAAGCTAAGACTGGAGGTATATGAAGAAAATGTCTACTAGTGTATTTTTTACAATTTTCAAATTTCTAAACCATTGTTACTCTCTGCATAATAGTTCAATACCTTCAGAAATATGTTTTAAATTAATTATTGTATGCTTAACAATACTTCTAACATTTTAATGTGTGACTACACTGCTATAAAATAATTTAGATACTATTACAGAATTATGCTACTGATATTTTTCTCACCATTTATTATTCTAGTTGTTCTACCAATTCCATTCTAAATCTAAGGAGCAATAAAAAATTGAAATAATGTACTTACGTCATTACTTCCTTTAGTGATCCAATAGCTTTTTCTAGAGTGCTTTTGTCAGGATTTTCTTCAGCTGTATGCTTCTTAAGATCTGTAATGATAAAATGTTTTCTCTATGATTAAAAAAAATTCATTGGTTCTCCAACTATGACTTAAAAATGCTGTCCACTTTGATAGATACAGGTTGATTAATTTTTTAAAAATAATATCTAACTTTTACTTGTTTTATGCAGGCTTCCCTGGTGGTGCAGTGGTTGAGAGTCCGCCTGCCGATGCAGGGGACACGGGTTCGTGCCCCGGTCCGGGAAGATCCCACATGCTGCAGAGCGGCTGAGCCCTGTGAGCCATGGCCACTGAGCCTGCACATCCGGAGCCTGTGCTCCGCAATGGGAGAGGCCACAACAGTGAGAGGCCCGCATATCGCAAAAAAAAAAAAAAAAAAAAAAAAAATGTTTTATGCAATGTTCCCTTTTAAGAGCTCTCTTCTTAAATGTATTAAAGTTTCCATGTTTTTTCATTGACTAAATTTCCAGAATATGTAACAGATTTTCTTACACTATTTCAATTCCCTTCTAGTAAAGCTTGAGGACTCCTAGATTCTTCAAACTCTCTCCATAGTGCTGAAGGAAAACACATGATTCTCAATTAGCTAAGAAATCATTATATATGCCATATTTTATAGCGGGGTCCATGGCTCCATCACAGAAAGCAGCTGGTGTCCTCAAGAGATGGTTTTGTTTAGTTTGTAGGTTCATGAGATGCTTACACTTTGACTCTTCTTATCCAAGTTGCTTATAATGTTCCATCTAACTGTTTGTTCCCCAATACCAGGCCCACCTAATCTTTTAAGTGGAATGATAGAAGAAAGGCTTAGAAATCAAGTTCATTTTAGTCATGACAACATTTGATGGGATTCCTATAAGTACTTAAGGAAACAATAATGAAGATAAATTTAAAAAATACCCTGCTTTGTAAAGTTAAAAGTTCATGTGTTCATATATTCTTCTTATAATCTGTAAAACAGGATAGCTTTTAAAGACTGGGGAAATCATCTTATATGTTAGTAATTCTAAACTACGTTAGATAACCTCAAAGAGAATAAAAATGATCAATTTTTGTAGTTACAACCATAACTCATAGTTTAACCAATATACTTTAAAGACAATAGATTAAACAGTCACAAACTTAGCCTCCTTATCTGCTACACACACTATTGTAGTTAAGGTTTGGGGACCAAAATGCTTTATTATACTTATTCCTATTTGTAATTTAATTTTCATACTTAAATTTAAAAAATATAAAAATTGGGCTTCCCTGGTGGCGCAGTGGTTGAGAGTCCACCTGCCAATGCAGGGGACATGGGTTCATGCCCCGGTCCGGGAGGATCCCACATGCCGCGGAGCAGCTGGGCCCGTGAGCCATGGCCGCTGAGCCTGTGCGTCCGGAGCCTGTGCTCCGCAACTGGAGAGGCCACAACAGTGAGAGGCCTGCGTACCGCAAAAATAATAATAATAATTTAAAAAAATAAAAATAATAATAAAAAAATTGACTGTCCTAAAACTATTCACTACTTTAGTCAGGTAATATAAAAGCATATAAATATGCCTTTCTTTTCATGCAGGCATAATTTATTCATATTTATTCATAAAAATTAACTCTGCTATAAAAATCTCTTTCATTTATATCTGTAGTTTAAGTTTTAGAATAAACGGATGTATGTTTTAAGAGTGTTCTGCACAATGTAAGAAAAAAAAGCATAAAATGAAGCATAAAGAACTTTTACTAAGATTCAGAAAAAGACTAAATCACTTGAGACATATTAATCATCTCTGATCTTGTAATTTTGTGGGTGAATTTCGTGTGGATGTAAACTGATCGTGAAATTAGTGATGCACCATGAAATATAAGAAGACTTTTAGTAGACAGACAAAAAGTACAATACTAGTCAATATAATTGACATCACAACAAATAAAGCATTTTAGGCCAGAGTGAATTTTTGTAGCACCAGTGATTATTCAGATTATCCATAAAGATATTTCCTATGTAAAAGATATAAGCTTTAAAGTTGAAACCTAAGAGGATTTTGAAAATAAGAAAATTTTCAAATTTTTTAGAACAAAACAATTCCATAGGAACATCCAAAATTGTCTGGAAACAGATCAGACAAGTACCATTTAAAAGTAATGCAACACTGGGTAACCTCTGTACTGGTCGGATGAGAAGTTCAACAAGGCTTTGCCGCCCACATTCTGGTTTAGCTTGGTTTATCTGAAAGGAATTAATTTATTCAATAATTATTTAAAAGGTTTTCTGCAAAGATTAGACATTACATTTACTAGATTACACTTTTATCATTTGTGCCCTGATAAGAACTAACAGAAGTAGGGTGGCAGTTGTTCTCTGGCAGATTACTGTGGCTAAATAACCCCCCAAGGCCTGAAATGGCCTCCTGGCAAGCCAAGGATTAACACCTTAAACAGAGAGTGAGTTCTCTAAGCACTCTTATACATTTCATTTGAGTTTCTCTTACATCTACACCATTCAAAAGAAAAAAAACAAATTTAAAATATTAATTATGCTGATACCATTTGGATAAACAAAGTAAGGCACTGGTAAGAAAAAAAAATCATTAAAAGCAAAACAAAACTCACTGGAAAATTTTTAGAGGTGTTTGAGAACTAAAACATGAATAAATTAAAAAAAAAAAAACCACAGACAACATTCATATTCATTCAGCTGCCTCTTGGATCCTGCTTGTAGCATGTCAAAACTTGTGAAGCCAAACATCACTGCCACTCTCAGGTAAAGCTAAAGTTAACAGATAACATTAAGGTGTTCTTACGTGGATACATTTTTACTAAAAGTATAATTTTAATGAACTCATTAGATTTTTATTTGAAAGAAATGCACATTACCTTCAGAAAAGCATGAAATCTTGGTTTCTGTTTTTCACATTTAATAATTGTTTCCTTGCTCATTTCAAAGAAGTTCACAAATGGAGGGTACGTTTTTACCAAATCTTTTGACTAGCAACAATTAAAAAAAACAACACATTAATTGGTAATGGATGTTACCATTAGTCAATGAAACTTAAAGTTGAATAATCAATAGTCAAAATCTGACATACTGGACCCAAAATAAAAGTTTAAAATAAGTTTCTTCTCAAGTTAAGTACAGGAATTTATTTTATAAACTTTTCACTAACTACTGTGTTAACTGCTAAACAAAATGCATCAATTGGTACCCAGAGCCTAAAGCCTGAAAAGCAAACAAAGACTCAAAAAGAAAAAGAAGTATATTAAAGCTTATAGTATTGATATGAACATGACAAAGTTTTAAAACTTCTATAAGGTCAGAATATAGTAATTATAGTTGATCTATACAGAATCCAAGAACATGCTATTATCTACTGAAGGATCCAAACCACCATTAAAAGACCAACTGTACTGGGTAATTTTTAGGTAAAATGAAAACAAAAAAAAGGAAAATGTCTTGACTAATTGAGACTAACAGGTATCAAAAAGATATGGGACAATAATTTGCATATTTGGAATTCTCAACCAACCAGAAAAAAAACATCTAAGGGATATAGGGTAAAGATCAAAGTTAGGAGACCTCGGAAAACAAAAGTAAATGGGCAAGAATCCAAAGCAGTGAAACTTACAAATCATATCCAAAGAGATTGAAAGAAATTTATAAATCCTATTCACAGCATCTCATCCAAAATTAATATACTTTATTTGATAAACTATGTTGTTCTTATCTTAGAGAAGACACAGTTCATTAGAAACTTTTATGCAGACACAAAGACAGTAAAAACTGCTATCAACTAAGGAAAGATGACTAAAACTCGATTACTGAAAATTCCAAAAAAATCATTAATCTGTGGCTATTTATAAGAGGCAAATAACATATATATAGTAAAATGTTTGTAGCACAATACAACAATTAGTGTTCCTAATGATGACCTTGAGCTATCAAGAAAGTGTTAGACTGTATAGAGAAGGCATGCTTCAGAAGAGAAGAACACTTGCAATATATTTTACAAACACAACTATGTCAAAGTGTTTAAAAAGCTCTCACATTTAAACAGGTAACTTTCATTCCCTGTCAGTCCTTGTTGAGATGATACTTTAATCTGAAAACTTAAAAAGGAAATAAAATACTTACATATTTAAGAAAGATATCACCAATACTTTTGCTCTCATCCCAATTAACAATAAGGTCTTCAAGATCATCCTGAAAAAACACAAAATGGGACAAGGAGATTGATTTTGACAATCTCTTTAACATCTTTTTATATTTAATATATTCATTTGAAAGATGCACTTTACAATGTATCTTAATTTGATGTGTATAACAATTAATAACATTCTTTCTCCTCAACAAGAAATTAACTTTTTGACTATGAGGAAAATATCCTTTGAAAAATAATTAAGAAAATATAAAGAATGTCAAGTCAGTAAGATTTAAGTCTAGGGACTTCCCTGGGTGGCGCAGTGGTTAAAAATCCACCTGCCAATGCAGGGGACAAGGGTTCGAGCCCTGGTCTGGTAAGATCCCACATGCTGTGGAGCAACTAAGCCCGTGAGCCACAACTACTGAGCCCACGCACCACAATTACTGAAGCCCACACACCTAGGGCCCGTGCTCCGCAACAAGAGAAGCCACTGCAATGAGAAGCCCGCACACCGCAACGAAGAGTAGCCCCCACTTGCCGCAACTAGGAAAAAGCCCGTGCACGGCAGCAAAGACCCAACGCAGGCAAAAACAAATAAATAAATATATTTTAAAAAAAAAGAAGACTAAGTCTAACTTCCCAGTATGATGTGGTAGTTCAGTATCTTTTCTAATTATTAACTATAAAGCTGATGGTGTGATTAATTAGAATTAATTAATTATAGAAAACTACTTTCGATCTTGCTGCTGAAACATCAGCCATTAGAAACTGTAACCTACAAAGGGGTCAGCAAACTTTACTTAAAGGGCCAGAAGGTAAGTATTTTAAGGCTTGCAGGCCACATGGTTTCTGTCACACGTCCTCAACTCTGTCCTTGTAGAGTGGAAGGAGCCATAGACAATACATAAATGATTGTGTGTGGCTGTGTATCAATAAAACTTCCCTTACCAAAACAAGCAAAACTTTACCAAAATCCTAAATTGGCTGGATTTGGTCCACTGACTACAGTTTGCTAATCCCTGGCCTATAAAATTTCTCAATCATCATCCTAAAATACTATATATTTTCAAAAATTTAGAAGACACCCTAAAAGCTTTCTAGGATAATAAAACAAAACACAAATCAGATGATAAAATGAGATACCAAGAAATGACATGCCCTAATTGAAATCCTAAAAGTGCCTTTAAAGTAGAAATTAATCAATAAACTTATACAAGAGCTTTTCCAAGTGTTATATGCAGACCCCCCCCCAAACACACTTTTTTAGTGGGATCCACGAGATTAAACTATTTTTACTACACTACTAAGGCATTATTTGACTTTTTTATTCTAATTCTCTCATAAGAGTTTTCTAGAGGCTATATATATGATGTGTGATACTGCAACAGAATGAATTAAGAAGTAGGCAGGAGAAATAGTATTCTATTAAGCCAGACAGAAAAAAAAACATAAATCAACATCGCTCCTCACTATTTGTTTTGGAAATTAGTTATTTTTTAAAAAGAACACGTTATTTATCTATCATATAATGAGTCATTATTACTTTAAATTTATTAATGTATGTTTTAAAAATTGGATATCCACACAAAAAAAGATGAACTTAAACCCTCACCTCAGCCAAAAATGAACTCAAGATAGGTTCTAGACCTAATTGTAAGAGCTAAAACAATACAACCTCTAGAAGAAAATATAGGAGAAAATCTTCAAAACCTTGGGTTAGGAAAAAATTTCTTAGATATGACACCAAAAGCACATTACATTTTCAAAAATGGATAAATAGGACTTCATCAAAATTAAAAATTTTGGTACTTCAAAAGACACCACTAAATAAATGAAATGACAAGCAATGACAGGGTGGGAGGAAATTTCTGCAAAACACATAGCTGATAAAGGACTTGTATCTATAGTTTACAGAGAACTCTTACAACTCAGTAAGACAACAAACAACCCAACCAAAAAATGGGCACCAGATCTAAGCACACATTTCACAAAGGTAATATATGAATGGTTAACAAGCACATGAAAAGATGCTCAACATCATTAATCATTAGGGAAATGTAAATCAAAATAACTTCACATCCCAGAATGGCTATAAAAGAAAAAGGATAAGTATTGGCAAGAATGTGTAGAAATCTGAACTCTTATAGATTACTGGTGAGAATATAAAATGATGTAAAAACCTGGCAGTTTCTCAAAAATTTTAAATATAAGTCTACCAATATGACCTAACAATTCTACTACTCCTAAGTATCTACGGAAGAGAATGAAAGCATGCCCAAACGAAGATTTGCACATAATGTTCATATCAGCATTATTCATAACAGCCAAAAACTGAAAACAAGCTAAATTTCCATCAGTTGGTGAATGGATAAAGAAATGTAGGATAGCCCTATAATAGACTATTATCTGGCCACACAAAGGAACAAACTACTAACGTACTAAATCATAGATGAAATTCAAAAATATGCTAAGTGAAAGAAGCCAGACATAAGACACCACATATTATATATTCATATTTATATGAAGTTTCTAGAAAAGGCAAATTCATAAGAAAGTAGATTAGTGGTTGCCTGGACCAGGGCCTAGGAATGGGGTTTACTACAAATGGGTATGAAGGATCTTAATGGGGAAGGTGAAATGCTCTAAAATGGATTTATGGTGGTGGTTGCATGACGTGGTAAAGTTATTAAAATCACTGAATCATATATTTTAAAAACGTTGAATTTAAAGATGTAAAATGTACCTCAATAAAGCTGTTAAAAAAAACTGATGCATCTTTAAAAATACTATTAGATTTTTGTTTTAATTTCAAAAACAGTTAATACCAATAGATAAAACCCATATAGGGCTTCCCTGGTGGCGCAGTGGATGAGAGTCCACCTGCTGATGCAGAGGACACGGGTTCGTGCCCCGGTCCGGGAAGATCCCACATGCTGCGGAGCGGCTGGGCCCGTAAGCCATGGCCGCTGAGCCTGTGCGTCCAGAGCCTGTGCTCCGCAACGGGAGAGGCCACAACAGTGAGAGGCCCGTGTACCGCCAAAAAAACCCAAAAATAACAAAACCATATAAACATAAGTTCCTCAGTCATTTTTAAGAATGAAAAGGGACCCTGAGACCAAATAATTTAAGAACCACTACCCTATATTCTGCAGATTCAGAAAAGCCAAAAGGGAAAAAATTTACTTCCAATAGCAAAAAGGTGAACTCAAGCAAGAATAATTTAACAGCTCACAGTGTCAAGAACAAAGATTTAACTGTTTAAAACTGCACTTGAAAGAAACAAAAGAAAAAGATTATAAATAAGACTAATCTTGGAACAATATAATGTAGTGAATTCTGGCACTGACTAGTTAGTTTTAAATACTGGTTCTAGAGCCTGTTAGTTTTGTGCTGTTAGGCAAGTTACTTAACCTTAAAGTGCCTCAATTTTCTATTATGAAAAATGAGGATAGTAATGACTCCTATCTCATAAAGGATTAAATTAGTTAATACTTGATTAGCACTTAGAAGAAACCCTAACCCTAACCCTATAGTAGTGCTCAATAAGCTATTATTAACTATATTTTCCTATGTATTTAATATAAATAAGGGAGATATCTGGAAAACTGTGATACAAAAAAAAAAAACCCACCTAATAGCACTGCCAATATAATCTAGTGGTACATTTTTAAAGTGTAAAAAGTTACAGGATGGCTGCATATACTTATATAAGAATACTGTTACCAAAGAGCAAAATAATCTCTAGGGGATCCGAAAAATAGTCTACTGTTTCTGGTTAACCTTTAAATCCTCATGCTTGTTGATTAAATAAAGATCTCTGCCCTAATCAACTGTTAGCTCAGGGACTAAGTAAAGAAACTAAGGCTTAGAGACATTAATTTGTCCCAAATCACACAGTTGTGAACGAGTATTCATACTCAGGCTTGTCTGACTCCTGATTCTATGTCATTCTACTTGATCTATACCACAGTTCTCCCCATCAGAAACGGGGAGTCAGGTGGGCAGGCGAGCCCCAAACAGCATTATTCATAGTGCCACCATTTCTTACAATGTTTCTGTAGGAATATGCTTGACTCAGTTTCGGACAGACCCTGGGACATGTCTCCTCCTTGTCCATTACACAATTCTCCATCGGATGCTCCCAAAGTTACCTCCTGGCCATAAGAAAGGAGAACTCTATAGTTCTAAGACATAGAGCATAGCTCCCAAAGTGTATTGCAAAAGTAGAGGAAGTTGTAAGCAGATGGGATTAAGAAAGCTAAGCTCCTTCCTTCTCTTCTTCCTCGCTAAGATTTCTTCTGTCCTGTTACCATCTATTTTTATACAAGATAGGTTTCTCTTTTGCTTAGCTCACAATACTCCAAATTAGCAGATTTCCCAGTATACACCTGTTCCTGAAACAAGTACAAGGTACCTTAGGACTTACACTAAATTAACAAATAACAAACACAGAAAGAAAACATTCTCCCTCCAACCCTTTCCTTTCTCTTTTGTTTCATCATAGTTCCATACAAAAGCAGGCATTTGCAGAAGGACCAATGGTGATTAGCCCTGAAAAGGAAAAATTCACACATAGGAAAAGAGGTGTTCATAACAATCTCAAAAATTCTCAACTTAATCTAAATATTAGCATGCTAAAAGTTGGAGGCAAATTAAGAATAAGGCTAAAGGTATCCACATGATATCTAGGATGACAAAATACACTAAGTTCCAGTCCTAATTTGGACATTTAAAAGTAGCATGACCAATGTTCAGCAAATATCTACTGATAGAAATCTAAGTGCCAGACAGTGGTTGTAAACACAGTGGGTAAAAAATGATTTTAGTCCTTCACAAAACATCTAAACATTAGTTTACTTGCCTTCTGAATTTAGTTTATTGGTAATATGAATTGCTATTGTTATTTATTGAATGCTCAGTGTTAGGCACTATGCTTAGTGACTTATAAAAATGTAAAAACTGAGAATAAAAATTTCACAACCACCCATGATTCAGATACTACTATCCCCATTTTACAGATAAGAAAACTGAAGCAATTAAAGTTACCTTACTTCAAACCCAAATCTACTTTATTCCACAGTCCATATCTGAAACCACTAGGCAATGCTATAAAATAGATACCAGTGCTTCTCAGGAATACCATACCAATAAGATGATATGAAAAACTGTACAAACTTAAGCCACATTTACACGGTTTATTCATTTACATATTAAAAGAATAAATCTACAGCATGATAATCAAGAAGCAATACAGCATTAGTAATAGTCAGGACATGGAAAGAAACTAAGTGTCCATAAATGAATCAATGGATAAAGAAAATGTGGTATATACAATGAAATATTATTCAGCCATGAAAAGAAGGTTATCCTGCAATCTGTGACAACATGGATGGACCTTGAGGGCATTATGCTACGTGAGATAAGTCAGAGAAAACAAATACTATATGATCTCACTTACATGTGGAATATTTAAAAAAAAAACCTCATAGATACAGAGAACAGATTGGTAGTTGCCAGAGGCAGGGGGAGGAGTGGGTGAAATGCGTAAAGGTGGTCAAAAGGTGCAAACTTCCAGTTATAAGAAAAATAAGTCCTTAGGCTGTAATGTAGAGCATAGTGACTATAGTTAACAATACTGTTTTGTATATCTGAAAGTTGCTAAGGGAGTAGATCTTAAAAGTTCTCATCACAAAGGAAAAAAAAACAACTATGTGTGGTGGCAGATGTTAACTAAACTTATTGTGCTGACCATTTTGCAATACATATATCAATCCATTATGTTGTACACCAAAAACTAATACAATGCTATATGTGAATTTTATCTCATTAGAAGGGGGGGCAAGACAACATTAGGGTCTAGGAGAACAGACTGAGACAAAAAAGGGTTCAAATTCAGTGTCCAGCATTTATTATATGACTGACTTTAGAAAAATTATTTAATCTCTGTATGTAGCAGTTTCACATCTGTAAAAGTGGACAATTATAATATCAACTTCTTGGTAATGTTCAATAGATGTGACAATACTTGATAAATGGTAGGCTACATTCAAAAGAAGAAAAAAATGTTATGCATAAAAAAACCAGAAAGAAAATACAACAAAATTTTAGGAGTATTTGGGTTATGGGATTATAGGTTTTTTCTACTCCTTTTTCCTTTATTTTACAAATAAATGTTTGACAGCACACATTGCCGTCACTGTAGGAAAAAACATAGGCTTTAAAATTTTAAACGTATGACAAACCTGTAATCAGCTAAAAAACAACTACTAGTTGAAATACTGGTAATCCAAGTTTATAAAAGCTTAAAAAATTATGTTACACATTAGAAAACTAAAGGGTGACCATCGTTTTCAAAGCTCCAGTGACTCACTAGTGAATGAAACAAAAAAGCAGACTCACAGATATAGAGAACAAACTAGTGGTTACTGGTGGGAAGATGGAAGCAAGGAGGGCAATTTAAGGGTAGTGTGGAAAAAGAGGGTTATTATGGGATTAGATGACATTATGTATATGAAACTTTTGAAAACTGTAAAGCACTATAGAATTTAAAGACTCTTTCATCTAGTAAAAAAGAAATTTTTTTTTTAAAAAGATCCAGTCAATCAGAGAACATGATTTTCTGAATTGAGATTATGATCCTATACACATAAAAGTATGTAACATTTTATATTGGATGGGAACTTGCACACCCAAACTGGCTAAATGACTAACACAAAGTGATCCACAAATTAGTAGTAAAACACCAAGATGAAAACCTGCTTGCCTTTCCACTCTACCTTTATGCCTCTCAGTGTTTATGAAAAAAAAAAAAAAAAACCATTCCAAGAAAATTTTACTCTTCAAATATTCAGAATCCTAACTGGAAATAAGGAGAAACTAGCCTGAGATTCTATAGTTTTTTTTTTTTTTTGCGGTACGCGGGCCTCTCACTGCTGTGGCCTCTCCCGTTGCGGAGCACAGGCTCCGGACGTGCAGGCTCAGTGGCCATGGCTCACGGGCCCAGCTGCTCTGCAGCATGCGGGATCCTCCCGGACCAGGGCACAAACCCGTGTACCCTGCATCGGCAGGCGGACTCTCAACCACTGCGCCACCAGGGAAGCCCGATTCTATAGCTTTTTAAGAAAAGACAGACTCTCCTTCAAAATTACTTGTAAATCTAGAAATAAGTGAAATATGGTCAAGAATATTGATAAAATATACAATACAAGCATTTGATAAATTGCATTTTTATTAACTTATAAGTCTTTTATATTTTTGTCCACAACGTGCAGTAAAATCAAAAGTTAGTTAATGTTTTTGTTTGAAAACATTCTGTAATTCAGATTGATCTTTTTATTGTAATATAGAATAAACATTTAGGGAAAAGTTTTCAATTAGCATTAATAGCACGCCTCAGATAAACCTCATTGGGTATGATACTGCCACTGCACAAAGCTGGAAGAGACATTAATATGGGTTGTTTTGAGAGGAAAACTGATAAATTTTGCTCAGGCATCACATAGGTAAACTAAGAGGAAATAATGCTAAACTACTTTTAAGGGTTCAGCTAAACCTGCCCCCAAATTACTTTACTATGAGAGATTGATACCTGGAATTCATGGACCCTTTATCAAGAGAAAATCATTAAAAAGAGGATAGCATTGTCTTACACGGTTTTGGCATTTATCTGACCATAAAGATAGAGAGAAATGAAAGAAATGATCTCGAGTCCCTTCCAACTTCACAGTTTTTCAAATAAACCAAAGCAAAACAAAAACATACAACTTAGGATGAACAACAGCAGGAAAATAAGAAAAATAGTACTAGCAAACATGTCTCTATAGAAAAGACTTCATAAGGTCTAAATTCCTTATTTTCAAATTAATCAAAATCAAAACACAGGCAAACAGCAAATATTAATAAGGCACTGGAGCAAAGGGACAAATGATTCAAAGGAATAAATGAGGGATTAAGCAATTTTAAATACAAAACTTATTTAGCTAGTCAGAAGCACCTGAAAAATTGTACTAAATATATACAATGAAAAAAGAATTACTACTACACTAACACATACAAATTTACCTTTATCTTAGTGTGCACATCAAAGATATCTGGAATACTACCAAAAATAGTCTTAATCTCTTCTGGTGCAAGGATAGGCCCACCTCGTTGTCCTTCCTCTTCCAAAGGCACTTGAAATAGCTAAAAGGTAAAAAAGATTAGTTTAGGTCGATTGTGGAAAAAGGAAAAAAAATTAAAAATCTAACATACAGACAGTGATAAAGGAGAGCTATGATGTTAATGGAAAAGAAAAAAAAGTTGAAAAAAAATACTTCTCCCTAAATTTGAGACCTTTTCTCATAACATTTTCTAGTCTGTTTTATCCTATTTATTTATTCATCTCTGTGTGTATATACAATCTTGTAATAAAATGTTACATTAGGGCTTCCCTGGTGGCGCAGTGGTTGAGAATCTGCCTGCCAGTGCAGGGGACATGGGTTCGAGCCCTGCTCTGGGAAGATCCCACATGCCACGGAGCAACTAGGCCAGTGAGCCACAACTACTGAGCCTCTGAGTGTCTGGAGCCTGTGCTCCGCAACAAGAGAGGCCGCGATAGTGAGAGGCCCGCGCACCACGATGAAGAGTGGCCCCTGCTTGCCGCAACTAGAGAAAGCCCTTGCACAGAAACGAAGACCCAACACAGCCAAAAATAAATAAATAAATAAATTTAAAAAAATAAAATAAAATGTTACATTAGAATCTAGTAAAAGTTTATCACAGTTCTATAAATCATTAAAATTGTTAGTAGGATTCACAGTAATTTCTACTTTTTTTATTCAAGTAAGTAAGGAACAAAGCAATAAGCAGTCATACACTTAATGTAAGTACTAAATGTTTTTAAATGATAGCAAAAAAACTTGGTTTAGGGGGAAAAGACTGGATGTGAAGCTAGAAGACCTGTTTATAACCATGTTGATCTAAGGTGGAGCTGAGGCAGTGATGCTAGCACAGGGGAGCGGCTGCAAATATAGATTATCATTAGCAGAGAGGTGTGACTGCACAGAGACCATAATAAATCAATTGCTTGCAGACTCATATCAAAACCCTGTCAGAAGTGGCAAGTGAAAACAAGCTCAGGAAAAAAAAAAAAAAACAAGCTCAGGGCTCCCACTAATTCTGCATTATGGTGAGTTGTATAATTTTTTCATTATATATTACAATGTAATAATAATAGAAATAAAGTGCGCAATAATGTAATGCCCTTGAATCATCCCGAAACCATCCCCCGCACCCCCACCATATGTGGAATAATTGTCTTCCAGAAAACCGGCCCCTGGTGCCAAAAAGGTTGGGGACTACTGTATTATATGATTCCATTTTATGACATTTTCAAAAACCACAGAATTATAAAAATGGAGAATAGATCAGTGGTTACCAGGAGGTGGAAGGAGAAAAGGGTGTGACATAAAGGAATAGTACCAGGAGTTTTTGGGGGGATGGAAATATTCTGTATCCTCCTTGTAGTGGTGGTTAAACAAATTTTCACATGTGTTAAAATTCATGGAAAAATGGGCTTCCCTGGTGGCGCAGTGGTTGAGAGTCCGCCTGCCGATGCAGGGGACATGGGTTCGTGCCCCGGTCCGGGAGGATCCCACATGCCGCGGAGCGGCTTGGCCCGTGCGCCATGGACGCTGAGCCTGCGCATCTGGAGCCTGTGCTCCACAACGGGAGAGGCCACAACAGTGGGAGGCCCGCACACCGTAAAAAAAAAAAAAAAAAAAAAAATTCATGGAAATGTACATCAAAGAAAGAGTCAATTTTACTCTATAATTAATAAAATTTGACTTAAATTTTAAAATGTTCATTGACTATTCAAAGTAAAAATAATAATGTATTATTGTGTTCTTAACATATGTGGAAGTAAAATGAATGACAACAGCACAAAGGGCAGGAGGGGATTGAAGGAAGGGGGGGAAGAAAGTACATTCTAAATAGTAAGAAACTTCATTAAGATTATGAATTGTTCCTATTTTTAAGAACGACTACAATTCTACAACAGTTTATCCCCCCTTAAAAAAATGTGTGTATATATATACACACACACACACATATAAATATATATATACACATATATATATATATTCAGGCTTTCCATTTCTGTAAGTATGGTGAAAGCTACCTGCTGAAAACAAAATACTGAAGAAAAACCTCTTTCTAAATACAGCAATAAGCTGACAAGAAAGTGAGGTACCTTCGGAGGCCAAAATCTAAGTGAAAGTAGAAAGTTGAGTACTAAATCACCTTTTGCCCCAAAGACATTTGCCTAAACTGATGAAAGTTAAGCTTCACCTATGAAAGCCTCAGTGGGAACAGGAGACCAACACAAAACCTAGTTTCCAACATACTAACAACTTCCAGTAAAATTAAGTGTGTTTAACCAATGATCCAGAAATTCCAGGTTTTTGCCCGGAATATGTTCTCAAGGAGCCATGAATAAGAATATTCACAGCAGCACTACTAGTAATAGTAAAAACAAACAGCAACGGAACACTAAAACAAATTTCAATGTCAGCAACGAAACACTAAAACAAATCTCAATGTCTATTAAAAATAAAAGTTAAAGTTGAAATATTCATACAGGAAAATGAATTACTACTACATGCAGTGACACAGATGTGTTTCAAGAACATTTCTATCAAGTGAAAAAAGCAATTCACTAAAAAATATATACTGTTACATTTGATGTTCTACACATATGTGATAGATCTATAAGGAAAATGATAAGCACAAAATTCCAGATTACAGTTATTGCTGAGAGAGGGGAAAGAAATGGAATTGGGAAAAAACACAATAGAGCATGCAAAGATATCTGTAACCATTTATAAGCATTCCTTTATCTAGTCAACATTTAATTAAAATTCCTAAACAAAAATATTCAGACACCAAAATACCTCAAGATTCATTAAAACTTCTCAGTATTCTTAAGACACAATACCTTAAAACAGTTCTACTGTTTGTTTTAATCCCTCATATAAAATTAGTTAGCCAAAATACTATTGATTCTACCTTTCCAATATTTCTCAAATCTATCCTCTTTTCATTCTCACTGATACTATCATAAGAAGTTCAGGTTCTCAAAATCTCTAACCAAGACTGCCAAAATAACCTCCAAGTAGATTTCCTTGCCTCCACAATTTCCCCTTCTTCAATACCTCCTTCAAAGTGAACCAAGTTCCCTTCTAAAATACAAGTCAAGTGGTATCATCCCTCCTCCCATCAAAAATTCTTCTATAATTACACGTGACACACTGTACAAAGGCCGTCTCCAGTCTGGCATAAGCAGTCTTAACTCTCACTGTATCCATACTCCAACCCCTATCCCAGTCCACTTAACCTACTCTCAACTCTAATCCCCCTAGACTACTCTGTAATACCTTGAATGATACATATCTTCAGTTTGTACTGTTGGAATAATCTCAAATACACTTCCTTCCATACTCTTTGCATGCACCAATCATAATTATGCTTTAACACTCACTTCAATTTGTATCTTCTTTATGATACTTCTCCCAATGTTCAACCATTGAAAATTCCAGACCAAACCTTCCCTAAGCTGGAAGAGGAGCAAAATTCTCACCATACAAATCTCCAAATACCTTAACTAAACCTCCCTCATGAAGTTCATAACCTTCCACTTGGTATTATAATAGGTGTGTATGTTTTAACTCCTCTTCCAGTCTAAGTTCCTTTAAAACAGGAACCCTCTTTAACACTTGTCACAAAACTTTATATTAATAGGTACCTAAGTATTATTTGGAATACATCAAGCTGCTGGATAGTCACTTAATTTGGGAGCTAAGTTAAAATTAAGCTATTCCAAATCCAAACTAAAAAAAAAAAAAAAAAAAAAGACACATTAGTCCTAAAAAAAAAAAGCTTAAAAAGAACACTATCATGAATTTAGACCACAATCTTTTAAATAAACTTAGGTGAGTTTATACTAAGCACAGTGGTATGAAAGTCTGTCTACAGTGTAATAATTACAAGTGCTTTTGAAAAAGAAGTTTTAGTGAATTTAATTGATATGCAAATTAAAATTCTGAAACTCCAGTGCCTTTACCACAGCCTGAAAGGATTTACATTTCTAGATAATAAATGCTACCAAAGTACATGAACAGTATATGCCAAAGGGATTTTCTGCTACTCAACCACATTTTGGCTGACTATAAAAACTTCAACAAGAAACTCATCTAGGATGATTTCCCTTGAGGAAGAAGAGCAGAGCTGACTTAAAACAAGTGAAGTTTAATATAGCAGAGGGCCTCATAAAACCCTGACTACTGCTAAACAAATTAACTGTGAAGAATAATCTCTCTGTGAATACCAAGAAAGAAGTCTTTTCATTTCTTATTCATGCATTTTATCAATGGTACAAGCAACTAAAGGCCATTATATTGGACCTTAATGAGATATATTAAGATTTCAAATAGAGATCAGTTAAAAATTAAACCCAAATCAGAAACTCCCTATATTTTTCTATTCAAAGTCAAGCTTGGTGGTATCAACCTTATTTTCCTGACAAACTATTTCCTTCATTACCACAAAGTTATTCCTTCTTTCTACAGATTCCAAAATAATGTCCTATTATTGTGTCTTTCAGAACCTTGAATTTTGATTTATTCCTTAATATCTTCTTCAATTTCAACCTACAAGGATTCATTAGAATTGTTTTTCTTCAGAAATAACTTCATAGTACGTTTTAATATTAGTAAGCAATGAATCAACATTTGACTACTGCGTAATTTAAGAAAACTCGACACAGTAAAGGATTACTAAAAAAAATGACAACCATATTGTTATGCTTCATTGCTAATTGCTTTTCCATATATATACAGTACTAAATAAAGCAGTGACTCTAGAATACACATTATCAGAAAAAGCTACCACTTCCAAATATAAATGCAGTATCTTGACATGGAAGCTGCTAAATTCTGAATTAAACTCAGTCCCCTCTAAGATTGTCTATTGAGGATCCTTCTCTCTTTAAAGTCACTATTAAAAAAAGATGCTATTTCTGCATGAATAAAACGCTACTCTTACAGTTATGTCATTTCCCTAAGAGCAGTTTTTGTCATACATTTTCATTTTTAATATCTGTTCAAATTCTATGCTTATATAATTTTCTTATAAAAAATAATACCACTTAGATTTTTTTACTTATAAACACTGGAACAGAGAACATTTTTCCCAACTCTTACCTGAATAATTGTGGCCAATATATTTACGTAATTACTTTCAGTGTGATAGAGCTCTCTTGCAACTTGCCACCTGGCTGACTGCTTTGAAGGAACTGGAGTAGAATTTTTAGATGACTTAGTACAAGACTTTGGTGTTTCTAAAAGGTATAAAGGAGGAAAGATTTAAAATGGAAGTCAGATGTAAGTACCAAACACTGTACAAATTTAATAGGAAAAAAGGGAAAGATATCTACTCCTATAAATATACCACCATACACATTTTCATTAAAGTAGAATTTCCTCCTAGAATAAGGCCAGAAAAAAATAATGGTCATGTACTCTTCAAAATTATCGAGGTCATTAAAAACAAAGATTGATTGAAAAAAAGAACTGTTCCAGATAAGAAGAAACTAGAGAAAGATAACACAACAACCTGTGATCATGGATTGGATCCTAAGCCAGAAAAAACTTTTTTCTTTTGCTTAAAAGCACATTAGGACATTAGTGGAATAACTGGTAAAATTTGAAGGTCTATAGAGTAGATCATAGTATTAAATGTTAATTTCCTAATTATAATACTTATACTGTACTTATGTAAGAAATGTTCCTGTATTTTGGGAAATACACAATTAAGTATTTAGAGGTAGAGGCACATCATATCTCCAACTTTCTCTCAAAACAGCACAGATATAAAAAATACACGTGTATGTAAAAAAAGAGAGAGAGAGAGAGAGAATGAATGAATGAATACTAAAGCAAATATGGCAGAATATTTCCATTTAGGAAATCTGAATCTTTACAGCAATATATAAAGATATTTAAGTTAAAAAAGAAGGAAAAGGTTGTTACGATTACACAGTCAAAATAATGGAAAACTTTTCATATATATATGGAGAAAGACTCCCTTAAAAAAAAAAAAAAAAAAAAAAACCCAACATTAACTAAATTCTCTGTTAAAGTATCTTAACATAAGATATTCAGTCTAACCCAAATTGGAGGGAGGATGCATTAGTATATTTTATATGTATCTCAAGAAAAAATTTTTAATGAAATTTCATGAAAGCTTAAAATACATTTTCTTACTATCAATATGGTTAGAATACTTAAACATTATATACAGAATCTCCTAATAGCAAGTTCTCAATAGGAAAAGGAATGTATAACACATAATAGAATGACATGAAAGAAGACAATATATAGTCCCAGCATATCAAATTTACTCAATGAGAAATAATCTTAAGCATTAATTTAAACAATCATGCATACTGTGGAGTTCTGAATGTTTAAAAAAAAACCAAAAAAACAGACTTCAAAGAATTTCCCACTTGCCATATATTATTTTGGGCTACACTCACCAGACCCAGGAGTCTCTGCCATTACGGTATACTTTAGGGGGAAAAAAACTGACATACACTGATCTAATTTAATTATTGTGTCTAAGCAGTGATCTACAAACTGGGTATTCTATTATTCAGAATACCTAATACATAACAGTTGTCATGTCTGTTTTCTTTAGTGGTTCATTTTCTTCTGTCCCCTCAACTTCATATTCAAGCTTCAGTCCTTTATGTTCATCTCTGACCATCTCATGCCCATTAGGTCCACCATGATCACAGAACCAGTAAATTCTTAGATCTACATATCTAATCATAATCCCCCACCCAAGCACCTGGTTCAGCTTTTCCAAATGCCTACTGGACATTTCTACCTCAATTTAACCTGGATTTTCTCTCAAACTACACTCTTTCCTCCAAAATATAAACTTTCTATTTTTGCTAAGGAAGAATTTCTTCCATTTAATACTTTGCCATCTTCTCCTCTTCCTCCCCATCACTCCATTCTATCAATATTTCCCCAGTGCTTCTTACTTTTCTTTCCAAACATCATCAACCCTGGTTTAGGGCCTTATTACCTTGTGGCCCAAGTCTCTAGAGATTACTTCATGGTCAGGCTATCTCTAAACTGCCTTACTTCTAATCATGCTTCAGAATAATCCACTACAAATTACTTACTCAATGAATCACTCTGCTGCTCAAGTTTCTAAAGTTCCTTGCTGATGACAATATACAGATCAGACATGCCAGTCTGATCTCAAAGTTCTCTAATATTAGGCCCCAATTAACCTTTTTCTAATGTGACTCTTACTCCTCCATCCTCCAATCAAACTGACCTATTCACTTTTCCCTAAAAACTCATTTTGTACGCTGTTACCTGTATTCTTGCTCCTCTTATAATCTCAAATCCACCTCAGTTTTCTGAGCCTACCTTAAATTGACTTTCAATTCCTTCCATGAATATTTAGTGAGTACCTACTCTATCCTAGGCACTGGGAATAAAGCAGAGAAGCTAGACAAGGTTCTTGTTCTCTTCCAGCTTACATTCTGGTGAAGCAAGTAAAATAAAGCAGTAAACAAACAATTTCTAACAGTGATAACTACTACTGAAGGCAACAACCAGGTAACGGGTTGGTAGGAAGGAGTAGTGGGACAGAGACTTAACTTTAAAGAGAACCCCGATAAGATTTAAGACAGGGAGAGCAAATATAAAGTTCCTGAGGTATGGTTGTAGTAGAAAAATCTGAAGAATAATAAAGATATTATGACTGACACCCAGAGAGGATTAGTGGAGGACAAAAGCACATGAGGTTAGAAGTAGGTGAAGAAAGATTACATAGGAACCTGAAAGCTACGGTAATACAAAGCCATTGAATGACTTCACGCAGAGGAGCGGCATGAACTAATTTATACGTTTTTAGAGACTGGTTAGTCTGCATGTAGAAAGGCAAAAATGAGTACAGGGAGACCACTTGGGGACCACTGCAATTGTCTAAGAGAGACCATTTTTACAGAAAAGGTTGATAAAGGAAGTGTAACAAAGGAACAGAGTTGGAGTGGCAGAGAGAATCAAGAGTTCTAATTTGATTATGTTAAGTTTAGGATGTGTATTAGACATAAACAAGGAGGTGTCAAGTATATTGTTGGACAGGGAAAACCTCAAATTTGGGAGTCAACAGCATATAGAAAAGCCATGGAATTAAATGAGAAAATTTAGGAAGAATTCAATGGAGAAGAAACGACTCAGGAATAATATTCCACATTTAGAGTTAGAGAGAGAAGTTATGTCAAGGAGAATGTGAAACGAATGATATGCAAAAGCCAAAATTAAAAAATGTGTCCAGGAAGGAGTAGCTGCTAATGTGTTGAATGCTGCTGATTACACAAAAACTGTCAGCACCCCCAGCAAGAGCAACTGGAATGAATGAAATTCAATTGGAATGAATTGAAAGGAAAATAAAAAGCAAGGAAATGAGACAATGGATCAAGGTGATTCCTTCAAGAGTACCTATATGAAAGGGAAGAGGGAAATGGGACAGTAAGTGGAAAGTATTACAGAGTCCAGGGAAGGTTTTGATTGTTTCATAAATTAGAAAACACAACAAATTTGTGTGCAGACTAAAAAAAACAGAGGGGAAAAACTGAAGATCAAGAGAGAAGAGCTAATTATAGGTGGCTTCCTGTATCAGCTGAGAACAAAGTAAATTCACCTTCCTCTGACTTCACTGTACCTATTTTCTCTATAATCTATGTGACATCTTCTATGATTCCTGTGTGTTAAGAACCTGCTCTTTGAACAGTTCTATCAATTTCTAGCTGTGTGACCCCAGACAAGTTTTCCTTCTCTAACCTCAATCTAGTCATCTGTAAAACAGGGACAATAAAACCTATCTTATAAATATACAAAACACATAAACAGTTAGTATATAGCAAGCAACTATTAAATGTAAGCATTTTCATGTGCCTTTTCTCCTCAGACAGAACAAAGGTCATTAAAAACAGAGCCTTTCTGGGACTTCCCTGGTGGCTCAGTGGTTAAGAATCCGCCTGCCAATGCAGGGGAGACAGGTTCGAGCCCTGGTCCAGGAAGATCCCACATGCCGCGGAGCAACTAAGCCTGCGTGCCACAACTACTGACCCTGCGCTCTACAGCCCGAGAGCCACAACTACTGAACCCGCGTGCCACAAGTACTGAAGCCCGCGTGCCTAGAGCCTGTGCTCCGCAACAAGAGAAGCCACCGCAAGGAGAAGCCTGCACACCGAAATGAAGAGTAGCCCCCGCACACCGAAACGAAGAGTAGCCCCCGCTCGCCCCAACTAAAGAAAGCCCGCGTGCAGCAACGAAGACCCAACGCAGCCAAACTTAAATTAATTAATTAATGTAAAACAAAGAGCCTTTCATATTCACTGTAGTAGGAATTTATCTATCTATATTCTAATAATTATTCTATTCCACTAAATTTAAACATCAATTTTTTAAAATGTGAATTACCTCCGTAGTTAATGCTAGATTCTGGTGTGTTGGAGATATCTAGGAGTGACCCTATAGAAAGGGAATGTTCAGCTGACGGGCGCTTACGGGGAGGGAAAGGTGACATGTCTGTCTCTCTTGAAAGCTGAGCAAGTGTCTCCTTTAAACGACGTCTTTTGCGATTGCTGTTTGGGGTATTTAGAGAAAGTAGTGATACTGATTTCTTGAGCTCAGGTGTATTAGCCTGCAATCAAAAGCACAAAAGCTCAATTTTACTTCAGTGGTTCTTTACTGAGACAGGAACAAAAGAAAAATATATTTACGAGTCTGACAAAATCGGGGTTTTGCACAAGAACTGTACATCTATATACTCTTCCATGTAATTCAGAAGCTTCATGAAACATAATAATCAAAGGAGCATTGTAATTATCTAACCCTTAACACCTAATGCTTTTTCTCCATAGCACTATTACTATTACATATTCATCTGTAAGCTTCTTTATTGTCTACTCCCCATTAGGCCATAAACTCCAGGAAGACAGAGACCATTCATATTTCATTCCCCATATCTCTGGCATTTAGCACAATGCTTGGACATAGTGCTCTCCAATATTTGTCGAATACCACTTGATTTTAGGAGTTCTCTTCTGAAATCTAAGGCATATTTTTTAAACTTTATGTCAGGAACCTTACATTGAGAATAAAAGAGTCCAAAGAGAACACAACAGAGTACATATTTAGATTTTATAGAAACACAATAAATCCACACCTTCGCTTTCAAATATTCCATTCAAAATTATTAAATCTCGAACTGAAGTAAATTTTCCTTAAAGCCTGCTTCTATACCTTTATGTCACATTTTGGTGAATGATACTACTTTTCACCAAGATCCAGCATCCAGGCTGGATTTTTCCTTGCCTATATTCCTTCTACTACAGTCATTTTTAAAATGCCATCTCTCCCCTTAATATTCTTCAGTGGTTCCATTATGTACAGGACAAATCCAAACCCTTTAACATATTAAAAACTTGATTCTGCCTATCTAGTCAGCTTTATCTGTTGGCCTTCTTTCCCACACTCTTTTCCAAAGCCATACTAAACTACTTGCTATTTTAATGTACTTTCAAGTTTTCATTCCCTCTCCCACCTGCTATCTAACATGAATGTCCTTACCAGGTTAGCCTAGGAAGCTGGCTCATATTTATTTGCTCTTTCAATTGCGCCTGAGTCTCTCAGAGTGAAGCTAGTTAGAATACATACATTACTCAATTAGAGCACATTTCTGCACGTCTCTCTTTCCTTTAAGGTTCTAAGTTTTTGAAGATAGGGATGTTACTGTTCATGATGGTATTACCAAGAATTTGCACAGAATGAAAATCTACATAGACTATTACTCAATATCCAACTGTTTAATTATTCTGAAACTCCTAAATATGACAAAAAAGATGACCTGTGTGCTAATTATACTATGGTCTTTTGGGATAAAAAAGTGTCATCTTTATACAATCAAATTCACAGAATAAATGACAAAAGGGACAAAAAGCATACCTTTTCATATAAATACATAGTTTCTCCAGCTCGGGCATCCATCTGAATGCTTCCCCAGAACCACTAGGGGAAAGAACATTTTAATTAAGAATTTATCTCATCAGATAAGCTATCAATATTACCAATGTTTTTTAAAAACCAATCTCATTCTAGAATTACTTGCCTCTTGCTTGACAACATAAAGTTTCTTTGAAGGTTCAAATGGAAGTTCTTTTACTATATTTTCTTCAACTATAAGGTGAGTGCATCTTTCATCTCCAACAGGTAAATAGTTTCCTCCTAAAGAGGAAAGCATACAAGCATACATAAGCCCAACTATTTAGCCCCCGGCCCAAATTTTTAAAGAGGCATATTCACCTCCTGATCAGCAGGAGTAAGCAATAAAATACATATAACTTCTAAATTATGCTAAATTCTACCTTGCATTTCAGTCATTTCTTCCATATTGGTTTTCTCTTCATCTGAAAATCCCAGGAAACTTAAAATGCAATCTTGAAATGGAGGAACTTTAAATTCATTTCTAAATTCATCAAATGATGCACAGAAATCCCTAAAAACAAAACACACTCTTCTAAAACCAGCTCAACTGAAATTCAATAAGTTAGGCAGATTAATTTATAAATCTACGGTAATTCTCAAGGTTTTAGCATAACCTATTTACTGAAAATATTTTACATTTGGTCCTGAAATGTTCATAAAAACCTCAGTTAAAAAAAAAATTGACGTGTCCTCAGTCATCCCAGAAGTAACAACATCTCACAAAGTTTAATCACGGGTAATCTTTACAAGATGCAAATCTCTGCTCTGTACATGAAATTTTATATGCATTCCAGGAGTTCTATAGTTTCATAAAATCTTAAGTAATAATGAAGTACAATAGCAAGGAATTATGAGATTGTAAAGCTTAACAAGGTTATGAAATGCAATCACCACTTAAAATGTAACCAGACAAACAAAATAAGAAAAAATATGGCACATCCCAAACATCCAGATGCATTAAGCTATTACCTGATAATTTTAGAATGTTCTTAATGGTTATTAAATTATTTCACAAAGTGAAGTTCAAAGATATCATAGATGTCTTGCCATTTTCAATTTTTTATAAACAAAACTTTGCTCCTCCTAGACTTTATTCCCTAAGCTTCACAAAGACTGACTTAATTTTTTATATACTAATCTATGAATTTTGGGCATGTGGGTTTATCTTCATGACACAACGTGACTGATTCACATAATTAACCACTGAATTTCTAAACACTTACTGTTCATTCCGCCTTTCCCAAGCTTTATATATCCATTCTGGTTTCATAATTGGAGTACCCAGGCTCACAGCTATCTAAAAACATAAACATGTTTATCATTAATTATATGGTGAATTTTTACCTTAAATAACTGCATTCATGCAAGTTATAAGCAATTATATACATACATTTTGCACAGTCTTAGATCATTGTTCATCTGCTTTGTAACAAAATATAAAGAAAAATTAACAGAAAAAACTATCTTTCCATCATACAATTTAGGTTAAAATAACTTTGAAACAAGTTCCATGATGTCCAAACTGTTTCACTGTATTTTAAATAAATACATCTGTGAAGTTAATTAAGTTCATCTTTATTACATTTCTATTTCTCTTTGTGTTTACCTCCTTGGAAGTACTAACCCCCAAGACAGCAGTAAGAGTAAGAGAAAATTTCCGATTAAGTCATTAAAACCTTAGATATGAATTGTAAGTATACCTCCCAGGAATTCAACAATACCCTAAAATTACCATTTGCTACATAAATACACTGATGGAGGGTGGGAACAAAGTGATAAACTCTTCCTAACATATTCAAGTGCAATCTTAAACTAAGACTTTAATCCCAATGAAAGTATTTTCTCCCATTCTTTTATAATTTTCACAAGTTAAATCTTGGAACCATTTTATAAGAACAAAGTTCTGCTTTAGATAAGAGAGAAATATCTGCCCTCATGACCTTCTGACTTCCTTATTCACCACTGCTCATAGTAATCTTTGCTAATATTATTCATCTGCCTAAACTGTTATCCACCTACCAACCTCCACAATCCCCATCATCTTTTAAGACCTAACTCAAGTTCCACTGCCTCCTTCAAACCTCAGGGGCCACACTCCTATGATTTAAAATTTTTACTAAATGTTCCTAGAGCAAAAATTGAATTTCTGATCCTCAATAAATTATGGGGGAAATAGACAGGATAAGAGCACTACTGTTAAATCCATCCTCAAACAGTGCTATATTGAAATATACAAAAATACCGAAGTTTACATACCCTGAATTTTTCTCCTTGTGTACAATTTGCCACCAAATGTGTAACTTTTGAATTAAAGTCTTTTCGAATAACTCCACCCATGTGATGAACCAATGTCACCAATCTGACCTCAAAAGAAAATGTAAACATTGACTTTATCATTAATTTGAACAAAATTTTAAACTATGTTTATAATTCATTTAGCATTTACTGAATACTTTCTATTTATAAGGTACATATGTGAATTTTTATAAAGATAAATTTTATGTCAAAAAAATTAAAGGTTCATTTGCCTTACTGGCACAGGCAAAATTATACAGAGATAAGCTAGTAAAGATGATCACACAAAACTAAGTTAATTAACAACTGGCTTTTACACAAGTAAGAAAGTAAATATATTACTTTTTGGAGGGGGGTGAAGTAGAAAAGAATAGCATTATTGCTTTGCCAGGCAAAGGGGGATATATCGGGCTCATGCCTGGAAAAACTGTGTGTCCCAGTACATTATTTTTTTAAAACCAGGTTGCCATCACACCAAGATTCTTCCCACAAAATTAGAGTAATACCCCATTAGCTCCAACATAAAAAATTTTATGGGTCAAAGAAAGAAGTTTCTATGAATTCTCTAGAGCAATGAGAATGCTTTAAGGCGGGACCTGCATAACAAAAAATCACAATGCGTAAACTTCAAATAATGTGGCTGATGTGATACTTAACAAAAAGACAGTTTAAACAGATTAGATAGTCATGAAATTTTTCTAATTCACATACCAGCTATCCTAGATGAAATATCTGTTTCTTTACAAGGCTCTTCAGAGTATTTCTTCACAAAGTTTAAGACCTAGTACATTCATAGTAATTTCTCCTTCAATGTTTTAAAAATAAAACCATGATATAACTACCAAAAAAAAGCTAATTTAAATTTATTTTGCTAGAAAAAATATTCTTTGAATAGAATGTTTTAAAATACTTACTAGTTCTTCTTTCTTCCTGAATCCAGTAAAACATAGTACTAGATTCATCATGCTTGTACAATAGAGTGGGCGACATGAAAATGGCAAAGGCTGAAGGATACAACAATTTTAAATCTGTGAGCTTCTTTACAGTAAAAATAGAACACATCTTTCTCAAGCTAAACGTATTTCCCTCTCTTGCCAATTAACTTTCCCAATCCATAGATATACTTCCATCTTTCAATATGCAACAAATAGCAAAAACCCAGTTTCACAATAAAAATTTCCCATGATTCCCATATCGTATTTGATACATATCATCTAGACACACTTTACTACTGGCAAATAAAACATAAATATTCATACCCAAACCTTTATTTCCAAAATGTACTTTGACACAGATGAAGTATTATATGGAAAGATTTCCATACGTTACTGTAAATGCTTCAAATTAAAGTTAAAAGAAGTCAAAAATAGTTTCTAATAAATACTAATAATACATACACTTGAACCAAATATGATTCCAATTTTTGAGCTAAAAAATGGAGATAATAAACAATTTAACAAATGGTTTTATCTATCTATACATGAAAGAAAATGGTTAAAAATATATATTTAATTTCCACTATTATACAGGAATGTTCTTTTCCATAATTGTGGCCTTTAAAAAGTTTATGTGGTTTCTGAAAGCAACACTTCTGAATCAAAACAGAGAATTAAAGATTATCATGTGCTCATTACTAGTATCTATAACAAAAGAAGCACAAAGACCCAAGCAATTTAAAGTTAAGGCAAGCTTAAGAATGCCAAAACAGAGCAATAAAAACCAAAGAATAGGTATTTACTACAACTCTTACATTGAAATGCTATTTAAAAACAAAAAGCTAAAGTAGGACTTCCCTGGTGGTGCAGTGGTTAAGAATCTGCCTGCCAATGCAGGGGACATGGGTTCAAGCCCTGGTCTGGGAAGAGCCCACATGCCGCAGAGCAACTAAGCCCGTGCGCCACAACTACTGAGCCTGCGCTCTAGAGCCAGCAAGCCACAATTACTGAGCCCACGTGCCACAACTACTGAAGCCCGCGTGCCTAGAGCCTGTGCTCCGCAACAAGAGGAGCCACCACAATGAGAAGCCCGCGCGCCGCAACGAAGAGTAGCCCCCCTCGCCGCAAATAGAGAAAGCCTGCACGCAGCAACGAAGACCCAACACAGTCATAAATGAATGAATGAATAAATAAATAAATAAATAAATAGCTAAAGTAATTTCCCTAATTTTAAAGCATGCAGAAACTGATAAAAATGGAATTGTGGTACCAGTTCTGTGTGAAGGAAAATTGAAGTTTATGTATATGTACACATCTTTAGAACTCAAGTTTAAGCAAACTACTACTTCCCAAGATACTGCAGGTATTGAGACTAAATATATGTAAATAATATTGTTTAGAATTAAAGGACTATATTAGAGTAGCCACTACTATTCCTATCCTAAATATTCACATTCTCAACAATTAATGAAATTTTTCTGCATAAAAATTCTTTAATAAAAATGTAACCTTGAGAAGTTATAATAAGCGTATATTCTTTCTTACCTCTCCTTTTTGTGCATAGTTTAATACAACTGGTGGTCCAATAACTCTACAGTCAGTCTTGTATAACTCATTAAAGACAGAATCCTGGAAGTCCATGACTATGAATACATTTTCAAATTCTGGAGAATCCAAACTTTTAAATTCTTCAACTGATTCCATCTTCACAAATGGCACTTTAATTTCCTTGATTTTTTTCACGGAGTTATTAGAAATAAAATATTATAAAATTAATTCATGTGTCTCTCTAAATAAGACCTAAAAATCAATTCAATATCAACATTTTTATATTTGTAGAAGTTTAAAATCATACAATAAGCATTATACTTAATAGTGAACAGTCATATTTCTTTACTTATATTTTTATATAAACGTATCTCCATCCATATTAAGATCTTAAATTTTGAAGATTATTATAAAGGTAGTCATTATAAAGCATCTAGTATGCATACAAAATAAAGATGATGAATTTTTAAGTACACGTATTTATAGTAAGATGCATTAGAAAGATATCCACTACTGCTCTTTATTCTGATCAAGAAAATGATGCCACGCATATAGTTCTTCCTGCACAAACTGTTTTCAGAAAAATAGAAAAAATACTATGACATGCAACATCTACAAAAAGGATGGAGTTAACTTAATGATTTCAGTATATACAAGGGAAGTAAGAGAAATATATGAAATATGTAGGCAGTTGCAGCATGGCAAACACAGGATATAAAAAGGCAAGTTAGTGTTTAACACTTTATACTGTAGATCTATGAAAAAGAATGAAGATATTTCGGTATCTATATGCCTCCCGTTTTTAAAGAACAGAACCATTTAAAAGAAAATTCAAATGGGTCAGTAAATTATTTGGGATTTATTTGCTAGGCTGACGTGTAGGGCTGAATTGTGTATATCCAAAACTCATGCTGAGGTCCTATAGGGATACCTTAGAATGTGACTATCTGGAAATATGGCTTTTCAACATGTAATTAAGGTTAAATGAAGTCACAAGGGTGGATCCTAGTCAGATTGGATTAGTGGTGGATTGGTGTCATTATAAGAGGAGGAAATTTGGACACACGAAAGAGCAGAGATGTGCATGCACAGAAGGCTGTGTGAAGATATATGAAGAAGGTGGCAGCCATCTACAAACCAAGGAGAGAGGCCTCAAGAGAAATCAAACCTGCTGACACCTTGATCTTGGACTTTTAGTCTCCAGGAAAGTGAGAAAATACATTTCTGTTGTTTAAGTTGCCCAGTCTGTGGTATTTTGACATGGAGGCCCTCACAATCTAGTATAACTGGTATAGAGAGTTAGATATATTTCACATGCTGAAGTAAATTCCCTGATGACTGTCAATTATTGTGATTTGTAATTCTGGAAATAAAGCAAGAATTTAGAATAAATATAAAATTATTGAGAAAAAAGAAGCTAAAGAGTTTAAAGTGTCATCTTCATAAATACATAAATGGAATGTCATTTAAATCTAACAATGCCAAATTACTTTATAAGGATTTCATTATTTATGAAACATTATATTTTTGGGTTTCAGAAACACCCAAATTTTAAAATAAATGTAATAGTTTCTATTAATCTAGCTTCAGAGTGCTCAGAGTATAACTTGTGCCTAATTTAGGTCCAATCACCATGAGTGGACTCTACAAATACAATCAAAGGAAGTGCAGCATGCCACATGCAATGAAATGCTTGACCTACCATATTAACAATACTTTTTATAAATTTTTCATCCGATTTTCCAGGACAACTTTCTTTTATCTTTATAACAGGGACTTCCATTATTTTAATAGTCTGTGGAAAAGAGACTTAAGTATGAGGTTAAGAAAACTATAAATTTATTTATACACAGATGGAAGAAAAATATTTAAAAAAACCCAAAAATCTAAAAACTAAATTCCCATACCTTTAAGGCTTTTATAAGTTCTTCTTGTTTTCCAGCTTCTTGAACTAATATTATTCTTGTTTCAATCTGAGGCATTTCTTCTATTAAAATTAAAAATGTTTAAGTAAAACATTTTTATTCACTAACATCAAAATCAACAGCACATGCAACTTTAGGAAAGATCCACTTATACAGTGAAAAAGGAAGAACTGGCTCTTCTCCTGACCAGGAGAACAATGTTGCAGCTAGACTGCCCTCACATACGGAAAAAGCAATATCCAACAAGATGCTTTCACCTTCAAATTTGGGAAGCATTTATCCAAACAATAATAAAAATCTAGTGTAAAGAGTTTCTGTTAACAAATTTTTACTGAATACCTGTAGCCTAGCTTAACAGTTTTACAGTTAAATCATAAGAAAGTTACTAGTCAGTAAGTTTAGGATTAAAATAGTGATTTGATATTTTAAAGCAGATAACATGTTTACCTTCAACATATGAAGTAGATCCAATAAATAAGTTTTCCTTAGAAGTTTCAGTAACTTTAGAATCAAAAATGGAAGAGTCTGCCAAGCTTGTACTCCCAGTAGTGGATGTTAATGCACTATTTTCAGCCATTATTTGTACTCTTCTGCAATGGCTGAAAAAAACAAAATTTGAATAAAATTACATGAAACAAACAATTACTGGGCAAAAACAAGCATTATACCTAGAACTTATAAAAAGTATCACTACCCTTTTTTTTTTAATACTGAACCAAACAAAGTCACTCAACTTCTCTGAGCCTCAGTTTGCTCTTCTGTAAAATAAAGATACTAATAACTGACTCACAGGGACACAGTAAAAATAACAATGTACCGAAAGTACTCAGATATTACCTGACAGTCAAAAAGTACTCACAAAGGTACTCATAAATACTATGCTACCTCTCCACTCCATACCTTTGCCCTCAACCAAACTATTTCTCTTCCTGTGTTCATTTATAATACCATCATCCCCCAAATAATCCCAGTCAAAAACACGATCCAGCCATACTCTTTCATCTGCCTCATTCGCCCTGCCCCAAAGCATCTCTGTATCTCTGGGACCCAGCCCCCCTTTCTGTGGCCAATGTCACAGTGGCCACTTGGTCAAATACAACAGTTCCAAACAACTTTATCACCAGTTTCTTCAGCGGTCACTTTCCACATGGTTTTCAGGGTATGCTCCTAAAAACAAATGTGACCATATTTTTTCGCTACTTAGAACTTCCATGAGCACTGCTCCCTATCCGATCAAGTTCAAATTCACCATCCACTTTACACTTTAGTCCTAGCCTACCTATTTAGCCTCATCTCCTGTATTTCCCCAGTCCACATCGACTGTATGCTCCAGCCACAAAGCATTTCCCAGCATTTTTCAAATACAGATCATAATTTACTCCACACCTACTTGTATTTAATAGTGCTCAATTCTCCACCTATCATGTCTTTCAACCCCTGACCCACCACTCTTGACTTATCCTCTGTAGATTCCTCCAAACCTCTCATGTATAACTGGACTGCTCCCTTACTTGTATTTTTATATTACTTTACAAATGTCTAAAAGATTTCACGAGACAATTAACACATGTCAATAAGACTCTGGACTATTAAAGAAAATCTTTGTTTTTAAATTTCCAGGACTTAAAGAGTTGAAAAGTTAAGCAAGCAGGGAACAAAGAAAAAGTTGAATAGATCTTCATCAATTTAAATTGGGGTTTTTACAAAAGTTTATTATCTTGAAGTAAATTTCCAGAATATTGGGCAAATATAAAGAGAAAGCCCAATCTTATCTGGAGGTCTATGCCTGATCTCTTTCCTACTTTTTCAGAATAATAAAATATACAAATAACTTCCACCAGATTTTTAGCAAAGTAATAGTTTCAGGTATCATTAGCAGTATTTCGGCATGGTGATGTCAAATAGTGTAAATATGTACATACTAATAACAACAGACCTAAGCGCAATTATTAGGTGCACACTTCAAAGACAAGCAACTCAGCTTCCTGTCTCAGCTCTGCACTTAGTAGGTTAAGCCTCAGCTTCCACATCAGGAAAAGAAATAATAGCACAACTCAAATCCAATTGTGATAAAAACTGAATAGATGATGTCTCTAATGAGTGACGATTATTCATTCTCATATATACTCACAATGTGGACATTTCTCATTGTCTTACCAAACATCCACGGCAATCATTATTCTAAGGCTCTCCAAAGGAGTGCTCCAATAGTTGTTAATAAGAGCCTTTACTTAGAATCAATGATAAATTCTATCCAGACCTTATTTTTTTGTTAAGTCTCACACTTAAATGTTTCCAGTGAAAAAGAAAGGCTCTATCTAAACAGGCTTTCATTTAAAGTCCCCTTAAAAGAATGTTAAAAAGAAAAACCGGGGCTTCCCTGGTGGTGCAGTGGTTGAGAGTCTGCCTGCAGGGGACACGGGTTCAGGCCCTGGTCTGGGAGGATCCCGCGTGCCGCGGAGCGACTGGGCCCATGAGCCACAACTACTGAGCCTGTGCGTCTGGAGCCTGTGCTCCGCAAGGGGAGAGACCACGATAGTGAGAGGCCCGCGCACCGCGATGAAGAGTGGCCCCCGCTTGCCACAACTAGAGAAAGCCCTCACGCAGAAACGAAGACCCAACACAGCAAAAATAAATTAATTAATATCCTTAAAAAAAAAAAAAAGAAAAACCAAGAGATGAATTAACCTGCCTTAAGGAATGTAGGAGGAGGGAGACTTTAATAAATCAAAAACACCATGAGTTTACATTTTTCACCTATGCCTCTCTGTTTAAAGACCATCAAAACAGGTAGGTGATTGGGACTTCCCTGGTGGTCCAGGGGCTAAGACTGCGCTCCCAATGCAGGGGGCCCAGGTTCGATCCCTGGTCAGGGAACTAGATCCCATATGTTGCAGCTAAGAGTTTGCATGCCGCAACTAAAGATCCCATGTGACCCCAACGAAGATCCTGCACAACGAAGATCCTGGGGCAACGAATATCCTGCATGCCACAACTAAGATCCCACGCAGCCAAAAAAAAAAAGGTAGGTGATTAAAAATTAAAATTGACTGATGACACTGTATGTGATCAATTTACTGCCAAAACAGTTTTAAAATTTAGAAAAAAGCTGCATGCTAAACTCATCACATATCAACAGTCTGATTACAAACTGAAATACACTAATCACTTTTTCACATTTATGTATTCTGTAAGTTTTTATAACAAACACAAAAGGATCAGTGTTCATAAACCCATACAGATTACTTCTCATCTGAGAACATACTCAAGGAGCTTCTAACTAAATATAACTCATGCCTTTTTTCATCACAAAGATAAAATTTGTCATTTAAACAAGTTTTCTTTTACTTATTTTTTTAGGCAATCATCTTTCAGGGTGGAGGAGCTAAACGCCTTCCTGGGTATGTTGGTGGTGTTACAATAACACTGCTAACATTACATAACACTGTGACTAACAATATTTATTTAACGCTTAATATGCGGCATTATTCTAAACTTTTAGACATTGTTCTAAACCTTTTACTTGTATTCATTTAATCTTTGCAACAATCCTAAGAGGCAGGTACTATTATCATATTCCTCTTACAGGTAAAGAAACCTAGAGCGGAGAGATTAATTCCCCCCCAGGTCAGAGTGTTGTTAGTGGCAAAACAAGGGTTCAAATCCGGTCTGATTCCAGAGGCTGCGCTTTTAACCATTAAGCCATACCCGTCTGTACGCGGGGTGGGGCGCTGGAATGAGCTGGCGTTTTATCTTAAATACTAAAAACTAAAGAGAAGACGCCAAGAAGAATCCAAGGGTGAAACCACTAAGTAATCTGAGATAAGCCCCCAAAGGGCGCAGCTGCCGGCCCCCAGAGCCGCAGAGCCCACTGCGGTTTGCCAAGACCCCTTTCCCGACAACTCCCCACTTTGCCCAGAAACTCTTTCGGAAGAAATATTCAACCAGGTGAGCGGTGACGACGCACAGCAGCCAGGCGGACCTCGGGCTCCCACTCCGCATCCCGGCCCCGATGTTGGGAACGCGGCGGTGTGGTTCCCAGAGCCGGGAAGCCAAGGCTGGGAGCTCCGGAATTCGCGGTCACCGGGGCGGGGCCGTGGGACACAAGCAGAGTGGCCCACTGCTCCAGGGACGCCGGCCCTCTCCCACCTCCGCCACCCGCACCCACAGAGCCCTCACCACTCTCAAAAGACGCCCTGGAAGTTCCACCTTTTCAAGCACCGACCCTTCTCACTTTTACCGCCATTCCTCGCCGCCGGCGGCCGCAGCCAATTCAAAAAGTGACCCGCAGAGGGGCGGTGATTGGCCGCCGCTCTCCGCCCACCTCCCCGCAGGTGCCAACCGATTGGTTGTGCGTGTGTTTCAAATAAACCCAACGGCTCCGACGTCAGAACGTCCCGAATTTGTAGAGAAGTGCCCGGATGTTACCAGGAGGTGGTAGTAATGGCTCCTGGGGTTCTGTGGGAGTAGCAGGTGTGTCTGTGACTACCGCTTGTTTACTCAGTAAACATCCCGTTTCCTAAGGAAAGTTTGAGTGGATTCTTCGTCCCCTCGGCTTTTTTTTTTTCCCCGCCACCAAATCCTTTAAACGTAATCAGTGCCTTGACAGATGAATTTTTCTCCAGTGATTCCTGTGAGCTGTAAGATTTTTCTGCCTGAGCTTTAGGAATTTAAAGTTGGGTTAAGGGGTTTGGGGTTTGGTGGTTTTGTTGGCGCGGCGGGGCCCAGGACACGGGAACTCGGAGTCTCTCCAGATGGACTTCAAATCAGCAGCCTCTTATTTAAATCCTGACGTATGTAAAGCACTGTGCTCTGGTCTAGGGAATTTCACGGATGATTAGAATAAATTCTTAGTGTTTCTAAGCCTTTTTAAAAACATATATAAGCTTGCATTTGAACAAATGTAAAAATATGTCACGAGATTCTAGACTCTTCTGGAGCCAAAGTAAATTGTTAGCTGCTGCACCCGCCCCTCCCCCCCTTCCCCGAGGTCTTTTGCTGCTTTCCTCTGAAGTCTAGCCAAGAATTTATCGGTTTTCCTATAATTACGATTGTTATGAAAATCTTTTATTTTCTTCGTTTTCTAAATATAATATCCTGTCACACAACCTCTTAAAAAGACACCTCCCGAAGGTGAGTTTTGCATAGTTCCCACCTGATCGCTGGTTTAAATAAAGGAAGAAAGGAGAATCCGCTGCTGAAACCTTAAATTTCAACAAGAGGAGGAGAACTTGTACTTTGGAATGGAACACTTCTGAACGTCTCAAACAGGTCGTCAGGATTTGGAATTTTTCCTAACTTTGTCAGGCCACCTTAGAATGCCTGAAAAGTTTGTAATGCATTCCACAAAATGAGTGAACCAGTCTGGTAATTACTGGTTTCCCTGTTAATAATTGAAGAATATTTACAGTCTGCCCTTCATTTAATGCTATGATAACCGTTAGGGAGAAAGCAAAGAAAAACAGTAATTGAAATTTCACTTTGGAATGTGCTTGCATACTTAAACTAGGGTGTGCCCAGCATTCCAAAAGGTCTCCTCACTGAAAATACATTAAGCTAGTGAAGAAAGCAACCTGTTTCCTCTGTGCATTGCTCCCTGTTAGGCTTTGCACCCAAATCTATTGATTGCCTACACAGTATCACCACACAAATTGTATGCTAGCCTAACGAAAGCTATACTTGATTCCTTTTAAGGGTTATATGGCAGTCTGACTAGCAAATAAACGGGCAATACAGTCTTCTAACATTTCCTAACCATGTGACATCCTTTTCCATTTCCTAGGCAAGTAACCTCAAGCAAATAATTTAACCTCTCTATGCCTCAGTTTGAGTCTTTATAAAAGGGCATGATAATACTTACCTCAGAGTATTGTGAGGATTAAAAGTTAATATATGTAATTAAAACATATTCTAGCATATAATAAACATTCAGTAGATGTTAGCTGTTAATATTACTACTACTTTGCTGCTGTGGCTGCTGCTACTATTACCACTACTGTTACCTCAGCTGAGACCCTATACTTGCCTGATGGGACTGATGGTCCTCTACACCGCCTTCTCACCCCTGACCACAGGAGCAATGGCAGCAGTGTTTCTGTTCCCTTTGCCCCACCCATCCCCAGCCACAAATCCCGCCACCCACCAGACAAAGCTTGGTGCAGTGAAGACCTCCATTGCATTCTTTTCCTACCAGAGAGAGGACAGTCCTTCTACACCAAACTTAATCTCTCTTCTCTTTTAAGGGAAAGCCTGCAATGCTCAAGATGTCTCCTCTTGTCTAGAAGATACGGCGTTCTTGCTGCTGCCCTTGGCCAGGCTTCTGTCCCCTTCCAAGGCAAGTCCAGCCAAGATTCTTTATGCTAAATGCAAGCCTCTTCCTTCAGGTGCCTTCACTGGAAATGTAGTTATTGAATTCATATGTCAAGGGGACAAAACTGTTTACAGTACAGGATAAATAGATAGATAGATAGATAAATCAATATGAGAAGTTCCTTGAAAGAATAAACCATTTAAAAAATTCTTACATGTCATTCACAGCTCCTAAGATGCTGAATGAACAGTTTTCAACAAAAAATACTAAAGGAATTGAACTAAAGTACTTAGTATATTAAAGTACGTGACATATTTTCATCAAACAATATGATAATTTCTGAGGTGGGGAAATGAAATGTGGAAGATAGAACTACTGAGATTCTTCCTTTGGAGGATCAACTTCCCCACCTCCATCTCTGAATTGAGTGACACGCTGGACCATCTTTCCTGACTCTCATCTTAACACTTGTTCCTCTTCCAGTTTATTCCCTCCTCTTTATTTATAGTTCCTTTCTTTCCTTACACCCTCCCCTTTCCATCTCCATCTTTGTTTTCCATATGTACTCCTTCAGGGCAGCAGAGAATGGGGAGTTAGGAAAGTTAGTTTGGGGTTATGGAATATCTTTTTCCACCCTATATCCACCCGCATTCATAAGTATGCACACTGCCCACGCCATCACTCTTCAAATCAGAATGAAGAAGATTTCTCACACTTTTGTAGTTTGTTCTAATCTGCTAATAAGAATTAGTATATCTGAAAAGACTATTAAATTTTTGCAATAAATGGGCAATATTTGTTGTGGTGGATTTTGTTTTTATTACCTAAAGTTGTGATGAAATATAATTTCTAGGTTTTACTTTTTATTTTTTAAAGGAACATTTCTTTCTCTTTTTTTTAATAAATTTATTTACTTATTTTTGTCTGCATTGGGTCTTCATTGCTGCACACAGGTTTCCTCTGGTTGCGGCGAGTGAAGGCTACTTTTCTTTGCGGTGCATGGGCTTCTCATTGTGGTGGCTTCTCTTGTTGCAGAGCACAGGCTCTACGTGCATGGGCTTCAGTATTTGTGGCACATGGGCTCAGTAGTTGTGGCTCGCTGGCTCTAGAGCAGAGGCTCAGTAGTTGTGGTGCACAGTCTTAGTTGCTTCGTGGCATGTGGGACCCTCATGGACCAGGGCTTGAACCCATGTCCCCTGCATTGGCAGGTGGATTCTTAACCACTGCACCACCAGGGGGGGAAGTTCTAGGTTTTATTTTTAAGTATGAAATGTCATCGACCAATAATACCATCTACTTTATAGTAAATTTAACTATTTCATCATAGAATTAAATGTTTTACTGTAACTAAATATTAACATTGTAATGGCACATAGAACTCATATAATTGTTTTTCTCCTCTGTCACCATCCTTACCACCTCAAAGCATTTGTGAAATACATAGCTATGTATAAAGCCACACTAGGTACAGTTACAAAGATTCAGTCCCTCTGAGAATTTATCACTTAAGATTTTTGTTTCAGAATCTTTAATGAGTAGCCATGGAATTCTGTACTTTCTTGGAATTATTAACATTTTCCAATTAAAATGTTGTATTTCCAAGTTGGTTATAATATAGCATCTTCTAACCTGTCATCTCTGCCTGTGAAACAAGCTTTAGAAATTATAATCACCGTGAGCCAGAAGAAGCTATTTTACATACCTCAACAGTCAGTAATTAGGATATGACATTGGCAGTTTTATTCATATGAATCATTAGGCTGTAAATCACTTGACATAGATTTGCAATACTATACAAATTTACCACTTAAAGTTTCACTTGGACAAATAGAATTACCGTTCCTTGATGGAGCAAGAGGTTTCCAAATGTGGTGAGGCCATTTTTCAAATTATGTAATTTGATTAGCAAAATTTTAGATGTAGAAAAAAAAATCTCAGTTCACTAGTGTCATTCTTTATTTTACAAATGAATTTTACCGAGGCCCGCAACATAGAGCTTATATTCCTTTACCAAGGTCAGGTAACTGGTTAATGGAAAAACCAAGATCAAAAATTTTATTTCTATTAAATCTATTTTGTCTTTATTAAATTAAAGATACTAATATTTATATTTTACATTAAACTTATAAAAGTACCAGTATCTTTATTCATACTGCTTATATATTTTACTTTTGAGGACATTAAGATGCTTTCAGGGACTTCCCTGGCCGTCCACGCAGGGTGCGTGGGTTCCATCCCTGGTTGGGGAACTAAGATCCTGCATGCCACCCGGCATGGCCAAAAATAAAAAAATTTTTAAATTAAAAAGAAAAAGATGCTTTCAGTCCCATAAGAGCCTTGTTGGTCTTGTTCACCAATGTATCTATCTCCAGCACCTAGCAACAGTTCCTGGCATATAAGATGTTCTCAAAAGTTGTTGCATGAATAACATTGTAATTGATCTTCAGAATCCATATTGCCTTCTTCTAATTAATTCTCAAGTTTGCATTTAGAGTGACATTATGCAAATCCAAACTCATCATATCACTACCTCCTTAAAACCCTTCAATACTACTAGGCCTCCATGGCCTGACCTCTACTCATTTCCAGCTTCATTTCTCTTGAGTTCTATACCTGCCTTCCTTCTCAAGGATTTTTGCATCTGCTCTTCTCTCTACCAATTCCTTTGATCCCCATTCTTTTAACCTAAGAGACAACTTCTAATCCTTTTAGCATTTGCTCACTTACTACTCCTCAGAAGATCTTTGCTAACTACCCATATCATCAGAATCCCCATTATATAGCCCCCAGCACCATGAGTATCTCTTTTGTGGTACTTATCAAAGATGTGATTATTGGATTAATGTCTCTCTCCTCCACTATCTAAGCTACTTGAAAGGGAAAATGTTTTTTTGTTTACCATTTTGTCCACAGTGAAGGCACTCAGTGAAATATTTGTTGAAATAACAAGTAAATAACAAGTGAATTAATGATTAAATGAACTTATTTTTATTATAATACCAGTGATGTCCTTTCTAAAGTTATTTTAAAAGTTTTCTCTTTTTTTTTTCTGATTTTGTTTTTCTTTGGCTGTTCTGTGCAGCTTGTGGGATCTCAGCTCCCCAACCAGGGATTGAATCCAGGCCACAGCAGTGAAAGTCCAGAGTCCTAACCACTAGGCAACCAGGGAACTCCCCTAAAAAAGGTTTCTATTATTTTTACTTTTATCTAACCCATTATTTATGACAATTTTTCAGGAAAGATTAAGTGGCATATTTCCAAAATTAATAAATTTACAAAAGGATAAAATAATTACATCTTTTATTGACAGTTGAGTAAATTACCCAAGGATTGAATGCTTTTTATACCACGCCTATTCCAGCTATGAATGGAAGAGAGTTAATGCTAATAGTACTAAACTGATTGGATAAAACTTGCCAGTGTTTATGAACATAGGCAATTATCCATATCAAAAATTCAGTTTTTATACAACCTACACTTTCATACATTATAAACTGATACTTATAAATTGCCTCTTCCACACTGTCAACTGACTTGTAGACATCAAAGTTATCCCAAAGTGATTTTGTCTTCAGTTTAGTTTTGACAGTAACTCCGTCTTTGTAGAGTAGTACTGATATTTACTATGACAACAATTTGAATACTTTGATTGTACTTAGCAATATTTTGCTGCTGCTATTCAAATGAATGGAAAAATGGAATTGCTAATGCAATTGAAATAAAAATGGAACCCAGGTCCTCAAAAAATGGTGGATATTTGACCTCAGTTGGCATGAGGATTTAGCATAAGCAGATTAACTGTGGGTTTAATAATGAAGGAAAAATTACATGTAAATAGAAATGCATTGGGGAAGGTATTTTAAAGGTGAGATATACTGTTGTAAGTGATATTCAAGTGTATAGTGCAACTATATATAAATCCTATGCCTAGAAAAAAATTAACATTAATGAAATACACAAAATGTTCTTAGTGTCTCTATCTTGGCCATTGCATTTACATTATTTCCCCTTCTTTCCTTTTTTTTTTGGTACTTTTCAAATTTTCTATCATGAGCATTTTAGTGGACAGTTGTTGCTTTCCTGGCTGTTGAACATTTAACCATTCCTTCCTAATAATAGTCTGATATCCCTTTTGAGAAATCCCTCATTGAATATGGTTTTAGTGCAAGGTCATGTTCATCTGTTACCATAGATCTGAGTGGAGCCACATTCTCTTCCCATGCTTAAAGCTCAGTCATCATCTGCTCTTTCAAAGGATTTTGAATTTTTAGCATGTGTTAAAGATACGGGAAGGGTTAAGGATCATATATTGATACATTCTAATAGCATCAACAGTGTGCAGACCAGCTTCTTTGAGTCCAGTAATCTTTGATGGTATTTCCACTGACTACACCTCTGGAGCTCTCTAGCTCCTCCCAATTCCCAAGGCTGACCCTCATACTGATTCTGTGAATTTGCAGAATAAATTAAATCCTTTTTTCCTTCAAGATAGTTAGAATTGGTTTCTATTGCTTGTGACCAAGAATGCCCAGATGTGTTGCTTTTACAAATCCAAATCTTGTTGGCTCTACCTTCAAAATATGTCCATAATTAAACTAGTTCTTATCCCTCCATTACCCTTTTCTACACTACCATCATCTCTCACCTGAATTATTGCAATAGCCTCCTAACTCATGCCCCCAATTTTACCCATAAATCTTCACCATCTATCCTCAAAGAAGCAACTGGAATATTCCTGTTAAAATATAAGTCAGATCATGTCACTCTGCTCAAAACCTTTATTGGCTTCCAATTTCTTTCATACTAAAGCCAAAGTTCCCACAATAGTCTTCATGGCCCTACATAATCCTCATTGACATCCTCACCCTCTCCCTTTCACACCTTTACTTACCTCTAGCCACACTGGCTTCTTTGCTGCTCCTCAAAGACACGAGGCACACTCCTAACTCAGGCTGATTTCTCTACTTTTATGTTCTTCCTTCATATGTGCCTGACTTACCCCCTCTTCTCTGTCAATTCTTGCTCAAATTCACCATATCAGCTAGGTGGCTACCCCTCCAAAAATTGCAGCTCCTCCTCAAGCTCTCCTGGTCCCCTTTGCCTTGCCCTTTTAATTTTATAGCCATTATCAACTACAAGTATATATTTATTTGTTATGTTATTATTTATTGTCTGTCTCTCCATACTAGAATGTGAGTTCCATGAAGGCAGCAGGGGGGTTTTGTCTGTTTTTTCCCTACTATATTTCCAGTGACTAAGTCAGTACCTGCCACATGATAGGTACTCAGAAATTTTTTGAAGAAAAGAATAAATGAAAGAAGAAAGGAAGGAATGAAAATAAGGAAGAAAGGAAATAAATATTTCTAAATATTACTTACATAATATAATGAAAATTTAGTTAATAGTTTATCCACTGTTTTCAAGCTTTTTGCATATTTCTTCAAATGAAATGTCACAGTGAACTCCAATACATAAAACAGATAAATGCCAAGCTGAATTGACATAGAAGAGAGGTCATGATTTCTCTTCATAGAGACTGCAGGAATTTTAATTCTTCTAGAACACAGAATTTGAAAACCACTGACTACTGACAGAATTTGAAAATGATTGACCACGGTATCTGAAGGGCCAAACCCTTTATTTACAAAACAAGAAGATGAGATTTACTCCTAATAGATATTCACACCCATCTATGAAGTTATCTAGCAAAAAAAAAAAATTCTTTTTGAATTTGAATCTAGTTAATCTCTAGATCTGATTTTTTAAGAAATACAGAGAACAGAGAAACGTGAAAAATTATAGCTCAGGGATACAGTCAGTAAGATCTAGCCTTGTAGAAACTCTACAAGAAACCCTGATTTCTTCAACAAATAATTGAAAGGGGAAAATGATTAGTAAAGGGATAATCAATAGATGAGACTTAAAAGACATAAAACCAAATACAACATGTAGATTTTATTTGGATCATGATTCAAACTTTTTTAAAAATTATGACAACAGGATTTCTGCTTCTCCTATAGCTGAGTAAACTGCTAAACAACCAACTCTTTCACAAATAACTATAGATATAGGGGAAAAGTACAAAAAACAATTATCCAAAAGATTTGAACAGTGAACAAAAGCAGGTAGACTCTGCAGAGGAGTAAAAACTTAGATTGACATGGGGTGTTTAAAAATGTTATGACTTTTAGAATAAGAAAACTCTGCAGTTATTGTTATGCAGAGGCCAAAACTAAGAGAAAAGTCCGTCTTTCTGTCATAAGGAGCAGAGGACAGAATTTGGGGCAACCACAGCTGCTGGAAAGTAAGGGGGTACAGAGGGTCCTCTAGAGAGCCTAAGAGAAGCATGCTAAATTCTGCATATAAAATGAAACGATCTCTAGCTGACCCCTTAACCATGTAAATACAAGGAGGACTGCAAGTAATCCTGTCAAGGAAAAAAGAACAGAACTGAGATTTGAGCTACTGCTCAAAAGACAGAGTTTTCAGTTTCAGTTCAAACAAGTAATTGCCTGACAATACAAAAATATCAGCATTTTTTGAAGAATAAAACAGAATTCAGAATCTCCAAGATACAACCATCATGTCTATGTTCTGTGCCATATCAAAAAAAAACACAAAAAAACCAGGCATGACACATTCTAAGAAAAATAAACCAATAGAGGCTAATTCTGAGGTAGCTCAGATTTGAAGATTAGGATACAAGGACTTTAAAGCAGTTATTATAACTATGCTGAACGAGATAAAGGAAAGTATTCTTGTAATTAGTGAAAACACAGAAAAATCTCAGCAGAGAAATAGTATTAAAAAGAATCAAATGGAGCACAAAAAGCAAGAATCATCATATAAATTAAGAAAAATTTTATAAATTATATTTCGTAAAATTAAAAACTTCTACCCTCCAAAAGTCACTGTTAAGAAATGTCAACAGTTAAGAAAGTGAAAAGACAAGCCACAGACTGGAAAAAAATTACTTTCAAAATACCTATATGACTAAACATTGATATTCAGAATATTTAAAGAACTCTCATGACTTAATAAAACAAGCAACCCACTTTTTTCAAATGGGCAAAGAAAGATTTGACAGATACCCCACCAAAGAAGAAATACTAATGGCAAATATGCACATTATAAGATGCTTAGCATCACTATTCATCAGGGAAATACAGGTTAAAACCACATTCAGGTACTACTACACATATATTAGAGTGGCTAGAATTTAAAATAAAAATGGTCAGTACCAAGTTATAGTGAGGATGTGGAGCAACATGACCTCTCATACATTGCTGGTGTGGATGTCTCTTACAAAGTTAAACATAATTGCCAAATGGCCCAATAATCCCATTCCTATGTATGAGAATCATTGAGGAAATTTTATTCATAATTGCTAAAAACTGGAAGGAACCCAACTGTATATCATTAGTGAATGCATAAACAAGTACATCCAAAACATGGGAAACTACTCAGCAATTTACATGCAACAAAATGGATGACTCTCATAAGCATCATGTTAAGTGAAAGAAAACAGAAACAAAATACATGTTGTGTGATTCCACTGATGTGGTATTCTGAAAAAGACAATGATAAAGGGACAAAATACAGATAATGGTTGACAGAGGCTAAAGGGTAGGAGTGGAGGCTTACTGCAAAATGGCACAAGAGAACTTTGGGGGATGACGGAAGTATGCATGTCTTGATTGTGGTAGTGGTTACACAAATGTATATCTCTGCCAAAAGTCATGAAGTTACTGTATTGAATAATGTCTTAATAAGCATAACTTAAAAAAAAGAACAAAATGGGAATTCTAGGATGGAAAATAAAATAGCTAAAACAAAAAATTAACTGGATGAACTTAATAGTAGATTATGAGCCTGGCACACTGCCTACTGTGCTAAGGAGATGGATGGACCTAACAGAAGAATGAAGAGTCAGTCAGCTGGAACATAGACCAATAAAAATTATCCAATCATAAGGACAGAGAGAAAACTTTTGGATAAAAAATGAGAGCTTTAGGAACCTGTGGGAAAACATCACATATAACTGGAATCCCAGGAGGAGAGAGAGAAAGAGGAAAAAATAATTTTAAGAAATAATGGCCGAAATTTTCTCAAATATGGGAAAAGACATAGCATTTACCAGAAGAAAAGGTTTCTATTTCCAGAAGCTCAGAAACCCAAATTAGGATAAATACAAAGAATGTCTTTCATATCATAGTCAAATTGCTGAAATCCAAAGATAAAGGCAAAATCTTAAAAGTGGCCATGGGGAAAAAAAAAAAAGACACATTACAAATAGGAGAACAAGAGTTTGCAAATATACTAACTTCTTATTAGAAACTATGGAGACCAGGAGACAGTGGTACAACATCAAACAAATACTGAAAGAAAAAACTATTAACCCCAAATTCTATATCTAGTGAAAATATCCTTCCAGAATGAAGGCAAAATAAAGACATTTTCAAATAAAAGAAAACTAAGAATTAACTGCTAGCACACTAGTATTACAAGAAATGCTAAAGAAAGTTTTTCAGGCTGATGTGAGATGATTCCAGCTAGAAACTTTAATACTCATGAAGAAATGAAGAACTTTAAGAAATGGTAAATAACTGAGTAAATATGAAAGACTATTTTTCTATTGGTTTCTTTAAAACACATGTAACTGCTTAAAACAAAAATTATAGGCTTTTTTATGGGGTTTATAATGTAAGTAGATGTAATACATATGACAACTACTGCATAAAGAAAGGCAGGAGCTCTAAACGAACCCACATGGTTGCAGAGTTTGCACATGTTGTCTTAATCTGTTTAGGCTGCTTTAACGAAAACAACATAGACTGGTTGGTTTATAAACAGCAGTAATTTATTTATTTTATTTTTATTTTTTGATTTTTTGACTGTATTGGGTCTTCATTGCTGCATGCGGGCTTTAGTTGCGGCGAGCAGGGGCTACTCTTCATTGCGGTGCGCAGGCTTCTCGTTGCGTTGGCTTCTCTTGTTGTGGAGCATGGGCTCTAGGTGTGCAGGCTTCAGTAGTTGCAGCACGTGGGCTCAGTAGTTGTGGCTTGCAGGCTCTAGAGTGCAGGCTAGAGCTAGAGCAGGCTAGCTAGCGCAGGCTCAGTAGTTGTGCCGCACAGGCTTAGTTGCTCTGTGGCATGTGGGATCTTCCTGGACCAGGGCTCGAACCTGTGTCCCCTGCATTGGCAGGCGGTTTCTTAATCACTGCGCCACCAGAGAAGCCCCAATGGCAGTAATTTATTGCTCACAGTTCTATAGGCTGAAAATCCAAAATCAGGGTAACAGGTGGTAAGGTTCTGGTGAAGACCTTCTTCCAGGTTGCAGACTTCTGACTTCTCACTGTGTCCTCACATGGTGGAAGGGGTGAGGGATCTCTGTGCAGTCTCTTTTAAAACAACAGTAATCCCATTCATGAGGGCTTCAGCCTCATGACATAAGCACCTCCTAGAGGCCCCACCTCCTAATATTATCACATTGGGCATTGAGATTTCACCATATGAATTTTGGGGGAATGCAAATATTGAGACCACAGCACATATTATATGAGGTAGAATATGAAAAGTTGACTGTATACTGTAATCCCTAGAGAAAACACTAAATTTAATAATTCAAAGAGACATAAATAAAAATGCAAAGAGGCAGAGAAAAAAATTAAGTAAAATTCTAAAAACATTTAAATAAACCAGAAGAAGGCAGAAAAAGGGAAAGGAGAGAATAAAAAACTGAGAATCCAAAAAACAAATAATAAATGATAGATCTAAATCCAGAAGGTTTAAACAGACACTTTACAAAAGAATACAAACTAATGGTAATGACCAAGAAGCACATAAAAAGGTGCTCAATGTCATTAGTCATCAGAGATAAGCAAATTAACAGCAAAATGAGATAGCACTATACACTCATTAGAATGTAAAAAGACTGATAATTAAAAATACTGATAATACCAAATGTTGGCGAGGATGTGAAAAAATCAGAACCTTCATTGTTGATCCGTGTAAAAAGCTACAACCTCTTTGAAAAAAGATCGGAACCATTTCCTGTAAAATAAGTATGCACCTATCCTATGACATTAATGCTTACTCAAGAAAAATCAATACATCTGACCACAAAAAGACTTGTATAAGAACTTTCATAGCAACTTTACTCATAATACCCCAAAACTGGAAACAGCTCAGATATCCATCAGAGACTATATAAACAAACTGTGGTATATTCATACAAGGGAATATTATTCAGCAGGAAAAAAGGAATGAATCACTGATTTCCACAACAATGTGGATGACTGACTCTCAAAAACATTATGCTGAGTGGAAAAAAGCCTCACACAAAAGAGTAAGGCTATTTATATAAGGTTCAAGAACAGTAAAATCTAATCTATTATGGAAAATAATCAGAACAGTGGTTTTCTCTTAGGTAATGGAGTTAGGGAGTAAATGGGGAGGGTCATGATGGCAATGGAAATATTCTGTATTTTGACAGCAGTTTGAGTTACAGATATATGCGTTTGTCAAAACTCAATATATACTTAAGATTTGTGCATTTTATTGTTTGGAAATTTTATGACAAAAGAAAAAGTAAACAAATATTTTACTGTAGTTAATGATGTGCATATTGAAGTAAATATTTAAGGGAAATTGTACTGATATCTGTAATTTACTTTGAAATGTGTAAAAAAAAATAGATGAACTAATGGATACACAGAGGGATAGATATATGATAAAACCAGAAATAGAAAAACATTAATGGTATCATCTAGGTGGTCTGAAAATAGGTGTTCACTGTAAAATTATTTCGACTTTGCTGTATGAAAATTTCACAATAAAATGTTGGGGGAAAGATTCAGTAAAAATTTATTTAAAATAAGAGGATATCAAAGAAATGTGAATGCAGACTGGATATTTGATGGTACTAAGGAATTATGTTTATTTTTGTGTGTGTGATAATGGTATTGTGGTTATAGTCTTTAAAGGTATCTTTTAGAGATGCATTACAAAAAAAAATCACATTTTTGAGATCCTTGCATGTTTTTCTTTGTTTGTTCCCCAAATTTATACTTTTTTATTCATGTAAATTGACCTTATGGGCTTCCCAGTTCTCTGTTTTCCTATGATTGTGATATATTGACCCTGAATATGATACCTTTACTAAATTCTGGAGCAGAAATAGAACAAAAGAGTGACTGTTAGCAGGATTCACAACTTATGGGATATGAGTTCAAAGGCACTGGGACTCGAGAAGTTTTAGACCCATGATGACTGAGCTACTAAAATTCTAGCAAGCGTTAGGGATCAAATAGTATGTAAGATGCTATAGACCAGAGCCACACACAGGAAAAGAAATTCCATACTTTGGACAACAAATGTGAATCAGAGGAAACCTAAAATTCAGGCAATTGTGTGATTCCAGAAGTTCTTAACCTTTGCCCTATAGCAAATAAGCTAATGGGTACCCCATGAAGTGGTCTGTGAGTTTTTGTGCGAGTTGTATAAAATGATGTTAGTGCTTAGAATAATGACACATAGAAAGCACTCAATCAATGCTAGATATTATTATTATTATGTATTTGACAAATATTTTTAGGTACTTATTATACATCAGGCACTGTGCTAGGCACTGGGGATAAAATTATGAAACAAATTCGTGCAGCCTTTGCCACCATAGAGCTCAGAGTTTAGTGAGCTCTATGTAGAAAATCCTCATTCCATCATAGTGCTTTCCTTTTTTTACAACTGGAGTTCACAAGGCCATATAGCATGCTAACCATCCATAACAGGTAATTTTATGTTAATATGTATAAAATAGAAAAATGTTTCCCTAATGCCTACTAACATGAAAGTTGTGATGCTTGGTAGAATCGCAGATGTGAAAAAAAAACACAACTAATGCTTTACGTCTCATTATTTTTACCTTCTCTTTCACACACAGTTGAACTTATAGAGGCTATTAAAATATTAGGCTATTTTCTCCTTCATTAAGCATAATTTCCTTTAATTTTTTATTAACATTTGCATGCTTCTCTTTTTGAAGATTAAATGGAGCTATTATGTATAGTATCATAGAGTTTATCAATATTTTCAAATTATATTGTTTCATTTTCCTAATTAAAATCCTTTCTTTGTTTCTTTTTTGCATGAATGTGACTGACCAAGGAATTGGTATATATTAAATCACTGCTCTTGAGAACACCAATGTGAAATTAAAAGCCAATATCTTATCATATAGTAGATACCTTTAGACAGCACTTGTATGTTGATTTTTTTTAAATTGTAAACATGGATTACTTATATAATTTAAAACTTGGGAAAACGAAGCAGTCCTAATTATGCCATTTTCTTTATCAAACCTTTGACTTCCTGTTACCAGTAGCATATGTCCAAGCACTTTCCCATGAACATCCAAGGCCTTTTACCAACTCTCTCCCAAGCAGAAAGTACAAATATGTTTCCATGCTTTGAAAATAAGGAACATAAGTTAAAAGACCCATTTCCTGGAAACTCTTGGAATACTTTAAGGTAGAAACCACAATTCATATATTTATCTGAAGTTTTAATAATATCTAATTAGATATTAAATCATCTACCCATAAACTTTACAAGTATAGTGTAAATCTCAAAACAAAACAAAGCTTGAGTTTCTAGTCTGTTCATCTATTACATTATCTTGTTAAAATTGTAATGAATATATTTAGTATTTTACTATCTTAGATTCCTAAAGAAAAACCAAATATGTGTTTGATTATCACAAGATTATCATAGGGAGAAGAAGTTTTAGTAAAACAGACTTTGTACTGTCTTAAGCAGGGTCTGGCTTGATTTCTTGAGCGTACTTTAGAATTCCTCAAGACAGAAAAAAGTTTATTATTGTGGCACAATTACTTTTCTTGAACCAGGAGAAGGGGGTTTAAGTATAGGCTTTGTTTCCTAGGCCATAGAAATGAAGGACTGGGTTCTAGTTCACCATCTTTGGCTTATACCACATTACTGGGCTTTACCTCCACCTGCTTCACTTGGTGGTCCTTTTTTATATCTCCTCTCAAATGTGGACACATTCACCAGGAACCAGGGATCCCACAGTGGTCTCCCTTTTCTATGGGTCCTAAACAGCTTAGGTTGGGTCAGAGTACACTGGGCTCCACTATATTTGTAAAGGATGTGAATCTGCTCCACAATCATGGATCCAAAAAAACATCATTTTCTTTATTGTTCTAAATTAGATATGCATGCCTAAGCTTTCTACTCAACAGGATTTGTGGGATATTTAATCCATCTTGTTTAGCTGATTATACAGGAGAATGCATATAAGGCAGACGGGCTGCACCCCTCTCTAGTATCATAAACAATCTGGGTCATTGTATACAATCCAGAAAATTTGGGGGAAAGGATTCTGGTCTTCAGTCCATTTTGATCAGTGCTGAGATGTTAATTATTGCTGCCTGCATAAATTATTTACAGGCAGCCACCTCTACTCTTGTCATACCATGCTTGAAGAAGCGTACCATCTGTTCCCCAAATGATGACACTTCGCTTCAGTCCCCAGGCATCCCCAAGCTGCCCCTACTCAGCAGCTGCCCCGTTTCTTACTTTTCCTGGGGAGCCGCGTGGGAGTGGGTCTGAGATCTTCATCACTCTCAGGACTGCCTCCACCATGTTTCAGGAAAAATGCCCCAAAAGTCAGACCAGAATCCATCTTCACCTCAGGGAACTGGTCTCTATCTTCTCCCTCTCCTTCTTTCCAATCTTCTGAAACACAAAATGGCCTTCTTCCTTGAGGGCAGCGGTGGGAGTGCAGATGGGATCTTCAATGTTATGGAGCTTTTCACAGAAAGGAATGCTCACTCCTATATGTACTTTGTTTAATGCTAACTTACTGCACTAACTAAACATGAGTTATTATGAGACACTAAATCAAAACAAATTTAAACAGTGATTATTTATTTAATGAAACAAGTGTATAATAAAATTTCATATTTATTAATTAAAAATCATGTCTGATATATCAGGTCTTCTTAAATAATATATACACATTTATCAAACTAAAAAACACAGATTATATTGATTAAAAAACTTATTACTACTTTTATACTTCAAGCAATTAAAAAGTATTAATACTATGGATTTAAATTTGTTTTTCATTATTTCTATACTATTCTCATTCTTATTTCTCATTACTGTTAGTGGTTGCATTCCTAGGGTTACAGAAATATTAATTACCTGGAGGGGTATAGTGCCAAATTAAAAAGCAGAAAACATCAGTGCAGGGTAGCCAAGGTTACAGTTTCTGGATTGTCGGTATGTTGGGTCTGGCTGTGTCTTTCAAATCTCAGCTGCTGATCTCCAGGCTGTACTTCCTTTTCATAATTATTTTTGTAGCAAAGACTCTAATGTGAAATTTATGATAAGGTATTGTGGGCAAAGCAGAGCCAGAATCAATAAGAACAGCAGGGGATAAACCATGGAATATTAAAGCTAGAGAACACCTTAAAGTCAGTCTCTGCTCATTTCATTTTTCAAATGAGGAAAAAGAAAAAGAAAAGATGCTGGTGGTAAGGAGACAATTAAGATGGCCTTTTGTTTTCCCCCAGAAAACTGTTTATGTGATACTCTTCTTTTTTTAAAATAAATTTATTTATTTATTTATTTGTTTGTTTTTGGCTGCGTTGGGTCTTCGTTGCTGCGCGTTGGGTCTTCGTTGCTGCACGCAGGCTTTCTCTAGCTGCGGTGAGAGGGGGCTACTCTTCATTGCAGTGTATGGCCTTCTCATCACGGTGGCTTCTCTTATTGTGGAGCATGGGCTCTAGGCATGCGGGCTTCAGTAGTTGTGGCATGGGGGCTCAGTAGTTGTGGCTCGCAGGCTCAGTTGCTCCACGGCATGTGGGATCTTCCCAGACCAGGGCGCAAACCCATGTCCCATGCATTGGCAGGAGGATTCCTAAGCACTGCGCCACCAGGGAAGTCCAAGATGACCTTTTTAATAGCCCAGGAATTGTGACTCTATGGTCTTGAACAAGGATGGCAGCAGTAAAAAAGAAGGCAGATGTCAGAGACAGGGTAAACAAAACTGAAGACTTGCTGCTGACTAAGTTGAAATGCAAGTTTCTGTAATTGGTAACATGCTATGGGGAGTTGATTTGATAACAAAAGTGTAGTATATTTACAGCAGAGCTTGCCTTGTTTCTCAAAGCAGTAAAATTAGTAGAACCAGCCAGTGAATGAGTGATTGCCACTGAACAGTGTTATATCCCCAAGAGGATTGGTTATCAAATTGGTTTTTCTTCATACTATGCAGTAATTTTAGGTGTTCTAAAACAATGTTACCTAAAGTATGATCTGTAGATCAGAACCAGTCTATAAACAGTTATCAATTCACAGTGAGATAAATACAGAAATTGTGAGTAAGCATTTAGAAACTTTAATACCAATTTAACATTGCTGTGAAATTCAACAGCATGATCAGAGTAACTTAACAAAATATTGGTCTGAAAGGATTGGAAAAATCCCTGGTCCTTCACAGTTTGAGAAACTCTGTTTTCAAAGACAAGGGAAGACTGGTGGCTCAGTGGTTAAGAATCCGCCTGCCAATGCAGGGGACACGGGTTCGATCCCTGGTCCAGGAAGATCCCACATGCCACAGAGCAACTAAGCCCGTGCGCCACAACTACTGAGCCTGCGCTCTGGAGCCCGCGAGCCACAACTACTGAGCCTGCGCGCCACAACTACTGAAGCCCGCATGCCTAGAGCCTGTGCTCTGCAACAAGAGAAGCCACCGCAATGAGAAGCCCGCGCACCTCAACAATGAGTAGCCCCTGCTCGCCGCAACTAGAGAAAGCCAGCGCGCAGCAACGAAGACCCAGTGCAGCCAAAAATAAATAAATAAATAATAATAATATTTTTAAAAGACAGGGGAAGATACTCACAATATATGAAATTACAAAAGCAGGTGACAAAAAACTTAATATTGTATGAAACTATTTTTATAAATATATACACTTATCTATAGTAAAAATAGAAATATATTAGCCAAAAGAGAGATTAAATAAAATAATGTATATAAAATACTTAGAACACTGCCTGGTACAGAGAAAGAAATACTCCATAGGTGTTCCTCATGATGATGATGACGATGCTGGGACCGATCTGCAGTTGTCAGTCCTATTCTGGCTGTTCTATAACCATTAAGGATTTTAATTCTATTCCATAGCTGCTGCTACTGCCACCATTGTGCTTGCTGGTCCCTCACTATTGGTACAGACCCCACCCCAGGGTCTCTGCCTTATCACTGTGCCATTCCAAACATACATTCATCATTAATCATGGATTGTTCCCTCCGCAGCCAAGTCTCATGGCTCTTTCTCTTTCTGAGTCAGTTTCAACAGGAGTTAACAGGATGTTAAGCCTACCAAGAAACGTAACAATACTTTAGGCTGCTTAAAAATCAAAATGCATAGCGTTGCTTGTGAAAGTCAGCTTACATCTTCCTTGTGGTTCTTATCTAGACTTACAAAAGAATACATTTATTTAGAGGGGTATAGCTGAAAGAAACACAAGAGATCACCTAATGAAGGTTAAAGAGTAAAGCTTTGGTAACAACGTGTCAAAGTCCATAGTCCAGCTCTGTCATTGCCTAACTGTGTGACTTTGGGCAAGTTACTTAACCTCGCATAGCTCCTCTCTTAGCCTGAGAGAGTAATATTACTTATCACTCCTTCAGCAGTGACTAGCAAAGTATGTGCTCAATAAATAATAGCTATTGTTATTAACACAACCCTACCATTTACAGAGGAGGAAACTAGGTCAAAGAGGCCCAAGATCGCATGATTGGTGCATTATTGAACTAGGACTAGATGCCAATACTCTTTCTCATACCCCTTGCTGCCTTTCACAACTCTGTTCTGAAATTCTATAAATTCTCAGAGATGCCTCAGCATTGTGTTTATTTGTGTCTTGGAAAACATGGGCAAAAATATAGATATCAGGTTCAGCATATGTTTTTATTTTGTGCATTCATTAATTCTGGAAATGCGGTGGTATAGACCTATAGATGGATGTATACAGAGGAGGAGAGGAGAGGAGGAGAAAGAACAAATGCAACTAAGTTGTAATTCCTCTGTATCCTATGGATGTGCCACCACTGGCTAGCCTCTACATTCAGGAATTCTCATATATTAATGATCTGGGTTTATAAAATATTAAAAATCATCATAATTGTGAATTTATTCTGTAAACGATTGTATCTGGGCTTTCTGTTATAAACAACAGAACCAACTCAGTCTAGCTAGTTTTAACAGAAAAGGACTAATCATTCTCAGAGGCTAAAGCTTCTTGAAGCAGTACCCAAAGCCATGAGACTGTCCACTGTGCCTCTGGGAACAATGAGGACAGACAGTATCACCAACCTTCACCTCTGACACCGCTGAGAGCTCTGTGCCTCTCAGCCAGACTCTTCATGATGCTCTTTTGAGTCAAAGGCATTCCATGAGTGCTGCTAATGGCAGAACCTAGAGCACATACTGGGTGTCTGAGATGTGAAAGAGACTGGAGCGTGACATTTATAGCTTCTAGCTTGCAGACCTGGGATTTACAATGTGGGAAATTACCAACATTTAGAGTGTTCAAAAGATTCTGAGAGGCCACAGATTTACAAAATGCCCACTATGATCCTCATGCAAGTTTTTTTTGGAATAGTGTCCCATTCACATGCCCCCAAACATATTTACTGTAAGATGTATGAAGAGTCAGATGATTCACCTTTTAACATGGAATAAACTGAATATTTCTGAGGAGTTAAATAGTTAAAAATTTTTTTCTTTTTGTTCTCTTTCCCTCCAACACTCCCTCTTTATCCCCTACTTTCCTTCCTATTCTCCCTCCTTTTCCTCTTGTCTTTTTTCTGTATCTGTGATTTCTCTAAATACTTATCAATAAGCTGTATAAGTGACAATTGTCATTAAATTTTAAGAAAATATTGAGTGAATTTACCAAGTTTTTTCATACTGTTAATGTTTTAAGTATTCAACTCTACATTTCACTAAGATCTCTCTCCTGAGATCCACACCTATACATTGAACTGCCTCCCAGAATCTCCCTTTGGAAGTCTCACAATTACTCAATCTTCAGTTAAGCCCCAAACTGAACTCAATATTATCTTACACAGACCTTCTTCTGCTGTATTTTCTAAGTGAATGGTGCCACCTACCCAACTGTCCATGACTTTAGAAACTTTGGAATCATCTTCCACTCCTCCCTTTTTCCAAGCTGTAATAGCCCAGCAATCCTGTGTACTATGCTCCTCTAAAATCCATCCAGTTATTTCCACCCCTTCTGCTGCTATCTTATTCAGGGTCTCAGCTCTTTTCACACAGACCTTGAAGTGATGCTTCCAGGCTAACATCCTGACTTTCATCTTGCCCTACCCACTACAGCAAGCATATGTTATCAGAATTATCTTTTTAAAAATGTTGATCTGATTATGTTATTTACCTTCCATTAGACTATCTCAAACAACTTCCTTAGCCTTCAGGTCAGTACAAAGCTTAAGCTACACCTTGACAATCAAAGTCCTTCATGATGTATTTACTGTCCCCTTCTCCTGCCAAGGGGTAGGGCTTAACCTGAGTTGTATATTGGAGTCCAAGGGTCCAGCTGGGGCAGGGCACTCTAGCTACCTAAGGATGGCATATATGCACACTTTGGACCAAGGACAGCTTTGCAGCATTCCAGGTTACCTTCCTCAAGTTTTTGAAGGGTTGCATTTAGCAAGTGAGTGATATATATTTGTTTAGTATCTGAGACCATACAAGATTGAACATTTGTACTTACGAGATTAAGCTTAATCAGCAGGGATTTTGGTTAGTCTTAAGAGAGATAAGTGTTTTCCTGTTAGTTTGATTAATCCTGAAAGCAAGTTGTCAAATCTCTAGAAGTGTTCAAAAACGTAATCTTTTTTTGTTTTTGCGGTTCCTGGGCCTCTCACTGTTGTGGCCTCTCCCGTTGCGGAGCACAGGCTCCAGACGTGCAGCCTCAGCGGCCATGGCTCACAGGCCCAGCCGCTCCACGGCATGCGGGATCCTCCCGGACCGGGGCACGAACCCGTGTCCCCTGCATCGGCATCGGCAGGCAGACTCTCAACCACTGCGCCACCAGGGAAGCCCCCCCAAAACATAATCTTATTTTAAGTAATTAGACATTAATCTAATACCAGGAGACATGCAGTTGTAGGAAAGAATTTTTTTTAAAACAAAACATTTTATTAACAAAGTAATGGATTTAATATACACAAAAATATTATATCTTATCACAAGAAACCATGGTCCACTCTACATACTAAGGGGATAAGGCACAAGCTTAAAGTTTTATGGGGAACGTCATCCCCCCAGTCCTGCTGGAGTAGCTCTGTATTCATCCAGATGACCTCATTTGGAAATAATTCAAGGTTCATCTTTGAGGTTGTTTGTTGGTGTGAGTTCAGGGCCAAATGGCCCTCTGCAACAACCCCTCCCTCCAGTTTCTGGTTATAACATTTATTTTAAAAGAATACTCTTTGTTCAAATAATCAGTACAAATTAACAATGCTAAAATAAATAGCTACACAGTTTCAGGCAATGCTTTCCAGAAGAGTCTCTAAATGTTCACTGATTCATCAAGGGTAGGTTCCCACATCGTCTTTTGAGGGGCTCTAACTTGCTGCAGAAGACCTTGGCAAAGTGATATGTGATGGTTCCCTGCTCTGCCCCTGAGTGTTGGGCTGCAAAAAAGAGCCAGGATCAGGCAAGAGAAACGCGGATTTTAGAGCTGAACACCAGCAGAACCTTATTTAGAGTTTGTGTCAGTACTCAATATGGGTGTCTACAGGGCATTCACTGTTCCCTAGGGAAGGGTTATATCACCTCAGCACTGAGACATGAATGGGGTTTCAGTCAGGCCAGTGGTCACTGTCACAAAACAGCTTCGCCCACTGTGCCAATCATACTGTCATTCTTGTTGACCTAAAACAGATAGACTGCCAGTTATTTCACCAGCAGAAAAGAAGTGAGTTTATTCAGGATCAGCAGAGAATTGCAGTTTGGGTTCTACAACCATGATGAGCCACGGGCAAGTCCTTGCATGGCAAGGGAAGGAGAATGCTTTGACAAAGGGGTAAAGAAAGTTGGGAGGGCTATAGTAAACAAAGAGTCCATGGCTTTTCATTGGTTGAGTCCTTCCAGGAAACCAGTCTTTTTTCTTCCTGTTGGGCTCTGCTATCATTCAGGGTGTGAGAGCTCCCCCTTCTGGCTTCCCAACTCAATTTTTTTGAGGTTTCTGTTCATTAATATTTTAGTTGTAATAATTGTTATCATTGGATCAATACCTTCTAATGTATATCACTCTTTACAATTTACAGCATACTCTCACTTGCATACTCTCAGATTGTTCTCCCAACCATCCTATGATGTGGGTGTTATTATACTCCCATGTGTCAAATGAGCAGACTGAGGTTTAGAGAGGTTATCTCACAGCTAAGTCATTGGCATAGCTGGGATTTGAACTGAGAGTCCACGTTCTTTTTTTTTTTTTTTTGGCCGTGTCACACAGCTTGTGGGATCTTAGTTCCCTGACCAGGGATTGAACCCGCGCCTTTGGCAGTGAAAGCAGAGAGTCCTAACAACATGCGAGAGTTCATGTTCTTAACTGCTCCACTGCAACCATCTCAGCCAGAGCCTCTCCATCCCCAAAGCTGGTGCCAACCAGACTCTATTTGTTGAAATAGTCTGCTTTAGTGACTCAGCAGTCAGTGCAGTGGAGTGAAACGAGAATGGCTGTGCAGTCAGACCCAGGTTCAAATCCCAGCCATCTATCTGAGTAACCTTGGGCAAATGACCATGTCATTCTCAGCCCCAGATTCCCGTTGCGAAATGAGGCTATTGAAAGTATGCCTTAGGGAATTGTCATGGGTGATGGATGAGGGTGGGCAGGGCAGGAAGGGCAGAATTTGCTACTTCTTTTACCTTTATTGTATCTGTGGCTATGTTGTATGTTGAATGTCACACATATGATCTGGTCCCCAACTTCAAAGAGGGGAGGGCCTTATGTAAAGTGGGAAATGAGTTAGAAAATTCAGAATAGGAATTAATTCTGCCAAAGGAGGCTTCGCCCAGAAGAGAGTATGCAAATAAGGCTTTGAGAGAGATGAGGCCACTGGCCGGCTACACTCACATCTGCACAGGATATGTGGTTGACAAGGAATCTCATACCTGTTATCCAGTTGATCTCCACAGTAATGCTGGGCTGAGAAGGGTCTTTAGCAGATTACACCTTTGCAACTGGGGAAACTGAAGCAGACTATATTCAGTCAAGGTCACAAGTCAGCAGGGAGCTTCCTGCCTGTCTTCTGACTCTAGACCAGTGCCCAATGCCTCTGTTTCTCTCATGATAAAGTGACCCCAGGGTACCCGACTATCCCTGAACGGCTTGACAGAGCTTGTGTGCCTTTCTTTGGTCTCTGGCTGTAGAGACCAGCGTTATTCACATCTCCCTGGATTCCCACAGGGGACAGGCCCCACTTACTTCAGAAGGGGAAGGTGCCCAATTTGTGCAGATTCTCCCTCAGTTTTCCGTAGTCCACTTCTGCAGTGTCAGTGGAGGGGGTGGTCATGGAAGTAGATGTTTGTGATGCCCACCTTCCTCCCCTCCCTGAGGCCCAGCCGCCCGGGTTCCTAGACAAGTTCAGGGGCCCAGCATCTCTGCAGGAAGGAGAGGCCCATTTGGTCTCTGCCCCAAGGGAGGCTGAGTTTGGGCTCCTTCCTACCCCTATTAATGATAAATGTGTCTAATTAAAAATTTGCTACCCCCTGACTTGTCAGCCCTGGGGCAGGCCTGGGCTGGGTGGACTTAGAAAATCCACATGGACTTAGAAAGAAGAGTGGAAAGGATAACATTTTAAAACAACAAAGAAAATCGACATGGACTTAGAAAGAGTGGAAAGGATAACATTTTAAAACAACAAAATAAAAGAGTTAGCATAAAAGATAACTTTTAAAAACTAGGGAGATGCAGTTATTAAGTAGATGATCAAAGAATTTATAAAATTAATGAGACCTTCATTTAATAGAAATAGACCATTATATACAATAAAAAACTCATTATATATATGTTTTTCAGGCTAGCCTGGGAAGTAAGTTTCTTCTTACTTCCTTACTAGGACTAGAAAGAACACAACTTCCTTTGTTGGATGCTGAGATCTCTACCACTGATTATAGAATTGATCTTGTAATTCAATTCATTAAAGCTCTATTTATAAAGTAATTAGTAATGAGTTAGTCATAAGTATTGCAAAAGCTGAATGATTCATTTTACCTAAGGAAAGGAAAAATAACTTTAGGCCAGTGAGTCTAGAAGAGCTTAATTATGCTCCATGTTTTTTCCCAATGATAGAATTTCTTGCAAATATACATTTCTGTGGATTATGATCACCTATTGAACTAATACTGTATTTTAATGATTCCTTATTTTTTCCCACATAAATTACTTTTTTGTGTGATAGATTTTGTATTTTTCTTATAAAAGTACATTTTTAGAGCCTTAAAGTGCCTTTTGGAATATGATTAGCCTGTATTTGCATTCTCATATGACTGGTAGCTCTTGGAGCTAGAAGAAATCTTAGAGATACTAGGTCCAAACTATTATTTTACAGATGAAGAAACTAAGAGTCAAGAATGATGAGTAATTTTCCCTAGGTCATATAGGTAGCCTATGATAGAGCCAAGTCAATAACTCCCAGCCAGCTTCCTTTCTATTAGGGTAGGCTGTTTGAGGCAAATAAATTATAAAGAATTGTTTTATAAATAGAATTTTAAAACTGGATAAACAGATGTAAATAATGTAACTTTCAATGAAAGTCCAGGTTTATCTGGTATAAGATGGTTCCAGTACCAGTTTTCTTTGGCATCTTTGTGACTTTTTGTTTCTAAGTTATTTTAAAAACATTATAGAGCAATGAATGAAGATAATAGAAAATTTCAAAGTAATAAAAAGAAAATAAACGTATTCAAAGTTCTGTTATACAAACACAAATGCATTTGAGGTTTGGGTGTATTTCCCTCCATTTGTTGTATTTGTGGTGGGTTTTTTTTTTTTTTTTTTTTTTTTGCGGTACACGGGCCTCTCACTGTTGTGGCCTCTCCCGTTGCGGAGCACAGGCTCCGGACGCGCAGGCTCAGCAGCCATGGCTCACGGGCCCAGCCACTCCGCGGCATGTGGGATCTTCCCAGACCGGGGCACAAACCCGTGTCTCCTGCATCGGCAGGTGGACTCTCAACCACTGCGCCACCAGGGAAGCCCTGTGTTGTTTTAAACATAATTGTTGCCATAATATATATTCATTCACTTATAACTAAGCAGTTGTTTGTGGTGGTGGTATCCTGTTTTTTAAATTATTTTAAGGAGGTGTTCTATTTACATTTAGATATTTATTTTACCATGTAGAAGAAACATTTTAATATGTAGAAGAAACTTATATGTATTTATTTTAAAATAAATATTTTTCTACAGGAAAACACTTACATAGTTTCCAAGGTGTTTTGTAAGAAAATGTAGATAACTAATCTGTACTAAAGAATGTTTTCTACATAAAGATTCATAGCATCATTTATAAAAGGAAACTGGATACTGTCTATTTACCTATCTTCCCCAACATCTGTGTAATCTATTCTAACTTTATAATTTTTTGGAGGAAAAACAGGACCCTGGAAATTATTTTACATTCCTTGACTCTTGGAAGGTTAAACATTTTCCTATGTGTCTCTTTACTACCTGTGTTTTCTGCTACATGAATATAAACATTGTTAAAATGTACTTATTTTATCAATGGAGTTTTATATTGATAAAAATTTTTAAATAACAGAAATTTTTAATGTTTAAACAAATGTATCAAAAGTATACCATATTTTTTACTGTGTGTAGCAAATTATCATACCTGAGTTATAAACTTGAGGGAAAAAAAATCCTAAAACAGAGTTGACATGATACAATGCTGCAATAGTTGAATCACTTTTCAGGAGTCTTGAAATTACAACTTGCTGAATTAATTGTAAAACTCCCCCTTTAATGACACACATGCACAAGCAAAAATAAAATCCTGCACATTTTATCAATTTTTTCCCTTACATTTTAATTCTTTGTTTCAAGAGTTTGTTTGTTTGTTTGTTTGTAAGGGTGGGGGCACTGATATTAATATGATGATTCCATAGATATCCCTCATTTCTGTCTTCCCTCCCACCCCAGCAACAAAAAAGTCAGCATCCATCCACGGGCACAAGTGCCTTTGAGGGGGCTGTGGGTCCCCACATCCTATGTCAAGGGACCCAGGAGGAGTCTTGCCTACCCCTGTGTCAGGTAATAGGCAGATAAACCTTGACTCCAACTGTGAACCTTGCAGTGACCCATAAACCATTTCCAGCTTTTCTCGGTCAAGATCTGGGAGTCCCTAGAGAACACTGACTTGGACAATCACTCACAAACCAAAGAGCCTTTGTGGAAGTCCATGTTTGCAGAGAAGTTGCCACACTCCACTGGAGAAAAAAAAAGTTGAGACACATTGAACTGAGCATTTAGTAAAGACTAGAGGAAATGAGAAGACAGCAACACAAAAACTCCAAGGAACATGAAAAATCAAGGACACATGATACCACCCAAAAATCACAATAATCTTCTGGTGACTGAACAGAAAGACATGGAGGTCTCTGACTTACTGAACAAAGACTGCAAAGTAACTATTTTAAGGAAACTCAGTGAGCTACAAGAAAACACAGAAAGACAATTCAGCAAAATCAGGAAAACGATACATGAACAAAATGAATTTAACAAAAAGAAATCATCAGAAAGAACCAAACAAATTCTGGAGCTGAAGAATACAATGAATGAAATTAAAAATGCAATAGAGAACATAAGAGCAGACTTGATCAAACAGAAGAAAGAATCAGTGATTTTGAAGACAGGAGCTTTGAAATTTTCCAGTCAGAAGAGAACAGATAAAAAAGAATGGAAAAGAGGAAAGAAAGCCTATGCGAGTTATGGGATACCATCAAAAGGATCCGTTTGTGATCATTGCTGTTACAGAAGGAGAAGAGAGGGAGAAGGGGGTAGAAAACTTAATTAGAGAAATAATGCTGAGAAGTTCCCAAATTTGGGGAGAGATTTGGATATCCAAGTTCATGAAGCTCATAGGTGACTAAACAAAATCAAAGAAACCCTTCCAAGACACATTAGAGTAAAATGTCAAAAATCAAAGACAAAAAAAATCTTAAAAGCAGAGAGGAAAAAGGGAAACCCTCAAAAGGCTATTAGTAGACTTTTCAGCAGGAGCCTTACCAGCCAGAAGAGAGTAAAATGATATATTAAAAATGCAGAAAGGGCTTCCCTGGTGGCGCAGTGGTTGAGAGTCTGCCTGCCGATGAGGGGGGCATGGATTCGTGCCCCGGTCTGGGAGGATCCCGCATGCCGCGGAGCGGCTGGGCCCGTGAGCCATGGCTGCTGAGCCTGCGCGTCCGGAGCCTGTGCTCCGCAACGGGAGAGGCCACAGCAGTGAGAGGCCCGCGTACCGCAAAAAAAAAAAAAAAAAAAAAAAAAAAGTGCAGAAAGAAAACTGCCAACCAACAGTACTTTACCTGGCAAAGCTGTCCTTCAGAAATGAAGGAGAGATGAATATTTTCCTAGACAAACAAAAGCTGAGGGAATTCATCACTACCAGACCTTCCTTACAAGAAATGCTGAAAGAAGGTCTTCATGCTGAAATGAAAGGATGATAATTAGTAACATGAAAACATATGAAGATATACAACACACTGCTAAAGGTAAGTATGTAGTCAAATTCAGAAAACTCTAATACTGTAATATGGTGGAGTGTTAAACACTTAACTCCAGTATAGAGGTTAGAAGAGAAGAGTATTAAAAATAGCTATAGCTACAATAATTTGTTAATAAATACACAATATTAAAAAAAGGTAAATTGTAACATCAAAAACATAAGAGGGAGGCTTCCCTTGTGGCGCAGTGGTTGAGAGTCTGCCTGCTGATGCAGGGGACACGGGTTCGTGCCCTGGTCCGGGAAGATCCCACGTGCCGTGGAGCGGCTGGGCCCGTGAGCCATGGCCGCTGAGCCTGCGCGTCCGGAGCCTGTGCTCCGCAACGGGAGAGGCCACAACAGTGAGAGGCCCGCGTACAGCAAAAAAAAAAAAAAAAAAAAAAAAAAAACATAAGAGAGGAGGAGTAAAGGGTAGAGTTTTTGTATGCAATCAAAGTTAAGTTGTTACCTGCATAAAATTGACTGTTATGTTTATATTTTATGTAAGCCTAATGGTAACCATGCAGCAAAAACCTAAAGTGGATTCACAAAAGATAAGGAGAAGAGAATAAAAGCATACCAATACAGAAAATCATTAATTCACAAAGGAAGGCAGCAAGAGCGGGAGAAAGGAACAAGGCAACTGCAAAACATCCAGGAAACAATTGATAAGATGGCATATGTAAGTTCTTACCTATTAATGATCTCTTTTTCACAGTCAGGCTTTCAGATCTAAATATTAGACTTTACCAGCTATAACATTTATTGAACTTCAACTATGTGCCTAGAACTGAGAAGACACCTGGATATAGGGCTCAGAGCAGGCACCGGAGTAGGTAATAACTTTAATTTTGCATTCAAATTTTTAAAAAGAATAACTTTCTGGGAATATGCTACAGAACTAACAAAAGTAAATGCCCAAAATATCTAACCAATAGTTTATTTTTCCAAGATGAGTATTTAAAAACCATGAGGCAGTAGAGAAACCTAACTGTATACATAACTCACTTGATTTACTTTTAACATATCTAGTTGCTAAAATTAAAATGTCATTTTGACTACTTCACCAGACATTTTTAATAGCTAGTTATTACAAAGCATATTTTTATCAATGTAAATCATTTATTCCTGAGAAGTATACACTGATTATGCTATCATTGATTTACATAAATGCAATTAAATCACTGAAATGAATTATGATTGTAAATCACTAACTCGGGTCCCACCAGTTGTTCAGTTAAAAACAGACTTGTTTATATGATTCATAAAATCAACAGAAGTTGCTCCTTGAAAGTGTCATGTTCTTGCACCCAAACCTTTGATTACACAATATGCTTGCATATGCCTTTCTGCCCTTGTCTGTGTACTTCTACTCCGATATTCTTTCTACACCTCTCCTATAGCACTTAGCAAGTTTTCTTCTGTTTATTTATTTTCTTTCCTACTGGACTGAGAATTCCTTCCCTACATGGATATTATCCCATTCCCAAGAATGAAACAGTGTTCAATACTTAGTAGGTCACCGGTAAATGTCTACAGATTTTGAAAATAAATGACATCTATGTCCAAAGATAATAAGGGAATTGTAACATATTGTGATATTATATAAGTTTAAATATTATCAATTCCTTTCTACATAGTTTCATGCATAGACCATGAAAAGATGTCTGGTTCTTGAATGCACACATAAAATGCAAGGAGCTACTTTATATCAAGAACTATGAAATCATTTTCTCAGGGTTTAAAGGAATATAAGCCTTAAATGTGTTACCACAGTCGTTTGTGTCAATCTGAAAATCTGAAAAAAAAATGGAAAATGGAGAAAAGATACTTAACCAGAACCCTACTAAAAGGCTAGCTTTTAAGCAGGCAAATATTCAATAATCTTTCCGAAACAAGATTCTGAAATAAGAAAATCATGTTAGTATTTCAGAAATATTGTAAATTACTTTAAAATAGGTTTCTTCAGGATACATATATCCAATAACATAACTTTCTGTCTAACTCATCCCCTTTACCCAGAGGCAGGTCCTTTAAGTTGGCTTTGTGAGAAAGGTAAGAGTCTTAACTGCTAACTGATCAGGTAGCAGTTATAGAAGGTGCTTCTATGACAAGCTTCAAGGTCCAAATGTATTACATACTTAACATTGTAAGATATTGTCACTCCGAGGAAGTGACATTTAAACAGATACCTAAATAATAAGAATGGGCCAACTAGGATGAAAAGTAGAGGGCAGAGAGTGCCAGGTAGAGGAAATGGCACAGAATGACACAAATAAAGACCCAGAGGCAGAAGAGCCTTCATAGAAGTGACTTACTGAAAAGAAGCCAGTGTGGCTGCAGCATAGAGGACAGGTGAGGAGGGCACTAGGTGAGTTACAGAGTAGGCAGAAGTGGACCAGCCAAGGTTGGTAGGCTTGGGAAGAACTTTGGAATTTATTTGAAGATTATATTCAAATTCACAGGTGACTGACTGGAACCCTGATTTCCAACTCATCACTTTCCATCAGATGCACCCCAGGACCAACAACCATGCCCAGTCATCTACCTGGGTCACACCTTTTCCGGTGGATAGATCCACCAAGGACACCTTAATAACAATCAGTTCCTTGGAGAGCACAGAAGATTTTAGATAATGGAATGTGCCTGACTTTAAATGAGAAATACCTTTGGTCAAAGATCCCACCTTGTATCATTGCTGAGTACCTTTCTCCTTTGGGAGTACCTGAGCTAATGCTGACCAGATGCTGGTTTAAAAGAATGGTGTCATGTTTTCTACTGACCTTATTTACCTTCTGATTTTTAAATTTCTATCTTATTTTATTTTTTAATTTAAAAAAAAAATTTTTTTTTTTTTTTTGCGGTACGTGGCTTCTCACTGTTGTGGCCTCTCCCGTTGCGGAGCACAGGCTCCGGACGCGCAGGCTCAGTGGCCATGGCTCACGGGCCCAGCCGCTCCGCGGCATGCAGGATCCTCCTGGACCGGGGCACGAACCCACATCCCCTGCATCGGCAGGCGGACTCTCAACCACTGCGCCACCAGGGAAGCCCTCTATCTTATTTTAGAAGATGTGTGTGTGTGTGTGTGTGTGTGTGTGTGTGTGTATGTGCATGTGAACGCGCATGCACGCTGTAGATTCTTTGAGCAGTGCCATGGCCATGTTTCTGCAAACAGCCATCACCAATAGCCATGATCCTCCCCACATATACTCTTCTTCTATCAGCCTGAAATCTGAACAGGACAGTTTTTTTGTCTTTGTCAATCCAAAGACAAAAGACTGAGCTTCAGAAGATGAGCAAGGGGAACATCACCTGTATAGGAACTGCCCAGACTATCTCAGGAGGCCTGGGAACCATGTGCACAGCCACTGTGGGGGAAGGGGCAGGATGCCCAGCTAATGTGCTTCCATTACTCATCTGACTCTTGGGTACCATACTGGATTGAATAGTGCCACACACCCTTCCCAAATTCTCTTCCTTCCCAGTACCTCAGCATATGACCTCATTTAGAAATAAGGTTGTTGCAGATGTAATTAGTTAAGATGAGGTCACACTGAGATAGAAAGGACCCTTAATCCAATATGACCGATGTCCTTATAAGAAGATGAGACACAAAGACCTGTACACAGGGGGATAGTCATGTGAAGACAAGAGGCAGAGATTGGATGCATCTACAATCCAAGGAACGTTGAGGATTGCCAGCAACCACAGAAGGTAGCATGAGCGAGGCAAAGAAGTATTGTCTCCTAGAGCCTTCAGAGAGACCATGGATGTCTGACACCTTGATTTTAGGCTTCTAGACTCCATAACTGTGTGACTATAACTTTCTGTTGTTTTAAGCCACTCAGTTTGTGCTACTTTATTACAACAGCAATAGGAAGCTAATACATTACTGAGGGCAAGATCCAGGAAACTGGGAGATTGGACGTCACTGTGGTCGCTGAGTTGTGTGTTTATGATGGGAAGAGGAGGCAATATGATGCTCCCAATCAAGGAGCATCACGGCTGTTTTTGTGAAGTTGCCATAGGCTGGTCCATGCTGGATTTGTGTGTGTGTGTGAAGTCATAGATCTTTGGATGATACCATAATAGGATGGTTGCAAGAAAAAAGAAAAACTTCCTTTTGTTCTTTGAACACAAGCCAAGGTTTTCTGTCTTAAGAGAGTATAATGTCACAATTGGCAAGATCAAGGATGAACTTCAAACCATAATCAGTAGAGGGATTATGAAAATTAGGCACATACATTATAAATATAGTAATTCACAAACTAATTTTCTTCAACATATCATGCAGTGGCTTTGACCTTAATCAAATATTTAACACTGAATTTAGATCATATTGATAAGGATGTTGCTGAAAATAATTCTTAGTACATCACAGCACTGAACTCATCATCTTACCCTCAAACCTGCTTTGCATTCAATATTTCTTATGTCAGTTGATGACATTACTCAAACCAGAAACTTTGAAGTCATTATTAACTCCATCCTCTCTCTCCCCTTTCAAGAATCCAGTTAGGAAACTCCATAAATTTAACTTCTGAATGAGTTTCTCTCACTTTCACTATCCATCATTACTCAGTTGTCTAGATCAGACAGTCCCCTTTCTGACCACTTCTTCTTGGCCTCTGTTGTCAACTTGTCCTCTTCCTTCTCCTAATCAGTAAATGTCAAGGCCCTCAGGCCTGGCTTTCTTCCTTGCACTTCCCAAGCTCTTAGCTTCTCTCTCTTCCGCTGTCGGGGCTTCAGTTATAGGATGAAGACTCCCACACTTACATCTCTAGCTTGGACCTCTCCCATGAGCTCCTGACTTGTTTGTCTAGGAGTCTACTCAATATCTCTTCTTGGATGTTCCATAGAAACCTTAAACCCAAATACTCCCCAGTGAATTTGTCATTTTCCCTCAAATCTTTTACTCTTCCACCATTCTTTATCCAGTTGCTTCAACAAGAAATCTGGGAAATCACCTTTTCCCTCCCTCTCCAAGTCCTTCTGATTCTACCTCTTAGATCTCTTTGGACTCTTCAACCCCATTACCAACACTTCATACAAGTCTGAACTACAATAGCATCATCTTTCTCGGACACCTTGGAAGCAACACACTGCCAGCAGCTTCCCCTGCTCTCCTCCAGACCGCATACCCTCTCCATTGTCACTAGATCTAACATAAATCATCCAGTGCCTTCCCACTGCCTAGGGGATAATGTTCAGACTCCTTGGCACAATCCACCAGGCCCTGCATCTCATGACCTCTGCCTAACTCTTCAGGTTAATCTCTCCACCTTCCTGCATTTGATGCCCGAGAAGTATCTGAACTGCTTGCAGCTCATACCACATTTCAGGACTTTTGTGTGTGCTCTCCTCTCTGCTTGGGATGATCTTACCTAATATCCACCTGCGCACTCCTGTCCAACCTGCCCAATCGCTCAGCCATCACCTTTCTTGTAGGTCTTCTTACTCCTCACTCTTCTAGAACAGATCTACTCATGATTTCCTCCTCTCTATAGCTCTGGAATTTGTATATTTCAAATAATAAAAAGTTTATCTGACTTTCTTTCTGACTAGAGTGGACATTGTTTTGTGGGAAAGCGACCATTTTTATCACGACAGCACCTACCACAGTGCTTTGTAGACAGCAGAACTCAGTAAGTGTTTGCTGAACTAAAGTTCTGCTTGTCCTTAGATGAAGAAGCCCACTTCACATGGCATAGTATATGGCATTTTGGGTAAATTATTTCAAATAATAAAAGTAAAAATTCTGTTAAGCAATGATATTACTATGTCATATAATTAGGAGATCTTAATAAAAACTAATTTAAGATATTCTATATAAATAGAAACATCAATTGCCTAAACATCAAATCATACATTATTTCCTTAGAAGCAGAGCATTTTATTGACTCTTCTCCTTTTATCACCCTTCACAATCTGTGAGTATGTCCTGTCTCCCCTATCTCTAAAATGTATTCTAAATCTGCCCCTTCTCTCTGTCCCACTGTTAGCTCTGCCCATCCAGGCCACCATCATCTCTGATCTGGATGACTGAAAAAGCCTACTGTTCTCTACACTGCAGCTGGAGTGCTTCTTTTCAAATACAGATCAAATTCTCTTGCTCCCCTGCTGCAAGGTCTTCAATGGCTTCCCATGCCACCTCCTTATCATGACCCACACAGTCCTAGACGATCCACCCTTCTGCATCCGTGCTACCTCTCTGACTGTGCCTGCTCTACCGCCCCTTGCACATGACCCCTACCTCTCCAGCACTCTCTCTGTTCCCTGACGTCGTAACACCTCAGGGCCTCTGCACTTGTTCCCCACCCTCTAGATTTCTGCATGGCTGTCTCCTTAGTCATTCAGCTGTCAGCTCAAATGGCATCTCCTTAAAGAAGTCCCCTTCATCACCCAGTTTAAAGCAGCAACCAGCCACAAGGTATCACACTACCCTGTTCTATTTTCTTCCCAATCCTAACCACTCGGCAGCAGAGTTGAGCAGTAAAGCACATGAGCACAAGGGCCAGACTCCATGGGCTCAAATCCCAGCTATACTTCCCACTACCTAGGTGACTTGGGGCAAGCACTTCATCTTTCAGTGCCTCTGTTTTCAGAATAAGAAGAGCACATACTTCATAGGAATTGTTGTGAAGACTAAATGAGTTAATGCATTCAAAGTGCTAACCACAGAACCTGGCTTGTGGTTAGCATTCCATGCCTGTTAATTGTTATCATTTATCTATTGTTTGGCTCTCCTTTCTCTACTTTCCTTATTCTCACCCCACAACTATCATCACTACCAAGCACGCAAAATCAAAAAGAGCAGAGACCTTACTGCCTTGCCCCCACTCCTTTATTTCCTAGTGTGGACCAGGTATATTTGTGGAATGAATGAAGTATTAGAAACAAGTGATGAAGCTGTTTAAATTTATCTCAGATTGGTTTCATTTTATAAAGACTCTCAGATCTACAGAAGAAGCACTGAGAATCATAGTGGTTTCTTTGTTTTTTCTTGGTTTCTATCTCTTAGTGCACTGCTGAAGGGAAGCTACAGAGCACTGAGAGGCAGGAGTTAATGCATTCAAAGTGTTAACCACAGAACCTGGTTTGTAAGTTCTATCACTTACAAACTAGAAGACTATGAACAAGCTGCTCTGGGCCTCAAAAGACTCATCTATAAACCAAGCTTGTAACTACTGGCTGAAGATGGAAGGATGGGTCAGGTGTGAGGTGGTGGTTGTTTGTTTGTTTTGTCATCAGCTCTAAGATCTATGATTTTATGAATATAATCAAAATCCAGGAAGAAAATATTAAAGTCTACAAGGTAAAACGTTGAATTATTTTACAGATTACCTGAAAGAAAATTATGTGAATCAATCCAGTTGTCCGTTCGGCTGGTAGCTCTGGGGCTGTTTGTAATCACCCGTAGAGATTAGCTTCTAACTTTATGCATATACATTCACTCACAGACTTATATATCTCTTTCTGTGTAGACTTATATGCTTAACTAGTAACTGCAAAGAAAGATAAAATGATGATCTCAAACGTGAATGCTTGAAACATCATGGAAGTGTACCCTTCATATAAATGTTTTATTCCAAACTTTGAATAGGAAGCCAACTTTCTCCCAAGAATCTCATTTTCAGTCCCAAATTTATGACTATCTCATTGCTTTGGATTAGGTTAAATTTAAATTACTATATGAAGTTGCAAAAGTATATGTACCAGGTGTTTTAAGGCCTCGATCAATAAGTTTGGAGTTATTCTCTAACCACCTCCTTAAAACAGTTCTTCCAATTTTTTTCTTCTGGATCTCTGGTTGTAATTCTGCTAGTGAAGTTTCTCTCTCTCTCTCTCTCTCTCTCATTCTATATCCCCTCCCCTCCCCCCATCTTTAATAGGAAATCTGGATTCAAATGCTTTTTCTGCTACCAGCAACCCACTTGAAAGAATTTTTTTCACGTGGAGTTTCCCTATTTATTTATATTAGTATAGACTCCTAGATATTTATTTTATTCAATGGTTTGTAATCCATTATTATTTATTTTGATGCTAAAATTATTCCAGCTTTAGCCATGGGAGACCCTTCAAGCTGCCACCTGTGTCCTTTTGACCAGTTCCCATCATTTTTTAGCACTTCCTTATCTTACAGAGCAACAGGTTCATCCTGTACTTTACCTGTCCCAGCCCTATAATCAGGCTTTTCTCCACGGTGCCATGGCAAAGGGTCATGGTTCCTTTTATTGGAGAATGAGATCTGGAAACCAAGATTTGGGTGCTAGATGTACTACTGGCTTAGCACTGCTTGAGCTATAAGAATTTGTTACTTTCTCTTACCACATAACAGCTAGAATTTACATTCCATTGCAAATCTGGCTGAAGACAGTGGATTTTTATCATTATCATCTTGTTATCTTTCTCACATCGGACTCCATTTTGAGTCAGACTGGCCCACGTAGTTTGGACAGACAGAAACTCATCACACCGAAACTATTCCGGGCGTGTTTTCGTTTGGGAACCTTCAGGAGGGAGCCTTTGGTCACAAAGGTGCAATACACACCTGTGTCCTCCGGAGTGCGCTGTTCTGCGCCCAGCACAGCCCCAGAGCTTTCTCAGACCTGAAGCGTCTGCAACACTTTGCAAGGACACAGTGGAGGGGGCACGTCAGCGCTCCGACTTCCTCCTGACGCCGCCTCTGATTGGCTCCTGGACATGTAAGAAACCGGTGAATGAGCTGCTGGCCCTTGCAGAAACTTGCTTGAGGTCTTTGGTGGCATTATCCTTTCCTCCTCGTCAACCCGGCAGGCCAGCCGATCCGGGGGAGGATGAGGTCGTCGTGTGTCCTGCTTACCGCCCTGGTGGCGCTGGCCGCCTATTACATCTACATCCCCCTGCCAAGCTCCGTGTCCGACCCCTGGAAGCTGATGCTGCTGGACGCCACTTTCCGGAGCGCACAGCAAGTGGTGAGACGTAGCCCAGCGCCGATTCTCTCTCCCTTCTCTTAAGCAATGTTTAAAGAGGGAAACAGAATTTCCGGACCTTGTCCCACGAGAATACAAATTTTTCTAACGCAATGATGCGATCGCTTTTTAAGGTGGTTCAGACTGACATTTTCAGGGTGTCGCATTCTCTTTGCTAGCAGAGGGTTAGGTCTATGTGTGTCTCTTCTTCTGTGTTGGTAATGGAGAAGGTGAAGTTCTTGAATAGAATTTGACGACTGTTTAATCCTTCGTCTTTCCTAAATGTCCCCCTCTTTCTTGGTTTGCAGCGCCAGAAACGGATCTTCCAGCCTTTTATAAACCACCCCTCCTCCATTTTTGTTCTCCTATAGAGGGCGGCAGAGAGTGAGTTAAATGTTTTAGGAAGGCTCTGGGAAAAACGGGTTCTGGTTCCTGGGAGTGCAGCCACCTTAAAAGCAGACTCGGGCGCGGGTGACCTCCCAATGTCCCCGACAGTGGAGCCCCCCATTCCCGGGGGCAGCAGGCTGGGCTCCTCCAAGTACTTGGGGAACAGCACAGATCTCGCATTTCATGCGTGGCACTCATCAGCTCAGCAAGAAAAGAGGCCAGGAGGCCTGGCTGGCCGGAGAGGCAGTGGCAGCCGGTGTGTGCATGATGCATTTCTCTCCGGCCTGCCCTGCAGAATTTAGTTTGTCTTTAACTGTCGCGGAGATAACCTTTGCCTGAGCCAGGATACCCTGGCTTACCCTGGCAGGGTGACAGTTCTCTCTACTGTGTCACGGGTGTGTATTTCTTTAACCCCGTAGACAGGAAAATGTAACTTTCTGGTTTATTCTATGTAAGAGGCATTATTTTCAGTGCCAGACAATCTAAAATCTAAGCTACAATCTGTAGTCAAGGCTGAGCCCTATGACTGAACAGTATTTCTAAGCATCCTGCTCTATCTAAACTCCTAACCCTCCTCCAAAACCGAGTCTCCTCCCTTCCCCCAACCTTGAGCTTTAATCTCGGGTTATTTTGGTAAACTCCTTTCAAGAATGACAACTAGAGGGAAAAAAAAACCCATGATTTTCCTAGAGGGTCGATGTTCCTTTTCCCTGTCCATTCTAATTGTGTGTAGGATTACATAGTCTCTGAAGCTTTGTCCTATCAAAAAGTCTCTTGGGCTTCCCTGGTGGCGCAGTGGTTGAGAGTCCGCCTGACGATGCAGGGGACGCGGGTTCGTGCCCCGGTCCGCGAAGATCCCACATGCCGCGGAGCGGCTGGGCCCGTGAGCCATGGCCGCTGAGCCTGCGCGTCCAGAGCCTGTGCTCTGCAACGGGAGAGGCCACAACAGTGAGAGACCCGCGTACCGCAAAAAAAAAAAAAAAAAAAAAAAAAAAAAAGAGTCCCTTAACTAGGGTATTGTAGCACATTCCTACGACTTTGCTTTTCTTGAATCCAGCATCGTTCTCCACCCCTAAGTCCCCTATTGTCTCTTAGGTATGATCCATTGAGGCTATAGAGCCTCTTCCTTCCCTCCTGCTTACTACAGTGTTGACGTGGTGCAAGGATTACCATTCCCTTCTCTAGCATTGGCTCCAAGAAAGGCAATTTTTGTACAGGAAGCCCTACAATCACTCTCTTCCTCCAGAAATTATGTAGCTGGGGAGTAAAACCCTTCAAAGATTCTCGGGTACAATGGTATTTACCTGGGTGGCTTAAATGACCCTCTACAATAAAAAGAATAATGACTAATAATAATAAGAAAAACAGGAAAAAAAAAAAAGAGTCAAACTACTATGGTGGCCACAGAAATTATTCTTCCTTTTCTGGTCACCAAGGAAATCTTCCCTATCATAAGTAATTTGGGAAAAGCCAGGTTTGGAAAAAAGCTTTTCTTCCCCAACGAAGCAGCCAACCCATTAAGGCCTTTGGATCATGCAGTCCTCTGCAGAGTATGCTCTCAGCTGGTGTTTGGGAATGATAATGTTTGTAATGCCAGGTCACAGAGATAGATAAGGTAACAGAGTGTCCTTACTTGACACTGTGGCCGGAGGTGGGTTAGCACAGAAGTGGCTCTCATCACTTGTCTTCTGAATTGTAAAGTATCAGAAAGATCATTCAGACCACAAGGAAGCATATTCTACCCAGGAAAGCAATTTACCAATGTCACTTCAAATTGTCCTGGGGAAAAGGAAACATGGCTTGACACTTGGTAGTAAATAGAATATGACTGTTAAAGAGTCCTGCTTCCCTGAATCCCACCTCAGCCAGGCCACTTGCTGGCTTGAGGCCAGCCCATTTACTAACCTTCTCTGACCCTCAGCTTTCCTTGTAAAATAGGGCTAATAGCTGCTTTGTAAGAGTGCTATAATGTATTTAAATGGCTAGAACTGGTTGTAGTTATTCTTGTAAGAGTTGTCCCAAAGGGCCACTATGGGTTGTGGGGAAAATCTGTGGTACTGTCCAACTTTGTTGAAACAATAAAGCAAATGCAACTTGGAAGCAGTTTACCTCCTGGAATGAAACCTGGAATGCTGTCACTAAATTGCATGGCATAACATTTGTTACCCAAATCATTTTAGTTTGAGTTGATTAGCTTAACTACAAAGGCTATCAATACTTCAAAGATGAAGCTTGGCCTACTTCCTAACACAGCAGGCACCTGCCTAGCCTCAAGAAATGTGACTGCTCAGGACTTCCCTGGTGGTCCAGTGGTTAAGACTCTGCCCTTCCACTGCAGGGGGTGTGGGTTCGGTCCCTGGTCTGGGAACTAAGATGCCACGCGGCCAAGAAAGTGAATGCTACTCTTATCCTGTTGTCATTGGCAAATGATTCACCCCTAGCTGCCCCTTCTAATCTCCTTTATTTTCTGCAGATGAGTCAGATTATCGAGATTATGTTCCTTGTACTTTTTCTTCCTTGGCATCCTCCAGTATTACGTAAGAAGAAACTACTTAGGATCTTTCTTAAGTCATCTCAAACACAGATGCTACATTAGAGTCACCTAGGGAGACTTCAGAAATCCTAAAGCCCAAGTCACACAGTATACCAAATTTATTCAGAATCTTTGGGAGATGAGTCCCAGGCAGCAGTATTTTTAACAGTTCCCAAGGTGATTTCAACGTGCAGCAAAATTGAGAACCACTGCCCTGTAAGTTAAATAAATGCATTGCTGGTGTAGATAATATATTTTTGTTAAACTGCTCGAGTTATATTTCACACATGTGGCTGGAAATGAGCCCCTTAACATTAGCATGGATTAGTTTATCAGATTTGTTGGTTGATACTTTGGCTCTAAGAGGCTAAGGGGATAAAATACTAGCTAGGCAACTTTCAGTGTTATAGCAAAGCCATTGTAAGACTTGAGCAGTGGAAAAGCACAAACAAAAATAGATCTGGAAAGGACAGTGGAGAGAGGTTTAGATGAAGATCGGGCAGCAGGAGACTAGAAGAACAAAAGGAGGGAGTTTGGGGGAGGTTCTGAAGACATTTCAAAATGCTGTGCAAGCAAAGATTTTTTAAAAAATGGTAATCCCAGTACAGGTAGAGATATTGAGAAGTATACACTGCTGGAGAAAATGTAAATTTTAACAACTGTTTTGAGGGCAGTTTGGCAATATCCATCAGAAACTGTAGAAGCATTTATTCTTTGACCCAGAAATCCCTCTGGATGAATTTATTTTAAGTAATTATGCATATAGTCAAAGCTGTAGCTATAAAGATAGAAACATTTCACAGGTGGTAAAGAAATCTTTTTAAACTAGTCCAAAAGCACTGCCACTTATGAGAAATATGAGGGAGCATTCAGCAACCTTTCTCTTCTTTTTTCTGCCGTTATTTAAAAGAATTTAAGAACAATAAGAGATTAAGTAAATATGGTAAACCCATATTTTGGAAACTATGCAGTAAAAAAATTTAAGTTGTAAAAATAAAGTTTAATGGTCTACAAATGATTTGTACTGGGTGTTAAGTGGGAAAATGCTACAAAACAGCATATATGCTGTAATCCCATTTAAAATACCTATTTATCAAAACATACAGTTTTATATATCTATATATAGATGTATAGAAAGAGCTAAAGGATATAATTTATAATATAGTATTTTTTTTCTGGGCCATAAGATTATATCTTCAGTTTTCCTATCTGTATAGTCTAGTTTTTCTACAATGAACATGGAATAAGAAATTAATTTAAAACTTTTTTATAGGAGGTTTTCTACTTCTAAAGCAGAATTGATGTGCAATGCATATCAATGTGATTAATATTTTAGTAATTGTTCTATGAAGAAAATAGATTTCTTTCTTTCTTTTTTTTTTTGGCTGTGCTGCATGGCTTGTGGGATCTTAGTTCCCTGACCAGGAACTGAACCCCGGCCAAGGCAGTGAAAGCACCGAGTCCTAACCACTGGACTGCCAGGGAATTCCCAAAAATATTGGGGAAAAGTTCCTTTGGTTTTTACGTAAAAATAAAAGACACATTTTTCATTTTCACCAAGAACTTTATTGAACAATGTATTCACTGTTTTGTTCCACTACCTTCTGTCATTTTTCAGGCAACTTCATAATTCCATCTTCCCAAAACTTTTTATTTTTTTTGAGCAAAGAACTGTTCCAGGTGCCTTTTACAGTCTTCCAGGGAATTTTCCATTAAGAGAATTTTGGGGCTTCCCTGGTGGGGCAGTGGTTAAAATCCGCCTGTCAATGCAGGGGACACAGGTTCGAGCCCTGGTCCGGGAAGATCCCACATGCTGCAGAGCAACTTAGCCCGTGAGCCACAGTTACTGAGCCTGCATGCCACAACTACTGAAGCCCGAGCACCTACAGCCCATGCTTCGCAACAAGAGAAGCCACCGCAATGAGAAGCCCACACACCACAATGAAGAATAGCCCCTGCTTGCCACAACTAGAGAAAGCCTGCACGCAGCAACGAAGACCCAATGCAGCCAAAAATAAATAAATAAAAGATAAATTTATTAAAAAAAAAGAATTGTGTAAAGACCAAAAGAAATGAAAATCCGAAGGTATAATGTCTGGTGAATATGGGGGATGAATCCGAACTTCCCAGCCAAGCTGTAACAGTTTTTGCCTGGTCATCAAAGAAACATACAGTCTTGCTTTATCCTGATGGAAGATTATGTGTTTTCTGTTGACTAATTCTGGACGCTTTTCGTCCAGTGCTGCTTTCAGTTGGTCTAATTGGGAGCAGTACTTGTTGGAATTAATTGTTTGGTTTTCTGGAAGGAGCTCATAATAGAGGACTCCCTTCCAATCCCACCATATACACAACATCACCTTCTTTGGATGAAGACCAGCCTTTGATGTGCTTGGAGGTGGTTCATTTCGCTTGCCCCACGATCTCTTCCATCCCACATTATTGTACAGTATCCACTTTTCATCGCCCGTCACAATTTGTTTTAAAAATGAAACGTTTTCGTTAGGTTTAAGCAGAGAATTGCACGCAGAAATATGGTCAAGAAGGTTCTTTTTCACTTAACTTATGTGGAACCCAAACATCAAAGCAATTAACAAAACCAAGCTGGTGCAAATAATTTTCAGTGCTTGATTTGGATATTTTGAGTATGTCGGCTGTCTCCCATGTGGTATAACATTGATTGTTTTCAATTAATGTCTCGACTTGATTGTTATCGACTTCAACTGGTCTACCTAACCGTGGAGCATCATCCAGTGAGAAATCTCCACCACGAAACTTTGAAAACCACTTTTGACATGTTTGATCAGTCACAGCACCTTCTCCATACACTGCACAGATCTTTTTTTGTGTTTCAGTTGCATATTTACCTTTCTTGAAATAATAAAGCATAATATGCTGAAAATGTAGCTTTTCTTCTTCCATCTTCAATATTAAAATGAAAATTCACCAATTTTGATAAGTTTTTTAAAAATGCACGCTGATATGACAGCTGTCACAATACAATCTAACAAAATTGTTTCGAGTGAAGTTAAAGACAACTTAGCGCTACTAGAGCCATCTTATGGAAAAACTGAACGAAAGAACCTTTTGGCCAACCCTATATATACATTGCTTTTAAAAACACATCCTGGATCCTTTGACAGCTATCACGATAGCAGGCTTCACGCTCAGTCACTTGTATGTAACACAGATTGAAAGCTTACTGTTTGAGTCTGACTTACAAGAAATTGCAGTCTAGTACGATGAGAAGCCATGTTAATATACAGCTATTAAAAAGGCAAGGGACTTCCCTAGTAGTCCAGTGGTTAAGAGCCCACCTTCCAATGCAGGGGACTCAGGTTTGATCCCTGGTTGGGGATCTAAGATCCCACATGCTGTGGGGCAACTAAGCTCGTGTGCTGCAACTACTGAGCCCACCCCTCAACTAGAGAGCCTGTGTGCCACAAGCTACAGAGCCCATGCGCTCTGGAGCCCTTGCACCACAACTAGAGAGAAGTCTGCGTGCTGCAACGAAAGATCCTGCGTGTTGCAATGAAGATCCCGTGAACCGCAACTAAGACTCAACACAACCAAAATAAATAAATAAATAAAATAAAATGTAAAAAAAGCAAGAGCTGACAAGTTTTTCAGAAGCTCATAGGAGGGAGTGGTTATGTACAGTTCAGAGGGGTGATAAAGATGGTGACTAAAGGTAATAATGGTATCTCAAAAGAATTCAGAGCCAGAGTGTGGCTTGTCTTACCTCGATCATTTCCTAGCTTTCTAGTTCTTACCCTACGTATCTTTTTGATGACATAATATAAAAGAAAGATTACTGAACCTGGTGTTTCTGCTGACTTTATTTATTTCTTATAAATGGCAGTGCTTTTGGACTAGTTGAGCAAGGTTTTTCATCCCGTAAAATATCTCCAAACTTGTTGAAATCTAATGTGACCTCACCTGAATTCTCTGTGCATGTGCCTTTGGACTGTGTGGGTATGGTTTAAATGACAGCTCAGCTGGATGCCATGCAGAATTCCAACTTGGTAACCTTTTTCATAACCATTCATGAACTGGAATGTTTACTACTGTCACGTAAATTTAACTTTAAATTAGAGATTTCACTAAGCACAAGTTTTAGCTGATTTAATGGGATTTTCTTTAAACACCTGGCAGCAGAATGGCTTTAAGAATAGCTTAAGGGCACAGTATTTAATCAGCATTAGTTCTGACAGGTGCTCAATGTGAGTTGGTCTTGGTAGACAGTACCTGCCGGTGAATTCAATCAAATATCAAGGTCAGATTGAATCAGCTACAAGTGTGTAAGACAATGCCTAATTTATAATTCTCCTTTTTATTTTTCCCAGAACTCTACAAATATGGCCCTGAGCACAGAAATGCCATCATTATTACTTTATTTTAATGGGACATCCTATTTCTAACATGTGGCTTGAGCTTGATATGAAAACGTTTCTCTGAGGTGTGAAAGTGTAATAATTGTTCTTAAACATTCTATTAATGTACAGTTACTTCTTTTAAATTAGTGAGCATATTTTTACTTTTACTGCCAAGTGAAACTATATGGGAACTATCACTTATTTTCTTCTTCATTTATATTTATAAAGAATTAAGACATATAATTAAATTTCCAAGTGGCAAACCTAGCTATATTCCCTACCTAATCTGTCTTATTATGAAATTTTAACAATCTATCTTTCAGTGTTTCCAAAATGAAATTTAAATCCTACTTTAATATCCTATCCTTAAAATTAAAATTCAGAAGTCATCATTAATTCAATGAATATTAACTGAACCCTAATGCTAGGAGTTGGTGAAACAGAATAAGACACACACCTAATCTGGAGAAGTTTACAGTCCAGTGATGGGAGACAAACCTACTGACAGTTACAGATTGTGCACTTGACTGATAGAGGAAGAGTTATGATGGAGGCATTTGGGGGTTGCTATAGGAGCCTTAAAAAGGACAGCTAATGTTAACCTGGGCATTAGGAACAGATGTCTCCCTTTCACATTGATTTCTACTGTGAATTATCAAGGTTGAGCATTTATGGTAAAAATAACATCTATTAAGGATATAACTCAGCATTTACTCTGTGCCGGATACTGTGCTATGTGCTTTACATGCAATTCATTTAATCCATGCTATAATTCTATGAGATGGATGTTCTTATTTTCCTTATCTTACAAGGGAGGAAACTGAACTGTAAAGAAAAGTAACTTGCTCATGATAACAAAGCTTTAAGAGGTGGAGTCACGATATAACTCAAGCCTGTCTTACTGTGAGTTCAAGAGTTCAACCATTGTTGACTTTCCGTAAGAGCTAGCTGAGTGGAAGAGTTGGGGAAGAGAAGAGGGAGAGAAAGGAGAGTGAAAAAGGCATTCCAGCCAAAGCGATTGTTCCAATGAGAGAGGATGGTACAAGCTAAGTCTCTAAAAGTGGTTCAGAGTGGCTGGAGCATAAAACTCCGAAGTCAGAGAGATAAGGTAGGAAGGAAGCACAGGCCAGGTAATGAAGGGCTCTGGGGGCCAAGAAAGGAGCCACTGAAAAAGATTTTTAGTAGGGAAATCACATGCTCAGATCTGTGTTTGAGAACAGTCTTTCTCAGTGGCAGTATAGACACTAGAGTTTAAGAAACCAAATGAGGGCAAAAGACCACTTGGAAGCAATTATCCAGGTAAGAGGGGAGGACATGAACTAATAAAATGGGACTGGTTTGGAGTGAGGCTGACCAGAGTTGCTGATGGAGGGGGGCGTGGGAGGCTAATATGGAGTGAAGGAGAGAAAGGAGTCAAAGATGACTCTTGGGACAGACTCTGGAGTAACTGGGTGAATGGTGATGATGACCCTGATTAGGAAAAGGAGCATATCTGAGGGTGAAGGTAATAGAGTTTCACCTTGCTTTGAAGTGTCCATGGGACTGGTTTAAGGATAGCTGTTCATAAATAGTTTGCATATACAAGACCAGAGCTTGGGAGTGAGAGGGACAGAGACAGCTGGGCTCGAGACATGGATTTGGCAGAGGTCAGTGAAGGGGTGGTGGTGGGAGTGGTGGGAATGAATGTGTGTGGGGTGAGAGGAGGATTGGTGATCCTACCAAGGAAACCCTAGAGGCTCACCAGTAAGAGGAGGAGGGGGCTAACCCTATTAGAAATGAGACCCTAAAGAACATAATTGGGCTTCCCTGGTGGCGCAGTGGTTGGGAGTCTGCCTGCCGATGCAGGGGACGCGGGTTCGTGCCCCGGTCCGGGAAGATCCCACATGCCGCGGGGCGGCTGGGCCCGTGAGCCATGGCCGCTGAGCCTGCGCGTCTGGAGCCTGTACTTCGCAACGGGAGAGGCCACAGCAGGGAGAGGCCCGCGTACCGCAAAAACAAAAAAACAACAACAAAAAAACCCCATAATTTTTTGTTATACCTTATATGTATATAGCACTCCAGGTTTTACAAAGGGTTTCCCTTACATTATCTCATTTTATTTTTACAGTGAGTAACTGGCTGGCATTAGTTATTTCCATTTGTCAAGTGAGGAAACAGGTTCAGGAAGGGTCGATGATATCCCCAAGGTCACATGATTAGTTATAGTGGCAAAACAGAACTAGAATAAAAATTCCTAGACTCTTAATTTCACGTTCTCACTGCTGGGCCTGGGTGACCTGAAAACAAAGTCCTCCATGATGGATTTGCCCATTTTTGTCCCTGGTGCTTGCTCTCTGACAGGCCCCTCATGGCTGTGGCCATGCACTTGGGAACGCTCATGATAACTTTATCACAACTACACTGTATCTTGACTATTTTTTGAGCTCCTACCATTAAATTAATCTACACTGGTGTTTCCCAGTCTTTTTTCATGTCAGAGACTTGATGACTTTTGTATGCCAGGAAAAAGTGGAGGAAATACCAGGGGAATCTATAAGGGCTTGAATGACAGAATTCACAAGATTGAGAAAGAAAATTATACAAATGGCTCTCAAAGAGAATACCAACTCTGATAAATTTTGAATAGTTATAAAAAATGGTTTTAAGTTTTTACCTCTGTAAAACACCTAACCATCAATCTCTTATAGCCCATCTGTAACCCTTTAGCAGCCTACCTGTTGGGAAGCTCTCTTCCTTACAGTTTGTAACTATTTAAATACACGTTTATTATTACTGCTATTAAACACAAAGATATAGTCCCCAAGTTACATATACCTAGGTAGCCACATAATCTATTGTCCAAACCATGACATTTTTGAGAGTGATAGGGGCTGCTGTTAGTAATCATGCCAAGACAACCGTCTTAAACCAGAACTATTCCCAGACAAATCTGGACATATGCTCAGCCTGCATTTATGTGACTTGCATTGATCAGCATAATCAACGCAAAGTTATGGAGTGATTCCTGTGCTCCCTGTTCTGCCCAGATTTGACTGTTAACCCTCCAGGGAACCAGCTCCCATCCATCACCCCCAGGTGGAATTCCTGTTCCCTAGGATAATGGCCAAATAAAAGTACTAAGTTCCTTAGCTGGCACTTAGGGTCTGCTCCAACCTGGTACCACGCTGCTGAATCTAGCCTCACAGTGTTCCCATGACAATCCTGGCAGTTTTCCTCCTGTTGTCACCTCTGCCTCACATGCCCTCCCACCCTCTTACTTTAGCCAACATCCCACGTGTCTTTCAACATCTACTCAAAAATCATTTCTTTTGGAAACTTCCTCTTTTTCCCCAGTCAACCCTAATTTGTCTCTCCATTATACTCTCTTAGCATTTCATTTTTCTTTTATGGCCCTTGTATGTTTCTTTCCTAATGTTGATATTTCTTTATGTACAAGCTCCCCACCAAATCATAAGCTTTCTCACCTATCATAGACATAACTTTTCTCTTACTATTTTAGGGCTTTTGTTTTTTGGGTTTTGGAGAGGGGAGGCTTGAAGATCATTCATGATAGAGGAAATAGGAATTCATAGTTCTGCTTGCTTTCAATCTTCTGTGTTACTCCATTTGCCCCAAAGGGCAGACCTGGTGCTTTCTTGTGCTTCTGACTCTGAATTTATCCCCAAATGGCTTTTTGTTGTCCTTTGCAACTTTTTTTTTTTTGCGAGCCTTGCTGTTTTCTGGGTTTCTAACTTCCTCATAATGTTTTTGTAGATTTATGGTTGTTTTTGAATTTGTAATGAATCATGTGTTTCTAGCTAAACATTAGTTATCATTACAGGCCATCTCCTTAAAAGATCACTAGCAAATTCCCACATTCATTTGGTATCATTTTACTTTTCTCTTTTCCTCCAGAATGGATAATTGATGAATGCCCCCTGAGAAATTAATTTGACCAACACTCTTCTGTGCTTCCTGTACCATAATATTTTCTCTGCCCTAGGTACCTTTTCCTTGACCATTCTAAAGTCTACTTTTCTAAAATGCAAGCTGTTTATTTCACTATTCCTACTTTATGCCATTTCATGGCATAGTTCTTCCCTGTTAGAAGCAAGTCCAGAGCAGCAATAATCCCTGCTTCCTTGACTTTCTTAGCAAGACAAATCAATTTTGCTTTTAAAAGATGATCTGCTTTTAATAGAATAAGATTACTGGCAGATATCTGCATAATAATGGATCCATTTATTGAATAATAAACACAGCCACCTTGTGAAATAGCAGTTAATGCCCTCACTTAACGAGAAGGGAAACAGAAGCTCAGTAAGGTTGGGTAACTGGTTCACAAACACATGACTGCCTGGGAGGCTGGCCGTGAACCAGGTCTGCTGGACTCCACAGCCCTTTCAACTGTATTCCACAGCTTCCTGTTATGACTGTTCAGTCTCCCTTCCTCTCCTTGTCACTTGCCCACTCCATTCTAAAATCTTTTGTGTAATCCACATTGAACAAGCATCACGAAGGCAAGGAGTGTGTTATGTACTACTTACAAATTTTAGTCCTGGAGGGTTTTAATATATGTTACACATTGAAAAGTGTTCCATGATTAAATAAGACTAGGAAATGCTGAGTTAAAGAAATCAGGATTTCTTTTTTAACTGTGAAACATTTCAGAATTCCTACCATACTAACATGTATTTTGAATTTTAAAGAGAGAATATTTAGTGAGTCCCATATTTAATTGACTATAGATCCTTATTTGAACCTCATGATACTAATGGTATATTTGCTAAATTTGGGGGTCCATAGTGTTTAAGAGCATGGATTTTGGGGTTAAGAAGACCTGTGCTCAAATCCAGGATTGAGCTATACTAGCTGTGTGACCTTGAAGAGTTTATTTAACCCATGCGTGTTTCCTGATCTAGTAAGTGGTCATGATACTTAGCCCATCAAGTTATGGTGAAGATTGCATGTGATAATATGTACAGAGCTTTATCGTTTGTCATCATCATCACACAGTAGTTAATACGTAAAACACTTGGAACAGTACCTGTCACATAAGAAATATATTTGGTCCAAGTCTGATTTTTGGCAATTGTCTACAGTATACTCCAATAGTAATATGCAGTTTTTTTATTTTTAACTTTCACCATCATTCTTGCTCTCAGGTTTGTGGATTTCTATACAGCTGTAGATCTTTTTCACCTGGACTGCTGTTGGCTACGGCTACTGGGCTTAAATCGTGACTTTAGCACTTACTAGTCGTGAGACTAATTGGGCAAGTTACTTAAACTCTCTAAGCTTTAGTTTCCTTATCTATAAAAGTGGGATAATGACAGTGCCTCCCTCAAGGCTTCTTATGTGGATTAAATGTGATTGTGTATATAAAATTCTTAGCACAGTGACTGGTATACAGCAAGAACTAAAAACCTCTTCCTGCAGTTAAAATTTTGGAGTCCATGGGCTTAGTTTGCTGATGTTCTAACTGGATATATGAGTCATCGTCATCATAGCTAACTCATACGGTCTAACCATTTCACATATATATTAATTCAATCTTTATAACAGCCCTGTGAGGTAAGTACTATTATTCCTATATTAGAAATGAAGAAACTGAGGCACAGAGGGGTTAAGTAACTTGCCCAGATCATACTCCCGGAGCCAGAACGCTAATTCAAACAGTCTGGCTTTGAAGTTAGTGCTCTAAAAGCTGAAGAAATTGATTGTCTTTTAGACTGTCATTGTCTTATGTCAAAGATTTTCATCAGACTCTGCCAAGGTATCAATTCATTTTAGAATAATATGTGTCACCTGAAAAGAGTTCTTTAGACTTTAGGTACCTAAGGTACAGTTGGTGACATGACATTTTGTTATATAAATTCAAGTGCTTTACTTGAATTCTGCCCTGATGGTGAGCTGTGTGCCACAATGTGAAGGTAGTAAAGAAGCACTTTACTTAAGGGTTGATGCTTTCCTAAACAAAGGGCTTTGGATTTGCTCAAATGATTGCCATCTGTTGGGCCCAGAGATCTGGCCTATAACCTTGGAAAATATGACATTGACCTCTAAGGATACTAAAGGCAGGTGTCTTCAGCTGACCACCATAATAGAAGAAATTCACCATGGCCTCTAACACCTGTTTAATTGAGCAATCATTAATTGCTGGGCAGTGAGGTTATAGCAATTCACAAAACAAGTAGCACTTGGCCTTCCTAGAGCTACAACACTGAGCCAAAAATATGTGGCAAATAATTATATAATGGAAAATCCAGGAAATATGGCGAAATTTGTTGGCAGGTCACTGGTAACTGAAATCCCCTAAAGACATGAAAGTCCCCTAAGGAAACAGTGTTGAATAAGAGAATAGTTTTAGAGTTGAGGAGAAGAGGCGGAGCCAGCAGAGGAGATAGAGCAATCAGAGAACAAAGGAAAACTGGGGAAACAAGAGTGTCAAACAGGGCTTCCCTTGTGGCGCAGTGGTTGAGAAGCTGCCTGCTAATGCAAGGGGACACAGGTTCGAGCCCTGGTCTGGGAGGATCCCACATGCCGCGGAGCAACTAGGCCTGTGAGCCACAACTATTGAGCCTGCGTGTCTGGAGCTTGTGCTCTGCAACAAGAGAGGCCGCGATAGTGGGAGGCCCGCGCACCACGATGAAGAGTGGCCCCCTCTTGCCACAACTAGAGAAAGCCCTCGCACAGAAACGAAGACCCAACACAGCAAAAATAAATTAATTAATTAATAAACTCCTACCCCCAACATCTTCTTAAAGAAAAAAAAAGTGTCAAAGAAACCAAAAACCACCGAAGAGCTCCACTAGGAGGGGTGGTCATCTGTGTCGAATTCTCCTGAGAAATGAGGAATCTGAGGATGGAATCAAGCCCATCAGCTCTGCATCCTGACCTCTCAGTGGATGAGCCACAAAATGTGCTTCCAGGCAGCAGTGGTTTTTGCATTTCAGTGTCTCAAACTGTAGCCTCTTCATTGGAATGGTTTCAAGGATGTCTGTCAAAACTAATGTTTGACTTTGGCAATGTTGTTATTGAGCTATCACTTATGACAGGAGATAGCCAGAATATCCTTTATAACTTGCGATTAAAAAACCTGAGATGGAAGTTACCGATGGATATTACTGAGGTACTAAATAGGTTTATCTATAAATATATATGATAATTACATAACTACTTAGTACATTAAAGAAGTAAATATATATTTAAAAATAAAAATGTATATTTAAAAAATAAAAAACAAGGGGAAAGAAAAAGTCAGAAACACCCCTTCCCCAAATAACTATGTCTAAATTTGTGTTGGTTGGTTCATCTATGTGGAAACATATTTTAAAATCTAGACTCTTACAGACTAAGTAGCTTTTCCTGTCTGCTTCCCAATGAGGTTCACATCAGATGAATGTTAAACTTGCTTCCTTGCAGGTTGATGCCTATTAATCCTATAGTTAGCAGTGTACCATTTAAATGCATGTGCTATACTTTTGTCGAGGATAGTGGGCCAGTATTTTACAGGACGCACAGTGTGCCAGATTCAGGGCTTACTGGCCCCCTACTGACCCAAACCAATAACTTCTCAGCCTTATTGCCTCACATAGCTAATCCAAATGGCACCGTCCTGCAAATTAAATGAAGATATATCTTGGATGAAAAGAAGAACATTGTTATTGGTTATGTCTACAGAAGGAACCTGTTTGGAAGTGATTTTCAGTTACTCTAAAAACAGTAACATGATTTCCTGACTCCATAAAAGCGTATTTTGGGGCAAATCATAGAATTTAAACTGCTTAAAAAGTTGGACTTTCATTTAGGTGTTGTCAGTGGTTAAATGTCTTCTGCTCTTATCTCCCCACCCTCCTTTTTTGTTTTTGTTTTGTTTCGTTTCATTTCCATTTTCAGATTTCAGAGAGTGGCAAGCAACCATGGGTAGCATTTTTTAAGTTCTATACACCTGTGATCCTTAAAGTTGCTGCACTACAGATTGGTTCCTGTGGTTTTTAGTGCATGTGGGAGAGCCAGGTTTCCTTAGAAAGTAAACGCTCGCATAATTGCGGAGTGAATCTATACACCTGTGATCCTTAAAGTTGCTGCACTACAGATTGGTTCCTGTGGTTTTTAGTGCATGTGGGAGAGCCAGGTTTCCTTAGGGTCTTTTTGTAATTATTGAGATTATGCTTAATGTATAGTGTTATGCTGTTTCACCTCTTTCTCTTTCTGTTCATGGAGGAAAATGGTGCATTGTTCATTCTCTAAAGTGCCGATATACTTTCAGCAATTTATTGAAAGGTGTCAGACACTGCAGAGACATTGAGGTGCTCACACTCTATTGTGTTTGGAAAAGCCAAGGAGACACTTCCAACAAAACCTACTAAGTGCTGTGGTTCGTGGTATGTAGTGGGTGCTGTGGGAACCCAGCAGAAGAAGCTTCTGTGTGTCTGGGGAACTCAGGCAGAGGATCCCAGAGGAAGTGCTGGCTCAGCTGAGTCTGGAAGGATGAGAAGAAAGACATCACACAGGTGTAGAAGGAAGGGCATTGCAGGAAGAGAACAGCAGGTGCATATCCCTGAGGTGGGACAGCATGACACATACAGGGAGTTATTTCTATTGCATTTCTGAAAGGTATAAAATGTTTGAAGGAGATCTTTGCATAACTGGGCCATGGGTGGAACTAGTCTCAGTCTTGTGTTGTTAAGCTTAATACATTTCACTGTTTTAATTATGATAACTTTAAGTAAGCTAATATGATTATGAAAACACACAACCAATATATGATTCTTCAAGAATAAGTACTACTTGGTGAAATAAGCTTTAATCTACTTATTAAAAATATTCTCTGTTATAAACCAGTAGAATAGCATTAAATTCTGGTGCCCAAATACATTTTTAAAAATTAATTTATTTTTGGCTGTGTTGGGTCTTTGTTGCTGTGCACGAGCTTTCTTTAGTTGCAGCGAGTGGGGGCCACTCTTGGTTGCGGTCCAAGGGCTTCTCATTGTGGTGGCTTCTCTTGTTGCAGAGCAAGGGTTCTAGGTGCGCGGGCTTCAGTAGTTGTGGCACTTGGGCTCAGTAGTTGTGGCTTGTGGGCTCTAGAGCTCAGGCTCAGTAGTTGTGGCGCACGGGCTTAGTTGCTCTGTGGCATGTGGGATCTTCCCAGGCCAGGGCTCGAACCCGTGTCCCTTGCATTGGCAGGCAGATTCTTAACCACTGCGCCACCAGGGAGCCCCCAAATACATACTTTGATTGGAAATAAATTATCTTTCTACTGTTGTTTGGTTTTAGTAGCTTTTTGTCTTAGACTGACTTAACAAAATTGTTTTTCTTGTGTTTCTACTGTGCTGCTTCAGAAAGTCTTTCTTTGTTTAAAGTTTGAAACAGACCCTGCAGCTGTTGGCAGCTGTGGTGCCTTAACTGAGACAAAAACTTCTTGCGTGTTCATCAGAGGAGTTAGGTGTCTGGTTAGAGACCTCTTGTTTTAACCACCCAGTCTAGTTTCTGTCTCACCCCTATTTTCCTCTCTCACTCTACCCTGACTTTTCCCTCCATGGAACATACCGCTATTGGTGATTGTTTCTTTAATTACTCCTAAGTAATTTGTCTCTCTAAGTAATCCTGTCTCCCCTGCTAGGTTGGAAGCTCTGTGAGGGGAAGGAGCAGGTCTCTGGGCTTCGCTGCTCCTAAAAGTACCTGGCAGAAAGTAAACGCTCGCATAATTGCGGAGTGAATCGATGATGAGTGATTCAACATCCCTGGACAGCTTCCACAATAACGAGGGTTGGTGATAACAACCGGCCAGGAAGCTTTCCCTGTACATCCTACTTCTCAAATAAAGCATCATCATCAGTAGGACCAAACAGCAAAACGTATTTGCTTTTACCCTGGATTCCTGTTTCCTTTCCTTGAAGAGCCCAAGTAGGAAATGATAAGGGGTAAGCTGCCTGCTTTTTCTCAGAAAGCAGGAACTTAGAAGCAACAGTGAAAGAAAGCATAGTCAACAATATAAGCCATTCATTCAGCAATTATACTGAGCACTAATTATGTACCAGGCAGTGTGATAGACCAAGCAGAACAAAGGTGAAGGAGATAGCTCTAGAAATTCATAATGACAATACAGCAAGTATCAAAAATAGGAACTTGAACGAAGTCCTAGAGAGCACTGAGGCAGAAGCAACCGTCTGAGGAGTGAGTTGGACAGGGTGTCACAGAGGAGGGTGCATTTGAGATGGACACTGAAGGAGGAACTGGAATTTGGTCAATTTGGTCAATTCCATTAGCAAATGGAGCCCTGCAGTGCAGCCTTCTGTTATCTTTGAGGAAAGTAAATACTTCATGGGCAAGACAGACAAGGTTTATAGGCAAAGGTGCGTACAGGGAAGTAGTGTGTAGGAATATGAATAGGTATAGGGTGTGTTTGAGCAGTAGGTGGATGTCAGACAGTGGAAAGTGTTCTTTAAGTTCTATAATCTCTGGCTATCACAGCCACTTAAAATTTTTTCCCATAGAAGCATATTTCCTTTAGTAAATTAGAGGACTGGATTATTTTATATACTATAACAGGTACATAATTATGCTATAGAAAATTTAGAAAATAGAAAAATTCACCTACTCTAACTGTAACACAGCCACCATTTGCTTTTTGTTATATTTCCTTTCAGTCTCTCTTTTTGTGTATATGTTGTCTTTTGGTAGATGCTGTCATATTATACAACTTTATGCACAACTTAATTTACTTGTCATTATACCGGAAGGATATACCACATTATTACTGCATAGCATTCCTTTCTCTTTGTAATGGACGTATCAAAGAGCAGGTACCATTTTTAACATAACTATTTCCCTATTACCAGAAACTTAGACTGTTTAGTTTCTTGCTATTATAAGTAATGTTATAGTGAACATATTTGTGTCTATAATCTTTTTTGCTTTTAAGATTTTTCCTCAAGAGATTCCCCCAAATTAGAACTACTAGATCAAAGAGTATAAATATTTTTGCAGGTCCTCCTTCTTATTTCCAAGTTATTTTCCTATTTATATGATTAATAGCAATGTGAGAAAATGCCAGTTGTGCTATATTCTTTCCAGCATGAACTGCTGTAATTGATTTTTTAAAAAACTTGTTAATTTAATAGCTTGCATGGATACCTTGTTTAATTGTAATTTCTTTGAAAACAGTTGACATTAGAATTTTTGTTCATTCCTTCAATGACTGTTTATTGCATATGTATTTTGTATCAGCTCTACTCTAGGGAAAAAGTGGTAAACAAGTGTAATTCCTGCTCTCACACTATATATTCTTACATTTAAAGAAACTTTCATTTAAAAAAAAAATACTTGAGAGGTAAAATATTTTTTAAAAACTCATACAGCTGGTAAGCGACTAAGAAGGAATTTTAACCTAGTCTCTTATTTCAATCCCTTGGTCTTTCCAATCTGCTATGCTACCCTTCAAAGGGAAATATAGTGACTTGTTAGTAGAGTGCCTGTTCCTCCAGGTATCTTCCTCTAAGCTTTAATCTAATGATGATGCCATCGCTAATACTCAGAACTTGTCTAAAATATATATTTTTTTAATTTTATTTTTATTTATTTATTTTTGGCTGCGTTGGGTCTTTGTTGCTGCGTGTGGGCTTTCTCTAGTTGCAGCAAGTGGGGGCTACTCTTCATTGCAGTGCGGGGGCTTCTCTTGTGGAGCATGGGCTCTGGGCATGCGGGCTCTAGAGCGCAGACTCAGTAGTTGTGGCACATGGGCTTAGTTGCTCTGCGACATGTGGAATCATCCCGGACCAGGGCTCGAACCCATGTCCCCTGCATTGGCAGGTGGATTGTCAACCACTGTGCAACCAGGGAAGCCCTAAAATGTTTTTTAAGAAATTTCATTCCAAGCCATTTCTTGTGGTGCATGTCAACGTCATTCTCATTACTTTATAATCTCATCTTGTTTATGAACGAAATGTGATCCTCAGCTTCATCACACACCTTGTTATCTAGAGGAACTTTGTCTTTTCCAGAAATCAAATCCAACTTCAGGGAAAGAGGATTTGTCCCCATTAAGGGTATACAGAGGAGTGAACCAAGGTCTCTGAAAGCAGTTATAAAAAAATACTTTAGTCAGTATTCTTAGTCAGTTGGATCACACATGTGAACTCCCTACTTCTTTGCAAGGGTTAACATTTACATGCTATGGAAGCTGCTTTGGGTTTTGGTTTGTGTGAGGACTGTCAGCTTCCACTCCTGCTGGAGTTATAGGGCCCTGCATGTCCAGAGCACCTGTGGGTTATTACCAAGTGTTTAACATGTCTGTCAACTTCAAGGAAAAGGGCCAGTGACCCTTAGCACAGTACTGGGCACCTATCATTGTAACACCCAGTTTTAAATAGCCCACTTCCTGGCATCCTTGGGGTGGAGGGGAGAAGAAGGAGGTAGCATTTAGGCAGCTTGGACCTTCTTTCATACTCATATCATATGTCATATCATATTATAGTCTCTTTAACATATTTTCCTTTTATCTTCGTACTCTAACCCAGCTAATTGTCTCAGAAAAATTAGTCTTTACCCCCCATTTCTTTTGTGATCTCTCAAGAATGACCATAATTACCTCTAACAAGACTATAGTCAAATCAAGGAAAAGGAAATCTGTGTGGTTTTAAAGGAAAATAATTTTTTTTATTAAAGTATAGTTGATTTACAACACTGTATTAGTTTCAGGTATACAACAAAGTGATTCAGTTATATATCTACTATATATTTTTTTCAGATTATTTTCCATTATAAGTTATTACAAGAAATTGAATATAGTTCCTTGTGTTATATAGTAAATCCTTGTTGCTTATCTATTTTACATATAGTAGTTTGTATCTGTTAATCCCATATTCCTATTTTATCCTTCCCCCCGCCCTTTCCCCTTTGGTAACCATAAGTTTGTTTGCTATGTCTGTGAGTCTGTTTCTGTTTTGTATATACCTTCATTTGTGTTATTTTTTAGATTCCATATATAAGTGATATCATATATTTGTCTGACTTACTTCACTTAGTATGATAATCTCTACGTCCCTCCATGTTGCTGCAAATGGCAATATTTCATTCTTTTTAATGGCTGAGTAATATTCCATTGTACGTAGGTATTACATCTTCTTAAACCAATCATCTGTTGATGGGCACTTGGGTTGTCTCCATGTGTTAGCTATTATAAACAGTGCTGCTATGAACATTGGGGTGCATGTATCTTTTTGAATTAGAGTTTTTGTCTTTTCTGGATATATGCCCAGGAGTGGGACTAGTGGGATCTCAATTCCCTGACTGGGGATTGAACCTGGGCTAAGGCAGTGAAAGCCCAGAATCCTAACTGCTAGGCCACTAGGGAACTCCCTATTTTTAGTTTTTTAAGGAACCTCCATACTGTTGTCCATAGTGGCTGCACCAATTTACATTCCCACCAACAGTGTAAGAGGATTCCCTTTTCTCCACACCCTCTCCAGCATTTATTATTTGTAGACATTTTGGTGATAGCCATTCTGACTTGTGTGAGGTGATTCCTCATTGTGGTTTTGATTTACATTTCTCTAATAATTAATGACATTGAGCATCTTTTCATGTGCCTGTTGGCAATCTGTATGTCTTCTCTGGAGAAATGTCTATTCAGTTCTTCTGCCCATTTTTTGATTGGGTTGGTTTTTTTTGATATTGAGTTGTATAAATGCTTTGTATATTTTAGATATTAACCCCTTGTTGGTTGCATCATTTGCACATAATTTCTCCCATTCTGTAGGTTGTCTTATTGATGGTTTCCTCTGTTGTGCAAAAGCGTATATGTTTGATTAGGTCCCATTTGTTTCTTGTTTGCTTTTATTTCTTTTTCCTTGGGAGACTCATCTAAGAAAATATTGCTATGATTTATGTCTGAGAATATTTTGTCTGTGTTCTCTTCTAGGAGTTTTATGGTGTCATGCCTTATATTCTTGCCTTCTTTGTCATAGATTAACTGACTGTAGGTGTGTGGGTTTATTTCTGGGCTCTCTATTCTGTTCCATTGATCTATATGTCTGTTTTTGTGCCAATATCATGCTGGTTTTTGTTTTTTCTGTTTTTTTTGTGGTACGTGGGCCTCTCACTGTTGTGACCTCTCCCATTGTGGAGCACAGGCTCCAGATGCGCAAGCTCAGCAGCCATGGCTCACGGGCCCAGCCGCTCCGTGGCATGTGCAATCTTCCCAGACCGGGGCATGAACCCATGTCCCCTGCATTGGCAGGTGGACTCTCAACCACTGCGCCACCAGGGAAACCCCACCATGCTGTTTTGATTACTGTAGCTTTGTAATATTGTCTGAAGTCTGGGAGGGTTGTGCCTCCAGCTTCATTCTTTTACCTCAGGATTGCTTTGGCAATTCTGGGTCTTTTGTGGTTCCATATAAATTTTAGGATTATTTGTTCTAGTTCTGTGAAAAATGTCATGGGTATTTTGATAAGGATCACACTTAATCTGTAGGTTGCTTTGGATAGTATGGACATTTTAACAACTTTAATTCTTCCAACGTAAGAGCATGAGATACCTTTAAGGGAAAATCATTTTTAAAAAGAAACAAGTGCATCAACCTGTGCAGTCCTTGGGAGGACCCATAACTCCCATTCAGAGTCTCTATAATCCCCATTGCCATCATCTTCTAATTAAACTGCTTCTATGCATCACTGTAATTTAAAATGTAAAATGAAAACAAAAAAAGCCAAATATTCTAATTTTATGCCTTAGTTTTGTTATTATTGTCCAGGTTTGGGGATAGAGCATTGTCAATTACACACATTGTCTGTCTAAAAAAGTGATCTGACTTTCTCAAACAGCAAGCGTGAGAGCTACAGATTGACATGCAGATATTATTTTTGGTCCACACTGCTTATTAAACATTTAAAAATTCATTGCCAACATCTAAAATTCAAAATATCTCACACAATAATCTGGACTTCCTATTTTTTGAAAAATCAGATCATCTGACAGCACTGGGCCAGACTTTCCACATCACAGAATCACCTGGGGAGCCCCACAGCTTCTTCCTTATTCAGGGCATTGTTTTTCCAGTTTGCTGCAAGCCTCCCCACTCCCTGATGTTTACACCTGTTTTACTCATTTGCATGAGCAGCCCTGGTCCTTGAAGGCATGAGTTTATGACCTATGTTCTACAGTTACCACTCATTTAATGTTTCATATAATTAACAAGTATGTTTCATTTTGCACAAGTGTTCCAAAAGGTTCCTGTGCTTGAATGGTTCAGAATCTATTTGGGGAAACAAGACATAATTGCATAGCCAATAAAGTCATAACAAGAGCATAAACCTAGAGATATCAGGACTCAGTAAATACATGGGTAATTTTCAAATGGGCAGTGGAGTTAACAAGGGCTGTAAACTCCAAGATTGACTGGAATGACCTTGGGAGGGTTAAGATCAAAGCTGTACCTTAAAGAGTGGGTCAGAATAGCATTGCAGGGAGGCTAGGGGAAGGGGATGGGGGGAAGAAAAGAATAAAATATGTACAAAAGCAAGTTGATAAGAATGAGCATTTGGGGGAACTATAAGCAGGCCTGTGAGTTTAGTTGGGTAAAGGAGCTGTTTAGCAGAGTATGGGCTGCCCCTCATCAGTGAATACTATCTGGCATCCATCCTTTAATTCTTCCCATCATTATCTATTCACTTTACAGTTGTTCTGGAAATGCCCACACCAAAGGCAGCAAGCAATTTGTGCAAACACTTGGCCCACCACTGGGCCATGCAAAGCATGTTATCCACTCTCTTAAAACTCCTTCTTTGTGTTACTGCTTCCTAGCTCTCCCTCCCTCAAGAAAATATGGAGAGGAGACCTTGATTCCTGGCCTAGTAAGGTCTCTAGAATCAACTAGGAAAACTTGGAGAAAATGAAAAGGAAGCACAGAGAGGAAGGAAGGGCAGTTTGACATGCACCAGCAAATTTTTGGAGAGGCCCACGTTCACCTAACTCTTACCTAGAGACTAAGGCCCCCATCTGGAGAGTCTTACCCTCAAATTGCCTCCATGACATTTTGCTCAGGACTTGTACCTCTAATTCCCTAGAAACCCCTGAGAAAGATCCTTACGATGGCTTTGCGTGCCTGTGTGCCAGTGTTTAGTGTTGCACAAAAGTTGTATAACTGAGTAAACCCAGCCCAGTCCTATGTTGAATGGATGTAGGATCAAGCTGAAATAATATGATCAAGCATCCACCCTTCTCATCTCCCCTCACAGGCATACACTACATGAACATTTGTAGTCCATCCCGGGACAAAGGGTTGGATCTTGAGTGTGCTGAAGACCAGAAAGAATTGGATCCAGCAGAGGGGAAATAATACTTAAAGAGTAGGCCCTGGCCTGAGACTCAGAGCTGGATTGGAGCCCTGGCTCTGGCCCCAAAATAGAGTAGGACCCTGGTCAGTCATTCAAATGCGGATTCAGTTTTGATTGTAAAACAAGGCGGGTGGACTAGGCAAGGCCTTCCCCAATCAGTTTTAAGGGAATTTAATAGGTGGAAAAGATGAATGACTCAGCAGAGTTAAATAAATTTCTCGTTTTCTTTTGGGACTTGTCAGTGTCTTTAAAAACCTGATGTGCACTGTGAATCTCTGAGAAAAGAATTGATATGCAGCATATCCTAAGCTTAGTTGATCACAGGATCACAGAACCCTTCACTCTTTGTCCTCTGTGAAATCATCACCTCAGAACTGCTGCTCCATAGAACTCAGTTTGGGAAAATGTGCTCTGTAGTTTTCCTTTCAGATCTCACATGCTAATATTCTAAGTATGTAAAGAGGCAACAAAGGCCTAGAAAGCCAGAGGTATCAAAGAGAGCTCAAGAATCATGTCTTTGGACAGTTCTGTAAAGATTGCAGATGGTGAGGATTTAGGAGGATGCTGTTGAAACAGGGATGCTCTAGCTGTAGTTCTGGGAGGCAGATGGAATGGTAAAGTGGGAGGGTGGAATTAAAACAACAAAAATAAGTGTAGAGTTAAGCAATTTTGCTAAGAAGGGGAAGCAAAAAAAAAAGGTTAGGGTCTCAGAAACTTTGAGGTAAATTGAAACTTTTTTCCGTAGAGATGTAGTCAAAGAACCTGGGACTAGGACTCTGTTGACCTGAGTTGTGGTCCAAACACGTCAGTAACTGGATGATTTGGAACTTGTCACCCCACCTCTCTGTGCATCAGTTTCCTCAGTTTTCAAAGAAGACAGTCTATATGCATAGGCCCTTAAGATGTTAAAATTATATGACATTATTGGCATCTAGTTTAAGTTAGTAAGGATTGAGTCCTTCAGAAAGGGATTTGGCGAGAAAGATGTATGAGTAAATGAGAGCAGAGACCTAGATTAGAGAGAATTAGGTCAACAGAGGCCCTTTACAAGTTCCACAGGGATGGATCTTTAATGGTACTCTGTGAAACAGTGTGTTCCAAGTCCTGGCACTTCTCTGCAGCATTGCACATAGACTAGATGGTATCTGTTCAGTTGGCTTTTTAATGTTAATGTGGTTTAATTTCCCAGCTAAACCCACCAGACATTTGAACTAGATGAGTTGTCATTAACTCTGCTGAAGAATTGATTTACTTGATTAACTTTCACCCTGATTTATTGAGTTGGCCAAAAAGTTCGTTTGGGGTTTTCCGTAAGTTACGGAAAAACCCGAACGAACTTTTTGGCCAACCCAATATGTTTTTTCTGTTAGTAGAGTTTCTGGATAATGACAGTTTAGTGAGCCATTGCCAATTTTCATTGTTTGTAGTCTTGTGACGTTTTCTACATTTGATTTTCTTGGGTATTTGCTAAGGTAAAATTAGTTTTAGTAATTTCATAATTATGCGACATGATAATGTATATCTTGGTAAATAGTTTAGATATATGAGAAGTACCACTGTATTTCTTTTTCAAGCATTAAACACATACTTCTAAGTGTGGTTATGGACACCCATTTGTTCTGCAAGTGTTTGTTGCACATGTACTGAATGCCACGCAATGTACTAGAGATGAAGCAGTGCACAAATGCATTGTTATTATCCTTACAACCTGTGTTGACAGGTATCTAGCTTCAAAGAACTGTTGCCTATGCAAACATTCACTCCCTAATTCATTTTTATTTAATGATTCTATTCATTCTGTGTTATAAAAGAATGATAAAGTGGCAACTTTCAGGGAAGCATTGACGGAAAGAAAATATGCTTAGTCACCTTATTTATCCAATACTCAGTAAGACAGGAAGAACATGTTTGACAATACTAGGTTTTATTAATACCACAGTGGTAAATAACCTTATGTTTATGTTTTTTAAAAATAAATTTCTGAGTCACTCGCAATTCAAAACCCACAAAGAAGCTGAGTCTTTTTTTTTTTGCGGTACGCGGGCCTCTCACTGCTGTGGCCTCTCCCGTGGCAGAGCACAGGCTCTGGACGCGCAGGCTCAGCGGCCATGGCTCACGGGCCCAGGCGCTCCGCGGCATGTGGGATCTTCCCGGACCGGGGCATCGGCAGGCGGACTCTCAGCCACTGCGCCACCAGGGAAGCCCAGAAGCTGAGTCTTTAAGTTAAATGCACTCTTCCTGAGAATTCTTAGCTGCTGTGTCTATCCTTGAACAGTAACATTTTATTATTTACCATTCAGTATCTACACAGCAAAATAATGAAGGTGCAGCTAATGCAAGCAAACTTAAATCTTTTCTGCTTCTGAGCTGGGGGCGTGGCCACACACTTGGATTGGTGGTTTCCCTGGACTCGTTAACACTAATGTCTTGATCTCCATCCAACACAGCCTTCTTCGAATCCATCACTCTCTTCTGAAGTGTAAAGCTGATGATCTCTGGGTTACAAAAGACAACACTTTTCTTGGGTTCTGCTTTTTCCGCACTAGGAAATTTCAGGGCTGAAGGCGTTGAAGAATTAAGCATCAAAAACATGTTCAGTTTTGGCTTGGTGTTCCACGTGTAGCATGCTGTTATGATGAATGGGTTTCAAAATGAAAATCTTTACCTTGTACCTAGTTGACAACCTTTAAAAGCCTCAATTTCCAATCCTCCCAGAAGAGATCACGAAAAGGTCATCTCAAGAGTAAATCTTCTCCCACAGCTTTGGATATATTTATTGTGTTCAAATGAAAGTCAAATTTAAAACTAAGAGGCTGGCCAGGATCTGACTGCTTCCATTTCATATATTTTAGGAATGTCTGACCGGGTTCACGTTGTATTTTAATGAAAAACCTGAGCGTTTCTTAAGTTCACCAATACTTAAAATGCTTTAGTGTTTGTTTGGTTTTTTTCCCCTTAGTTTTCTTTCTCCTCTTCAAGCTCTGCCCTTTCTTATTTCTCTGGGTCATCAGACACTTCAGAGTGGGGATCCTGACCATTAAATACACCTCGTTATCATCTTCTTCATCTTCCTCTTCCCACCTCTTTGACCCCTTTAGGGGTTCATCCCTGTCCCTCCATTTCGCCTGTGGGCTCGTGGATCTTGGCAAATGAGACCTTAGAGATGTCATTGTACTTGTTTCCCAGGGACTGAAATTCCTTCAAATATGGCTTCTATCTGATCTTGTTGCTTCTGCAACTTTTGGAGGGCAAGGACTGGGCTGTTCACAGAGCACATCGAGCTCTCACGGAAGCCGTTTTTAGGCCTGGTACATTCTCCTCCGGGGCCTGGGGCTCCTCTTGCAGGTGACCAGTGCACCCTGAGTCCCCACTGTGCTCCGGCTGTTGTGCCACCGCCTCTTCCACTGTCTGGCGCGGCTCTGGGGGTCCCCTGTTCCCTGAGTCTGGGGTGTTAGAGAAGTGGCAAAGGGGAGGGGTGGCATTTGTGAGGGCCCAGCTGCAGGGAGAGAAACTGGGCCATGCCTGGGAGGGGCTGGAGGAGGTGGGAGGGGGCAGGCCTGTGACCGGAGCTCCTGTACAAAAGGAGGCTGGGGAGTAGAAGCCTCCCCTGTCTGGCAGCTTTGAGGCACATCTAACTCCCCCTCTGTATCCATTCATCTCTGAGCACCAGCTGCTTGGATATGCAGATTTCTTCAAATGGGTTCCTACTCTCAAAGAGTTGATGGGAGAGCAGGACACAAACCAACCCTCACACTGAGAAAGGAGAGGTGCAGAAATGGAGATACGTTCAAGCCACATCTTGACACACAGACTGTGACACACAGAACACAGAGATCATTTCTGTGCCGAGGAGGGTACAGTCAGGGGGTCCTTTACAGAGGAGGTGTCTTGAAGGATAAGGGGGAGTTCAGAGGAGGGATCATTCAAGCCTGAAGGAAGCCAGTGTGGTCCTTCAGACGTTCCACTGTGGCTTGTCATCGCAAGCCCCGCCCTTAGCAGCATTGTCCCAGGACTTTTACCCATTGCTGTTGCAAAGAAAATCAGTCACAACAAAAACTGCCTAATGAGAGACTGTTTCACACTTTGAAGAGTATAGGCCAGTGTTTCTCAACTCTAATGTGCAAAAGAACCACCTGGAGAGATTCCTGGGTCCCACTCGCAGAGATTCTAATTCAGTAGGCAGAGGTAGGGCACAAGAATTTGTACTCAGATGCTGCCAGTCTGGAGAACACCCTTTGAATAATCTTGGACTGGACAACTTGCCTGATTGTGTAATGGTGATAATAGAAATAAGAGACAAAAGAACTAGTTCTCAATGACCTTCTCTTAAAAACAGGTGAATTTTTAAACCGAATAACTTACTAACCTATTGTTTTGCCAAACTCCTTTAGTGTCTTCATTTGGGATTTATATCTTTTAGTGGAACCAGACTTTTGCTTCCCTAGGTTTTGTGGCTGGGATTGAAAGGGAGGGGTGCATCGAGAGGAAGAATAGATGTTCTTAAAAAGTACCATGAAGAGAGATGATTCAAAGTCATATCATAGATATGGACTATTTTCCTTATGATGGTATATCTAACCTATAAGTTCACCTTAGGACAGCAATACAGTCAGTCCTCGGTTTCCACCGTTCCTCACCTGGATGGATATTCTATGCTTCAAGCCCTGGATGTAGAGAGCCTACTGCATTACGCCACTTTATATAAGGGGCTTGAGCATCCACGGATTTTTGTATATGCTGGGGGTGGTGGTGCTGGAATCAATCCCCCACTGGTAACAAGGGACCACTGTAGAGTTATCTCATCTGTTATACAGATATTTTGACTTAGACTTAATATGTTATACATTAAACACATTAGATTGTTGTGGATCATGATTAAATGTTTGTGAGGAGTAAATTGTTTCAATTTCCTGAATCTGTTAAATCGAGAAGCCTCTCCTGGGGTAAAAGTAAAACCTGCATCATTGGGGACTCCAGATTCTATCCCAACAGCCCTGCCTTCTGCTTTCCTTCTTGAGCCTGGTGGTCCAGCCTGTCTCCTAATGCCTCAGGCCAAGGAGTGACTGAGCTGTATTAACTTGACACTGCTGGCTGTAGAAATTCTAATTGCTGTCAACACTGGCTTTTGCACTGATGCCAATTTTCTTAGTCACTGTTTACATTGGCAAACTGGTCCTGCTAGCCAGCTCAGCAGATCTCCTGGCAAAGAGAGTATGTAGCTGGTAGGGTAGAGTTTGGGATACATTTCATGACCTTCTTCCCCTCTCTACCCTGATTTTACACTTTTTACTCCTAAGTGTTCAAAACCTGTGTGATGGGAGAAACTCAGCTTTAAACAGTAGTTTGATTGTTGATTTTCTTCTGAGCTCTGAGTAATAACATTCAGAGTGATGGGGCAGCCAGTTGGGCTTTTGGGTACCCGTACTCACTTTGTAACTTGGAGCTTTACGATTCTGGGCAAGGCATTTAACTTCTCTAAGCCTCAAATGAGCAAAAAATGAGTGTAATACCTGTTCTTCCTATTTCACAGGTCCTTGTGAAATTCAAACAAGTGAAAGCTCAAATGGTCATAAACTGTAAAGCATTGTACAAAAGAGTAATTATTATAAATATTGTAATTTATTATGTATTTTATAGAGTATGTATTAATTTATTATAATCACATTCTGAATGTGCCAAAGGGGTCTTAATTTATTATAATTATCATCTGAATGTGTCTCTTCAGACATGAGTAGATATCTATAAAAATCACTTGCCTTTTATCTTTTGGGTTTATATACCATTTAATAAACATTTTTTCAAAGAGACATCTAATTTGCTGCTTTCTCCACTTTACATAGAGCAGAAGATTAACTCAACTCCTGGAGTATCCTGTGTAACACACTTGTGAAGTCAGGCAGAGGGCATGAATGGGCAAGCTCTGAACTGCCGAAAGCAGAAGGGAGTTTAGGAGGTTTTGTTTAGAAGTTTAATTCTTTTGTGCTGCCTTGATTCAGCTGCTATTTGGAACACTCAGATGAAGACAAATGCTGCTTGTTCTGACAGTGGAGGCTTTTTGCAGCTTGAGTAGCCTCATGAAGGACATTTGTTTATGACCATGTACATGGGACACTGGAGAAAACTTTGATCTCCAAGCCTCAGACCTTGCCCCAAGGAGCTCACAATCTAGTTATTGCTATTGTAGGTAACAGAGATGTGAGTACAAAAGAACTCTAATTTTTTAAATCAGCTGTCATGTGCGTGTCTATGGAAGGTAAAGGGGAGTAAGATAGGAACAAGACTGAGACAGGTGTTAGCAGAGAAGGCTTGAGAGAGAAATGTGCTGGTGAGGAAGAGCTGGAGGACAGGGGCAGAGGGGAGTGCCTTCTCAGCCCAGAGTGGTCAAGGGTAAGCTGCTGATCCTGGGAGAGTCATGTGTCCCTTCTGGGCCTCAGTTTCCCTTTGTGTAATATGGGAGACTAAAGGGTCATTCCAGATGTAAAAATCTTCCAGTTTTCTGAAGTAGGTTTGAGAATCAATTGACTAGTGAATGGCTATAGAGGATGATGGCTGAAGGTTCTGGAGCCAGAGGGGGTTCAAATCCAGCCCACCACTTTATGCCTATGTGACGTTGGGTGATTCACTGGAGCACTCTTGGTCTGAGGCTCCAGACTAAGAACAGTGACTGGCAGAGAGCAAATGTCAGTACATGTGAGCTCTTATCCCCCTTGAACATAGGAGGCTTTTGGAGCTAAGCAAGTACGTTGGCAATACAGAAACCGTCGTCTGTGTGATAGTAAAAAAATAAACAAAAAAGTTTAGGGACTGCAAAGGGACAAGCCTCTCCTTTTTGTGTTCCCCCAGGTTGAATTGCAGTGAGAGAACACACTGAAGGCTTTAGGGTGAAGGCGTTAGGGTGTCAGATCCCTTTGAGAGCTCTTGCCTTTCTCTCTTCTAGATTACCTTATTAGTGAGTGGTGGTGAGGTTCTCCTCAGGTTTGCTTTGTAACTTATAATAAAATCTTCCATAGAGGACTAAACAAGTATAAAATTGTAATAGAGCAATCTCGTCAGAGAACCCTACTGTTACATAATCATATTTGTGCTTCACAGGTTGGCTTCATAATTCCCTCCAGTGCTTTGCTCTATGGAGAGAGTGCCCTGCACAGAACTCTTTTGGTCCCTGACTATTCTCAGAGTGTGAGCCAAAAGGTTTACTTTATAAAAATAATGCTGACTAAAGGAAATAAGGGAGAAAGGTCAACTATAAGAAGGGTCCTTAACTGGATGGGGATCTACCAAAGGGCTGAGCAAGAATCCTGCCAATTCTGGGCCTCTGGAGAGAGGGGACAACAATAGATAACGTGGATTTACTCTTCACGTGCACTCTTTTTTACTCCTTTATCTGGGAAACTTGGGCCCAGACAACTGGGGAAGCTTGCCCAGGTCACGTAGCTAATAAATGTTGGAGCCAGGACTTGGCCTTGGGCTCTGTCCAAATTCTGTGCTCTTGTCTCTCTATCATATTTTGTTAAGCCTTTCTGCCCTTGCTCAAAGAATCTCAAGGCAGGATAATGAAAAGTGATTCTTCACAACCTTTTCTTCTGAGGAAGCCTTGAAGATGGGGTTTACGTCACTTAAAGGGCTCTGCTACCCAGAAGTCCTTATATAGCTCTCAGTTTAGGAACATGCAGCTGATGATTCAGCCTGGCTCCAAGCTACTGTGAGACTTACTTTGTGAGTTACCAGAGCTGAGCTAAGGTAGCAGGACTTCATTACAGGACAGACTGAAGTGCTACGAAGCCCTGACATAAGCAAATAAAAAGAGGTAACATTATGAGAACTTACGTACTAAGTTCTATGCCAGGTCTCCTTTACAAATCACTATAAAATATAGGTATTATGATCACCCCAGTTTTACAGATGAAGAAACTGAGGCATAGAGAAGTTTGTGACTTGCCCAGAACTACCCAACTAGCAAGTATCAGAGCCAGGATTGAGCCTTGGCTGACTGCCTTTATCATCCACACCCTAAAATGCTATGCTATGCTCTGGATGAGTTGGGGATGGGGAAGGATGCAGTAGAGGCAGTGGAGTGCTCTCTGGGGGTGCGGCGTGGGGAAACGCTGATTTGGAGCTATTGCTGATTTCCATGATATAAATACCCACCCTACCCCCATGGTCACTTTCAAGCTACTGACCTACCTGATGTCAACTGACTTGTACATTTAACAGTTGGTTTTCGTGACATGGCAAGAGCTGGCTCCAGCACAGAACTGAAGGGTATTGCCAAAGAGAATAGCAGGTACTGAAAAAAATTGAATTATGCAAGTTATGCCTGGGTACGTTTGACTCTAGAGAACTAGAAAGCACAAGGGGTGGGGTAGTGAGAAATAGAGCTGAAATGTAGAGAGGGACCAGACTGCAATGTGAAGTTCAGATTTTTTTTTTTCTGTAGGAAAATGGAAGTCAGTGAAAGTTTTTAAGCAGCCAGGTATTGTGATCAGTCTTTTAGGATAAGAACTCTGACAGCAGTATGGAGCAGGTTATAGAGAAAGAAAGTGCTATCTAGAATTCAAGTTAGTAGGCAAATGATGGAAATAATGAGCATCTAATCAAGGCAGCTATGGGAGTTGGGGTAGAGTCTTAGGGTAGAACTAGATTCAGAAAATGTTGGCAGGTAGAGTTGACATGAATTGATGATTGATTAGATATCATGTGAGAGAAGGAAGGAGCTGAAGAAAATATTAAGATTTCTAGCTTGGAAGCTAGATTTACGGTCAGCTCATTAATTGAGAATTTAATGGAGTGAGTTGCTGAGTCAGGAGTGGAGAAGCAAGTGTAGAACATGTTCATTTTGAAGACCATATAGGCTATAATCCTGGAGATCGTTGGAAAAGTGAACCCAGAGCTTAAGAAAGACAGATCATGGATGGGAGATGTGGAAGTCATCAGCCTATGGAGAGAGCTCATAGCCATTTAATTTATCAGGCTGCTAGTAAGCACTTCCTATTTGCCACGCATTATGGCATGGTGGCACATTGGTCTGCTCAGGGAAAGCAGGAATTATGTAGCTGAATAAAATAAAAAATGGAACCTTGGGGAAAACCATCATTTACAGGGCCAAGGGACAGGAAAGGAAGAAACAATCAATTAAAAACCCAAAAGAAAAAAAGGAGGAATTAATTATTAGCATGGCAAGAGACTACAGAAGTTCAGGAGGAAGAGAGCTTCAAGAAAGAGCAAGTTGGGCTTCCCTGGTGGCGCAGTGGTTGAGAGTCCGCCTGCCGATGCAGGGGACGCGGGTTCGTGCCCCAGTCCGGGAGGATCCTGCATGCCGCGGAGCGGCTGGGCCCGTGAGCCATGGCCACTGAGCCTGCGCGTCCAGAGCCTGTGCTCCGCAATGGAAGCCCATGGCATTTAAAAAAAATAAATTTATTAATTTATTTATTTTGGCTGCATTGGGTCTTCGTTGCTGTGCACGGGCTTTCTCTAGTTGCGGCGAGCGGGGTGGGCTACTCTTTGTTTTGGTGTGTGGGCTTCTCATTGCGGGTGCTTCTCTTGTTACACAGCACGGCCCCTAGGTGCATGGGCTTTAGTAGTTGCAGCACACAGGCTCAGTAGTTGCGGTCAGCAGGCTCTAGAGTTCAGGCTCAGTAGTTGTGGTGCACGGGCTTTGTTGCTCTGCGGCATGTGGGATCTTCCTGGACCAAGGCTTGAACCCATGTCCCCTGCATTGGCAGGCGGATTCTTAACCACTGTGCCACCAGGGATGTCCCTCTGCTGGCATTTAACAGCTTGCTCTTTCTTGAAACTCTCTGCCCTGCTGAACTTCTCCAATCTTTGTTTTTTCTTGCCATGATAATAATTACTTCCTCCTCTTTTGGGGGTGGAGGAGGGATCTTTTAATGATCGATTCTTCTCTCCTGCCTGCTATCCCTCTAAAGGATGGTGTTCCCTAAGGTTTCATTTTTATTTTATTCAACTTTAGGATTCCTCCTTTCCCTGAGCAAATTGACTTTCCCTCTTTGGTGCAATTTACCATGTGGCCTAAAGCCTGCCAGCAGAGCCCCATCCTTTCATCAGAGTTGAGTTAGAGATCCAACCCCCAGCAAATAAAGGGGTGTTTTTATCCTTGTAATCTGGGTGGGACTAGGAAAGAGGACTTTGATGCCTTCTTATCCTTACTGGAGGAGGGTGATGCTGAACACTTGCAAAGCAAAGATTGACGGGCAGAAGACTGAAGTGTAGCCCACATGTCCCACAACCACAGACATCTGTGTGCCTTTCCCCACCCTCCTCTCCTTCACCAGCCTACTGATCACTCATTAAACTCATTTCAGTCAGCTGCTACTATCTCCAGGCAACCAGATGAGGCCGACTCTGTCCTCTCCTAAGCTGGTTATACTGATACATACCTTTGTACTTTAAGGTACATATCTCTACTTTTTAAGTTTCTACATCATATCATAATCATCTATTATGTCTAGGATGTTCCCACGTTTATATGTTCCTCAAAAATAGGCCATTGTGCTTTGTTCATCCTTGTACCCCCAATGCGTAGAACAGTCATGACCAAATAGGTACTTAAATGTTGGTCGAATGAATTTGTTGATTTACATAGTGATTCTCAACTTTGCTAGGTATGCAAGGAATTCCTCTAGGAATTTACCTAGAGAGCTGAAAACAATACCTATGCCTTAGGTCACATTCCCAGACATCATTATATAATAGGTGTGGAATGGGACTCAGGCATTGGTAATTTTTAAAAGTTTCCAGGTGATTCTAATATGCTTACAGCTTTGAGAACCACTGGCTTAAAGGAGTAAAATAAGATACACCAATGCCTGCTATGTGCCAGATGTTTTAATTACATTCGCACAATAACCAAATGAAAGGGGATGAGGTTTGATTTTGTTAACACACGGGAAAAAACTGAGGCTCGGAATGACATAATAACTTTGCATAAACCACAAAGTTGCTAAGAGGCAGGGCTAGGACCTGATTCTGTTACTTTGCATTACCTTTCCAGCTTCCCAGGCAGCTTCCCTCCAGTGGTGAGGAATCCATTCAATCTCTTATCAATTCTCTCAGAGGTGGAGCATTGGCCAGCTGGCTGAATTGTGTAACATTAGAAGAAATGTGTGATTAGCTCTATTCGACCTCCAAAAGTGAGGTTGGATTGGAATCAGCCCATGTAAGGACTTGTCTGTGTCACAACTTCGTGTCTTTCACATTTGTAGGATAGTTATGCCTTTTTTTTCTTTTTTCCCTGGGCTGGGCACTCAATCTTGCCTCTGGGTCTCTTTCTCTGAAGGATGGCCATTCCAGTAGCTTCTTGGTCAACCCTTTACAAACCCCCTCTTACCCCTTCCATCTCTGAAATGAGCCTATAATTCTAATTTTTCTTTCCAGGTCACTTGCAATTTCTTTAAGGTTCTGATGCTAACAGTGTTTCTCCTTCTACAAGTTCTATATGATATATATTTATTACAAAGAGAACTAAAAAAATCACTTAGAGTTTTTGGAGAACTTTATAATATCTCAAATTCATTAGAAGATATGCTGGGATCTTACAAGTTAACCATAAATTACAAGTTCACATAAAAGTTACCGATAGCCAAAAGCAAGTCAAGTTTTTCTAAACATTTAATTTGTAAATTTTAATAAATTGAGCAAACATTCTCTAAATACTCTAGTTAGTCTTAATTAACAGTAAGTTAGACCTAAATATTGTCAAGTTTGTTCTGTGGGATAAAAACTAAGTAACACTTTCACAATATTAATTATGAGTTGGTAATCATCATAATTAACAGTTACGTAGTGTTTGCTATGTGGCAGGCACTGTTCTAAGTGCTTTCTACATGTTAACTCATTTAATCTTCAGAAAAACTCTGTGAGTTAAGTACTATTATTCCCATTTTATTTTTTATTCCCATTTTATAGATGAGGAAATTAAGGCATAGGAACATTAACTAAGACATACAACCAGTATGTAGTAGAAATAAGATTCAAACCTAGGCAGTCAAGCTTCCTAGTCTTTGCTCCTAACCAGTTTTCTAGATTTGCCTAACAAAGCTTGGAAATTAGACCAGTTTTGCACATGAGTGAGGAAGACTGATATGGTGCTGTAATTCCTGAGTATCACTTAGCCTGGACTGACACTTTTACCACTTGGCTTAAGCAACCATGAACACAGGAATTCTCTGCAGGTTGGAATGGGAGGCATGAGAAGATCTTGACAAAGCCAAAAGGTTGGTACAGCCATTAAATCTTTAAGGGAGCAGTAGTCGGAATGCAGAGCTAGCAATGACGAGGCTGTTGAAATAATTAGATTATGCCTCCGCAATGTGCCTAAAACTTCTCCTGGCTAGTATTGATGACTTCCTAATTATGTTAACGGCCATTTTTTTAGTCCTTAGCTCCCTCAAATTGCCAAATAATCAGTCTTTTTAAAAAATTCCTCCAAATTTGACTTTTACTTTCTGATTCACTCTCAGTTTTCCTCTTGCCAATCTCTGGATTTCTCCCTCTAGATTCTTCTTTTCAGCCTGTCAAAGAATGTTTTCCTCCCTGGTCTATTTCTTTGTCACTGTGTTCTGTCTCTTCACTAAATCTCCTGAGTCTTACTACTGTCTGAGTTGTTAACAGTTACCTCTGAGCTCTTCCTCCAGGCCTGACCCCCTTGAATCTCTGACCCTGCATTTGCTATCTGTCTTTTGGACCTATCTACCTAGATGTCCCATTGGCTTTAAATGGAATAATTTTAAAATGGAACTTTTCTTACTTTCCCTGACTGTTCTGCCTGTTTTCTCTGTTTCTCATACTCCAAGTGAGGACCCTCCAGGATCTTTCAATCCTTTCTCTGTGTCCTACCAGCCTGCCTACCTGATCCCATATACTACTCTGTGAGCAGTTGCCAAGGCCTATCAACTCCGTCTCAGTGATCTCTCTTGAATATATTCCCTCTATATTCTCCTGGGGCAGACCTTCATTTCTCTCCTGTGGACAATTGCCAAACTATTACAGCTGTTGCCCTCTAGTCTCTTCTCCCACCAATCTACTGTGTACACCTCAGCTGTATAATTTTTCCCAAAGTATAGTCTCATTAAAGAGTGTCCACTGTATAGCACAGGGAATTCTGCTCAGTATTCTGTAACAACCTAACTGAGAAAAGAATTTGAAAAAGAATAAATACATTTATATGTATAACTGAATCACTTTGTTGTACATCTGAAACTAACACAACATTGTTAATCAACTATACTCCAATATAAAATAAAAAGTTAAAAAGAATGTCCAAAATCTTTGTTGTTTAGCCATTAACAACTAAGAGCATTTCATCTGCCACCACCTTTCCAGCTGCACCTGCAGTAAGACTGGATCATCCTCTACATCAGAAGTTGCAGTTTGTGGCCCTTAGTCCAGATTTGGCCTGCAGGCAAGTTTTGTTTGGTCTGTAACTTAAAAAAAATTTAATCTGAATCAATGCTTTCAAACCAGAGGATTTCCCTTAAAAGTTAAAGTCTTAGAGAAAGTTCAGAGAACTGTGAAAACTTAAAGACAGATGGAAATTTGCGGGAGTCAGGCAAGATTTAAATTCTTAGCTACTTAAGTTCTCAGTCCATCTTTCACCCATCTTTGTATCCTTGTAACATGTAGCAGAATCTTTACATACAGTAGGTGCCTAATTAACACTTGTTGAATTATAGTTACTTGACTTTTGATAGTTCCTTGGCGCAAACATTGAGGTTGTTTGTAGAACAAAAGCGCTGCATTAGTGAATCACAGGTGATCTGTACAGTGGTCTTAAGTGAAGGTCATATAATTTGTGCACCAATAGAAAAAAAATAAATCTGCATTTTAAAGTATACTCAAACTTTACAATGTTTAAAAAAATGTGACCATAAATTTTCATACAGGTAAGTGTTCTATGAAATTGTTTTCCTGTAATAGGCAGGAATAGAGCAGAATCTGGAGGGGAGAATTTAAAAGCTGCTTGACAGAATGAAATGGCCATCACTGGAAAAGTTGGGAAACCACTGGCATGGAATACAAAACTTTGAATGTGAGAAACGAAGCAGGTAGTGAGTTATAATAGATGCTCTAATTATTTAATGTGGTTGGTTCATGTTGAAATTTGACCACATGCTAAGTTGTTGATGTGTATGGAATATCAGAGTACTATGGCTTTTCCCCACCTCTCCCTCCCACTTTGACATGAGCACACAGATGAACTTTTTAGAAAGAAATATTTGACATCTTTTTCACCTGTAGTAATTTCAGAACTTGGTGATCATTGGGGTCCTAGTAACAAATGTACACAATGGGAGAAAATGATCGTCTCAGCTTCCCTGGAAACATTGAGCTCTCTGTCCCTGGGCTCACATTTCTTCATGCAGTGATCTTCCAGATCAGAGGTGTGACAGTAACGATAACCAACTCATAGAAGGCTTGGTATGTGCCAGGCACTGTTCTAGGGGTTTTTACTTTTTTAAGCTTCACAACAGTATTTTGAACCAGTTAGCATGTCATTTCTGTTTTACAGATGAGAAATTGAGGCGCAGAGAGGGTGAAGAACGTGCCCAAGACCCCACTGCTGGAAAGCGGGGGAGCTGGGCTTTTAACCAGGTATTCAGTCTGCAGTCTGTGCTGCTGACTTTGGCTTCCTACCTGCCTCCTAGACTGAGCCTTTTATTGCCGGCTCCCCCTGCCTACACTTGCCTTACTTAGCTTTTCTTCCCATAGGCATTTGAATTATAACACTTGCCCGACACTTTGGCATCTTGGATTCCTATCCTTTTCCTTGCTACTCGCACTTCGTCTTCTATTAAGGCACGATTCAGAATAGATGCCGTATCGGATTTCATCCCAGAACGAAGAGACACAAGTAATTCCTTCCTTCTCTGGGCTTGTGCAACCCTTTATCTAGGCTTCTCTTACTAAGCTTGTATTGCTTAACTAACGTCAGCTATTCATTTACAAGTCTTGGCTCTCCTCTGTTTCCCTCAGCTCCAGAAGATGGTCTTTTTCTCCCCCTTAAGTTTCCCTGCCCGTTGAATAGATTTTCTAATTTGTATGGTGAATGAATTAGCAGAGAACAACCCCATTTATAAACTAACAACGAACATATTTTAATAAGCAGAGTATAGATTCTGCTTGGCTGCCTTTGATTTTTGCTTGTCCTCTGACCTTTGGTCATCAGACCTGGGTAGGGAGCCAGTGGCCACCTATTTTGCTGTATCTGGTTCTACTGAAGTGTAATGAGTACCCTTCATCCCTTCCACCTCCTCAGGCAGAATTCCCTTCTAGAGCCTGAAATGGTTATGGGGCAAGTTTTAAGACCTCTAGTACTGCCCTGGAGTACTTCATCTAGCCAAAACTGGGTCAGTTCGCAACCTGTGAAATTCTTAACACTTGGCTTGCTTCTTTGTGCTACTGGAGTTTTCCAGCTACTTCTAAATAGGTTTCAGGAAACTTTGTTAACTAGAGAATGTTTCTTGGGTGGATCTGAATCTCATTTCACAAACTCAAGGATGCAAGAAATATAACTTGATCTATATTTTGAGCCTTCATTCTTTAGGTAGAACTTAATTCCAGTGAATTTAGGTATTCCCCCATCACTGTTTTCTTTTAGGTTTTGAAGTGTCTCATGTGATGTTGATGCGTAATGCATGGGGGGAGCCATCTGGGTACTCATCCTTAGCCCACATTCATATTCCACCTGGTCCATGGTGTTTGGTTCCTACAAGTTGCCCTGGGATATCCTTTGTTCTTATTTATAAGAGCCCTTCAGGTCCATTAGTGCTCTCTTCTATTCCTGTTAGACCCTTGAGAACATGTAGTGGGCCACGGATAACGGAGAAGTTGTCTCAGACCCATCTGCAAGACATTCATGCAGCCTTCCTGTTTTTATGCCTTTCTGGACACATGGAGTCATTCTGCTGCTCCTGCACAAGCTGGAGCCTGAGGGGGGCTCTCTGAGGCCATTTGAGGCACCACCTTCCTAAACATACCTTGTGGTCACTCTTCCCTAGAGTCTTGCCTTTTTCCACGGTTCTGTCTGGGCATGGGGTACATGTCTGTTGCTCTCAGATTACATAGACATATCTGAGGGTTGCTGTGTCCCAAGGTTCTTTTCTCATTGGATCTCAGATATCAATCCGTTCATTCCTCATTTCATCTCTAATAATTTCTTCTCCCCTCTTACACCACCTAGCTCGGAGAATCACTTCCTATTCTAGGAGACTTCTTACTCATCATGTAATCTCCTAAATCAATGTCTTTTTTAATTCTCCAAAGGATATAGGCTTTTGAAAATCAAAAGCAGGAGGACATTTCTGTTTCTTTGCTATTTGTTCTCATATCCCTTCCCTGAAATAACAACTACATAAAGGCTTGGCTACTGATTTTACCTGTTGGACAGTAGGGATGGGAGGGGGGTAGTAAGAGGAGCTAACGGAAACAGATATTAGGGAAAAAAGTTAGATACCATTCACAGTTTTATCATGCCACATGACAGCACATACACATATGAATGTCATCCTATCCTGGATAGGACTCAGAGCAGCTTCCTGGGCCCACACTGTTCTCAACCAGCATCTCTAGGGTAATTCTGTATGTCCTGCAGCCCTCTCATAGTTCCAGGAATCCAGCTTCTATACTGGTTACTTAGTCTCTAAACTTCTCTTCTCTCTTCTTCACAAGGAGGAAAATAACAGAATTGTAGCCAGAATTCAACAACCTCTCCTCATACTGTAGGCACTCAGGCAGTGATAACTATTATTATTAATAATAGTAACGATAAATTGGTTAATGACAGATTACTGCTTGTTTCTCTTCATTTTCAAATTTTGAAACAAAGTCATTATCGTCTGCAGGATAATGATTTTTCATTCTCTAATTTATCAATACAATTCCAAACCTTAGCATAATTTTATTTTAATACCTTTCTGGATTCTTCTTTTCCCACCCATCCAGCCTTTCTTACACCCATCTGCTTATTTTTTTCTCCTTCATAAACAAACTGTCCCTTCTCCAATCAGCACTTCTGCTCCCACACCACCCTGTCAATGTTGTGAACAATGCAGATAGTTGTTCAGAAATTCTATTAATGTAAGTGCTCATAAGCTAATACAGCAGAGGTGCTTCTGGAAAGGTATGGGCAGATTGAGGCAAGTCTGCATGCACTCAGAGCATGCAGTACACATAAGGAAACCCGGGGTGGATTCTATGAAAATGAATACTCTTCTCTAGTCTGCCTTGTAAAGACAACTCACTGTTTTACAGCTTTCCTTTAGTTGAAGAAACTCATATGATTTGTCTTATATATTCAATGAAGTCTTCATTTAACTAAAAACAAAAAATGTAGTTCAAAAAGTAACAGAGCCAAGCCTGCCATGTCTTTGTTCATAGTTTATCATTTGACGCCTATCAAGCTACTTGGCCTGTGAGACATGGAATGGATCTTGCGTGTTCTCTGTTAATTGACAAGGGTTTATTGTGTGAACTCTAGAAATCTTCGTGAATACATTCTCGGCCATGCCCTGGCAGATCTCCATATTCCCCAAGTTAGACTGATGTGTTACCACAAAACTTAAGTGATGATTCCTTTTTCCCAATTTGCCAAAGACCTTAAACCCTTAAACTTGTGGTTAGGGTGCGCGCACACACTCACATTTGTTTGTTTCGTATCGAGAACGTTAACAGTTGTTTTAACTTTTTCAATAAATTGGTCAATTGTACATATAGAAATTGAATTATTTTCTTAATATTCATTTGCTTTCCTGTTGCTTATATTTCCAGCAAATGAATATTAATAGAATTATTGGAAAAGCTGTTCATGGTTAGATAAATTGCCTCTTGTTCTTGTTTTTCATGAACACTCGCTAATGGTTTTATAATGCAGTCTTTCCAACTCTTCACAGCAGGGCATATGTATACAATTTTATATGGGACACTGGGGTAAACAACTCAGGAACTTGGCTGACCAGGGGCTGAGGGGATCAGTGTCACAGCACATCCATATCCTCTTCAAGGCATACCAGTGTGCCCCATGTACATGCTGGGAAGCTGTATTATGGTGTATTGCAGACTGCATACAGTTCTCATTTCTATTAGGAACATTGTTTTCTTGATCTTATGAAGGCATTAAATATTTCACTAATCATCAGCATTCTGTTTCATATTCTACAGAAAGGCACTGTTACTCTCCAGCTGCTCCCCTTCAAGGTTTGAGAGCCACTAGGCGATACAGTATCTGAGTTCACGCGCCTGTGCCGGGAAGGTTTCTAATCACTCTGTGACACTTCTGGGCCTCTCTACCTTAACTAGTCACGGGCTTCCAGATGGCTTCTAATTCTCTGACTTTGAAACATGGCCAGTAGGTCTTGCAGGGAGGTCAGTTTTATAAGTGTACTCAATAGGAAGAGCTTGTATAAGAAGTAGAAAGAGGGAAAAACACTCCACAGGGTCTTTGCTGGGTGGATGGCCTGGGTCTCCTCTCCAACCAGATAACTTCCTGTGAACACTTAATGCAGAGCTCAATGCCCCCAGGGCTCAGAAGGGAAGAGACAACAGGCTGCATGTTTTTTGTACATTTCTGCAAAGCTCCTGGTTGTGTCTGAGCTGGTCTGCCAGGACTGCAGTTGACTCTGCTCCTTCCCTCTCACACACTCATTCCTTTCTCTTACTCTCAAAACAACCAGACACACTTCAATATATAAGCTTAAAAACACTTTAAAAATACTTATAGTAAATATAAAACTCTCCTCTCTTCTATTTGTATTCAAATAAAGTATTCTTCCTCCGTTCCTAGTATGTTATTGGAACTGTGATGTGCTGATTTAGGGTGGGCAGGGGTCGGAGGAAGGGACTGAATCCTGGAATTCACAGTTCCTAGGTTTGAGTCGCAGAACTGCCATTTATCCAGCGAAATGGGCAAGTTCAGCTAATTTCTAAACCTTCTTGATAAAATGAGACTGATGACAGATTTCCCTCTCAGAGACCATCTGAAGATCAAAGGAGATTTACTCTGATATTTTCAGATGAAAATACTCTCGAAGTTCTGAAAACGAAAGGTAAATATGATTTGTTATTGTATTAAAAGTAACCAGTGAGTCCTCAAGGGCAGCGGCAATTGCTTGTAAGAATTCGAATACGGAAGGGTTGGTGAGTGTGGCTCAGGTGATAACTTAGCTGACACACACTCTCCCTCATTCCCCCCTCATCCTGCAGAGTAACCTGATACACTACTTGGGCCTCAGCCATCATCTGCTCGTGCTGAACTTCATCATCATTTCTTTTGGCAAGAAAAGTGCATGGTCGTCTGCTCAGGTGAAAGTAACAGACACTGACTTTGACGGTGTGGAAGTCAGAGTGTTTGAAGGCTCTGCAAAGCCAGAAGAGCCGCTGAAACGCAGCGTTGTTTACATTCACGGAGGAGGCTGGGCCTTGGCAAGTGCAAGTATGTCCTGGTCACATTCAGGTTGTTTGGGGTTGTAGCTGGCCCACAGAGATGTGTGATTGAAATGACTTTCTTACTGGGTAAGGAGAAGGGAGCCATTGGACTTGCTTCCCCTGGCAGTCCCAGTTATCCCTATTGTCTCAGCAAAATTATTCATAGTGCCCCCCCTTTCCATTCTTGAAAGGGTCCTGGTTTGGATGATTGATTATATAGCTACCCTATATGATTATATAGCTACCCTACATCAAGGGTTTTGCCTGTTTGTTTGTTGATTCAGGCAGACTGTTTTGAAAATATTTCCTGTAACCTAAATCCTAGACTAACTTATTGTGAAGTACTGAAGTTGCTTTCTGCACCAAAACAAGGTAAAGTTTCCCTGGGCCAGAATATGAGGCCATTATCTGTAGCTCTATGCCAACTTGTGTTTTGAAGACACCTTTCTATGAAATAGAACAAGTATTTCTGAATACACGTGAACTCATCAACATTTCATCTGCTTGTGAAAACAAAGATGAAAATATAAAACATATGCCACAGTTAAAAGGAAACGACCTTGCAAAGTTCAAGAACATTCTCTTTGGTATTGGAAAACTTTCATGAACAGATCACACATTAAAAATGTCAGGCAAAAAAAAAAAAAAAAAAAAAAAAGTCAGGCAGCCAAGGGGAGCAGCCTAGTGAGAAGCATACTAAGGAGGAAATAAGGGCCTTATCTCTGCTTGTAGTTATTATGGCGCTGCTTTCTCATCTTCAGCCCAGAGCTTTTGGCATCCCCTAAGTTGAAAGGCGATGGCAACTTGTTCTAGTTTGTCTTTTTTTTTTTTTTAATGCAACAAAGGCCAAAAAGTATAACTTTTTCTAGTAATCTCATTTCATTTAACTCCATATTCGTCATTTATTCTTTTATTCATTGATTTGTTCACATTTCCATAAGATGATTACTGAATATGTAGGTTTGCCCAGGACTGAGTAGTTTCCCAGGGTGCAGGACTTTCAGTACAAAAACTCAAAGAGTTGTATGCAAACCTGGACCTCTCGTCACCCTAATGTGTGCTTGGTGATGGGGATACAAAACTGAGTAAGAGTCTCTGCCCTAGAAAAGGTTGCATCTGTAGCACTGGACACTTGCCAGGTGAGATAGTATCAATACGTCAGAGGCCAGGAAGTATAAGTGCCAGGAATGGTATGGATTGTGAGTCAGCCTGGCCTTTTCCACATAATTTTGGCTGATCACTTCTGCCAGAGGAAGAGCTGGAGGTAGGTGTGCAGGTGTTTATGTAGTTACTGAACTTCTGGTTCTTAGACTGCCTTGGAAAACCTATAAATAAGGTAGTATTTGGCTTTCTGTTGACGCAATCCAGCTCTTAATATATTATAAAAACATTAATATATTAAAAGAACAGCCTAAGGGATTAAATTTTTACATATTAAAATTGCTTCTGTCACTGCAAACCTGTGGAGTCTCTTTCTAAGAAATGCTAAGACTTCCTAAAATTCTATTTGTTCTGTGTTGGTTTAAATGGAATAACATATTCTTCAGATTGGTGACTTTTCTGAATCACAGCAAATGATGGTGTTAAAAGAGAAAAATTTTTTGGTTCTAAGGAGGGAACTGCTTATTTTCTGTGATTTCTGGAAAGGCATACATTTGAAGAACTACAAAATCAGAATGAATCTGATGCACTTCATATCGTCCATTATGAAATAAATTTTTAGTCAGTTAAAAACACATTCAAAGGTAATCTAATATGGATTTCCTGTTATTTTATAGTAATTGCATTTTATGAGAAACCAGATTAATTTTTTACATTTGTACATGTAGCTCTGTTAATGAGGTATAAGTTCATATTTACTTTTTATTGTTTTTATTATTAATAACTTAAGTCCAAGTCCAAAAACAATCCATAGTTAGCAGAATTTAAGAACGGACAGTATTAAATAAACTGCTTTATAGTGAGTGTTTGCTCCTTTGTCTCTTTCAGAAATCAGGTATTATGATGAACTGTGTAAAGCAATGGCTGAGGAATTGAATGCTGTCATTGTCTCCATTGAGTAAGTAATTAATAATAGTCATAGAAAAACATTTAAGAAGGAATCCTCGATAACCATCTAGTTATTTTATTTTACAAGTGCTAGAGTGTAAAATGAAAGTCCAGAGAGGTGAAGTGATTTTCCCAAAGTCACAGAAAATGATTTCTGTTGTAACTTAGAATTTCTTGAACTAGCTTTATAATGCCTCAAACTATCATTTTATTTTAGTTTTGGAACCTTCTGGAAACGGAATTAGCTGAAATTAAGAGAAATATATAATCAGTTATTTATAGTATATAGTTTGATTACTGCCTTTTTTTTTTTTACTTTAGTATAGCTCTGTATTATTAGACTATTGAAGTGTAAGAAAGCCATGCAATGCCTTTCAAGAGGAATTAAAGTATAGCTAACTAACTTTACTAAGTTATAGTTGAATCATTAACCTTGTGAACTGCAAGGTCAGACAGTGCTCATGGAATTTCAGGAGAAAAACCCTAAAGGGAAAGATTATTTTGTTATGCTGTTATGTGGAAATAAACTATGATAAAAGCATAAGAGAGAAGGGATTTTTTCCATCAGGTTTTTTCTTAGACAGCCAAGTAAAAGCAGATTCTAAAAATTACCACTATAAATTTCAACTGATGTTGAAGTTAAAAAAATTCCTGTATAGTGTGACTGTTTTCTGTGTCAATTCTCTCACTTTACCTTCACAAGTGCTGAGAAAGCAAAGGAAGTATGGACATACCAGATAATTCCTACTATTCCATGAGATCCACTCATTTAAAATTAAGTGGAAATACTGTTAAGTCCCCTAAGTTCCGAGAGCGCATTCCTAAGTCCAATTTGTTCGTAAGTCCAACAAACACAATCGTTATCACTTGGTGCTTCTTAGCAGTGTACCAGCTACTTCACCGCTGCTTTTACACTTGCTTCCGGACACCCTGGGCTTGAAATAAAGATACTGTACTACTGTACTCCAGACAGTACTATACATGATTACTGCCTTTTTAAATCTAAAAACCAATCAGCATTTTAAGAGAATCTCTCCTACACCAAGAGTTGGAGAAGTTATCCTCCTGGAGTTAGGTTCTGTAATTCAGACCTTGTAAATAATAGTGTGTTCAACCAATCTTAGTTAATGTAGGTATTATTATCACTATTAGTATTAATATTAATATCAGTGTTTTGAGTTGTTTCTACCAGTTCTATATGAGCTATTTTTCTGGGACACTAAGAAGAAAGTGAATAATAATTGTAATGATTGCGGTGATGGTAATACAAAAATCACGGCACCAATTCCATGGCAGGCATTGTGCAGGTGCTATGTATATATTGTTTCTCCTCCTTCAGATCTTTGTTCAAGTATCATCCTTTCAGCAAGGCCTTCCTTGACACCCCTAAAATTGCAGTCCACTTTTCTTCTGCTTTATTTTTCTCCAAAATTATCATCAACATCTGACAGACCATATATATAACTTCTTATGTATTTATTGTATTGAATATAAATAGACAATGTAAGTTTTATGAAGGCAGAGATTTTAGGGATTTTTGTCTGTTTTGTTCATTGCTGATCATTAGTGTCTGGAAACGTCCCTGGCAGATAGTGGAAATTTATGATATTGTGATTTGTAAGAAATATATATTTGGTCATTCAGATGACCAAAGTGTATTTTTCACATGTACTTGATCTTTGTCCAAAGTTCCTGGCTCACAGCTCCCCAAATCCTTCAAATTTCCTAAGTGTTCAGAGAGTTAAAGGAGTCTTTTGTGGGACTTCCCTGGTAGTCCAGTGGTTAAGACTTCACCCTTCCACTGCAGGGGGCAAGGGTTCAATCCCTGGTCAGGGAACTATCCCGCCCCTGCCCCCCTTGCATGGCCAAAAAAAAAAAGGTGTCTTTTGTTATGTGAATGAGGTGACTTTTGGAAGCACCTAAGGATGGGGGCTGGTTGCCAGGAGAACCAACCATGTGATTAGAGGGTTGGGACTTTCCCACCCTGCTGGCCTCTGGGGAGGAGAGATGGGCTGGAGGTTTTATCAATCACCATTGGCCAATGATTTAATCAATCATAACTAGGTAATGAAGCCTCCATAAAAACCCAAAGGAGAGAGTTCAGAAAGCTTCCAGTTGGTGAACACATGCAGATTTGTGGAGAGTAGTGCACCTCCAGAAGGCATGGAAGCTCTGCACCCCTTCCCACCTACCCTGACTTTCGTATCTCTTCCATCTGGCTGTTCCTGAGTTGTATTCTTTTTATAATAAATCAGTAATCTAGTAAGTAAAATATTTCTCTGAGTTCTTTGAGCCACTCTAGCAAATTAATTGAACCAGAGGAGGAGGTTTTGGGAACCTCTGATTTATAGCCAGGTGGTCAGAAGTACGGTAACAACCATTGGCATCCTGAGTTGAAGGGGATTGTTGGAACCTCCAATCTATAGCTTGGGGAAGAGCATAGGTGACAACCTGGGTTTGCGTCTGGTGTCTGAGGTTGGGGGTGATCCTACAGTTGTGCAGGACTGAACCCTTAATCTGTGGAATCTGCTGCTATCTCCAGGTAGATATTGTCAGAATTGAGTTGAACTGTAGGACACCCAGCTGGTGTCCAGAGCATTGCTTGTTGGAGGTGTGGGGCGCCTCCCCCATCACACACACATGTTGAAAATTAGTCACAGAACACCAAAAGAGCATTTAATACGTATTTATGGAATGAATGCATAAAGCGTCTTGCTTAACTTTCGTATAAGTCATCCAAAGTAAGTATTTTGATATTTTCCTAATAGATGAGGAAATTGAGGTCCAAAAAGTTAAGTAACCTGCAAGAGGTCACATAGCTACTTAGTCACATATGTGGAGTGGGGAATTGAGCCAGGTGGAATCACTCCCCAGGCTCCTATGCTTCTTTGGCCCAATATCAAACTTATATATATATATATATATATATATTTTTTTTTTTTTTTTTTTTTTTTTTTTTTTTTTTGCGGTACTCGGGCCTCTCACTGTTGTGGCCTCTCCCGTTGTGGAGCACAGGCTCCGGACTCGCAGGCTCAGCGGCCATGGCTCATGGGCCCAGCCGCTCTGCGGCATGTGGGATCCTCCCGAACCGGGGCATGAACCCGTGTCCCTGCATCGGCAGGCGGACTCTCAACCACTGCGCCACCAGGGAAGCCCTCAAACTAATATTGAAGGAAGCTGATGATGCTGAGTGACAGGGTTATGGCAACATCAGCCACTTTCCATGCCCTGAGCTTATGTAGCTCTCCCTTTCCCTCTGCCTCTCTCTGCCAGCTGCACTCCCATTCATAACTCATCTCCTTCTTGCCCCTACTCCAGATCGCAGACCTAAGAGAATCCTTGCTTCTCCAGTTCCTTGGAAGGGTTGGTCTCCTAAGTCATTCAGGCAGCTCTGACCCTGTGAATGGGAGCCTTAGAATCAGAGTGATGCTGTGGCTTCCTCCTCTGCAAATGTGGCACTGGACAACTCTGGACAGCTCCCCGGCCTCCCTGGATCCTCAGCTGGGCCTCCCAGATCACTCAAGGGCCCTTGATGCAGTTTTATAATGCAGGAACCTTCAAGTAAACGATTGTATCACCTGGCCTGGGTAGCTGGCCAGAGGAAGGCAGGGCTGTTTAAGCAGCTGAACTCCATTATGGAGCAAGGCCCTGCAGCTTGGTGCTGGTGAGCTGGTCTCAGGGCCTCTTCAGTGGTTTCCTGTGTAGCTCCAGCTCCTCAAAGGCCTGAGGAAAGGAGAGAAGGTGGACTTGTTTTACTTGGTACCATAAGGATTCTCCACACAAGCCTTATCCTCCAGGGCTAATGTAAGCAACTGGCAACATGACTAAGCTCTTCCTACATGCCCTTCTCCACCTGTTAGCATCTGTCTCCAGTGAAACAGGTGTTCTTTTAAGTCTGTGCTTATCATAAAACAAAGAAGGATGGACAGGGTGCTTTTTTTAAAATAAATTTATTTATTTTATTTATTTATTTTTGGCTGCATTGGGTCTTCGTTGTGGCACGCGGGCTTTTCATTGTGGTGGCTTCTCTTGTTGCAGAGCACGGGCTCTAGGCACACGGGCTTCAGTAGTTGTGGCTCATGGGCTCTAGAGCGTAGGCTCAGTAGTTGTGGCGCATGGGCTTAGTTGCTCTGCGGCATGTGGGATCTTCCCGGACCAGGGCTTGAACCTGTGTCCCCTGCATTGGCAGGCAGATTCTTAACCACTGCTCCACTGGATAGGGTGTTTTTAAGAAGATTTTTTTTTAAAAAAGAACTAAAATATAGAGGGGCCGTGCTTTCATCTTCACTTTCCACTGCACCAAATCTGTCAATGTAGCACCCGGTTTATCAGCAGATAAGCATCACAGCAGTGGGCAATTACTATTACTCAAGGCTGTGTAATCTCAGGCAAGTCACTTAACCTCACGTGCAAAATGGGGTTAGGAATCTTTCCTGTGTATGTCAACGTGAGCTACTGGGAACAAGAATCACGTCCTCTTTTCTTTGGGCCCACCGCACCCAGTATATGGCTTAAACATGTACGCTAATAAGTAGATACACTTTGAGTTAGGTTAATGATTTCAGAGAGTTGTTATGAGAATCAGTTTGGACATTTGAGATAAAAGGGCTTCTGATATTCTAAATCACTAGACAAGACTGAAGGGTTATTGCTCTAGCCCATAAGACAGAAAGGTCATAGGACAGAAAGGTCCAACAACTAATTTATTTATCAACGTGTTTGGAACTCACAGCACTTTTCTTTGCAGAAATAATGAGCTAAGGTGATTCGGATCCATCCAGGCGAGCCAGCCCACAAAGAGCCACACAACCTATGCTCTAGTTGAGGTATAGCCAACATCATATGACCGTGATGCTTCTCTTGGAAAGTATGTTCAGAGGTCTAACTTGGGACCTCTTCTCACTGCTCATCTCTTTCTTTTATTCCATAAACACCTATTGAATTCCTGTTATGTGCCAGCTACTGTGTTAAATTCTGGTGGCATAACAGTGTGAGTAAGAGAGGCATAATTTCTGTCCTCGTGGAGTTTACAATCTAGATGAGAAGTCAAACCTTGAACAAGTAATATTAAATGTGATAAGTGATGTGAAGTAGTAATGGAGGCATCGAGTAGGTAAGATCTTACCTAGTTTGAAGGGTTTGAATCGAGCTCCTAGGGATGAGCAGAACCTAGTTAGACAGAATGAATTGGTCATGGAAGTCCAAAGTGGTGTAATGAGAGGGCTTGGGAGGATGGAAGGAGGCAGAGAGCATTAAGGGAGTGAAATATGAGAGAAGACAGATGAGGGGACCTATGCTTCTGGCAATGACTAGGGAAAATAAGAAATAAGGGTGGATAATCCTGAGAGCCTTCTCAAGGATGGTGGACTCTTGGTTCTCTTGGAATTCCTTCTCCTAGCAGGGAGGTTGTCTGGAGACAGCTTCTCCTTATCCTTGAGGCCAACAGGAGTGGCTAGTGGTGTCATGGCTTTACTTCATGTAGGGAGTGGCCTTGTGGAAGGTTAGATATAATCTGAGGAAGCTGGTAGGCAAGGGTTGGGGGCAGCCCTGGTGATGGAACATGAAGCAACACCAGGAGCTGGAACTTCTGAGTTTACATCACTGCTATTGGCTCAAGATTCTGGGAACAGATCCAACAACTGAGGTAGACAAAGATCTCAAGGTATGAAAATAGGCCATGAGTTCTATTTAGTAGCTTCTACAACACTATGCTATTTTTACACATAATCGCACAGTAAGTATTTATGAAATAAATGGAAGAGTTCGTCTTATCATACCCAAGATACATGGATGTATCCTCATTTACATAATCTGGGAAGGAAGTTTATATTCATAAGCTTATTTTCATAAACTTCATTGCAGTTTAACTATAATATGGTACCTTTTTACCTGTAGTTTATATAATAAAACACAATACTAGAACCATAAGACATCAGGAAAAAGGAAGATTTAATTTCTTTCTTCTTTTTTTTAAAATTAATTAATTTATTTTTATTTTTTTGGCTGTGCCAGGTCTTAGTTGCAGCATGCCAGGTCTTCGTTGAGGCATGCAGGATCTTTTGTTGCGGCGTGAGGGCTCTTCGTTGTGGCGTGCAGGTTTTCTCTTCTCTAGTTGTGGCATGTGGGCTCCAGAATGTGTGGGCTCTGTAGTTTGCTGCCCGTGGCCTCTCTAGTTGAGGCGTGTGGGCAAAGTAGTTGTGGCGTGCAGGCTTAGTTGCCCCGCAGCATGTGGGATCTTAGTTCCCCGACCAGGGATCGAACCCATGTCCCCTGCATTGGAAGGCTGATTCTTTACCACTGGACCACCAGGGAAGTCCCTAATTTCTTTTTTTTTAAATTTATTTATTTTATTTATTTATTTTTGGCTGTGTTGGGTCTTCGTTGCTGCACGTGGGCTTTCTCTAGTTGAGGCGAGCGGGGACTACTCTTTGTTGCGGTGCTCGGGCTTCTTATTGCGGTGGCTTCTCTTGTTTTGGAGCATGGGCTCTAGGTGCACAGGCTTCAGTAGTTGTGTCACATGGGCTCAGTAGTTGTGGCTCGCGGGCTGTAGAGCGCAGGCTCAGTAGCTGTGGCGCACAGGCTTAGTTGCTCCGTGGCATGTGGGATCTTCCTGAAGCAGGGCTTGAACCCATGTCCCCTGCATTGGCAGGCGAATTCTTAACCACTGTGCCAGCAGGGAAGCCCCCTAATTTCTTTTTTTTAAAGATAAAATGCTAATGTACAGCATGGGGAGTATAGTCAGTAATATTGTATTAACTATGTATGGTGACAAATGGTAACGACTTATTGTGGCAATCATGTCATAATGTAACATAGTGCCATAGATCATGGCACTATGTTGTGCCCCTGAAACTAATATAATATTGTATGGCAATTATACTTCAATTACAAAAAGATAAAATGTGAGATAATAACAAAGTAGGCATGTCAGATATTATTAAATTCTACAAGGCATTTACATTGCTTTTTTTGGCTGTCAAAAATGGTTTCAAGTTGTGTTTTGCTTTTAACTAAGTCTGTACGACAGTAAAACTCTATTTTGTGTCAGTGGAGACCTATTCCCATCCACCAAATATCAGGCGGCACTATGCACAGAGAACTTAAAACTTGACAGAGCTGTAAAGAAGAACGTTGCTCACATAGACAGAATAGAAGCTGGACCACGTATCTTAGTCTGCTGCTTAAGCAACGGGACTTTTATGACTGTGTCCTGCTCATCCATAAAATTAGATGAGTACAACCTGACAAACTCACAGAGCTTCTAGAGGCACAATACAACACACATCTCGATAAATAGTTGTTCAAACAAGATACTCTGGAAGACACGAGCCACGGTGACCTAGCTGTGACTCTCCCTCTGCTCCTTTTCCTTCTCTTCTTCCCAGACCAGCACGCAGAAATCCTCATGCCTCACCCCAACCTGGGCAGCCCTGAGAGATGGGCAGACTGAATTCCTCAGGGTTCCCCTCCAAGAAAGGGAAAATTTGTCCAAAACTTTCCTTTTACTCAGTCCAGGCTACCTTATTAGCAAACCCAAAGGCCAGTGTTACAAATAATTTATTAATGCTACAGAAAGATAATATTGAGGCTTCTTTTAAGAAGTAGGTTGTTTTAGTTCCTTCACTATCGTTAACTAATGAGTATCCTTTTTAGACATATTAAGCTAATGTCTTCTTGGCTCTGTTTTCTATTAACATTAAAAAAAAAAATCTACTGGTTTCTCTCTTGTGGTTTAGGTCTTTTAGAATTTGGGGGGAGGGGGGCTTGGAGCTGTACAGAAAGCCTGTGCTGCACACTGCAGCGAGGTTGGGAAGCCTAGTTCCGCCCACACCTGAGCCCAGAGCTCTGTTCAGCTTCTGAAATCACACAGAGAAAGGAGGTCCGACGGACATGGACCCAAGCCTGCTTGGGATTCTGTAGCCACCTGAGGGAATGTTTGGCTCTCTATTCCCCCTTGAGCTTAAAGGCGAGGTTTATATCTGAATTGGGGAGGGGAGGCCTGGGGAGCTCCCTGCCGTGTCCATAGAGACGTCTCAGGAAGTCTTAACTCATAAACAGCGTCAGAGCATCATATCATTTACACGGATCACAATTCTAGGTTCAATCAGTCCTAGGATTTTGGTGACACATCCTGACATCTGTCAGTTCTTTTGAATGTACTTATTATCCATTCAGCCAAGCCTTTGTTAAGCTGGGCTCTGCCTTGCTGAATGACTGGTAGTCAAAGCTATTTCGAGAGCCAATTTAGAGAGTAGAAACAGAAAGGAAGACCCTTCCTCAATCTTTATGCACAAACCTCATTGCACAAATGGAAAGAGAAACAATTATCCATTCACAGTCTTTCCACTTTTATGTAATTTTATTATATATTCTTTTAATGGAAAGGAAGCTTCTATCTATTAGAGGAATAAATAGATTCTTCCCCTGGAGTTGTCCCTCTCAAATAACACAATATGACTGTAATTGTTGATTTGCTTCAGATAACCCCTACTGATATGGGTTCTTTAAGACTGAGGAGAATGTTAACCTTTTTATGTTCTCAAGATGAATCTACTGAGCTCTTCTTGGGAGACAGTGAAAAAGGAAAAGAAAAAACAAAAGAAGGCCAAAATGGAATGTGATTTTATCTCACTCCTGAATCAAATAGGAGTATAATTTCATTCCGGAATATCACATGTACCTTTCACCTAACTGGCACTACGTGAAGAGAACTCAGTGTCCTTGCCCGCTGCAGAAGACTGTCTCAGTGTTTCCAGGCTAGGTTATTTTGAGGGAGAATGCACTTTACAGCACTCTTTAGAACACTAGTATTATTCAGGGCTTCCACATCCATAGTCTTGGAAGCAGCTCACATTTTCCTTCAACTCTGGGCTGTGTATCTGCCTTTGACTTAAGGAAGAATTTGTCAGTCTTTCTGAGCATTGCTCCATCTCCCTGGTCACTAACAAAGTAGATAATAAAGTAATAGGTTGTAGAAATGGTGCTGCTTATTTCAGGTGGGTATACATCGAACTCTAGTACATAGCTGTGTGACTTTCCATCTACTCCTAGAGGAAGTTGACATGTCTGTTATGACCTATTGTAAGAGAGACTTTGAGGGCTTCAAGAAAGGAGAGTTACTTTTGGCTGGGCTCTTAGAAGATTTCATGGAGGAAGTGGCATTTGAGATGAGACTTAAAGAATGGCAACATTTGATGAGGAATTGCTGGGGGAAGGGCATAGGGGATGGAGAGAAGGACCAATGCATTGGGAACAGGAACAGGGAGTTGTGTTCAGAAGAGAGTGACAGTATGGTTGGATTCAGTAATATTTCTAAACCCCGGCTGCACATTAGAATTACTTGGGGGAATTTTCCTTCAAATATAGTTATGCTGGGCCCCACCTCAGATCAAATAAATTGGAATGTTTTGTAGAGGAGCTCAAACCTCAGTGTTTTATTATAAAGTTCCCAAGATTATCCTATGGTGCATTTAGAGTTGAGAAACTCTCAGCTATGCAGAGCATACAGGCAGGCAGTCCTTGGAGATGTGCCCAAAGAGTAGGTGGGTTAGGAACAATTTCTTTTTTTAAATGTTTTTTAAAGGCATATAGCTTATTACTTTTCCCACCATAAGAGTATGTAATAAAATATGACATATTTTATATGTAAAAAGTATAAAATAAATCTCTAAAATTTTGTTTGGGACAAATAAAAATATCTTATTAAAGATGTACCATGTGCCAGGTACTCTGCCAGGTGGTTTGTTTTGAGAATATTGCAAAAACATTGAAATCATGAGAGAAGTTATGGGATGTCAGAAATCTACAGTTTTGAGAACTTACTGCTTTGGTGAGGTAATGAAAACACACACACATACATTTAAAGGCTGTGGGTTTAGAAGAATGAGAATATTTTAAAAGGGGGCGGCATGTGGATTTTGAAGTCAGTTGTGAATTCAGATCACAGCTTTGCCACTTACTAGCTGTTGTAGACTAGTTATGCATCCCCCTTGAACCTCATGTTTTCATCCTTAAACCCACAGGTTTGCTCTGAGATTTGAGTACCTGGTGAATACCTGGTGAGGTACCTCACCTAGCAGGAAAAAGATAGTTTTTATAGAGTGTACATATTTATTAAATTGAGTAAACCTCATTCCTGAATTTACACCAAATTTTGTTCTTCTAGTGGGAGGCACCTGCACTAATAGGTAGGTAGAAGCTGACACTGCAGAGTCATGTATCCTGCACTGAGCTGGGCAAATTGAGACTACGTGCCACAAATTCATCAGGTGCTTTCACTCAAGATCTACAATTTAAAAAAAGGCAGAATCCTCTTTCAGTATTTCGCAGGGACACAGCCTTGAACAAAAGCATCAGATAAATGTATTTATGCATGCTTTCTTTGACTACACCACTCATAAATCACCTCCTTACTCTCAGTTTTCTGTGTCTATAATGATATTACAGAACCTTCGTGATACTTCTCAGGTCAATTTCAAGCTCCTTTGAAGGCTCATCTTAAAAATATCTAGGGCTTCCCTGGTGGCGCAGTGGTTGAGAGTCCGCCTGCCGATGCAGGGGACATGGGTTCGTGCCCCGGTCTGGGAAGATCCCACATGCCGTGGAGGGGCTGGGCCCATGAGCCATGGCCGCTGAGCCTGTGCGTCCGGAGCCTGTGCTCCGCAACGGGAGAAGCCACAACAGTGAGAGGCCCACGTACCGTAAAAAAAAAAAAAAAAAAAAAAAAAAAAAATCTACTTTCACTACATCCTTCAGTCCATGAAAATAGTATCCCTTCTTAATGTATAAAACTAGAGAATGTTTCCAGAATGAACAAAGATAAGGGGAGGAGGGCTTAGGAGATAGATCTTCAAGGGCACCAGAAGGACTAGGATGTTTACTCTGTTATCTGAGCCAGTTATTAATCAACTCATAAGATTTGAAGTAGTAGCATATGTTTTAGATTACCAGTTCCTCTTTTTTTTTTTTTTTTTTGCAGTACACGGGCCTCTCACTGTTGTGGCCTCTCCCATTGCGGAGTTCCTCTTGATTCAAAGTCATTAAGACCTTTTGTGAAACAACATCTCAAAATTTGATTCACATATGTGTTCTAGCAAAATATGTTCTGACCTCTTGGGCCACTAGGAAGATAGTCTATCATGCTATCTGGAATCTTCCTGAGACAAAATAGCCTTTATTTTCACACCTTGAGTCATAAAGTGCATTTGTTCTTATTTCATTGAAAGAATTAAGAATTCAGCTTGGTAATATTGAAAGTAACAAATTGAGACCTCATCCCAGAACTGAGGGTAAATAGAATCATATGAGATGACTCCACCTATTGGACAAAATGGTGTACTCCTACTCCTTTTACCCATTATTAATGAATGAAATAAAGTAGCAGCAGCTTCACTAAGACATTGTGAAAGTCAGCTGGAGAAAAAATATTTCAGATGATTACTTGATCATCACAGATGGAAAAAAAAAAGAAATTAGAAAACTTATTTTATCTGTTATAGGGCAACCACTAAGGGACTGTCTTATTGCATTTTGTGTTTTAAAAATGTAGTCATTCCTGAAAGAGCAGATCTACATTCACTACTTATCAAAGTATTTCACAAATATTTGTCGATTTGATTGTATCTGCACAGAATGTCAAGTTTTTTTTTTGGCTGCGCTGTGCAGGTTTTGGGATCTTAGTTCCCTAACCAGAGATCAAACCCGTGCCGCCTGCAGTGGAAGCACGGCATCCTAACCACCGGACCGCCAGGGAATTCCCAGAATGTGAAGATATTTAATTAACTATCTGGAATTTAGATGGGGGAAATGAATGACCTTATATAGAGTAGTATAGAAAAAACTAGTTTCTGAGAATAAATATGCTCATTACAAATTGGAAATCAAAAGACTTGAGTACTAGCTGACTATTATTAGGTTTTAATTAATTAGTTCCTGTCCTACCTTGTTTTGATTTGTGTTTGGCTTATTTTACAAATCAAGTAGTTTTTCTATGCCTCAGTTTCTTCACTTGCAAAATGAAGGTATGTTAATACTCAGAAAAGTTTTACTAGAGGCATGATTGTGTGCTCAGCACATTGATAGATATACACTGGAAACCATAGTCCCTGATATCGGAGAACACACTCTTAAGAGGAAATACGGAAAGAAATCATGTTACTATGAGGCAATATGAACAATATACCCCAGCACATAGAAGTATCAAGGAATGGTAGCCAGCTGAGCCCCAGAAGCAAGTGGAGTTGTAGTCAAGGAGAGCTTCCTGGAGAAGGCAAACCCTCAAGGAAAGCTTAAAGGATGAGTGAGAAGTAAGGAGTGTGGAGGATGAGAGGGCACCTCAAGCCGAGACTACCAATGGATTTGTAAGGTGATATTATATATAGGTGGGGCGTTTGACAAAACCGGGGCTCTTGGGGCTCTTAAGGGAATCTGAATCCTACTAAGTGTACAGAGCAGGATCCCAGAGGGACTCTAATCTTGCAACGTGGGGCAGTAGGAGAAGCCCCAGAAGTGTCCCAGCAGGCCTGCCATGGGCCATCTGGAAACTTGGTTTCCCTTTTGCTGGTTGACAGCTGACGTTTTAGTTCCAGCCTTCCAGAGAGCAGATACATTGCTTGGGTTTAATGTCGGGCTGGCATGACCTCTTCGATGGAGTACAGTTTTACTATATTTATCAAGTAAATTATGAAGAATACCATATGCACTCATTAAACTGGAGACCAATGAAGTGGTTAGTGCTGTCGAGTCACCTTCTAACCCAGAGGTGGTGTGAACGGAACACTGACTTCCAGAAATAAAATTCCAGAATCTTTTGTGGGTCTATCTATATTTTAATAATCAACATCTGCCTTTTACTTCAAAGTTTTGTTTTTGCCTTGGTGGTGGTTGTAGGTTTTTGTTTTTGTTTATTTTGTTTGGTGGCCCACAGTAAAAATTACTATGACAAAATCATGACTTTTTAAAAGTATTTGAATTGCAAGAAAATGGTTTGTTTTTATATTTATTATAATTCCTTACCTGTTTGTTTCTGGCTTCAAAACAACCAGTTTCCCTTTAAACTTTAAATGGCCTCTGAAGACTTGGTGAAGTCCTTAAATGAATACAACTTTTGTCTTCACAGATACAGACTAGTTCCAAAGGTTTATTTTCCTGAGCAAATTCATGATGTTATACGTGCCACAAAGTACTTCCTGCAGCCAGAAGTCTTACACAAGTATTCAGTTGACCCAGGCAGAATCGGCGTTTCTGGTGACAGTGCTGGTGGGAATTTGGCGGCTGCCCTGGGCCAACAGGTAACAGAGAGCCCTGAGGTGCTGGTGGAAGGAGAGCATGTGATAATGTTCAACAGATCGTCCACTAGGCATGGCAAAGGCCTAGCTGGGTGGGCTGGTCACTTGGGGGCCAAGTAATTCAGATGACTGCACTTGGCAAGCTCTCAGAGATCTTTTGAAGTAGGAAGAGGGGTCATTGAAAGAATTGTAATCTCTGAGTCCTTGGAAGGGCCCTGTTTACAATTAAGGTGAGTAATGTGAGAGGAGGGCTAACATTTTAGAGGGCTCCCTTACTCCTCAGGGATATGCATGGAAATTAAGTATCTTCTGCTCCTTTTCCATGTTGGACTTGCAAAACAAGATAATTTTGCTTAAATTCCAGTTGCTAAGGTTGTTTCCTTAAACTTTGAGCCAAATTAAAAAATTTAAAAGTGTTTCCCAAAGGTTTTTTTTTTTAATATAAAAGAAAGAGTTAAATGGTTCATCCACTTTAAATGTTACAATACAAGTTAGTCTGAGCTTTAGCTGGTTAAATTCTTTGAAAACTGTCTAGCTCTAGTAGCATCTCCAATTTTGGGCAGCTGTGTAGACTCAAAGATAAGTACATTTTCTTCCTTTTCTGGGTTAAATAATTTAAGAATAGCATCTCTGTCTTCTTACCTCCAAATTTCTTTTGGCATTCTCAGATAGCATCTGCCTTTTCATTTGTGTCATGTCCTGATTTCTTCTCTTTTGCTATAAATAAAGAACTTTGTCCTCCGCTTGGCATTGGTGGGTTTGCTATCCACACGTCCAAAGCGGTAAGAAGAAAGTCCTGGTACAGTGGGGAGAGCCTCATGGGCTTTAAAACTGGCCACAACCAGGATGGAATCCAGGCCCCGCTGTGAGAGCTGTGGGGCTTTGGCAAGTCCTCTCACCTCTCTGAGCCTCAGGAAAATGAGGCTCATGCCATTTGATTGCAGGGCTGTTTCCAGGATTTAGTGATATGACGTATATACAGTTCTTGGCACACATTAATAATACTATTAACTGATCATTTCCTCCTGCTTTTACAGAGCAGTTGCATCTTCCCTTGGGATGGGTTCTAAAGCGCAGTGTGAAACAAAATTGTATGGCTAACGTTACCTTGAAGATTGTTTAGCTGCTCGTGAAACACAGTGACCTAGTTAGCTGCCTTTTAGATGGGGGTTTAAGTACCTAAGAGATCATGTACCTTTGAAGTGTTCACTCAGAACTATGAGTTTCAAACATCACACCTTTCTCAGTAAATATCCAGCAGCTTGAAGGGTGCTGGTAGTGGTGGCGATGCGGAAGTATTTATTTTTTAAACTACATTCCTTAATACCATGCCTGGTAGAAATGTAACACTTATACCCCTTTGATTGAGTCAAGGTAAAGCACTGGGCTACTTTAAAAGGTATGGTTTCTGTAAAAGAAGCCATTCAAAATGAAATAATGTGTTCGCTTTTTCTTCTCCAGTTTAATCAAGATGCCAACCTAAAAAACAAGCTCAAAGTGCAAGCTTTAATTTATCCAGTTCTTCAAGCTTTAGATTTTAACACACCCTCTTATCAGCAAAATGTGAACACCCCCATCCTGCCCCGTTATGTCATGGTGAAGTACTGGGTGGACTACTTCCACGGCAACTATGACTTTGTCCAGGCAATGATAGTTAACAATCACACTTCACTTGATGTGGAAGAGGCTGCTGCCCTCAGGGCCCATCTAAACTGGACATCCCTCTTGCCCGCATCCATCACAAAGAACTACAAGCCTGTCATGCAGACCACCGGCAACACCAGGATCGTCCAGGAGATCCCTCAGCTGCTGGATGCCCGCTCAGCCCCACTCATCGCAGACCAGAAAGTCCTGCGGCACCTCCCAAAGACCTATATTCTAACCTGTGAGCACGACATCCTAAGAGACGATGGAATCATGTATGCAAAGCGTTTGGAGAGTGCAGGTGTGGAGGTGACCCTTGATCACTTTGAGGATGGCTTCCATGGATGCATGATTTTCACCAGCTGGCCTACCAACTTCTCAGTGGGAATTCGGACTAGGAATAGTTACATCAAGTGGCTGGATCAAAACCTGTAAAGGCGTGAAATTTCTAAAAGGCTTGAGCCCCTCTTGATTTCCTGCACCTGCTCTGGAAAGACATTCACTCTTTAGGTGACTAATTTCCCCTCGTTACTTGAGTTATGGAATCTCTATTCCCTGCAGACTTTATGTTAATTTAATTTTAAAAAATGCTTTTGAGTAACATAAGTGCAAAAACATCTGAATCTGGTTCTCTAAGTGAGCCAGTCTCTCTGTTCTTGTTTTAACCAAATTTCTACTAACACCCACAGCTGCAGAAAGCAGGGCTAGGAGCTGGAAATAGCTTTGGGTCTTGCCTCCGTCAAGAAGTTCTTTGTGAAGAAATTCTACCAGCTGCGGATGACTTTTAATGAGTAAAAAGAAAATGTGGGCTCTTCAACTTGCTAGAGTTTACTTTGAATTAAGAACAGTGTTAAATGTGTTCACTTCAAGGTCAGTGCTGGCTACCAAGTGCCCTCTGTTCTTTATGGATGGATGGCTTTGTTTCCTGTGGGAATTTTGGCAGAGCTGTTCTAGCAAGGACAAGTTTCTCAAATGACTTTCCTCCTTTAGAGTGTTAATTTTATGTGATAGCTGTCTCTAAGTCCAGTTGGATTATGATAATACTTGAAAGTTACTTTCTACCACTATTATTAGAAAATATGAGGTTGCATGCACTGGATACCTGTACATCATTAAGTTTTTTGGTTATGCTTCTCCCTGGTGGAGATCTTTTGGGAGCGGATTAATTTAGATTTAGAATAAATTTTCCTTTACAGAACAAGTAAAAACAGACAAATGAACCAACCTATTGTTTTCATAATGAATACTTCTCACATAAATTACCAAGAGTGGTGTGTATATATTTGGCATAGTCAGAAAAGAAGATACATTTAATATTAAAATTATGAAAAATACCTTTAGAGGGTCTAGTTTATTCTTGAAAACTCAACTTTTTCACTTACATGGCTTTAAAATGGGGCTATTTTGGTATATATAATGTACTGTATTGTTTATTTTTTTAAGTTATTTAATGTTAATATATATAGCTAGACAAGATTTTTCAGAATAAAGTCAGTAATGAATATTAAAAATAATGATTTTTTAAAAAAACTACCTTAGGGTTTAAAAAAACAACTTTAGAATTATATCCACATGTAATTTTATGGAAAGAGGTAAAATACCTATTAATATTACTATATATAAGGCCTAAATATTTTGATGTTTATATGCATATACAAATCACAATAATTAGAAACTATGACTACACCTAGTAAAGTCATCTAAGTTTATAGTTCAATAGCTTAGACAAGACACACATTGGTCATTTCTGCTCTCTGTGGTCGGAGGAAATACTTCCTACTCTTCTGGGTGACACCCTTCATTATCGCCTTCCAAGTAGGTCTAAAGTTACAATAGACCAGGCTTAATTTCATGTGAAGCCTTCACTGCCTGTGGGACATCTTTGGCATAGAAGGAAACTCCAATTCTGATTTGACTTGTGTACCTTCGCCCTCCTTCCTGCCACTCTTCGTACTGCTGCAATCTGTGCTACTTTCAGGGACTGCAGAGAGCAACTACACAGCCAAGTCATGATACAATAAATTTATCAGTGGAAGGAAAGTAGAGCCTTTTCACTCATTTGAAAGATGGGTATTTCCTACTTATGAGGATGAAATAACAAATGAATATATATGTGAAAGTGACTTGCACTATATCCCACTTCAGACCTTTCTTGAAGGTCTTCCTTGAAATTTTCCTTGGTATAATAATTGGGAATCATGATACACAAAAACCACTAGATACAAGAGAGGCTAAACCAACCAAAAATCTGAGTGCTAAGAATTCCTTTGGGAAGCATACAGAGTTTATATTGAAGATATTTTGGCTTGGAATCAGTTTATTTTGTTTTAATTTTTGTTCTTATAAAAAATGTTTATGCTCTGCAGATTGATTTTTTTTAAGTGTTATGGCTTTGTTTTGTTTTCCTATTTTAAGAAAAAAAGGATAGTCTTTTTACAATATTGTTGTTGTTTGTGAAATGTGACCATAAATATATGAAGAAAAAATCTTGAAGTGCTACAAAATATAGTGAAGTGTAAATTAGTTACTGTTTTATCATTGATTTGTGAGGAAGTTAAGACTGTTGCATATCTTGGTGGATATAATATTTTATGCATGACCTTTTAACCTTTGACTTTTTGCTTATTTCTCACTGCAAAGGGCAAGGCAGATTTTATGAAGGATTTTGGTAGCCAGTCAATTTTGTAAGATGAAAATCCACTGTGGAGGTAGGAAAGTATAAATCTGTTTCGATTCATGTTTGTAAATAAAATGTCTCCATCTGGAAATGTGCCTCTTTCACTTCCCCTCATCTCATTTTCTGGTTCCCCCTCTCTTTCTCTTGGTATCCTAGATCCCTAGCCACAATTCAGCCCAAATCTTCTGCCCCCTGGAGTCCTCCAGCTGCCTTTCAGTTACTGAGAGGTGACTCAGTGGCCTCTCTGATGACATCCATTTCATGTCTGGATACAGTATGTGCTGCTCGTACTGGAAACCTGCCTTGGACTGGCTAGAATATTCATAAAAGTTAGGCAGTTAGGCAGGCCATGAGACAATTTGGGGACTTTCCATACACATATTAGGAAGGGTTGATCACAGTGCAAATGAATTTGGATTTGAACTAGTTCAGGCAAAGAAGTACTGATACCACTGAAGGCAAGTTTTCACATTGACTCTGTCATTACAAGCAAAGCTAATAATTTCACGCTTGAGTTCATTATACTTAGTTCACTTCAATATCATAGGAATTTGCAAAACTTTTTTTTTCAAAGTAAATTGTTTGTGTTGGTTCTAAATGGTCACATATGTGTGGGTAAATTAGATTTTCCTATTCAATTAGAGTTATTTTCATCTTCTCCAGCAAAACCTCTGGTGTGTGGCTATATTTTGCTGAAGGGATCCACTAATGGTTCCAACAATTCTCCTTTAGGGCATTTAATATGTACTCTGTGTGTTTTAATATTGTTTTTTCTTGTGATTTTCATTCTTTTTTAATCCCCCATTTTTTTAAAAAAAACTAACATCTCTTATTTTCCAGTGGATCCCCTATTTAAACATCTAGAAGATACTGATATTAGCATCATATTCGCCAAATTTGAGATTGAAAATATAAATATGATTTCCAGTAGGCATACATGTATTGTTCAGCCCTGTCACTCAGCATTTTGTGTCATTAGAGAGAGAGGCTGGTGACATTTTGTGTCTTGTTAGAAATGTCCCTACCAGATTTTCTCACCACTGGTATTTCAGATTGAGAGCTCCATCTTCTCACATAGGCTGCCTACCCAGACTAGCTATTTGTTACTGTTTTTCTGTCGTAAGTGTAGAGTGGAGTTTTCCAGCTGCTACTTGACATGTGGTGTTGTAGTAGGTGGGCTGTAGAGGCAGATATGAGAATCCAGATGGCTCCTGTTAAGCCAGACATTAAAGAGTTGCAAACACGTAAAACAATGCCACACTTCTCACTCGTTTGTGTTTGGAAAATTTAGTGATTTTTTTCCACCATAGAATATAGCTTAAGGTAACATGTAATTAAGTACATGAATAACTGTGTTTACAATTTCTCAGTTTTAATTCCTAATACAGTAAACAGCAATAAAGTTCATATGAACAGAAGCTATTTGGGGTCCTCAATAATTTTTCAGAATGTAAGGTCCTGAGACCAAAACAGTCAAGAAGTGCTGTTGTACATCATCTATGGCAAGCCCTGTATTCTGTGCTAGGCTATATAGCCAGCCAACGCTGACCTTATCATCATGGGAGACACATGCCATATTTCTCTTACCTAATACTCTTCCCTCTACCCTGATGGCCTTTCTTTGCCCTTCCTTGTCTTCCTTTGCCAGCCTGCTCCAGGAAGCCCTTCCTAGCTCCTCCCTCCTCAGGATATTTAGGTGTCCCTCCTCTGGTCCCACATTGCACTCAACACATGGCATGTAATTGGCTATTAGTGGGTCTGACTCCCTCACAAGACGGTGGGATCCTTGATGTGGGGTCATGTCAGCATCACTTTTGTGACCCCAGTCCCTAACACAGTGCTTCTCACAGAATAATCACTCAATAAGTCTTTGCTGAACAAATGTTCTTATGTTGTTGCAATTAAAGCATAGTGTCCTTTTCAATGGCATGTAAAACTATGCCTGGTGCTATTGTATATATTTGCTTATTTTTATTCTTAAGACACAAATCTCTGTTTGTTTTGATTGTTTTCCCCCAGCAGATGTTTTCTTTCTACTCATGCATTAAAGACTTATTTGGTCAACAAATGAAATCCCGGAGCCCACAGAGCATTTTTAAAATTCAAGGCAACTGCCAGCAGAGGGCACTCTTGAAAGTAGAAGGCGTTAGACATCCTCCACGCTGCTGCTTATGTTTCACCTGGAATTTAAAAAGATTTCCCAACAGCTTATAAAAGGTAAATAAAAAGACATGCTATATTTAATCACAGAATAAATTAAACTGAGTATTTTTTTTAAAATAGAGAGACTTTAAAATCCTCATAAGTACCTAGAGAAAAAAAGACTGCATTTTCAAAACAAAGAAAAACAAACCTAAAAAGCACTCACATTGATTCTTTGTTAAAGCATGACTCACCTCTCTGCCCACCAAAGTGCTTTGTCTTTCTTTTTACATGTTCTTATTCAAGGTAGGTATTTGCCATCCATTTGGAAAAAGGCTGACAGAAAAATGGTGTTCTACATTTTTGAAGGACCATTTAGTACAGTGGGAAATATAGGACCTTCATCTTTTGTTGTGCGCACTGGCCAAACCCAGCACCCAGCACCAGATGAATCCTTAGTTGGGAAGAAACTACCTTTGAAAACAATAAGTAAGGTAGAGCTAGATGGCCTTCAAAAGCTAAAGCACATTTTCAATTCAAACATTCAGCAGTGACATTTTCAGTATTGCCATACTTCTTTTTTAATATTTAAAATTTATTTATTTCTTTATAGAGCAGGTTCTTATTAGTTATCCATTTTATACGTATTAGTGTATATATGTCAATCCCAATCTAGTATTGCCATACTTTTAAAAACAGATATAATATGTTCCATGGTTAAGGGAAAAAACCTTGCCACTCAGCTTACGTGGAACAGAGGAAATGGAATGAACTAGAATTTAGGAAACCACAATTCCAGTTCCAGCTCTGCCAGAAATTTCTCAGTGAATTTAGGTAAGTCTTTATTGGTACCTTGGTTTCCCCATTTTAAATTTATATTTATCTAAACTTTTTTTTAACCTCTTTATTGGAGTATAATTGCTTTACAATGTTGTGTTAGTTTCTGCTGTATAACAAAGTGAATCAGCTATACGTATACATATATCCCATATCCCCTCCCTCTTGCATCTTCCTCCCACCCTCCCTATTCCACCCCTCTAGGTGGTCACACAGCACCGAGCTGATCTCCCTGTGCTATGTGGCTGCTTCCCACTAGCTATCTATTTTACATTTGGTATCTAAACTTTCTCACTCCATGAAAATACTTGAAGCAGCTTATAATGTAAAAATACAATGAAATAGAGATATAGAAATAGGAGCTTATAGCCAAGGAAAAGAACAAAAATATGCCAAATAGAAAAATCAGTTGTGGTTAACTTCTGGTTTGGCTGAGTCCCCTGGCAGTTGAGGAAAAAAGTAAAAAACATGATTAGTGATTTGGCATTTCTGTCAGTGTTTCTGAGGCATTCCAGTTTCTTAGGGTTGATGGTCTTTCCCTAAGACTGAATTCTAAACGAAAATCCCTCCATGTGACTTAATGGAAAATCTCCTCAATTATTTTAAAGCAAATACAATAGGAACTCTTACATAGCTATTTATTTAGTCCATTTCAATGAAAACTGAGGACATGATTTTAAACCTCAGTGTATCCATATGTTCACTCAATGAAAGTTAATAGTGCTTACCTTACTGCCTGCCTCAAAGGACTATTTAAAAAATAAAGCTAAAGAAGGAGATTTTTTTTTTAAGTCATGAGTTTGTTAACCTGGAACAAATAGGCTGCCAGATATTTCTCCAGCAATGATGGGTTTATTCGGGATCAGCAGAGAATTGCAATTCAGGGTCTGCGGCTATGGTGATCCACATGCAAGTCCCAGTATGGCAGGGAAAGGAGAATACTTTTACAGAGAGGAAAAGGAAACTTGGGAGGACTATTTAGTAAACAACGAGTCCAGTGGCTTTTCCACTGGTTGAGTCCTTGTGGGGAAGAAAAGGAGGCTGTCTTCTTTTTGGGCTCTACTATCGCCACAGGGCACAAGAGCGCCCCCTTCTGGTCTCCCAACTCTATTTGATTGAGGTTTCTGTTCATTCATTTTTTACAAGTTAAATGTTAGATATTATTAAATGTATCCCTCTAGGTATAGTAATAATAAGATGATCAGCTTTCTGTTCTTTTATTGATGCCAAAAGGGAAAATATCAGGGGGCATTATAGGTAAGGTACATAGGAAAATGATTAAAGGTTATACAAGACACTTAACTGGTTACCTCTGGGGAGTGAAGATAAGGGTCCTAGGGAAAGATCTTTTTTTCTACCTTGCTTCCCTCTGAAATTTTTGAATTTTTTATAATGACTATGCATTATTTGATATTTAAAAAGCATAAAAGAAAAGGCAATCTGCTCATAAATAATATCTATACAATCTAGGGTATGCAAAATAATGCCAAATATCTATTTATATTTCCTTTTAGTGGTGATTTAGTTCATCTCTTTGCAAGTCATCTCTTGCAAGAAACAGATACTCATTCAAGCTAGCTTAAGTAAAAAAGGGAGGTTTATTATAAGGATACAATCAGAAATATTCTGTACATCCAAGATAAAAAAATGAAAGAAAGCCTGCTCTCATGGAGCTTGGTATAGAAAATTCAAGGAGCCAGTCTTCTTCCTCTGTCTCTCAGTGGATCTAATTTCTTCTTCTTTCTTCTTATCTTTCTAAATAACTAACTTCTCTCAGCAGATAGGCTTTCTTGGCTTGCTTTATGAATCCATCACAACTTTGTATGATCAAAAGTGACCATCAATTCTGGATGGTCCAGAAGCACCCACTACTGACTTTCTAAAATGTTTATGCCTCTTAAGCCAGCACTTGTCAAATGTTAATCTGCATTGGAATCACCTGAGGATCTTGTTACAACACAGATCCTAATTCAGTAGATCTTTGTGGGTCCTGAGAACCCTAGGTGATCCCCTGATGCTGCTGGTAGGCAGACCACACTCTGAGTAGCAAGGCCTACTAAAAATAGCAAGTGCACATTTCTGAGAGAAGGAATCTGATTGGTGGCTAGCCAGCCAATGCTTTGGGTTGGATGCAATCATCTGGCCTGGGGTAACTATATGACATGCCCGCTTAGCATGAGCTATGGATGGAAGTAGAGCCTCGGAGAGAGTGGGGAGGCACCTCAAAACACAGACATTTTACTCTTGTCTGCATCTAAAGTTGCCACAAACATGACCCAGCTACATACAACAGAAAAGCCCTCTCTCCCTGTTCCCAGTAGGTAGCAATCTAAATAAAGTCAGGTCCAAAGGTAACTCTGGTTTCTTCAGAGCTCTCAACTTCATGATGAACATTCTTCCTTCAGGTTTGTTGCTGTCGGTTCCAGCTGTGGTTTCTCACCGTTTTGAACTGATGGCATGATCAGTGGTTCCCAAACTTGAGATTCTGATTCAGTGAATCCGATGTGGGACCTGGGCATCGGGATTTTGAACAAGCTTCACGGGCCATTCTGATGCATCATCGCACTCTGGTCTGAGACCACTAAACTGAGGAAAAATAAAGTCCTTTCCAGTGGAGTGGAGGGTGGGGGAGCGGAGGATAGTGTCCCTAACATTAAAATGCATGGGTAACCATATGTTACATCAGTGGTTTTCAAACTTTAGCATGTATTAGAATCCTTTGGAAGGCTTGTTAAAACACAGACTCTTGCCCAGATTGCTGGCTCCCAAATTTCTGATTCAGCAGGTCTGGGACTAAGCCCAATAATTTATATTTTTACAGGGTCAGGTGACACTGTTGCTGCTGAGGCTGCACACATTGTGAGGGCCTCTGTGTTATATGATACCACTACTGATGATCACCTACCTCACAATCCTATGAGTATAGGACTGGTGGCAAGAGTGCATGTAAAAATTTACGGAATAACTTAGAGCTATAAAAATGTCCCTTAGTTGTCAGTGAATAACAGAGGAATGGATAGAAGATGGTTTCCATTCAGCTACTGGCTAATTTTTAAGGACCTAAGATAGAAAGGCCAAAACTCACAGATGCATTATATTCTCTATGCACACGAGGTGTATCAGTCAGAGTCCTGGCACGTGAGAGATAGCACACTTAAATTGGTTCATTTGAGAAGCATTTAACAAAGTGACTCTATGCAAAGATGTGGGTAGGGTTTAAGGAAACCAACAAGAGACAGGGCAGCACTCTGGGGCTGGTAGCAACAGGGAGCTGTTATCTAGCCCTAGAAACACAAAGGAAGGAAGTAATCCCCCATTCTAAGAGAGGGTGGCTGTGTGAAGAAAGCCTGGCATCCATTGTGTCTTTTTGTGTGTGTGTGTGTGGTACGTGGGCCTCTCACTGTTGTGGCCTCTCCCGTTGCGGAGCACAGGCTCCGGACGCGCAGGCTCAGCGGCCATGGCTCACGGGCCCAGCCGCTCCGCGGCATGTGGGATCTTCCCGGACCGGGACACGAACCTGCGCCTCCTACATCGGCAGGCGGACTCTCAACCACTGCGCCACCAGGGAAGCCCTCCCCTGTGTCTTTCGGTGGACCATCAGAGAAAGAACCAGGGGAGTAAATTCCCAAAACGTCTTTCTTCTTCGGCCCTCCGTTCTCCTGCCCGTGCCTTCCCTGTTCTAAACCGGAAGTGAGGGAGCCCATTCACGCAGTCCATATCAGTCAGATTCTGTGGGCCCCCAGCAGGATAGAGAAGGGTAGAGAATGGATCTGCAAATAGAAGACACCCAACACACAGGTTCTGTAGACTGAACCCCACATCTAGTGCTTTTGTAGCCCAGGGTTTAGTAGCAGAGATAAAAAGGAGAGGTAGATGTTTTCCATGTCAATTTCACACAGGCAGATTTTAGCTCTTTATGCTCTCTGAAGTAATTATACTTAAAAAAATAGTAGAAGTGATATTTAATTTAGGATGGCACTTAGCAGAAGTAATAGGTGTAGCTGTATTATGACATCTAGCCCTAGTGGTTACCCTGGCTCAAAATTTGTAAGCACAGTAACTAACAAAAAATACACTACTAGCCTTTCCTTTTAAGTATGAGTTTTAGGATCAAATGATTTTTCCTGCCTACTTCAGAGAAATAGCTTTGGCTTGTAGTAGGCAACAAAAGGACCTCATAAACTGTAATTCCAACATTCATAGGGATGAAGACTTCACTTAAACTGTCAGTTTACTGGTCAGTCAAGAAAGAGAATTGTGCTTCTCTTCTATGGCCAATGAGGACTGTTCAGGCACAGAAGGGACACAAGGATGGTACATTCAGCAAAATATTGGGTCTTAAAATACCCTCTTCTCCCGTGGTCTCTCATTGATTCATTCATTCATTTAATAACTGCTGTTTCATCCCTCCTAAATGCCTGGCCCAGTTCCAATCTCTAGGGATCACTGGTAAACAAAGCACCTCCAGGCTCTCGAGGAACTTGCAATCCCGTGACGGAAATGCAAAGGTTAATGATATTCATCTAATTGTGAAAATAACTAAACATGTTCATAATAATCCATGGTTTACCAAAGCAGTTTTTTTACAGATGTTATCTTACTTAATCCTCATTCAACTTGGGAAGTAATTTTAATTGTCCTGATTTTACAGGTAAATAACTGAGACTCTGAAAAGATGGGTACTGACCAGCGATTGGCAGAGATGGAACTGAATCCCAAGTCGTAGGACATACACCTCTGTGCTGGGCATTGCTCTGTAATTGCCATCTTTGTTTAAAAGCCAAATACACAGGAAGGGTAAAGTATCAAGACAATTCCAAAATATAAGTCAACTTTAAGCGTGACAGGAATAGAGCACCTTGAGAGAACACAGAAAAGAAATAAGTATGTAATGAAAGTTGGCCTGGAAAAGAGGAAAACAGCATAAAAATAGAAGATGAAGGTCACCAACAGGCAACAGTCTCTGCGTTGTAACTTCACTCAGCTCTGGCCCTGTTACCTACACAGTCTCCATGACTGCTGCCCCCAAGATTCATTTCCAGGCTTGAGTCTATAACCAGGTCAATTATAATTAAGCTGAATTACTTGTCTAGCTTTGCTGAGAGGGAGTGGGATACCAGGTTAATGTGATAAACAATGTTCTATCTGTCCTTGTGGTCAGCATTTGTTCTTTTCCTTGGGGCCATAATGAATTTGTGCCCCAAACAGCACATGAAGTTCTATGTAGCCAATTAAAATGCCCTGTAAGTAGTCCCAACAGCATGTTTTGTTTTGTTTTTTTTCCAGTTTCCAAATTGGCATGGCCTAAAAGGGAGAGTTTTGAAAACAAGTGGGAACACTTTGTTGTCCATCAATGGAGACGTGCTCTATTTCCTCCATGGCTTACCTTACCAAGTTTGGTACATCAGACACCCAGTGAAGATTCAGGATGTATCAAAATCAAAGCACATGATAGAGGAACATGGAACATACTAAGTATTAACATCATGGTCTGGTTTGATTTTTAAGACTTTACTAAAAGTTGTGGATACATTTTGGTGATTTTAAAAGAACACTGAACATACCTTAAAAAATACTACATTCAAGCTACTCTGATTCATCTTCCATCTACAAACTATTTTCTATTTTACCTAAAGTACCAAGTGCAGAATAATTATTTTTTGGAACAATGCTATATAAACCTGAGGGAAACACTAATAATAGATATGATGCACTGAATGCTTACGTATGTGATAAACACATTGCAATATTTTTCCCTAACAATCTGGAATATTTTGTGCTTTGGGGATGAGGAAATTGAGAGGTTAATTAGCTTATCCAAGATGACATAGCTACAAAGTGGCTGAGATCAGGGATTTGAATCCAGATCAATTTAACTCTAAATCTGTGCTCTTTCATCACATCACTCTATCCCAAGGAGGTGAGTTTTCTTTTCTTCTTTTTTTTTTTTTGTGGTACGCGGGCCTCTCACTGTTGTGGCCTCTCCCGTTGCGGAGCACAGGCTCCGGACGCGCAGGCTCAGCGGCCATGGCTCACGGGCCCAGCCGCCCCGCGGCATGTGGGATCTTCCTGGACCGGGGCACAAACCTGCGTCCCCTGCATCGGCAGGCAGACTCTCAACCACTGCGCCACCAGGGAAGCCCTGGGAGGTGAGTTTTCTGATCCCAAGTTCTGACTTTAAAGTCTTCAGAGCTGCATTGATTGTTTTGGACAGTGGGGGAGATCCTGTTAGAACAACTCGTGATGGTTAATTTTATGTGTCAACTTGACTGGGCCACGAGGTGCCCAGATATTTGGTCCAACGTTACTCTGAGTGTGTTTGTGAGGGTGTTCTTGGATGATATTAACATTTGAATTGGGAGACTGAGTAAAGCAGATTGCCCTCCCTAATGCGGGTAGGCCTCATCTAAACAATTGAAGGCCTGAATAGAACCAAAAGGCTGACTGCCTGTGAATAAAAAGGAACTTCTGTCTGCCTGACTGTCTTTGGGCTGGAACATTGGTCTTCTCTGCTTTTGAACTTGGACTTGGACTAGAACTTACTCCATTGGCTTTCCTGGTTCTCAGGCCTTTGAAATTGAACTAGAAATATACCACCAGCTCTCCTGGGTCTCAGCTTGCAGACTGCAGATCTTGGGAGGCCTCAGCATCCATAATGACATAAGCCCATTCCTTATTATAAATATTTGAATATATATATACATATACATATATATATATGTATGTATATATTCAGTTGACTCTTGAACAACACAAATTTGGACTGTGCAGGTCCACTTATAAGATACGTGGATTTTTTTCAATAAATATAGTGCCTGTATTTTCATTTTACAGATCTTTACATTAACAAAGTGTGGAGGAAAATTTGTGTTCCATTAGAACAATATGTGGAATCAACAGAACTAAGGTTTGAGTCCTGATTTTATTCAAACGGTTTCAGCTTCCTGTCCTTGGGTGTCACTGATCAATTCCTTGTTTTTGAGGAAGAGATAGCAGTACACAGATTTTTGATCGGGGGTCGGGGGCGGGGGTTGGCACTCCTAATTGCCCCGCATTGTTCAAGGGTCAGCTGCATATATGTGTTTGTGTGTGTGTGTGTGTGTGTGTGTGTGTGTGTGTGTGTGCGTGCATATATATCTCCTATCTCCTATTGGTTTTGTTTCTCTGGAGGACTCAGACTAATATACAGCTCTTCTCATCATATATTCTGAGGTCAGCCAGTTGGCCAGCTGTTATTTAAGTTTCATTTGGCCCATCTCCAAGCCTCTGACACATTCATCTCTGGTAATATTCTGGAAATTCCCACTATACTTCCCTGATGACAAAATCCACACCCACTTACCCTTGATGTTACTGAGATTTTCAGGAGATAAAAGTGACTCACCATCCAAAAAGAACTAAAACCTTCTATCTTTTAAATTAAATTTGTAAACATAAAATTTATTTTTTAAAAGGTCAAGTTCTTTGGTTCAAAGTAGAAATTTATTTTATATTGAAGTTTGCATATTCAGTTCAACATTCTTTTTTCTTTGGCTGCATTGGGTCTTTGTTGCTGTGTGCGGGCTTTCTCGAGTTGCGGCGAGCGGGGGCTACTCTTCATTGCGGTGCACGGACTTCCCACTGCAGTGGCTTCTCTTGTCGCGGAGCTTGCGCTCTAGGCACACAGGCTTCAGTAGTTGTGGCACGCGGGCTCAGTAGTTGTGGCTTGCAGGCTCTAGAACACAGGCTCAGTGGCCATGGCTCACGGGCTTAGTTGCTCCGCTGCATGTGGGATCTTCCTGGACCAGGGCTTGAACCCATGTCCTCTGTACTGGCAGGTGGATTCTCAACCACAGTTCCACCAGGGAAAGCCCCTCAACATTCTTAATTGATAAAACATACTGCCTAAACTACTTCAAGTATATCTCAAGCCATATGAAACTCATCTTTGGGTCAGAAAGGGGGACATTAAAAACTTGAAATGCATAAAAATCAAAATGGATAATTCACCCAATTTCTAAGACCACATTTTGAATTAGATAGTATAATCAACTGTGCCATACCTAAGAGGGTTTTCCAACCAGTCGCCTAAATTGTATTGAGGAGTCTGTGAAACAAACCAGTTGAATAGGATGTTGCCCTGGGCAGGAGCATCCTGACCCACCTGGGAAAATGTTGGCTGCCTATCTGCCACCAACGGGCCCTGGCCTCGGCTCTCTGACCTATTTGACATTCAGGGGATTTTCTGTGACTGCCCTATCTCTGTGGCTGTAAGAGTAAATGTGCACACAAAGGAGAGCAAATTCATTTCCAGGATATTAATGGGATCAGACCCAAGGACAAGTGAGAAAGAATCCTATTTTTAAAAGCTCAAAAAATTGTTCATGAGTGAAATGCAAGCTGAATCTGCAAGTCACTGGCTACATTCAAATATCCCCAAAAGGGGAGGTGTTTCTGTGCATTATGGTGTATTCCCCCAAGCTCATTTTGTAAATATATATTAAAAATGTGTACCTATTTGCCTGCCACATCATTAACTCATTTATTTATTATTCATTTATTCAATACACATCCATTAGGTATCTTCCATTTTTGAGCCATTATGCTGGGTACTATAAGAGGTTTTAAGATAAATAATAGAAGCGTAGGGGGAAGACAATTAGCCAAATAACTGAAATGCAAAACAGCTTTATATGTATAGGCATATGAGGGAGAACAAATGGCTATCAGGATTCAAAACAGGCTAAAATTTAAATAGCGTACTGCATGAAGTAAATTAAGATATACTATACGAAAGATGAAGAATGTGATTTTAGCATTGAAGGTTGGCAGACACTTCAGCAAAGGGCCACTATGAGCACACATGTGTAAGTGGGACAGTTCACTGACCAGCACAGTTGGTTGATGGGAAAAGCATGGACGATTGGAATGGGATGATGGACCCAGCCCTGATCAAAGGAGAAACCAGAGAAGCATATAGGAATTAAAGGTTAAACTCGACCAGAAAGAAATTGCCCTGTGCATACCATGGCCAGTATGACACGGTGGAGCAGGTGCTGCCAGGTCTGTGAGTCAGAAAATCTCAACTCTGGGCTCTTCCTTGTCTTCTGGGGGCTCCTTTCCCCTCTTTGGGTCTCAGTGTCAATATATGTGAAATGGGAGTACTAATCTGCCTACTTCACAGAGTCCTTATGAGGATTAGACAATGCAGATGATTACTGATCTCCAGTGTAGAGTGGAAGATCAGTTGGTTAGCACTATGCTATTCAATTCTTGAGAGCTCAGAACACTAATTCATTTTTAATGTAAAAACATCCCTCAAAATTCTGCTTGGGGGCTTCCCTGGTGGCACAGTGGTTGAGAATCTGCCTGCCAATGGAGGGGACATGGGTTTGAGCCCTGGTCTGGGAAGATCCCACAGGTCGCGGAGCAGCTAGGCCTGTGAGCCACAACTACTGAGCCTGTGCGTCTGGAGCCTGTGCTCCGCAACAAGAGAGGCTGCGATAGTGAGAGGCCCGCGCACCATGATGAAGAGTGGCCCCCGCTTGCCACAACTAGAGAAAGCCCTTGCACAGAAACGAAGACCCAACACAGCAAAAATAAATTAATTAATTAATAAACTCCTACCCCCAACATCTTCTTTAAAAAAAAAAATTCTGCTTAAACAATATAACTACTAGATGTAGAGCAAAAACAATCTAATCATATTATAGCAATGATGATAAAATTTACTTTGATTTTTTAAATAACCCTCTTGATATGGATACTATTATCACCCCTAATTCAGAGGAAACTGAAAATTAAAGGGAGTAAATCAGTTGCCTACAGTCAATGGACTAGAAAATGGCAGAGTTGAGTCTACAAACTCAAGCAGTCAGTCATGAGCCCACACCAAGCTACACTACTTTCACATAAAGCAAGAAAGACGCAACCTTGCACATGGTTTTAATAAAAGAAAAAGTATATAACTTCAGTGTCTATTGTCCAAAGGAGTATTAGCCCAAAGAGACCTAATATTCAATTCTCTCCTTTATTAAAAAAAGTACACAAAAGAACCTTATTTAATGTTAATACTATAACTCAATGAATTGGAATTAAATGAGATACTACTTTAGTTAACATAGCAGATCCTTTAAAAATCATTTGCATATATTTTTCTGATTTTAAATTGACAGGCTCATCATAGAAAATTGAAAAAATATAAAGAAGACCATAAAAATAACACACAATCCCATTATTAACATTTTCTTTTGTTTTTTGTGTTTTTTTGGCCATGCCACACGGCTTGTCGGATCTTAGTTCCCCAACCAGGGATTGAACCAGAGCTCTCTGCAGCAAAAGCACGGAGTCCTACCCACTGGACTGCCAGGGAATTCCCTAACATTTTGTTAAATGTCTTTTCAGCCTTTTTTAAATCCAAAGATAATATTTTTAGGCTTTTCTGTCCCTAGTGAAATATAGATACTTTGTTAAAATTTAAAAATATTTGTATCTGAAGGTCTAGGTTCCTTAGCAACAAAATTTTCACTCACTGCTAGCTTTTTCCTTTATTATATATAGTTATATGTATATATAAAATATAACATGTATAACATATAAATTACACCTATATGTTTAATTTACACACAAAGTGTACACATCTTAAGAGTCTAGATCAGTTAATTTTTACATACACCCATGTAACCACCACCCATGTCAAAATATAAAACATTTCCAACATTCCAGGAGGCTCACTTTTGTCACCTCCCTGTCAATTCTGTCCCCCAACCTGGGATAACTATTGTTCTCATCTCTCAACCTTCCCAGCTTGGCTTGAATGACTATCCTTGATCAACCAATCAAAATTTTACAGTCTGTCTCTTACTTATTATATAACATCTTATAAACATCTGACAATGCAAAGCAACTAGGTGGCCAAATGAAATTGCAATTCTTGCAAAAGCAGAATTTCATGACATTGATAAAAGTGAAGTTGGAGAACTGTTCCAATCTCATGTATATTCACGTATCAAGAGACTAGGTAAAAACTGAAGAATAAAAGAAGAGAAAATGGGTAAGGATAATGACACAATAAATGATTCCAAAAGGTACTGGCTTAAATACCAAAGAATTTTTAAAAATCTCTTTGGAAGATTGATTAAAACCCTTGATTTTAAAAAATTCTTAATTTTAAATTATTTTGTAAAAATGATCCCCTTTGATAGTGTTGCACAGGGTAACACGAACTAAAGGATATTGCATTGTGCCATTCTACAATTTTGTCCAAGAAAATGTGTCTTCTCTCTCCATGCCAAATCAGCTCCCTAACATTCTTTGGACTAAGAATTTGTGCGTTGTTGCAATTAATCATAAATTCTGTTAACTTTAAGATAATTATTTTTATTATATACTTTGAAATTTACTCCTTATTATAAGAAAGTTAATTCACTCTGACCCCTTTGCTGCTACCATTTATCCTTGGATGACAAGTGTTTCTTGTAACTCTGGTCTCTGTGATGAAGTTTAGAGATGTAATTTATTTATTGCATCCACACTGTCCTCACTTGGCCAACAGAATAGAAGCATAGAGCAGATAAGTGATCTGCAAGGGCCACAGTGATGGTGTTTCCATCCATGTCTGTCTGTCTCTTTAGGTCAGAATTCCTCCCAGGACCTCAAAAGTGGAGGCAGCCGGAAACCCAGGGTGATTCCTTTTACTTTCCAATCCTCAGTCCTTTGAATGAGAAAATGATGTCTGTATTCTTACTCTTATTATTAATACCCATGCTTTATGACTGCAAGGGCAAACCACCTCCACACACATCTCATTTGGTCCTTACTACCACCCAAGAGGTGGAGGAGAAACAGGCGAGCAGGAAGCTGAACGACTCCCCCCAGGACCCCCAGCTCACAAGCAGCAGTGCTGTAACTGGAATTAACACCTTTAGACTTAGAGAAGAGCAGTACTCTTTTCTCTTTACAACTGTCTCCTGGCATGAAAAGAGGTCTGGGGAAGCTAGAAAAGAAGTTCACTGACCAAGTTAACATCTAAGCAACATCTCGACCTAATACATGGCCTTCTATTGTGACATTTTCCAGGTGAACAACCATGCTGTCTCCCCCTAAGGGCAGTGCCTGCAACCCCAGCAAGAGGGAGGCTTTGAAGTCACAATTCTCACCTTGGAGGCTCAAGAAGTTTCTAGTATTTGAATTCTGTACCAGTAAGAAAACCAACAAAAAGACCCCTCAGGGTCTCTGTCCCACCAAGTGCACTATCCAGGGGAGCCGACAGAGGGCAGTGACCCAACACAGATCCTGTGAAAATCAACCCTCGAGTTGTTTTCTTTCAAACAGCTTTAACAGTTTTACTTTCTATTTCTTGAACTAACTTCTCAATTTCCACTCTTGTCAGAGGAAGGCTGAATTTCCACAGCAGCAACACACCAGGATTTATAAATCCTGTTTAGCCCTTATTTCCCGTAGAACTCTCAGCTCTTCAGACCTATAAGATTTGTTCTAAAAAGCCTTGATCAACGTACACTCCCGCCCCTCTGGATATAACTGGTAATAACATAAAAAGCAACAGGGTCAAATTTGGGGACCCAACATTGCAGGGTGGGGAAAAAGCATAAAACCAACCGTTTGGTACTGCACAGCCTATGAGAGGAAGCAGCAGCTTGAAATAGAAACAAACACATTTTGAAATAAAAACAAAAACATACACATTCTCAGCTCATCTACATCTAAAGCTAGTTTTAAAAAGTTATTATTCCTTTTTCCTTCTCTATCGTGTTTATCAGGATTTTCTCTCTATCTAGGGAAAGGTAGGGAAAGGTTTTTTTTTTTTCTTTTTTAGATTAGTAAAGCTTTTGCTCAGTTTTCCAGTCGAAAAAGAACATGAACTTTCATATCATCTTGGAGTTCTTATCTAAGAACTCCACCCAGTCCTTGGCAAATTCCAGATTAACTTCCGCTAGTTCTAGTTAATCAGTTAAGCAGTGTGTTAGCTACTCAGGGGAGCAGTTTCTAGTTGATTGAAACTGCTTAGCTGAATTCAAATGTCTTCATGTCCGCTGAACTGGCACACACATTCTCTACCTGAGGAATAAAGTGTAAGGGTCAAAGTGAATTAACTCTCTTATAATAAGGAGCAAATTTCAAAGTATATAATAAAAATAATTATCTTAAAGTTAACAGAATTTATGATTAATTGCAACAATGCACAAATTCTTAGTCCAAAGAATGTTAGGGAGCTGATTTGGCATGGAGAGAGAAGACACATTTTCTTGGACAAAATTGTAGAATGGCACAATGCAAGATCCTTTAGTTCGTGTTACTCTGTGCAACATTATCAAAGGGGATCATTTCTCCAAAATAATTTAAAATTAAGAATTTTTAAAAATCAAGGGTTTTAATCAGTCTTCCAAAGATATTTTTTTAATTCTTTGGTATTTAAGCCAGTACCTTTTGGAATCATTTATTGTGTCATTATCCTTACCACGAGATAGACAAGACATTTCAACAGCTTTCAGGATATATATGTGCAAACTATATATATTCATTTGATATATATGAATATAGACAATATGCAACATCTATCTGTCTATCTATCTATCATCTATATTGGTAGCTAGTTTTTAAAGTAATAATAATTCTTTACCTCTGGAGAACTCAAAGTGTAATTACAGCTATTATTCTCCTGTCTGCATTGTCTTTGGGAGAGGGAGGGAGGGAAGGCAGGAACGAGAGAGGAAAGAGGGAGGGAGAAATCAAAACTGAGATTCCCTTCTCCAGAGCTGCTCAACTTCTAGACCCCCTACGGCTACTCCTGAGAGGAACACCAATGCGTCCTGAGGACCAGCCAGCCGGCCTCGGTGTACCCAGCCCGGGAAAGGACAGTTACGCATGGAGCCGCCCTCTGACTGGCTCCCAAGACCAAGGCAGGAGCCTGAGGCCGAGGGCGGCTCCCGCTGTGGTCAGATGCCCAGGACTCAGGGCAGTTGTATCCCCTTAACCACATTTAAAACATGATACTACAAAAAAAATAAAAGTTGAGCAGCTCTGGAGAAGGGACCCTAGGGAGGCGGTATATGGTTCCCTGGCTCCTTCCTCCAGGGCTTCTCTAGGCTTTGGTGGCTGCCATGTCCCCATTCACATAGTTGGGTTCCCCGCCGTCCTCGTCTGGGCTTCCTACAGGGGAGGAAGGTGCCTCCCTCGGGACTGGCTCCACGACTCTCACTGTTGGATGTAAGCTGAGTTCCCATAATCCTCAGAGCCCTCGTTCCCTTGGGGAATTTCGCCTAGTTTGAACAAACAGGAACACCTGCCTGTTAGGCTGCGACGCTTGTGGGAAAACTTCAAAGCACATACACACTGGTCTTGATTGCCTTAAGTGGCTTAGAGTGGATTTGCCTGGGTTGAGTTCTGGAGTCTCCAGAATTTTAAGGAGAAACAATAAATTATTTCTTGGTCTTTGCTGTGTTTACAACAAAGCCAGCATGACACTCACATCCTCAGGGACATGTGGAGGAAGCTTTTTTTGGACTCTGAAGCTCCGCTTCTACCCCAGCACACATCACCATACACACATTATGGCTCAGAACTGTGTCTTCAAGGGGCCTAAAATTGCTGGGCAGGAAAGGGAACAAAACAGCCTATCTCTGGCCTCTGGACCTCTGCCCATCTTTCTACCTGCCACCCTAAACTAGGAGAGGCAAAAGCTTTAAGGAAAGTTCACCAGTGGAGATCCCAGTGTTAAAGAAAATCCACTGGGATATTTTGGACTGAACTGACGTTTCCTTTCCTTTCATACAATTGTATGGCTGGAAGTCCAAGAGTCTCAGAGAAGCCTTACCAAAGGTGAGTGAGAGAGAGGCAGCTGGACCCAGGAAAGGTATTGACTAACTCTTCCCTCATCCTATCCTAGCAAATGCAAAAAAACAAATTAAATCTTCTTTTAACTGAATGCCTCACCTGTCAAGATTTAGCTTATCCTGCTTTTAGAAAGAAAAAAAAGTCACAATAATAAGGATCTGGCATCGGGCTCTGTGTAAAAGCTGATGTTCTTAAACCCCAAGGGTCTCTCCAAAGACTTATCATTATTGCAAAGAAAAAAAATGCATTGGGGAAAATAAACATACATACTTGTATATTTAATTTGTAAGAAGAATACGTTTTCCTCCTCTTTTCTTTAGGAAATGACTCCACTGATTCTTTATAATGTTTCTTCTTATAGTAAACACATTAAAGGATATTTTTCTTATGCTCAGACCTAAATCCTTTTCCTGTGTTTTCTTTTTTTCTCTCTTCTTCCTTTCTCCACTCTCCTTTTCTGATCTCTACTCTCTTTGATTTTCTTCTGTTTCTGAAGATAAAATCAGGAAAAGAGAAGAAGGAAAAAATTTAGGTGTGCATTTACCACACTGGCAAGACTTCCATACGTATTTGTACTGGAGTAAACAAAGAGATGAGCCTGAGTATACCTAGATTAGCTGGCAAAATTTGCCTTAAATGTTCTCAGTTTAGTCTGAGAAGGACCAGTGTACTATAGTTCCATATCCCAGAAGTAAATAAATGACTGTAACACTGTCTCATGAATCCACTCACACGTTTTTTGAGCTTAAATAAAATTAGGTGCTTTCATGAGATACTTTTTTCATAGCTTGTGTCTGGGTGTTCATGTGGAAGAGTGACTGTAGGTATGTGTTTGAATGTGTAGGTGTTTATTCATGTCAAGTGTTCTTGCCAGATTTTGAGCTGATGCCTTATTTCCTGGAGTTAGCCCATTTATAAATATGTTTCTTTTTGCTTAGCTTTCCCTTTTGCTTACGCTTACCTCAGATGAACTGTAGAGGCTTTCGGTTTCTTAGAAATTGGAGTTTCTCTTCTATTAGCCTCTGCTGATTTACATTTGTTCAGTTCCACAGATCTTGATGAATTACGGTTCTGGAATCAAGAGCTAAATCTGAGGCATTCTGTCATACAGCAACAGGTTCTAGAGCTGTATCCATTCTGTAAGTTTTCAGCATTTAACCTGGCAGTGGAAAACTATAGCCCTGTAGCCTGGTTGGAGAAGAACAATTCCCCTTCCCCTTACCCCACGTTCCACGTCATGGAATGGTTTTTACAGTGGGGGTAATTGTCATCTTTGTCAATAAAAAGAACCCAAAAAGATGTGTTAGGAGCTGAAGAATCAGACTTCTCCAGGTCTCCATCTTATGTCCAACCACATCTCCCTTTATTTGCTTTCCCTGACTTTAGTTTGGTGCAAAGAATCCAGCTTTTTAACTCTGCAAAGCTCAAGTCTATCCATCATTCAACCATATTGGATTTATGGTCATAGGCAAAATGTATCTTTCTTAGAAAAGCTGTATTTCCTTCTTCTCTGCCTTTCAGGGAGGCCACACTTGATAGAAGCTTCTCACTTGTATGATTTTACTAAAGTTTTCAGGATGTAGTCAACACATCCTAACATCCTGATATTGTCCCATCAAGCCCCCCAAAATCAAGGCTTGGTACCAGGCTGTGCTATGATTTTATTTTTAAAAAACAGGTGGGGAGAAAATATTTGCAAAAGGTATATCTGATAAAAGATTGTTATCCAAATTTTATAAAGAACTCTTAAAACCCAACATAAGAAAACAAACAACCTGTTTGGAAAATGGGCAAAGGACCTGAACAGACACCTCATCAAAGAAGATATATGGATAGCAAATAAGCATATGAAAAGATGTTTAATGTCACGTCATTAGGAAATTGAAAATTAAAATAACAATGAGATACCACTACACACTTATTAGAATGACCAAAATCCAAAATACTGAAAGCACCACATGTTGAGGAGGATGTGGAGCAACAGGAACTCTCATTCATTGCTGGCGGGAATACAAAGCGGTGCAGCCATTTTGGAAGTCAGCTTGGCAATTCCTCACAATACTAAACATATTCTTACCATGTGATCCAGCAATTCCACTACTTGTTATTTACCCAAGTGAACTGAAAATGTATGTCTACAAAAATCCTGCACACAGCTGTTCATAGCAGCTTTATTCATAATTGCCAAAAGTTGAAAGCCACCAAGGTGTCCTTCAGTAGGTGAACGAATAAACTGTGGTATATCCAGACAATGGAATATTTCAGCACTAAAAAGAATGAGATATCAAGCCATGAAAAAACATAGAGGAAACTTAAATGCATATAACTAAGTGAAAGAAGTCAATCTGAAAAGGCTACGTACTGTATGATTCCAAATATTATGACATTCTGGAAGAGGCAAAGCTACAGAGACAGTTCAGTGGTTGCCAAGGGTTAGAGAGGAGGGAGGGATGACTAGGCAGAGCACAGAGGATTTTTAGGGCAGTGAAAGTACTTTGTTTGATGCTATAATGGTGGGCACACATCATTATACATTTGTCAAAACCCACACAATGTCCAACGCCAAGTTTACATATACCCTAATGTAAACTATGGACTTTGGGTGATAAGGATGTGTCAATGTAGGTTTGTCAATTGTAGCAAATGTACCATTATGGTGTGGGATATTGATAGTGGTGGAATTTGTGTATGTATGGGAGTAGGGGGTATATGGGAACTCTTTCCACTTTCTTTTTCTGGCCTTTGAGTTGTACAGAAACCCAACTTAAACTGGCTTATTCAAAAATGAGAATGTATCAACTATATAACTGAAAAGTGCAGGGATGAGACTGGATTCAGGTTTAACTAAATCCAAGTGGTTAAAAGATACAGTCAGATTCCCCTCACCTCCCCCGCTGCCACCCAGTCCAGCGAGGGCTGGCTCTCTCCATGTGGTGGCCATATGGATACCGGCACCTCTGGACTCATGTTACACTGGTTAATCCATAGTTAGAAGAAACAATGCTCCTTTCTCAGTAAAATTTAAGATGCTATCTCATTGGAAAGCTACTTGCTGAAACAACTTTAGTCCACTCTTTCCAAAAGTGTGTATGCATGTCACTAGTGCTCTATGAGATGATTCAGTGGTAAGCAATCATCTTTCTTTACTTCAAGAATTACATTAATTTTCATGTATATAAAAAATAACTAGTACAACAAAATTTCTTTTATGCTTTGGGTGAAGCTGAAATATTATAGAAAGGAAGGTAGTAAGCCACTTTTCATGGCTAGGATGAGTGTCAAGTAAGATGTTCAGGCATGTTCATGAACATTTCAAACCGTTGGTAATCTGAATCACTCACCAAGTCTTCATCTTTTCCGTGAAGGCAAAGTGCTGCACAGGCAGAAAAATCTAGGCACCTTGTATATTGAGGGGGAAAGTTTAGGATAATTTAAGTCAAGGATTCTGGAAAGATCCTTGTGATCCATGCAATTATTCATCAGACAACTTTTGAAATGAAGTCAATAGGCCACAAATATTTAGTATTTGATGGTGTCACATTCCATATTACAGTTGATAAATGAAAGATTTACTTCTGTGGAATGTCATAATATCATGTATGACCTAGGGGAGTTTGAATTAATGAGGTATGTCGGCCCATAAGTGTACCTTTGAAAAGTTTTACCCCACTTGAGAATAGTGTCATTTTAGTGTAAAGCAAAATTAATTACGTGATTGACTCACCCACAGTTAAGTTACATAACTGATTTTTGTTCCTTCTGATTTATTTTCATGCAGTTTGATTTCCGAGATAAAGCAAGCTTCCTTCTTAAGTTTAATTTGGATTCTATTCCAGGAACAAACACAAGCTGTTTCTTTTTACATTTTCTTTTAAGGTATCACTTTTGTTTCTCTGTTGTTTCATTATGAGAAATAACTCAAGGAGGAAGAAGCCTGTTATAATATGTTCGTATTTCTATACGTGAGTGAGTTCTTAAAAATTCCTTCAGGTAAGTAGAGTATGTAGTTAAAATGTAATTTCATGAATTTACAATAATAAAAATTTATAAGGATTCATCCACCACAAAAATACAAAATAAGCTTTCATTGCTCTATATAAATGATTATTCTACATGATGACCAATATACCAAACCTAAATTGTCTATATCCTTCCTATGGTCATTGTTTCTTTTTATTCATTTTGTCATGAAAGAACTCATTGAACCCATACCCACAATCAGGGCAAAACAAAACTGAGGATACATCTAAACAATGGTCAAAACAGAAACAGGAAAGAAGTGAAAATTAAAAAGAAGCACTTGTAAACTAAGGAATGGAAGGAAATAGATATTTACTAAACACTTTATTACACATGTTATTTATATAGTACTCACATGTGGAATATTATTTCTGTATATATACACATATATATATATATACATATTTTTTAAGAGGTTAAATAATTTTCTCCAGTTCATCTGGCTTGTAAGTGGTATTTTGTTTGACTCCAAAGACGTTGCTTTACCATTCAGCCTCAGGAGGAAAATCTCACAGGCAAAATTAATGTAACTTATTTAAAACTCTTTGGAATTTCTTTTGTGCATTCTAATATTTCCTGCCACATTAGAAGGTGATTTCTCTAATAAAATAGATTGGAGGCCAGAAAAAACACTATTTGGCTAACCTGCTTCTTGAGCACAGCAAGGGTGAAAGGTCTTGCTCAATAGTAGGAGAGGCAGACACCTGAGAACCCATAAGGATCACTCAAAGCATGGGGAAAGCAGCTCAGGAAACTGTAAAGGCCTTGCAAATACCATTATCCATGTACAATTTGCTCTTGCCCAAGTACCCTCTAAGCAACAAGTAGTGAAATCCCACGTTTCCAGTGTGGGGGAGGGGAGGGGACATTCTGAAGCCTTCTGTCTTAAGTGGAGAGTAAAAAGCAACTACCAGTTGAAATTCTACAGTGAAGCCAGGCCCACACGGACAGGCCATAGTAACAAGGAGTAGCCAGTGAACCAGGAAACAAAGAGGGACTGTTTAAAACGTAGGTGTGGCCTTATTGCCAGTCATAGGAGCCACACAGATCTACCACGCTCTGCTATTGTGATAATAACAGTAACAGTAATATATATTTTTAAAATGTATTTATTTTATTTTTGGCTGCACTGGGTCTACGTTGCTCCGCATGGGCTTTCTCTAGTTGTGGGGAGCGGCGGCTACTCTTTGTTGTGTGTGCGGGCTTCTCATTACGATGGCTTCCCTTGTTGCGGAGCACGGGCTCTAGGCGTGTGGGCTTCAGTAGTTGTGGCACACGGGCTTAGTTGCTCCATGGCACGTGGGATCTTCCCGGACCAGGGTTCGGACCCATGTCCCCTGCATTGGCAGGCGGATTCTTAACCACTGCGCCACCACAGAAGTCCCAACAGTAACAGTAATATTAATAATACTTTATCATAGGTGCTATAGATATATTTTTCTCAAAACAGCACTGCAAGGTTGGCATTAGCATTTTGCTGTGAGGTACAATAAAGTTCAGAAATGCAAACCCACCCAGCAAGGGTGGAGCTGGAGCCCTCCCAGGTCCTGGGCTACTTGATTTCTCCAAGTTCCTGCATGTTACGCAGTCATACCAAGCAGAACACATGTGTTAAATGTGTAGACTTTCACTTAGTACATGCTAGGGCACTCAATAAATTTTAGCTCTCTTCTTCTTGCCTGTGACTTGCCTGTTGGAAAGAAACTTCTGATCTTGTTTCATCTTTGGGTCTGATTGTTGGCTGCTTTATTAAGCATCCCATTGCTGCTACAAATTTAATGTCTTTAAACAACACAAATTTATTATCTTATATTTCTGGAGGTCAGAAGTTCAAAATCAATCTCACTGGCCTAAAATCAAGACGGTGGCAGGACCGGTTCTTTCTTGAGGCTACAGGAGGGAATATGTTGCCTTTTCCAACAGCCAGAGGCTACCTGCATTCCTTGACTTGTGGCCTCTTATCACATCTCCTTTTCCTCTCTGTGCCTGTCATCACATCTTCACAACTCTCACCCTTTTGCCTCTCTCTTGTTAAACCTGTGATTGCAGTGGACCCACCTGTATAATCCAGGAGTGTCTCCTTAACTCAAGATCCTTAATTTAACCCCACAGCAAAGTCCCTTTTACCGTGTAAAGTAACATAGTCACAGTTTCTGGGGATTAGGGTGTGAACATCTTTGAGGGGCCATTATTCAGGCTATCACACCATGTGGGTGACCACTGGGTGGTCAGGCTGTGCTACAGGATGGAGTGTAACATGAGTGGGGCCCAGGCTAAAGGGCAGGCATGTCACCCAGGGAAGAAACAAGTACATGATTTGAGGTCACTGAGAACAAACAACACACACACCAAGCTCAAGTGGCACAGCATTTATTCATAGCAAGAGGAGAGAAAGCGTGCATAAGATCCAGCTCCTTGCAAAGCGTTGGGCCCCCAGGGCCAGCTGATCCACTTAACTACCAATTCAGGTAGCGTGGCTGCACGTACTCTATTTTGTGCTGCAGTCAAACGACCCAGACTCCAACCCCACACCTGTGGGCTCTGACTTACAGAAAGCTGGGAGTGTGCCAGAGGGCACTGACACATGCGCACAGTCCGGTCATGTGCATGCACACGGTCGTGCACAGTCTTAAGCAAAACAAAGGAGCACACTGTGAGTCTGAAACAGGGAAAGCTATTCCCACACAAGGCGATAAACCCAGCACAGGTGTGTGGGCTCTAGGGCAAGCCCATTCTTTTTTCACTGTCGCGGCCTCTCCCGCCGCAGAGCACAGGCTCCAGTTGCGCAGGCTCAGCGGCCATGGCTCACGGGCCCAGCCGCTCCGCGGTATGTGGGATCTTCCCGGACCGGGGCATGAACCCGCGTCCCCTGCATCGGCAGGAGGACTTGCAACCACTGCGCCACCAGGTAAGCCCGGAAAGCCCATTCTTATGTGGCTGAAAAACTGCATGCTTGAGACTGCCTTTCCCAACACTTTTTTTTATCCCCTTCACTGGGAGCTGGTTTGGGAACTGCAACCGGGAAGTATAGGAAGAGGGGAGGCCAAGATGGTGGGGTAGGAAGACTCTGAGCTCGCCTGCTCCCACGGGAACATCCAAATCACAACTATTTACAGAGCAACTATGGATGAGAATGACCTGAAGACTAGCAGAAAAGATCTACAACTAAAGATATAAAGAAGGAGCCACAATAAGATGGTAGGAGGAGCAAAGGCACAATGTAGTCAAGACTCACACCCCCAGGTAGGTGACCCGCAAACAGGAGGATAATCACAATTGTAAATGTCCTCCCAAAGGAGCCAGGGGTCCAAGCCCCACATTGGGCTCCCCAGCCCGGGGGTCCTGCACTGGGAAGACGAGGCCGCAGAACACCTGGCTTTGAAGGCCAGGAGGGTGTACTTTCAGGAGGGCCAGAGGGCTGCAGGAAACAGAGACTTCACTCAGAAAAGGAGCTCACACGCTCTGAGACCCAGGGCAGAAGCAGTCATTTAAAAGGAGCCTGGGGCTTCCCTGGTGGCGCAGTGGTTGGGAGTCCGCCTGCCAATGCAGGGGACACGGGTTCGTGCCCCGGTCCGGGAAGATCCCACATGCCGCGGAGCGGCTGGGCCCGTGAGCCATGGCCGCTGAGCCTGCGTGTTCGGAGCCTGTGCTCCACAACGGGAGAGGCCACAACAGTGAGAGGCACACGTACCGCAAAAAAAAAAAAAAAAAAAATGGAGCCTGGTCAGACCCACCTGCTGATCTTGGAGAGCCTCCTGGAGAGGCAGGGGCCAATTAAAACTCACCCTGGGGACACAGAGGCTGGCAGCAGCCTTTTGCGGAGCTCGGAACTCATTCTACCGTAAGGACACAGGTGCTGGCTGGCACCGTTTTGGAGTCCTTCCTCCAGCTTTTTAGCAGCTGGGACCCATCCCCATCCACCAGCTGGTCTGCACCAGTTCTGGGAAGCCCCCAGGCCAAGCAGCCAGCAGGCTGTCAGCTGCCATAGGTCCCTGTGAGCCTACCTAGGGACCCCGCCTTGCCCACCACCGAGCCAACACTAGCCACAGACCAGCCTCACCCACCAGCAGGTGGGCAACAGCTCCAGGACCCACCTGGGGCCCTGCCTACCTGGGGGTACCATTCACAGAGCACACATTGTAGATCTGTATATTTATTACATCAATTTTCCAATAGATAGAAGTAAAGTGTCTTGAGAAAAGATTTCTTTTATTAATCTGCACAATGGTGTAGCGCTGGCAAGCACTGGTCCTGCTCTGTCCTGAGAAGAAGAAAAAGCAACTCTGGGGCTGGGGGGAAGGGGAAAAAAAGGCTTATCACAAAGAAGGCTGGTTCTCATGAAGAGTTCCTTAACCACCTGCTCAAGGAACTCAGCTTAAGGATGTTTAAAAGAACAGTTATCACTTGAAGATACCAAGTAGACTAGCAAGTTAAGTCACCCCCTTATTCTGAAATTTTGACTTGATGGTCTTAATTTTCACAACATTTTACAATTTGTTTTAGTCTTGGGAGATTTGGAGCAATTCCTATGAAAATCCAGCTGAAGTAATTGCCGGATGAGAAACAGTGACAAGGTAAAGTCTTTTTTTTTAAATAGATTTATTTTATTTATTTTATTTTTGGCTGTGTTGGGTCTTTGTTGCTGTGCACAGGCTTTCTCTAGTTGAGACGAGGGGGTGGCTACTCTTCGTTGCGGCGCGCGGGCTTCTCTTTGCGGTGGCTTCTCTTGTTGCAGAGCACGGGCTTTAGGCGCGTGGGCTTCAGTAGTTGTGGCATGCGGGCTCTAGAGCGCAGGCTCAGTAGTTGTGGCGCACGAACTTCGTTGCTCCGTGGTATGTGGGATCTTCCCAGACCAGGGCTCGAACCCGTTTCCCCTGCATTGGCAGGTGGGTTCTTAACCACTGCGCCACCAGGGAAGCCCCAAGGTAAAGTCTTGCTTGTGTTTTTTGCTTCCTTTCCACCCTCCAGGGCTGCCTTAGCTGGGCTCAAATCCTGAGCCATATTCAGGAAAAAGTTCTGTTATCTACAGGAGGGAAAAAAATGACTGCCCATCCATTTAACCTCTATATTACTCTGCCTCATGTGTGTTCTGTAAGATCTGTAAAAAGAATGGTGTCCAGCTTGCATCTCTGGAGTAAAACTACTTACTGTGGACATACCCAGTGCACAAATTACACAGGGAACTATAGTCAATATCTTGAAATAACGTATAATGGAAAAGAAGCTGAAAAAGAATACATATGTTCACTTTGTTGTACATTTGAAACTAACACAATATTGTAAGTTAACTACACTTCAATAAAAAAAAAATTTTTTTAAAGGGAGCCCTACCTATGCTCATCTATGCTGGATGATTATGGTCCCCAATATGTGAAATATTTTAAAGTTTGGTATAGATAAACAGAAATAATCTCAAACTGTAGTTTTCCTTCGATAGATCTTGAAACATCTAAGGAAAATCATGGAATGGAATCATGCCTTTTTTGCTTATATGGATTGATGGTGTGTGTGTGTGTGTGTGTGTGTGTGTGTGTGTGTAGTTGGGGGAGATGAAACTTACTACCAAATACCCAAGATCTCATTGAGGACCTCAAGGAAAAAATCTCAGTGGACACCTCCTCAAGTAATTGTAAAATCCTTCTGGAAAATGGCCCCCAAGACTGTCCTCTGGTCTCCACCCCACCCTACACTTGACAGGAGTAAAAGTCTGCTCAGTTAGGCTTCTCTCTTCCTTTGCTCTCCAGGTCCCCTAGACCCTCTCTGTTCTGAATCCTCAGGAGCCTCCCAGTAAACCATCCCCTGAGACTCTGTGATCCCATACATCAGGTTGCATCAGAATAAGGTTAAGCCTTCAAGGCATTATCTCTAAAATCTTGAAACAGGAAGATCCACTCTGGAAATAATGGACTCAGTATCTGGGACATTTGATCTTCATAGCTGGAAACTGGAAAGAGTCAACGTGAAGTAGCTCTATCCCCAGAGTAAGCCTAGATTGCAAAAGGCAGAGGATAGAGCAATGGCTTGTATCAAAGAATCTGAATCTAGCAAGCAGCATTGGTCCTGAGATTTGAATAAGTATAACTGGAAGCAACTTGGCCTTTACATGTGAAGTAATTTTGTTTTATGGATTTAAAAAATATTTCCACAGGAGCTTAGATATAGATATAATATTAACATACCTTATAATTATAGGATATTAAAGGCAGAATTGGTTTGCCCAGCAGGGACTCATGCATTTGAATTTTACACATACCATTCATTTAGTCACTGATGATGAACCAAATGGTGGCTTAAATGAAATTTATACACAGAACTTTGGCGATTCAGTGGCTGACTTTTTCCCTCCTATCTGTTAAGGGACTTTTGTTTTCCTCTGAAGTAAAACTTAAAATCTTCTAAAACCTGAGAATGGTCACCATAAGAATATGAACAACCTCAAATTGAAAAAGAACAAACAATCGCACATTAGGTAAGTGTTTCTATAACATGTAGAAATGAAGGATCGTGAATGACTGTAGACCAAAATAAGTTGACAATACATCCATAATGAGATGTATTCTAAGGACAAAAACAAGTGAAAGAAAATTTCGAACTTCATCCTATCATCTTTTAGTTTGTATTAATGGTGTTATTGTTTTGGAGTTATTTTCTTTTTATTGTTAGGTAAAAACTAATCAGCAATAATATTTGTTAAAAATCAAGATTTTTTTCCAGCATAAAAGAAATGGAGGTACAATTATAGAAAATAATTTAAGTAATACCACAATAGTGTTAGAACTGAATGAGAAAAATCAATATAAACTCACGTGTTAAGAGGAAAAAAATGTGTCTTTACTAGAAATATCCACTAAAATTGTTTTCTAACAATGCCATCCCAGGTGGAATACAATGACTATGTATGTTTAGTATACATATTATGGTTTATAATACCATATTTCCACAAAAACAAACCAGGACTCCTTGGAAAGATAGCCAATTCCATGTCTGGGTCTAGAAAGGTGTAAGGCAGAAGACAGGAAAACTTTCCAAGAACAATCTGCATAGGTGCTTTAAAAAAAATTTTTTTTTCATTTTGATAGAATTTCTGTCTTACAAAGAAGTTGCAATGTTATTACAAAGAATTCCTGAATGCTCTTCGTTCAGATTTCCCAAATGTTAACATTTTAATGCATTTGTTTCATTTTTTTCTCCCTCAATATATATTCTGAAATATTTGAAAATAAATTGCAGGCATGCTAGCCATTACCACTAAATACCTTAGTACATTCTTTTATATAATCACACAACAATAATCAAAATCAGGAAATTAACACTGATATAATTCTTATCTAATATCAGATCTTATTCCAATACAGCAAATTATTCCAATAATGTCTTTTATAACAAATGAAAATCTTGGATCATGCATTGCATTCAATTATCATGTCTTTTAAGTCTCCATTAATCTGAAATAGTTCCTCAGATCGCCTGTGTTTTATGACACTAACATTTTTGAAGCACACAGGCCAGCTATTTTGTAGAATGTCTTTCAGTTTGGATTTGTCTGACATTGTCTAACCATTAGATTAGGATTATTTGTCTTTGTCAGGAATATCACTCAAGTGTTGCTGTGTTCTCACTGCCTCACACCAGGAGATACATGATGTTGATTTGTCCCTTTACTAATGATGTTGACTTTGGCCAGTTGCTTAAAGTGGTGTGATAAAGGTTCTTTTCTGTATATTTCTTCTATATGTTTCAGTTTGCTTTGTTGGGGGTTATAAAGGAGACAACTAAGTCATATTTGTTAGCAACTAAAAGTAAAAACATCAGAAAGTATTTCAGCAGAGATTATATTTGAGAAACTATTATATCAATATACACTGGGAAAGCACTTAAATGAATATAAAGGATTGTTATTATTTTCAATAATTATTCTACTTTTAACATTTCCTAAGAAAGAAGTTATTTAATATGTGAAAGGGTAAGCCACTCAGCTTTTTTATCTGGATTTTGTCAAGTAAAACAATCACATAAAAGTAGTATCAATCCAAAGTCAAATGCCCTAGAACTCTTGATGAAGGATGACTTCTATGTTTCTCAAAGTCTTATGATCTCAGCTCATTCTCCTACACTTGGATAAATTACCTAGAGTCTCCACGTTTTAACTTCTTTTTCTAGAAAAGGTGGGGGGGAGAGAGAGAAACCCTTAGTTTCCAGAATAGTTGGGAGGAACATATATAAAGTACAAGGCACTTATAGTAATGCATAATGCTTGGCAAGTCACTGTGAAAAAGAAGACATATTATTGTGGAAGTTGTCCCTATCCTTATGCCCTGTGGGTCCCCATGAGATAGGTAGGAAGCATTTGTTATTATCTCCATTTTAGATGTGGTAACTGTCTCCAAGATGACCTAAATCAAACTAGATGTGGGGCTGGTGCCTGCTTTTGGGTTACTATTTTATTGTTGTTTCTTCTACATTATGGCCATGACCTTGTGTTTATGCTTAAAGAATTCGTTTCACATTTAATGCATATACAGTTTTGCTTACACTTTTCATAGATTTCATGCAGATCAAAAAGTGATCATGCAGGGAATTCCCTGGCTGTCCAGTGGTTAGGACTTGGTGCTTTCACTGCTGTGGCCCAGGTTCAATCCCTGGTCAGGGAACTAAAATCCCACAAGCTATGCAGTGCGGGCAAAAAAAAAAAAAAAAAGATCATGCAAAAGATAATAATAGCCTCTATTTAATATCAATTAAATCATTTTGTTCACTTATCTCTTTTGTTGAAAAGAAAGTTCTTAATAGAATGAAAGGTGACCTGAGTATGACTGCAGAACCAAGTCATATATCAGTGTTGGAGGCAACAGCTGTAAACATTTCTCTAATCTGAATTCAGGGGCATTCTCACCAATCATGCTGGCAGAAAGCAAAGCAACATTGCTTTTACCAAGAGCAACCTTCCATCTGACTAGTAACCATAAAAACATGTGATACATTCTGCTGAAAATATATTACCTTGAAACCTCACCCAGGAAAGACCAATAAGTCTGTTTCTGTGGTATTCAGTTTTCTAATTGCAACTTGGCTTTTATCAAACTGTTTGTCAGATCTAGATCTTTAGCTAATAAATACAGTTGCCAAAATGTGAAGAAAAAATTATTAGTTTTCTTTGGTTGGCCATATTCTTTGGTTTGGTGTTATATAATCCAGAAATGAAAGAGAATCAGAACACTGCTAAATAGTTAAACAACTTCAATTGCTTAATAATTTGAAAAAGGTCCAATTAGTAGGAAAAAATGCTAATAGGAGGCTCCCAAGACAGTGTCTATTCCTGGAACTTTCCCCACCTCAGGGAACCCAGGAGCAGGGTAGCAAATCCGCCCAAGCATAACCACCTCATTCCTATCCCCCAGATCATATTCTCCCCCTTACCCACCCACCACCTTTCTCTCTCTCTCTCTCTCTCTCTCTCTCTCCCTCTCTCTCTCCTTTCTGTTTCCCAACTAATACCTTTTTTGTGAAAACAATCTAACATTAATTTAAAAAGTGAAGACTGGATGCTGACAATCTTAAAACAAATTTTGAGAGAAAACCTCTTTGGTCTTCTTCTTATATGTAAATGCAGATAATATTGTGATGGTTTTGTTCTTCTTTACCAAACTGTAAAATGGGTAAAGTTTTGTTTCATTTCCCCCCTCTCAAAAATATGTTTTCCATTTGACCTTGATGATTATGGGTATTCAGGTTGTGTAGATGTTTTTAGTCAATTGTGAAAGCACTCAGACAAACCCATTCCAGATCCAGGAAGCCTAGAGAGTTCCAAATAAGATGACTAAGATTAATCCAAAGAAATCTACACTGAGACACATTATAATTAAATTGTCAAAAGTTAGAGACAGGGAGAGAATCTTAAAAGCAGCAAGAGAAAGACAGCTCATATGTACAAGGGAATCAAGTTTTTTAGCAGAAAATTTGCAGGCCAGAAGGGAGTGGCACACTATATTCAGAGTGTTGAAAAAAAGAAACTGCCAACCAAGAATACTATAATCAGCAAAATGTTTTTCATGCTTTTTTCAAAAGTGCAGAAGCGATAGACTTTCCCAGATAAACAAAAGCTGAGGAAGTTCATCACCATTAGACCTGCCTTACAGGAAATACTAATGGGAGTTCTTCAAGTTGAAATAAAAAGATGTTAAGGGCTTCCCTGGTGGCGCAGTGGTTGAGAGTCCGCCTGCTGATGCAGGGGACATGGGTTCGTGCCCTGGTCTGGGAAGATCCCACATGCTGCGGAGTGGCTAGGCCCATGAGCCATGGCTGCTGAGCCTGCGTGTCTGGAGCCTGTGCTCCACAACGGGAGAGGCCACAACAGTGAGAGGCCCATGTACCGCAAAAAAAAAAAAAAAAAAAAAGATGTTAAACAGCAACATGATAGCATAAGAAAGTATAAAATTTTTGATAAAGATAAATATATGGATAAATACAAAATATTGTAATGATGGTGGGTAAGTCACTTCTAATTCAGCTTAAAAGTTAAAAGACAAAAGTATTAAAAATAATTATAACTTTAAAGATGTTAATGGGTACCCAGTACAAATAGATATAAATTGTGACATAACAAAGTGCATGTGGTAGAGGGAGAAGTAAAAGTGTAGAGTTTTTATATGTGATTGAAAATAAGTTCTCATCAGCTTAAAATAGACTTATAACTATAGGAAAATTTATGTAAGCCCTATGGTAACTACAAAGAAAATACCTATAGAAGTTACACAAGAGAAAAAGAGAAAGAAATCAAAGCATATTAATATAAAAAATAAATGAAACATGAAGACAGCAAGAGAAAAAAAGAGACGAACAAAGTACAATACAAACAGAAAACAGCAAAATGGCGATATTAAATCCTTCTCTAACAGTAATTACATTAAATGTAAGTGAATTAAACTCCCTAATCAAAAGACACAGAGTGGCTGAATGGATTTAAAAAACAAGGTCCAACTATGTACTATCAACAAGGAACTCACTTTGGATCAAAAGACAGACAGACTGAAAGTGAAGAGTTGCAAAAAGATAGTCCATGAAAATTGTAACCAGAAAACAGCATGAGTGGCTATACTTTTATCAGACAAAATAGACACTAAGTCAAAAACTGTCACAAGAGACAAAGAAGGATGTTATATAATGATAAAAGATCAATTCAACAGGAAGACACAACAATGATAAATATATATCCATTCAACATCAGAGCACCTATATATATGAAGAAAACATTGAGAGAACTAGAGAAGAAATAGACAGCAATACAATAATATTAGGAGATTTATTACCTCACTTTTTTTTTTTTTTTTTTTTTTTGCGGTATGCAGGCCTCTTACTGTTGTGGCCTCTGCCGTTGCAGAGCACAGGCTCCGGACATGCAGACTCAGCGGCCGTGGTTCACGGGCCCAGCCGCTTCACGGCATGTGGGATCTTCCCGGACCGGGGCACGAACCCATGTCCCCTGCATCGGCAGGCGGACTCCCAACCACTGCGCCACCAGGGAAGCCCATATTACCTCACTTTTAATAATGGCTAGAACAGCTAGACAGAAAATCAACAAAGAAACAGTGGACTTGAAGAACACTACAGAGCAAATAGACTTAACAGATGGATATAGAACATCCCTCCCACCCAACAGCAGCAGTATATGCATTCTTCTCAAGTGTTCACAAAACATTCTCAAGAATAAATCCCATATTAGTCACAAAACAAGCAGACAACTTATCTGATTCCACAGGTTCACAGCTGGAGAGGAATTTTGCTTCAGGATGAATCATACCTCGTCTCACGCATACTTGATTTAGATATTTAGATGAGATTTGGAACTTAGAGTTGTTGCTTAGAGTCAAGACTTTGGGGCTATTGGGACTGGGTGTGTGTGTGAATGTATTTTGCATGTAAAAGAACATGAATTGAAGGAGACAGGATATTATGAGCTGGATTGTGTGCCCCCCCCAATTCATATGTTGAAGTCCTAACACCTAACACCTAGTGCCTCAGAATGTAACTGTATATGGAGATAGGGCTTTTAAAGATTAAGTTAAAATGAGGCCATCAGACTGTGCCCTAATTCAATCTGACTGGTGTCCCTATGAGAAGAGAAAATTTAGATGCACAGAGACACCAGAGATGTGTATGCACAGAGGAAAGACCATGTGAGGACACAGCAAAAAGGCGGCCATCTGCAAACCCAGGAGAGAAGACTCAGAAAAAAATCAAACCTGCCAACATCTTGATCTTTGAGTTCTAGTCTCCAGAACTGTGAGGAAATAAATTTCTATTGTTTAAGCCACCCAGTCCCTGGTGTTTTGTTAAGGTAGCCCTGGTGGACTAATACAGGAGTCCACTGTTGACCACTGTCTCACCAGTTGACCTTAGCAGGACCCTCCTGCTCTCCAGGCTCTGGATTCCACATCTGAAAATGAAAGTTCAGATTAGATGGTATATGAAAGTCCCATATGTTTTTATGGTCAACCATTCCAGAATTATGATTGATTTTGATCTGACAGATTTTACTGTGAGAGGATAATCCCTAGAACAGGTGTGCTTTTGTTTTTTAACTTCCCATTGTTCCTCATCTCTAAAAGAGGGGAGGTTATAATTAGGCACAGGTGCCTCAGCATCTGTACTAGTTTGCCAGGGCTGCTACAACAGAGTGTCACAAAGTAGGTAGCAAAAACAACAGAAATTTTTTGTCTCACAGCTCTGGAGGCTGGATGTCTGAGGTGTCAGCAGGGTTGGCTCCTTCTGAGAGCTGTGAGAAAGAATCTGCTGCTGCCTCTCCCCTAGCTTCTGGTGTTTTGCAGGCCACCTTTGGCATTCCTTGGTGTACAGAAGCATCATCCCGATCTCTGGTCTCTGCCTTTGTCTTCACGTCTTCACTCTTCTGTGTGCATGTCTGTGACCAAATGCCCTGAGCACTAGTCATATTGGATTAGGGCCCACCCTAGTGACCTTATATTAACTTAATTACCTCTGTAGAGACCCTGTCTCCAAATAAGGTCACATTCTGAGGTGCTGGGTATTAGGACTCCCCCATAGGAACTTGCGGGGGACACAGTTCAACCCATAAATAACAGCATCCCTAAAGGCTCACCTCCCACCTTCCAAACAAACGATCACAGCAATCTTCCAGGTCAGCCTCCTGTCATAGTTCGTCTCACACCCACATGCTCATCCTGGGTTCTCTTGTCTGCTGCTTTGTGTCTATTACCTGGTTCTCTCTCTCTGGAAGCTCCAGAGCTGACAACGACTTAGAGAATCTGTTTGATAATCACCTTCACCTTCCATTGGAGGTTACAACAGTGTAGGTGCATATTTTCCCAGCCTCCCTTAGATCCATATTCTCAAGCCCATGGCCACGCCCATTTTCAAAAACCCATGCGGGCCAAAAATCCCCACCTGAGTCAAAACCCTAGATCCCATCCCCCAACCCTACAGTCGTCTGAGAGGGGAGTGTGAACAAGAAAACTCACAGATCCTGAGATGGTAGATTAAAAATGATCTCTAAAACAATAAGCAGAAGAAGAAAAAGGGCAATAGGGCAAGGAGTACCACCCCAATTTGTAAAAACATTTATTTTGCCACACCCCATCTCCTTCCTAGCAGACTGCTTTCATGTTCTCAGAACTTTTGCAGGTCAACAGCAGCCTCCCTGCTTTCGTAAACAGTAAGAAGTGAAACCCAGGACCAGGCAAGAAGACCAATTCACATGCTCTCAACCCTTTGGAAACCCTGGTTTAAGAATTAATTCACTCCACTGGGAAAGCACAATTATCATTTGTCACTTAAGGATGTTGGTACACTGAAGGAGAGTAATTAAGTAACATATGTTAAAAAGATGATTCCTTAAAAAAAATTGATCCCTACAGAAATGTTCCTTGAGCCTCGGTGTACAAAACACAATTAGAAATGGCATTTTCCACAGCCAGCACTGAGGTTGCCATGGTAAGAACAATTTTTTAGAGCTACCTAGGAAAAAAAAATCAGAAACATGTACAGTTTGTTATGTTCTAAACACTAGCATAGAGATGTTTTTCTTTTTCTAAAAAGGCGAATTTAATGGAAGATAAAACTTTCTATTCTAGAAACTTTCTATTCAATTCTAGACCATGATTCCCCACAAAGCTTCCTATTTCAAGGAGAACTGTAAACATATTTGAATGCTGCATTGTATGAAATGTCAGTAAGGGAGCGGCTAGGTTCCTTGAGTATGTCCTGAGGTGCTGGAGAAAACACCACCTCCCTGTCAGGGTTGTTCCAGACACGTGCAGTCATCGGCTATCTCCTTTTCCCTTGGCCCTTGTGTCTGTTACGTGTTATCTCTATTTCATGCTGGGCTGAGCTGGTCTCACAGTTTAACGCCTCTCAACTCTTTGAAATTGCTAAAGAGAATTCACTTACACAAAAGTATGTAGACTTTCTGAAAATGTCAAAGGGTAAATGAAGAAGACAGTTTCGCATTGCACAACTCCCCTCTCTTCCCATCCCAATTTTTTAAAAAAAATCTCTATTTGGTACTTCTTTCTCTAATGTTTCTTCTTTGGCTGTTTTAGCGACTAAAAACAGGCTACCTGCACACACTGCTCACTGGCCCAGGCTTACCATCCACACTTTCTGTTTCTCCCAAATCCCTCCTCACCATGTCCCTCCTCCCTTCTATTTTGCTGAAGAATTCAGTCTGTCTTTACTCCTAAATCCAGAGTTGCACAATCCAAACCATTACGAGATTCAGGAAAAGCCCTCTGTTATGTAAGGATAGAAACACCCCATGTTACGGACTATGTACTCTCCGCAGCCCATGGTAGGCCCTCAAAAGCCTAGGGTTAGTATAACTCTCATCCTGTCCTTGAAATTCAGCCTCTTCTCACTTCTTCAGCTGTTTTCCTACCTTACAACGTTCCCTGCAGCTCCTGGAATAAAAGACTGCTAAAAGCTTAAAGCTGAGAAAGACTTCAGAAGCAAATTTCACGCTCTCATTTGACAGAGAAGATCAGTAAAACCCAGAGAAGGAAGGAGATTTACTTGCCCAGGTCACAGGGGAATGATAGTGACAGAACTGTGATTATAGCCCAGATCTCCAGGTTCCTCACATCTCCCAACACTCTTTCCACAGCATCAGTGACATTCAAAATATTTTTGACCACAACCTGCAGTCACAAATACACTTTACATTAGATCCCTGAATATCCATATGTGTGTAAATATATGATGTAAGATGCTTAGCCATACTACATGTGATGCATGTCGATATTTTCTATTTTGTTCTATTGAATCTCACTTTTTACTTTTCTGTCTTTTATTTTTTAACATCGAGTATAATTGCTTTACAATGGTGTGTTAGTTTCTGCTGTATCACAAAGTGAATCAGCTATACATATACATATATCCCCATATCCCCTCCCTCTTGCGTCTCCATCCCACCCTCCCTATCCCACCCCTCTAGGTGGTCGCAAAGCACCGAGCTGACCTCCCTGTGCTATGTGGCTGCTTCCCACTAGCTATCTACTTTACATTTGGTAGTGTATATATGTCAATGCTACTCTCTCACTTCGTCCCAGTTTACCCTTCCCCCTCCCCATGTCCTCAAGTCCAATCTCTACGTCTGCATCTTTATTCCTATCCAGCCCCTAGGTTCCTCAGAACCTTTTTTTTTTTAGATTCCATATATATGTGTTAGCATACAGTATTTGTTTTTCTCTTTCTGACTTACTTCACTCTGCATGTCAGACTCTAGGTCCATCCACCTCACTACAAATAACTCGATTTCATTTCTTTTTATGGCCAAGTAATATTCCATTATATATATGTGCCACATCTTCTTTATCCATTCATCCGATGATGGACACTTAGGTTGCTTCCATGTCCTGGCTATTGTAAATAGTGCTGCAATGAACATTGTGGTACATGACCCTTTTGAATTATGCCTTTCTCCAGGTATATGCCCAATAGTGGGATTGCTGGGTCATATGGTAGTTCTATTTGTAGTTTTTTAAGGAACCTCTATACTGTTCTCCATAATGGCTCTATCAATTTACATTCCCACCAACAGTGGAAGAGGGTTCCCTTTTCTCCGCACCCTCTCCAGCAATTATTGTTTGTAGACTTCTTGATGATGGCCATTCTGACTGGTGTGAGGTGATACCTCATTGTAGTTTTGATTTGCATTTCTCTAATGATTAGTGATGTTGAGCATCCTTTCATGTGTTTGTTGGAAATCTGTATATCTTCTTTGGAGAAATGTCTATTTAGGTCTTCTGCCTATTTTGGGGTTGGGTTGTTTGTTTTTATGATATGGAGCTGCGTGAGCTGCTTGTATATTTTGGAGATTAATCCTTTGTCAGTTGCTTCATTTGCAAGTATTTTCTCCCATTCTGAGTGTTGTCTTTTCATCTTGTTTATGGTTTCCTTATGGTTTCCTTTGCTGTGCAAAAGCTTTGAAGTTTCATTATGTCCCATTTGTTTATTTTTGGTTTTATTTCCCTTTCCCTAGGAGGTGGGTCAAAAAGGATCTTGCTGTGATTTATGTCATAGAGTGTTCTGCCTATGTTTTCCTCTAAGAGTTTTATAATGTCTGGCCTTACATTTAGATCTTTTATCAATTTTGAGTTTATTTTTGTGTGTGGTGTTAGGGAGTGTTCTAATTTCATTCTTTTACATGTAGCTGTCCAGTTTTCCCACCACCACTTATTGAAGAGGCTGTCTTTTCTCCATTATATATTCTTGCCTCCTTTATCAAAAATAAGTTGACCATATGTGCATGGGTTTGTCTCTGGGCTTTCTATCCTGTTCCATTGATCTATATTTCTGTTTTTGTGTCAGTACCATACTGTCTTGATTACTGTAGCTTTGTAGTATAGTCTGAAACCAGGGAGCCTGATTCCTCAAGCTCCGTTTTTCTTTCCCAAGATTACTCTGGCTATTCGGGGTCTTTTGTGTTTTCATACAAATTGTGAAATTTTTTGCTCTAGTTCTGTGAAAAATGCCACTGGTAGTTTGATAGGGATTGCATTCAATCTATAGATTGCTTTGGGTAGTATAGTCATTTTCACAATGTTGATTCTTCCAATCCAAGAACATGGTATATCTCTCCATCTGTTAGTATTACCTTTAGTTTCTTTCATCAGTGTCTTATAGTTTTCTGCATACAGGTCTTTTGTCTGCTTAGGTAGGTTTATTCCTAGGTATTTTATTCTTTTTGTTGCAGTGGTAAATGGGAGTGTTTCCTTAATTTCTCTGTCAGATTTTTCATCATTAGTGTATAGGAATGCAAGAGATTACTTTGCATTAATTTTGTATCCTGCTACTTTACCAAATTCATTGATTAGCTCTAGTAGTTTTCTGGTAGCATCTTTAGGATTCTCTATGTATAGTGTCATTTCATCTGCAAAGAGTTACAGCTTTCCTTCGTCTTTTCTGATTTGGATTCCTTTTGTTTCTTTTTTTTCTCTGATTGCTGTGGCTAAAACTTCCAAAACTATTTTGAATAATAGCGGTGACAGTCAGCAACCTTGTATTTTTCCTGATCTTAGTGGAAATGGTTTCAGTTTTTCACCATTGAGAACGATGTTGGCTGTGGGTTTGTCATATATGGCTTTTATTATGTTAGGGTTAAGTTCCCTCTGTGCCTACTTTCTGGAGGGTTTTTATCATAAATGGGTGTTGAATTTTGTTGAAAGATTTTTCTGGATCTATTGAGATGATCATATGGTTTTTCTCCTTCAGTTTGTTAATATGGTGTATCACATTGAACAATTTGTGCATACTGAAGAATCCTTGCATTCCTGGGATAAACCCCACTTGATCATGGTGTATGATCTGTTTAATGTGCTGTTGGATTCTGTGTGCTAGTACTTTGTTGAGGATTTTTGCATCTATGTTAATCAGTGATATTGGCCTGTAGTTTTCTTTTTTTGTGAGATCTTTTTCTGGTTTTGGTATCAGGGTGATGCTGGCCTTGTAGAATGAGTTTGGGAGTGTTCCTCCCTCTGCTATATTTTGGAAGAGTTTGAGAAGGATAGGTGTTAGGTCTTCTCTAAATGTTTGATAGAATTTGCCTGTGAAGCCATCTGGTCCTGGGCTTTTGTTTATTGGAAGATTTTTAATCACAATCTCAATTTCAGTGCTTGTGCTTGGTCTGTTTATATTTTCTTTTTCTTCCTGGTTCAGTCTCAGAAGGTTGTGCTTTTCTAAGAATTTGTCCATTTCTTCCAGGTTGTCCATTTTATTGGCATAGAGTTGCTTGTAGTAATCTCTCACGATCCTTTGTATTTCTGCAGTGTCAGTTGTTACTTTTTCTTTTTCAGTTCTAATTCTATTGATTTGAGTCTTTTCCTCTTTTTTTCTTGATGAGTCTGGCTAAATGGTTTATCAATTTGTTTATCTTCTCCAAGAACCAACTTTTAGTTTTCTTGATCTTTGCTTTCATTTCCTTCATTTCTTTTCATTTATTTCTGATCTGATCTTTATGATTTCTTTCCTTCTGCTAACTTTGGGTGTTTTTTGTTCTTCTTCCTCTAATTGCTTTAGGTGCAAGGTTAGGTTCTTTATTTGAGATTTTTCTTGTTTCTTGAGGTAGGATTGTATTGCTATAAACTTCCCTATTAGAACTGCTTTTGCTGCATCCCATAGGTTTTGGGTCATCGTGCTTTCATTGTCAGTTGTTTCTAGGTATTTTTTGATTTCCTCCTTGATTTCTTCAGTGATTTCTTGCTTATTTAGAAGCGTATTTTTTAGCCTCCATGTGTTTGTATTTTTTACAGATTTTTTTCCTGTAATTGATATCTAGTCTCATAGTGTTGTGGTTGGAAAAGATACTTGATACAATTTCAATTTTCTTAAATTTACCAAGGCTTGATTTGTGACCCAAGATATGATCTATCCTGGAGAATGTTCCATGAGCACTTGAGAAGAAAGTGTATTCTGTTGTTTTTGGATGGAATGTCCAATAAATATCAATTAAGTCCTTCTTGTTTAATGTATCATTTAAAGCTTTTGTTTCCTTATTTATTTCCATTTTGGATGATCTGTGCATTGGTGAAAGTGGGGTGTTAAAGTCCCCTACTATGAATGTGTTGCTGTCGAGTTCCCCTTTTATGGCTGTTAGTATTTGCCTTATGTATTGAGGTGCTCCTATGTCGGGTGCATAGATATTTACAATTTTTATATCTTCTTCTTGGATCGATCCCTTGATCATTATGTAGTGTCCTTCTTTGTCTCTTCTAATAGTCTTTATTTTAAAGTCTATTTTGTCTGATATGAGAATTGCTACTCCAGCTTTCTTTTGATTTCCATGTGCATGGAATATCTTTTTCCAACCCCTCACTTTCAGTCTGTATGTGTCCCGAGGTCTGAAGTGGATCTCTTGTAGACAGCATATGTATGGGTCTTGTTTTTGTATCCATTCAGCCAGTCTATGTTTTTTGGTTGGAGAATTTAATCCATTTACATTTAAGGTAATTATTGATATGTATGTTCCTATTACCATTCTTAATTATTTTGGTTTGTTATTGTAGGTCTTTTCCTTCTCTTGTGTTTCCTGCCCAGAGTAGTTCCTTTAGCATTTGTTGTAGAGCTGGTTTGGTGGTGCTGAACTCTCTCAGCTTTTGCTTGTCTGTAAAGGTTTTAATATCTCCATCAAATCTGAATGAGATCCTTGCTGGGTAGAGTAATCTTGGTTGTAGGTTTTTCCCTTTCATCACTTTAAGTACGTCCTGCCACTCCCTTCTGGCTTGCAGAGTTTCTGCTGAGAGATCAGCTGTTAACCTTATGGGGATTCCCTTGTGTGTTATTTGTTGCTTTTCCCTTGCTGCTTTTAATATTTTTTCTTTGTATTTAATTTTTGATAGTTTGATTAATATGCATCCTTGGATTTATCCTATATGGGACTCTCTGCGCTTTCTGGAGTTGACTGACTATTTCCTTTCCTTTGTTAGGGAAGTTTTCAACTATAATCTCTTCAAATATTTTCTCAGTCCCTTTCTTTTTCTCTTCTTCTTCTGGGACTCCTATAATTCGAATGTTGGTGCATTTAATGTTGTCCCAGAGGTCTCTGAGACTGTCCTCAATTCTTTTTATTCTTCTTTCTTTATTCTTCTCTGTGGTAGTTATTTCCACTATTTTATCTTCTGTGTCACTTATCTATTCTTCTGCCTCAGTTATTCTGCTATTGATTCCTTCTAGAGAATTTTAAATTTCATTTATTGTGTTGTTCATCCTTGTTTGTTTACTCTTTAATTTTTCTCTGTCTTTGTTAAACGTTTCTTGTGTTTTCTCCATTCTATTTCCAAGATTTTGGATCATCTTTACTATCATTACTCTGAATTCGTTTTCAGTAGACTGCCTACTTCCTCTTCATTTGTTTGGTCTGGTGGGGTTTTACCTTGCTCCTTCATCTGCTGTGTATTTTTCTTTCTTCTTATTTTGCTTTAGTTACTGTGTTTGGTGTCTCCTTTTCACAGGCTGCAGGTTCATTGTTCCCATTGTTTTTGGTGTCTGCCCCCAGTGGGTAAAGTTGGTTGAGTGGGTTGTGTAAGCTTCCTGGTGGAGGAGACTGGTGTCTGTGTTCTGATGGATGAGGCTGGATCTTGTCTTCCTGGGGCAGTTCCGCATCCAGTGGTGTGTTTTGGGGTGTCTGTGACCTTATTATGATTTTAGGCAGCCTCTCTGCTAATGGGTGGGGTTGTGTTCCTGTCTTGCTAGTTGTTTGGCGTGGGGTATTAAGCACTGTAGCTTGCTGGTCAATGAGTGGAGCTGGGTCTTAGCGTTGAGAAAGAGGTTTCCGGGAGAGCTCTCGCTGATTGATATTACAAGGTGCCAGGAGGTCTCTGTTGGACCAATGTCCTGAACTCAGCTCTCCCACCTCAGAGGTTCAGGCCTGACACCTAGTCAGAGCACCAAGACCCTGTCAGCCACACAGCAGATGAGTGGTTTTTTACTGAGGATATTAAAGCACAGGAACCAACAGCCAGATGAAGAGATTAATAGCGTGAGGTTGAGAAACTTCAGTCCTCTTGGAGTTTGGAGCCCAGCATGGTGACATGTGGAGGCATTCTGCTTCACCAACCTGGAATCTCTCTGAAATCCCTCCTTTTGGATTTTAATGGTCGAATCTCACTTTTTAAAACGTTGATCCTAACTCTCCAACTTGATTTCAAACTCTAGTAGCGGTTGTAACAAAGAGATTGAAAAGTGCTGTACTAAACCCACGATCAATGTCATTTGAAGTGAGGGAAGTTTCCATAGAAAAGTTAAGGCTTGTGTTGGAACTCAATATATGGACTGAATAAGTCGAGATGAGCAGATGAGATAGAACAAGGATGAGGAAATGTGGTGGCTAAATAGACGTATGTAAACATCTCCTTAGATAAAACAATTTGAAGAAATGAAGAGAATAACTTAGGAAGCAGCGTGTAGTAAATTCTAGTAACAAGTCTATCAATGACAATTAATAAAAGATGGAGGGAATAGTTCAAAAATAAAACAATTTTATACTATAGAGAAAATCTTAATTGTAAAAACTATGTACAACTGTTTACAAATGAGATGAGTTACAACCACAGGATTTCATGTAATTCACAAACTTGTCATAGATTTAAAGCATGGAGCACTGCTTTACTGTCTTCACTGACCTTGCCTGCAAAAGCAGCCTCCATCTTCCTCTTTTCCTCCCTATTCTAGATGAAGCCAAAGTTTCTCTCAGCTGCCTATATCTCTTCGGATTAGGGTTCTTTAATGACAAGGTCTCAGGAGGGTCTTTCTTGGTCAGAACTCTCTCTCTAGACATGTTTATCCCAGCACATGACTGCTGGACACTTCCCACAGAAATGTCCAGCCAAGTCTTACTCTTAGCTCTGCACCCTCAGCCTCCAACTCCTCCTCCTGTACAGAGCCTCCAATCTGCAGCTTCTTTCCTTCCCCAGTCTCTAAATATGCTCCTCTTTTGTTCTTTTTTTTTTTTTTTTTTTTTGCGGTACGTGGGCCTCTCACTGTTGTGGCCTCTCCCACCATGGAGCACTGGCTCCGGACACGCAGGCTCAGCAGCCATGGCTCACGGGCCCAGCCGCTCTGCGGCATGTGGGATCTTCCCAGACCGGGGCACGAACCCATGTCCCCTGCATCGGCAGGCGGACTCTCAACCACTGTGCCACCAGGGAAGCCCTCCTCTATTGTTCTTGATGGTTCCCAATGGGCTGCATACACACCCTACTCCTCTTTTAATCCACTCATTTAACCCCTCTTGACTTTTGAGCTCCCAGAATTCATTAAAGGACTATGTTCCTTCACAGCTCACTACCCCATTCTAGATCCCTTGCATCAACTGCTTAGTTCAGCCTCCATTTTGGCCCATCTTCCTACCCCAGCCCTCATTAGGAGGCCCCTGGAAGGCCCAAAGCTCACATCTGCAAGCTCAGATTTAAAACTCATTTGACTGCCTCAACCTGTCTTTGGATATTCCAGCATTAATCCTGCCCTTAAAATGGTAGTAGACACTCTACAGCTTAATTCTGCCCAAGACATTTCTCCATCCTGATTAGAATTTAAGTCCCTTATAGAAGCAAGACAGGAGTCCTAAACTAAGGGCTGGGATATGAGGAAGCTCTGGTTTTGACAGCTTTTCTCTTTATTGACAGACAAAGTCCATTCTGGTCTGTTTAGCCAGAGTTTCCTTCCTCCCTCCTTCTCACTATGCTCCAGGTGCATCCTTCCCAGAGCTTTGAGCTCCATGGAGGAAAACCTTCTGACATAGATGAAGGGGAAGTTGCTGCTGGTGATGTGGTGGGGGGCGTGGAGTGGGAACAAGTCAGAGACTTACTGGTGTCCAGGGGGCCCATAGAAGGACCTTTCCATGTCTTTCTGGGGACAGTGGCATAGAGATCCCTGCAGAAGCAAACCTAGGAGTTCTCAGAATGAAAGAATCCTAGAACTAGAATCAGGAGTAGAGAAAGAGCAGAGGGGACCACAGAACAAAAGCCCTAAGGCGCTATAGCAGCCAGGTGGGAAAAATTCTGAACACATCTGTCTTTCCTTCATATGCCTTCCTTCTAATCTCACCCCATCACTCCAGCTGAAATTAATTGTTGCATTTCTGCAACATTGCCTCTGTACTAAACCACTTCTTTCACTTAAATTTTAATTACAGATATTTAGGTTTATATCTCAATGCCTATATATGTCCCTATGGCCATCAGGGCCTGGCCCCATGCTATATACATAGCAGGGATGTAATCAATGACTGTCGAATTGCAGCTATGACCCCATACGCATCCCGGGTTGGTGCTACACTCTACTCAGTGTCTCTGACATAGCCTAACCCACATTTCCCTAGATAATGCTCTTTCCAAGATGAAAGGAACCAAATTTCCCAAATAAGATTGATCAGTGGTCTCTTTCTGGACATTTTCCATGATACATAACTCAAGGAATATTCTACCAAACCCAGAAATGTGATCACTCTGCCTTTTAGGAAACTTTACAGCATCATAAGTTTGTTAGGTAATGAGGTGAAAAGAGAATGTCAGATAACTATGATATTAAATGGAATTTATGCACCTACCTAGACTATGCAAATGTTATTTCTAAGTGTACTTGCTTTACATTCTTCAATAGATAATGCCAATGCATTTGGTATACTATTTAGTGCTTACTATTTTTCTTATGAGTTTTTAATTCTCAAGCATATTTATAATTACTATTTGAAAGTCCTTATATATTAATTTAATTTCACTATTATTATTTTTAATTTTAGATTTTTCTCCTCCACATAGCTTATATTTTCCATCTTCACATGTCTAGTAAATCTTTTATTGTATGTTAGATATTGTCAGTAATATTGTTGAGGGGGTCAACTTTGTTTTTCCCTTTAAAGAGTTATTTTGTTCTTGTGAGCACTTAGTATTCCTGCAGATCAGCCTGAATTTTTTGAGATTGTTTTTAAGCTTTGTTATGGATGCTCCTGAGTTGCATTTACTCTAGAGCTCGATTAGCCCTATTCCTAGGGCATCACATTTCTAGGGTCTCCACTGAATGCCCAGAGGGTACAGATGTCCCTTCATTCAGGGTAGTTGGAACAGAGACATTTTCCAGCCCTCTGGAAACTCTAGTAGCTGTTTAGCTCACAGTTCCCTGGTAGTTTTTCTTTCCTCAGTAGTTCTTCTTTGTCTAGCCTCATGAAGTTGCATCCAGGGAATGAGCCGATTAGTAGTAGGCAGAGACCAAGGGACCACTGTGTTGGTTTTTCCATGCAGCTCCCTTCTCCCTGGTACTCAGCTCAGGAAGATGGCCATGCTGTGCTTGGGTTCTCCCTCCTTGTGCCACAGTCTCAAAAGTGCCTCCAGGCAGAAAGCTGGGTGATCACCAAGCTCACCTTGTTTGTTCCCCTTCTTTCAGGGATCACTACAACTGCCTGTTGTTCAACATCTGAAAACAATCATGCATACATACATCCAGTTGTTTAATGGTGGGAAGACTGGTCCATGTCAAGTTACCCCATTGTGGTTGGAATAGAAAGTTATGTTAATTTAAATCTACACTCAATCTGAATTAAGAATACACTCCTGGGATTTATAGTAACATTTAAAAACCTACGACAGTTGGGTGGGATGGGGGCGGGAGAGAGGTCCAAGAGGGAGGGAATGTGTGTATGCGTATGGCTGATTCACTTTGCCGTGAGGCAGAAACTAACACAACGTTGTAAAGCAACTATACTCCTATATATATATATATATATATATATACTCAAACAAAACAAAACAAAACAAAAACTTACGACAAGTTCTTCTGCTGTCTCTGTTTTAGATAAAAAAAAAGAGGTCCGGTTAAGTTGCCTAATTAACTTGTAGAAATAAGTTTTTCTTTGGTGGAACAAGTGGTGGTCAAGATGTTCAGGCTCTCTGGGGATTTAGCACCTGCATTTCTGTGCCAGTCTGAACAAGGTCTAAATATTGAGGCCAGTGGTCCACACCCTTTGTAATGGCCCCTTAGGTTTAGGATCCCAGCATACTCCTTGTTCAGTAGGTTTCCCTAAGGATTATTGTTCATTTGCTCTCACTAGGAAGTTAGGCTGAATTCTGTTGCTAGAATTTATTGCTTTTACCTGAAGTGAGCCTTTTATGAAAGATGTGGGTTGGGCACATGACAGAACAGAGTTTGGACTGCATCAAGCTAACAAGGGCAGGTTCTATGACCATAGCTGATAAGTGTTTGTTTGCGTAGCAGAATGCTAACTGACCCTTGACTTCATCGTTACCTGGAAGCCAGGTTATGAGAGGAGAAGAGTTCTAGCTCTTAACTCCTTCTAAATATTGGAGGTTCCCCAAAAGAATCTGATTTCTATAAGCAACCAAATATGCTTAAATCACTGCCATAATAAGCTACCATTACTGATAAGAGCATATTGTATTTCTCACTGTGATGAGAAAAAAAAATAATGACTAGTGATGTAGAAGACAAAGGAATACTGAGATATTGAGAGCAAACTTTGTTTACTGTGTTCAGTTATTACAGTGCTTTATGTATTGTTTCCCCTTTGTTTACTATGTTCAGTTACTACAGTGCTTTATGTATTTCAACTAATTTAATTTTCACAATAATCCAACAAGGGGGTTATTTATTATTACTACTACCATTTTATAGAGAAACGGAGACACAGAGAGGTTAGGTAACTTGATTAGGTCACACAGCCAATGAATGGCCATGCTGGTATGTAAACCCAGGCAGCCTGGCTCTGAAGTTGGTGCTATTATTAGTTGCTGAGTACAGAAATTAGTAGTTAAAATGATACTCATTTATGTTATAATACCTGCCCACATGAACTACTTAGTAAATCACTTGTGTTTTTCTCTATTCTTTGTTTTATAAAACCGTAGGAAAAAACTTCCTTCATTATCATTGAAATAGGAATTCTGAAATCCTGGGTGGATCCAGCAGTTTATCTGGAGGGCCCTAGCAAAGAACTATCTTGTTTTAGTCTTGCCACATGAAGTAACTTGCCAAATGACAAAGTAACTAAATTTATGCTTTGAGATGTCACATGTATTGAAACAAGTATGGACTTATTCATATTTGTAGTCATTTACCCTAATGTTTTGACATGTTTTTACTGTCTCCAGTGAATTATGGAATTTAGTCCAAATAGATTTCTCAACAACTGGATCTGAACATAAGTACTCAGGGGAATACCAAGATCTTTCTCTAATTCACCCCTCATATCCCCAAATGAAGCACTATTAGAGAGTCATTGCTCTTGTTTTTTTTTAAATTAATTTTATTGGAGTATAGTTGTTTTACAGGGTTGTGTTAGTTTCTACTGTACAGCAAAGTGAATCAGCTATACGTATTCATATATCCCCTCTTTTTTGGATTTCCTTCCCATTTAGGTCACCACAGAGCACTGAGTAGAGTTCCCTGTGCTATACAGTAGGTTCTCATTAGTTATCTATTTTATACATAGTATCAATAGTGTATATATGTCAATCCCAGTCTCCCAATTCATCCCACCCCCCCTTCCCCCTTGGTATCCATACATTTGTTCCCTATGTCTGTGTCTCTATTTCTGCTTTGCAAATAAGATCATCTGTACCATTTTTCTAGATTCCACATATATGCATTAATATACGATATTCATTTTTCTCTTTCTGACTTCACTCTTCTTCTTTTTATCTTCTTATTTTTCTATTGCTCCTCTGTGATATAGAGTAGGTCTGCAGTGGCACCAACCTATTTTTTTTTTTAACACTTTTTAAAAAAAGTTAATTAATTTATTTTTGGTTGTGTTGGGTATTCATTGCTACACGAGGGTTTTCTCTGGTTGCCGCAAGCAGGGGCTACTCTTCATTGAGGCACACAGGCTCGGTAGCGTGGCCTGTGGACTCTAGAGCGCAGGCTCAGTAGTTATGGCACGCAGGCTTAGCTGCTCCGCAGCATGTGGGATCTTTCCGGACCGGGGCTCAAACCCGTGTCACCTGCATTGGCAGGCAGAGTCCTAACCACTGCACTACCAGGGAAGTCCCAGCACCAACCTATTCTTTCTTCAGCCTTCCCTGCCCTGCCCCATGTACTGCTCTCACATTGGCCTTGACTGCTCAGCCATTATGCACCAGCTCCATGCCCTTCCCCCAACCTAATGAGAATTTTACATCTCGGAGAAGAAAGCTGTTCTGAAGACTTTTCCTCTGTTAAAGATATTTCAGCCATCTCAGAAGCACAGGGAATGTTTTTTTCTGAAGGCACATCTCCCCTCTCTGAATTAACTCTCTAAACTGAAAGTCAACCTTGATTTAAGGGTAGACAATAAATTGTTTTATATCCATGATGGTCTGCCTAGTTGCAGATGAAAATGGACCGATGACAAGAATTTTGGAAAACTGTGAGGGAAAGCAGAGTGCAGAGCTAAAATGGCATGGAAATATACTGCCATATTTTTTTTACTGATGTGTATGTTTGTAGTATTTAGTATATGTTTATGATTTCAAAAACAATACATAATTACCACAGCTATTTGGAAAACAAAGTCACAAAGGTGAACGTAAAATAATCCATAGTTCCACAGCCAGAGATAAATACATGTTAATCATGTTAATTCATAGATGTATATCAATCCAGTCACTAAAAGGACATGTCCTGTTCACAGTTTTGTTATGATTTTTTTCTCTAATCAGTATGTTGTGATGTTTTTCACATCATTAAGTGTTCTTTTACTACATGATTCTTTATTGATATATCTGGTCTAAAATCAGATCTACCATAGTATCTTTAATATATATTTAAGTTGAAATACATAAAATTGCCATTTTTGCAAGTCATAATAGTTGAATATCATCAACTTTATGTGTTTCAACCGAATATTTTACTCTTCCTGGATTCCTAGGTTATTTCCAATTTTTTATTTAATAAATATTGATGCAATGGATATTTTGCAGATAAATCTTTTGCAAAATGATGACTGTTTTCTTAGGATAAGTTCCTAGTAATGAAATTGCTAGATCAAGATGGATGAACATTTTTTGGCCTTTGATAGGTGTTGCCAACTTTTCCTCTAGATAGTGCTGATTTTGTAATTTCTTTGGCATTCTCACTGCTTTTTTTTTTAAGCTATTTTGTTATTATGTTCAGCTAATCCTCATACTAATACTGTGAAATCATGTGACTATTAGTCACCTTCCCAGCATAGTCTTCTAGTTTAAATTTTAGGAAACAATATTTTTGCATGTCCAGAACCTTTGTAATTCCTTAGTTAATGTAGGTGTGAGGATAAAGCTTGCTCAAATCCAGTCACTCGGCTGTTCAGTTCATGAGAGCCTAGTTAAAGAACTGGAAAACTGACCTACCTTCCCTTCAAGTCACTTCCTGTAGACTGTATTACTGGGTATGATTCTAAGCACAGTGTCCAATGCTTAATTTATGGTTACCAGGTTAACCTGCACTGGAAGATGCAGAAGCCATACTTTTGGCTTGTTTCTTGGATGTCTTAAATGGAGAGTAATGATACAGTGAAGGAAGGCTGAGTGGGACAGGGTGTGAGGACATGTGTGCACATATATATGTGTATGGGAATCCTGAAGTTCATTCTTCTATAGGTAACAATTGATTGGGTATAAAGAAAAGATGTTATTCTCTCTAAAGTACCAAGTTCTAAAAAAATTTTTTTGAAGTGTGGACCTGCCATAGTTAGTCAAACGCTTGGGTGACGAAACCTGTGTCTAAAAGGTTCTTGCTTTAAAATTTCATGGCAGTTTGGAAATTATAGTAAGAGACTTAGGGACATGGTTGTACTTGACTTGAAAAATGTTATAAAAAACATTCTTACTGTGTGGACATCCAGACAATTTAGAATCAGCATCTTTGTAAAGAAAGGAAATCAAAAGCAATTTCTTTTCCACATGCTGTCTGGGTTAGTGGTACTTTAGTTGCCACTTGCGGAGATTTCTGAAATCCTTTTCTACACCACTCACATAACTTATCAGCCCCAAACGTCTTATTTTGCCTGTGGACCTTATCTAGTAATTGCAAGTTTTATAGCTTTCAGTTGATTTTCAGGAAATTGCTTTTTGGAGACAAGAAAAACTGTTATGATCTTTAGACTCAAATTAAACTACATAAGTTTGAAAGAGACACTTTACTGCAATAGACACTTTACAACCTGATACAATATTTATCTATATAATCTACTCATACAGAAAATAGACAATATGCACATGGAGTTACCCAGTCACACAAAGGAATTAGTCAACAGAGTCTTTCTCCTTTCCTAGAACAGGCTAACTCACATTAGATATTTTTCTGATAAAGAATATGTTTTTAACATCATCTGTACCTCTCTCCCAACAAGCTGTGCATTTGTAAATCTGAAATAAAAGATGAGTGACAGCTCTGATCATCAAAGCAGAAACAGAATTTATATCTTAAAGTTGGTTAAACCATCATTGAGATAACTATCAAGTCAGTAAAGATTTTTAAAAACTGCAATATTGAGATTAGATTGGTACTCTTATGCCATGCTGGTGAGACTATGAATTAGTATAACCTTTCTGAAAATAATTTGACAATATGTTTTAATAATTTCACTTAAAATTTTTATATCTCTTAACCTAGTAGTTCTGCTATGAAGCAATTTGGTACAGGGGAAAGATTCATGAGTAAATGAAACATTCACAATATTATTTTAGTTGTAGTATTTGGAAGCAATCGAAATGTTGTTAGAGAAATGTATAAAAAGTTAAATCATATGATAGAATATTATGTAATAAAAATGATGTCTTCAAATAGCTTTATAAAATGGAAAATAAAAATATTAAGTGGGTAAAACAATATACTATATACATATTATTATATATATATATTGCATATACATAAATCTTTTCCTACATTGTTAATTCCTTATCACAATTTTGTTACTATAGACTTAAATGAACAGGGAAAAAGTCTTGAAGGAAATATACCAAAGAAACAAAAACAAAAGACCTATGGCAAGTACAGTTACTGATTATTGCTTTCTGTTTTACATTTTTTGCCTGTTCTAGTTCCTTTAAAAAGAATATATATTAAATTTCATAAAATAAAGTTTATAAAAGAAAAAATGAAGAACAAAAGGAAGAAAGGGAGGAAGGGAGGGAGGGATGGAGGGATGGAAGGAGGGAGGAAGGAAATATTGATTTCAGAGTGGTTTGGAAGAAAATATCTTTTTAAAGAAAATTATATTCTGGAAAAGAAGAAAACATGAAAATTTTGGTTGAACTGCTAAATGTGGCAATACAGATATGATTATTTCTCCTTTTCAAACTATTTCACGGTATGAGGAGGAAAGGCACATGAATTTAAATGAAATGAGAACCAATAGATGGACTTTGGTCCCTGGAGTTTACAAACAAAAGATAATGGGGGCAAATATAGTGCCAGTGTTTTTTCTTAACTTCAGTAACAAGATATCAGCTATCCTGAACATAGTCAAGTCTCTTCCCTTTAATGAGGCCCTTCCCTACCTGGCCAAGTTATGTGAATGCCTGTCACATGGATTCGTCTACTTACACTATCTTGGCTTGGTATTTCTCTTTCTAAATGTCATGGTTTATATCTTTCTGTGTCTGTTACTTAGCACTATCTACCTTACCAGTTGCTTCATTGATGCTAACAAAGGGGTGGATGTTAGTCCTGATTCTTGCAAAACCAGAAACTGATTCTGGATAACTTAATAAGAAAAGGGAATCATTGAAAGAGTCTGGGTTGCTGAGAGCATTGGCGAGAAGACCAAAGATCCAGACATCATCTCTATGGGTGTCGCTGTGGATACACACTGCTGGCCAACTCTGATCTCAGCATTGCTGCACTGCAGGACTCTTCCACCCCTGGCCTCTGGAATCTAGACTCCGTGGCTATAGCCACAGTGACTGATAGCTGTCTGAGCCTACCTTGAGAGTCAAGAACTGGTAGAGGCATCTGCTCAGCTGCTCTAGCTGCCAGGGCTAGGCTTCTGTAGCCGGAGTTGAAGCCTGAGCTCTCACTATTGTTGACAGCCCCCTCAAATAAGAAGGGTGTTTGGATAGTGGGCAGACAAAATATCAACCATCCATTGTGAACCGTGATGATGATGAACACAGACCATAGCATTTGCTATTGTAAAATAATATTGTCTGACTTAAGATGGTATGAAAAAGATACACAAGGATGTGGTGGTTGGATCATCAGAGTATTAGAAAGAGAGTGGAGGGGGAACATCCTCCTGATGGGCAGGGATCCAGAACCCTTGCTCCTGGTCACAAACGTTGTGTGAAGAGAAAAATGATGTGGATTAAGAATATACACAAACTGACTGGGAATATCAAATGGCTTAGCTAGTTGTTAGGAACCTGGAAGAAGTAAGAATGTAAAGTCAAGAATAAAGTCCAGAGAAGAAGCATGTGGATGGATCTGTGGGAGGATGAGGACTTTTGTGCCATGGGTTAATGTCCACCAGAGAACATCCACCACAGAGGAAGCACTAAACAAACAAGTGGACGAGATGACTGAGCCAGTGAATGTCAGCCAGCAACTGTCTCAGCCATCCCAGCTGCGCAATGGGCTCATGAAGGGAGTAGCCATGATGGCAGAGAGGGAGTTATGCATGTGCCCAAATGCATGGACTCCCTTTCATCAAACAGACCACTGCTGAATATCCATCCTGTTAACACAGAGATGAATGCTGAGCCCCTGACTTGACACCATTCCTTGAAGGGGACCACCAGTCACTTGGTGGCAGGTTGATCACATAACTTTTGCTTATGATATTTCAATCAGTACCACCACTCAAGGACTAATCTACCAACATGGGATCCCATATGACATCACCTCAGACCAAAGATCTCTGTTATAGCAGAGGGGGTGAATTGGGTGACCCTACCACATAGTGCTCCATCTAGAAGATGCTGACCACTAACAGGGTGGTAGGATGGCTTCTTGAGCCACCAACTTGGAGGTGACACCCCCCACAATGATGAGGCACTAAACTTCAAGGTGCAATATATACCCTAAATCAATGGCCAGTATGTGATGCTGAACTCAACAAGTAGAATACACTAGTCTGGGAAACAAGAGGTAGAAGTAGGAAAGGTCCCACTTAGCATCACTTCCAGACTCACTTGGGAAATTTATACTTCCTATTCCTGCAACTTTAGTCTCTGTGGGTCTGAATGTCCTGGTTCCCAAAAGGAGGTCAATTATACCATTCACATAATAAGAGTACCACTAAATTTAAAGCTACAGCTGGGCCCTGGTCGTTTTAGGCTTCTTTCACCAACGGAGCAGCTGGCACAAAAAGAGTTAGCACACTGGCAGGAGTAATTGACTGACACTCCTGAGGAGGCAGAGTTTATACTACATAATGGGAATTTATTTGGCTCTCAGGTGTTCCACTGGGGCATATATTAGCACTCCACGCCCAGTTTCAGCTGTATGTCGCCAAGGTCAGCAACCACATCTTGTTTTGGCCATAGTCACCAGTGGCTCAGATCACCCCAGAGATGATGGTCTGGGACACTTAACCAGACCAGCCTAAGTACTAATAGACACGGATGGTAATCTAAAATCAGTGGGGGAGGAAGGTAATTGAGCATCAGTTACTGCCCCGGGACCAACCACAACAGTGGGTACTATAGTCCATCCTACCAAATCTTTTTGTAAATTTCCCCAGGAATTGTGATCAGTGAGGATCCTGAAGAATCTATGCCTAGACAGAGTGAACTTAATATAAGGATCAAGTGGATTTGACCAGTAAGTGGGGAGGACAGAGTGGGTGCTATTGATGTCTCATTCAGAGCCCCTCTGTGGAGCTGGTGCGCCAGTCATCACCCAGCTGCCTTATTGGCTGCTCAATCTTCAGAGCATTTTCTTTAGCCAATAGGAGCTGCCTCAAGAAGCTATGCCCTCCCACCCCTCCTCTCCATAGGAGCAGTGTGAAACCAGTGGCTGACCAACACACAGTACAAAAAGGCAGTCCCCTTGTCTCAGTGTGAAATAAACGATGTGGTGAAATTCATGTTCCAGAGCTCCTCTTGGGAACAGCTCAGAGCTAGGCCCCTGCTGAGGCCTCATCCTTGCCTAGCTTTCCTCTCCTGTTCTATCCTGCATGGTCAGGGCAACCTCCCTGCCCCAACCCCGAGAACACACCCTCAATAAATTCCTTGCCCAAGAATCCCCATCTCAAGCTCTGCTTCTGGAGCTTCCAAACAGTCACCATTAAACATTACTTTAAAAAGACTTTCTTATTACAAAGAATTGGATGTCTCAGGTGGCACTTTAATTGTACTTCTATAAAAAGATGCTTGTCACCAATTAAAACTGGTATATTTGCATCATTTTTTCTCCATTTAAAAATTTTTCCAGGGTGTGCTTCACGGAAAACAAGTTTCTCAGGATAATTTGCCACTGAAGAAAGAAAAAAATTGGTAAAAGATTTTGTATTAAATGGCAGATTTGTGTTCAAATCCTAATTCAGCCACTAATCATTAGTTAGGATCATCACTTAACTTTTCTGATTCCAAGTTTCTTACACATAAAATTGATTAGCACATGGCTCATAACTGCATTGCAAGAATTAAATGACAGAATGCATAAAAGTGCCAGGCACAAAGTAATCTTCAATCAGTCCTAACAAGTACATAAATAAAAATAAGTGCCTTGGGTTGCAGGGGCAAGAGAGAGGACTGTTTACTATTCTTGACCACAGAAACCTTTTTCTTTTTATATACGACCCAGAGAAAATCCATGAGTTGCATTTTACAAAATGCTGATTTGGTGAAATTGAACCATGCTTACTCATCACCAAGTGGAGAGTATTATATAAGGAATTTGAACTGGGTAAACAGTTAAGCAAGATGACTTCGGGCAAATATCCCTGTTGACAATCCAGAGATCTCTGCATGAAAAAAAAGAGAGAGAGAGTCATTATTTTAATTCTAAGAAAATTAACATCTGCCTTGCTAATATTTTCCAAATCAACATCAGTTTTCCTCCTTGACAACATGATATTCTGGCAAAAATACTCTTGACATTTGTTTACTTAATAACATGTTACGTGTTGACTTGAAAAACTGCAGTCCTCCTGCATCTCAGGTCTGGGTGACCCTACTTTTACAGCATCACTTGAACTCCTGAGAGGAATTCCAGAGGGAATGAGGACGTTCCACTCTCAGATGGAAGGGTTTGGCCCAAGATTCAACCTCAGGAAAAGCAGCTAGCCAGAGACAAAAACAGGTCAAGGTGCTTGTGCTTTGTTTAGTAGAGAAGGGAAACCTCAGACAGAATATTTTTACAGAATTAAGACAACAAAACATTTAGAAGAATTATGAGTAATTTTCAAAAAAGGAGATTCAATATATATTGTATTCAGTTCTTAGGGCTGCCATAACAAAACATCCCAGACTGGGTGGCTTAAACAACAGAATTTTATATTTATATGTAAATTTGTATTCTCATCGTTCTGGAGGCTAGACATCTAAGATATTAGCAGGCTTGGTTTCTCCTGAGGCCTCTCTCCTTGGCTTGCAGATGGCTGCCTTCCCATTGTGGCCTTTTCTCTGTGTGTGCCCATCCCTGGGGTTTCTTCCTTTTCTTTTAAGGACACCAGGCATATTGGATTAGGGCTCCATTCTTATAAGCTTCATTTAACTTTAATTACCTCCTTAAAGTTCCCATCTCCAAAAATAGTCACTTTCTAAGGTACTGGAGATTAGGTTTCAAAATACGATTTTGGTGGGAACACAATTCAGTCCATAACAGGTATTAATTTAGATCAAATGTATTTTTTGACATACTGCCAAAAATTCTATCTCCTGAAAAATATTTATTAACCTTGAACTCAGACTATGAATATTTACTTCTGTGGTGTACTGCAAGGCATGATTTCCCTCTCTGCACTCCAAGGAAAATGCTATCTGCATTTGGAATAATCATTTTAAAATCATTTAGGAGAGAGTGCATCTCCTCTCTCACAAAGCCTTCCCCAAAATGCAATACGGATCAGAGTTATACTTTTCTATGTGGAGGAAGAGCCAATCTGGAGTCTGGAAATCAGAATTCTAATCATGGTTTTACCTCTATCTAGTTGGATAATCTAAGGAAAATTACCTCGCCTTTTTAGGGCAAGGCAAATTCACCCTGCAGCATTCACTGGGGAAATAGGTTCCCTTTCAGCCTTTTTTACTTAGGTTCAAAATATGTCAAAGATCATTTGTGCGTTACTGTTTTCATGAAATTTCTTTGTCATCATAGCTAACATTTGGATGGCATACAAAGTAGCAAACGGATCACTTTGGCAAGAGTCCAGAGTCCCTCATTAAACAAGATAAACAACTTAATATAGACTCTGATTTCAAGGGAGAGAAGAGAACACAAAGATTTTTTTTTTTAATTGGTACAAATGTTATGCGTTGTTTTTCCACTTCCTAACTGTTTCTTTAAAGAAGAGGGTATCTCTTCCAAGTTTTGTTTTGTTTTGTTTTGTTTTGTTTTGTTTTTTTTCCCTGAACGAGTCACTTTGCAGATTATCTGGGGGGTTTTGTTGTTGTTGGTGGTGGTGGTGGTGGGTTTTTTTTCTTTTGTTTTTTTAATCTTAAACAATGAACATTTATTTCTCACAGTTTTGGAGGCTGGGAAGTCCAAGATCAAGGTCCTGGCTGACTTGGTGTCTGGTGAGGGTGTTCTTCCTGGTTTGCAGACAGACATCCTCTTGCTGTGTCCCCACATAGTACAGAGAAAGAGCATCTTTCTTGTGCCTCTTCCTTTTTTTGGTTGCAGTATAGTTCATTTACAATATTGTGTTTCAGGTGTACAGCAAAGTGATTCATTTATATCAATACATATATATTTTTTCTGATTCTTTTCCATTATACATTATTATAAGATATTGAATATAGTTCCCTGTACTATACAGTAAATCCTTGTTGTATATCTATTTAGTATATAGTGGTGTGCATCTGTTAATCCCATACTCCTAATTTATCCCTCCCCACCTCTTTCCCCTTTGGTAACTACAAGTTTGTTTTCTACATTTGTGAGTCTGTTTCTGTTTTGTATATTCACTTGTAAAATTTTTTAGGTTCCACATATCACACAATAGTTGTATTTCTCTGTCTGACTTATTTCACTTCGTATGATAATCTCTAGGTCCATCTATGTTGCTAGAAATGGCATTATTTCATTCTTTTTTAATGGCTGAGTAATATTCCATTGTGTATATGTACCACATCTTCTTTAACCATTCTTCTGTTGATGGACACTTAGGCTGCTTCCATGTCTTGGCTATTGTGAATAGTGGTGCAGTGAACATTGGCGTGCATGTATCTTTTCAAATTAGAGTGCTCATCTTTTCTGGTTATATGCCCAGGGGTGAGATTGCTGTATCATATGGTAACTCTTTTTAGCTTTTTAAGGAACCTCCATATTGTTCTCTATAGTGGCTGCACCAATTTACTTTCCCACCAACAGTGTAGGAGGGTTCCCTTTTCTCCACACCCTCTCCAGGATTCATTATTTGTAGACTGTTTAATGATGGTCATTCTGACTGGTGTGAGGTGGCACCTCATTGTAGTTTTGATTTGCATTTATCTAATAACTAGCAATGTTGAGCATCTTTTAATATGCCTGTTGGCCATCTGTATGTCTTCTTTGGAGAAATATCTATTTAGCTCTTCTGCCCATTTTTTAATTGGGTTGTTTGGTTTTTTTGATGTTAAGTTGTATGAGCTGTCTGTATATTTTGGAAATTAAGCCCTTGTTGTCTGCATCATTTGCAAATATTTTCTCTCATTCTGTAGATTTTCTTTTCATTTTGTTTATGGTTTCCTTTGCTGTTCATTTAAGATTTTTCTTATTTTTTGAGGAAGGCTTGTGTGGCTATGAACACCCCTCTTAGGACTCCTTTTACTGCATCCCATAGATTTTGTATGGTTGTGTTTTCATTGTCATTTGTCTTGAGGTGTCTTCTGATTTCCTCAATGACCCATTGGTTTTTTAGTAGCATGTTGCTTAGTCTCCATGTAATCTTTTTTGTTGTTGTTCATTTTTCCTTCTGTGGTGGATTTCTTGTTTCACACTGTTGTGGTCAGAAAAGATGCTTGATATAATTTCAATACTCTCAAATTTGTTGAGGCTTGTTTTGTGTCCTAGTATGTGGTCTATCCTAGAGAATGTTCTATGTGTGCTTGAAAAGAATGTGTATTCTGAGTTTTTTGGATGTAGTGTCCTGTAGATATCAATTAACTCCAACTGTTTTATTTTTCATTTAGGGTCTCTGTTGCCTTATTGATTTTCTGTCTGGAAGCTCTTTCCATTGATGTCATCAGGATATTAAAGTCTCCTCCTACTATTATTGTATTCATGTCAATTTCTCCCTTTATGTCTGTTAGTATTTGTTTTATGCAGTTAGGTACTCCTATACTTGGTGCATATATGTTAGCGAGTATAATATCCTCTTCTTATATTGACCCCTTTATCATTATATGCTATCCTTCTTTATCTTTCTTTATGGCCTTTGTTTTAAAGTCTATTTTGTCTGATACAAGTATTGCTACCCCTTCTTTCTTGTCATTTCCATTTGCATGAAACATCTTTTTCCATCCTCTCACTTTCAATCTATGTGTGTCTTTCACCCTAAAGAGGGTCTCTTGTAGGCAGCATAGTATAGGTTCTTGTTTTAGTATCCAATCTGCCACTCTGTCTTTTGATCAGAGTGTTTAGTCCATTGACATTTCAAGTAATTATTGATAAGTATGTACTTATTATTACCATTTGAAACCTTGTTTTCCAGTTGATTTTGTAGTTCTTTGTTCCTTTCTTCTTTGTATTTTTCCTTTTGTAGTTTGATGGTTTTCTTTTGTATTATGCTTGAGTTCCTTTCTTTTTGATTTTTGTGAATCTATTGTATGTTTTTGATTTGTGGTTACCCTGGTTTTCAAGTATGTGGACCCATAACTATATCTACTTGCTTTAGACTGATAGTCGTATAAGTTCAAGCACATTCTCAGAGATCTACATTTTCTCACTCTCTTCCACCACATTTTGTGATTTTGATGTCCTATTTTATATCTGCATGTTTATCATTTTGCTGTTCATTGTAGTTATAATTGCTTTCAGAAAAAAAATTTAATTGTTTTTTAATCTGTGTACTGGCTTATTTAAGTGATCTTCAATCCTTTTGTATATTTGCCTTTCCTATTGTGATTTGCCCTTTCCTATAGATTCTTGCTTCTTTTCCATTTAGAGAGGATCTTTCAATATTTCTTTTAGTTTAGGTTTAATATTGCTGTATTCTTTTAGTTTTTGCTTGTCTGAGAAATTCTTTCTCTCTTTTCTATTCTAAATGATAATCTTGCTGGGTAAAGTGTCCTAGGTTGCATGTTTTTCCCTTTCAGTACTTTGACTATATATTGCCACTCCCTTCTGGCCTTCAATGTTTCTATAGAGAAATCAGCTGATAGCCTTATGGGAGTTCCCTTGTAATTAACTGTTTTCCTCTTGCTGCCTTTAGCATCCTCTTTATATCTTTAACTTTCGACATCTTAATTATAATATATCTTGGTGTAGGTCTGTTTGGGTTCATCTTGTTTGGGACCCTCTGTGCTTCCTGTACCTGGGTATCTGTTTCCTTCTTTAGGTTTGGGAAGTTTTCAGCCATAATTTCTTCAAATACTTTTTTGATCCCCTTTTCTCTTCTCCTTGTGGAATCCCTATTATGTGTAGGTTGGCATGCTTTTTTAAAAATTGAGGCATAGTTGATATATCATATTATATTTATAAGTTTCAGGAGGTTATCTGTGTTTTGACAGCCTTCTTACGTGCAGGGTATAGAGAGAGGTGTTGTATGGTAATTCATCAAATATTAGAACCTAAAAAAGGGCCTTCATTTTTTATAAAGGACAAACACAAAAACCTGATGTCCTGACAATTTGCTGACCAAATCCAGATATAGTCAAAGATAGTACTTGGTCATTGCCATGTCTCCTCAACTAAAGTATGTGCTATTTCCCATCAGAGACAGTAATTGAGTGAAAGAAGCAAGTCACAAAAGAACATTTACTATATGATCCCATGTACATAGAATTCAGGCAGTAAAACTATATATTTTTTAAAGCAAGAAACTAAGGATCACAAAAGTCAAGATAGTTCTTTTCTCTGGGAGCAATGAGAGTACACAGGGAGTGTCCAAGTTACTAGACAAGGTAATTTATAGAAAAATGCTTAATACCCAGAAGACTTACTTATATGAGAAATAGTCTCCTACATCTTTCTACAAACTATCTGCACAATGGGAGAAAAGACAACATTTCTGGGAAAACAACCGAGACAGGGAATCCATCCAGTTGTTTAAAACTACCGATCAAATCCAAATTGACAAACACTTTTTTAATAGAAACGATTTTGAAGTTAAAATACTATATTAAATGGAATCATAAACTAAAGGTATTTTGGGGAGAAATGCAAATGAGAAAAATTATTAATACCAAGTTGCTGTTTTTTCCTAACACCCTTCCACAATGTTGCCGTCTCTCTCTCATTGCTGAGGGCAAAGCTGACATGGTCTTGGTTCATTCCTTTTCTTTATCCTCCTTCGTTTCTTATTTGGTCAACATATAAGATTACATTCAGTAAGTTTGGAAAGGACCTGTGTAACGCCACCAATAACCCTTGTCTTTGAAGAATGGAGAAACAAGCTGATTAGCTCAGTTATAAATACACTTTCCAACAAAAACAAATGTGTGTCCCATTTCTTGTTTATCAGGAATTGTTTTTGTTTCAAAAAATGTAGTTTTATGACATCCAATTTTTTCCAGCTTTATTGAGAAATAATTGACATACTTCACTGTATAAATTTAAGGCATACAGCATGATGGTTTGATTTACATATACTGTAAAATGACTACCATAATAGGTTCTGGTAACATACATCTTGTCATATAGATACAAAGAAAAGAAAAGAAAGGGAAAAAGAAAAAAGGAAAAAAGTTTTCTCCTTGTGATGAGAACTCTTAGGATTTACTCTCTTGACAATTTTCCAATTTATCATACAGCAGTGTTAGCTGTAGTCATCATGTTGCACATTTCTTCCCTAGTACTTATTTATCCTATAACTGGAAGTTTATACTTCTCAACTACCTTCTCCCAATTCCCCTTCCCCACACCCTCCTCCTCTCGTAACCACAAATCTGATCTCAATTCTCTATGAGCTTTTTTTTTAAGATTCCACATATATGTGAAATCATACAGTATTTTTCTTTCTATATATGACATTCAATTTTAATTAAAATAGAAATTTATTAAAGTGGACTGATCAGTTCTAAAAATAATGTGGATAAAATATAGACCTTTTATGTTGTTTTTAAAATAAATTAGCATTTATGCATTCATAAGTGAAATAAAATATAGTAATACTGTGGTATGTTTTACTCCTTGATACAGTTTGTATAGAACATGATTTTCTTCCACTAAACATGTAGGGTAAATTGACCATTTCTGTCTATATAAAGGCGAGAATATTGAATAATCTCCTCTGAACTGAGAAGGGACTTTGAGACTGAAATATGAAGCGGGCAACTACATAAAGTGCAATTATGAAGTTTATTGTGGGTAACTTACATACAGGCAGGATCAGGTGGAAGATGATCTAGAGACGTTCCATGCCTCTGAAGGGGATACGGGGGGATTCAAAGGGGCCAAAACTAAAGATAGAATCTAACTACCAGCGGGAGTCAGAAGCACCAACATGAAATGGGGGTTTTTCCTCCCACCCTGGGGGGGTCTCATAACCATTAATCATCTGCATCAGCTTTAGGTATATTTCCAGTTTTCATATCAGATGAAAGCAAGGGTAAAAGTTGATAGGCAACTTCCCTGTGGGCGCATTCCTTGTGACTAGGCTAAAGCAAAGAGGGAGGGGGTAGGACTTTGGGCCTAACGTGGAGCTAACAAAATGGGGTTGTCACCCGTACATATCCCAGGGAGGTGAAAGGTCTCTGTTTTAACCTATTTCTAGTCTTTTTCCAAAACACCTGATGTTTGTCAAAGATGTTTATCAGTTACACCTCAAAGGAAACTCAAGAGTCAACTGCCCTGAATGGTTCCAACCTAACTGAAAGAGCAGTTCCTATGCAGAGGAAACCTACAAGTCTCCTCAAGGGGCCCTTGCTTCATTATCATGCTAAGATCTCTGACCAAAGTGGGGACTTGTACTTTTCTAGGCACAATGAGTGCTGGGTGCAAGGGAGCCTGAGGGACTGAGATGCTCCCCAGCTGTTCATGGAAACCTCTGCCCTTTTCCTCAGTTTCTGATGAAGCATGTGCCTCTCAACCCTCAGAAGTCCCCCACTTCCCTCCCTTCGGGGAGAAGATGTCTAAGATGTCTTTAGAGCACAAGCTCTCCCTTCTCCATCCTTGATTGATGAATAAATTTTCCACTCCGCTTTGTTGAAGCTGGTCTCATTTAACTGGCATGAGCTACTCCAGGCAAGGGAAGGACTCAGCTGGGGTCCACGTGATCCAAGAGGGTCGGTAACAGAGTCAGTGTGGTTCGGCCACGTACTGTCTTTCCAGACAGTGCATTCTTCAGTAATGGCATAGTCTTGATATTGCCAAAAGAAATGGATTTTTCCTGTCTTTAGAGCTATTTTACTACTATACCTAGAAACTTTTTGATTTTACAATCACTGTATTATGTGCATGGGTGATATGTTCATCATATTCCAGCGGTATTGGAAATCAACATACTTCTTTTTAAAGGAACCCATTCATCTATTATTAAAAAAAGATGACCGAAAAAAAAAAAAAAAAAAAAAAGATGACCGAAAAGTAATAAAAATCACACTCAGCTATTACAGAAATTTACTCGTTTCTTTCATTGAGCGATTAACTATTGGTTTGGCCGCAAAGTTCATTCGGTTTTTTTCCATAAGCTGGCTCTAGTAGCGCTTAGCTATCTTTAACTTCATTTGAACCAATTTTGTTAGATTGTATTGTGACAGCTGTCATATCAGAATGCAATTTTTTAAAACTTATCAAAATTGGTGAATTTTCGTGTAGCCATTTTAATATTGAAGATGGAAGGAAAAAAGCAACATTTTGGCATATAATGCTTTATTATTTCAGGAAAGATAAAAACGCAATTGAAACACACAAAAAAAGATTTGTGCAGTGTATGGAGAAGGTGCTGTGACTGACCAGATGCGTCAAAAGTGGTTTGCGAAGTTTCATGCTGGAGATTTCTCACTGGAAATCGATGCTCCACGGTCGGGTAGACCAGTTGAAGTTGATAGCGATCAAATTGAGACATTAACTGAGAACTATCAACGTTATAGCACGTGGGAGATAGCTGACATACTCAAAATATTCAAATCAAGCGTTGAAAATCATTTGCACCAGCTTGGTTATGTGCATCGCTTTGATGTTTGGGTTCCACATAAGTTAAGCACAAAAAACCTTCTTGACCATATTTCGACATGCGATTCTCCACTTAAACGTAATGAAAATGTTTCGTTTTTAAAACAAATTGTGACGGGTGGTGAGAAGTCGATACTGTACAATAATGTGGCACAGAAGAGATTGCGGGGCAAGCAAAATGAACCACCAACAACCACACCAAACGCTGGTCTTCATCCAAAGAAGGTGATGTTGTGAATACAGTGGGATTGGAAGGGAGTCCTCTATTACGAGCTCCTTCCAGAAAACCAAACAATGAATTCCAACAAGTACTGCTCCCAATTAGACCAACTGAAAGGAGCACTCGATGAAAAACGTCTAGAATTAGTCAACAGAAAATGCAGAATCTTCCATCAGGATAACGCAAGACTGCATGTTTCTTTGATGACCAGGCAAAAACTGTTACAGCTTGGCTGGGAAGTTCTGATTCATCCACTGTATTCACCAGACATTGCACCTTCAGATTTCTGTTTATTTCGTCTTTACAAAATTCTCTTAATGGAAAAAATTTCAATTCCCTGGAAGACTGTAGAAGACACCTGGAAAAGTTCTTTGCTCAAAAAGATAAAAAGTTTTGGGAAGATGGAATTATGAAGTTGCCTGAAAAATGGCAGAAGGTAGTGGAACAAAACAGTGAATACATTGTTCAATAAAGTTCTTGGTGAAAATGAAAAATGTGTCTTTTATTTTTACTTGAAAACAGAAGGAAGCTTTTTGGCCAACCCAATACACCTCGGTCTGGAAAGGACTCAGTCACAGCCTTGCCATTTTGTTTTACCTCTACTTTACTGTGGAGTCTCCTGCTACTATCACAAATATGACTGCTAACCGCCTGATTTGCATTATGACTTTCCTGGGCCCCAGGTACTTTTGCTTTCCCAGACTCCTTATTTTATTAAAAAAAATATTATGGTTTATGACTATATTGGTAAAAAGACAATGATAAGCCAGGTTGGATTCATTATTATTACATTCATATTTTTCCTTCTGATTCTAAAAGAAATTAAAGTTAAAACATTTTCCTGGGCCCCTAAAAGTTTTGTGGTCCTTAGGCACTGTGCCTGCTGTGATTGGTAGCTAAGTCAGCCCTCCTAAAAGCAGCCAATCCTTGTAAGTGCAGGTATTGTGTTAACTCAGTTACATGCTTTGTCTTATTTAACCTCCACACAAATCATATGACGTAAATGTTAGTGCTATTCCCACTTTACAGATGAGAAAACCACAGCCTAAAGAAGTCCCAGAGGAAGTAACTACAGTGCCCTGAATCAAATCCAGCTCCTCCTTTTTCGGAAGCCGAAGGCCTTTATCACTACACCAGAGGACCTTCCAGGGATTGAAAGCTCAATAGTTTACTAACCCAGAGAGTGACCTGGCTAGACCAATAGTGAGGCACCAAATAGGCTGTTTATTCACTTCTGAGATCAACCTCTATGTCAGCTTCTTCACCAGCTATAAAACCCTGCAATAACAAAACACAGACTGACTACCAGTGATTCAGACACTGGATATGATTCAAGTGCAATCAACCTGGCTTTTCACACACCAGAAGTCTTCCTTGAGAGACAAAGCCTAGAGTTGCTGGATTTTAAAATAATCTTAGAATTTTTACTATCTTACAAATAAATTCTCCTCAGGCATCCTAAATTAAATTCACTTTGGAAAACAAAAGACATTTTCAATGTGTAGTCATCCGATTCCAGATATCCCTCTTCCCATCCCCCCATGGAAGTTCTCTGCCTCATTTTTTGCAAAGTGATCCAGGTCGAGAAGAGAAACAGATCCCTGTGCAGAGCTGTAGAGGTACCTGGCAGGAAACATCAGAGTGGTGTCCAGGAAAAAGAAAAGAAAAGAAACCTATTAGGACATAATAAATTGGCTTCCATAACCCAAAGGAAATGAGACCATGATCCATTTCAGTCAAGGGGCAAGCAAAATAACTCAGCCTGAGTCTCCACAGGTACATCTGACAGAATGATTAACCTTGGTCCCAATCAGACATAGTGACCTCCATTAGTTAGATAATGGAGGTGCAAACAGATCGTGCGCCTTTATTTCCTGGCCAATTACACAGCCCTATTTTCCTCTGTTCAGTAGAAGTGACCTAAAAGCCTTTGAGGCACCAGTCAACAAGGTGTCTGGATACAACAGCCCTTCAAAATGTATTCTATTCTCTGTGGAGAAAATATCCTACAGCCAAAGGCGGCCGTTTTACAGACCGGCAAAGATTGTTTATCTAGACTCTTGAATGCAAAGAGGAAGCCTGTTTCCTTACTGGCATTTGCAGTGGAATTTCCCCTTTCAGACAACAATGGATGTAGCCCACTAGGCAGAATACATTGTGGGTGGGACTCTTTCTACGGTGGACTCTGTATTTTCATTTCCATTGCTTTGTGAGTTTGAAAGTTAAACAGGACTTATAATTTGGTTACTTTTTAAGGTAAAATATTATTTTTTAGTTAAAATTCTATCTGTGAATGTCTGTGAAGACAAGAAAAAATTGGGACAGGGTAGTTCCCCACAGAAGACCAAGTGTTCTTTCCTGGAGAAAGAAGAAAGTTTGCAAAACCCACTGAAACATAGCAAGAGCCTTGGTGAATGTGAAAAACGTTATAAACAGTGCCAGCATTATACTCAGTGCCAGCTTAATGCTGAGATCAGCACCAAAGGTCTCTGCCCTCAAGCGTCTCACAGCCTGTCTGGCAGGTGTTTGAGGCTTGGTTTTGCCTTCCCATGACAGAACAGAAAAGGGGCAGGGACTAACTTATTGAGAAAGCAGGCTAGCCCCAGACCTCCTTTCCCATACATATATGCTTATCGCCTGCTTAAAAACAGACTTCCTGGCCTTAGATTCTCCACCAGCTTTGCCTGGGACACTGCCCAGTTGTGGTATCTGGGACCTGGTGTAGGCTGAACTGTCGCATGGGATACATTATGGAAACTCCTCACCCTCTCCAGAACCATTTGCTTTGCCTGATTGACCTTTTAGGCCTGCTCTCCAGGGCCAGGGCCTGCCAACTAGGCACACCTCCTCCAGGAAGCCCTCTAGGCATCCACACAGGCCCACTTCCTTCCAGCACCAATGCCACAGCATGGGGCTCCTGCCAGTCCCTTTGTCTCTCTCTCTTCCTTTTCATCCCTTCATACAAACATGTACTGCTTACTTACTACGTGCTAAGAACTCATAGCACTGGGAACAAAAGACACTAGGATGGGCCTCTGACTATACAGGAGACAACCTTGTGAGGGAGTCCAACCCATAATAAATTTTAAATGCAATAAAGCATCACAGGTTCCTTGAAAACAAAGGGACAAAGAACAAAGCAAGGAAGTGTATATTCTACAAGTATGGGGAGGAGGAGAGAAAACTGTTCCCCCAGCAGTATGGAGGTTCCTTAAAAAACCAAAAGCGGAGCTACCATATGATCCTGCAATCCCACTCCTGGGCATATATCAGGAGAAAAACATGACCTGAAAGGATACATGCTCCTCAATGTTCATGCAGCTCTGTTTACAATAGCCAAGACATGGAAGCCACCTAAATGTCCATCGACAGATGAATGGATAAAGACGATGTTGTATATATGTGTGTGTATATACATAAATATATATATAATGGAATATTAACCATTAAAAAGAATGAAATAATGCCATTTACAGCAACATGGATGGACCTACAGATTGTCATACTGAGTGAAGTAAGTCAGGCAGAGAAAGACAAGTATGTACAATGTCATATATGCGGAATCTAGAAAAAAAGATGCAATGAACTTAATTACAAAACAGAAACAGACTCACAGACTTAGAGAACGAACTTATGGTTACGGGGCGGGGGTGGGAGCGGGGAGGGATAGTCAAGGAGTTCGGGTTTGACATGCACAGGCTGCTATATTTAAAATGGATAACCAACAAGGACCTACTGTATAGCACAGGGAACTCTGCTCAATATTATGTAACAACCTAAATGGGAAAAGAATTAGAAAAAAAACAGATACATGTATATGTATAACTGAATCACTTTGCTGTACACCTGAAATTAACACAACACTGCTAATCACCTATACTCCAATGTAAAATAAAGAGTTAAAAAAAAAGAACTGTTCCCCCAGGAGTTTGCACTTGCATTGCCTTCTCCCTCTTCCATCATGTAAACTTCCTGGTCCTTGTTTATCATCCTCTCAGGATTAAACTTACTGACCCTGTCAGTCTTCTGGGCAGCAGGGCTAATGGCAAAAAGCCCGGAGGAAGGAGAAGAAGCCACTCGTATCTCATTTGCATCCTCGGGCCTACCCTGAATACTACACAACTGTTACAACCCCAGCTTTACAGAGAGAAATTTCAATCAGAGAGGTTAACTGGCCTGCCCAAGAGCACACAGATCTCCTTCTGAAATGCATGACCAAACACACCTCAACAGTTTCACAGGGCTACTTGCTCTTTTCCTACTCTCCAGTCTGTGGCTCTTCTGCTCTGAAATGGGGAAAGAAGACAGCTGCAGCCAGGGCAGCAGGGGCACGGCCAGGTTCAACTTTCCGACAGGAGTGAGAACATAGGGTCTAGGCCTGGGGCCTGCACGCTGTGTGGGTAGGGAAGGTCAAGCACAGAACTACTTCCTCAGGTCCGGGTGGTTTCACTTTCACACTGTTTCTGATTGTATCTCTTTAAACATACATTGCTATTTAACAAGAGCTCGTTTCTTTCTTTTTTTTTTTTTTTTTGCGGTACGCGGGCCTCTCACTGTTGTGGCCTCTCCCGTTGCGGAGCACAGGCTCCGGACGCGCAGGCTCAGCGGCCATGGCTCACGGGCCCAGCCGCTCCGCGGCATGTGAGATCTTCCCAGACCGGGGCACGAACCCACGTCCCCTGCATCGGCAGGCGGACTCTCAACCACTGCGCCACCAGGGAAGCCCCAAGAGCACGTTTCTTTAAAATCAGTGTGAAGGGGCCGCTTCTGCATGCTGTGCTCAGGGAGAGTCACTGTGTTTGCTGCTCCCTGATGCCCTCTCCTATCTGAGTTCAACTCCACTTCTGCTTTTTGCAGAGGAGCTGGAAGTCCTCACATCACCCAGCACAGCTAATGAGGGCTACCTGAAGGACTGAGCCATACCCTAACCCTCTACTGGCAGTAGCCCCCTTCTATCTGAGAAGGCCTTTCCTTCTGTTTGATATTCCAGTTGGTGATGTTCATTTATTATTTCCACTTAAAAAGAAGCCGCCTTATTCATCCACCTACGTACTTAACCAAGATTCATTGCTAGGAAAACTGTAGCTCCCAGGTTGCCCAAAATGGTCCTGGTTTATGCTTCTGGTCCCAGCATAGTTATAAATGGTACCATCTTTTACCACCAAAAACAGCCCAGTTTGTTTGTTGATAAATTATTCGGTCACCCTATGTATTGAGTGTGTAATACGATCACTGTAATAGATCCTAATGATGCAATGACACATAAAACAAGTTTTCTCCCTCCTGGGATCTCACAAACTCAAGAACCTGATCTCTGGCATGTACAGGGACCTCTGAGCGGGTATTGTCATTGATGGCTCACCCCAACATTTCTTTCCTTCTTGGTGTCTCAGCCCCAGTTACTCAGCGTCTCTGTGGTATTCTCTCACCCACTTGGCTGCCAAGCCTTTCTCCCTCAGTGTCCCACAAGAACCCACACACCTTTCAGTGTCTCATGGGGACATGCCTGTGTGGTCCTTCCATGTCCTACATGGGCCTGTGTGCCCGTCCATTGCCCACATGGGTGTCATTCTGTGCTCCACTAATGTCTCCTGTGAACAATTCCATGTGCCTCTTCAGTGTCCAACTGGAGCAGTGTTTTCCATGTGGTTACTACTTTGTACCCATCCATTATCCCATGTGGCTATTCCTGTGGGTCCTTCCAGAGCTGCATGTGGACCTATGAATACCCCTTCAGCAATGAAGACTCCGCTAGTGGTCCCCAACCTGAAGGCTGCAGGTCCTGGAGGGTAACAGAGTAGCAAGGGGTCCTTGGGTGTATATGTGTGCAGGGGAAATTTTGTGAATGGTTAAAAATGGCTCCTCTTATTTAAAAAGATTCTGCCTCAGAGCCATCTGGTAAATCTGTTTAAAAAAAAAAAGTAGATTCCTAGAATTCATACTAGACCTACTGAATCTGGATTACTAAAATTGAGACCAGGAATTTTCATTTTAAACATGTTCCCTGGTGCTATGCTCTGAATGTTTGTGTGACTCCCAAATTCATATGTTGAAGCCTAGTACCTAATGTCATGGTATTAGGTGTGCCTTTGAGAGGCCATTAGGTCATGAACGCAGAGTCTTCATGAATGGAATTAGCATTTTTATAAAAGAGGCTCAAAAGAACTCTCTCCCCAAGAGGGGAGGCACACAGAGAGCCCCCTGTTAGGGAAATACTCAGCAGAGTTATGGAAGTAGTGTCACTCCTGCGACCCCAAACAGGTAGAGGCACCATCATTGCAACGGGAGCTTCAGGCACACCACCCAGGCACAGAGATCCCCAGGGGCAGGACCACTCACAGCCATGGGATCAGGGCCACCCAGAGCCTTGGCAGCCCAAGCTCTGCCCCAGTGGAGTCAGAAGATACTGGATTTTAATTGGTATTTTTAAAAGGATGATTTAAAAAAAAAAAAAAAGATGCTTTTGATGTGCAGTTTGGGTTGAGAACCACCAGTTTGGCCTTCTTGTCTTCTATTACCTCTCCTCTCTATGATATATCTTCTCTTTTTCTTCCTAACAAAATTCTGATTTTGTTCATTTATCTATCCTTATTCTCCATGCTCCATGCACTTCCCTTCCTCAGAAGAGGCTAATCCCGCTCTTGACGGCAGGAGTTATCTCTTGTTGTTAATTAATGCTTTTTGTTATAAGAAATCTCAGAATCTTGAGGAAAGAACATGTGGCCAAAATAATAAATACACACACAAATATATATATGCATACACACACAAAGGTCAGCATAAAAAGATGCTCAACATCATTAGTCACTAGGGAAATACAAAATAAAACCATAATGAGACACCACTTCACATCCACCTGAGGGGCTATAATCATAAAAATTGGCAATATCAAATGTAGGTGAAGATATGGGGCAACTGGAACTCTCATACATTGCTTATTAGAGTGAGAAATGCTACAACCACTGGGAAAACTTCTGACTGTTTCTTAAAAAATTAAACACATATGCTGTGACTGGAAATTATATTCTTAGGCACTTACCCAAGGAAAAGCTTTTGTGCAAAAAGGCTTGTATGAAAAGATTCAAAGGAGCTTTATTCATTATTACCCCAAGCTGAAAACAGTCCTAATGGCCATCAACAGGAGAAAGGATAAGCAAATTATGGAATAGTGCTCATCAATAAAAGGGATCTACTAACACAAGCAAAACAGGATAAATCTTAAAAACATTATACTAAGAAAAAAACATACAGAGTGAAGTAAGTCAGAAAGAGAAAGACAAATACCGTATGCTAACACATATATATGGAATCTAAGAAAAAAAAAAAGTCATGAAGAACCTAGGGGTAAGACAGGAATAAAGACACAGACCTACTAGAGCATGGACTTGAGGACAAGGAGAGGGGGAAGGGTAAGCTGTGACAAAGTGAGAGAGTGGCATGGACATATACACACTACCAAACGTAAAATTGATAGCTAGTGGGAAGCATCCGCATAGCACAGGGAGATCAGCTCAGTGGTTTGTGACCACCTAGAGGGGTGGGATAGGGAGGGTGGGAGGGAGGGAGGTGCAAGAGGGAAGAGATATGGGAACATATGTATATGTATAACTGATTCACTTTGTTATAAAGCAGAAACTAACACACCATTGCAAAGCAATTATACTCCAATAAAGATGTTAAAAAAAAAAAGAAAGTCTTAAAAAATAAAAAATATAAAGTGATGACAGATGTAAACTGGACTTATTATGGTGATCATTTCACAATGTATAAAAAAAAATACAGTGACTTTAGAAATAGTGCTCCATGTAACTATGAAGATATAGGAGACATTTAGTTAATGAAACGACAGTGATATAGGTGTAGTGGTTCCCTCTGATTTGTCTTTCTTCCTTTAACAGCTAAGGAGTAAGAAATGTGAAAATTAAATTTACCTTCATATAATTACTGAACACTCTTACAAGCCAATTATGGACCTAAATTGCAAATGTGGTGTTATGATCCTGTCTTCTGTGGAGAATTGTTTCCTGAAGCTCTTTGAAGTGTTTTCACCTCTACTATGCTCATCCCTAGAAGTACACTCCCCCTCAAAGAAAATATGTTTTCCGTATTAAAGATATTTCAACTTAAAAACAAAAAAACGAAAGAAATAAACCCAGAAAGCAGCTGCCTTGGGTGGGTGGGGTTTAACTGGAAAAGTGTATAAAGGGACTTTCTGGAGCAATGAAAATATTCCATTGTTTGGAGTAGTGGTTACACAGATGTATACAAGTCTTTCAAAACTTACCTAACTGAACATCTGGATCTGTGCGTTTATTTTAATGCTAATCACACCATACACACAAGCACACGTGCACACACACACACACACATTCTGTTCATTTTGCTGTCTAAAACAAGCCAGACACAAGAATACATATTGTATGATTCAATTTATATAAAATTCTAAGCTGGAAATTAATGTGTGGTGATAGAATTCAGAAATAGCTGCTATGGGGGTGGGGTAAAGAGTGACTGGAAAAGGATAAGGATAATTTTCTGGGGCTATCACATTGGTTTATATCGTGATTGGAGTGATGGACTTCCGGGAAGATGGCGGAAGAGTAAGACTCGGAGATCACCTTCCTCCCCACAGATACACCAGAAATACATCTACGCGTGGAACAACTCCTATGGAGCACCTACTGAACGCTGGCAGAAGACCTCAGACCTCCCAAAAGGCAAGGAACCCCCCACGTACCTGGTTAGGGCAAAAGAAAAAACTAAACAGAGACAAAAGGATAGGGACGGGTCCTGCACCAGTGGGACGGAGCTGTGAAGGAGGAAAAGTGTCCACACACTAGGAAGCCCCTTCGCGGGCGGAGACTGCGGGTGGCGGAGGGGGAAAGCTTCAGAGCCGCGGAGGAGAGCACAGCAACAGGGGTGCGGAGGGCAAAGCAGAGAGATTCCAGCGCAGAGGATCGGGGCCGACCGGCACTCACCAGCCGAGAGGCTTATCTGCTCGCCCGACGGGGCGGGCGGGGCTGGGAGCTGAGGCTCCGGCTTCTCTCGGAGCAACGGGAGAGGACTGAGGTTGGCGGCGTGAACACAGCCTGCAGGGCGTTAGTGCACCGCGGCTAGCCGGGAGGGAGTCCGGGGAAAAGTCTGGACCTGCCAAAGAGGCAAGAGACTTTTTCTTCCCTCTTTGTTTCCTGGTGCACGAGGAGAGGGGATTAAGAGCGCTGCTTAAGAGAGCTCCAGAGACGGGCGCGAACCGCGGCTAAAAGTGCGGAGCCCAGAGACAGACATGAGACGCTAAGGCTGCTGCTGCCGCCACCAAGAAGCCTGTGTGCGAACACAGGTCACTATCCACACCCCCTTCCGGGGAGCCTGTGCAGCCCGCCACTGCCAGGGTCCCGGGATCCAGGGACAACTCCCCCGGGAGAACGCACGGCGCGCCTCAGGCTAGCAACGTCACGCCGGCCTGTGCCGCCGCAGGCCCGCCCCGCACTCTGTGACCCTCCCTACCCCCCGGCCTGAGTGAGCCAGAGCCCCCGAATCAGCGGCTCCTTTAACCCCGTCCTGTCTGAGCGAAGAACAGACGCCCTCCGGCAACCTACACGCGCAGGCAGGGCCAAATCCAAAGCTGAGCCCCTGGGAGCTGTGAGAACAAAGAAGAGAAAGGGAAATCTCTCCCAGCAGCCTCAGAAGCAGCGGATTAAAGCTCCACAATCAACTTGATGTACCCTGCATCTGTGGAATACATGAATAGACAACAAATCATCCCAAATTAAGGAGCGGTGTGGATGAAAGGCTCTTGGTGCTGCAGCCAGGAGTTAGTGCTGTGCCTCTGAGGTGGGAGAGCCAACTTCAGGACACTGGTCCACAAGAGACCTCCCAGCTGAACATAATATCAAACGGCGAAAATCTCCCAGAGATCTCCATCTCAACGCCAGCACCCAGCTTCACTCACCGACCAGCAAGCTACAGTGCTGGACATCCTATGCCAAACAACTAGTAAGACAGGAACACAACCCCACCCATTAGCAGAGAGGCTGCCCAAAATCATAATAAGTCTACAGACACCCCAAAACACACCACCAGACGTGGACCCGCCCACCAGAAAGACAAGATCCAGCCTCATCCACCAGAACACAGGCACTAGTACCCTCCACCAGGAAGCCTACACAACCCACTGAACCAACCTTAGCCCCTGGGGACAGACACAAAAAACAACAGGAACTACGAACCTTCAGCCTGCAAAAAGGAGACCCCAAACACAGTAAGATAAGCAAAATGAAAAGACAGAAATACACACAGCAGATGAAGGAGCAAGATAAAACCCACCAGACCTAACAAATGAAGAGGAAATAGGCAGTCTACCTGAAAAAGAATTCAGAATAATGATAGTAAAGATGATCCAAAATCTTGGAAATAGAATAGACAAGATGCAAGAATCAGTTAACAAGGACCTAGAAGAACTAAAGATGAAACAAACAATGATGAACAACACAATAAATGAAATGAAAAATACTCTAGATGGGATCAATAGCAGAATAACTGAGGCAGAAGAACGGATAAGTGACCTGGAAGATAAAATAGTGGAAATAACTACTGCAGAGCAGAATAAAGAATAAAGAATGAAAAGAACTGAGGATAGTCTCAGAGACCTCTGGGACAACATTAAATGCACCAACTTTCAAATTATAGGGGTTCCAGAAGAAGAAGAGAAAAAGAAAGGGATTGAGAAAATATTTGAAGAGATTATAGTTGAAAACTTCCTTAATATGGGAAAAGAAATAGTTAATCAAGTCCAGGAAGCACAGAGAGTCCCATACAGGATAAATCCAAGGAGAAATACGCCAAGACACATATTAATCAAACTGTCAAAAATTAAATACAAAGAAAGCATATTAAAAGCAGCAAGCGAAAAACAACAAATAACACACAAGGGAATCCCCATAAGGTTAACAGCTGATCTTTCAGCAGAAACTCTGCAAGCCAGAAGGGAGTGGCAGGACATATTGAAAGTGTTGAAGGAGAAAAATCTGCAACCAAGATTACTCTACCCAGCAAGCATCTCATTCAGATTTGATGGAGAAATTAAAAGCTTTACAGACAAGCAAAAGCTGAGAGAGTTCAGCACCACCAAACCAGCTCTACAACAACTGCTAAAGGAACTTCTCTAGGCAAGAAACACAAAAGAAGGAAAAGACCTACAATAACGAACCCAAAACAATTAAGAAAATGGGAATGGGAACACACATATCGATAATTACCTTAAATGTAAATGGACTAAATGCTCCCACCAAAAGACACAGATTGGCTGAATGGATACAAAAACAAGACCCATATATTTGCTGTCTACAAGAGACCCACTTCAGACCTAGAGACACATACAGACTGAAAGTAAGGGGATGGAAAAAGGTATTTCATGCAAATGGAAACCAAAGGAAATCTGGAATAGCAATTCTCATATCAGACAAAATAGACTTTAAAGACTATTAGAAGAGACAAAGAAGGACACTACATAATGATCAAGGGATCGATCCAAGAAGAAGATATAACAATTGTAAATATTTATGCACCCAACATAGGAGCACCTCAATACATAAGGCAAATACGGACAGCCATAAAAGGGGAAATCGACAGTAACAAATTCATAGTAGGGGATTTTAACACCCTACTTTCACCAATGCACTGATCATCCAAAATGAAAATAAATAAGGAAACACAAGCTTTAAATGATACATTAAACGAGATGGGCTTAATTGATATTTATAGGACATTTCATCCAAAAACAACAGAATACACATTTTTCTCAAGTGCTCATGGAACATTCTCCAGGATAGATCATATCTTGGGTCACAAATCAAGCCTTGGTAAATTTAAGAATATTGAAATTGTATCAAGTATCTTTTCCGACCACAACGCTATGAGACTAGATATCAATTACAGGAAAAGTTCTGTAAAAAATACAAACACATGGAGGCTAAACAATACACTACTTAATAACGAAGTGATCACTGAAGAAATCAAAGAGGAAATAAAAAAATACCTAGAAACAAATGACATTGGAGACACGACGACTCAAAATCTATGGGATGCAGCAAAAGCAGTTCTAAGAGGGAAGTTTATAGCAATACAATCCTACCTTAAGAAACAGGAAACATCTCGAATAAACAACCTAACCTTGCACCTAAAGCAATTAGAGAAAGAAGAACAAAAAAACCCCAAAGTTAGCAGAAGGAAAGAAATCATAAAAATCAGATCAGAAATAAATGAAAAAGAAATGAAAGAAACAATAGCAAAGATCAATAAAACTAAAAGCTGGTTCTTTGGAAGGATAAACAAAATTGATAAACCATTAGCCAGACTCATCAAGAAAAAAAGGGAGAAGACTCAAATCAATAGAATTAGAAATGAAAAAGGAGAAGTAACAACTGACACTGCAGAAATACAAAAGATCATGAGAGATTACTACAAGCAACTCTATGCCAATAAAATGGACAACCTGGAAGAAATGGACAAATTCTTACAAATGCACAACCTGCCAAGACTGAATCAGGAAGAAATAGAAAATATGAACAGAACAATCACAAGCACTGAAATTGAAACTGTGATTAAAAATCTTCCAACAAGCAAAAGCCCAGGACCAGATGGCTTCACAGGCGAATTCTATCAAACATTTAGAGAAGAGCTATCACCTATCCTTCTCAAACTCTTCCATAATATAGCAGAGGGCGGAACACTCCCCAACTCATTCTATGAGGCCACCATCACCCTGATACCAAAACCAGACAAGGATGTCACAAAGAAAGAAAACTACAGGCCAATATCACTGATGAACATAGATGCAAAAATCCTCAACAAAATACCAGCAAACAGAATCCAACAGCACATTAAAAGGATCATACACCATGATCAAGTGGGGTTTATTCCAGGAATGCAAGGATTCTTCAATGTACGCAAATCAATCAACGGGATACACCATATTAACAAATTGAAGGAGAAAAACCATATGATCTTCTCAATAGATGCAGAGAAAGCTTTTGACAAAATTCAACACCCATTTATGATAAAAACCCTGCAGAAAGTAGGCATAGAGGGAACTTTCCTCAACATAATAAAGGCCATATATGACAAACCCACAGCCAACATCGTCCTCAATGGTGAAAAACTGAAAGCTTTTCCACAAAGATCAGGTACAAGACAAGGTTGCCCACTCTCACCACTCTTATTCAACATAGTTTTGGAAGTTTTAGCCACAGCAGACAGAGAAGAAAAGGAAATAAAAGGAATCCAAATCGGAAAAGAAGAAGTAAAACTGTCACTGTTTGCAGATGACATGATACTATACATAGAGAATCCTAAAGATGCTACCAGAAAACTACTAGAGCTAATCAATGAATTTGGTAAAGTAGCAGGATACAAAATTAATGCACAGAAATCTCTGGCATTCCTATACACTAATGATGAAAAATCTGAAAGTGAAATCAAGAAAACACTCCCATTTACCATTGCAACAAAAAGAATAAAATATCTAGGAATAAACCTACCTAAGGACACAAAAGACCTGTATGCAGAAAATTATAAGACCTTGATGAAAGAAATTAAAGATGATACAAATAGATGGAGAGATATACCATGTTCTTGGATTGGAAGAATCAACATTGTGAAAATGACTCTACTATGCAAAGCAATCTACAGATTCAATGCAATCCCTATCAAACTACCACTGGCATTTTTCACAGAACTAGAACAAAAAATTTCACAATTTGTATGGAAACACAAAAGACCCCGAATAGCCAAAGCAATCTTGAGAACGAAAAACGGAGCTGGAGGAATCAGGCTTCCTGACTTCAGACTATACTACAAAGCTACAGTAATCAAGACAGTATGGTACTGGCACAAAAACAGAAATATAGATCAATGGAACAGGATAGAAAGCCCAGAGATAAAACCAAGCACATATGGTCACCTTATCTTTGACAAAGGAGGCAGGAATGTACAGTGGAGAAAGGACAGCCTCTTCAATAAGTGGTGCTGGGAAAACCGGACAGCTACATGTAAAAGTATGAGATTAGATCACTCCCTACCATACACAAAAATAAGCTCAAAATGGATTAAAGACCTAAATGTAAGGCCAGAAACTATCAAACTCTTAGAGGAAAACATAGGCAGGACACTCTATGACATAAATCACAGCAAGGTCCTTTTTGACCCACCTCCTAGAGAAATGGAAATAAAAACAAAAGTAAACAAATGGGACCTAATGAAACTTAAAAGCTTTTGCGCAGAAAAGGAAACCATAAAGAAGAATAAAAGACAACCCTCAGAATGGGAGAAAATACTTGCAAATGAAGCAACTGACAAAGGATTAATCTCCAAAATTTATAAGCAGCTCATGCAGCTTAATAACAAAAAAACAAACAACCCAATCCAAAAATGGGCAGAAGACCTAAATAGACATTTCTCCAAAGAAGATATACAGAGTGCCAACAAACACATGAAAGAATGCTCAACATCACTAATCATTAGAGAAATGCAAATCAAAACTACAATGAGATATCATCTCACACCAGTCAGAATGGCCATCATCAAAAAATCTAGAAACAATAAATGCTGGAGAGGGTGTGGAGAAAAGGGAATCCTCTTACACTGTTGGTGGGAATGTAAATTGATCCAGCCACTGTGGAGAACAGTATGGAGGTTCCTTTAAAAACTACAAATAGAACTACCATATGACCCAGCAATCCCACTACTGGGCATATACCCTGAGAAAACCATAATTCAAAAAGAGTCATGTACCAAAATGTTCATTGCAGCTCTATTTACAATAGCCCAGAGATGGAAACAACCTAAGTGTCCATCATTGGATGAATGGATAAAGAAGATGTGGCACATATATACAATGGAATATTACTGAGCCATAAAAAGAAACGAAATTGAGCTATTTGTAATGAGGTAGATAGACCTAGAGCCTGTCACACAGAGTGAAGTAAGTCAGAAAGAGAGAGACAAATACTGTATGCTAACACATATATATGGAATTTAAGAAAAAAAATGTCATGAAAAACCTAGGGGTGAAACAGGAATAAAGACACAGACTTACTAGAGAATGGACTTGAGGCTATGGGGAGGGGGAAGGGTAAACGGTGACAAAGCGAGAGAGTGGCATTGACATATATACACTACCAAACGTAAGGTAGTTAGCTAGTGGGAAGCAGCTGCATAGCACAGGGAGATCAGCTCGGTGCTTTGTGACCACCTAGAGGGGTGGGATAGGGAGGGTGGGAGGGAGGGAGACGCAAGCGGGAAGAGATATGGGAACATATGTATATATATAACGGATTCATTTTGTTGTGAAGCTGAATCTAACATACCATTGTAAAACAATTATACTCCAATAAAGATGTAAAAAAAAAAAAAACCACGAAAGAAATAAACCCAGAAAGCAGCTGCCTTGGGTGGGTGGGGTTTAACTGGAAAAGTGTATAAAGGGACTTTCTGGAGCAATGAAAATATTCCATTGTTTGGAGTAGTGGTTACACAGATGTATACAAGTCTTTCAAAACTTACCTAACTGAACATCTGGATCTGTGCGTTTATTTTAATGCTAATTACACCATACACACAAGCACACGTGCACACACACACACACACACACACACACACACATTCTGTTCATTTTGCTGTCTAAAACAAGCCAGACACAAGAAGAATACATATTGTATGATTCAATTTATACAAAATTGGAAGCTGGAAATTAATGTGTGGTGATAGAATTCAGAAATAGCTGCTATGGGAGTGGGGTAAAGAGTGACTGGAAAAGGATAAGGATAATTTTCTGGGGCTATCACATTGGTTTATATCGTGATTGGAGTGATGGTTACAAAATTTCATATGCCAAACTCATTGTCCTTTGTGTGTCAACTTGGCTGGGCCACAGTGCCGAGATATTTGGTCAAACATTATTCTAGATGTTTCTGTCAACGTGTTTTGGGGATGAAATTAACATTTAGATTGGTGGACTTTGAGTAAAGCAGATTGCCCTCCATAATGTGGGTGGGCCTCATCCAATCAGTTGAAGTCCTTAATAGAACAAAGACTGATCTCCCTAAGCAAGAAGGAATTCTGCCAGTTGATGGCCTTCAGACTCAAACTGCAACAACAGCTCTTTCCTGGGTCTCCAGCCTGCCAGCCCACCCTGCAGACTTTGGACTTGCCGGACTTCCTCCATAATCACATGAAAGCCAATTCCTTAAAATAAATATATATACACATCCTTTTGATTCTGTTTCTCCAGAGAACCCTGACTAATACAACTCTTACACTGAAAATCTACACATTTTATTATAATTGTAAAAAGATCAGGGAATATTCAGAGTGTGCAGGAAAAGCATGTCTTTCTCACTTTTAGAGATGAACAAAATAGCATATAGCCTGATGACAAATTGAAATTATAATAGCGTCATCACAGTTCGGGTATACAAAAATGAAGTCTGGTGGCCATTGAGGATCTGGTCTCAGACAGAGCTCTGCAACATTGAAACTTGAACTTTCTCTGAGCTGTCTGACACCCAAGAATGCCACCAGCGATATTCAGAACAACACCTGCCAGTTGCAAACTTCTGGTCTCAAGGTCTCCCCTTGGAACTATGCAACTATTACAGACCCAACCAATCCTTACTTAACAAGCACTCTTACTTTTTGTCAGCTCCGATTATAATTCTTAATAAACAGCTCATGTAACTAACTGCAACTTTGAAGTTTTTGCCTTTATAAGCTTCCCGCATTTTGTAGTCCAGTGGAACACAATTCAGGTGCTTCTTGAATCTATGTCTCCCGGGCTGCAGTCCTAACAAATCCCAAATAAACACCTTCTCATTTCAATCAGTTCTCTGTTTAAAATTTTGGTTAACAAGCTCCAGTTTCTGTGGCATCCATTATATAACTGTCCTAGTCCATTTGGGCTGCTATAACAAAATGCCACACACTGGGTAGCTTGTCCACAACAGAAATTTACTGGTCACAGTTCTGGAGGCAGGGAAGTCCAAGATCAAAACGCCAGCGTGGTCATATTTTGGTAAAGACCCTCTTCCTGGTTCAGAGTTGGCAATTTCTCTGTGTCCTCACATGATGGAAGGGGCTAGGGAGCTCTGTGGGGTCTCCTTTATGAGAGCACTAATCCCATTCATGAGGGCTCCATCCTCATGACCTAATCCCCTCCCAAAGACCTTATCTTCAAATACCATCATCTTTGGGGGTTAGGATTTCAACATATAAATTGGACGGTGTGGGGGGGGAAACAAACATTCAGACCATAGGCATAACTTTGAGGGGAGCAGCCTTAGGGTGAAGCCAGACTATGGAAGAATGTGAGGAGAAAAGAAACTGAGTCTGAATGACACTGTGAATTTCCAGGGCCAAGCATTGCGGAAACCTGCCCTACATCTAAGATGTTAGATGAGCTGATAACTTCTGTTGTTTGAAGTGGACGTTTATCTTTTACGTTGGCTACCCAGCATGCCACCTCCTCTTTCCTATGTTAGGAGTTTCCCACTTTATGAACAGCTCACCTCTCACCAGAGAAGCTGTAAATATCAGATACTCACCTTGTTATTCTCCCTTGAAGTTAGGGTGTAACATGCACCAAACAGATGCATAAACACACACAAGAATCAGAATCTAATGGTGAATCACGGAGTTGCACGGAGCTAAAGCAGAGGCTGAGCATTTCCGTTCTGTGGGTTTTGGTCAGTGGCCACTGCGTTCAATTTCCAGAAACAGCAGTATCACTGGCATCTGATGTCTAGTGCGCGTGGCATCTGTGGTGTATGTATCCTGTAGCACCAGCAGTTACACTGCAACCAGAAGGGCTGTGTGGTTAGATTTTGGTGATCCTGTCTGACATCTCCAGATCCATTTCTGGCTACCCCACCTCCACCAGGAGTCTAGCTATCCAATATCCTTTTAATAAACTGCTTTTTCTATTTCAGCTTGTCTCAATTGGCTTCAGTTGCTTGGTACTAAAACCCCAGCTGAAATTTTGGTGAAGCTCTCGTAAGTCACATTCTCTATTAATTGCGGTTAAAAGTATTCTATTGATAAATGATGCCCAGTCCTATATTCTATTAATTATCTATTGCTACAATGCTCTGTGGCCAACAACCCAGTGGATTAAAACAATTATTTATTCTTGCTCACTTGTCTGTGAGTTGCCTGAGAATCAACTGATCTAGGCTGTGTTCATCTGACCTTAACTCCAAAATGTAGATTGAGCCTAGCTCAGCTCCATACATCTCTTGTTCTCCTTGGACTACCCAGGGCTTGTCGTCTTATGGAAGTGACGGTGGTCAAGATGGCAAGACCAACTGTGCAATTCTAATTCAAGCCTTCTCATGTTAGGTCTACTAATATCCCAATGGCCAAGGTTCACAACCAAGCCCAACATCAATAAAGCAGGGAAATATAGTCTCTACTGAAATGAACTGCAAAGCACACGGCAAAGGGTGTGAATAGAAGGTGGAATAAGGAATTGGGAACAATAATGAAATCTACATCAACCTACACCCCATCCCTACTCCCCGCCCTGCCCCCAAACCAAAGTGTCAGCTAGCGGCTGGTGGTGGTTTAATAGTTTCTGCTTTATAGCTGTGGAAGTCTTGTCAGAAGAGATCTTAGACACACTGCCTTCAGGTAAAGAAATGAATCTCTATTATGTCTGCATGATGAGGCAATGATAGAATCATAAAGTGATCAGGTTGTTAGGGATCTTAAAGGCCCCTGATGACATATTTAAGATCATTTAAAAGTCAGAATGGAGTCACTGTGGTTCAGGCATCTAAAATGGAGCTGGGTGGCCATTGTGGATGTGGTTTCAGACACATTCCTGCATCACTGAGAACTTGAATCTTCTGAACAGTATCAAACTCAAGGACACCACCAGCCATTTTCAAAACAATATCTGCTGGCAGATGCACACAACCACACCCACACACCCCTCTGCCCCACCAGCGCCACTAATCCTTGCTTACCGAGAACCCTTACGTCTTGCCAGCTCTAATCCTAATTCTAGACAAAAAATGTATGTAACCTTGTGGGGTTTTGCCTTTATAAACCTCCCCCATTTTGTAGTCCAGCTGAACACAATTCAAGTGCTTTCTGGGATCTGTGTTTCCAGAGCTGCGGACCTAACAATCCCCAGATAAACACTTTTTCTTTTTTGCCTCAACCGTTTCTCCATTCTTGGAATTCTTGGTTAATGCCCCTTAGTAAATCCTATTGCTTGACTGATAAGGAGACTAAAGGACCAAAGTGTGAGTGACTTGGTCAAGGTTGTACAGATTGAAAATGGCAGAAGAATGAATATAATCAATATATTATAGATATACATCAATATAACAATAGAATGCACATTGATTGACTCCCAGATACATGCCTCTGACCCTTAGCTATTTTACTTACATTATATTGGGGCAGAAAGTTTTCTGTATTCCTCAAATCATTTATTCCTCCCTCCATAACATACCAGATATAAGATTGGATATGTGTTTTTGGACACCTCTGTCCAACTGCCTACACGCCAGCACTCAAAGTTGCTGATTCAGGTTAGAAATCTAATAGGTGTCAGGAGAGCTGAGGACCCAAACTGATGTGGCAGAATTCTGCCAGGTGAGTCCTCTTGAGCAATACAAGGTGTCTGTGGCCTACTTACAAATACTTGGGGAATTATAGCTCTTATGCAAACTGCTCCCAGGTGAGTCTTCTTAAGCAACACAAGGTGTCTGTGCCCTATTTACAAATGAGTTGAAAATTATAGCTCTTATAATAAAATCCTATGTGAGAGAGAAATTTTTAAAAATCTTTACATATCTTCACAGGACACTCGCAGTAGCAACAGCTTCTGTTTCTCCTTCCTAATTAAAATTGTACAGAGCCAACGCTTTGCAAAATTAAGTGAGAGTGGCATGGACATATATACACTACCAAATGTAAAATAGATAGCTAGTGGGAAGCAGCTGCATAGCACAGGGAGATCAGCTCGATGGTTTGTGTCCACCTACAGGGGTGGGATAGGGAGGATGGGAGGGAGACGAAAGAGGGAGGAGATGTGGGGATATATGTATACGTATAGCTGATTCACTTTGTTATAAAGCAGAAACTAACACACCATTGTAAAGCAATTATACTCCAAAAAGATGTTAAAAAAAAATTAAGTGTGGGAAACAATGGACCTTTTAAAGGAATTCCCCAGATGGGCAGGTAAGGCAATATAGATTGTGCTAAAGGACTGAGAATTTGAGGACAAGGGGAAGATTTTGGTGTGTTTTAAGCAGGGGAGGGTCACGGTCTTATTCACATCCCCTTCGGGCTTGTCCAGCTCTCTCTAGCACTGGGGAACAGGATTCCTCCTTCGCAGGCCCCTGCGGCTGTGCATCCCGGGGGGCTGTTTGCCTTACACTTCACATTCACAAAGAAGTTCCAGTGGAAATTTCGATGTTATGTTCCTATAAACTTAGACATGCAATCCATCAATTCTCTTCCATGTTAAAAGCATTAACTTACTAAAATTATTATTTAAAATATACCATAATTTGTGAAACCCTATTTAGCCTTTTCTTCATATTTGAATACAATTTGGAGCCTCAAAAGATAGAGGGGCTGAACCTCCCCTGCCTCTTGTAACCCTCTAAACACCTCCACCCCTTACCTTCTCTCCTGACCTGACCTCACTGGGCCTCTCATCCTTATGTTTCTCTTGCACCCAAGATGTAGATGCTGACTTCCAGCACATTTAACCTCCCTTTCTTGGTATATCCTGCCTTTAACGTGTATCATAACCATATTTCTATTCCTGGTTTGTAACAAAGTAGTTAACACAGTTTTTCTTTGAATGTCTCACCTCTTTCTTTGCTGTCTCCCATCTCTTCTCTCTTCCCTGCCTGGCTTTGTCCTGTCCATTTTAGTTATCCCACTCATCTTTCCCCTGATTCTAAAAACTCATTCACTCCAGGACCTAGAGTTTGTAAGCATGTTTAAAAAGTGTCAGATTCACATAATGTCTAAAACTTTTAGGGGGAAAAAAATGCTACCTTGGCAATTCACCTGTGTCCAAAAGAAGCTTCCATTTTAAAATCTGTCATTATGACAGAGGCACAATTAAGATTTGAAAAATATTCTCTTAAATGTAGATGGTTGATTCATCTACAGCTAGAAGGCCAGGTAGGAAGTGATGGTTTGGTGGTGACTGACCTGAGGGCAGTAGCTGGGGTTCACCCAAGAGCAGGCATCTCAACTTTAGGTTCTGAGGGATCTGTGCTTGCTAAAAATACAGATTCCTAAGCCTACAGCCAGAAACTCTAATTCAGTGGATCTGGAATAGTCAGGAAATGCTGAACAAGATATAGGGACCCTACCTATAGCTGGGTAAATGTGTGACTTTTAATAGCCGGGATCTTGGGCTGGATCCTGATTCTGAGGGTAATTAACTGTGTGACCTCAGCAGGGCAAATTAACTTCCCTGAGCCCTTATTTCCTAGTCTGTAAAGGAAACATAGGAACCATGAGACATAGAATGTGATGGGGTTAATATTTTGGAAAACACCTGTGTTTTTCTCTTCTGCATTTCTGAGTGTTAATTACTCCCTACCTCTCTGGACTGACCCAAGTGTCTATATCTATCTATATGTCTATATCTGTCTATATCTATATCTAATCTCCTTGGTGGAGGTGGAATAGGAGTGGGGATAGGGGCGGGAGGGGAGGAGATTATTATTTGTTCCAGAAAGCAAAAGGAACAAAAGAATTTATATTCAGACACTGACATTCGAAATAAGATTGTGCAGCAAGACAATAGCTATGAGAGAGTATTTCTACTTTCCTTTCTCCACTCCCACCCCATTCTCTCCCCACACCTCAAAGTAGCATAAGAAAAATCGAGTACGGAAGTTTCAAGCCTCAAAAGTTCTCTTATTTAGAAAATAGCCCTTCTGCCTATGGCAGCTGGGCCATGAGGCTTGGAGTTCTATGGTAGAATGAGGCTCTGGTAGGGAAAATAGAAGTCCCACCCTTCTTTGGCTGAGGGGATGATAGAATGATAGAAAGAAGGAGAGAGAACAAGGAGGACTTTGGTGAGTGAGGAGAAGGGGCTACATAAATGCCGAGGGGGCCTTGTGTCCCCCTCAATTTCCAATAACCCCTCCCCACAATTCCAGTAACTGAGACAACAGATGAAGACCTGATTAATCAGTTAATGCTGCCCAGGCAGCAACGCTTTTCAATAGACTTCCCGGTGGTTTTAAATGTGCATTCGGTTGAGAACCACTGGACTAAGAATTAAACAGAGTGAACATTTAGGTTCCCCCGCCCTGCTTCTTCACATGAAGCCCTCATGAGAATAAACAGGTTAAATATAGGCAAAATAAAGAAGTTCATATTCCTCAGAACACCCGAGCATAGTGTGTGTTCATTTGTCACATCAGCACACAAATGAAAATACTCTATGTGTCATAAGGCGCTCTCCTCTGAAAACTTCCATTGTTGTGGCCAGGTTGCAGCCGAGAGTAGAAAAACAGCGCTCTAGTTAAGGTTCCAGGAGCCTGGGAAAGGAAACTAGATGAAGGTTTTAGCCAAAATGACTACAGAAGTGGTGCGTGTTCTCTCTGTAATAAAGTAAAGTGGCTTTCCCCACAAATCAAAGTGAGATGAGCCAATTCACCAAAAGCACTTTTGTAAGTAGCTGGCTACTCTGGAGTCAGAATGAGTGGGGTTAGAATCCTGGATCTGCCCTTACTAACTGTGTGATGTTGGCAATTTTACCTAACTCCTCTAAGCCTCAGCGTTTTAGTGGGTAAAATGGGCCTTATTACACAGTCTCTCTTCTCAGGGTTGTTATGAGGGAAGACAATCTGTATCACATGTCTGGTGCTAGGGTGGGGCTGTTAGGGTCCCTTTATCTAAGAATTCTGCTGTAATTCTTAAAAGCAGAGAGACCTCGGCACTGAATAAGGAGACCCAGAGGTATACTTCTAACAGCTACACAGGACGTTCCTGCGCACGCAGAAGGATTACTGTGGCACAGTGGGCCTCAGATTCCAGCATGCATCAGCATCGCCTGGAGGGCTTGCTGGGCCTTCCCCTGGAGTTTGTGATTTAGCAGGACTGGGGGGAGGGCCTGAGAATGTGCATTTCTAGCATGTTCCCAGGTGACACAGATCCTGCTGGGGGTTACGGCTCTAGATTAGAGGTCAGCCAACTAGGCTCTCAGCACAAGTCTGGCCCACTTCCTGTTTGGGGAAATACAGCTTTATTGATACACAGCCACATTTGTTTGTTGTTGTTTCATCTGTGGTTGCTTTTGTGCTGCCATGGTGGAGTTGTCACTGCAACAGAGACCATGACGTTTAAAATATTTACCATCCAGTCCTTTACAGACTTTTCCCAACCCCTGTTCTAGGGTGAAAGAGCTCAGGTAAATTGTGGGAACAAGTTCGCCGTGGAAAATTCCCAGAGTTAGATTAAATTAATCAGGGTTTGATAAAGGGTAAGGTTTGGCCAGGACTGTGTGTGTCCTTCAAATCTTGTGTTTTTGCAAATCTTGCTCTTGTTCTATTTGTAAATGTACACATTCTTAGAGTGAGTAGGGACCACTTGGCTCTGAAATTTTAATAAAACGTTAAAAGATTAGCATTGATTATACCATCGACTCCATTTTACTTTATTTTCATGTCTAATATTAGCTTATCTACCTGTTATGATGTCAATAATTTACTTCAGAGGGCTTCATCACAGAACAGTGGGTCTCAACCCTTACACATAAGTCACCTGGGGGGACTTAAAAAAAAAAACCTGGGTCCTATCTCTGGAACTTCTGATTCAAAGGGTGTGGGATGGGACCTAGGCACTGATGTTTTTAAAACCTTCTAGATGATTCCACTATGCAACCAGGATTGAAAATCGTAGACAGAGTGTGTACTAGTTAAATTATCTCCTAGGTCCTGTTACCCTAACTACGAATTGACAGCCACCGGTGGCCTCTGGCATCCTCATTAGAGAGCTTGCCCACCAGACATGGAGCCACCAACTTTCTCTTCTCCGTGCCACACGCACAACATAGGCTCTGCTCTCCACAGAACGGAGGCCAGAGGTTGGTGTTCATTGGGAAAAGTAGTGACTTTTTAAACAGTGAATGTTAGAAATGGTGTCTCTTTGTTGGAATGAGTGATATTTAAAGTATGTAAATGGGGTAACATATTTTAGAAGCATTCACCTTGCTCCCACGAAGAAAGTATAAGAATCTAGTGAAACATCTAGGCCAGGGGTTAGCACTCTTTCTGTAAAGTTCTGGATAATAAATCTTTCAGGCTTTGTGGGGCAACCAGCAAATCGAGTTATAGCTGCACCACAGAGATGTGTAGTGCTCCGAGCAGCAGGGGGAAACCGTGAAAGCACCATGTACCGTCTCAGCCCAACGATTCTGTCCCATGGTTTCTGCGTGATGCTTATTCCCATAATGCAAAACAGCCCTAAGCAATACACAAACAAATGAGCAAAGCTACTGGGGTTTTTATCATTGTCATGTGTCACAAAAGGATATTCATCTTTTGATTTCTTTTCAACCATTAAAAAATGTAAAAGTTAACAACAAAAAAAAGTAAAATCATTCTAAACGTGTGGGTCATACAAAAAGAAGTGCTGGGTCAAACTTGACCGGCAGGCAGTAGTTTGCCAACCCATGTTCTAGACTAAATCCTTAAGGACAACATCCTAGGCTAAATTCCTAACTCCATGTTCTATGTCTAGCTGTGATTGCCTGGTGCCAACTAAAAAGATAACAGAATCCAGCCAATAAAATATAGTCACTGCTGCTTTCAATAAACCTTTCGTGTAGGGTGACAGTCTGTGAATCTAAAACTTTTAGAGGTCAGTTGTTCTCAACTTTTGTTGTACATTGGAATCATCTGAGGAGATAAAAACCTCCCACACCGAAAGCAATTACATCAGAAACTCTGGGGTGGGACCCAGAGATCAGTAGTCTTTAAATCTCCTCAGGTGATTTCAATGGGCAAATAAGGCTGAGAGCACTTTTCTTAAGAGGAACAAAGAACTGGGCTTCATCAAGCTGCAGAACAGGTAATATGGTTATTTCTGTTTGTTAATAAATGTTTGTTTAGTAATACTTCCATGTGTGGGAGAAATTGGTCTGAGCCTTGCTTTCATTGTATTAGGATGACGAGGCTTCTAGAGGAGTAGCTAACATACACGCAAAACTCGTCCACAGCAAAGGAAGCCATCAAAAAATGAAAAGGCGACGACCTACGGAGAAAATATTTGTAAATGATGTGACCGACAAGGGCTTAATCTTCGAAATACACAAACATCTCATACAACTCAACAACAACAAAACAAACAACCCAATCGAAAAATGGGCAGAAGACCTTAATAGACATTTCTCCAAAGAAGACATACAGATGGCCAGTAGGCACATGAAAAGATGCTTAACATCACTAATTATTAGAGAAATGCAAATCAAAACTATAATGAGGTACCACCTTACACCAGTCAGAATGGCCATCATTAAAAAGTCTACAAATAACAAATCCTGGAGAGGGTGTGGAGAAAAGCGAATCCTCCTACACTGTTGGTGGGCAAGTAAGTTGGTGCAGCCACTATGGAAAACAGTATGGAAGTTCCTCAGAAAACTAAAAATAGAATTACCATATGATCCAGCAATCCCACTCCTGGGCATATATCCGGACAAAACCATAATTCAAAAAGATACATGCACCCCTATGTCCATAGCAGCACTATTCACAATAGCCAAAACATGGAAACAACCGAAATGTCCAACAACAAATGAATGGATAAAGAAGATGTGGTACATATATGCAATGGAATACTACTCAGCCATAAAAAAGAACAAAATAATGCCGTTTGCAGCAACATGGATGCAACTACAGATTATCACACTAAGTGAAGTAAGTCAGAAAGAGAAAGACAAACACCATATGATTTCACTTATATGTGGAAGCTAAAATATGGCGCCTACCTACAGAACCTGTCTATAAAACAGAACCTACCTACAAAACAGACACACAGACATAGAGGTCAAACTTGTGGTTGCCAAGGGTGAGTGGGGAAGGGAGAGGGATGGACTGGGAATTTGGGGTTGGTAGATGCAAACTATTTACATTTAGAATGGATAAACAACAAGTTCCTACTGTGGAGCACAGGGAACTATATCCAGTCTCTTGGGATAAACCATAATGGAAAAGGATATTTAAATAAAGAATGTGTATGTGTGTACAACTGAGTCACTTTGCTGTACAGCAGAGATCGGCACAGCATTGTAAACCAACTATACTTCAATAAAAAAAAATGAAAAGGCAACCTATGGGACGGGAGAAAATATTTGCAAATTATATATCTAATGAGGGGTTAATATCCAAAATTTATACTCATACAACTCAATTAAAGAAAAAAGCAGTGCAATTAAAAAATAAGCGAAAGAGGGCTTCCCTGGTGGCGCAGTGGTTGAGAGTCCGCCTGCCGATGCAGGGGACACGGGTTCGTGCCCCGGTCTGGGAAGATCCCACATGCCGCGGAGCGGCTAGGCCCGTGAGCCATGGCCGCTGAGCCTGCGCATCCGGAGGCTGTGCTCCGCAACGGGAGAGGCCACAATACTGAGAGGCCCGCATACTACAAAAAAGAAAAAAAGCAAAAGAAATAATTAGACATTTTTCCAAGGGAGACATGCCAAGTGTCCAACAGGTACATGAAAAGATGCTCAATATCACTAATCATCAGGGTAATGCAAATCAAAGCCACAATAAGCTACCACCTCACACCTGTTAGAATGGCTATTCTCAAAAAGAAAAGAGATAACATGTGTTAGTGAGAATGTGGAGATAAGGGAATCCCTGTACACTGCTAATAGGCCTGTAAATTCGTGCAGCTACTATGGAAAAAAGTATGGAGTTTCCTCAAAAAATGTAAATTAGAACTACCACATGATCCAGCAGTTCTACATCTGGGTATTTATCCAAAAGAACAAAATGACTGTCTTGAAAAGATATCTGCACCCTCATGTTTATTGCAGCATTATTTACAATAGCCAAGACATGGAAACGCAGATGCATGGATAAAGAAAATGTGGTGTATATACACAATGGAATATTATTCAACCATAAAAAGAAAGGAAATTCTGCCATTTGCAACAACATGGATGGACCTCAAGGGCATTATGCTAAGTGAAATGAGTCAACCAGATAAAGACAAATACTGTATGATCTCACTTACATGTGAATAATTTTTTAAAAACCCAAACTCACAGATAGAGAGAACAGACTGGTGGTTGCCAGAAGTCGGAAGTAGGGGAGGAGGGTGTGAAACAGTTGAAAGTGGTCAAAAGAAACAACCTTCTAGTGATAAGGTCAATAGTCCTGGGTAGACAGTGTACAGCGTGGTGATTATAGGTAACGATGCTGTATTGTGTATTTGAAAGTTGCTGAGAGAGTAGATCTTAAAGGTTCTATAACTATGTGTAGTATGGATGTTAACTAGACTTATTGCAGTGATCATCTCGCATGATGTACAAATATTGAATCATCATGTTTAAATACCTAAAACAAATACCATGTTATATGTCAATTATATCTCAATTTAAAAAAAATAAGCCTGATATTGCAGATGAGGAAACTGATGCATAGAAAATGTTACACATTTCCAAGAGAGGAGCTGGAAACCTAAGTCTGTCTGATGTGACTACAGGCTCTTACCCACTAGGGTCTGCCACATTCATGTGCTACATCAAGAATGGGGACTCAAGGCTAATATTCCTGCCCACAACACAGCACCTCATTTTCTGAAGTATTGGAAGAGCCCCTAGAAACAAATCTGTTCCAGTATTCTTCATCTACAAGAGCAGAAACACATCCAGAGAAGTAATGTGACTTTTCCTAAAACCACCCAGAGAGTCAATGTTCGAAAGGCCATGAAAGGCAATCAAGTGTCTCCAAACAGAACTCAGGAAAGGGCCATTCACGGCCTGGATCTTCCAAGGTACATGAAAAGAAAGAAAAACATAGCAATCAAATTTTTTCCTTGGAACCAAAAATGGGGGCTGGGGGGGGAGAGAAGAATTCCTTTTCAAAAATCTATAAATATGATATTCAAGTGTGTCTAAATGCATTAAAGGTAAAGTGGTTTTTTATAACCCTCACCATTCTTCCAGGGGTCCCCAACTGATGGCCCACAAGCTGAATCTAGGTGTGCTTTGGTTTCCTCTGCAGAGTTCTGGCAATAAATGTCCAGGGCTGAGAGGGAGTGATCCTTTCTTAGTTGACACATGCATGCCCAGTCCACTACAGCCCCGAGCTGCCCCCCGTTTTTGTGTTACTGAACTTTAATTATCTGTGTGTCCTTGGCTAAGTCCCTTCCCCTCCCTGTAAGCCATAATCTTCACCTATCGAATTGGGATGGGGGTGTTGATGACATTGTATTTTGTTTATTGCCTGCCCCCTCTCCCTAGAAGGTAAGCTCTAGGAGGGCAGGGATTTTTGTCTGGTTTGTTCAGTGATGTCTCCCATAGCACCCCGAACCCTGCTTGCCATGTAACAGGTGCTAAATAAACATTTAAGGGGAGAATAAATAGTCCTAAACACCCCAAAAAAAAAGAACTCAGGCAAAGGGGATGGAAAACTTTTAAGGCACAGTAACCATTCTATATCATGACGGTGATGGTTACACATTGTATATAATTACCAAAATCAATCAAACTGTTCATTTAGAATTGATACATTTTTATGTATGTAAATGATAACCTAAATAAACAAAGAAGATGAAGCTAATATACATATATAATTAAAATTAATTTCACCCACTTCCTGTTATTTTTTCCTGACCTTAGTAATTGCTGCCATTCTGGGGGGTTTCTACATGTCAGGGACGTGCTGAATGCTTTACATTTCTTATCTCATTAATCCTTGGGTATGAGTGTAGTTTGTCTAAACCGCTCAGGTGCATTTCCTTAGTCTTTCTGGGTGACATATTCTGGAACTCCATGTCTATCACTGGCAGTAAAATCTTACTTAGGACTAACTAGGATTTCATTTTTAAGTGGATGAATAGGCTGTGGTTCCACCTTCTTGCCCACTGCCTATGACTAGAAAGGTTACAGCATGCATTTATTAATTGCACCCGGGAAGCCAGTCATCCTCCCAATGACCTGTGAAATAGGTGTTATTATCAGTCCCACTTCCCAGATGCTAAAGTCAGAATAGAGCCCTGTTGTGCCACCAGCCAGAGTGACACAGCAGGAAGCAGCAGAGCGAAGATCTGATCCCAAGCAGTGGGAGCCCCTGAGGTTGTTTGCTTAATCCCCACACCAGATGGCCTCCCAAACAGTGACCCCGGGCACGCTGCTGAGCTGGTGTGTGGGGGCCAGGGTGTGACCCTTGCAGAGATGACAAAAGATGATTTTCCGATGCAGCGGGCATCTCCGGACCAGTGTGGCCTCGGACAGTGGTCAGAGCTGTGGTATGTTCCCCACAACAGGCTGCTGGGGTGAGATGCGACGTGAGAGCCTAGGAATTCGCACCGCCACTGGGCAAAGGCCCATCTGCAGGACCCAAAAGGCCCTGAGCGTTGGGGAAGGGGCTGTTTGGCGTAAGCCTCACATAGCCCTTCTGATATTGAAGAAGTTTTTGAGGTGCGTTCACCTCCTTGGTCCCTGACATTGCTGTAGACTGGAGAGAACCTCCAGGAATTTCACTAGTGCTCCTCTGGCCAGCATGTTGTTTCAGTCTCTTTTTCTTTATTTTTCTGTAGAGTTGAAGCACTGATTGAAATGCAGACCAATCCCTCTGCAAGAGAAGAATGCAAGTTACCACATCTTAACTCCTTATGAAGGTAATTGGGACAAATTAAACATGTATTGACTTTCTCAAGATAACTTGAGATTTCTGCACCCTTTGCAATTACCAGAAATAATACTACAGTGACTCAGTCTTCTGGTAATTGAAAATGCACAGCTGCAGAAGAAATTGCATGTTAATATATGATATTATCAGTGCAGGAGGGCCACCATATACAAGAATGCAGAGACTCAATTAAATACCCATTATTCGGCTTAATAATTCAGAAAGATCAGGAAATATTATCCCTGGTCAAATAGGCTGAATTTAATTGAGACCTTCCTGGGTTCACAGAGTATATCAACTCTGGATCAAACTAAAGCAATCTCCTTTGACACAATGTAAAAGATTAATACAAGACAAAGAGGACAAATGACTGATCAGTCTGGGAATTACTGTTACTGAACCAGACTTGGGTCCGCTTACCCTACATGCAGTAAAGCCAATCTACTGACACCGGCTTGTGGTGAAGGAAAGTGCAGCATTTATTGCAGAGAACCAAGCAAGGAGTCCAGGCAGCTAGTGCTTAAAAGGCCTGAACCTACCCCCCAACCCACCCCCACCAAGGCTTTCAGAGAAAGGTTTTTAAAGATAGGGTGAGGGAAGGAGGGTTTGAGGTGTGTGATCCGCTCATGGACATTCTTCTGATTGGTTGGTGGTGAGATAATTGGGAGTCAACGTCATCAACCTTCTGCTTCCAACCAGTCTGGGATCTAGGTGCTTGTGGACAGCATACAGTTAACTTCTTCCTCCTGGTGTTTTTTTCAGTATCTGCAAAACAGCTAAAGGACCTGGCTCAGAATATTATCTATAGCCCTTGAAAAGCAACTGAATGTCCTTGACTTTGTTTAATGGCTAAAGTATTATTATCTTGTCTTGCTTGACTGTTTTCCTTTCTGCATTTTCTCACTTTTCTGATTAAATTTATTCTTTAACCAAAGTTTTTCTACAGACAAAAGGCAGACAGAGGACATATGGGTGGAGAGGTCTGTTCTGGGAAGGCCCCATAGGGTTCTGCTCTGTTACACTATGACTTATTTTGCTTTGAAGAGAAGATATGTACCTTTTAGTTACCATGTATGTTTTTCTTTTGTGGGATTTAATTAAAACATTCAGTTACACAATAAATACTTCCTGAGCACTAGCTATGCACCAGGCACTCAGGTACTAGGGGTTCAGCTGCAAAATAAAGAGACAAAAATATGTGTCTTCATAGAGCCTAAACTCTAGTTGGTGGAGACAAGCAATCAATGAGTAAAATATATAGAATGACAGAAAACTTAAAGTGCTGTGAGGAAAAGTAAAGCATAGAAGCAAGATGGGGACTGCCAGGGCAGGGAACAGCAGACTGCAGTTATACATAGGATGGCAAAGAAAGGGCTGGATGAAGAGACAATAAAAGTATAGTCATTAGAGCATCATTTGTGATAAAGATAAATATTGGCAGCAACCTAGATATCTGTCTATAGGAGATTGGTTAAATATTTTATGATGCATCTATATAGTAGAATACTATATAGCAAACAAAAAAAGTCCTACAAATACAAAATGAACTCCCAAGATATATGAAGTGATAAAAACAAGGTGCAGAATGATGTATAGCAGGGGTCCCCAACCCCCAGGCCACAAACCGGTATTGCTCTGTGGCTTGTTAGGAATCGGGGCGCACAGCAGGAGGTGAGAAGCGGGCGAGTGAGCAGAGCTTCATCTGTATTTACAGCCAGCCCCCTTGGGTCACATTACCACCTGAACTCCGCCTCCTGTCAGCATTATGGTGAGTTGTATAATTATTTCATTATATATTACAATGTAATAATAATAGAAATAAAGCACACAATAAATGCAATGTGTTTGAATCATCCCGAAACCATCCCCCCACCTTCCCCCGGTCCGTGGAAAAATTGTCTTCCACAAAACTGATCCCTGGTGCCAAAAAGTTGGGGACCACTGATATATAGAGTATGCTACCATTTACGTCTATCATATACATGATATATATATATATATATACACATAATATTTTTATAAATGCATGGAATCAGTGGAAACATACATAAAAAACTGTTAGTAATGGCTGTCTTTGGAGTGGAGAACAGGATGATTCATGGACAGGTGAGGGTGAAATACTTTGTATCCCATTACTATGTATATGTACTACTATATGGTCAGGCCATTCAAGATGGCTGTTCTCTTGCTCTGGGTCCATCGTCTGCTTGACCAAGCCCTGCTTCACTCACATGACTACCCAATCCTCTTAATTATAGGGCTTAATTAGTCCCAGGAAACTGATGAGCCCATCTGACATAATTCCCCTATAAATGGTAGCTTTTCTCCCCCTGAGTAGCAGAGACTATTGCCGTGACCTGCCTGCTGTCGGCTGTACACAGTGGGGATGTCGCTCCAGGACTTTTTGCTTCAGACACGTAAGATCCCCTGTCCCATAAACTGTTGTTGTCTCTATCACTGTCTCCTGGTTCCTTCTTTGGTCTCAAGGCTGGACAACTACCAGGCTTTCGGGCCTGCAGGGTGCAGCCCAGCAACTGATGAGCCAGCCAGGAGGCCAAGGAATCTCTCGTGAGTGCAGAGATGTCAAGAAATGAGGACAGGGGACGGAAAATTGCAGATGTGATCCTGGGGTGGCCGCCCACTAGCCTGTGAGGCCCTGTGGCAGCTGTCTACCATGACAGATGTCTTTCTCTTCCATTAGAGTGATGATATCCTGTTAACCTCAGAGTCTCCTTGCACTTTAAAAGTAGCAGCCCCGCGCTCGTGGCTCATCTGACTGCACGGGGATGGCTGGTGAATGCAGACAGAACACAAGGACCTGGATTATCTACAAAATGGCAGCGTACCCCCGACCCACCCCCGCTCAACGACTACAGGCACAGGCTTTAGGGATGTTAACTGAGGGACAGGATTGGGAACTGGAGTGGCCAGTTACCCAGAGGGTCTGCTTGGGCCTGTGGCAACGGCGTAATCATAAGAGTGCCCTTGGGCTTCTCGTCCCACCTGAGGAAGGAGGCAGAGCCCTGACAGTGTGAAGGAACAGCAGCGACGTGTGTCTACAATGCCGCGCAACAGGCGGAGGACGATACCAAAAGGCCCACCCGACTCAGGGAGCAACGCGAAACGCCACTCTTCGGGGTCGAGAACAGCTGTGTGTGGGACCTACGGGACCCACGGACGTCGATAGTGACCAAGGAACCCACATTACTGGCCGTGAGGTTCAGGAAAGGGCCGATGCAAATGAAACGTGCTGGCGTTTCCACGTGCCTTCCAGCCCCACTGCTGCCGGGCTAATGCAGAGGGTGAGTGGGCCGCGTCAGCAGCAGGTGAGACGGGAAAGCCGCTCTCAACGTGTGGACACAGCCCAGGAGCAATGGGCCCAGTGCCCATGCCACGTGAACCCAGAGGCCGCTAGTCCACGTCAGCCGAGTTCAGCTGTTGACCACCGAGGGGTGTTGCCAACTATCGGTCAGGACGATAAGTCGCTTTCGCCCTGGCCACGGCATCTACCCCCAGGGAACACATTATAAAACCGGCCCTGAGACTGGCAGGTAAGTCCCCGCGGGTTTGGGTTTGCTGCCTCGTGGGGAATAGGATTAGAAAGGGATTTACAGATCTCACCTGTCTCCTGCCCGGCCCCACCTAAGACCACTGAGGTAATGAATCCAGGCCCTGACTGAAGGAAGGCACCATCATATTAACCCCGTAGGCCTCTCCAGGATTCGGCACTGGCTGTAGGGACTGAGGGTGGGGGGGGGATGGTACTGCCCCCCGGGACAGGAGCCACAGGCAGGGGTGGTACTATCTCAGGCTGCTGTTACTGCTTGTATTTTGTTTAATGGTCATGATCTTCCCTGCACTGTGTCTGTTATGAACATCTTACATTTTGTCCCTGATTTGAGTGGAGGCAATCTGTTCACGAACTGGGCACAGTGGTGGCCTCACTGCAAAACGAGTCTGAGTGCTGGGTCGACAGCGAGATGCCATTGTCATTCTCCTCTGGACTTTCATGAAAAACTGACCTTATAAGTAGCGGGCTCCAAAGTTTGCCCACTTCTTGGACTCTTGATACTCCTTAGCTGCTATTGCCTGTATCGCATTTGTGGTATTTGGTTGCAGCGCCCGCTCTGTACCTGACCCCAGGGGTATCACGGAAGAGAGGTGGGCCAAGAGTGCAAGGGTGGTGCAGGGTCTGTAGGGGTGGAGGGTATGGTCAGGCCACCCAACATGGCTGTTCTCTTGCTCTCCCGTCCATCCCCTGCTCCACCAGGCCCTACTTCACTCACATGACTCTCCAATCCTCTTAATTACTGGGCTTAATCAGTAACTGCCTGCATGCTTGCCCCCTGCCCCAGCCCCTGGTTTCCCTGGCAACTGATGAGCCCACCTGACATCAAGTCCCCCTCCCCCATAAATGATAGCCTCCTCCGCTGAGTAGCAAAGTCTGCTGTCATGTCCTGCCAGCCGTCTGCTGCATATAGTGGGATGTCACTCCAGGACTTTTTGCTTCAGATATGTGGGATCCCCTGTCCAATAAACCATTGATGTCCCTGTTGCTGTATCCAGCCTCTTTCTTCAGTTTGGAGGCTGGGCAACTACAAGGCTTGCAGACCTGTGGAGTGCAGCCCAATAACTACTTAGTCAGAATAAATAAGACGTAAACTAAGAACATGATGACTGTGCAATTAGAAAATGATGTAAAGACACGTGTTTATAAAACCTGGTGACCTAGATAGCCCTCTAGCCTAGATAGTGAATGAATGGGGTAGTTCATAGAAACATGGATTCACTTCTGATGAGCTGATGACCTTGTTGACAGTGACTCTTTCAAAGCAATTTTATTTTTTTAAATGGAGATCTCGGCCTTTTTTTAAAAAAAATAAATTTATTTATTTATTTTTAGCTGTGTTGGGTCTTGGTTGCTGCGTGCGGGGTTTCTCCAGTTGCGGCACGCGGGGGCTGCTCTTGGTTGTGGTGCGTGGGCTTCTCATTGAGGTGGCTTCTCTTGCTGCGGAGCACGGGCTCTAGGCACGCGGGCTCAGTAGTTGTGGCTCGCGGGCTCCAGAACACAGGTTCAGTAGTTGTGGCACGCAGGCTTAGTTGCTCCACAGCATGTGAGTTCTTCCCGGATCAGGGATCGAACCCGTGTCCCCTGCATTGGCCGGTGGATTCTTAACCACTGCGCCACCAGGCAGGTCCCCCAAATCTTATTTTGATTAATGGATTGTAGTTATTGTGATTGCAACACTTAGAGTTTTTTCACCTTTCTAATCAAATAGAAGCTGTATTCATTTACTAGGGCTGCCACAATGAAGCAGCACAAATAGAAATGTGTTGTCTTGCAGTTCGGGAGGCTAGAAGTCAAAAACCAAGGAGTCAGCAGGGCCATGCACCCCCTGAAGCCTGTACTTGGACATTCCTTGCCTCTTGCTAACTTCTAGTGGTTTGGGATTCCTAGGCTTGCAGTTGTGTAATCCTCACATGTATTGTTTTCTCCATTTGTCTTAACTTTCAGTTTCATTTTGATTCTTTTTTCCAGTAAGCAAAGCTCAGACTCCACACCCCACCCACTTCTCCTCTTGCGCCAACCATAAGCTGCTGCCTCGTTCACTCTGTGGCAGTCAGACTCTAACAGGACCATGGCCCTGATGCAGGCTCCAGGGGGCCCCAGCCCTGGGCAGACCTGCGCACTGATCCTGATCTTCACCGTGCTCCTGCAGGCCCTCTGTGTGGCCGTGACTTACGTGTACTTCACCAACGAGCTGAAGCAGGTCAGTACGATGCGCACGCTCTCTGAACAGAGGCTCTGGGCAACCCTCCGGTTAATTGCCTTTATTGGCTCCTCTGGGAAGACTTTACAGAGGAAGAGAATCCTCTCTTTGTCTGGGGACCCCAACTGCTAATGCATATCATTACTGAGGACTTTGCAAAAGCGAATTGAAGGGACTCTGTGCACAAAGTGCAGTTACAGAACTGGCTCCACCAGTTACGAGAAGATGCGGGCAACAAAACTCCTGAGGTAGTTTTGTCTTCAACAGAATGTTATAATATTAACAGCTGCCATTCATTGAGTGCTTTCTGCTTAATGCTTTATAGTTCTTGACTCAAATTCTTGGGAGTGAGAGGAACTGCATCAGGGCAGGACTGTATCCGCTTTTGCTTTCTGTGACACGTCTAGGTGCTAGCACAGAGCTCCCACATAGTAGGTGTTCACTAAACACCTGTTGAATGAATAACCAGCCTTCACCAATGTACTGCCAGGATACAGGGAGTAGGGTAGAGTTGAGGCTTAACCCAAAGCCAGGCTCTAAACCACTTGTAATAATGCTGTTTTGTGTTCCAAATGTGGCTAATTCCAGTGGATTTTGAATGCAAAATGACTGAAAATAAGCCAACCCCAGGTTTTGGCTTTCTGTGTACATATTTTTTTCATTTAATTTTTTTTATTGGCGCATAGTTGATTTACAATGTTGTGTTCGTTTCCGCTGTATGGCAAAGTGAGTCAGTTACACATAGACATATATCCACTCTTTTTTTCTTTTTTAGGGTTTACAAATCTTTCTTTAATGACTCTTTAAAAATTAGCAAAACTGGTTCTACTCAAATAGAATGATATCCACTCTTAAAATTTTTTTTAATTTTTATTTTCTTTTAAAGATTTTTTTGATGTGGACCATTTTTAAAGTCTTTATTGAACTTGTTACAATATTGCTTCTGTTTTATGTTTTGGTTTTTTGGCCACAAGGCATGTGGGATCTTAGCTCCCTGACCAGGGACTGAACCCTCACCCCCTGCATTGGAAGGCAGAATCTTAACCAGTGGACTGCCAGGGAAGTCCCTATCCACTCTTTTAGATCTCTATTCCCATATAGGTGATTACAGAGTATAGAATAGCATTCCCTGTGCTATTCAGTAGGTTCTTATTAGTTATCTATTTTATATACAGTAGTGTGTATATGTCAATCCCAGTCTCCCAGTTTATCCCTCCCCCCCATTCCCCCCTGGGTTGTTTTCTACATCTGTGACTCAACTTCTGTTTTGTAAGTAGGTTCATTTGTACCATTTCTTTAGATTCTACATATAAGCAATATCATATGATATTTGTCTTTCTCTGTCTGACTTCACTCAGTAAGACAATCTCTAGGTCCATCCATGTCACTGCAAATGGCATTATTTTGTTATTTTTTATGGCTGAGTAATATTCCATTGTATACAGTACCACATCTTCTTTATCTATTCCTCCACCGATGGACATTTAGGTTGCTTGCATGTCCTGACTATTGTAAATAGTGCTGCAATGAACACTGGGATGCATGTATCCTTTCAAATTATTGTTTTCTCCAGATATATGCCCAGGAGTGGGATTGCTGGATCATATGGTAGCTTTATTTTCAATTTTTTAAGGAACATCCGTACTGTTCTCCATAGTGGCTGTATCAGTTTTTTCTCACCAACAGTATAGGAGTTTCGGTGTATATTTTGACTAACTGTATATTGTATAGTAGGGAACTTCGAGCTGGAAGGAATTTTGGATACCCCTCGTTGTATAAATGAGACTAGAAACTGCCAGAGAAATGACTTATCCGAGCTCAGGCAGAAATTTGGAAGCAGAGCTGGACCCAGCTCAACTCATAGGGAATGCTTCTCCCATCACAGCAGGGTGTCAGCAGGGTTAACCTATCTCCCCCTTGTGCTGAACAGCACCCTGCTGCATGGTGAAACATCAGATCTGTCAGCTGGGCAGGAAATGCAAGGCTAAGGGTCTTGGACAAATATAAAATAGTGTTTATCTGTTAAGGAAATAAATGCAGTTTGCATATCCTGTGGAGTATAAACTTTGCTCTCAACTGGTTGGGAATTTCCTTTGGAAATGAAGTGAATAAAATAAGAGTCAACAAGTAATTATACAAATGATCACTACCATTAGATGGCCAGTAAAGTCAGCTTTGTTACAGGGCAATTTCAAAGAGCCTGTATTTGTAAGAAAAAAAAATCAACGTGATTATAATCATGCCTTTTAGTTCTACGTCTGCCTGAGAGACTGGAATGCTGCTGTGTTTCCCAGTTTGGAGCCAGCATGTCCTAAGCTTTGTTAACTTTGCAGTATAAATAGTGAGTCTGTGTCTCCATATACAAGAGGTTCCCTCAATTTGCTAACGTTACAAGTTGGCCTCATTTTAAGACTGAATCAACTCGTTATTTACTGATCTGAGTTATGCAATTGTCTGTGTACGTGATCAAGTTTCTTTGAATTCTATAAAAATGGAAATTTCAAAATTTAACATCTCCCCACTTGCACACGTTTTTCCTGATTGCGTGTTTATATGTGTACACTTCTGTATAGACATGCAGAAGAATTTATTAAGAGTATCAGAAAGAAGAGAATTAAGAGATATTGAGCAAAAACTGTTCAAGAAACTTTCAAAATACTGCCCTATTTAATCCTCATAACAATTCTATAAAGTAAATACAATTATCCCATTTTATAGATGAACAAACTAAGACTCAGGGAAGTTAGGTAAAAGGTGAAGCCCAATTTTGAACCCAGGCATTAAATAGGGGCTCAGTAAATGGTAACCATTGTAATCAGCATTGAGAAGTCTCTTGGAGTTGTCACCCTCTTCATCAGGAATTTATGCAAGGGAAAATGAATCTGAATCTCTTTGGGTGACTGTGTAGAGTTTGGAAAAGCATATTCAACACAAGTATTAATTTTCTAAATCAGATCACAGGTTTCACTCTGGCAAGCAAAAATTTGCAGAAGATAACAGTGGGCAAGGATTATAGGGAGTGTGGGTTGAGCCGGGCTGAGGGATGTTGGATTGGACCCTCACAATTAAGCCTGTAGATCTGCGAGCATGAACAATAAATATGGGCTTAGCCTCTAAAGTCTATGACTCTGAGAAAGTTTTATGACAAGGGGACTACCTATTGCTGTGGCATTATAGACGGGGAAGACAAAGGAGAAGGAGACCCTAATCCACTGATGTCCGTAAATGATCCTTTATGCTATTTGTGGTTTGCAGAAACTGATTGTCAGAGGCTAACGTCTGGGCAGCAGAGAGGGTCAGGGCTGCCACCTTGAAGTCTCTGAGCCAGCCAACCAGCAAAGGAGTCCACCCTGCTGACTTCAAGCCCTGCCAAGGACTGGTTGGCCCTGGCCTAGACAGTCCCACTGTTTGTGATGGCAACAGCAGCAGTTGAGTGGAATCCACTTCTCAGAACCAAGGGCAATAGCCATCTCTCTCCTTCTAGAGTTGTCCAGATAAAAACAGCACACTCATCCCCCTGCACCCAACACCCGGATGTGGTTAGCAAGAGAACAGCCCCAGCCTGAGAAGTGCTGTAGGAAATTCAACCTCAAAGTGTGAAAGGATGTGAAAATGAAAGGGGGAGAGAGACATCATATTAATCATCATTAATCATTCTTGGAATAACCATAGCACCACCTTGCCCATGTGTCAGTTACTTGTGTTGGCCTAGGTCTGTAGAAGAAACTGCTAAATATGAAACATGTGGGGATGGGATGCAGAGTGGCTGGGGCTTTCTGTTGTTCAGAAGTCAATATGGGTTGGCCAAAAATTTCGTTCAGGGTTTGCTGTGGAAAACCCCGAACGAACTTTTTGGCCAATCCAATAGAAGCATAAAAATATCTAGAAGGAGAAATAGAGGTGATCTTTAGAGGGTAGAATTATGGGTGCCTCTTTTTAATTTTTCTATATTTTATCAAATTTCTACAGCTAATGTTGTAAAAACATCTATGCTATCCATATGATTTTCATACAGATCTAAAGAGCATGCCATTTTTGTATAGTCTTAAGCGAAAACAACCATATACAAAATTGCCCACACCCAGTCTAATCTCAACCCTGTAAAAAAAGAGATCAGGGCTTCCCTGGTGGCGCAGTGGTTGAAAGTCCGCCTGCAGGGGACACGGGTTCGTGCCCCGGTCTGGGAAGATCCCACATGCCGCGGAGCGGCTGGGCCCGTGAGCCATGGCCGCTGAGCCTGCGCGTCCGGAGCCTGTGCTCCACAGCGGGAGAGGCCACAACAGTGAGAGGCCCGCATACTGCAAAAAAAAAAAAAAAAAAAAGAGAGATCATCCAAAGGTTAACTAGGAGGTGGAATGAGGGTGAATCAGAGGGTTTTATTTGTTTTACTTTTAGAAAAGTATTCTATAATTTTCTATATTTTCCAGGCTGCCTGTGTATCCTCAGCGTCTTTAGGCTTCATTCAATCTGGGTTAACACTGGAGTCTCACTAGCTTGTCAGACTCCCTCCCACGTCTAGTTAGGACCTTAGTTTTCAAGGTTCTCCCTCCCCACCTCCTGAAAGTGTTTCTGGAAAATCTCCAGAGGGTCTCCAGAGGCCAGCAGTTGGTCCTGACCTGGGCTGGCCCCTGCTCTCTTCCACTCTCTCAAACTCCACTTGACTTCACAGGGGCTGGCAGCTACCCTGACCGCCTGATCCCAGCACCTCTCAACTCTGCCCTGTCCTGTCCCCAGCCTCAGCCTCCAGGGCCTCAGCCCTTTCATGCTGAGACAGCTTCCAACTGCTGTGAAGTAAGATGACAAGTTGCTCCCTCCCTTCTGTGTCATGCACATTGTTTGGTCCCAACAGGTTACGAAAATCAGTTAAGCCTGTTTATTCAGTTTCATCAGTCAACGCCCGGCCAAGGCACACCCAGTCCTGCTGGGCTGGGAAATGGCAAATACAACTGTTCTTCCTGGAACTACCCTCAGGCCTCGTTGGTGAATCCAGCTCTTCTTCCCTGATCCTCCCCTCAGTTTGCTAGACAGGCTCTTCTATTTCTAAATTGAGTTCCTTCCTTGGAAAGGCTTTTTAAGCTCACATAAATTGCAGATGAAAATTAATGTCTACAGTAGAAGAACATGGAGGTGGGTAGGATCAAAGGAATGGTGTCTAATTTCATCGCCAGTCATAACTCAGGTGGTCCCAGCTGTCACCCCCACTACATCTAATAGGCGAATGTTTTACTCTTGGAATTTTAAAAAGGAAGAAAGAAAAGAAACATTTACCTAAAAGTAAATGAATGTTCTATGCCAGAGTGTGGGGAAGGAATTAATTATCTCAGGTTTGTCACTTTTATGCTTGAGAGACCTGATCAAACGTCCAGGGAGTACATGGCTGACAGTACAGACCTGCATGATTCTGGCTGAAAGCTCTCGTAAATATTTAAGTTATTTTGATTTGGAATGAGATCATCTTTCTATAGGAGGGAGCAGATCATCGTTAAGTTTGATCTTTCCTTCAAGCTTTGAAGTCCCCTAAGTTCAAATAACAGATGAAAATGGCTATTTTCCCATTTATTTCCCCAGAGAAAGGCAATTCAATGGACTTGTAGAGAGAAATAACATCTCCTGAATCCCAGTTTTTAAAAATGAAAACAGGAAAAAAAAAAAAAATCTGACCTTGCATGAACATCCTGTTTTTCTTCGTAAGATTAATCAGTTGTCATTCTAGAGTGCTCTGGGTGGTTTGGGGTGTGTGTGTGTGGGTGTGGGTGTGTGTGTAACATCAAGCACAGACTTTGTTGGCAAGGATCTAGCCATTGTAAATGTTTACCCTCAATCAGAAGAAGGGAGCAAACCTTCAAATGGTGTTTCGAGTCTCTGCAGGTAAATCCCTAGCTGGTGTGGACATTCAAACGTCTAGTGGTAATGTAGTCTGGCTTCTGCCGTCCAGAGGAGTAGAAATCACAACAATAACTAGAATCTACTGAGACAATCAAAGCTCAGATGAAGAAACAGAACATTACCTGCACCCTAAAGGCTTTGGCTAATTTTTTATTTAGAATCCTGGAATGTAAACCAACTCCACTGCCTACTTTGTACCTGGTGGGTTTCTAGCTGTAGGATGGGAGTCACGCTATGTCAGAGCTGGAAGAAACCTCAAAGATCACCACAGTGAGCCAACTCAAAATGCGGATGAAGAAGAGATGTCGAAGAGTAGAAGCAATTTGTTGAGGGACATACGACTGCTCAAGGGCAGGGGCAGCAAAGGGCATTGTGACCCTGGATGCCTGGCCCACACCTGTTTCCCTTCCACCACATCGAACTGCTTACCTTTATTCAAAGGACAAAGGACGGCATGCTTACTTTTACTTCAGGCAATGAGCTTTTCCAAGGTGCTAAGACTTCTCTGAACCCGTCATCAGCTTCTGTTGTTTTAACTTGTAAATGAACAAAAAGAAAAAGCATTTGTGCATAATATTGTGTTATATTCATCTCAACCCAGATGCAGGACAAGTACTCCAAAAGTGGCATAGCTTGCTTCTTAAAGGACGATGACAGTTCTTGGGATGCCAGTGATGACGAGAGTATGATCAACCCCTGCTGGCATGTGAAGTGGCAACTCCGTCAATTTGTTAGAAAGGTAAGTGAACCACGGGGTCGCTTTACCAGCAGGCATAGAAGGTCAGAGGAGAAGGACTATTTTAGATAAAGTCTAGAGTCCTTATTTTGTAAGGGAGGAAATGGGGGCCCAGAGTGTTTAAGTGATTGTCCCCAAATTCACTGAACTAGGAAAAGATGGGACAGCACCAAACAGTGGGTCCTGATCAACTCGTGGTCTAGAGTTTATTCCTCTCCTCCAGAGACCTCCTTCATCTAGTCTAAACTTTTTATCTCACCTTGTGGAAACTGAGGCACGGACAGAGCAATGTGTTCAAGGTCACACGACGATAAAGGACATGTGTGATTTCTTTTTTTATTCAGAAGACAAAAGAAACCAAACAATGGTGTTTTATATTCTTCCCACATTGTTGTTCTCTGTTATTTTTGTTTTTTCTCTTCTTCTTTTTTTTTTTTTTTACAAACCCTTGTGTCGCCACATTGTTGTTCTCTGGAATTAAGTCTATTTATTTTTGTGCATATAGAGATGAAGAAAGAGGAAAGGAAGAGGGAAGAAAGAGATACTTTGAGAAATTGAAGGTGATGACATCTCAATTTACAGTTAATAAATGACACATTACGAAATATTATTTTCTGTTTGTGAAAGTTGCTTAAATAGGCTCTCCAGCAGAAACTTTGTTAGCTAACAGTTTATTTCACTAAATATGATTACTTAATTATACTTTCAGTGACAGGACATGTCAAATATAGTTTCTTCTCTCAGGCTGCTTCCTTATTTGTAAGATGGCATTAATAACATTTACCTTCTGCGCATCCGGAAAGGCCAGCTGTGAACACAAACATGAAAATTGTCAACTTCATTGTTTAAAAAAATTACTGGGGACATTCCCAGGGTAGGAGGAGGATGTGTTTTAAAGAAATGATTGTAAGTCTATTGTCTGGTACTCAGTGTGCCCTTCCATAGAAACAGTGTTGTGTCGGTGGTTAGGCTCTGATTTATAACCCTAAGCAGTCCTCGCGGTAAAGCCCAGCATCACCTGTGATGCTATTCCTATGAGAAATGAAATCAGACTTCCAGCTGGTTGTCCTAGAAACACATCTGCTCCACGGCTGCCCTGGAATCGTGGGCAGGATACCTGCTGCGCACAAGCTGTCCTGGAGCAGCTGGGACTCCACTGCCCCAAGTGAAAAGCACCAGGAAAGACCCAGGGTTGGGGAAGTGTCCTGAGGAACCTGAGGAATGGGTCCCCACGGTTCCTAGGACTAGAGGGAGGATGGCGAACCCACTGGTGGCAGAGGAGAGAAACTCAGAACTAGAGTAGAAATCTGGAGACCGAGGAGGGGGCTGGATGCTGGGCCTGGGAGTGGGGAGATGAGAGAAGCCATGTGGGTGGGTTTTACAGGTCTCTTTCCTGCTCTTCCTCCGTCCCTCCCATTCTCACATCCTGCCACTGACTAGAAAAGAGGGCGTACAGCGGTGGATGAGAGTGTAGGAGGGGAAAAGAGTTCCCCATTTTTCCAGGCACTGTGAAGTGAACAATTTCCCATAAACATCCTATGCCCATTAGGTGTATTATCTCCCTTAATCCTCAAACAGCTCTGTGAGGAAGGAATCATTATTATCTTCTTTTTTTAAACAAATAGATGAAGAAATTAAAGTAGTTCATATCAGTTAAGTAACTTGAGTAAAGTTTCCCAGGGCTGCTAATGAACAGATTTGAATCCAGTCCATCTGATTGTACTACAATCTTTTTTTTTTCTTGGTGGCACTGTGTTAAGGACCACACTGTAGGACTTACCCTGTTCCCTTTCCTCCTCCTCCTTTTTCCTTCCTTCCTTCCTTTCTGGCCCAGAATGAGAGTGAGAGAGCTAATGTGCTGAGGCCACCCCTTGCTTCCCTTCCCACACACCAGTGTCCGTTGCCCTACAGGCAGCCCCCCATTATCTGGGGTCAGAGCTTTCGACAGAGGAAAAAGAAGAGAGCTTCTGATTTGGAGCAGGAGTGCAGAGGAAGGGAGTTTCTGACGGTTGTATAATTAACAACAGTGACGGGAAAGGTGGGCAATGATGGGCAAAACCCCCAGGGGTGACAGAACTGAGTGGAGAGGCATTTAAAGCCATGGATGAGTCATGTCAGGGTCGGCTCATTTAACAGAAATGCTAGATTTCGTTCTTTATTACTGGTTTTCCCCACTGGTTAGCACAAAGAAAGTGATATGAAGTGTTCAGTAAGATATGGGAATTTGGTAAAATACCTTTATGTTGAGAATGTCTCAGCCACATTCTCAGAAATGAGAGAGTGACATGGTGCTACCAGGTCACCGCTGGATGGGCTGTGCGTGTCTGTGGGCACCATGAGAGAGAGGGAGTGTGCCTTACACCTTGAGTCTTGGGTATGTCCGATAATTTAAAGCTCCTGGACTCTGACACAGTGCCTTTATACACGTATGCATGCAGCTACACACACAATGCACTATACACACACATACATGCAGACACACACAGACAATGCACTTATACACATGCGTGCATGCAGACACACACACTCAGAAAGTGCGGTGACATGGCTACCGCATCCGTCAGCCAGAAGGAGACCTGGAGAACATTAGGCTGACCTAACTTGGAGAAGGATAACTCCTTGCTCCTGTGCTGCTCCAGGTGTGGCCTTTCAAAGACTTCATCCAGAAACAGAAGTCTCCCAGACAGAGGACCATCCTTCCATCCACAGTAGGGACAGCTGCCTCCATATTCATCCCAGCTCCCACCCTGCCCCACACACTCTATGCTTGGACAACTTAAAGCTGCCTAGGTTGATATCTTAGGTGGAAATTTTCTGTTAGACATCAGCAAGAAGAGCCACAGACATTCTATAGTCAGTCTAAATGCTTAGGGAAATTAACAAGCTTTATTCAATACTATTTGCAGATCATTTTGAGAACCTATGAGGAAACCATTCCTTCAATTCCAGGTAGTATTCTTTTTGTTGTTATTTTAATTTTCTACTGTCAGCCTTGTGATAGGGTGAATAGCTCTCCATCCTCTTTCTCTCTGCTCCCATCCACACATCCCACCTCTGACCACTGCTCAGTGTCTCAAGCTGCTCGATTCTATTTCCCTGTTTGCATTGGCAGCTAGAAAGCTCAGAAGCAAATCTGTGACCCACCTATGGTCTGAACTTCGTTTCATCTGAATTTTATTCTTCCAATGTGGATTTTCCTTTCACCTCAACTTCTTCGATTATTTATTTTTACCTTCTAATGTGGGTAGCTTTCTGGAGCATAGCTGGAAAAAAAGGGCTCCAAAGTTACCCATCTTCTCTGCTTCAGACCGCCCCTAGGCTCGAAGCCTTTCTTTATGCGAAAGCCTCTTGCTCCGTCATCTCTTTCCCAGCAATCCTTCTACGCCCCCGAAATCCTCATCCTGTAGTCCTCACACCTTGGCTATCTCCACTGATGGTCACCAGCCTGCTCTTGACCCACAACGCCCTTCATTGTTATTGCCCAGGCCGGCTTCTCTAGTCCTGCCACTGGCTTCTTCCATTCCTGGATTTTCACGTAAACACCTCCTTCTCATCCTCCATCCTCATCACCTACTCATCACCTCTCAGAGAGAAGTTCCCTGACCAACTTTCTAAGTAAGTTCACCCACATCCTATTTTTTCTATCACACTTACCTTGTTCATTTCCTTTGATTGATATATATATAAATCAAAGGAAAATATATAAATATTCTGTTTGTTCTGTCTGATTCCCTACTAGATTAAAGATCCACAAAGACAGAAAACATGCCTCTTTCTCTTACCTCTCTATTCCTAGACTTAACTGTACACCTCAAGCCTAGTAGATTCTCTCTTATCCCCCTGGTCCTTACCTGCACCGCCTTTGGTGTGTGTGTTCATGTGCATGTGTGTGTGTGTGTATTTTGACTGAGATGAAATTCACATAACATACAACTAGCCATTTTGAAGCACACAATTTGGTGGCCTTTAGTACATTCACATTGTTGTGCCACCATCCCTCTCTACACAGAAAGTTCTTAATACATATTTTTTAAATCTATACATAAGTAATACAACTGATGAATTAAATTTACTGCTGCTTTGCATTTGGCTCACCATAGCCCCATTTTCCCCTGTTAATAATCATACCAGCCTGCATACGTGTACCAGAGACTTACAGTCCTGGGGTACACCAGCCTGGCAGAGAAGAATCAGTTTTTTAATAAATATTTTATTAATGATGTCTTCCTAATTTTCAGCTATCCTTTTCCATTACAATAAGCTTCCTCATCACTTGACAATACCCACCATCCTTTATTAAATGGGCTTTATTAAATATGAAGGCAAGACCTGGTCCCAGGGTCTAAGCATTCTTTCTGGTCATTTCCCCGAAGGCAAAAACAGTATTAGGAATGTTGAACACTACTTCTCTTCTAATGAGGAACACCAGATCCGTGGTCTACAGTAGATGCATGTACTATTTTCAGTGTTGGAAGAAAAATACTCTTTTTTATTCATCCCAGTGGGGCATAGAAATCATATACTCCTCAGTATACCAAGATGTATCCATGACACCCAAATATACATATTCACAGACTTCTTTTCCAGGAGCTGTTTGCTATAGCCAGTAGGAAATGTCCTCTCTTCAGAATTTGCTTTTAAAGCTAGGCTTTCCCATATACTTGCAATGATCTCAAATGCAAGATATTTGTCACTGGATTCCATTACTGAATATTTTAAAATAAAGTGTTATGGTCTAGGGGCAGTCAAGGCATTATGAATTATTCATCAATGGTGGTTAAAAGTAAACCTTGAAAGCTGAGCATTCTGAGAGTAACATGTACTTCCGAACTGTGTTTGGTTTTCAGTATCCTGCACACACCAACCTATCCTGAATAAGTAACAACACCAGATAGATGGAGAGACTCGTTAGCATTCCTTCCTTGCCTATGAAATTTTATCACCTCCTTTCAGTTTCTTCTACTACTAGCCTAGATTAAAGCTTCCTGTTCTCAGACCTGATCAATTACAGCTATCTGCTAACTTGCCAGTCTCCAGCCCTCTCACTTTCTACCCATCAAACCTTACTATGAGGTAGTTTAGCCTAAAGCACAACACATATCTTTTTGCTTCCCTGATCAAAACCTTCCAGAGTCTTCCCATGTCTGTAAAAATTCAAATCTCTTAGTCTAACATTCAAATCCTCTATAGTTTAAATCCTCATTCAAGCCTGAAACTGAACTCATCTGATGCCTGTATCCCAGGAATGCTTTGTGCATCCTGCCTTGGGGACACTATTCTAGATCTCTGGGAATGCCCTTTTCCCATTGCTGTGGGTCCCAAGCCTCCCCAGCCCCACCCATTTCAGAGAATTGTCCTGCCCCTCAAATGCTTTCTTGCATTCCTTTGTTTATAGTTCTTTCTCCATCTTCCTAGAAGAGTGTCAGGTATAGATGTGATGGGCACTTTGGTTTGCTGGAGTACGTGAATGAAAGGGCCTTAGTCCAAACCCCCTCCCCTGACCTCAGCTCTCCAACAAATAGGAATTTTTCCCTCCCCTGAACACCCATCACCCTTCATTTCTATTTCTTATAGGTTAATTTTCACTTTCTAATTTGTGTCTTCCCTAAAAACTGTAAGTCCCTTGAGGGCTCAGTCAGTGTAATTAGTGATTAATCTTTGAAGTCCCTGCGGAGCACTGCCTTGTCCCTGGACGTATTTGCTTGATGAAGATGTATAGTTTATCTCAACAACCAATGTAAACATCCTGGGAAGTTTGAGCTGATTTTTTTAAAGAGTAGTTTGCTGAATTTTTAGTCTTTCAGTCTGCTCCAAAGTACTTCGGATGGTGGTCAATAAATGTTATTTATTTGTTATGATCTAGTGAATCAGTGATTTTTATGCTCATATACTGGTTATCATGACAATTATGTCATTTCATATTCCCTTTGGGAGGTGAGGGAAATGACTGTTGGATACCAGTTTGTAGCATCTCTGGACAATTGTTATCACGGCTACTCCTTTAGGGTAGGTAGTATCTAGCAGGAGGAAAAAATAATTGAGATGATAAAAATTGGTATCACTCTGTTTCTATATATAACTCAAAGTGGAAATTTGCCATTAGTTCATTGTAAATGCCTTAGCAGGAATATTATAAGTCCACAGTTTTGTTGTTATTATTGTAGTTTAGGAAAAGGGTCAGAATCTTCACTTTGTTATATTCTAGTTGAACCTTACCGCTGAGATGCCGATAAACTTTAGCCCAAGTTACTGCTTATCCTTCCCATCTAAAGTACTTTTCAAATTCAACATAGGCTGAAGTGGACTGATTATAATACTAAAATGTAAATTGGTTTTATGAAAACCCATATAATCAACTTTGGGAGCCCAGTGTGCTTACAATGATAAGATTGATAAGAGCTGTGAACAGCAATGTATCTGAGATGTGTTTGACAAGTGCTGATGATTCTTTGTCATTTCTCTTTTAGAAAAGCAACAAAATATTCCTCACCTAGAAAGAGAAAAAGGTCCTCAGAGGGTAGCTGCTCACATAACTGGGACCAATCGGAAAAGCACATTCTCAGTTCTAAGTAAGAGAAAAAAATGAATATATGGTTTAAAAGAAGGGAATGGAAGAATTTGTTCCAGATAATTTATTCTTTGAACTTGTATCGGAAATGTTTATATGGCTATCTACAAAATGCTCAGTAGTAATCAAGTCTCAGATTGACTCTTTTCAGAAGCAGGATTACAAGATGAATAGCTTAGTTACTGCCCTGGCATAACTGGCTTCAGGAAAATTCTGAAGTGGAAGTGGGAGAACTTTGAGTTTCCCATGCCCCCATCTTTGCTTTTCTTCTTCTTTTTTTTTAAAAGTAATTTTTCTCTTTTTCATCAAATCTTTCTCCACTTCAAAGGTTCTAAATCAGTCATCTACTTTCCCCATGAGTCACCAAGGCCTCCCAGCGGCATTTGTATTAGGTTGAACTATAAAAAGTTGGCCAATATTTGACCACTTTGCATTTACAGAAATGTCAGTTTCATATGGTTTAACCAAATAGGTTATGCCTAATTATTAGGTGTAGAACAGGTGTCCATATACTGCTGTGGTTAGTGCATGGGTCTTGTAATCTAAATACCCACATTGGAATCCCAGCTACTCCTTACCTAGTTCTTTGTTTTGAGCAAATTACTTAACACAATCAAGCTTCATCTTCTTCATATACAAAGTAGAGATAATCTTTAACTCATAAAAGAGTGAAGATTAATGCAAAATGCTGTTGCACTGTAAGTACTCAATAAGTAGTGCTTTTATTTTTGTAAAAAGTTTTGTCCCAGGTTAAAGAAATTTCAGTCATCAGTTAATGAATGAAAGGTTGTTGGGGGTTTTTGTTGCTTGGTTGGTTTTTGTTTCCTTTTTTCTGGGCAGTTGCCTTCATGGTATTCCTGAACTCATGTTTTGTAAATCATTGACATGTTCTGCCTATGAGTGAGATCGTTATTTCACTATTCCTGTTTACTATTCATCAATTAATATGATAGTTGTTTTCAACTCTTGAAAAACTCAATTTTGCGTCAATCATGGAGATGAGCCCAAAGTTTAAAAAAGTATCATATCTTAGTAAGGCCCATCTTCATTCAAAGTCTTTGGGATCTGAAGATCTTTAAATCTGGGCTCTTTTTGCCAAACCTTGTACCCTGTCTTATTGGACAGTCATTTCTAGCCTTCTGCTTGGATGGTGCTTTTGACACTGGGTTAGAGAAAGACCAAGGAGGAATCCAAAAAGACCTAAAAGAATAGCAGGAATTTATGAGCTCTAGACTTGAGGAAATAGATATGTTTCTTTTGGTTTCCTTCTACATCGTTGATCTGAGCTCACCAGCACAGGAAAGGAGGCAGGGGTTCTGGACAGAAATTCTTCACAGGAGTAAAGATTGCCATCTTAGTGAACCATTCCCGTGCTACTATTCAAAGTAGATGAGGTACAAAAAAGTATGGGACTTCCAACAGATCACAGTGATATGGGAGCCTCCAGATTTCTATATGACTAGAATTTAGAATCCTTGGAAGATCGAAGGAGCAAGAAGTTTTATAATAGATTAAAATTCTTTACAATCCCAACCGAGAATTGGCTAGCCACAGCTATTGGGAAACTTCTTGTTTTGCTACAAGCTAACTATTTTTCTCTAAACTTCATCCCAGGCTCCAAGAATCAAAAAGCTTTGGGCCAGAAAATAAATTCCTGGGAGTCGTCAAGAAAAGGACATTCATTCTTGAATAATTTGCACTTGAGGAATGGAGAGCTGGTTATCCACCAAACAGGGTTTTATTACATCTATTCCCAAACATACTTTCGATTTCAGGAAACTGAGGAGGTTTTGGGAACAGTTTCAACAGAAGAGAACAGAAAGAAAAACAAACAAATGGTACAATATATTTACAAATGCACGAGCTATCCTGACCCCATACTGCTGATGAAAAGTGCTAGAAATAGTTGTTGGTCTAAAGATTCAGAATATGGACTCTATTCCATCTATCAAGGTGGAATATTTGAGCTTAAGGAAAATGATCGAATTTTTGTCTCTGTCACTAATGAGCAATTGATTGACATGGACCAAGAAGCCAGTTTTTTCGGGGCCTTTTTAATTGGCTAAATGATCTGCAAAGAAAAAACAGTGCCCCCAGAGAGACCTTTCACTTTTCAGAGTGATACACTGTGAAAAGACTGCAAAAGAGCTGACAAAATAAGGCAGCCTGAGCAGAGCAGCCTCAATCACGAGACTCTACAACACAAGCTTTTTTGGTATCTCTGAAAAGTGACCAACGTACTCCAAGACAGAGAAACTGACAAAAGACCTTCTGAGACTCTACCTGATATCAGCTTGCTAGCAGAAATCTAGAAGGTTCTCAGTTTACAAACATTTGCGTAGCAATTAACGTCTTCCGCCTTAACCGTCTACTCTTGCGAAGATACCAGAAGACTGAAAGTTCACGGTCAGGGTATGCAGTGTGCCAGGGGAGTTGGTGCAGTGTGGGGCCTTGTGGGAGTTGTCCTGTACCCTCGTACTCTTGGAAGTAAGAAAATTCCATTCGAAATCGTATCATTTCACTAAACAAATTAAAGTTATGTTCAGTGAACAAGGAACTATTTTCAGTTGGCCAAAAAGTTCGTTCGGGTTTTCTGTACTCACATGTAAAAATCCGAACGAACTTTTTGGCCAACCCGATATTTCTGAATGGCTTGTGCTTTTCATTCCCAGAAGTCAGGCTGACCGAAAGCACTGAAGGTATTTTTGATAAAAGACTCTAAAATGAATGATAAGCTAATCAGAAATCGGGAATTTGGCCCCTTGTGAGCAGGAGAACTGGGAAAGTGGGAAAAAAAAAAAAGAACTGTTTGATAGTGTAACTTAAGGATGGGCAAGAATTAATTATGACTCTATATTTTTATACTAAAATTTAAAAATACATGTTTCTTTTTCAATAAAAATGACGTTAAAATATGTAGTTTTTGTGTATCTCGTACTTATGTTTTATAGTAACAAGATTACTAATGATGGGGAAAAGGAATTCTAATCTCTTTTTCATGGTATCGTTTATCTGACATGTGTTACTGAAGAAAGAAAGAAACTGCTCACTTTTTATATAATGTGATAAAAATATATCAGTCCTTTCCTTTATAGTTAACGCTTTTGTTATAGGTTGAATTGTGTCCCCACAAAAGGTATGTAGAAGTCCTCCTCCCCAGTACCACAGAATGTGACCTTATTTGGAAAGAAGTTGGTTGCAGATATAATTAGTAAAGATGAGGTCATAGTGGAATAGGCTGGGTCCTTAATACTGTATAATGTGACTGGTGTCCTCATTATTTAAAGAAGGAAATTTGGAAACAGGAACAGAGACACACAGGGAAAACTCCATGTGGCAACAGAGGCAGAGATTGGAGTGAGGGAGTTGCAAGCAAGGAGCTCCAAGGATTGACGGCCATCATCAGAAGTTCAGAAGACAAGAAAATATTCTACCCATAGCCTCAGAAATCTACCGACACCTTGATTTTGGACTCCTGGCCTCAAGAACTGTGAGAGAATAAATTTCTGTTGTTGAAAGCCACCCAGTCTGTGGCACTTTGGTTCAGCAGCCCGAGGAAGCTAATACAGCTTTCTACACTATGTTCAAGAGATCTATTTTTACCGATGCGCACAGATATCACCATCTATATTTTTTTCTGAAATCTTTAAATTTGGCCTTTCATAGTTTGATAGTGGGATTCAACTGTAATTTAATTCATGTGTGATGAGCTAGGGATGGAATTTTATCTTTTACCATATCAGGGACCAGTTGTCCAGCACTGTTCATTGGCTAGTCCACTCTTTCCCCACTGATTTTAAGGTTTAATATCATATACCAACATCCCAGGGGGTCTGTTTCTGTGCTCACTTTCTTTTCCTATTGGCCTGGTTGTCCATCCTTGCACCCATACCATCCATTTTTAAAAACTGTGATAAAATATAAATAACATAAGATTTACCATTTAACCATTTCTGAGTGTACAGTTCAGTGGCATTAAGTACATTCACACTCTTGTGCAAACATCACCCCTATTCATGTCCAGAGCATTTCATTATCCCAAACTAAAACTTTATAACCATTAAACAATAATTCCTCATTTTCCCTTCCTCCCGCCCCTGGTAATCACCATACTACTTTCTTTATGAATTTGACTGTCCTATGTACCTCATGTAAATAGAATTATGCAATATCTGTTCTTTTATGTCTGGCTTATTTGACTTAGCATAATGTCTTCAAGGTTCAATCCATGTTGAAGTATGTATCAGAATTTCATTTCTTTTTTTAAATTTTTTTAATTTAAGTATAGTTAATTTACAATGTTATGTTAATTTCTGCAGTTCATTTCTTTTTAAGTCTGAATAATATTGCATTGTTGGAAAATACATACACATCCTGTTTATTCATTTATCTGTTGATCATACTCTGGCTTTAGTGGTTGCTATTTGCTTTTCTATAAATCTTGATGTCTTGTATGTATGTTCTTCTTTAGTCCTCTGTTTCAAAATAGCATGGGCATTTTGGTTTTTAACTCACAAACTTTGTGCAACATAAGTATCTTTCATTATGACATTTTCAGGCAAAGTTTAGAAGGAAAAAAGTTACATCTGGCAATTTAAATATTCTGGGAAAAGCCTCAAATTACATTCCAAATACAGTTGATACAGTGTCAGAACTACATGTAAACTTTTTTTTAATATAAATTTATTTTGTTTATTTATTTTTGGCTGCATTGGGTCTTCGTTGCTGTACGCAGGCTTTCTCTAGTTGCGCCAAGCAGGGACTACTCTTCATTGTGGTGCGTGGGCTTCTCATTGCAGTGGCTTCTCTTGTTGTGGAGCACGGGCTCTAGGCACACGGACTTCAGTAGTTGTGGCACGCAGGCTCAGTAGTTGTGGCTCGTGAGCTCTAGAGCACAGGTTCAGTAATTGTGGCGCACGGGCTTAGTTGCTCTGCGGCATGTGGGATCTTCCCAGACCAGGGCTTGAACCTGTGTCCCCTGCATTAGCAGGCGGATTCTTAACCACTGCGCCACCAGGGAAGTCCCTACATGTAAGCTTTTTGAACAGTCTGAATAATGACTATTGCCACCCAGAAGGAAAACAGCCCGTTTGAACTAACGGGGAAGGAGATAGGAAGGAATGAAGGAAAGCAGTCAGACTTCTTAGACTTTATAGGACGGGCTCATAGAGCTATTGAGCTATGGATATGTGATATTCTTTAACACAAGGGAGGAAGGACCCCAAAGACGATTTAGAGCTCATTAAGCCTTCTTCCTTGGTATCAAAAGGTGGGAATCTATCACTTCAGTTTTAACAGACCAATTCTTGCCCATTGCTGTGTGAGTGGTGCCACCCAAAGCCATGGGAGCAATGCTACCAAAGCTATGGAGGCCAGACCCCTGCCCAGCAGAGCCCTTGGGCAAGGCTGCCTCTGCCTAGATGTCAAAGAATGGAGCCGTCTAGAGCTGTGGGCATCCAGCCTAGGCAGAAGACCACAGAGTGGATGAGGTTACTGCAGAGAGCCCCTGCCAGGGAAATGCCCAATGGAGCCATGAGGGTGTGGCTGCTCCCATGACCCCAAATCAGTAGAGCCACTGGTATGCAATTCCAGACAGGGAGAGCTGCAAGCATGCAAATCAAGGCAGTGAGAATTGCTCCCTGGACGGCCCCCAGCAAAGCTGTGGGGCAGGGATGCCCCAGTGTGCACGAGAGGTCATTCCCATATCCCAGGGGCTCTGGCAGGCAGAGTATCGGGTGAAAGATTATTCTCAAGCCTTAAGATTTGATGTTTGCCTCGTTGGGTTTGGACTTGCTTGGGCCCTGCCACCCCCTTCTTTCCTATTTCTCCATTTAGGACTGGGAGAGTTTACCCTATTGCCTGTCCTGCCATTGTATTTTGGAAGCACATAACTTGTTTCATTTCATGGGTTCATAGCTGGAGAGCAATTTACCTCAGAGTGAATCGTACCTTGAGTCTCATGCACATCTGATTCAGGGGATATGTATATGAGACTTTAAACTTGGACTTTTGAGTTAATGTTAGAAGACATTAAGACTATGGGGACTGTTGAGATGGAATGAGCATATTTTGTAAGCAAAATGGACATGAATCTGGGGGAGCCAGAGACATAATGCTGTGGTCTGAACGTTTATTTCCCTCCAAAATTCATATGTTGAAATCCTAATGCCTTATGTGATGGTATTAGAGCTGGGGCCTTTGGAAAGTGATTAGGTCATGATGGGTCCACCCTCATGAATGAAATTAATGTCCTTATATAAAAAAAAGCCTGAGATAGGTACCTTATCCCTTCTGTCATGTGAGGATACAACGAGAAGTCTGTCACCCAGAAGAGGGTCCCCACATGACCATGCTGGCTCCCTGATCTTAACTTCTAGCCTCCAGAACTGTGAGAAATTAATTTCTTTTGTTTATAAACCACCCAATCTGTGGCACTTTGTTATAAGAGACCAGATGGACTAAGACATTCTCCAGTCAGAAAACAAAAAGTGGTTGAATGAATTAAAAAATAAAATCCAGCAATATGCTCTCTACAAGGGACTCACTTTAGATTTAAAGATATATGTAGGCTGACAGTGAAGGAACGGAAAAAGATATCCTATGCAAATGGTGACCAAAAACAGCAGGGTTGGCTACACTTATATTAGGCAAAATAGACTTTAAGTCAAAAACTGTCTCTATAGACAAGGAAGGTCATTATATAATGATAGAAGGTCAATTTAACAGGAAGATATAGCAATTATATGTACATATCCAACATCAGAACACCTAAATGTATAAAGCAAATACCAACAGATCTGAAGGGGGAAATTGACAACAATACAATAATAGTAGAGACTTCAATATCCCACTTACAATAATGGACAGAACACCTAGACAGAAAATCAATAAAGAAACAACTGACTGTTGTTTGACAAAACACTGATGAAGGAAATTGAAGATGATACAAAGAAATGGAAAGTTGTCCCATGTTCTTGGATTGGAGAATTAATATTGATAAAATGCCCACACTACCCAAAGCAATCTACAGATTTAATGCAATCCCTATCAAAATACCCATGACATTTTTCACAGAACTAGAATAATCCTAAAATGTAAATGTCCATAAAAGACACCAAGTTGCCAAAAAGATCTTGAGAAAAAGAAGAAAGCTGTCAGTATCACACTCCTGACTTTAGACTATACTACCAAGCCACAGTAATCAAAACAGTATGGTACTGGCACAAAAGCAGAAACATAGATCAATGGAACAGAATAGAGAGCCCAGAAAAAAACCCACACATCTATGAGCAATTAATATATAATAAAGGAGGCAAGAATATATAATGGAGAAAAGACAGTCTCTTCAATAAAGGGTGCTGGGAAAATTGGACATCTACATATAAAAGAACAAAATTAGAGTATTTCCTCATACCATATACAAAAATAAACTCAAAAATGGATTAAAGACCTAAATGTAAGACCTGAAACCATAAAACTCCTAGAAGAGAACATAGGCAGAACACTCTTTGACATAAATCACAGCAATATTTTTTTGGTTATGTCTCCTAAGGCAAAGAAACAAAGGCAAAAATAAACAAATGGAACCTAATTCAATTTAAAAGCTTTTGCACAGCAAAGGAAACCATGATGAAACGAAAAGACAGCCTATTGAATGGGAGAAAATATTTGCAAATGATATGACCAAAAAGGGGTTAATATCCAAAATTATATAAACAACTCATACAACTCAATATTTTTAAAAAACCAAACAACCTGGTTAAAAATGGGCAGAAGACCTGAATAGATGTTTTTCCAAAGAAGATATACAGATGGCCAACAGGTACATGAAAAAATGTTCAACATTCCTAATCATCAGAGATATGCAAATCAAAACCACAATGAGATAGCACCTCACACCTGTCAATGCTTCTATTCAACATAGTACAGGAAGTCCTATCCAGAGCAATTAAACAAGAAAAAGAAACATTAAAAAGCAACCAAACTAGAAAGGAAGAAGTAAAATTTTCTCTGTTTGCAGATGACATGGTCATATACGTAGAAAATCTTAAATACTCAACAACAACAACAAAACTTTTAGAACTAATAAATGAGTTCAGCAAATTTGCAGAATACAAAATCAACATAAAAAAGTAAGTCACATTTCTATACAAAAACAACAAACTATCCAAAGTGGAAATTAAGAAAACAATTACATTCCCAATAGTAACAAAAAGAATAAAATACTTAGGAATTATCCAAAGAGATGAAATATTTAATATTGTTAAAATGTCACTTTTATGCTAAGTGATCTACAGATTCAGTGTAATCTCTATCAAAATCCTAATATCATTTTTTACAGAAATAGAAAAATATTTTTTAAATTTTATGCAGAACCATAAAAGACGCTGAATAGCCAAAGCAATCTTGAGCAAGAAGAACCATGCTGGAGGCATCACACTTCTTGATTTCAAAATATATTACAATAACCAAGAACACTGTGGTACTGGCATAAGGATAGACAGGTGGACCAATAGAATAAAACTGAGAGTCCAGGGCTTCCCTGGTGGCACAGAGGTTGAGAGTCCGCCTGCCGATGCAGGGGACACGGGTTCGTGCCCCGGTCTGGGAAGATCCCACATGCCGCGGAGCAGCTAGGCCCGTGAGCCATGGCCACTGAGCCTGTGCGTCCGGAGCCTGTGCTCTGCAACAGGAGAGGTCACAACAGTGAGAGGCCAGCAAAAAAACCAAAACAAAACAAAATAACAAAAAGATAAGTGAGAGTCCAGTAATAAATGCATACATCTTTGTCCAGGTGATTTTTGACAAGGGTGTCAATGCCCTTCAAGGAGGGAAAGAATAGCCTCTTTAATAAATGGTACAAGTACAACTGAATATCCATATGCAAAAGGATGAACTTGGACTTCTACCTTAACCCATATAAAAAATTAACTCAAAAATGATTATAGACCTAAATATAAGATCAAAAACTATAAAATTCTAGAAAACATAGAGGTAATTCTTCTCTTGTATTTGGCAATGGATTTCAGATATGACACCAAAAGTAAGAGCAACAGAAGAAACAAATAGACAAACTGGACTTCATCAAATTAAAAACTTTTGTACATAAAAAGAACATTATCAAGAAAGTGAAAAGCCAACCTATAGAATGTGAGAAAATATTTGCAATTCACATATCTGATAGGGGGCTTAACAGCAGGACCACATAAAGAACTCTTACAACTTAACAACAAAAAAACAAACAACACAATTAAAAATTGGACAAAGATCAAAACCACAATGAGACATCAATTTATACCCATTAAGATGGCTACTATTGAAAAACAACAGCAACAGATAATAACAAGTGTTGGTGAAGATATGAATAAATTGGCACCATACATTGCTGTTGGGAATTTAAAATGGTGCAGCTGCTGTGAAAAAATTGGTGGTTTCTCAGAAAGTTAAACATAAAATTACCATATTACCAAGCAATTCCACTCCTGAGTGTATTTCCAGGAGAAATGAAAATAGATACTTAAACGAATACTTGGACGTGAATGTTCATAGAAGCACTATTTACAATAGATCAAAGGAAGAAAAAATCCAAATATACATTTTTATTTAGATGAATGAATAAACAAAATGTGATACATACATACAATGAAATATTACTCAGCTAGATATATATTGTTTAAGGTGCATATGTATGAATCCATAAAGAAAATTACCAGTATGAAAAAGACATAATTTCAGAGTGAAGGGAGGGGATGGAAGTGCGGAGGATCTCAAAGGAGCATCAGAGGTAACAATAATGCTTTGTTTCTTATTCTGGACGTGGGTTCAATGTGTTGGTTCTCTTTAGCATAATTTTTCATACCTGTTGCATATATTACTAATATTTTATAATTTAAGTATACTTTATCTGAATGGTATTGGTAATCATGCCAAACCAGAGATCTGGGGAGAGAATACACTACTTTTTGATCTACGAATGTGTTTTTTTTTTTTTTTTTTACATCTTTATTGGAGTATAATTGCTTTACAATGGTGTGTTAGTTTCTGCTTTATAACAAAGTGAATCAGTTATACATATACATATGTTCCCATATCTCTTCCCTCTTCCGTCTCCCTCCCTCCCACCCTCCCCATCCCACCCCTCCAGGCGGTCACAAAGCACCGAGCTGATCTCCCTGTGCTATGCGGCTGCTTCCCACTAGCTATCTACCTTACGTATGGTAGTGTATATATGTCCATGCCTCTCTCTCGCTTTGTCACAGCTTACACCTCCCCCTTCCCATATCCTCAAGTCCATTCTCTAGTAGGTCTGTGTCTTTATTCCTGTCTTACCCCTAGGGTCTTCATGACATTTTTTTTTCTTAAATTCCATATATATATGTTAGCATACGGTATTTGTCTTTCTCTTTCTGACTTACTTCATTCTGTATGACAGACTCTAGGTCTATCCACCTCATTACAAATAGCTCAATTTCATTTCTTTTTCTGGCTGAGTAATATTCCATTGTATATATGTGCCACATCTTCTTTATCCATTCATCCGATGATGGACACTTAGGTTGTTTCCATCTCTGGGCTATTGTAAATAGAGCTGCAATGAACATTTTGGTACATGACTTTTTGAATTATGGTTTTCTCAGGATATATGCCAAGTAGTGGGATTGCTGGGTCATATGGTAGTTCTATTTGTAGTTTTTTAAGGAACCTCCATACTGTTCTCCACAGTGGCTATATCAATATACATTCCCACCAACAGTGCAAGAGGGTTCCCTTTTCTCCACACCCTCTTCAGCATTTATTGTTGCTAGATTTTTTGATGATGGCCATTCTGACTGGTGTGAGATGATATCTCATTGTAGTTTTGATTTGCATTTCTCTAATGATTAATGAAGTTGAGCATTCTTTCATGTGTTTGTTGGCAGTCTGTATATCTTCTTTGGAGAAATGTCTATTTAGGTCTTCTGCCCATTTTTGGATTGGGTTGTTTGTTTTTTTGTTATTGAGCTGCATGAGCTGCTTATAAATTTTGGAGATTAATCCTTTGTCATTTGCTTCATTGGCAAATATTTTCTCCCATTCTGAGGGTTGTCTTTGGTCTTCTTTATGGTTTCCTTTGCTGTGCAAAAGCTTCTAAGTTTCATTAGGTCCCATTTGTTTATTTTTGGTTTTATTTCCATTTCTCTGGCAGGTGGGTCAGAAAGGATCGTGCTGTGATTTATGTCATAGAGTGTTCTGCCTATGTTTTCCTCTAAGAGTTTGATACTTTCTGGCCTTACATTTAGGTCTTTAATCCATTTTGAGCTTATTTTTGTGTATGGTGTTAGGAAGTGATCTAATCTCATACTTTTACATGTACCTGTCAAGTTTTCCCAGCACTACTTATTGAAGAGGCTGTCCTTTCTCCACTGTACATTCCTGCCTCTTTTATCAAAGATAAGTGACCATATGTGCGTGGGTTTATCTCTGGGCTTTCTATACTGTTCCATTGATCTATCTTTCTACTTTTGTGCCAGTATCATAATGTCTTGATTACTGTAGCTTTGTAGTATAGTCAGAAGTCAGAGAGCCTGATTCCTCCAGCTCCGTTTTTTGTTCTCAAGATTGCTTTGGCTATCCGGAGTCTTTTGTGTTTCCATACAAATTGTGAAATTTTTGTTCTACTTCTGTGAAAAATACCAGTAGTAGTTTGATAGGGATTCCATTGAATCTGTAGATTGCTTTGCATAGTAGAGTCATTTTCACAATGTTGATTCTTCCAATCCAAGAACATGGTATCTCTCTCCATCTATTTCTATCATCTTTAATTTCTTTCATCAGGGTCTTATAATTTTCTGCATACAGGTCTTTTGTCTCCTTAGGTAGGTTTATTCCTAGATATTTTATTGTTTATGTGGCAATGGTAAATGGGAGTGTTTTCTTGATTTCACTTTCAGATTTTTCATCATTAGTGTATAGGAATGCAAGAGATTTCTGTGCATTAATTTTGTATCCTGCTACTTTACCAAATTCATTGATTAGCTCTAGTAGTTTTCTGGTAGCATCTTTAGGATTCTCTATGTATAGCATCATGTCATCTGCAAACAGTGACAGCTTTACTTCTTCTTTTCCAATTTGGATTCCTTTTATTTCCTTTTCTTCTCTGATTGCTATGGCTAAAACTTCCAAAACTATGTTGAATAAGAGTGGTGAGAGTGGGCAACCTTGTCTTGTTCCTGATCTTAGTGGAAATGCTTTCAGTTTTTCATCATTGAGGACGATGTTGGCTGTGGGTTTGTCATATATGGCCTTTATTATGTTGAGGAAAGTTCCCTCTATGCCTACTTTCTGCAGGGTTTTTATCATAAATGGGTGTTGAATTTTGTCAAAAGCTTTCTCTGCATCTATTGAGATGATCATATGGTTTTTCTCCTTCAATTTGTTAATATGGTTTATCACATTGATTGTTTTGCGTACATTGAAGAATCCTTGCATTCCTGGAATAAACCCCACTAGATCATGGTGTATGATCCTTTTAATGTGCTGTTGGACTCTGTTTGCTAGTATTTTGTTGAGGAGTTTTGCATCTATGTTCATCAGTGATATTGGCCTGTAGTTTTCTTCCTTTGTGACATCCTTGTCTGGTTTTGGTATCAAGGTGATGGTGGCCTCGTAAAATGAGTTTGGGAGTGTTCCTCTCTGTACTATATTTTGAAAGAGTTTGAGAAGGATAGGTGTTAGCTCTTCTCTAAATGCTTGATAGAATTCTCCTGTGAAGCCATCTGGTCCTGGGCTTTTGTTTGTTGGAAGATTTTTAATCACAGTTTCAATTTCAGTGCTTGTGATTGGTCTGTTCATATTTTCTATTTCTTCCTGATTCAGTCTTGGCAGGTTGTGCATTTGTAAGAATTTGTCCATTTCTTCCAGGTTGTCCATATTATTGGCATAGAGTTGCTTGTAGTAATCTCTCATGATCTCTTGTATTTCTGCAGTGTCATTTGTTACTTCTCCTTTTTCATTTCTAATTCTATTGATTTGAGTCTTCTCCCTTTTTTTCTTGAAGAGTCTGTCTAATGGTTTATCAATTTTGTTTATCTTCTCAAAGAACCAGCTTTTAGTTTTATTGATCTTTGCTATCGTTTCCTTCATTTCTTTTTCATTTATTTCTGATCTGATTTTTATGATTTCTTTCCTTCTGCTACTTTGGGGTTCTTTTGTTCTTCTTTCTCTAATTGCTTTAGGTGCAAGGTTAGGTTGTTTATTGAGATGTTTCCTGTTTCTTAAGGTAGGATTGTATTGCTATAAACTTCCCTCTTAGAAATGCTTTTGCTGCATCCCATAGATTTTGGGTCGTCGTGTCTCCATTGTCATTTGTGTCCAGGTATTCTTTATTTCCTCTTTGATTTCTTCAGTGATCACTTCGTTATTAAGTAGTGTATTGTTTAGACTCCATGTGTTTGTATTTTTTTACAGATCTTTTCCTGTAATTGATATCTAGTCTCATAGCATTGTGATCGGAAAAGATACTTGATACAATTTCAATTTTCTTAAATTTACCAAGGCTTGACTTGTGACCCAAGATATGATCTATCCTGGAGAATGTTCCATGAGCACTTGAGAAAAATGTGTATTTTGTTGTTTTTGGATGGAATGTCCTATAAATATCAATTAAGTCCATATTGTTTAATGTATCATTTAAAGCTTGTGTTTCCTTATTTATTTTCATTTTGGATGATCTGTCCATCGGTGAAGAGGGGTGTTAAAGTCCCCTGCTATGAATGTGTTACTGTCCATTTCCCCTTTTATGGCTGTTAGTATTTGCCTTATGTATTGAGGTGCTCCTATGTTGGGTGCATAAATATTTACAATTGTTATATCTTCTTCTTGGATCGATCCCTTGATCATTATGTAGTGTCCTTCTTTGTCTCTTCTAATAGTCTTTATTTTAAAGTCTATTTTGTCTGATATGAGAATTGCTACTCCAGCTTTCTTTTGATTTCCATTTGCATGAAATATCTTTTTCCATCCCCTTACTTTCAGTCTGTATGTGTCTCTAGGTCTGAAGTGGGTCTCTTGTAGACAGCATTTATATAGGTCTTGTTTTTGTATCCATTCAGCCAATCTGTGTCTTTGGTGGGAGGATTTAATCCATTTACATTTAAGGTAATTATCGATATGTATGTTCCTATTACCATTTTCTTAATTGTTTTGTGTTTGTTATTGTAGGTCTTTTCCTTCTCTTGTGTTTCTTGCCTAGAGAAGTTCCTTTAGCATTTGTTGTAAAGCTGGTTTGGTGGTGCTGAACGCTCTCAGCTTTTGCTTGTCTGTAAAGGTTTTAATTTCTCCATCAAATCTAATGAGATCCTTGCTGGGTAGAGTAATCTTGGTTGCAGGTTTTTCTCCTTCATCACTTTAAATATGTCCTGCCAGTCCCTTCTGGCTTGCAGAGTTTCTGCTGAAAGATCAGCTGTTAACCTTATGGGGATTCCCTTGTGTGTTATTTGTTGTTTTTCCCCTGCTGCTTTTAATATGTTTTCTTTGTATTTAATTTTTGACAGTTTGATTAATATGTGTCTTGCCATATTTCTCCTTGGATTTATCCTGTATGGGACTCTCTGTGCTTCCTGGACTTGGTTAACTATTTCCTTTACCATATTAGGGAAGTTTTCAACTATAATCTCTTCAAATATTTTCTCAATCCCTTTCTTTTTCTCTTCTTCTTCTGGAACCCCTATAATTCAAATGTTGGTGCATTTAATGTTGTCCCAGAGGTCTCTGAGACTGTCCTCAGTTCTTTTCATTCTTTTTTCTTTATTCTGCTCTGCAGTAGTTATTTCCACTATTTTATCTTCCAGGTCACTTATCTGTTCTTCTGCCTCAGTTATTCTGCTATTGATCCCATCTAGAGTATTTTTCATTTCATTTATTGTGTTGTTCATTGTTGCTTGTTTCATCTTTAGTTCTTCTAGGTCCTTGTTAAATGTTTCTTGCATTTTGTCTATTCTATTTCCAAGGTTTTGGATAATCTTTACTATCATTATTCTGAATTCATTTTCAGGTAGACTGCCTATTTCCTCTTCATTTGTTAGGTCTGGTGGGTTTTTATCTTGCTCCTTCATCTGCTGTGTGTTTTTCTGTCTTCTCATTTTGCTTATCATACTGTGTTTGGGGTCTCCTTTTTGCAGCCTGCAGGTTTATAGTTGCCGTTGTGTTTGGTGTCTCTCCGCAGTGGCTAAGGTTGGTTCAGTGGGTTGTGTAGGCTTCCTGGTGGAGGGGACTAGTGCCTGTGTTCTGGTGGATGAGGCTGGATCTTGTCTTTCTGGTGGGCAGGTCCACGTCTGGTGTTGTGTTTTGGGGTGTCTGTGGACTTATTATGATTTTAGGCAGCCTGTCTGCTAATGGGTGGGGTTGTGTTCCTGTCTTGCTAGTTGTTTGGCATAGGATGTCCAGCACTGTAGCCTGCTGGTCGTTGAGTGAAGCTGGGTGCTGGTGTTGAGATGGAGATCTCTGGGAGATTTTCGCTGTTTTATGTTATGTGGAGCTGGGAGGTCCTTTGTGGACCAGTATCCTGAAGTTGGCTCTCCCACCTCAGAGGCACAGCACTGACTCCTGGCTGCAGCACCAAGAGCCTTTCATCCACACAGCTCAGAATAAAAGGGAGAATAAGTAGAAAGAAAGAATTAGTAGAAGTAGAAAGAAAGAAAGAAAAGAAAGAAAGAAAGAAAGGAAGAAAGGAAGAAAGAAAGAAAGAAAGAAGGAAAGAAAGAAAGAAAGAAAGGAGGGAGGGAGGGATGGAGGGAGGGAGAGAGGGAGGAAGGAGGGAAGGAAGGAAAAAAGAAAGAAAGAAAGAAGATAAAGTAAAATAAAATAAACTAAGATTAAATATAATAAAGTTATTAAAATAAAAAAATAATTATTAAGAAAAAAAGAAAAAAAACAGACGGATAGAGCCCTTGGACAAATGGTGGATGCAAAGCTATACAGACAAAATCTCACACAGAAGCATACACATACACACTCACAAAAAGAGGGAAAGGGGTAAAAATCATAAATCTTGCTCTCAAAGTGCACCTCCTCAGTTTGGGGTGATTCGTTGTCTATTCATGTATTCCACAGATGCAGGGTACATCGAGTTGACTGTGGAGCTTTAATCCGCTGCTTCTGAGGCTGCTGGGAGAGATTTCCCTTTCTCTTCTTTGTTCTCACAGCTCCCAGGGGCTCAGCTTTGGATTTGGCCCGGCCTCTGCCTGTAGGTCGCCGGAGGGCGTCTGTTCTTCTCTTAGACAGGACAGGGCTAAAAGAGCCGCTGATTCGGGGGCTCTGGCCCACCCAGGCCGGGGGGAGGGAGGGGCACGGAGTGCGCGGCGGGCCTGCGGTGGCAGAAGCCGGCGTGACGTTGCACCAGCCCGAGGCGTGCCGTGCGTTCTCCCGGGGGAGTTGTCCCTGGATCCCGGGACCCTGGCAGTGGCGAGCTGCACAGGCTCCCCGGAAGGTGGGTGTGGATAGTGACCTGTGCTCGCTCACAGGCTTCTTGGTGGCGGCAGCAGCAGCCTTAGCGTCTCATGCCCGTCTCTGGGGTCCGCGCTTTTAGCCGCGGCTCGCGCCCGTCTCTGGAGCTCCTTTAAGCAGCGCTCTTAATCCCCTCTCCTCGTGCACCAGGAAACAAAGAGGGATGAAAAAGTCTCTTGCTTCTTCGGCAGGTCCAGACTTTTCCCCGTGCTCTCTCCCGGCTAGCCGTGGCGCACTAACCTGCTGCAGGCTGTTTTCACGCCGCCAACCCCAGTCCTCTCCCTGCGCTCCGACCGAAGCCCGAACCTCAGCTCCCAGCCCCGCCCGCCCCGGCGGGTGAGCAGACAAGCCTCTCGAGCTGGTGAGTGCTGGTCGGCACCGATCCTCTGTGCGGGAATCTCTCTTCTTTGCCCTCCGCACTCCTGTTGCTGTGCTCTCCTCCGCGCCTTCGAAGCTCCCCCCTCCGCCACCCGCAGTTTCCGCCCGCGAAGGGGCTTCCTACTGTGTGGAAAGCTTTCCTCCTTCACGGCTCCCTCCCACTGGTGCAGGTCCCGTCCCTATTGTTTTGTCTCTGTTTATTCTTTTTTCTTTTGCCCTACCCAGGTATGTGGGGGTGGGGGGTTTCTTGCCTTTTGGGAGGTCTGAGGTCTTCTGCCAGCTCTCAGTAGGTGTTCTGTAGGACTTGTTCCACGTGTAGATGTATTTCTGGTGTATCTATGGGGAGGAAGGTGATCTCCACGTCTTACTCTTCCGCCATCTTCCCGGAAGCCTCCCAATGTGTTTTTAAAATACACACTTTGTTGGGCCTTTTGAATTGCAAAAACAAAAAAAAACATGTTGGTTGTGATGAGTGAAATGTAGAAATGTATGAAGGAGAGTTTAAAAATCTTCCCTCTCTCCTCCCACCATGAAGATTCCAATGATAAAATGATGTGTCCTTTTACATCTTTCTGCTGACACAAGCATATATAGTCAATATTCCAGCTTTATTTTTTCTTTTATTTTATAAATGGGAATATATATAATTATATATATGTGCACACGTGTGTGTATGTGTATAAAACTCAGCTACTCATTGATTTAACAGTATTTGGACCCCTTTCTATGTAAAAACATTCAGGTCTAGTTGATTCTTCTTAAATACTGCATAATACCTCATTGAATGAATAGATCCTAATTTAGTCCGCCATCAGTTTGTTCCCAGTTGTTTCTCACTACACCTAATGGTACAATGAACTTCTTTGTCCTTGGTCCTTATATTCGGGGTCCTAAATTGGGATTACTAGGCCGATTTAACATTTTAGATGTTAAAAATAACTGTCTGATTACTTTCTTAATCTTTTGCTGCAGTTCGCAGTCTGGGCAGCAGGAACGAGAATGCTCTGTTCCCCACGTCATCATTAGAAGGGGATATTTACTACTTCTCCTCTTGTTTGCCGACCTGGTGAGTGAAAACTATCTAATTTGTGTGTAAAGCACCAACGCTCTTTATTATGGTCAGCGAAGCTGAGTTCAAGGTTTATCAGTACTTCCTGGGGAGCATTTAGAAATGCTGATGCCTGGGCTTCACCACAGACCTACTGAATCAACATCTTTGGAGAGTAGCCCAGGAATCTTTTCGTATTTGTGTTTTAATTTCCCCAAGTGACTCTGGTATAGCTGGGCACATATCCATCGACAGGCAATTGGAAATCATGAATAGAACCTCTATCTAGAACTGAGAAACCTAAACTTCAAAAGCTGCAATTTATTAGTTAAGTGTTTAAGAAAACAATGTACCCAGGTAATCATTACGGTTAGAAATTCAAAAATTCAATTTACATGCAACATTTTAATTCCATGAATTGTTTAAAACAAGGGATACCTACATGTACCTTTCTTTGCTTTAGAGATTAAAGCCCAAGATAGGAGGCAGCTATGAAGTGGATATTTTAGAATGACAATTTCCTGGCCAGCTGTGAATCCCTTCTTAAAGAGCATGAATACTGAATGTCTGATCTTTTTGAAAATGAAATAAAATTAGGGGTGTTCTGGCCCATCATTGCTGAACTCTGTCTCATGGAACTTCCTCACTTGAAGAATAGAGAAAAAAACCCTGCTACTTCAGTTTTTATTAGGATGTATCTGGGCAGAGCAAGGCAAGGGATTGTTAAAGACAGTGACTCTGAAGGAGAGGCCAGCACAGTTGTTTGAGAGGTGCCTTGAGAGACTTGAGTAGCAAAGGCGGAGTCATTCTCTCCTCTCTCCTTGAGACCAGAAAGGGGCTGCCTTATTACCACAAACCAGGAGCAGCCACCAGGTGGCGAGGTTCTCTTATTTTCCTCAAAGCCTAAAGTGTTTAAGGGTGGGAGAGAATAAATGACTTCAAATTCTCAACTTGGATAAAACCAAAAGTGAAGGGGGCAAGGATGCAAATGGCAGACTCTCAGTGTCTCAGATAAGAGCACCCACCTTGCAGGGGGAGTTGTGAGGAAATGCTTAATACATGTGAAGTGCTGAGACCCTGCCTAGCTGGTTTTAAGGACTCAGTAAGCTCCTTTTAAAATATGAAAAGTGAAAGAAAACCTCTAGTATTATAACCTCATCTTAATTGTTTTTATGCTGAGTTCCGTTTCAGTTCCTGTTTTTTCTTAAAATCCTCTACAAAGTCATATCTATGTCAAAATTAAAAATGACCTAGTTAAAATAGATATGTAACTAGAAAACAGGGTTCAAATACTTCCTCTTTTGAGTGAAAATCAATCAATGTACGAAACCCCCAAATTTACAAAATGGATAAATTCAAGAGATTGCAAAAGAGTCTTTATTTTAAAAAGAGACTCATCACAAACTTCCTTAAAAGATAAGTTTCCTTTCTACCTTAAGAATTTGATTCAATTTACTAAATTTAATTTGCTCCTGACTGCTCTGTGAACTGAACGTATCCTCAGAATCAATTGTGAAGTTGGTCATTTGCCTTCTGCATCCTTTGCTTCCCCTTCTGTAGATTTTCTCCTTTCCTATATGCTTCCCATACTTCTGTCTCCCGATTCCCTCAGGAGAGGTGCAGACAGTAGATGAAGATTGGGAGGAAATACAGTACAAAAGCCCTGGAGGAAATACAGTACAAAAGCCCTGGAGGAAATACAGTACAAAAGCCCTGGAGGAAATACAGCACAAAAGCAAAAGCTGTTTACACTTGGGCAGCCTTCTCACTGGGGGCAGCTTTCACTCTAGGGAGATAATAATGTGGAAGAGGATGAGGAACCATTTATTGAACATTTTCTCTATTCTGGGTACTCTTGTTTGCATGTTCACGTATTTCCCACAGAAACCTTGTGATGGAAGGATGGGGATAATTATCCATTTACATATGAAGAAACTGAGGGCACAGAACTAGTACATGAAAGAGCCAAGTCTCGACCTTAGGCTGGTCTGATTCCGTAGCTCAAGTGTTGAACTGCCACTGGGCTGGAATATGTTAGAGCAGAAGCAGGGGGTTAGGTGAAAATGAGCGTCTCAATGTAATTCTGGGAAACAAACGAAAAGCAGTGTTAGCAAAGCTCCACCAACTCGACGATGAGCATAACCTACTTCTGTGACACTTGCCCCCAGTCAAAAACAAAGTCCTTTAATATTATCTCTTAGAAAATAGGCTGTTTAGTGCAATGTGCTAGCATATACATTGGCATCAGATAGATCTGATTTTCCATATTCTTTATACTAATGAGATAATAATTATTTTTACTATTCCTTGTGACAATGAAATATGAAGTCATAATCACCACATTCTAAGGACTCTAAAACGTGTCCAAACAAAAAAGAATAAAAGCAAGTATTTGACATCTACAGCATGAGAGAAGAGGCTTTGTAACAAACTGAAAACATTTCCTGCTGGTAAAGATGGGACAATAAGAACAAAACTACTTTACCAAAAACTGGTTCTCATATTTTGACTTGACAGTTAAGGAATGCTGAATTAAGTAACAACAAATCACCTGAAAATGTGAGTGAAGCAATGACAGAAAATTATCTCGTAATAAATTTTCTAAATTTATTAAGAGATGGCATTATTTTAATATAATCTCTGGTGCAAATTTTAAAGTGATTGATTTAACAGCCTGTACTCTAAAGTATATACAAATGTGGATTTGTCCTGAAAGTATAAAACATCCTGGCTTATTTATTAGGCTGGCCTAATATTTTATTTATTTATTTATTTATTTATTTATGGCTGGGTTGGGTCTTCGTTGCAGTGCGTGGGCTTCTCATTGCGGTGGCTTCTCCTGTTGTGGAACATGGGCTCTAGGCACTTGGGCTTCAGTTGTGGTGTGCAGGCTCGATAGTTGTGGTTCATGGGCTTTGTTGTTCCGCGGCATGTGCGATCTTCCCGGAGCAGGGCTTAAACACATGTCCCCTGCTTTGGCAGGTGGATTCCTAACCACTCCGTCACCAGGGAAGTCCCTAGCCTAATATTTTAAAATAAGTCTGCAGCCATACAGTCTTCATAGATTCCCTAAAATCACTTGCCAGTGCATCTCTCAGAGAGAGATCAGTGCAGAAGTAACATCATGCTCTTCCTTCTTAAACTGTTTAGGCAAGTGGAGGAAACCAGATGAAATCTGCCCAAAGCAACTTTTTAGTGAGTGTTCCAGTTGGTGTGTTTTCAGTAGCTTTTAAGAGATCAACTCAGTTGGCACCAATAGCATAAAAAGCCTGAGGTAGGGTGATTCCAGGCGTGGTTAAGTCAGTGGCTCATTGCCATCACTGAGGAGCCAGGCCTCTTCATTCTTCTGCTGTGCTTTGCTCATAATGTTGACTTTTGACCACGGGCTTGCAGGATGACTGCAGCAAGTTTAAGTAAGTACTTCACAACATTAAAGGCTCCCTTGTGTCTCTTTTTAAGAGTAAGAAAAACTCTTCCACACTCACTGTTCAGAATTATAGACATGCCCATTCCTAAATCATCCCCTGGCAAGGAAAATGGGATTTCCATGATTGGCTGAGATAAATTAAGATTATCCTCCCTAGGGGTGGGGAAAGGTCCAGCCTTTTCTAAAGTATGCAGTCTCCCAACAACTGAACAATGTCAAAGTTCAGGGAGGATGAGTGTGTGGAACTGCTGCAAAGTAAGTGGTCGACGGTGTCCGCCATGTTGAGTCAGGAAGACCCTAGAAGGAACAGCTCCCAAAGCAGGGCTGGGACCTTCCAGGTATTTGCCTTGTGGAAGGAGAATACATACTGAAGAATAACTAGATAATATTATCCCTTTTTTTCTGATTTGACATGGTAGTCTCAACCCCTGATGACTTTCAGGGAAAGAGAAAATGTTGTGATTATGCCTTTTAAAAGAGACAAGAAATTCGCTACATGGAGGAGTCAGTGGTTCAGTATTACATTTGTAACTAAAAGAAATTTGGGGGGAAGGGGGAACAAAACTGAATCTTTTAGTTCAATTTACAGAAACCCATCTGTGACAGACATACACAATAGGAAACTTCATCTTTCATCACAGGAAGTCCAGAGGTAGGGAAGGCTCCAGGGTCGGTTGATCTGGCTCGTTCCACCTCGTGGCCCTGCCTTCCTCAGTGTTGGCTTCATCCTCAGGTTGGTGGTTGGAGTGATTCTAGGTGTCACAGCTAGTCAAGATAAAGTCCAAAAGGGGCAGAATGACAGCTGCCCATGAGGAATGGGAAGACTTTCCCCAGATGCCCCTCAGCATACTTCCTCTCCTGTTTCACTGGCCAGAGTTAGGTCACATGTCCATTCCTGAGTCCATCACTGCTTGGAGAGCTGACTAAATAAACATCTAGGCTGTGAGGATTCCAACTGCAAGTTGGTTTTCACTGTAGTTGGAATAATCAATATCCCTTACCTCTATAACTCTAATTAATCTAATTAATCTACATCAGCAGTCAGCAAACTAATCGGCCCACCACATATTTAAAGTTTTAAAGTTTTATTGGAGCACAGCCCCATCCATTGTTTTCGATGTATTATTGTTGATGGCTATTTTTATGTCACAATGACATTTCAGTTGTGACAGAGACCATATGACTTACAAAGCCTAAAATATTTTCTATGTGATTCTTTACAGAAGTTTGCCTACCCTGATCTAAAGTTAACTGCAGTACTTTCTTTTATTTGCTTTATCCTACCTTCTGAAAGTGGCAACTTTTAATTTTATTATTCTAGGAAGGAGTGTGTGATGGTTAATTTTATGTCACCTTGACTGGCTATGGAGTGCCCAGATTAAATACTATTTCTGCGGGTGTCTGTGAGGGTGTTTGCACATGAGATTAGCATTTGTATTTGTGATATCAGTAAAGAAGACTGCCCTCCCCAGTGTTGGTGGGCATCATCCAGTCCATTGAGGGAGGGTGTGAATAGAACAAAAGGCAGAGGAAGGAGGAATTTACCCCCTTTTCCTGCCTCACTGTTGAGCTGGGACATCTCATCTCATCCTTTCCTTCCACTCAAACTGAGGTTTATACCACTGACTCCCCTGGTTCCCTGGTCTTCAGACTCAAACTGAATTATACCACTGACTTTCCTGGGTCTCCAGCTTGCAGATGGCAGACTGTGGGACTTCTCAGCCTCCATAATAACATAAGCCACTTCCTCATAATAAGTCTCTCTCTCTGTCTCTCTCTCTGTCTCTCTCTGTCTCTCTCTGTCTCTCTCTGTCTCTCTCTGTCTCTCTCTCTCACTCTCTCACTCTCTCTCTCATTTATATATACTGTATCTATCTGTCTATCTATCTATCCCTATTGGTTCTGTTTCTCTGGAGAACCCTATTACAGAGTGAAACCTATGTTCATCTTATCCATAGTTGTATGATTAGATATATTTTATCGATTTCCTTTGTGAGTTTTTAAATTGAAGACACCTAGTCTACATAAGATACCTACATAAAGTCAAGTCAATGACTCTCCCAACAGGTTTATGCTGTTTATACAGGATCCAGTCAGTGGCGTGTTGGACCCAGTTTGTACTGACTTGTAAGAGCTATTTGCTAGCATGACTTTCAAACTCTGCCTTCAGCGACCTTGGTGGTGTGAAATTGACCATGGTGGGGAGTAGGTACACCACAGAAATTGGCAGACACTTAAATTGAGATTGTTCGCTGTTCTTCTTTTTTTTTTCCTGAAGATCTGGTTGTTAAATATTTACCAGCACACCGTGGCTCCAGCCATTACACACACCTGTCTCTGCTCTATAACTGCATAACAGAGAATGCCAATGGTGATCGGGGCTTTACCAATACATTCAGCTTCAAATGATTTGTAATCTGAAGTAGTCAGTTATCCCTCTTGCAATGAGATAATGTAGCCTGTGTTTTAAGTGTTACATAGCTTTTGATTTGTATAGGTTTTTTTCTAAGTAAATATTTCTCTTAGATGAAACATACAGATGAAATAAATGAAAGCAAAATATCTTCCCCTTAAACTATCTGAAATTACAAGCATATTTATATTTTATAATTTATAAACTAAATTTATTTTATAATTTATGTAAACCACTTGTGTGTGAATAAAGCGGAATATAGCTATCAGTGTACAAGGATCAAGTGTTCTGAATTCTCACTTTGTTCTGGAGTGAGTGTAGTGTTCACTGGGATCCGAAGGGAAGCCCTAGGTTTGGAGAGACTTGCCTTAACAAAAAGTGCACTCATTCATTTAAACAAGCATTTATTAAGCATCTATTAAATCCCAGGCAACAATGACTTGCAAAAGACCTGGGCCCTGCTCACATAAGCCTTACAATCTAATGAGGAAGATAAATGTTAAACAAATAATCACATAAATGAGTACAAAATTAACAGCAGAACAGTAGGAAAGAAATGTAAATCTTTGTAAGTATGGGGAACAGACCCATCTGTGTTGCAGAGAGTAAGAGGGAAAGAGTTCCAAGTTGAAATCTATATTCCAGGGAAATCTACTGGGTTGGCCAAAAAGTTCATTTGGGTTTTTGGAAAAACCTGAATGAGCTTTTTGGCCAACCTAATATTTTCCAAGAGATCCTGAAAAAACTTGCCAGCCATTGTGGGCTCAAGAACAATGGGGGAACATTTGAAGGGTTTTAAGCACAGGAGTGTCAGGATTAGATATGTATTTTCAAAAGATCTGTGGCTGCAGAGGCACAAGGATCTTGGCATGGGGAGAATAAGCAGAGGGAGAGCAGTCCTTTGGCTATTGCAGCAGTTCTGGTGGGGTTTAGGGAGGCTCAGACCAGGGCATTCATGGAGGATGTGGTGAGAAGTGGCTGAAACACATCTGAACTCACTGAGCTCCCCACAAAACACTTCAGCTGCCTTCAAGGAGCTTATAATGTAGTTGAAGAGGCAATTCATGGGTATAAAGTCACAGCAACAGTGTATAATTAGGAAGTAAACTGAGGAGATCAACTGAGGGACATAGGAATTGAGAGCAAGAAATGGGCCAGGACTCCAATGGTTAGGATTTGGAGAGAGAGAGGCCAGAGGAAAGAGGTGGCAAGAGGCAGGGCAGTGAGGGGAGGAGCAGAGATGGCACAATGGGATGAAGAACAAATCTTGCTGGATATGCAGGGTAAGGCCAAATTATGAGAACTTGAGAAGGTCAGAATTTGAAAGACTTGATGTGAGATGAGAATGAGCCACTAAAAGTATTTTACATAAGAAGGAAACCAAACGAAAGTAAGCTTTAAAGAAGTTTAGTTTTACCAAATTCTTGTGGTTAATTAGGCTGAGAAGAACTTGCTGCCTGCATGGTTGTTGAGTAGGGGATTGGACTTAGCTGTTGACAATTAAGAAAGGAGGTGAGGCCTAGAGGAAAACATGGGCAGAACACTCTTTGACGTAAATCGCAGAAATATTTTTTTGGATCTGTCTCCTATAGTAAAGAAAATAAAAGCAAATATAAACAAATGATACCTAATTAAACTTAAAGCTTTTGCACAGCAAAGGAAACCATCGACAAAATGAAAAGACAACCTACCGAATGGGAGAAAATATTTGCAAATGACATGACCAAAAGGGGATTAATATCCAACATATATAAACAGCTCATGCAACTCAACGTCAAAGAAAACAAGCAACCCAGTTGAAAAATGGGCAGAATAACTGAATAAGCATTTTTCCAAAGAGGAAATGCAGATGGCCAACAGGCACATGGAAAGATGCTCAACATCGCTAATCGTCAGGGAAATGCAAATCAAAACCACAATGAGGTATCACCTCACACCTGTCAGAATGGCTATCATGAAAAAGAATACAAGAAACAAATGTTGGAGAGGATGTGGAGAAAAGGGAACCCTCTTGCACTGTTGGTGGGAATATAAATTGGTGCAGCCACTGTGGAAAACAGTATGGAAGTTTCCCAAAAAACTAAAATTAGAACTATCATATGACTCAGCAATTCCACTCCTAGGTATCTAACTGAAATAAAACAAAAATACTAACTCAAAAAGATACAGGCATCCCAACGTTTATAGCAGCATTACTTACAACTGCCAAGATATGGAAGAAATGTAATTGTCCATCAACAGATGAACGGATAAAGATGTGGTATATATATATATATATATATATATATATATATATATATATATATATACACACAATGGAATACTACTCAGCCATAAAAAAGAATGAAATTTTCCCATTTGCTGCAACATGGATGGACTAGGGGAGCATTATGCTAAGTGAAATAAATCAGAGAAAGATAAATACTGTATGATATTGCTTATTTGTAGAATCTAAAAAATACAGCAAACTAGTGAATATAAGAAAAAAGAAGCAGACTCACAGATATAGAGAACAAACTAGTGGTCACCAGTGGGGTGGGGGGGCAGTATAGGGGTGGGGTAGTGGGAGGTTCAAACTATTGGGTGTAAAAAAGGCTCAAGGATGTATTGTACCACCCTGGGGAATATAGCCAATATTTTGTAATAACTGTAAAGGGAAAGTAACCTTTAAAAATTGTATTAAAATTAAAAACTAAAGAATGGAGATGAGGGACAGATATTAGGAACATTCACTGGATAGGAGATGATGAATTTGCTTTAGACATAAAATGAGCTTGAAATGGTGATGAGCTCTCCAGTAATAAATGTCCAGTAGGCAATACAGACTGGGTGGTTTTATTTGCATTCTTCTGCACTGCTTACAATCCCAGCTTGTCTTTCCACATTAGCGTTCTCAAAAGGAACGTTCCATGATTTGTACAAAGGAAAAGTTCTCCTTTCTAAAGCACTTGGCAAGACTTTACAAAATGAAATATTTTTATACATTATCTTAATTGCATATTAAATAATATCTTGCTATAACAAAATTGAATTGCCCAGACGGTCATAGATTGTTTGTTTGTTTTGCGGTACGCGGCCCTCTCACTGTTGTGGCCTCTCCCGTTGCGGAGCACAGGCTCCGGACGCGCAGGCCCAGAGGCCATGGCTCACGGGCCCAGCCGCTCCGCGGCATGTGGGATCTTCCCGGACCAGGGCACAAACCCGTGTCCCCTGCATCAGCAAGCAGACTCTCAACCACTGCGCCACCAGGGAAGCCCGATCATAGATTTTTCTGTATTCTTTACCAGTTTTAATAAGTAATTATGGATTTTTAGGAAATTAGAACCAGAGGTAGACTCCTATTTTAGTGAGCTTCGTGAGATAAATAATTTATAGTGTTTAACTTCCATTAAATTTTTAAAAAAATTTATTTATTTATTTTTGGCTGCATTGGGTCTCCGTTGTGGTACGCAGGCTTCTCCTTGCAGTGGCTTCTCTTGTTGCAGAGCTCGGGCTCTAGACATGCGGGCTTCAGTAGTTGTGGCACACGGGTTCAGTAGTTGTGGCTCACGGGCTTCTTTGCTCCACGGCATGTGGGATCTTACTGGACCAGGCCTCAAACCCATGTCCCCTGCATTGGCAGGTGGATTCTTAAGAACTGTGCCACCAGGGAAGTCCCTCCATTAAAATTAATATACACTGCAATCTATAGCAAAACAGGTTCAGGATATACTTTATAAAGAAACTCATATACTCATGTCTCATTTACAAATCTTCTCTAGTTTATTAATAACCCACATTTCGTCAGAGATTAAAGTCTTCTTTATCCCTCCATCCTCCTACCCCTCAACACTTCTAAGGTAAACTACCACCTAAATACCAATAGAGTATTTTTTAGAAAATTTAGAATTTCAAAGGTCCAAACACACTACAAATAACAAACAACAACAAAAAATATCTTTGCTTCAGAGATTAGCTTCAGAGCGGACAACAACTGTTGAAGGCATCTGCTAAGTGGGATTTTTAATTTAATAGAATTTGTTGTAACTCTATCAGTAAAGCACAATTGCTGTGCACCATCTGTCGAAGCTTTGAAACTGCCTTGCATGTTACAATCATATCCATTAAAATGGAATACTACTTTTTACTAACTTGTCTTCTTCCTATTTATTTTCCAATGCTTTCAGAATCATTAGAAGATGAATTGACAAGAAAACAAACAATCTCAAGAGTCAAAAAGACAACTCAACAGCAAAAAAAATCCCACCAAAAAACCCCCCAAAAACTGATTTTTAAATGGGCAAAGGACTTGAATAGACATTTCTCCAAAGAATATATACAAATGGCCAATAACTATGTGAAAAGGTACCCAGCGTCACTAATCATTAGGGACATGCAAATCAAAACCACAATGATATACCACTTCACACCCATTACGATGACTATTACAAAACAGAAGAACAAACAACAGGAGAAAAAACAGAGGATAGGTGTTGGCAAGGATGTAAAGAAATTGGAACCCTGTGCACTGCTGGTGGGAATGTAAATGGTGCAGCTGCTGTGGAAAACCATATGGCAGTTCCTCAAAAAATTAAATATAGAATTACCATATGACCCAGCAATTCCAATTCTGGGTATATACATAAAAGAATTGAAAGCAGGGACACAAACAGATGTTTGTATACCAATGTTCATAGCAGCATTATTCACAATAGCCAAAAGGTGGAAGTAACTGAAGTGTCTATTGACGGATGAACAGAGAAGCAAGGTGTGGTCTATATACATACAATGAAATACTACTCAGCCTTAAAAAGGAAGAAACTTCTGGCACATGCTACAACATAGATGAACCTTGAGGACATTATGCTAAATGAAATAAACCAGTCATAAAAGAACAAATACTGACATGGGGTACTTACAGTAGTCAAATTCATAGAGACAGAAAGTAGATGGTGGTTGCCAGGGCTGGGAAGAGGACATTCTTCTTTTATTAAACTGTAATTTTATTTTTATGTTATTCTGTAATATACCTGTAGGCATATAAAATGCAGCATTATTTATAACAGTAAAAGATTATTAAAACATACAAACAAATAAAAACAGTAAAACATTGGTTGAATAAAACTAAGTTACATCTCCAAAAGTATGTAACTTTCTCAAGATGGAGTACTACAGAAACATTTAAGAAAAGGATATTGATATAAGAGAATTCCAGGATACAGTGTTACATTAAAAAATCAAGATAGTGAACAGTGTATATAGTATATTACCCTTTATGTAGGCTACACACACACACACACACACACACACACACACACACACACACACACACGTATTTACGGAAACACACACAGGATAGGGAAACCAGAGGCTAAATTTTTTTTAATAATGCATTTGAGGAGTATAAAAAAGGTGTAAGGTTTTCCTGAATATTCTTTGGTTTCTCATTTTAAATTTAGGACTCCGCCTGCCAATGCAGGGGACGTGGGTTCGTGCTCCGGTCCGGGGGGATCCCACATGCCGCAGAGCGGCTGGGCCCGTGAGCCATGGCCGCTGGGCCTGTGCATCCGGAGCCTGTGCTCCACAGCGGGAGAGGCCACGGCAGTGAGAGGCCCGTGTACCGCAAAAAAAACCCCACAAAACTTTAGGACTATACTTTATTTTAAAGCTTTAACTGTCAAATCACATGGATGATTTATATATTCAAAAATAAATTTAAATTTTAAAATAATTCCTAAAATTTAAGGTAACTGAAACAAATCTAACCATATATCAAATTAATAACATAACCACACATAAAAAAGCATTATTTCAATTAATTTTAGAACACGTAGTTGTACACAGTGGGGTATATTTTAAGGACAAAGAGAATGGCAAGAAAATCTCAAGCTTTATTTGTCAGGTTTACTATTAATGGTAATGCCATTATTAGTTTGAAATTACTTAATGCATATTACAACATAAATAATTATCTTTATGTTGTTAGAAGCCAGGATGTTCAGTAGGAATGTAAAATCAAGTACAGGGACTTCCCTGGTGGCACAGTGTTTAAAAATCCACCTCAATGCAGGGGACACGGGGTTGAGCCCTGGTTCGGGAATATCCCACATGCCATGGAGCAACTAAGCCCGTGCACCACAACTACTGAGCCTGAGCTCTAGAGCCCACAAGCCACAACTACTGAGCCCACGTGCCACAACTACTGAAACCCGCGTGTGTAGAGCCTGTGTTCCAGAACAAGAGAAGTCACCGCAGTGAGAACCCATGCACTGCAATGAAGAGTAGCCCCCTCTCGCTGCAACTAGAGAAAGCCCGGGCAAAGCAATGAAGACCCAATGCAACCATAAATAAATAAATAAAATAAATTTCTAAAAAAAAAAAAAAGAAAAAAATTTTATAAAAGAAAAACATAATAAATCAAGTACATTAAGTATATAATTGGAAGTTGAATTGAAATACCTCTATAAACATATGACTTCTAATTTTTTGTATGGGAATAATTTCAAACAAAGAAAAGTTGCAAGAATAGTACAAAGGAAATCGTTCTACCTCTTTCCTAGATTCATTTATTATTAATATTTTGCCTCATTTGCTTTGTCATTGGCTCTGTTTATCTACACACACATAATTATTTTTCTGAAACAGATGCATAAATCATGGTTAAGTGTGTATTTTTAAGAATAATAATATTTTCTTTCACACAGTTATCAACTGCAGTAAACTTAACATTGATTCAATACTTCTATCTAATCTACCATCCATATTCTAAGTTGGTCACTTAACCCAATATTGTCCTTTATAGAAGTCTTTTTCCTCCAGTTTAGGATCCAGTCTAGGATTAGGAGTTACAGTTAGCTGTTACATCTCTTTGGTTTCCTTTAGTCTGGAACTTTTTCCCAGTTTTTGTCTTGTATAACATCGACATTTGGGGGAAGAATTTTAAAAATAGAATATTCTTCCTTTTGAGTCTGTCTGATGTTTGCTGCAATTAGATTGAGGTTGTGCATTCCTAGCTGGAATACCATGTAAGTGACTTTGTGTCCTTCCCAGAGTATCACACTGGTGATGTTAATTTTGATCATTTGCTAAGGGTGTGTCTGATTTATCTACTGTATCATCATCATTATCTCATGATTTTTTCAAAAATCATATACCCTAGGTCTGTCCACTGACAGGGTCTAGTCCATAATACTACAGGGGCAATAAACACCCCTACTTCCCAAATTTATGTTTCTAAATGCCATTCCCCACTGTAAGGTACCAGGGATTATTGGAGAAATGGCTGCTCCCAGGTATAGAGTAGGGAACTTCCAAGATGAGCAAGGGGTATCTTACACTGCCACAAATTCTGGCAAGGAAGTTCTCAAAATCTAAGCAAGTCTGGGTCTTCCCTGGTGGTGCAGTGGTTAAGACTCCACGCTCCCAGTGCAGGGGGCCTGGGTTTGATCCCTGGCCAGGTAACTAGATCCCACATGCATGCTGCAACTAAGAGTTCACATGCCACAACTAAAGAGCCGGCAAGCCACAACAAAGAAGCCCTCCTGCTGCAACTAAGGAGCCCATGTGCTGCAACTAAGACCCGGCACAACCAAAAAATAAAAATAAAAAAATCTAAGTAAGTCATGTCAAAAGACTCTGGAGCCAGCTTGGAGGGGATCTCATTGGACAAAGCTAGGATAATTTAAGCATCAAAAAGAAAAAATAACCATAATTTTGGTTGGTACTCATTGAATATATAAAAATCCATGAATCCATAATAACACTCCTCATACCATTCATAGGACAAGGCATGCTGGGCTTTTAGGCTCCAATGTGGTTTTTTTTTTTGTCTGTTTGTTTTTTGCGGTACACGGGCCTCTCACTGTTGTGGCCTCTCCCGTTGCAGAGCACAGGCTCCAGACGCGCAGGGTCAGCGGCCATGGCTCACGGGCCCAGATGCTCCGTGGCACGTGGGATCTTCCCGGACCGGGGCACGAACCCATGTCCCCTGAATCGGCAGACGGACTCTCAACCACTGCGCCACCAGGGAAGCCCTCCAATGTGGTTATGTGCCCATCTGAACAGTTTAGTATGTTCTGCTTCACCTTTTGGAACTCAACTTTGAAGATCCAGCTCAGGTGGCAGAACCTCTTTGCAATTCATTGTTTCTCCATATTTCAACAGAGCTCATTGTACACGCCTCTTTAAATGCACATATCAAAATGTAATGGAGGGCTTCCCTGGTGGCGCAGTGGTTGAGAGTCCGCCTGCCGATTCAGGGGACACGGGTTCGTGCCCCGGTCTGGGAAGATCCCACATGCCGCGGAGCGGCTGGGCCCGTGAGCCATGGCTGTTGAGCCTGCGCGTCCGGAGCCTGTGCTCCGCAACGGGAGAGACCACTGAAAAAAAAAAAAAAAAAAAAAAAGTACTGGAATTGCAATACAGGATGTTTCTGACTTTTATTTATTTTGTTATTCCCAGTGCCTAACACATACTAATAGACAGTTTTATATATTTTTATATTATGGGTTGTAAATGAATGAATCAATTTCAATACTATCCCCTGTTTTTTCTTCATGACACAATACAGATTTGTCTTTATTTTGGAAAATAAGTGAATGCAGTTAAATATCTGGCTATTTTAGCCAACATGCCAAATTTGTATCATGATAGATTTTTTAGAAGATTTTCCCCACGTATCAGCTTTAGCTTATTGCTAAATCTTATTTATTGCTTTAGCACTCAGTAGACTAGAAATATGTCCCATAATATTTTCCTGATTCTTATTCTTAAACAATAGCTTCCTACGGTATTTTTATTTATCCCAGTCTGTTTTCTCCCCCTCCAGACTTGTCTGCACACATAAATCTATTGATAATGTAGGATGGGAAGTGTTAAAGTCAAATAATTGATTAAAAAAAAACTTGTTAGTGACTGGTGGCTTGACTTAGTTGTAATCTTTTTTTTTTTAAGTAGTTGAAACAGATTTTTGGTACACTTTCTGTCACGCAGCCCTGGTAACCTATGTAGCGTGTTTTCCAGCAAGTTGCCTGTATTAAACTTCCTCATTCAGTCTCCCACTATGTGTGGAATCTTTCATGCACGTGTGCATATATTCATCCTTAGGTTTTTGTGGACTTTTGAGCATTAACAATTTAGTTGGCAGTTGACATAAACCGTCTGGCAAAGACATGTGCAAACCTACTAAAATACTTCAGGAAAGCCCTCTCTCATACACAGTGAATTTAGGCCACAGGTAAGTCAGCGTGAATAGGTGCGGCCAGCGCAGCCGCTTAATACGGGTCTGTGTTTGGGAGGAATCTCCCCGGCTCCCTCTTGGAGCAGGACTGTGGTGCTGAGGCAAGAACTAAAAAACGTGAGGGCGGGCAGCCTCAGCTAGGGAGAGCTGTGGGGCGAGGTAGAAAGGGCCGGTCGCTGGCCGCGGTGCTGAACTCGCTCCCGGGCTGCCCCCAGGGTGGCCCGCGGGAAGAGGCCCGGCGTGTTGGTGAGTGAGTTAGCGGGTAACCGCCAGTCTCGCACCTTCGGTTGTCGATTCCTGGCTCCGGGCAGGGGACGCACAGGCCGTGTCCAGGAGAGTCACCTTGCGAGCGTAGGGGCAGCCTCCGACCCATTCCTCAAGAGCAACCCTAGTAACAGCAACGCCGCCTATATTTATTTCTGGAGCTCCAACTCTGTCCCCAGCATTTGGCATCCATTCCCAGTGGTCATCACAACATCCTCGAAATTTAAAACAAAAAGGTTGATGCCTTGCCCAAGTGAACACAGCTACCCAAAGGCTGATCTCTCGTCCATGCCTCAGAAAATGTTTACTGTGCGCCCTCGACGTGCCAGCCTTACAGCCTCTGCCGCTCCCCGTTTGACAGCTACCCCCCACGCCCTGCCACGCTAACATGCCCCTTAGCCCCTCCTCTTCCCCCGAGGTTTGCAGCAGGCAAAAGTTATCTCCTACACAGCATATCCCCTACCACCGCCGAGTTGGGGAACTGTACAAAGGGCTGGAAATCCGAACACAATTTATTCACACATCTTGCCCCTTCGCTCTCAGTAGTCCACCGGGTGGGATAGCCAAGTCTAGCTCTTGAGCCCCCAGCTCGCAGTGTGACCTTGGACAAGTGGCCACACCTCTCTGAACCTGCTTCTCCTCGCTAACACGGCGATAGGTTCTAGGACTGCGTGAGGCTCTTCCCAGGTGCGCACTGGTCTCCTTTCAGGTCGGAACACTCCCTACCTCCCTTTTCCAAGCCCGGTTGTGCACGCTTACTTCTCCCCACCAGGTCCGTAGCCAACTCTATCCCTTGTTGAGGAAGAACTCACGTCCCGGGAACTGAAGGTGTTCTCCCCACCGTGCCCGGCCCCAACCCCGGGTGTAATCTGCCCTTCTGGGCCACCCTAGCCAGGCAGCACCCAAGGCTAGGGAGAGGCCCCTCGCGCTCCAGCTTCGCAGTGCCGGGTCTCCTCTGTGCCCACGCGCCGGGACGCTTTGGGAAGTGCGAGATGCATCTGGAGACAGAACGCAAAGGCGAGGCAGGGCTGGCGGAGCTTCCTCGGTGACTGGTACTTGTGTGGAGGCCGGCCAAAGGCTGGGTTGGGAGAGAAGGACTTTGGGGGAGAGGACGGGGAAAAGGGGAGGTGCCAGGAAGAGCGGTGGGTCACTCGGTCCATCTCTCCACCAGTGTGTGTGTGTGTGTGTGCGTGCGTGCGTGTGTGTGTGTGTGTGTTTGTCTTCCCGCCTCCCTCTCTTCCCCCCCTCCCCGCCCCAGGCTCTCAGTCTCACCTTTTCCCTCGGCTGCTCCCTCTCCCCTCTCTTTCCTCTCCAAGCATCCTCCCTGAGAGCCTGCGCCCGTTCCTCCCTCGCACTCTCTTGCGCCTAAGGAGACCTTTTCCGGGACCAGCGCCCGATCCAGCCTCTCAGTGCAGCCGCATCCCAAAGCCAGTTTAAGCAGGGCCGGCAGCATGTGGAACGCGACGCCGAGCGAGGAGCCGGGGCCCAACCTCACGCTGCCGGACCTGGGCTGGGACGCTGCGCCTGACAACGACTCGCTGGTCGACGAGCTGCTGCCGCTCTTCCCCGCGCCGCTGCTGGCGGGCGTCACAGCCACCTGCGTGGCGCTCTTCGTGGTGGGCATCGCGGGCAACCTGCTCACCATGCTGGTGGTGTCGCGCTTCCGCGAGCTGCGTACCACCACCAACCTCTACCTGTCCAGCATGGCCTTCTCCGACCTACTCATCTTCCTCTGCATGCCCCTCGACCTCGTCCGCCTCTGGCATTACCGGCCCTGGAACTTGGGTGACCTGCTCTGCAAACTCTTCCAGTTCGTCAGCGAGAGCTGCACCTACGCCACGGTGCTCACCATCACCGCGCTGAGCGTCGAACGCTACTTCGCCATCTGCTTCCCGCTGCGGGCCAAGGTGGTGGTCACCAAGGGCCGGGTGAAGCTGGTCATCCTGGTCATCTGGGCCGTGGCCTTCTGCAGCGCCGGGCCGATCTTCGTGCTGGTCGGGGTGGAGCATGAGAACGGCACCGACCCTCGGGACACCAACGAGTGCCGCGCCACGGAGTTCGCGGTGCGCTCGGGACTGCTCACCGTCATGGTGTGGGTGTCCAGCGTCTTCTTCTTCCTCCCTGTTTTCTGCCTCACTGTGCTCTACAGCCTCATCGGCAGGAAGCTGTGGAGGAGGAGACGCGGCGAGGCAGCGGTGGGCGCCTCGCTCAGGGACCAGAACCACAAACAAACCGTGAAGATGCTGGGTGGGTTTCGGTGCGCCCTTGAGCTTTCTCTCCCGGGCCCCCTCCTCTTCCCCTGCCCTTCCCCTTCTTCCTGAGTCTGCCTTTCTCCCCAGTTTCTCTAGGTCTCTGTTTCCCTATAAGTTTCTCAATTATTCTCTCCTTTTTCCGTCTTGAGCTCTGTCTTTAGTCTCTAGTTTCACTGTCTTGTCTCTCTCTCTATTTTTGTTTGTTTTTGTTTTACATTTTTACTCTGTCTCTCTATATATCTATGTTTCGCTCTCTCCCTTCCTTTCTCCCTCCCTCCTCCCACCCCTTGACTATCTCTTTGTTCTCTTTCTATCTCTTTGTGTCTCTTTCTCCTGGTCTCACCTTTCTCTCTTTCATGGAAAAATGTCCCACCTTTGTATTTCTCTAAAATGTGTTTTATTTTGGCCCAGAAACTTTGCTTCAGAATGAGATCTTTCATTAAAGAGTATATTGTGGTGTTAAAATGTGTTAAAGGTGATGTTAAGCTTCCTGCCTCAATTTGTAGATATCTAAGTTGCATTAAGAAAAGCAGGTGTTAAGGGTGAAAAAGAGCAGGCATTGATTCTAGGAAGTATTCATTGGTAAATGTAACCAAAGATGTGATCATCGTGGATAATTCTATCAGAGAAGATTCATTTTTCTTTCAACATTGTGATTTGCTTTCTGACTTGCATTTTTTCCCCAGATAATTGCATCAATTCTGTTTACCCTGATGCTGTTTATACAGCTTTGTAAGGAAATCAATGACAAGTCAGGGTCTCTGTTTTCATGTTTACTTTTCTCTCCAAGTAGGACAGGCTAGATAAGCTAGGATAGGCAGGCTTCCAAATTGAGAAAAGGAGAATTTGTGGGAGCTGACAGAACTTACTATCCCTCCCCAAATGGTCCTTCAGAGAACATCTGGGTGCAGTGTCACACTGGAGTATGCTGAATCGTTATTGCATAAATTCAGCTTCTTTAAGTATATGTGTTTGGTACAAGTGAAGTAATACAAACTGTGTTCACATCCAAGCAAAATATTAATTCTCCTTGCTTTTATCAAAACCTGAATCTGCACATTTTATTATCTGGACATTGTAGTCAACAGTTTGTACTTATTTGCATATATAGTACTTCTTAGAAGTTATTCTAGGATAATTTTGATTTGTAATTTTACAATTCTTGAAATCCTGTATATTAAAGTGATAGAGTTTATTCAAAGAATGTCAAGTTTTTTAAATTTTTTAGACCACTGATTCTCACAATATGACTAATAGATTGTAAACCTGCTAGTGCCCCCCAGGGGACTCTAATATTCATATTGCTCCTGGGGCAGTCAGTTGCTACTATACAAATTAGTTTTGAGAATACATTTAATAATTTCCTCTGATTTTATTTTTAAGCTGTTAATTATCCTCACTGGTGACTCTCTTTTGCCTTGACAGTTGGAAGGGAATCACTAAAGTGGTACAAGTCCTAAATTATTATATTCTGTTATTTTTCCTCTGATTTCTGAATTTTAAAAACTTAATCTAAAAATGCAGAGGTTTTGAAGAAAGCAACCTTACATGGGCAAAATTAAGGCCTGGATGGATGATAATTAATGTTAGTTGGTTTTATGGCCTTTTCTACCTTACTTATGTCTATTTTAGGTGGAAAAGCTCGTTCATCTCAATGATTCTCAATCCTGACTGCATATTCAGTCTTCTGTAAAACTTTAAAAAGAAAAAAGAAAACAGGTGTCTTAGTCTCCTTCCTAGAGATTTTAATTTAGTGAGTCTGTATTATATCCAAGGAATCTGTACCCCAGGAAACTCTGATACATAACTATGGTTGAGTAAAACCACATTGTCTCATATAGGTTTGATCTAACACATATAAAATGGTGGACTATTGTGACTAGATTGTCTAGTTACTTGAGTCAATATGTCAACTCAAGCACAAAATCACTAAAATTGTTAACTAGAAACGACTAGGAAGCTCAGCAGTAAAAATGGTTGAATTGTTGATCCGGACAGACTCCATCTTGGTTAAAATATAGGAAAGAGCAGAAAATGATATTTCTCTGAAGTCAGTGGTCCTACCACACATAATCAAAACAAAACCATGTCTTCAAAATCGATTGTGATTTGCTATATTTCTTGAACTTTGCTATATTTCTTGACGTTCTCTTTCTCATTGTCCTTTCAGCTGTAGTGGTTTTTGCTTTCATCCTCTGCTGGCTGCCCTTCCATGTAGGGCGATATTTATTTTCCAAATCCTTCGAGCCTGGCTCCTTGGAGATTGCTCAGATCAGCCAATACTGCAACCTCGTCTCCTTCGTCCTCTTCTACCTCAGCGCCGCCATCAACCCCATTCTGTACAACATCATGTCCAAGAAGTACCGGGTGGCAGTGTTCAAACTTCTGGGATTTGAACCCTTCTCCCAGAGGAAGCTCTCCACTCTGAAGGATGAAAGTTCTAGGGTCTGGACAGAATCTAGTATTAATACATGACCAAGCACATTGTTCAGCAAAGTCATTGCTTATTATTCTAAACTGGAAGCCATAGCACAGCAGAACTTGGGAGGAAGTTGAAGGTTAATTTTGGAATTAGGGACACATAGGTCTGGAAACAATTGGGGGGGGAAGAAAAGACAGAATTTGTAATGTGTGAGCAGTTTGATTTGATTGCACACTCATCAGTGCTCTCATACACGATTTCTGCATATTCACTGCCTATGATTTTTGCATTCTGCTGTTGGTGCTAGCAAGGGCTCTGCAATTCAGAGAAGGGAGGTGGTGTAGAGAGGGCAATTAGGTCACTTCTTACTAGACAAATTCTAACTCTGATTTCTTTTTCATAATGATAAAAATTTTTTGATTAAAAGAATGACATTAAAATAAAAAATTTAAAACATGACTTTCAAAAAATAGCAATTTTCATAGAGCACCAGATCAGTGCTGTCCAGGAGAAATATAGTACAAGGTACTTAAGTAATTAATATAAAAATTATTAATGAGAATTTTACATTCTTTTTTTATACAAAGTCTTTGAAATCTGGTTTGTCTCAGATTTTTCAGCTCATCTTAATTTGGACATGGAGCGTTCATCAGTAATACTTGATTTATTGCGAGTTCATAAATTTTGCAGAAGAAAAAGTAGATTCATTAACCTAAGCTGTCCAAACACACTTAAAAGTTTTCTAATAAATAAAACAACTGTGAGTTCTTAACTTCAAAATTAATTGAAATTAAAAATTCACTTCTTCAAGTTGTACTAGTCGCATTTCAAGTGTTCAGTAGCCAACTGTAGCTAGTGGTTACCATACTGGACAATGCAGCTCTAGAGTATATGTAAAATTATTGTTAATCTTACAAAAAATATTTAAAAATAAATACTCATTCCCTGAAATCTTTTTATAGTGACATTAGCAGAGCAGAGTGTTAGAGTGATAAATTCTAAAAATTACACCTAAATGCCCTATAATTTCTGCTTGGAAGAAAATGGATATTAACTATAATATGTATGCATTTTTAATTAGGTTGGAGTACATGTGTTAATAATATTCAGGAAATAAGGCTATAAAAATTATAGAAAATCACAAATTACCTTATTTGGCTTATCAAAAATACTTAAGCCAATCATAAGTCTTTGATTTGCAAATAAAGAAATAATTTATAACTTATCCTGAAAGGTTTACAGAAACTTAGTGAACATAGTAATTTTTCAAATGGTGAAAAATTCAGAATCCCTTCAATGCTACTGTTTGTTGACATTCAAAACTTTAAAAAATCTTACAGCCATTTTTTCAAAATGCCTATGCCACGTCCCATCTCCAAATTAGTCATGCTGTTTACACCCCACTGCTTATCTGATAGATATGTTTACTTAGATTTCCAGTCTGCCTTGTAATCATAATTATGAATGATTAGACACCTTCAACTAAATATTGTACATTTTGGTTATAAATCTAAAACTTTCATTTATATTCACATTACTCCTTTATAGTCAACTCTTCACATATTAAATATAATCAAAAATGATTTTTTTGTACTTCCCTGTAATAGTAAGTCATATAAGCAATTCCTTCATGAAATTATTGGTCCACCTATGGAATCGATTGAACTAATTAGGGAAATTATTGCCATGATTGATTTTCCCCTGCCGAAAGTAAAGATTATTATGCAGAAATAATTGATTGACTCTTCATTTTTAAAAAATGAAAACATAATCATAATTAGAATAATTTCTCCAGAGAAATACTTCTAAAATCCTTCCTGACAATAAAACTGTAGTATCAATTTAGTCTAAATGCAGAACTTCAGGAAACTGATTATTCAGTTAATTCTTGGGGGTGCATAAATATTCTTTTAAAAATACTGATTCATTTAAGCCCATTGAATACTAATTAGGTCATTCAGCCTTATTGTCCTAAATAGGGGGGCCCAGTAAATCTCAAAGAGGTAATTCAATTTCCTGAAACCTTAGAGTTTTTGTCTACAAATACATCCTACTTGAGAGGAAACAAGCAAAAAAAGGCTTGACTTCTATCACATAGTTGATTGCTTTGGAGAAAAACAAACCTAACTTTTAATTATTTAATGCCCTCACCCACCGATTTCTTGTGGGTTCATGTCTACGGTCTCAGTATAACTCACTCAAAGGGAATAGTTTCCATAGCACGGACCACCATTGTCCTTCACTGGATCTCAGAGAATAGGTTTAGAGAAAGTGATCTTTAACTGCACTCTTATACGATTGCCTTTTTATTGTTTGTAACTTCTTCATTTCATCCTGCTCCATAAATTGTATAAAGCTCAGGGAAAAGAAGAACTTATATGAAGAAAAATATTCCTAAAAGTCTATCATGTCACATTTAGTATGTGCCTGTTATGTTCTAAGCTCTAGAGATTCATAAGCCAAGGATTTTATCCTTAATGAGTTCATGACCACTTGCATGTTATGTCATAGTATATGCACTGTAGTATATGTATATGTCATAGTACTAATATCTTTAAATTATAAAGTAAACATCTCCAGGTGACACTGTGTGGTGCATCTCCCTGTATTGTTGTGTATTTGACTCAAAATAAATTCAAAATGGGCTGTTCTTACACAAACCAAATTTGTAGATGTAGCTAATATGTCTGCCAGTGCATTCTTCATCAATGTAAGAAAAGTAAAGAAATTAGTTTCAGTTATAATCTGTGTTTCCATTTTTCTGGTTACCTGGAAGTGAGGTTTCTATCACCACATCTCACACTGTGTCACAAAATCAAGGGTTGGATTATTTTCGTTATAGGAAGAGACTGTTGTATGAGAAAGAACTTTCGAATAATTGCTTTTAGGAAAACATCCATTGCCGTGAATTATTTAAAATTGTAAGTTTTGTGGCAATGAGAATAAGAAACACTTCTAATGTCTGGACAGACCTTGGAACCCATTTCTTTATAATCAACTTTTTATTGCAATGAAGGTTGCTGTGATGGGATTTGACTTGAATTTCCAGCTTTTTTGCTCTAATGCTTTTATTAAGAACCTGAAATCATTACAATTTACAATCGCTAGTTCAACGTTGACAATTTTCGCTATAATTTATTTTGCTGTTTTTCATTTATTGATGTACTTGAATTTAACGTTTAAAAAAAAACTGTGAGACTTTTTGCAAGACTGGTGCCTGAAAATACTCCCATCTTTTAAAAAAGTGTGCACATCTTTAAAATGTGACATACATGTATACATATATCAAAATTTCTTGTCACAGTGTCTAAGTGAATAGAATAAAGCATTCTGCTTTCAGAAACACTGTATTTAGTGTAAATAATTCCATTAAAAGATAAAGACACTGTCATTCATGATACATTATCTAATGATCCTCCTATGATTTCTTTACAATTTAAATTACAACACTATCCAGGATATTTACGATTGGAACTTAACTAGATGATTAGTGACCGATGTTAATTTGATAAATTGATAACACAAATATTTTTTATCCAGAGAGTAAACTCCATGTCAAAACCAACAGAAAGAAATGTGCTGGTGGCAAACGCTAACTGCTCTAAGTTCATGTCACTTATTTATTCAGGTTAAGTGAATTCAGTCATGTTAATTCTTGACAATAATCTGTTTGAAGGAGGTGATGTGGAAGGTTTGGATGAGGCTTGTTTTGTGTTTTTCCTTCTGAATGCAAACTCTTGCAGGGTGTTGGAGGTTAGCCATTTTGTTGAGAGAATGATCATCCTTTTAAAAAAAAAAAAAAAGCTGCCATGCCTATGTGCCCCCCAATTGCCTGGATATTTGCTGGAATTCCGATTAATAACTTATGCTGTGACACATATCCTCAAAGGACTACCGACTACCCTCAGAACTGGCAAACCATTAAGGCCCGCAAAAAGCATGCCTCATGTAAACACTCAGAAAATTCTACCAAAATGTTTACAGATATTCTTTCCAGGAGAGCTATTCTGCCTCCCAGCCCCAGAGAAAGTGTTTGGGAAGAATAGTTGGAAAGAGTTTCTGTGATTTAAACATCTCAAATCTAAACATTTCTCTGGCTCAAGTAACAAAAACATTTATACTTTTCACTTGTAGCTCTATAGATTCAGGATACTAAGGAGTCCTTGCTCGTATAGCTGTATTCAAACCGCATAATCTCCTGGTTCACTGATACCTGCTGTATTCTAGGTCTGTGCAGAATTTACAACTTGGTCAATCTATGTTGTTTCAATATGTTCTAAATGTCATTAATGATACTTCGTTTTCGTGATTCTTTTTATTTAAGGTTTTTGTGAATGTTAAAGAGTTTACTATAGCTCTCCATGTACCTGTCTTATGAAATTAGGCGTTGGTTGTCCTTCCTTCGGGTGTCCTTAACCAAACAATTGCTTAATAAATATCTTTTGAAAGACTACAGCTAATTTCTTCGACTTACAGGGATAAATCTTAGGTGTCTGGGTTATTTTACCTCTACTCTCCTAGATTCAGTCCTATTTTGTCCTTTTACTTTCTGAAATATGTATTTCGCAACTCTGAGGAGGTGTTTGTTGTAGTGAGTTTTATTTCCCCAGGGGCTCCAACATTTAATAATGAGGTAAGAAAATCCTGTAAGTATGAAGAAGACTTGGGGACCTTGTGATGCACTGTGATCCCCATGCTCCCCCAGCTCTCTGTCACTTACAACCTGTTACCCCAGATCCAAGGGTATTGTAGCCTCCATGGTGTTACACTAATGTGTGACCCAGAGATTCCTGTTCATCTTGCACTCAGCAGCCACTCACTGAATGTTGGCTGGACAAATGAACGTTTAAAGACCAGATTATGTGTCACCTGGACATTAGCTTCCAGACATATGGATTCCAGGTGCCAATAAAATTTAAGACTAAAAATTAGAAGACCAATAAAAGTGGCCAACTTTTATTTGCCAATTAAAAGACTTTAAAATACCCTACTACCCATTATTACCATCATTTCCATTTTAAAAGAACATTAAACTAAAAAGTTAAAAGGACATAATCTCAGAATAAGGAAACATCACAGTGTGAAAATTCAATATGTTCAACATCCTGCAAAATTATATATGTATGCTGTTAATATGAGTTAATTACAATTTGGAAGCAGTATCTAAAAACGTAGAAGTAGTACTTGGCAATAATTAGTAACATGCTAAAGTAATCCAAAGAAGCAAATCATGGGATTTGTTTTTATTGATCTGCTAAGGCTTTTCCCACTATCTTCTAATCTCCTCTGTCTACCTCTCCTTCAATTCAGTGCCATTCAGTGCCTGTCACATTTTTTCAGGCCCTCCCTGTGGCAGACCCTGGGCCTGACTCTAAGGTGGAAGAGAAGAGACCAGCAGGCCTGCCCAGGACTTGGTAGGTCTCACATTCTGGGGTCAATCTACAAATACTGGATGCTTGTTGCTTCCCCACTCATAACTCATCATCAGTTTCTGATTTCATAGCCAGCTTTTTCAAGGGGCCATCAAATTAATTAGAAAGCAATACACATCTCCTGAAGAATAGTTTGACACTATGTATCAAATGCATACAAACTTTGCATACCATTTGATCCAGTAATTTCATATCAAGACATAATTATGGAGGACCACAAAGATTTGTATGTAATAGTGTTCACTGCATCTTATTTATAATTGTGAAAACCTGAAAAACCTAACTGTCGGAGAATAGGGAATCTGTAAAGTAAATTCCAGAAATGATAACAGTTAGTTTGCATATAGGCAGCACTGCAGTAAGGTCTTTCAATTCCTTTTCTCATATAATCGTGCCAACATACCTAGGAGGAGGGTCTGTTGTTCTCCCTATGGGGTAGAGGGGTAACTGACACCAGAGTTTTGTCACGTGGTCAGGAAACGGCAGAGCTAGAATTAGATCCCAGACCACATTAGGCGCTAGTGCTCTCATTTCCACTATTCTAGAGCATTACGCACTATTGTGGGAGAATTTTAATAGTGTGGGAAAATGTTTACCCAATATTAGTAAGCGAAAAAGCATATTGTCCCATCTTGAAAAAAAATGCATGTTCACAGAGCATGAAAACTGAAAAGATACAGCATACTAAAGCCCTAACAGTATTTCTCTGGTTCATGGAACTATTTTATTCCTATTTTTCTGTGGTTTTCAATATTTCTACAAAGAATGTATATTACTCTTGTAATAATGGCAAATGGTAAACTGAGTTACTATGATTCAGAGACTGGTTTCCTTCTCAGCCCTGCTCTGGGACTCACCCTCTGCTCTCTGCCTCTAGCAGCTTGGGTTTGCCCGGCTTCTGTGGGAAACAACATCCTCAGGGCAAAGTCTTCTTACCCAGCACTAACTCTGACCCCTGGACCTGTGCAGCTCCTCGTTGGGACACCTGCTCTTCCACAGGGGTAAGTTTCAGAGAGGTGGTAGGAGAGGGAAGCCAGCCAACATTGGGCTTGCATCCCAGTCCTGCCCTTGGAGCTGTGTGGCCTCAGGCAAGTCCCTTCCCCTCCCCCCCATGGAAACTACCAGAAGCTGGTAAATGCTCACGAAATGGCCACTATTATCATTGGTCATTTGGCAAAGCATGAGACAACCCCTATTTAGGCCCCCCTCCCCAGGTGCCCTGCAGCTTAGAACCTTTCTCCTGACTTCTCTATCTGCCCTGACCCCAGGCAGGCAGAGGTCTCCCAGCAACTTCATGGATCATTTACAGAAATTAGAGAGGCTGGTGAAACAGATGCAACTTTAGCAACACCGGATAATTGCTGTGGCCAGGGTGTTGACAAGGTTCTGTCAGGTTTTTCAATATGCAGCAGACGTATTTTGGAGTGATCCCTTGGACCCTCTCCTGGGGGACATTTGCACCTCTGTTTGGGGAATGAAAAAATAATTTCAGCTTCAGTCAACAGGAGGCAATATAGATGGGGCAGGAGCATCTGGTTTCCTGAAAAGATAGCTCTAGTCCTGGCCACATGTTCAATACCTAGCCCTGCTTAGCTACATCAGAATCTTTATTGAACAACGTTTTTCTTTCAAAAGTTATCCTCCAGGAACAAAGCACACAAGGTGGTGTAGCAAGGCTTGGAGCCCAAACATTATGGGGTTTACTCCTGGCTTCATCACCAACCAGCCATGTGACACTGGGCAATCACTTAGCATTAACCTCTCTGGGTCCCATCACCATGATCCTCATTCAACCCATGACCCTCACAGCAGCCACCTTTCAGAAAATGTCCTCCTTCTCTGCTTCACAGCCCGGATGCTGAGCAATATGGAGAAACATCTCACAGTGCCAAGCGCTCGGTGCCTACAAACGTTCAAGGTGAGCAAACTCTCCTGATCCATCAGCACTCCGTGGTGGTGTGTCAGAAGTCGGCTTGTTTGTTCTCTACAGAACCTATTTCAGGCCCTCTCTGTTTTCCCCAGACTATGCCAGCTCCTCAGCAGACACCCTAGCATGTTGTTTCAGAAAGGAAATAAGAAGCCATTCGGCAGGAGCTGTCTTAGCTCATTGTCACCACGTGGAAAAGATCGCATGGAGGCACCCGTGCTCTTTGCCCACCCTCCGGGTCACAGTGGGAGCAGCGCCCTCCTAAACAAAGCCCTTTTCTCCTCTGTATCCCCTCTCTCCTGAAGCTTCATCCCTCCCCCCTCTGCTGGCATCTACCATCAGCACTTAAGCGAGCTCTGGACTTTTTGTCATAAAATGTCTTCACTTAACTCCTGCTATGGTCCATATTGTGTTTCCCTCAAATCTGTATGTAGAATCTCTAACCCCCAACGTGATGGTGTTTGGAGATGGGGCCCTGATGATGGCATTAGTTCCCATATAAGAAGAGACACCAGAGAACTTGTTCTCTCTCTCTCTCTCTCTCCCCACCATGTGAGGACACAGAAAGAAGAAAGTCTCCTACAAGCCAGGAAGAGAGGTCTCACCAGAAACCAACTATGCTGGCACCTTGATCTTGGACTTCCAGCTTCCAGAACTGTGAGAAATAAATTTCTGTGGTTTAAGCCCCCGCCCCCAGTCTATGGTAGTTGGTTACCCAGGGCAAGCTGACTACAACCACCATGCAGTGCCCCCCAGCTGCCACCCTAGCTCTCTCCTCCCCTTTACAGCCAAACCTGTTGAAATGTGCATTCTCCCCTTTCTCTCATTCCACACATTTGTTAACCCACTGACATCAGAGGGTGATACTAGTACTGAAAAAAAGAAAGTTTCAGTAGAGTCACACAGACCAACACTGTGCCAGGACCGACTTGGTCTGTCCAATGGGGAAAACAAATGTGGAACAAATAGCTCCCTAAGAACTGCTTAACCCTAACTGAGTTGCGTGCTCTGGTGGGGAAGTGCCGGGATGGGGGTTACTGTGCAACCCCCTACATTCACCCGGCCTGGTCTGGGGCACGAGACTAATGAGGGCATCCTGGGGTAATGACGTTTATACCATAATATGGAGGATAAATGGGAGCTGATCAGATTGCTAGAGGGGAGAGTATAACTCCAAGCATAAAAATAGTATGGAAATGGTCCGAGTTGGGAAGGAGTATGTCAGATCTGAGGAGGTGAAAGGTCACAGAACTGGAGCATCATGGGCGAGGGGAAGAGTGGCCTAGGGTGGACACTGCCCAAGAGATATGGCTTCAAAGGCCATGCCAGGGAATTGATAGTTATTCTAACAGCAATGTAGAACAAGTGAAGGGTTTGGAGTGAGAGAGTGATGGGTAGCATTTGCGTTTAAAGAAGACCACTTGTCTCCTGGTGGAGTGGGGTTGAAGAAGAAGGAGTGAATATCAGGAAACTTTTCCCAAAGGGAGAAAAGTCTTTGAGACAATGTGCAGTAGTTTTTCCACACATGTTGAGATCAAAGTGTGGATCAGTGCAACCAATGCAGTGGCCTGTGCTTGCCTACACAAGGTCTCAATGTAACAAGTGAAAGGTCCTAGCATTGCTGAAGACAAACTATCAGAAAGAAACTTCCTCTTGACCTCAGGGCTGTGGGTCTGTCTTGCGTTGGCATGGATGAGTCTCTGGTTTCCTGAGCCATCCATATTCTGTCCCCACTGAGGCAGACACCCTGGGAATCATCACAGCAGATGGTGGTGTGCAGATTGGAATGGGGAAATGGAAGCATTTTCACTTTGTTTTCAAGGCCTCCGTCAACCAGCAAGTGAACGTCAAGCCCCTAGAGCCTTAGCTGGCTCGAAATTCTCCATCAATTAGGAGCCCCAAAGAAGATGTTGGAATATACTGTTTATTCATGGAGAGTATTTTCTTTTCCTTCCTTCCTTTCTTGCTTTCTTCTTTTTCTTTCCTTCCTTCCTTTCTCTCTCTCTCTCTCTTCCTTTTCTTTCTTTCTTTCTCTTTCTTTCTTTCTTTCTTTCTTCCTCCTTCCTTCCTTCCTTCCTTCCTTCCTTTCTTTGTAGCATAGCCTGAGTCTTTGTAGAAAAGATTCAGTCTATGGGCTGGTGTTAAATCACACACTATTCATCCTTTACCCCTTCATCTCAATGAGCAAGGACTACCCATTTCCTGAAGAAGGAAGTCTGGAATTTTATGCTGGGTTTCAAGGCCCTGCCAGTCAGATCTGCTCAGCTGTCTTTGCATCTTCATTGCTGCCCTGCGTGCCCCTGAGCTCCAGCAATCTTGTCCCTGCTTGAGCTCTGCATTTCCTTGTTTCTGCTCTTTCATTCAACAAATATTTACGGAGCACCTACTATGTACCTAGATAATAGGGATAAAGTAGTGAAGAAAACAAGGTTCCTGCTTCACAGAGTTCACATTCTGGTGAGAGAGATAGGTCATAAATATCATTTGATCATCTTTGTTTTTCTGTATGTCTGAGAAAAAAATTTAATTCACTGTAAGTTGTACCATTTGAGAAACCATGACAGTGAACATTTGTGACCATTCTTCTAGACATTTCTCTCTATATATTATACATGCACCTCCCCTGCCACACACACACCCCACACACACTTTTACATCAATAAGATAAACTACACTATGTTTTCAACTCAAGAAATTATTAAGGAAATCTTTCCATGCCACTGAGTACTAATAGGGATCGTCATATCTGTATAGTATTCTATTAACTGTATTGACTATAATTGACTTAACCTTCTCTAATGGCCTTTATGTTATTTTCCTTCCTTCTCTATTTTTCCGGCCTGAAATGCTCTTTCATTCATTAACGGATATTCACATGACTCGAACTCTCAGTTGCTTCAACCATCTGCCCAAATATCAGAAAAGCTTCCCTGGGTAGCCTACGTAAGAGACTACTTCTCCCTGTCCCTCTGTTTTATTTTCCTTCAAAGCACAGACCTGAAGGAACCGAGGGACCAAGCCAGATGACTATTTGTTAATGAATGAAAAGGCATTTCAGACTGGAAAAATATAAACGAACACAACTCCCTATCCCCAGTAGGATAATGTCTGAGTCCTCAACAAAGTGTAGTCTCCTATATCCTGAAGACCCCTGAATCAATTCCTGTGCTCATTCTCTCCACTCCAGCCTCTTCTTCGGCATCTTCAAAATGGAATGCTGGTAATTATGAAGTATCTCCCTCTTTCCTCATTGCCTTGCTAGGCTCTACCTTCCAGGAACCTTAATACCAAGTAGAATGGCATAAGCACCATTCATCTATTCAGTGTTTGCTGAATGTTTACTTATTCTTTAAGACACATGTCAGGTATTACTTCCCAGTCTCCATCACTGACACCACCTCCCCAGAACCAGTAAAGGGTACTTCTCAAGGCCTCTAGAGGACAAGTGTCCTTGACCATTCCTCTCTCATTCTATTTATCTCACAGAAGTAATTATCTGTTCACATGTCTGGCTCCACCACTAGAATGTAAACCCACATGATCAGGAGTTTTCCTCCCTAATTTTTCTCTGTACTTAAAACAGTGCTTGACATAAGCAAACTTCTCCATTTGTATTTGTGGAACAATTGAGGGAACAATACTAAAGAAACCGTAATTTTTAAATTGTGCAGTAGTGCTAGAAATCTCTCTGTTGAGGTCTGTGTAGCACAATCTTACACAAGGCTGACTGACTTGTGATGGCTTGTCATGACTATTATATACTCCAAACCTCATAGAGAAATGAGTCTCTAGTTTCATCTCTTAATTAAAAAAACTGAGCATTGCTACCTACGTCATCCTTTTCACAGGGCCTTCACACTCCCTCTCTCATCTGTCACACAATGACCCTGCCAACTAGGATTCCTCCTCAGAATGAGCATGAAGCCCAGCACAGTTCTACAAGGTGATGTGACTTTCTGAGGGTGATGTATGTTGGTTACAGAGGAATCAGAATTAGCATCTGGGATTAGTGCCTGATCGTTTTGACAGATGCTCGTCATCTAGGGATCAGTTTTATTGACTTTGAAGGCTAAGCAGGGTACTCAGGAAGAAAAGATCTAGGCTCTGCCCCTCAGGGGCAAGACCCAAGAAGAAAAGAGCCAGAGGCAAGGAGAGAGTTGATGTCACTCTGCCACACCATCATCTTCTCTTGATCCCCTGTAACCCCTCCTCTGTCCACCAGGAAGGAATAGAAGATACTTCGATTATGCAGTGATGTGTTTCAATTCAAATGCCCTCAAATTCATCAATGTTGATGGGTACTTCAGTCCAAAACCCTGGGTTAAGTGCCATGGGAAACCAAAAGATGAGTGGGGCATCCTCTGCCATAGTGGATAATTGTATGAACAAAAAGAATTCCTATGTGAGCAGTATTCATACATTCATATATAAACTTACTTACTCAAAACATATTTACTAAATGCCCACTGTGTTCCAGGCAAGGTACTAGGTGTGAGGAATACAGTGGTGAAAAGACAAGGTTTATGCTCTTGTGGTACCTCCATTTTACTGAAGAAGAATCAGGATAGATAAACATTTATTTGCCTTAAGGAATTTGCCCAAATAACACAGTGATTCAAGCTTCAGCAGTGTGACTCTAGATCCTTGCTCTTAGTCACCGTCCTATTCTACCTAAAACCCCAGATTCCTGAAACAAAATAGGAAACCTCGTGTATGGTCAGGCCATTCACGGCGTTTGTTCCCCTGTTTTCTGTATACCCCCTGTTCCACCAGGCCCTGCTTCACTCACATGACTCTCCAATCCTCTTAATTATAGGGCTTCATCAGTAACTGCCTGCATGCTTGCCCCCCTGCCCCAGCCCCTGGTTTCCCTGGCAACTGATGAGCCCACCTGATGTCAATTCCACCTATAAATGGTAGCCTCCTTCTCCCCCCAAGCGGGAAGTTTGTTGCCATGATCCGCTTGCTGTCGGCCATCCATGGTGAGAACGTCGCTCCAGGACCTTTTGCTTCAGACATGTAAGAGCCCCTGTCCAGTATAAACCGTCGATGTCTCTGTCGCTGTATGTGGGCTCTTTATTTAGTGTCGAAGCTGAGCAGCTACAAGGTTTGCAGGTCTGCGGTGGGCGGCCCAACAACTGAGCCAGCCAGGGGGACGAGGAAGCTCCCGTGAGCAAAGAAATGTCAGGAAATAAAGTCGGGGAACGGAAGGTCGCAGATGTGATCCTGGGGTGGCCACCCACTAGCCTGTGAGGCCCTGTGGCAGCTGTCTACCATGACAGATGTCTTTCTCTTCCATTAGAGTGACGATATCCTGTTAACCTCAGAGTCTCCTTGCACTTTAAAAGTAGCAGCCCCGCGCTCGTGGCTCATCTGACTGCACGGGGATGGCTGGTGAATGCAGACGGAACACAAGGACCTGGATTATCTACAAAATGGCAGCGTACCCCCGACCCACCCCCGCTCAACGACTACAGGCACAGGCTTTAGGGATGTTAACTGAGGGACAGGATCAGGAACTGGAGTGGCCAGTTACCCGGAGGGTCTGCTTGGGCCTGTGGCAACGGCGTCATCATAAGGGTGCCCTTGGGCTTCTGGTCCCACCTGAGGAAGGAGGCAGAGCCCTGACACAGTGTGAAGGAACAGCAGCGACATGTGTCTACAATGCCGCGCAACAGGCGGAGGACGATACCAAAAGGCCCACCCGACTCAGGGAGCAACGCGAAACGCCACTCTTCGGGGTCGAGAACAGCTGTGTGTGGGACCTACGGGACCCACGGACGTCGATAGTGACCAAGGAACCCACATTACTGGCCGTGAGGTTCAGGAAAGGGCCGATGCAAATGAAACGTGCTGGCGTTTCCACGTGCCTTCCAGCCCCACTGCTGCCGGGCTAATGCAGAGGGTGAGTGGGCCGCGTCAGCAGCAGGTGAGACGGGAAAGCCGCTCTCAACGTGTGGACACAGCCCAGGAGCAATGGGCCCAGTGCCCATGCCACGTGAACCCAGAGGCCGCTAGTCCACGTCAGCCGAGTTCAGCTGTTGACCACCGAGGGGTGTTGCCAACTATCGGTCAGGACGATAAGTCGCTTTCGCCCTGGCCACGGCATCTACCCCCAGGGAACACATTATAAAACCGGCCCTGAGACTGGCAGGTAAGTCCCCGCGGGTTTGGGTTTGCTGCCTCGTGGGGAATAGGATTAGAAAGGGATTTACAGATCTCACCTGTCTCCTGCCCGGCCCCACCTAAGACCACTGAGGTAATGAATCCAGGCCCTGACTGAAGGAAGGCACCATCATATTAACCCCGTAGGCCTCTCCAGGATTCGGCACTGGCTGTAGGGACTGAGGGTGGAGGGGGGGATGGTACTGCCCCCCGGGACAGGAGCCACAGGCAGGGGTGGTACTATCTCAGGCTGCTGTTACTGCTTGTATTTTGTTTAATGGTCATGATCTTCCCTGCACTGTGTCTGTTATGAACATCTTACATTTTGTCCCTGATCTGAGTGGAGGGAATCTGTTCACGAACTGGGCACAGTGGTGGCCTCACTGCAAAACGAGTCTGAGTGCTGGGTCGACAGCGAGATGCCATTGTCATTCTCCTCTGGACTTTCATGAAAAACTGACCTTATAAGTAGCGGGCTCCAAAGTTTGCCCACTTCTTGGACTCTTGATACTCCTTAGCTGCTATTGCCTGTATCGCATTTGTGGTATTTGGTTGCAGCGCCCTCTCTGTGCCTGACCCCAAGGGTATCACGGAAGAGAGGTGGGCCAAGAGTGCAAGGGTGGTGCAGGGTCTGTAGGGGTGGAGGGTATGGTCAGGCCACTCAACATGGCTGTTCTCTTGCTCTCCGTCCATCCCCTGCTCCACCAGGCCCTGCTTCACTCACATGACTCTCCAATCCTCTTAATTACTGGGCTTAATTAGTAACTGCCTGCATGCTTGCCCCCTGCCCCAGCCCCTGGTTTCCCTGGCAACTGATGAGCCCACCTGACATCAAGTCCCCCTCCCCCATAAGTGATAGCCTCCTTCTCCGCTGAGTAGCAAAGTCTGCTGTCATGTCCTGCCAGCCGTCTGCTGCACATGGTGGGATGTCACTCCAGGACCTTTTGCTTCAGATATGTAGGATCCCCTGTCCAATAAACCATTGATGTCCCTGTTTCTGTATCTGAGATCTTCAGTCTCGAGACTGGGCAACTACGAGGTTTGCAGACCTCTGTAGGATGCGGCCCAACACCTGGTATCCAGGACCCAGGGACATCTTTGCAGAATTGGAAGCAAAACAAGACTGTGTCATATTCAAAATAGATAAATTGGAACTTACCTCCAGAATTCCCATCATTTGTTATAGTCTGTCCCCAAATCTCCAGGTGGCAAAGTAATAAACATCAGCTAATAAAACATGAGACATGGAATGGTGTGTGACTGTTCCCCAAGACCTACTCCGCTTATGATTATCAAATGATGTATGCTTGCAATTTCACAGTAATATCTCACTACTCTTAACAGCCTTTTTAGAAGTCTGCCATTATCTTAGCAGGGGCAGGGGACAAATAAAAGCAGAAAAAAGTAGGATTTGGGAATGTGACAAAGAGCTGGATGCTACTTCTGACACTAAAGCCATTATCCTGGTCTCAGGTGGCTCATGTGGGCTCCAGACCTCCGACTCTCCTGGAGTAGTTCATGCACAAAGGAGAACACAGCATCATTCCTCAGGTGAGGCTCCCCCTGAAAATGACCAACCTTGGTTGATGAGAAAGGCATCTTCTCTGAAGGAGTGCCAGTGGCTCATGTCAACATTAGGGGCATAGCTCTGGAATATTAGAGAAGAAATCTAGCGATGGAACAGTAATGAAGTAAGGAAGGGAGTGAAGAGTTTGAGCAGAAGATTCTGTTCCCTTTGAACATGAAGACAAGCTGCCCATTTAGACCCTAGAAACAAGGGAGTGCTGGGAGGGAGGTACTGAACAAATGATACTTAAAAAGGCACTGTTGACTCAAGGAGAGTTTTGTTTCTAAGTTCAGTAGTAACAACTCAGCCCTTTAAAATCCAAGAGGAAAACAGATACGGGCACAGGCCCCATGATCCTGGTGTGGCTTAGATTTCAATTCAGGCAGGATTTGTGACTTCACTGGGTGGTGCTAATGAAACACAGGGCATGTTGACTCATTTCTGCTTGACATTTAATTTGCTGCATGATTTCTAGCATGTTCTATCTGATACAGGTGTTTTCAGGATGGATAGATCATTCAAAAAGATGCCTTATTTTTTAAAGAGGTGGTAATACTAAAAAGAAAGCAAAAAAGGGTAAGGTCTAAGTGCTGTACAGGTTTAAACTTTCAACCCTATCTAATTCATGATTCTTTCAATCGTAATAGGTCATTTATGGACTCAGTGTCTACTGTGGTTTTGGCCTCAAGTTTAATATGCCTGGCAGAAATCCAGAGGGGAAAGATGAAGAGACTCAGGTAATTCTGGTTAATATGTATAAAATGGAAGACATAGTCATCTTAAAGCCTAAAAAATGGAAAGCTTTTTGACTTGCCAAAGCATAAAAATAATAGGATGTGATTGATTGAAATGAAGATTTACTTGGCAATAATGTGGCAAAAGTTTTAATAACCATTGCTATGTTTTAAAAGTGGTGGACAGTGACACATTATATCGTATAAACTTGCCAGGAAGTGGAGGAGAAAACGGAGGTAAGAACGCATCTGTCTAAGAAGTAGGTCAAATGTTTGTCCGGCATATGCTCTGAGAGAGAACCTGTGCTAGAGATGGGAGATAAAGAAGGATATCAGAAAGGAAGCCAGCAAGAGCTGGGCTCCAGAGCCAGGCAGGCAGGCTTGCAGGTAATTCCTAGCTTTGTTGCTCTGTGATGTTGAGGCTATTTTGATTACAGTTGCTGCATAACAAATTACCCCAGAACTTGTCAAGTGAAAGCCATTTCATTTTGCTCCTGATCTTATGGGGCAGAACTTCAGGAAGGGCTGCGCTGGGTAGCTCTTACTTGGGGTCTCATGAGGTTGCAGTTAGACGTTGGCTAGATCTGCCATCATCTGAAAGCTCGAGGTTGAGCCAGATATGAGAGCAAGGTGGGGGCTGTTGGTTGGGAGTTCAGCCATGCTCAGGTGATGCTCCAGCATAGCAGCCTTTGGGATGGCAAACTTCTTACCTGTTGGTTGTTCTTTGCCAGAGCAAGTGTTCTAATGGAAGCTGGTGGCAGATGCATGGCATTTATAATGAAGCCTTGGAAGTCAGTCATTTCAGTCATACTCTGTTGGTGGAGGTAGTCACAACCCCAGGGGTGGGGGAATGAGACTCTGTCATTTGACTGGAACGGCAAGGCCACATTTTAGAGGATGGGTGATATGGTTGTAGCCATCTTTCTAAAAATCTGCCACAGTGGCCTTGAGAAAAATAACCTCTAAAGCTTAGTTTACCTGTCTGTAAAATGAAACTAACAATATTTTATGGAAGATTATGATAACTAAGATCATCTATACCATTTTTCTAGATTCCACATATATGCGTTAATGTACGATATTTGTTTTTCTCTTTCTGACTTACTTTACTCTGTATAAAACAGGTAACTAAGGAGAACCTACTGTATAGCTCAGGGAACTCTACTCAGCGCTCTGTGGTGACCTAAATGGGAAGGAAATCCAAAAAAAGGGGATATGTGTATACATATAGATGATTCACTTTGCTGTACCGTGGAAACTAACACAACACTGTAAAGCAACTATACTCCAATCAAAATTAATTTAAAAAAAGATTATAACTAAAAGAATAATGCTTATAAGAGACTTAGCCTGGTACTGGAAACCCAGTGAATCTTTCATCAATGTTTGCTGTTAAGTCATGGAACTCGGGGTGCTTACTCTAGCTCCCACTTTTACAAGACTAGGGTACAAAATCATGCCATATCTCTTTGTAATCTTCAAATTATAAGTACCTCTAACTCTCCTCTTACATATCCTTGAGGAGATTCTTTTCTCCTCCCTAGGGTCTGACCTCCTGTGACAATATCAAAATGCTCATTAAGGGGCTTCCCTGGTGGCGCAGTGGTTGAGAATCTGCCTGCTAATGCAGGGGACACGGGTTCGAGCCCTGGTCTGGGAGGATCCCACATGCCGCGGAGCAACTAGGCCCGTGAGCCACAACTACTGAGCCTGCGCATCTGGAGCCTGTGCTCTGCAACAAGAGAGGCCGCGATAGTGAGAGGCCCACGCACCGCGATGAAGAGTGGCCCCCACTTGCCACAATTAGAGAAAGCCCTCGCACAGAAACGAAGACCCAACACAGCAAAAATAAATTAATTAATTAATAAACTCCTACCCCCAACATCTAAAAAAAAAAAATTAAGTCCTGGTCATTCACTTTCTTGACACTGCTCCTTGGGTCTCATCTTTGCCAGAGAAGTTTACTTACTGTGGTAGGCATTCCCACAAAGGCTGCTCAGCCTCTTCTGTTCTAAACCCTGTCTTCTCTGCCCAAGATCCAAACTATTCCTCTAGGCCTTTCACTCCCTGAAGAGAATTCCTTGCCTCACTAAGAGCAGAGGTCCCTCCAAATAGTAGTTTTCTCATCACCGTCTCCTCCACTTCCACATGTAGCCCCACCTGCACCCATCCTTTTCTTCTCACCTTATGTCTCAAAACATAGACACACATCTCTGGTTTCTAAGGCTGAGTACCTCAGTCTTGCAGTCTGTTCCCATCCTTTCTCTCTTCTATGGAACATCGCTACACTGACGATGCCTTTTCTTATGGCTTCAACTGCTTCCTTGAGATTGTCACCTTCTCTTGAGTCTGTCAAATGCCAAAGCCTTTCCAAGTTACTAAAGCAAACTCAACCAGCTATGCCCTTCCTTCAGTCTTGCTTCCTGTCAAGCTGCTGTACTCTCCTCTCCTTCACCACCGGCCTCACTGCCTCCAAGTCCTTGTCACCATTCATTGTTTACTCCCTGTAATCTGTCTCCCGCTCTGTCTTTCTAGAAGCTGTTCTTGCAAAGGCCTCTTGGGGCTTCCTGATTTAAGTTGCTGTTTTGAGGTGGCTTGTTGGACAATAGTAGTTAAGTAACACAGTGATCAGTCCAGGATCTTGACCCATGTGATGCTTGCAAAGCCCAGTCCTTCCACATCAGCAGGTCATGGGGAGCAAGGCTAATGCCTTCTTGTGGGGACTTTGACTTTCAAGTGAAGGAGTCAGAGGAAATATTTAGAATTTTTTTTTTTTTTTTGCCTTTTAAAATCTGAAAGTCTTACATTAAGGAGTATTGTATGTAGAGGGAATGGGGGACAGAGTTTTAAAGGAATCACTTAGGAAGCATGTGCCTGTCTTCTACTTTCTCACAGCTCTTTTGTAATTTGCTTCCTGGCATAAAGGTAGTTGGGGATGTTTGGAGTCCAGACCAACACATTCTTTCACAGGGAGAGACTGAGGCCTAGAGTAGCCAAATGACTTCTTTCAAGTGTCAAACATGCTAAAATGCCAGGAATTTTGTACTCAGTTTTTAGGTATATATGGGTTTATTTTTATGTGTTTTTTTAAAAAAATGATTGGATACATGTTTATAGCAAGTCAAGCCATACAGAGGTGTGTTTAAAAAAAAAACTCAACCTCCTTTTCTACTTTATTACTGAGGTAATTGATTGTAACAGTTTGATAAACCTTACATACTTCTTTATGCTAACATTTATTTTATCTTACCAGTGATATATTTCCAGGTAAGTAAAAATGGTCTAATTTTTCCCATTTTTAAATTGATAGTTGATATATCGTAAAAGGAACCTCTTTAAAGTATACAATTCAGTGGTTAACATAACATATTGAACAAGGTTATGCAACCATCACCATTACCTAATTTAGAACATTTTCATCACCCCAAAAGCAGACTGACCCATTAGCAGTCACTTCGTAGTCTTCTCTTCAGTCCTGGTAACTACTTATCTCCTTTGTCTTTATAGATTGCCCATTCTAGACATTTCATATAAATGCAATCATACAATACGTAGCCTTCTGTGTCTGCATTCTTTCACTCAGCATAATGTTTTCAAGCCTCATATTGGTAGCATGTATCAGTACATTCCTTATGGCCAAATATTTTCATCGTAAGGATAGGCCACATTTGTTTACCCATTCATCAGTTGGACATCTGGCTATTATGAATAATAGTTCTATGAGCATTTGTGTATACAAGTCTTATGTGTACACAAGTCTTAACTATTATTTCTCTTGGGTATGTACCTAGGAGTAGAATTGCTGGGTCATATGGTAATTTCATGTTTAACTTTTCGAAGAATTGTCAAACTGTGTTTCAAAGCACCTACAGCATTTTACATTCCCAGCAGTGTCTGAGGATTCCAATTTCTCCACATCCGTGACCATATTTGTTGGCATCTTGATTATAACTGTTCCAGTGTGTGTAGTGTGATATTTCATTATGGTTTTGATTTACGCTTCCCAAATGAGTAATGATGTCTAGTGTATTTTCACATGCTTATTGGCTACTTGCATATTTTCTTCGGAGAAATGTCTATTCAAATTTTTTTAGTCTGGTTTTTTTTTTTTACATCTTTATTGGAGTATAATTGCTTTACAATGGTCTGTTAGTTTCTGCTTTATAACAAAGTGAATCAGTTATACATACACATATGTGGCCATATCTCCTCCCTCTTGCGTGTCCCTCCCTCCCACCCTCCCTATCCCACCCATCCAGGTGGTCACAAAGCACCGAGCTGATCTCCCTGTGCTATGCGGCTGCTTCCCACTAGCTATCTATTTTACATTTGGTTGTGTATATACGTCCATGCCACTCTCTCACTTTGTCATAGCTTACCCTTCCCACTCCCCATATCCTCAAGTCCATTCTCTAGTAGGTCTGTGTCTTTATTCCTGTCTTACCCCTAGTTTCTTCATGACATTTTTTTTCTTAGATTCCATACATATGTGTTAGCATACGGTATTTGTCCTTCTCTTTCAGACTTACTTCACTCTGTATGACAGATTCTAGGTCCATCCACCTCACTACAAATATATCAATTTCGTTTCTCTTTATGGCTGAGTAATATTCCATGGTATATATGTGCCACATCTTCTTTATCCATTCATCCGATGATGGACACTTAGGTTGCTTCCATCTCCTGGCTATTGTAAATAGAGCTGCAATGAGCATTTTGGTACATGACTCTTTTTGAATTATGGTTTTCTCAGGGTATATGCCCACTAGTGGAATTTCTGGGTCATATGGTAGTTCTATTTGTAGTTTTTTAAGGAACCTCCATACTGTTCTCCATAGTGGCTGTACCAATTCACATTCCCACCAGCAGTGCAGGAGTGTTGTTTCCTTTTCTCCACACCCTCTCCAGGATTTATTGTTTCTAGATTTTTTGATGATGGCCATTCTGACTGGTGTGAGATGATATCTCATTGTAGTTTTGATTTGCATTTCTCTAATGATTAATGAAGAACATTCTTTCATGTGTTTTTTGGCAATTTGTATATCTTTTTTTTTTTTACATCTTTATTGGAGTATAATTGTGTTAGTTTCTGCTTTATAACAAAGTGAATCAGTTATACATATACATATATCCCCATATCTCTTCCCTCTTGCATCTCGCTCCCTCCCACCCTCCCTATCCCACCCATCCAGGTGGTCACAAAGCACCCAGCTGATCTCCCTGTGCTATGCGGCTGCTTCCCACTAGCTATCTACCTTACATATGGTAGTGTATATATGTCCATGCCTCTCTCTCGCTTTCTCACAGCTTACCCTTCCCCCTCCCCATATCCTCAAGTCCATTCTCTAGTAGGTCTGTGTCTTTATTCCTGTCTTACCCCTATTTTCTTCATGACATTTTTTTTCCTTAAATTCCATATATATGTGTTAGCATATGGTATTTGTCTTTCTCTTTCTGACTTACTTCACTCTGTATGACAGGCTCTATGTCTCTCCACCTCATTACAAATAGCTCAATTTCATTTCTTTTTATGGCTGAGTAATACTCCATTGTATATATGTGCCACATCTTCTTTATCCATTCATCTGATGATGGACACTTAGGTTGCTTCCATCTCCTGGCTATTGTAAATACAGCTGCAATGAACATTTTGGTACATGACTCTTTTTGAATTATGGTTTTCTCAGGGTATATGCCCAGTAGTGGGATTGCTGGGTCATATGGTAGTTCTATTTGTAGTTTTTTAAGGAACCTCCATACTATTCTCCACAGTGGCTGTATCAATTTACATTCCCACCAACAGTGCAAGAGGGTTCCCTTTTCTCCACACTCTCTCCAGCATGTATTGTTTCTAGATTTTTTGATGATGGCTAATCTGACTGGTGTGAAATGATATCTCATTGTAGTTTTGATTTGCATTTCTCTAATGATTAATGATGTTGAGCATTCTTTCATGTGTTTGTTGGCAGTCTGTATACCTTCTTTGGAGAAATGTTTATTTAGGTCTTTTGCCCATCTTTGGATTGGGTTGTTTGTTTTTTTGTCATTGAGCTGCATGAGCTGCTTATAAATTTTGGAGATTAATCCTTTGTCAGTTGCTTCATTTGCAAATTTTTTCTCCCATTCTGAGGCTTGTCTCTTGGTCTTGTTTATGGTTTCCTCTGCTGTGCAAAAGATGTGAAGTTTCATTAGGTCCCATTTGTTTATTTTTGTTTTTATTTCCATTTCTCTAGGAGGTGGGTCAAAAAGGATCTTGCTGTGATTTATGTCATAGAGTGTTCTGCCTATGTTTTCCTCTAAGAGATTGATAGTTTCTGGCCTTACATTTAGGTCTTTAATCCATTTTGAGCTTATTTTTGTGTATGGTGTTAGGCAGTGATCTAATATCATACTTTTACTTGTACCTGTCCAGTTTTCCCAGCACCACTTATTGAAGAGGCTGTCCTTTCTCCACTGTACATTCCTGCCTCCTTTATCAAACATAAGGTGACCATATGTGCGTGGGTTTATCTCAGGGCTTTCTATCCTGTTCCATTGATCTATCTTTCTGTTTTTGTGCCAGTACCATACTGTCTTTATTACTGTAGCTTTATAGTATAGTCTGAAGTCAGGGAGCCTGATTCCTCCAGCTCCGTTTTTCGTTCTCAAGATTGCTTTGGCTATACAGAGCCTTTTGTGTTTCCATACAAATTGTGAAATTTTTTGTTCTAGTTCTGTGAAAAATGCCAGTGGTAGTTTGATACGGATTGCATTGAATCTGTAGATTGCTTTGCGTAGTAGAGTCATTTTCACAATGTTGATTCTTCCAATCCAAGAACATGGTATCTCTCTCCATCTATTTGTATCATCTTTAATTTCTTTCATCAGTGTCTTATCATTTTCTGCGTGCAGGTCTCTTGTCTCCTTTGGTAGGTTTATTCCGAGATATTTTATTCTTTTTGTTGCAATGGTAAATGGGAGTGTTTGCTTGATTTCACTTTCAGATTTTTCATCATTAGTGTATAGGAATGCCACAGATTTCTGTGCATTAATTTATATCCTGCTACTTCACCAAATTCATTGATTAGCTCTAGTAGTTTTCTGGTGGCATCTTTAAGATTCTCTATGTATAGTATCATGTCATCTGCAAACAGTGACAGCTTTACTTCTTCTTTTCCAATTTGGATTCCTTTTATTTCCTTTTCTTCTCTGTCTGCTGTGGCTAAAACTTCCAAAACTATGTTGAATAAGAGTGGTGAGAGTGGGCAACCTTGCCTTGTTCCTGATCTTAGTGGAAGTTCTTTCAGTTTTTCACTATTGAGGACGATGTTGGCTGTGGGTTTGTCATATATGGCCTTTATTATGTTGAGGAAAGTTCCTTCTATGCCTGCTTTTTGCAGGGTTTTTATCATAAATGGGTGTTGAATTTTGTCGAAAGCTTTCTCTGCATCTATTGAGATGATCATATGGTTTTTCTCCTTCAATTTGTTAATATGGTGTATCACGTTGATTGATTTGCATATATTGAAGAATCCTTGCATTCCTGGAATAAACCCCACATGATCATGGTGTATGATCCTTTTAATGTGCTGTTGGACTCTGTTTGCTAGTACTTTGTTGAGGATTTTTGCATCTATGTTCATCAGTGATATTGGCCTGTAGTTTTCTCTCTTTGTGATATCTTTGTCTGGTTTTGGTATCAGGGTGATGGTGGCCTCATAGAATGAGTTTGGGAGTGTTCCTCCCTCTGCTATATTTTGGAAGAGTTTGAGAAGGATATGTGTTAGCTCTTCTCTAAATGTTTGATAGAATTCACCTGTGAAGCAATCTGGTCCTGGGCTTTTGTTTGTTGGAAGATTTTTAATCACAGTTTCAATTTCAGTGCTTGTGATTGGTCTGTTCATATTTTCTATTTCTTCCTGATTCAGTCCTGGCAGGTTGTGCATTTCTAAGAATTTGTCCATTTCTTCCAGGTTGTCCATTTTATTGGCATAGAGTTGCTTGTAGTAATCTCTCATGATCTTTTGTATTTCTGAAGTATCAGTTGTTACTTTTCCTTTTTCATTTCTATTTCTATTGATTTGAGTCTTCTCCCTTTCTTTCTTGATGAGTCTGGCTAATGGTTTATCAATTTTATTTATCTTCTCAAAGAACCAGCTTTTAGTTTTATTGATCTTTGCTTTTGTTTCCTTCATTTCTTTTTCATTTATTTCTGATCTGATCTTTGTGATTTCTTTCCTTCTGCTAACTTTGTGGTTTTTTTGTTCTTCTTTCTCTAATTGCTTTAGGTGCAAGGTTAGGTTGTTTATTCGAGATGTTTCCTGTTTCTTATGGTAGGATTGTATTGCTATAAACGTCCCTCTTAGAATTGCTTTTGCTGTGTCCCACAGGTTTTGGGTCGTCATGCCTCCATTGACATTCGTTTCTAGGTATTTTTTTATTTCCTCTTTGATTTCTTCAGTGATCACTTCGTTATTAAGTAGTGTATTGTTTAGCCTCCATGTGTTTGTATTTTTTACAGATCTTTTCCTGTATTTGATATCTAGTCTCATAGCGTTGTGGTCAGAAAAGATACTTGATACAATTTCAATTTTCTTAAATTTACCAAGGCTTGAATTTGTGACCCAAGATATGATCTATCCTGGAGAATGTTCCAAGAGAACTTGAGAAAAATGTGTATTCTGTTGTTTTTTGGATGGAATGTCCAATAAATATCAATGAAGTCCATCTTGTTTAATGTATCATTTAAAGCTTGTGTTTCCTTATTTATTTTCATTTTGGATGATCTGTCCATTGGTGAAAGTGGGGTGTTAAAGTCCCCTGCTATGAATGTGTTACTGTCCATTTCCCCTTTTATGGCTGTTAGTATTTGCCTTATGTATTGAGGTGCTCCTATGTTTGGTGCATAAATATTTACAATTGTTATATCTTCTTCTTGGATCATTCCCTTGATCATTATGTAGTGTCCTTCTTTGTCTCTTCTAATAGTGTTTATTTTAAAGTCTATTTTGTCTGATATGAGAATTGTTACTCCAGCTTTCTTTTGGTTTCCATTTGCATGGAATATCTTTTTCCATCCCCTTTCAGTCTGTATGTGTCTCTAGGTCTGAAGTGGGTCTCTTGTAGACAGCATATATATGGGTCTTGTTTTTGTATCCATTCAGGCAGCCTGTGTCTTTGGTGGGAGCATTTAATCCACTTACATTTAAGGTAATTATCGATATGTATGTTCCTATTCCCATTTTCTTAATTGTTTTGGGTTTGTTATTGTAGGTCTTTTCCTTCTCTTGTGTTTCTTGCCTAGAGAAGTTCCTTTAGCATTTGTTGTAAAGCTGGTTTGGTGGTGGTGAACGCTCTCAGCTTGTGCTTGTCTGTAAAGCTTTTAATTTCTCCATCAAATCTGAATGAGATCTTTGCTGGGTAGAGTAATCTTGGTTGTAGGTTTTTCTCCTTCATCACTTTAAATATGTCCTGCCAGTCCCTTCTGGCTTGCAGAGATTCTGCTGAAAGATCAGCTGTTAACCTTATGGGGATTCCCTTGTGTGTTATTTGTTGTTTTTCCCTTGCTGCTTTTAATATGTTTTCTTTGTCTTTAATTTTTGACAGTTTGATTAATATGTGTCGTGGTGTGTTTCTCCTTGTATTTATCCTGTATGGGACTCTCTGTGCTTCCTGGACTTCATTAACTATTTCCTTTCCCATATTAGGGAAGTTTTCAACTATAATCTCTTCAAATATTTTCTCAGTCCCTTTATCTCTTCTTCTTCTGGGACCCCTATAATCTGAATGTGGGTGCGTTTAATGTTGTGTGCAGTAGTTATTTCCACTATTTTATCTTCCAGGTCACTTATCCGTTCTTCTGCCTCAGTTATTCTGCTATTGATCTCATCTAGAGTATTTTTAATTTCATTTATTGTGTTGTTTATCGTTGCTTGTTTCATCTTTAGTTCTTCTAGGTCCTTGTTAAATGTTTCTTGCATTTTGTCTATTCTATTTCCAAGATTTTGGATCATCTTTACTATCATTATTCTGAATTCTTTTTCAGGTATTCTGCCTATTTCCTCTTTATTTGTTAGGTGTGGTGGGTTTTTATCTTGCTCCTTCATCTGCTGTGTGTTTTTCTGTCTTCTCATTTTGCTTATCTTATTGTGTTTGGTTTCTCCTTTTTGCAGGCTGCAGGTTTGTAGTTCCCGTTTTTTTTTCGTGTCTGCCCCCAGTGGCTAAGGTTGGTTCAGTGGGTTGTGTAGGCTTCCTGGTGGAGGGGACTAGTGCTTGTGTTCTGGTGGATGAGGCTGGATCTTGTCTTTCTGGTGGGCAGTTCCATGCCTGGTGGTGTGTTTTGGGGTGTCTGTGGGCTTATTATGATTTTAGGCAGCCTCTCTGCTAATGGGTGGGGTTGTGTTCCTGTCTTGCTAGTTGTTTGGCATAGGGTGTCCAGCACTGTAGCTTGCTGGTCGTTGAGTGAAGCTGGGTGCTGGTGTTGAGATGGAGATCTCTGGGAGATTTTCTCCGTTTGATATTATGTGGAGTTGGGAGGTGTCTTGTGGACCAGTGTCCTGAAGTTGGGTGTCCCACATCAGAGGCCCAGCACTGACTCCTGGCTGCAGCACCAAGAGCCTTTCATCCACACGGCTCAGAATAAAAGGGAGAAAAAGTAGAAAGAAAAAAGGAAGAAAGCGAGAGAAAGAAAAAGAAAGGGGATAAAATAAAGATAAAACGAAATAAAGTTATTAAAGTAAGAAATAATTATTAAGAAAAAAAATTTTTTTAAGAAAAAAAACGGACGTATAGAACCCTAGGACAAATGGTGAAAGCAAAGCTATACAGAGAAAATCTCACACAGAAGCATACACATACACACTCACAGAAAGAGGAAAAGGGGAAAAAATAATAAATTTTGCTCCTAAAGTCCACCTCCTCAATTTGGGATATTTCGTTGTCTATTCATGTATTCCACAGATGCAGGGTACATCAAGTTGATTGTTGAACTTTTTAATTCGCTGCTTTGAGGCTGCTGGGAGGGATTTCCCTTTCTCTTCTTTGTTCTCACAGCTCCCGGGGCTCAGCTTTGGATTTGGCCCCGCCTCTGCGTGTAGGTCGCTGGAGGGCGTCTGTTGTTCGCTCAGACAGGACGGCGTTAAAGGAGCAGCTGATTCGGGGGCTCTGGCTCACTCAGGCCTGGGGAGGGAGGGGTGTGGATTTGGGGCGAGCCTGCGGAGGTAAAGGCCAGCGGGACGTTGCACCATCCCGAGGCACGCTGTGCGTTCTCCTGGGGGAGTTGTCCCTGGATCCCGGGACCCTGGCAGTGGCGGGCTGTACAGGCTCCTCGAAAGGGGGTGTGAATAGTGACCTGTGCTCGCACACAGGCTTCTTGGTGGCGGCAGCAGCAGCCTTAGCATCTCATGTCCGTCTCTGGGGTCCGCGCTGTTAGCCGCGTCTCACGCCCGTCTCTGGAGCTCCTTTAAGCAGTGCTCTTAATCTCCTCTCCTCACACAGCAGGAAACAAAGAGGGAAGAAAAAGTCTCTTGCCTCTTTGGCAGGTCCATACTTTTCTCTGGACTCCCTCCCGGCTAGCCATGGTGCCGTAACCCCCTGCAGGCTGTGTTCACGCCGCCAACCCCAGGCCTCTCCCTGCACCCCAAGCCTCAGATCCCAGCCCTGCCCACCCCGGCAGGTGAGCAGGCAAGCCTCTCGGGCTGGTGAGTGCTGGTTGGCTCCGATCCTCTGTGCGGGAACCTCTCCGCACCCCTGTGGCTGCGCTCTCCTCCGTGGCTCCGAAGCTCCTGCCTCCATCACCCGCAGTCTCCGCCGGCGAAGGGGCTCCTAGTGTGTGGAAACCTTTCCTCCTTCACGGCTCCTTCCCACTGGTGCAGGTCCCATCCCTATTGTTTTGTCTCTGTTTATTCTTTTTTCTTTTGCCCTACCCAGGTATGTGGGAAGTTTCTTGCCTTTTGGGAGGTCTGAGGTCTTCTGCCAGTGTTCAGTAGGTGTTCTGTAGGAGTTGTTCCACGTGTAGATGTATTTCTGGTGTATCTGTGGGGAGGAAGGTGATCTCCACGTCCTACTCTTCCGCCATCTTCCCCCTCTCCCCTGCCATGACTCCTGATTATTTTTTAATTAAAAAAATTTTTTTTAATTTAATTTTGGCGGCGTTGGATCATTGTTGCTGTGCGCAGGCTTTCCCTAATTGCGGCGAACGGGTTACTCTTCATTGCATTGCGCTGGCTTTTCATTGTGGTGGCTTCTTGTTGCAGAGCACAGGCTCTAGGCACGGGGGCTTCAGTAGTTGTGGCTCACGGGCTCTAGAGCGCAGGCTCAGTAGTTGTGGCATATGGGCTTAGTTGCTCTGTGGCATGTGGGATATTCCTGGACCAGGGGTCGAAGCCATGTCCCCTGCATTGGCAGGTGGATTCCTACCCACTGTGCCACCAGCGAAGCCCTAGTCTGATTTTATTTTTGAATTGCAATAGTTCTTTGTATATTCTGGAAACAAGTCCCTGATTGAATATATAATTTGCAAATGTTTTCTCCCATTCTTTTTATATTCTTGATAGTGTCCTTGATGCACACAAGGCTCAAAATTTTAATAAACTCATTTATCATATGTGCATGTTTGTCATATCTAACAATTTGTTGCTTAATCCAAGGTCATGAAACTTGTACGTTCTAGACATCTTGTAGTATTAATTTTTACACTTGGTCATTCCATTTTGAGTTTATTTTTCTACATGTTATGAAGTAAGGGTTTAGATTTAATCTTTTGCATATGGATTTTCATTTACCCCAGCATCATTTGTCAAGACTGTCCTTTCTCCATTGAATGGTCTTAACACCCTTGCTGAAAATCAATTGACCATAGTTCTATGGGTTTATTTCTGGACTCTTCAATTCTATCACATGTATCTGTGTTTATCCTTATGTTATTACCAGATTATCTTGATTATTATAGCTTTGTAATAAATTCTGAAATTGGGAAGTGTGAGACCACCAACTTCTGTTCATTTTCAAGATTGTTTTGGTTAATCTGAACTTCCTGAACTTCCACAGGGATTTTAAACTCAGATTGTCAATTTCGTGAATGCATCTGGAGTTTCGATGAAGATTGCGTTGAATCTGTAGGTCAATTTGGGAAGTTTTGACACCTCAACGTTGAGACTTTCAATCCATGAACATGAGATATCCTTCCATTTGTTTAGGTCTTTACTTTCTTTTAATGATGTTTTCTGGTTTCCGGTGTACAAGTCTCTTTCATTAACCTTATTCCTAAGAATTCTTGGTACTGACATAAGTACAATTATCAATTTTATTCCTTTGGATGGTTCCTTATTAGCATATAGACATACAATTGACTGTATCCTGCAGTCTTGCTGAACTAGTTTGTTAGCATTTAATTTTTTGTGTGGATTCTTTAGGATTTTGATATATAAGATAAATGACAATTGCAGATAAGGTTTTATTTCTTTGCAATTTGGATACTTTTATTTTTTCTTTAATAATTCTAGTTAAAACCTTCAGTACAGTGTTAAATATGTAACAAGAGTGAACATCCCTGATTTGTTCCTGATCTTTAGGGGGGAAGCTTTCAGCCTTTCACCATTAAGTATGAAGTTTACTGTAGGTTTTTCATAGATCCTCTCTATCAGGTTGAAGAGGTCCCTATCTATGCCTGTTTTGAGTCTTTCTATGATGAAAGACTGGATTTTTGTCTAATACTTTATGTGTCCTTTGAGATCATATTTGTCATTTATTTTATTAATATGGTGTATTAGATTAATTTATCATATGTTGAACCCCCTTTGTATTCCTTGGAAATCATTTGTCAATGTTTATATTCATTTTTATGTTACTGGATTCTATTTGCCAGTACTTTATGCATTTTTTGCATCTATAGTCATAAGGTATATTGATCTTCTGATAACGCATTTTTAATACACCTAAGAACAATGCATTCATATTATGGACTATGTATTGAGAAATACTTAAATTGCTTTTCCCTTCTACTAAGCAAGGCTAAAATAAACACCCTTTCACCTACTTACATACAAATTCATTTTATTTCTGTACACTTCTAAATATAAGGCTGCTTAGTCGAAGTGTATGTTCATTTTAAATTTTAATAAATATTTCCAAAAATGCAGCAATCTACACGTTCCCAGAGATGTGATTATAATATACTTTCTCCAGTATAAGATACTGATATTTTAAATTTTTGCCAAAGGGTCAAATATTTCTCATTACTTCAATTTTCCTAACATGTGCCAAAGTTGAACATTGTTCCCTAAGATATTTGCAATTTACATTTCTTCTCTAAACTGCCCATTGATTTCCCTTGTCCATTTTAAATTGGGTTTTTTTCTTATTAATATGTAGGAGCTTTTGCATATTTAGGATTTTTAACCTTTTGTCAATGATGTTTGCAGTTTTCTGTATTTTTAATTAGTTCATATGTCAACTTTTTACTTTCTAGCTTTTTAGGTTTCGTTTTACCCATACCACCTAACCCGTCCCAAAGTTATACAAATATTGTCTATACTCTTCAAAACAAAATACCGTATTCACTTTCTATTGCTGCTATAACAAACGACCACAGTCCCTCTCTCATCCATATAGATGCTTAGAAGTTGCTTGTGAAAATCTGCTTTGAGAGATGGAAGGAAAATCGCAGGGCTTGATTATGAAGGACTTGACATTGCTGCAAGATGGAAGACCTTAGGAAGGGCAGGCGCAAGGGTGAACAGGTCCATTTCTTGAAGATCAGGGCTCCTCTGGGAAAACCTAGCAAGAACCTGTGTAATGCTTCAGCAAACTCCCTTGGCCTTCCAACACTAGGGACTTCAGAATCTTCAGGACTCATCCCTGCATTTCCTTGCCCTTCACATGCTAAGTTTCACAATTTTACTCTTTTCTTTACTATTTCTTTACTGAAGTATAGTTGACTTATAATATTGTGTCACATGTACAGCAGAGTGATTCAGTTATTTATATTTCAGGTTATTTTCAATTATAGGTTATTGTAAGACATATAGTTCCCTGTGATATAGAGTAAATCCTTGTTGCTTATCTATTCCATGTATAATAGTTTGTATCTGTTAATCTCATGCTCCTAGTTTATCCCTCCCCACCCTCCCTTTCCCCTTTGATAAACATAAGGTTCTTTTCTATGTCTGAGTGATTCTGTTTTGTATACAGCTTTATTAGTGTCTTTTAGATTCTACATATAAGTGATACTATAAAGTTTGTTTGACTCACTAAGTATCATATTTTCTAGGTCAATCCATATTGCAGCAAATGGCAGTATTTCATTCTTTTTTATGGCTGAGTAATACTCCACTGTTTATATACCGCATCTTAAGCCAGTAATATGTTGATGGGCACTTGGGTTGTTTCCACGTATTGGCTATTATAAATAGTGCTACTATGAGCATTGGGGTGCATGTATCTTTTTGAATTAGAGTTTTCATCTTTTCTGGATATATGCCCAGGACTGGGATTGCTGGATCATATGATAGCACTGTTTTTAGTTTTTTAAGGAACTTCCATATTGTTTTCCATAGTGGCTGCACAAATCTACACTGTAATGAACAGTATAGAAGGGTTCCTTTTTTTCTACACCCTCTCCAACATTTATTGTTTGTAGACTTCTTGATAATGGCCATACTGACCAGTGTGCATTGATACCTCATTGTGGTTTTGATTTGCATTTCTGTAGTAATTACCGATGTTGAACACATTTTCATGTGCCTGTTGGCCATCTGTATGTCTTCTTTGAAGAAATGTCTGCTTCGGTCTTCTCATTTTTTGATCGGGTTTTTCCAATACTGAGTTGTATGAGCTGTTTGTATACTTTGGATATTAACCACTTGTCCGTCGCATTTTTGGCAAATATTTTCTCCCATTCCATAGGCTTTCTTTTCATCTTGTTTATGGTTTCCTTTGCTGTGCAACAGCTTTTAAGTTTGATTAGATCCCATTTGTTTTTTGCATTTTTGCTTTTGCCTTGAGACTCATCTAAGAAAATATTGTTACAACTTAAGTCAGAATGTTTTGACTATGTTCTCTTCTAGGAGTTTTATGGCATTATGTTTTAAGTTTAAGTCTTTAAGCCAATTTGTGTTTCTTTTTGTGTATGGTGTGAGGGAGTATTCTAGCTTCACTGATTTACGTGAAGCTGCCAACACTTGCTGAAGAGACTCGGTCTCTTCTCCATTGTATTTTCTTCCTTCCTTTGACAAAGATTAACTGACCATAGGTGTTAGGGTTTATTTCTGGGCTCTCTATTCTGTTCCACTGATCCATATGTCTGTTTGGGGGCCAATAAGACACTGTTTTCATTACTGTTGCTTAGTGGTATAGTCTGAAGTCTGGGAGGGTTATGCTTCCTGCTTTGTTCTTTTCCTCAGGATTTCTTTTGCAGTTGTGTATCTTCTGTGGTTCCATGTAAATTTTAGGATTATTCGTTCTAGTTCTATGAAATGTTATGGGTATTTTAGTAGGGATCACATTACATCTGTAGATTGCTCTGGGTAGTATGACCATTTTAACAATATTAACTCTTCTAATCCAAGAGCACAGGATATGTTTCCATTTCTTTGAATCATCTTCTATTTCCTTTATCAATGTTCTATAGTTCTCAGCATATAAGTCTTTCACCTCTTTGGTTAAGTTTATTTGTATGTATTTTTTTTTCAGTTTTGATTTTTTAACTTTTTTATTGGAGTATAGTTGATTTACAGTGTGTTTCTGGTGTACAGCAAAGTGAATCAGTTATACATAGATATATATTGTTTTCATATTCTTTTCCATTATGGTTTATTACAGGATATTGAGTATAGTTCCCTGTACTATACAGTAGAACTTTGCCTATTTTATATATAGTAGTTTGTATCTGCTAATCGCAAACTCCTAATTATCCCTCCCCCACCCCATTTTCCCTTTGGTAACCATGAATTTGTTTTCTATGTCTGTGAGTCTGTTTCTGTTCTGTAAATAAGTTCATTTGTATCATATGTATCATATTTTAGATTCCACATATAAGTGATATCCTGTGGTATTTGTCTTTTTGTGACTTCACTTAGTATGATCATCTCTAGGTCCATCCATGTTGCTGCAAATGGCATTATTTCATTCTTTTTTATGGCTGAGTAGTAGTCCTTTGTGTATACATACCACATCTTCTTTATCCATTCATCTGTCTATAGACATGGTTGCTTCCATGTTTTGGCTTTTGTAAATAATGCTGCTATGAACATTGGTGTGCATGTATATTTTCAAATTAAAGTCTTCTCTGGATATATGCCCAGGAGTAGGATTGTTTTCTAGGAACTTCCATACTGTTTTCAATAGTGACTGCACCAATTTACATTCCCATGAACAATGTAGGAAGGTTCCCTTTTCCTTCACACCCTCTCCAGCATTTATTTGTAGACATTTTAATGATGGCCATTCTGACCAGTGTGAGGTGACACTTCATTGTAGTTTTTAAAAAATTATTTATTGGAGTATAGTTGATTTGCAATGTTGTCTTAGTTTCAGGTGTACAGCAAAGTGAATCAGTTATACATATATCTTTTTTTTTTCAGATTCTTTACCCTTATAGACCATTACAGAGTATTGAGTAGAGTTCCCTGTGCTTTACAGCAGGTTCTTATTAGGTAGTTATTTTATATAGAGTAGTGTGTTTATGTCAATCCCAATCTCCCAGTTTATTCCTCCCCCCACCCCATCCCCTGGTAACCATAAGTTTGTTTTCTACATCCGTGACTCTACTTCTGTTTTGTAAATAAGTTCATTTGTACCTTTCTTTTTACATTCCACATATAAGTGATATCATATGATATTTGTCTTTCTCTGTCTGCCTTCATTCAGTATGGCAATTTCTAGTTCCATCCATGTTGCTGCAAATAGCATTTTTATGGCTGAGTAATATTCCATTGTATATATATACCACATCTTCTTTATCCATTCCTCTGTCAATGGACATTTAGGTTTCTTCCATGTCGTGGCTATTGTGAATAGTGCTGCAATGAACATTGGGGTGCAGGTATCCTTTCAAACTGTGGTTTTCTTCAGATATATGCCCAGGAATGTGATTGTTGGATCATATGGCAACTCTATGTTAAGTTTTTTAAGGAACCTCCATACAGTTTTCCATAGTGGCCGCACCAGTTTACATTCCCTCAAACAATGTAGGAAGGTTCCATTTTCTCCACACCCTCTCCAGCATTTATTGTTTATAGAATTTTTGATGATGGCCATTGTGACCTGTGTGAGAATGTAGTTTTGATTTGCATATCTCTAATAATTAGTGATGTTGAGCATCTTTCCATGTTCCTCTTGGCCATCTGTATGTCTTCTTTGCAGAAATGTCTATTTAGATCTTCTGCCCATTTTTGGATTGTTTTCTTTGGTTTTTTTGATATTGAGCTGCATGAGTCTTTGTATATTTTGGCAATTAATCCCTTGTCAGTTGCTTCGTTTGCAAATAATTTCTACCATTTTGAGGGTTGTCTTTTTGTCTTGTTTATAGTTTCCTTTGCTGTGCAAAAGGTTTTAAGTTTAATTAGATCCCATTTGTTTATTTTTGTTTTTAGTTTATTATTTTTGTGTGTGTGTGGTACATGGGCCTCTCACCGCCGCAGCTCCTCCCATTGCGGAGCACAGACTCCAGATGTGCAGGACCAGCGGCCATGGCCCACGGGCCCAGCCGTTCCGAGGCATGTGGAATCCTCCCAGACTGGGGCACGAACCCGTGTTCCCTGAATCGGCAGGTGGACCCTCAACCACTGCACCCCCAGGGAAGCCCTGTTTTTATTTTTATTACTCCAGGAGGTGGATCAAAAAAGTTCTTGCTGTGATTTATGTCAGAGAGTGTTCGGCCTATGTTTTCCTCTAAGAGTTTTATAGTGTCTGGTCTTATATTTAGGTCTTTGCTCATTGTAGTTTTGATTTGCATTTCTCTAATTAACAATGTTGTGCATCTTTTCATTGCCTGTTGGCCATCTGTATCTTCTCTGGAGACATGTCTATTTAGGTCTTCTGCCCAGTTTTTTGATTAGGTTGTCTTTTTGTTATTGAGTTGTATGAGATGTTTGTATATTTTGGAAATTAAGCCATTTAAACAATGTTAATTCTTTCAATCAAGAGCATGAGTTCATTTCTTTGAATCATCTTCAACTTCCTTTGTCAATGTTTTATAGTTCTCAGCATATAAATCATTCACCTCTTTGGTCGGGTTTACTTGAAAGAATTTTATTTTATTTTTTGATGCGATTTTAAAAGGGATTGTTTGTTTGCATTCCCTTTCTAATATTTCCTTGTTAGTGTAAAGAAATGCAACCGATTTCTATATGTGTAATCTTGTATCCCACTACCTTGTTGAATTTGTTTATCAGTCTGGTAGGTTTTGTGTGGAGTCTTTAGGATTTTCTGTATAGAGTATCATATCATCTGTGTATAATGACAATTTTATATCTTTCCTTCCAATTAGGATACTTGTATTTTTCTTGAGTGGTTGCTGTGGCTAGGACTTCCAATAGTATGTTGATTAGAAGTGGTGAGAGTGAGCATACTTGTCTTGTTCCATATTTTAGTTGGAAGGCTTTCAGCTTTTTTTGTTTTTAATAAATTTATTTTTATTTTTGGCTACATCGGGTCTTGTTGCTGCTCGCGGGCTTTCTCTAGTTGTGGTGAGCAGGGGCTACTCTTCATTGTGGTGCATGGCCTTCTCATTTTGGTGGCTTCTCTTGTTGCGGAGCACAGGCTCTAGGACCGTAGGCTTCAGTAGTTGTGGCTCATGGGCTTAGTTGCTCCGCGGCATGTGAGATCTTCCTGGACCAGGGCTTGAACCCGTGTCCCCTGTGGTGGCAGGTAGATTCTTAACTACTGAGGCACCAGGGAAGCACAAGGCTTTCAGCTTTTCCCCACTGAGTGTTAGATTGGCTGTGGGTTTGTCATAAATAGCTTTTATGTTAAGAAGTGTTCCATCTGCACCCACTTTGGTAAGGGTTTTTATCATAAATGGATGTTGAATTTTTTCTGCATCTGTTGAGATGATCATGTGGTTTTTGTCTTATCTTTAGTTGATGTGGTGTAGCATGCTGATTTTTTGCATATTTTGAACCATCCTTGTGAACCTGGGTTGAATCCAACTTGGTTATGGTGTATGATCTTCTTTATGTGGTGCTAGATTCGATTTGCTAATATTTTATTGAATTTTTGCATCTATGGACATCAAAGCTATTGGCCTGTAATTTTCTTTCCTGGTAGTGTCTTTGTCTAGTTTTGGTATCGGAGTGATCGTGGCTTTCTAGAATGACTTTGGGAGTGTTCCCTCCTCTTTACTCTTTTGGAAGGGTTTGTGAAGGATCAGTTTAAGTTCTTTGTATGTGTGGTAGAATTGCCCAGAGAAGCCATCTAGTCCTGGACTTTTGTTTTCAGGGAGTTTTTTAAATTACACATTCTATTTCACTTCTAGTGATCAGTCTATTCAAGTTATCTATTTCTTGATTCAGTTTTGGTGGGCTATATGTTTCTAGAAACTTGTCCATTTCTTCTAGGTTGTCCAATTTGTTGGCATATAATTGTTAATAGTGTTCTCTTATAAGTGATACCACAGAAATACAAAAACAGTTTCTCCTCTTCCACTCCCTTTATTTGCGTCCTCTCTCTTCTTGTTGGTGAGCCTGGCCAGAGATCTTTATATTTTATTTACCTTCTCAAAGAATCATCTCATGGTTTTTGACTTTTTTTTTTTACATCTTTATTGGAGTATAATTGCTTTACAATGGTGTGTTAGTTTCTTCCTTATAACAAAGTGAATCAGTTATACATATACATATGTTCCCATATCTCGTCCCTCTTGTGTCTCCCTCCCTCCCACCCTCCCTGTACTACCCCTCCAGGTGGTAACAAAGCAGCAAGCTGATCTCCCTGTGCTATGCGGCTACTTCCCACTAGCTCTCTACCTTACGTTTGGTAGTGTATATATGTCCATGCCTCTCTCTCACTTTGTCACAGCTTACACTTCCCCCTCCCCATATCCTCAAGCCCATTCTCTAGTAGGTCTGTGTCTTTATTCCTGTCTTACCCCTATGTTCTTCATGACATTTTTTCCCCCTTAAATTCCATATATATATGTTAGCATACGGTATTTGTCTTTCTCTTTCTGGCTTACTTCACTCTGTATGAGACACTCTAGGTCTATCCACCTCATTACAAATAGCTCAATTTCATTTCTTTTTATGGCTGAGTAATATTGCATTGTATATATGTGCCACATCTTCTTTATCCATTCATCCATTGATGGACACTTAGGTTGTTTCCATCTCCGGGCTATTGTAAATAGAGATGAAATGAACACTTTGGTACATGACTCTTTTTGAATTATGGTTTTCTCAGGGTATATGCCCAGTATTGGGATTGCTGGGTCATATGGTAGTTCTATTTGTAGTTTTTTAAGGAATCTCCATACTGTTCTCCACAGTGGCTGTATCAATTTACATTCCCACCAACAATGCAAGAGGGTTCCTTTTTCTCCACACCCTCTCCAGCATTTATTGTTTCTAGATTTTTTGATGATGGCCATTCTGACTAGTGTGAGATGATATCTCATTGTAGTTTTGATTTGCATTTCTCTGATTAATGAAGTTGAACATTCTTGCATGTAGTTGTTGGCAGTCTGTATATCTTCTTTGGAGAAATTTCTATATAGGTCTTCTGCCAATTTTTGGATTGCGTTGTTTGTTTTTCTGTTATTGAGCTGCATGGGCTGCTTATAAATTTGGAGATTAATCCTTTGTTAGTTGCTTCATTTGCAAATATTTTCTTCCATTCTGACGGCTGTCTGTTGGTCTTGTTTATGGTTTCCTTTGCTGTGCAAAAGCTTTGAAGTTTCATTAGGTTCCATTTGTTTATTTTTGTTTTTATTTCTATTTCTCTAGGAGGTGGGTCAAAAAGGATCTTGCTGTGATTTATGTCATAGAGTGTTCTGCCTATGTTTTCCTCTAAGAGTTTGATAGTTTCTGGCCTTACATTTAGGTCTTTAATACATTTTGAGTTTATTTCTGTGTATGGTGTTAGTGAGTGACCTAATCTCATACCTCTACATGTACCTGTCCAGTTTTCCCAGCGCCACTTATTGAAGAGGCTGTCCTTTCTCCACGGTACATTCCTGCCTCCTTTATCAAAGATAAGGTGACCGTATGTGCATGGTTGTATCTCTGGGCTTTCTATCCTGTTCCATTGATCTATATTTTTGTGCCAGTACCATACTGTCTTGATTACTGTAGCTTTGTAGTATAGTCTGAAGTCAGGGAGCCTGATTCCTCCAGCTCCGTTTTTTGTTCTCAAGATTGCTTTGACTATTAGGGTTCTTTGGTGTTTCCATAAAAATTGTGAAATTTTTTTTTCTAGTTCTGAGAAAAATACCAGTGGTAGTTTGATAAGGATTACATTGAATCTGTAGATTGCTTTGGGTAGTAGAGTCATTTTCACAATGTTGATTCTTCCAATCCAAGAACATGGTATCTATCTCCATCTATTTGTATCATCTTTAATTTCTTTCATCAGGGTCTTATAATTTTATGCATACAGGTCTTTTGTCTCCTTAGGTAGGTTTATTCCTAGATATTTTATTCTTTTTGTTGTAATGGTAAATGGGAGTGTTTTCTTGATTTCACTTTCATATTTTTCATCATTACTGTATAGGAATGCCAGAGATTTCTGTGCGTTAGTTTTGTATCCTGCTACTTAACCAAATTCATTGATTAGATCTAGTAGTTTTCTGGTAGCATCTTTAGGATTCTCTATGTATAGGATCATGTCATCTGCAAACAGTGACAGCTTTACTTCTTCTTTTCCAATGTGGATTCCTTTTATTTCCTTTTCTTCTTTGATTGCTGTGGCAAAAACTTCCAAAACTATGTTGAATAATAGTGGTGAGAGTGGGCAACCTTGTCTTGTTCCTGATCTTAGTGGAAATGCTTTCAGTTTTTCACCATTGAGGATGATGTTGGCTGTGGGTTTATCATATATGGCCTTTATTGTGTTGAGGAAAGTTCCCTCTATGCCTACTTTCTGCAGGGTTTTTATCATAAATGGGTGTTGAATTTTGTCGAAAGCTTTCTCTGCATCTACTGAGATGATCATATGGTTTTTCTCCTTCGATTTGTTAATATGGGTTATCACGTTGGTTGATTTGCGTATATTGAAGAATCCTTGCATTCCTGGAATAAACCCCACTTGATCATGGTGTATGATCCTTTTAATGTGCTGTTGGATTCTGTTTGCTAGTATTTTGTTGAGGATTTTTGCATCTATGTTCATCAGTGATATTGGCCTGTAGTTTTCTTTCTTTGTGACATCCTTTTCTTGTTTTGGTATCAGGGTGATGGTGGCCTCATAGAATGAGTTTGGGTGTGTTCCTCTCTCTGTTATCCTTTAGAAGAGTTTGAGAAGGATATGTGTTAGCTCTTCTCTAAATGTTTGATACAATTCGCCTGTGAAGCCATCTGGTCCTGGGCTTTTGTTTGTTGGAAGATTTTTAATCACAGTTTCAATTTCAGTGCTTGTGATTGGTCTGTTCATATTTTCTATTTCTTCCTGATTCAGTCTTGGCAGGTTGTGCATTTCTAAGAATTTGTCCATTTCTTCCAGGTTGTCCATTTTATTGGCATAGAGTTGCTTGTAGTAATCTCTCATGATCTTTTGTATTTCTGCAGTGTCAGTTGTTACTCCTCCTTTTTCATTTCTAATTGTATTGATTGAGTCTCTCCCTCTTTTTCTTGTTGAGTCTGGCTAATGGTTTATCAATTTTGTTTACCTTCTCAAAGAACCAGCTTTTAGTTTTATTGATCTTTGCTATCATTTCCTTCATTTCTTTTTCATTTATTTCTGATCTGATCTTTGTGATTTCTTTCCTTCTGCTAACTTTGGGGTTTTTTTGTTCCCCTTTCTCTAATTGCTTTAGGTGCAAGGTTTGGTTGTTTATTCAAGATGTTTCCTGTTTCTTAAGGTAGGGTTGTATTGCTGTAAACTTCCCTCTTAAAACTGCTGCATCCCATAGGTTTTGGGTCGTCGTATCTCCATTGTCATTTGTTTCTAGGTACTTTTTAATTTCCTCTTTGATTTCTTCAGTGATCACTTCATTATTAAGTAGTGTATTGTTTAGCCTCCATGTGTTTGTATTTTTTACAGATCTTTTCCTGTAATTGATATCTAGTAGTTTCATAGCATTGTGATCAGAAAAGATACTTGATACAATTTCAATTTTCTTAAATTTACCAAGGCTTGATTTGTGACCCAAGGTATGATCTGTCTTAGAGAATGTTCCATGAGCACTTTAGAAAAATGTGTATTCTGTTGTTTTTGGATGGAATGTCCTATAAATATCAATTAAGTCCATCTTCTTTAATGTATCATTTAAAGCTTGTGTTTCCTTATTTATTTTCATTTTGTATGATCTCTCCATTGGTGTAAGTGGGGTGTTAAAGTCCCCTACTGTGAATGTGTTACTGTGGATTTCCCCTTTCATGGCTGTTAGTATTTTCCTTATATATTGAGGTGCTCCTATGTTGGGTGCATAAATATTTACAATTGTTATATCTTCTTGGATCGATCCCTTGATCATTATGTAGTGTCCTTCTTTGTCTCTTCTAATAGTCTTTATTTTAAAGTCTATTTTGTCTGTTATGAGAATTGCTACTCCAGCTTTCTTTTGATTTCCATTTGCATGCAATATCTTTTTCCATCCCCTTACTTTCAGTCTGTATGTGTCTCTAGGTCTGAAGTGGGTCTCTTGTAGACAGCATATATATGGGTCTTGTTTTTGTATCCATTCAGCCAGTCTGTGTCTTTTGGTGGGAACATTTAATCCACTTACATTTAAGGTAATTATCAATATGTATGTTCCTATTCCCATTTTCTTAATTGTTTTGGGTTTGTTATTGTAGGTCTTTTCCTTCTCTTGTGTTTCTTGCCTAGAGAAGTTCCTTTAGCATTTGTTGTAAAGCTGGCTTGGTGGTGCTGAAGTCTCTCCGCTTTTGCTTGTCTGTAAAAATTTTAATTTGTCCCTCAAACCTGAATGAGATCCTTGCTGTGTAGAGTAATCTTGGTTGCAGGTTTTTCTCATTCATCACTCTAAATATGTCCTGCCAGTCCCTTCTGGCTTGCAGAGATTCTGCTGAAAGATCAGCTGTTAACCTTATGGGGATTCCCTTGTGTGTTATTTGTTGTTTTTCCCTTGCTGCTTCTAATATGCTTTCTTTGTATTTTATTTTTGATAGTTTGATTAATATGTGTCTTGGCATATTACTCTTTGGATTTATCTTGTATGGGACTCTCTGTGCTTCCTGGACTTAACTATTTCCTTTCCCATATTAGGGAAGTTTTCAACTATAATCTCTTCAAATATTTTCTCAGTCCCTTTCTGTTTTTCTTCTGGAACCCCTATAATTCAAATGTTGGTGTGTGTAATGTTGTCCCAGAGGTCTCTGAGACTGTCCTCAGTTCTTTTCATTCTTTTTTCTTTATTCTGCTCTGCAGTAGTTATTTCCACTGTTTTATCTTCCAGGTCACTTATCCGTTTTTCTGCCTCAGTTATTCTGCTATTGATCCCATCTAGAGTATTTTTCATTTCATTTATTGTGTTGTTCATCATTGTTCATTTCATCTTTAGTTCTTCTAGGTCCTTCTTAAATTTTTGTTGCATTTAGTCCATTGTATTTCTAAGATTTTGGATCATCTTTACTATCATTATTCTGAATTCATTTTCAGGTAGACTGCCTATTTCCTCTTCATTTGTTAGGTCTGGTGGGTTTTTATCTTGCTCCTTCATCTGCTGTGTGTTTTTCTGTCTTCTCATTTTGCTTATCATACTGTGTTTGGGGTTTCCTTTTTGCAGGCTGCAGGTTCATAGTTCCCCTTGTGTTTGGTGCCTCTCCGCAGTGGCTAAGGTTGGTTCAGTGGGTTGTGTAGGCTTCCTGGTGGAGGGGACTAGTGCCTGTGTTCTGGTGGATGAGGCTGGATCTTGTCTTTCTGGTGGGCAGGTTCACGTCTGCTGGTGTGTTTTGGGATGTCTGTGGACTTATTATGATTTCAGGCAGCCTCTCTGCTAATGGGTGCGGTTGTGTTCCTGTCTTGCTAGTTGTTTTGCATAGGGTTTCTAGCACTGTAGCTTGCTTTTTGTTGAGTGAAGTTGGGTGCTGGTGTTGAGATGGAGATCTCTTGGTGATTTTTCCGTTTGATATTATGTGGAGCTGGGAGGTCTCTTGTGGACCTGTGTCTTGAAGTTGGCTCTCCCACCTCAGAGGTACAGCACTGACTCCTGGCTGCAGCACCAAGAGCCTTTCATCCACATGGCTCAGAATAAATGGGAAAAAACGTAGAAATAAAGCATTAGTAGAAGAAAGAAGGAAAGAAAGAAAGAAAGAAAGAGAGAAAGAGAGAAAGAGAGAGAGAGAGAAAGAAAGAAAAAAAGAAAAAGAAAGAAAGAAAGAAGATAAAGTAAAATAAAATATAATAAAGTTATTTAAATAAAAAAATCATTAAGAAAAAAATTTAAAAAAAAAAAAGGACAGGTAGAGCCCTAGGACAAATGGTGGAAGCAAAGCTATACAGACAAAATCTCACACAGAAGCGTACACGTACACACTCACAAAAAGAGGAAAAAGGGGGAAAAAATCATAAATCTTGCTCTCAAAGTCCCCCTCCTCAATTTGGGATGATTCATTGTCTAAAGGAGGGAAGGAAGGAAGGAAGGAAGGAAGGAAAGAACATAAAGTAAAATTTTAAAAAGTTATTAAAATGAAAAATAATTATTAAGAAAAAAAAATTTTTTTTAAAAAGGAAGGCTAGAACCCTAGGACAAATGGTGGAAGCAAAGCTATACAGACAAAATCTCACACAGAAGCATACACATACACACTCAGAAAAAGAGGAAAAGGGGGAAAAAATCATAAATCTTGCTCTCAAGTTCACCTCCTCAATTTGGGCAGATTCGTTGTCTGTTCAGGTATTCCACAGATGCAGGGTACATCAAGTTGATTGTGGAGCTGTAATCCGCTGCTTCTGAGGCTGCTGGGAGAGATTTCCTTTTCCTTCTTTGTTCTCACAGCTCACCGGGGCTCAGCTTTGGATTTGGCCCCGCCTCTGCGTGCAGGTCGCCGGAGGGCGTCTGTTTTTTGCTCAGACAGGATGGGGTTAAAGGAGCAGCTGATTCGGGGGCTCTGGCTCACTCAGGCCAGGGGGAGGGAGGGGCACGGAGTGAGGGGTGAGCCTGCAGCGGCAGAGGCCAGTGTGACATTGCACCAGCCTGAGGCGCGCCGTGTGTTCTCCTGGGGGAGTTGTCCCTGGATCCCGGGACCCTGGCAATGGCGGGCTGCACAGGCTCCCCGGAAGGTGGGTGTGGATAGTGACCTGTGCTCGCACACAGGCTTCTTGGTGGCGGCAGCAGCAGCCTTAGCGTCTCATGCCCGTCTCTGGGGTCCGCGCTTTTAGCCGCGGCTCGTGCCCGTCTCTGGAGCTCCTTTAAGCAGCGCTCTTAATCCCCTCTCCTCGCGCACCAGGAAACAAAGAGGGAAGAAAAAGTCTCTTGCTTCTTCGGCAGGTCCAGACTTTTCCCCGGACTCCCTCCTGGCTAGCCGTGGTGCACCAACCCCCTGCAGGCTGTGTTCACGCCGCCAACCCCAGTCCTCTCCCGGCGCTCAAACCGAAGCCCGAGCCTCAGCTCCCAGCCCCACCCACCCCGGCGGGTAAGCAGAGAAGCCTGTCGGGCTGGTGAGTGCCGGTCGGCCCTGATCCTCTGTGCGGGAATCTCTCCACTTTGCCCTCCGCACCCCTGTTGCTGTGCTCTGCTCTGCGTCTCCGATGCTTTTCCCGTGCGCCATCCACAGTCTCTGCCCGTAGAGGGGCTTTCTAGTGTGTGGAAACCTTTCCTCCTTCACAGCTCCCTCCCACTGGTGCAGGTCCCGTCCCTATACTTTTGTCTCAGTTTTTTCTTTTTTTCTTTTGCCCTACCCAGGTACGTGGGGGGTTTCTTGCCTTTTTGGAGGTCTGAGGTCTTCTGCCAGCGTTCAGTAGGTGTTCTGTAGGAGTTGTTCCACGTGTAGATGTATTTCTGGTGTATCTGTGGGGAGGAAGGTGATCGCCACGTCTTACTCTTCCGCCATCTTCCCGGAAGCCTCTTTGACTATTTTTTAATCTCTATTGTATTTCCTCTCTGATCTTTGTTTCTTTCTTTCTCCTGACTTTAGGTTTTGATTGTTATTTTTCTAATTATTTGAGGTGGTAGGTTAGGTTGCTTAATATTTTTCTTGGTTTTTTGTTGTTGTTGTTGTTGAGAAAGGCCTGTATCTCTATGAACTTCTAAGGACTGCTTTTGCTACATCCCATAGATTTTGTATGGTTGTTTTGCTGCATTCCATAGATTTTGTGTGGTTATTTGTTCAGTGTCATTTGTCTCAAGGTACTTTTAAATTTCTTCTTTGATTTCATTGTTGGCCCATTGGTTTTTTAGTAACATATTTTATAGTCTCTGTAATCATTTTTTCTCATTTCTCTTTCTGTGGTTATTTTCCTAGTGTCATGTCATTGTGGTCTGAAAAGGTGCTTGAAGTAATTTCTGTCCTCTGAAATTTGAGACTTGTTTTGTGCCCTAGTATGTGGTCTATCCTATAGAATATTCCACGTGCACTTAAAGAATGTGTATTTGGTGATTTTTGGATGTAATGTCCTGAAAATATCAATTAAATCTAACTGTTCTGTTGTGTCATTTAGGATCTCTGTTTCCTTATTGATTTTTTTTTCTGTCCAGAAGATCTATCCATTGATGTGATTAGTGTTAAAGTCTCCTACTATTATTGTATTCCTGTCAATTTCTCTTTTTATGTCTGTTAGTACTTGTTTTATGTATTTAGGTGCTCCTATATTTGGTGCATAACGTTAACAAGTGTAATATCCTCTTGTATTGTGTAATATGCTCTTGTATTAATCCTTCTATCATTATATAGTGTCCTTTTTTTGTCTTTACTCATAGCCTTCATTTTAAAGTTTATTTTTTCTGAGTATTGCTACACCCACTTCCTTTCTGTTTATATTTTCTTTCCCATCCCCTCACTTTCAATCTATGTGTGTCCTTTTTTTTATGGCAAGTCTCTTGTAGGCAGCATATTGTAGGCTCTTACAGAGTGGCAGATTGGATAATAAAATCTTTTGAATTTAGTCCATTGACATTTAATGTAATTATTAATATGTATTTATTGCCATTTTAAACTTTGTTTTCCCATTGATTTTATATCTCTTTCTATTTTCTTTTTTTACTTTCGTGGTTTGATGGTTTTCTTTTGTATTGTACTTGTGTTCTTTTTGTGTTCTGTGAGTCTATTGTATGTTTTTGATTTGTGGTTATCCTGCTTTTACAAGTATGCTAACCCACTATGTATTTTTTTGACCTGACACTAAATGGGATTTTTTTGACATTCTCTTTCTGGCATTTCATTGTTAGTGTAAAGAAATGCAACAGATTTCTGTATATTAATCTTGTATCCTGCTACCTTGCTGAATTCACTTATTAGTCCTAATAGTTTTTATGTGGAGACTTTGAAGTTCTCTAGAGTGTCATGTCATCTGCAGATAATAAGAGTTTTACTTTTTCCTTCTGATTTGGCTGTCTTTTACTTTTTCTTGTCTGACTTTTGTATCTATATTAAAGATACTGGCCTGTAATCTTTTTTGTAGTGTCTTTATCTGCTTTTGGCGTCAGGGTGATGGTGGCTTCATAGAATAAATTTCAGAGTGTTCCCTCCTTTCAATTCTTGAATAGGTTGATAAAGATAAGTATAAGTTCTTTGTATGTTTGGAATTCCCCAGTGAAGCCACCTGGTCCTAGACTCTTGTTTGCAGGGAATATGCTTATTAGATTTGATTTCACTTCAAATGATCAGTCTGTTCAAGTTATCTGTTTCTTCTTGACTCAGCTTTTGTAGCCTGTTTCTAGAAGCTAGTCCATTTCTTCTACATTGTTCAGTTTGTTGCCATGTAACTGCTCAAAGTAATCTCTTATCTTTGATATTTCTGTTGCATCAATTATTTCTCCTTTAATTTCTTTCGTTTATTTGTGTCTTATTTTCTTGGTGAGCCTGGCTAGAGGTTTGTCATTTTTCTTTCTTTTTTAATCTTTTCAAGAAACGAGGTCTTGGTTTTATTGATCTGTCTTTGTTCTCTCTTTTATTTCCTCTTTGATCTTTATTTCCTTTCCTCTGCTGACATAGGGTTTTGTTTTCTTCTAGGTGGTAGGTTAGGTGTTTTGAAATTTTTCTTCTTTCTTGGGGAAGGCCGGTATGGCTGTGAACTTCCCTCTTAGAACTGCTTTTGTAGCACCCCATAGATTTGGTATGGTAGTGTTTGTTTGTTTGTTTTTAACATCTTATTAGAGTATAAATGCTTTACAATGGTGTGTTAGTCTCTGCTTTATAACAAAGTGAATCAGTTATACATATACATATGTTGCCATATCTCTTCCCTCGTGCATCTCCCTCCATCTCACCCTCCCTATCCCACCCCTCTAGGTGGTCACAAAACACCGAGCTGATCTCCCTGTGCTATGCAGCTGCTTCCCACCAGCTATCTATCTTATGTTTCATAGTGTATATATGTCCATGCCACTCTCTCATTTTGTCACAGCTTACCCTTGCCCCTCCCCATATCCTCAAGTCCATTCTCTAGTAGGTCTCTGTCTTTATTACCATCTTACCCCTAGGTTCTTCATGACATTTTTTTTCTTAGATTCCGTATATATGTGTTAGCATACAGTATTTGTCTTTCTCTTTCTGACTTACTTCACTCTGTATGACAGACTCTAGGTCCATCCACCTCACTACAAATAACTCAATCTCATTTCATTCTATGGCTGAGTAATATTCCGTTGTATATATGAGCCACATCTTCTTTATCCATTCATCCGATGATGGACACTTAGGCTGCTTCCATCTCCTGGCTATTGTAAATAGAGCTGCAATGAACATTTTGGTACATGACTCTTTTTAAATTATGGTTTTCTCAGGGTATATGCCCAGTAGTGGGATTGCTGGGTCATATGGTAGTTCTATTTTTAGTTTTGTAAGGAACCTCCATACTGTTCTCCATAGTGGCTGTACCAATTCACATTCCCACCAGCAGTGCAAGACTGTCCCCTTTTCTCCACACCCTCTCCAGCATTTATTGTTTCCAGATGTTTTGATGATGGCCATTCTGACCGGTGTGAGATGATATCTCATTGTAGTTTTGATTTGCATTTCTCTAATGATTAATGATGTTGAGCATTCTTTCATGTGTTTGTTGGCAATCTGTATATCTTCTTTAGAGAAATGTCTATTTAGGTCTTCTGCCAATTTTTGGATTGGGTTGTTTGGTTTTTTTGCTATTGAGCTGCATGAGCTGCTTGTAAATTTTGGAGATTAATCCTTTGTCAGTTGCTTCATTTGCAAATATTTTATCCCATTTGGAGGGTTGTCTTTTGGTCTTGTTTATGGTTTCCTTTGCTGTGCAAAAGCTTTGAAGTTTCATTAGGTCCCATTTGTTTATCTTTGTGTTTGTTTTGGTTTCGTTTGATTTGGGTTTTTTTTGCGGTACGCGGGCCTCTCACTGTTGTGGCCTCTCCCGCTACGGAGCACAGGCTCCGGATGCACAGGCTCAGCGGCCATGGCTCACGGGCACAGCTGCTCTGCGGCATATGGGGTCCTCCCGGACCGGGGCACGAACCCGCGTCCCTGCACCGGCAGGCAGACTCCCAACCACTGTGCCATGAGGGAAGCCCTTTTTTTGTTTTTATTTCCATTTCTCTAGGAGGTGGGTCAAAAAGGATCTTGCTGTGATTTATATCATAGAGTGTTCTGCATACTATGTTTTCCTCTGAGAGTTTGATACTTTCTGGCCTTACATTTAGGTCTTTAATCCATTTTGAGCTTATTTTTGTGTATGGTGTTAGGGAATGTTCTAATCTCATACTTTTATATGTACCTGTCCAGTTTTCCCAGAACCACTTATTGAAGAGGCTGTCCTTTCTCCACTGTACATTCCTGCCTCCTTTATCAAAGATAAGATGACCATATGTGCGTGGGTTTATCTCTGGGCTTTCTATCCTGTTCCATTGATCTATCTTTCTGTTTTTGTGCCAGTACCATACTGTCTTGATTACTATAGCTTTGTAGTATAGTCTGATGTCAGGAAGCCTGATTCCTCCAGCTCCGTTTTTCATTCTCAAGATTGCTTTGGCTATTCAGGGTCTTTTGTGTTTCCATACAAATTGTGAAATTTTTTGTTCTTGTTCTGTGGAAAATGCCAGTGGTAGTTTGACAGGGATTGCATTGAATCTGTAGATTGCTTTGGGTAGTAGAGTCATTTTCACAATGTTGATTCTTCCAATCCAAAAACATGGTATATCTCTCCATCTATTTGTATCATCATTAATTTCTTTCATCAGTGTCTTATAGTTTTCTGCATAGAGGTCTTTTGTCTCCTTAGGTAGGTTTATTCCGAGATATTTTACTGTTTTCTTTGCAGTGGTAAATGGGAGTGTTTTCTTGATTTCACTTTCAGATTTTTCATCATTACTGTATAGGAATGCCAGAAATTTCTGTGCATTAATTTGTATCCTGCTACTTTACCAAATTCATTGATTAGCCCTAGTAGTTTTCTGGTAGCATCTTTAGGATTCTCTATGTAGAGTATCATGTCATCTGCAAACAGTGACAGCTTTACTTCTTCTTTTCCGATTTGGATTCCTTTTATTTCCTTTTCTTCTCTGATTGCTGTGGCTAAAACTTCCAAAACTATGTTGAATAAGAGTGGTGAGAGTGGGCAACCTTGTCTTGTTCCTGACCTTAGTGGAATGTTTTCAGTTTTTCACCATGGAGGACAATGTTGGCTGTGGGTTTGTCATATATGGCCTTTATTATGTTGAGGAAAGTTCCCTCTATGCCCACTTTCTGCAGGGTTTTTATCATAAATGGGTGTTGAATTTTGTCAAAAGCTTTCTCTGCATCTATTGAGTTGATCATATGGTTTTTCCCCTTCAGTTTGTTAATATGGTGTATCACGTTGATTGATTTGCATATATTGAAGAATCCTTGCATTCCTGGAATAAACCCCACTTGATCATGGTGTATGATCCTTTTAATGTGCTGTTGGATTCTGTTTGCTGGTATTTTGTTGAGGATTTTTGCATCTATGTTCATCAGTGATATGGGCCTGTAGTTTTCTTCCTTTGTGACATCCTTGTCTGGTTTTGGTATCAGGGTGATGGTGGCCTCATAGAATGAGTTTGGGAGTGTTCCTACCTCTGCTATATTTTGGAAGAGTTTGAGAATGATAGGTGTTAGCTGTTCTCTAAATGTTTGATAGAATTCGCCTGTGAAGCCATCTGGTCCTGGGCTTTTGTTTATTGGAAGATTTTTAATCACAGTTTCAATTTCAGTGCTTGTGATTGGTCTGTTCATATTTTCTATTTCTTCCTGATTCAGTCTTGGCAAGTTGTGCATTTCTAAGAATTTGTCCATTTCTTCCAGGTTGTCCATTTTATTGGCATAGAGTTGCTTGTAGTAATCTCTCATGATTGCTTGTATTTCTGCAGTGTCAGTTGTTACTTCTCCTTTTTCATTTCTAATTCTATTGATTTGAGTCTTCTCCGTTTTTTTCTTGATGAGTCTGGCTATGGTTTATCAATTTTGTTTATCTTCTCAAAGAACCAGCTTTTCGTTTTATTGATCTTTGCTATTGTTTCCTTCATTTCATATTCATTTATTTCTGATCTGATCTTTATGATCTCTTTACTTCTGCTAACGTTGGGGTTTTTTTGTTCTTCTTTCTCTAATTGCTTTAGGTGCAAGGTAAGGTGTTTATTCGAGATGTTTCCTGTTTCTTAAGGGAGGATTGTATTGCTATAAACTTCCCTCTTAGAACTAATTTTGCTGCATCCCATAGGTTTTGAGTTGTCGTGTCTCCATTGTCATTTGTTTCTAGGTATTTTTTTATTTCCTCTTTGATTTATTCAATGATCACTTCGTTATTAAGTAGTGTATTGTTTAGCCTCTATGTGTTTGTATTTTTTACAGATCTTTTCCTGTAATTGATATCTAGTTTCATAGTGTTGTGATTGGAAAAGATACTTGAAACAATTTCAGTTTTTTTAAATTTACCAAGGCTCGACTTGTGACCCAATATATGATCTATCCTGGAGAATGTTCCATGAGCACTTGAGAAAAATGTGTATTCTGTTGTTTTTGGATGGACTGTCCTATAAATATCTATGAAGTCCATCTTCTTTAATGTATCATTTAAAGCTTGTGTTTCCTTATTTATTTTCATTTTGGATGATCTGTCCATTGGTGAAAGTGGGGTGTTAAAGTCCCCTACTATGGGGCTTCCCTGGTGGCGCAGTGGTTAAGAGTCTGCCTGACAATGCAGGGGACACGGGTTTGTGCCCTTGTCTGGGAAGATCCCACATGCCGCGGAGTGGCTAGGCCCGTGAGCCATGGCCACTGAGCCTGTGCGTCCGGAGCCTGTGCTCCGCAACGGGAGAGGCCACAACAGTGAGAGGCCCGCATACCGCAAAAAAAAAAAAAAAAAAAAAGTCTCCTACTATGAATGTGTTACAGTCGATTTCCCCTTTTATGGCTGTTAGTATTTGCCTTATGTATTGAGGTGCTCAATGTTGGGTGCATAAATATTTACAATTGTTATATCTTCTTGGATCGATCCCTTGATCATTATGTAGTGTCCTTCTTTGTCTCTTTTAATAGTCTTTATTTTAAAGTCTATTTTTTCTGATATGAGAATTGCTACTCCAGCTTTCTTTTGGTTTCCATTTGCATGGAATATCTTTTCCATCCCCTCACTTTCAGTCTGTATGTGTCTCTAGGTCTGAAGTGGGTCTCTTGTAGACAGCATATATATGGGTCTTGTTTTTGTATCCATTCAGCCAGTCTGTGTCTTTTGGTGGGAGCATTAATCCATTTACATTTAAGGTAATTATCGATATGTATGTTCCTATTCCCATTTTCTTAATTGTTTTGGGTTTGTTATTGTAGGTCTTTTCCTTCTCTTGTGTTTCTTGCCTAGAGAAGTTCCTTTAGCATTTGTTGTAAAGCTCGTTTTGTGGTGGTGAACTCTCTCAGCTTTTGTTTGTCCGTAAAGGTTTTAATTTCTCCATCAAATCTGAATGAGATCTTTGCTGGGTAGAGTAATCTTGGTTGTAGGTTCTTCTCCTTCATCACTTTAAATATGTCCTGCCAGTCCCTTCTGGCTTGCAGAGTTTCTGCTGAAAGATCAGGTATTAACCTTATGGGGATTCCCTTGTGTGCTATTTGTTGTTTTTCCCTTGCTGCTTTTAATATGTTTTCTTTGTATTTAATTTTTGACAGTTTGATTAATATGTGTCTTGGCATGTTTCTCCTTGGATTTATCCTGTTTGGGACTCTCTGTGCTTCCTGGACTTCATTAACTATTTCCTTTCCCATGTTAGGGAAGTTTTCAACTATAATCTCTTCAAATATTTTCTCAGTCCCTTTCTTTTTCTCTTCTTCTGGGAACCCTATAATCCGAATGTTTGTGCATTTAATGTTGTCTGCAGTAGTTATTTCCACTATTTTATCTTCCAGGTCACTTATCTGTTCTTCTGCCTCACTTATTCTGCTATTGATCCCTTCTAGAGTATTTTTAATGTCATTTATTGTGTTGTTCATTGTTGCTTGTTTCCTCATAGTTCTTCTAGGTCCTTGTTAAATGTTTCTTGCATTTTCTCTATTCTATTTCCAAGATTTTGGATCATCCTTACTATCGTTATTGTGCTTTCTTTTTCAGCTATTCTGCGTATTTCCTCTTCATCTGTTAGGTCTGGTGGGTTTTTATCTTGCTCCTTCAACTGCTGTGTGTTTTTCTGTCTTCTCATTTTGCTTATCTTACTGTGTTTGGGGTCTCCTTTTTGCAGGCTGCAGGTTCTTAGTTCCTGTTGTTTTTGGTGTCTGCCCCCAGTGGTTAAGGTTTTTTCATTGGGTTGTGTAGGCTTCCTGGTGGAGGGGACTAGTGCCTGTGTTCTGGTGGATGAGGCTGGATCTTGTCTTTCTGGTGGGCAGTTCCACGTCTGGTGGTGTGTTTTGGGGTGTCTGTGGGCTTATTATGATTTTAGGAAGCCTCTCTGCCAATGGGTGGGGTTGTGTTCCTTTCTTGCTAGTTGTTTGGCATAGGGTGTCTAGCACTGTAGCTTGCTGGTTGTTGAGTGAAGCTGGGTGCTGGTGTTCAGATGGAGATCTCTGGGAGATTTTCGCCATTTGATATTATGTGGAGCTGGGAGGTCTCTTGTGGACCTGTGTCCTGAAGTTGGCTCTGCCACCTCAGAGGCACAGCAGTGACTCCTGGCTGCAGCACCAAGAGCCTTTCATCCACATGGCTCAGAATAAAAGGGAGAAAAAGTAGAAATAAATAAATAAAGAGGATAAAATAAAATAAAGTTATTAAAATAGAAAATAATTATTTAGAAAAAAAAAATTTTTAAGTAAAAACAAACAAAGAAACAAAAGAAAGTACGGAGAGCACCCTAGGACAAATGGTGAAAGCACAGCTATACAGACAAAATCTCACACAGAAGCATACATATATACACACACACAAACGGAGGAAAAGGGGAAAAAATAATAAATCTTGCTCTCAAAGTCCACCCCCTCAATTTGGGGTGTTTCTTTGTCCTTTCAGGTATTCCACCGATGCAGGGTACATCAAGTTGATTGTAGAGATTTAATCTGCTGCTCCTGCAGCTCCTGGGAGATATTTCCCTTTCTCTTCTTTGTTCACACAGCTCCCGGGGTTTAGCTTTGGATTTGGCCCCGCCTTTGCGTGTAGGTCGCTGGAGGGCGTCTGTTCTTTGCTCAGACAGGACGGGGTTAAAGGAGCAGCTGCTTCGGTGGCTCTGACTCACTGAGGCCGGGAGGAGGGAGGGGCACGGAGTGCAGGGCCAGCCTTCGGCTGCAGAGCCTAGTGTGACATTGTACCAGCCTGAGGCACGCTGTGCATTCTCCCTGGGAAGTTGTCCCTGGATCACGGGACCCTGGCAGTGGTCGGCTCCACAGGTTCCCGGGAGGGGAGGTGTGGAGAGTGACCAGTGCTCGCACACTGGCTTCTTGGTGGCGGCAACAGCGGCCTTAGCATCTCATGCCCATCTCTGGCTCTGTGCTTTTAGCCGCGGCTTATGCCCGCCTCTGGAGCTCATTTAAGTGCCAGTCCCAACCCCCTCTCCTCGCGCACCAGGAAACAAAGAGGGAGGAAAAAGTCTCTTGCCTCTTCGGCAGGTCAAGACTTTTTCCCGGATTCCCTCCCAGGTAGCCGTGGTGCACTAACCCCTTCAGGCTTTGTTCAAGCTGCCAGTCCTCTCCCTGCGGATCCCACCGATGCTGGAGCCTCAGCTCCCAGCCCCCGCCCACCCTGGCGGGTGAGCAGACAAGCCTCTCGGACGGTTGAGTGCCGGTCGGCCCTGATCCTCTGTGCGGAAATCTCTCTGCTTTGCCCTCCGCACCCCTGTTGCTGTGCTCTCCTCCGCTGCTCCGAAGCTTCCCCCCTCCGCCACCCACAGTCTCTGCCCTCAAAGGGGCTTTCTCTTGTGTGGAAACCGTTCCTCCTTCACGGCTCCCTCCCATTGGTGCAGGTCCCGTCCCTATTCTTTTGTCTCTGTTTATTCTTTTTTCTTTTGCCCTACCCAGGTACGTGGGGGGTTTCTTGCCTTTTGGAAGATCTGAGGTCTTCTGCCAGCGTTCAGTAGGTGTTCTGTAGGAGTTGTTCCACGTGTAGATGTATTTCTGGTGTATCTGTGTGGAGGAAGGTGATCCCCACGTCTTACTCTTCCACCATCTTCCCCCTCTCTCCCAGAGACATCTTTAAGAGCTTTTGGTAGTGTTTTTTATTGTCATTTATCTTGGTACCTTCCGATTTTCTCTTTGATTTAATCATTGACCCACTAGTTTTTTTTTTTTTTTTTAGTAAACTGTTTAGTCTCCAACTGTTCATTCTTTTCCCATTTTTCTTTCTATGGTTGATTTCTAATTTCATACTCTTGTGGTCAAAAAAATGTTTGAAGTAATTTCTATTCTCACATTTCTTGAGGCTTGTTTTGTGATCTATTATGTAGTCTCCCCTAGAGAATATTCCATGTGCACTGGAAAAGGATGTATATTCTGGTTTTAGATGTACTGTCCTGTAGATGGCCATTAAGTTCAACTGGTCTATTGTGTCTTTTAGGACCTCTGTTGCTTTACTTTCTGTTCGATGATGTGTCCTCTGATGTCAGTGGAATATTAAAGCCTCCTATTATATCTCTGTCAGTTTCTCCCTTTGTTAGTATTTGTTTTATATTTAGGTGCTCCTAAATTGGGTGCATATATGTTAATCAGTATATTTTCATCTTGTATTAATCCCTTTATCACTATATAATAAATAATGTTCTCCTTTGTCTTTATGGCCTCTCTTTTAAAGTATTTTGTCTGAGGATCATGTTCTCTTTTTCAGTGAAGCTGTTTTGTTTTCTCAAGTCTCTACTTGATTAGATGAGATGGAATTAAGAAGGGAGACCTGACCATAGGCCCCTGATTACATGTATTTTCTCCTGTCTCCTTTTCAGTTTAGTTTACTTCAAACATAGAATGTTAAGAAAATACATCTTAGTAGAATTTGGCCAGGATGGCAGAATAGAAAGACCCTGAGCTCACCTCCTCTCACAAGCACACTAAAATCACAACTAAATTCACAGCTATCTGCAGAATAACCATAGATGAAAAAGACCCGGACCTACCAACAAAGATCTTCTATGACTAAAGACATAAGGAACCACAATGAGATGGGTAGGAGGGGTGAACTTGTGAAATAGTCAAGTCTTATACCCCTGGGGTAAGTGACGCACACTGGAAAATAATTACATTGTAGTGGTTCTCCCACAGGAAATGTCTGAGCCCAATTTTGGGCTCCCCAGGCCAGAGGCCCTGCACCAGGAAAATGAGCCCCTAGAGCATTTGGCTTTGAAGGCCAGCAGGACATAATTTTGGGAGAAATAAAACCACAAACCTGTAGTCTCCAGACAAAGCTTGCCCACCAGCAGGTCAGACCCTTCCCCAGAACCAGCTGGGCCCTAGCCCTGCCAACTAGCAGGCCAGCACAGCTTTGGGACACCCAAGATGACATACCCAGCTGTGTCAGGAACTACCCCCAGTCCACAAGCAATCTGACACCAGCTCTGGGACCCTTGAGCCTTGCAACCAGACTCCAGGATCCATCTCTGCCTACCGGTAGCCCGGCAGTAACCCCAGGACCTGGCTTCACTCACCAATGGGCAGGTAACAGCCCTGGAGTCTTCTGGACCCTGACTCTGCCCACCCGTGAGCCAGTACTAGTCCCAGAGTCCCCTGGGCCTCTGCAGTCAGCCAACTTGTGACCTGGCCCTGCCAACCATCAGCCACAGCCATTTCACAAGGAAAGTCCTGGCAACCAACTGGACTGGGGACCAACCACACCTACCAGACTTCCCACTTAATCTGCCACAATAGAAGGACCCATGCAGCCCTCATGGGGGAACCCCTAGAGCATATAGAGGGGAGTGCACTGCTAGGACATATGGGATGTTTCCTACAGAGAGGAAATTCTCTAAGCTTGGTAAAGGTAACTAGCCTATTAGACACATAAAAATACGAATAGCAACTTATGTAAAACAAGGTGAAAGAGGAACATGTTCCAGACAAAGGAATAAGATAAAACCCCAGAAGAACTAAATGAAGTATAGATAGGCAATCCACCTGAGGAAGAGTTCAGGGTAATGACTGATGATATATAAAGATGATCAAAGAACTGGGGAGAAGAATGGATATACAGAGCAGGATGTACAGAGCAAGAAGTTAGAAGTCTTTAAAAAAGAGTTAGAAAATATAAAGAACAGTAGATGAAGAATACAATAACTTAAAGGAAAAATGCATCAGAAGGCATCAACTGTATATAGAAAGATTCAGAAGAATGGATCTGTGAACTGGAAGACAGCAGTGGAAATCACTGATGTTGAACAGGAAGAAAAAAGTGAAAATGGGGACAGTTAAGAGGCCTCTGGGACGCATCAACAGCACTAATATTTGCATTATAGGGAGAAGAGAAAGGGGCTGAGAACATATTTGAAGACATAATAGCTGAAAATGTCCCTAACCTGGGAGAGGAAACAGTCACCCAAGTCCAGGAAGTGTGGAAGCTCCCATAGAGGATCAACCCAAAGAGGACCACATCAAGACACACTACCTTTAATTTTTTGCCATTTTAATCACAAAGAATATTTTAATTTTTTTTATTTTATATTGGAGCATAGTTGATTAAAAATGTTGTGTTAGGGTCTTCCCTGGTGGCGCAGTGGTTGGGGGGTCCGCCTGCCAATGTGGGGGGCATGGGTTTGTGCCCCGGTCCGGGAGGATCCCTGTGCCACGGAGTGGCTGAGCCCGTGGGCCATGGCCACTGAGCCTGCACGTCTGGAGCATGTGCTCCACGACGGGAGAGGCCACGGTGGTGAGGGGCCCGCATATCGAAAAAAAAAAATGTTGTGTTATTAAAGTGATTCAGTTATACATGTACATGTATCCTTTATTAAAAGCAGCAAGGGAAAAGCAACAAGTAACATACAAGGGAACTTCCATAAGCCTATCAGCTGACTTTTCAGCAGAAATTCTGCAGGCCAGAAGGGAATAGCACAATATATATGCACCCAAAATAGGAGCACTTAAAAACATAAAGCAAATATTAAGTCATTAGTGGAGAAATCAATAGTAACACAATAATAATGGGGTGTTAAAGTCCCTTACTTACATCAATGCCTAGATCATCCAGACAGAAAATCAATAAGGAAACATGGGTCTTAAATGACACATTAGACCAATGAACTTAATTGATATATATACAACATTCCATCCAAAAGCAGCAGAAATCTGTTGGGTACAATCTATACAATCTATACAATAACAATGAACTATCAGTGAAATTAAGGAAACCATTGCATTTATCATCACATCAGAAAGAATAAAATATCTAGGAATAAACCTACCTAAGGAGGTAAAATATCTATACTCAAATTATAAGACCCTGATGAAAGAATTGAAGATGACAGAAAACGATGGAAAGATATACTGTGTTCTTGGATTGGAAAAATTAATATTGTTAACATGACCATACTACTCCAGGCAATCTACAGATTCTGTGCAATCCCTATCAAAATACCAATGACATTTTTCACAGAACTAAAATAAATACTTTTAAAATCTGTATGGTGACTGACACAAAAGACCCTGAATAGCCAAAACAATCTTAAGAAGAATAGAGATAAAGGAACCATGCACCCTGACTTCAGACTATACTACAAAGCTACAGTAATCAAAACAGAATGCTTCTGGTACAAAAACAGACACATAGAACAATGGAACATGATAGAGAGCCCAGAACTAAACCCACACACTTATAATCAATTAATCTATGACAAAGGAGGCAAGAATGTACAATGGACAAGAGACAGTCTTTTCAATAAGTGGTGCTGGGAAAGCTGAACATCTACATGTAAAAGAGTGAAATTAGAATATTCTCTAACACCATATATAAAAATAAGCTCAAAATGGATTGAAGATCTAAATATAAGACCAGATGCCATAAACCTCTGAAGGAAAACATAGGCAGAAAACACTCTTTGACAGAAATTGTAGAAATATTTTTCTTGCTCTGTCTCCTAAAGCAAAGGAAATAAAAGCAAAAATTAACAAATGAGACCTAATTAAACTTAAATGTTTTTACATAGCAAAGGAAACTGTTGACAAAATGAAAAGACAACCTACTGAATGGGAAAAAAATATTTGCAAATAATGACCAACAAAGGGTTAATATCCAAAATATATAAACAGCTCATATAACTCAACATCAAAAAAAATAAAGAAAACCCAACTTAAAAATGGGCAGAACTAAATAGATATTTTTCCAAAGAGGAAATGCAGATAGTCAACAGACACAGGAAAAGATGCTCAACATTGCCAATCATCAGGGAAATGCAAATCAAAACCACAATGAATATCACTTCACACCTGTCAGAATGGCTATCATCAAAAAGACCACAAATAACATGTTGGTAAGGATGTGCAGAAAAGGGAATCCTCATACACTGTTGATGGGAATGTACATTGGTACAGTCACTGTGGACACAGTACAGAGATTTCTCAAAAGACTAAAAATAGAAATACCATAAGACCCAGCAATTCAATCCTGGGTATATATCCCCCCCAAAACCCAGAAACACTAATTTGAAAAGATACATGCACCCCAATGTTTATAGCAGCATTATTTACAATTGCTAAAATGTAAAAGCAACCTAAGTGTCTATTAGTAGGTGGATAAAGAAGAGGTGGTATGTGTGTGTGTATATATATATATATATATATATATGTATGTGTATATATATGTCTGTACATATATATGTATATATATAATGGAATACTACTCAGCCATAGAAAAAATGGAATTTTGCCATTTGCAACAACATGGATGGACTTGGAGGGTGTCATGCTAAGTGAAGTAAGTAAGACAGAGAAAGACAAATACTGTATGATAGCACTTATACATGGAATCTGAAAAATAAAACTAGTGAATACAACAAAAAAGTAGACTTGGATATAGAGAACAAATTAGTGGCTACTAGTGGGGAGAGGGGAGGGGCAATTTAGGGGTGTAGGGCATTAAGAGGTACAAACTAATAGGTATAAAATAAGCTACAAGGAAATATCGTACAGCATGGGGAATATAGCCAATATTTTATAATAAGTACAAATGGACTATAACCTTTAAAAACTGTGAATCACTATATTGTACATCTGTAACTTACATAATATTTTACATCACCTATACTTCAATTAAAAAGGACATGTTAAAAGTCTACTTTGTTTGTCTGGTAGGAGTATTGCTGTCCCTGTTTTCTTGTCATTTTCATTTGCATGAAATATAATTTTCCAACCCTTTACTTTCAGTCTGTGCCTGAGGTGAGTCTCTTGTAGGCAGCATACTGTAGGTTCTTTTTTTAAATCTAATCTGCCACTGTCTTCTGATCGGAGCATTTAGTCCATTGACATTTAAAGTAATTATTGATAGGTACATATTTATTGCCATTTTAAATCTTGTTTTCTAGTTTTTGCAGTTCTTCTTTGTTCATTTTTGTGTGTGGTTTGATGGTTTTCTTTTGTAGTATGCTTGAGTTACTTTCTTTTTGGTTTTTGTGAATCTATTATATGTTTTTGATTTGTGGTTACCCTGGTTTGCAAGTATGTTGACCCATAGCTATAGCTACTTGCTTAAACTGATAGTCATACAAGTTCAAACACATTCTAAGAGATCTGCATTTTAACACTCCCCTTCCTCACATTTGTGATTTTGGTGTCCTATTTTACATCTTCATGTTTATCCTTTTGCTGTTAATTGTAGTCATAATCATTTTTATAAAATTTGATTGTTTTTAGTATATGTAGTCATTTATTTAAGTGATCTTCAATCCTTTTGTATATTTGCCTCTCCTACTGTGATTTGCCCTCTCCAATAGATTCTTGCTTCTTTTCTATTTAGAGAAGACCTTTCAATATTTCTTTTAGGGTAGGTTTAGTATTGCTGAATTCTGAAAAATTCTTTATCTTTCCTTCTATTCTTAATGATAATCTTGCTGGGTAGAATATCCTATGTTGCAGGTTTTTCCCTTTCAGGACTTTGTATATATCTTGTCACTCCCTTCCGGCCCTCAAAGTTTCTACAGAAAAATCAGCTGATAGCCGTATGGGGGTTCCCTTTTAACTGACATTTTGTTCTTCTCTTGTTGCCTTTAGAATCCTCCCCTTAACTTTTGCCATTTAAATTATGATATGCTTTGGTGTGGGTCTGTTTGGGTTTATCTTGTTTGGGACCCACTGTGCTTCCTATACCTGGATATCTGTGTCCTTCTTTAGATTTGAGAAGTTTTCAGCCATAATTTCTTCATATACATCTTCAGTCCCTTTCTCTCTATCTTCTCCTCCTGGAACCCCTATTACATATAGGTTGGCATGCTTTATATTATCCCATAAATCTCATACGTTGCTTTCATTTTTTTTTTATTTGTCTGTCTGCTGTTCTGATTGGGTGACTTCCAGTATTCTTTCTTCTAGATCATTCATTCATTCTTCTGTGTCTTTTAGTCTGCTATTCATTGCTTCTAGATTGGTTTTTATCTTGGCAATTGGATTGTCTAATTTTGTTTGGTTCATCTTTATAGTTTCTTGTTCCTTGTTACAGTGAACTTCATTTCACTGAAGTGAAACTTCCATAAACTTCATTTATTGGTAATCTTTCTTAATTCCTTTAGCATTTTTATTATCTCCTTTTGGACTTGGGGTCTAGTAGGCTGATGAGGCCTGATCATCATTTGTTCTTTCAGGGGATTCCTCTTGTTCTTTTAGTTGGGAGTAGTTCCTCTGCTTTTTATTTAACCTAACTTTCTTTATCTCTATGAATTTAGGAGAAAGAGTTACCTACTGTGGTCTTGAAGGTTTTTTGTTGTTGTTGTTGTTGTTTAATGTGGGAGCATCCCTCTGTAGACCTTTTTCCAATATTTTTAGTGTGAGGGCTTGTTTTGGTATGGATCCAGCCACATCTTTCCTTAGAGTGTGCTCGCCATTATCCCCTTGATGGGGAATGTGAGTGGTGATATACTGCCCAGAGCCTGTGCTGGATGTGGGGTGGGGCCTCCTCTTTGCTCCATGGCTGTCACTGCCCTGTCAGGGGCGGGGTCTCCTCCCCAGTTGTTGGAGTAGAAGCCCTGAGGGTCGGGTTTGATCAGGCTCTGTTGTCCTTGAGTGCATGCCTTGCCCCAAAGTTGGTGTTCACTAGAGCAAGTAAGGCTCATGTGGTCACAGTGAACCTATGCATCATCTGTGTAGGTGTCTGCAGTTCCTTCCAGAAGCCGCCCAAAGTCGCATCACTTTCTCCATTTTGTTCAACCAAGACTTAGTGCTAGGCTGTGGTGTAGAGTAGGCAGGGTTTGGTGGACTGTGGCTACAGGAATGGAGGTGGCTGTGCTGCCACCTGGGACCTGGGCTGCCTCTGTGGTAGACCTCTCCCAGGATCTGTCTGCCCCAGAAGTGGTATAAAGTGGGTGGAGCTGGAGTGCTCCCACTGGGAAATGAACAGTCACGTATTCCTGCCCAGGGCCTGTCCATCCAAGACTCAGCATCCAGTGCCTGCCTGTTCCTGTGGTGCCACCTGGTGTGCACTGCAGCCACACCTGTGCTGTGCACGCATGGACAATGGGCTCCACGGTTTGGCCCAGATCACACCCCAGGTGCCCTGTCTGTCTCTGCGCAGCTAGACCAAATCTCTGCCAGGATCTCACGCCATGCTGCGGTGTGGAGTGAAGGGGCCCTGGGTGTTTGCCCCTTCCGATTGGGAAGCTTGGCAAGTCAGCAGCCAGCCGTTGGTGCATGTCTCTCTCCATCCTGATGTTAGGAAGCCCACACAGGCATGCTTCTCCAGCCCCTCTCTCTGTCCCAGAAGATTTCTCAGCCGGCAAGAGGGCTTCCCCAGGGTGAAGGTCTGCCCACGCGGACCTTCTCTTCCTTACAGATCACTCCCAGGGGCAGAGTCCCATCCTGATGACTTTTTTTCCCCATCCTACTCTGGTTCTATAGAGATCTTTCTTGCAGCTTTGGCTGTGTAGGAGATCTCTTGCCAGTTTCTAGTTGGTTTTCTGTGAGAATTGTTCCACATGTAGATGCATTTTTGATGTGTTTGTGGGGGGAGGTGAGCTTCACATCCGCCTCTGCCATCTTGATCTCCCTCCCTGTATCGCCTTCAGTTTCCTCATTGCTGTGTGGTAGCATCTGAAATAAGCTTTGTAGAAGTGTACTGTGTTCCCTGAGCTGTGAGAGTCCTGGTGTTGGCTGGCATTCTTCCTGACTGGCAGTTTTGCAATCCAAATGGCAGATGTTTACAGTTGGCTTGGGGGCAATTTTCTCAAAGTCTAAGGTTGTGCATATGTGGGGGACCTTGCCAGGGGTCCTCGTCCCCTGATTATATCAGTCAAGGAATTGTAGTTTGGACAGAAGCCCACCTACCTCAGAAGAGTCCAGTCTTCATAGAATCATAAAGTTAAGGACTTTAGATTATGTAGTTCAAAATTTGCCTTACATTGGAGGAAACCAGAGCTCAGAACCCAGAGTTTTTATTCCTTTTTTCAGAGGAGTCTCAGTGTGTCTTTTAGAAGTACGATCACCCCTTAGTCAAACATCTGACTCTTATATGAGTACCCCTGGTAACTTTCATCAGGAGGGGAGAGGATGGCAGTGAAGGGATGGACTCAAGCCTGAAGGTCAAAACTACAGCTGCTTCTCCTTTAATACTTTTTTAAACCTTGTTTTAACACCACATTGTTTATGAGATTGAAGTTCAATGCTGGTACCTTTGTTGTTCACATCAGTTAAAGGTAACCACAAGAGGAGAGGTCCTGAAGGGTTCTGGCAGGCAGCATGGCACAGGGTTAGAGTATACTGGCCTCAGAAATTAATCAGAGCCAGGCTTGAATTCTCCATCAACACTTATATGCTCAAATTACTTGAGCACCTTGTGCTTCAAGGGGAGATAGATATAATTGCCTCAAAGGGTTGTTATGAGGCATAGATGATATGATGCATGTCAAGTGCTCATCAATTAGTGCTCCAATTCAGCATCATTTTGTTAAATTAAAAAATACAGATTTCCTAAATTCAGCATATATGATTTGAAAAGTAAAAACAAAATGAAAACACACAAAGGAAAAGGCCAAATCTGAATAAATTCCCAGCATAGAAATCTTTGTTTGTGCATTGTGTATCCTAATTTATTTATTGTTTTTATTATTTTTTTATTGAAGTATAGTTGATTTACAATGTTGTGTTATTTCTGCTGTACAGCAAAGTGATTCAGTTATACATATACACATTCTTTTTCATATTCTTTCCCATTAAGGTTTATCACAGAATATTGAATATAATTCCCTGTGCTATACAGTAGGACCTTATTGTTTACCTATGCTATATATACCAGTTTGCATCTGCTAATCCCAAACTCTCAATCCATCCCTCTCCCACCCCCCTCCCCCTTGGCAACCACCAGTCTATTCTCTATGTCCGTGATTCTGTTTCTGTTTCATAGATAGGTTCATTTGTGTCATATTTTAGATTCCACTATATATCATATGGTATTTGTCTTTCTCTTTCTGACTTACTTAACTTAGTGTGATAATTTCTAGTTGTATCCATGTTGCTGCAAATGGCATTATTTCATTCTTTTTTATGGCTGAGTAATATTTCATTGTATATATGTACCATATCTTCTTTATCCATTCCTCTGTTGATGGACATTTAGATTGTTTCCATGCCTTGCCTATTGTGAATAGTGCTGTGATGAACATAGGGGTGCATGTGCCTTTTTGAATTACAGTTTTGTCTGGAAATATGCCCAGGAGTGGGATTGCTGGATCATATGGTAATTCTGTTTTTAGTTTTCTGAGGAACCTCCATACTGTTTTCCACAGTGGCTGCACCAACTTATATTCCCACCAATAGTGTAGGAGGGTTTCCTTTTCTCCCCACCCTCTCCAGCATTTGTTATCTGTAGCCTTTTTAATGACGGCCATTCTGACTGGTGTGAGGTGGTACCTCATTGTAGTTTTGATTTGCATTTTTCTAATAATTAGCGATGTTGAGCATCTTTTCATGTGCCTATCAGCCATTTGTATTTCTCCCTTGGAGAAATGTCTCTAGGTCTTCTGCCCACTTTTTTGATTGGGTTGTTTGTTTTTTTGTTTTTATTGAGTTGTATGAGCTGTTTGTATATTTTGGAAATTAAGCCCTTGTTTGTTGTATTGTTTGCAAGTATTTTCTCCCATTTGTAGGCTGTCTTTTCTTATTATGGTTTCCTTTGCTGTGCAAAAACTTGTAAGTTTGATTAGGTCCCATTGGCTTAATTTTGTTTTTATTTCTATTGCCTTGGGAGACTGACCTAAGAAAACATTGGTACAATTTATGTCAGAGAATGTTTTGTCTATGTTCTCTTCTAGGAGTTTTATGTGTCATGTCTTATGGTTAAGTCCTTAAGTCATTTTGAGTTTATTTTTGTGTATGATGAGAGGGTGTGTTCTAACTTCACTGATTTGCATGCAGCTGTCCAACTTTCCCAACACTACTTGCTGAAGAGACTGCCTTTTTCCCTTTGTATATTCTTACCTCTTTTTTTCAAAGATTAATTGATTGTAGGTGTGTGGGTTTATTTCAGGCTCTCTATTCTGTCCCATTGATCCATATGTCTGTTTTTGTGCAATACCATGCTGTTTTGATTACTGTAGCTTTGTAGTATTGTATGAAGTCTGGGAAGGTTAAGCCTCCTGCTTTGTTTTTTTCCTCAGGATTGCCTGGGCAATTCTGGGTCTTTTATGGTTCCATATGAATTTTAGGATTATTTGTTCTAGTTATGTGAAAAATGTCATGGGTAATTTGATAGGGATTGCATTAAATCTATAGATTGTTTGGGGTACTATGGCCATTTTAACAATATTAATTCTTCCAATCCAACAGCATGGGATATCTTTCCATTTCTTTGAATCATCTTCAGTTTCATTTATTAATGTTTTATAGTTCTCTTTCACTTCCTTGGTGTGGTTTATTCCTAAGTATTTTATTTTCTGGGTTGCTTTTCCTTTATGACATTTCATTTTTGGTATAAAGAAATTCAACCAGTTTCTGTATGTTAATCTTGTATCCTACTACCGTGCTGAATTTATCGGTTCTAGTAGTTTTTGTGTGGGTTTTCTATATGTAGTATCATATTATCTGCATATAATGACAATTTTACCTCTAGCCTTCCAATTTGGATATAACTTATTTCTTTTTCTTCTGTGATTGCTGTGGTTAGGACTGCCAATACTGTGTTGAATAGAAGTCATGGGAGTAGGCATCTTTGTCTTGTTCCAGATTTTAGCAGTGAGTATTATATTGGCTGTGGGTTTGTCATAAATAGCTTTTACTATTTTGAGATATGTTCCCTCTATACCCACTTTGGTAAGAGTTTTTATTATCATGGATATATGCTGAATTTTATCCAAGTCCTTTTCTGCATCTACTGAGATGATCATGTGGTTTTTGTCTCTTGTTTATGTGGTGTATCACATTGATTGATTTGCATATGTTGAATCATCCTTGTGAAATTGGGATGAATCCCACTTGTTAATGGTGTGTGATCTTTTTTATGTGCTGTTGGATTTAGTTTGTTAACATTTTGTTGAGAATTTTTGCATCTATTTTCATCAAAGATATTGGCCTGTAATTTTCTTTTTTGGTGGTATCTTTGTCTGGTTTCGGTATCTCGGTGATGGTGGCTTTATAGAATGTCCTTGGGTGTGTTCTTTCCTTTTCAATTTTTTGGAAGAGTTTGAGACGGATTGGTATAATTTCTTCTTTGTATGTTTGGTAGAATTTGCCTGTGAAGCTATCTGGTCCTGGATTTTTGTTTGTAGGGAGTTTTTGTTTGTTTGTTTTTGCGGTACGCGGGCCTCTCACTGTTGTGGCCTCTCCCATTGCGGAGCACAGGCTCCGGATGCGCAGGCTCAGTGGCCATGGCTCATGGGCCCAGCCGCTCCACGGCATGTGGGATCTTCCCAGACCGGGGCACGAACCGGTGTCCCCTGCATCGGCAGGTGGACTCTCAACCACCGCACCACCAGGGAAGCCCTGTAGGGAGTTTTTAAATTACAGATTCTATTTCACTTCAAATTATTGGTCTATTCAAATTACCTATTTCTTCTTGATTCAGTTTTGGTGGGCTGTATGTTTCTAGAAACTTGTCCATTTCTTCTAGGTTATTGAATTTGTTGGCATATAATTGTTCATAGTAGTCCCTTACAGTTTTTTTTTTTGTATTTCTGAGGTATCAGTTGTTATGTCTCCTTTTTCATTTCTTATTTTGTTTATTTGTGTTCTCTCGTTTCTTCTTGGTGAGCTTGGCCAGAGATTTGTCAATCTCGTTTATCCTTTCAAAGAACCAGCTCTTGGTTTTATTGATTTTCTCTATTATTTTTTTAATCTCTGATTTATTTATTTCCTCTCTGATCTTTATTATTTCCTTCCTTCTGCTGACTTTAGGTTTTGTTTGTTCTTCATTTTCTAATTCTTTTAAGTGGGAACTTATGTTGTTTATTTGAGATTTTTCTTGTTTTTTGAGGAAGTCTTGTATTGCTATGAACTTCCCTCTAAGGATTGCTTTTGCTGCATCCCATAGATTTTGTATGGTTGTGTTATCATTGTCATTTTTCTCAAAGTATTTTTAAATTTCCTTTTTGATTTCATCATTGACCCATTGGTTTTTTTAGTAGCATGTTGTTTAGTCTCCATGTAATCGTTTTTTTCTCATTTTTCTTTCTGTGATGGATTTCTAGTTTCATACTGTTGTGGTCAGAAAAGATGCTTGAAATAACTTCTATCCTCTTAAATTTGTTAAGGCTTGTTTTGTGCCCTAGTATATGGTCAATCCTAGGGAATGTTCCATGTGCACTTGAAAAGAATGTGTATTCTGATTTTTTTGGATGTAATGTCCTGAAAATATCAATTGTCTAACTGTTCTATTGCATCATTTTGTATCTCTGTTGCCTTATTGATTCTTTAACTGGAAGATCTGTCCATTGATGTGAGTGGGGTGTTAAAGTCTACTATTATTGTATCCCTGTAAATTTCTCTATGTCTGTTAGTATTTGTTTTATGTATTTGGGTGCTCCTATATTAGGTGCATGTATGTTGATGGGTGTAAAATCTTCTTCTTGTATTGATCCTTTTATCATTATATAGTGTCCTTCTTTATCTTTCTTTATAACCTTTGTTTTAAGGTCTATTTTGTCTGATATGAGTATCATGACCCCTGCTTTCTTGTCATTTCCGTTTGCATGAAATATCTATTTCCATGCCCTCACTTTCAATCTGTGTGTGTCCTTTGCCCTAAAGTGTGTCTTTTGTAGACAGCATATTGTAGGCTCTTGTTTTTTTAATCCAATATGCCACTCTGTGTCTTTTGATTGGAGCACTTATTTCATTGACATTTAAGGTAATTATTGATAGATATGTATTTATTGCCATTTTCAACCTTGTTTTCCCATTGATTTTATATTTCTTCTTTGTCCCTTTCCTTTTCTTTTTGTTTTTCCTTTTGTGGCTTGATGATTTTCTTTTGTATTATACCTATGTTCTCTTCTTTTTGGTTTCAGTGACTCTAGTGTATGTTTTTGATTTGTCGTTACTCTGGTTTTCAAGTTTGTTAACCCCCTTCTATATCTATTTACCTTAGACTGGTAGTCATATAGGCTCAAACACATTCTAGGAAAAACAAAAACAAAAAACTACACTTTTTTACTCTTCTTCCCCACATTTTATGATTTTGATGTCGTCTTTTACATCTTCAGGTTCACTCTTCTGCTGTTCATTGTGCACTATCATCACTTTCACAGAAAATTTTTTGATTTAAAAAATTTGTGTACTGGCTTATTTAAGTGTTTTCCAATTGTGATTTTCTCTTTCCTGTAGATTCTTCTTTTCTCTTTGGAGAAGAGTTCTTAATATTTCCTTTAGGATAGGTTTAGTATTGGTGTATTCATTTAGTTTTTGCTTGTCTGAGAAAATTTTTTTTATCTCTCCTTCTGTCCTAAGTGATATCTTGCTGAGTAGAATATCCTAGGTCACAGATTTTTCCCTTTCAGGACTTTGAATATATCTTGCCACTCCCTTCTGGCCTGCAGTGTTTCTGTAGAGATATCAGCTGATAGCTTTATGGGGGTTCCCTTGTAATTAACTGTGTTTTTCTCTTGCTACATTTAAAATCCTCTCGTTATCTTAACTTTTGCCATTTTTATTATAATATGTTTTGTTGTAGGTCTGTTTCAGGTTTATCTTGTTTGGGACCCTCTATGCTTCCTGTACCTGGATATCTGTTTCCTTTTTTAGGTTTGGGAAATTTTCAGCTATAATTTCTTAAGATACATTTTGGATCCCTTTTTCTCTTTCTTCCCCTTCTGGAATTGCTATTATGTGTAGGTTGGCATGCTTTATATTATCCCATAGGTGTTTTATATTGCTTTCATTTTTTTGTTGTTGTTTTAATTTGGCTTTCTGTCTGCTGTCCTGATTGGGTGATTTCCATTATTCTATCTTCCAGGTCACTTATTTGTTCTTCAGCATTATTCATTCTGCTATTCATTGCCTTTAGCTCAGCTTTTGTCTCTGCAAATGAGTTTTCTAATTTTTCTTGGTTCCTCTTTATAGTTTCTAGTTCCTTTTTACAGTACTCTGAATTTCTGTTGATAGCCTTTCTTAATTCCTTCAGTATTCTCATTATCTCCTTTTTGAAATTGGTGTCTATTAGACTGAAGAGGTCTGCTTCGTTGTCGGTTCTTTCAGGGAACTGCTCTTGGTCTTTTAACTGGAAGTGGTTCCTCTGGTTCTTCATTTTACTTATATTTCTCTTACTCTGTGAATTTAGGACAAACATTTATCTACTGTGGTCTTGGAGGGCTATTTATATGTGGGATCATCCGTGTGTAGCTTGTGTGAGTTCAGTATATTTGATGTGAGGGCTGTTTTTAGTATGGATGCCTGTCACCTGTTTCCTCAGTGTGTGCTGGTCATTATCCCCTTGATAGGGGGTGTGCAGATGCAGTGGCTGGTGCCCAGTCTTGGGGTTCTTGGCAGTGGCAGGCAGCTCAGGCATGCCCCAGGGACACGCCATGCATGTGAACATGGCTTTCAACCACTCCTGGAGTCTGGGAGGGAGGTGGCAGGGGCCCGTGACCACTCCTGGCATCCAGGGGGTCAGTGCCAGTGGCCTGAGACTGCTCCCGGGGTTTGGGAGGGAGGTGGCAGGGGTCTGCCATTGCCCCTGGAGCCTGTGCAGCTACTGTCCTCCTCTCTGTGAGTGCACACACAGGGAAAAAGGCTACAATCCAGGTCCCGCCACTCCCCTCGGGCACCCCCCCACAAACAATGGCACCTGGCCTCTAAGGTGGCCCAGACTTCCTCTATGCACACCCCCTCCTGAAGTCGCACTGAATTCCAGCCCCCCGCGTCTGTCTCACACAGCCACCCCCAGTCCTCTCCTTGGTTCTGATCTCCGAAGCCTGAGTTCCAGCACCCAGCCCCTGCCGGCACTGGCGGACATGCACATCAGCGTGGGGAGTGCAGGGTGGTGGCACTGACTGTGCAGTTCTCCCTCTGTTCCGGCTGCCACAAACTGGCTTCTGTGCTTTCCTTTGAGGCTCTGAAGCTACCCCTCGGTCCTGGCTGATCTCCCCGCCAGGGAGAGGGGGCTTCCCAGGGTGCAGGAACCTTTCCTCTTTCACAGCTTCCTCCCAGGGGTGCCAGGTCCTAGCCCGATTTCTCTCTCGCCTTTTTTTTTTTCTTGTTTCCTACCCAGTTATGTGGAGATTTTCTTGCCCTTTCAGTAGTCTGAGGTCTTCTGCCAGAGTTCAGTAGGTATTCTGTGAGAATTGTTCCACATGTAGATGTATTTTTGTTGTGTTTGTGGGAGGGGGTGAGCTTCACGTCCTACTATTCTGCCATCTTGATCACTCTCCTGTATATAATAATTTAAATAAACCCATTTTGCAATACGAGATAGGTCTTACGTGCTTTCTATCCTAGTTGGGAACCTTCCGGTCTCTGGTGTCAGAAACCCAAGTCCAAGTAGCTTAAACACAAGGGGGCATAAGGAAAGCAGGGAAGAGGTCTCAGAGAACGTAAGGACAGAATAAATGGGGCCTTAACTAGGGATCTCCTATCACATCTTTGCCCCTCTTTTTTGCTTCTCTTTTTCTGCCAGCATGTTTTCTCTTACCAACCACTGGCTTACTCTACACCAAGAAAACCAGTTGCTCAAAATTTTCAAGGTTTTCATCTTGCAGTTCTGGCATTAGAGCAAGACTAACTTGATTCTTAATCCCAAATGGTTAGGGACCCATTCCTAGAATAATGTCCTTAAGTCTGGGCAAGGGATTTTTTGAAAAACACAACAACTTGTGGAGAACCAAGTGGATGGAGTCGGAGGTGGGACAGGATGCCCCTAGCCCGCTGCCCAGAGGAGGCAGTGGCAGACAAATTAAAAGACACCCATTATTTTTTCCTTCTCTCCCACATGACTATTGCAAACCCAAAATCTATTATATCTTATCTCAGGCTCTGCAAAAATAACATTATTGAACTTTCAGGGTTCCGGCAAAAGCACCGTAACTTTAGAAAAGCTAATTCTTACTGTGAACATGGCTCTGCAAGCGGCACGGAGCATGCAGGCCACAGTCTGTAGGCTGCGGGCCATCTCTGTGCCCAGTGCGCCCCTGACCGCTGCGGCCCTGGGGACTGTGGGCGGGCGCCCTCCGGGCTTGGCGCACCGGCCCTGCTCTGGTGTCGGTGCATAAATTCACAGACAAACATGAATGGGTACCAACAGAAAACAGTGTTGGAACAGTAGGAATCAGCAATTTTGCACAGGAAGCTTTAGGAGTTGTCGTTTACTGTAGTCTGCCTGAAGTTGAGACAAAATTGAACAAACGAGAGGAATTTGGTGCTTTGGAAAGTGTGAAAGCTAGTAGTGAACTCTATTCTCCTCTATCAGAAGTAACTGAAATTAGTGAAGCTCTAGCAGAAAATCCAGGACTTGTCAACAAATCTTGTTATGAAGGTGGTTGGCTGATCAAGATGACACTCAGTAACCCTTCAGAACTAGATGACCTAATGAGTGAAGGAGTGTATGAGAAATACATAAAATCTATTGAGTGGAAATGGAACCCCTAAATAAACTAGTTTGAAACAACTTAATCTAGCATAGTTGTCTTAAATTAGTGGTGGATTTTTAAAAAGCAATTTTTAGCAAAAGAAACTACTTGCAACAACGTTTCCTGAAGAAAATACCCCTTAACCTCCTAATGACTTCAGATAAACACTATGCATCTTTTCCACAACACCCTATGATTTTTAGGCTAGTCTCCAGTTATAATATTCAGAATTCCTGAAATTATCTGTGGTAAAACTAGTTATAAAAATTATGTAATTCAAGGATAATATTGCTATCTTAAGCCTTATATGATATTGTAACTTGCTTACAGCCATCCCTGGATTTGGGTCAAAATACTCAACGATCTTCCCACTGGAAATAACTGGTAGTGGAGAAAAGTTTGTTAGTTGTATAGTGTCCAATGCAGAACATTACTCTCTTAATTTTGCAATATACTGTGTTTGCGGTGCTGTTTTCATACAGTGAAGCAACAGCCTTGCAGGAAAATAAGAAACAGTTTAATAATAAAATATTCAACTTCTTAATTAAAAAAAAAAAGAAAGCTAATTCTTAGTCTTGTGAATATTCCTAAGTATCAAATGTGAAGATATGCACAGTAAGACAGGAAGGTAAAAGCAGGTTATTGAGGCTGGTAGGGATCAGCTATATGAACTTTCTAGTTCAGTTCAATCTCCCAACTCTGTGTGGATTGTGATTTTTAATCCCACTCCTTTTTCCCTAAAATAACTCTTTTCACCTGAGGAAAAAAAGAATATATTTGCAGCCGCTAACATAAAACATGTTGTGTTGCATAGATCCATTTGTGTTTTTAGAAGGCAGGGTTCCACAGTGCATTGTTCTCAAACTTGAGTCATTTGCTTATCAGCCCTATGATTTCTGCCATATCTGAGTAGCACCTACACTATTTACTTGTTCTGTTTCTTTTGTAAACTTAAAAATGTTATGTTTCTCTTTGATATGCTAGTTACAATTTTCCCTAGCCCAGATGACAAAAACTACATAATTTAAAAGATGTTGACAATAACCACTTAGCTATCTTCTATGCCTCCTCACTTTGGCAAACAATGCTATAGTGGAAAATCATAAGCATTCAATGGCTCATGACTGCAAGAAATTGTGTTTATCCAAATTGAACACATTTCTCTTATAATTTGTTCAGATAGAAAACAAAATCTATACCTTTGTCCTAGGGGAAAAAATTAAGGAGCATCTTTATTTATCCTTTGGCTCAGAAAAGTGGGAGGAATTTTATTTCTTCTGTATGGTTTTGTTTACAATAAAACTAATTTTTATTACACAATACATAAATTCATCTTTCATCTAAAAGGTGAACATATTGCAGTTAAGACTAAAATTCTCTTTGATCATCACCTCCCCACTCCTCACTCGGGTTAATCCAAGTTATGAATTGAGATTGTATCCTTCCAGACTTCGTTCTTTGCGTCTGGCCACTAGAATATCTGTTGTGTTTAATGGTCAGTTAAAGAATGCTCACAGATTTCCTTAAATGCCTTGAGCCAGTCAGTCCCCCTTGACAAAGTCAAGGGGCTCTGTATGCTGGAGCGCACCTTCAATGCACAGGGAATTTACAATTCTGCCTTAACCTTCGCTCCCTGACTGCACAAGCCCTGAAGATCAGTCAGAAGTGAAATCGGGGCCTCAGGTCTTTGCTGAGCATGCACACAGCCCTGCACATGCACATGGCCTTCTAGACCCCAAGAACTATGCTGCAAGCTTTTAAAAGCCCCCGAGGACATCTCATTCCCCAGATCTTGCAGTTTGGGGCCAGCTCTTGTTTACCCCCACTGGTATTGCAGCCTCAAGTAGCTGCAGGGTTAAACAATTGCACTGACTATCTTTCAACAAACGCCCTGGGTATAAGGCTTTCCCACAGAGTGAGCTCTGAGGCAAGTTAAATACAACCACCCTGCCAGTGGGGCTTTTCCAGAGCGCCTGTGAGACAGGTTAGATGGTGACAATGCGCTGGGATGAGCCATTTTGAGGTGCTCCAAACCCCGTGTGCTCCCTCTAGTGGTTGCAGGGCTGCTGTTTTTCAAGACTAGTGTGGAGCTGGGGTGGGGTAGGGTGTGCGGTGTAGACTGGGTTAAAATATCACAAAACCTGCAGTTCTTACCAAGGTTCAGATTGTTATAAGCATTTGGTTAATTTCTGGAGCTCTGAAAAAGTTTTCAGAACTTTCGGGACAAGTTATTTTTTTGTTGTTGTTGTTGCTTCTATGGAAAAGCAGATTTACAGACACCCTCACTCCATCATTCTTGGAAGTCCCGCCCCCCCCGTTTTCTCACTGTTGATGGAAACAAGGCCAAGAATTTTTCTTCTGTTAGACGAGACATCACCATCCATATCCATGTCCGGGATTTGGTGGGAAATGTGGTCAGGTGCAGAGCAAATGCCAACCAACAAGGACAGCTACTATTCACCCCTGTCCATAAGCACCATTCCAGAACAAGACCTAGAGTTTCCGGGTCTCTCAAACTTCAGTGGAATCTGGAATCCCAGTATTTCGTATCCCAGTATTTGCCACATTTTAATTTATTCCCTATAATTTTTACAAAATCAAAATACTGCACCCAAAATAACACATGGTGGCAAAAGACTAGTTTGGAGCAGCGAGTATCTTATGGCTCTCATCACTGCTATGTGAACTTTTCCGACCAAGTCAGTCAACTGAATTCAACAAACCTTTTTTTTTAGCTTCTATTATGTGCCAGAGAATATGCTGTGTGCTGCAGAGCTGACTGAGACTTGCTGCCCTGGGTACATGTTCCCTTCCCCCAGCTTTTGAGGCACTTAGAGTCTAGCAGTGGAGGTGGGAACTTTTTTTAAGTTACCGCCCTGAATAAAGGGTACCAGTGCCGGTACACAGATTTAATTGTTGGTTTAATTAGCCCAAGGTAAAGTGTTTAGAAGGGTCATTCTGTCTTTCCTCTGTAGAGGGAAGTGTATGCGTGTGTGTGTGTGTGTGTGTGTATGCGTGTGTGTGTGCATGTGCTCACCCACCATGACTGGGGGGTAGGGAAGGGATAAAATGAAAGCTGCATAAATCCTTCAAAGGCAAAATCCTTCAGAGAGCCAACTTCTGACCTGCGTGAACAGCACTGAAGGCGGAATCCCACGGATGCTTCTTTCTTGGTTTATCCACTCATATAGGAGAGCACACCCTCTAGCAGCTTCCTGAGGAAGGGTGCATGGGAGGCAAAGTTGTGAGGGCTCCAATTTCTAAAAATGGCTTCATGATACTTTACCCTTGACTGAGAGTAAGCAGGTGGGAAACCTTTCTCTTTCAAAATCTTGACATACCTGCCTGACGGACTCCTCGCTTCCAGTGTTGCCACTGAGAAGAACACATCTACTCTGACTTCTAGCGCTTCTGTGTGACCGGTTTTTCAGCGTGTTGGGGAGCTTCTCTTGGTCCCACTGTTTGGAAATTTCAAGATGGTGTGCCTTGACAGGGGTTCTAGTCCCATCCGCTGTGGTGAGCTCCCTCGTGCCCTCTCACTACGGGAAACTCAGATGTTTGATGATTTCCTCCCCTACACTTTCTATTCTTTCTGAAGTCCCTATTGTTTAGATATTGAATGTCCTGGTCTGATCCTGATCTTATCTTTGCGTTTTTTTGCTCTATTTTTAGGTTAGTCTCAATTCCAGCTTCCAACCCTTCTGCTGAGTTTCTAATTTCCAAGAATGTTCCCGTGTTCTTCACGTGTCCTTCTTCCATAGCATCCTATCCTTAGTCTACAGATGACTTGTTTTTTCCTCATCTCTCTGGGGATAGGATCATTTTCTGAAGGTTCTTCTCCCTTAGCCTCTGATTCTTCCAAGTTGTTGGCTTTGGACTTTTCATTCATGTTAGCAGCTTTCATCAGATGTCAGGTTACCTTTGGCTAAGCTGGAGGACTAAAAAGCTGATAGAGGATTGTTGACCAAGAGTTTCACCATAGGACAGTGGTTCTCGATCTTGGCTGTACAATGGAATCACCTGGGGAGCTTTAAAAAACGTTGATACTCCAGAAATACTCATTTTATTGGTGCAGGGTCTGAACACAGGGATTCTGAAAAGCTTCCCGGGTGGTGTCACTGTGTAGCCAAGGCTGAGAAGTATCACCAAAGGGTGCTCTGGCTGAACCACTTCATCTTCCGGTAAGACTAACATTCGCTAAGTCCAGGGCCTATTTTACCTTCTCCTGTGGATAAACTTTTGGTTTCTGCAAGGGCGGAGGAGTAGGGAGGGATTTTGTAGATGTAATGGCCCTTTTAGCAGCTTTCTACCAATACTATTTGAGGCGCCTCTCCCTCTTCACCCTCACTTTAAAGTGACGTGCTTCTGTCAGTTTTCGAGCCTTCAGGGTATTCTGCATGTAAATTGAGTTGGTGCTCATTTTCTCCCCCGCTAAATGAGAACTCAGCTTTCTTCAGTCAGGTTTCCAAACTTCTGGTGCTAACAGTTCCCATTCTTCTGTGTTGAGAGCAGTTATGACTTAAAAAAAAATCCTTTACTGTGTTTTCAGGAGTGGAGTGTCGGGAGCATGCAAAATTTGATGTGTTCAACTTGTCACTTTTACCCAAAAGAATGATTATCGCCATTCTTTATGCGAAAGAAAGCTTTTAGTTATAAACAATCGGTTCCCCCATTCATTTTTCCCTCAGGGGAAAAAAAAGATAGTAGGGATTCCTAGCAAAACAATCTAAACATCAGGGTGAAACCATGACTGTAGTGGGAACACTACACTTTATTGCTATTGTTGTTGTTGAATGAGACCTGGAGGAGGGAAGGGGGTCAAAACTGTGCGAGTCCGTCATGGAGAAGGTGCACCCCAGGTGCTAAGTGAAAAGAGCTAGACCTGGGCTCCTGAGTCTTGTATATAGATAAAATGTTAAAGACACACTCTTTATCCCCACAGACTCTGACAAAGGACTGACAGCCCATGGGCCTTTACAGTCCACAATCCCATGTTAGTTGGCCCATTTAGGGACATCTGGATTTGTAGCTGCTGCTGCTTTTTTTATTTTAATTGGGGTGTAGTTGCTTTACTTCTGAAACATCAGCCTACGTGATTGTGGGTGGCAATCCTGCAGGACCTCAACCAGGAGCAGGGTGGCAGCCGCCCCTTTAGACGGTACAGCAAACACCCTGCGCTATGCCACTTGCCTGGCCTATAAACACATTTGAATTTACAACTTCTGGGATGTGGTTTAAGTTTTTAAAAAGTAACAACAACAAAAGCAATACTGTTCATGGCAGAAGAACCCTACTTAAGTCAGAAAGAATTAAAACATTTATTGGGCATAAATATATTACATATACACTACAGATACAGTTAGGTATTACATATAGCATAGTATTTGCAAAATCTATACATTAAAATTGATATGGCAGTTTTAATACAATGTATATGAAATAGTCTAAAATTTACAGGAAAACATATGATTATTTTTTTTTTTCTCCTAAAGTTGAAAAGCTTGGAATGTATGTCCAACAGTGAGGTAAAACATTTTGTCTTTCAATTTAAAGAACTGTGCAAGGATAACATTCAAACACATTCAGTTAGGGCACTTTTCAATTTTGACAGGAATACTGAATTACTGTAGCCAACAAAACACGGTTAGAAAATGCCAACGTTTCAAGTTGATAAGAACAAGGCAGGTAATATTCAAAAAATCTTTTTAAAAAGTTGTTTTCTTTTTAAACAATTTCTTTGAGGACAAAGGGCATTTTGCTTCACATGACTGGAATTTTCTTGTGCCAGGGAGGAGTCTGACATATAGAGCATCAGAAAGCCACTCACTCGTTCCTACATATTACAAAAGGGCAAAGAGAGAAGGTTAACATAACACTTTATTTTATTGTTCATGTGTAATGGCAATATATATATAGTTATATCAATATCACATATACATATCTGTGATAGAAAACAGTGCCAGATAGCGTAATAACTTTTTGACTGAAGGGATTATAATGATGCCGAATAAGGGAGAGCAATAAAATAAAGTGCCGTCAGCTAGTGTTTCACACGCAACAGCTTTCTGGTGGTTAAACAGATAGCATGAAAATCTCAAAGATCAAATATTCATAGCAATTTTGGCTTAAAGTAAAGTATTATTTCATTAAAAAAAAAATCCAACCAATTCAGAGAATTTCTTTATAGCAGCAGTTCTGAAGTGTTTCCAAAAAAGGGACTTATTTTTTTCTCCTGCAGACAGGGTTCTCGTACTCAGTTGAATCTTCATTGCTTAAAAAATGCCTTCTCCCCAAAACACCTGCATGAGATTGTTTCAGAAAATGCAGATGCAGCGTTACAGTGGATCATAATACACATTTAAATAGAGGGATGAGTTACGCAAGGCCAGAACTTTGGCAAAAAAATTTCATCTTGATGCCATCAGTTTGCAAGGCTAATTAAACTAATTATTCTAGTCAATAACAAAATACAGAACTTTCTAGTAGTACTTATTACATCAACGTAGGCACACAGAATAATTCATTGATCTTAGCACTTTCTTTCAAGAGATGATTATGTTTTTCTTGGGTACATGTAAACGTTTCAATCGCTGACAATGGATTTTTTTTGGCATTTAATGCACTAGATGCTCTTTATCTTTAAAAACACAAGAAAATGTCAGAAGAATGACAATACTACAGATGTTGCCAAGGAATGAGACTGACCTAAAATTACAAAAGTATAAAACACAAAAAAATAACATGCTACAAGGGAAAATTAGTACATAAGTACATTTAAAAAATTTTACAATAAATAAAGATTGCACTGTAATTGGCATTTAAAGTACTGTATGCAGAATATAGTATAAATAAACCAAAAACAAAATAATGTTGGTTTCCCCATGACTTTGGTATGGGAATATTATAAGCTAGTACAGGATACTGCATTTTAAGACAACACAGACCAAGCACAAAATAGCTATGATCAAGAAAAACCAAGTAGCAAAAATATACAAAAACAGAAGCAGGGGGATACACTGTGTCTGTTGCACCCTTTTGGAATATATTTGCACCTCCAACTCTTAAATGTCCCTGAGGTACGCGAACATTATGGACTTCATATAAATAATCCAATGACTTTGGGTTAAAATTGATTATCTCATGACTCAGAATAAACATGCAAGAGTAACACTTTGCACTCCAATAGCACCTATAGATCAAGGATCTCAAAGCACTTACGAACATTAGAATCCCCATTTTATTTTTTATTTTTTTTAATGCATGGGAAAACTGAGGCACAGAGAGGTAAAGTGACGTGTTCAGATCACGCAGCAAGTTAGTGACAGATCCAGGGAGATAATCTAGGCTCCTTGACCCCCAAACACCCTGTGCTTATTACCACCAAATACCATTCCCTCTCCACACATGGCCAGGTCAACCCCACAAGAACAGGAACTACAAATTGAGATGACTCTTTTGGGCTTTATCAATTTTCACCTGCTGTTAGATTAGTATTATGTGCACTGAATTAAGCTATTGAAATTCAATCACTTCTTTGATACTTCATTGAATAGCCTAAAGGCAAATTTTTCAAAAATAATGAGCTGATGTGTAAGAAGATTGATCACAATTAGTGTAAGTCATGGACAATGGGCAGAGGCACTAAACTGTCACCAGTTCTTGTCATATAATTCTGGTCAAACATAACAGAATATAATAACTCTAGTGATTAGATCAGAAGTAGTTATATACAAAGACAGACAAACAAGTTAAAGCAGCTTTTAAAATAGCTGGACAAGGAAACTAACTATTGCACAATGCCCTCGAGAAGTTACTGCTATGAATTGATGTGGTACAATCTACAATGCTCCATAATTTATAGATGCATTTTGGTTACTTGATTTCTTAGACAGGCAGCTCATAGTGTTAAAATCATAAGAAATACAGATTACTAAAACATTTTAAAGTACACATTTTGATCTCAATGAGCTAAAGACAGTTAAATAACTGAGTGACAAAATGGTTGTTTAGGGCAGCCTTATCTGAGTGAACACATCTTCTGTGTGTGGTTGTGTGGTGATACTCTGACAACACTGAAATCCTAGCCCTGTAACTACACACACTGTGATTCATGTTCACAGGTACAGATGATCAAGACATAAGAAGTGACAGGTGAATATAAATTACTAAATGGTGACATGGAAAAAAAAATATCAAAGGCTTGCAAAAGACATCAGTGAAAACAGAATAAAGGCAAATCTGAAAAATTTAAAAGAAAATGTAAGCTAGCTTTAGCTTTTGGTATCTGGTTTGTTTCTTTTTTTTTTTTTAAATCCAGTTTAACCTCTTCCTAGTTTTGCATTTCAAAAAGGTGCACCAAAACACTGATATTTTTTTCCTAGCTAAATCTGTAAAACAAGTATATAAATCAAAGAACAAAAGGGCTTAAAAAGGGGAGTATCTGAATAAATGTGTGTATTAAAATGTGTAGCATTAATTAAATTCATACCTCTAGTTTTGCTGGGTTTGTTTACTTCATTAAGAAGTACTGTAATATAAAGGCAAATAAAATGGACAAAGTTGCAAAGCCAACCACAATGAGGGCTGCAAACTGTTCATCAGTAGGCATCATGCTCTTCATTTTGGGATCATCTAAGCTCCCCATGTCCCCTGTAAGCATGACCTCACTTCGTTGTAGTACAAAAGCCGCAGAGGGGCTGAAAGCTCCGCTTAGCTCCTGAGAGGTGTCTAAACAGCGACGACACGCACACACGCGGAACCTATAGTCTGTGTTGGTCTGGAGGCCTGAGATTTGGAATGTGGCTTCTTCTCCCTTGTACACCTTCAAGAAAAAGAAAAGTCCCGGTCAATAAATTTATAACAACATTGTGGTCTCTAAAGTATTAACTGTATAACGTCGGGGGCCTTGCAGACCTGGCTTGGTTTATGTGAACTCTGCAACAACAAAAAGTACATGGAAAGGCATTTGTCCCAGTCTATATTTCATCTGTAAAGTATTCTGACCTACTCTGAATAAAATAAAATAAATTCAGTGACTCTGCTATTGACAGGAGATAAGGCACTGACCAGAAATACAGGTGATACAAGTCATGATGATGCATCTAGCTAAATTTTAATAATTTAGGCTATAAATCAGCAGATGACTTAATTCATACAAAGGGCTCTCTGATCTTGCTGCAAAGAATATTAAAAACAAATTATAGAAATAAAGTGCAAAGTCTCAGTTGAATGATCCTTTGACTACTGACTACACCATTTAACACTACTCCATCAAGATGGCCCACCTCCACCCCTAAGAGGTAAGAACTCTTCTGACTTCTCATTCTGTAATTTGTTTGGCCTACTCTAGAAGTTCATGCAAATGCAATCAAACACTACGCACTCTCTTGTGCCTACGAGGTTCCTCCATGTAATCGATTCAGTAGTTGTTCCTTTTACTGAAGAATAAGTACTCTATCATATGCCTATACTTTGATGTATCCATTTGCTTTTTGACAAATATTTGCATTGTTTCCAGTTTGGAGTTTTTATATAGTAAGAGTACTATGAACATTTCTGTACAGATCTTGAGGACTTAAGTTTCTCTTTTTCTTGGGTGAATACCTAGAAGGGCTGAGTATAAGTGTACCTCTAACTGCATGAGAAAGCTGTCCCAAGCACATCCCTTTGCACTCCTGCCAGCTAAGCATGAGAGTTCCAGTTGTTCCACACCCTCACCAACATTTGTTACTGTCAGTCATTTATATTTTAGTCATGCAAATGGGTGAGAATGGTACCTCAGTTGCATTTCCCTGATGCCTAAGTGTTTCCCACCTTTTCATATGCTCATTTGGTCACTCACATACCTTCTTTTGTGAGGAGTGTGTGTGTTCAACTGTTTTGCCTATTTTTAATTTGTTTGCTTTCACTTGTAGTGGCTCCTTAATCTGGATGTAAGTTCTTTGTCAGGTATGTGTTGTGAATATTCTCTCCCAGTTTTGTGCCTTCCCTAATCATTTCTTAAGAAAATTTTTGATGCAGTCCTATTTATCACAAATTAATATTTAATTAATTTAATGGTCTGTCTTAAGTGTTTCCTGTTTGACCAACTTGTCCTTTTTCCGTTAAGAATCTAGGATATTTTCTTCCCCTTTGTTAACACTGATATAATCACCATGAGGCTTACTACTATGAGGACTTGAAATCTACCAGTTTACTTAGAGATTATAAACCTTTGAGGTGACTGAAGAAAATAGGTATCTTTAAAAAAAAAAAAAAAAAAAAAGAAAATAGGTATCTTTGAGGGAAGGTGGTAGAGGGAGATCTCACGTGGTTCTTCAATCAAAACACTCAGAGGAAATGATAACCGCCTTAAAATTACATAAAAATCCATGTCTTATATGAAATAGAGATAGGAAGAAACTAGCTGGAACTCAACCAAATCAGTAAAGAGATTTGGCTGATGAAATAATTAAACAAGAAATTAAAATTAACTGAACACTTTGTAGCTGAGTGGCACTGAGTTAGCCTCTGTAAAGTGCTTAACACATGCCTGGTACATGGGTAAGTGCAGAGAAAAAGTTAGCTATTATTACTACTACTACTATTTAGAACTTTAAAACAACTCCAAATATATTCTTAAAATACAGTGATTAAAAGTGACAGGGGCATTTTCAACCTAGTGGCAGGCCACCTTAAGTAAAGATGTGAATTTTGCCCATTAATACAAATTCCCTAGAAAATAGAGTATTTCCAACAATTTCAACTTTGTCTGAAATACTCTCCAGCTATAGAGAGCTAGTGGGAATCTACAATGATTCAGTGTTTCTAAAGCCTGGCACGTAAACTTCTACAAGAAGCAGGACATGGTACCAGAGAACCTAAGTGCGCTGGCCACTCACTTAGCGTTGAGCAAACAAAGACAGCAAGAGGATCACAGTTTAGAAAAGGGGTCGGACTTCCAGTGCTCACCTGATATTCAGCCTTTTTAAGATTTTTCCTCCCCCATTTTCGAACTTTAGAAGTAGATTTGAAGAGTTACTGTATTTTCGTTTAGTGATTAAGCCCCAGAAAACCAATTCTGTTTCTCATACATTCCTTTATAAGATTTGAAGCACATTCCTCCTGGTGAGTTACTCTGTTTCTTTAAAGATTGTGGCATGTGTCTTAGCAAGTGGGGTTACAGACAGAACTGGGCTGGAGCAACCAAGAACAAAAGAGCTGTAAGAAAACCCCCAGCCATCCTGAGAGACCACTCCTTTCTCATAGGTCATTGTTCCAATGATGAGTTAGTTAAATGGCTATTTTAAGATGAGCTTGTTGCCATGGTGACTGCCCCAAGCTATTCAGGAGTTCGGACTACACCATGAGAGCACTGTCTATGAATTATCTCCCAACATGTGGGTGGTCTCAGGAAAACAATGGTGTATGGTGTACACTTTTTTTTTTCTTTAAAGAGACCTTTTCATTGTGAATGTTCTTAATTTCCCAAATTTAGATGCTCAAGTTGGTATTGTCTTTTCTTCGAAACTGTTGGGACCATTCACGAAGGGAATGATGTGCAACCTTTGGGAACAGCATACTACCAATCCCTTTGCCATCTGAGCTTTGGGTTCCTGTCTGCAATGGCCCAGGTATACAATCTGTTCTTCTCTATGGTGGTGATAAGTTAATGTCAGGCTGTTTATGGAGTTGGAGAAAAGCTGCCATCTACGCCTTAGCTGCAAGGTTTCTCGATACACCTCTTTCATCAATTCTTTTGGAGGCCTCACCCCTTGAATGTTTACCCTTATCAAAGGGTGAAATATTGTAGCTGCTGGAGCTCTTCTGTGCAACCCCGGGGAACTGGGTCTAGTCTGACTTGGCCACTGGGAGGCACTGGGCAGCTTCTTCTCAACGGCAGGACCAGGAACTGGCATCAGGATTCCAGGTCTACGTCCTTGCTCTGACCCTTTCTAGGTTTGTCACCTCGGGCAAGTAACAGCTTTGAGCCTTATTTTTTTTCATCTTTAACATGGGGACAGTTACAGTTACCTAACGTAACCCCAAGAGGGATTGAGTATTAAGTGAGAAACTATGTGCAAAATGCTTTGTGAAAGGAATATACTGGAGATAAGTCATCTTTATCAAATTTAATCCTCCTGATTACTCTGGCAGGTATTACTCCCATTTTAGAGATGATAAAACTGAGGATCAGAAAGCTGTTAATTTCTCAAGGTCTCAGGTGAATAAGGGTAGTGGTAGACCCCAGACGAGATCCCACATCTAACTCAAACACCCCTGCTCACCACGGAACTGCTCCAGCTCCACTGGTTCCACGTCTTTGGTGGAACCCGTCCTCCCCACTTCAGTCCTCATCCACTGACTACGGTGTGATACCAGGTCCACTTCTCTTGACCTTCTGACTTTGTCTTCCCAGGGAGTCCCACAGCCTCCCTGGTGTTTCCACGAAACACTTCCAGATCACCCCACCCTGGGTCCACTGCCCCAGAAGGAAAGCACTGCCTTTCCTATATGATGTATGGAAGGCAGCTCCCCAACCCAGTCTGTGCCAAGGAAAGGCTTGGGCAGCATTTGTGTGACGTGGCCTCTTAATTTATGCCAAACAATGACCTCATGGCTGAAAATCACTTAATTCATAACCTATCCCTACAGATGTTTGAGAGACTTTTGGAAAGTACATATAAATGTTCATTTATATGTAGTATTAAATGATTTCTATGGTTTCCAGGATTTGCATGGCTAGCTCCTTCTAAGAAAGTTGGCTCAGAAGTATATTTAATTTCCCAGAAACCCAATTCATGGAATCTTGAACATCGACTTTATATATTAATTTTGATGGTACTTCCCAACTCTTAACTCCTTAAAGATCCCTAAAAATGTATTGATATTTTGAAAGCAAAGGAGTGCTACTGTTCTCATAACCATTAAGCAAAGAGCTTAGTGAAGGAAAAATGAATATCTAATGGAAGGGAACTTCCTCAACGACAAGTCCAATTGAAAGTTGGGCTTTAATTTGTAAATATGTTTTTCTTTTAGCTATTCTTATTGTTTTAATTAGAAGAGCTCCCCCCTTTCACAAGCACTGTCAACACAATGTTAATATTATCTTTAAAAGTATATATACGATAAATATATTGAGTGTGGGACTGTGTTCTATTATCTCCAGAGCAACCAGCACAATGGCTATTAAAGCAGATGCTCAGTGAATGCTCTCTAATTAGAACCTTTAAACACTTGAGAGTAGATATGCTTATACCACACTGTTTGAAAAGAGAGAATTACCAGCAGCAAGTACATGTGAACATTAAGTATCAGAACCCGCACACAAACCACAGGGTTTAGAACAGGTACAGCCATGATTATACAAAATGGAATCGTTAACAAGGATTGAGTTGTTTTCAGTGTATTGATAGTAGTCAACAATGCTTATTAAGCCTTTTGGATCTTAGTTAAGGAAAAATTAAAACAATCCCAGTACTCCATTTCCTGAGGATTCTGGTTCCTGAGGTTTGAGATAACTGATTTGTTTTTGTGTAAATAATCACAGCCACGAGATGGCAAAATCAGTAAGGTCATCAGGCCTGCAGCACAGCTGAGGTGGCTTTTCATGGGACTGTGCCTCTCACCGTGGCAGGGCAGCAGGCCATGCCTCTTACCCCTTTGTTTTCATTCATTTTGACAGGGGCACCATTACAGGCTCTTCCTCCTGCCTCAACCCAATTTAAAAGGCATAGTTCCATTTAAGATTATCTTTATTGAAGTAACCAATCATAATATCACAGTAAGTATACAAGCAGTATTATTTTTACAAAGACTATTTCTGTCCTTGATTTGATGTGCAATATATTTTAAAGTAATTTTGACATGTTTGTTCCAAATGAGAGGATTTAAAGTAATACCCAGATAATCGAAATGAAGAATCAGTGACCCTTAATTCAGAGTAACATGCTGTGTAGTTGAAATCTTTGAAACAGAGAGCCTTTGGGGGAGGCTGCTGGAGGCTGGGATCTGGGTCAAGGCCTGCATCTCTTTACTAATGCCATCCTTCTCCCAGGAACTGGAAAGGGAGACATAACTGCCCAGCATTGCCATCTACACAGCGCCCTCTCATGACTGAACAGATCTGACGCTCACAGTAACCCTGAGGTAGAGAATTAGTATCTCCACTTCGACAAGACAGCTGAGGCTCAGAGAGGTGAATTAATTCCTCCGATATCACATGACTACAAAAGGCAGATTTCACCTCCCTTGCCCCCCAGCTACAGTGGGAATTCACTACCCTGCAGACTTCCTCTGTAGAGGGTGCAATGCTGGGCAGGAATTGTTGCTCCTGAGCCAGAGGACAGGCCAAGGTACTGTTACTGAGCTGCTTCTTGGGGGCACGCTGCTTCTACCCCAGTGGGCCCAGAAGCTCTGAGGGCACAGACTATGCTGTTCTGTTATATGCCAGGCAGCCCTCACAGTGCACAGCACCTACCAGTTTCCCAATGAACCAGGGGCCCTACACCTGAACGCCATGAAACTGAATATAAATTTGTTTCATATGCAATTTAAAATGGATGTGTGCATGAATATTTTTCTGATAGAACGGGTCATATCCTGCATCAGATACTTAAACGGACCTATAAACCTAAAAACCTTAAGACTCAGCAAGATAAATGATAGCTTTTAGATATTCCCACCTTGATCTATTCTTCCTTTGCTTGGGGTTTGACCCTTTATTTACACAAAGATGAAGAAAATGTGCAATAAGACGGTCACAGCCTATTTAACTTCTGTGTTAGGGAATTAAATCACAAACTATTAAAAAATATGTAGGCTCCAAGTCCTTAAAATAGTTCTCTCAAGGTCAAGAGAAGATCTTTCTTCCCAGTAACTTGTGTGATACCACGAAGAATCAATACACATCCCAATACTATATTCTAAAAATGATACAAAATAAATTTATACAGGAGATGCCATTAAGTTAAATGTGGAGCTCTATAAATTTTCAGATTCTTCGAAGGTTTTCATAATGCAACAAATCTGAGCACCAACAATATTAATAATTTGTCACAAATTTTGACTCCCAATAGGTAATAATTTCTTGCAGTTTGCTACCCTTTCCTCATCTTCAGTGTTTATATTTAAATACTTTATGTAAAAATTATTGCTGTCTGAACAGGGATATGAATGTGAATCATTTCGCTTTACATTCTTACGTATATATTAAACTGTTTATGTTATGTCTTGTGAGGCAAAAAAAATCAGTCACCTGCATATACATACAATTTTCATTCTTTTAAAGAATGCTTTACGGACCTCGGGGGAAGATGGTGGAAGAGTAAGGCACGGAGATCACCTTCCTCCCCACAGATACACCAGAAATACATCTACACGTGGAACAACTCCTACAGACCACCTACTGAACGCTGGCAGAAGACCTCAGACATCCCAAAAGGCAAGAAACTCCCCACGTACCTGGGGAGGGCAAAAGAAAAAAAGAAAAAACAGAGACAAAAGAATAGGGACGCGACCTGCACCAGTGGGAGGGAGCCGTGAAGGAGGAAAGGTTTCCACACACTAGAAGCCCCTTCGCGGGCGGAGACTGCGGGAGGTGGAGGGGGGAGATTCGGGGCCGCGGAGGAGAGCACAACAACAGGGGTGCGGAGGGCAAAGCGGAGATTCCCACACAGAGGATCAGGGCTGACCGGCACTCACCAGCCCGAGAGGCTTGTCTGCTCACCCGCCAGGGCGGGCGGGGCTGCGAGCTGAGGCTCGGGCTTTGGTCGGAGCGCAGGGAGAGGACGGGGGTTGGCTGCGTGAACACAGCCTGAAGGGGTTAGTGCACCACGGCTAGCTGGGAGGGAGTCCGGGAAAAGGTCTGGAGCAGCCGAAGAGGCAAGAGACTTTTTCTTCCCTCTTTGTTTCCTGGTGCACGAGGAAAGGGGATTAAAAGCGCTGCTTAAAGGAGCTCCAGAGACGCGCGCGAGCCACGGCTAAAAGCTCGGACCCCAGAGACAGGCGGGAGACGGTAAAGCTGCTGCTGCCGCCACCAAGGGGCCTGTGTGCGAGCACAGGTCACTATCCACACCCCTCTTCCGGGGAGCCTGTGCAGCCCGCCACCGCCAGGCTCCCGGGATCCAGGGACAACTACCCTGGGAGAACGCACGGCGTGCCGCAGGCCCGCCCCGCACTCCGCGCCCCTCCCTCTCCCCGGCCTGAGTGAGCCAGAGCCCCCGAATCAGCGGCTCCTTTAACCCCATCCTGTCTGAGCAAAAAACAGACGCCCTCCAGATGCCCTCCAGCGACCTACACGCAGAGGCGGGGCCAAATCCAAAGCTGAGCCCCTGGGAGCTGTGAGAACAAAGAAGAGAAAAGGAAATCTCTCCCAGCAGCCTCAGAAGCAGCGGATTAAAGCTCCACAATCAACTTGATGTACCCTGCATCTGTGGAATACCTGAATAGACAACGAATCATCCCAAATTGAGGAGGTGGACTTTGAGAGCAAGAGTTAAGATTTTTTCCCCTTTTCCTCTTTTTGTGAGTGTGTATGCTTCTGTGTGAGATTTTGTCTGTATAGCTTTGCTTCCACCATTTGTCCTAAGGTTCTATCCAACCGTTTTTCTTTTCCTTCCTTCCCTCCTTCCTTCCTCCCTCCCTCCCTCCTTTTCCTTCTTCCTTCCTTCCCTCCTTTCTTTCTTCCTACTTCTACTAATTCTATCTCTCTATATTTTCTCCCTTTTATTCTGAGCTGTGTGGATGAAAGGCTCTTGGTGCTTCAGCCAGGAGTCAGTGCTGTGCCTCTGAAGTGGGAGAGCCAACTTCAGGACACTGGTCCACAAGAGACCTCCCAGCTCCACATAATATCAAATGGTGAAAATCTCCCAGAGATCTCCATCTCAACACCAGCACCCAACTTCACTCAACGACCAGCAAGCTACAGTGCTGGACAACCTATGCCAAACAACTAGCATAACAGGAACACAACCCCACCCATTAGCAGAGAGGCTGCCTAAAATCATAATAAGTCCACAGACACCCCAAAACACACCAGCAGACGTGGACCTGCCCACCAGAGACAAGATCCAGCCTCATCCACCAGAACACAGGCACTAGTCCCCTCCACCACGAAGCCTACACAACCCACTGAACAAACCTTAGCCACTGGTGACAGACACCAAAATCAACAGGAACTACGAACCTGCAGCCTGCGAAAAGGAGACTCCAAGCACAGTAAGATAAGCAAAATGAGAAGACAGAAAAACACACAGCAGATGAAGGAGCAAGATAAAAACCCACCAGACCTAATAAATGAAGAGAAAATAGGCAGTCTACCTGAAAAATAATTCAGAATAATGATAGTAAAGATGATCCAAAATCTTGGAAACAGAATAGACAAAATGCAAGAAACATTTAACAAGGACCTAGAAGAACTAAAGATGAAACAAACAATGATGAACAACACAATAAATGAAATGAAAAATACTCTAGATGGGATCAATAGCAGAATAACTGAGGCAGAAGAACGGATAAGTGACCTGGAAGATAAAATAGTGGAAATAACTAATGCAGAGCAGAATAAAGAAAAAAGAATGAAAAGAACTGAAGACAGTCTCAGAGACCTCTGGGACAACATTAAACGCACCAACATTCGAATTATAGGGGTTCCAGAAGAAGAAGAGAAAAAGAAAGGGACTGAGAAAATATTTAAAGAGATTATAGTTGAAAACTTCCCTAATGTGGGAAAGGAAATAGTTAATCAAGTCCAGGAAGCACAGAGAGTCCCATACAGGATAAATCCAAGGAAACATATGCCAAGACACATATTAATCAAACTGTCAAAAATTAAATACAAAGAAAGCATATTAAAAGCAGCAAGAGAAAAACAAATAACACAAGGGAATCCCCATAAGGTTAACTGCTGATCTTTCAGCAGAAACTCTGCAAACCAGAAGGGAGTGCCAGGACATACTGAAAGTGATGAAGGAGAAAAACCTACAACCAAGATTACTCAGCAAGGATCTCATTCAGATTTGATGGAGAAATTAAAACCTTTACAGACAAGCAAAAGCTGAGAGAGTTCAGCACCACCAAACCAGCTTTACAACAAATGCTAAAAGAACTTCTCTAGGCAAGAAACACAAGAGAAGGAAAAGACCTATAATAACGAACCAAAAACAATTTAGAAAATGGGAATAGGAACATACATATCAATAATTACCTTAAATGTAAATGGACTAAATGCTCCCACCAAAAGACACAGATTGGCTGAATGGATGCAAAAACAAGACCCATATATATGCTGTCTACAAGAGACCCACTTCAGACCTAAAGACACATACAGACGGAAAGTAAGGGGATGGAAAAAGATGTTCCATGCAGATGGACGCCAAAAGAAAGCTGGAGTAGCAATTCTCATATCAGACAAAATAGACTTTAAAATAAAGACTATTAGAAGAGACAAAGAAGGAAACTACATAATGATCAAGGGATCGATCCAAGAAGAAGATATAACAATTTTAAGTATTTATGCACCCAACATAGGAGCACCTCAATACATAAGGCAAATACTAACAGCCATAAAAGGGGAACTCGACAGTAACACATTCATAGTAGGGGACTTTAACACCCCACTTTCACCAATGGCCAGATCATCCAAAATGAAAATAAATAAGGAAACACAAGCTTTAAATGATACATTAAACAAGATGGACTTCATTTATATTTATAGGACATTCCATCCAAAAACAACAGAATACACATTTTTCTCAAGTGCTCATGGAACATTCACAGGATAGAGCATCTCTTGGGTCACAAATCAAGCCTTGGTAAATTTAAGAAAATTGAAATTGTATCAAGTATCTTTTCTGACCACAACACCAAGAGACTATATATCAATTACAGGAAAAGATCTGTAAAAAATACAAACACATGGAGGCTAAACAATACTTAATAACAAAGTGATCACTGAAGAAATCAAAGAGGAAATAAAAAAAATACCTAGAAACAAATGACAATGGAGACACGACAACCCAAAACCTATGGGATGCAGCAAAAGCAGTTCTAAGAGGGAAGTTTATAGCAATACAAGCCCACCTTAAGAAACAGGAAACATCTTGAATAAACAACCTAACCTTGCACCTAAAGCAATTAGAGAAAGAAGAACAAAAACACACCAAAGTTAGCAGAAGGAAAGAAATCATAAAAATCAGATCAGAAATAAACGAAAAAGAAATGAAGGAAACAATAGCAAAGATCAATAAAACTAAAAACTGGTTCTTTGAGAAGATAAACAAAATAGATAAACCATTAGCCAGACTCATCAAGAAAAAAAGGGAGAAGACTCAAATCAATAGAAATAGAAATGAAAAAGAATTAACATCTGACTGCAGAAATACAAAAGATCATGAGAGATTACTACAAGCAACTCTATGCCAATAAAATGGACAACCTGGAAGAAATGGACAAATTCTTACAAATGCACAACCTGCCAAGACTGAATCAGGAAGAAATAGAAAATATGAACAGACCAATCACAAGCACTGAAATTGAAACTGTGATTAAAAATCTTCCAACAAACAAAAGCCCAGGACCAGATGGCTTCACAGGCGAATTCTATCAAACATTTAGAGAACAGCTAACACCTATCCTTCTCAAACTCTTCCAAAATATAGCAGAGGGAGGAACACTCCCAAACTCATTCTATGAGGCCACCATCACCCTGATACCAAAACCAGACAAGGATGTCACAAAGAAAGAAAACTACAGGCCCATATCACTGATGAACATAGATGCAAAAATCCTCAAAAAAATATTAGCAAACAGAATCCAACAGCACATTAAAAGGATCATACACCATGATCAGGTGGGGTTTATTCCAGGAATGCAAGGATTCTTCAATATACGCAAAACAATCAACGTGATACACCATATTAACAAATTGAAGGAGAAAAACCATATGATCATCTCAATAGATGCAGAGAAAGCTTTTGACAAAATTCAACACCCATTTATGATAAAAACCCTGCAGAAAGTAGGCACAGAGGGAACTTTCCTCAACATAATAAAGGCCATATATGACAAACCCACAGCCAACATCGTCCTCAATGGTGAAACACTGAAAGCATTTCCACTAAGATCAGGAACAAGACAAGGTTGCCCACTCTCACCACTCTTATTCAATACAGTTTTGGAAGTTTTAGCCACAGCAATCAGAAAAGAAAGGAAATAAAAGGAATCCAAATCGGAAAAGAAGAAGTAAAGCTGTCACTGTTTGCAGATGACATGATACTATACATAGAGAATCCTAAAGATGCTACAAGAAAACTACTAGAGCTAATCAATGAATTTGGTAAAGCTGCAGGATACAAAATTAATGCACAGAAATCTCTTGCATTCCTATACACTAATGATGAAAAGTCTGAAAGTGAAATCAAGCAAACACTCCCATTTACCATTGCAACAAAAAGAATAAAATATCTAGGAATAAACATACCTAAGGAGACAAAAGACCTGTATGCAGAAAAGTATAAGACACTGATGAAAGAAATTAAAGATGATACAAATAGATGGAGAGATATACCATGTTTTTGGATTGGAAGAATCAACATTGTGAAAATGACTATACTACCCAAAGCAATCTACAGATTCAATGCAACCCCTATCAAACTACCACTGGCATTTTTCACAGAACTAGAACAAAACATTTCACAATTTGTATGGAAACACAAAAGACCCTGAATAGCCAAAGAAATCTTGAGAACGAAAAATGGAGCTGGAGGAATCAGGCTCCCTGACTTCAGACTATACTACAAAGCTACAGTAATCAAGAGAGCATGGTACTGGCACAAAAACAGAAATATAGATCAATGGAACAGGTTAGAAAGCCCAGAGATAAACCCACGCACATATGGTCACTTATCTTTGATAAAGGAGGCAGGAATGTACAGTGGAGAAAGGACAGCCTCTTCAATAAGTGGTGCTGGGAAAACTGGACAGGTACATGTAAAAGTATGAGATTAGATCACTCCCTAACACCATACACAAAAATAAGCTCAAAATAGATTAAAGACCTAAATGTAAGGCCAGAAAGTATCAAACTCTTAGAGGAAAACATAGGCAGAACACTCTATGACATAAATCACAGCAAGATCCTTTTTGACCCACCTCCTAGAGAAATGGAAATAAAAACAAAAATAAACAAATGGGACCTAATGAAACTTAAAAGCTTTTGCACAGCAAAGGAAACCATAAGCAAGACCAAAAGACAACCCTCAGAATGGGAGAAAATATTTGCAAATGTAGCAACTGACAAAGGATTAATTTCCAAAATTTACAAGCAGCTCATGCAGCTCAATAACAAAAAACAAACAACCCAATCCAAAAATGGGCAGAAGACCTAAATAGACATTTCTCCAAAGAAGATATACAGACTGCCAACAAACACATGAAAGAATGCTCAACATCATTAATCATTAGAGAAATGCAAATCAAAACTACAATGAGATATCATCTCACACCAGTCAGAATGGCCATCATCAAAAAATCTAGCAACAATAAATGCTGGAGAGGATGTGGAGAAAAGGGAACACTCTTGCACTGCTGGTGGGAATGTGAATTGGTACAGCCACTGTGGAGAACAGTATGGAGGTTCCTTAAAAAACTACAAATAGAACACCATATGACCCAGCAATCCGACTACTGGGCATATACCCTGAGAAAACCAAAAGTCAAAAAGAGTCATATACCAAAATGTTCATTGCAGCTCTATTTACAATAGCCCAGAGATGGAAACAACCTAAGTGCCCATCATTGGATGAATGGATAAAGAAGATGTGGCACATATATACAATGGAATATTACTCAGCCATAAAAAGAAACGAAATTGAGCTATTTGTAATGAGGTGGATAGACCTAGAGTCTGTCATACAGAGTGAAGTAAGTCAGAAAGAGAAAGACAAATACCGTATGCTAACACATATATATGGAATTCAAGAAAATTTAAAAAAATGTCATGAAGAACCTAGTGGTAAGACAGGAATAAAGACACAGACCTACTGGAGAACGGACTTGAGGATATGGGGAGGGGGAAGGGTGAGCTGTGACAACGCGAGAGAAAGGCATGGACGTATATACACTACCAAACGTAAGCTAGATAGCTAGTGGGAAGCAGCCGCATAGCACAGGGAGATCAGCTCGGTGCTTTGTGACCACCTGGATGGGTGGGATAGGGAGGGTGGGAGGGAGGGAGATGCAAGAGGGAAGAGATATGGGAACATATGTATATGTATATAGCTGATTCACTTTGTTATAAAGCAGAAACTAACACACCATTGTATAGCAATTATACCCCAATAAAGATGTTTAAAAAAAAAGAGAATGCTTTACAATTAATACTGTTTGAAAAGAAGTTTTAAGGTTCTTGAAAAAGGCTTGTGCTTGAAACGTTTTTTAAGTGGCAGAAAAGCCAAATCAATATATGCATGCATTCTAATACAGAGTAAAACTTTAGGTGAGGACTTAATACTGTAATAGACAGTCTCATAATTAGAACCAGATGCTCGCCCCACATCATGATAGCTCAACCAAAGAAAGCTAATTACAGAGTTAAAGTCAATGTTTCCAGCAACATATCAGAAGAAGACTTGGCCCTTACCATATGTCGCCTGTAAAAATGAGCTAGGGGAACAGAAGGACACTGTTCTATTATTGGTGATTTTTTTCACCTCAGTTACAAGCATCACTTCTAAATCCCCCCTATGGTGAAGTTTACTGATTCTCACCACTGCAAGTATAAATCACCCTGTTCCTGTGAAACTGCCTCTTTCACGCACGCAAGAAACATTTACTGAGTGCCTAGCTATGTGCCAGACCTGGGAAAATAAAAATGAATAACACAAGCCCACACATTAGTGGATCCTGCCTGATTAGTGCTGTAATTGAAGTATACACAGTGCTTCCTATATAAGCCCATAGCTCTGCTGTGGTGTATGCTCTGCACTGATGACCTCTCATTTTCTTTTGCTTTGCCTCTATGAATTCAAAGCCTGTTATCTCTGGACTATAATTATTTTAACCATTACTCTGCACACATAAGATAAATAGATTTCATTCCCTATCTCGTGTCCAGAACAACTGAATGAAGTACTCAAAACATCATGTTTAAGTTAATGTCTATTGAATAGGGAGAAGCAAAAAACTCAGTACAAATTGTCCCTGACTCAACGTTGGCTTTTCAAGTACCACTACCTGCCTTAATCATTTCTTGGTAAATGCAGGAAATACACGGTTACGAGAAGAATGCTAATTCCCCAGCTACTGAGCCCGCCCTGGTGTACTGTGTTTTCACCTACTTTCAACAAGAAACTCTTATTTATAGCTGTTTACAATGAAAAATATATTTTGAAGCATATATGTAATTGTGTATTAGTATTTGTATGTTCATGAGACAAAATATACAACATTAAACAAATAGCAAGATTCAAAAGAGCCAATCTGCCAGTGACATCTAATTTATGAATGTGTATAGATACTGAGTAAACAATGCTTTTTCCATGTAAATCAGCAATCAGTAGGCTTTGAGAAGCAGAACATTTTTTCCAAGAACAGGTTGGAAAAGCATGGTGGTGGAATAAAAAGGTTTATAAAATACAACAATGAACATGCAATGAATGTACTGCTGGCAAGTGAATATTGTTAAGTGTCAAGTGATATGTTGTAAAATTTGGTAACATTTCATCTTTAGCCATTTGTTACATTGCTATGCGACAGGACAATGCTACTGGTGTTAAAGATGACTAAATCTAGCAGGGAAAATCCTCTGCTCTTCATGTGCGCTGAGACTCTGAAACCAGTAATATATTTGTGGTAAGGTGAAACAACTGCACACATAAAATTACTGACTGTGAAGTGAAATATACTGTATAAAACGAGACTGTAAGGTGAAAGGAAACAAGAGTGGTTTTGCTCTTATTTCAGAGGAATGATGGAAACTGGTGAAATCATCCACGGATGTTAATCAATACTGGTGGTGCCTGTCTTGTTTAAAATAAGTTTTTGCAAAATGTGCTTAAAGCAATTCATTCTTTTATCTGGCACTTCGTATTAGCAAAGTACAGGAAGATTTACTAAAATTTTCTTTGATTCTTTTTACACATTTTTATTTACAAGTATTCTTTATTATTATACGAGGAATATTAACCAGCAAATTAACAAAAACTCTGAATCAAATTATTTTCTACTTGTTTTGTGTACCTGGAGCCTCAATAGTTGAATACAAAGAAGTGTTCGCAAATTATGTTAATGATTCGGAAGGCAGTGGCATTTATCTTCAACTTCTTGAGTTTGACATGAATGCATTCCTCTATTAACAGTGCTGGTAAGGAATGGGTCCTCAGCTTTTCTAATGGAGTAACAATGTTATATTCTGATTTCACACAATTATTAAGTTCCTGGGAACATTATGGAAAGCCACAGAGTCTCTGAATCCTTCACATCCAGTGACAAGATAATGTGTGGCTTTGGAAGAATTAGGATCAAAAAGGGTGTCAAGAATGATAAACCCAAATTCTCTATCTGGTTATATTCCAATCACATTCTTTCGTGTAAGGGTTTATCATGTGAACTGTATAGCCTTGCTACTCAAACCACGATCCATGGACCAGCAACATCAATGTCACCTGGGAGCTTGAACCTCGACCCCAGACCTACTGAATCAGAATCTGAATTTTTAACAGATACTCAGGTGATCCTATGCACAGTAAAGGGTGACAAGTAGTGACCCAGAGCTTCTGAATCACAGGCTGATAGGTCATTTTCCTTATCCTTCAATTATAACTTCCATAAAAAAGGCAAACAGACATGGGCTTTAGTAATTAGGTGGACACTACTTCCCTATAAAGAAAAACCACTGGCACTTCAGTTTTCAATACATATGAATATCAAATACAAATACAGAACTTAAAACCCTTCCCAAGATTATGCTTGTGGAACTGAAAATTTAAGAATACCACCACATACAAAATAAAATGTAAGCTAGAGCTACTCTACCCTAAAGAATTAGGTAATGGGTACAAGTGAGGCAGTGTCTACGACCAATTTTGAGAAAAATGTAGTTCACTGGCTACTAAATTATTCACCGCAAAGGCAGAGGCAAGGAGCCAGCCAGACCCTGATAGGCCACGCACGTGCCACGCACGCTGGTTCTTACCTGTTTGTACTCAGATTCTCTTCCAACCAATACCTGCAGAATGTAGTTGACAGGATCGCCTTTCATGGGTGGTACCGTCTCCCATAAAATTTCACATGAATTTCCTTCTAACTGTGTTACTCGAGGTGCTGAAATACAAATCCACACATCCAAGCTCAAAATTCAAAGTATCATATGAATAGCCCATATTTTAGTAATATTAGTGAGAACCCAGAGAGAGAGAGAGAATGCTTGTGCCCACCCTGAGAGGGGAGTTTATTTGCCCAGCCTCCTAGAAAACTAGCAGGGTACCCTTTACACAGAGAAGACATCCCATGCCTAGCAAGCCACTGGCGAAGAACCCTTTGCTCGCTGTCCTATTAATAACTATTTGGCCTGGGTTGCATTTTTGTTATTTTTTTGATGGCTAATGAGCACCTTCTATGATTAAGCCCTGTGTTAGGTGCTTTGGGGGATGCAAAAATAGGTACCATAAATACTGCTTTCGAGGAAATGAAGATCTAGTTGAGGGAAGGGGAGAGAAAGGTATGAAACAAGTACAAACAAACATAAATGTAAGGCAGATTAAAATGAGAGGTACAAATAAAATGTTGGGGAGTCCCAGGGGAAGGAAGTCACATCCGTGTGAGAGTCTAAGAAAGGTTTGAGGAGCAGGTGGCATTTGAGGTAAGCCTTTAAAAGTTACCTTACGTTTATATTTTTTAGTTTATTTTTTACCTACTGGACTCATTGTTCCAGATTAAAGTGAACTTATGTTAGTTTGCAGAAAAGCACTTACATGTTGCAGAATTTTTAAATATTTTCTTACAGCTTATACTGTATCTCTACAGCTTAATTCAATATCTGATATTTTTCCATTTTGTAACTAGCATGTGTAACTGCTCTTGCTGAATGCCCTTATTTTTAATTTCTAATTTTTAAATTTCTAATTACATGAATTCTTCAGAGGCAGTTGTTTCTACTTTCAATTCTGTACAATGCTGTTTCAGAAAAATAAAAGTTGTCTTAAAAAAAAAGTTTGTATTAGTTGGCCAAAACTACAATTTATGGAAAACTAAATAATCTCATCAGACTAAACAGTCCTCCAGCTAAGACAATTTCCTAAATCTAAGAATGAGAGGAGGAACACCTGATCGTGCGGCAGTGTGAGGACATTGTCCTCCTGAAGAAAGTGTACCACGACCTGCAAGAGCTATCAATTTGGTGTTGTATTTTCCACAGAATGAATCGCCCCCAATAATCACCTTCAGAGGCAAAGGTAGTGCTGGGAAGACCCCTGAAGTTATTTAGCTAATTGGTAAATGTGGCAGGCCTTCCTGTTACAAAAACAAACCTATCAGCCACAGCGTGCTCAGGAATCTCCTCTGTTAGAGCTGAAAGGCGAAGCTACACCAAAGGGCCAGGGCATTTACTGCCCAAGTGACCCAGCAAGTATACATCCATTTATACCAGTTATCTTCGTCACATGAAGAAGCCAAAGAGCTTCTGGACCACTGAGGGGCAGGGGAGCAGGGGGAAGGTATTTACCATAAAGTGCCCTGAAAGGAACTATGGGAAACCTTCACAGAATGCAACCAGACTGTGGTCAGACCCTGACCCAGGCCCCGGAGGCCCCGCACCCTCCTGTAACGCACTCCGTGCCCTGGTGTAGCTGATACAGCGCCTCTGTGCAGAAGCAGTAAGTCAAATGGCCTTTCTCCTGGGGCCAGACACAGACAGAACCTTCTTAACAAATGGTGCTCACTGCCTAGCCACCCAAATAATACAGCCAACCCTCACTTTACCCCATGTAAAACCTGGTTCAGGTGGGCTGCTTATCTGTCAGCCTCAGAGTCATTTCGGGCAGCAGCTGGATAAAGCAAAGACAGGCAGCAGGGACCCTCACGAGAATCACACTACCGGGGAGGTGAGGGCGCAGGCTCAGGAGTCCATGATGGGCTGGGACTGGGCCCAACGCTAGGTGGGAAGGGCTGAGCCAGCTTTTGCCCTGTTGCTGTCTGCCCGGCTTGGCCAGTCGGCTGTGCAGTGGCTGAAAATGGGAGATGAGGGCTCAGCGGACCCGGTGGAGGGAGAGCCTTGGGGGCGTGGCTTTCGCTCCCTCCCTGATCCCATGAAGGGGGCAGAGGGTAAACCAGTCATTCACAAACCTCAAGACAAATACTCCAGGAGGTGAGAACAGGCCACTGCTACAGCCTTCCAGTGAGGGCTGCGGGCTGGAGGAAAGGCTGTGGATGTTGCCTACACCGGCCTCTAATCTACTGATGCACCACAGTCATCCAAAGATGCAGGCGAAGCGCTGCAGAGAGACACTCAGACCTCTCGTGGTAACCTGCCATAAGCGCTACATCACCAGGAATTCACCCGCATTCCTAACCCAACATCTGCCACTCAGGTCGGCTTCTTTTCTTCGTCCATCTATCCCCCGTGGGGAAGAGGCTGTCTCACCATTAAATTATCTGTGATAATAATCTACACATACTTGAGAAAAGTCATTACCGGTAAGCCCTCTCCCTTAAGGCCTCTCATTTCCCCTAGAGAACCCATTTCTCAACCATCTCTTTTAGAAAGTTCTTTTGATTCTATCTTGCTGATATGAGAAATATTAGGAGAGCATATTCAAGGTCAGAATCGAGCCTCCTCCTCTTAAATCCCAACATTTCCTCACTCTCACAGAAGAGCATGACTGCATACACGGTCCACAAACCTTTGATGCTGGGGGGGACACTCTTGGTTGTGCTGAAGGTGTAGGTTTCCGAGAAAGGCCCTTCCCCAGCCTCGCTGGCTGCCTGGATTCTGAAGGAGTAGCATGTGAATTCAGTCAGCCTCTGGACCTTATAGGTGTGGCTGGGTCCTCTGTAGATTGAAATAAACCTAGAGAAAGGAGCAGAATCCATTAGCCACCTGAACTTTTATTAGTGACAAGAAATTATGATACAAATGTGGAACAGATTAGACCAACTGGGTAAATGCTTTTCATACCATCTGAATTAATCATCAGCCAGTTGCTATGTTACTGTTAAGTTTAATGTCTAATATATGCTTACATAAAAGAAAAACACAAATTTAAGAACATATAAAGCTTAGAATGAGATTCCTTTAATTATGTTATAGATTCTAGAGACATCAGTTGTTCATGCTTTTGTTTACTGATAAAGAACAGAAATTTCAAATTTTTCATAATGGCAATATCTATATAATCTGATATGTTACCTTACCTTCTACTATGTACTAGGCAATGAAGTTAATGTTAATTGGGCACCGGAGAAATACAGTGTCCTCTTTACCAGAATTTTCTAAATAACTGAGGTTTAGCTAGAAAATTCTTTACATTTTAACCTTTATCTTTCCAAGAGCTTTCAAAGCCCCTTTCTCAAACTAGTAAGATGACATTTACGATTATAGATCTTTGAGAAAATATGTAAAAAGAAGATATATTTTGCTCAGAATCATCCATTAGCTTAATCACAATAACAGAAAAACAGCACAGGGGGGCTGGACAGTTTAGACGGGCAGCTTCTGGATCCTTCTCCCTCCCATCAGGACTATTTTGTACTTCTCTGCTAAATAATATTTCCATGAGACACAGGCATAAGAGGCATGAGGATAAAAAAAACAGGCCTTACATTTTGAGTGTTTCCCCTCACGTCTTAGAAATTAATATTTTCACAGTGAAACAGGATTACTTAGAACTGCAATATAATGTTACCGTTTGTCCTTTTACAGTTAACTGTAATATTTTGGAAATAATGTAACTTCCCATAAGTTATCCAGGATCTTTAGTAGAGTCAGAATCTGAATCTGCTGGCCTGGGGACACTTTGAGAACTTCTATATGAGTTAATCCAACCACACCGCCTTGTCCCTACACAGGCCAACTGTTTGTCCCAGTTTCTCGGCATCTGAGGACAATCCGCTGTCTTCAAATGCTGCTCGAAGTCAGGCAGTGATAGAATCACACACAATTCAAAATGTCTCTTAGGCTGATTTGGCCTAAGGGTAAGCAGAATTTATGCACTCATTTAGCAAACATTTTTTGAACATCTGCTGTGTGCTAGACTCTGTGTATTCAGAGATGAATTAGACCTAATCCTGTGGGTTAGCTGGTCCTGTGTGCGGGCAGGGTTTTCTGAAGGAGAGCAGCAGCTTTTCCACATGCTAGCGAACATCCCCTCCAGATGGATGGACGGATACGGAGATTAAACAGCTTTTTTACAAAACCTGTCAGTCGATACTTATCTTAAAGTATCCATGCATTAATCAGCCTTTGCAGTTGAGTTCCTGAGCCCCAGTCATTTCACCCATTTAATGTTCCTCTGCTTTGCTGTGTAAGGAAGCACCTTTTACTGAAGAATGAACATTTTTAATTTCAGGAAAAGACAGAGTCCAGGCTGAAACCCAAATACCATGGTAACCTACTTAGCACTCCTGACACATTACCGCCTTAATGAAGATACCCCTTGCTAATGCTAGAGGCTACTTATTAACTCAGCCTCACCCAGGCTAGAATCTCTAACCAGAGTAATTGCCCTCACTTATACCACAAAATGGAAGTCATGGTATAAGAAGTAAAAGTGTTACATCTTCATTACAAACTTGCAGTAAAGCCGGGTGTTTAGAGGAGTTTGGAGAGGACTACTAGCAATAGTACTGCTTCCTCGCCCGTGCCCTGCTCTGAGAAGAGTATTTCCTTCTGAAATAAGTTCAGTATATCTATGTAGGCAGCAGCACTCACATTCACAAAGAAATTTACTGAAGCAGATTCAGTACTCTAATTTTGTAGTATAATCTAAACTGAGCAAATAGCATATTTTCAAATATTTCAATTTTCAAGTTCATCAAAACCTGCTGTTTTTGGAATAGCTATTTTGTTCCTTTTTCTTGTTTTCCTCTTGTACCACAGCATTTTATTAATCGTTTAAAATTGCATTCCTATTTAGAAAAAGCACTGTGGAACAGGTGATTGAAAAACTTTACAATGAAAAACTTTACAATGTTGCCATTAGTGCATTTGTTTGCCTCCAGGGACAGTGCAATAAAGCTAGTGACAGAGCCCACCCCAGGTTTAAATGGGTTAATACAAGACAAGTGCTTAGAATAGTCTTGACATGTAATAATCACTCAGTAAGTGTTAGTTATAATCATTTCATAATGCTGAGAAGACAGCTAACACTGCTATTTTCTTTCCTCCGGGGTGGAGGGTCAGCCGTGTGGGGAGAGGCTGCCCTGCACACACTGGCTGTTTACCCTCTCCCACCGGACCTGTCAGTGAAGTGCAGGCAAGAGCACCTCCCTCGCAAGACTGCTGGGATTCAATGTGAAAACTCACGTAAAAGCCCCAGTTCGTACACAGAGTAGCCCTCAAATAAGTATCTGTTGATCCTAAGCTTCTTTCTGTACATGCTGACAGTAACTTCTCCTTCAAACAATAAACACCAACCAAAACGAAATAAAAGCACACAAGCCAACACAAAAAATATAATCCCTCTTTCACCCCAATTCTGTAATTATTTTCCATCACTCCAAGAGGCAGGGGAAGAAAGAACCTTCTTTCTTCAGAGCCAGTGATTTAGAGCCAGTTGCATGATGGCCTCTCTGGGAGGCTCCATAGGTTAACACCCTGTGGCTAGAACCACTCGGGGAGGGAATAAAAATATTCCTCAAATATTTGTTTTAAAAAGGCCAACTTAATTTTAAAATTCATTAATAAGTAAGCCAGACGCCTTTGGTGATAGAATTAAACATGCTACATGTCCCAAGACACAATGATTGAAGACTCCACATTTTAAAACAACCAAGGACTCAGAGCTTGGAGCAAGGCTTTGCCATGAAGAGAACAGTGGCCATCCAGCCGTCCCGACGGCTATTCCTCCCCCTTACGTCATTCCCTTGGCTGCTCAATCCCACGGGGGTGGCCCAGGTGACAAGGGACGCACTATGTGGGGAGTCTGCGCTCCCCTGGGCCACCCCTTGGTCTATGCTGCCTGGTAAACACTGGGCCACCCTTCACTTCTCCCCCTGCCTCCTCCACACTGTTGGTGTCAAGGGGTGGGGCACGGGGACTTGGACCCAGGAAGACTGGCCATGAATCTCAGCTCTGCCCGTAAGGCTGCCAAATCGCTCGCACCTGCTAATCGTTTCTCCATCTGCAAAACAGGGACAGTATCCACCTCATAGATCGTTTTGATGAGCCAAATGCAGAAATGTGAGGAAAAAGCTTAGCACTGAGCCCGACACGTAGTAGAGTTCAATACAGGGTACCCAATGGCTCCAGACCCTGCACCATGAGCGCCACCAACCATCCTGATCAGGCTAAGGTGCTCTGAGGATCACTGTGGCTCTCAACTCCCACCACGCAGGCCTTTGTCCAGGTTGCTGGGGCCACAACCAGTTCACGCTGCAGCAGGAAGAGGTCCATCTGAACTTGTCCTGCCACATCTGTTATGGCCTGTGCTAGATATATAGCTCTCCCCCAAATAAATTAATCTAATCTGGTGACCAAGGAGTACACATGAAATGCTCACTGTTATTTTTATTACATGAATGCTCCTATGCTATAGAAACATAATGAAATTATATCAATATATAGGTATGGTTCCTAGAATGTAGTTCATGCTCAATAAAGCCACTGAGTAATTTTAGTATCAGTTCAGGCTGAGGCATGTGTAGCCACAGCGATCCTCTGTGGTATCACAGCCCCTTATAGGTCTCCCTGGAGCCCTGGGCCCACACTGGCAGTGCCTCTGAGAGGTCTTGTACTCCATCCTCAACCCCTGCTGCCCATAGCCACATACATCTGGAGGCATCAGCCCCATGACCTAGGGCTCTTGTGAAGGCCAAGTAAGAGGACAGGTGTGGAAACACCTTGGGGCTCCGCTGTGGAGCTGCCCCACTGGTGCAGGGGCTGAAGGTCCAGCGGGTAATAACAATCACTGCAGACAGCAGACTTGAGTTTGAGTTCAGCTTCAACAGCCTGGTGGTCTTCACCTCTATAGCCAAGTAAGCTGTTTCCTCCTGTGTAACATGGGCACGATAACAGTGCTGACCCCCTCAGAGAGTTGTGAGAATTAAATGGGATAATGCAGAGAGAACCCATTACAAAATGCCTAGCACTTGTGAGTGCTAGATAAATATTAGTGGTTACTGTTTATAATAACAAAGCACCAAGGTTCATGAATGATTTACCTAGTTTCTCAGCACTGGAAAAACCTGAGGATGTCCCCGGACGGCATCCCTCTCACTTACATTCCCTTAGACTTTCCGGAGCTGGAGGGAAAGCTGTGCATGTGAATACCATCTACCCTGTCCTGGAAAACCCAGGCAGAGAACCACTGTGGAAAACAGATGAAGATGGAGCAGCAGGTCCTATAGAAATGCTGGCCACTTATGGAAATCTGGGCATTTTTACTTAGGGAGAGGAAAAACGGAGAGAAATGCTCTCATGCACTAAAACAAATGTTTACTTGGAAGGGGAAGCATAAACAAGGCGGAACGTTCAGTGGGTCACTGAAAGTTTACAGTCTAAATGAATTCTTTATGGCTCTGCCCCCAACTGGCTCCAGCTTTGACTATGTCTTCTTGAAACTAAACATTTTGAAGGTAACAAAAACACGTGGGCTTTTAATCTGGTAATTTGGCAGTGTTTTAAAAAATATTTTACATATCTATGAATACAAAATGAATATGCTTATTCGGCTTGCCTGTCAGAGTACTCCATGGTGGGTACAAAGAGGTACAAAGACCTTGACCACAATGCAGAGTCTGTTACCTTCATGATGCACAAGTCGATAACTCTCCAGGCTGTTTCTGGACACTTGGGATAATAACGGTCTTATTCACCTGGCAGGAATTTTTCTGAGATCCAAATGAAAGGACCAAGTAAATTCTATGATTTGTTATATAAATATACACTAGGAAGGCAAAACAACAGATTTTTGACATTTTCAAGAAATTCTTTCAACCTCAGTATTTTAGGCTTTAATATTGTGAAAGATAACTTTTTTGCACTGAAGGAAGAAATTCAGACATGTTACATCTTTAAATGCTTTTTAAAATCATTTTAGGGGAAAATGATGATATACAAAGTATTAATTTAAAAATGTTTCCGTAAAACAGTTTTGTTTCAAAAGAAACGTCCAAGAATTCTCTGGATGGAGTATAATAAATTCACAGTAGAAAATAAGAGAGAATGCTGAGGCTTGTATGTTTATTTCCTCGTTGCTGTCCACCCACTGCAGGCTAACAGAAGCCCATTAATATTTACTCTTCAAAGTGATCTAACCTGCTGACCTAAAAGGGCCTATGGTCCACAAACGGCTGCAAATGGCACATTTCAAAACACCACAAATTAACACTCTTAGTAAGCTCAATGTGGCTATATTCCTTAGCAATGACATGTCATTGCCTTTATTTTTTCTTAATTTCCCTGGGCTCCATGGATTGTGTGTGTGTGAATTTCCTACATTACTGAAGTGACGTTTGGGAATGGAGGATGTTCAAAACAGGAATGAATAGTATGTACCCTCCCTCCACAAAGAACACTGAGTCCCGCCATGTCTATGCAGAAGCAGATGGCAGCAGATGGCATCACGTGAGGACACCTGAGGCAAAGAAGATGCTTTTCCAAAACTGGTTCTGATGTCGCCGAGAGTCCCAGTTTGGAGAGTGAATGCTCATGTGTCAAGAGCGATTTCCAAAAGACCAATGAGAAAAGGAGTTAATTTCCTAACCCCCATGTCCCCAGCTCCACATGGCTTGGGAGTAATCAGGCTGCAATATGTTTTGGTTATGATCCTTTTTATGCTCCTTTTCTAAGAAATAAAATGTCACTATAGCTACTGATGAAAATCTGTACATAGAATAAAATTCTTGTTTTTGATCCTTTTTGTCTGCACGGCACTTATTGATATACATCAAAAAAGAAATTTATTTATATTCAAAGAAAGGATGACTAGACTCTCTAAAGACCACCTGAGAACCTTGAAACTTTCCATTCTTCTACTTTGCTTTCAAATACGTGCCGTGAATCTCATCTTCAGGCATATTCTTCGCAGAGTCTTCCAAATTTCTGTTAGCCTACTTTTATTTCAGTGGCCTTACCTCAATCTTACCTCATTTAGCAAAAATGGAGAGGAAAATGCTATCCAATTCCATTCTGTTACTTATTTATTTTTAAATAGAAGAAAAAACCGTAGTCGGAATTCTACTTCTGGTCTAATTAAGATCTCAAATACTTCATTTACCACTCCTCACCTTGGGCTGTCCTTAGAACATTTTAGCCTGAAACTGAATAAGCTAGCAATACTCTTTATTTTGCAGGATGAATCTTTATGCTCCTTTTTAAAAAAATAAAAATGCTTTTTTTCCCATCAATCAGTGACTCAAGACAGGTATCATTAGCTTCATTTTGTAAAGGGAGAAACTAAGGCAAAAAGAAGTTAAGGGACATGCCTCTAGTCATCTAGAAACTCAGTAACAGATCTGGGATTACAACAGAGAATTAACACCCCTGTTGAGAACCATAACTGCCTTCTGGTGACTGAAAGCAATATAAAAATGCCATTTATCCAACAAGGGTGGTCATGCGAATTGGGGACTGCTCCACAGAAGCAAAGGAAGCTAATACCGAGGGTCTTTTGTGGGCCCTGAGTTAGTCGTGTTACATCTATTTCATTTAATTCAGCAGTATGCTCTGAGAAATATAAGCAGGAGTTTGTTCTGTAACAGGCATACATTAAGAAAGTTCACTCCTGAAGTGCTCATATACCCCGGCCACTTTTGTTCGTTGCCTGGTGTATAATTTTTTAGGGTTTCTTTATGCAGATTATTTTCCATCCCTCTCTAATAGCAAACAGGCAGTCATACTGTACACATTACATAGTCCCTCCAATTTTGCTGGCTAAAGGTAAAAGTGTCGCGGGCACAAGGGCTGAGTTAAAAGGAGAGCAAGTGGCAATTATCCATTCTATTAGAGCCCATCCCCATTTTGCTGGAGCCTTGCTTTAAAATACATTGGCTATCTGGGTAACCTGAACAACAGATTAACCATAAATGTATTCCTGGAACTTAAGTTCCTCTTGCCTCAGTGCTGGGTACAATTATCAGGAACAGGGACCCAGAGGGTCAGGACGAGAATCAGCATCAATTCAAATTCTGTTAGGGCAGCATAACATTTCATTTCAATAACGCAGACAAATGCATCTTCAAAATCATCATTACACATTATAATCTTAAAATGCACGAGCTGATCTTGTTATTCTAATCCCTGTATTCGGTTAGCACAGCATTATGAAAATGTTTACTTTTGGGTATATATTTTTCTTGCATACATAGGAACCAAAGACATTTGGATCTATGCTAGACCTGTTAAGAATAATAGACTTAATCACTCTATAGCCAAACTAACATAATTTTTGTTTTTCTGTTGAAATTAAATAAAAACTCTTGTACTGTCTGCTCATTTTTTCACATTAATTTCTCAGCAAGATAAGCTCCTTATAGACAGGCTACATACTTCACAAGACCTAGCACACTGCGGTAATTTAAAAAAAAATTGACTGAGCAATCATAATATAACTGCTACGGATAAACTTAGTCCTACTTTGAGGTTGCTATGTAAATATGTAGTCAGTGACCTTGGACTGGGAATCTTGTGGGTCAAAATCTTGAATACATGGGAAACAAATGTCCTGATCAAGGGGGAAAACTTTCTACACAGCAATTCCAGGTGATCGGGATGAATTCTAGGTTGACTTACCTTGGGGCAAGGATTTGGGCAAGGTGCCCTTCTGGTATCCCTTTTATTTACATGAAGTAGCCCCAAACTTAAGGAAAAAAAAAAAAAAAAAACCGAGTGTAAAAGTACCAGAATAGAAAGGCATTTACATGGAGAAAGACCCACGGCATGTTTCTGTTCTCTGGAGATTGTATCCTCGGTTTCCACCCAATCCTGAGTCCTTATCACTGGTCTCCATCCTAAGGCTCTCCAGCATGAGGTTGTAAGATTGATTCCCTTTTAAGACTCACCCAACTTGTTACCTTTTCTAATAAGCCTCTCTGTTCAATTTTAAGCCTAAAGTACATGCCATTCTTCTACCTTCCCTCAACACTCTGTGCATGTGTCAATCTTTAAGCCCTCCACACCATGATTTGCTGTCTCTTCTACCTGTCCCCAACCAGACTGTGATCTATTCAAGAACTAAATAATGTAGATAAAGCTCTCAATGCCTGGCACTTTGTAGGTGCTCAATAGATAGTAGTGTCCTTTAGAAAGTCTGAAAATATATTTTTGGCCAAACGGTATACTTAGAAATCTCTGGGTCATTTCAGACTTTTTTGATTATGAGGTATATAAATTAAACATAATAAACCAGCAGATCACAGATGCAAAACCTTAGTGGTTTTGCCCATTAAGTGGTCACTCTTAAGGAAAGTCAGTATCTTTCTTCTTATTTTCTTATTTGTCAAAAGCAGAAATTAAACATGAAGAAAAAAAGAGATAACATTCTCTAATCATTTACAAAATACATCTTTTTATATAGGATTTAGCTCACAAATAATCTACAAAGATTCACTGCTTTAAGGTGAAAAGGTGGCAAGGATCTCAGAGTTCAGCTTCTAGTTCAACCCCTTTGTATTTCATGGATGTGGAAAACGCAGGAGCAATAGTTTAGCAGCTGAAATCAACTCAACTCTTTAATCTGACAATTACCAAGCAGGGAGTTATTCATTTTCACTGTGCTTCTGTTGCAAACCATGTTTAAAGACTCAGATTTCTTGCATTGGCTGGCTAGGACAGCGACAAGACTCAGACACCACAGCCCTCCTTCCAAATGCCCACAGTGACTGGTGAGACAAGCGTACATGGCAAAAGAAATATTTTGAGAGCTGACAGCTAAGAAAGTACATTAAAACCACCATCGGACCTAACTCTGATTCTCACCTTGGCCACAGCAGGATATATAATATTTTTGCCACATCCATAATAGGAACTTGTTAGTGCTTAATGAAATCAATACACACGCTAAAGGATGTGTACACTTTTCCCCAAAGCCACAACCAGAAACCACTCTAGCAACCACAAGTTCAATGAAAAAGACAGCTGTCACTTTGGAAGAAAACACTGGACAGGCCAGACCCAAGTCCTAAAGAACCTCAAGGGGACGAGAACTGACAAAGAGCTGGCTAAGAACAAGTATTATGATCTATCCAACTCAAGGTGTTTCTCGCTGATCTTCACTACTCAAGAGCCAGAGTTAAAGGCTTGGATTCGTGGGGCCATTTTCACTACACGAGCTCAGTTTCAAGTCACTAAGGAAGGTCATCTTCAAACTCAAAATAGGTCAATTTCATCCTTTTAAATCCCAGGAAAACAATTCCACAAATGGAATGAGAATTTATTATGTTCTATATTCCTATTACTTTAATAACTTCTGGGAGCACTGACAAATCTAATTTAGAAAAAGATAAATTTGGACTCTAGCCCATAAAATTAAGAAAAACACTGTTCCTAATGGTAAGTTTTCTTAAAATGCCATTTAAGTTTAGGCAAGTCATTTATTTGATTACAAGCCAGCCCCCCCTCTTTTTGTTTTCTTTTTTTTTTTTTATGAGGAAGGAGCCTGTATTGATTACTAGACTCTGCACTATTTTCTGTCTGGCATATTTAAATGTCTAACAACAGCATTCTTATTTGGACCAGCATTCTTATTTGCTCATGGAGATTTTGTTCTAAGCATCTGTTCAGTTCTCTGTACAAGGCACTTCAGGTAGCTGCCCTGCAGAGGGCAGGACTGCAGCACACTGGGGATAGCAGGTTTGGTGCAAAGCTGTCCTTCTTCCCATATTCTTGGAGGTAATAGTAGAGGCAGCTGCATGGGGAAGTCAGGAGGTGCTGGTTCTGTTCTCAATTCTGCCGCCAGCTTCAAAAATGTTCCTGGGATTCACTTCTTCTAAACAGTACAACTAGAAGGTATTTTCTAAGGAAGGTTCTCCCTGCCAACACTGTAAGCCAAAAGCCCAGGAAGAAAGAGACTCATGTACAAATTTCCCCAAATGCTAGCTTTATATATTTATCATGATTTCTGTTAGTCCATAATTCCTGTTCTTGCCAGTAAGGTCAAGGAGTCTCCTACCAGTAAAATAGTGAGTCCGTGAAAAGTGCATTCCAAAAGCACACAGCACAGTAAGATAAATGGTCTTGTCTGTGAATGAGTATGAATTTAATCTCTAATGAACCTCCCCCAAAGAAGCCTTACCTTCTCTGTCCTTTCTACACTGGGACTCATTCCCAAAAGGACGATCACTTTTTTTCTTCTAAGTCAAACTATTGTGTTTTCCAGGTCCTCCAATGTCAAGTTCAAACGTTATCTGTTTCAAAAAGCTGTTCCTGATCTTTGCAACCAACCAGTCTCTGCACTTTATTCCCTACGTCTGCCCCCTTCCAACTCCCAGAGTGCTTTTCTCCAATGGCACTAGTGTTCTACGACTATTTGTAGGTTGATATTATGCTTCTGGAGGGGGAAGCAGGGCCTTGCTTTCGTTCTTGAGCTTGGTGTCCCCGAGGGCCCACCCCAAACAGTGCCTTCCACACAGCAGGACTCCACTGAGCTCACGTGAATCCGAGTACTCGAGTACAGAGCAGAGGTAGAGGTTGGACAGGGGTCTCTGTGCTAATTAGAACCAGGTCCCCATATAAAAGAGCAGGATACTGTGATGCATTAAGGGGAAATAACAGGAATACTTCCACATACACTGGTCTGTGATTTGGCAGGTATGCACAGGAAGGGGCAGCATGTCTACTCCATCAGGCTGTCTTGGTTTTCCGGTCATCTCCTACCTCCTTCAGCTGATTCTCTCATTTGAACTTTTGGTAACAGAACTTTCTGTCATTAACTTTTGCTACGCATCTGAATTATTCCTAAATACAGTTCAGCTGCCCATCTTCTGATCGGCCATTTTCAGAGGAAATAAAGTTAGATTAAATAAATACTATGTGAAAGGCTGTATTTGATTTCTGTAGCCAACAGTGTTCCTGGGCATGGAGTTTTATAAAGAATCTCCTATTTGCTCCAGTTAATTTGATATTATATTGCATTGCCCATAGTTACAGAGCACAATCCCCATCTGTACATCACCACAGCTATTTCAGACTGGTAAACACGTTTGTCCCGATGGTTACTGAATATTTAAAGAGGTTAACATCTTTTCCTGAGTCTTATTTCCCTCTGCACTCGTGACTAATATAACACTATTAAACAGCATGGACTTGAATTCGACCATTTTCTTTTTGGATAATTTCTCTCCATTTTCTGGCTTTATGAAAGAAAAAAACACATATATTATCACATGTAGGGAAATCAGGATCACGAGAATGTTAATTTAGAAAATTCCAAATGGAGAATGGAGGGTGCAACTTTGGGTATAAAACGCAGGACCCAAATACCTAGGGAGTCTTTCAATAAGGACGAAGAGTGCTTCAGAGGAAGATTGCACAAGGAAGATTCCATCCCACAATGAACAAGGAAGATTCCATCCCACAACCCGAAGCCATTGAATTTTCGGATGAAGCCTCAGGTCCTCACCTCTTGTTTCTGTCCTCCAGCTGCAGCGTGTACACCGTGCCATCAGCCGCGTGCGTCCTGGCGTTACCGTCTCCCCATTTCAGCTTCAGGCTCTGGGGCCCAGCAGCGGCACATTCGAGCCTAGGAGGCAACGGTGGTAACGGCCGAGTTTTTGCTTTAATGAACTGACTAAATGGTCCAGCTCCAATTTCATTTATGGCCTGAATTCTGATCCTGGAAAAAGGAAAAAAAAATCACAAAGGTTGTTGGTTTAAGAAGCAGTGATTCCTCATTTGAAATAAACATTGTGTGGTGTATTTCTTACTTGCCCCTATAAGCAGAGTCATGGAATAAAGGAAAACAAGTTAAAAATAATTCAAGACAAATAGAGAAATGGGCAGCTCGGAAAACAGATTATCTTCTCCATTCCAAAAAATAGCCCCAAAAACCACATTAGCAAGATATCCCTTAGTTCTTAATTAAAAGAAAGAAAGAAAGAAAGAAAGAAAGAAAAAGAAAGAAAGAAAAAGAAAGAAAGAATGGCAGAAAAGGGAAGACATACTAAAGACTTTCATATTTTGTTCTAGCCACCCTTCAGCTGCCTCAAAGTCAGTTTTAGGATAACAGCTCTTCAACAGCACATTTTCCTCCCCTTTCTCCAGCCTCACCCAACAACCTCTGCTAGTCCTTAACCAGTGCTATGTGTGCAGGCACTGCTGGTAACAGTGTCATTCAGATGTGCAATTATCTTAACTGGATGTTTACTATGTGCAGTGTTATGGGTAATAAAGATATACTAACATTGCTCTCATGGTCTAGGAACTGAAAATCAAAGTTAAAATGTATATAGAAAAAATTTCCTATTATCATTCCTATTTTTCTTGTTCCTCTACTTCCTTATTAGTTGATTGAAAAAGTTCTCCAGGGTCATCACACAACACATTGATGGCACTGCTCCACCTTCATCCTCAACACTCCTTCCCGCAGTGACTGCATGTTATTGAAGCTTGTTTCCTCCTGGCACTGAGTGGCCTGCAGACCCCTGCAGAGGCCTTTCTCCTCTGCTTCTCGGACCAAAGGTCTCACACTAGCTCCCACCCCACCCTCTGCTGTTCCTCTCTTCTTCTGTACAATATGGACAGTCCTCTCAATAACTTCAGCATTCCACAGCTTCATCCACTTAAGCTCTTCCCCAGGTCTGCCTCTCCTCCATCTCTTCATGCCTCATTACTAGGCCTCTAGTAGAAACTTTCACCCAGATCCCTTGCTAGGTACATAGGCATCTTATTGGGCTGAATGAGCAGTGTGGTGTCACTAGTTCTAAAAGTTTCAACATTTAAACTTGATTTGAAACAGTGTTTCAAAACACATGATAATAAAAAATACAGTCAAAGAGAAATTCTCAGGAAACAGATCAGTTTAAAATATTCTTATAATTTAGTTTTATGTACTTCTCACTTACAGCAATTATTGCTTATATCTAAATAGAAAATATCATTTAGGTATTACAATACCTTAATCCATCATATGACCTCAAATTAACCTTAATTCTTCAAATTTAAAATTACATAGTTCAGCAAGTCAATCTAATGACACATCTGTAAATTGTTAAGAAGAAAAAAAACCAACAGATTAATTCCAGGTGAGATGGAGTAAGCACACTCCACCGTCTCTCCCACTGAATGCAGCTATTAAACCTGGACAAAATAAACAGAGCAGCTATTTAAGAAGTCCAGAAAGGAAATAGCAGCTGAAGGATTTGGGGAAGAATTTGAACTATCACCAAACCAGCAGTGAATTTACCATTTTTCCCCTCCTTTACTCACTGGATTAGACTCAACGGCGCAGCCTGAAATCCAGGAACAGATATTTGCATGGGCAGAGAGCTGCCTGGCTCAAAAGAAAGCAAAGAGTCTCTGAACGGGAGAAAATTCCCCCATTCCTCTTTTTTTATTTCTTTTCTACACTGTCTCATTCTCCAACCCTTAGCCAGTTCCATCATATTAACAGCCTAAAGAAGAAAAACCACATGATCATACTCATTGATACAGAAAAAGCATCTAATGAAATTCAACATATGTTCATAATAAAAATTCCCAGCAAACTAGGGATAGAAGAGAAATTTCTCAACCCAAAAGGGGCATCTATAGAAATACCTGCAGCTAACATTACACTTAACGGTGAAAGACTAAATGAAAGATCAGAACAAAGCAAGGATGTCTACTCTCACCACTCCTATTTAATGTCAGGTACCAGTCCCAGCCAGTGGGTGTGGGAAAAAAGGCACAGAGATAGGAAATAAAGAAATATACTGCAAGACACTGCTGAGACTATTGAAGACCACCTAACTAGACAGAGATATACTGTGATCATGAATTGGAAGTTCTACACAGAAAAAATGTCAATTCTTCCAAAACGGGATCTATAGATACAATGCAATTCTAATAAAATTCCAGCAGGATTCTTCTTAGTAGATATAGATAAGTTGATTCTAAAAGTTACGTGGCAGACAAAGGAACTAAAATTGCTAACACAAATCTGAAACATAAGAATAAAGTTGGAAGAATCACACTATCTGATTTAGAACTTACTATAAAGCTTCCTATAAAGTATTCAAGATAGTGTGGTATCAGACAGACACAAAGACCAACAGAACCAACACATATATGGCCAACTGATTTTCAAAAATGTGCAGAATGAATTCAACGAAGAAAGAATAGTCTTCTTAACAAGTGGTATTGGAACAACTGGATATCAAAAGGAAAGATAAATAAATCTCAATCTAAACCTCAGATCTTATTCAAAAGTTAACTCATGGATCACAGATCTAAGTGTAGAATGTAAAATATAAAACTCTTAAGAAGAAAACAGGAGGAAATATTTGTTACCTAGAATTAAAGAATTTTTAGATATGGTGTGAAAAGAATGTATCCAGAATGCATCTAAGACCTTTCAAATCTCAGCAGCAAAACAACACAAAACAACCCAACTAATAAAAAAAACGGGCCAAAGACTGGAACAAACATTCCACCAAAGAGGATATACACATGGCAAATATGCACACAAAAAAGATGTTTAACATCATTAGCCACTAGGAAAATGCAAATTAAAACTACAATGGGGTAATACTATATCCCTATTAAAATGGCCAAAATAAAAAATGCTTATTAATACCATTCTGGCAAGTATAAGGAACAACTGAAACTCTCCTATTTTGCTGGTGAGAATGCAAAATGGTATAGTTACATTGGAAAACAATTTGCTTACAAAGTTTCTTATAAACTTTAACATACATTTATCATATGACCCAGCAATCACACTTCTTGGACTTTACTCTAGAGGAATTAAAGTTTACGTTCACACAAAAGCCCGCACATACACGTTTATACCAGCTCTATTCATAATCACCCAAAACTGGATGAATATCTGCCTCACAGTTTGGAATGTAGCAAACACTTATCGCTGATAAAGTACAGCAAAAGTTCCATTACAAAGAGCCTTACTTTTCCCAGATTCTATTAAACTAGGGCTACATCAGGTCTCTTGTGGATAATGCAATGTCACTCTCTCAACATAGCACTGAAAGACTACAATAAACTCTTCTTTGCTTCCCAGCATGAGTCTTGTAAAATAGCTGCATGGTATTAAGATAAGAGTTTTTCCCCTATGATTTGAAAAGTAAGAAATTTTTCTGCAACTGGAGAGGAAAAATCTTTTTAAAAAGGTGGTCATCATTGTCGTAGAAATTACTACCTTTTTTCCCTACTCAGGAAAAGGGGATTAAGCCAGACTTTAAGTCTCAGTCTTTTTTCAATGGTGTACAAATTTCCTCACCTACAAAGTTTATATCAATGTCTTTCCACTGTCCAGACTGCCATTCCTTCCCTTTATTCTGGGCAGAGGTATTCCTAGAGCCCAGAGGCCAAGATGCTTCCTTCCATCTGCTTGCCCATATTCCTCCAGAGCCAAGCTCACCTGTACTCAAGGTGATCCTACTGTTTTGCTCCATGCAGCCTCAACAGCCCTTTAGCTACATTAAGTAAAAGGAAGGGAGGTAATGGGTTGCTTTAGATTGTTGTTCTGCTCAAGACAAAAAAATTATGAGATCCGAATCATTTATAAGAATTAAAAAACAGCTTATAATACACAAGTATCAAGATGCAGAAAGAAATGTAGATTTAATATTTACTTTTGTAAATTCATTTTTTTCACAAGGCCTCCCCAGTATTTTGATAGGTACTAGGTTCCTAATATCTGTAGCTCTAGGGTTCTCTGAACTTTTAACTGGGAAGTATTTGGTAGGCATATCGAATGTTAGCCATACATACATACACATACACACACACACACACACACATACACACACCAAGAACAAGAATATTATGGTAGCATTTTAACTCTCTTTAGCAGTGAAGCCTTTCTGCCTACTCTGCTCATCACTTTGGTGACCTTGGGGAAAGGATCTAACACCTTTAAGTAACAGTTTCCTCCTCTATGAAATCTTCGCTGCATTTACAAATAGGATTACTTGATTAAGATAAGGAATATGGGAAGTACTTTTTTTTAAAATAAATTTATTTATTTATTTATTCTTGGCTGCGTTGGGTCTTCGTTGCTGCGCACAGGCTTTATCTAGCTGTGGTGAGTGGGCTTCTCACTGCAGTGGCTTCTCTTGTTGCAGAGCATGGGCTCTAGGTGTGTGGGCTTCAGTAGTTGTGGCACGCGGTCTCAGTAGTTGTGGCTCGTGGGCTCTAGAGCGTAGGCTCAGTAGTTGTGGCTCACGGGCTTAGTTGCTCCGCGGCATGTGGGATCTTCCCAGACCAGGGCTCGAACCCGTGTCCCCTGCATTGGCAGGCAGATTCTCAACCACTGCGCCACCAGGGAAGCCCAGTACTTTCTATTTTTAATATTTTATACTTTGCCGTACAATCAGAAAAGGATTCAAGGTGGCTAAAAGCACTTTGGTGAACTTTAAAGTGCTACTTTATGGAGTTACTATTTTTATGACTTCTTTTAAGACCGTATTCCTTCCTAGAGCAGTGAAGAAAACGTGTTGGGGATCTATAGGAGTGGCACTGTACTGGGCACACAAACGTACATCTTCGTTTTAGTTGTATTACTACCACCACTTCACTTTATTACTTGAGGAATTTGCTGATACGATCTATGTTTCTCCTTCCTCTAAATTATGGCCAAGGACACAGCAACAGCTAAAAGGACTGCCTTCTCAGAAGGTGAGATAACACCTTAGAAACAGATGAAAATGTTAATAACCACTGCAGCAAACAGCACTGAGGACTTGCTCTGTTCAAGGGACTATGCTATGGAGTAGGAACTAGTACAGTCGTCCCTCAGTACCTGCAGAGGATTGTTCCCAGGACTCCTGTGGATACTAAAATCCATGGGTGCTCAAGTCCCATATATAAAATGGCACAGTTCAGTCGGCCCTCTGTACCCGTGGATGCAGTGAGATGAGTGTTTTCTCTTCTATCTATCTATCTATCTATCTAATCTATCTAGGCCACACCACGAGCCTCTCAGGATCTTAGTTCCCCTACCAGGGATTGATCCCACACCCCCTGCAGTGGAAGCGTGGAGCCCTAACCACTGGACCGCCAGGGAAGTCCCTTCTCTTGCTTTCAGAGCTGAGCAAACTGCAGTTAAACTCAGGTTAAATAACTCCATCTAATTGATACAGAGGCTACTAGGTGCTGAAGTCTAGATTTGATACTGTCTCTAATTTCTACCCCAACCCCATGAGGAAGGAATTACTCTATTTCACAAGTGCAGGAACTGAGGCCGCCTAGGTTCAGTCATTTGCACTGATCTTCACAGCAGATATAGGTCAGATCTGGGTGTGAACCTGGTCTTTCTAGGCTCAGTCTTCGTGCATTCTGACACACCATTCCCTCCAAGCATAATTTGAGCCAAACGCAGCTTCTAATCCAACCAAAAGATCATTTTAATTCAAACCACACTTTCAGTTCATCAACTGCCTTTTGCCAATGAAACAGACATTTAGAACAGTCAAATTTATCTTCACATTAGTAGAACAACTTTTGGCCTTGGAATGAACTGCCTAGGTTTTAAAATACTTGCTTCAATTTATTCAAATAACAAAATGTGTTTCAGTAAAAATGCATGGAAAACATTCTTCCATGTAGCTGATGTACTGAACTAATGTTAATCAGTTTTAATGATAAAGTAGCACTCAAAACTGAAATAGAACTGAGGAACTGATCAAATGAGGCCATGTCTTCTAAAAATATTAAGAACTCTTAGTCTAGGAGGCTGAGAAAACTGAACAAGGACTAAGGTAGTTAATATTTCTTTTGTCTTGGGATGAAAAATGCAGTGTGTGAAAATAATTTCCTAATCCCAGTGAGAGCTCACCCAGGACTGATTAAAAAAAAACAACAACAACACTAATCTGAGGAACAATTCTAAAACTTCGCCTCAGAAAAAAACGATTTTCAAGTTTTATTAAATTAGTCTATCCCAAACCCAAACTTGAGACATTTTCTCTTTACCTGAAGTAACATATTAATCTTGACATTTAGATAGGATCTGCATTTTTTTTTTAAACATGCAATGTGTATCATTTTCTGAAATCTTAAGCTCTGCAAAGTAAGTACAAGGGAAATGGAATTTTGCTTTCCAATTCAGGGAAGTGACTTAATTCTGAGAAGCTCTACCTTGGCAGGACTAATGTGAAAAATCTCTTTAAGTATCCAGAAGTCTGCAATATCCATCAATACACTGATAATACTGATAAAATAAATTAACAAGTATATTCTTTATAAATTTTGACTGAAAATCCACTATTAAAATATCTTCTAATTTTAGATGCCAAATACATTACTGCTTCAGAAGATCATAGCCTAACATAATGCACTTTACACACACTCTCTCTCTCTCAAATGACAATATGTATGCTAAAAGAAGAATGACTTTGAAAACTGGGGAAGGTGACTTCTCAATCACAATTAGCCGTCCCAGTACTCGGGATGCCTCAAGTGAGGGGACAGTGAAGACAGCCCCCCCCTTCCTCCATGAAGAGCTGGGGTAAGACAGGCCTAAGAAGCAAAAGATGGGCTTTTTAGCCCACCAATCTACCTAATCATCCAATTAAGAAGAGAAAAATATGAAGGAGTAGTGTCATCTTCAGATAACTTCTGAGGAAATAATAAATAGTAGCTTAAATACAGAAAACCTCTTTAGGGGAAAAGATGTGTTCAGAGTAAAGTTACTCGGAGAAGGCTCCCTGGAAGGGTAACCTTAGCTAGCTCAGAGTCATGCCTCCCTTTAACCAAGCTACTTCTGACAGCTCCTCAGAGACCAGTGCCACATTCCGTCTCCAGGCACTTAGACCTGCTTTTCTTCGTGCACTGTCTTGGCAGGAAAGAAACCTTAAATGTCTCCTGTAGCTTAAAAGATAATGCCAGATTCCCACACACATTTCTACCTGTAATCTGGTCATAACCCACCTGCCAGCTCCTTTCTTCCCTACCCTACCAGGCATTAGCATCAGATAATTTATTGAGTGCTTACTTACCAGGTGTCAGGTCCCACACAAGGTGCCTGACGTCTAAAACATGACAACCCTATTATGTAAAGTAATTATCCCTTTTTTACAGATCAAAAAACTGAGGCACAGGGAGCCTAAATAGCTTGCCAGAGGTCACAGAGGCACCAAGTGAGAGACTCAGGATTGATGTCAAGGCTGTCTGACTCCAGTCCACTACTTTTAAACTACTTAGAACTTGTCCCCTTATAAAGCCCACTTCATCTTGTTAGAATGAAATGAGTTATGATTCACTTCTTGACAGGTTTATGTAGTTCTTGACATATACTAAGGACTCAACAAATGTTATTTTCATCCGCATTTTACCGAGCAAAAACAGCACAGCAGACAAATCTACCTTAAGTTTTAGTTATCTGACAGCTCAATGTGAGTCAGACATATAATGAGGCTGCCAAAAAAAGTAATCTTAGGCGACCTTACTGACTGCTCAATATGGAGAACAGGGAAGGTGACAGTCTTGCTCTGCTCTGAGCCAGCCAGCCAGTTCCTGGAGGTCAGGGCGCTACTCATTAAAGAGGCCATCAAGAAAGAGAAATCACCCGATGAAGAGGATTGAGGGGGTTATAGAAAACCCATGCCAGTGAAGACAGATCTGAATGAAGTGAAGATGGTTAAGTAGGAGACAGCTGAAATAATAAGATAATGATGTCTAGGCCCTAGGAGTGGGGCTCAGACCTCTGTATTCTGCAAAACCTCTCCAGGTGATTCCTAAAGACATCAGCATTCCAGAATCATCGCTCTAGGGCAGAGTTCTCAAACTTTTAACATGCATCAGAATTTCCCGCAGGGCTAATTAAAGCACAGAGTGCTGGGCCCCACCCCAAGGGTTTCTGATTTGTAGCCTCCAGTAGGGCCTGATACATTGCATTTTAATAAGTTTCTAGGTGATGCTGATGCTCTGGGGGAGAGCCCAGGATCAACTGAGTAGATTTTAGCTATAGAGGGGTTTTGACAAAATATAAGGGAACCTCTATAGAAATCGAGTTATCCACGACTGGAATGCACTGCCTGGCGAGTAGACGCTGAAAACACTGCTCCATCACCGGAGATGCTCACGCCAGCGTGCTGGGAGGGGGTGACACCAGGCAATCTTGTCTCAGCTCACAAAGCCTATGGCTCCCTGTGGCAGGAAGCATGCAAAGGAAACCTACGTCTCTGTTTTCAACGACATTTTTTTCTCTGCAAACCAAAACACAAACTCAGTTCTAAGCTTAAAAGTAATGTCTTTAAAAATACCATTGTAATTCCAACCAAATTCTATACAGGGTGTCAGCAAGCCAGTGGACAGTTTGGCAAGCACCAGTGGAGAAGGGATGGATCCATTTCTGTGTCAGTAGGTTGGCTGGAGAGGTGCACATTTCTGTCCCAGCAAGACAGAGAGAGAATATGCTCCGTGTGAGAACAACGTTAAAAACGACAACGACGACAACAACCCAAAAGAAACAAGCCCATTGCCGCTTAAAATGTTTCTTAAAATGTTTCTTAAAATGTTTCTTTCCACATTTTTATCTAGAACATCATGATCTGTTCACTTATATTTTAACCAATTTTATGGGACAAAAAAAGGTGAGGTAGAAGTTGATTGGACTAAAAGTATACCCTTAGTTCCCTGAAATACTCATTTTGTATTTCACCGCAGTTACTGCAATTGTGTTTTTGAAACATAAAAGAACAAGACTATGGGTTGACTGGAGTTCTACTATAGAGAATCCAATTAGGTGCTATAGGAATAAAATTCCTTGAGTTGGACAAAGCTGGCCTTAAATGTGAAGCATCCAATTTACTGACTGATTGGCCAGCAAATACCCTGTGGCCAAATCTTTTTTTTTCTTTGCCAATAACACAATATGACTTAGGGCCAAAGCTCTGTCTTTTCTAAAGCTGTACATTTTTCATGCAATCTGTCTAAAATGATGTCTTACAAGCTACCATGTGAGGCTAAGAGGTGACATCCTCCCAATGTGACTTTCCATGTTCAGCTCAATATAGCTAGCCTTGCATATTAATACTGAAATGAATTATTTATGCTACATCCATTAAATACTTTTTAAATAGATTCTTGAGGTTTCACTATCCAAATCTAAACTGTACATTACTAAACCATTTCATCTTCTCCAAAACAGAATTAATCTCTGAGGTACTTTTTAACATGTCTTTCATCAACCACTTATGTGGAAGATATTCTTGATAATTTCCACTGTAACTGGCATTTCATCAATGAGCAAAGATCCCCTAGGTCAGTTCCTTCGTTTGAGCTTTTGACCTCTAGATTTCTTTCTTGAAGTCATTCAACTATATGTTGACTAATAAACATCAGCGTTCCTCCAATATCAACCTTCTAAAAGCCGTAAAGTTTTATAATCATTTAAGCCACCTTTAAGGTATGCATAAATGGCAGGAAGAAGCAAAATTCTCAGGCTGACACCTTGCCCTAAAAGCCCTTTTATGATTTCTGACCCGAATGTTCAGAGGACTGACCTGAGGATCTGAGTCCAGTCTGCATAGACATGGGGTGGATCACACTGGACAAAAGACCTTTCAGTGAGCCCTGAGCCAGTGGCTTCTTCATAGGTTTTCTGGCCTGAGGAATCCAAGTCAGGCAATGTTCTGGACATGCAGTCTCTTAGAAACAGCTAGGGGATGACATTCACTTGGTCATTTCCCCCCAGAGAGACACCTCATGGTCAGGTCTCCTTAGAGCATCACCACTGGGGAATGTCCCTGAGGTCAAGTTCTGGGTTTAATTCACCTCTGGATTTCGTCAGCACCTGATTAGAGTGCTCTGGGCACAATGGTCAGTCGGTATTTGGTTAGCAAACGAAGGTGGTGGCTGGTTTTCTGAGATTGGCTACAATGCTAAAAATGAAAAAATGCCCTTGGCCTGCCTCTTCATCCATAGCAAGTCATACCGTCTTTATTCAGTTTCTAACTTGATTCCCACTTCAAACCATCCCGATCATTCTGAACCCTGGGTCTTCCTCTCTGAAACGCCAACAGGACTCTGTCCAGTGGTATTTTCAGCCTGTGAGGTCACAAGCATCTGCTATCTTAGGTTGCTGTTAAGTGTCCCCCAACTCCCTGAGTGCTCTGAGGGCAAGGATAGTGTTTATCACTATTTCATAGACCCACAGTGCCTAAGTACTGTGCCCCAGAGATTTCTTAAAAGAAGGAAAGACTAAACAAAAAACTGTCACTGTTTTGAAAAGCAAAATGAATACACTTATATGCATCATTCACAGAAGACTTGGTAAGAGAGGGAAAGCAGAGCTAGCATGCTTAGGCAGGATGGAACGTTTGTATCTTACAGCTGTTAAGCTGGATTCTTTCTTCAGTTTCTGGGGATAAAAAAATGTAGTCTATTAGATTATAACATTAGAAAACACTACAGAAAAAAAATAAGTGAAATGATAAACCCTTTTCTAGCAGCAAGTTTACCTGCCTGCCCTACCCCAAGAAGAACTAGTTTTCCAGGGTGACAGTCTTGGTGATGATGAAAATCACAGTCCATGTTACTGTGCGCTTGCTGTGTACAGCTGGGCTCTATACGAGCATTTCATATTTGCTTGCTCACTCCTTACAACACGCTTTTGCGGTAAGTAATCTTGTTCTCCTCACCCTGTGGAAGCAGCTGGGACACCGAGAGGTTAAGTAACTTGCCCAAAGACACACCGCTAAGGACCTGTATCTGAATCTGTGCTCTACTTCACCTTGAGAAGCCGTTTAATCTCACAAAGGGCACTGGACTAACCAGATGGTTCCTGCACTCCTCTAACACTAATCCTAAACTTCTGTTTTGGTCCCCCCAGCTATGGCACCCTGGGGACAGAGTTAAATGACTTGAAATCGTAAGAGGCTATGTTGAGAAAAAGGTGTGTGAGAAGAGGAAGGTAAGGTGCTGGCTCCCTGACAGGAACTCTGGGGAAAAGAAAGAATGCAAGTGGTAACTGAGTTTCGCTGGGTGGAGTGTGATGTAACGTCTTTTCACTGGCCCCTCGTGAAATCCTGAGCAAAAGCTCCATCACAAATGCTCTGTGACAGTGTGTCTGCTTTGGGGGATCAGAAGAATGGCAGAGCCCTGCTTCACATGCTGGGGACAGAGGGTGTCCACAGTGATGAGTCACAGTAAAAACACGAAGAAAAGTAGTTTATCAAAAAAACAACAAGGAGGAACTGATTTGAAATGGTAGGTGAAATTCCCCCTCAAGGGTTAGGATTTGTATCAATTTATAACCGACTCATAAAGTAAAAAGTAGTACGAGTTTTTAAGCTATATTAGCATTTGGTACTCAAATATGTTAAGAGTGACTAGAATTCACCCATTTGGCCTTTAGGACCTGAAGGGTCTGTAGCCCCAAGTGCTGACGTGTCCATGCAGCTTTATTTCAACTTTCCTGCACTCACCGGTAGGTGGTTTCCGGAAGGAGGTCTTTCATAACGTGGGTGGTGGTATTGCCCACAGTGATGCTAGTGTCTCCAAGATCAATATTATAAGCAAGGATGTCAGATCCATTATTGCACGGTTCTTCCCAGCTCAGTACAAGGCACACAGAAGGCGGATCAGGATAGGCGTTGAGGGTCTCCTCCTCCAGGACACACAGAGTGGAGACAGGGTCAGGGGCAGATGCTGGCGTCTGGCAAAGGACAAGCTCACTGTATGGTCCTGCTCCAGCTTGATTAACGGCCTAAAAAACAGAATAGCGAGACAAAGTCCACATTACCCCATGAGCACATTCGAATGCCTCCACATTAGGCGTTAAATAAGCCTAAAGTAACGTACGATTACTGCTAGAAATGGAGGTAGAAATAAATCCTCCACAATGTTTATGTGAATACCACTTTCTAAAAAATACCAATCACATCTTCTCTGCTAATAAGAGAGAACATCGCCATCACCGTTTCTTATGAAAAATAGTTTAAAAATAACACTTTATATTTGCACAGCCCACTTCAGTTTATGTATTGTCTTATGCAATCTTCACAATAACCATCTGAGGTAGATAATATATGGCAGGTATTCTTATCTGCCTTTCACAGAGGAGGGAACTCAAAGTCAAATTAAGTACTCAGGCCCCAGATTTAGATGCCAAGCTGGGACCAAAATTCAGTAATCTGACTTTTAACTCAAGTGCTGCTCTGGAAGAGCTATAGGAATTTTAGAAAAGATACCTACTGTTTTCCATGTGAATGCTAAATTCGTACCTGAAGTCAATGCTCAGCCCTCATCTGACTTTACCTGAGCGTCACCACTGACACTGGATCACTCACCGCTTTCAAATCCTCACTCACTCGGTCTCTGGGACCATCTTCTTGTTTCTATTTTGCCGCTGCTGCGTCTCAGTCACCTCTCCTGGCTGCTACTCGTTACCGGGACCTTTCAGCACTGGAGGGCACCAGGCCGTGGGCCTTGCACACCTCTCTGTCATCTCTGCTTAAACTCTTGGACATCTCATCTTGTCTCAGGGAAATATAATGCCATTTATATCCTACTCCCAAATTTATTTGTGTAGCTCAGACCTCTGCCCTGAATGCGAGGCTAGTGTATTCAACTGCCTACTGAATAGTTCCACTTAAATGTCAAATAGGCATCTCAAACTTAAGTGTCTGTACAGCTCTAAGACTCCGCCCCATTCCTGCTCATCAAAAACCCCACTGTACCTCCTGTGGTTTTCCCCATCCTTCAGGTTGTTCAAGTCATTATCTCTGAGTCACTGTTGGACATCTTTCTTCCTCTCATACCCCTGCCCAAAGCATCAGCACATCCTTTCCCAGCCTAGTCCAACTACACTCTTTCATATCTGGTTGCTGTAATGACCTCCTAACTGGTACCTGTGTCAGCCCTTGCCCCAGTCTGTATTCACTGTCCCTTTCAATGGCCTCTCACTGGATACAGAATAACCTCTGAAGGCCTCACAACTGCCTATAAGACCCCATCTAATCTGCTCACCACCACCACCTTCCCAAAGAACCCAGGACCTCTCTGCCTTCATCGTCCACTACCCTCCCTCTCACTCGCTCTGCTCCAGCCACACTGGCCTCCTTGCTGTTCCACAGGGACACTAAATTTGCTCTCATCTCAGGGCCTTTGCAACTTGCTGCCCCTTCTGTCCACAGAGCTTTTCCCCAGACATCTACACAGCCCATTCAATCGTATTCTCAGGCTTCTCTCGAGTGTTGCCTTTTCAGGGAGACCTCTTTGAACACCATATTAAAACTTACAGTCACCCCTACCCCAACACCCGTGACCCCACTCATTTCTTATTTCCCTTCTCTGCTTTTATTTTCATCATAGCATTTGTCACCAGTATAGTATTTATTTCATTTAATTACTCCCTGATTAGAATGTAAGTTCCACAAGGGCAAGGCTTTCGGGTTCACTGCTGTAGCCCTGGCAACTAGAACAGTACCTGACACAGAGTGTGTGCTCAATAAATGTTATTAACAATATTTTTTTCCTTATAAGAACATTTGGGGATTTCCCTGGTGACGCAGTGGTTAAGAACCCGCCTGCCAATGCAGGGGACACGGGTTTGATCCCTGGTCCAGGAAGATCTCACATGCTGCGGAGCAACTAAGTCCATAAGCCACAACTACTGAGCCCACGTGCCACAGCTACTGAAGCCCACGCGCCTAGAGCCCGAGCTCCGCAACAAGAGAAGCCACCGCACCGCAATGAAGAGTCGCCCCCTCTAGCCCCACGCGCAGCAACAAAGACCCAACGCAGCCAAAAAAAAAAAAAAAAAAAAAAAACATTGGCAACCACCTTACAAAAAAATGAAGGTGAAGTACTCTAAAATCTCGTTTACTTCATGGGAGAGCTGATGAGGACAAATTATAATACAAAAGAAAAGTAGTCTGATCTCTTAAATCAAAGTTTCACTATAATGTCTGTGTATCAGTTAATTTCAAAGAAGCAAGCTAAGAGCATTCATTTGCTATCAAATCACTTTTGAAACCCTTCTGTAATATTTTTTACATCAAGTCCTATTTCATGACAACACCAACTTTCTTTCTGGTAAAATTTTTATGTCACAAATTAAGAGTACAGTAAGTCCCCTACATATGAATGAGTTCTGTTCCAAGAGTGCGTTCACAAGTCCAATTTGTTCGTTAAGTCCAACAAAGTTAGCCTAGGTACCCAACTGACACAATCGGCTATATAGTACTGTACTGTAATTATTTTCACACAAATAATACATAGAAAACAAACAAACGCAAAAAATAAAGAAAACATTTTTAATCTTACAGTACAGTACCTTGAAAAGTACAGTAGTACAGTACAACAGCTGGCATACAGGGGCTGGCCTCGAGTGAACAGGCAAGAAGAGTTACTGACTGGAGGAGGGAGAGGAGGTGGGAGATGGTAGAGCTGAAGGGTCGTCAGCAACAGAAGACGGAGGGCAAGCTGCAATTTCACGTGAACTAACTTACGTGACTGGACGTGCGAATGCACGTTCGCAACTTTGAAAGTTAGCAACTTGAAGTTTCGTATGTAGGGGACTTACTGTATATATTTAGAGATTTTATTTTTGGATACAAATTTATCACAGGGGCAGAAAAATAAGATACTGTGGAGCCCAACTTCCATATCAACTAAGGCTTTAATCACCATGTAACAGAAGGAAAAGAACATGGCTTTCAGAGTTGGAGCTTTGTTCACACCTGGATTCCATTATTTACTAACTGTGTGATCTTAGGCAAATTAACATTGCTGTTTCCTCAGATGTAGAATGGGGATAGTAACACATAATTCAAAGAGTTATTGTAAAGATTAAATTTGTTAACATGTCAAATCCTGGCAGAGTATATCAGGCCAGCTGTCAGTGCTTCACTTCCCTCCTTCTCCCTGGGAAAATCAAGAACAAAATAGCAATAGCAATTTTCCTAAACCAATTTTCTTAAAACAAAACAACAATGAAATACTTTATTTTGAACTAATTTTAGACTTACAGAAAAGTTGCAAAAATAGTGCAGAGAAATTTCCATATAATCGCTCACCTTGCTTCCCCTAGTATTAATACCTTACATAAGTATAAAACGATGATCAAAACCAGGAGATTAACATTGGTACAACGGTATTAATGACGTACAGACCTTATGTAGTTAGATTCAAATCTTACCAATTTCCGATAACGTTCTTTCTCTATTCCAGGATCCTGCCTAGCTTTGTTCTAGCTTTCTCGAGTTGTATCAATTATATTACCAGTTTACAATGGAAACAATTCAAAAGAATCTTACTAAAATATAAGAGTATGTCTATAATATACAATATGCTTCATGTGAATAGAATTACTTGGGTACACGGTAATTAAAATATTCAAACAAGAAATGTTCCACCCAATTTTTATAAAACACAGTATAGGTATCACAGTGATTTAATTTTTAAGGCACCGAATAGTCAAAAGAATATTCATCTTTAACCTGACTTTGTAGCAGTGTCAAATGAAAACAATCCAGATTTGGTCTATAGGTATCAAGAAATCAATACAGGTTGGGGAGACCCCTTTCCTGGCAATACTTCTTTAGCATAGCAATGGCCTTGAAAGTGCTATCCCCTTCATAGGGTCTGACTCATTTTATGACAATTAAGTACAGACACTTGAAAATATTTACTATTGTTGACAGGGAGGCAAGATTATTATGCAGGCTCTATTCTTACCAATGTATCTTTTAAAATGCAGTTTTGGGAAGTTAATGCTAAGTGACAACATATACCCCGAAAAGGAGGTAGAACATTTTAAAGAGACACCAAAACTCAAAAGCAGATTGAAGTGGTTTCCTGTGATGGCAGACAGTTTTTATTTATATGCTGCCTTGTTCCAAAAACAGGAGTGTAGCACATAATTTAACCTCTTCCCAATGACTCAGCATGGCTGTTATAAAGCTCAGATAACGTGCTATGACCCTGACTCACTGATGAATGGTTAATTACATCCCAGGCCCTCCATTCTAGAAGGAAGGTGTGTATAATGGAAGAGTTTAGCCGGAAATGTTTATGACAAAACAGCCTTCAGAATTCAACAGAACAGCTTCAGTTGATCTGGAAAGTTAACTTAAGAAGGGAATATTTTCTCCAAAGAGGCCCGAGGCCCAGAGACACTGAGAGTAGATGGGCTTGTAATAAGCAATATGATCCATGACTTAAATCAGGTGGAAACCTAAATCTGGCATCTTTGCTTCTTTAACTGTTTAAATCTAAACATGTATGAAGAAAGAATTCTTCAAGGTCAAGAACCGCAAGCGATTAATCTTTGTATCTCTCCTTTTCATCATCGGCATCATCCTTTGATTCTGGCACAAAGTGGTGCTCAAGAAATGTTACTGAACAAATGGAAAGAAATGAACAAAGAACCCTGTTTTCTCAGGACAATATGGTTTTTCAAAGGGAAAAAAAATATTTACCCAAGTCAATAAAATGAAAGTAAACCCATGACTATTGTCACTCTTAGGGGTTAGGCTAGGAGCCAATTATTCTTCATGTTATTCTATTTGGACACCCAAGTGGAAGCTCACAGATAACAAGCCTTGTTAATGGTCACTGGGACGTGGGAGGTGGGTCTTAACAACTGAACGCAGACTGGTTCTAAATACTCTAGTGTTTGTTTTTGGCTCCATTTAACATCTGGAATGGGAAGTTTTAAATGTTTTTTGCCTTTTGTCTAAGTGGCTTTCCCACCAAAATGTGCATCTCAGAAAATACATACAGAAGGTATCTTCCCTAAGAAGCTGTGCCACCTTTGCCTTGGACTCGGTCCTTCATTCAGTGAATTAACCAGCAAGCAAGATGCAAGCGTGGTGAGAAGTACAGTGGAGATGATTCTGGTTTTGTTCCTACTTTTTAGGACCTCTTGGAGAAGTAAAGATTAACTGTAAAATACCAAAACAATTACATTTATTTTTATTTAAAAGGACTCTTTTTTTCCATATCGCCCCTCCTGATGGCCTCCATCACGAGCCTTTGAGTAAGTTTCCCAGAGTCTATCATGGAACACCAGTATTTATGAGAGATGTCCGAATAGTGTCAGCCTACCTGTAACCTACAGCAATACTGTGCAGCAGGCAACAGATCCCTCATTTCAAAGCCGGTGTCTGTCCCATGATAAATGAGTTCTAAGGATTCTTCATCTTCTCCCCACTCCAACCTGTACTCTGAGATATCAGCACCAGAGCTTTCAGGACTCTGGAAAACAGAAATTTAAGTGGTTAATTTCATTGAAAAGAAAATCCTATGATGTTTGTGTTCAATTAACTAAACCGAGAAAGAGAGCAACATGCCTTAGGATATTTCAAATACATGAAAAGAAAAGCATGAAAAAGATACTCAATTTCCTCTCAATTCTGACCAGTGGTAAAATTTCCATAACTCTTGGCAAGTGCCAAGGCAGATGACTGTGTAAAACCTATTTGTGAACTTAAGCTTTGTGGGTCCCTCATAACTTGCACTGGGGGGCAGATAAAGTAGAAGAAACAAACTGATGCAGAACATGTGCCTGACTTACCTCCCAACTCACTAGGACACATCCATCAGGCGTAAAAGAGATACAAGGTGCTTTGCACTGTCCAGGAGGCCCTGCAGCCGTGGTAATTTCTGAGACATCAGAATAGGGACCATACTGAAAGACAAAAACACATGCGTGCGTGTAGGTGTGCGTGTGTGTGTGTGTGTGTGTGTGTGTGTGTGTACACAACACAAGCTTATAACCAAACAAGGGCTAAGCTAATGCCATCATCAATACAATTGATTAAAAGTATTACCTAATGGTCTTCACTTTCAGTTGAATATGTAGGTTTTCTTCTAACATACATTCCCTAAGTAGTAAATGTCTATTTTATAAATATATATTTTTTTAATTCAAAAGGATTAGAAAGTTGGTTTACTAAACATTTTTGCTGTGACCTAAGAAACAAAAAATGCTGACTTTTGCTACATCACAGCATTCTCCTTTAATTTCTCAGAAGGCTTCAAAGAAAACTAAGTCAGATGCACACTGCAGTTTAATTTTTAATGCCCAAAAATCTTCGTGGGATTGTTGGTTATCAAATTTTGAGTACTTCTTCTAGTTACTGGTATTTTCCATTTTGAAAACCAATGGTCATGTTAATGTTTTCTCAGCATGTCTCCCACCATCTCAACTATTTGAAGGTTTACACTGCACTCCTCTCCTCCACCACCATCAGTGACCACACTGCTCAGAGCCAACCACCGCTACAGATTTAAAACACGTCGAGAGAACCATCACCACCATGTTAACAGTGGAATATGTGATACTTCAATGAGCTGGGGCAAAGAGTGAAGTAATTTTCAGGTTAATGAAGTATGTGACTATGTTTTTCAAAATGGAAAAAAAAGATTAAAAAAACAAAAAAAACCCCAAACCTCTCACATTTTCTAACAATATAACCTGCAAATATACTGGGGGTGGGGGAGAAGCTCTCTGAAGTGGCCCACAGAAGGTGATTATGAGTCAAATATATGGTTAACTTCCAATGCAAAAGAATTTAAAAACAAGGCTGAAGATACTTTCTTTATATGATAAATTAGTGAAAGGAGAAAGTAAAACTCAAGTCAGCCCAGTTGCACATTTATCTTTTTCTTTTCTTTTTAACAGCACATTTATCTTTATCATGAAAAGATAAAAAAAAAATCCCTCTGAAAAATTGATGGGGAGAAGCACCAGATCAACAGTAAAATAGGATTTCTTCTGCAGCATCAGTGATCATCACCATCCATCCTCTTTTTTTTTTTTTCTTTTTGCGGTACACGGGCCTCTCACTGTTGTGGCCTCTCCCGTTGCGGAGCACAGGCTCCGGATGCGCAGGCTCAGCAGCCATGGCTCACGGGCCCTGCCGCTCCACGGCACATGGGATCTTCCCAGACCAGGGCACGAACCCGTGTCCCCTGCATCGGCAGGCGGGCTCTCAACCACTGCGCCATCAGGGAAGCCCCCATCCTCTTTTTACTTATAAAAGTTTGGGTGCATAGGCTTTCTTATCTTCTCACCAATACATTTTTATTGTTTAGTTTTGTGTGTGTGTGTGTGTGTGTGTGTGTGTGTGTGTGTGTTTTAATTTAAATACCTGTATCTGAAATTCTTTCCTAATGGGCAATTAGAAGAAATCCAGCTCCTGTTAAAGGCTTGTGATCATACTTCAGACCAAATGTTTTCATAGTCAGCATGGCTAACACGGAACGGACTAAAGACAAACATACTTTGCTTCTGAAAGGCGTGAACAGGACCACCGAGAACTAGAAGAGTCATCGTCAACTTCTTGTCACTGTCAGTGGGCTTTCTTACTTGTAAAAATCTCATCAATTAATGACATCTATTTGTCTGCATGGAGTGCATCTACACACACCACTGGCACCCTGTGGGCCTTTAGCAGCGGTTTGCTCTACCCACACCCTTCTACCTTCTTTTATGTTTCTGCCCATCTTTGACACACCAAAAAGCCCTGTAGTTTCTGGGTCACTTCACTCTCATTATGAATTGCCCCCCAATCCATATCACTCTGCAATTAAAAAAAAACAAAAACCAATCACCTTTGTGGATATAATATAGACATACTCTTCCAATCTCTAACAGCCCACCTCAATAACTTCAGATGGAGTAGTAAGAAGGACCAGAGAGTTCTACAGTTTTCACTTGAAATAAATGAAAAAAAAAAATATATATACTGGCCTCCCTAGCCTCTACCCCAGTCCAGTTTTAAAAACTGATGTAAGACATTGCTGGGTAATTTAGACAATATGATAAAGAAATATTATGTAGTCCTAGTTTCCCATAACTAATTTATACAGTCGATGAGAAAATAGGAAATTATTTTAAAAACTACCAAAAGCATCTAAAGGGTGATGTTGTTATTAACCTTGAACTCTATCTTAATAGAATGATATGAGGACAAAAGAAACAAAATTTCCAATGTTGGGTCTACGTGAAATCAAAACAGTGTATCTTCAGAAATTAGATTTTACATACACTTCTTTAATGGTTGTCAAGGTTGGACAGATACTGCTAAGGATTTTAGGAGGGTAGAAACAGAAGTGCCAGGACCTTATATTTCTGTTACGGTGTATAAGCGTGTACTCACCCCTCCATCATTCAGAGCTCTCACCCTGAAGCGATACATGGTTCCGGGAAGTAGGTTGCCAACGGTGCACTCAAGCTCGGGCCCGTGGTACACCTCCGAAGCTACATCCTCAGGTTCCGTCATCTCCACGCTGTACTCTGAGACCTCACAGCCACTTTCAGAGGCAGGAACATCTGGGAAAGGAGAATGTTTTTCGTATCAGAACACTTTTGTGTTTCCGGTTGACCCCATCACACCTCACTTTCCACAAGGTTTGCAAAATATCATGTAGGTGGCCTGTCCTCGATATTTACAAAAGAAACCCCACTCCAAAAAAAAAGATATACAGAAGAAAGTTTTTGAATGATGTTATCCATACTTTCCAAAGCAAGTACGTTTAATGATATTAACAAAATTCCAAAACTGTAGAACTTTTAGGCAATTCCTTTATATTCTAATGCCAGGTAAACACAAGAAATAGAGGGGAGAAAATCTTCTCCTTAACTTGAAACCAAAGGACACATTAAATCAAGTTAGAGGACCCCAAACTGGCACACTATCTTATTTTAGGCATAAGTGATGGGGAACAATAGTCTGACAGCGTTTTGCAGGTTTATATTTGCACTTTTGCTTGTAAATTGTTGACCCGACAGGAAATGCTAATACAGTTTGAGTCGATACAGTAAAACACCAGGACCCACACTTAACAAGGCAGCAAAGATGAGGAAGAATTAGATGTTACCTGATGAACTATTTCTTGGTTTAACCTCTAAATTGAGCACAACTTTTATTTTATGAATAAAGCTGAAAAATTCCTGAAAAGACTGGCTGCTCTGAAACATTTTCTATAAAAGTGCCCTCTGAGGGTAGAGGATGAACAGCACGTGTGGCACCATCAGGAATATAGGAGGGTGAGTGACAACGTGGGGAGAATACAAACCCAAGCCCATGTACATTGAACAGAATATGGGCATTTTCAATAGAAACAAATATGGTTTTCAGAAGGAAGACCTGGAACTTGATTACAAAGCATGAAGTCTTAAACTCAATCTCCACTTGTCCAAATTGGCAACGTGAAGATGTGTTCACTCACCCCACTCTAAGTGGACTTCCTTGTGCTTTGGTCTACCCAAAACCCTCGGTGGGCGACACTGACCTGGTGCAATGCTTAGTGTGCGAACAGGGAGACTTTCAGAACACTGCAGGAGAAATACAGGAGAGAATCATCTCTTAGTTACTTTGAATTTATTAGAGCTCTATATACCAAGCAAATTCCACCCCATACCTGCAAATGCTTCCAAAGAGGGTTACACATTGAATGTTTACACTTTTTATGCAATAAGATCTTCGTCTCTGTGTGGTGTGTGTGTGTGTATGTGTTTAAGTATGGACATATACCGCATACAGCACTGGTAAAAATAATTATTTCTGATGTCAGATTTGTAGGTTGACTTTCTGAGTGTTGTGTATCCTAAGCACACGGTTATTTTCCTTTAAACAAAAATTAGAGACCCTTCAGGAGGACAGAAGAGAACACAAAACAACAGCTGGATGAAGTTCTTAAATGGTGTCATAAATGGCCAACCATCCACATACAGAGCAGAAAAGCAAATAAAGTCAATATTAATCAACTGAGTCTGACATTAACCAGCAGGTTCTGTTAATACTAAAATCAGCAGGCCTTCTTTTTTGCAGGATCTGGTTGCGTAAGCCTGGTCGTATGGAAGCTGACCCCTTTTTGAGACAGGAGGAGCATGGTAGACCTATGCAGCTCAACCAAATTCAGCCTCCATCCTGAGGAGACGAGGTGCAGAGGAGATGTACTTAGGCATTCAAGGAGCGCTGCCGCTTCTGTGTAGGCTTGTGCAGCACCTCGCATGTAAGAGGAACTCGCTGATCATCTGTAGCTCTGATGTGGACATCCCCACCCTGGGAGGCACTGCATAAACGTCGTCTAGGTGGACCTTTTTTTTTTACCTCAGAAGTCTGTCTATATGGACAGTCTAGACATCACAGTACCACTATCCTTGGGGGGAAAAGAAAATAAACATAAAACGACGTCAGAGGTGGGCTGAGTGGCAAAATTCGGCACCTAATGGCAGGTGTTCTTTTGAAAAGTCAACCCAGTACAGGGTAACAAGGTTATAAGCCACCACTGCGCGTGCACTCTCTCTCAATACTAATGGTTTCAAAACCACAATGTTAAACATCTCTACAATGAAAACATCTTCTACCATATTGCCTCTCACTCACTTTCTGAATGTTAACACCATTTAGATAATAACTACTGATATCTCATTTCTAGAGCACTTCATGTGTACATGTTACGTTGTTTTGAGCCTATGAGAACACTGTGAAGTTGAAACCAAGTTTCCTGACGTGTTGAATGGTTGGTCTAAGGTCATATAAATTGTAGACAATGGTGGTGATCCTTTTGTGATGTATAAAAATATTGTCACTATGTTGTGGACCTGAAACTTATGTAATACTGTAAGTCAATTATACTTCAATTTAAAAAAAAGAAAGCGACAGCAAGAGAACTGCTGCTGCCTACAGATGTGTAGGTTGGGCACTGCGTAATCACAGGAGGTGCCTTTCAGCTCAGTCATCATAGATTTATGTGGCTTTTACAATAATTTTCCAGCAGATGGCAGCAAAGTATCTCAAGGAAGGTGTGTCTCTCATTTTCACAAAACTGCCAGACGTGGTACAAGAAAAGCTGTGCTGGAGGCCATATCTTTTTTTGCTCTAAATTCTACGCTTTTCTATCATTGCAATAACTGAGGTTCACCGCCTTATTTATTAGCTAATGCAAATTGCAGACCACCCTCAATTTTCAACTGTCAGGTGATCATGCCAAAGTCTTCTGAGAAACTAAGTGAGGGATGTACTTGGAAAGCAGCACAATTCAGTTGAGAATCATTTGGGTCTATCTTTTTATACCCACTAAAGCACAGTTTGGAAAACTCTGAATTCATGACGTGATACCACGGCAGGCTGCATTACCAAGATACATTTTTAAACAGCAATTTATTCTGATGTTATAGATGGGTTGTCTGAGTAGGACCAAAGATGTTTACTTTTATACTGAAACAAAACCAACCTGACTGTGTCCACCAGTACTTATGCAGCATGCTCGGAGTTTGTACAAAGTGCCTGGTTTCAAGTGGGTGAAAGTGTACTCTGTAGCCGACCCACTGTAGGCCACTTCCCACTGACTCGCTGCAAAACAAGACCCGTGTATGAGATTATGCCTTTTGTAAAAACGTAACAGTACCAACCATTCCTGATAAGAAAAAGCTCTAAGTGGTTTCCATGAAAACCAGCATCTCCTATTCTTTCTTTTTTCCTAAACAGCCACAGTGCCCTCTTTCCATCTCCTTTACAAAGTTAAATACTAAAATAACATGGAGTCATTTTTAATACTTAGTACTGCTGGCTAGACTACTTATATCACCATGATTACGTTTGCTGACTGTGAGGTTGGGATGCTGGAAAGCACACGAAATCTGTAGCTTGCCCCGCAGCAGGAGACAGCGGATGGTGCTGAGCAAGCTAGGAAGTGGTGATGGTGTGAGAAGCCCCTGAGGCCAGCTGGGCAGGCGGAAGGCTGCTCGGCCACAAGGTTCCTGGTCAGACCAGGGCACCACTGAAGAGTTTCTCCTGGCTCTTATCTGCCTGGAGGTCACAGTGAGTGAAACCTCCCCCTCCCCATACAGACCAAGTCCTTTGGGTAAAAGGCCTGCTGTCTCCATGGAGCCCCACTTAAAAGACAAAAACACCTGAGGGAGTGACATTAAAAATGAAACATTCAGTGTGACCCAGGTTATCTGACCACTTCTCTGGAATAAAGCAAGCAAGCAGAGCCACTGGAGGGGCCTGGGTGAAGCTGATGCCACCAGGTGAAGAGCACTGGGGATGCTTCGACTGACGGCCTGCCTGCCCCACAAATCTGGGATGTTTATCCTCCTCTGTCTTGCTCCCACTGACACAATGTTTCCAGCAGACTATTTTAAAGGAGGCCTTTACTCCATGCAGTTGTTTTAGGGAAAATACTTTTACCCTGTTCCATGATAGTTACTAACTTCCACAAATGCCCTCAGCTGCTTATTAGGTCAGATTTACAATGAAGCCACATGCACTAGGGCCATATGACAAGGGGGAATATTAAAGACAGTCATCCTGACATTACCGATCAAACAACCTGCACTGAAAAGGCAACTGGGAACAAGGACTACCGAGGAGATTCAATTAATCATTGACGTCACGCACTGGCAACGTTGTTAACTTTCAGGTACAGACGGCATCTACTTTTGATCTGTCACCAGTGGTCAAGGGAGCCACAAAAATTCAAAATATATTTAAGTTTTCACGATGAGCCACCGCACATCCGTGACTTCTCTCCTAGGTCAGATTTTTAGCATAGAATGTGATTTTATGTTAAGAACAGCTGTGCCCATCTCAAAGCATTTTCATGTTTTTCAGCTTAAAATAGGGCCCAACTGACATGAAAAACAAAACACTCCAGGTGGCTATCGTGGCACAGAATAAAAAGCAAGCCACACACCTGCATTGCTTGTTTGTAAAAGCTGCTGTTAACTCTTTCCTTTTTTCCCATATGCATCACTTTTTTAAAAAAAAAATTTAGTTACAGGGATTATTAGAGTGGTGAGATGGGTGTCATTTTTAAAGTTCGGATGACTATACTTTTTTCTATTAAAGCCTAATAAATTTAATCAGAAAGAAGATCTAAGAATTTTTTAAAAGACACTATAAAGGGAATCTGATCTGTAACACTGTCCCACTTTAATTCACCTCGTCTGACTAGTAATGAAGAAATAATATGACTCAGAAATCACAACAAAAATGAAGACATTTTCTGAACTTGTTACAAAGTGTGACACTTGTCAATAGCCCACAGCAATACTATATTTTGTCATCCTTTGTGCACCAAACTCATTTGCTGTCTCCAATTTACCCTTCCTGCTGATTGCTTCTGACACTTTCTCTGCTTATAAGAATTTCTAGAGAAAGCGTGCCAAGAGAGATAAAAAAACATATTTATTCTATTAATTGGGACCTCTGGTTTAAAGAAATGACAGAAAATTTTAAAAATGACAAAAACGTACATTTCAAGCAGACTCTGATCCCCGATGCTGTGTTTGAAAGAAAAAACTGTCAATATGTGATTAAGGCTTGTTTATTGTAGTACCTCTATCAATAGAATTAATGATTGCCCGCTATTATTATACAAATGTTTATCTTATTAGAAAACAGGACTTGAACAAAACAATTTCTACAAACTTCACCTTCAGAATTTCCATCAGTAATCTCTAGCAAGTACTTGAGTATTTCTGAACCACCGTTGTCCTTTGGAGGATCTGGAAAGTAAGCAAATGCCTTATTAGTTATAAAAGTGTATTGATTTTTGTTAGTAAATATTATTAGCACACATAGAATCATATAATATACTGTCTAAATTCTGGATTCAACCAAAAGGCACAATAATTAATATATTATTTCACCCAACTCCTTTCTCGAAAAACAAAAGAAACAAAGCCACAAAACCTTCTGGTTATCAAAGCGTAGAGCTAGAAATGTCAAAAATGTTAGCACTTATTTAGTGAAACATGAACAAAACTCAAAATATGGAGTTATTTTTCTAAGAGTTATGTTCATTTATTTATTTTGAGATTCTGAAGCCTGCTCTTCAATATTTGATGGTTTTTATATAAGACAAAATATACATATATTTTTTTAAAATTACTTTATCCTTTTTTTATTTCACTTATATCATCAGTGAGAGACGGAGAGGGAAGAAAAGGGAGGTGCAAAACTTACTGACAAAATAAATAAAAGATCAGAATACAACAAATCTGTCCCATCACAGTTTGCTACTAAGCAAACTTTGTATCCCACATGAACCTAATAGAAAACCAGAGCTGCGGATCAATAAGAACCTGTACCAAAGAGCCGGTTTGAGGAGGAGGTTCCGGCTTGTTACTAGAGCCCTGTGCGCCTTAGGTATCATATCTGTCTACTGCTAACTCGGTGCCTGCAAGAGTTTTCTTTTCTGAGCAGGAGAATACCTTTTTGCAAGACTACACAGAATTTGCTTCTACTATCAGTTGGCCACCTCTGTATTTTAGATATACCCTCAGGTTACTCATATAGATTTAGAAACTTTAATTCCCGTCTCCTTTCACCTGTTATTTCCATTAATGTATGCAAACTTCGGCAATAGATATTTACAGCAATAATTAAAATATAGCATATGGCTAATGAAAGTAAATACTCAGTGTTGATGGAACTTTCTAGGATATTCTGAGAATGAAAGCTTTAGATCTGGCAAAAAGCACACCTAGATTTTTTGTTTCTCTTAATCGTATCCATCTTATAGGGAATAATTCTGCCTCAAAATTACCACATAACTTGAAGCAGTTATATGTCTCAGTGGTTGGCCTCCAATAACAATTTAATAATGTTTTAAATTCCCTTTACATTACTTGACTGCCAGGTAAAATCTTATTTTAGATTTCTATTTTTTTTTTTATTTTTTGCCTGTTTGGTAGTTACTATTATTGTATGACATTAGTGACAATCATACACATTATGTTTCACATACAGCTGCAAATGTTTACCAACATTCTAATGGCATTCATTCCGCTGAAATAATCCATGCAGCAGGTGAGCCACAAAACCCTCTACCAGATCCCCACAAATACCAGGATGAACTTCAATATGAAAACCTCCCGAATTCCAAGACTTCCAAAGATATACAAACAACAACAACCAGTCTTCCTAATTCACTGTAACTTAAACTTTTGTAAACTTTAATATGACTTACCTAAAATTTGAAATTTATTTTTAATACTAAGTTTATAAATCAATTTTTATATTAAATATTGCTACATTTTTAAGGGCAAGCTATTGAAGAATGAAATATATTCAGAGATTACCACATTCAAATCAATAATACATTAAAACTATAGGAGAAAAAATGTGTCTTACAGGAAAATCATAAAGTAAATGAAATGCTCTCACAATTGTCAATTTTACGAGTTTGTAGAATTCTCAGGATGTTTCTCATACATATATTTCAAACGTGTAAAACTCCCTCAAATAATATGATTTGTTTGTTTATTGGTTTGTCACTACTGAAATTAATCAAGTTTTTAAAAACCTGTCAAAAAAGCAGCAGCAGCAACAGCAACAAAACATACCCCATTTAACACTAAAACCATGAGATGTAACTGGTCCTTTAATGAGGGGTCTTGTAGGAGGTCCAGGCCTGTCAGGACTCGTCGTACAAACCAAAACTTCACTTGGGCAGCTTTTCCCTTCCATATTAGAAGCAGTCAGCTATAACACAACCAAAAAAACATTAGTGTGCTTTAGATATCAGGTCTTAAACCAGCAGTGACTTTCAATATGGCAAGATCAAGGTACCCATAAACTCACACAGACAGACACACTCACATATTCTCTTTCTCTCTCTCTCTCTCTCTCACAGTCTCAAACTACTAATTTATAAGTGTTTCTTTAATGGAGTACTTATTTTCTATACAGTTTAGCTATTAACAATTATAAATAAAATAACAAGGTAGGTTTTAGCCAAAGATATTTTTACCCTTTCAAGAAGACAAAACAAAACTAGTATGTCACCACCCAGTTCACAGTGTTTTGTGGAAGGAAAACATGGAGGAAAAGCAGATAAAAATAACCTTGCTTATTTAGGAGTAGGGCAATGCCACCTTGTGGAGAAATGCTAGCAGTATACCTATGATCTCACAGCCAGCATCGAGTAACAAGGATTTTTAAAAATATCAAAAACTATCATTTTCCTTCAATAGTTACACATGCCACTGGATAATCCGACAACTATTTACTGAGTGACTACTACGTGTTAAATAACATGGTTTGGTTCACAAATTCAGAGAAGGAACGGGGGAACCAGAAGACAACCACATCTCTCCAGAAGGCACACTGTCACACTAGAAAACACCGCGCTGTGCTAGAATCAACAAACAGCGGGCAGCACACAAGGCAGCCTGCTGTTCCCTTCTCTCCTAACGAGGTCGCAAAGAGTTGATTCGACGCAACGTCGCCCAACGCGGAGCCCAAGTGGGGAGGGGGTGGGTAACAGAAGAGCAAAAGGAAAACGGCTGAGAAAAAGAAAATGGGCAAAAGAGCAAAGGGCGATGGAGAAAAGGGAAATGTGATTAAAAGAAGAAACTGTGAATAGAAAGGTGTGACGTGCAGGTAGGTGAGAGACAGGTGCGCTGGGCACCTGGTTTGGGTCTTCCCAGGCAAGGGCATCTGGCCATGCTGTGATGCAATTTATTACAGCACATTACGGCAACAGGTTTCTTTCTCAAAAGTGGGTTTTAAAATTAAAGTTGGGTGTGTATTTTACAGATGTTACCTTAAAAGTGTAAAGTGCAGCGAACTTTACAGGAGATTTAAAATGGTCAAGGAATGAAACATAAAACAGCTTCATTTTTAAGCAGTTCAGGTACCAAAATGACTGACTTACCCTGAACTTATACTGTGTGCTTCTTTTGAGATTTTTCACAGTACAGGTTAAATCCTCTCCAGTGTATTTTGGGTGGAAAAGGTTATCCTGAAAAGGCAAAGCCAGAAAGAAACATCAGTATCATAAAATCTGGGCATTAAATACCTTGTCTGTAGGATTTTTATATTGCCTCCTTCCAGCATCACCAGCGGGCCAGAAGTGTGGCAGCTACACCAGAAAGAGGGCCAGAATCCCACAGTGCTTTAGGAAAAATTTAACTCTATCACATCATAATCTGTCCTGGATCTGGGTACTTTTATTGGGAGACTAACACTAATTTGAATGAGAACAATGTTCTCTCTTTGAGAGAGTGTAAATTTGCTTTGGAATAGATGTCACCATATACTTTTCTCACGGAGCAAATTTTTCTGGTTACTCAATAAGCATTTTAAACAATGAATTTAACCACCAAATTAACGAAGCTTATGTAGTTAAAAAAATTATCTAACAATGTCGTCACGAAAAAAGGCTCTTGTACGGAGATCCTTACTGGCAAGCTGCAACGTGCTATGCAATCCACTGGCTGGGGTTTCTGACACAGTGTCCTCTTCTGGACAAGGGGGAAAGCAGAGCTTGGATGGGGAAGACATAACCCTTCAACGGGATAAACATCCTACTGAAAGCTGACTGTACAGAATTCACTCAATAATATTCTCAGTCATGCACACATCCATCCATCCACCCACGCATTCATCTCGGAGCACCTTCTATGCATCAGGCTCTCTTCCACGCTCTAGGGGTTTAGCACTGCCCAAGAACAGAGTTAAGTCTTGCCCATCAGAAACTGACATAATAGCCAGAGAAAGCAATTAACAAAAAAACCTACAGACAAACATGAAGCATGCTGTGTGGTGGTAAGTGCTGTGAGACGAAAGTAAAGCTGGGTAAGAGGACGGAGTGGTGGAGCTAGGAAGCACTGCTTCCAAATGAAAGCATGGGATGCCATCTACCTGGATGGGGAAGGCTGTGGGAAGGCCAGCTCTGCAGGCTCCTTAAGGCAGCCACATATGGCTCCTCCAATTTAAATGAAATACAATTAAAAATTCAGTTCCTTGGGCTTACAGTCACATTTCAAGGGCTCAGCAGCCACGTGTGGCTAGGCACTATCTTATTGGACAGCACACGATACAGAACATTTCCATCATCACAGAAACTTCTCCTGGACAGTGCTGTTTTACAGGGTGGTCAGGAAAGGGTCGTCCAAAGAAGTGACATGTGAGAAGAGACCTGAAGGAAATGAGGGAAGTAACTCAAAGATATCGGAAGGGGCATGAGAGCCAGAGGGCACCAGAACTGCAAAGGTGGGGCGGGACGGCACAGCTGGTACGCTCAGTGAGACTACAGTGGCAGGAACAAGGGCAGGAACGAAGACCCTGAATGTGGAGGACCTGGAAAGCACTGTAAGAGCACTGGCTCTCCCTCTGGAAGAGAAGGGAAGGCACTGAGATGGGAGGGCTTCTGAGCAGAGCACTGACATGACCGTATTTGTATTTAACAGGATCACTCTGGCTTCGTGTGGAGAACAGACTGTAGTGTAGTGAGGATGAAAGTAGGGAAAATACTTAAGAGGCCGTTCCAATAACCCAGGGGCGAGATGATGGTGGCTCAAAAAGTGTAGTAGCTGTGCAGATGCTGAGAAACGGTCAGATTCCTGGGTAACTTTTGAAGGGAGCTTTGAAAGGCTTTGCTGACTGACTATATATGAAGTCAAGGAAGAGCCCACGGGTTTCTGGCTTCCCCAAATGAAAGCACGGGGATGCCATCTACTTGGATGGGGAAGACTGTGGGAAGGCCAGGTTTCTGCTAGTGGTTACAGTGGCAGAAATTAAGAGCTTGGTTTCAAATTTAGGCAGCGAATCTAATTTCACCAGTGCATCCTGTAGTTAAGATAAAACTGACTTTACCGAACACACACGAGGGTATAAAATGTGCCAGACTTACGTTTTCGTCCTCCTGGATTTCCAAGGTGTAGGTGACTACTTCCTCAGGTGAACAGCCTTCTGGTTTATTCCACTGCAATGTGACCCATGTGACCCCAGCTCGAACAAGTCTTGGTGCAGAGGGCATCTGAGGAATGTTTCCTAATGTGTAGCACACCACCTCTTGGCTATACCCACTGGAGAGAAACAGACCCGGTGAGACACGTTTAGGAGCACGGGAGGGGTCTCGGCATTTCAAAAGAGCAGGGATAAGCCCACCTGCTGCGCAACTTGCTTGGGTGGGAAAGTCTGGGGCCTGACAGGTTCATTGAGCAAAGGAAGGCAAGGATCCTTTATGTGATATTCCCTACCACAACTTCAATTTGCCCCAATCCACCCCACTGCCCCTTGCACTGCTCTGCTTAGGTCTGCTACTAGAAAAGCATGCCATGTTACAGGACAATAGATTTAAAAATTTACTTCCCCCCGAAAGCACCCAGGAGAAAGCACAGCACAGTGGTGATGGTGACAAGCTATGAGCCACAGTTACCAAGGAGCCTTCAAATCCATGTGAGAGCAAATAACTGTCTACTGATAAAATAAATGTTTTACAAATATATATGGTGCTATTTTCCAAATGTTTGTAGATGCCTCTAGTTCATTTACAAATTCTTGAACTGTGGAAGCCTTTATCATTATGACCGTCCAACCAGTGCACTCTAAAAATACAATGGCTATCATGGGTAGGGAAGGAGGGCCGTAAACCTTGTGGTCTTAAGAAGTTCTTTAGGCTGGAAAAACGGTTGGGACCAATGGTGTGCTGAACCTTTAAGAAGATTTTCAACAATCAGTGATAAAGAAAAAGATTTTTCCCTTAATCAACAGTTACCCAAGAAGTACAACTGAAATACGGTCTTTTCAGAGCACCTTTAATCCACTGATGCTTCACCATAAACCTGTTCTTGCCTTTCTCTAGCAGCTTGGAGGCAAGCCGTGTGTCCTACCCAGTCCAGATTTTCTCCAGTCCTGTGAGTATCTGCCCGGGCTTGACAACAATGGACGGCCCAGCAACTCTTTCTTTGTATCAGCAAACACTCAGACATAGTTGAAAAAAGGCAACTGAATGAGTAGCTTGCTAAAGTGATGAAAGGAAAAGGCACACAATCTGAAAAAAATAAAGCCCCCAGAGGATTCCTTTCAAAATCTGTAGTTACCTTCCTCCTGATTCTCAGAGACCCCTAGTGGGCCTTTGCATTACAGCCCGCAAGGCTGCAAAGAGGCCACACAGTGGCATTTATCACCTCAGAAGGGGCTTTCTAGCCTCTGATTAGGATTCCCTTTCAGAAAATCTCTAACTGGTTCGGTGTGGAGGCAGCAGGCGACCTTGCGCCTTCTGGCAACGTGACAGAAGACTCAGAAACACCACACAGACGCTTAAAGGCATGAGGACCAGGAAACGCCATACCTGGTGCCAATGTCATTCCGAGCAGCCAGCCTGAATGTGTACCCCATTGCCGGACACAGCTTTGTCAATTTGCAGTGTTTTTGGCTCCCAAAGAAGCACTGTCTGAAACCACTGTTTCTTTTTCCCTGAAACAGCGAAACAATGCAAAGAAGTTTAAAAAAACATAATAAGAGAATGAAGGAATATTTCGAACAACTGTTTAATTTCCTAGTTTGGATGGACAAAACTAAGAGAAGGAAAGCGCTCTACAGTGAAATGCCATCCCTAACACAAAGGCACTACAGAAAGCTGCGTTACCGAGAGGGATAACGCACGGTCCTTGTGGTATTTTGTCAACAAAATAAAAAAGGCCCTTTCAGGCACAAGGCAGTGCTCAAGTGAAGGATCACAATTTCTCAGATCTTCTTCCTTACTTGGTCAAACTGCCTGATCTGACTCATAGGAGTGAGTCGGCAGCCTCACAGGATTGCTAACTCTGGAGCTGCACAGCCACCCCCAGATGGCCCAGCACCTGAGGACCAGGCTACGCAGCTCTGCAAGCCACAGAAAGTCCTCCCTGGTCTTCTCTCTCCTCTCCCGCCTTGTGGCAGCCCCCAAGCCCACACGTGTACATTCTGGCTAGTGAGCTGTTTGTCTACTCATCCCTAAATACTGGGCTCATGCCTTTGACTCATCTTGTCCACATCTGGTCTCCTCAAGGCAGTGCTCTGGACAATCTGGGAGCTCTATCAAGGCTTGCAGAGTTGAACTGAATGTCTGACAAGCACTTCATCTATACATATTACAGCTATTCTTAAGTTTCTTATGAGGCTGGAAACACATTTTAATGCATTCCTAGCCTTACATGATGCTTCAAACTCCTCGAAGGAAAAAGAAAACACTCCAGTGGGTTCTCTTAATAGAAGTAAGAAAACAAAAACAAAAACATAACTTAACTATGCTGTGCCATGCTCAGAGCCATGGAATACTCACATCGGCAGTTTTCTAGAATATTTCATACCCATAATCCACAGTATTTTATCTATGTTTACGCAGAAGAAAACCACATGCTAACACTGGATGAATTAGCATTTTAATCAGACAGCCTGGGCCCAGGACTTCCAGGAATGTTTGAAATTCTCAATTTATTACATAAAAAAACAAAGAAAGCACATTTTTCTCCTAAGCAAATTTAAGCATTTCCTTCCTTAAAGCAGGCCTCCAAATGCTTACTACTGAAAGAAACATTCCAGGTGAAGTCTAGTTAAAAATAAATATACAACTAGCTTGAAGTATCACTAGGTTGAACAGATTAAAAACCACCATGCCACATTCATCCTCAAACTCTTCCCAACTCTCCCCTCACAAGCAAGGTGGTACCCTTTTTCCAAGGAAGGGAGTAGAAGCCCTAACAGTCCTTAAGATCCAAAGTTCATTTTATCAAGGGTTCAAAGTACATTCAGGTGCAACTATGGAAAATGGGGAGTGGGGTGGGCAGGCAGTCAAACATAATGTCTTTCAGTGGCTACTTTAGCAAAGTCACCCTGTGACTTGCAAATCACGCCCTTATGCTTACTTTAACCTTGAGTGTTAAGGTTGCTGCAGACAATTTATTCACAGAAAACCCGTTTACGCATACCTTTGCATAATTACATCCAGTGTCTGATTACACTCTACGCGCTGCATGCCCTGGTATGTTCTGTATCCATTTCAGGCAGTAGCGTGATCTACCTTCTTTCCTCCACTATTTCTGAGCTCAGAGTAAACAGTGCAAGAAAGGCACATCCTGCTGCCACGGAAGCCTCATCCCTTCCAAACCCAATGCTGGCTCCCCTTCAATGCCTCATTTTTCCTATTTCTTTGTTTGGTCTCCTTTGCCCATTTCTTGTGCTTAGACCTACAGCCAGTAAATAAAAGCAGCCTGTTCCTTACTAGGTTGATTTGCTTTACTTTGGTGAAAACCGGGCTGTGGTTTAAATGAGAAAAAAAGAGTGGGGAGGCATCAATGATGGAAACTAGACTTTGATTTTAAGGGGCCAGAGCACTGGGGCTCACTAAAGAATGGGGACAGAGGCATTCTGTGACCTTCAAGATGTTTTCCTATATTGCTAACATTAAAAAAAATTTTTTTCAACTTCAGTATCAAGAACAATTACTAAATGAACTCCAACTTGCTTAGATAAATCATGCCAAATTTTCCATCTTAATACCTTCCAAGATATACAACTATGTGCATGGACCTCAGGAACAGAGAATGACCCAGAGTTGTTGGAACTTCAGAATCAAGTTTTAGGAACAGTATTTGTAGAAGCTGAAGGGGGTAAGAGTACAACTATGTCACAGAGTTAAAAAAGTAAAGCTTATTGGTGAATTTTTAGAAGTCACTGAGTATAAAACAAAAAAAAAGGGGGGTGGGAGTAGGTTAACAAAGTATTTCGGACATGAGAAGCTTGAAAATACTCGTGGATGACATGGAGTTTAATATAAAAGGGGTATCTGAGAAGAAAGAAATTAATATTCAGAAGAGTCGCTGCTGTGCAGAGGTAATCTACGGCTGAGAGGTTAGCAGGTGAAGATGGAGAACGCCAGTGTGGGATGGCTCCCGCGTCCCCCTGCTCATCCGTGAAAGCCCAGGCCAGGCTCTCAAATGGCTTTAGTCTTGGGCATTAGAGTAAGTACACATTCAAAGGTACAGGCGATGTGAAGCATCTGCTTGTAAACCAAGTGCGATCCCAGGTTGCAGATGGCATTTATAAATAAAATATTATGCAGCTCTTCTTGTCGACAGAAATGGATAGGGTTTAAAAAAAAAAGATAATGCTTTAGAAGGCTAAAAGATTGATAGAAACGACAGGAGTGATAATGTGAATGTTTATCGTTATTTATCAGAAATTAAATATGTCCAAGTCACTACTGTCTGAAGTTTTACAAATGGTAAATCACAACTTCCATGTTTGATAGGTAGCGTGGCTCCAAATGATTTTGAGATATTATAATTTATGGCATGTTCCCTCTTTTAATAAAATCTAATTTAAAGTACACAGGATTACTGAGACATAACCGCTTTACTTGGAAAGACAACTTGCTTTTTAATAATTTAAAGTTAGCTTCAAGCAAAATCTCCTACTAAAACATGGTCCTAATGGAAATGCATAATCTCTCTCGACACTTTGTAGGGCCACTGCCATCAATAATCTGGTCAAACACAGGCAGCAGGGACACCTGTGGCCAAGGCCTTGTCCTGGTCAGCTACTGCTGCTAGGCTACTTGTGGGGTGTTACATAGAGGGGGGTTCCAAAGGTCTAGGAGTTGGCTGGTCTCCAAGATCTGAGGTATGGATGCCCAGTAGCACCCTGATTCTGCATCTTGGGGGATGATGGACGTGCAGCATGGGAGCAGTCAGGATCAGAACCTCCCTAAGATGAGCACTTGAGTTCCTGTTCTCCCGGGGAAGCAACAAAAACTTCACCCCAACTAGAGAAAGAGGTGAGAGGAGGCTGGAAGCCCACACCCTTGATCGTCCTGGAGCAGACCTAGCCACTGGACTACTGACCTCATCGGACATGAAGCCCTAGCGTGTTCTGGACTAACTTGCTACTGCCAGTGTCCACAAGCCCAAAAGGGCAGATTTCCAGGGTTCCCCGACTTGTTTCCATTTCATAATCTTGGGCATGCCCAAATAATTTTTTCTACTGCACACACTGGGTTCATTCAAGGACAAGGTTAATCTTTACTAGAATGTGAAGAAATCTTGGAATACAAACCAACTGTGTGTTAACAGAGCTCAAGGTGCTCACTTTGGCAGGGAGTGAGGCATTAAAAACCCAGCTGCTTCCTTTTTCAGCTGTGCTCCTCTTCTCGCTCAAATGAATTCACAGTTCTCGCTAATCTGCCATCATCCTGCACCTAGACCTAGCCTGAGAGCACACATTCGCCAGCCTGGGCATTGAGACAAGTGGAATTGTTTTCTGCCCAGGGTCCAGGGTGCTTGTCCTCCGATTCTGGTTAAAAGTGCTTGAAAAGCAGCTGAATCATGAACACAGCGTATATCAGATTAGTCCTGCCCCAGTCCTGAGGTCCCCTGCTTTGCCTCTATCACCTCTCTTACCATTGAACAAAAATACACTGTGTATTATCTACATCCTAGACCCCACTGGGTCAGCTTAATCTCCATGCCACCAGGCAGCCCACTCCCTGATGCCACTGCAACTCTATTTACCACAGAGTTCACTGGGCCTAGTCTGGATGTCTCATTTATCTGGTCCTTGGTGAACAAATGCTTCTTTTCAGTCCTAGATTCACAGAGTGAAGCAGGGGCACCACCTTCGGGGGCGAGTCGCAGCCTTACCACAGTCAGAAAGCTACATACTCCACCCACATGTGTCCCTGCTCCATCCTCATCCTCACTCCCTTTGCAGAAGGGTCATACATATGGTCACCACTCCTAATGATAATCAGAGTCCGGATGTTCTTTTAGGTCCTACAAAGTTCCTGCTTTACTCTGAAGAATGTCAACTTTTCGCCAGACTGTGAAAGGACCCAACCTTAGAGAGGCAGGGGTGAGAGAAGAGAGCATGGGGGAGTGTGTAGAATGTAACCCATGTGGCTACACAGCAGACAGTGACTCACCCTTGGAAACATTTTTCAAGATGAGTTAATATAAACTTCAGGGACAAAGATATTCTCAAACATTATTTCACTCTTTAAAATGAAATTTGGGGATAAATGATAAATAAAAGGTTTAAAATACTTTAAGGAATATATTCTCTATTTTCTCATTTTATCTTCTGCCCTTTTACTACCTACTTGAGTATTTTTCTTTCTAATCTAGTTTAAAATTTTAAATTAGCTCTTAAATAAGATTATAAATATATTATCCCCTCAAAAAAGGGGGGAGGGAGCACTTTGCTGACCTCCTGTGAGTCGCCCAAAGGAAGAGGACACATGTAGCACAACAATGAGGCAGAGACATTAATTGGCAGGAAAGCAGTTTTTCTCATGGGTTCCCTTTCCTTATCACTGAGGGAACAGCAGTAATCTCTCCCATCTGTTTAGTGAGAAGGGCCGGGTTTGTGCACCGCTGAGTCACACCCCGTCGGCTAGCGAGCTGCGCTGGCCACAGGGTCTGAGTCCCATCCTACCACTGCATCTCTGGAGCACATCTGTCTTCCTTCCCCTCTTCCCAGAACACTCAGAGGAGAGCAGGGGTAGGAAAAGAGTTATGCTGTACTTTCAAAGTCCATGCCCTTGCATATAAGTCTTAGGGCATAGTACCTAAAACACTGTATGTGCTACACAAAGATAAAGGGAAAAAGATGAATGGACTACGAGAGTCAAGAGAACCTTTTATGTCACACGGTGACGATTTTAAACATGTACAAACGTTCTTTGATTCTCCATCCAGTGAGGAGCAAAGCCTATGACCCTTTCCCTCGAATGTGCATGGGCTCGTGACTGTAACTGACAGATGGAGTGGAAATGAAGCTGTGTGACTACCAAGGTGAGGTCTGAAAAGATGATGAAGTTTCAAGTTTCTGTCTTTTCCCCGGAATGCTCACTTTCGCAATTCTGACTCCCCTGAGGCTGCCATGCTCTGAGGGAGCCTGAGACGAGGTCCCACCGCAGCCAGCAGTGACCACTAGATTTGTTGAGTGAGGACCCCACCAGAAGGTTCCAGCTCCCAGCCAATGAGCCCTCCCAGCTGAACCCCCAGAAATTGTGGAACACAGGCTAGCTTCCTCTAGTGCCCTGTCCAAATTCCCAACCCAGAATCCATGACATAAGAAAGTGACTGTTTTAAGGCATTACGTTTTGAGGTAATTTGTTATGCAATATTACAGTCATTTATTTTGATGTCCACAGATGTCTATAATATGAAGTTTTTCAGTAAACTTTTATAAATTCCTCCTGTACTATAAATAGCCAGGAGGTAAGGGAGCAGAAGTGTGCATGCTCGTACTCCAAACCGATGTTTAAAGTATGCCTGGATAAAGGCTTCTATTTTCTACATGCACTTAACACAGGCTTTTTCCCTCAAAGCATCCAACAAAGTAAGGCCTCTCTGAATAGATCTTAAAAATTATTTCTGTAGAAGCTAAAAATGTAACAAGATTCCTATAAGATAAAGATCAACCAAAATTGTTAATCAATGGCAATGCAGTTACTGCATTTTACAGAGTGACATTTTAGAGAATTAAAATTTTTAATAATGCTATCCCCAAAGTTGTAGAGAACCCTGGGAATATTTTTAAATACAGACATGCAAAGGTCTTTGGGCAGTTTAGGTATTGCATAGCCTAAAGCCTCAGGAGTGAGCAAATTAAATAACCTTTCAAAGGACCTTCGCATATAGTCGTGTTTCTACCTCTGTTTGGTATCTGTTTATGACACATAATGGAATAAAGTTCCAGTGGATAAATCAATTTACAGATAGGTCTGCCTATTTGAAAAATGGAATCTAAGTATATAAAAAGTATTTATTTCATAACATGCCAACTCATTTTTAAAGTTAAAATGTTTAAAAGTAGTTGTTAATTTGTAAAACTATGTAACTGAAAACAAACAAAAATATTTTTTTCAAATCTGTTTTCCTTCTTTATAAACTTAGTATCTTCATAACGTTGTCCTCACCGCTTGGGAAGATGAATCCTTAAAATGGGTTTGTTTCCTGCTAAGGAACTTAACACATCTATGGCCAGTTCTATACATACAACTCACGCATACTCCAACTAATTCAGGCCACAGTATTTTCTTGCCGGGAGTAATTCTGTAGACTGAGGTTGCTGTGGTTTCTCTGGCTGACATTTCCAATTCCCCTGGACTGCACTAACAATCTTGGAAGCTGGTATTTCCAACACTGGTACTACGAGATGAAGTTGGCTGATATTTTCAGTTGCCTTCAGATTAACAGATTGGAAGTGATCCTTCCTGCTCGCTGGCACAAGAAAATGAGAATGGCCAACACCAGGGTGCCCTGTGGCCACGTGGCTTGCACTCTCCTGACGTTTTCTTGACTTATTGGCCTCCTTCTCTTACCGGTTCTTTCACAGCCACGCCTGTTGCCTTCCCAAGCTGCTCTTACCATGTTTGACAACTGCCTGCTAAATAAATAACATGCATTCGGTTGTCAGGTGTCATGTGCTCGTGGCCCATGGCTGCTGGATCCAGACATGGGCTGAGTGATTCTGGGCTGGGCACTCTCTGTAACAGCATAGCTCAACCTGTCAGAAACATCAACGATAAATCAAATAAAAAAATAAGGCTGCACTGGCCAACTGAACTACTACCAGGCTCGAAGATTTAGTCTGCTAGTACATCTACATTTAGAAGCTGTACCAGCGTTGGCCGACCCTAGGCAACATCAAATATAAATGCTGGCTTGAGATATAAAAGCATGTATGGGTTCAGCATAGCCATATATAAGAAGGGGTTCGTAACAGGGAGGTGGGGACACTCCACATCTGGGAGGATTCCAAAGTTCTTTGCACCAAACCTCACTCTCCCCTCGGTGATGCCTCTTTCATTTAACTGACCACTCTGGCACAGAGGAATTTTCAAAGGTAAGAAAAGGGGGTAGCGTAGTTTGTGGCTGCATGTCACTAAATAAATACTGCATGCATTTTATCCCCTGGCACACTAGTTTTTTATATTAGTGGGAGAGGCTTGGCTATCTGAAATAGTCAAGGATGTTCCTCTGGTTTAAAACAAACAAACATAATGTGCTTATATATCTCTCCAAATACGGAGGTTCACCTGATGTCGAGTGCTCTGATAGGATCAATGTGTTGGGACTATCCCAGTGAAGGGAAGGGGGTGACTTTAGAGCAGGTTGCCTATACAAGGGATGAACCAAGGGACGGATGGGCTCAGTTCACCCACCTAGCCAAGGCCCAAGGCAGCCATCCTCTAGCTGGCAACCAACAAGCAGGACAAATGAGTTGATAAATTAGGTGCCAAGGACCAAGATGCGCATATGTGATATAGCCTCAGCTGGAAGCTCCCCACAAAGTCTGCTGCCCTAACACATAATAACCCCCTCCTGTACACATGACAAATGGTAAAAAGCACGGAGAATCTGCTTCCGGTGTGCAGATGTCCGGGGTCCCTGAAAGAGAGGGCTCCTTTTAACTCAGTTCTTTGATACCTATGGACTTCTCTGAGTTATTAAATCCTTCCTTGCCTAGTTTCCTTCCATAGGGGCTGTAGTGGAGGAAGCTGTTCCCTGGGACCTCAGAAACCACCCTTTGACATGGAGGTGGTAAAGATCTGTGACGTGGCAAAACACTGTCATTCTGCCAGGTCACTGATTTGGCCCTTACGTAAAATATGTTTTTTTTTTTTTTTTTTTTAAAACATCTCTTAAAATGTCTATTAAATGACAGATTTTCTTAAATAGATTATTTTTTACAAAGTATAATTCAAAAGTCTATCTTCCAGGAAAGCAAAACTATAAGCTCCAAAAGTCCAAATCAAAAACATTATTTGTGATACATAGTTCCTCCATATCCTGGGAAAAAATCCTTGATTATTTGACCGTTCTGATTTATTTACAGACTTCAAATACTCTAGTAACACACACCAACTTTTAGGACAAATGAAGCTGAATACCACAATTAATAATCATAATTTTTCTATCATTTCTTAAATACCATCCAGCCCAAAATGTCTGTCTGCATGAATATTATAACTTCTAAAGTATAGTGGGAATTTTAGATAGCAGTCTCATTAAGCGAAGCAAATTGCAGTGTGCATTATTCTCTTTTGGCAGAATTACAAACACACACAAAAAAGAAAACATTTGGCAAACATTTGTCTTGATGCACATGTGTTTTCCTTTGGAAAACCAAAATTACAAATCCAGCATATCCACTAAACTCTTTACTCTTATCAATTCTAATCGAAGTTTGAAAAGTGGTTAAAGTTTAATAGTTAAAGCTAGTGGGGGGATATCTAATGGCTTTTCCCCAAAGCATAGAGCTCAAATGCACTTTTGCTTTAGGAGATGCATTTCACACATAGCTTTAATTTAAGCAAGTTAGTCAGATGCCATGCTAAAACTGCTATCTCAGTTTCCCTTTATTCATTTCATGGATTCTGTCAGAGAGCACAAGGGAAACAGATCATGCAGTAGGTATGACAATTTCAATTTGCATGGACTGTGCCTAATATGGATTCAGTTATTAGCTTTTATCTTCGTATAAGAAAGCTGCAGCCCTGATTCCTACTGGTCATTTTAAAATTATTTATTTCTATAGCTGCATACAGCTCTATGATTAATTAAACATAAAGGAATTATTTATCTCACGTGCACTTATGTATAAGACGTATTAGGCCTTGTTTGTTAAAGAGAAATATTTGCCATCAAACGAGTGAAGTATTCCTGTTAGAGATTTATTTCTAAGATCAAACTGCCGAAGTTTACATATATTTTACTTTTTCCTCTAAATCTAGATGACTGAATAGTCAAAATAGTGTAAACTGGGCTACCAAGAAACTGACTTTCTCTTCCTCAATTCATAATGTAGAGTAATTGATGTGGGTTAATAATGTATATAAAGCAAAATTGGACATACATTTAAAAAAGAAGTGAAAAATTAAAAAATATAAGGAAAGTGAAGTAAAATAATTTTCTTAGAATGTTCTATTCCTCAAATTTTAAAAAAATATGGTGATATAACCATGACAGTGACTCAAAGAGTGTAGCATGTCATGTTTTACGCATCATTTGACAGAATTCAGGCAACATTACCACCTCACTGTGTTATGTCATAGTACTTCGACATCAATAGCAAAAACTAAAAGCAAATTGTTTCGAAGATCAGAGCTGTCATTCTCTGTTTGGCTAGCAATTACTCAGTCTGAAATCCTTTGTGAACTAGTGTGAACTAAACACTTAGAGGATAAAAGAAATACCATTTTCCCCCTTAATCGTATGGCAAGATAAGCTTGATTGTATGTAACAGAGACACAAACGCATCTCTAGGTTATATGCAAGCAAGCTTCATTCTTCAAATAAATACACCACCAAATACAAGACTTTAAAATCCCTCTTTTCTCTCTCTATTAACTATGTAATTTAAAATTCCTTACAATCGCTTTATCTATTCTGCACATCTATTTTCACAGTAACACCATTAAGTGAACAGAGTGCTATTTGATATTATCTTCTGAAACTTCAATGCATATCAGTGACTGATAAAAATAAAAGATAAATAAATTATGGCCTGTATATAAACCAGCAAGATGGTCTCATTTATTATACATATATATAATAAAGTCTCCAAAGCTATTAAACCTAATTCAATTAACATGCTTGAACCCTCATTCTAAAAAAAAAAAAGTACTTTGTTTATAACTAAAAATAAAAAGTAATAAAAAATACATGAAAATTTAAACATGAGCTATGCACGAGAAACACTAACCGTCTTATCCTACCCAGAGACAGGAATGGGGTGATTTAATTACCCATCCTGCTGGCCTAGAGCCTGCAGCTCAGTTGTGTGTAAATTGTGATGGAGGAAAACATTCTTTCTGCTGTACATGTGTAAAGAGATTGGCCCTCTTGGCGGTTGTCCAAACCTGCCTGTAAAGGTTGAATGCTGTCGGGCCACAGCAGCTTGGTCCTTTGGTTTCTCTGAGAACGTGGAGAGCCCTTCGGTCTTAGCTATTGGTTTCAGAGAGTTCTGCCCTACAGTGCCCCGTAAATTCTGGGTGACCTCTGACGTGAGGGTTTCGTAAGTTCCTCTGGAGTGTTTGATAACTTCCACTAGTTCCTTGTCCTTCAAAAAATTGCTTAAACATAGACTGGAGAGCTGACAGGTCTTGCTTTTGTAGGGGCTTGTCTGGTCCGCTGCTGAGTATTTAAAACGGTCCTCGGTGGGAGTATGCATTGCTTTTCTGTCCCTTGTGCTGAGGCTTTGGTTCACAATTCGATTTCGATATGTAGCCTCTTTGTTTCCTGGTGCGCGAGGAGAGGGGATTCAGAGCGCTGATTAAAGGAGCTCCAGAGACGGGCGCGAGCCGCGGCTAAAAGCGCGGACCCCAGAGACGGGCATGAGACGCTAAGGCTGCTGCTGCTGCCACCAAGAAGCCTGTGTGCGAGCACAGGTCACTCTCCACACCTCCCTTCCGGGAAGCCTGTGCAGCCCGCCAGGGCCAGGGTCCCGGAGTCCACGGACAACTTCCCCGGGAGAACGCACTGCACGCCTCAGGCTGATGCAACCTCACACCGGCTTCTGCCGCAGCAGGCTCGCCCCGCCCTCCGTGCCCCGCCCTCCCCCCGGGCCTGAGTGAGCCCAAAATATGGTTTTTGATGGACAAATGACAAACGAACCTGGGACCCCACTCTCCAATCTCCAACAGGGCACTCCCCGAGAATGGGCAAAGAGCTCGTGGGCCTGGGCAAGTGGCACCTTCCCCTGACTTTCAGCCAGGCATCGGCGATGGGCTGGGGAGTAGGCACTGGCCTTCCGAGTTTTCTCCACTGAACAACAGGCTATGCAGCCTCGGGAAGCAGGGCTCCTCAGAGACAGCGTCAGCTGCACTCTCGGCGAGGCTCTCCTTACCCGCTCTGTGAGGCCAGTAAGTCACTCTGCTTGCCAATGCTACGGCTCTTCCAAGAAGGGCTGTCTAACCAGAAAAGCCACATGCAAATTCACTCGTGCCAAGAAGCCTTTTGAAAGATTATCAATATAACTAATGCCTAAGTTAAACAGGAATCTGACTGATAAAGCAGGAACCAAGCACCTCCTACGGGGCCAGCTCTTTCTCTACATGAGCTAGGTTGGCTGCTCCGGAACTAGATGCCCACAAAGCGACAGTCTGGGGCCTGCCGCCTCCTCTAGGTTTCTACAGTGGAGCTGCTGAGCCTGGGCCAGGCTGCCTAATGGTTCCCTATGGGCTTCTGGGCTCTACCTGGTGCCGGCCTTTTCTGTTCGAGTTCAAAGTATACTCCCCTTGACTTCTGCAGTATTTATGTCATTCGCGGTCTGCTGTGTTCTACAGTGGCGTTCACTCATTAGTCACCAGGAAAGCCAAATGTGACATTCATTTTTGGGCTAGCTGAGTCACATGTGATGGAGAGTCTCGGGAACTCCACTAGTCACATTCCCACAAAGCTATTTTTCTGGTTCTTTTGTATATTCCCAACATGTCATGTCTGGAAGCAAAGCTAATGGCAAATTAGCATCTATATATAGCACTAACATCCATCTTTATTTAGTTCAAACCAGAGCTATTAACCTCAGGGCTCCTGCCTAAGTTCCTGACAGAAAAATGTCATATTCCTTTCATACACTCCTTCTGTAATTGTTGACTTTTCCTATCCCAGATCTTAACATCAATGTGCTTAGGTGGTCTGAAATACTCATTACACAGAATCTGTCATTGTCCAAGTTATCTCGTTCGATTTTAACCTACCTGTGAGATAACAGACGCTATTTTTCAAGTGGAGAAGCTGAGACTTGGAGGTTAAATTATTTGTTTGACTAGTTAGAGACAAAGCAGAAACAATCCGGTTCTCTTTGGGTGAACACCATGTCACTGAACACATAAGCATGAATCCACGCCACGTGTTCACAGTGAGATCTTAGGAGACCTGCGTTTGTGCTGAGAGCTAGCTGCTAATAGCACCAGTTAGCATTTCTGTAGAGCACGCGTCAAAACAATATCTAAGAGTAGAACTCACACTACCACTTATCTGAGTCACCCCAACAAAGGGATGTGGCCAGGAAAGGCCACACCTTTCCAAGTTATGAAAACTGATCTGTTTCAGGAGAAAACTGAAACTGATGGCTATAGCTGAAAAGCCAGTGACACCTGTGTGTTCCATTTTTAGTTGCTCATTACCATCTCATAGTCACAGTTACTTCCTGCAGTGATGGAAAAATTATGGGAGTGGCTAGGCACAATTACTCACGGAGAAAAGTAGGCATCCAGCCCTCTTGCAGAACTATTAGTGAGTAATTCCCAAGTGAAGTCTGTGAACAGTGACCTGACATTTTTGACAATGAATTTAGGAGTCAGGGTGTATTAGCTTCCCGCCCCGTGCTTCACGGTTCTGTTTTCTGTTCCCCATTAGGGCCACACCTGCCTTCAGAGACCAGCAGGCGGTTAGCTCTTGATTTTAAGGTGGCTTTTCCCAAGGTCAGCTCAGCACAGCATCCCCAGTTGTAGGAGAAATAAAGGCCAGGTACTCACTGGCCTCTCTGCTTCTGCTCTTTCATTCATGAAGTTCTTTTTCTAGAAACTCGACAGTAGGACTTGAGGCCCTGTGCTCTTAGTTTACTAACACCTTCAGAATTTTACACTAATTATTTTATTGGAATGGTGATTAAAAACTTGAGCAAAAGAGGGACTGTCCTGGTGGTCCAGTGACAAAGAATCCGCCTTCCAATGCAGGGGACACAGGTTCGATCCCTGGTCGGGGAACTAAGATCCCGCATGCCACAGGGTGACTAAGACCGCACGCCACAACTACTGAGCCCGCGCCACAACTACTGAGCCTGCGCCTCAACTACAGAAAGCAAACCTGCACGCTACAACTAGAGAGAAGCCTGTGTGCCACAACGAAGAGCCCGTGTGCCCACTGAAGATCCTGTGTACCGCAACTAAGACCTGACGCAGCCAAAAAAATAAAAAATAAATGAAATAAATGTTTAAAACAAAATTGAGCAAAAGAATAAATTCTGGGAACTCTAGCCAGGGCTGATATAATAAAAATATGGGATGAGACATTCGTGGTGCATGTATGTAGATGGGGTCACCTCACCCCAAGCTGTGATTCTCAGACCAGGTGCCACAGCAGGAATGGGGTGGGGTGAGACTCCTGAACAAAAGCTTCTTCGAGACTGAACAATACCTGCTTCCCTCTCAGGCGGGGATCTGCTCCTTTGTGCACCCACCCACCTTTCTGCCCTTTAAGCTTGTTTCTACAGCCCCCTGGGTGCCAGAGAGGCCATGAGGGCATGGCTGGGAGAGGCGAGCTCTGGCTGTGGAAAGGGTTGGGCGTGGGGGGAGGAACTTCAGCTGAACACCCCTCCTGTTCTCCTGCCCCACCATCCTCCACCAGGGCACGGTCTGGAAGGAGACTTGTACCAGGTGCACCTGGCTCAGACACCACCGGCAGAAGGTTTTGGAGGGAGAGCCAGCGCCTCACGTGCTCTCACTTGCTGCAGGTCAGATGTTGTTCTCTGTTTGTACATTTGATTTTCTTCCTTGAAGAATATTAAGCCACAGGACATAAAAGGATTCCTGTGTTGGCAAAAGGCCTATAGTCAATTAGGCTGGAATTTCCAGGAAAGCTCACCAGAACCGACACCAACAGGCATTCAAAGGTGGGAAGGAATATAAAGAGGAAAGGGGAAGACAGAAGAATTAGGATGGAAGTGAGGGCAAGATGGAAGGAGAGCAAGGACGGGAAAGGCAGGAGAAGGCCCAAAATAAACAACTTCACATTCTGTGGTCACTCGTCCATAGTGGGTCCTACTGAGTACAAATGATCATCAGACAGAGCTTCTCCATTTCATGGGAGGCTGTAGCATGTTTCCTCCCAGCATCATGCCAGGACACTTTAAAGTCAAATTCAAAGGTAAGGTGGCCAACAACTGAGTCACCATTACTATTTCCTGCAGCACCTGGGTTTTTCTTGAGGTTTCCCACTGACCTTACTTAACTTATGAAGCCATGGTCCAAGACAGAGAAGCAGCCAAAAACACAGGAGACAGACAGACAGACAGACAGACAGACACACACACACACACACACACACACACACTCACCAGTGCTCTGAGAAGATATGGAGAGGAAAAAAGCTCCTCTTTACTAGGTAAACTCTATCTTGATATAAAAGCTCAACCACAAGGGCCATAGGGGGTGGTTTCACTTTCCAATCAAGCCGCCTTAAAATGAAATCCACCTAATCTGTAAAATATACTGGTTAAGTCTGAGATTTCATCAATCTGTACATAGGAACTACTCACAAGGATCCTAAGAACAATAGATCATTGTCTTTGGTAACTTGGAACTCTAGCTGTTCAGATGCAACCCAGATGGGAAAATATGCTTCTGCAAAAAGTGACAAAGAGCCCCCTTCCCACATCAAAATTTCGTCATGAGAATTTCATCCGTTTTCATTTTACATTGGGTTAAAATATTTTTCCCACACTTGACAAGTGGCTTTTTGCCTAAGCCTGTGTTCTGAATCTTTCAGGGCCCCTAAATTTAAGTCACAAAGACTAGTTAACTTGCATTACTCTCCAAAGTCAACATTTCCTATTCTTAAAATCCTTAGTCTGTTTGCTTGATCACAGAAAGAGAATAAAACACAGGTAAATGAATGAACGGAATTAAGATATACAAGAATAGTATCATTGCTTTTTAGAAACAGAAGATTTCTGCATCCCGTGTTCCTGCCTGAGATTCTGTGCAGTGTTAGTGAGGCCAGGAAAGCAAGGGGTCACCGTTCAGCAGAGAGTGGCCTAGAGTGTAAGAAGACTTCACCACGGATACCATCCAAGGCCTCTGGTGACAGAAACAGCAAAGGGGGCACCCCCCTTCGAGGATGGTCTAGCCAGTAGGGTGCTCGCAGGTGGGTGAGACCTCCAGGTGCTGTCGTCTCCCCTGCCCTGCTCCCACAGAGAAACAAACTAGGCTTCCCAGGCTGCAGTGTGGTTTACCTTATGGAAACCATCTATGCAGGCTGGCCCTGGGCACTCAAGATAACAAATAAGTCAATTCTTGGTCAGACACTAGGGTCTCCAAAATAGATAAGATCCTATCTTTTCTTTCAGTAGCATGTCTTGCAAATAAGTCATGTAAATATGTTTTAATGCACAATTCACTACACTTCAGTCCATCTTCATTTTCCACAGTCAATAACTATTGGTTTAAATTTTTCTCTACTTACATTATTTTTTCCATGTGTTTAGCATATCTTCAAAAAAGAATAAAATGACATTTGTTCAGCAATTTCATTTTTAAAAGGTGTTTTAGATGGATGAACATAAAAATATGATTACCTCATCCCATTCTAAAAGGTAGTTGGTGATTTTTGAACCGTTGTCAATTGGTGCCTAAAAAAATAAATAAATAAAATGAGATTAGAGAAAGTTGTTCACAGTTAAAAGTTATGAGCCCTCCACTTGGTTCAAATACAATGTCCATGCTAGTACTGTACTCTCCCTGCAGGGGGATAACCCTGGATACCTCCTGTATTTGCTTCTTCAAACATTATCACAAAACCAATTTTATTACAAGTCAGCTAGTAGAGAGCGCCCCACTATTAATAAATTGTACCCCACGAACAGCCAAGCCCCCCTTCCCCACCACCTCTACCTTTACATTCACCTGGTGCCCTACTTCCTCCTCCGGGGATAAAACTTTTAAGAGGCATGTTAAATTCAAGGGTGGAGGAGAAAAAAGACAGGGGAGAAACACAGACACTGTTTGGGGTCTGATAAGATAAAGTTGACCCACCCTAGGTTCAAGAGTCTAAAGTCCATATTTTTGTAACTTCCCCCATACAGTTTTTGTTGTTTTAAGAGTTTAAGATTAGAAAGCCTTCTGTGGCATTAAGGTTGCCCTTTTTTAAAAAATGAGAAAAACCAGGATCTCCTGGATAGATTACCAGGGGCAATTAGCCCTTAGCATATTAGCAAAAAGAAGTTTCATCATTTGTTTTCCTCCTAAAAGCATGCTGAGATCTGCTTTACTGAGAAAGCAGGCTTTGGACAATGGGAAGAGGAGTAAAGAACTCTGGAGAAAAGAGTGCTTTGTAGGGTCAGAGCTGCCAGAAGGGGGTGCTACTGTGGAGTCACTCACAGCACTAAGGTAGTAGGATGATGTCTCCCAAGCACAAACGCACCTGGGCCTGGCTCTTCCCAGGAAAAGAGCCAGGGCCCCATAGAATGTGGTGACCTGCCCCCAGCAAAGGCAGCCAGGTCACCAGAGCTACACTGAAGCCCCTCTCGGCTGTCTGTCACAAGTGGTCTGATGTAAGTTGCTTAATAACAATGCTTAGTTTCTTATTCCAAGAATGGATGGGTGTGATAAGGAATTGGGAGGATATATGTAAATCACTTACTAAACTGCCCCGGTGTTACAGGAAGCCGTCAGTAAACAGTAGCTGTTGCATTATTATTGTTAATAATAAATGTATTAACATCGAGGGCTCAGTAAATATTAGTTAATTAATAAAGAAACTCTTCACCCTGGCCTTTCCTTCCTTCCTCCTTCTTTCTTCTGAGTCATATAATCTTAGAGTTCCAAGCCCCAATTACACGTGAGTGATGTATGTTCTACTAAACTGTAATTTCAGGCTTTTGTGGGCTCGATTTGGGAGAAAGGATAGGGTTACATTTAAAGGTCTAAATAACGGACAAAATCAAGGTTTTAGCTGAGAACCCATTTCTCAGGTAAGAACTACATTTATGATGCTCATATATTCCTTTCTGATGTCCTGCCCCACCACCGAGTCCCTGATTCCTTGAGGGTGGGGACACAGCCCCTGGTGTTTGTGTTGCCCTATCTCCTGGCGCTAACTGGATGACATTAGAGGGCCCTGAGCTCTCTCAGTGTCTTGGTGGCTTCAAGGACAGGGGGGCAGCCAGAGCATGGTCGCCCTGTCCTTGTACCCCCAACTGGAGCACCGTTATTGGAAAATCTGTTCTAAGAACATGAAAACTGAACTGAATCCAGAACTTTCAAGTTTGCACGTAACTGAATGGAACAATAATACGCTTCTGATTTACAATTAAATAAAGGGAGAAAGAAATTGTGAAACATTTTCCTCCTAGTAAGAAATCTTTTTCTAGAAGTTGCTGGTCTGCCTGAGGCCCGAATTTCATCCAGGTTTTAAGCAGAGTATGTATCAGTGATTCCCAACTTTAGGTTTATAAGACCCCAGGGTCCCTCTGGTAATCTTTAAGATTTCTTATACTTTCCAAACCAAATGGATTTTAACTGTTTCCTTAAGATATATTTACATACGTATATGTATAAATACAGAACACATTTTAAAATGGATGTATATGCTCCAAGGACTTAAACAATGATGACCAGTTGGGTGTTAAAACTCTGAAAAGGTAGGGAATCACTGACCTGGATTATCCCTGGAAGCCAGGAAGGAAAATAAAATAGTTCAGATTCTACAACTTTGCCTTTGTCCAAATAACACACTCAATGTTGGCCACTGGCTACGAGAGGGGTCTACAGAAGTCCATGCTTTGTTGCTAACCACTACTCTCAACTGCTTTTATCAACTCCCAAGATAAATTTGACCCTCTGGTCTAAGAACAAAAGAACAAAGTATTTGTTCACCAATAAGGAATCTCCCTAGTCATCTTATTTGCACATCAGTGTTTTCCCCCAGTACCACAAATCTTTATTATCTCTACCTCTATAAATTTTACATTTTGAACTATATTTTAAAGTATAAATATACAGAAATAATTACTATAGAGATTGATAACATAATCTACTATTTTCTTACAAACACACAACTGTGACTGATAAGTCAATGATATACTACTTTAAGGACCTCTCTTTGACGAGAGTTATTTGTAGCCAAAAAGTTGTATTTCATGAAAACTACTACATGATTCAGATGTTAAAAAAATAATTAGTAATCCTAACTGACCTAAGGCCTAATTAGTCAAAATTAATGAAACCTTAATGTAGTTTAGAACACTAAACATTCTAGGCAGTTTTAAATATTAGACATTGCAGAGTCACCACTGAAAGAAGCCAATGGACCCATAAACCTACTTTATCTCTAAATCTTTCTTCACAAAAACGTTTTACTCAAGTCCTCAAATGTCTACTGCAATGAGTTAAACTATCAGAAAGTGATGACATTTAGGTATCTTAAGTATTTATATCACTTATAAAGTGTTGCTCATGACCCTGAAAAGAAAGCTAAAACTTGATTTCACAGTTCCCTCTCCCATTCTTTTGCCCAATTTTTATAGAGACGGCAACTTTTGATATCATTATAATTTGTTTCACATAGTCACTATGCAGAAAATGAAACAACATCACCAAACTGGAATACTGCTAAATAAACGTTTAAAATGGCTACAGACTTCAGAATATTTCTGCCACTTTGTGCTACCCACCTTCCACTGCAAGGTTAGTGAACTTTTGCTCCTGTGTGCCAGCTTAGGCGGGAAAGGACACTCGGGTGCGCAGCTGTGGGTGGTGAAGCTAACCGGCTCAGAGCAGGATCCCTTTACGGAATTGTACATAGCATATACCCTGAAAACAGACAGACAAATACAGTCAGTGGCAGAGGCCCATCACAGAAGACCGGCGTTTTTATCTCAGCTTTGCCCCAGGACTTTCCAGAGAGAACAGAATTTCTTATGTAGTACACACCATGACCCTTATTCCTCTTTACTGGTCTTGTCCTGACCTAACTATGGTCAGCATTTTCAGGGGAAAATCATCCCAGCAGGCGATGTGCCTCAATGCGTTCTCTCCTCCCACTAACTGTCAGAGCCACCCAGCCCCATTTAAGACAGGCAGAGTCTACTGACTGGAAAAGAATATGCTCAATAAGGAAATATACTTATTCCCCAAAATGGCCTCCAAGTATATATTCGAAAATCCATCAAGCCACTCTCTGGTTGACTGTCTGGAAAAAGGCTAAAAGTACAGATAACGGTTGGGCCAAAGGAGACAAGAAGCAGTGATGAGAGTCCACAAACAGAGAGAGGTAGAAGTACAAACAACAAAGTAGATATCATCTTTGAACTGTTGATAATACTGCAGATATTTAGGTAGAAATAAGGACATTTCACACACAGAAACAGACTTGCTACTGCCAGATGCATCTCTCTTCTAATTCATTAAAAACATGGTACAGTTCAGGTACAGTTTATCCATGTGAACATCTAACTCTTACACCTGGAGCCAAGATTAAGGATGTGCATTCTGCACATTAAAATGCCTGGCTCGATACTCAACATATGGACCTGATTTCTCCAGAGAAGCTGTGGAAAAAAAAGCATATAACACACTATTATAAAACTACACTCCTTTCAAATAGCACAAAATAGGATTATGCTGATTTTTACCATCTTCTTTTCTACTTTTTCATTTTTTAAATATTGGGCATTAAAAATAAACCTTGAAAACATACTCTTTTAAAAAGACAACAAAGGAATCTTTGCTGCCTAAAGAAGATGCATGGATTAAGCTATTCAGAATTTGTAAGTACATCAAGTCCTTAATTCTTAACAACTCTTTATGAGCTGCCATTAAAGACAGAAGAACACTCAGACTAGAGAGGTGAAGTAAATTTCCCAAAGCTACACAGCTAGAAAGTTGGATCAATTGTACTCAGTCATGGAGATCTAACTGCTATACTATATTCCCTACTGTCCTATTCATCCTGCAATCCACTTCCCCTCACTCTACCCAATGAATAAATAACAGCTACAGATAACATTATGGAAAATAGGACCTAACTGAGGAGAAAGGATTTTAAAAATCATACACCTGAAGTCCACCACAAAATATTTATAGAGGCCATGCAAGTCAAAAGTCCTAACAGACATGCCTACCTTCCATTCTAAAAGGTAAAATACATATTTACTGGATATTTGACTTGTTTGCCTTAGGGGAGGACACCATGATATTTGATCCAAACAAAAGATACCTCTCATTAGGATGCTCTTCACCCAACCTGATGACAGAAATGCTCCTTTTTGCATTCACTGTAAGTAGGAACATGGTAACAGAAAATGAAACAGGAGAGTTGGCAAGATCATTTCCGTGTATCAGGACAGGTTCACTGGGCGTTAAGTTACTTAAAAATGAATCACAGAATGTTCCAGACATGGGCAGGGTTCCAGCCTGAACTTTAACAGATCAGTTGAATTCTCCAACTGATGGCTTATCGACTGTATTTTGCCCAAAATACGTGTGGGGGGAGGGAAGGAATATAGTGTTTTAAAATATTACTGCCACTTATGAATTAAAGGACATAGGCAACGATCACCAAAAAAGAGACATGCACTCCTAATGAGAGACCATGTCACTATCTATAAAATCCCTGCCAGAAAAACTGAACCTGTATCTGATTAAGCCTCTTCACTGCTTTATAGGAAACATGGAGAGAACATTATTAAGCAACACTACAGGATACAATCAGGCTAATTCACAGTGTGGAAAAGTCTACAGGACCAAAAAAAAATTTATTCCAACAAATAAATTGCAAGAAGAGAAAAAAGGGATGGAGGGAAAACCTATAGCTTCAAAGAAATGTAAGAGCTATAAGCCAAACACAATACTCAAACCACATCTGAATTCCAATTACAACAAACTGAAGAAATAAAACCTTCATTTTTAGGACAGTTGAGGAAATGGGAACAGTGTCTGGATTTTAAAGACATGAAGGAATTTACCATTTTTGTTTATTTTGGATGGGCACGGGGTGTGTGATGATGGTAATGTGGTTCGCAGGTGAAATAATATGATGACTGGACTTTACTTCAAAATAACTGTTGGGGGAGGGCGTAGGAGAAGGCACCAAGGAAACAAAAAGGTGGGTGGTGGGTACATGAGAGTTCATTAAGTTACTGTCCACTTTTGACTGTAACTGAAATCTTCAGAAACACAAAGTTAAAAATTAAGCCAATGCTGAAAAAAAAAATGGAGATCTCTCGTTTAAAAAAATGAACCTCTGCCTTCTCTTAAAAACCAGAAGTTCTAGCAACACTGAGCTGCAGACCTGAATGATGGGAATTAAATGAAATTGAGAGCAGCTCCCCCTTTAGACGGGCAGGTGCTGTCCAGTTCAGAGTCCCCACCACTCCCTACTGCTCCCCGGAATTGAGATTGCTTTTTCGCTGCCTTTTACCCAATCCTCTTTCCCCCCTTCCGTTCCCAGGAGGTATCTCATGTTGCAGTCACTAGGCATTTGCTTATGAATTCAGACTATACTCAGACAGACCAAGTCCTAAATATCCACAAAAACAGTCAGCACCAAAAATCCATTGGGTAACAGAGCAGAGGAGAGGAGGTAGGGAAAGAGCCTGCCGAGGACTAGCAGACCGCAGTTAGTTATCTGGGGAGAGCTGGACTCAGTCAGGTTCATTCTTTCTTTTCAATGAGATTCTTGGAGTCACAAATCCATACTTATCGGGCTAGAGAAACACGAGAGAAGGAGGCTCCTGACAGCCAGGTTGGGAGGATGACAGTAGGAATGAAGGAACCTGATAGCACAAGTAAAAATCTGGGGTACTTGAGGACGGACAGTTGTACGGGTCGGCAAGAGTTAGTGCCCTTGTCTTTAAACTCAGAGAATGTTATAGTTTGTCTAAATGAGGAGTCAATGCTCTGCACTTGTAAAAAGTCTGTCTGCAAAGGAAACAAGATCTATTTCACGTGCCAATATAAATGTGCTGCACTCAGTATCTAAAACTTGACATGATATCTAAGTACCTCATGATTACATCTGTCAATTCAAATTGTTCAGTAAATAGATAGCAACTAATAACTGTAATAACTACCTGCTCCGCTTTTACCAGTAATTTTCACAGAAAAGTCTCTGTAAATGACATTACATTTTGAAGAATGTTGCAATCATGTTTCTCACATGGTGATGTGTTTTCTCTAAATACCACGATGTGACAGGAAGATCTGTGGAGTCGGACGAGTGTCCTAAGTTAAATATATCAGCAAACAATTCAGTTCTTTTAGCATTTATACCAGCAAAGAGGAATACACTTTTCTAAGCATATAATTAATCTTGTGTTGGGTTTGCACATTTGTTTCAGTTTAAGTACCAACTAAATGTGTACGGAACAGGTGCTCCAAGAATTTCAGAAATTTGCCTCCCCTTTCCTCCAGCACGTCTGTAACATACCACGAGCTGCAATTTCTAGTCAATAACACCTATTTCGTGAATGGACCTAGAGTCTGTCATGCAGAGTGAAATAAATCAGAAAGAGAAAAACAAATACCGTTTGCTAACACATGTATATGGAACCAAAAAAATGGTTCTGAGGAACCTAGGTGCAAGACAGGAATAAAGACGTAGAGAATGGACTTGAGGACACGGGGAGGGGGAAGGGTAAGCTGGGAGGAAGTGAGAGAGTGGCATGGACACATATATACTACGAAATGTAAAATAGATAGCTAGTGGGAAGCAGCTGCATAGCACAGGGAGATCAGCTCGGTGCTTTGTGACCACCTAGAGGGGTGGGATAGGGAGGGTGGGAGGGAGACGCAAGAGGGAGGGGATATGGGGATATAAGTGTACGTATAGCTTATTCACTTAGTTAGAAAGCAGAAACTAACACACCATTGTAAAGCAATTATACTCCAATAAAGATGTTAAAAAAATAAAATAACACCTATTTCATAACTCCACACTGAGCTGGTCAACCACATATTTTTGGAATTGTTTCATCACATAATTTTTCTGGGAAATGTTATTACATGATATCATCTCTCGGCAACCTCTTTGCCAAATTGTTTATGACAATGACTAGAAAACGGCCTCAAATTCTGCATTGAAATTGCTATCCATTCCAACACTCAAATTCCTGATTATCCTATCATTGATAAAAATATAAATTCTTGACTCTCACAGTAAAATGATTGTTTCAATGCGACTATTAATTATAAAACTACCAATTAAAAGAGGAATATGCGGGCCTCCCTGGTGGCGCAGTGGTTGAGGGTCCGCCTGCCCATGCAGGGGGCGTGGGTTCATGCTCCGGTCCAGGAGGATCCCACGTGCTGCGGAGCAGCTGGGACCGTGAGCCATGGCCGCTGGGCCTGCGCGTCCAGAGCCTGTGCTCCACAATGGGAGAGGCCCGCGTACCGCAAAAAAAAAAAAAAAAAAAAAAAAAAGAGGAATATGCTTTTCTTTGTATGTGTATAAATAAATGAATATATAAATGTTTGTGGTTGTAAAGTTACATACTTATGCCTAAGTATTATAAAACAGAATGTTATTTATTTGTATGTATGTATGTGTTGGATTTTTCTCATTCCTCTCTCTTCCTCAACACACACACACACACACAGAGGAGATTCCGCATTGGTGGCGTCATTCCATAACAAAATACCCTATATGGAAACACTGAATAAATACACTTTGACAATTACAAATTGATTCCTTTTAAACATTCAGCCAACATTAAACCAAAAAAAGCAATCTGTGTAAGAACTGGGAAACTAATATAAAAGTGATGACTTTAATAAAAATAACCCAGGACCCAACACCTAAATTTTTTAAATCAACATAATAGAGGAATTATTGATGAATTACTTTCCTCAATCACTAGGAGAAAAAAAAAAGTGGTCAGATAGATGTGGAGCAATGACTCGAAAATACATAGCAAAAAGTGAGGAAAATAATCTTTAAAACCTGAAATGTCTCAGGATACAATTTTCAATGTGGAATTTGGACTAAAGGGCATAGCAAGCGCCAATCTGAACAGCTACAGACACATAACCTATAGCACCGTCTCAAGGATGCCACTGGTCTCTTAATAAATTATTCCCAATAACAGTGAGGTGATGGCAAGTAGAATTCAAGAACTCTTCTTGCCGAGGAACTGATGCCAAGCACTATACAGTTCAATGACAGGACTCCATGACTGAGAGGCTGCTACTTTAAAAAATGGTTGTGTATCTGACTGGTGAACTCTGACCATACTCACTAACAGGAGGGAGGAAAAAACTGAAAATGAGAAAAAGAATTCCATAAAGATACCAAGCAAGCGATGTGAAGGGGATGAAATCAGAATAGCAAAACCAAGAGCAACAAGAAAGGAGCCCTAGGTGAGATGTCAGTACCTGAGCTGAGAAAGAAACCTTTCACTCTACGGAAGAGTGACTGGAACAGAGACTTCTGCAGGCCTTTGTCAATGTGCACTATTAACAACTAGAAGGAGAATACAGCCTGCTTGACACTGCTACAAGAAACGTCTGTTTTTATCATTGGCTCTCCAGACTTCCTATAAGGCGACACTTTCTAAATTGGTAATGTACAAATAAATGAAAACGGTAATAAATATAATTGTTCATCTTGCAGGTGTACAGTAATGGAATTCGTTTGGAGCTTCTGTTGTGAAAAAGTTAGGAAATATTTCCATGTGGCTTTTTGAGGCCTTATAGGTGACTATTAAATTTAAAATTATATTTGAGGCTACTGTGTTGATAAAAGCTTACATTCCTGGAACTAAGATTTTGAGAATGTTAACTGCATCATAAAAAGAGATTTTTGCTCTGCTTTTTTCAGCTCCAATTATGATATATCTTTATCTCAATAAAATAATGAGTGGTATGGTCAAACTCCATCATGAAGTCCTTTTTATTATTAGTGTGGAAAATCTGCAACCACTTTGGAAAAACAAAACAAAACATTTATAGGTGTTACAGATTTATAATAGATTTGCACATATATTTCATTTGCTCTCACACCATCTTCCTGAGGCTGGTATCGTTATTATCCTCATTTTATGAGTGAGAAAACAAGGACATTGAAGCTTACATGGCTTGCCTAATCACATACCCTCAGTAAGTGCCTGAGTCATTAATTCCAAATTCCAAGGTCTGCCTACTATGCCATCAAGGTGCCTCCCAAAGCAATTCAAGGCAGAAGAGACTGACTCTACGTAGGGGCTGGAAGTGCTACGAGTATTCTCTAGCTTGAAAAATGAAAGGCTGTATAGGGAAAGGGAATGAATGATCTATATGGACTGTGGAAGAGCCAGAGCAAGGTAACTACAATTGGGACTGTATGTAGACATTTTTCTTAGGAAAGAATTTTTTTAAAATACTAAAAGCGATGTGTTCTGGAAGATGGCGCAATAGAAGGACATATGCTCACTCCCTCTTAGGAGAGCACCGGAATCACAAGTAACTGCTGAACAATCACTGACAGGAAGACACTGGAACTCACCAAAAAAGATACCCTACATCCAAAGACAAAGAAGAAGTCGCAATGAGATGGTAGGAGGGGTGCAATCACAATAAAGTCATAACCGCTGGGTGGGTGGCTCACAAACTGGAGAACAATTATACCACAGAAGTCCACCCACTAGAGTGAAGGTTCTGAGCCTCACGTCAGACTTCCAAACCTGGGCGTCCAGCAACAGGAGGAGGAATTCCTAGAGAGTCAGAATTTGAAGACTAGCGGGACTTGACTAGAGGACTTTGACATGACTGGGGGAAACAGAGACTCCACTCTTGGAGGGCACACACAAAGTAGTGTGCACATCAAGACCCAGGGGAAGGAGCAGTGACCCTACAGGAGACTGAACCAGCCCTACCTGCTACTGTTGGAGGGTCTCCTGCAGAGGCAGGGGGGTGGCTGTGTCTCACCGTGAGGACAAGGACACTGGCAGCAGAAGTTGTGGGAAGTACTCCTTGGCGTGAGCACTTCCAGAGTCCACCATTAGCCCCAACAAAGAGCACGGGTAGGCTCCAGTGTTGGGTCGCCTCAGACCAAACAACCAACAGGGAGGAAATTCAGCCCCACACATCAGCAGACAAGTGGATTAAAGTTTTACTGAGTTCTGCCCACCAGAGCAACAGCCAGCCAGCTCTACCCACCACCAGTCCCTCCCAGCAGGAAGCTTGCACAAGCCTCTTTGATAGCCTCATCCACCAGAGGGCAGACAGCAGAAGCAAGAAGAACTACAATCCTGCAGCCTGTGGAACAAAAACCACATTGAAAGACAGACAAAATGAAAAGACAGGGGACTATGTACCAGATGAAGGAACAAGATAAAACGCAGAAAAACAACTAAATGAAGTGGAGATAGGCAACCTGCCAGAAAAAAGAATTCAGAATAATGATAGTGAAGATGATCCAGGACCTTGGAAAAAGAATGGAGGCAAAGATCAAGAAGATGTCAGAAATGTTGAACAAAGACCTAGAAGAATTAAAGAACAAACAAACAGAGATGAACAATACAATAACTGAAATGAAAAATACACTAGAAGGAATGAATAGCAGAATAACTGAGGCAGAAGAACGGATAAATGACCTGGAAGACAGAATGGTGGAATTCACTGCTGTGGAACAGAATAAAGAAAAAAGAATGAAAAGAAATGAAGACAGCCTAAGAGACCTCTGGGACCACATTAAACACACCAACATTCGCGTCTATAATGTGTCCCAGAAGGAGAAAAGAGAAAGGACCTGAGAAAATATTTGAAGAGATTATAGTCAAAAACCTCCCTAACATGGGAAAGCAAATAGCCACCCAAGTCCAGGAAGCGCAGAGAGTCTCACACAGGATAAACCCATGGAGAAACATGCCGAGACACAAAGTAATCAAACTGACAAAAATTAAAGACAAAGAAAAATTATTAAAAGCAACAAGGGAAAAACGACAAATAACATACAAGGGAACTCCCATAAGGTTAACAGCTGATTTCCCAGCAGAAACTCTACAAGCCAGAAGGAAGTAGCATGACATATTTAAAGTGATGAAAGGGAAGAACCTACAACCAAGATTACTCTACCCAGCAAGGATCTCATTCAGATTCAACGGAGAAATCAAAAGCTTTACAGACAAGCAAAAGCTAAGAGAATTCAGCACCACCAGACCAGCTCTACAGCAAATGCTAAAGGAACTTCTCTAAGTGGGAAACACAAGAGAAGAAAAGGACCTACAAAAACAAACCCAAAACAATTAAGAAAATGGTAATAGGAACATACATATCAATAATTACCTTAAACGTGAATGGATTAAATGTTCCAACCAAAAATAAGACCCATAGATGTGCTGTCTACAAGAGACCCACTTCAGACCTGGGGACACATACAGACTGAAAGTGAGGGGATGGAAAAAGATATGCCATGCAAATGGAAATCAAAAGAAAGCGGGAGTAGCAATACTCATATCAGATAAAATAGACTTTAAAATAAAGAATGTTACAAGAGACAAGGAAGGACACGACATAATGATCAAGGGATCAATCCAAGAAGAAGATACAACAATTATAAATACATACACACCCAACATAGGAGTACCTCAATACATAAGGCAACTGCTAACAGCTACAAAAGAGGAAATCGACAGTAACACAGTAACAGTGGGGGAATTTAACACCTCACTTATACCAATGGACAGATCATCAAGACAGAAAATTAATACGGAAACTCAAGCTTTAAATGACACAACAGACCAGGATAGATTTAATTTATATTTATAGGACATTCCATCCGAAAACAACAAAACACACTTTCTTTTCAAGGGCACACAAAACATTCTCCAGGATAGATCACATCTTGGGTCACAAATGAAGCCTCGGTAAATTTAAGAAAACTGAAATCATATCAAGCATCTTTTCTGACCACAATGCTGTGAGATTAGAAATAAATTACAGGGGAAAAAAATGTAAAAAACACAAACACATGGAGGCTAAACAATATGTTACTAAATAACCAAGAAATCACTGAGGAAATCAAAGAGGAAATAAAAATACTTAGAGACAAATGACAATGAAAACACGATGATCTAAAACCTATGGGATGCAGCAAAAGCAGTTCTAAGAGGGAAGTTTATAGCAATACAATCCTACCTCAAGAAACAAGAAAAATCTCAACTAAACAATCTAACGTTACACCTAAAGGAACTAGAGAAAGAAGAACAAACAACACCCAAAGTTAGCAGAGGGAAGGAAATCATAAAGATCAGAAAAGAAATAAATGAAAAAGAAACAAAGAAAACAATAACAAAGATCAATAAAATTAAAAGCTGGTTCTTTGAGAAGATAAACAAAATGCATAAACCTTTAGCTGGACTCATCAAGAAAAAGAGGGAGAGGACTCAAATCAATAAAATTAGAAATGAAAAAGGAGAAGTTACAACAGACACCACAGAAATACAAAGCATCCTGAGAGACTACTACAAGCAACTCTATGCCAATAAAATGGACAACCTGGAAGAAATGGACAAATTCTTAGAAAGGTATAACCTTCAAAGGCTGAACCAGGAAGAAACAGAAAATATGAACAGAACAATCACAAGTAATGAAATTGAAACTGTGATTAAAAATCTTCCAACGAACAAAAGTCCAGGACCAGATGGCTTCACAGGTGAATGCCATCAAACATTTAGAGAAGAGCTAACACCCATCCTTCTCGAACTCTTCCAAAAAATCGCAGAGGAAGGAGCACTCCCAAACTCATTCTACAAGGCCACCATCACCCTGATACCAAAACCAGACAAAGATACTACAAAAAAAGAAAATTACAGACCAATATCACTGATGAATATAGATGCAAAAGTCCTCAACAAAATACTAGCAAACAGAATCCAACAACACATTAAAAGGATCATACACCATGATCAAGTGGGATTTATCCCAGGGATGCAAGGAATCTTCAGTATATGCAAATCAATGTGGTACACCATATTAACAAATTGAAGAATAAAAACCATATGATCATCTCAATAGATGAAGAAAAACCTTCTGACAAAATTCAACACCAATTTATGATAAAAACTCTCCAGAGGGCTTCCCTGGTGGCGCAGTGGTTGGGAGTCCGCCTGCCGATTCAGGGGACGCGGGTTCGTGCCCTGGTCCGGGAGGATCCTACATGTCGCGGAGCGGCTGGGCCTGTGGGCCGTGGCCGCTGGGCCTGCGCGTCCAGGGCCTGTGCTCCGCGGCGGGAGGGGCCACAGCGGTGAGAGGCCCGCGTACCGCAGGAAAAAAAAAAAACCTCTCCAGAAAGTGGTCATAGAGGGAACCTACCTCAACATAATAAAGGGTGTCTACGACAAACCCACAGCAAACATCATTCTCAATGGTGAAAAATTGAAAGCATTTCCTCTAAGATCAGGAACAAGACAAGGATGTCCACTCTTGCCACTATTATTCTACACAGTTCTGGAAGTTTTAGCCATGGCAATCAGAGAAGAAAAAGGAATAAAAGGAATCCAAATTGAAAAAGAAGAAGTAAAACTGTCACTGTTTGCAGATGACATGATACTATACATAGAAAATCCTAACGATGCCACCAGAAAACTACTAGAGCTAATCAATGAATCTGGTAAAGTAGCAGGATACAAAATTAATGCACAGAAATCTCTTGCATCCCTATACACTAACAAGGAAAGATCAGAAAGAAATTAAGGAAACAATCCCATTCACCACTGCAACAAAAAGAATAAAATACCTAGGAATAAACCTACTTAAGGGGGTAAAAGACCTGTACTAAGAAAATTATACGACACTGGTGAAAGAAATCAAAGATGACACAAACAGATGGAGAGATATACCATGTTCGTGGATTGGAAGAATGAATATTGTGAAAATGACTATACTACACAAAGCAATCTACAGGTTCAATGCAATCCCTATCAAATTACCAATGGCATATTTTACAGAACTAGAACAAAAAACCTTAAAATTGGTATGGAGACACAAAAGACCCCAAATAGCCAAAGCAATCTTGAGGGAAAAAAAGGGAGGTGTAGGAATCAGACTTCCTGACTTCAGACTATACTACAAAGCTACAGTAATCAAGACAATATGGTACTGGCACAGAAACAGAAATACAGATCAACAGAAGAGGATAGAAAGCCCAGAGATAAACCCACACAGCTATGGTCAACTAATCTATGACAAAGGAGGTAAGGATATACAATGGAGAAAAGACAGTCTCTTCAATAAACGGTGCTGGGAAAACTGGACAGCTACATGTAAAAGAATGAAATTAGAACACTCCCTAATACCATATACAAAAATAAACCCAAAATGGATTAAAGACCTAAATGTAAGACCGGACACTATAAAACTCTTAGAAGTAAACATAGGAAGAACACTCTTTGACATAAATCACAGCAAGATCTTTTTTGACTCACCCCCTAGAGTAACGGAAACAAAAACAAAAATAAACAACTGGGACGTAATGAAACTTAAAAGCTTTTGCACAGCAAAGGAAACTAAAGGAAACTCAGAATGGGAGAAAATATTTGTAAACAAATCAACGGACAAAGGATTAATCTCCAAAATACATACACAGCTCATGTAGCTCAGTATAAAAAAAAACAAACAACCCAATCAAGAAATGGGCAGAAGACCTAAATAGACATTTCTCCAAAGAAGACATACAGATGGCCAAGAGGCACAGGAAACCTGCTCAATATCACTAATTATTAGAGAAATGCAAATCAAAACCACAATGAGGTATTACCTCACACCGGTTAGAATGGGTATCATCAGAAACTCTACAAACAACAAATGCTGGAGAGGGTGTGGAGAAAAGGGAACCCTCTTGCACTGTTGGTGGGAATGTAAATTGATACAGCCACTATGGAGAACAGTATGGAAATTCCTTAAAAAACTAAAAATAGAATTACCATATGACCTAGCAATCCCACTACTGGGCATATATGCTGAGAAAACCATAATTCAAAAAGATATACATACAACAATGTTCATTGCAGCACTATTTACAAGAGCCAGACATGGAAGCAACCTAAATATCCATCAACAGATGACTAGATAAAGAAGGTGTGGCACATATGTACAACTGAATATTACTCAGCCATAAAAAGGAACGAAATTGAGTTATCTGTAGTCAGGTGGATGGACCTAGAATCTGTCATACACAGTGAAGTCAGAAAGAGAAAAACAAATACCTTTGGCTAATACATATATATGTCATCTAAAAAAGTGGTACCGATAAACCTAGTGGCAGGGCAGTAATAAAGACGCAGACGTGGAGAACGGAGTTGAGGGTACAGGGGTGAAGGGGAAGCTTGGACGAAGTGAGAGAGTAGCACTGACATATATACACTACCAAATGTAAAATGGATGGCTAGTGGGAAGCAGCCGCATAGCACAGGGAGATCAGCTTGGTGCTTTGTGACGACCTAGAGGGGTGGGATAGGGAGGGTGGGGGGAGGGAGGCTCAAGAGGGAGGGGATATGGGGATATATGTATACATATAGCTCATTTACTTTGTTGTACAGTAGAAACTAACACAACATTGTGAAGCATTTATACTCCAATAAAGATGTGGAAAAAACAAAAAGACACATGCACCCCGATGTTCACTGCAGCACTATTTACGATAGCCAGGTCATGGAAGCAACCTAAATGCCCATCAACAGACGAATGGATAAAGAAGATGTGGTGCATATATACAATGGAATATTACTCAGACATAAAAAGGAACGAAATTGGGTCATTTGTAGAGACGTGGATGGACCTAGAGACTGTCATACAGAGTGAAGTAAGTCAGAAAGAGAAAAGCAAATATATAAATTCATATATGTGGAATCTAGAAAAATGGTACAAATGAACAGGTGTGCAAGCCAGAAATAGACACAGATGTAGAGAACAAACATATGGACACCAAGGGGGGAAAGCGGCGGGGGGTGGTGGTGGTGGTGGTGGTATGCATTGTGAGATTGGGATTGACATGTATACACTGATGTGTATAAAAGAGGTAACTAATGAGAACCTTTTGTATAAAAAAGTAAAGAGATCAGGATCAAAGAGATGGAGAATCTTCCATCTCTCTGGCCAGCAGGGCACTAGACCAAATAACCGCTGGTGGTGCCTTAGGCTCTTTATGTGTGGTGTCACACAAGTGTCTAACATGTCACAAGGGTGGGATCCCCGATGTGTTAGGAGGAAGTCTTGGATCCAAGGCCTCTAGATGGTAACTACCTCATGCTCCTATGTCTTTTGGGGAATCCATTAATTATTCCTTTTATCTGCCCAGAAGTTTACGGTGTTCATAAGATACATAAAAAGAATTAATGAGCAAGTATTCTCAAGTTTACCCTTTGTAAGAGGCGTTGAAAAGATACAAAGGGCAACACAACAGATAGGACAGTAAATAAAGGGCAGACTGTGACATTTAAAATTTTTTTAAAAGTTATTGTCAACTCATGGATGAGCAGAAAATTAATAAAGTAAACCTTTAGTAAAGCAGTGACAATGAACATTAAAAGAGAAAAAAGGAAACACATGTTAACAATGTCTAATGGAGAACATTTACAGGACTACCTATATGGTGTTACATTTTCTGGTTTGTTGTTAAATCGACCATTTCAAAGAATGGTTAAACTATTATCTCAGCTTCACAAGTTATACAAATCTTTTTGTTTGTACAGACGGTGTGAAAAGTTCAATAAGTTTGGGCTAAAGCTAATTCACTCAAAATCCAAAAGTTTTGATTCAAATAGGAAAAGATGGTTGCAACAGAGTTCATCTAAACAAAACAATAGCTAAGCAGATATACACTTTATGACTGAATGTAAAAACCTTGCTCTTTTATGTATTGCTTTAAACATAGTTTTAAACACTTGTGCAGCTAATAAGGTATTATAATCTAAACACACCCCTACTTTCCTTACTTTTGTTACTGAGAAAATTGTGGCATGGATTCTCTGTGATTGACCAAAGTTCAAACAGTCAACTGATGGGCAGAACCAGACTAGACCTCAAGCTGCCTAATAATTAACATATGCTCTTCCTGCTAGGCTACCCTGCCTCTACTCCACCACAGAGGGAACGTGTGGTGTGAATTAACCTTTGGAAAGTGTAATAAAGGGTGTGTGCTTGATGGTTGCAATTTTATTACATAATCTTGATATACACATATATATAATTGAAGAAAGGAGAATTTGTTGTTGTTCACCCTATTAGATAAAATGAGAATTTCTGATCAAATTAAAAATTAAATAAAATGAAAGTTTAAATTAAAACGAAAATTTAAACGATATTATGGATCACATTCAGATTTAAAAATCTGCCTGTTTGCAGATGGATGTATGGATGTATCTTTGAGTAATCAGATGAGCTCTGTAAACATTTAGATGATACTTTCATCCTCGCAGGTCTGTGGTTGGCCGGGTCTCTCCCTGAGATCAGCTAGCCCTGCCTTCCAGAGCAGTCATGGTAGAGAGTTCAGACTCGGTAGCAAACTATGTGAGTTGTTTTGGAAAACTGCATTACCTCTTGCTAGAGATAATTTTGATATTTGCATTACTTACTTCAAAATGTATTGCCTTTTAGGTCCAAACTTGAAACATGGGAAGGACTTTATTTAGTCATATTGGCTGAACATATAGTTTACATGGAAGGTCTATAATAACTGATATACCCATGGTAAAAAATTATTGCTTTATAGAAAAAAATATTATATATTAAACCACGCATTCCAACGGATCTTAGGAGACTACGTAAAATAAAAATTACTTCGCAAAAAAAATTTTTAAATTCTGTTCAGGGTATCATCTACTTTTCTATTACCAGAAGCACATCTGTGGACTCCCAATCTCTATGCTCTCAAGTGTAGGACATCAAGGAATGGCCGATGAGCAAAGGTACTGACACTTTTAGTTAGGCAAGTGCTGTTAACCAAACACTTTTAAAAAGGAGCATATTATTTATTTTAGCAATCTGAATTCCCCAATACTCACCTCACATGATAATCGGTTGCTGGCCTAAGATCTTTCAGGTTACATTCTAATTCTTCTCCGCTGCAAAGAAAAATCATTTCTTAGTCAATGATACCAGTTTCAAAAATAAAACAGGTTTTGGATTTGGGTCTCATAGTCAGGTACCAATAGCGATTCAAGAACTATTATTTCTACTTCCACCTTAAGTCAGAGATAAACTCTCCTGCTTGGCATTATCATTTTTCTGGACTAGCAAATGAGATTCCTTGAAATGGTGGCATTCTGGATCTGGAAAACGGCAAGGCTAACTTATGAATAAAATTCCAAAATATCTTACCACTTCTTCAAAATGACTACATAAAAATAAGTAAATAAGGAAGCAAGCTGAACAGAAAGATACCTAGATAAACGTAAGTGTACATAACAGCACCAGCGGTCAACTGAAGGGGGCTCCCAGACTTGTCCTGGCAAGAACCCCAATAGCTTCAACTTCTCAACTCTCTTCAAGAAACCTCAATCTGCTTCCCTCACATATCAATACTAATAAACAGCTCTCTTACAGATGCATGCCGATAAATAGCTCTCTTACACAAAATAAAACCATTTATTTGACCAGAAGCTGCAGAAGAACCTTGACTTAATCATGAGGAAACCACCAACATTCCAGAAAATACGTAATGTTCCCATTAAAAAAATTTTTAAAGGTGAGAGGGGTGTGTGTGGGCATAACTGTATTCTTCACAAATGTCAGTATCTACCCAGCCACAAAAAAGAATGAAATTCTGCCATGTGTAACAACACGGATGGACCTGGAGGGGATTGTGCTTAGTGAAATAAGTCAGACAAAGACAAACACTGTATGCTGTCACTATATGTGGAATCTGAAAAATAAAACAGACAAATGAATATAACAAAACAGAAACAGTCTCACAGGTATAGAGAACAAACTAGTGGGTACCAGTGGGGAGAGCGAACTGGGGAGGGGCAAGATATGGGTAGGGGATTGAGAAGTACAAACTACTATGTATAAAGTAAATAAGCTATAAGGATGTAAGGCACAGCACAGGGAGTACAGCCAATATTTTATAATAACTTTATATTTTTTAATTAATTAATTAATTTTTGACGGCGTTGGGTCTTTGTTGCTGCACGCGGGCTTCCTCTAGTTGCAGCAAGTGGGGGCTACTCTTCGTTGCGGGGCGCAGGTTCTCACTGCGGTGGCTTCTCTTGTTGAGGAGCATGGGCTCTAGGCTCGCGGGCTTCAGTAGCTGTAGCACGCGGGCTCAGTAGTTGTGGCATGTGGGCTCTAGAGCGCAGGCTCAGCGGCCATGGCACACGGGCTTAGCTGCTCCGCGGCATGTGGGATCTTCCCGGACCGGGGTTCAAACCCGTGTCCCCCTCATTGGCAGGCGGATTCTTAACTAGTGCGCCACCAGGGAAAGCCTACGATAACTTTAAATGGAGTGTAATCTATAAAAATTTTGAATCACTATGTAGCATACCTGAAACTAATACTGTATGTCAACTATATTTCAAATAAATAAATAAGATTTAAAAAAAAAAAGCATTGGATAATTCCCAAACGATTTAATCACAGTGAGGCCGCCAAACACTGTTGCCTCCCAGTGTGCTGGAAGAGGAAGTACATAGAACTACCTTGATGAACGCCTCCCACAAATGTTAAACCTGCATCTGATCAAGCTCCAGAACTAACTGTCCATTTATAAGAAATATGGGGGAGGAAGATTAAGTTAAAGGATACCACAAATTCAGATTGGTAACAAAAGTGATTCACTTTTTGCAACTGATCAAGAATTTTTAAAAAGATGGGAGATACACCTGAAAACTATAATGTATGCCAACTATATGTCAATAAAAATTTTTTAAATTAAAATTTAAAATATAAAGTAGCTATTCCATTTCCAAAAAGGGAGACTATTCTAGATTTAAATAGATTTATGAGACCTAACAATCCCAGGCAATGAGTAAACTTCATTTGGAGTCCCAGAAGAAGAAATCAATATTAAAACACATTTTTGAGACAATTGGGAAAATCTGAATATGACCAAGGTATGAAATGATGCCAGGTATTATTGTCAGTTTTCCTAGATGTTAATGACATTGCAGTTATGTAAAAAAAATCTTATGTTGATCCATATTGAACTATGTAGGAGTAACTGATGTGTTATCTGTGAGTTGCTACCAAATGCTACAATAACAACAACAACAACAACAATAATAGTAATAAAGGGGATATGATGCAAATGTGGCAAGATCTTAAGAATTGTTAAATCTGAGTGATGGTTATCTGGGGGTTCATTGTAGTATTTTCTCTATGTTTCTGTATGTTTGCAATTTAGCCATAATTTTTAAAAAATTTTAAACTTATTGCCCTGCTAGTGATATTTAACACTTTTGTTTTTGAAAAAGTATGTATACATGTCAGTTTTCATTATTAAAGCAGAAGATTGGGGAAAAAAAAGTCAGTGTCATAAAGGACAATGAAATACTGTGGAAGTGTTCCAAATTAAAGAAGGCTACAGAGACATGACAACTAACTGCTGTATCTGACCCTAGAATGGATCTTGTCCTACAAGGGGAAGAAAAATGCTACCGCAGACATTATTTCATCAACTGACGAAACTGGAATGTGGATGATAGATTGGATAAAAGTATGGTATTGATGTAAAGTCATGAAGTAATGGCATTGTAGCTATTTAAAAAAATATCTTAGGAAACACACTTCAGTATTTAGCAGTAAAGGACCATGATGTATAAAACTAATAGGAAAAAATACAGATTAAGAGGAGAGAAAAGGCAAGAGAGAAAATCAAATAGTAAAGCAAATAGGGTAAAAAGTTAATAATATGTGAATCTGGGTAAAGCATAAAATAAAGAGATAAAAAATAAAGAGATATTCCTTGATCTCTTTATTTTTGCAACATTTATAAGTTTGAAATTATTCAAATAAAAATACTTTTTTAAAGTTGCAAACTGGAGGCCAATGTCCACACCCTGCATGTGCAGTTCTGTTGTTTGACTTTCAGTTTATCTTTGAAGTTTTTTGAATTTGCTGAATCAGTTTAACATTAGGAAGGTTTACATAATAATTCAGATTTTTAGCATTTCCTTTAAAAAAAATTCCAAGGAATCAGCAAATCTAGGCCTACATTCCCTTATGCAACAACCTACTTTAGGTGACTGGCAGCTGCTCCTTTATCGATGAAGACAGGAGTGTTCCCGTTCACCGTTCACCTCATTCCCAAGCTTCGTACTTTCTCACTTATGTTACCTGCCTGCCTCACTGGGCACTTGGGACTCTAGCTCCTGC